>NC_137331.1:83191455-86163955 GCF_965287045.1 Carcharhinus amblyrhynchos | reverse complement strand
AAGTTAACGGTAGACTAACTTTTTGGGGGGTGTCTAGACATCATGCTTTTGTCAGCATATTTGAGCTTTTAAGTCTACTATGTCTAAACTGTGGTTCCTTGATTATCTTTTTTTTCTTTAGTTGGACTGTATTGTATGGTCTGTCAACCTGTGAATCTTTAAAGTATGATTCAGGTATTGTTGTATTCCTTACTGTGTAATAAAAATTTTAATATCTGTATTCACCAAAGGTTGTGGTTCTTTGTGGGGAAATTGGTGATACTACTTCAGTATTACTCTATTGGGGTATCTTGGTAAACTGCTTTCCAAGGTTTGACACAGTCCACTTGCAGGTAAGACACAACAGATTGTAAAGGTTTCTGCATATTAATTAGTATTCTAATAAATTTGGAAGTGGAAACAAAAGTCGCTTGAGATTTCTGGTACAGGTTTTAATTAGAAATGAAGCTCTGAAGAAGATTCTTGTCCTTTTCAAGCTTTCTAGGCAGCCTTCAGAGGTTTGAATGTCACAACAATAATGACTCTCCTTTTGGGTCACGTACATCAATAATTGCACTGCGTACTGACAGTGGTGTGCTATCCATATAAAACTGAGATCCCATCAGGAGGATTCACATCTCCTAAAGGGTTGGCCAACAACCCTTCAACATTTAAATTTTCTGTTACCTGCCTTCAATTTGTAGTATAATTATATCATCTAATTTGAGGAAGTGAGCATTGTTAATTATTTTTAATTCACTATCAACCAGCATAACAAAGGAATTTGACAGTCTTATGTATTCATATATTTATTTTAAAAAGCACTTTATTGTTTACTGCAAAATGAATAATATTCATCAATATTATGTCGTGCCAGGGCTTACACTTTTTTTAATTTAAAAAAAACTGGATAAAATGTTCTGCTACATTGGAATAAAAAGCTGTCGGAAGTCTAGACGTCATGGGCAGCACCATGGCACAATAGTTAACACTGCCACCTCACAGTTGCAGTGACCCGAGTTCAGTTCCTGGCTTAGGCCACTGTCTGTGTGGAGTCTGCAAGTTCTCGCCGTGTCTGCTAGGATTTCTTCTGGGTGCTCCAGTTTCCTTCCACAATCTGAAAGACATGCTGGTTAAGTTGTCCTGACTGTGCTAAATTCTCCCTCAGTGTACTGGAACAGGCACCGGAGTGTGGCGACTAGAGGATTTTCACAGTGACTTCATTTCAGTGCTAATGTAAGCCTACTTGTGACTAATAAACAAACTTTACATGCTTTTTATATGTTTACAAACAGACTATTTAACAAACAGATTTGGGTAATACAGGTTTCATTTATACTAGGGCGGACAATTTTTACTCTTTCCTAGGATATGGATGTGGCTACCTAGGCCAGCATTTATTGTCCATCCTTAGTGGCCCTTAAGGTGGTGCTGAGTTGCCTTATTGAACCTCTGCAGTCCCAGATGTGTAAGTGCACCCATAGTGCAGGTCGGGAGTTCCAGGATTTTTACCCAGTGACAGTGAAGGAATGACGATGTATTTCCAAATCAGGATAGTGTGCGGTTTGGAGGGGAATTTTCAGGTGATATTATTCCTGTACATCAGCTGCTCTTGTCCTTCTAGATGGTAGTGGTCATATGTTTGGAAACTGCTGTCTCTCAAATTTTGGTGAGTTCCTGCGTTGCATCTTGTGGATAGCACACAAGGTCACTGCTGTGTATTGGTGGCGGAAGGATTGAATGTTTGTAGCTATCAAATGGGCTGCTTTGCTCTGTATGTTGTTGAGCTCCTTGAATGTTGTGGAAGCTGCATTCATTCAGACAAGTGGAGGATATTCTGTTACTCCTGGCTTGTGGCACTGTGGTTAGCGCTGCCATCTCTGCTCCAGGGACCTGGATTCAATTCCGTACTCTCGGAGTGGAGTATGCACGTTCTTCCCATGTCTGCCCCAGGTGCTTTAGTTTCCTCCCAAAATGTGCAGGTTAGGATGATTGGCCATACTAAATTGTCCCATAATGTCAGAATAGATTAGCAGGGTAAATACGTCCGTTTCCGGGGATAGGGCCCAAATGGGATTGTTGTTGGTGTAGGTTCGATGGGTCAAATATTCTCGATGGTAGACAGGTTTTGGGGAGTCAGGAGGTGAGTTACTGGCTGCAGAATTCCAAACTTCTGACCTGCTCTGGTAGCTGCAGTATTTATATGGTTAGTCCATAACCATAGAGAATTTCTAAAGTGCAAAAGGATGCCATGGGCCCCACAAGTCTGCACTGACTCTCTAAACATGTACCCTGTCCCAACCCCTCTGCCCTATCCCCGTAACCTCAAGCATTTGCCAAGGCCAATCCAACTAACCTGCACATCTTTGAACTGTGGGACGAAATCAGAGCATTTGAGGGAAACCCACACAGACATGGGGAAAACGTGTAAACTCACACACAGTCACCCAAGGCCGCAATTGAACCCAGGTCCCTGACAATGTTAGCAGTGCTAACCACTATGCCACTGTGCTGCCAATTTCTGGTCAATGGTAACCCTCAGATTGTTGATACTGGGGGATCTGTGATGGGAATGACATTAAAAGTCATGGGGAGGTGGTTAGATTCTCTCGTTGGACATGGTCATTGTCTGGCACTTGTGTGGCATGAATGTTACTTGCCACTTATCAACTGAAGCCTGGATAACATTGAGGTCTCACAGCACCTTAACACAGATTGCTTCAGTATTTGAGGAGTCATAAATGGTGCTGAACATTGTGCAACCCTTAGTGAACATCCCCACTTCTTACCTTTATGATGGAAGGAAGGTCATTGATGAAGCGGGTAAAGGTGGTTGGGCCTCGCACACTAACCCGAAGAATTCCTCCAGTGATAGCCTGGCAGTGCGATGATTGACCTCCAACCACCACAACCATCTTTGTGCCAGGAATGACACCAACCAGTGAAGAGTTCCCACCTAAAATTCCTTTGCATTGAGTTTTGCTCAAGGCCCTTGATTTCACACTCAGGTCAGGTGCTACCTTGATGTCAAGGGCAGCCACTCTTGAATTGAGCTCTTTAGTCCATGTTTGCACCAAAGCTGTAATGAAATCAGGAGCTGAGTGGCCTTGGTGGGAACCAGACTGAGTGGCAATGAGCAGGTTGTTGGATGAGTGCCACTTGAAGGCACTGTGGCTAACAGCTCCTATCATTTTGGTGATAATTGAGAGTATTCCCACATACCCCTGTGAATAATTCCATAGCACTGTATTATCTCTTCATCATCCTTTTTCTATGAGAAGCCAGTGGCTCTTCAAATAAGCTAATTCTTTCTGCTGTATATAATAGTATAGGGTGATATTATTATGCTAGCATATTATTTATTTAATCTAAATTGGGAGGCTGTGGGAATTCTTAACAAAGACACTATTCCAATACTACAATCTTTTCATCTCCTCTTTCTGAACCAATCATTATTTTTCATGAATGTATTCACATGGCGCAATGAAGATATCACACAAATGTCCTTTAGGGAAGGAAATCTGCCATCCGTACCTGGCTTGGCTTACATGTGACTCCAGTCCCAAAGCAATGTGGTTAATTGGCAACTGTCCCTCTGAAATGGCGTAGCAAGCCATTCCGTTCAAGGCAACTAGTGATGGGCACTAAATGCTGGCCAGTCAGCAATGCCCATGCCCCACAAATGAATAAAAAAAAGTGAAGATTCTTACTGATAGTAAATTAATTTAAACAAAATTGCCTATTTCTCCTTTTTTGAAGAATAACTCTTTATTTGTAATTGATACTGGGAAGAAATTACATAGTGAACACGCACATGAGGAAACCATTTAATATTAGAAACAGAAGCAATTTACCAACATTATTGCACATTACGTACTAATTATGAGCTACAGCTTATTCTAGATTTTTGCCATAAAACCATTAATTGGGAATTGTGTAGATTTTAGATCCAAGGCCAGTTCCCCAAGACAGGATCAAATATGATGTGAAAAATCAAGTTCTCATGGAGACTACAGGAACTGTGCATGTTTTAAGTTGTATCATAGGATCTATTGTGCAGGCTATCTGATAATATTCTGAAAGCCGAGGGTTTGTTTTATCCTTGGAAAGGAGGATAACTGTTTTGTGAGAAACGCCCAGGTTTCATCAAAATAAGCCCTGGTTGGTCAAGAAGCAGGATGTCTTGCTGTCAATACTGATGGATGTTGATTTGCAGGTTTGCATTCTAACAGTTCTCCTATGCTTGGGGCACCCTTAAACCTAGGCCTTGTATATCTGTACCTCAGTATCTGGACAGATCTGTGGGATCTATTCCTATGGAAGGTGTGCTCCATACTGTGAAAGACAAAATTCTATTTGTTGGAATTTTCCAGTAGTTTCTGAACACAACAATGGGTTTCTCAGCTTTCCAGCCAACCAAAAGTAATGCCTCATGAGGGGATCAACAATTAATTCCTACTGCTTGTAAGAAGCCCTATTTCTTTTTTACTATAGTATTATATTTAACTCACAGCCCAGTTGAACCAGGCTTCTTGATATTATTAGGTGACATATGCCACTCAATGGCATGCTATGCAGGAAGAACGTTCCTGATGTTGGGGAAGTCCGGAAGTCACAGTCTAAAAATAAGTGGTAAACCATTCAGGACTGAGATGGGGAAGAACTTGTACTCAGAGAGTTGGGAACCTGCGAAATTCTCTACCACAGAAAGCTGTTACAGCCAGTTCATTAGATACGTTCAAGAGGGAGTTGGATGTGACCCTTGCAGCTAAAGGGATCAAGGGGTATGGAGAGAAAGTGGGATTGGGATGCTGAGAGTGCATGATCAGCTGTGATCATATTGAATGGTAATGCAGACGTGAAAGGCCAAATGGCCTACTCCTGCACATAGTTTCTATGTTTCCGTGTTAAAGAACTTAAGGGACTTGGGCAATACTCTGTTTAGGTTTGGCTTACTGTGATTTGTATTTTCATTAAAGTTGGTAATATACCCAGGTCATCACTTCTCAGCATTTTGACTAAGATCAAGCGTCAGATCAAGCCCAAGATCAGGTGCAATGCCTTATCATGTCAACTTGGATCTTGTTTTTGTGTCTTGTGGGGTCCATGTAAAGGACTCAGGTGTAATGAATTTGGTTTTTGAAGCAAGCAAGGAGGTGGATTGGGTCTGCCCAGTCCAACCTGTGCACTGGCTTTGTAACTTTAAGAATGGAGTGGAATTTTTTTTTAAATGACCATGTCAGAAGCTAAGATGTATTGGAAATAATAATATTTGTGTTGCTTCATCTTGAGTCTGAAGATACCAATAAGGATAACAAAGCTGATGTGCTTTGGTACTTCCGTATGGACTAGGTGTACTATGGTACGAACTTGAAGGAGTTTCACGTGCATTGCCACAGAACTAAAGCAGTTTTAATCAGAATACAAGGTGATAATCTGCTGTGATCTGTATGAAAAGCAAGAAACTGAGCTTCCCTCTAGCTACACTATAACTGCATTCTGGTTCTGTGCCATTGAAACATTTAGACAGCTCACTGGATCTAATGCGTTGGCCAGAATGTTACCAACGTTAACGCCAGTAGGATTTTCCCATTCGGCTGCAGTGAGCAGAGATTTGGCTGGACAGCAAATTTTCTGATGCACCAAGAGCGAGATGTGAACGGCCAGTAAGATCATACCCTCAAGACATTGCTCTCTAAGAAAGTTGCTGAACAAAAATAATTGAATATTGTAAATATTGGCTGGCTTAGTTCTGGACAGAAGATTACTCAACAGTGGTGAAAACTGAGACTGGTACATTTAGTACAACTGTATTAATTGCAATGGGAGATTTCCAAAGTGCATTCTTTTTCTCCCCTTTGCCTTATATACTTGAGTAAGAATGTTACCCATCTTGAATTCCTCACTTAAATAGCTAACCTCATTTGTGTGCCAAATAAGGACTGTCAACAAGTTATTTGATCATAAAGTCTAACCACTTGAGACCAATCCAATGTTCACCCAGTCTCCATATTTCTGTCAGCATCACTAATAGTAATAGCAATTAACAGTGGTAATTCTGAATGAATTACAAATAACAAAGACTATGCAATGGTATGATGTCCAGCCTTTGTTGTTTAAGACTGGCAATAGATGATAAAGAATAGGGAATTGGGACAGTTAAGATTTCACTGTAAATATGAGAGAAGAAGCTCTTCTGAGGGAAAAGAAATACCATTGGTGTTTAGAAGAGTAAGAGGCGACTTGATTGAAATGTATAAAATCCTGAGGGTACTTGGCTGGGTGGATGTGGAAAGAATGTTTCCTCCTGTAGCAGAATTGGAACTGGGAATTTGAACCAGGGCCATTTTTAAAAAATAAGGGATCGGCCATTTAAAACAGAGATGAGGATTTTTTTCTCAGAAGGTTGTGAGATTTTGGAATTCTTTCCTCAAAAGGTGGTTGAAGCAGTGTTTTTGAATATCTTCAAGGCAAATGTAGATAGATTCTTGATAAGAGAATGAAAGGTCATTGGCTGTAGGCAGTTATGTGAAGTTGTGCTTAATGTTAGATCAGCCATCATACTGAATGGCAGAGTACATTCAAGGGGCCGAATGGCTCCAAATTCTCCAAATCCACATGTAGATTATGTCTGAAATATCCAACAGAGTTATTTGAGGAAATAATGGAATGTGTTGTGAAATGAGTAAAGAGTGTATTCTTTATAGAGACCATTAAAAGGCTTTAATAAGATGTTTCTAAGGAGGCTTAGTGCTAAAATTAAAGTATTTTAAGATTGATTTTCATTATCTTCCTCTGCCATTTACAGGGTGGGAATGGTCTTCACCGGTCAGTGGCCTTCCTGCACTGTTACCGCAGCAAAGTGGCTGGCTCCATTTTAAAAGGGGGCTACCACTAAATGGCCAGATGTTCTGACAGAAGGTTACAGACCTGGAAAGTTAGCTCTGTTTTTTCTCGTCACAGATGCTACCTGATCTGCTGAATATTTCCAGCATTTTTGGTTTTGTGCCTACCAAGGAAATGCTTGCTTCAGGTAATGAGCCAGTTTTAATATAGGTTTATACACATCTATCATATTATGTAATCCATGCTGTTCTAACAAAGACTTTTGTCTTCTACATTGTTTCATGACTTGCTTATAGATGCAGATTATTGCCTCAACACTGTTTTGCCTGTACTGACTTTTGGCAGGCATATATTTCACTCCTAACAATTCTGGGAAAAATGAAAGGTCTCTTTCTAACATTTGCAGCCTTTGGAAATGCTGTAGCAGTTCTTTGACTCTAGACGTGAGCTTTACCTTCAAGTAATTAATTTCTTAATCGACTTCTTAAGGACTCTGACCACTAGACCCTTTGGTAGGCTCCAGTACCAGGCTTAATAACAGCTGAGAACTCACCGTGTATGGCTAATCAGGGCCGTTGGTAGGAACTTCGGAAGAGCTAATCCCATGGGATGTTAGTGAACGTTCAGCTTTGCTTTGCTTTGGCTTTCTTTCAGTAAGAAGTCTCACAACACCAGGTTAAAGTCCAACAGGTTTGTTTGGCAGCACTAGCTTTCAGAACCTCAAGCTCCTTCATAGGAGAATGAGACAGTGCCAGGACTCGAAAAGTGAATTTTTGGCTCCATGGATGTGGTTTGCAATGCAATATCTTCCAGATTGGCCTCTATTTGTGTGTGAACCAGTGGATGCAAACAAGCTGCTGGACCAGAGGCATGTATGAGATGAGGCTGATCTAGCCATTATACCAGGTCCATGCACATAGACTGCCAGCAGTATAATGGTTAGGAATAACCGATCTTCATCTCTATTGCAAAGATCAATGCTGATGCTAATTTTAGGATCTTTACTCCAGACCTACTGAAATCATTGAATTTAATACAAATTGCAGGTTGATCTTGGGCTATTCTGACCTGGATAAGTAAGCTATTTCCTGAATAAAGTTGACCTTTGGTCATTATAGCAGAAAGTACTTCTAATTATCATTTTATTTAAAACACGACACTACAAGGTATATACTACTGCATAATAGATATTCAAAGTATTGTGATTCTGTGCAAGTAGTTCATTCTAAATATGTTAGCCTGTTTTGTACGCAACATTAATACAACTCAGATGGAAAATGGCAAAGTTCTTCATCGCCTGTCTGCGTTTGGAAAATTCAGACGTTATTCATGCCATGTTATTTTATGTACCCCACCAGCAGCTTTCTAGATGGGGAATGGCCATAAAAATTTATATGGCTTTCCCTTGCCTCGACTGAGGCCCATAAATAGCTAATTAAGAGCCGTTGCCTGCTTATTCAGGTTGGCATGAAGAGTTCAGGGGTTGGTGGGGATGGGGAATGGGATTTAAAAGTGACTCTGCTTCAGGTTTTCAATAGGGGATGAGGGGAGGGGAGGGAGAGGGTTGGGGGATTGGGGGGTTGGGGGACATGCCTCCACGAGCAGCCTCTTTTCAACATCAGGTGCCCCTTCAAAAGGTCTGGCCCTCACTGGTCCTACCTCCCAGCTGGCCACTCCAACAACTCCCCTACCTCTGCCCACATCACAAGGCTTCACCTCCCCTTCCAACCTGACAGCTCCAAAACTTACCTGCATCCCAGGACTTAGACTTTGGGAATGCTTGCATACCCAGTCCTGTCTACTGCAGCTTCTGGAATTGCTGAGACTAGGATCCAAACATTGGCCTCAACAGCATTCCACATTTCCAGTGCCTATGATTTATCGCGAAGAAAGTGGACAAGAGGATGGTAGTAGAGGAATTATGTAGGCCAGTGTTGTTTCCAATAGATATAAAGAAGATTCTTTCCCACCTGACCAAAAAAGGCAAGATGGAAGCAGTACCAGTGGTTAGCAGCCATGGGATCCTGCAGGGTAATTGGATTCACGGCTGTTAGCAGGTCAATGAGCTCCTCTGCTGCATCACGCATGTCCAAGTGAATGATGTGCGCACTGTAATTTCCAGCTGCAATAGGTCACAGTGTAGGAGGGATCATGGGCAGGTTGGTGGTCAAGCAATAACATCCCCCAACAGCAACGGTCTCAGGAGGACTGCCTCTTGCTGCCGGTATCCTCCAAATCCCATGAGAGTAAACATGTGAGAGTGACATTCAGAAAGACCCATCTTGCTTGAGGCATGCCAGGTGAGGAGGAGGCCATTTGATCATTATCTCAAGATTCAATTTCCCCTCCTGCCTGCAGGGGAGATCAGTTGACATTACCAGAGAAAGGACAAAGATGGGTGGAGATGGTCACACCTGAGAACTCTTACAGCTGCTTTTGACCCAGAGCAGCTGGGCCATTACTGATTGAGAAATCGGATTGCTTCCTGATGAGACTGAGGAGGCGTAGAACATTGTGTCCACCTCTGGTTGGAAAGGAAACATGCAACTCACTGGGATGGGAAAAATGAACAGGGCGGCCTGGGACCCATTGTTTGTGTTTTCCAGCGCAGCTATCCACACTCAGAAGACAGCTGGCTGCTTCAACAGAGACACTGCAATCCACCTCTCTGGAGGAGGACATCCAAACTTCTGAGGGTTCTGTGCCATATTATTCCCGTACCCTCCACCAGCACAAATGGAATCATAGAATCCCTAAAGTGCGGAAGGAGGCCATTCAGCTAATTGAGCCAACAACAATCCCACCCAGGCCCTATCCCCGTAATCCCACGTATTTACCCTGCTACTTCCCCTGACACTAAGGGTCAACTGAAAGTAGTGTTGTAGACCAGGCCCATGCTAAGCCCAGGTTGATAATGTGCCTCTGGTTGGCCACAGAGACTCTGCTGGAGTTGCAGTGTGAACAGGTGAACATCTGGTGGAGCTGCCAGAGACATTGAGCAGATAAGCACAAACAGTGGAGGACTATCCAGCCCATGAGTTCAGCCATGTCTCAGGTGTGTGCTTGCAAGGCTTCTTTCATGGAGATGTTGATGACCATGGACAGCCCATTCAGCAGAACACTCGATCGCAGAAATGTGTGTTGTTAACAGCACTGTGTGTGTACCAGTACCACATTCATTCACCACTGCCATTCAAGAAGGCAGTTCACCATCAGTTCCTCAAGGGCAATTTGAGATGGACAATAAATAGTGGCCTAGCCAGTGAATTAATAAATAAAAAGGATGTGCTGCCAATGGTAGCAGAGTAGTTGGACATTTATGGAACAGAAGCTCTTCCCATTGATGAAAGCTACAGGCAGACCTCGTGGAGTTTTGATGGACAGGTGTGTAATCTACTATGACCTGCACATGTGGAAAACCTGCAATGGCCTCAAAGCCAACACATCCTGTCAGCCTCGTACTGAGGTTTGTTCGGAATTGCACAAACTCTCCACAAATATTACATGGTACATCGGTCACATCCCTGATATAGTTTTTGCCGGGGATATCGCAGACATATTGCCGGTGAATTATTAAAAGGAGCCAGAGGCATAGAAATTCAGCATTGCAATGATTTTCAGGCCCGTGGGCATCAGGTGCCACCCAGTCCCATAGCTCACAGGTCAGTCTGCACTCTCCCATGATAGACTCCTTTAAGAAGCACATGTCTTCCCTGGCTCTGTTGCTCCAACAACTGCTGATAATTAGTGTAATTTTTGAACATTCTGGAACACAACGAGTGCCATCTTTGGCATCTCTCCTGCTGATACTCAATATAGTCTGGTATAGTCTGCCCAGCTGCAGACTGCATCTCTTACTGCCCAGGGAACGATGACTCTGGGACCTAGTTCTTGATGGGACCTCTGACATGCAATGCTACAGGCCTACCATGTCCCCACAGCACTTCCCACTCCAGCGGCCAATATTAAATTGTTAGGTTATGATAGGTTCTCTGAGAAGTCAATTGTGGTTTGGGGGGTGTGGGTGAGTGGATGGGTGTGTTGAGATGTTGACGGGTGTAAGGGGTTTTCAAGGAATTAGGAGGTTGGGATAAGAGGAAAGTTGTTTTTGTAGGCCTTAGTTATCAGAAGCAGTGAGTCCTGGGTAGCCGCCCCAGGGGAAGCTGCAAATGTTCTTCAATTTTTTTAAAAAATTGTTTTTTGGTTACGTGCAATTCTTCAATCAACTGCATAAATCTTTTACAGGCATTTAAAATGTAACCACTGCCAATATAGTGATTTGGGACAGTGCAACACAGTAGCATGTCTACTGCTCAATATTACTAAGACACTAATAAATGAAAATACATTGTATAATGTATTTTCTTCATCTACACAATATTTTAACATGCTGGCTTATTCAATGTGCTCACTTGGTGGGAAGATACAGGGATCAGCATGGAACTGGCAAAATAGCTTCCTTGCCATCTCCTTCCCTCATTCTTACGCTAACAAAAACATGGGTAGTAAAGTGGAACAAACCTTCACCAGTAATGCAAAATTAAACTTTTTTTTAATATTTCATATTTTTAAAATATGCATTTTCAGTATAATTTATGCTTAACTGAATAGTTTTGAAAATTTCTTGTGGTAAAAAATCTTTTCATAAAATCTACTGGCTACACAGACACAGGCCATTCAGCTTATCTGGCCCTGACTGGCATTTATGCTATGCACGAGACTTCTCCATGTCTCCCTTTATTCAACACTATTAGGCACAATTATATTTCTTCCTCATGTCAACTAACTGCCGCTCAATTAGAAGTAAATCAGACAGTTTTAAAAGACATAGGTTTGCAAACAATTTAAACATCCTGTTTATGTTACATGTTTATATTCACTATAGGTAATGTAAGTACCAACCATTTTTCTCCATCCATTTCCTTCGTATTTCTCTTAATCTGGTTAACTGGCCTCAATCATTCTGTTGTATCTCAAGGTCTGAAAATCCAGGGACTAAAACAGAAAGCTGTTAAAACTCAACAGTTTGGGAAATATTGCTGAGTCTGGTTCCAGGGATAAAGAGCTTCAGTTATGAAGATAAATTGGAAAAATTGAGATTTTTCTCCAAGAAAAACAGAAGGATGAGGGGAAATTTGATGGATGTATGCAAAATCATGAATTGTCTGAACAGTATAGATAGGGAGAAACTGTTCCCATTGGTAAAAATGATTGAAAAGGAGAGGGTACAGATTTAAAGTAATTGATGGGGAGGGGGAGTGGTCAGTTAACTCAGTTGGCTGGACAGTTGGTTTGTTATGCAGAGTGATGGCAGCAGTGTGGCTTCAATTACTGTACCGGCTGCGGTTATTCATGAACACTCAGCTTCTCAACTTTGCACCTTGCCTTAGGTGCGGTACCCTTGGGTCATTACAGTCATGGAGATTTACAGCATGGAAACAGGTCCTTCAGCCCAACTTGTCCATGCCACCTTTTTTTTCAAACTCCTAAGCTAATCTCAATTGCCCGCTTTTGGCCCATATCCCTCTATACCCTTCTTACCCATGTAACTGTCTAAATGTTTTTTAAAAGACAAAATTGTTCCAAACACTTCTCTGTGTGAAAATATTGCCCTTCTGGACACTTTTGTATCTCTCCCCTCTCACCTTAAACCTATGCCTTTTAGTTTTAGACTCCCCTATCTTTGGGAAAAGATATTGGCTATCTAGCTGGCCTCTGCCCCTCATTATTTTGTAGATCTCTACAAAATCACCCCTCAGCCTCCTATGCTCCAGAGAAAAAAGTCTCAGTCAATCCAGCCTCCCCTTATACCTCAAACCATCAAGTCCTGGTAGCATCCTAGTAAATCTTTTCTGCACTTTTTCTGGTTTAATAATATCCTTTCTATAATAGGGTGACCAGAAGTGTACATAGTATTCCAAGTGTGGCTTTACCAATGTCTTGTACAACTTCGACAAGACATGCCAACTACTTAAATCACCACCAGTCAACTCGCCCCCTCAAAGTGGAGAGGAGCCTATGGTAAGCTGGAACTATGGTGATTTAACTTTTAAAGTAATCGACTAAAGAAGCAAAAGTGACTTAACAGGGGTTAAGTTCTGGTATGTGCTGCCTAAGAGTAATGGAGGCAGGTCCAATTGAATTATTCGAAAGAAAATTATCTGAAAAGAAAGAATGTATAGGGTTAGTAATAGAATATCACAAAGTGAATTGCTCCTTTGGAGAGCCAGTGCAGAAACAATGGGCCAAATAACCTCCCTATGCTGTAACAGTTCTGTGATTCTATCATACAGAGTATTTGTGGATTCAAGATGGCCTCTGAACAGTCAGTTGGCTAGGGAATCCTTTGCTATGCAAGTCAATCCGTTGCTGTCTGCTGTCATCTGTTTCTCTTTCTCTCTCTTAAGCCCTCACTTCTGGTGTTCAAGTTCCCCTGATTGTAACAGTGGGTGTATTTAGCACAAACCTCACATAAACTGTTAGTTTAAATGGCCTGTCCCTGATGGTTCAAACCTCATCTCACAACCTTCCTTTGTGAGTTCTAATAAAGATTGGGAAAATAACTGGCTGTGGATTTTCTCTTAAAAACTGGCTTCAAATTCTTAGACTGTACCAGACATCAAGATCACATTTCTGCACTGGACTACATGAGAAAAACATAAGTCTGTCTATAATCTGCTGCTGTTTGTTTGATATGTGAGCTGTGAAAAAGAACTGGAAATATCCGGAAATACAACTTTCACTTGGCTTCAATTTCTTTGCATCCTCGCAACAGTAATATCTGGATTCAACATTGAGAATTCCCAGGGCAATTCCCTCCCAAGCTGGGGGGTGGGGCAGGGGGGATACTTGCTACAGCAGGGGCATGGGAACCTTTACAAGGATTCAGAGCAAGGGAAATTAAGAACAAGAGGAAAAGACAGTAAGGAGAATAAGGAAAGTGATAGGCAGAGAAATCAAGGGCCATAGTCAGATAGGGACCAAGTGAAAAAAATAGTAGGAAAGGGAAAAGAAATGTCAAAAGTGCCCACCGTAAGGTTTTGTACCTGAATGCTCAGAGAATCCAAATCAAAAATGGATGTATTAGTTGCACAGATAGATGTAAAGTGGTATGATATAGTTGGCATTACGGAGATGTGGCTCCAAGGTAAGCAAGGGTGGGAACTAAACATCATGGACTATTCATTGTTTAGGAAGGACAGATGGAAAGGAAAAGGTGTTGGAGTTACATTGTTGACTAAAAATGATGTTGACATAATATTGAGGAAAGATATGAGCGTAGATGATGTGGAATCTGTATGCATTGAGTTAAGATACTACAAAGGGCAAAAAATATTGGTGGAAATGGTATACAGACCACCAAACTGTAGTGGTAACATTGGGAAAAGCATTAGACAGGATATCAGAGATCCATGTGTTAAAGGGACATCTGTGTTTATGGGGTACTTTAATCTGCAAATAGATTGAGAGAAATAAATTAATCACAGTACAACAGAGGAGGAATTTCTGTACAGGACAAATTTCTGGAGCAATATGTTGCGGAACCAACAAAGGAGCAGGCCATCTTGGTCTGAGTGTTGTGCAATGAGAGAGGATTGGTTGGCAATCTAGTTGTGAGAGAACCCTTGGGGGCGAGCGACCATGATATAGTAGATTTATTTGTCAAGGTGGATAATGATGTAATTCATTCTGAGATCAGGGCCCTGAATCTCAATAAAGATAACTATGGTGGTATGGGGCATGAATTGGCCATGGTGGCCTGGGAAACAGTGCTGAAAGGAAAGACAATGACAGGCATTGAAGAGGTGAAACTATTCCTGTTGTTTATTCCTGTTTGGTGCAAAAGTAGTAAGGGAATTGTGGCCAAACCATGGCTTACAAGGGAAGTTAGTATCAGATTCAAGGAAGAAGCATACAAATTGGCAAGAAAAAGCAATAGGCCTGAGGATTGGGGACAGTTTAAAATACAGCAAAGGAGGACAAAGGGATTAATTAAGAAGACAAAAATAGAATATGAAAGTAAGCTCGCAGGGAACATAAAAACTGACTGTAAAAGTTTCCAAAGACATGTAAAGAGAAACTGATTGCCAAAAATGAATGTAGGCCCCTTACAGTCAGAAATGGGAGAATTCATAATGAGAAATTAGGAAATGGCTGATGAATTACATTTGTACTTTGCTTCGGTCTTCACAAAGGAAGGCATGAATAATATACCAGAAGTGCTGAGAGAAACATGTTTTATTGAGGAGCTGAAGGAAATCAGCATTAGTCGAAAATGCTTTTGGGGAAATTGATGGGGTTGAAGGTGGATAAATCTCCAGGTCCTGATAATCTTCATTCCAGAGTATTTAAGTAAGTGGCCATGGGAATAGTAGATCCATTGGTGGTTATTTTCCAAAATTCTTTAGACTTTGGAATAGCTCCTAAAGGTTAGGGTAGCTAATTAAGCCTGCATGTTCAAAAAGGGAGGTAAAGGAAACCAGGAAACCATAGATCAATGAGCCTAACATCGGTACTGGGGAATTGCAAGAGTGTATTATTAAGGATTTCATAACTCGGTATTTGGAAGGCAGTGGCATAATCAGACAAAGTCAGCATAATTTACAAAAGGGAGATCATGCTTGACGAATCTATTGAATTCTTTGAGGATGTAACTAGCAGAGTTTAAAGAACAAAGAACAAACAACAACACAGCACGGGAAACAGGCCCTTCGGCCCAGCGAGCCCGCGCCACCATTTTAACATTGTGAGTGCCCTCCTATACCTATGACCTTTGTGTACGCCTATTGGGGAAGATTGAGGGAAGACTAATTTAGGGACAATCTGTTACACCAATCAGCCTAAGAGCACGTTTTTGGGGTGTGGGAGGAAACCGGAGCACCCGGAGAAAACCCATGCAATCACAGGGAGAATGTGCAAACTCCTGCAGACACTGGCCCAAATCCATGTATCTGCACAGCAAACAGTGATAGTCACTGAGCTGTCATGTTGCCCGTCAGATGGTCCAGTTTAAGCGTACACTAACGACGGGAAGCACTAGGCAACTCTCGAAGCAACATCCAAGAGCAGCCCTCGCACAACCCACCGTGTGTATGCCCCTTGTTGGACAACAAGGCGGACCCAATAACCTGTGAAGTAAAAGAAAAGACATCAATAAACATGCACAACTTAGACAGACATTTACAGAATCCCCAGAAGCTCAGAAGTAAGACAAGTGAGCCATGAAATGTGTTGGAAGATCCATAGGAATCAATTAGTTTAGAACAGTCTCCTGTATCCCTCCATCTCTAGTCCGCTCATGTGCCTATCTAAGTAAGCCTTAAACAACTCTAGCGTGCCTGCCCCCACCACCCTACTTGACATTGCATTCCAGACCCCCACCACCCTCTGTGTGAAAAACCTCCCTCTAATATCTGAATTATACCTCACCCCCCCCCCCAATTTACTGAGGCGAACCAATGGATGTGGTTTATTTAGACTTTCAGAGGGCTTTTGACAAGGTCTCACATAACAACGGATTGATATGTAAGGTTAAAGCACATGCGATTGTAGATAATGTCTTGAAATGTAAAGAAGGTTAGAAGATAGGAAGCAAAGAATTGGCATAAATCGGTCTTTTCTGATTGGCAGTCAGTAACTAGTAGAGTTCTGTGGGGATCTGTGCTGGGACCCTCACTGTTCACATTGTATATTACTGATTTGGAAGAGGGGTCTGAATGTATTATCTCCATATTTGGAGACGATACAAAGTTGGTTGGGAGAGTGAGCTGTGAGAAGGATGCGGAGATGCTTCAGAATGATTTGCACACACTGAGTGTGTGAGCATCCACACGGCAGATGCAGTATAATGTGGATAAATGTGAGGTTATCCACATTTGTAGCAAAAACAGGAAAATAGATTATTACTTGGAGAGACATGGATACTCAACGAGACCTTGGAGCCCTCATGCATCAGTCACTGAAGGTAAGTGTGCAGGCACAGCAGGCAGCAAAGAAGGCAAATGGTATGTTGGCCTTCATAGTGAGAGGATTTGTGTATAAGGATCAGGATGTTTTGCTGCAATTGCGTAGTGCATTGGTGAGGCCACATCTAGTGTATTGTGTGCAGTTTTGGTGGTCTTTATCGGAGGAAGGATGTCCTTGCTACATAGAGAGTACAGTGAAGGTTTACCAAGCTGATTCCTGGTATGGCAGGCCTGTCATATGAAGAGACACTAAGTCAGTTAGGATTATATTCACTGGAGTTTAGGAGATCTTATAGAAACTTACAAAATTCTAACAGGGTTAGACAGGGTAGATTCAAAAATAATGTTCCCAATGGTGGGAGAGTCCAGAACTAGAGGTCGTAGTTTGTGGATAAGGGGTAAACCTTTTAGAACTGAGGTGAGAAGTAATTTCTTCTCCCAGAGGGTGATGAATGTGTGGAATTCACTACCACAGAATGTAGTTGAAGTTAAATGTTGTCTAATTTCAAGAGGAAATTAAATATGGTTTTTGGGGCTAAAGGGATTAAGGGATATGGGAGGAAGGGGGGCATCAGGATATTGAATTTGATGATCAGCCATGATCATAATGAATGGCAGAGCAGGCTTGAAGGACCAAATGGCCTACTCCTGCTTCTAGTTTCTATGTACATCACAGTGCTCCCACCTCTGGTGGGTGTGTCCTGCTGGTGGAAAGAACATATCCAGGAATGGTGATGATGGCATCTGGGACATTGTATGTAAGGTATGAATCCGTCAGTGTGACCATGTCAGGCTGTTGATTGACTAGCCGATGGGACAGCTCTCCTAATTTTGGCACATGTCCCCAGATGCTAGTCAGGAAGACATTGCAGGGCTGGGTATGTCATTGTCTTTTCTGGCACCTTAGTCGATGCAAAAGGTTCATCCACTTTCATTCCTTACTGACTTTTCTGTAGTGGTTTGATACAACTGCTAGACCATTTCAGAGGATAGTTAAGAGTCAATCACATTGCTGTGGTTCTGGAGTCACATGCAAGCCAGACCAGTTAAGGACAGCAGATTTTCTTCCCTAAAGAATATTAGTGAACCAGATGGATTTTTATGACATTATTTCTGAGGCACCTTTAAATTGCAGTAGACTCAGGGATAATGCGTGTCATTTGCCTCATTAAATCAGCCTACTTCATATCTAAACACTACAGACATGAATCCCACTTAGCCCCTTTTACCCTCGATCTTAGTAGTGTTTGCTGCCACCAAGAGATGGACCCGGGACCTCTCCTGCAACATAGTGAGCCAGGCCGCCATGTTTCCTGCCGTGGCGAGTTGCATTAAATCCAGCCCCCGGAGTGCTAGGGACAGTTTTGGTCTCCTTATCAAAGGAAGAATATATTTGTCTTGGAAGCAATACAGCATAAATTCACTAGATTGGATCCTGGGTTGAGAGGATTTTTCTATAGTGAGTGGTTGAGTAGATTGAGCCCATAATTTCTAGAGTTCAGAAGAATGAGAGGGGATCTCATTGAAATGCAAAATATTCTGCAAGAGATTGACAGGTTAGATGCTGAGAGGCGATTTTCTCTGGCTGGGGCATCTAGAACTATCAGGCATAATGGTTGGATAGGGAGTCAATCATTTAAGACTGAGATGACAGGAAATATTGTCTGTGAAGGGCAGCACGGTAAGAAGTCTCACAACACCAGGTTTAAGTCCAACCAGTTTATTTGGTAGTAATCCCACAAGCTTTCGGAAACGATGTCCCTTCTTCAGGTGTGTAAAAGGTTCTGATCAGAGAAAGGCATATAAAGACACATACGGTTTACAGAATACTGTTTAGAATGCATGTCATTAGAATGAAGGAACACCATTTCCGAAAGCTTGTGGGATTACTATCAAATAAACTGGTTGGACTTAAACCTGGTGTTGTGAGACTTCTTGCTGTGTTTACCCCAGTCCAACGCTGGCATCTCTACATCAAGGGCAGCACAGCCAGTTTGTGTAAGATGAATAGATTGCCTGATTACTTTTAAGCATCTAATATTTTCATACAGAGCTTGTTTTTGGGAGTTAAATGAGTGGGGTAGAATTCATAGTAAGGTAGATGACACAAGACCTCTGATAATGGAATGGGACATCAGATACATCAGGCCCACTACAAAGCTAGAACATATTCCAAAATGGATTGCTAACTAACTTTGTAAGCAAAGATCGACAGAGTTAGCTGAATAGTCATTATTGTGAGACCGTTCTTCAAATCTTTGCCCAATAGTTCATTGGCAATTAGTCTACTTAACCAGTAGAGATCGCATGCTCTCTCTCTTATCATTGCTCAGTTACTACTGACTGACATTCAACTTGAAAATATACCGTGGAAGCACCTATCTTTGTACTCATGGTTGAAAGAATTCTTCACAGAATCGAGGGTCTTCTGTTGAAATTGGCATCTTCTGAACTGTTTGACCAAATCCATTTTCCAACATAAGAAAATAGGACATTATTTTCTATTCATGATCTTTGAAATTACTTTATAAATCATTGCCACTCTTATTTCTATGGTGAGCTATATGAACAAGTATGTGTACGAGTTAATGTAGCAAAGAACTGAAAGAAGACACTTCCAATAATTCATGATCTCCAGTGACTAGTTGAGCTATTTAGAACAGGAAATTTCCAGGTTTGATTGACAGGCCTAACTGGTTTCAGATGGAAACAAAGTTACTGATATTACAGTTCTACTTACTTCTGCCACTGAAGAGCGACCTGCACAGAGTGTGAAATTTTGGTGAGCTGTGGGAAACTTCAATAGCTTTCCAAAAATCTGATATTGTTAGTATTTAACATTGAACTACAAGTACTGTTTAAATTCCCTGAGCAGGGAGACAGAAGTTATCTGCTGGCAGCAGCTGAAATAGTTAATGAAAAGAACTGGCCCTTGCTGTACCTGGGCTCAGCTAATCCCAGTGTTCAGAATGTATAGAATCATAGAATCAACAGTGCAGAAGAAGACATTTGACCCATTGAGCCTGCACCAACAACAATCCCACCCAGGTCCCATCCCTATAACCTCACATATTTACAGTCCTAATCCCCCGACACTAAGGGGCAATTTATCATGGCCAATCAACCTAATTTGTACATCTTTGGACTGTGGGAGGAAGCCGGACCACCTGGAGGAAATCCACGCAGACATGGGGAGAATGTGCAAACTCCACACAGACAGATACCCAAGGCCAGAATTGAACCTGGGTCCCTGGCGCTATGAGGCAGCAGTGCTAACCAATGTGCCACTGTGATTAGCACTGCTAACATATCTCTACCTCATAACTCCCATTCATACACTTCTGTCTCCCATCATCATGGTAGTCTCCATGCTAATCGGGATGTCAGTCCAGTAGCATCATTAATTTGGCTCAATATCAGGAAGACAAAAGGTACCTTTTTTCTATTTATTCATGGGTCATGGCTTCGCTGGCTGGCCAGCATTTATTGCCCATCCCTAGTTGCCCTGTTAAGAGGGCAGTTGAGAGTGAGCCAATTGCTGCCATCTTTCTCCGCACCATCACAAGCTCCATCCCATAAATGTGGTTCTGACAGATTCTCCAGTCTGAGAGTCAAGCATTCAGACATTCTCAGTGCAACCAGACTACAGTGCAGCTGCAAAAGAGTGTGAGAGTTTGGTGAACTAAGGGGAATTGCTTCTTGCTGTACCACAGGGGAAGGAGCAAGCTGTTGATGAGTATTTGCTAAGTGGTCAAAGCCCATTCAACTCCGAAGGTTTAAAATAGTATTGGAATTTGTGATTAAATTAAGAGAATGAATTAAGTAATTAATTAAAGCACGTAGGTATGGCAGGACAGATGATGCACCATGGTTGCAACTTGGCCATCAGTGAATAAAAACACAATGGAGGACACCACCAGTAATCTGCTACAGTAATGAGATTTCTAAAATTAAGCCAAGCATTACCAATCCTGGACAGAATTCTGTTCCTTATATTCAAGTTTCATTGGTGAATTTTTATAGATGAATGTTTCGATTACAATTTCTGTGTGTGCCAAATCTTTGTGACTTGGATGAAAAATGTGCACGCTCTGTATACAGTGTAATTGATACAGCCGGACAAAAATTATGCCAATCACTAGAATGTGCTTGCAGCTATCTCTACACATCATGAGAAGCTACACTGCAAGGAAATTAATGAGACAGCATTGATAAGCCGTTCCTCTGAATAATAAAATGGTTTTACTTTATACTGAGTCGAAACCTGAGAGGCTGTAGATATTCATTTTTGTGGAACATGTGATGGGAATTATTATTAACCCAAAAAGTGAAAAGAACAGAAAAATGTCCTATTATTTCTGAATGTGCAAGATTAACAAGCTGTCCTATTGGTAATAAATTGTGTACATTTTGAAAGATAGGAATTTAGCTTTGTTACATCCTTCTGTTGCCAGTTACCGTGAAACCTACTGAAGCTCTGTTAATGTAAATGTGACGAACATAACCTTTGAAACACAGACTTCTTGAAGCAATAAATTTGAAGGCACAACACAGGAGAAAGCTCACAAGGATTCTATTGACATAAGGTGAGATTTAATTGTGCAAATTCTGAGCTGGACATATTACACTGGAAACCTGTTGTTGCTTTAGGTCAGGATAAACAAGATGTTATTTCTAACCAAAAGTGATTATGATGGAATCACTATTTATATAATAATATTGCCAGTATGAAATGATGCCTTGAGAAATTTGAACCTGTATGGGACTACAATCCTAAACTGTGCCTAGCATTATTCCACCCTTGTGAAAGTGAATACCTGTGCTATAATTTAATTTCAAAACATTTTGTTTTAACAACTAAATTGGCTGAGCAGTGAAATGCATTGGAAGTCCAGAATAGTGAGGAAGGAGGATTATGCCATCAATTCTTGACATGCATGTCCCTAATGTGTTATCATGTGGAGATCAGATATTTTGTCACAGGGCAAAAGTATTATAGAGACCCTACAATACAGAAGGACACCATCCAGCCCATCAAATCTGCACTGACTCTCCAACAGAGCCTCACCCAGGCCCCATCCTCATAACCTCACATATTAACCCTGCTAATCCCCTAAACCAATACATCTTAAGATACTTGGGGGCACTTTAACCTGCACATCTTTGGACTATGGGGGGAAACTGGGGCATCCAGAGGAAACCCACACAGATACAGGGAGAATGTGCAAACACAGTCACCCAAGGCCAGGTTCACACCTGGATCCCTGGGGCTGTGAAGCAGCAGTGCTAACCACTGTACCAGTGTGCCAAGGATAACCAAGGCTGCACGATTCCAGCTAGTCTCCTGGAAGTTATTTCAGAACTGTTTTGGCTGGAGTTGAGGTCAGAGGGTTCACCATCTTCTTTCTCCCTGCATGGAAGGAGGTAAAACCCTTCTCTTTTTCAATATATAAGCTAGCCATCTGATATCTCAAAGACATAATTTGTTGCATTTGCCAAAGCTGGTACATGTAAAATGTTCAGTTTGGTTGGCTGTTGTATGGGGGACAGGTTTAGAACAAAATAAAAACAAAATATTGTGGATGGTGGAAACTGCAACAAAAACAGACAATGCTGGAAAATCTCAGCAGGTCTGATAGCATCTGTGGAGAGAAAATGGAGCCAACATTTCAAGCCTAGATGACCAGACTTAAAACATTAGCTCTATTCTCTCTTCACAGATGCTGTCAGACCTGCCAAGACTTGCCACCATTTTCTGTTTTTGTTTTAGAAAAAAAACATTTTCTTGAATCAGGTTTGAAAATTTAACTGTTCTGCTCACTCCCAACTTCACTGCTAACTGGTTTGGTGCTGATTGTATATTCTGATCTAAATGCAGAGCTGCAGGTTTGCTGTGATACATTTGGTGAGTGGCTGATCAACTGTGAATCATCAGTTACCACTGCTCACTGCTCTTTTGGAAAGAAACTGCTTGCTGCATCAGCCTGTATTTAATTAATGTTAAAAATCAGCCTTCGTATCTGTGATGTCTCAAGGGATTGGAGTCTACCAATTCTAGGAACTAAACTATTTATTGTAACAAATTAACTATGTACTGAATGCAAGAAATATGCTACTGACAACTTTGGCTCCAGTCTCAGCTTGACTGGGGAAGCTCACGCTCAGTCCCAGGATTCACAAGCTTTGGCCCGATTAGCTGATCGGGTCACATGACCCCTCCAAAACCTCATTCCCTAAAAGAGGCTTACTACTACATCCCTCCCCCTCCCCCTCCCCCCCCCTCCTTAAGTCCCGATTGCCATCTACAAACAAAAGTTAAATTATTGATAATAAACAAGTTCTTTCATGCAGTCCATCATAAACTCAGTCTGTCTGGGGATTTTTTCCTCGAGGAGTAATGTAGTTCAGCAAGTCTCTCTTCACAGCAGAGGAAGTTTTGGTTTAACTTTCAGAAATTGGACTCTCAACTTGTAAAGGTGCATCTGTGCTTATTACTTCTTCAGTTCCCACAACGACATTTCTTGGACTATCCTCAGACTGACTTCATACAATCATAGAATCGGTACAGTACAGAAGGAGGCCATTCAGTCCATTGAGCATGCACCGACAACAATCCCACACTATCCCCATAATCTCACATATTTAGCCCACTAATCTCCCCAAAATTAGGGTCAATTTAGCATCGCCAATCAACTTAACCCACACATCTTTGGACTGCGGGAGGAAACCGGAGTACCTGGAGGAAACTCACGCAGACACTGGGAGAATGTGCAATCTCCATACAGACAGTGACCCTGGCACTGTGAGACAGCAGTGCTAACTAGACTATTGACTGACATGCTTCTTTACTTCATTCACTCTCAATATTACTGGCAGAAGTAATGAGGGCCAACAGCCCCACTCATTCTGTATGTGACTCCCTCCTTCTCAACTGGCATAAATGCTTTTTCAGAATTTTATCTTGAACTTCCACCTCATATGATAATGGGCCCGTTCTGGCCTGGACAACACCTGGGACTCAACTTGAACCAGTCCCAGCATTTTAGATCATCCTCATAACCCCTATCAAATCACAATTCTTCTTTAGAACACTTTGCTTTGCCTTCACCCTTCCAGTCAAAATGGGAAACACGAGGCCCCGTGTAGCCCTCATACAGCCACCCATCAGCAACTCGGAAGGAGAAACTCAAGTGGTCATGTGTGGCGACATTCTATAGTTAATGAGAAAACACGCTAATTTTGTTTGCAGAAATGCTGGTGGTTGATTTTTAACAGCTGCCTTAAAGGTTTGCACAACCCTCTCAGTAAGTCCATTCCTTGAGGGTTGGTAAGGTGGGGTAAGTACATGTCTGATGCCATTTGATGACATGAAGTGGTGGAACTCCTCACTGGAAAATGCTGTTCCATTGTCTGAAACCAACACTGGCAACTCATGGATCACAAAGTTTTATCTTACCTTTTACACTGTTTCAAAAGAAGTCAGGGACTCCCTTTCATAAGTATCCAGCTATTTTTAGTGTACATCCTCTATAAGTAGGAATGCTATACTCATAAATGGGCCATTAAAATCCACATGAAGTCTCACTCATGGCCGACTTGGCCATTCCCAAGGGTGCAACAGAGCTGCAGATGGTAACTGGCATTGGTCCCAATACTTAACCATGCTCTCTATGTCTGCATCTATCCCAGGCCATCAAATGTAGCATTTTCATCTTGGACACACCCAGAGGAGCATTTTATACTTCCTCAAATAACAACTTCCTGCTATGCATGGGGATGTCCACCCTTGCTCCCCACAGAAGAACACCATCTTCACAGCTCCGTTCAACCTTCCTTGCTTGAAAGTGTTTCAGCTGTTCAGGCATACTATTGTAATGCCAGAAATGAAGAATCACTTGTTTTACTTTGGATAGTATTGGATCTCTTTGAGTCCAGTATTTGATCCGCTGCACAGACACAGATAACGTATTGAGAAAATTCAAGGCTGAGATAGTTTCTTGTGACACCTCTGCGGGTGGCATACTTTTCGGCAACAGGAGATGATGGCTCAAGGCATCTACATTTGATATGTGTTCCTGGTTAGTGTTGAAAGGTATATTCATTGGTACCCAACAATAAAGCCCAACAGCAAGGATACAGACACTGTTGGAGGGATTGCCTTATCTCTTCTAAACAATCTTAGTAAAAGTTTATTATCACTAATTATGCTAAAATACTGCCCATAAATTCATTGGGGAATTTTTTTTATCCTGAAGATGATGGTTAAACCCTTTTTCTAGTCTGTGAGAATGCCTTCTCTGTATCAGTTAGGGTCCTCAAAACATAGCCAATGAGCTTTCCGTCATCTCTTTTATGACAATGAACAGCTCCAACTTCATACAGAGATGCATCACAAGTGAGTATGATTTCTTTAGAAGGATTGAAGTGGAATAAAAAGCAGGTTGACTATAGGACTAACTTCACTTGTCTGAAGGCTGCTTGTTGCTGAGTCTTTGGTGTTTTTTTAATAATGAATGTACAGCTAACAGCTTGGTAGACTGGTTTGGAATGAATAATTTGCTATTCCAAGGAAAGACTTTAGCTCAGTTTCCTTACGGTTGGTGCTTCTTTAATCTCCTAACTTTATCTTCCATCAGATGCAATCTTTCGTCATCCACTCTAAAGCCCAAATAAATTGCCTCATCACCTGAAAAGTGCTCTTCTCTCCCTTTAGTCTAAATCCAAATTTCTGGAAGCTTTTTAAGATCTTCTCCAGGTTAACTAGGTGCTCCTCTTCTGCAGCTCTCACAATTAGCACATCATCTAAGTAAATGATCACTTTAGGCAAATCTTTCAAAAGGCCCCATTGTGCATTGAAAAGTTACACAAGCAAATTATACCAAATGGCAATCTGGTATACAGGTAATAGGCCCTTATGTGTCTAAATAATTCCATGGACGTATCATCCAATTCCAGCTGCTAGCACACATATTCATAGGTTGTTGCATAAGATTACACCTCATAGGATCCAGGGTGAGGTATCTAAATGGTTACAAAATTGGCTTCTTGACATAAGCCAGAGGGTGGTTGTAGAGAGACCTGTGACCAGCGGTGTGCCTCAGGGATCAGTGCTGTGTCCACTGTTATTTGAAATTTATATTAATGATTTGGATGAGAATCTAGGAGGCATGGTTAGTAAGTTTGAAGATGACATCAAGATTGGTGGCATAGTGAACAGTGAAGAAAGTTATCTCGGATTGCAATGGGATCTTGATCAATTGGGCCAGTGGGCTGATGAATGGCAGATTGGACTTTAATTTAGACAAATACCAGGTGATGCATTTTGATAGATTGAACCAGTGCAGGACCTACTCAGTTAATGGTAGAGTATTGGAGGGAGTTACAGAACAAAGAAATCTAGGAGTACATGTTCATAGCTCCTTGAAAGTGGAGTAACAGGTGAACAGAGTGGTGAAGAAGGTATTTGGCATGCTTGGTTTCATCAAACAACACTTTGAATACAGGAATTGGGCCG
The DNA here is from genome assembly GCF_965287045.1 of Carcharhinus amblyrhynchos. NCBI lineage: Eukaryota > Metazoa > Chordata > Chondrichthyes > Carcharhiniformes > Carcharhinidae > Carcharhinus > Carcharhinus amblyrhynchos. The sequence goes on along the minus strand of NC_137331.1, from coordinate 86,137,651 downwards.
TCTTGTTGAAGTTTTACAAGACACTGGTAAGGCCACACTTGGAACACTGTGTGCAGTTCTGGCCACCTTAAAATAGAAGAAATATTATTAAACTAGAAAGAGTGCAGAAAAGATTTATTAGGATGCTACCCGGACTTGATGGTTTCAGTCATGAGGACAGGTTGGATAGACTGAGACTTTTTCTCTGAAGCATAGGAGGCTAAGGGATGACCTTAGAGAGGTCTATAAAATAATGAGCGGCATAGATAAGGAAGATAGTCAATATTTTTTTCTAAAGGTAGGGGAGTTTAAAACTAAAAGGCATAGGTGTAAAGTGAGAGGGGAGAGATACAAAAGTATCCAGGGGGCAATTTTTTCACGCAGAGGATTTCAGTGTTTGTAACAAGCTGCCAGAGGTAGTAGTAGAGGCAGGTACAATCTTTTAAAAAGCATTCAGATAGTTACATGGGTAAGATGGATATAGAGGGATATGGGCTAAATGTGGGCAATTGGGATTAGCTTAGGAGTTGAAAAAAAAAGGGTGGCATGGACAAGTTGGGCCGAAGGATCTGTTTCCATGCTGTAAACCTCTATGACTTTATATCTAAATTATTGTATTTAGACCCTTAGCCAACTTTGCATACGAGTCCTCTATTTTGCTGCCCGGTTTACTGTTGCTTCATAGTCTCTGCACATTTGTATGGGCTTATCGGGTTTGACTATTGGCACAATGGAACTGCCCACCCTGCAAATCGCATGGACTTTATGATGCCCAAATCTTCTAATCACCTAAGTTCTGTTTCCATGTTTTCATGCACAGGTCTGACTCCAGATTTTTGGTGTAGCTTCCAAATCCCCATGAATGTTGGCTCTCAAGTTTTGGATATAACCCAATTTTTCCTGAAATATGCCCTGGTGCCTTGCAAGCACTTCATATAGGCCTCCTTCATTAATTTTAAAAATTTCTGGACAATTCAATTTAATTTCCTGAAGCAATCTTGATCCATCCAGCTTGATCGTTGGCCGGCAAGTGCAAGCAAGGGAAGTTGGGCAGATCGCTCCCTATAACTTACAGGAGTTGTTGTTGCTCCCAAGTTCCATATAGCTTCACCCATGTATGTAGCCAGCTTCACTGCAGTGTTTTTAATCCCTGGGTTGGACTCTTTCTGTAGGTATAGGTAAGCTTCCTCTCACACTGCTATGGTGGAGGCTCCTGTGTCTACCTCCATTTTGATATTATTCAATTTGTATACATTTGGTCCTCCTTCTATATCACCTCCATGCTATGCACTGGAGCCAGAACCTTGGCACTGCTAGCACCTGGCTAGCTCTGCTTAACGCTACATATGCTTCTTACCTGCCTCATTCTGCCCAGGCATAGCATCCAGCTTACTTGAACATACACTTCTCATTGGGGCGGTTTTCCCACATCAATTGCATTCTTCACAAAGCTCATTTTGTTGGCTGAATCTCTTATACCTTTGTACTCTCTCAGCCTCTTGTGTTTTATTGTTCATAAAATGCTGTGTTCTCTTCTATGGTAGTGCTGCTGCTAGCAGCTTCCCTCTAAACTTGGTGGACCTCAATGCGTTGCATGGTTTGGAGATCCATCACACTGCTTCCTTCATTTTTCATGGCACAGGCAATTTCTAGCACCTTGAGGGTTATTTCTGCCACCGTCAACAGTCTTTTTCTATACAGAAGTATTATTTACTCCACGCACTAGATGGTCTCTCAACATATCATTAAGGGCAGACCCAAATTCACAATCTTCAGCTCTTTGCCTCAATCTTGCCTCGGAAATTACTATTTTGCTTCTCCAAGTGCTCTTGCTGTTGAGTTGAACTTCTACCTTTGCATGATTGCTGAGGCTTTAGCTGGTAATGTTTTTTACTGTTTCTGCTAGCACTTCAAATGTTTTAAGTCAGGGTGTCTGAAGAAGCCAAACTCCTTAACCAATTGTAAGTTTGGGTACTACAGGCTGTTAGCAATATTAGTCTCTTCTTCTACTCTGCCAACCCTGATTTTAGTTGCTTTGAAAACACATTGCAAGCAATCAACATATTGAATCCAATCTTCTGAATTAACATCAAAGTGCTCTAATTGTCTGAATAGAGGCATTATTAATTATGTAATTTACTGGCTCTTGAGTGGACTCGGTTTAAATGACTTGCACACGAGGTCCATTCCATCTTTCTTTGTGGCAAATTAAAGGTGTTCCCTTGATCCTCATTGCCAACGTGAGACCTCAAAGAATTGGCAACCACCAAGTTCAGTAACTTAAACTATTTATTATAATGAGTAACAGTGTGCAGAGTGCAAGAAACGTGCTATCAACTACTTTGACTCCAGTCTCAGACTGACAGGGAAAGCCCACACTCAGCCCCAGGATTTGCATGTATTGGCTGATCAGGTCACATGACCCCTGAAACCATGCCCCCTAGATGGGGTGTACTACTACAGTATCTCATGATAAGAACAGGCTTTAAGCCACTTTTTTTTTAGGTCCTCGGCTGTCCCACGTGTCCTACCTAACCTAATTTTAATCACACAAAACATGTTTGATCAGGTTATAATTCATATGGTGATCCATAATGTTTCAGCTGTAAGTCATTATATTAGATTCTCCTCTTCTCCAGTTCAGATTTCCTGCCTCTTTTGTTCATCTGAGGAGTTGATTGCCATTGTGGGGGTAAAAAGGAAAAGTGAATCATGAAGTTTCCTCACACCACCCCCACACCATCCCTGACCTCTGCATCCTAAACCATTGCATCAGGCAGCCAGCAGGGTCCAATGTATTTCACTGAAGTGTTTCTTCAAAAATGCCAAAAACGTCAATGTTAATAAAGCAATGGCCTTTTGTTTCAGGTCATCAAAAGTTCCATGTTTTTTTTCAGGGCTGATGAGAGGATTTACATGCTAAAAATTGTCCTTCAAGGAAATACCCAGCTCTTCAATCTGCTACTTTTATTTCACTCATCTCAGCGATTAACTTGGTGATATTAGCAATCATTCCCAGCTTTAATGTCCCTGATTTTGGCCAAGACTGTTGTAGAAATCAACATCTGCAGATCTTTAGCCATATTCCCCAGCTCCCCAACAGCAGCGGGTTTTAATGTCTCTAATGTGATATTTCATTGAACCTGAAATTTTCAGCCCGAGTGTAATGCATATGGTCATTTACCAGCTGGCTAATCTGAGTCTCAACTGCATTTCTTCTCTTTCACTATCATCAGGAAAAGCCTGTACTTACATACATTATTAATTTAATGTGACACTTTTTCTCCCATTTTGAGTTTTTTTTCACTTCTGTGTTTTTTTGTGATAAAGGCTGTTCCTTTGCTTGGGCAATGGCTAAGCAATCTACTCTCAGGTTTATGTTTCCAGTGCTTTATTGGTTCCGATCAGATGTGCAGACTGATTGTATCTGAGACTTACATTTTCAATGGCCAAAACATTGCCCTTTGTTCAGTACACTGTGAGATTGCAACTGGAAATCCCTGTTCTATAGTTCCCCATTCTACAGCAAATGCCTCTGAAGCACCAACACCTCAGGCTGGATTTATGAAGAGGCATAATCACTCTACATTGTATACAAAATGGTGGACGGATTCCATGTCTTCGCCAGGGACTGTGCTGTAGCAGGGGATGGGGGTTTGGTGGCTAGGTGCCTGGTAAAATCAAATGCAGTAAGTGATTCCTGAACTCAGCAGTTGAGCTCCATGTTGAGTTCAAACAGACTCCACATTACTAGAGCAAAGGCCTTTCCTGCAGTGTGAGAGCCGGCAGGATCTTCCGGTCTCACTGACGGTACACCCCTGCCACGGGTTTCATGGTGGTGAGGGGTGCAATCAACAGGAAACCACATTGACAATGGCAGGACCAGAAGATCCTGCGTTGGCCTATAGCAGACCGTCTCCCATTTCTACAAAACATGTGGTGGGTAAATCCCGCTCAATGGCTATTTGTTTATATAACCTGAAGTGCAATCATTATATAATTATTATATATTCAACTGTTTTCCAGGACCTGTCATTATAACAGTGGGGGCTGGGCTGTAAGTTCACAGTTTAATTGGCAGCTCAACTGGTTATTAAAAGATTTGCTGCCTTTGATGTGTGGTTATAATTATGAATGTTTATACAAGGGATGAGGTACTTGAAGGGATTTAAATGTTTTAAATGAGTTTTCACGAATGACATTATACTTAACAGTGAAGACTATAAAATCTTTCATACATGGCGCAGATCGACACAAATGGATACGATCTGGTGGCCATTACAGAGACGTGGCTGCAAGGTGACAGGGACTGGGAGATGAATGTACAGGGCTATCAAGTGTTTAGGAAGGATAGGCAGGAGGAAAGAGGGGGTGGCGTAGCTCTGCTGATTAAGGATAGTATCAAGGTGGTAGCAAGGGATGATATCGGAGCCAAAGAGCAGAACGTGGAATCGTTGTGGGTGGAGATTAGGAACAGCAAAGGGAGGAAGACGCTGGTGGGTGTCGTCTATAGGCCCCCGAATAATGATCTGGAGGTGGGGCGGGCTGTTAACACGCAAATAAGTGCGGCGTGCAGGAATGGGACGGCAGTAGTTATGGGAGATTTCAATCTGCATATTGATTGGTCGACCCATGTTGGACGAGGTGGGCTCGAGGAGGAGTTCTTGGAATGCTGCCGGGATAATTTCCTTGAACAGTGTGTGTTGGAGCCGACGAGGGAGCGAGCTATCTTGGATCTGGTGCTATGTAATGAGGCGGGTAGAATTAGGGACCTTGCGGTGAAGGATCCTCTTGGAGAGAGTGATCATTGTATGGTGGAGTTTCTGGTGCAGATGGAGGAGGAGAAAGTGGGTTCCCGGACACGCGTCCTTTGTTTGAATAGAGGGGAGTATGGTAGGATGAGAGAAGAATTGGCGAATGTGGACTGGGGGAATGTGTTGGAAGGTAGGTCTGCTGAGGAGCAGTGGAGGATCTTTAAGGAGATCTTTCTTGGTGCTCAGCAGAAATTTATTCCGATGGTTAAAAAGGACAGTAGGAAGAGAGGTAATAAGCCGTGGATAACGAAGGAGGTGAAGGAAAGTGTTAAATTAAAAGCGGAGGAATTTAGAGTAGCTAAGAGCAGTGGGCGAGAAGAGGATTGGGAAAGGTTTAAATGTCAACAAAGATTGACAAAGAAGTTGATAAAGGAGGGTAGGAGAAGCTATGAGGCTGGGCTAGCACTTAATATAAAAAAGGATAGCAAGAGTTTTTATAAATATATAAAAAGGAAGAGGCTGGCTAGGGTGAACGTTGGTCCTTTAGAGGATGAGAAAGGGGAGCTAGTGGTAGGGGATGGGGATATGGCGAAGGTCTTGAATAACTTTTTTGTTTCTGTCTTCACGGAGGAGGACGTGAATAATTTGCCGGGTGTTAGCGATGGAAAGGTGGTAGGAATGGAGGGTCTTAATGACATTACTGTTACTAGAGAGGTGGTGCTCGACAGACTGGAGGGGCTGATTGTGGACAAGTCCCCAGGACCGGATGGAATGCATCCGAGGGTTCTGAAAGAAATGGCGGAGGTGATAGTGGATGCCTTGGTGGTTATTTTCCAGACGTCGCTGGATTCCGGGGAAGTGCCGGAAGATTGGAAAACGGCTAATGTTACGCCGTTGTTTAAGAAGGGTGCCAGGCAAAAGGCGGGGAATTATAGGCCGGTTAGTTTAACGTCTGTGGTAGGTAAAATGTTAGAATCCATCATTAAGCAGGAAATTGCGAGGCATCTTGAAGGGAATTGCTTGATAGGGCGGACGCAACACGGTTTCATTAAAGGGAAGTCGTGTCTGACAAATTTACTGGAGTTCTATGAGGATGTGTCTAGGGCAGTGGATAGAGGAGAGCCGGTGGATGTGGTCTTTCTGGATTTTCAGAAGGCGTTTGACAAGGTACCTCACAAGAGGTTATTGCAGAAGGTCAGGGGACATGGAGTTGGGGGTAGGGTGTTAGCGTGGATAGAGGATTGGTTGTCAAATAGGAGGCAGAGAGTGGGGGTCAATGGGTGCTATTCGGATTGGCAGATGGTGACTAGTGGGGTGCCCCAGGGGTCGGTGCTGGGGCCTCAGCTATTTACCATTTATATAGATGATCTGGAGGAGGGAACCGAGTGCAGGGTGTCGAAATTTGCTGATGACACCAAGATTGGGGGAACGGCAAATTGTGCGGAGGGTGTGGAGAGTCTGCAGAAGGATCTAGATAGGCTGGGCGAATGGGCCAGGAAATGGCAAATGGAATTTAATGTTGGCAAGTGTGAGGTGGTCCACTTTGGTAGGAAGAATGGTAGGAAGGACTATTACTTACGGGGCGAAAAACTGCAGCAGGCGACGGTGCAGAGGGACCTCGGGGTCCTTGTGCATGAATCGCAAAAACCCAGCTTGCAGGTGCAGCAGGTGGTCAGGAAGGCGAATGGGATGCTGGCCTTCATAGCGAGGGGGATTGAATATAAAAGTAGGGAGGTCTTGCTGCAGCTGTATAGGGCATTGGTGAGGCCGCAGCTGGAGTACTGTGTGCAGTTTTGGGCGCCGCACCTGCGCAAGGATATTTTGGCCCTGGAGGGAGTGCAGAGGAGGTTTACTAGGCTGATACCGGAGTTGAGGGGATTGAGCTATGAGGAGAGGCTGAATAAACTAGGCTTGTACTCGTTAGAGTTTAGAAGAATGAGGGGAGATCTCATTGAGACGTATAAGATGATGAATGGGATGGATAGGATAGAGGTGGAGAGACTCTTCCCGCTCAAAAAAGACAGTAGGACTAGGGGGCACAGCCTCAAGATAAAGGGGAGGCGGTTTAGAACGGAGTTGAGGAGGAACTTCTTCACTCAAAGGGTGGTGAATCTCTGGAATTCTCTGCCCGTTGAAGTGGTGGAGGCTGCCTCGCTAAATATTTTTAAGAAGCGGGTTGATGGGTTTTTGATAAGAGAAGGGATTAAGGGTTATGGGGAGAGGGCGGGAAAGTGGAACTGAGCCACGACAGATCAGCCATGATCTTACTGAATGGCGGGGCAGGCTCGAAGGGCTAGATGGCCTACTCCTGCTCCTATTTCTTATGTTCTTATGTTCTTATTCTCAGTACAGCTCCTAAGGTCTGCTCATGGTGGATACTGGATGAGTTGACATGGAAGATATAAGGGAAAGGGGTGGTGAATGGGTGTGGAAATTAGTTCACATTAAGTTGATATGGAGGCTATAAGGGGCCATCGGGAGTGGGTAGGGGTGTGGTTTAACATGAGTCTGTATGTGGGGACATGGGGAGCGAGGAAGGGGGTGTTTGCTATAGGACCAAATGTTTAAGAAAACAACTGGGTCGAAGTCCTGGAGAATAGAGGGAGATATCTTAAACAGTCCACTCCAGACTCCACTTGACACTCTGTGCCAGGAAGCCTGATTTCAATCTTCTGTGTCTCCCAGTGCAGCAAATCTGCAGATTTCCTGATTCTATCCAAAAGGGTACATGTTAAGTTGATTGGCCACTCTAAATTGCCACTTAGTGTCCCGGGATGCATAAATTAGAGAGATTAGTAGGTAAATATATAGGGATATGGGGGTAGGGCCTGGGTGGGATTGTGGTTGGTGCAGACTCAATTGGCCAAATGGCCTCTTTCTGCATTGTAGGATTCTATCTATGATGATTTGTGAGCAAAGATCCAGGCCCTACAGTCACTGATTACATGTTTCTCTGTTCCAATAATTGCATAAGAAAATGAGACATACTTTGCCACTCTGCCTATGGCTGGCTCATCTGTTGCTTTAATAAGAACTAAACCGAGAATGTTACAGTATATTTATTTTGAGAACAGTTTTACCAATAAGGAAGTATCTTCCAACTGACACATTGATATGAGCAAACATGGAACTAGACAGCTATATATTAGATTTAAAAAGGGTACTTTTCTGATTTTTTTTCTCACAGCCTTATTCACTAGAAAGTACCCATTAAAGATTTTGGATGTGACGCATGAGTTTCCAGCTATTAATGATCAGGAAATCATTAGTAGCATATGCCCAAAACTGTGATACATATTCCCTGAAGGCAACATTCCTGACTGGAAACATTAGGGGCAATTCTTCCAAAAGCACTGAATTGGTGGGAAAACTGTTTTAGATCATGACTGTTTTGTCAGTTCAACTTCTCACCTGAATCTCCCCACTCAGTGCACTGCAGAGGTCCCAATCGTGAATCTCAATAAAAACCCAGGCAGGCAGGACTTTTTCACACCAAAATCTGACCGTCCTGGAACTCTGTGCATGCACAGTGGTCCCGATCTGTCAGTCTCCCTGTTTGCTGGCCAGCGCGACCTTGCAATGCTGCCCCTCCAGCCCACATCCCCCCAGTGGTCCAATGACAGCCACCACAACAATTCCTGGGCCAGCCCTGAACCCCCCACCCCTCCTGTTCTGGAGCACCCCGATGTCCAGACCATCCCGCCCCACCCCACTCAAGCCTGTCCCAGTTGTTGCCCTCCCTCCAACCCAGACTGGTCCCAATGCAAAGTGGTAGCGGGACACCCCATCCCACTGTTTGCTCCTGGGCCCCAGCCCCAATAGGCCCTTCCCCTTTGCATTGTCTGATGCCCGGTGGGCAACCTCAAGGTGCTTCCTTGGGCAGTGCCAGGGGACACAGGCTGGCACATGCACAAATCCCAGAACAAGGTGGTGACGCACATCTCCCACCCCGACCCACCAGAAAAGTTGTGGGTCACAATGGGAGAATCATGGCCATTGTCTGAAAATTATCCCAATATACACAAGCACACATTTTTCCTATGCAAGTTCACTCGAATGAATCCAACAAGGATTCCATCACATCCTTAGGCCATTGAATCATCTAGACTACAGCCTGCACTCACTGAAATCAGCTGTGTCGTAACTGAGTATATCTGGTCAAGGAGATTGTCATTATAACCATATAACTGAATGCACAATGCCTGGAAAGGAATCTATACCATAAGTTCTTTTCGCAGATACAGGCAGACATCAAATAACTAACTAATGGTTTCAAATGCAACACTTTTAAAATAAATCAACGATGGAAACAATTAGTCCAAGCACATTAATAAAATAGCCAGAATATAATTCTTAAAAAAATACTTTGATGTTAAAATAAGAATGATTTTAACTATATAAAAAGGTTATTTTCCTCTACTTTTCCTTTAATGAGCTGATTCACATGTATGAGGCATACTTGCCATCATTCAATCACTGTCCAGCTAATTTTGCTAAACAGATGTTAATTGGAGATTTGGAAAATGGTAAGATTGTTAATATGAAGCTATAATTATATTTTCTGGAACTATATTAGTAAATGAATAGTTGTCTGTGAATAACTACAAGTCGGACTCATCTTCAGTTTTACAAACTATAAAAGACTTTGTGGAATCAAATCTTTACAAGTCTACCTAAAGCTTCTGTTCTGCCAAGTGTACCATTATCAAACTTTCTATAGGGCTCTCTTCATCATTTGTCATAACTTTTGCAGAAAACCTGTAGAACCTTTGATCAGGCTTCCCACCAAAGTTACTGTGGACAACAGGGAGATCTCCCGAAGAATTTAGTCCTCTGCGTTTAGATCTAAAATAATCCCATGCCATTTTTAGTGTACTTTCAACATATATTCTGAGCAGGTGGATTGAGCATTGTCCTAAATATTTTATCCTAAAATCGATTCCCCCTGAATTCCTGCATCCACCTTGGATTCTAACGAGCTCCAAGTAAGCTGACTGGCATAAATTGTAATAAGGGCCAGTAGCACGATTCCCTCTTTTTAACCCTTGATGTGCTCAGGAAGATAGATTGAGCATTATGTGGCAGAAATATTGTCCAGTTGGCTAAAAGGACAGAAGAGACAGTATGGAATTGGGCATGAGTACCTGCCATTTTGAGCAGTGGGGTTACACCGCCAAAACTGCCCACCACCACCTTGAGTCTCATAAATAGAAAATTCTGCCCAAGATATTTATTTAATTTGCCTACCATTCCTTTAAATTCTGCTGCCTGTGGCAGACCCATATTTAAATTTGCTATTCCCTTCCTTTTTACAGAAACTTTTACATTCCATTTTTATGTTTCTCAGCAGTTTACTTTCATCTTCTACTTTCTCTCTCTTGGTTTCTTAGACTCTTTTGCTGAATTTTAAAATGCTCCCAATCTTCAGGCTTACTACCTTTTTTGACAACTTTATAAGCCTCTTCCTTTGACCTAATACAACTGTTAACCTCTCTCGTTAGCTATGGTTGGATCACTTTTCCTACTTCGTTTGCACCTCGGAGGAAAGTAAATTTGTTGCCAACTATCTTTTTTAATTATTCATTTGCAAGATTTGGTTGTTGCTGGCTACAACAGCATATGATGCCCATCCCTAATTGCCCTTGGAAAGGTGTTGGTGAACAGCTTTTTCAAACTGTTGCAGTCAGTAAAGTGATGGCGATATAGTTTCAAGTCAGGAAGGTGTGTGGCTTGGAGGGAAACTTGCTGTTTCCCATGCACCTTCTGCTCTTATCCTTCTAGGTGGTAAAAGTCATGATTTGGAAGGTTCTGTTGAAGGACCCTTGGTGAGTTGCAGCAATGCATTTTCTGCACTGTTACAAATAGTGGAGCACTCTGCACCAGTAGAGCAGGGAGGAATGTTTAAGTGGTTGATAGTGTGCCAATGAAGTTGGCTGCTTTGTCTTGGATAGTGTCAAGCTTCATGGGCAGCACAGTGGTTAGCACTGCTCCTCATAACGCCAGGGTCCCAGGTTCAAGTCCGACTTTGGTAACTGTCCTTGTGGAGTTTGCACATTCTCCCTGTGTCTGCGTGGGTTTCCTCTGGGTGCTCTGGTTTCCTCCCACACTCCAAAGATGTATGGGTTAGGTTGATTAGCCATGCTAAAATTGACCCTAGTGTCAGGGAGGATTAGTAGTGAAAATGTGTGGGGTTATGGGAAAAGGACCTTGGCGGGATTGTGGTCAGTACAGACTCAATGGCTGAATGGTTTTCTTCTGTAGTGTGGGGATTCTATGAGTGATGTTGGAATTATATTCACACAGGCAAGTGAGGAGTATTCCATTACACTCCCGATTTGTGCCTTGTAGACGGTGGGCACACTTATCAGGAATCAGGAGATGAGTTATTCACCACAGAATTACTAGCCTCTAACCTGAAGAACATTGGTTCCAGCGTGATTTACATGAAGACCATCCCAATGGCACAGCTCCCACTTTCCCAAGTACTGGTGCCAGTATTCCATGAATCCCATTTCTCCATCACCAATCTTTGAGACATGCATTTAACTCTCTCATCTTATAAACCCATTCTTTATCTTATTTACCTACTCTCTGATGTTAGTTCTGTGGATTCTGGGAATATGACTATCTCAGGCTGTTGCTTGACTTGTCTTTGGGACAACTCTCCCAATTTTGACACGTCTCCAGATCTCTGAAGTGGAGTGGCAAGCCACTCAGTAGTCTCAGTCTACACTTAAATGTCAATTAAGAATAAAAAAGAATGTAACACCCAACACTAGGGACATGACAAGGCACACCTAGCAACATTCTCCTCAATAACATAGTCTATGACATTTTTATGACATTCTTAATTGACATTTATGTATAGACCGAGACTACTGAGTGGCTTGCCACTCCATTTCAGAGTGCAATTAAGATCAGACATATTGTTGTTGGTATAAAGTCACATGTAGCCCAGACCAGGTAAGGAAGGCTGATAATCTTTGTTGAAGGGTAGCGTAAAGAAGATATGGTTAATGTTATTGACATACTACATTTATTTTATTCTTTTTAATTCCTCCAGCTGCCAGGGTGGGATTTCAACTCATGTTTTTGCAGCATTAGTCCTGAGTCCTGATCCAGTGGCATTACGTTGATGGTAGTGTTCCCTCTGTGTGTGTCAGATAGAGGTGAGACAACAACGCTCAGCATAGAGAGTAAATAAATATTGTGCAAATGACAGAAGAGATCAGAGAACCAGATTTGTCAGTCTAGCAATATTTTCCCTGAAGCTCTGGTATTTCAAAGTCTAATGGATATTGGCTCTCAGCCAAACCTCACTGTGTAACTTGAAATCCATTAGCCTATTGAAATATCTGAGCACGGGGAAAACATATCTTAATCAATAGCTCTAGCTGTCTGATTTGTGCTGTAACTTTAACAATGTTTATTTACGCAAGGTGAATAGGTTTCAAGAGCTTGTAGTTTCAGCTATTGATACTTTAAATTATCAGGCTGATTAACACTTTTATTGGACTACAGTAAACAGAATTTTTTTAAAGGAAGTAGGGAGTGATCAATTAATGCCTTTAAAAAAAACTTTTTTTCACACATCCAACTCTCAATATCTGGATCCTTGCTTCTATACAATGTTTAGTGGGTGAATGGATGGAAAAATGTCATAGCTTGGCGTAAGGGACCAAAGGGAGTGAGTTGGGGACATAAATTTGCATTTATGGGGGCATTGGAGGCCATATGGGTTGTTTCGGGGGTCATACCTTTTGTGCTGGGAATGTATGGTCTTTTACTAAATTAAAGGAAAATTGCTGTCAAGCACACTTTCTTATCATGCATATTTCTGATTAGACTTGCAGGTGCAGGAGCCCTTTAAACATCTCTTCTTTAATACTATCCAAATTTACTTTGGCGAGCAATTTGAGTTTTTAGTGATTTGCAATTAACCTGGTGCATTATTTTTTCCAGATGTTCCCTAGGTGTGGGTCACTTTTTTGTCAGTGAAATTATGATACTGAATACAAAAGTCAATGCTGTATCATTTCTACAGAACAACATGAAGAACAGTCACTTTGCCAAACATGATCAAACTTTTGAGGTTATTAAATATCTTCCTGTGCTTTGTAAGGGTTTGTAGATTGCACTCATTCCCTCTATCCCTTCCAATTTATGGTGCTTTCTGCTCTCAGTCCTTTGGAACCTTTATTTTTCATACGCTATTTAATAAAAATTATGTTAGCCTATCAGCTCATCATACTTGTGGCAGTTTAAGTCAGCTATCCAATTAGGCCCCCTTGATGTGCTCTTTCCACATACCCCCTGCATTGTTTTCATATTCAAGTATTCATCCAATTTCCTTTTCAAGATCTCTGTTAAATCTACTTCCGCTACCCTTTTATCAGTCCGTTCCGGATCACAACTTTGCTGAAACGTTAGGCAATCTGATGCACTTCCTGATAACACCTTTTCTCACTATATTCCACCTTGTTGCATTGCTCCTTGGCCAACAACAACAGCTTACTATCAGCTGAGATTTTTAAATACCGAAGCACTGAATTTCCCTCCTCCTAGAATAAATAAACCAATAAGTATCATATTACTACTCCAAAAACAGAAATAGCACTAGTCCAGGAAACCTGAGCAGATTAGGGGCCATGTGACAAGAGTGAACAGTAGAACTAACCTACCAATTGGAGGAAAATCTAGCACCAAGCATCATATTTTCCATTGTTTGGGCCACAGCACCTCTGGATTCGTGCAGCAGGGGCTCAATCTTGCTCAATTTAGTGGGAGCCTTTTAGAAGTTCAGGCCCTGGGACTACATTTGATTTCAGGATGATTCACCATATGCCTCTGCCAATACACCACATGGGAGGTTGTGGAGGCCAAAAGCTTTATCCTGGAGCGAGCTGTCCTGTTAAGCTGTCTTGAAGCAGCAAGGGTTTTCCATTTGCTGAGGCAGAGTCTCTGGTAGAGGTGGAAACCTTACTAGAAGCCTGCAGGAAATATTTAAATTAAGCTGATTCTGGGGCAACATATTGAACTCTTGGGTGAGAAAATGCCCCACCCAAATCAATTTTTTGGAGGTAGAGTCACCAGTAGGGAAAATCTCAGACTAGGACTGCAGTCAATAAATATACTTTCCATCCTTTTTTTAGTGTAGTATTATGACCTCTACATGGAACCTGTCTGATTAACAGCAGATGTTTGGGTTCCATTTTGATTCAAATTAAACATATTTGCAAGTAAACAAACATTACTTATAATGGAACACAAAACTCAGTGCCAAATTTGGAAAATCTAGTTGTTTTATAATTGACCTACTAGCCTTTGAAAAAAGAATTCTAAACCTTTACCGATATTCCAGAGTACGACTCCTATAACGTAATAGTGTTTTTTTTCCACATTTTGATCGCTGAAAATTTGAGATTAGAATTAAAGAAATGTGCAAAACCTTGTTTAAAAAATTCACAATAATCTATTATTTTAAACATTTATTTTCCAATCTTTTGCTGACTTTTTCCCTTTGGAATTTGTTTATCATTTCAGTACGAAACTGCAAAATAAAAACCAGTTCATATGACGAGACAAATCCGCAATAAAGGCAGCAAAACGGAAATGGTGCAGGAGATTGGGAACAGATTTTGAGGATATATGAGAATCGAGTGAGGTTTAAACAGTAACATTTGCAAGTTCGTGAAACAATACTTTGTATGAAAAATAAGGCACAATATTGCCGCAGTTGTTTAGCTGATAAGTGCACTGCCTGCTGAGCGAATGATGCTGTATAGGTGGGTTTTGATCCTCAGTATAGGTGGGTTTTGATCCTCAGTGTGTGCTGACTTTGATTATCTGAGTTCATCGAGGATAGTGGTAAGAATGCTGCAATTGGCTTTTATGCCTGTGGGTTAGGGAAGGAAAAGTCAGCCAAGATTTAAATTCTTGATCCTATGACTCTTGCTGGGAAACGCTCTTATACATATTGAGTAAGAATATGATTAGAATTGGTTCTGAGTCTGATACAATGGGTTCATTACACCTCCAGTGGTAATCAGCAGTGGAGCAGTAATATCATCTGTACCTGTGTAGGTTTGCAGTGAAGTTGCTGCAATTCTGTTGTTCACCTTTGTTTCACACTGTGGCCATTTTGACAATGGTTGGCTACTGACTCCCCATGTTGCCAGAGCACTTACTTTCTGCTAGGCACCCTTGATGGCAGGATCCTGATGCCCAGTTTTAGTAGTCAGACCTCATTACCATGTTGCTTGCCAATTTGCTGAACAAAGTAATAGGATGATCATCAGGAAGTGACTTCCAGGCTGATTTCTGCCGATTAAGAGCATGTTAAAATCAACTCCATGGTGTTAATAATTAGTTGTGGTTAGTGTTATTGGAGATTTTAGCACATTTTGACGAATGGGATTTTCTAAAATAAACACAGCTTGTGCTCATTGACTTCATTATTGTGCATGCTTTCACTTCCTGATGGTTTGGAAGTATAGGTTTCTGTCTTCAGAAGGAAGATAGCACATGGCTTTGGCAGTGAGGAGCATTTTGAAGGTGTGGAGAGTGAACAGGCAACTGCAGAGTGACTTTATTTGTTATATCGCCTTTTTGTTTAGTTTAAGCTCTTGGCTATCAGTTATTCTTTCATCCCCTGGACTACTGGTTGTCCAGTCCCATATCATCATGCTGTTGGAAGAGAGGTCTGGTCTCCATCTGCCTTTCATTGTCATCAGTTTCTGGAAGTAGCACGCCTTTCTATAGTACGTAGCAAGCTATGATGATTTTTAAGACTTTTGCTGGAATGTATTGCAGGGTCTACTGGGTTTATCCATTTATAAATAGCACCCCAGTCTCTGGACAGTGGAGCTGGCCAGCATGATTTGCAGGATGCATAAATGTTTATCCATAAGGTGAGTGGATCTGCCTGACAGATACTCCCAGCACGAGGATGAAACCCTCCCATTTTCATGCCACTGGAAGCACTTAGAGTGAAGACGACAGAATTCCACCCACTAGCTCTATTCTCTCTCCACAGGTGCTGTCAGACCTGCTGAGATTTTCCAGCATTTTCTGTTTTTTGTTTCAGATTCCAGCATCCACAGCAATTTGCTTTTACCTCCCGGGAAGGATCCTGTTTCAAAGCTAAGTAGTATGAACCATGCCTGGTGCAGAAAATGGCACTGTCATGAAAGAATTGAAGTGGAAGCCTTCAAGCAGCAGTTGACATGTTTCCCCAGTTGCCTCTGGCGGGATGGAGAAATTGCAGCCCTCTGTAGAACGGGTGACCAGAGGACTTTCGTTTGATAGACCTTGCTGTGTAGAGAAGAAATTGATATGCAGGCTATGTAATACCAACCTTGTGTAACACTATAACTTCTCAATATGGCATCTGCTTCAGGAATACCTCTGGGGGAGAGGGGGGAGGTATAGGGGAGGGGGTGCTGAAGGGAGGAGAGGTTTGGAGGGAGTAGGTGGAGGGGGAGGTGGATGGTTCCCTGGTCCACTGGGCTTAACAGATGATCCTCACTGATGTTTTACACTCCCAGCGTACCCTCCCCATGGCCTCTCAAATCAAAACCCTGATCATTGTATCAAGTGGGGTGTGTGGTATTTAGAATATGGCTCTTCATATAGTTCAGTGCTTGGCCCCAAGTCAGGTGGATGTGTGGCTTGGAGGGGAGCTTGCCAAGGATGTTCCCATGCATGGTGTAAGAGGTAACATATTGCTAAGGATTAAGAATTAGCTTGATAACAGGCAGTGGGGAGTTTGGACAAATGGGTCGTCTTTGAATTGTCAAGTTGTAACTAGTGGAGTGAACTGAGATTGGCTCTGGAGCCTCAATTATTTACAAGGTGGAGATGGCAGCGTTGGACTGAGGTGGGCACAATAAGAAGTCTCGCAACACCTAGGTTAAAGTCCAACAAGTTTATTTGGAATCACAAGCTTTCGGAGTGTCGCTCCTTCATCAGGTGAGTGGAGAGGTAATTGTATACATATATATGTAGGCAAAGACACAATTACATGATAATTACTGATTGGAATGTGAAGAATGGTTGGAATGCAAGTTCTTCTCTCCACTGTGTCTGTAAAGACTTGATTACCTGTAAAGATGCACATTTCAACCATTCTTCACATTTCAATCTATTTACAATCTCCATCAATGATTTCCATGAAGGGACTGAATGAATGGTAAGTAAATTTGCTGATGACATTAAGATAGGCAGGAAAGTAAGTTGCCAAAAGGTGGTAGAGGGTCAGCAAAGGGATAAGTGAGTGGGCTAGCATTGGCAGATGGACTATAATGCGGGAAAATATGAACGTGTCCACTTTGGCAGAAAGAATAGCAAGGCAGTATGCAACTGAATGGAAGGAAATTGCAGGACTCGGTGGCACAGAGGGATCTGGTTGTCCTGAAACATAAAGTTAGTCTACAGGTACAGTAAGTGATTTGGAAGGCAAATGGAATGTTGGTGTTTATGGGGAATATTTTACTGCAGCTGTGCATGCTTTTGATGAGACCACATCTGGAATACTGTGTAGAGTTTTGATCTCATTTGAAAAAAAAATCTGATTTTGTTTGCAACAATTCAGCGAAGGCTCCCTTGACTCATTCCTGTGCTGAGGGACTTATCCTATGAGGAAAGGTTGAGCAGGTTGGGGCTTTTATCCATTGAAGTTTATAAGAATGAGAGGAAAATCTTATTGATATATAAAAGATTCAGAGGGGGCTTAAAAAGATAGAAGTCAGAGGATGTTTCCATTTATCAGGGAGACAAGAACTAGGGGAAACAGTTTAAGAATAAGAAGCTTCCCTTTTAAATCTGAGATGAAGAGAATTTTCCTTTCTCAGAGGGCCTTCAGCATGTGGAAGTCTCTTCCCCAGAAAGCAGTGGAATCTGGGTCATGAGTTTTACTTAAGGCCCCACTATACAGATTTTTGATAGACACGGGGGTCAAAGGTTATGGGGGAGGGGGGGAGAAGAAGGAAAGTGAAGATGAGACCCTAATCATATCAACCCTGATCATATTGAATTGTGGAGCTGCAAGCTTCTGTCATTATAGGGCTCAATGAACTGGTATGAATTTTTGTTTGTAATAAATCACTTATGTTAACCATTTATTGAGTCAGTTATGGAAATACACATTGTCATACACATTGTCTCTTGACATTGCTCTGAGATCTTACTGCTGCACATTTTCATCAGTTGTGCATCTGTAGTTGAACCAGACTAAATGACCAACTGTGATTAGTAAAATCTCCTACCCACTGACTGCCATCAAGCAGTTTTATCACCACCATTTTCTACAAGAAAATAAACCCCCCATTCATGTAATTCCTAGTAATCTAATGTTAGGGGGTTGGTTGGCTCAGTTGACTAAGCGGCTAGAATAAACCTGTGCCAACCGCACAGGTTTGATTTCCCATACCAGCTGAGCTGGACTTGAGACCTGACTCCTCACCCTATCCTGAGTGTGGAAGGCAATGGAAAACCACTGACAGAAATCTGCCAGGAAAATACTACTCAGAATGGAGTATCAGCAGACGATGAGCAGAGGACTGTCTTTGGGCAGAGCTAGCATGACATGAATCTAATGGTACATAAATTGAGTAGGTAAATACATAAATCCTCAGAGATCATCTTTCTTTCAGGTGATTCCAATATCAACAGATAATTTTGCGATCATGTTTGTTGTAGAAATGGGAACCAGTTCTCTTTTGCTCAATATATTTGATTTTTTTTAATTAATGATTTTTATGTATATTATTTTACAGTAACTCAGAGTATTTTAAAGAATTGAAGCACCTGTTGAGAAAGTACTCAGAGACTTGATGCTTTTCTTATTAGATCATTAAGAAATCTGGGGCTGTCTCTCCTCTCTGACAAGCACAAACTCCTGTTGAATACATTTTTGCACTGTAAGAATATATAAACAGATGGTTGAAGAGGAGGATTAGGCTATTTCGGTCCCTCAAGCCTGCTTTGCCATTTTGTAAGATCATGGCTGATCTGATAGTAACCTCAAATCTGCATTCCACCTACCCTGATAACCTACCCCTAATAACCTATCATCCATTTGCTTACAAAAAACAAATCCACCTCCGCCTTAATATTCAAAGACTCTGCTTCCACCATCTCTTCAGGAATAAATTTCCAAAGACTCGTGGCCCTCTGAGGAAAAAAATATTCTCCTAATCTCTATTTTAAATTGGCAACCCTTTATTTTCCCACAAGAGGAAACAACCTTACCACATCCACCCTGTCAAGATCCCTCAGGATCTTATATGTTTCAATCAAGTTGCCTCTTACTCTATTAAACGCCAACAGGTACAAGCTTAGCCTGTCCAACTTTCTCTCAAAAGGCAACCCAGCCATTCCAGGTATTAGTCTGGTAAACCTTCTCTGAAATGCTTCCAAAACATTTACATCCTTCCTTAAATAGGATGACCAATACTGTACACAGTACTACAGATGTGGTCTCACTAGTCTCTGTAGCATATTTTTTCTCCCTTTTTATTCAGTTGTCATGTTTTTGTGTGGAAATGTTACCACTAAAAATAGATAGAAAATCTGCTTTGAATATAAGCTCAAGATGGTAATAGTTTTCTTAGCAGCCATCATAGTGTAATGGTATATTGCCAACAACTGGTTTTCATTTGTTTAAAATCTATAAAACCTTTATGTTTAATTCTGTGAAACGACCTACAGTCCATGCAGTCTGTGCTGGGGTAGTACAGGAGCCAGGATGTAAAGATCTTGACATTTTATTAACAACACTAACTTTATGATTCTGTGGTGTCCAGACCTTGTTGATTACACCTTTAACCCTTAAAATACCAGTCATGAGGAAAAGATTTTCTCTCTGTGCCACACATTAAACATTTCCATCAAAGACAATTCTTTGATTTTGATTCATATGAGGAAATATTGCCCCACTCCCTCTTTGTTTTCCTGCCATATGAATTAAAAATGAGAAGATGTTTAGAGTTTACAGTCTTTTTAAAATCTCCAGCCCTTTAATGTGGTCTATGCTTTGTTTTGGGGATTTGCTTTTGCAAAATAAAATATCAGTAGTACGGAATTGGTTAAAAAAAGAGTTCCTTCTGGTTTGGTAAATTTGATCGGAAGGATGAGGGAGAGAAAGTATTACATCAAAGGAGCTGGGTATTAAAGCAGCTTTTATACTACAGTCCTAAGCAGAGGTTGGATGATTTCCAACGGGGCGGAAGAGAAAGTTACAAGGATGGTTACCACAGTCAATTTTGAGCTCTGACAGATGTCTTGGACTAAAATTTGCCATCAAACCTTTCAATTTGAGAAAAGCAGAGACCCAAGAGTTATAGGAACCTGTGCATTCAAAAAGCTTTGTTCAATTTACAAGTTGGTACCAATCAAACATTTGATGTAGATAGTCCTTACTCTTCTGTCTTTCTCCCTAAAAATGATGTGGAGTAATTGCAAAGATAATTTGCGATAGCAGCTTTTCTGTTTCTTTTCTCTTAACTAGAAGTTCCTGTTATAATTGGTTAATGCAATCCACACACAGCTTCTAAAAAAGGAAGAGGATATCATCTCCAGTCCCTCATGTGCAATGCAATTACATCATGATTGACAGGCTGTGATTGAGCAGCACAGAAATACAAAACGATTGTGATAAATTCAATCCAGGAGGCTCTTCACTTTAATATCTCCAGAAGTTAAATGTAGCTCATTATTTGTTTCAGGATCAATTTATTTGGTAGATTCTACCAATTTTAGTAAAAAAAACAGTTCAGATTTCAGGAACATCTGAAGCATTCAAATTGCTGCAGAAACCTGTTTGATATGTCACGTTTTGAACTAAATTCAGTAGTAACACAGAACTCTCCAACCTCCATTAAAGGGTGGAATATATGACATGCTTTCAGCTATACAAAGCAATTAATATTCAAAGACGTGAGGAACAGGGAGGGAACTGTTACAGAACTTCGAGACATTTCAATGCCTAAGAATTGCCATAAGTTGAACATCCAATTTAATGAATGTCATCTGCATCAAAGTGGTTTAGCTGTCTTGCCTGTTGAGTCAGAAGGTTTGTGGGTTCAAGCACCACTCCAGGACTTGAATGCATAGCTTAGGCTGGTACTTCTGTGTGGTATTGAGGGAGTGCGATACTGCTATAGTACTGCCTGATGGATTAAACTAAGGCACCATCTGCCATCTCGGGTGCATGTAGAAGATAACATAGCACTTATTTATCCTTCAACCAAGATTACCAGAACAGATTATTCGGTTATTATCACATTGCTGTGTGTGTGTGTGTGAACTTGCTGTGTGCAAATCGACTGCCATATTTTACGACAGCAACTACACGTCACAAGTATTTCACTGACTGTAAAGCACTTTGGGATATCCTGAGACCATGAAAGTCATGATTAAAAAATGCAAAGTCTTTCTTAGGCTTTTTATTCATTTAAAAGAGCAATCAGGGATATTTCACAGCCTCTTACTTTGAACCCTAATTTTCATTACACATGTGCATGTGCCAGATGGTGCCAGGCTGATATGGCAGAAGGTAACATATGTGCAGAAAAGTACATTTTAAGGTTGAAATGTTGGATTTTGTATGTTCCCCACAATAATGGTTTTATTATGAAAATGAACTGAAATCTCTCAATTATTTTTTCAACTGTTTGAGGCAGCCCTCAGCTGTGTGTATTGCCTCTTCAGGTCACAGCATGTGAAGGAGAATTAGACAGGCTCCTTTATGGACCTGTCCTCCTTTTCATTTGGTTTTCCCCTGTGAGCTGTGCCCAGGCAACCCAAAAAGACTAGAAAGACCGAAAAGGACTCTTTGGGTCCTATTTTACCGTTTTGATTCTAAGTGCTGGGCAAATTTGAAAGTGGGAGTGTTTCAGATCCAACTTTTAGACCTGTTCGCAGGTGCCCCCATATGCATTCTGCCTGAAGAAATATCAGCGATTCCGAATCATGCTGCAGAAGCCTGTGGGTGGGGTTTAACACGCCAAAATCCTGCAGCTCCGATCGGCGCCTCCAACTGCGCGTGCCACATCTCTGCCGGACCAGCTAATGACTCTTCCTGGCTCCACAGATATTGCCCCATCCCCACAACTTTATTGACCCCTTATTGCCCCACCCCCTTCCACCCAGACCGAACACGGGCACCTCCCCCCTCCCACTCCACTGATCTCAGACAGAGTGGCAGTGGACCACCCTTCGCCCCACTGATCACAGGCAGATTGGCAGTGGACTCCTCTTCCTCCCTCCCCACCGATCTCAAGCAGAGAGCTTATCAGATGCTAAGCACCTACCTCCTCACTAGCTGGAGTGCCCGCATCGGACTTCTATGGAGCATGTCTATTTCGTGGCAATTCTGGATGGAAATGGAGTGGCGAAGGGGGAAGTGCCGATAAAGCTGGACATAAGAACATAAGAAATAGGAGCAGGAGTAGGCCATCTAGCCCTTCGAGCCTGCCCTGCCATTCAACAAGATCATGGCTGATCTGAAGTGGATCAGTTCCACTTTCCTGCTTTCTCCCCATAACCCTTAATTCCCTTGTCTATCAAAAGCCTATCTACCCGTGACTTAAATATATTTAGCGAGATAGCCTCCATCACTTCAACGGGCAGAGAATTCCAAAGATTCACCACCCTTTGAGTGAAGAAGTTCCTCCTCAACTCTGATCTAAACTGCATTCCCCCCCCCGCCTTTATCTTGAGGCTGCGTCCTCTAGTCCTACTATCCTTTCTAAGTGGGAAGAATCTCTCTACCTCTACCCTATCCATCCCCTTCATTATCTTATACGTCTCTATAAGATCCCCCCTCGGCCTTCTAAACTCCAATGAGTACAGACCCAGTCTATTTAGTCTCTCTTCATAGTCCAACCCCCTCATCACCGGTATCAGCCTAGTGAACCTCCGCTGCACTCCCTCCAAGGCCAAAATATCCTTGCGCAAGTGCAGTGACCAAAACTGCACACAGTACTCCAGTTGCGGCCTCACCAGTACCCTGTACAGTTGCAGCAAGACCTCCCTGCTTTTATATTCTATCCCCCTCGCTATAAAGGCCAACATTCCATTCACCTTCTTGATCACCTGCTGCACCTGCAGACTGGGTTTTCGCAACTCATGCGACCCCCAGGTCCCTCTGCACCATAGCACGCTGCAGCTTTTCGCCCTTTAAATAGTAATCCCTCCTACTATTATTTCTGCCAAATTGGATAATCTCACACTTGCTAACATTATACTCCATCTGCCAGGTCCTCGCCCACTCACTCAGCCTATCCAGGTCCCTCTGCAGACTTTCCACACCCTCCAAGCAATTTGCTTTTCCACTCATCTTCGTGTCGTCAGCAAATTTCGTCCCCCTACACTCAGCCCCCTCCTCCTGATCGTCTATATAAATGGTAAATAGCTGAGGCCCCAGCACCGATCCTTGCAGCACTCCACTAGTCACCAACTGCCAATCAGAATAGCACCCATTGATACTAACTCTCTGCTTCCTATTAGACAACCAATCCTCTATCCACGCTAACACCTTACTCCCAACTCCGTGCACCCTAACCTTCTGTAGCAACCTGCAGCTCATTAATTCAATTTAAATGCATGCAAATGTATTTAAATGGTCGTCACCGCGTTTCAGGCCCGGTCCTGATCGTGGCCATTTTCAGGCATTAGTAAAGGAACCGGTGCAGAGGTGGGCATTACTTGCCTCACGGCCAACTTTTTCAAGTCTTTGCACCTGAAAATGGATGCAACGCGACGGTAAAATCGGGCCCCTTTTGTTCCTAACCTGTCTTTATTTTTGTGATGGCATTTACAGTTTGTGTTCAGTGATGCAGATTAGGAGATGAATTATTGGCTGGAAATGGCACATTTTCTGGAGTGTACTGACTTGATACTTGCCTTATTTCATAAAAATCAATACTTGATCTGAGTTAATATTGGCTATTTTATATCAGAATTATGGAATCATAGAATTTGCAATACTTATAAAAGCCATTTGGCCTGTCAAACTTCTGCTGGTACTGATTTTTCAGTTGGAGCTGTCCAATCTCATTCATTGCACCTTCCCTGTGTTCTTTTCTAATTCTTTTCAAGTAATCTTTTTAAAATTATACTATTATCCAGGAATACCCTCAGATCTGCTCCTGCTCTGCTGACAGCATTGGACTTGAAATGTGGCAAATGCTTTTTACAAGCACAGATGATGTTTTGTTGCACTTCCAGCGAAGATATGATGCCAGAGTGGGAGCAACATTGTGGAAATTCCTGGCTATGATCGCTGCTTGAATGTCTACTTGTGGCAGACCACTTCCTTCTGCTTTATGCCTAGGTATACCAATCTAAAATAGAAGGAATGGAGCAAACTGAATTGCAATTTTACAAATATTTTTAACCAGTTTATAGGTCCTAATATTTGTTCATTACATATGAACATACATACACATAAACAAATGTATTAGAAGCAGGAGTTGACCATTCAGCCCTTTCAGCCTGGCCTACCATTCATGGCTGATAGGGTTGTGGTCTCAATTCCACATTCTGCCTACTCCCACTAATCTTTGAATCCCTTGTCAGTCAAGAATGCATCTACCTCTGCCTTAAAAATATTAAAAATATTCAATGATCCTGACTCCATCTCTCTTTGGGAAGAGAGTTCCAAAGATTCCTGCCCTTCTGAAAGGAAAAAAAGTTCTTGAGATTATGAGAGGCTTTGATAGAGCAAGTAGGAAAAAATTATTTCCTTTAACAATTGATCACGAGATCATAAATTTAAATCACTGGTAAAAGAAATAGAGGGGGAATGCAAAATTCCTTCACTCAGCGGCTTGCTAAGATTGGGAATGGACTACCTGAAAGGATGGTGGAATCGGATTCTCTTGGGGCTTTTCATAGGTAATTGGACCTGTGCTTGAGGAGAGTGAATTTGCAGATTATAGGGTAAAAACTGACATGTGGGACTATATTGGACACCTCTTTCAAAGAGCCAGCACAGGTCAAATAGCCTTCGTAATTACAAACATACGAATTAGGAGCAGGAATTGACCATTCAGCCTCTTGAAACCGTCCTGCCATTTAATAAGATTTCAGGGCTGATTTGATTGTGGCTTCAACTCTGCTTTCCCATCTATCACCAATAAACTTTGACTCTCTTTTTAATCAGAATAATCTATGTAACACAGCCTTCAATATATTTACTGATTCAGCCTCCACTTCTCTCTGGGGAACACTAATGACCTTTTGAGAAAGAAACTCTTCTCATCTCCATCTTAAATGGGAGACCCCTTATTTTTAAACTGTCTTCTCTAATTTTAGTTCCGCCCCAGAAAGGGAAACATCCCTTCAGCATCCAATCTGCCAAGTCCCCTCAGGATCTTCTATGTTTCAGTAAGATCACTTCTCTTCCTTTTAAATGTCAATAGATACAGGCCCAGCCTGTCCAACTGTTCCTCATAAGATAACCACTTGGCAACAGATAACCACCTCTGTTGCCAGGTATTAGTTGAGTGAACCTTCTCTGAACTGCTTCTAACGTGTTTATATCCTTTCTTAAGCAAGGAGATCAAAATGTACATAGTTCTCATGTGGTCTCACCTGTAGCAACACATCCTTACAACTAAATTTAATTTCCCTTGCAATAAATGACAATATTCCATTGATTTTCCTAATTACTTGCTGTATCTGCAAACTAACTTCTTTGACTAATGTACTAGGCCACCCCGATCCCTCTGTACCAACAGATTCTGAAATCTCTTTCCACTTAAATAATTTGCTTCTGTTTTTCTTGCCAAAGTGAATAAGTTCATTTTCCCACATTAAACCACATGGGGCAAATTTTTTGCCACTCACTTAACCAATCAATGTTTCTTTGCAGACTCCTTGGGTGGAATTCACCCGTCCTGCCCGTGGTGGGTTTCATGGTGGGCGGGAGCGGAGAATCTAGGGACAGCCAAAAAGTCAGAAACATGCTGACTTAAAATCACATTCTCCCAATGGCAGGTTAATGGCAGGTGGGTCTTCCCACTGACTGGTGGCGCAAACACATGTCCATCTCATGAATGGTCATTAATACTTCCAAACTTCTGTCATGCCAGTGTGAAATCGCATCAGTCTCAAACACAATTGATAAAGAGTTGCATGCACAAGGTAGTCCTCAATTTGCAAGAGATTTGAGGTGAGCGCACCAAACCCTTTCTGGCATTGTGCTGTGCTCTATACCACTCTGCTGGACAAACTGGTTCCTGCCCTCTATACTGAGCTGGCCTTCATGGACAGCACTGTGCCCATGGACTTCTCTGTGTCATCATCTCAGATCAGTACTGAGCCTGGGGTTGGGGTGTACAGCAGTCTCATTGCTCCACACACCAGTATGTGCCTGGACGGAACTATGCTTTGGTCATGAAGCCACTGCAACCAAGGTCCGAAGTCCAACTGGGGGTGGAGTGCAAGCTGGGGAGTGGAGGGGGGTGGTGAGGGGTGTGGAGCAGTGGGGTGTTGTGGGTGCAACCTGACAAAGACAAGAACGGTGGGGGGACGGAAGCAGGCCCCTGACAAGGCTGCATGAAAATCTCATCAACAGTGGGGTCAAAGGGGTACCACATCTTTAACTGGAAGATGATGCGCAAAAACTCCAGCTGTGGTGGACAAAGGCCCAAGTGGGGCATGGATGCCTCAGTTGAGCTTGAGGGGGAAGGTGGTTGGATCAAGGAACAGAGTCCTTCTTGAGGCTGCTAGCCTTTTCCCTTTGGATTGTTGATAAAGGGCTGGAAAGAGTGATAAATGATGTGCTGGACTGGTTTTAAATATGGTATTCAAACCATATTCAGACTCACTCACTGATAGCAGGTCGGTGAGTCAGCTGCTAGCCTGTCAGGTAGCTCAAAGAAGAACTTTCCTATACATAATTAATCAATTTCCAAGCACAGAATCTGGTACGGAATCCTACTATTCTGGCCAGCAGGACATGTGTCCCCTGTGCCGCCTGCTACTCCACTTACTCTCAAAAATAGAGAACTCTGCTCCCTATCTCCTTTTCATAGCTTATTTTCCTGATTGTCTTTGTGACATCAGCAAATTTGGTCCTGTCATCCAAGACACTAACTTATGTTGTAAATAGTTGAGATCCAAGTGATCCACTTGTCACTTTTCTTCTCAACCTGAAAATCACCCATTAACTACTCTCTATTTTCTGTTAGCTAACCAATCCTTTATCCATACTAACACGTTACCCCCCTGCACCATGAGCTCCTAATTTGCATAGTAACCTTTGATGTGGCAATTTGTCGTATGCCTTCTGGAAATCGAAGGATGGCACATCCACACATTTTCCTTTATCCATATTCTTTGTTACTTTTTCAAAAATCTCTAATAAATTAGTCAGATTTCCCTTTCACACGACCCTGACTGCATTGAGATTTACAGATGTCCATTGTAACCTCCTTGATAATAGATTCCAGCAATGCCCCTATAATAGATGTTAGGCTAACTGGCCCATAGTTTCCTGTGTTCTGTCTCCCTCCTATCCTGAATAGAGAAGTCACCTTTGCTACTTTCAACTCTGATGGGACCTTTTCAGAATCTAGTGAATTTTGAAAAATTAAGATCAACACATCTCCTATCTTAGTAGCCACTTATTTTAAGACTCTATGATGTAACCCATCAGGGTGTGAAGATTGCCATCTTTTGGTTTTAGCAGTTTTTTAGTACCTTTGCCCTTAGAATCTTTCTTTCTGAGTATTCTAAAATATCTTCTTGAATGTTTGTCACTGCATCTCTTCTGGCTTATTCTTTAATACAAATTCCCAATTCAATTTAGCCAGCTCTCTCTTCATGCTTTCATGATGGCCTTTATTTAAGTCTTAAAGTTTAGTCTTAGATCCACTGCTCTTTCCCTCAAACTGAATATGAATTTTAATCCTATTATAATCACTGCTCCGTATGGAGAACCTTCACCATAAGGGAATTAATTAGTCCTGGCTCATTGCATGTTATCAGATCTAGCATGGCCTGCTTTCTTCTTGGCTCTTTATCCAGGGTATCTTTGTCTATCTGATTAGTAAAGTCTCGATTAAAATCACCCATAATTATTGCTGCGCCTTTGTCACCTGTTAGTGCTAAATGAAGTAAGTGATAGCCATTTGTTGGTCCATTCCTCAGGGCAATGCCCAGTCTAAATTTTCAATGTTTCTTGGCAGTTAACTGTCAGTTGCAATTAACTGATACATTCTCCACAACATTGCCTCTACCAATCAGGGTCCACTTGCCAATCAATCAGCACTCCCTTATATAATATAAATTTGTTGTTTCCCCTAACATTGGTATTCTTATGATTGTCCTGATGAATGCAAGACAAAAAACTTGAACAAAACACATACTTTCAACAACATTAGAGTACGAAAGTATTGTAGAACATTACTTAGAACATTATTTTAGGGTGACACAGTGGTTAGCACTGCTGCCTCACATCACCAGGGACCTGGTTTCAATTCTCAGCTCCGGTCACTGTCTGTATGGAATTTGCATATTCCCCCAGTGCCTGTGTGTGTTTCCTCCGGGTGCTCCAGTTTCCTTCCACAGTCCAAAAGTATGCGAGGTAGGAGGATTGGCCATGCTAAATTGTCCATTAATGTCAGGGGGATTTGCAGGGTAAATATAGGGGGTTACAGGATAGGGCCTGAGTGGGACTGTTGTCGATATAGACTCGATGGGCTGAATGGCCTCCTTCTGCACCATAGGGATTCTATAATTCTATGCTATGATTATGACATTTCCATTGAGAAAAATGAATACATGTTTACATCTTCGTTAAGGAGCCATCTTGAACCTCCAAGGTGAACAGCAATTAGGGCCCCCTTGGCCTTGAATCTGTGATGATCCTTTGACTGTAACGGCTGCTATCTTATAATAATGCCTAACTGCTAATTCCAATTTATTCATTAAAAAACAATTTGACTTATGAAACCAAATGGATTTCAATAGTTACCTCACCACAATAGCGTTATTTATTTCACAGCCGATTTTCTGTTCATTTTGCATTTATGAAGATTTTTTGCTAATCCCAGGAGCATACCTACAAAATGTAACACCCTTAAAAAGACTTTCTGTCAGCCCTCCCTTGTGTTTGGTTTAATATGCTCAGTCAGTACAAAGGCTTTCACTATGTAAATCCTGCTTTGAAATAATAAACTACTTGTTTAGTGGTGGCACTACAGAGATAATATCACGGAACAGCAGGACTTCACTGGTGGCTATCATCAGTAGTTGTGATGAGTTGCTTCTATTTATATGCATTTCAATCAACCTTTTTGTCTCTTACACCAAAATTCAGCAAGACTTTCTTTTTCTAAATGATATTTTATCAGTTTGTTAAGTACTTTCTCGCTTTAGTTTACAGATTCTAAATCCCCGAAGCTTTCTGCTGACTGACAAAATTTAAATGAGATTATGAACAACAAGTCATCAACACCCTATCACCCTGCTCCATAATTCCAGTGGTTTCCAGTTTTAAATTATATTCCATCCACACCTTTGGACATCTGTGATTCTATTACAGTCCTTAGAATCAAATAAATACATCACCAGCTGGTGCATTTAAACCCTCTAGCTCAATTTTTTTCGTTCAGTTGACATGGTAACAATTGTGAAACCATCTCTTGGTAATACTCTTAATTGATAGTATAAATTATTTCTGAGATATTTGATTACAAAATGATGTAGTGAAGCTATTTAGTGATCCCAGATCAGCTCTTTTTTTTCAGATATGAAATTACAACTGAGCTTCCACTGTGTTGCAGGTAGTGCTTTGAACATGAATTGTAATAACTAGACAGTGTGTTTTTGAAAGGTTGTGTTTTAGTGTGAAAAGCGTCACAGTACTCATATTCATGTGAAGTGGGGCTTAGTGTATGATTATAATGGTTCTGGTGCTTTTCTCTGCATGTGATGTTAAGAATTGTGCACTTATGTCTACACAGTGCTGTACTCCATTAGAGAACAATCTTCATTGTCATGCTGAACTGATAGTTATGAGCTATTTTATATGAGGGACATGGAACTCTCCTTTTGGAGTGGAAAAGCTACAAGGAAAGCTACAAAATTAGATGGTACAAACCATGCTTCTAAAATCTGAAACATTAAATCAAATCAAAATTACATAAAGACCGTACCCAGAAGATTCTCAGCAGCTGAGCAGCCAAGCATGCTAACTTTAATGTTGAAACATTGGTCATGATCAATTGCAGTGCTGCACTAAACCTCATACCAATACTATGTAATTATAGTTGAGTACTTGGAATTCTGCCAGCATAAAATTATAAATGATTCTAAATATGCACATTCTCAATGTTTTTTTTGACATGTACTCAGCACTGAGATGGCATACAACTCTTTGTGATTAGCGTGCCTTTATCTCACAAAGTGAAAATTGCAACTGGGATCAGATTGAGGATCTTGTGAGTGTGGGCACACAATAAATCTCAGAGTTGGAATTTTTTCAAATGATAATACACAAGATGCAGAGCAGTCAAGAGTGTTAAAGTGGCCCTATTGTTTCAAATGGACATTGTTAAATAGTTTATTTTCTGGCAGAATTCCAATTACTCATCTATAATTATGCGGCAATAGTATGAGCTTTCAGAGAAGCACATCAATTAATGATGGAGTGCTTGCCATTTCTTTTGCTTTCCAATTGCGCAGCTCAAAGTCACTACTTTCATATCACTTGTGGGCTATCCTTCATTAAGGAGGCAGCTCACAGGTCTTTTGGGTAGGATGTTGGCTTTGTGGTGAAAGAAAACTGGCAGGCCAGGGTATCTTTGTACAATAAGTGATCTGTCTAAAGTGTTCTGGTTGAAGCAAAATATTTTTGACCCCAGAGCCTATTTGACACTGGTGGAGTAGAGTTACTGCCATGTAAAGTGGCTAACAATTTATTTTCATTTGTAACCAAAATCATTGGCAACCTGAAGCTAAAAGCTACTTTCCATTTATCCACAGGTAATTTGAAAAGAAAAGGAAAGTTATTGGGCAAAATCCTGAGCTCACACGTTCCACCTGCGAGATTGCTGGTAGGGGCTCAAGATCCGGCAAACATGGAAATTGCAAATCTCGCTCGCAAGATCATGATTTCCTATTTTTGCCATCTCTCGCTGGCAACATAATCAGATTCATGCCCATAATGGGCGAGAACTTGATTTTCATTCATTTCAATAAATTTAAATATAAATAACCATCCCCTCGCCAGATCATTCCCCTTCACTAGATTTTTGTACCTTGCCAATGCAATGTCACATTGCATCGGACCTAAACCTGTGGAGGGAGTTCCTCCCGGGAGTGCAATGCTCACTATAACCTCCTCCAGGGGAAAGGAACATGGCCATGCAGTGCCCAGGCGCTGCCCTGACACTGCTCCCTGGTGGTGCCAACCTGGTAGTGCCAACCTGTGCCAGGAGGCAGAACTAGGCATAGGCCTTAGGGTGAGGCTCATGTGCCGGCACTTATTTAGTTGTGGTGGGGTGGGATGGAGCGGACATGTGAGTAACATGGATGTCAGCGATGATTGCGGGCAGGAAGAGGGTTGAAGCCAGCCACGATTGAAGGGAGGCAAGGTCAGGGGGATGCAGGGATGATTAGGGGGAAGAGGGCCAATGCCAGGAATGTCTGGCAAGGAGTGGGATGGGAGGGAGTCAATGCCAGTGATGTTCGGGGATTTGGAAAAGGCCACAGATACCTCTGCCATGGTAGTGGGTTAGAGAATTTATTTCCAGTGAAATGGTGCTGCAATCTCAGTGGAGACAGTTCTTGGCTCTCAGAATCTCTGCTGGCCAGAGTGATGGTAGAAATGCTGCCCTTTCTATTTTTGTCAGTTAAAGTGACAAGATCTGGAGAGAAAACCAGCCAGTGAAGCTGGAGAGTTCCAAACCAGTTTTCTCAGCAGAACTGACAATTTGGTAAATTTTCCTACAATTCCATGGATTGGGTGAAAGCAATGGTCCTTGATGCTTCTTCAGAGAAATTAAAAGCAGCTGCTAAAACAGAGTATGATTCCAACTATAGTGAGGCCAGGCACATTTTCCAAAAGATGAAATGGGACCATGGGATTATTTTAATTTTTTATGAGCATGCAATTGTTACAAGGTTATGCCCTTTTGATTTTGAAAATATGATTTTTCAACTTTTAAATTGCTGGAAACTTCCCAGTTTGAACTGAGATGGAGCAGACAACTAACAAAACTACAAGGCCACATTCCAAACCACCCTCAGCAGTGTGTTTCTTATAACCCAGAAACTCATAAGAATTCATTACCGTCTCAACATTAAAAATGTGAAATGCCGAATATTAAGACAATGACTGCCTCTGACAGACACAGCCTCTTTGAAATACAAAATGGGTGAAGCATTTCAAGGCAAGGCTACCAGCCACTTGAGAGAGTTTGCAAGTGACACATGTGGTACCAAGAAAGTCTTCAGCAAGGAAACAGGCCAAAGCTTCTCCTCCTTGTAGTCTCTCTTTTGGAGTAAACATACTTCCAGGTTCAAGAAGTCAACTCTACCAGAAACCTACCAGCGAAATGAAGTCTCATGATAGTGGAAATGTCTTCTACGTCAGACCACATCCAAAAAAGATCAGTTATCTTAAATCAGCTGCAGTGTTTAAAATCCATAAGTAGGATTTTCTATTTACACCTGCCCCCAAGACTAAAACTTCCCACCCGAGGATTACAAATCTTTAAATGGTCCATCAAATTTTCCTGCAATTATTCCCATGGTGGGCAGGGCTGTAAGAAGTACCCCAATGCCTTAAGCACACTTAAAAATTTATTCATTTATCTTTCTTATTGGATGCTAACTCCCCTTATTTCTGATACTTGTGTATGTTGGAGGAGGTAGGGGTGTGGTTGCTGGCTAATAACAGCATTTAGGCTGGAAGTTTGACATTATGTTTTTATTACTTTTTTCAGATTTAGTGATTAATGTATTTCCTCTTTCTTTAACTCAAGAATACCTTATTTGATTGGCTCCTTATTTCTCACTGCACAAATGGTTAAACACATCTGGATTTGGAAAAGACATGTTCTTATGAGAAAGAAGCTTTAACCTTAATGTGACCAATCAAGGAGTTGAATAGAGGGAAGCCAGTTCATCCCTTCTCACATACTCATTACAAATATATAGGAGACTCCTCTAAATTGTTGTTCAATTGTTAACAATTGTCAGTCATGATACTCAGTTAGTGCCAACATCTGATTAATCAAGTCTTATTTAACTAACTTGCTAATGGATTCTTGGCTGGACCTCACAGTTGATTTCAGGACAGTGTTGGATTCTGTCATCACATCAATGGATGAATGTCCATGGTTTACAGTCAACTTTGATGTTTTCTCAAGGGTGACTTTAGACCAAGTTTGGATTTACGAAACCCAATACAAATATTATACATAAACTCAGTTTGGAGAGATGGATGGAGGCATCAGCTCAGTGCCGCGTTCTTGAACTGAAGGCACATGACTCTGTTCTCCTCAGATGTCAAGGATTGTCCAGCTAAAATGTTCCACGGCTAGGGCAAAGTGATCAACAAGCAGCTGAATGTCCTCTGGAGTGTGTGCTATGAAATTGCAGCCAAAAAGAGTTCATTCAGTAACTTTTGTGCAAGCTATGAGTTTTTGCAAACTGAAGAGGTTGCTATTTGTTCTGAATTAAATGCATTCACCAATGTCAAGATCTTTGAGTGTGTACTGGAGCATGGCCAAGAAGAGCTGGAGCCAATACTTAACCATGCTTGGTGCCATTGGTAATGATGTACCACTCTGCATCATGCTATGCTGAAATAAGCGAATTGCACCAATCATCTTTTCAGGGCATTCATATTTGTACAGAACCTTCCACAGGCCTTCCCATTTATAGTGTCAAAAACCTTGGTCAGATCAATGACTACCACATAGAGTCTCTTATTCTGTTTATGAGTCTTTCTTTGATTTTGTGTGCTGCAAGAGTCATGTTTACTGTATCCCCTTCCTGCATGGAAGGGACATCATAATTCTAGCAAGAGAAAGGTAAGTGACAATCCGAGTAAGATTAATTCTCAAATTACTTTTTTCCTGCTGTTGACAGTAGTGATATTCCATGATACTCTGCCAATACTGTGGAATTGTCGTACTCCTCTCCATGTATCACAGTATATGCCCACTTGGACATTGAAATCACGAGAATAATGAGTTTGTCCTGTTGGGGTATTTCTATAATTATTATGATGAGGTCATCATGGTATGGGCGGCACGGTGGCACAATGCTTAACATTGCTACCACACAGCGCCAGGGACCCAGGTTCAATTTTGGCCTTGGGTCACTGTCTATATGGAGTTTGCACATTTTCCCCATGTCTGTGTGGGTTTCTTCCAGGTGCTCCAGTTTCCTCCCACTGTCCAAAGATGTGCGGATTAGGTTGATTGGCCATGCTAAATTGACCCTATTGTCAGGGTGATTAACAGGGTAAATATGTGGGGTTACGGGAGTAGGGCTTGGGTGGGATTGTGCTAGGTGCAAATTCGCTGGGTTGAATGGCCTTCTGCACTATAGGGATTCTATGATTCTATCGTAGAATGCTTCTTTGACCTCATCGATATTTGTTATTGGTGGAGCACAGGCATTGATGAGTGTTGCGTACTTGTTGCTGGAAAGACTTAGATAAAGAACAATGGGTCGATAGCTGACCCGCGTAGGAAGTGAATGAAGTTTGGGCGCTAGTTCAGATTTAATAGTAAAGCTTATGCCTGACTGTTGAGGCTGGTCGTTGGACTTTCCAATCCAGTAGAATGTGTAACCTGTACCAATTTCCTCAAGTGTTACCCAGTGAGCCACGATTCACTTACTATGCTATGTCGATGTTGTACATGTTTGACATTCTGGTGATGAGGGCTGTTTTGTGCTCTTGATCTCATGCTGTTGTCTAGAAGCATTAAATACAGTTTCACACAATGACTAGCATCTTTGTTCTTCATATTGCATCTTCTCCTCATGTCTTCGTGAGTTTCCTCCAGGTACTCTGGTTTCCTCCACTGCCCAAAGATGTGCAGGTTAGGTGGATTGGCCAAGCTAAATTGCCCCTTAGTGTCTAAAGATGTGTAGGTTATATGGATAAGCCATGGTTAATGCATGGGGTTTTAGGGACAGGATAGAAGACAGGGCTTGGTGGAATGCTCTTTCAGAAAGTTGGTGCAGATTTGATGGAACAAATGGCTCCTTTCTGCAGTGTGGGAATGGTTTTATGCTTTTATTATGACCGCAGTGAAACAATGACTAGCCAGAAGTGGGAACCTGGCAGGTGTAGGGAGAATGGACTGTGTTTAGGGTTCCTTTTCTTCCCATTTCTCAAATTGGGGAGAGCTGCACTGCACCTCGAAGGATCTGCCTGACCATCTTGTACTGCAGGTAATAAAGAAAGCAAATGGAATATTGGCATTTACAGCTAAAGAAATAGAACATAAAGGTAAGGAAATATTGTTACAACTATACAAGCATTGGTGAGGTCGCACCTGAAGTATTGTGCACAGTTCTGGTCCCTGTCTTTGAGGAAAGATGTAGTGGCATTGGAGACAGTTCGGAGAAAGTTCACTAGATTGATTCCAAAAAGTGGTTTGTCATATGAAAAGAGACTGAATAGTTTAGACCTATACTCTCTGGAATTTAGAAGAATGAAGAAAGATCAAATTAAGGTATTTAGGATGATAAAATGTATGGATAAAGTAGATGTGGAGCGGTACAATAAAGACCTCTGTTCCCTGATGCCTGACTGTGGAATAGTTATAGAGGCGAAGCCCAAGTATAACAGAATTTAACAAATTTTATGGTCCTCCTCAGTGGAGGTAGGGTAGTGGTGGTTTGTAAAATAAGATGGGTGGCCTGCTCACCATCTTCCCACTCATCTCCAACCTGTCTCCCACATTAAAGTGGGTGGGTAATTCTTAAGGCATCTACCTGCCTCTGCACCAATTGAGGCCTGTAAATGGCCCCTGTCGCAATGTACCATGGAGCTGGGAAAGGCAGAGACATAGTGAGTAGTTCAGCAGCTTTCACTATGTGAGTTGTATTGGACAGGAAGGTAGGGTACCTCCTTTCAATTTGTCATCTGTGCCCATTACGGGCTTCTCACCCATAGGATTGTACCCATCTTTATCACACACCACCAGTTTCTGAAATCTGACCCATTCTCCCCTCCTGAGGTGTGCCCGGATAGGCCTGACCTAAATACTTGAACTACTTGAAGTCCAGGATGCATCGCTTCTTCATCTTCGTGGACTGCTTGCAGTCCCAGCAGTGGCCATTACTTGATTCAGCTGCTACCGGGACATGGAGCTGCTGGTCAACCATACTGGCTGACAGCTCTCTTGGACGGGACTTTCTCCCAAGTGGGGATGAAACTCCCACTTTGATCCAAAGCCTGCCCTAGAGCAGCCAGGTTTCTGGTTGAAGTGCTGATGGGCTTTTCTGTCGGGGATGGCAGAGGGTAAGGTTAATCCATCTCTCTGTAAAATCTATACTAATGAATTTAAGATTCTGCAGAAGCAGGACACACATAACTCATAGAGCATATAATGTGGGGAGTGTTGCAACACCAAAGGAGACCATTTAACCCATTGTGCTTGTATTGGTTCTTCTGTTGTGCTAGCCAGTGAATCATAGTAGTCAGGTACTCTTCTTCCATAGCCCTGCATATTTTTATTTTCTCTTCAAGTATATATCCAATTCCTTTTTATATGTTGTTATAAGTCTGCTTCCTCTACCCTGATCCTAACAACTCACTGTGTAAAAAGTACATTCTCTCATGTCACCTTTGATTCGTTTGCTAATCAATGTAAATCTGTATCTTCAGTAATGATTACTGACCATTCTGCCACTGGAGACAATTTCCCCTTATTTACTCTTATCAAATATATTCTTGATTTTAAACATCTCTCCTAAATTGGCTCCTAACTCTACCAAAAGGCGAACAACCCCAAGTTTTCTGCATAGCTGCCATCCTAGCAAGTGAGAGGCAATGGCTCAGTAGGATTATAACTGAACTAGCAATCCAGACACCCACCTCTATGTACTGGGGACCTGGGTTCAAGTCCCAACACAGCAAATGATGAAATTTGAATTCAATAAAAATCTGGAATTAAAAGTCAAATGATAGCCATGAAATCATTGTCATAAAAACCCATCTGTTCACTAGTGTGCCTTAGGGAAGGAAATCTGCCATCCTTACCAGGTTTGGCCTACATGTGACCCACATCAATTGGTTGACTCTCAAATGCCCTCTGAAACGGAGGGCAGTTAGAGATAGGCAATAAATGCTAGTGATACCCACATCCCATAAAAAGTGAATAAATATTAAAAAAAACTCTTCTGTACCCTCTCTTAGATTTTGATATTGATTTTAAACTGAGGACCAGAATTTAATACAATACACTAGTGGAAATGATCTTAGGTATTCTGCTACAGATTCCTCCACCCATCCATGGATGAACAGGGACAGTCATAATGTGGAGATGTCGGCATTGGACTGGGGTAAAACAGAAAGAAACCCCATAACGCCAGTTTAAAGTCCAAACAGGTTTACTTGTAACAAAAGCTGCAAGCTTTCGGGACAGCCTGTCCCTTCATCAGGTGGCTGGGAGTTCTGATCGTAAAAAGGGCACAAAGACACAACTCAATTTACATGCATAGTGATTGGAATGTGAGTCTTTACAGCTAACCAATTCTTAAAGGTACAGACAATGTGAGTGGAGAGAGCTTTAAGCACAGGTTAAAGGGATGTGTATTGTTTCCAGACAGGAAAGTTAGTGAGATTTTGCAAGTTCAGGCAAGTTGTGGAGGTTACAGGCAGTGTGACACGAACCCAAGATCTTGGTTGAGACCTCAACTCATTTCCTGCTTTAATATATTGACAGCGCCCTCTTAAGTGAATATTTTTGCAAAGTACTCATGTAGTACTTCAACTCTGCTTTCTGCCTCTCCAAGAAGATTCTCCTATTTGTTCCCTAATCTGCTGTACACCTCTTTGACTGCCCTTTCACTATTCATACATCTATTTTGTATACACATCATGTTAACTGCCAATCTATTCTCATATTCTCTTACCCCTCTCATTTTGTTTTCTAGAGCTCCTCTGTACTTCCTTTATTTAGCTTTCAATGAATCTTACAACAAATTTAAAGGAGGTAAATCCACATTGAATACACTACTCCTAATCTACTTCACTTGGAATTTTTTTCACCTCAGTGAGGTAAGGTGGTTGGCTGATCCTGGGTAATCAACATAAGTCTGTGTGCATATGGACATCTCTCCCAAGATGAATTGCTGTGCTCTATTGAATTTTTTCTAATTCTGAAGAGCCCTGAATTCCTAATTTTGTCTCTCTATAGTTGCTGCCTGACCTGCTGAGCATTTCCATCATTTTTTCCTTTTATTTGGAATTACCACCAGCTGCAGTATTTTGCTTTGGTTTCCAGTTCTACAGTGGTCTAACCGGTGCTTGAAAGACTGTCGGACATAAAGCAAATAGTATGTATTTTTTGCAATGTTGAGCTGCGAGGAGCAGGAGTGTTCCTCTTGGCTGCATCATACAACTGCAGGTCACTAAAAGAAAACTGTGTAAAGCAGAAGAAGTACAGGAGAAATGCTATATTCCTGTGCAAATGGGAAAATGGGCACTCTTTGTGAAATAGAGCTGGCAAAATGGGAGCAGCTCTGTGGAATTGTATGTTTTATTGCACCGATGATCCAGGACGTTAAAAAATATTTTTAAATTATGTCAATGTGAACGCCAATTTAATTAAATATCTGGGGTTTTCAATGATCAATTGTAAAAATTGATGTTTTTCAGTATCGCATCTATGAGATTTGAAATAAATACAATCTTAAAAGAGGAGAAGATGAAAAATACAGGGTTGTAAGATCAGCGTATGTGAACAGTTACTGACGAATGCTGATGTATACTGTGTGTGTGGGGCTCCCGCATGAGTGTGCTCCAAACTGTACAGCTGTCACAGAAGGCAACTGAGATTTCAAAGCCTGCAGTCTGTATAGGATAGATAGGCAAGCATATTACAAGCTATTAATCGCATATAAAACAACAATAAAGACCGTCTTCATTTGAAGGTGTTTTTGAAGATATGACAGCCCCACATATCCACACAAGCAATATCAATCCAAGAAGCAAAAGACCAGAAAGCTGTACATTTACAGTACTAATCTTTAAGGTTAGGTAAAATCAAGCTATATCTACGATAGTGGAAAGCATTTTCACATGCCTGGACTCTCATCTTACAGCAGCCATGCAAATAAATTACGTCTCCCACACCAACGTCATATTTGTCCTGAACAAACTGCATTTGACACTGA
This sequence comes from Carcharhinus amblyrhynchos, assembly GCF_965287045.1. Lineage (NCBI taxonomy): Eukaryota > Metazoa > Chordata > Chondrichthyes > Carcharhiniformes > Carcharhinidae > Carcharhinus > Carcharhinus amblyrhynchos. The sequence continues at coordinate 86,098,535 of NC_137331.1, read as the reverse complement.
TGATTTTCACAATTTAACCAGCTTTCATGCAAAATGTTTAATATTTAGGTAATTGACTCTCATTTAAATGGTGCTGATTGCAATTCAACCTAGAATTTTGAATCATAAGATTCCTGACTGCTTTAAAGCAGCGGCACTGAGGCAAGGCTTCAGCTTCGCAGGTGGGAGTCAGTCATATCCCAGCTGATTTTAGTAATCTTTGAATTATTATCAGAGAGGGAAGCAAAGACCATTCCCAGAGTGAGGCAGGAAGCCTGGAGCTGAGGGGTCAGAGGCATTGGGTCAGTTCTGAGGAACTGAGGGACAGGGACCAGTGGGTCAGCTCAGGGACCGGAGGTAGTGAGTCAGCTCGGGACAGGAGCCAGTGGGTCAACTCAGGACAGGAGCCAGTGGGTCAACTCAGGACAGGAGCGAGTGGGTCAACTCAGGACAGGAGCCAGTGGTTCAACTCAGGACAGGAGCCAGTGGGTCAACTCAGGACAGGAGCCAGTGGGTCAACTCAGGGCCCGAGCCAGTGGGTCAGTTCAGGACAGGAGCCAGTGGGTCAACTTAGGACAGGAGCCAGTGGGTCAACTCAGGACAGGGGCCAGTAGGTCAACTCAGGGCCCGAGCCAGTGGGTCAACTCAGGGCCCGAGCCAGTGGGTCAAGTCAGGACAGGAGCCAGTGGGTCAGCTCAGGACAGAAGCCAGTGAGTCACTTGGGACAGGAGTCAGTGGGTCACTTGGGACAGAAGCCAGTGGGTCACTCGGGACAGGAGCCAGTGCGCCAGTTCAGGGCATGATCCAGTATGTCAGCTCTGAGGAGTTGAGAGGTTTCCAGTTATGATTGTGGTCTGTCAGCAGGATGAGCAGAGGTGTACTGTTGCAGGGTTGAGCGAGAGTGACAAGGTCAGGGACTCAGGGTACTTTCCTCCAAGGGCACTACATGATCAATGGGAGATACAAACAGACATGGGACTGATCCATCCAGTTCTCCTGCACTCCTCAAACAATAACAAGACAGAATACAGGAATGAGATAGAGAATCTGGTGAACTGGTACAGCAACAGTAATCTCTCCATCATTGTCAACAAAATGAAAGAGATTGTCATAGGCTACAGGAAGCGTAAAGGAGAACATGCTCCTGTCAACATCAAAGGGAACGAAGTAGAAAGGGTCGAGAGTTTCAAGTTTTTAGGTATCCAGATCACCAACAACCTGTCCTAGTCCCCCCATGCTGACACTATAGTTAAGAAATCCCATCAATACCTCTACTTTCTCAGAAGACTAACAAAAGTTGGCATGTCAGCTATGACTCTCACCAACTTGTACAGGTGCACCATAGAAAGCATTCTTTCGGGTTGTATCACAGCTTGGTATGACTCCTGCTGTGTCCAAGACCGCAAGAAACTACAAAAGGTCATGAATGGAGCCCAATCCATCACGCAAACCAGCCTCCCATCCGTTGACTCTGTCTACACTTCCCACTGCCTCGCAAAAGCAACCAGCACAGTTAAGGACCCTCATGCATCCCAGACATTCTATCTTCCACCTTCTTCCTTCGGAAAAAAGATACAAAAGTCTGAGGTCACGTGCCAACCAACTCAAGAACAATTTCTTCCCTGCTACCGTCAGACTTCTGAATGGACCTACCTTGCACTAAGTTGATCCTTCTCTACACCTTAGCTATGACTGTAACACCACATTCTACACTCTCTCATTTCCTTCTCTATGAATGGTATGCTTGGTCTGTATAGCGTGCAAGAAACAATACTTTTCATTGTATTCTAATACATGTGACAATAATAAATCAAATCAAATCAAAATTGCAAATGGCTGCCACAGAGAGACATACTCAAAACCCCTTGAAAATGCACAATGGGTGAAGTATAACAGGCCATGATGCAGCTACTGAGGAGAGATTGTAAGTGATTCAAGTAGTATCAAGAAAGTTTTCAGCAAAGGAAACAGGCTGAAAAGTGGCACCACCTCTCATTTGAAAAATGTGTGTTGCCCAGTTTGAGAAGTCAGCTATCAGAAACTTATCAGCAAGTAAGATCTTGTAATCTGCAATATCTTTTACATCTGAGTACGTTCGAGAAACCACCTAACCTACATTGGCCACTGCATCAAAATCTAAACCTCAAGAAATAGCAAAGGAGCTCAACTTTATAATCTTTTAACTTGTTTATTGAACTCCAATTCCCCTTATTTCTGATATGTGTGTGTCACATTATTATTATCTTTCCACAGGTAAGGTGGTTAACAAATTTGCTCTTTCTTTAACTCAGGAAAATCTTGTTGTTTGGCTCCTCCTTGCTCACAGCTTAAACAATTAAATATATTCCCATTTGGAAAAGGCAAATCCTCATGGAAAAGAAACTTTAAACTTCATCGATACCAACCAACTCATTTATCATGTAGTGACCAAATGAGGAAGGTTGAATATATGGGAGTCAGTTCACTCCTCCTCACTGGTCATTGTTCGAATTTTTGGTCTAAGCACCACACAAAATGCATCCTCCAGGTGTGTGCTCAACCCCCGGGAGCAGCTACGATGCATACATACCTCGCCATCCCCAATTACCATAGCTGCTCCAGCCCCCACATGCCTTCAGGGATGGACCCTCAGGGATAAGGGATACCCACTCAAGAGATGACTGCTGATGCCAGTGATGAATCATTGCACTAAAACCAAGCACTGTTACAATGCCTGCCGAGGGTCAACACGACTGATGATCAGGCAGGCAATTGGCCTCCTAAAGATGCGATTATAGTACCTCGCCAGTGAAGGGCTGCATATGCCCCAAGGAGGGTCTCTCATTTCAGTCATCTGCCATGTGTTGCACAACCTTGCTGTGCAGAGGATGGATGCCTTGAAGCCAGAGGATATAGAGGAATGTCACTCTTCATTACATGAGAGTGTGGAAGAGGAGTCAGAGTAGGTTGGACAGGGTAATGGGCCCCCTGCACTGGCCACAAGAGCCATTGAGAGACGCATGAGGGTGGCTCTGTAATTCATAACTACTTACTGTAATCCCTGATTCCCTGCCTGCCTAACAAAAATCCCACACCGTGCTGGCATGACGTCTCCTTCCATTTAGTACTCATCATAGCCCAGTACTCAGCCTATAACTCACGTTGGTACATAGAAATATAGAAACTAGAAGCATTCTACCTTTCGGACTTTTGAGCCTGTTCTGCCATTCATCTTGATCATAGCTGATCAAAGAATTCAATATCCTAATCATCCCTTCTCTCCCATATCCCTTGATCCCTTTAGCCTCAAGAGCTATATCTAATTTCTTCTTGAAATCAGACAACGTTCTGGCCTCACCTAAAGAAACATTGCCTGACCTCCCCTCCACAGGAATGCAACTAAGGGTGCAAGGGTATTCTTTGCATCTGACAAGACACCATTCATTGCATCATTGACCTACATCTCAAAACACAATACTATTTCAATAAATGAAAGTTATCAATCCTTAACATGTAATGTCTTAATACCAATAGATCCTTGGTGCATCTTTGTGCTCTTTTTGATGCCCTTATGTTGTGTCTACAGGATGCGATCCTTGTGTTTATAATTAGAATGGAGACAGGCTACTGATCAGTCTGCTATGTGGCCTGGGGTGACTTTGGCAGCCATCCTCTGGCTGTCAAATGCCTGAAGTGGATGCAGAGTTGTTGCACTGCTTTCAGTCACACAGCTACTGGAGCAATGGTCTAGGATATAGAGGAATGCCACTCCTCATCGCAGGACAGTGTGAAGGAAGAGATAGAGGGCCTGAGGAGCTGCTATTCCTACTCAAAGCATCCTCAGAGGATGTGGCTGGCAGCAGGTCCTCCTCTCTCTTGATGCATTCAGAAATGGAGGAGCGCATGGAGAAGATGCCAGGTGCCTCATGCCCAATCCGCTTTGTCACTGTAACTATGAGCTCATGGATAAGATGATGGTTTGTGGCTCTGTGCATACATCGGAGGCACTCAATAAGTGGCCTGCTGGGTCAGGCTTTACATGAAGCTTGCCGACTTCTCATTGGAGAAAGCCATGCACGCACACAGCTGAAATCTGTCAGAGTTCCTGTCCTAGGCAGACTCATCCATTGTCTGCACATGGATGCTCATTGTCCCTGCCAGTTGTTCCAGATGTTTCCCTAACTGTTGCTGCAACTCTAGCAGGGTCTGTGTAACCAACACCAGAGGTCCAGCATGCGTCTGCCTCTGAAAACTCTGACTCTCAGTGACCTTGGCTGTCACAGCCTCCTCCGGCTGCTTTGGCATATCCGTGATGTGCTATATAAGAACGTAAGGAATAGGAGCAGGAGTAGACCATATGATCTAATTCCACTTTCCTGTCCACACATCAGATCACTTAATTCCCTGAGAAACCAAAAGTCTGTCCATTTCAACCATTTCACATTAGCTGGATAAATGTTTTTTCAGGGATACCTGAGCAGAATAAGACACAAGAGTGGAATGGCAGATTAGGACAGTGAAAGCGGAGGGCAGGGGAGAGGGGATTGGGAAATCGGCAGCTGCTTTTGCAGATTTTATATCAGAAGACATTGTGGGATGAGGAGTAAGTGGAGAAAAAGGATCAGGAATGAGGATATTCTTATCTGCGATGATTTCAATCCCATCTCTGATCACAGTCCTAGTCATTGCCTTTCCAATGATGGCCAGAACCATCTCTTCCATTGAAGTAAGGGCACACAACTGTGTCTCACTGGTTACATGCTGTAACTTGCATTTTACACCACTTATACTGAAAGAAAGATGGATGTGTGCCATTGAGTACAGTGCATTATTCTTGAGTGATGTGCCTGCTGTGGTTTAATAGCTAGCAATGTGGACAAAATCTGAGGAATGTGTGTGTGAGAGACTTGCCGCAATGCTAACAGTGCAAGGGCAAGATGAAGCTATGAGAGTCATTGTTGATAATGGTTTTCTCCCTGCAAATGAAGGAGAGGAACACTTCACTGACCAGTGGATGAGATTAATGATTCAGCTGTCAAGATATGGCATTTGAAGATGCATTCCCTTGACCATCCAGATAAGGTCATTGAACATCTTCTGGCACAGGTCCTGCAGGCTACACTGCTGGCATTGACCATGACAGCAATCTAATCACACAGCCTTCTCAGCATTTGTCTGGAGGGCCTCCAGATTCCCTGCTGATACCAGATCTCTTTCCTCCAGTTGATCTCCTGCAGCAAGGGCTCCATTGCTGTGTTGGAAAGCCTGGGAGATCAGAGAATCATAGAATCCATACTGTGCAAAAAGAAGCCATTCGGCCCATCAAACCTGCATCGACAAAACCCCTCCAGGCTCTATCCCTGTAACTCCATGTATTTACCCTGCTAATCTCCCTGACAAAGGGGCAATTTAGTATGGCCAATCAACCTAACTGCATATCTTTAGACTGTTGGAGAAAACCAGATCATCCAAAGGAAACCCATGCAAACATGGGGAGAACATGCAAACTCCACACAGTCACCCAAGGCAGGAATTGAAGCTGGGTCATTGGTACTGTGAGGCAGCAGTGCTAATCACTGCGCCACTGTGTTGCCCAATGAGATGAGAATGTTGTACCATTCTTGTTTCCTTCTCAGGGGAATCTCTGCTCTTTTGCAGCTGCTCCAATCAAAATGCACCTCTCTTTTGGTTGAGCAGGCTTTTTTGAACTCATGCTGGCTTCGAATGAGTTTTGTGCCCCTTGCTCAGTCATGCAATTACTCAATAGTGTACTTGTAGCATTGCAATCATGTAAATGAAGAAGCATATTAAGTTTGTATGGAGCCTGCATCGAAAGCAATGGCATGGGTTAATTGTGCACATCCACTTTTGGGCCTTATCAGAACTCACATATGTTACATTTTGGTTAAGTTGTTTTAAAATACCTACCAATTAATTGATTATGCAAGCCATCCTTCCTCCAAAAGTCAGGCCAATAATTGAGTGGCAACTTTTGCTATAAAAAAATCTCAGGGAAAGCAAACACATTTACCTGAGACAAGACTGAATCAACTGATTTTAAAATGACAGATTGGTGAATTATACATGACCAGGGTCAAAGATCACAAATGTATGTTGATTATAGGTGCTAAAGGATATTGTCTCACAAGTATTCTGTCCTTGTATAACAAAGTACACATGAAAGTTCCTGAAAAGCAGTCAAATGTTAATGATATTTATGATTTTCTCAATAAATATGCATTTAGTTGAAAGTCAATGAACCCCAATCTGGGTTAAGTAACAAAAATGTGAGTTAGTAAAATGAGCACCGTATCTTTAAAAATAAATACAATTGGCACAATGGAGCATTCAGATCAGCATTAGATCAAGAAAAAATAGATTTTATATATCTACATGTGAGAAGCATTATTGCTCCTCAGCAGGTTGTAAGCATGCATCTGTAAGACCCAGTTCAACAATACTGCAGCCCAATTTAATTTCTCAATTTTATATTATTGAATTTGTTCTGCCGCCTTTTTCACTCACTTTCCATTTATGCTGCTGAATTGAGTTTATAATATGTTTTATTTCGACTGACCTGGGCAGCTGCTTTGCTGAATGAATATCAATGCAGCAAAAAATAAATTAGGAGAGGCCAAATCAAGAAAAGCTGTTCCAAAGAACTGTTTTGATATGGCTTTTGTTAGACATTTCCCATCCTTATCTGGTTGCATTTCCACTGTAAGGCTGATGAACTTACGATGAGTTGAAATGCAGTGATATTTCTGCTGTTCTTTCCACAGTTCATTGTGACTTTTTATCAGCAACAGAAATAGAGGGAGACTGAATTAAACAGGAGCTGCTGAACTGGAATCTGCGATAACAATACAAATGGATTTTTTGGACAGAGAAAACAGCTGTCTCCATTATTTGAATGCTTCACCTTTCTCCACTCCATTAATTGCTTCTTTGATCACAGACTGAGGTGGAGAGGCCCTGATAAGGAATAGGTTATTAGGAAAGTAGCCTGAAGGAATAAATCGGACCCACTACTTGCTGCAGGAGATGAGATAAACCCATAATGCTAGTGAGTGTGAGTGGTAAGTAGCGATAGGGCTTCATTCTCCCCTGAACATCTTGCAAAGGAAGGAGAGAAATGCAGCAACACTATGAAAGTTAATACAGGATATACATTTAGCTCTGAGGGATGGATTCGGATAAGAATCCCATGAAGAATTTTTTGCCCTTTGAATGGTTTACAAAAAATTTTTTTTTATCAAACCACGTTGCAATATTTTGTAGAAACGGTTTTTGAATCGTGTTGTATGTTAAGCACAACTGGAGGCTTTCAATAAAGAGGAGAAAATGACTGTTAAATTTGTCCTTCAAGACATTAATAACAGCTCTCTTTGAAGTGTGGTAAAGCTAAATTGCTGGAATTAAATTTGATTGAATCTAAGCCTGTTTATTCTTGATTTTTAGGGATCAAGCAATGCACAATTTGTAATACTTCGCTGGAAATATTAAGAAACTCACTATCTTGTAATCCGTTCTGTCCATGAATGCTACTGGAGGGGACAAGCCATATTGGTTTGTTGTTAATGTACTGGAAAGAGGTGCTATAGAGAAAACAGTTAATATTAAATTATGAACACAAGGTTATCTTTCCGTTGCACATGCTCCAGTGCCCTAGGCAGGAGTAATCTGTTAATAGCATGCGATCAAAATTACACCATTAAGGAACTGAAGCTGCACATATTTTGCAGTCTGAGTGATGTAGGAAGCTCAGTTTTTCATCATTCAGGCTGCAGTTAATTATCTGTGGTGCTAAAAATTGATGGGGGCATAAGTTAGAAAGAGCTAGTACTAAAGCACATGGCAAATGGCTGCAGGCAGGGACAGAAGGACATACTTTTGATGACTAATCCCCCATGACATTGCACCAAATGCTACTCTTCTATTCAGTTTCACATCAACCTCAAATATCTTAAGAGATCTCTTTACTTGCATAGGTATCTGCGAGGAAATTCCTAACAATGGGTCAGGCGCTAAATAAAAATGTACATCACATTTACAGTAATGCTCTCTTCAACTGTCAAGGTATATTTGTAGTAACCTGTGTTGCAAGGTTCGCTCCACTCTTTGTCAAGCAGTTCAAAGTCAGACATGCACACAGAATCGGTGCGACAAATTATTGATTTTTTTACTTGAATTCACTTCTCAGCTTCTGAATGCCTGACTTTTCTCAGTGATGACTCTCTTTGGGAGATTAGCAGGTAGCATCTCCATTTGATGCACGTAGTTTATTTTGGTTAATTCAAGAGGAAGTCTGCCCTCATTATGAGTTGAATTTTCACAATCAGTAACATTCATTGCATCTCTCTTGTAACCGAAGTAGTATTGTACCATATTTTTTAAAAATATTATATGAAATAATTGTAGTTCAGTTCCATTAAAGCTATATTAGAGGTAATAGCATTAAAAAAATGAAAAAGCCAATGATTTAATGCATAGCGGAATATGTGAATGAGTTAATGCTTACCAGATCACATTACAAAACTAAAATGAAGTTTATAGACCATTGTATTCACAAATAATCAATTGCTTTTTGTAACTGGACTTCAGAAGTTAAGACAACAGCTGTTAACAGTTATTTGAGATAGATTCTAGTCACCAACGCTTATGTCTTAAGACAAATCCTCATGCTGACAAGTTGCCCAAAAAGATGGAAACCTATTTTACCCTTTTGTTTTTTTGCTCTTCTCACTATCAACCATATCTTTAAACCATCTCGCCTCCTCCTTTCCACATTCATTTCTAACAAATTTGAGGAGTTCATTAATTTGTCAACTGATATTAAATGGGTGATGGAGTGGGTGTGGGGAAGCGTGAGAGTGGTTCCTGAACAAGGCAAACTGGCAAAGCGGACATTGTGCCTCCCTTAATGATTATAATAGACTGCAGAATCTCACCTGACACCCATCTGGATTGATTATCTGGTCAACATACATGAATGGGAATTTCTAGTTAGAGTCTGCAGCCAAGTCTGCACTTATCAAAAGTATAGTCTGCACTCATCAAAAGAATCCATGGGAGTTAGTGACTGTGGCCATAACTGGTGGTTCTGCTAAGAAAAAGGAGTTTGAACATGACTGGGGGAAGGAGATTGTATCTTAAGTCAGGGGTTGTGGAAAAGATTCTGGTGACTATCTGGAGGCAGGTATGCCAACAGGATGGAGGTCCAAGGTTTCTGTGTGAAGCCCAAATGAGAACGCCCGCCCCTTCTGGCTCACAAGGCAGCCTGGAATATAACTCTGAAATGTGTCTTCTGGGACTTCTTTGGCCCAAGGTCTGATTTCCACCAGGTTTTATCAGGTCAGGGAATCCTCACAGCGAACAGCAAATTATTTGTAATTAGTTTCTAGTCTGGGGGTGACAGGAAGGAAGCTGGTTTGGAGAGGGCAAGTGATTTGTTGACCTATTTTAATTACCTGGCAACCAGTTTATATCAGGTGAAAGAAGTTAAGATTACGGTGTGCCATTCCTGAGCTTTTAGATGAGTTATGGCTTATGCATAGCACCTCCTTTGTTGTAAAAGAGCATGGCTGAGATTCCCTGGCCTCCCAGCCGTGCGTTTCCCACTGGCCTGAGATGGTATGTTGTTTGCTAGTGGTGGCATTCTCTGGTCCCACCGCTGTCAATGAGAATTCTCATTGACATCACTCCACACCCGGCGGGAAACCCATTGGCAGGGGTGAACTGCCAGCAGGACTGGAGGATCCCACTGGCATTAATGGCCAGAGAATTCAGGCCCATCTCTTTTAACTTCTGCACTTTGATGAGGGGTCATCCAGACTTAAAATATTGGCTCTATTCACTCTCCACAAAAGCTGTCTGACCTGCTGAGCTTCTCCAGCATTTTCTGTTTTCATTTGACTCCAGCATCCACAGTATTTTGTCTTTATCTCTTTTAACTTGTTATGCACAACACTATAGGCAATACATTAGCATATTATGAAGAATATCAAATAGCTGAGCAGGAATTTAAGACAATAATCTAGTTTTGGCATTCTGTTGTCCTATTTCAGAATTGATGACATCATCTGAGCTATTCAACTGCTATTCACCTTTGACTAACTTTGAACCTAACAAGATATGATAAGTAGGACAAGAAAATCATTCTCTCCCATCAAGTTCACCCAATCAGTTTAGTCCTTTGTATATTGTTACGAGTCCAGCTGATATTACTGTTGGACAAGTCAGATCCCAGGATGGAACCAGAATTAATAGATTCTAACCATAGTTTGTTTAATTGGATGAACAGAGTCACAGGACTGCAGATGAACTTGCAACAAAAGAATAAAATATTTATTAAACAAGAAAAGCTCATCTATAATACATTACTCCTTCACCCCAGATCTATCTTCATAGATATGTGCAGATTTGTAAAGATAACACAAGTCACAAAATTTATCTTATACTCTAATGTTCTCAATAAGTACACAGTCCATGTAGACCAACTTGCAAAATGTGGTCAGACACTCTGCACACCAGGGAAGCACGGTAGCACAGTGGTTAGCACTGTTGCTTCACAGCTCCAGGGCCCTGGGTTTGATTCTCGGCTCGGGTCACTGTCGGTGTGGAGTTTGCACATTCTCCTCGTGTCTGCGTGGGTTTCCTCCAGGTGCTCCGGTTTCCTCCCACCGTCCAAAGATGTGCAGGTTAGGTTGATTGGCCATGCTAAGAAATTGCCCCTTAGTGTCCAGGGTAGCGGAGGTTAGAGGGATTAGTGGGTATAATATGTAGGGATATGGGGGTAGGGTCTGGGTGGGATTGTGTTCGGTGCAGACTCGATGGGCTGAATGGCCTCTTTCTGCACTGTAGGGTTCTATGATCTATGTTCTACGATCTACACTTGGATGATAGATGCCACCGGTATAACTTCTGTGAATTTCTCATTAACACTTGTAACACTGTGAGCAAACTGGATTCTCTGGAACTTTGACTTACACTTTTCACATGTGGGTTTCCAATCTCCACTCTCAAAGAAAACACCTTGGCATGTTCCCCCAAACAATGTTTCATCTTGGATGCCTTCACCAAGGATCTACCAAGGATTTCAACTTCTTCTTTTGGTATTTCTATGACCTGGATCACTATGTGCATTCAGGCTCTCATGCAGCCTCTCAGGCACCTAACCACACCAACAGAACATCACTGATTCATAGGCTGTATTAAGCTGTCACCAATATTTTGATCGCCTTGTATATCTAGCTTCTCAAATGCCTCTTTAATTCATCCTGGGATTACTTTTAACCAGAAGCTGAACTTCTCTGGCCATAAATATGGTGATTACCAGAGCAGGTCAGAGGCTAAGAATTCTGTGGTGAGTAACTCACCTCCTGACTCCCCAAAGTCTGCTCACCATCTACAAGGCACAGGTCAGGAATGTGATCTATTTGCCTGAATGATTGCAGCTCCAACAATGGTCAGGAAGTTGGATACCATCCAGGCCAAAGCAACCCGCTTCATTAGCAACTCATCCACCATTTTAAACATTCATTCCCTCCATCACTGATGCACAGTGGCAGCAATGTGCACCATCTATGAGATACATTGCTGAAATCAAAACAGTTTTGACAGCACCTTCCAAATCCACAACCTCTATAACCTAAAAGGACAGGGGCAGCAGCGGCATGAGGACACCAGCATCATCCTTACTCGGAACTATATTGTCATCCTTTCACTGCCTCTGGGCCAAGATCCTGAAACACCATTCTTAGCAGTACATTCGATGTACCTCCCCACCTTCTCAAGTGCAATTTGGGAAGAGTAATAAATGTTAGCCAAACCAGCAACATCCACATCCCATAAAAAAAAATAAATAAAGGCTTTTTTATCCAGCCTTTGCCATTTTCTAATACCTGGTGTCAATCATTCCCAATCTTTCTTCCATATGACTACCGAAAAGTGAAGCAGGCAATGTAAAGTTGCAATCATTTGCCTCTTCAATATGCTCAATAGCTTGCTGATTATCCTTTTCACATGGCGACTGGCTTCCAATTTTGGCACCTGTTCGACTTTAGTATTATTGGAGACTAGAAAAATGATATCAGATTGCCAACTCAACGTTATCCTGCCATATCTTACGTAAACGTGAGGGTGATGGTACGATGGGGTTGGGGTTGGGTTTGCTTTTGCAGTGTCAGCCTGTTCTATTTACACTCATAAAATCTAGCCTAATAGCCTGCTAAAGCCATGATCTCTGCACCTAAGTTAAGAACATAAGAACATAAGAAATAGGAGCAGGAGTAGGCCATCTGGCCCTTCGAGCCTGCCCCGCCATTCAATAAGATCATGGCTGATCTGTCGTGGCTCAGTTCCACTTTCCGGCCCTCTCCCCATAACCCTTAATCCCCTCTCTTATCAAAAACCCATCAACCCGCTTCTTGAAAATATTTAGCGAGGTAGCCTCCACCACTTCAACGGGTAGAGAATTCCAGAGATTCACCACCCTTTGAGTGAAGAAGTTCCTCCTCAACTCCGTTCTAAAACGCCCCCCCTTTATCTTGAAGCTGTGCCCCCTAGTCCTACTGTCTTTTTTGAGCGGGAAGAGTCTCTTCACCTCTATCCTATCCATCCCATTCATCATCTTATATGTCTCAATGAGATCTCCCCTCATTTTTCTAAACTCCAACGAGTACAAGCCTAGTTTATTCAGCCTCTCCTCATAGCTCAGCCCCCTCAACTCCGGTATCAGCCTAGTAAACCTCCTCTGCACTCCCTCCAAGGCCAAAATATCTTTGCGAAGGTGCGGCGCCCAAAACTGCACACAGTACTCCAGCTGCGGCCTCACCAATGCCCTATACAGCTGCAGCAAGACCTCCCTACTTTTATATTCAATCCCCTTCGCTATGAAGGCCAGCATCCCATTCGCCTTCCTGACCACCTGCTGCACCTGCAAGCTGGGTTTTTGCGACTCATGCACAAGGACCCCGAGGTCCCTCTGCACCGTCGCCTGCTGCAGTTTTTCGCCCCGTAAGTAATAGTCCTTCCTACCATTCTTCCTACCAAAGTGGACCACCTCACACTTGCCAACATTAAATTCCATTTGCCATTTCCTGGCCCATTCGCCCAGCCTATCTAGATCCTTCTGCAGACTCTCCACACCCTCCGCACAATTTGCCGTTCCCCCAGTCTTGGTGTCATCCGCAAATTTCGACACCCTACACTCGGTTCCCTCCTCCAGATCATCTATATAAATGGTAAAAAGCTGAGGCCCCAGCACCGACCCCTGGGGCACTCCACTAGTCACCAACCGCCAATCCGAATAGCACCCGTTGACCCCCACTCTCTGCCTCCTATTTGACAACCAATCCTCTATCCACGCTAACACCCTACCCCCAACTCCAAGTCCCCTGACCTTCTGCAATAACCTCTTATGAGGTACTTTGTCAAACGCCTTCTGAAAATCCAGAAAGACCACATCCACCGGCTCTCCTCTATCGACCGCCCTAGACACATCCTCATTGAACTCCAGTAAATTTGTTCTGTCTGTTCCTGTGCGTTCTCTAAGACTGTTCTATTGTGTCTATATTGCATCTCCTTAACCCTTTTGCCAAACTGTATCACCTCACTTTTCTCAATGTTAAATTCCATCTGCCACTTGTCCGTTCAGTTCTGCCAGCCTCTCTATGTACTGATACAATCAATTTGTATTATCCTCGCTGTTTGCAACATCTCCAAATCTGGTATTGTCAGCAAATTTTAAAATTTTTACTCTTTATTTCAATATCTAAGTTATTTATTTATATTTGTAAAAAACAGTGGTCCAAACACTAACTCTTGGGGAACAGCACTGTATGCCAGCCTCCATAGAACCGTAGAGCACAGAAGGAGACCACTCGGCCCTTCATGTTAGAAGAACAGCCATTTACCATGGTTTGCTGTTTTCTGTCCTTCAGCCAAATTTTTATCCCAGACATTAATCCTCCTATTTCATGAGTCTCCATTTTGTTAATCAACTTTTTAAGTGATACTTAGTCAAGTGGAATATTAAACAAATAGAGGAAACGTAAAGTGTGTGATTGAGGTTACTGGTATTGCATGTTAATGATTTCATCATGTAGAGCCTGGACAAGGAAGGGATGGTGTAAGTTGCAGTCTTCCTCGCTCTTGCTGTTCCTGTTGCACTTCCTTCTTCTTTTCACCTTCTTCTACTTTGTGCTCCTACTCCTCAGCATCCCATTATAGGTGGTGACAAAGGCTGTTCCCTCTTATGGTCAGGTTGTACAGCATGAAACAACTTTGATACCTAAGTTTAAGTTTATTTATTAGTCACAAGTAAGGCTTACATTAAAGCTGCAATGAAGTTACTGTGAAATTTCCCTAGTCACCACACTCCGGTGCTTGTTGGGGTCAATGCATCTAATCAGCATGTCATTCAGACTGTGGGTGGAAACCAGAGCACCCGGAAGAAAGCCACACAGACGCAAGGAGAATGTGCAAACTCCACACAGACAGTGATCCAAGTCGGGAATCGAACCTGGGTCCCTGGTGCTGTGTGGCAGCAGTGCTAACCACTGTGCCACTGTGCTGTTACCTGTTCAGTTCAGTTCTGTAATATTCCTTTAGAGCCATCAAGCAGTGGACTTAGGATACCATTGGTATGCATTGTAATGTTTCTCATCACAGCATGGCTGTCAGCAGGCTAAGGGCCAATTCATGGATAGATAACCTTGTCTTCCAGTGGACAAGCTTTAACTAAGCATGATGGATCAAGTGGATCAGCAGACTGCCATGAAAGAAGGACTACTGCCTGAATAATAAACAAGAGACGTTCCATGTAGTCACACACCAGCTGCATACTGAGAGACTGGAATCACTTTCAGCTGATGAATAATGATAATGATCCACTTGCAAGATAATGTGCGTGCAGTCATTGGCACTTAGCACCATAGGAAACAAAAGAACAAAGAAAAGTACAGCACAGGAACAGGCCCTTTGGCCATCCAAGCCTGTGCCGACCAGGATGCCCCAACTAAGAAAAAACCTTCTGCCTTTACACTGAGGGAGCGATTATTGTCATTGCACCAATTCGCAGACTCTCAATCCATTTTCTGCGCTCTGTCTCGTCATTGTTTGAGATTCAACCCACTACGGTGGTATTATCAGCAAACTTGAAAATCGAGTTGGAGGAGAATTTGGCCACACAATCGTAGGTGGATGAAGAGATTAGTAAGGGGCTGAGGACACAGCCTTGTGGGGCACCGATGTTGAGGATGATCATGGAGAAGGTGTTGTTGCCTTTCCTTACTGATTGCTGTGGGTTAGGAAGTCTAGGATCCAGTCGCAGAGAGAGGATCCGAACCCCAGGTTACAGAGTTTGGAGATGAGTTTTGAAGGAATAATGGTGTAGTTAATAAGTAGGAGTCTGACATATGTGTCTTTTGTATCTAGGTTTTCGAGGCTTGAGTGTAGAGCCAGGAAGATGGTGTCTGCTGTGGACCTGTTGCGGTGATAGGCAAACTGCAATGGATCCAGGCAATCTGGGAGGCCGGAATTGATTCGTGGCATGACTAACCTTTCAAAGCGCTTCATAATGGTGCATATCAGAGCCACGGGATGATAGTCATTAAGACACACTGCCTGGCTTTTCTTTGGTATCGGGATGATGGTTGTCTTCTTGATGCAGATAAGGACCTCAGATTAGTGTAAAGAGATGTTAAAGACGTCTGCAAGTACCTCCGCCTGCTGTTTGCTCGTCCAGGTACCCCATCTGGGCCAATTGCTTCCCAAGGGTTGATTTTCCAGAAGGCTGCTCAGACATCTGAAATGGTGATCTCAGATACAGGTTCATCTGAGACTTCCAGGATGGAGGGTGCGCTCTTACTGACCTCTTGCTCACAATGGGCATAGAATGCATTGAGCTCATCGGGGAGGGGTACATCGGTGCCAGCGATTTAACATGTCTTCATCTTGTAAACTGTAGTGTCCTGCAGATCTTGCCATCATTGGTGGAGGTCTGTGCGGCTAGCCTGGGACTCTAGCTTGGTCCGGTCCTCTCTTTTTAGTATCTTTGATGGATCTTTGTAGATCATGTCTGGACTTCTTGTATAGATCAGCATTGCCTGACCTGAATGTCTCTGAGAAAGGGTAAGGGGCCTTTTCATCCAGAACTGAGTTCCATTGTGCTAAGCTTAAAGATCCCAAAAAGAATGAAGAAAATAATAATTTTTGGACCTTTATCCAAAGTTATGCAACTGCAGTTATTAATCCTTTCAAGCAGTTCTAGAAATGACTGTGTCCAGCCCATGATTTTTGAGCAGTTTGAAGACATAGTGGCAGTCACATTAACTTACTATTGGACTGGATTTTCCGGCTGTGCTTGCCCTAGCGCCAGAAAATCCTGCCTGAGGTTAATGGACCTTTGCATGGGCCATGTTCCGCCTGCTACATTTCCTGTGGCGGGCCGGACGGGGAAAATTCAACCTATTAAGTCCAAACAAAATATTAATTAGACTCCTGCCAGAGTCCAGATGTACCACTGGCCACAAACTGATGTCCACCCAAAACTTATAATTGGGCAGTCTTCCAGAATTAAGATGCTATTAATTTTAAATAAACATTCATCCTGCTAGTGTCCATTTGGACCAAATACTGACAAAGTAGCCAGATGAAAATCATACCTTGAAGTATGTTTATTTGGCTTCTCAGATAGTCAATGTGGTAATCAACCATAGCAAAATCCTTTGTGGAAATTCTACAATAACAGTAACATTAAATTATACTTATGAGGGTAAAAAGTCCTGCTGCTGATGTCATTGTAGGAACGCCCAATTCTAAATTATTTTCTCTGCTATTTGAACAGCATTATTTGCATGTTTTTTTAATGAGTTAATGCCACTTTTAAAATAGTACGATAGGAAGTTGCTACAAGCTTGTTAAGAATTTGTCCAGTAACAACCATAATCTGCACATTTTTCAGCTCAGAACCTAATAAAACTTCCTTTAAAAATAGAATTAAGGAAATAAATCAAATAATTTTAGAGAACATGTTTTTCTATTAATGAGACATATCCCTTATCCGTTCCAGTGAGATGTGGAATTTGGCTCCTGTGTCACCACAAACTCTGGAATGTGCTACAAATGGCTAGTTTCACAGCTGCCAGCAACATTGCCAAATCTAAGTTAAGGTTGGATTACCACCTATTCAGACAAATGTTGTTGTGCTGATGAACTTGTTCAACTTGTTTAGGGCTATTTCTTATAACCAAGCTTATAATATGCTTAGTATTGGCTTCCAACCCTCAGAACTACTTTGGTTTAAATTTTGCCTATATATTATTACCTCCAACAGAAACTATAGTTTACAGAGTTAAATGCAGATGTGATATCTGTAAAACTCTAATTCCCTGGACATATCTGAAAGGGATTTGAACAATATGCCATTTTTTCAGCACCTCTGAACACCCCTCTGCTGTCATCCCCTCATTGCCAGTGCTATTATTTTCACCGTGTGAAGTAGATGGAAGTTCAAGTTCTGCTAATGTATGGAAGGAAAAAGTTCCCATTGCTCTTGCCTCTGGGAGATGCCAGTCAGAATTCTGAATTCTTCACCCATGCAAAGAATAAATAAAACTGTAGAAAGCATAGTTATTATTACTGCGCAGTCATAGCAGCATAAGTTATGTGAATGTCTGTCTATTGCCAGATTAATGCTAATTGCCACAGATGTAGTGTGTGCTAAGCACTTGCCACTAATGCAGGTATTTACAAGTAGTATCATGTTAGAAGAATGAGATTTCTTAGCTTGCAACCAATTAATCCAACTAAATATTACATAGAATGCGTGCATCTTACAGTGGAAAAACAGGTTTGCAGTCCAACAACTTAAAGATAACATTTATATTGCACATGAGTTTCAACCTATCCCTCGTTAATTAGAATCATAGAACCCTACAGTGCAGAAGGAGGCCATTTGGCCCATCTAGCCTGCACCAACATCTTATCAGTATATCTTCCTACTTCTTTCTTTCTCATATGGCAACATGAGTGGATTCCCCTTAGAATCCGTGTTTATTTTATTCATCTGAAGTACTCCTTGCTGTAACAAAGAAACTTCTCTTGAATAGCCTATTGATAGTTATTTCACATTAATTGCTCCTGCATTTAGTCTTGCACATAAGTGAGAACATCTTCTTTATGTCTGCCTTATCAAACCTTTCCACAATTTTAACAACCTCTTCTAGATCACCTCCTAACCTTCAGTTTTCCAGAGACAAAAGCCCCAGCTTACTCACCATTTCCTGATAAGTATATCCTTTAAGTTCGACAAGACAGATATGAAAGGACAGAATGTGAATGAACCTCTATTTTCTGCTGCTGCCTTCCATTCTAAGATTGCATGCTGACGGAGACTAGGAAAAGCAAAATGGTTATTTTTAAATTAAGCTGCTGATAAAAGAAAGTCCATAGCCTGTCTTCTATCCTCAGAATTAACAGCTTTTCTTTCTTGCTTTCATACAATAGAAAGATAAATTTGCAACAGAAATTTATATTCTTAAGAGCTAAATATACTCAATCCATCCTTCCACAACAGTTTGACATGGACAGATCACTGGCTATGTTCAAATGAGATCCAAAACTGAAAGGGTTAGAATGCTGGCTTTGGCAAGGAGGAAGCATGACAGTTCTGCCAATTTCTCGCTGCTTCAGGTCTAAGTTAAAAATCTGCTCCTCACCACCACTTCACCAAGCTTCGCTGGGGAGCATCACCAGAGAGTTATATTTCTGAACCAATGTAACTCAACATTCCTACCCAAGACCTGTTGCAAGCACACAATGGGAAAGATTTACTGCTTGACAGCATTCTGTTTAGGTGTTAAGCCCTCCAGCAATTAATATCATTACTTGCAACAATTAACACATTTATTTATTACAATTGGAGGTTGATTCACACTCCAGTGGATCACTGATTTTGTCTATGAACCATAGAATCCCTACAGTGAAAAGGAGGTCACTCAGCCCATCAAGTCTGTACTGACTCCGAAAGAACATCTTGCCCAGGCTCACCCGCCTGTGCCATCCCCGTAACTCCATGTATTTACCATGTCTAATCCACCTAACCTACATATCTTATTATACTTATAATATAATATGTTATATCATATATATGATATAACACGTCATATTATAGCATGGCCAATCCACCTAAACTACACATCTTTGGATTGTGGGGGGAAACCAGAGCACCCAGAGGAAACCCACGCAGACACAGGGGGAATGTGCAAATTCCACACAGACACTGACCTTAGGCCAGAATTGAGTTCAGATCCCTGATGCTGTGAGCAGCAGTGATAATCACTGCGCCACCCTTTCTTTCTTAATTATCAGTTTAATCACACATGCGTTATTTTACTTCACAGAACTAAATGACATATCCTTGAGTACGCTCAAATATTGCCCAATTCTTTCCCTTTCAACCCTGATAGCCAATATTCTGTACCTCGAAATTCAGGAGTAGTACAACGCAAGACCACATGCACAGAAGCTGACGGACACAGTAGCTGACTGGATGAGCACAGAAGATTACATTTATATTTACAAAAGTAGTGAAGAAGATATTGAATCCCAAATGTTGTCTGTTTAAAAGGTAATGGCTGACATGTATGCTTATAGGTTTCTTTATTAACAGGCACTATGATAGATGTTCTGTGGCAATGCAGTTCCTAATGTGGCAACTAACAAAAGATTATACATTAACATTTAATGAACTGATCAAAGTAACCTGCACCATAATCCACATCTGATTCACATACAAGGTTTCCAATTCATCATTTTCATTTTTCCTACTCCTGCTGAAGTTCAGATATAAGTATGATGTCTCTTCTGTTGTTAGTGTCAGTAGACCGAGGTTTACATAACTTTGGTTAAATGGAACTAAAAATACAAGTCTTGTAACATCAATAGTTACCACTCTCAGAAGAATCTCCAGCACTGGTGAGGCCGCAGCTGGAGTACTGTGTGCAGTTTTGGTCGCCGCACTTGCGCAAGGATATTTTGGCCTTGGAGGGAGTGCAAAGGAGGTTTACTAGGCTGATACCCGGAGTTGAGGGGGTTGAACTATGAAGAGAGGCTGAATAGACTGGGCTTGTACTAGTTGGAGTTTAGAAGGATGAGGGGGGATCTTATTGAGACATAGAAGATGATGAAGGGGATGGATAGGGTAGAGGTGGAGAGGTTCTTCCCGCTCAGAAAGGACAGCAGGACTAGAGGGCACAGCCTCAAGATAAGGGGGGGGCAGTTTAGAATGGAGTTGAGGAGGAATTTCTTCACTCAAAGGGTGGTGAATCTTTGGAAATCTCTGCCCATTGAAGTGGTGGAGGCTACCTCACTAAATATATTTAAGACGTGGGTAGATAGATTTTTGGTAGGCAAGGGGATTAAGGGTTATGGGGAGAAAGCAGGAAAGTGGAACTGAGCCACTTCACATCAGCCATGATCTTATTGAATGGCGGGGCAGGCTCGAGGGGCTAGATGGCCTACTCCTGCACCTATTTCTTATGTTTTTATGTTCTTATGTGTGTTTCCCTCCTATTCCAGGATGTGGGCACATGTTCAAAGGTAGTATTTCAATTAAATGCTTTGGTACTGCTGTAATATTAAGGAACATACTGGGGATAATTTTAATTCCCAAGAACACATGCATTTGGACCATGTTGGAATGAAAAGTATCAATAATTTCAAACTGGACCTCACTCCATCTACTTGTGGTTTGGACAGGGCTAGATCTCAGGCACTGGATCTGTCACTGAGATTGCATTCCTCCTTCCTAATAGTTTTGTTTTGTTTTTAACTCATGTGGGCTGGATTTCCAAGTGCTCAGGAAACTCAACAGGTAAAAGAAGGACAAGATCTGAGATGGGTGCCCTTGCAGCACAGTTTATGGGTTAAGAAGAGAAGGAATATTTTGTCAACAAGCTTACCTCTATTCACACTGTGCACTTGTGCAATTCCCTGTAATCTCTGTCCACCTGGTTCTCGCAGACTCCAAAACACCCACCCCAGAGATCTCCTACCTCACCCATTGATTTACAACAGCCCTCCTCCACTTCTTCTTATTCATTTACGGGATGTGGGTGTCGCTGGCTAAACATCATCTATAGCTCATCATTATAATGGAAGGAGTTCATTGATGAAGCAGCTGAAGATGGTTGGGCTTAGGACACTACCCTGAGAAACTCCTACAGTGATGTCCTGGAGCTGAGATGATTGACCTCTAATCATCACAACCATCTTCCCAGGCATGACTCCAACCAGCAGGGGGTTTTTCCCCTGATTTCCATTTACTCCAGTTTTGCCACACTCAGTTAAATGTTGCCTTGATGCCAAGAGCAGTCACTCCCACCTCACCCCTTGCATTCAGCTCTTTTGTCCATGTTTGAACCAAGCCTGTAATAAGGTCAGGAGCTGACTGACCCTAGCAGAACCCAAACTGAGCGTCACTGAGCAGGTTATTGCTGAATTGGTGCCACTTGATAGAACTGTTGAAGACCTCTTCCAACACTTTGTTAATAATTGGGAGTAGACTGATAGAGCAGTAATTGGCTGGGTTGGATTGTCCTAGTTCTTTTCTAGTGTACTAGAAATACCTGGGCAATTTTACACAACGCTAGATAAATGCCAGTGTTGCAACTGTACTGAACATCCTGGCTTGGGGCACAAGAAACTCAGGAGCACATCTTCAGGACTATTGCTGGAATATTGTCAGGACCCATTGCCTTTACAATATCGAGAACCTTCAGTTATTTTTTGATATCACATGGAGTGAATTGAATTGGCTGATTACTGACCTTTGTGATGATGTGGGCCTCCAAAGGAGGCCAAGATGGATCATCCATTCGGCACTTCTGGCTGAAGATTGTCACAAATGCTTCAGCCTTATCCTCTGCACAGATCTGTTGGGCTCCTCGATTATTGAGAATGTGGATACTTGGGGAGCCTCCTTCTCCAGTGAGTTGTCCACCTCACAAATGGATGTGTAAGGACTGTAGAGTGTAGATCTGACCCATTGGTTGTGGGATCATTTAGCTCTGTCTATTATTTGCTGTAAGAAGTCTCACAACACCAGGTTAAAGTCCAACAGGTTTATTTGGTAGCAAAAGCTACTAGCTTTCGGAGCACTGCTCCTTTATCAGGTAAGTGGGATTTCAGCTCACAAAGAGGGCATATAAAGACACAAATTCAATTTACAAAATAATGGTTGGAATGTGAGTCTTACAGGTAATCAAGTCTTAAAGGTATTATTTGCTGCACAAGCTGTTTAGCACTCAACTAGTCCCGTATTGTAGCTTCATTGGGTTGACACCTCAATTTTAGGTATGCTTAGTGTTGCTTCTGACATTCTGTCCTGTACTCTACAACAAACCAGGGTTTATCCCCTGGCTTGCTGGTAATGATAGAGTGGGAGATACACCGGGCCATGAGGCTACAGATTACGGTTGAGTACAAATTGCTGCTGATGGCCCACAGCACTTCATAGATGCCCAGTTTTGAGCCGCTAGATAAGCTCAAAGTCCATCTCATTTAGCACCATGGTAGTGCCACACAACACGATCCTCATTAGTATCTGCATTTGTCTCCACAAGGACTGTATGGTGGTTACCTCTATTGATACTGTCATGGACAGATGCATATGCAGCAGGAAGGTTGGTGAGGATGAGGTCAAGTATGTATTTCCCCAGTTGTTGGTCCCCTCACCACCTCCTGCCACAGTCCTGATCTAGCAGCTATGTCGTTTAGGACTTGGTCATTCTGTGATGGTACTACCATGGGGCATAGGTTTAAGGTGTGAGGCGCAAAATTTAAAGGAGATGTACGAGGCAGATTTTTTACACAGACAGTAGTGGGTGCTTGGAACTTGTTGCTGGGGGAGGCAGTGGAAGCGGATATGATAGTGACTTTTAAAGGGCATCTTGACAAGTACATGAATAGAATAGCAATAGAGGGATATGGTCCCTGGAAGGGTAAGGGGTTTTAGTTAAGTCCGGCAGCATGATCAGTGCAGGCTTGGAGGGCCGAAAGGCCTGTTCCTGCGCTGTAATTTTCTTTGTTCTTTGTTCTTTGTAATGAGCCACTCTTGGAGATGGACACTGAAGTCCCCCACCCAGAGCACATTCTGTGCCCTTGCCACCCTCAGTGCTTCCTTCAAATGGTGTTCAACATTGAGGAATACTGATTCATCAGCTGAGGGGGTACAGTACGTGATAATCAGCAGGAGTTTTCCTGATGCCATGAGATTTCATGGAGTCCAGAATTAATTTCAGGACCCCCAGGGAAATTCCCTCCTGACTGTATACCACAGATTTAGGTTTATATGCCATAATCTCTGCTGGGCCTATCCTGCCAGAGACACAAGACATGCCCAGGAATGGTGGTGATAGCATCTGGGACATTATCTTTAAGGTATGATTCCTTGAGTATGAAAATGTCAGGCTTGACTATTCTGTGAGGCAACTCTCCCAATTTTGACCTTAGCCTCCAGATGATCATCAGGAGGGCTTTGCAGGGTCAACAGGGGCTGGTTTGCAGTTGGCATTTCCCCTAGGTCAATGTTGGTTCGTCCGCCTGGTTTCATTACTTTTTGTGCCATTTGTCAGTTGAAACAACTGAGTGGCTTTTTAGGCCATATCTGAGGGCAGTTAAGAGTCATCTGCACTGCCATGGGTCTGGAGTCACATGTAGGCCAGACCAGGTGAGGACCACAGATTACCTTCTCTCAAGGACATTAGTGAACCAGATGAGATTTAGTGACAAGCAGCAATGATTTCACGGTCAGAATTAGAATTTAATTCCAGATTTTTTATTGCGTTTTTAAATTCCACCATCTGTCATGGTGGGATTCAAACCCAGGGCGTTAGCCTAGATCTCTGGATTACGAGTCATTGACAATACCACTGTGCCACCACTTCCCCCAAATGCCACAATCTTCAACTGCTCTCATCTACCCATCATCCACTTCTTCATGCTTTCCTTCCTTCCTGACCGGAGAGCAGCCTTTCAATTTTGATCTTAACTGAGATCTGAATGGAGGCCTTAGTCTAATGTTTGAATGACTGAGTTACCTTGCAATACAGCAGGCTACAAAGCAGAGAAGTTTAAGTGATTAAAGATATGAAAGAGGAGGAAAGGCAAGGTGAATAAGGTGCTTACTCTATTATTTTTCATTTAAAATTGTATTTGAAGTGTTTATCTTGATGGAATAAGTTTCTATTTGTGTAATGATATCCCTGTAAGATATGATTTACTTCAGTGCCAATTTATAGCAGGCGGCAACTTTAGAAACTGATGAGTCCATCTCCTTGGACATCCCACAAGTCTAAGGGTTAAATAGATAGGAATGCAGTCAAGCCTACAAGTGCAAAAAGTTATTATTGTTCATATTGCACAGACTGCTGGTGAGAGGCAACATTTTTCCCATCCCAATCTATTGAATATGACAGCAGAATTCTATTGCGGTTTGACATTGAGCCACCTTGCTGTGATAGTGCGGGGACAGCTAAGTATTTGCAATGTACATGCTTTATGCTGCCACTGAATGCAAACTGAATTCGGCACAATCATCAGTCAGCTCACTGAATATATGCCCTTGCATTGTTTTGTCCCTTGCTGTCCTGCCTGCTGCTATTGATGTCAACTTATCAAAACATGCATTATGTGCAGTGTTTCCTGTTAAATCCTTCATTAAGGATTAAAAATGTGTTAGCCTAAAGTATCTATTGGTGCAACTGAAAGGCTAGGACACTGAGCTCCATTAAAGCTTTCAGTGTGTCCTCTCTCAGAAATCAGTTCTGCATCTTTGTACATTGTTCATTTAGGAAATTTGAGAATTAAATCTCAATTTTGTCTTTCTTCCCCCCACTCTTTCCCCCTATTTTATCCCCCTTTCTTTACCTTTTCTCCTCCTTTGCTTCCCTTTTCCCCCTTTCTCTCAATTTTACCTCTCTCTCACCTATCTCGCCTGTCCCCCATACCTTCATCTGTCACAGTTTGTCTTCTGATTTCAGCTTCTCTGCCGTTTGGCCATTCACACCTTCTATCCACTCTATGGGCTGCCATTTGCAGCCTTTCCCCTTGTTTTTATGGCTATGACTCATCTTTCATTCCCTCACCCTACAATCTAACTATCTCACACTTTCTATGCCTTTTAGATTTGACAAAGGGCCATTTGGACTTGAAACATCAGCTCTTTTCTCTCCTTACAGATGCTTTCAGACCTGCTGAGATTTTCCAGCATTTTCTCTTTTGGTTTCAGATGCCAGTATCCACATAATTTGCTTTTATTGAGAATTAAATCATTCTTTTAAGAACCATTTGAATATCTTCACCAGAGAAGAGAAGCACCATCTTTATTATTGATAAAATATAGTGAAGCGATTAAGAAATTATTCAAAATATTAATTATTAAAGCTCTTCTCAGCTCCTCCTGCCCATCCTCCATTAAGATACACAAGAGCAATACCATCAAAGCCCCATAATGTAATACAAAAGCAATGATCAATTAAATCAGTAAATGGAAAATAAATATTATACTGTGCTTTGGGTAAATGGACCATTTGTAAAGTCTGCAACTCGATAATGTGAGAAAATTTGCATGATAGCTGGCACTCCCAGCACATTGCATATGACACAATGCAAGTAATGGGTTACACTGGCTATTAAGGGGCTGCTGCTAAGCTGATTAAGAAAGTTACTTGTCTAATGAAATTTGCCAGGTAGGTAAATTCTACCATTACAATAAAAGTGAAATACTGCAGAAAGCGAAAATCTGAAATTAAAACAAAAAGTGCCGAAAATACTCAGCAGGTCTGGCAACATCTGTGAAGAGAGAAATGAGTTAAAATTTTGAGTCAGTTATGAAACATAGAAACGTAGAAAATAGATGCAGCAGTAGGGAATTTGGCTCTCCTAGTCTGCACCACCATTCAATATGACCATGACTGATCATGCACTTTCAGAATGCTATTCTCGCTTTCTCCCCATCCCCTTGATCCCTTTAACCACAAGGGCCATGTCCAGTCCCCTCTTGAATATATCTAACAAACTGGCCACAACAGCCTTTGCTGGTAGAGAATTCCACAGGTTCACAACTCTGAGTGAAGACGTTCTTCCTCATCTCAGTCCTGAATGGCTTACTCCTTATTCTTAGACTGTGACCCTGGTTCTGCACTTCTCCAACATTGGGAACATTCTTCCCGCATCTAGCCTGTCCAGTCCCATTAGGGTTTTATATGTTTCTATGACATCCCATCTCATTCTTCTAAATTCCAGTGAGTACAAGCCCTGTTGGTGCAGTCTCTCTTCATATGTCAGTCCTGCCATTCGAGGAATCAGTCTGGTGAACCTTTGCTGGACTCAATAACAAGAATGACCTTCCTTAGACTAGGAGTCCAAAATTGCTCACAGTATTCAAGGTGTGGCCTCAGCAAGGCCCTATATAACTGCAGCAAGATATCTTTACTCCTATACTCCAATCCTCTTGCTATGAAGGCCAGCATGCTATTAGCTTTCCTCTGCCTCCTGTGCCTTACGTACTAACCTTCAGCAACTGGTCCATCATGGTACCCAGGTCATGTTGCCCTTCCCGTTTTCCGAAACTGCCACCATTCAGATACTAATCTTCCTTCCTGTTTTTGTCACCAAAGTGGATAACTTCACATTCATCCACATTATATTGCATTTGCCAAACATTTGCACACTCACCCAGCCTGTTTAAGTCAACCTGCAGCCTGTTAGCATCCTCCTCACAGCACACACTGCCACGCAGCTAAGTGTCGTTTGCAAATTTGGAGATATTGCACTCAATCCCTTCATCCAAATTATTAATGTACTTCGTGAGTAGCTGGGGTTCCAACTCAAGGTCACTTAATGCCACTAGTGTACCGGTAAGTAAAGTCTATCCAGTAATATTTCGCAAATGCATAATATGAAAGAGTCCAATACTAAGGATTTAAACGTTCACTCGTTGTTCAACACGAAAGCGGGTTAGGTAGCCACCATCGCTGTGATGTTTTTGTCAAACAGTTGGCCCTTAAAGATGGAAGTTCTTATAGGAGCCTCTACCACAGTGATATGAGAACACATATTTTGATATGAAGGAGTCCAGCCATTCACTTTGATGGCTACCATATGCCAAACTAACAACTTACACAGGAGATGGCATCGAGAAGGCATGCAGAAGACATGTAGGGTTTGGGGCAGCCAGTGGGCTGAGTCATGTCTGGAAACAATTTGATTGTCAAATTAGTCAGCTCAATGTGGGGCAGTCCCATCACCACCCTCCAAAACCCAGCACTCGCACTCTCTTACTCAGTAGCAAAATGCTGCACCCCTGTCTGGTCATGATCACCACTTAAACACAGAGAGTTGACACCCAGCTGAATGTTACCATGTGTATCATTATTACTTCCTTGACTCCCTGGCAAACATCACTCCTCCACATATCCACTGGCTTTCAACAACTCACAAAATCATAGAATCATAGAATCTTACAGTGCAAAAGGGGGCCATTCAGCCCATCGGGCCTGCACCAACAACAATCCCACTCAGGCCCTATCCTTGTAACCACATGTATCTTCCTGTTCACCCCCTGATGCTAAGGGACAACTTAGTATGGCCAGTCCACCTAACCTGCACATTTTTGGACTGCGGAAGGAAACCGGAGCACCCAGAGGAAACTCATGCAGGGAAAATGTGCAAACTCTACATACATAGTTACCCAAGGCTGGACTTGAATCCAGGTCTCAGGTGCTGTGAAGCAGCAGTGCTAACCACTGTACCATCATGCCAGGATAGAAAAAGTTTGCAATGCTCCAAACTTGCCAGTTTGTGCTGGTCCATTCAGCCTACCCAAGGTACAACTTCCATCAAGAAGGCCAATCTAGACAAATTCTTCAACACAAGACTTCAATGCAAATTGCACCTAGACAAATGAATGGGAATCATTAGACAAGTACCCGGTCTCAAACCCAACCCAACAGCTGCTTGGCTTCAACTTTCCAAGGAAAGAGTTGTCCACCCTAAACAGCTTCAGGACTGGCCACAGATCCTGCTTGGCCAACATCCATAGTTGGGGCATTAGTGCCAGTCCTGTATGAGCCAGTGGGAGAGAGAAAGCTATGCATCATATCACAGAAGAATGTCCAATCTACAGAGTCAGCAGAGGCATATCCACACTCAACACAGCAGGGCTGGAAGAAACTGCTCGACTTAGGAATTTTGCATTTGCTAAACAAATGAGTAAATATTCAAGGAAGAAGTTTTGTTTCTTTACTACAACTTTTCTGGTAGGAGCAGGTGGTGTAGAAAGATCAATGTCCATTGCGAAGAGAAGGGGGTTTGAACCAGAAAACTGGGAATTGTTAAAACAATATTGGGCATTGGAAGAGTAATGAACATGGGGGAGAAAGACTGGAGAAGGGGAGAAAAAAAGGCAAGATATTAAATAATAAGGTCCAGTTTAGCAGGACAGTTCTGCTGTGGATTATGGGAAGGGGATAGAAGAGGATTGTTTGGGACTGGGGGACTGAGATGAGAAGCTTTGGAAGGATGACCTCGAGAGGGGATGAGGTCAGTGACAGCTTTGGAAATTTTGGGTTGATATTCAATCGTAGGATCATGGTCCATTGGGACGTAAGTATTAATTTTTAAAAATTGACACTTAGCCTCTGCAAGGTAAGGTTGGTACACCAGACAACACCAGCACAATTCTTATCAACAGGTTTGATAGCAATGACAGGGTTAGACCGGAGAGAAAGAAAGCCTGAGAAAATGGAGTGCTGCAAGTTCTGAGGGAGAAAGGTTAGACTGAGTGAGGGGAGCAGAGACATTAAGATGGCCAATGTCATCCTGGTAAAGAGGCTAGAGGGAGGAGTCTTGAGAAAGGGCGAGTTTTAGAAATGGTGAAGGGATCCATGGAAGACGGGGAAAGATTCCAGTCCAAAGAAGTGGCGAAGGCAATAGAAGAAGAGAACAACATGATGGTGAACTCAAAATTTGCTGAGATGAGAGTGTAAGGGCATAAAGCTGACTCCTTTGTGACATATATATTGTCCAGCATCAGAGAGGGGAAAGTCAGAGGATATTGTGAATAGATGGCAAACAAGTGTTAGAAGAGAGGATGAAATCAGAGGGAATTAAAGGGGAATAAAGATCTCGAGGGGCTTTGTTGTTGAAGCTTGGGTTCCTTAGCATCTGAAAGGAAGAGAAAAAGGTATCAGATGAGATGAAGGTTGAAATAAAATCATGGACCAGGACAGCTTTAAAATAGAGTGAGTCTGTGCTGCTGGAAACAGCGGTCAAGTTGTACATATGGCAACTTCAATGGGGCGTGGAACATTATTGTCTCAGGCATTGCACACTGTGCTTAATTATTGAGTGTTGCCTTAACAGCACTTCACTGTAAGCTGGATGCAGCATCAGAGGGAGCATCTGGAAAATGTCTGTGTACTTTGTAAATGTCGAGGCATGAATTGGGTTTAAAACATAACTCCGCATTACGCGCTGGAAAAAAGTAGAAAATGCTGGAAACACTCAGCAGATCTGACAGCATCTGTGGAGTGAAACAGAGTTAACACTTCAGCTCAGGTTCTCTGATGAAAGATCACTGATCTGAAATAAAGCAAACATCTGTAAGTCTGGGGGAACTGGAAGTTACAAAGAGGTGTTGACAGATTATATGAGTGAATAAATCTGTCACAGATAGTGTTAATTGAAAGGGAAGACAATAGTTTCTTCATGGTGAGAGGCGAAAAATTGTAGAGAAGCAAATCAATTTTGGTGGCCACGTGCACTAATTACTAAAAACTAGTGCACAAGTCAAAAAAGCAATCAAATGCTTCTTGGAATGTTAATTCTTTCTGTCAAAGGGGTTGGGATATAAAGGGATGGAAATTAAGGGCGGAGTTTGTGTTGTCTTGAATTTCAGGTCTAGATGGGGTTCCTTTAGGATTTGCTTATTATCATGAGAATGATACTCTTTAAAAAATCATATTTGTCCATTTAAGATCTACTCACTTCTATATTTACAGATTATACATCTCTACCATATATTAGTTTGCATTTCTACTATTGAGACGTAAAAGATGATGAAAGGGATGGATAGGGTAGAGGTGGAGAGGTTCTTCCCGCTCAGGAAGGACAGCAGGACTAGAGGGCACAGCCTCAAGATAAGGGGGGTGCAGTTTAGAACAGAGTTGAGGAGGAACTTCTTCACTCAAAGGGTGGTGAATCTCTGGAATTCTCTGCCCATTGAAGTGGTGGAGGCTGCCTCGCTAAATATATTTAAGACACGGGTAGCTAGGGTTTTGGTAGGCAAGGGGATTAAGGGTTATGGGGAGAAAACGGGAAGGTGGAAGTGAGCCACTTCAGATCAGCCATGATCTTATTGGATGGCGGGGCAGGCTCGAAGGGCTAGATGGCCTACTCCTGCTCCTATTTCTTATGTTCTTACTTCCCACCACATTGCAGTATTTTAGTCATGTGACATTGAATCATAGTTACATCAATAGTAACATCAGTGTCAGGTGCTCAGGTGTTAACCCTTTACTCTATATCACTATATTGGGTGGCACAATGGTTAGCAATTCCTGGCTTGAGTCATCAATCTGTGTGGAGTCTGCATGTTCTCCCCGTGTTTGCCTGGGTTTCCTCCGGGTGCTCCGGTTTCCTCCTACAGTGTAAAAGTCATGCTGGTTAGGTGGATTGGCCATGCTAAATTCTCCCTCAGTGTACCGGAACAGGAGTGTGGCGACTAGGGGATTGTCACAGTAACTTAATTGCAGTGTTAATATAAGTCTACTTGTGACACTAATAAACAAACTAAAGCTAAACTAATGCCCCTCCTCCCCCACCAAGTCTTTATCCCAACCACATACATCCCCCTACATCTGCCCCCAAAGTTTTACACATCACAGGGTTAGTCACCCTGGTGCCTGGCCAATCTCCCTGATCTGGTCCTGATTTCATTTTGAGATTGAAGGAGATCTGTACTCCCTTTCTATTCAATATGAGTATCTTCCACCTGGGTAATTTTCAGGATTCTATTTGTTTTTGGTTATTTGTCTCCATCTGGACCTAAATATTACATCCAAGGCTCCCTTCTTAATGATATCAAAGCTCTTTGGCTCCTTCTGATATTTCCTTGGTCTCTCTCAATTCTATGAGATCTTGGCCTTGGATCTATTTCTATTACCACGCCTAACTTCAGTTTATCTTGTATCCACAATCTCTCTTCAGGCTGTAACACTTGCAAATCTCACGTCCTGTGCCTGAAATTGAAATTATGAACTTGTCTCTTTGATGTTCTTCACACTTCCCAACTTTTTTATGATCATCTGAGGTAATGTTAGGTTGCAGTTTTTGCTCTAGAGGGGGAACTTGTGCTTATTTACCATTTGCCCATCAATAGTTCTGATAGCAAGAACTTGTTTTTTTGTGGAAAGTTTCTCTAACAAAGAAGGGTTCACTAAATATTGTCATTCATTTTCATCAATTTCTTGATTGTTTGATCTCATCTCTCTGCTTTTCCATTCACTGCACAGTGGCGCAGTAGTTAGCACTGCGGCCTCATAGCACCAAGGACCTGAGTTCGGTTCCTGGGCTTGAGTCATTGTCTGTATGGAGTTTGCACATTCTCCCAGTGCCTGCATGAGTTTCCTCAAAGCGTATGTGTTTCCTCCCACAGTCTGACAGACGTGTTGGTTAGGTGCGTTGGCCATGCTAAATTCTCTCTCACTATATCCAAACAGGTGCTGGAGTGTGGCAAGTAGGGGATTTTCACAGTAACTTCATTGCAGTATTAATGTAAGCCTACTTGTGACACTTGAGGATATCTAGATGAACTACTCACACACATGAAACCAGAGGTGAAATTTTCCTGTCCCGCCTGCCATGGGAATCATGGCAGGTGGGACAGAAAATTTAGCAAATCATGTAAAGTTCCATTGACCCCGTGCGGGAATTTCTGGTCTTCAGGAGCGTGGGGCCGGAAAAACTCAGCCAAGTTCCTCTGCAAAATTATGGAACAGATTGTTAGCAAACCGAGGTCCTTTGTCTGACACCACACTGCCTGGGATGCCACATGTCACGGTTACCTGAGTAATATGATTACTGCCTCTGCCATTTTGCTCTTCAATTTACTTACTTCAAAGCATCTGGAGATGTGAAAACTTTTGCCTTTAAACTCAAATAAATCCATCCCCAAGTACTCCAATAGCCTCAAAGGAGAAGTGAAGGGTAACAATGCTTCATTTTTCTATTCACTGCATAGTAAGGCAATTGGTGATGAACTCTTCAATGGTGTGACCGATACCTGACTATCAGACTGACTTCTGGACTCTTGCTTGGCATTTCACTATTCCCAAGGGATCTTGATGGATTTTTTGAAGAATGTTGAGTCTTTTAGAGATAACTAGTCTGCCATCAAAAACTAAGAAATCATCATGATTGTGATATGCTTTCTCTTTTCAAAATATTGGTGAAATACTGGGTTGTTAGGAACATAATCCAACAATCTGTTCTGACAATATTCCTTTATTCTGATACACTCGCTCTGTTGAAATTATTTAATTTCTTATAATCTCTTCTCAGTGGTTGCTATGGTAAAGAGTGAAGTACATTACTCCAGTTTCTCAATAAAATTTAAATCTTCCAGTTTGAATCCTTCCACCAGTATTCTTGATAATGCATTTGCTGTTGTCAGGTACTTCTCTTGAATTTTTTCAGTTACTGTATTGTATCGCATGAATCTCTGTCTAAAACGTTAAATTCTACCTGGCTTTTTTTACAATTCCTTTAGGTTGAGAAGAGTAACCAAATGTTTGTGGCCTGTTTCAATTTTAAACCTTAATCCCATGACATAATCAGAGGACATTTTGCAGATCCACTTGGCTGCTAATACTCCTTTCTCAATAGCTTCATAACTTTTCTCTGTCTCTGCGAGAAATCTTGAGGCTTAAGACCAAACTGGATTTGTTGTCCCTCCTTTTGAACTTGAAACAGCAGCGCCACCAAGGAGGTGGTGGCTGCTACTGGTACAACACCCACCTGAAGTCAAGGATTGTCTGTGGATTCCAGGTCACAGGTGAGTTGGGGGCTTGTAGGGTGGGGGGTCACAGAAGAGGGAGTGGACGGGTGTCAGCAGCAAGGGCAGGTTTGTGGATTTCAACAGGCTCTTTCCCTTCCCAATGCTGGGTTCCTTGAACAGGTTGAACAAGCAACCTGCCACTGGGAACCTGTAAATGGTGTTGTGCCTCATCATATCAAGTTGCCTCATCTGCTGCTGTATTAATACCAATAGTAGTGGGAAGAGGTCCTTATGTAGGCTGTAAGTGCATGCTTAAATACTTCGACTGATCGAGGGATTGGGAAACTGTCCATGAGCTTTCCTGCCGTGGACTTAATCAGGATGGAGGTGGGAAAGCAGTTGGGTCCTCATCTACCATCTTCCCATCCCACCACCAAACTGGCCAAAGGGAAGGTCATTAACTTCAACCCTACATCACAACAGCATAAAGTTTTGGTTAGATTGGAGTGCTTTATTTAATACTGGTACTACCTTTCATGAAAGGTATATTGGTCTTGGAGGGAATGCACAAAGATTCACCAGAATAATTACAAAGACAGGTTGCTTAAGTTTTGCTCGCATTTCCTTGAATTTAAAAGAACCAAGGTTATTTTAATTGAGAATTTAAAATGATAAAAGAGATCAACAGCAAAGACCTCCAGTGCAGAAATCCAGAACAAGGTAGACGCTATCTGAAAGAGAAATTCAGCCATTCAGGAAGCACTTTCTCATACAGATGGTTGTGGAAATCTAGAATTCTCTTCCCTAGTAAACTGTTGAGAATAGAGCTGCAATTTCAGTTGCATAGTGCCAATGGCTGGGATTCTCCACTGCCATTTTTGGCAGGCAAGAAAGCCAATGGAGGGTGGAGCTTCCAAAAAGAGTTCCCAAACGACTTTAACACTTGCAGGATTTCCCAATACAATTGTCCACGCCCCTGCCAGTAGCATAATAGTATTCCCATCATGAAAGGTTGGGAAGCCCATTATCATAATACGTTGGGGCTTGGGATGCAGATTGCCACTTTAATTGTACGGGTCAGATGACACCTGGGATATTAGCTCACCCAGTGTGGGACCTGTTAGGCAGTTTAGACCAGATTGTGACTGAATGCACACCTTCAATAAACAGCTCCTGCCATTCAAGTATTCAAACCCACTTCATAATTCTTTATGCCCCTTAGTCCACAAGGGCAGACATAATAGTTGGTGGGAAGGTGGGAGGAAGTGGGCATATCTGACGGATTTGTTTCTAGTTTTCTTCTTCCCCATCCCCTCTCCTTCATCGCCACTCCTTCCCCTGCAACCCTCAGCCCCAGCACCTCCACGCGTCTGGTAAAATCATGTCCCTTCTCACTCATACAATTATGTGATGACCTCCTCCTGGGTTTGTTGATCTCAGCATGTCGTTTTCACTGGAAGTGTTTGTGCACAATTGTCCAGTCCATAAAGACAGAGGGCAGTATAAATACATGTTTATTTCTTGCAAATCAGCAAAGTAGCCAAACAATTAAGGGGGCTTTTGGGTAAAAAGAATGCAATGACAAAAACATTGGTCTCAGCTGCTGTTGTCAGTAAATCAGTCCACTTTAAGATGAATCTCGAACAATTCCATGCAATTTTCATTTCAAATGAGTTTTGAGGAAGGTTGTTCAGACATGTACACATGTATCAAAATCTACAATAAACCTAACATAGAGTGGGTGCACAAGCTCTCAACATCACTGATTTCCGATCATGATTTGGCATGCTCTGTGCACCGAGTGCTTAGAATGCAGTGTGTTTAACACAACATGTAGCAGCACTACAGAGACTAAATATTGCTGACTCCTCTACTTAGCCCCTTTCAGTGTGCAGTTACAAGCTAATGGTTATTGTTCAGAAGAAACTATTACCTGTGTCAGGGATGTAACTGTCAACAACTATTTTTGCTGTTTTAATCTTTAGACTATATTTATTTTACCTTTTATCTTAATTTGCAGGTCTCCTTGAAATTAAAAAAATTCAATGTTCATGTGGAGTGAGAATTTACAGTCTCGCTTGTCCTAAAACTATAAAATCCCACCTGAGGTCAACAGACATTCTCATAATTTATCTCTCACCCGCTTCGATTCACGCAGGCCAGTCGGAAAAATTCCAGCTCTGGTGTCTTATTTTGTGGATCTCTATTACATCCATGATCAGGATTAATAGGAAACCAATTTCAGTGCGTGCAATTTCAGAAATGGTAAACTAGGTTATGCCACTAAATACAAAGATGTAATTTTCAATATTTGTCATTTAGGGTTTAAGACCCAATGAGTAGCCAAACAAATGTCAGACTCTGCACTGATCAGCTCTATAGTGTTTTCAAATTCATTTTCAGTTGCAGGATATTTTCAACTTTAAAGAATAATC
Source organism: Carcharhinus amblyrhynchos (assembly GCF_965287045.1). NCBI lineage: Eukaryota > Metazoa > Chordata > Chondrichthyes > Carcharhiniformes > Carcharhinidae > Carcharhinus > Carcharhinus amblyrhynchos. The sequence continues at coordinate 86,063,078 of NC_137331.1, read as the reverse complement.
ATTAATTCAAATGTACCTTATGGGTTTCTGAACTTTCCAGAGATTCATGCTGTGTTGATTAATTGCTAATGAATGCTAATGAATGAGTGAACAGAATTTACACTAAGATGTACTTAAGAGATGATTGATCTGCCCATAAGTATAAGCTGTCAGGAGAGAACTCAATGATTCTAAACACAAGTGTTCACATATGAATCCAATACAGCAATATCAATTACTATTCCTCAGGTCTTCATGGAATTATTAAAAACTTCCAAACTTTAGTGTCTATCGAAATGGCATAAATCAAGCTGCCAGCGGCAAAAAATAGGCTGGTGTTCTCTACGCCAGAATATTGCTCAATTTAGCTCCTACCTCCATTGTCCTTTCTTTTGGGTGATTTCACATTTCACCAGCTATAAGTCCCAATTTCCATATTTTTTCCAATGTAAGTACCAAGCCAAGACCCCTGAGATAGATGGTGAGAGTTACAACTGAGGCTCATTCTACCCTCATTGGTACCTGGAGAATAGATGGGCCTGGGAGCATCTGCATCCATTCCCCTAAAACAGCCTAAGTGTCAAAAGTACTTTGACCACCATCTTTCAGGTTTTAGTGGGATATATTGACACAGCAATAATCTAAATAGTAACACTTTGAGGAGTGAGTGAAAGGACAGAGGGATCTATGATGCATATTGTCAAATGCTGGGCAATATTTTGGGCATATACTTTTGAAAGGATGCCAGGGCCATGGAGTGGGTACTGAGGGGCTCTACTAGAATGACACTGGGGATGAAGGAATTAATTTAAGTAGGAAATATGAAGAAGCTAGAATTAGTCTGCTTCGAGCAGAGATAGTCAAGAGAAAACTTTAAAGAGAGATTGAAAATTAAGAGGAGCTTTGATAGGGAAAGTAGGGAGAAACTATCTCCCCTGACAACTGATCATGAGAACGTAAATGTAAATAATTGGCAAAAGAAAGAGGGGGGAATAAAAGATTATTTCACTCAGAGGTTTGCTAAGCTCTGGAATGGACTACCTGAAATGATGGTGGAATTAGATTATCTTGGAGATTTTCATAGATAATTGGATGTGTGCTTGAAGAGAGTGAATTTGAAGATTATGGGGTAAAAGCTGGCATGTTGAATTATATTGGACATCTCTTTCAAAGAACCAGCACAAGTCAAATGGCCTTTTTAACCCCATTTTAACCCCATCTAACCCCATTAACTTTGACTCCCTTGTAAATTATAAATCTTTCTAACTTGGTCTTGAACTCATTCAATGACCCAGTCTCCATTGCTCTGAGGAAGAGCATTCCATACTAACGACCTTCTGAAAAAAAACTTCTCATCTCCATCATAAATGGAAAACCCTTTGGATGGAATGTTACAGTCATTCATACTGGCAGGATTTTCCCATCCTGCTGCAACGAACAGAGATTTGATATGGCGCCGAATTCTCCAACTTGGCTGCAGCAGGAACATTGTACGATCGTGTCCTTTATTTTTGGGAGTGAGATACCCTGGAAGTCCTCAAAATTGACTCTGTACCCCATGAATTCTCACAATATCAGGTCAAACATGGTCAAGGAAACTTTCTGCTGATTACCATATAATGTCTTTCCTCAGCTGATGAATCATTAGTCCTCCATGTTGAACACTACTTGGGGGAAGCACTGATGGCACTAAGGGTACAGAATGTACTCTGGGTGGGGGGCTTGAGTGTCCATTACCAAGAGTAGCGAGGTAGTACTACTACAGATTGAGCTGGCCGGGTCCAAAAGGACATTGCTGCTAGGGTGGGTCTTCAGCAAGTGGTGACGTTTATTTATTAGTGTCACAAGTAAGCTTATATTAACACTGCAATGAAGTTACTGTGAAAATCTCCTAGTCATCATACTCCAAGGCCTGCTCGGGAACACTGAGGGAGAATTTAGTACGGCCACAAAGGAAGCAAAGAGAAAATACATACTTGAGCTTATCTTCATCAACCTGCCTGCTGCAAATGCATCTGTCCATGATAGTATCAGTAGGAGTGACCCCCGCAGAGTCCTTATGGAGACCAAGTCTGGTCTTTACATTTAGGATAGCCTTCATTGTGTTGTATAGCCCTACCATCATGCTAAGTAGGTGGAAGAGATCTAAAATCTCAAGACTAGGCATCCATGAGGCACTGTGAGCTGTCTGCAGAATTGTACTCAACCACAACCTTGTAACCTCATGGTCCAGCATTTTCCACACTTTACCATTAACATCAAGCCAGGGAATCAACTCTTAGTCATTGGAGAGTGCAGGAAGGCATGGCAGGAGTGACACAATGTATGCCTAAAACGAGCTATCAATCTGGTGAAGCTACATCACAGGACTATTTGCATGCCAAACAAAATAAGCAGCAAATAATAGTGCTAAGTGATTCCACAAACAATGGATCAGATCTAAGTTCTATAGTCCTGCCACATTCAGCCATGAATGGTGGTGGACAATTAAACAACTCACTAGAAGAGAAGGCTCCACAAATATCCCCATCCTCATTGATGGAGGTGCCCAGCCTAACTGTGCAAATGATAAGGTTGAAGCATTCACAACAATCTTCAACCTGAAATGCTGAGTGGATGATCCACCTCGACCTCTTCCGGAAGTCCCCACCATCACAGATGTCAGTTTTCATCTAATTTGAATCACTCCATGAGAAATCAAAAAATGTCTAAAGGCACTGGATACTGCAAAGGCAACAAGCCCTGACAATATTCTGACAATAGCCCTGGAGACTTGTGCTCCAGAATTTGCCGTGCTCCTAGCCAAACTACTCCAGTACAGCAACAATACTGGCATCCATTCAGCAATGTGTAAAATTGCCCAGATATGCCCTGTACACAAGAAACAGGACAAATTTAACCCTGAGTTCAACAACTTCAGAGCATGAATTCTCCCCTTCATCGTCACTCAATTTCTGTTTACATTATTTCATTCTGTTTCTTCTTTTCATCTCATTCATCGACTTTATCATCCTTCTTTCCAACTTTCGTTTTTCCATTCCTGCTCTCCTTGAAAATTGGAGTCAGTGGAAATCAGGGGAAGTGTTCTCAACCCAACTATCTCCAGCTGCTTCATCAATGATTTTCCTTCCATCATGAAGTCAGAGGTGCGGATGTTCACTAATGATTGCATAATGTTCAGTACCATTCATGACTTTTCAGATACTGAAGCAGTTCATGTTCAAATGCAGCAAGACCTGGACAACATTTAGGCTTGGGCTGACAAGTGACATGTAACATTTTTGCCACATAAGTGCCAGGCAATGACCAAGAGAAGGTTTAACCATCGCCTATTTACATTTGATGGCATTACCATTGCTGAATCCCCCATTATCAATATCCTGGACGGTTACCACTGACCAGAGTCAGTGGTATTGTCACTAGACCAGTAACCAGAGACTCTGGACAGTCAAGTTTATATTTCACCATGGTAGATGTGTGAACTTAACTCGATAAAAATCTGGAATTAAAGGTATAATGATGACCATTAAACCATTGCTGATTATTGTAAAACTCATCTGGTTCACTAATGTCCTTTAGGGAAGGAAATTTGTCAGTCTTACCTGGTTTGATCTACATGTGACTCCTGCCCCATAGCAATGTGGTTTGGGCCTAACAAGCCACTCAGGAATTAAGAATAGGCAACAAATGCTGACCCAGTCAGAGATGCCCACATCCCATGGATGAATTAAAAAACACAGAAACTGAACTGGCCAACACAGATAGTGGGTTTAGAAATCTGGCCTTTTTGCATGTGTAAGACTGAGCTGTCCCTTGATAAAGGTTGCATTATGTGCAGAACTAGTGTTGTCATTCCTGAAAGGTACAGATCACAGTTGCTATGTGATCTTCATGATCAACACTTATGGATGAGCTTGACAAAGAGTCTAGCAAGAAGCTATCTTTGGTGGCCACAGTTAGATAAGAACAGAGAATATGACAGATTACACAAATAATGAGGTACAACACAAGGTATTAGATAGAATTCACATATAATTAGGACGTTATACTTTCGAAGTGAGAACATGTTTCCAGACTAACAGGGAGCCACTTTACCCAGAAACCTTGCCTCATGGGCAGCACTGAACTTAATTAAAAACAGCTTTGAATTTAATTAAAAACAGATGACATTACTTCATGATGGTAGCATCCATCGGAATCCACTAGTGCTCTTGCCTTTTTTGAAGCTAGGTATAAATTTAAATGCTTTATTCACTACCAAAGGCATTTTTTAAAAAAGGTGATAGCACGCGTTAATGGTGGTTCAGTCTGGGATTGGCGTCATTCCCTATTAAGAAGGCATTCTTAAAATTTAACTCAGCATATCATGAAAGACTAGATTCCTTCTGAACGTCAGAATTGAACATTATTAGACACCTGGTACGAAAGACAGATGCTGTAAGAATGCAACATTCACTGAGCTGAAGTAAAAGCTATTTTAAAAATCACTATTTTTGTGTTAAAAGTTTAAAAATCACTCTTTGAAAATATAGAAGCAAGTGAAATTAATGAGGATTGGTATTTAAATATATCACAAGCACATCTCGACCTGATGTTTGTTCACAGTGTTCACACAATAAGACCATCCTCAACAATTAAACTATAGCAAATTATAGAGAGGAATTTAATCAAAGACACAGCACCCATAGTTCCTGGAGATGATGTAAGTTAGTTTAGCTGAGAGTACAGCTTTCTGTCTAGAAAATAAAGAGTACTGAATGGGGATTGAAGGGGAAATCCTTAAACCAATGTTTATCAAGTTTAAGAATGAGACATTTTAAACAAACAGTTTTACTTGTCCTCCTTTTCAGACAGCTGAAACCACTTGGGGATTTAAGGTAATATTTTGCTTCAAATATTTGTTGGATATCCTAAAAGGATTTGTAATCTGTAACATCGTACTTTAAAGTCTCTTTTACTGGATTCTATATTAGGGCTAAGATTACACTTTCCATTTTTCCATAGTCTTTAATATTGTGATGCATTTATCCACTTTTGAGTGCACTGCATGCTTAAACGGTTCTTCAATAAACTTGTGAATAAGTTAGTAAAATACAATATCTCATGTAGCTTTCTGTACGCACATTTAAGAACCCACCCCTGTATTTTCTACACGTGGGGAAATACAATTTTCTGAAGAGAGACCCCCAGACCAAATCAGAATTTTACCTCCTCGCTCATTCTGAAACTGTAAAATCCTGTCCCTTTCCATGCAGACCTTTCCATGATCCACCCCTCACCCGCTCAGATTCCCATGATGGGTGGGACGATATAATTCTGGCCCATAGCCTGGAAGGTGATAGCCTAGTGGTATTATCGCTAGGCTAGTAATCCAGAAACTCAGCTCATGTTGAGTTTGAATCCCACTATGGGAGATAGAATTTGAATTCAATAAAAAAAATCTGGAATTAAGAATCTACTGATGATCAGGAAACCATTATCAATTGTCGGAAAAACCCATCTGATTCACTGATGTCATTTAGGGAAGGAAATCTGCTGTTCTTATCTGGTTTGGCCTACATGTGACTCCAGAGCAAAAGCAATGTGGTTGACTCTCAACTGATCTCTGAACAAGGGAAACAAGGAATAAGCAATAAATGCTGGCCCAGCATTCATGTCCCATAAATGAATGAAAAAAAAACTGAGTAATTATAACCTAGCTGATATTTATTTCAAAGATTGTCTAAGAGAAGATAATATCTCTTGATGATTGCCTTCCTTAGGGGAGAGGTAGTTCACTTACTCAGACTCCAGAATAAGTGTCCCTGAAAGGTGACTATTTTGAACTCAAATGGGAGTAATTATTAAGGGAGTGCTCCTGATCTGCGTTGACCACTCTTCACCCCAAAAAAAAGAGTTGGGTATAATTCACTTCAAGAAGACACAGTGAAACAGGTAAAGTATACCTGACGGTAGAAAGAGGAGGTGATGGCTTAGTGGTATTATTGCTAGCCTATTAACCCAGAAACTCAACTAATTCGGGTTCAAATACCACCATGGCAAATGGTGAAATTTGAATTCAATAAACAATATCTGGAATTAAGTATCTACTGACGACCATAAAACCATTGTCAGTTGTCAGAAAAACCCATCTGGTTCACGAACGTCCTTTAGGGAAGGAAATCTGTCGTCCTTACCTGGTCTGACCTACATGTGACTCCAGAGCTACAGCAATGTGATTGACTCTCAACTGCCCTCCAAAGGCAACTAGGGATGGGCTGTAAATGCTGGCCAGCCAGTGACACCCATGTCCCATGAATGAATAAAAAGAAAGAAAAGGAGCCACCATGAGTATCTTTAAAACCATAGAAATGACCAGCTACAGTCAGAATTTACCGGACAACAACTATTCTTTGTGACAGATAGCCATTCAAAGTGGGTTAAGGGGTTTCCAATAATCAAACAAAAACTCACAAAACCCCAGTTATTTTGAGCTGTTTATTTGCTGCTTAGGTTCCCAGTGGAAGTTGTGCTTAACAACAGACCTCCATTTTGTTCAGGAGTGTTTTTAAACTTGATGAGAATGAATGGGGTAAAACAGTTGGAATTCTACCATATCGTCCTGCTTCCAATAGAGCAGCAGGGTGCACGATACAAATTGTTAAGCACGCTCTTGTTAAACAAGTGCAAGATACAGATTGGAAGAAACATCAGTTGTCTTTGAATCACAAATTGGTGAATTTTCTGCTTGTTTATTGTAACAAACCTCACACTACCAGCGGCAGAATGCCACCTGAACTGTTTCTTAGAAGACAGCTTGGAATGAGGCTTTCATTTTTGAAGCCTCATTTAGCACAGTCAGGAGGAGAGAAAGATGCCTGGCAGGAAGAAACTCATGATTGGGGTAGAGTGAAAGAAAGAATTAAGTCGGAAGTTGACGGTCAAGGTGAAGAAAGATAAGTTGTTGAAGTGGTTACCAGGAGGGATCGTGAAAATATGTGGTGTTCCCACATATTTTGTCAAGGTGTTTGGTAGTGAAAAGGTTAGATTTGCACATATACCGGGCCCATTTCCTGAATAATTGGCCTGATGAATGCTTAATGATTTAACCCTTAGAAGTCTCAGTATGTAGGTTGGTGAATAGCAGGACAATACCATGGCAGAGTAAAAGGGTAAAGATATTAAGGAGGAGTCAACAGGAGCAGCAATGATTGTTTATTAAGGTGCCTTCCAAGGAATTCATTTCCTAAAGGGAAAGATCACACCTGCCATTCAACATCTCCCAAACCATTTTATCCTAAAAATTATCAATAATTTTACAAATGTCATCCTGCCCTGAGTTCTTAGTGTATTATAAGCAAGATTAATAAATATTCAGCACGATACTTAAGTGAAGTGCAGAGCACTTGTTTCCTCTATTATGTAGTGTATGATATTGGTAGCTTGAGTTAGCCTGTTCCTTTACTCTTGGTTTTTCTGCTTGATTTGAGATGTCTGGCCTAATCTACAATGAAGTAATTCCCTTGTGGAAGATTTGGGTGTCCCAGCTGTCTATACACTTTCAGTTTCTTTAGATTTTAGAGACACTTGAATGATTCCCAGCACTCTTATGTGGGAATCAACTTCATTTGTGGGTGTGATTGTAAACTGAGAAGTTGTCCTCCTACATGTCTGGGATAGCATTCACTTGTTTGAGCTAGTGCAGGTGGTTTGGAGGCAGGTTTAGGAGTAATTGGACGGCTTTGACTCACTTGTTCAATTTCAGGCTTTAACTGCCTCCCTCTCGCTATTTGCAGTTGATTTACAGGATCTAATATTGGTCCGTTCTCATTGACTGGCTGATGTTGAAAAGGGAGACTTCACAAATTTTAGCCCACTGGCTGAAATTATCAGAATTGCTTTTAAGGCATATGGAAATTTTCTTTAGTAAGGCTCCTAATAACCCACATTTCAGCCATGATGAGCCTCCAAACAGGAATTTCCAGGCATTCAAAAGACTTCCCTGTTTTGCTTTCAATTTAGCTGCAGTGCAGCCTCAGGGCTGGCGGGGAAGAATTTGAAAGGGGAAGAGCAGGAAGTTAGAGATAGACAGCAACTGAAACTGAACAGAAAGGATGACAAGGATTGAAGAAGAGCAGATATGGTGGAATTAATTGCAAGGCTGTCTCATGACTCAGCACAAGGAAATGCATGACCACCTTGATCCCAAACATTTCAACGCAAAGTCAATAACTAGCCACCTGGCTTATACTAGAGAACCACTAAAGGAGTGCATTATGAAGTGGAAGAAAATCATATGATGCCATTGAGAGGAACCTTTGGGGCAAATCAAAGATACATTGATCTCCACTACAGCAAATTGATTTTGCTTTATGCACCAGAGTATACATTTGATGACTCAGAATGAGACAGGAATAGATCAAAGGTTGGATATCCATACTGGTTCAGTAACTCAGAGGTCAATATTGATGTATTGAGCCAATGCCCCAATAGCATATGCACAGACGTGGAAGATTCAGACAATTAAGTACACATTTCCCTAGTGAAAGGCTCTTGGAGACTGAAAAGCTGTTGTAATTGTGCCATTTGCAGAGTCTCTGTCAATGACCTGACCTGTCTATGCCAGTAAATGGCCTTTTTCCAGAAGCAATACATTATTGGATGGTTTTGGACAGCAAAGTGGTGGTGTACACAATGGAGGTCCTAATAGAAATATACAGCAAGGCATCCCTAATCTTCCCAGGAATCTGAAACATTGCATCAAAATGCCAATAGATTATTTTTCATTATTAATTTTATTTGTCACGGGATGTGGGGATAGGGTAGATTGGGAGGGTATACGTAAATTGCCACATTTACTACCCATCTCTAGTTAATTAGAAATGTTGATGTTGAGTCTTGAAGGGGAACTTGAAGGTGATAGCATGCCCACGACATTGTTGTTCGTATCCTTAGCAGTAATAGAGGTCACAGAGAGACAGGCAAATTACCACAGTGCTTCTTGCAGGTAAAACATATTGGAGCCACATTACACTGTCTGATCAAATACAGAGTGACTTAAGTGTAGAATGTTCATACTGCCCAGAATAGGCAGTACTATCTGAACGTTCATGTGATCATACCATTACAACAACTGGCATGAATGTTCAGACCACTGCTACAGGGTCCTAGATATCACAGTGGATTAGACGCTACTTTGACTGGTTTAGCAATTGGCTCCTGAGAATCATAAAATTGATACAGCACAGAAGGAGGCTGGTTGGCACTGAGAAAGGGTTGGCCCGCTGAAAGTCACCCACTCTGTGATACTCCCTGTTCTGTGACACTCGTCCTGCCATCACTCATCTGTGGCTTGGGTCCAGCAATGATACAAGGTTTTGGGTGGGTATCAAACCATTTGTGACCACTGCCTCCCTGATGGCACTGTCTCCCAGCAAGGGGGAATGGTGCAAAGTGTAATTGATTCTATGCAACAGAAACAAACTGGATAAAAATACCAAAAGAGAAACTTTTAAACAACTTTAAGGAAATGTTTTAACAGCTTAATCAAACTCTTCAGATAAACCTTTTGAAAAATTGAAGCAAACTCTGAAACAAGGCTGGAAATTGGTTGCTGCAGCATGGCATCCCCTTGCACAGATTTATATGCTATTGGGCAGGGAAGCATCCATTTTGAAGTTCATATCCAGTGGGACTGAGGGTAAAGGCAATTGTTTGGGATGCAGATTGGCTGAAAAGAGAGACATGTTGCTAAAGATTTCATCTTGCACTCGTCAGGACAAACTCAAGAATGCCAAATTTCAAATGATCACAACAACTTATACTATGGGAGAATTACCTGGAAGCTTGTGGAACCTATAATTAGTTCCATGGTAACACGTTGACTCATCATAGTCAACCAATCAGCGCTCTCATCTCCTGTAACATGAATTCTTGTGATTGTTTGATATTTGGCATTCTTGCATATGTCCTGACGAGTGCACAATGAAAAACTTCAGTGACATGTCTCTCTTTTCAGAAATATTCAAATTCTGTACTTGCACGCCACTGGTTACAAATTTGTCATTATGTCTCCTTGTCTCATGATCCTCTGCTTTGTGATCCAGGACCATCTACACACGGGCAAATCCCTAAAGAAACTCGCCTTTTGGTTTCTAAGATCCATGTTTGAGAGCAAAACAGATTTTTTGAGTGGGAGGGGTAGCAGGATCCTGCGATTCCACTTTATTCCTAAAGGATATTTTTCCCCACATTTTTCTGTTATTTCTTCATTAATCACGTCGATACTTCCATATAAACTCCCTTCCTGAGGTGCAATGAAATTTATTTTGTTAGGTAGTCTGAGATTCTGAAAGGCTTCTCTGACTTTCCCATTTTTTTGGCTTTGTATTTTGGCTTTGTTCACCAAAATTGATTGTGTGTTCCTTTACCTTGATGTGAGAGCTGCCAGTTTCAAAATGCCTAGTTACTGCCAGAAGGCTCTTTTACAGTTGCCAGCAGTGTTAATCTTCCTGGGGCTGTGGAATAACAATTACCTGCTCAGAAAGCCAGCGTTCACCTTCTTCACGTTGACAACTTCACATTAGGGTGAAAAATAAATCGCATTGCACTTCCTGCCTTCATAAGTTTCTGCGAGGGGTTTTCAGATCTCCCACTTTAAATTTAGCTGGGGATTGGTGATGCAAAGTAAACGGCTGGAAACATTTATGCCATTTCTCCAGAGATCCAGCCAATCGGTCACGGAATTGTGACGTGATAAACACTGAGCAAAGTCCTGTTGAAATTTAGGATCAAAAATAATTTGAGATGTGGGCCCTAATTTGAAATTTCTGGTTTTCTCATTTAATTTTGAGTTTTTTTGTGAGCCAGGCATCCCAAACTCCCCCCACAGTTACAAGCAGAGCTCCCCCTCATCACTTACTTGAATCCCTGAAAATGGCCTCGTGCCAGTGGATTACTAATTACCCTCAACTAGCCACGTCATGGATCCCACTATTTTGACATGTTAAGTCTGGGTGTGAGCCTGACCTGTGTGAAATCATGAGAAAAGAGGTCAGGCATGCATCCCGAACTTGTCAGCAGGTCCATGTGCGATTCGGAAGTGTGCCCGCCAACAATCACAAAGCCAATATAAATTAATTACACATTAATAATTTGACATTGCTTGTCTGCCTTTACGGTTGATCAGGTGGCCTCTATGTTTCAGCTGCAACCCAGGGCGGGATAAAAGCTCAGGGCTCAAATAAAATGAGCACATGTGTCTAGGGTGGCTCAACTGCACAGTGGTGGAGGAAGAAAGATTGAGAGAGCAATATTGATAGGGGAATCTATTGTAAGGGGAACATGTAGATGTTTCTGTGACTGCAGACATGACAGCAGGATAGCATGTAGCCTCCCTGGTGTCAGGGTCAAGGATGTCTCTGAGAGGCTACAGGATGATCCGAAGGCAGAGAGTAAATAGCCAAAGTCCACGTTGGTGCCAACCACGTAGGTAAGAAGAGGGATGAGGCCCTGAAAGCAGGAAATAGGGAGCTAGGAAATAGGACCTAGGAAAGATGGTAATCTCAGGATTATTCCCAGTACCAATGCACCAGATGAATGCATGACCAGAGAGATTCAAAAAGCATCAAAGAATATGGGGAAGCACATGAGTATGGCATTGAGCTGTAAGATCAGCATGAGAGCTGGCTCCAAGGGCTGAGTGGCTGACTCCTGCTCCTATTTTCTATGCTTTTCCATGGTGGCACCATTATTGACTGAACTGTCCTAACCCTGAAACACCCATCTGTAAGACCAGGCCTGTTATGTTAAATTTGTGCCACAAAGGCAATGCCCATTCCCATTGAAAGAGAATCTAACCATCTTATCTTGATATTCAATGACATTACCATTTGTTAATACCCCATATTCAACAACCCAGATATCACTATTGACCAGAAATTCAGCTGCAGCAACAAAATATATTAAGTAGCTACAGCAGCAGTGGAGAGGATGGGGATTCTGTTCCAAGTTACCCATTCCATGATTCCGCAAAACATTTTCACCTTATGCAAGTCAAAAGCCAGTGATGGAAAACCCTTCAATTGCCTCAATGAGTGCAGCTGTACAATTATCAAGAAGTTCAGCATCATCAGGACCACTTGACTGATACCCTATTCACCATGATAAGCATTCACCACCACCACACCACCCCCCCAACACACACACACACACACACACACACACACACACACACACACACACACACACACACACACACACACACACACACACACACACACACCCCAACACACACACACACACACACACCCCCAACACACGCGCACACACACACACACACCCCAACCACACCACCGCCACCGCCACCTCCACTCCCACCACTTCCACCACTGGTGCATCTTTCACTATATAGCACCCACCTGATCCCTGCTGCAAATTGCCCGGGGGCTCCTTCAACAACATCTGACAAACCACAAACTCTACCACCTAAATGGACAAAGGTAGCAGCTACATGGGATTGCAACTACCTTCAATTTTCACACCACGTCACACTGACCTGAATAAATATTGCCGTTCCTTCATTATTGTTACATCAAAATCCTGAAACTCACCTACCTAACAGCACCTAAAACACATGGAGTGCAGTTAATCAAGAAGGCAGCTCAACACCACCTTCTCATGGGCAATTAGGAATGAGCAATTAATGCTAGCCTTGTCAGTAACGTCCATATCTCATGAACAAATAATCATGAACAAATAAATTAGGAGCACCACATGCATATCAGCACCACTCTTTGTCAGATGATGATTGAATAAGTCCAATTATAATTTTGAGTTACAAGGAGAGGCTGGATAGACTGGGACTTTTTTCCCTGAAGTTTAGGAGGCTTAGGGGTGATCTTCTAGAAGTCTATAAAATAATGTGGGGCATAGATAAGGTAGATGGTCAACATCTTTTCCCAACGGTAGGGGAGTCTAAAACTAGAGGGCATAGATTTAAGGTGAGAAGGGAGAGATACAAGAGGGTTCAGAGGGGCAATTTTTTCACATAGAGGGTGGTGAGTGTCTGGAATGAGCTGCCAAAGATAATAGATAAAATTTAAAATTTAGATAAAATTTTGTCTTTTAAAAAGCATTTGGACAGTTACATGTGTAAGATGGGTATAGAGGGATATGGGCCAAATGCAGGCATTGGGACTAGTTTAAAACAAGGTAAAAACTGGATGGCATGAACAAATTGGACCAAGTTGTCTGTTCCGTGCTGTAAACCTTTATGACTATTTTTATTATTTAGTGTTCAGAAACTTAGACTGGAATTTTTGGGACCAAATTCCTAGACTATCCACTTTTCCATGAAAACTCTCAATCAGTGGTTTTTATCTTATGTTTCTCAGCATAGATTTACTTTTTAACCTTGCCATTTTTACAGCCTATTTTACACAGTGAGGTAAGCAATGTGTCCAAACAGAAGATGAGTATACCCATTTGCTTGACCTCCCTCTGAAATTTAGCTTTCGCTCTGGATCTTCTGTTAATGTCTCAGAGGGAGAATCTCTGAACCCATCTCGCCACTCTCCGCATCCAAGCCACGCTACTTGGAAGTTCTGGGTGCTTATTTTAATCCTGCAACTGGATAGAAAACCACAACATTCCCCTTGCAACAAATGGGATCAAAGGTTATGGGGAGAAAGCAGGATTATGTTATTGAGTTGTACGATCAGCTGTGATCGTGATGAATGGTGGAGCAGGTTCCAAGGACCAAATGGCCTCTTCCTGCTCCTACCTTCCATGTTTCTAGAAAGGTTCTCTGCAATCAGGGCCAAACTGGGAGTTTACCTTCCACCTGAAGATTCAGGGACAAAAGCACCACCACCAATACTCTTAATTTAAAATAAACAAGTGACCAATTAAGTTAAACTTGCCACCGATATTGGCTGCCCTGCAGCTATTTAACCCTCAAATCAGCATTAACTGGCTAGAGGCAGGACTTCTGCCTCTCACTCAGGAGTAAGTCTCACCTCTGAGAGCTAACAGTCATGATTGGTTGGCAGCTCTCTAGACATAGTAACATAACAAGCTGCAGTGGACAGAGGCAAGAATGCAAGCAGAATTTAGAGTCTGAGTCCTGACAATCCAGGATCAGCTGAGTGTAGGGTCTCAAGGCAGGGAGGCAGTTGTGTAATGGTATTGTCACTGAACTAGTAATCCAGTGACCAAGGGAATGTCTTTTAGGGAAGGAACTCTGCCATCCTTACCTGGTCTGGCCTACTTGTGACTCCAGATCCACAGCAAATGGCCTAGCAAGCTATTCAGTTCCAGGCCCATTAGAGTTGGGGAATGATTGCAGGCCAATGAATGCCCACATCCCATAAAATGAATTAAAAAAAAACAAACACCCATCAAGACAGAAGAAGAATCAGAGTTAAAATGCTGGGAATGTGTATCCTAACCCCAATATAATCCCATTCCTGACCATTTATGTGGTGATTCAGGCTCCAGGTAAGTTTCCCAGTAAAAGTGGGTGGATGTCTATATAACATGCAGTTTAGTTACAGTCTGAATAAATAATTGACTTCACAAATTGTTTTCAACCAAGCACAGGGGGAGTCCTGCAGCAGACTATGGCGAGAGGAACTGACTGACAAACAGAAGACCCTGTTTGGTTTGACAGCTTGAACTGTTTTTAAGTTCCTTGTGGGAAAGGAGGAGCAGGAGCAGTCCTACCAGACCTCACACGAATCCCTTTGACCTCTCCAACCCTGATCATTCAGACCCCCCCCCTTGCCTTCCCAATGCATCTTCCTATACTATTGACTTTTGGAGAGTGTTCTTATGGATTCTCCACTCACTTCTGAGCTCACCCACTCTTCCCATGTCCCTCTCAATTCCAGGGCTGTACTTTCTCAGCCTTAAAGCAATCCAAAAGATTCTATCATTTGTTTTATTTGGTAGCAACTCAGTTTGTCTCTCCTTGAAATTCCTCTGATAGTTGGCTCACTGCCACCTTCTCAAAGACAATTAGAGACAGACAGTAAAAATGCTGGCTTCACCAATGACACCCACATCCTGTGAAAGAACAAAATAAATGCCCTAAAGGTTAACTCTTCTTAGAATCCCTACAGTACAGAAGGAGGCCATTCAGCCCATTGAGCCTGCACTGACAATGATTCCCATTCAGGCCTCATCCCTGCAACCCCACACATTTACCCGACTAATCCTCCTGATGGTCAATTTAGCATGGCCGATCAAGTTAACCCGCACAACTTTGGACTGTGGAAGGAAACCAGAGCACGTGGAGGAAACCCATGCAGAGAATGTGCAAACTCCACACAGTTACCCGAGGCTGGAATTGAACCCAGGTCCCTTGCTCTGTGAGGCAGCAGTGCTGAGTACTGTACCACTGTACTCTCTCAGTATAAATTTCAGTATAAATGAAATTTTACAAATGTAAAATGTTGCACAGAGGCTTGTTTTGTTTCTCTCTGATATCGTATTAATTCCAGATTTTTTCCAGTTCATGTTTTTTCCATATACTCTATCTTTTTGTTGCAGCATTAAGACCATATGTAGGCCTATCATTCTTATTTTCCCTAATGTTTCTAAAGTGCTTAATTCTTCAAGTTCAACTTTCCTACAATACTCAACTCATTGCAAAACTATTTGGCTGAAGAGTTTTCTTTGCAGTATTTACCCCATCTTTAGAAGCAGCCAGCCTAAAATGCCTTCCTCAGAAAAGTGATTAGATTTATTTAGTTTCTACTGCTGTAGAAATCATTCTTGATTAAAATCAAGTCAACTGCTTCACAAAATTTTGCAAGTGTAATCTTTGAAAACATTTGTTCAGGAGGTTTGTTAGATTTTACATGTCCACCACCACTGCCACCCACCCCCTTCACCCCTAAATAAAATTCAACCCAGAGTTAATGTTTCAGATCTGTGACCTTTCATGGAATCCCTACAATGCAAAAGGAGGCTATTTGATTCATTGAGCCTGCACCGACAGCAACCTCACGTATTTACCCTTCTAATCCCCCTGACATTAAGGGGAAAACTTATCATGGCCAATCCACCTAACCCACACATCTTTGGACTGTGGGAGGAAACTGGAACACCTGAAGGAAACCCACACAGACACGGGGGAGAACGTGCAAACTCCATGCAGACAGTGAGCCAAGCCAGAACTAAACCTGGGTCCCTGGCATTGTGAAGCAGCAGTGCTAACCACTGTGCCATGCAATCATCTGACTATGCAGCTACCAACCTGAAATTGGAACTCTGCTTCTCTTTGTCCAAAGATGCTGCCGCCAGACCTGCTGAGTATTTCCAACATGTTTGGTATGGTGGTCATTGCTGAAAATCATTTGGTTCTGCTTTCGTACTCTTATGGTATTGAGACAGAAAAAAAAACATGTTGCAGGGGCTTGGTGTTGGCTATAATACACTTACAGCCTATTAGCAAAGCCAGCAAAAATTTGTGCTTTAATAGCGTCTATAGTGTAAAGAAACATCCCAGAACGTATGAAAATTGATCAAAAAGGGATGAAGGCTGAAGTCCAAATGATAGGCTAGTCCAGAAATTTTAAGTCCTGCCCTGGACATGGCACTTCCTAATTTCATAAGGGCAGGACTGGAGTCAGATTGAGGTTCGTGCATATGCACTTTATAGAGGCAGCTGACCATTTAAACCACCAGCTACCTCCACTGAGGGATTTTGGTTGGTCAGGAGTGTGAAACTTGGACTATGCAGATTAGACCACGTAAGAGCTAGTCTGAACATGATGGGTTTGTTTGAATAGCCAAGGTACCTCTTCAGAGAGGCAAGGTGCAGCTTTATATATAATCCCGGGACACCTTTGGGAGAGGTTACACACCCTATGAAATTGACAGAAGTAAATTTAATTGTTTATGAAAAGTGTATAACAGGTTGAAGAATTGTTAAAATAGCCAAAGAACTGTCACACTGTCAAAGAATTTTCAAAGGATGTTCAGTGAGTTAGCATGAAGTTTTAATCACCCATTTAATCCAGCAATTTTTAAAGGTCAAGATTGCAGAGCCAGGATTCTCCTGCACCCCTAACCCAGCAGTGAAAACTTGAGCCTGTACATGTTGGAAATCTGAACTGAAAATGTCAAAACTGACAAGAGGTCATTGCTCTGAAATGTTAACTCTGTTTCTTTCTCCACAAGTTCTTTCAGAGTTTTGAGTATCTTCAGTATTTTCTGTTTTCATTTATCAGTCTGCATGGAATTTCCCAGGCCGGCCTGCCTGCCACTGGGATCATCCAGTCCCACTGAAAGTCAATGGACTTTTGACTGGGCTGCTGAATCCCTTGTAGTGGGTCCCACCACAACAGAGTTGGCGGAAAATCCCAACCAATGTCTATGGTTTAACCTGAGAAAATGGTTTGAACTTCATGGGGTGCAGTAGTCCCTGCCTCTCTCACTCAAAAAGTGTGGGGGAGCCCTTCCCACAATCTGCCCTGCAGCAAATTAACACTAGTAACGGAGTTAATCACAGGCAAGACTATCTGCCCTTCTTCCCCAAAGGAAGTCCTGCCTTTGAGATTGAAAGGTCTATCTGATTTGCCAGCAGCTCTCTAGTCCCTCTAGCATCAGTGGGAGCGCTGGCAACTGCTGGCATTACATGCTCAGAAATAAGAGGTGGGAGAGGAAAGGGGACCAGGTTCAACAAACTAAAAGGGAGCTCTAAAGGGGACGGTTAACATAATGTGGGGGAACACCTCCAATGGAGCAGTGCTTCCACAAATGCGAATGCCATCTACCCCTTTACACGAATCAACATGCACAGCTAAAGCTGCGGGGATTTTCATTTGGCAAATTAAAGTTTAATGTTTATTGATTAATGTCATAATGACATGTTAGTGTCATAAGTGTCATGGCTTACAGTCATACTGCAATGAAGTTACTGTGAAAATCCCTGAGTCACCATACTCCAGAGCCTGTTCGGATGCACTGAGGGAGAATTTAGCATAGCCAATGCACCTAACCAGCACATCTTTCAGACTGTGGAAGGAATCCAGAGCGTTAGAGTCATAGAGGTTTACAGCATGGAAACAGGCCCTTCGGCCCAACTTGTCCATGCTGCCTTTTTTCAAAAAAACCCTAAGCTAGTCCCAATTCCCTGCATTTTGTTCATATCCCTCTCTACCCATCGTACCCATGCAACTATCTAAATGTTTTTTAAAAGACAAAGTCGTACCCTGCCTCTACTACTACCTCTGGCAGCTTGTTCCAGACACTCACCACCCTCTGTGTGAAAAAATTGCCCCTCTGAACACTTTTGTATCTCTCCTCTCTCACCTTAAATCTATGCCCTCTAGTTTTAGGCTCTCCTACGTTTGAGAAAAGATATTGACTATCTAGCTGATCTGTACCCCTCATTATTTTATAGACATTTATAAGATCACCCCTCAGCCACCTACACTCCAGAGAAAAAAGTCCCAGTCTATCCAGCCTCTCCTTATAACTCAGCCTATCAAGTCCTGGTAACATCTTAGTAAATCTTTTCTGCACTCTTTCTGGTTTAATAATATCCTTTCTATTATAGGGTGACCAGAATTGCACCCAGTCTTCCAAGTGTGATCTTACCAATGTCTTGTACAACTTCAACAAGACATTCTAACTCCTGTATTCAATGTTCTGACCGATGAAACCAAGCATGCTGAATGCCTTTTTTACCACTCCACTTTCAGGGAGCTGTGAACAAGTAACCCTAGATCTCTTTGTTCTGTAACTCTCCCCGGTGTGTACCATTAACTGAGTAAGTCCTGCCCTGGTTAAATCTATCAAAATGCATCACTCCGCATTTGTCTACATTAAAGTCCATCTGCCATTCCTCAGCCCACTGGCCCAATTGATCAAGATTGCATTGCAATTGGAGATAACTTTTTTCACTGTCCACTACGCCACTAATCTTAGTGTCATCTGCAAACTTACTAAACATGTCTCCTATATTCTCATCCAAATCATTAATATAAATGATAAATAACAGTGAACTCAGCACTGAGCCCTGAGGCACACCGCTGGTCACAGGCCTCCAGTTTGAAAAGGAGGAAAGGTGGATACCTATGCAGACATGGGAAGAACGTGTAGACTCCGCACAGACAGTGACTCAAGCTGGGAATTGAACCTGGGTCCCTAGAGCTATGAGACAGCAATGCTAACTACTGCGCTACCATGTCACCCATTGTGCTGCTATGCTACGCATAGACACTCAATAGGTTCAAGAGCATGCAAGACATGTAAAATCCAGACACTTGGCTGAGAAGGAGAATGGAATCAAGAACAATGGCTCAATGGTGAAATTAAAAGAGGGTTTCCAAATAGTATAGCCAGTTACACATTCTGAAAGTACTGGTCTATTTGTGGCTCATTTGGGAAGAAAACTGGTGACTAAAAACCTTGTTAACTGCTTGGGAAATACGAGAGTGACCATCATTGTAGATACAAATTGATTAGCCACTTCTGTGGGGCAAGATTATCGAATTCCTGAGGCATGAGTCCAGTAGACGGAAAGCCAGATGAACCCATCAATTTGATTGACAGGTGATGGAATGGGTGGACTTGAATAATTATTTCCAGAGGTGGAAGATTGTTCTTTTTTAAAGGAGGCAGTGGATGTCACATAAGCACAGCCAATATATTGTAATCCACAATTGGAAGGATTAGAACTTCTCTTGTCAAAGTTATTTCTTATCCCACGGCCTTAGAATTTTCTGAATACCGTTGAACCTTGGACTGTTTAAAGCCCAGGGTTGTTTGCAGATAATTTTACTTCCAATTTTAGGAACAATCAAAACCAAAAAATTGTTTTCTTTCTTTTATTTATTTGAACATTTATTTTGTGCCTTCACGTTTTGAACGCAATATATTTTAAAGGTTGGCTGATATTTTAAGACATCCAGCTTCTAACCCAACCATCATGACACTGTTAATTCAATCACCAAAGGCTAGCCAGGTTACTTGAGCTATTAGTCTAGAAATAATTGCTGGCAGCATTTGAGGATTAAATATTTTTCATGACATGGCAGTAGTCTGTATTCTTTTATGGCTGAGACAATGACACATTTATTTTTAAACAGATTATAAACTTGGCTAAAATAATTGGTGAGAGTAGTTCAACAATTAACATTAGGTATATGCTCACTGATAATAAAGCTTGGACTAATGGCACAGATCTCTTTGTAAAATAGTTGAATATATTGCAGAATACAAAGTTACACCCACATATGGAGGATGTCCGATATCATTAGAGCACACGCAGAAGAAAATGTGACAGTCAAATTTTGTATCACTTGCTACTTCATTACACTGATAAATGGAAGTTAGTACAAAACCGACATCTGCTTTAACCTGTCCTCCAACAGACAATATAAATGTGATAGATTCTGTACTCCAAATTGGTCTTGGAATAAAGCAAGACAACCCCACCATCACCCCCTCCAACAACCTCCCACTTTAACTTTGATGCTGCAATTAAGAATGAACTAGTATGGCGTAACCTTGTGGTGGTTTCAACATCTAATCAATACAGCCACCAACCTTCACCTTTTTCATACATTTGTGATGCGGTTCGGACAAAATTAGAATGATGTCAATGTCATTTTGAAATCCAGCAACGTGAGGGCAGCTCCATTGAATCCAGATTTGTAGATGTTACCACTGGGGTCCAGGTGAGGCTGCTGCGAAAAAGCACGAGTGGCGTTGTGGTCCCCGAAGGGTTAAATGTTTTTTTTCTCTGAAATGGAAGGTGATTGATGTTCGAAAGCTTCTATATCTAATCAGCACTCCAACCCAGCTGTATGTTCACGTCGCTGAGAGTGGCTGATTGGCAGGGCAGGGATTAAAGTTCAATACAGCACTGATTAGATCACAAAATGTAATAGCAGCGAGATTAGATTGTCTTTTCAGTCATTAAACATTGCTGAGCTCTAGAGAGTTTTCACAAAATTGAAGTTGGTTCCATGAAACATTTTAAAAAGTTATTAAAGTGATGTAGTACTAATTTGTCAGCGAAGAGGTCGCTGACTTCTTTATAATTTTAAATCTGTTGAAAAGAAAGAGATGGGATTATCAGTTTGGAGTTTAATAATAACGATTATATGAATTATTGGCTCATTCCAAATCATTTTCTCTAATGATGATGGATAAAATATGATTCCTAATGATTTATCTTAAGAAAAATCTATGCTTCTAATGAAAGGCTACAAATCTGACTATCCTTGAAATCAATGGGTGGCACAGTGGCGCAGTGGTTAGCACTGCTGCTTCACAGCTCCAGGGACCTGAGTTTGATTCCCAGCTTGGATCACTGTCTGCGTGGAGTTTGCACATTCTCCTCGTGTCTGTGTGGGTTTCCTCCAGGTGCTCCAATTTCCTCTCTCAGTCCAAAGATGTTGGGTTAGGTTGATTGGCCATGCTAAAAATTGCCCTTAGTGTCCTGAGATGTATGGGTTAGAGGGATTAGTGGGATCTATGTAGGGATATGGGGGTAGGGCCTCAGTGGGATTGTGGTCAGTGCAGACCCAATGGGCCGAGTGGCCTCTTTCTGTCGGCATTCTAAGTCAAAGTGGCAAAAATATTTTGAGAACATTTTCTTTTCTTTATGTTTCATGTAAATATGCAATCTTGAGGTAATAATATAACATGAGCCCATAAAATCTATGCAAATGTCTGTACGTACTATCAAGATGCACTGCAGCAATTCACCAAAGATCCTTAGACAGCACCTTCCAAACCCATGGTCACTTCCATCTAGAAGGCAGCAGACACATGGGAAGACCACCACTGCAAGTTCCCCTCCAAGCCACTCACCATCCTGACTTGGAAATATATCATGACGTGGGGATGCCAGCGTTGAAATATATCACCATTCCTTCGCAGTTGCTAGGTCAAAATTCTGGAATTCCCTCCGTAATGGCATTGTAGGTCAACCCACAGCACATGGACTGCAGCGAACCCAAAAGACAGGTCACCACCATCTTCTCAAGGGCAACTAGGGATGGGCAATAAATGCTGGCCAGCCAGCAAGGCCTACATCCCATGAATGAATAAAAAAATTTCTGAAATGGTGGGTGGCACAGTGGCACTGTCATTCACACTGCTGCCTGACAGTGCTGGAGACTCGGGTTTGATTCCCAGCGTGGGTCACTGTCTGTGTGGAGTCAGCACACTTCCACCTGCCCCCCCCCATGTCTGTATGGCTTTCCTCAGGGTGCTCCAATTTCCTCCCACAATCCAAAAAATGGGCTGGTTAGGTGGATTGGTCATGCTAAATTCTCCCTGAGTGTACTCGAACAGGTGCCGGAGTGTGGCGACTAGGACATTTTCACAGTAACTTCATTGCAGTGTTAATGTAAGCCTACTTGGCAGGGCAGGCATTAAAGTTACACTAATAAAAAAAACTTTTAAACTTTGACTTTGAGAGCCAGTGGGAAGATCTTGCAGATTTGAAATCTTCTTTCAACTGAGACCATGGGGAGGATTTTCCCAGTGGGGCTCCTGAACCCCACTGTCCACCTCAGATCAGGGTCAGAAGCTGCACCGTGTGGGAAACAGTCACTCAGTGGGACTTTTCTTGGACAAACTGATTACAAGACCAGAGGATGGGCTTGCTGTCCAGTTCGAAGAGGATGGGTGAGTAGATGGGCTCTCGAAATTAAAGAATCAATCAGAAGCCTTTCAACTTCAAGACATCATCAGGATTCCATTCAAGATAAGTGACAGAGCGGTTGCTTCAAAATGGAGGCACCCTCTCTCCAATTTTTTCAAACTTAAATTAAAAATGGCCTTTACAACCGGGCCAACACTGTGGGAGAAAATCTCCCAACTGGGTGCCCAGAAGTTGTGGCTGTCCCCAGGCAGAAGGGGAGGGCCTCTGGTCCTGCCTGGAGAACTGGTTCCCTGGTTTGCCCCTCCAGGCATTTGATCTCTTCCCCCATCGCATCCAGGATCCAGCCAGCCTCCAAAAGCCTGTCCTGGTAGGCTTTTAATTCAGTCAGTTGATTAATCCATGCTTGTAAGATTCCACAGCCACCCACCTCTGTTCCCGAGTGGGGACTAAACATCCAGCCTGGTAGCCTTGATTTTAACGCTATTGTGAGTGAGTGCTGGAGGGGTGGGATGATGGTGGAGAGCTGTGTTTTGGAAGGGGGAAGGAACTAAAAAGCCAGCTCATCCTTCAGCACTCAGACAGGGTTCTGGAACACAATCATTTTAAATCAGATTTTTGAGAATATGGAAGCCACACACGTTAGGCAGACGGGGGCCTCATAAATACTGAAATAACAGGGCAGAATTTGGATCTGACATATCTTTAACTGTAAAATGGAAAAACCTGCACGGCACTTGGCATAGATCCAGATGAGGCCCAGGTAAGTAGTGAATTAAACATTTTGGTTAAGGTTCCTGGTGGCCCGGAAAATGTAGGCATTCCCCGATTCAGTCTTGGGCATTCACTACTGCAGAATCACCATGTGGCTCATCTCCCCATACCCCACCTACCCCTACCCATAACCAACACCTAACCTCTCTGCTTGACTTACCTTACAGGAGACCATTCCTTTGGCATGCACCCCCTAGCTTCAGTTCAGTCCATCCCTCTGCTCCCTGACATCATTCCACTCGGTTCTGAGCAGGAGAATAAATCTGAACGATTGAAATGAGGTGTGGGAGTTAAAATTACTCAGATATCACGTCAAGGAACAGTGGGGAATTCACACCTGCCATGAACACACCAAGTTAACATTGTTATTCTTAGTATTTAGAATAAGGCACCACATATGATGAAAGGAAAATGCAGGTTCAAAAGCAATACTGTGAGCATTGGATTTGTGAAATAAAATCGGAAAATGCTGCAAGTACACAGCTGGAAATTCATATCTGAAATGAGAAATGACAGGTTAACATTTCATTATGCTGATGGACTTACTGTGTGTTTGCATCATTTTCTATTTTTATAGTTGAATGGAAATGACATTTGATAATGACATTTCCAATTTTTTTCATGTTTCCATCATATTCCCTCTCCATTACTTTCTTCTGAAGGTGGTGGCTTGTACAGAAGTACAATCCCACCCTCCGTTACTCCTGTTAGGAATTTATTCCACCTGTGGCCATCTATATAAGGAGCATTGACAAGGGATATGATCATGGAGTCATCATGCTTGAGGCTGGTCCTCTATTCACCTCATAGCTAAATGTATAGATGGCAGCACAGGAGCCCCTGGATAGATAGAGGGCCAGAGTTTTAGGATCCAAATCAGACTAGAAAGGAGGTTGGCAATTGGGAAGATGGCAGCGATGCCTCTCTTCCTGGCATGACCAATTTTTGCAAGGGCGGGGCAAAGAGTGGGCCTGCAAACTCATCCGACGTCCTAATCAGCCCAATTAACATTGTCAAGGGCTTGTTCAAAGCCTGTCTCTGCTAAAGTGTTAGATTTTCCTAGGGGCAGGTGATGAGCGTGTTGATGGCAAGTCATGGAAGCCTGAAAAGTTTCTACAGCACATGCTTATCATAGGTTAAAGGGCATACCTCTTTGAAGAAAAAGTTGCAGCAGAAACTATCACAGATCAGGAGAGGAGTCAGCATGAATAACTTTGTAGTTCAGGAGTTTATCTTCCTCCTGGCATCGCATAGTCATTAGGGCAGTGGCCAAGGTTTTTTGGATTCCGCCCGGGCATCAGGAAGGCTGTTGGAAAAGGGTGCTGCACACTCAGAAATCCAGGCCATTGGAGATGAGGAGCAGCAGCCTGCACAGGGAAGCAGAGCATTGGACACCGAGGCCAGAGGAAAGGGACACAGGGCACGAGGGAGAAGGATACATTAACCTGAGTACAGGATCTGCAGGCAAAGTGAAGATACCAAGACATGACTGAGAACCAAGGAATCTGTGACTATTCAAGAAGATGATCATAGAGATCTGTGCACTGGTCAATGCGGACACCCATGGCATCACCCAGATAATTGATGCATTTGTCACCATGGACGAACATATCAGATTCAAACTGATGGTGCTGGTTGTACGGTGAAACTTCCCATCATAAAAGCTTCAGTTGCAACAGGGCACAGATTTGAAGTGATTTGCAAAAGAAGTAAATGTGATGTGAGAAAAAACCTTTTTCGCACAATGAGTGGTTCGGATCTGGAAGCCCTCCCTAGAGGTGTGGTAGATGCTGGTTCAATTGAGGCATTCAAAAGGACATTAGACGATTACTTGAATAGAAATGATTTGCAGGGGCACTGGGAAATGGCAGGAGAGTGACACCAAGTAATGATGTTTGTTTGGTGAGCTGGGCGGGATTTTCCTGCTGCACTCACCCCATGACTGGAAAATCCCACCCGAGGTCAACGGATCGTTGCATGGTCCATGCCTGCCCGCCATGATTCCCATGGTGAGCGAGATGGGAAATTCTGCCCCCAGCGCAGACATGATGGGCTAAATAGCCTCCTCCTGCACCGTAACAATTCTGTATTAAATGCTAAAACATTTATAATTTTTATAATGGCCTTTTCTTGCAGTCATTCTGACTGCTTTCCTCTGCCTTTCCCTGATCATCTCCGAGGCTCTGACACAGAGAAATGGACCAGTAGGCTGGGTTTCAGAACTTGACTCTCTCAGGGCACAGCCTGACACCTTCTCATTATCAACTTCAGATGAAATTCTGGATGCAGTTAAGTAAAACAAAAAAATGTATTGTTAAACCACAGAAGCACTTCAGCAGCCAGAACAGCAGACCACATGTTATAGCACTCAGCCGTTGACAGATAATACAACTGAAGTGTTCAAATTATACTAAAGCTGCACTTCAATAACCTGAGCTGGTTGTGTTGATCCAGTGCTCATGTCCACAGCCGAGGCTGAGTTTTAAATTTGGAACCGCCCAGTTGGAGTTGAGCCCTCTCCTGCTCGACTAATCAAACATATGTTCAATCATACTTTTGGATGATTGTGCTCATTCCCAATTAACAAAAGAATCGTAGCATTGTTTATCTTTGCAGCTCGAGGGACCTTTGGAACAGAACAACGGTGCTTGCTCCAGCTTTCTTACTTTTGAGTTCCCACACAAGTTACATTGGTATTCATGCTACCAAATAAATGATTGCAGCTGCAGAATAAATCAGCATTATCCTAAAGACAGGTTTTTCCAGACATGATGGTGAATGAGGAGAAGGTGAATAAGTAGACATGATGAAGAGAGTCCTGACAGAACACACCTGAGTTCCATCCTGTTCTCTGTTATGATTAATAATGGGACCAAGCTGCGCTGATGTGATAAGGTCTCAGTTTCACTGGAATTTATAGCTACTGGCACAGTCTCCCCTGGCCTTCATCAGCTGTTCCACGCCTGGAGGTGGGGTAAATCAGTAACTCTCCCATTTATCTTCTGAGCTCTGTGCTTAGAGCAGTCAGATGCCAGTTGCTGCTAGGAAGGGATAAATAAAAGAGCTGGAAAAAAAATCTGGATGTTAAAAGTGCATAGTGTTCACCTGCAGAGTGCTAATGCAGGGTAAGAAACCTATTGTCAGCACTCATAACCCTGAAAACAATTTTGCTCATCTTACTTAATAGTAAGTTAGTCTAAAATAATACAAATTTGAATATACAGATGAGGAGCAGGAATAGGTCACTTGGCTCCTCAAGTCTGCACCACCATTCAATATGATTGTGGGTGATCTAATTTTAATCTCAATTCCACTTGGGTGTTTCTTTTCTTATTACTGAGAGACGTAATGCAAAAATGAAGATCGCAGGACTACTCATCTAATATAGATTTCTTAGCCTAATGGATGCTATAATCAATACATTATCCAAAATTGGAAAGCATAAAATGCACTGATTATATTCATATTTTAACGTGCCACCTTGAAGTTGGTGAGTAGGTAACCCTGTTGGGATTTTGTCCATTGTTCTCACAAGCTTAGTTCCTGCAGTAATAAAGTCAAAACTTGACAAATGTTATAATTCAAGTTAGAAACTCCAAAGTATTTCCTGGAAGCCTCCTACATCATAATTACGGTGCAGAGGGTCCTTGTGCACAAGTCGCAAAAACCCAGTCTGCAGGTGCAGCAGGTGATCAAGAAGGCGAATGGGATGCTGGTCTTTATAGCGAGGGGGATTGAATATAAAAGCAGGGAGGTCTTGCTGCAACTGTACAGGGTACTGGTGAGGCCGCAGCTGGAGTACTGTGCGCAGTTTTGGTCGCGGCACTTGCAGAAGGATATATTGGCCTTGGAGGGAGTGCAGAGGAGGTTCACTAGGCTGATACCAGAGATGAGGGGGTTGGCCTATGAAGAGAGACTAAATAGACTGGGTCTGTACTCGTTGGAGTTTAGAAGGATGAGGGGGGATCTTATAGCGATGTATAAGATACTGAAGGGAATGGATAGGGTAGAGGTAGAGAGATTCTTCCCGCTTAGAAAGGAAGCAGGACTAGAGGACACAGCCTCAAGATAAGGGGGGGCAGTTTAGATCAGAGTTGAGGAGGAACTTCTTCACTCAAAGGGGGTGAATCTCTGGAATTCTCTGCCCATTGAAGTGGTGGAGGCTACCTCGCTGAATATATTTAAGACATGGGTAGATAGGTTTCTGATAGACAGGGGAATTAAGGGTTATGGGGAGAGAGCGGGAAAGTGGAACTGATCCACATCGGATCAGATCGGATCTTATTGAATGGCGGGGCAGGCTTGAAGGGCTAGATGGCCTACTCCTGCTCCTATTTCTTATGTTCTTATACGTTTTGCACTTTGAATTTGGCTAGGATAAGCAAAATATTTTCACTTCAGGTATGATTCAAATGACCCACTATGGAGCTTTTATCAACCAACGTTTATTTAAGAATTTAGTTAACATGTATAGTAAGGAAATTAGCAGTAACATTTATCAAATACAAACAAATACAAAACAGCCACGATAATGCATAAAAAATATATCTAAGATGTTCCAATCAAACAAAACTTCCTTTAAACAAACAAATCTTTTCCACTTGTTTAACACAGCAAAGACCAATGCTCATGTGATACCAGTACTGAGTCCTTTGATTGGAGAATTGAAAATCCTGACTTCTCAGCCGTGTAACTGCTAGCAGCCCTCTGGATTCATCCAGAACAATTTGAAGTCAGAACAGCTTCCCAGGACACCAAAGTGAGACTCTGGTCAAGCCACCAACAGCAGATTCTCTACTTCAGGAAAGCAAGGAACCTTGCTTTCAATAATCAGCAGAATTTCCAAAACCAAAGAGAGAGAGAGAGAGATTGCTTTCAGTCTGATGTCCACTCCCTTCTAAAACTCAAAACTACTGCCAACCAAAAGCAGAAAATGAAACCTTAAATTTATTAGGAAGAAAAAAGATGCCCAGAATCCATGACCTTCCTCCTAAAAATGCAGAGTCATAAAGCAATGCAGAGTAAAACCCTATTTGAACGACTGAAGGAGCAATAAAAGAACTTCTATAGACAACTCGCGCACTGAGAGCTGCAGAGATCATGATTTTTTTAAAAATCTCTTAAAGGTATACTAACATCACACCTCCTCCTTAAGAAAAAAAGAACTACCAACATTCAAAGATGTTTTCATTTTTCAAACTCTTTCAGTTTCACTTTACTAGTATTATACAATAAATATACATACATTTTACAAAATTAAGACAGTAATATAGTCCACTTCAGTCCTCATCTTCCACACTCCGTCTTCTTTTATCACATTAATGACAAAGCATTGGCAACCATATTCTCTCTTCCTGCCACATGTATAATTTAAAAACTAAATAGGTGCAATATTTGCTCCATCAAAACAGTCCATCATTTTTAATCTTAAATTTCTCCAAAAACACCAACAGATTACAATCTGTATACATAATTGTCTCAGATGAATTACTGGCAACATAAACGTTGCAATGCCAGGACCAAACTCAAGGTCTCTTTTTCAATCATTGAATATTTCTTCCGGTGATCATTCAATTTTTTTGAAAAATACCCAATAGGCCACTCTATTCCTTCACCGTCTTCTTGTAAGAGCACGGCACTATGCCCACATCATTTTTATCGATAGCCACACAGAATGACTTTGTGTCATTTGGTGAGGCCAATGAAGGAGCAACGGTTAACACGGCCCTCAGGCCGTCAAATGCCTGTTGACATCCCGCTATCCATTGGAATTTGCGATGCTTCTTCAGCAAGTCAGTCAGTGGAGCAACCATGCTGCTAAAATTCGGCAAAATTTACAGTAAAAACTACTCAGGCCCAGAAATTTCATTATTTCCCTTTGTGTTGATGGTCCCCAATAACCTTTTTTTCACATCCCGCAGGGCAATCTGTCCATGTCCAATTATATGGCCGAGGAATGTGACTTGGGCTTTTTCAAACTCATCTTAGCCAGTTTTACCATGAAGTCTGTCTCCTGACGTTGATCAAATGCTTCAAATGTTCTTTCCATGTCTGACCAAAAATCACCAGATCGTCTATGTGTACAGCACAATTGGGTAATCCTGAAATGACCTTGTTGGTTAATCGTTGAAATGTGGCTGGGATGCTTTTCATGTTGAATGGCATAACTGAATTGGCACAAGCCATTTGGTGTCACGAAAGCTCAAACCTCCTTTGCCCTAACAGATAGATACCCGCCAGTAACCTTTGACTAAATCCAGTTTGGAGATAAAAGTTGATTGTCCCACTTTCTCAGTACAGTCCTCCTACCGTGAAATAGGATAAGAGTCTGATTTTGCAACTGCATTAACTTTCTTTTGGACCAGTTATATTCACTAAAACCTCTTCCTTTTGCTCTCCTTCTCTATCAAAATGCCTTTTAAGCGTATTCACGTGACACACTGATTATTCCTATCTGGTGTACTTATCAAATAATTCACCTCACTCAATTTCCTTTTAATTTAATAAACCCACTAAACCATGCTTTTAAAAGTTCACCTACCACTGGTAGCAATACTAAGACTTTATCTCCACTAGCTAATCTATGACTTTTTGATTTCTTTTCAACTTCCTGTTTCATCAGCTTTTGCACTACTTTTAAATTTTGTTTGGCCAATTTATCTGTGCTATTCAAACTTTCCCTAAAATTTGACACATAGGGTGGGATTTTACCTTTTTTTGTCTAAGTGCTGTGAGGGCTTGAAACTGGGAGAGTTTCAGATCAGTCTTTTCAGCATATTTAAAGCTCCCCCAT
Organism: Carcharhinus amblyrhynchos; assembly: GCF_965287045.1. Taxonomy (NCBI): domain Eukaryota; kingdom Metazoa; phylum Chordata; class Chondrichthyes; order Carcharhiniformes; family Carcharhinidae; genus Carcharhinus; species Carcharhinus amblyrhynchos. The sequence goes on along the minus strand of NC_137331.1, from coordinate 86,032,923 downwards.
ACACAGTCTGGCTACAAAATTCTGAGCGAGCCTATTGCTCGCTGCAGAAGTCTGTGCTTGGGGATTAATGCACCCGGAAGCCTGCAGAGGGGGATAGTGCGCATGTGCAGACCTATGATGCTGCACATGCGCATTAGCAGTAGCAGGAGTCTAACAGACCAAGAGAGAGCTGTCAGGCCCCTGCTAGTGCAGGCAGCCTGAAACAACTCCTCCAGTGTTGTAGTCACGGGGGCCCAATGCAGCCTGCACCATCCCCCCCCCCGCTGTCCACACCAGTCATGGACGGCCCCTCACTCACCAATTGTGGTCCTGCTGCCTTCCACCTCCTCCCCCCCCCCCCCCCACCCCCAATCACTAAAGGCCCCCTCCCCACATTAGCCCTGCCAGCAAGAACCTTTCCCGGCAAGGTCATAAAGGCAGGTGAGCACAGACGATTGAGTGCTGGGCTCACTAATAATATTTAAAAGCTTATTTCAATAAATTTGAATACATTAACCTTCCATTCCCCGTTTCTGGTGAAAGGATGATAGTTCCAGAAATCTTGCACTCGTAAAATGGCATGATTAGCCCCAACCATACTAATTGCTTTATGTCCCTCTTTACAACTGCGTTGCTCCCAAGAACAATCTCGGCCATGGTCCAATAATGTAGTCTCACTCACCAATTTCTCCTTAATCAATTTAACTGGTCCTCTTACCACAAGACCAAAAATTAATGCAAATAGACTGAATTTGATTGACTCATTGGGTGCATCCCTAATTGCAAAGAGTACAAATGGAATTCCTTTATCCCAATCCTCTGGATAATCTTGGCAATAAGCCTCAACATAGCCTTAAATGTTTGATACCACCTCTCCAAAGCTCCCCGCAATTCTGGATGGTATGCATTTGATTTAAATTGTTTCATTCCTAAGCTATCCATAACTTCCTTGAACAACTTTGGTGTAAATTTTGATCCGTGATCTGATTGTATTTCTGTGGGTAGTCTATATCTAATAAAAAAATTGAAGTAACTCCTCTACAATCCTTTTAGCTATACTATTGCGTAATGGAATGGTCTCTGGAAATCTAGTAGACACACCCAATGTTGTCAAAAGATACTGATTACCACTCTCTGTTTTCAGAAGGGGTCCTATGCTATCAATTAAGACCCTTGTAAAAGGTTCTTCAAATGCTGAAATGGGTATTCGGGGTGCTGGTTTTATCACCACTCGAGGTTTCCTAATGACTTGACATGTGTGACATGACCAGCAAAATTTAACCACATCTTTTTGCAGTCCAGGTCAATAAAAATGTCTTTATATTTTAGCTTGAATTTTTCTTTCTCTCAAATGACTTCCTACTGGTACCTCATGTTACTCACAACACCTTTCTATACCCGTCCAGCATTACCACTTAATGAACTTCTGCTCACTTTTCAACTGCCTGAATATGAAAATGTCTACATGCATATTTCCTTTCTGGATTCCTGGGAGATGGTAACTTTGTCACATGCACAGTCATGAATCCCCCTTCCAGCTTTGCAACCTGTACTCAAATTAAGTGAGAGGTCACAGCTCTGGTGTGCCATCTCCTGACTTCTCTCTCTCTTCCTCCTGTTGTGGGCTGACTTCACCTGCATAAATATAGATAGATGGATTCTGAGCAATTTTCTGAAAGAGTAGGTCATAAACTAAGAATCCTGCATCTCCTAACTGACCACTTGTCTCCCAAAGTCTGAACACCACGTTCAAGGCACAGATCAGAAGTATGAGGGAATATTCTCCACTTGCTAGTATGAAAGCAGCTGTAGAAAGATCAAAGAAATTAGACAGCTTCCAAGATAAAGCAACCTGCTTAATTGGCATCCTACCATCACCTTCAGCACTCACTCCATTCACCACCGTGTTGCTTCAACATACAGAATGTACTGAAGCAACTCATCAAAGCTCCTTTGATATGCCCTTCAAATCTGTGAACTCTACCAGTTATATGGGCAAGGGCAGCAGGTGTATGGGAACAGCAGCATCTGCAAATTTCCTTCAACTCCACACCCGATGGCTGTCCCTTCAAAACCCCGAAGCTGCCTCCAACCCATAGACTGCAGTGGTTCAAAAAAGATAGTACCCCTCCACCTTCCCAACGGCATTTAGATATGGGTAACAAAATTACTGACCCATGACAGAATCACAAAAACTGACTAGTGGTGGCGAATTATCCCATTCTGCCTGCCATGGGAATAGCAGCAGGGAGGGGCGGACCATGGAAAGGTCAGTTAACCTCAGGCGGGATTTTCTGGTTTTGGAGCGAGCATGGCTGAAAAGTCTCACCCCTAGTATCAGTTTGAGTGACTGGAAAGTTCAATTATGCTAGCAGAGTAGATCAAATCATTGATCCATTTCCTGCACTGTGGGGCAGTCTTCCTATGGATACCATGGGTGTGATTTTCCTGCAACCTCTCCTACTCACTCAGATTGTCCAAATCACACTGAAGCAACTCTGCATCCTCCTCACAACTCACCATTCCACCCAGCCTTGTGTCATTTGTAACCTTGGAGACATTATTCACTCATCTAAATCATTAACATATATATAGTGAACAGTTGTGGTCTTAGCACCAGTCTCTGCAGTGCCCACTTGTCACTGCCTGCCATTTGGAAAATGTCCCATTTATTCCTACTCCATTTCCTGACACTAATCAGTTTTCCATCCATCTCAATACATTACCCCCAATCCCATGTGCTTTAATTTTACATGTTGATTTCTTATGTCAGACTTTGTTGAAAGCTTTCTGAAAGTCCAAATAAACCACATTCCATGGCTTCCCCTCACCAAGTATGTGAGTTACGTCCTCAAAGAATTCCAGTTGATTTATCAAGCATGATTCCCTCTCACAAATCCATGCTGACTCTGGTTGATTCAACCATTGTTTACCAAGTGCTGTCCTATAAAATCTTTGACAATGGACTCTAACATTTTCCCTACCAGCATTGTTAGGCTGACTGATCTAGAATTCCATTTTTCTCGCTGCCTCCCTTTATATCCTGCTTCAGGGTCCACAGAATCTTGGAAGGTGACCACCAATGCATCCATTATTTCTAGGACCACTTCATTAGTACTTTTGGATGTAGATTATCAGGCTTGGTATTTGTTAGCCTTTTTTCACAACAATTTCCCTAACACCATTTCTCTAATGATTCCCTTCAGTTTCTCCCTCACACTAAAAACTGGTTTCCTAATATTTCTGGTATGTTATTTGTGTTCTCCTTTGTGAACACAGAATCAAAGTCTATATTTAGTTGGTCAGCCATTTCTTTGTTCCCCACTATCAATTCCCCTGTTTTTGACTGTGAGGGACCTACATTTTGTCTTCACCAACCTTTTTTTCTTCACTTACCTATAGAAACTTTCACAGTCAGATTTTATGTTCCCTACAAACTTACTCTCGTATTTTATTTTCCTCTTTTTAATCAATCCCTTGGCCCTTCTTTGTTGAGTTCTAAACTGTTCCCAACCCTCGGGTCTGCTGTTTTTTTCTGGCCAACTTGTATGCCTCTTCCTTGGATCTAAAACTGTCTCTAATTCCCCATATAAACCGTGGTTTGACCACCATTCCCATTTCATTTTTGTGCCGGACAGGAATAAACAATTGTTCCAGTTCACCCATATGCTATTTGAATGCTTGCCATTGCCTAACAACCATCATCCCTCATTGCCAGCTCGTGCCTCATATTTTCCTGTGCTAAGGTTCAGGACCTTCATTTCAGAATCAACTATGTCACTCTCCACCCTGATGAAAAATTCCATCATAATATGGCTGTTCATCCCCCAGGGGTCTCGCACAACTAGGTTGCCAAATATCCCTTTCTCATTACACAATACCCAGTCTAGGATGGCCTGTTCTCTCATTGGTTCCTCCATTTATTGGTCCAGAAAACCATCCTGTATAGACTCCAGAAATTCTTTCTCTATGGTATTGTTATTAATCTGATTTGCCCAATCTATATGGAGGTTAAAATCACCCATAATACAAATGTTCCTTGATCACATGCTCTCTAATTTCATGCCTAATGCTATTCCCAACATCAACACTGCAGTTTGGGGGTCAATGTAAAATCCCCACCAATGTTTTTTATCCCTTAGTGTTTCACAACTCTCTCCATATAGATTCCATGTTGTCGGAGCTAATGGCCGTGGTTCTCCCAAAAAAAGTTCTAAGTGTCAGATTTGTGGGAAAACTGATGTAAATCACGTTTCTTTTTTCAGTGCGACTTCATACAAGAATCTTCTACACTCTGTGCAAAGCAGAGGTCACAATCAGGAATATCATTAAAAGCTCAGGGGCAGGGCCTATTCATGCCGGAGGCTGATAGTTCCAGGTCTCTGAGCATACGAGGGTGGGAGATGCTAGTGGGCCCGGTGACTTCATTTAAATTGAATTTAAAATAGAATTTGCATATCAGCCCCACCTCTCAGCCGATTTCCAGCGCTGCGCAGATGCTGCCGGAAACCTATGCCTGGGAGACACAATCGTGGCATGAGCACTCACAGAAATCCTGCAAATCGGCTGGTACGCAATTCTCCCATCCCACTGCGCTAAAAAGTTAACTTGGTGGGATGGGAGAATCGCCCCCAATATCGTTCCTCATTATTGTGTTAGTTTTCTCTTTAACCAGTGAAGCAACTCCATTGCCTTTTCCTTCCTTTTTATCTGTTCATCCTCAAGGGGAGGTGATGGCCTAATGGTATTATTGCTAGATCCAGAAACACAGCTAATGTTCTGGGGACTCGGGTTCCAATCCCATCATGACAGATGGTGGAATTTGAATTCAACAAAATAAAAACTGGAATTAAGAATCTACTGATGACCATGAAACTATTCTCCATTATCAGAAAAATCCGTCTGGTTCACTAAATACCTTTAGGGGAGGAAATCTGCCATGCTTACCAGGCCTGGCCGACATGTGAGTCCAGAACCATAGCAATGTAGTTAACTTTTAACTGCTCTTGGGCGACACGGGATGGGCAATAAATGCTGACCAGCTAGTGATGCCCATGTTCCACGAATAAATAGAGAAAAGTACTGAATACTCCTCGATGTTCAGTTCCCATCCCTGGTCACCTTGCAGACATGTAATCCCAACTATATCACATTGATCTGCGTGATTAATTCATCAACTTTATTGTGAATGCTCTGCCTGCTAAAGCTTGTCTTTTTAACTTGTCCCGTTCCCACTATTTTTCACTATGGCCCTGTTTAATCCTGGGTCTTGATTTCTCTGCCTATCGCTTTTCATATTCTCCTGTATTTTGTTCTTGCCCTTGATTCCCACTCCTCTGTCACCTTGCATCTCAGTGGCCAGCAGCTTTTGGCAGGTGAGAAGCCATCTTTTGAGGTCCTTTGCCTGGGGGAAGGCCCAGCACTGTCCACTTAGATGCCTGATAGACAGTAGATGCAGTGCTGCTTCCTCCTTAAAGTCACTGTGGGCATCTCTCCACTTTTTCAGGCAGCACGCAAAACATCTGCAAAGAACAGAGCATTCTGCTCCTTGTCTCTGGCGTATGATCAGAACATACTTCCCATTGTCTTCATTAATAGTTTCTGATGGTTAGTTCATTGTCGAACAATAAAATCCAGATATCACTCATCCTCCTTAGGCTTTTTGCACCCTTACTGATTTCAAATTTGGAATTATAGAGTGCACAGCAGTATTATTAACTCATGCAGTCTTTTTAATTCGTTGGAGGAATGCTGCCATTATCATAAGAAGGATCATTTGTATTTTAAAGACTTCTCCTGGACTTTATCAGACATGTTCTCACTGTGTTAGCAAGAGAAGGATCACCTGACCTCTCAACTCCATTTTGTGCCACAGGAAAGTGTCCATTTTGGGTTCAAACATCATTTGTTCATAGTTACAGTTCACATTGTGTGACAATACCGATTGGCTGAGGAAACAAATGTTTTAATCATCTTATTTCTGGAGATGTTCTATTATGTCTAAATTCTGGAAGTAATCATGTAGGAGGCACATAGAAGTGTTGCTGACACTTGGTTAACCACGCTTAATAACTTGGAATTTTACAGTTTTAATGAGTTGCATGTTAATACCTGTACAGCAGGCAATCTAATGGAGTGACTGGATCACTAATAAGAGAAAGCATCTGTTAAAAGCACTAAGCGGCTATTTAAGCTCCTGCAATTGTGCAGGAGAGACTAGGACAGCTGTTTACTAGATTTTGGAGGCTACCAGATACTGAAAATGCAGATTCAATGACCAGAGGCACTTATGTCAGCCTTCAACACCATTATTCCTTCAAAATTCTTCTTCAAACTCTGTGGCCTAAGGTTCAGCTCCTCCCTCTGTGATTGAGTCCTAGACTGCCTAACCCACAGATCACAATCAGTAAGGATAGGCAACAATCTCCTCCACGATTATCCTCCACAACGGTTCTTCACAAGGCTGTGTCCTCAGCCTCTTACTATACACCTTATACATCTATGACTATGTGGCCAAGTTCCCTCCATTGCAGTTTTCAAATTTGCTGATGACACCACCATAGTTGGTCAGATCTCAAACAATGAGATGGAGTACAGGAAAGAGATGGCAGGATTTTACAGCCTCACTCGATCTGAGGTCTTGCCCGAGGTCAACAGACCTTCTCATTGTCCACCCCTTGCCCACTCCGATTCCCGTGGCAGGCAGGGCGAAGACAGAATCTGGTGAACTGGTGCAATGACAATAAAATCTTCCTCAATGTCAGCAAAACGAAGCAGATAGTTATTGACTTCAGGAAGCGTAGTGAAGGACATGCCCCTGTCTACATCAATGGGGATGTAGGGGAAGTGGTTGAGAGCTTCAAATCACCAACAACCTGTCCTGATCCCTCCACACTGATTCAATAGTTAAGAAAATCCACCAAAGTCTCTACTTCCTCAGGATACTAAGGAAATTTAGCACGCCTGCTATGACTCTCACCAACTTTTGCAGATACACCATAGGAAGTATCCTTTATGATTCATCACAGCATGGAATGGCTCCTGCTCCATCCAAGACCGCAAGAAATTACGAAGTGTTGTGAACGGAAGTCATTCCATCACACTAACCAGCCTCCCATCCATTGGCTCTGTCTACACTTCCTGCTGCCTCAGAAAAGCAGCCAACATAATCAAGGACCACATGTACCTCGGACATTCTCTCTTCCACCTTCTTCAGTTAGGAACAGGATATAAAAGACTAAACGCACATACCAACTAACTTAAAAAAGCTCCTTCTCTGCTGCCATTAGAATTTCCTTTGAATGGACTTATCTTATATTAAGTTGATCTTCGTCTATACCCTAACCATGACTGTAACACTACATTCTGAACACTTCCCTTTCCTTCTCTATGTATGGTATGTTTTGTCTGCATAGTGTTCAGGAAACCATGTTTTTCATTGTATACCAATACATGTGACAATAATAAATCAAATCAAATCAGGATACCAAGAAGATATCAGGTCTGACAAAATCTGCTGTAGTGAGCCAAAGGTACTGTTCAATATGGCAAGCAGATAGAACATCTGTCCTGAAAATGTTTTAATCTTTCAGTGGTGTCTAAAGGGAGACTCTTATTACAGGAACAATAAACGGATAGATACAAACCTGATTATTCCTGAGGCCCTGTTCCACCAGAGTAACTGCAGCAGAGCAGATCACACACCTCCCCTAACCCTAGTGGTGTTACAGTGCACAGAGAAGTTGGCATTGGGAGGGTTCAAATGTAGTTCAAACCATGACCCCAATCAATGAGGTCACCCTTGGCATAATTGGACAAATTAATTTTGAGAAAGTGGAGAACTGTGGAGCTGGAGGCTTTCTTTCAGCCCGTAAATGATATCCTAGCATGCAAGTCACGTAATGTTGTTCCACTGTAACTGCCACATAAACACACACTGGAAGTGAGCAATATCAAAGTGTTGAAAGTGCTACTTAAAGGTTGTTAATTGTGACAGCAGTTTGTTTTCTGTTTTCTCAGGAACGAAAGATCAAAATAAAAGCACAGCCAGTGTTCGTAACAAAGTTTGCATCTCATAGCATCTTGCATCATAATTACAACACCTTCCAATCATCAACGCAGCTCCTACAATCACTAGGATGTAGTTAATGAGGATGAGGCGGAAACATAGGGTGAATCACAGTGCACAGGTGAGAATGTCTCTATATTTTCTACACCAGATGTCTGTCATGAACATGCATTACTAATTATGCTGTTGTGAATGTGTTTTACACATTTTGTTTTAAAATTTACTTAATTAATACAACCGTTTCAGAAGGGCGATTCTCACGATTCTCACGCACACGTTTATTGGCACATCAGGTTGGGAGATGCGCTTGTCAGTGATTTCCCGGGTTTCCCGCGAGCGATTACAACCCATGTGCATCTTCCAAACGGAAAAAAATGGTGCCATCGGGACCACATGGAAAACCAGCATGCTGCTGATTTGCATTACTTACCATATTTTAGCATGCCACAGCATAGCAATCTCCGCCCACATTAGTATCTCCCACCTCTTTGACACGAATTAGAGTGGGTAAAGGTTTCAACCTGGTGTGGCAGCCTTGAACTTGTGTGGGGAGGTAAGTGCTGCGAGTGGAGAATGTTGCAGGCAGGCCCTGGCTGTCTTCAGCCGTTAGCTCTTGGACCAGTGATATCTGGGGTGGGGGGCTTCTAGTCCCTCGGAGCCCTGTGCGTGAGTGTCCCTGAAGGAGTCCTGCTCAGCCTTCCCCTCTAGAGCAGCACTGTACCTCAGTGTGGAAGGCTCCATGAAGAAGTCCTGTTCAGCCTTCCTCTCCAGTGGCATTGTTTTGCTGTGGGGTGTGGTCAGGGACTTGACTGAGTGCTGGTGTTCCAGGGTGGGGGAGGAGTGCACCATGTGCCTAACCAGATGAAGCAACTGCTCCTCCAGGCCGGTGGTGGGGAGGTTCAGACATGGACCGCATGGAATCTGCTGTCTCTGGGCACACATCTGATGCTTATTTGCAGTCTGTCCCTGCCCTGTGACACGGACCAGCAACACATGTCTATAACGGATGCTGCAATTGCTCACACAGCAATGGCTCAAGGGTGTGCATTGCCCACGGCTGCACACTGACCTGCGTAACCTGTGCCAGAATTTGTCATGATGGGAATCTCGCACAACTCTAATCAGGCCACACATGGCACCATGGATTATATAGTGTTGCCAGTACCCACTGGCCTAAGTGAGGGATTGGATAGTGCTGGGACAATGCAGCCAATGACATTAATCCGTCATTCTTTGCTCTTTCCAAACCCCACTATGCAGATGAATCTTGGCCTGATTGATTTGGAGCTGGCCATTATGGTGGCACAGGAGGAGGAGGAGGAGGAGGCAGCTCAGGAGGTGGTGAGCGTGGACAGACCATCGCAGGAGCAGCTATTACCAGTCCTTAAGGAAGGAGGGCAGGGGCTGCCACTGAGGGCCAGGAGGTGGGTGAGCAGGCTCCCGAGAGGGTGCACAGAAGGTGGAGGGTGCCGAGGCCAAAGAGGCACAGGCCCCACGATTCACTGGAGGCCCTCTCGGGGGAGATGTGCCGTCACCAGCAATGGTTATCAAGACCACGGTGCAACACCTTTGTGAGGTGATCACACACCTAGCACCTCAGCGGAGGGGCAGCCACCCACTCCCTGTGGACATGAAGGTGATGGCTGCCTGAATTGTTTTGCATTTGGGTCATTTCAGACATCCAGTGGCAATCTAGTTGGTATTTCCCAGGCCTCCATGCACAGATACTTGCCATGGGGTGTGGTCAGATCACAGATGCCCTGTAAGCCCGGTCAGGGCAGTACGTAAACTTTGATGTGGGTAGTGCACAGCAGGAGGCCCGGGCTCTAGGCCTCGCTGCCCTCATTGAGGTTCCCAATGTCCAGGGAGCAGTGGATGGGAAACACATCGCCTTGCAGGCCCCCCATGCAGGACTGCAGCAATTTGTCAACAGGAAAGGGTTCCACTCCTTAAATGTGACCATCTAATGAAGGTCATGCAGGTTGATGTATGCCATCCAGAGAGTGTCCATGACAGCTTAGTGCTCAGGCAGTTGGACATCCCTAGGCTCTTTGAAGACCCGCCCAGGCTCCCGGGATGGCTGTTGGGCGACAGAGGATGCCCACTAAGGTCATGCTGATGACATCTGTGCGGAGGCCCAAGACCAAAGTGGAGACTGGCTACAATGAGCCCCATGCACACTGTACAGCGGTGCATCGGCCTGCTGAAGATGCAGTTCCGCTGCTTGGGCCACTCTGGGGGGGGGGGGGCCCTCCAGTATGACCCTGTGCGTGTCTCATACATCATCATCATCATTTGCTGCTTTCCGCACTACATTGCCAGCAGTGAGGAGGCCAGCTGGAGCAGGAGGAGAAGGAGGAGTGGTGAGGGGGTGAGGTGGCTGTCCCACCATATAAAGAGCTAGAGGAAAGAGGACAGGTGGCGACGGCAGGTGTCGGGCAGGGAAGGGCAGCGAGAGATGTCTTGGTTACAGCTGCTTCACCAAGTTGGTGCTGTGCGGCAAGGGGGATGCAACCACCATACATCCATCACACCCCAGGAGTATTCCCCCTCCAAACCGAACTGTGCTCTCAAACCACCACAGCACCCTTCCCCAGCCTCTGTCATCCCACCACCCTTTCTCCCAGAAACATCCGAACCTGTTGATGTGCCTAGGCTGGCAATGGTTGCGAGTCTGGCTTGAAGGTTGGAGGGTGGTGACAACACATGTCACACTGGGATCCCGCCCCTGGAGCAATTCAAGTCTGACTCCTACCTGTTTTCCGAATGCACACTGCTACTCTGCCCCAAGTAGCTGTAAAGATTGGGGGCACATGTTTGTTGGGCAATCGCCCAGGGGCGGGTGGGGAGTGAGCAGGGGGGAGGGATGCACATCAGAGGTGAGGTATCCAGCTGTGATCCACACCCTGTTGCCTGTGATGCCCTTGGTGGACTTCCCCTGAGTGGCCAGGACCTGGAGGGCTCTGGCTGACTTGCGGATGGCACTGTTTCGGTGCCACCCTGTTCATCTAGCTGGCTCTGAGATGCCCTGGTGTGAGGAAGGCGGAGATCAAAAGGTTTCAGGATGTCTGGGATCTCCTGGCTGGAAGGCCCTGGCATAGGCTTGAGACCTTCCTCCTCCCTTGGGATGCCTAGAGGCCCCAGGGACATTCTATGGGACTCCATGTAGCTGGACTAAGCTCCAGAAGCTCTGGTATCACCTGGCACTGCCATTCCTGGAGGCCCAGATGCGTATACCCCATGATCTGTGATCCCTTATTCCTGGTCCGCTGAGACTGGGCCAAGCTCTGAAGCCCCTTCGCCATAGCATTGTGTGTGCGAGCCAAGCTCTAGAGCCCCTCAGCAGTAAAACTCTGAATTTTTTTGGGAGGGCTCAATGTTTGTCTTGTATCCAAAATACTGGAAAATCTCAGCAGGTCTGGCAGCATCTGTGCAGAGAGAATAGAGTCAACATTTCAAGTCTGGATGACCTTCCATCAGAGCTGGACAGGGTAAAAGAGAGAAATGGAAATTCTATCGGAGGAAAGAGTAATACTTCTTCAGGCATTCCTGGAAGAGAAATGGCAGTGAGTTAAACACTAAGATAAAAACAAAATAGTGATGGTACAATCTGAAACAAAAACAGAAAATGCTGGAAAATCTCAGCAGGTCTGACGGCATCTGCAGTGAGAGAGAATAGAGCCACTGTTTCAAGTCTGGATGACCCTTTGTCAGTGCTGTCTTGTATATTTTGTCTTGTATACCTTTTCTGACTTTGAATCTTGAAATTATCCTTTGTTCATAATATTTGTGTTGAAACAAGTAATTTTCACAAGTTGAACATAAGAACATAAGAAATAGGAGCAGGAGTAGGCCATCTAGCCCTTCGAGCCTGCCCCGCCATTCAATAAGATCATGGCTGATCTGTCGTGGCTCAGTTCCACATTCCCGCCCTCTCCCCATAACCCTTAATCCCCTCGCCTATCAAAAACCTATCAACCCGCATCTTAAAAATATTTAGCGAGGCAGCCTCCACCACCTCAACGGGCAGAGAATTCCAGAGATTCACCACCCTTTGAGTGAAGAAGTTCCTCCTCAACTCCGTTCTAAACCGCCTCCCCTTTATCTTGAGGCTGTGCCCCCTAGTCTGAATGTCATTCACTGAAGGTGCTCTCTGAGGAAATGTGAGTGCTGGAGGGATGTTTAATGTTTTAATCTTTATTTTTTGATTTTTGGGCCCAGTACCAGAGCCCTGAGACAGGTCTTCCACCCAGCCCACCTCTGCACCCAGCAGCCTGCTCACCTCTTCCCAAATTGCTCGCCTCGCCTCCTATTCTCGCTCCCTTGAACCAAAAATGGACATCCAGGGAGTTATTTTTAGAAGTTGGGTCCACAGATCTGGGAATTCTGCCATTTCTACACACCTCACCTGGGAGTGGAACTCTGGGCCTTAATTTTCACCTAGATACTGGTGGCACCCTATCTACATCACTACCCTTCTCTCAATTTCTCTATTACTGCTAAATTAGTTGAAAGCTCAATCAACATCCAGTACTGGATATACAGAAATTTGCTCCATGTAAATATTGATAAGACTGAAGCCCTCACTCCCTATTCCTAACTCTATTCCCTGGCTACTGATTCCATGGGTGAAATTTTACAAGATTTTTTCCACTTGTCCAGTTAGTCTGAAAATGGGCGAGTACCAGGTTAATTTTTTGCGCAAGATTTCAAACCCAATCTTATGCCCTCTGTCTCTGAAAAGGTGGGCTAGACAATTTCTAGCTGGAGAGGATGTGGGTGGGGCTTAATTCACCAGACAGCCTGTACAGGATGGTACTGAGCATGTGCAGACCCCTGATGCTGCACATGCACATTAACAGCATCAAGTGTCTGACAAAGGGAGAGCTGTCAGGCCCCTGCTACTGCAGGCAGCCTCAACTAGCTCCCCTTCTCCCACAATCATGGGGGCTTATTGACCAAACTGCAGCCTCCGCCATCTCCCTGCTACCCAGGCCAATTGCATCCCTGCTGCCTAGACCAATCGCAGCCCCCTCCCCCCCACCCCCCACCCTCCACACCGATTGCATGCAGAGTGGCAGCAGCACCCCCCTTCCTCTTCTACCAATCACATGCAGAGTGGGAGTGGGCCCCTCTCCCACCATTGGGCCACCCCCCCACTGGCCGCACTCCTTGGCCTGTCCCCATTGGTCTCACCCCCATTGGCTCTGCCTCTTAGCACTACACCCACAAGCCCCACCCCCCCCATTAGCCCTACTGCCAGCACTGCACAGTGGGCATTATCCAAGTGCCAAGGAGGCACTGCCAATCTGGCACTGCCCAAGGAGCATCTCCACCTTGAGTTTGGCCTCTCCAGGGGAGTGGAGGGGGCCTCAATAGTCTCCAGTTCCACCAGCGAGGCCAATATGACTGTTCCCCATTCATGGGGAGCAGGTGTTTTCCTTGCCGGAGAAAACCTCTCCTGGCGAGGCAATAAAGACAAGCGAGCCCGGAAGGATCAGCGCCGATGCTCGCTAAACATATTGAAATGAACAGTGAAATAATTTTAAATAAATTAACCAGCCTCTTGCCAATTTCCAGTGAGAAGCTGACCGCATCAGAAATCCGGGTATCATAAAATCTCGTCAGGCACAAAAACCAGCACTATATGCACCAGCCGCTTTACGCTGGAATTTACAATGTTTTCCTGCTGCAAAATGGACACAAGGCAGCCATAAAAGGTCACCCCATCTCTCTCTCTGTCAATAGCCTATAGTTAAGTCAGTCTGTTCACAGCCTTAGTGTCACATCTGATCCTGGGATGAGCTTTCAATCTTATATTGTGCCGTTGTTAAGGCCAGTTATTTCTACCTCCATCACATGACTTGACTTATCCCCACCTCAGCTTATCTGCTGCTGAAGCCCCCACCCATGCTCTCTTTACCGCCAAGCACAACGATTCCAACCCATTCCGGACTGGTCTCCCACATTCTACTCTCAAATAACTTGCCTTTGTCTTTACTCAGATCAAGTCCCATTTCCATCATTCTTATGCTCGTTGACCTATATCGGTTCTCAATCAAGCAACATCTTGATTTTAAAATTCTCATGCTTCTTTTCACATCACTTCATGGCCTTGCCTCTCTCTATCTCTACAATCTGTTTCAACACCGAACCCTTTGAGATATCTGCTCTCTTTTAATTCTGGCCTTTTGTACATTCCCAAATATAATTGCTCCAACATTGGTGGCTGTGCCTTCCATTACCTAGGCCTCAAACTCTGCAATCTGCTCCCTATGCTCTCTGCCTCTCCGATCTCCACATTCAAAAGAGGAAGTGGTGGAGTAGTGGTATTGTTACTAATCTAATAATTCAGAGACCCAGGGTAATGCTCTAGGGATCCAGGTTTGATTCCAGACAGTGAAATTTGTATTCAATAAAAATTCAGAATTAAAAAGTCTAATGATGACTATGGTAACATTCTTGTAAAAACCTGCCTGGTTCACTAATGTCCTTTTGCAAAAGAAATCTGCCGGCCAAGCCCTGGTTTGGCCTACATGTGAGTCCAGACCCACAACAATGTAGTTGACTCTTAAATGCCCTCTGAAATGGACTAGCAAGCCACTCAGTTGCAATAATGCCTTGAATGAATTTTAAAAACACATCGCTTTTAAGAACCTAGCTCTTTAACTTTAGCTTTTTTTCATCCAATCTGATGGAAGGAACTTTATAAATCCCTAAGGAGGCAAGTTCAGGGTCAGGGTATAATTGTGGATTGCAGATCCTGCTGCTTTCCTGATTACATCACCCACTCACCACCACCCCCTCCCCCCTCTACTTTTCCAGTCCCCAATAGAGAATCAAGGTCCAGGCAGGATAGGTGGATGACAATAGCCTTCCCATCTGGAGGTGAATTGAGGCCACTCACAGGCCTCATTCCATTGCTGCTGAAATTCTACCAGCGGCCAATGGGGAACTTGCTATGCAGCTTAACTGCACAGCAAACCCTACCAGATTTGCCTGTGGCCCGTAGGTGGGGGCCTCTCCCTGTCCTCACCCTCCGTAGCTCCATTCCACAACTTAGCTCTTTTCCAGGAATCATCAGGAATGTTTGCGTACAATACTGGCAATGGTCACTGGGCCTACTGGCACCGCTGGTTCTGGATAGGTGCCAGCCTCTGATTCGACGGCAAATTCAGGGGTAGAATTCCACAATGCTCAAGGCTTAATTCAATGGGAGGCCCAATGATGTTCCAGTAAGTGCCTGATTTTCATAAAATTACATGAGGCCTCCAAACATGTTCCCAGGAATTCCCACTGGTTTTGCAGCCTGTGTGCATGAACCCCCATCTCGAACGTTAAATCCCGACCAATACCTCCTCATGGGGCTTGGTTTCGTATTTTGTGAAGTGCCTTGGAACGTTTCATTATGTTAAAGATGCTATTTAAAAATAAGGTATTATTTGTGCCAACATCTCTGATCAATGCTCCCAGCAAGTAATACTGCAGGTTGGGAGAAATGTTTTTGTGGACTTAACTTTCTTGCTTCTCTAAGAAGCAAGGGAGAAAGAAGCTGAATATTGGAAGTGGCTCTGCATTTTTGTTTCATTCTCACAGTCATTTAAAACAATGTGAGCTGATTTATATTAATCAAACTATGGAAAATAGCAAAATGAAGAGAAAATGAATGTAATGCAATAAATAAATTTCCCAACAAGGGATGAGTACCATTTATAGTTTATTTGCTGTTGCGCTGTTACATTTATAATTCACATGGGGGGCTTTCAGTGAATTACTATAACATGTAGACATTTACAGGCACATTTTATATTTATAGGGCTATGAAACATACTTGTTATGTGTTACAAAACATACTTTCCATTGTTAATACTTTCTGTAATCTTGCATCAATTTGTCTTGGGTCATTTTCTGCGTTGCACAGCCCTGTAACTTATTTTTCCTCTTAAAATATCAATGTCTGCTTTCAACGTGCAAACATTAACTAATGTATTCTAGTCGGCCCTTTCTGTCTATGATTCCTGTGCATATAGCCTTTAAAGCAATGCTCACACAATAGCTAGCAAATATAGGTATTAACTACAATGATATTGCTTTAGTTAGATATATAGAATAAAGCACAAACAGACAGCTGTGTATTATAGTTTGCAAGAGGATTTGCCTACAATTTGCTTCACATGCGTCACACCACTGAGGCCCTGTAAAATCATTTTGTCTGGGATTTTCTGCTCTCATTCACAGAAAGCACGTTTGGACGTGGGAGTGGAAAATACCGGAAGGTGTTGTAAATGCAGGATGCAATCGCACCCCTTCTGTATCAGTGGCAGGTCGCGATTCCCACAATTCATCATCAGGCATATCATTGTAATGCATTAGCAGGTCATTATCGGGCCCATACACCAGAAAGATACCCCCATAAATCAAACTTCCATGGTGGAGTGATGTCAGAATGGTGCAATGTACAACTGGCCTCAAGTGGCAAGCAGAGCATCAAGAGGAGCTCAGAGATAAATGCGCTCAAACTGGCTCAGGGTCCATAATGCAGCTCCATGTCTATGCACAGGAGTCTCTTTTTGGGCTGCCTTGTGGTGCCTGAGCACAGGCTTCAATGCAGGTCTGAAGGGAGGGAAGGAAAGAGAAACCCGCGGTAATGGCTTCAATGTCGGAGTGAAGAAAGGGAAAGGAAAGAAAAGGAAGCCTGGGTGGGGAAGGGTGATTCAACATGGACTGAAGATGCCACACAGTAACAGACAGTATGTATGGAGGGAGGTGAAGACAAAGGCAGGGCAAATAAAAAATCATGTCCAAGATGAGCACTCTGTTGCAGTTGAGACCCTTTAGCTCAAGCCCAATTGACACACTTGGAATCAGACTGGTCACACAATTGTATCCACTCAAGCAACACATGTGTGAGAGTGCCAATGTTTGCTGATCAGCATTTAAACCCTCGCACATAGACTTCCAAATTCAATGCTTGCTTTGGCGTGACTCTATCATTGCCAGACTGGTTAAAGGGACAATATCCTCTTAGAAAGGTGGCCATGGCACACTGTCTCAGGATAGCACTCCTAATACTTCACTGTATGCCCAGTGTCTCTTAACAGGTGCCCACCCACAAGCCAAGCGGAGTACAAGGCCTGGAGCGAATAAAAGCAAATTACTGCGGATGCTAGAATCTGAAAGCAAAAGAGAAAATGCTGGAAAATCTCAGCAGTCTGGCAGCATCTGAAAGGAGAGAAAATAGCTGATGTTTCAAGTCCAGATGACCCTTTGTCGAAGCTGGAGTGAAGGCTTAGAGTGAAGGTTAGGACAATGCCTGTGCCTTAGATGAAGCTCAGGACGCAGTCGAGTGACTAAAGCTGCCATCACTTCGTCATGTGGTGTGGGGCAAGGTAATGTGGGGTTTTGCCCAACCAACATGTGAATGAAGGACTGACCATCAACGTTGAGGCTGGGACATGAGTCAATGGGTTTTGAAAGGCAACTGTAGATGAAGAATAGGCATAGGCAAAGAATAGTCCTTGGGAGACAAATGCTCACCATCAAGTCTGTCTCTTTGGTACTGCAGTGAGGAGTACGTACAAAACATGGAGCTTAATAATGTCACTGTCATTTTTCTTGCTCACAGGTAAGAAAGAGGAAGAAGTTGTCAATGATGGCGCTTGTCTCGCCAAAGGCAGGAGCAGAGCTGTCAAGAAGAAGCCTTGGTAAGGACTGCTTTCTCTCACAATAAATTATAACATTCTATTAGCTTTCCTAATTACTTGCTGTACCTGCCTGCTAGCTTTTTGTAATTCATGCATCAGAACAACATAGGTCCCTCTGTACTTCACTCACCTGCAGTCTCTCTCCATTTAGACAAGAATCTGCCTTTTGATTCCTACTATTGAAGTGCATGAACACACACGTTAAACTCCATTTGTCAGGTTTTCGCCCAGTCACCCTATCTATCAATATCTTGTTGCAGAATCACAATATCCTCATCACAACATTTCTCTTCCATCTATCTTTGCTTCATTGGTAAACTTGGAAATCTTGCTCTCTGTTCCTTCTTCCAGATCATAATGTAAATAGTGAATAATTGTAGACAAAAAACTGATCCCTATGGTACTCTACTACTTACATCTTTCCACTCTTAAAGGACCCATCAATTCCAACTCTGTTTTCTACGCGACAGTGAGTTTTCAATCCATGCTAACACACTTCCGCCAAATCAGTGTCCTTTTACTTTATGCACCTTGTCCAGTGCCTTTTGAAATTCTAAACACACTACATCTATAAGTCCCCCTCTATCTTTTCACCCTGTTACATGCTCAAAGAATTTGTGCAAATTTGGCAAACATAGTTTTAAGGAAGATAAATCATGTTGATTAGCGAAAGCAATTATCTTAGATTTCTCATAGTTTAGTCAAAATACAGACAGTGACAGAGCTAACAGTAGGTAGAGGAATGATGCCTTACCTACATGTTAATGCAATAAAATAATTGGCACACGTAGCTACGATTTTAAGACATATAAGTTGATATTTTATATACAGTTTAACATATTTTACTCTGATTAACCTTACAATCAATGCAAGGTACTGAGAGGCATAATGGGAAAGTTGAATAGTTTAAGAGCCATAGGCCTGGGAATCTTAGCTAGTATACTTATATCTGGGAGCTCATTATAAGGGTACACATTTTGCAACTTTATGGATAGTTGGTTCGCAGCCCAACCCTGGGGACAGACATCTAGTCAAACTTGGCAGTGAGCTAGTGGGAACTTCCATGTTGGCCATTACAAAAATGGCTGCCGCATCCAGGCAATAGCAAAGTAGTCAGAGCTAGGGTGGAAAAACTTCCGGTTAGTAATGGACAAACAAGAAACCATTATGCCAGAAACTATTAAGCAATTGGCTGAATTGTCTGACAAAGATTTATATTGATGTATTGACATTAAATGAAATTACTTTTAACCTAATGTAAGGCAGAGAATCAGATTAAGAAAATGTATAAATGTCCTGTTTCAACTGATAATATTGGAACTTATTTGAGAGATTCAGGTATTCTGTATTCCAGACCATCGATGTAATTTCTCCCATTGATCACTGGTTTTTAATAAAGCTTTCCCTTTATGCTGTGACGTTAGTTTCCTGAATATATTTGCCACTTCATCGGAAAACCCCTGCTAACATCTAGGTTTGATTATATTCAGCTTTCCGAAATGATTAGCTATTTCCTCTTTGATTATTGACTCCAGCGTCTTGCCAATAATGTTTGTTAAACCAACTGGCCATTAGTTCCCTGCCTAGTGCCTTTCCCTCTTTTTGAACAAGGACACCACATTAGCTGTTTTCCAATCTTCTGGTGCCTTCCCAGAATGTAGTGACTTACGAAAAATTTCAGCCAATGAGTCCACTATCTCTGCAGCCACTTCCATTAAAATCTAGTGTGCAGTTCATCGAGCCCTGGTGATTTGTTCATCTTTAGCCCTTGAGTATTTTTAATACTCTATCCCTTGTGATTGGCCCATCTTAGGGATATTTGCACGGTGAAGATTGATGCAAAAAATTTATTCAGCATTTCTTTGTTTGCTGTTATCAATTCACCAGCCACAGTCAGCAGAGGTCCCACTTTACCTTAGCCACCTGCTTTCTATTTACATATCCATAGAAACTCTTCCTGTTTGTATGCTGCATGCAAGTTTTCTCTCAAAATTCATTTTCTCTCTTCTTATCAGCTTTTTAATCTTTTGCTGCTGGATCCTAAAACATTCCCAGTCCTCTGGCCTACCATTATCTTTTGTCACTTCGTATATCCTTCTTTTCAATTTAACATTAGCCTTGACCTTCTTTGTTAGCCATGGGCTTTGCCTCTTCCTCATGGAATCCCGCTTTTTGATTGGGACCTCCAACCAAGAGCTCAAAGAAGACATACGCTGCAATGCTTCTTGCAATGAAATTTTAACTGCACTGCATTTGTTCCATGCCATGATATTACTTCTCTTTATGATGATATACAACACTATTCTCGTAATAATACCACAACTGCTCCTGAAGAATCTTAGTGTGGGTATGGTGAGTGCAAGAGTGGGGAATGGGCTCAGCTAATCTCCCACTGGGCAGACCCTGTAAGAAGCAAGTCCAATGTATGTAGGCAGAATTGCACAAAAATACTTTAAGACATGTTTTGAAACTGCAGAAATCTGTATTAAAAATCCCAGACTCTTCTCAGGAACTCACCACTTTTGTCTTGCTCAAGTAACCCTGGCATCTGACGTGCCTCAGCTATAGCTGCTCAGAGAGCGTCAGCAGAGTAGACCCAAGGAAACTTCACTTGTTATGTCACTGACTCTCTCCCTCTCTCTGACATAAACAAATTAGGCCATGGGGACTTAGACAATCAGAAGGTTTATAAATAGAAGGAAACATTGGGGAAGTGTTTTAATGAAGAGACTCAAATTTCCAAACAAAGTCAATTATACAGTGTTCATGTACTGAAAACAACTAGGAAACTCACTGTGATTATACCTTCTGTATGTTGCATTACAATATGTTGGGCCATATTTTACCATTGTGTCGTGCCTGTTTTAGGGTGCGTAAATGTGGTAAAGTCGGATGAGAGGCCATTAACGCGATCCGCGCCTGCGTCCAGGCAGATGGCCACTTTATCGAAACACAGGAATGGCCGCGATCTGCTTCACGCCGCAAACGGGCGCAATGGCGATTTAAATTCATTTGCATGTATTTCAATTGAATTAATGAACTCCCTGCCCAACTTTATCAGCAAATCCCCCTTTACCGCCATGTTCGCCAATCCGGAATCGCGCCTAAATGAACCTGCTGAATAAAAGCCTGAATTGGGCGCTCCAGCTGCTGAAGAGTGAGTTCAGTGCTCCCAACAGCTCTCTGGCTCAGTTCAGCTGGGGGGGTTGGGGCGTGGGGTGCGGGCCACGTCACTCTCTGGTTGGGGGGCAGGGAAGGAAAGTCAGGGAGGTCAGATCATTGTCTGGTTGCAGGGAGGAGGCGGGTCAGATGTAGGGAGGGAGGCCTGATCGTTATTTGGTGGTTCGGTGGGTGGGGAGGGGGGTGGGGGTGGAGGAAGTGTGGGGGGGAGGTGGCGGGAAGGACTGATCATTGTCTGTGGGCAGGGAGGAGGAGACAGGTCAGATGTTCCTCTGGCAGAGGGGGTCCGAGGCCAGACCATTCTCTGGGAGTGTTGGACGGAGGAGGGCAGTGGCTAAGATGTACCTCTGGTGGTGGGGAGGCCCAATCGCTCACTGATAGGGGTCAGAGGGGCAGGGGGGTCCGCTGTCATTCTGCGGGAAATCAGTGAGTGGTGGGGAAGGGGAAGCAGTGTGGGTAGCGGGGCGGGGTGGATAAGGGGGACAATGATGTCTGTGGGGACTATCACTCCCGCTTTTCACCCCCAAGCAGTTTTCTCCGCTTTCTGAGGCCCGGGAACGATCTGGCATGGGCGCACTGTTTCAAATTTTTTTCTAACCGCACATGCGTATTTCAGAGCTCCGACGGCCTCGGGCGTGCTAAGCCCCACCCACAGCACGAATGGGACCGGCAATTATTTTTTCAGGCTGAGTGTGTATGGGGGCTCCTGAGAACAGGTTTCTAAGTCAGATCTGAATCATGCCCAGATTCAGCATTTTGAATGAAAATGGCAAAATCAGGTCCTTTGTCATTCTCGAAGTATACCTTGATATTAAATGGATATATACCTTCTTAACAATTATTTTAAATTAAAATCCACAAGACCACATGACAACAGCGTATGCTGACAGATAGTTCTATGCAGAGTCTTGTGTTAAGCTTTGTACTATACATTGTATAATATTCAATTAAAGATGCTGTTTACCAACTGCCTTGTCTCCAACGACATTTATAAATCGAGACCATGATCACCCTTAATTTAGACCAGCGATGGTGGTGACAAATGCTGACAACAGGAAACACATAGAAGGACCCTACACTCTGCTTCCCAGCAAAGCTGACAACAACCATGATAAAGATTCTGCAGATGATGGTAATCCGACCCGATGTAGAAGAAAGCCTTCATGTCTCCAAGACCTCTTCCCTAAATGCCGAGAATACTGAGGGAGATTGAATCCCCAGAACTCTGATTTGGGAAGGACAAGAGTAGGAGTTAGAGTTGCGTAGAATCTGTTGTTGCAGAAAGGGAATTACAGAAATTAAATGTAAATAATTAAAGACAATTTCATGTTGTTGTTAAAAATAGAATAGCATACATGGGGGGAGGGGTAACAGATGGGATCTGCTCATTATGACATAGATGATGGTGTATTACTGACATCAGTTTGCCATGTGTTAGATGCTCCCTTTCTCTCTTTCTTTCCCTGTATTTTGTAACCTGTTTACATGTAATATTAATAAACAAGTGTTAAGCAGACCAGAGTATGTGTACAGTATACTGCTGCCATCCCGTCTTCACTTGCATCCCTGGAACTGCTGCCAATCTATACAAAAGTGGCAAGCTCAGACAAAGAGTAGCCACCCTCCCCCCCCACACACACACACCCACCCATTCCCCCACCCCCATTCAGCAAAGCCTCTCTGCAGGTTCTCCTCCAGGCCACCCAGGAACATCAAAAGGTCCTGGTTCCCAGGGATGGCAGCAGGAGATCCTCCATCTTGTTCTAAGCACTTAGGAGCCCTATACTTAGCAACAGCTGCACCCTGGTCTCCACCCATCTCACTGAGGCCAACTCCATCCTCAAAGCTCTTTTTTTATCTTTTATGGCATGTGGGTGCCACTGGCAAGACCAGCATTTGTTACCCATCCCTAATTGCTGGTCCATTTCAGAGGCAATTAACAGCAATTAACATTGCTGTGGGTCTGGAGTCACCTACATGAGGACAGTAGATTTCCTTCCCTCAGTATATTATTCAAACAGATTTTTTTAAACCAACAAAATGATAATTTCTTAGTCATTATTACTGAGATTAACTTTTAACTCTAGACTTTCTACAACATTAATTGAATTGTGGGATTTGAGCCCACATTCCTAGAACATTAACTGAGGCTACTGGATTACTAACTCAGTGACATTACTATTGCACCACTTCCTCCCTTCTCTGCATGGCAGAAACCTCTTTTTGTTGATGCAGCCATGTCCATAATCACTAATGCAGCAACCCTGAAACTGGAAGCCTTTACCCTGCACCCTCCCTCAATCACCTTTCATCTTTCCTTCATCACCCTTGACCCTCATTCCATTACCTTTGCCCTATCTTTGGTGACATTTGACTCACTCCCATCACACTTAACCAGCTATTACCATACCGTCTTTCAACACTGACTTACCCCGTATGATGCAACTTCCTCCCTCTGTTCCCCATCAGGCTTTGCAGGGCTGCCACTCTCCCTCCCTTGCTCACTCGCTCACTCCTTCTCTTCCTCCCTCCTTCACTCAGTCACCTGACGATCTTAATCATCTATGTCTCCTCTCCAGTACATGAATAAAGCTCCCCAGAGGGGAAAAACAGCTCCAACTCAACCCAAATTCATCAAGAAGACCAAGTCACCAGCTGTATGTCCATGTTTAAGTGGTTGTGAGTCCAAAGGCAATTGTTTCTCATTAACTGCTTACTTAATTGCAAAGGTACAGTAAGGTCTGGCAATGGTAGCAAAGTGCTTGAATATTTGAAGGCGGGTTAGTTTGATTCTTTATTAACAAGGGGATGGAAGGTAATCGGAGCAGGCAGGAACCTGGGGTTGAATCTACAAGCAGATCAGCCATGATCCTATTGAATAGTGGAGCAGGCTCAAGGGACCAAGTGGCCAATTCCTGCTCCTAATTCATATGTACATATGCGAACAGATCTTCCACATTTGGCAAAGTATCGGATGGCTCACATTCCAGTACCTTCTAATCCCCACATAGAACCACTTGAATTTGATACTTTCACTATGGCAGTAGCCAAATTATTCTGTTTAGGCTTAGAGATAACTTTTTCAGACTAAAGTCTTTCAGTTCTTGCCCTATCTCCTCTCTTAGATCATAGAGTACTGGATGTGACCTATAAGGAACTGCTGAAAGGATGCTTCCTCTTCTGGGAGAGGCTAGAACCAGAGGATGCAGTTTAATAAGGGATTTCCCTTTTAAGATGGAAATGAGGGAAAAAATCTCTCAGAGTTATGAACCTGTCAAACTTTCTTCCCCAGAGAGTGATGGAGGCAATGTTAATGAATATTTAAAGATTGAATTAAATAGATACTTGATTGACAAATTTGTCGAAGGGTATGGGGGTTGGAAGGAGAATGGAGTTGAGGTCACAATCAGATCAGATCTTATTGAAGGGTAGACTGACCTACACTGTTCCAAATTTATATGATTGTATGCATGATCAAGGGTTGTGAACGAAGCCCAGTCCATCACACAAACCAGCCTCCCTTTCATTGACTCTGTCTATACTTCCTGCTGCCTTTGCAAAGCAGGCAGTATAAGCAAGTTCCCCACATACCCCAGGCACACTCTCTTCCAGCTTCTTCCGTCTGGAAAAAGATAGAAAGTCTGAAAACATGTACCAACTGACTTAAGACCAGCTTCTTCCTGTTGCCATTAGATTTTTGAATGGACCTACCCTACAGTAAGTTGATTTTTCTCTACACTCTAGCTATGACTGTAACACTACATTCTGCATCCTCTCCTTTTCTTCCCCCCATGAACTCTATGAGTGGTATGCTTTGTCTCTATAGGGTGCAAGAAACATGGTTGTACAGTGGTTAACACTGCTGCCTCATGGCTCCAGGGACCTGAGTTCAATTCCCAGCTTGGATCACTGTCTGCGTGGAGTTTGCACATTCTCCCTGTGTCTGCATGGGCTTCTTCTGGATGCCCTGGTTTATTCCCATGGTCCAAAGATGTGTGGGTTGATTGGCCATGCTAAATTGTCCCTTAGTGTCTTGGGATGTGTAGGTTAAAGGGGTAAATATGTGGTGTTGTGGAGATAGGGCCTAGGATGGGATTGTAGTTGGTGCAGACTCGATGGGCTGAATGGCCTCCTTCTGTACTGTAGAGTTTCTATGAAACAATGCTGTATACTGTATCCTAATACAT
Source organism: Carcharhinus amblyrhynchos (assembly GCF_965287045.1). Taxonomy (NCBI): domain Eukaryota; kingdom Metazoa; phylum Chordata; class Chondrichthyes; order Carcharhiniformes; family Carcharhinidae; genus Carcharhinus; species Carcharhinus amblyrhynchos. The sequence continues at coordinate 86,007,805 of NC_137331.1, read as the reverse complement.
ATGACAATAAAAATCAAATCAAATGAATGGCCATAAGAGGGTGCTTTTACAGTTTTATGATTTTTTTAAAAAGTTTTTTTTTACTTGATCTTGATCAATTGGGCCAGTAGGCTGACGAATGGCAGATGGAGTTTAATTTAGATAAATGCAAGGTGATGCACTTTGGTAGACTGAACCAGGGCAGGACTTATCCAGTTAATGGTAGAGATTTGGGGAGAGTTATAGAACAAAGAGATCTAGGAGTACAGGTTCATAGTTCTTTGAAACTTGAGTCACAGATGGACAGAGTGGTGAAGAAGTCATTCGGCATGCCTGGTTTCATTGGTTAGAACATTGAATACAGGAGTTGGGATGTCTTGTTGAAATTGTACAAGACATTGGTAAGGTTATACTTGGAATACTGTGTACAGTTCTGGTCTCCCTATTATAGAAAGGATATTATTAAACTAGAAAGAGTGCAGAAAAGAATTACTAGGATGCTACCGGGACTTGATGGTTCAAATTTTAAGGAGAAGCTGGACAGACTGGGACTTTTTTCTCTGGAGCACAGAAGGTTGAGGGATGATCTTATAGAGGTCTATAAAATAATGAGGGGCATAGATCAGCTAGATAGTCAATATATTTTCCCAAAGGTAGGGGAGTCTAAAACTAGAGGGCATAGGTTTAAGGTGAGAGGGGAGAGATACAAAAGTGTCCAGAGGAGCAATTTTTTCACACAGAGAGTGGTGAGTGTCTGCAACAAGCTGCCAGATATGGAGGTGGGCACAATTTTATCTTTTAAAAAGTGTTTAGGCAGTTACACGGGTACAATAGATATAGAGGGATATAGGCCAAATGTCGGCAATTGAGATTAGCTTAGACGGTTAAAAAGAGGGGTGGCATGGACAAGTTGGGTTGAAGGGTCTGTTTCCATGCTGCAAACCTCTATGACTCTAGGAACTCTATTGTTAGGACATGGAATGCTAAAACAATAGTGCAAGCAGAAACCAATGATAACTTTTAAAATTAAAGCATATGAATAGCTTTAAAAAATGGTGTTGGGGAAGGGAGGGGAATAGCTCTTTCAATCATACAGATAGAAAAAGCAAAATGGCCTTCTTCTATCCTGTAACATTCTGATCATATGAATGAGGTTTCCATCCATTGCAAACATCAATGAACCAAAGTCATCTTGCCACAAAGGATTCCAGTCATTTTTGTTTCACTAAACACACATCTTTCTGATGTAAGAACAATTGAAATGAAGATCACAGTTTTGGGTTGTTTGTTTTTGTTCACTTTTTTTTTATTCCATCATTTTTCTTCCTAGACTTTACCACAGAAACCAAAGTTTTTTCTAGACATCTGCACTGGTAACTGTGCGAGAGGGAGAAGAGCTGGAATTGCTTTATTCAGCGTCAATCCTTGTTCATGCCTTGAAGTGAAATATTTTTCAACCCTTGCGGTGCTTATTCACTAAATGTTGGAAATTTCTGTTTACTTAAAGTTGTTCAAGGGGAGTGATCAGTAAGCAAGTAAACAATTTAGAGAGTTATGTCACAATGAGTAGAAAAAGTAAATCCAGATGACCCAATTACTGATCGATCACAAAGACCGATCACAAACATGTGCATAAGATAGGAAGGTGATGGCCTTGTGGTATTATCGATAGACAATTAATCCACAAACTCAACGAAAGTTCTGGGGACCTGGGTTTGAATCCCACCATGGCAGATGTTGGAATTTTTAAAAAGAATCTACTGATGACCATGAAAACATTGTCAATTGTTGGAAAAAAGCATCTTGTTCATTACTGCCCTTTAGGGAAGGAAATCTGTTGTCCTTATCTGGCCTACGTGTGACTCCAGAGCCACAATGTGGCTGCCTCTCAACTGCCCTCCAAAGGCAACTAAGGATGGGCAATAAATGATGGCCAGTCAGCGACATCCATATCTCACGAATGAATAGAAGAAAAAATATGATACTTTAAAAATAGTAAAAAAAGTGACCCCTTATCACCACGTCAGTTTGCTATTCTTCTTTTGTGAGAATGTCTGCATTAATAACACACACCTACATGCACTCTTCAGAATGACAGCTGAGGTGTTCAAATATTTATATGTAACATATATAGGCACTAAACAACATGTGAACAACACAGTACACTTTCATCTAAACCAAAATATATAAATGGCAAACATTTAGGCCTTTAGAAGTGTTGCTGAGTGAGTGGTGATAGATACCTTAAAAGTTCTGAGGGTTGCAATATTTGTGTGATACATGTGTATGTAAAAAGCTTCATGCTCCTAGAAATTTAATGGTAATGACTGTTGGCTAAATAATAAAATGAACCATTCCTTATTTTTAATCAAGCCCCCTATCTTGGCTATTACTTCATAAGTCATGAAGATAAATTTGAGAGCGTGGAAGGCTAAACCAACATGGGAAAGTCTGTCTTGCAGATGTATGTTACCAGAGATCAGGATCTGGTTTGCATTAATGGGCTCTAGCATTCATTTCCTGAGTAAAATCGAAAAATTGTTGCTGAAGCACTAAATGCTGAATGTTCATAAAGGAAATGGGCTTCTAAAATAATTCAGCAGACCTTTCAAACATTATTTGATGGTACTGCAGAATTGTCACAAACATACTGATTGCATGAAGTTGATACTTCTTGGTAATAATGATCAGCAAAATAAAATTTCTTTGAGTTTTGTGAGAATCTTTGAAGGGACAGAAGGGGACAATTGTGTCTTTTAAAAATCATTTAGACTTTTACATAGGTAAGATGGGTATAGAAGGATATCGGCCAACTGGGACTAGCTTAGTGATAAAAACTGAACAAGTCGGGCCGAAGGACTTGTTTCCATGATGTAAACCTTTATGATTTTATCAGACTTCTAGCTTCTGGAATTATTGTACAAGTATTGCTCCCTGCCAAAAGAAAAATATTTTCATTTGAACAGCCATTAAGCTATAGTTGATATTTATCCTATTAATCCTTTTGCCGTAGTACTTATAAGATATTTCAAACTGTTAATTAGTACAGCAAAAATCCGAGAGCAAAAACTGTAAGGAATGTTACATTCAGTGTAACACATTTGGGTAATGCATCTCTCTTTATGGGGGACTTGTGGTGCAACAGGTAACACTCTGTCTCTGAGCTAGAAACTCCAGGTTCAAGTCCCACTCCAGGACTTGATGGCCAAGGAAGTTGTTTTCATAAAATCAGCCAAACAGGTTGAGTGTGTCAATACATCAAATGGATGGTGATAAGACTGGGAGAGACTCTTGGTCAGCCATTTTTGATGTGGAGTGGTAATCCTCAAGCCTCTAGTGACGGACTAACAACTGAGTATATATTTGTATGATTGCATGATTGCTTTAAGAGCCGGTCACATGATTTAATGATGATGTCATTGGGGTGTGTCACAAACTCCTGCCTTAGTTTTATTTAGTGCTCTGTATGGGCAACAACTTTTATAATAAACCCTATCACAGTCTGTTGGGTTAGAACAAGATCAAAGAAAATTACATCATGGGTTTAGGCCCTTTGGCCCTCCAAGCCAGGACTGACCATGCTACCCGACTGAACAAAAATCCCCTTACCCTTCCGGGGACTACATCCCTCCATTCCCATCCTATTCATGTATTTGTCAAGACGCCCCTTAAAAGTCACTATTGTATCTGCTTCCACTATTTCCCCCAGAAGCGAGTTCCAGGCACCCATTACCCCACTATCCTCTGTGTAAAAACCCTGCCTCTTACATTGCCTTTAAGCCTTGCTCCTCGCAGCTTTAACCTATGTCGCCCCGTTATGGATTCTTCCACCCTGAGAAAAAGCTTCTGACTATACACTCTGTCTGTGCCCCTCATAATCTTGTAGACTTCTATCAGGTTGCCCCTAAACCTCTGTCGCTCCAGTGAGAACAAACCAAGTTTCTCCAACCTCTCCTCATAGCTAATGCCCTCCACACCAGGCAACATCCTGATAAATCTTTTTGTACTCTCTCCAAAGCCTCCACACCCTTCTGTTGGTGTGGCGACCAAAATTGAACACTATATTCCAAGTGCTCTCCTGGGTTGAATGCTCTCCTCAGCCAGTATGCCCTTGCTCACTATCAAAGGGGTTTTATGTACTTGCCCAGATAGCCAATCATGCAGGGAAACAAGAGCAGTGACTGATCTGGGGAGCACTGCACCAAGGGTAAACTGCTGAGTGGTACACACACATCAGTGCTGATTTAGTGGGCATAACTGGGTGAACAGTCAGACTACAGGTATACGAATTGAGTTATAGCTGAACGATTTCAGCTGCGAATGAATATTCATTACTGATATGCTTCACCATTAGACTTGCCTTTGTCAGTAATGAGCTTGCAGCCCCCACCTGTCAACATATGAGTGGATCCATTCATCTATAATGACTGGTTACTTACCCATCACAGTGGCCCAGACTTCCCTCACACATGGCAGGGGCTCCAGGGTGGCAGTGGCCCAACAGCAGAAGAAGGCAGACTCAGAATAGTCATTTTAACACTTAGCTATCTTCCCCTTATGGCATTGAATCGTCTTCCCCACTGGCCCCTACTCTTTCCCCCTTTCTGGGCTGGGGCCTTTGGCCCTTGCCCCTGTAGCCCTGTTACCTGAACCCCTACAGTGCATTTGTCCCTTCAACCTACGTAATGGCCCATTCTGGTGCTGGAGCGTTTGCCAGCACACCCCCATGCATTTCTTGGTATACTCCCATGCTTCTCCTGGTAAACCCCTGCCTCTGCCAATACCCCCCCTCACCTCTTTCAGTACCCCTGGAGTCTTTACCAGTACCACACCCCTCCCCTCAACTGCTGGTACCCCTGAGGCCTCTGCCAGTCTTCCCAAAGTCTCTCCTGAAACCCTCCGCCCCCCACCTCTGCCCCCCCGCCTCCCACCCCCCCCAAGTGCTTTTCCAGTGCTGTCTCACCTGTCTGACAGAGCGGTGCTGCCTCATGAGCTGTTCATTCACCTCGAAGCTCCCCTCAAAGGCCACCTTGTCTGGTGCACTCCTTTTGAAAGCAGCCATACCTCATGCCATCATAACATCACACCACCATGGGTGAACTCTTGAAATGGGGGCATGGAGGCCTGATACTGGGAGCAAATTAATGGAAATGAAGTTCCAAACATTGGATGTTGAGAAATGCTTTATGTCCCTGACAGGCAGAGAAGCAATTACAGCAGGATTTCCCAATGATGTAAAATCAGATTTGGACCTATCATGAGACTTTCCACTCCCGTTGCAAAACCACCCTGAAAAAAAGGTGTGGAGACTTCCATCCACGATTTATGCCATATGTACAGTATGGATGTTGGTGAATATCCCCGCTCTTCTGTACTGCCTTCACTAGTTCATCCGCAGCTCCTAGAGGTGTCCCTTTCCACAATGGCTGCTGCTCTCACTCATCTTCCTACTGTTCTTCTCCCAATGTTGAGTAACCAGAATGCCACCCAGTGTGATAAGTTTCCATTCCCTCTCTGATGCAACTGAACTAATTGTGAAGAGGAGGCTATGGCCCAGTGATATTGCCACTAGACTATTAATTCAGAAATTCAACCAAGTTCTAAGGACCTGCCATGGTAGCTGATAGAATTTGAATTCAATAAAAAATACCCGGAATTAAGAATTTACTGATAACCATGAAACCATCATCGATTGTTGGAAAAACCCATCCGGTTTAGGGAAGGAAATCTGCCATCCTTACCTGGTCCGGCCTACATATGACTCCAAATCCACAGCAATGTGGTTGGCTCTCAATTACCCTCTAAACAAGGCAACAAGGAATGGAAAACAAATGCTGGCCAGCCAGCAACACCCATGTCCCACAAATGAATTAAAAAAGAATGTATATAATAGCTTACTATTTGAATGATCCCTCCCAATCAACAACACCAACAGCTTACAATTATAGAGTGTTTTTAATGTAATGAAACATCCTGACATGTTTTACAGGAGCATTATGAAACAAAGAATGATACTGAATTACGTAAGGAGATATGAAATCAGGCAGAGAAGTTGGTTTTAAGGTGTATCCTAAAGGAGGAAATTGAAGCAGAGAGGTTTAAGGAGATCATTCCAGAGCTTGGGGTGTAACGAGTTGAATGGTGGATTGAAAAAAACTGGGGAAATTCAAAGGCTGGAATTTGAGGAGTCCAGATATATCAGAGTGTTGTGAGCTTGGTGAAGATTAAAGAGATTGGGCGGGGCAAGTTCATGGAGGGATTTGAAAACAAAGATGAGAATGGTAGCCCATGTAGGTCAGTAAACATCGGGCAGATAGGGGAAGGGGAGTGGCTTTGAGTTAAGATATAAGCAGCAGAATTTTGGTTGAATTTATGTAGGGTAGAACTTGCACTACCAACTAGGAGTGTGTCATCAAAATAGGTGCCAAAACAGGTTTCAGGGAGATAACTAAATCTGACACTTCATAGGTAAGTTCCCTTTATGCTTCACTCCTATTATTCATAGAACATGAAACATAGAACATTACAGCGCAGTACAAGCCCTTCAGCCCTCAATGTTGCGCCGACCAGTGGAACCAATCTAATGATCCTCTAACCTAAACTATTCCAATGTTATCCATATGCCTATCCACTGACCATGTGAACGCCCTTAAAGTTGGCGAGTCCACAACTACTGCAGGTAGGGCATTCCACGCCCTTACTACCCTCTGAGTAAAGAACCTACCTCTGACATCCATCCTATTATTACCACCCCTCAATTTAAAGCTATGTCCCCTCGTGTTAGGCCCATCACCATCCAAGGAAAAAGGCTCTCACTGTCCACCCTATCTAACCCTCTGATCATCTTGTATGCCTCAATTAGGTCACCTCTTGGCCTTCTTCTCTCTAACAAAAATAACCTCAACACCCTCAGCCTTTCCTCTTAAGACCTTCCCACCATACCAGGCAACATCCTAGTAAACCTCTGCACCCTTTCCAACGCCTCCACATCTTTCTTATAATGCGGCGACCAGAACTGTACGCAATATTCCAAGTGCGGCCGCACCAGAGTTTTGTACAATTGTAACATGACCTCACGGCTCTGAAATTCAATCCTTCTACCAATAAAAGCTAACACACCGTACGCCTTCTTAACAACCTTAACAACCTGGGTCCCAACTTTCAGGGAGCTATGCACATGTACCCTGAGATCTCTCTGCTCGTCAACACTACTAAGAGTCCTTCCATTAGCCCTATATTCTGTACTCCTGTTACTCTTACCAAAGCGAATCACCTCACACTTTTCCGTATTAAACTCCATCTGCCACCTCTCGGCCCAGCTCTGCAGCTTATCTATGTCCCTCTGCAAACTGTAACACCCGTCCTCACTGTCTACAACTCCTCCGACTTTGGTGTCGTCAGCAAATTTACTAATCCATCCTTCTACACCCTCATCTAGGTCATTTATAAAAATGACAAACAGCAGTGGCCCCAAAACAGATCCCTGAGGTACACCACTTGTAACTGGACTCCAGGCTGAATATTTCCCATCAACCACCACCCTCTGTCTTCTATCAGCTAGCCAATTCCTATCCAAACTGCTAAATCACCCTCAATCCCATGCATCTGCATTTTCTGCAGTAGCCTACCATGGGGAACCTTATCAAACGCTTTGCTAAAATCCATATACACCACGTCAACTGCCTTACCCTTATCCACCTCTTTGGTCACCTTTTCAAAAAACTCAATAAGGTTTGTGAGGCACGACCTACCCTTCACAAAACCTTTTTTTTCCTTTAATTTTAAAAACGCCCAGCAACTGGCCCAGTGTCAGCCCGGACATGGGCTACTCCACAGCCCCGCCCCCTAACACACAGCTCCGCCCCAACACACAGTAATTCCACCAGTATTACTGCTAAATCAGTGGTCTGTACACCTGATTCTCACAAAATGGCATTGTAGCCCTCTTTATATCATGTTGCTATTCGTCCATCATCGTTGATGGGCACATCGACACCATTAGTCATTTTGAGGCTGGATGCGGTGTGTCCGAAGAGGACTGATCAGGCCAGTTCGGGCACAGAATGTCCTGGCATATATTGGACAGACTTGTGTAGGCTTTATATCATAGGACCCAATAAAAATATCTAAATTAATGTCATGAAGGACCTGAAAAAGGTGGTGTGCATTGAATTGGGAACAGGAATGAGATGGTAAGCCTTTCTCCATAATTTTCAAGTTGCTACCACCCTATTTGCACATAGCAGAGTTAGTTAATATACAGCCCTAACATTAGTTATAAAAATTCCATGAGAAACAAATAACAATTCATCAATTTTACAATTTTGGCTCTTTAAAACAATTGAAAGTTCATTGTATTTCTAAATTCAAGAAAATATTACTCAGTGTCTGCCTAATGTCCTGAGCCAAACTGCATGGTTTATTCCAAATGCGTTTTTAAAAATTAATTCTATAAATTAAGCGTTCACAATGACATGAATTCTGATTATATACCACACTCTCTGTGTGTTACTGAAGTTGCATCTCACTCTTTAGATGCCGTAAATTGATGCTATTAATCCTGCCACTGCTTTGAAAAGTCAATGCAGATATATAATTAGTTGTTGAGCTGAACTTGTAGCTGGTGCTCCACGTCATTCATCATAAAAAAAATCACTTTAGCCAAAGAAAAGTAAAACCACTTCATACCCATTAACAGCTGACCTCATGGGTTACTGAGGCAATCGTGGGATTATTGCAGATTTCAGATGCTTCTATTATGTTTGACATTGCTCAGGGACAATCTTCTGCACATGTTCAAAAAGTTAATTATTTTATGTGGATTTGTTTCTTTTGCTTTAAGCCTAAAGTAATTAGTGCATTTTTGTGTTTCAGCATGATATTTTTTGAAATAAACAAAATACTAATTTCTTAGCACTTTAAGATAAGTTGCGTCTCCATCAGTGGTTCAATGTCAAATGTTCTTTGAAAATGCTCCTCCGAACCAACTTGGGATGTTTAACTATGTCAACAGCACTGTATAAAATGTAAATTGTTGTTGCTATTGTTAAACCAAATTATTTTTTGGTTGACCTCCACTTTTATGATGCATTGCACTTGCCAATCCATTATAAACAGGGACATTGACAAGTTTACACGCGGCACACAAACGTGTACTCATTTTCTTCCCTCACTGGGTGGAATGTTCAAGAGCTCATTATTAACTGGCTTCCTGATCAAGAGATCTTAGCTGATAGATTGCTGCTGCTCTGTACCCAAACCAGACTTGCAAAGTGAAGGGAAAATCTGATAGGATGTCCCAATTGCACTTTCCATGTGTGTGACCTGGAGTACTGTGATAAATATGTAAGGAAGCATTAGGATCACATATATCCTGAAAAATATTGAATAAGTCAAACTGCCTTCTTACTTTGTTCACCGTGAAACCACAGTAAAGCACATGAATGCACCAAAAAAACTAGTATGGATCCACCATAGAAAGGTTAGGGATTGAAAGAGGCCATTCAGCCCATTGTGTCTGTGCTGGCTAAAAAGGAAGGAAAAAGAAACTAGCCACTCATTTTAATCTCACTTTCCAGCACCTGGCCTGTGGCTTTGCAGGTTACAATGCCTCAGGTGAAGATCCATGTAGCTTTTAAATGAGTTGAGCGTTTCAGTCCCAAACACCAGTTCAGGCAGTGAATTCCAGATGCCCATCACCATCTAGAATCATAGAATCCCTACAGTGCAGAATCCCTTTAGTGAGGAAGAAGCCATTTGACCCATCTGGTCTGCACTGATTCTCTGACAGAGCATCTTACTCAGACCCTCTCCTTCTCTCTAATTCTGTAAGCCCACATATTTATCATGGTCAATCCACCTAACCTGCATGTCTTTGGACATAATCTAGTCAAGCAGACCAGCATGGCTTCATGAAAGGCAAATCATGTCTGACTAATTTATTAGAGTTTTTCGAGGAAGTCTCAACCAGAGTGGAAAGAGGGGAAGAAGCTGACGTATTGTTTTGGACTTCCAGAAGGTATTCAACAAGGTACCTCACAAATGGTTAAGTCTTTAAGTGCCCAAGGTATGGAGAGTATCTTAGCAGCAATAGAGAATTAGCTAACAGACAGGAAACAACAAGTGGCGATAAGGGGGTTCCCTTTCAGATTTATGACCTGTAACCAGTGGGGTTCCGCATGGATCAGTGCTGGGACCACAATTGTTTACAAAATATATTCTATTGGAAGAAAGAAGCAAATGTACTGGAGCTATATTTGCAAATGACACAAAAATAGGTGGAAAGCCAAGTTGCGAGAAGAAAACAGTTTACAAAGGGATATTGATAAGTAAAGTAAGTGGGCAAAATGTTGGGAGTAGAATGTGGGAAAATGTGAAATTGTTCACTTTGGAAGGGAGAACGAAAGAACAGTGCGTCCAAAGAGGTGTAGGTTAGCTAGATTAGCCATGGTAAATATGTCGTTATCGAGATAGGGCAGTGGGGTGCGGGGAGCTTGGTCAGATGTTTTTTCAGTAGTCAGTGCAGATCCAATGGGCCAAATGGCCTGTTTCTGCATGTAGGGATTCTATGATTCTATGGTTTTATTATTTAAATGGAGAAAAACTACAGAAAGTGACAACACAAAGGGATTTGGGGGTACTTGTGCAGGAAACATAGAAAGCTAGCCAACAGGTACAGTAGGTAATCAGGAAGGCTAATGGAATGTTGGACCTTATTTCAAGGGGGTTGGAGTATTAGAATAGGGAAGTCTTGCTGCCATTATACAAGATACTAGTGAGCCACATCTGGAGTACAGTGAGCAGGTTTGATCCCTCTTGAAGACATTGTAGCTAAATTTGAAACAATGTGCATCATAGCTATTCAACACCCATCTTCTAACTTTCTATTCTTGCAAACAGCAGTCTGCCACAAATTCACCAACTGATGAAAACCCACACACTGGTTGAAACCATCCACTTTGCACCGCCTTCCTTTCATCCTGGCATCACATATCGAACACTCTTCCTGAGCAAAATCTACGGCAGTCACCCTTTGGATCAAGGAATGGGAAATGTGGGAAATCATCAACTTGTGTCCTTGTGATAACAGGTTTTGAACTGCCACAGCAACAATTGCATTCACTAAATAGATTTTGGACAAGTCAAAAAATCTCTGCAGTCAACCTCCACCACAAGGGCCTCAGTGCAAACCCTTGTGGATTGGTAGAAAGACATAACCAATGCTGCATGTTACTGAGGAGTGTCCCCTGTACAAACTAATGATGCACTAACAATGTTAAACTCAGCAAATGAGAAGGCTATTGTTTGGATACAAGGATTTGCATTCAGTGAAGAATAAAATAACATTATATTGCTCCCCCATTTTTAAAATAAAATATTCTAGTATGCTTTTTCCTTCTTGAACTATATTTCCAAATGAAGGTTAGTAATTGGTCTTTTTGATCTCCTTACAGTTTTGGAGCAGAGTCAGGTTTTGGACCATTTGGCTTTTGTTCAGGGCTCACACAAGATCCTATTTCTTTTGTTCAGACATCTGCTATTTTTTTCTTTCGATCTACCATTTTATTTTTGTGGTTCACGATCTCTGCAAGTTTATAAACAGCCTATGTTTGTATGTTCCTGCTTAATTATCTTTTCAAACTTAGCTTTTAGGTTACTTAAGTCTTTCTCTCTTGATTCAATTCCAGTTGTAATGTTTTATTGTCATAAACGTCTACATGAACTCTTTGAAGTGGTCGAGATGGAGCTTTGGGTGGCTTCCTTCTACAATTTTGACAGTACATTTTTTAATCAATTATTCCAAATCACTGTCCAGAACAGGCCAAAAATCAAGATGCCTGGCTATGGATTGCCTGTTGACTATTGTTATATGTTCAGTATTGAGTTCTGCAAAAATCCTATCTCCCAAAGCACCAGGCATTACCATTTTGAGATCCCACTTGATGCAGCCCTGCTCACACAACAACTTACAGTTGTTTCAGTTTTTTGTCAGTACACAGATCAGACTTTGTCCAACCATTCTGTTCATAGACTCCCTTCAATCTTCCTGAGTTCCAATTGCAATTTTAGTTACTGTGATTGAAAAATCTTTAGATCTTCCCCTATTGTAAAGATTTCACAGCCTACTTGAGTCTTAATATGGCAAACATAGCAGTCCCCCATCAACAATAGTATTCTCTTTCAAACAGCGATATTCAATGTTGTAGACATTCTGGACAGGATTTTCCAGCCACACTCTTCCCAAGACTGGAAAATCTTGCCTGAGGTCAATGCGCCTTTGCATGGTCCACCTCCCCATCTGCTACTATTCCCGCAGCAGGCAGGACGGCAAAATTCCACCCTCTGTGCGAGAAGCATGGCCTCCTGCTGTATCTTTGATTCTGCCATTGGCGGTGTTACAGACTTTGGTCTTAGGATAGTTAAAGATTTATGACCTTTTACTTGTATGAATTTTCTACCCAAGAAAAAGTGATTTTTTTTATTCTGAAGATGATTCAGAATGTTTCCTTTTCTATTTGCAGACAATTGCATTCAGTTGTGGTAAATATACATGACACAAATGCTGTGGGCTTCTTTTGACCACCATCTCTGACTTGACTAATCAATGGACATGGAACATAGAACATAGAACACTACAGCACAAACAGGCCCTTCAGCCCACAAGTTGCGCTGATCATATCCCTACCTACCAGGCCTATCTATAACCCTCAATCCCACTCAATAGTTTGAAGCTTTAGCTTTAGGTCATGATTTGTGTCATAATGAATTATTACCCATCCCTAATTGCCCTTGAGAAGATGGAGGTAAGATTTCCTCTTATAATCCACGTGATGTAGGTTCACGAACAGCAGGATTAGGAAACAGTTTCCAAGATTTTGATCCAGCAACAGTGAAGGAATGGCAATATAGTTCCAAGTCAGTATGCTGTATGGTCTGGAGTGGGACTTGCAGCTGGTGGTGTTCCCATGCCTCTACTGCCTTTGTCTTTCGAGGTGTTTGAGGTCCTGGCTTTGGAAAGTGCTGGCAAAGGAGCCTTGGTGAGTTCCTGCGTGCATCTTGTAGATGGTACACACTGCTGCCATTGTGCAGTGGATGGCAAGATAGGCTAGTTAGATGATGCTCCTTGGTTCTCTGGGAAAGCAGTCCAATCATATAGCTGACTTTTGGGAACCTTAGCCCTCACCCCTAACCTGGTCACTCAACCATTAAGTTTCTCATGCCATTTCCATGCCCCTTCATATACCCATGATTCCAGCCCCCCCATGCTGACATCCCCCACACTCCTTCATCATCCCATGTCTATTCCATAACCCCACATGATCGTTCCATGTGTTCTCATATCTCCATGTCCCTTTCATGTGTGTAACGTGAAAGAATTTATTTTGGTAGGAAGAATGCAGCAAAACAATATAAAATGAAGGGTCCAATTCTAAAGACGGTGCAGGCGCAGAGTGACCTTGGTACATTTACACATAGATCATTGAAGATGACAAGATAGACTGAGAGTTCAATTAAAACAGGAAATGATCAAAAAACTCAACAGGTCTGGCAACATCTTTTATTTTATTTGCAATCAAGATGGTCTGAAGTTGTTGAACTCAATGTTGAATCCAGGAGGCTGTAAAGTACCTAATTGGAAGATGGTGCTGTTCCTCCAAACTTGCACACCTCCACCAAAATCACTCTTCCTACCATGTCCCTACCTGACTCGACATCCCAGCCCCCATGTCTGGACCTAACACTCCCTCAATGACTGCACCTGACCCTTGGCCGCACCACCCATTTACAGACCTGACCCATACCTCACTGCCTGCTCCCCCCCGTGTGCAGACCCAACCCACTGGCAGTCCCAAACCAAGCCCCACACCCATGTCCTTACATTAACACTGCAATGAAGTTACTGTGAAAATCACCTAGCCGTCACACTCTGGGGCCTATTCGGGTACACTGAGGGCAATTTAGCATGGCCAGTACATCTAACCAGCACAATCCGTGCCCATCCCCATTTTACCCGACACAGCCCGTCTGCTGATGTCTGAACATCCACATCCCATTCACTTACCTTTGAAACTTACCTTTTTCCTTTCAATGGTCCCTTTAAACTCACCTATTTTATAGCAGCTAGCGCCATAAAAAAAGGGAGCAGGTCCTCTTTCACTTCGCTCCTTTTACACTTGGCTGCTGGAAACCCTGAGCAGCTTCACTCTTTCAGTCTCAACTGAGTAAGACAGGGGCTTTGGATTTGAAGTGAAGATAAGTCACTATGGATTGACAACTGATTGCTATTCCCAAGAGGTTACGGGTCATTACAGTTCACAGGATGGTGTTAAGCGCACACTGCAGGATCTATCTGGAGTGCAGAACCTTCCTTTAAGCTTCATGCATGTTTTGTTGTAGTTGTCCTCTGTGAAACTGGTAGTTCTACGAAGAGGCATCAAGAGCTATGGGAATATTGGGAACCATTTGTCACCCAGCAGGTGATGTTATAACTGATCCCCGTCTGCTTTTTCAGGTGATGTAAAAGCAACTTTGGTACTAATCAACAAGGAACAGGTAAATTCTCCCAGTGTCTTGGCTAAATTTTTATGCCTCAATAAACATCCAAAAACAATTCAAAAGCAGAAAGTGTTGGAAAATCTGAAAATGCTGGCTGTATGGTGGCAGAGTGGTTAGCACTGCTGCCTCTCAGCGCCAGGGATCCACATTCAATTCCCAGCTTGGGTCACTGTTTGTGTGGAGCCTGCCCCTTCTCCTCATGTCCTCATGGGTTTCTTCAAGATGCTCTGGTTTCCCCCCACAATCCAAAAAATGTGCTGGTTGGTGGATTGGCCATGCTAAGTTCTCCCTCACTGTTCCAACTAGGGGATTTTCACAATAACTTCATTGCAGTGTTAATGTAAGCCTACTTGTGACACCAATAAATAAACTTTAAAAATCTCAGCAGGTCTGGCAGCATCTGTGGGGAGAGAACTGAGCTAATGTTTCGAATCTGGATGGCACTTTGTCAGAGCTGAAGATTACCTGGTCACTTGTAGCATTGTTATTTGTGGGATTTTACTGTGCTTAAGGCTGAGGTATTTGCTACATAGTGACGGCACTTTCAAAATGCTTCACTGGCTGTAAATCACTCTGGGAAAGCTTAAAACAGAGAAAGTGTTACATATAATTGCAAGTCTATTCTTTCTTCTTTCTGAATTCGATATACGTTGCTCAGAATTATTATTTTTTTCTGATCTGACATTGCAGATGATTCTTTCATTCCAATTGATGTGAGTAGATTGCAGCAGCGAGACATGGTATTAAAACATATTTCCCCTGATGATATAGCAGTGAATAATGACTTGGCTGGTTGTCCCTTTCTCTGTTGTGTTTGCTGTGTACTCACACTGTGTTGGTATGCCAGAGGTTATATTAGTTCCAATCTGATTGGTTGAAGAGATGCATAACCACCTGAATTGAATAAAGCTAGAATGTCTTAAGAATGAGCTCCGGCCTATGTAATAGGCTGTGGGAGTCTCAGTTGTACTAATATTTGAACGCCTCCTCCACCACAGGAATGATAGAATTTTACAGATAATTATCTTTCCAGATGTTATTTAATGGAAAACATGTGGCCAGTTGAAAAACTGCAGAGAATTATTCAAGTATTCAAAGAGTTAACTCAAGCGGCATTACTTGTTTATCAGAATGAGTCATTCCAAAAACAAAAGTCCCATTTTCTATATAATCGTTAAAAATCGAAGTCGAATTCCATCACTAAATCCTTAAAGAAGTAAAATCATCTGCTGTAACATCCAATGGCATTTTAAACATTAATCATGTTTCTATCCAGGATATCATCCATATGTAAAACAAATGTTCAAGCAGATCGTCATGCAGGGCTAGTCATATAGCTGTTGATGTTGGATCAAATATATGTGACATGAGAAATTGTTGCAGGGGATACTTTCTCTATCAAATATTTATGGAAAATTATGAAATACAGATGTTCTTTTTTATTCCTTTTTGAAATAAATCAAGTGATTTATGTATTTTTTCTGCAGTTCAGTTTATAATCCACTGCTTGTTGAGAATGTTAGTGAGTTCAGTTTTCAATCGAATTGAAGTCAAGAAAAGCATATGTCTTCCCAAATTTGTGTGAACCCCAATTTTTGCATTTTTTTGTAGAAATGGTAATCCAAACTTTCAAATAAAGTTGGAAGAATAATGAGTAATTAAAGAGGATTTAGAGTCATCAGGTGTAGCGCTGACAATTTCTTTTCCCGCCTTATGTAAACAGAAAAGTCGGTTAACATGTTGTTAAATGCAATCTACACTATTCCCGAATTTTCCAACATTTGGAGTCAGTTGTGTCAGCATCTTGAAAATTAACATTTAATTTGGAAGTCTGAGTTCTTCCAATTGGATGATATTGTCTTGATTTTTTTTAGCAGTGTGGGACACTCTTTGCAATGTAGATTTCTCCTGACAGAGGAACATGACCGTCAGATTTCTCCATGACCCTTCTCAAACTGGCAGCAATAATCCGTGATCTGACAGCAGAAAATGTGCTTCAGGCAGGGTGACCTGCATTACTTTGTTTTTCTGCCTCCTTCCCTGAAGTAAAATGTTTCACTTCTATGTGGCACTCAGTCCAAAAAGCCCCGCAGAGACCTGGTAAACTTCACCCAGTTCAACCAAGAAGTGGACCAGTTTGATACTGTCCGTTTGCCCCTTAAAGAAGGCACAACCATTTTTAAATGATGATTTCAAGAACCCTTGTCGAGCAGAATTCTCCTGCTGCTTCTCTGAATCATGATCTGCTTATGTTGCGAAGGACTCCATTATTACCATTTAGCTTTTGTCTCTCACTGACCTCTAATAGTTCCATTTTTATTTTTCAGGTAGATTCTGAGTGCAACAAAGTCATTGTGGGCCAGCAGCTAGTTTCTATCCTCTAGCTGAGCTTCATAATTTTCCACCAAGTTTTGTCTTGTACATTAATAAAAGGTTTAATTTGAAACCACGATGACCGAGAAGCAGGTTGGGATCACTAAGAAGCTGACCGGAATAACTGTGAAACAGGTTGGGACCATTGTGATGCAGAGTAGGAGGAGCGTGACGCGGAGTGGGAGGAGCGTGAAGCAGAGCGGGAGGAGCGTGAAGCAGGCCGGGAGGAGGGTGAAGCAGATCTGGATCACTGAAATGAGAGATGAAAAAAATTCAACCTGTCACATCATAAGACAGCCAAAAATTGATTGGATGTTTCCCTGTCTTGAAAGTTAGGGAGCTAGTCAACGGCACTGGAAAATGATGCATTACATTTTTGGATAATAAGGGTGAAATAACATTTCAATCACCCTTTAAGTGACAACGGAGAAAGAGAAGTGAGTAGGTGGTGAGTCTTTATATTTTTAAGCATTAAGTTTTAGGATCTAATCAGTAGAAGAATGGCAGATCCCTGATGACTGGAGTGCACATCCTGTCGTATGTGGGAATTGCAGATCAATTGCTATGTCCTGGATAACCACATGTTCAGCTTCAGCAGCTCAGGCTCAGGGATTTGGAATTGGGCAGCAGGTGCCATCCCTGCAGCACATCAACAAGAGCTATGTGAATAATACTTCTATAGGTTGGACACCCCGTAGCTTAAGAGAATCCAAGGATTGAGGGAATGGGTGACTAACAGGCAGGCAAGAAACAGGCAGGTTAGTGAAGGAACATCCTGGCTGGAATTTTACTGTAAAAAGTCTGACAACACCAGGTTTAAGTCCAACCGATTTGACTTAAATTTGGTATTGTCAGACTTTTTACTGTGTTTACCCCAGTCCAATGCCGGCACATCCACATTATGGAATTTTACTGGCATGCCCTTCCCGATTCCAGGGGAGGTGAAGCTTGGAGAATGCCATTCTCCGTTGGCCTCAGGCAGGATTGTACGAACCTTGGATGGACGTGCCAGTAAAATTCCGCCCACAGAATGTATTTCATTCTTCACTCAGTATTTAATTCTGAATGATTAGGAAAGTGATAATTCATCTGGGGAGTCCAGTTGGAGCCAAGTCCATGGCAACGCTGCTAGCTCAGCTGTACAAGAGTCATGAAGAAAACTGGAGGCGCAATAGTGATTGGAGATATAATGGTCAGGGAAGAAGCAAGTGTTTATGCAGCTGAAGATGTGAAGGCAGCATGGTATGCTCCCTCACTGGTTCCAGGGTCGAGGATATCACTGAAAGGCAGCAGCTTTATGTCCACATTGGTACCAGTGACAAGAGTAGAAAGTGGGATGGAGTACTACAGAAGAACTCAGGGAGCTTGGCAGGAAATTAACAAATAGTACATCAAAACTAGTTGGCCGTGATTCTCTCAAAAATTTCTAAGTCCACAATTCGTGTGAAAATGGGAGTAACTCCCGCCAATTTTTTCAGATTGAATGTTCCACACTCTGAACACTGTAGAATGCCTAGCAGGATTCCCTCAGTGGTGGTCTATTCCCACTTGAGAGGCTGGTAGCATACCGCTGAGCGGGCCACTGCGCATGCACTAATCTGTCAGAGTGGAGATAGGTGCATGCACACTTGCAGAAAGACAGAAGTATTGATTGCGAGGCCATTCATTGAATGAACTGTTCAGAAGTACGCATGCCTATCACAGTTGCTGAGCTTTCCTCATTAGTGGTAAGCAGCCGTTTGTCCTAACTAATATGAGATGGAAAGCTTAAAGTGGCACACATTCAGTGCTGATATCCCACCTGCTGGCCAAGTGTGACATCTTAACTCTTCGACTGTCTAATACCTTCATGAAAGTGTCAGCGTGCAGTAAGTAGTTGGTGCACTTACCCTCTCCAGAGAGGGGCAGATCATTCATCTCTTTCTTGCACTGCTTTCTTCTCTTGGACATTTCTTTTGTTGAGTAATTCAGAACTCCTGGCCCGCAAAGAGGCACCAGGACCTATGACCGTATGAGGTAATGGTAGAGTGGGCATCTTACTGCCAGCTACACCAGGAGATTCATATAGTGCAGAAGAGGTCCTTGGGCTGATCGAGTCCACACCAACATATTAGAAACACCTGAACTCCCACTTAATCTCAACTGCCAGCACTTTGATTTGATTTGATTTGATTTATTATTGTCACATGTATTAACATACAGTGAAAAGTATTATTACTTGCACTCTATACAGACAAAACATACCATTCATACAGAAGGAAATGAGAGAGTGCAGAACGTAGTGTTACAGTCATAGCTAGGGTGTAGAGAAAGATCAACGGGAAATGTAGACAGAGTCAATGGATGGGAGGCTGATATTGGCCCATAGCCCTGAATGTTATGATGTACCAAGTGCGCATCCAGATTCCTTTTAAAGGATGTGAGGCAACCCACCTTCACCACCCTCCGAGGCAATGCATTCCAGACCATCACATAGTAAAGAAGTTTTTCCTCACATCCCTCCTAAACCACCTGCCCTCACCTTGAACCTATGTCCTCTCGTGACTAACCCTTCAACAAAGGGGAAGAGCTGCTCCTTATCCACTTTACTCATGTCTCTCATAACCTTATAGACGTTGATCAAGTTACTTCTGAGTCTTCTCTGCTCCAACAAAAACAACCCAAGCCTATCCAACCTCTCTTCATAACTTAAATGTTCCATCGCAGACTGCACCACCTCCAGGGCAATCACTTCTTTCTGATAATGTGGCAAGACCAGAACTGCACACAGTGCTCTAGCTGTGGCCTCACCAAAGTTCTATACAACTCCAACATGACTTCCCTGCTTTTGTAATCTATGCCTTAGTTGATAAAAGCAAGTGCTTTTTTCACCACCCTACTAGCATGCCCTTCCACTTTTAGAGACCTGTGGACACAAATCCCAAGGTCCCTTTCTTCCACAGAACTTCCTAGTATCCTCCCATTTATTGAGTACTTTCTTATCAAATTACTCCTCCTAAAGTGTATTACCTCACACTTTTCAGGGTTAAATTCCATCTGCCATTTATCTACCCATTTGATTATTCTGTCTATATCTTCTTATAGCCCAAGATATTCCGCCTCACTGTTAACCTCCCATCCAATCTTTGTTTCATTTCCAAACTAATCCTACCCCCCACATAATCATCAATGTCATTTATATAGCTGATGAATAATAGGGGGCTAAAAACGGATCCGTGTGATACACCTCTAGGCACTGGCTTCCAGTCACTAGATGCCTTCTGCCATCACCCTCTGACTCCTACAATTGAGCCAATTTTGGAACCACTTTATCAAATTACCTTCTTTACAAGTCTCCCATGTGGGACCTCGTTAAACACTTTGCTGAAATCTATGTAAACTATATCAATTGCATTACCCTCATCTACACACCTGGTCGCCTCTTCAAAAAATACAATCAAATTTGATAGGCATGACCTCCCTCTGATGAAGAACGTGATGTCATGTGGGATCTGAGCTGAGCTGGTAAGACGGATACAAAACTGGCTTGGACATAGAAAGCAGAGAGTAGCAGTGGGGCTCATAGAGTTTACAGCATGGAAACAGGCCCTTCAGTCCAACTTGTCCATGTCACTCTTTTTTTGAAAACATCTAAGCTAATCCCAATTGCCTGCATTTGGCCCATATCCCTCTATACCCATCTTGCCCATGTAACTAAAATGCTTTTTAAAAGACAACATTGTGCCCACCTCCACTACTATCTCCGGCAGCTTGTTCAGACACTCACTACTCTCTGTGTGAAAAAGATGCCCCTCTGGACACTTTTGTATCTCTCCCCCCTCACCTTAAACCTATGCCCTCTAGTTTTAGACTTACCTAACTTTAAGAAAAGATATTGACTATCCAGCTGATCTGTGCCCCTCATTATTTTATTGACCTCTATAAGATCATCCCTCAGCCTCCTACACTCCAGAGAAAATAGTCCCAGTCTATCCAGCCTTTCCTTATAATTCAAACCATCAAGTCCGGGTAGCATCCTAGTAAATCTTTTCTGCATTTTTTCTAGTTTAATAATATCCTTTGTCTAATAGGCTGACCAAAACTATACACAGTATTCCAAGCGTGGCCTTACCAATGCCTTGTAAAACTTCAAAAAGACATCCCAATTCCTGTATTCAATGTTCTGACTGATGAAACCAAGCATGCCTTCTTCACCACTCTGTTCACCTGTGACTCCACTTTCAAGGGGCTATGAACATGTACCCCTTGATCTCTTTGTTCTGTAACTCTCCGCAGTGCCCTACCATTAACTGATTAAGTCCTGCCTTGGTTCAATCTACCAAAATACATCACCTTGCATTTGTCTAAATTAATCTCCATCTGCCATTTGTCAGCCCACTGGCCCAATTGATCAAGATCCCGTTACAATTGGAGATAACTTTCTTCACTGCCCACTATGCCACCAATCTTCGTGTCATTTGCAAACTTACTAACCATGCCTCCTATATTCTCATCCAAATCATTGATACAAATGACAAATAACAGTGGCCCAGCACTGATCCCTGAGGCACACCGCTGGTCACAGGCCTCCAGTTTAAAAAATAACCCTCTACAACCACCCCCGGCTTCTGTCATCAAGCTAATTTTGTATCCATTTAGATATCTCACCCTGGATCCCATAAGATTTAACCTTATGCAACAAACTACCATGCAGTACCTTGTCAAAGTTCTGTGACAAGCGATGTTCCACAAGCATCAGTGCTGGGACCTCTGTTATTTGTAATATATATAAATAATTTGGAGGAAAATGTGAGTGGTTTGATTAGTAAATTTGCAGATGATACAGAAATTGGGGAAGTAGCGGATAGTGAGAAGAATTGTCAGAGAATACAGCAGGATATTAGTTAGCTGGTAAACTGGACCAAAAGATGGTTGATGGAATTTAACCCAGACAAATGTGAGGTGACATTTTGTGACAATTTGGAAGATCTACTGCAGAAGTAAAATATACAGTAAATGGTAGAACCCTTAGAAATATTAGCATACAGAGGGCTCGAGGCATGCAGATCTACAGTTCCCTGAAGGTGGCAACGAAGTGGTCAAGAAGGTCTATGGCATGCTGGCTTTCATAGGTCGGGGTGTTGAGTATAAAGATTAGAAAAATCATGTTGCAGCTGTATAAGACTGTGTTTAGGCCACATTTGGAGTATTGTGTAAAATTCTGGTCGCCAAACTACTGGTAGGATATTGATGTATTAGAAAGGGTGCAGAAGAGATTTACCAGGACGTTGCTGATTTGGAGGATATGGACTGTGAATAAAGATTGAACAAACTAGAATTGTTTTCCTTGGAGTGTCGGATGATGAGGGGGGAACTGTTAGAGATTTACAAGATTATGACAGGCTTGGATAGAGTGGATAGTCAGAATCTTTTTCCTAGGATTGAAGGGTCAATTACTTGGAGGCATAGGTTGAAAGTGAGAGGGGACAAGTTTAAAAGAGATTTAAGGAACAAGTTTTTCACACAGAGGATGGTGAATGCCTGGAACGTGTTGCTGGAAGAGGTGGTGATAGCAGATTCTATAACAACATTCAATAGGAATCTGGATAGATACATGAATAGAGGGAATAGAGGGATTTGGACCATGTAGAGACAAAAATAATTAGATTAGAGAGGCATCTCTGTCAGCACAGACGTGGTGGGCCGAAGGGACTGTTCCTGTGCTGTGCTGTTCTTTGTTCTATTGAAACATATGAATTCTAAGGGGTTTGACATAATAGATTCTGAAAGGATGTTTCCCCTCATGGGGGAATCTAGAATTAAAGGGCATGGATATCAGAGTGATTCCCTCTAGGTGAAGAAACAGCTGAACACATGTGATCTTCTGCTATTCAACTCATTGATTATGCATCCGCAAGGAATTTGATGAATTCAAAAAGGAAATGGGGGTGATGCAAGCCCAGCATGTTCCCTCTAGGATGATAGGTCGGAATAGCAGGCCCATTAGGGATGAAGGGAACAATCTGTGAGTGACACTAGAGGATATTGGTTGAGTGTTGAATGAATACTTCACATCTGTCTTCACCCAAGAGAACGAGGACGATGCTGTGGAATTCAGAGAGAGGGATTGTGAGGTTCTTGAGTAAATTGACTGAGGAAAGGACAAGGTATTGGCAGCCTTAAAAATGGATAAATCTCCAGGTCCTGATTAATTGTGCCCTAGGCTGCTGCGGGAGGCAAAGGCGGAGATTGCAGAGACTCTGACCCAAATGTTCAATTCCTCTCTGGCCATAGGGGATGTGCCAGATGACTGGAGAACAGCTATTGGTGTTCCATTCTTTAAGAAGGATTGTAGAGATAGACCAGTGAATCTCATGTCAGGGGTAGGGAAACTATTAGAAAAACTTCTGAAGGAGAGCATCTATCTCCACATGGCGAGGCAAAGCTTGCTCCGGAATAGTCAGAGGAAGGTCATTCATACAGTTTTAAAAAGGCTTCCCTACTTTTATACATCATTCCCCTAGCAATAAAGGCCCAGCATTTCATTTGCCTTCCTAATTACTTGCTGTACCTGTATGCCAATGCTTTGTGATTCATGTATGAGGACTGCAGATCAATCAGTGCTGATATACTTTGCATTCTTTCTATTTAAATAATACTCTGTTTTTCTATTCTTCCTACCAAAATGGACAACATCTAATTTTTCCACAGTATTCTCATCTGGAGGTCTTGTGGTGCAGAGGGTAGTATTCCTGTCTCAGAGCCAGAAGCTCTGAGTTCAAGTCTTTTCCAGGACTTGATGACTCAGAAAAGTGCATTGATAATGTGGAAAAATAGGCTGAGTATCAACTGGTAAATCCTTCCAACATTCTTAAGTGGGACAGATTCCATTTAAGAATGTTGGAAGAGATAGGTCAGGCTTGTAATGGAAATAAATTAGAGTTCTAGCAGTGTTTCCATGGAGAATTCACCAGTTGATGGTGACTGACAGTTAAATTGTTTGAAATTTAAATCAGGCAGCTTAACTCTAATTGGCCAAGGCATTGCCCTGAGGAATGAACCAGCAAATGGCTGTCACTTATTTTGTTTTAGCTGAAACAGGGAATAATGTGTGCATGTGTTCTTTCTGGCAACAAAGAATAGGGCCCTGTGTAATAATATATGTAATTTCCAATACATGTAAATGCGCCACACGGCAAGCCCAACTAACAATCTTAAACTGACTGTCAGCATAATTCTTAGCACACTGAGGATTATTTAGCAAATTTTGTCCAATCACGGAATCACATCTAATGTTGGACACTGTGCTTTGAGTTTTGTAAGTACAGACTGGTTGGGTATGGTCTGTACCTTACCCATTGCAAACAGCAAATGGGACATGCTACTTGATACAATTTGCCAGTCTTTGAGATGTACAGCCTACATACCAAGCATGACACTGGCACTGAAATTCATATACTCACATTACTTCTTTGTGTGATAGGCAAAACATTTTTTTGGCTTCACGCAGGTGGAATCCTGTTAGTGGTGAATCCCACTCATTTTACTATTGCATAGCAACAGCATGTAAAAGCTAGTTTCATTTGTTGCTCAAATTCTTTGAGATACCTTGCCCCTCCAGGGTAATCTGAAGTAGAGCATGTACTTTTCAGGGCCAAAATTGACAGCCATGTTCATGAGTTTGCACAATATATAGTGTGAAGTGAAATGATCTGATCAGGATAGTCATTATCCCAGAGGATGTCTTTGCTCCTCCCTATTTCAGCATCAAGCTTACAAGGTGAGTAAGTGACTCAGGCCCTATTTTTAAGGTTGTCAATAAGGCCAATCTTCTGGCACAAGGAACTGTAAGAATCCCAATGCATTGACCAGTGAAGGTAAGTTTGCAGTAGACTTTGATAGAGAAACGCCTGGCAGATTTCTCAACCAGCACATTAAGGAAAGACAATTCATTTGACTGCTCCATTTCAAAGGTGAATTTGTGTGCAAGATGGGGACAATTAAAACATATATGGAAATTATTGCATGCTGATGTGGATTTAAATACAGTAAACATATCATCCACATATCAGAAATATGCAAGGGGTAGGAAGTTAGGTGTCTTTCCACCCTGTATGTCTTCTTGATTACCTTCTCCACCTGCATTGCCACTTTCAGTGATCTATCTGTTGCAAAAAGCATCATAGTGTTTCCACTTTCAATAGTGTAATATAAAGAGGTACTAATGGAGACCAAGGGCTTCATCACAGATAGAGAATCCCAGACTGCTTCAATACATCTCCCAGCAGGTGGCCAGAGAAACGTTATCTACAGTTAATGTATGCCTAGGGAGACGAAGGGACAAAGTAATTGAAAAAATCTTCTCCTCTCCAATGTTTTGAAGATCTCCTGAAGCATTGTCTTACACAGCCAGTTTGGTCACAGTGATATGGGAAATCAGTGCAGTTGTCTTGTATCTTTGCATACTAGAGGTTGATACCTCTGTTATGGAGGGTCACATAAAGGTGGCCATCAATGTGTAGGGACAGTTCCTTACTTTGGAAGTGAAGGTATTTGCATGATAAATCAAAAGTCAGGTAAGATCCTAAGAATAATTACATAGAAGTGTGCTGATAATTTTTGCAAATGTTTTATGACAACAAAGATGTTTACGAGAGCTGGACCTAAAGGGGATCTGGGGCAACACTAACTGTTTCCTCAATTTTCTGGTCTACCACTAAGCTTTATAGCATTGCATGGCTTTTCCTTCAACTGATACCATCCATAACTTAGTTAGTTAGTCAAAGTTGGTGCAAGCTTTTGTAGAGTCATTCTGCTGATGTCTAGCTCACTGCAGATCCATGTGGTGTTGTAAGGTACCGAAATTTCTGTCATCTTCTTTAAAACACCAGACATATTGGCATTCAGGGTTTGAATGGCTGGGATCAAGAAATTTGATTTTCCAAGGGGCAGGTCAGTCTATCTAGGCGAAATAATATGCCCTGCAATGTGGTCCTATTGAAACTTAAGGCAAATTTCTCTATTGATTCTGCAATAATAGTCAGTGTACTCGAGGAGCTTATAGACACATCATACATTCCCAGCTGCTCAGTGATCCTCCTTTATGTCAACAGCTTCCTGGGTATAGCATCAATGTCTAGCCAAGCAAAGCTTTGAGGCAGCAATGTCCTCCAACATTGATTCTCCACAATTTATGAGGTGTGACTCACCAGGAAAAAGAACTACCTATCTAATTGGTCCCACTGAAGTGCAAATCTCTAAGCTTATGCATGGATAGTAGGTGTTCTGTGGTGGTGACCTTGGAATAAATCATCTCCCCTCATGATTTGGCATGTACAAGGTCCATGAACTCCTGTTGACCAAGTGAAAGCCATGAAAAAGGTAAAAGTTAGGGCTTTGTACCTGCAAGATGGGCACGATACAACTCATTGTTCTGAGAATTACGCTATTTTACTCTGCTGAAATCATGTTAAGATGACTGAGTGTTATAATGATACATGTGTGTATTATATTTGATTCTGTCACTAGGTAACTGGAAAGTTCCCACCTTACCACCGCTGATGACCAGGGGTTCTGAGATGCCACTAATCTCAGACACTTCCTCCTCTGCAGTTGACAACGCTATGATCTGATGGAGGATCACTGCATGTTTTCCTCCCTCTTATATTTTCTGCTCTGTTATCAGGCTGTATGTATGCCTAAAAATTAGAACAATTAAGGTTTCCAAGGGAGTCAAAGAGCAAAAAAATACAAAGAACAAACAAAAAACAAAGAGAATTACAACATAGGAACCCCGGCCCTCCAAGCTGCAACTACCATGCTGTCTGACTTAACTAAAACCTCCTACCCTTCCTGGGGACCATATTTCTCAAATACATCCTATTCATGTATTTGTCCAGACGCCCTCTAAAAATCACTACTGTATCCACTTTCACTGCCTCCCTCGGCAACGAGTTCCAGGCACCTACCACTCTCTGTGTAAAAAAAAAAATCTGTCTCGTACATCTCCTTTAAACATTGCCCTCACACCTTTAACATACGCCCCCTAGTAATTGACTCATCCGCTCTGGGAAAAAGCTTCTGACTATCCACTCTGTCCACGCCTCATATAATCTTATAAACTTCTATCAAGTCACCCCTCAACCTCCGTCTTTCCAGTGAGAACAAACCAAGTTTCTCCAACTTCTCCTCATAATTAATGCCTGCCATACCAGGCAACATCCTAGTAAATCTTTTCTGCACCCTCTCCAAAGCCTCCACACCTTCTGGTAGGGTGGCAATCAGAATTGAACACTATATTCCAGGTGCGGCCTAACTAAGGTTCTACAAAGCTACAACATGACTTGCCAATTTTTAAACTCAATGCCCCGGCCGATGAAGGCAAGTATGCCATATCCTTTCTTGATTCCTTCTCCACCTGCATTGCCACTTTCAGTGATCTATCTGTTGCAAAAAGCATCATAGTGTTTCCACTTTCAATAGTGTAATATAAAGAGGTACTAATGGAGACCAAGGACTTCATCACAGATAGAGAATCCCAGACTGCTTCAATACATCTCCCAGCAGGTGGCCAGAGGAACATTATCTACAGTTAATGTATGCCTAGGGAGATAAAGGGACAAAGTAATTGAAAAAAACTTCTCTTCTCCAATGTTTTAAAGATTTCCTGAAGCATTGTCTTGCACAGCCAGTTTGGTCACAGTGATATGGGAAATCAGTGCAGTTGTTTTGTATCTTTGCATACTAGAGGTTGACATATCTGTTATGGAAGGTCACATAAAGGTGGCCATCAGTGTGTAGGGACAGTTCCTTACTTTAGAAGTGGAGGTATTTACATGACAAATCAAAAGTCAGGTAAGATCCTAAGAATAATTACATAGAAGTGTGTTGATAATTTTTGCAAATGTTTTGTGACAAACAGGATGTATGTTTTCAACCCTGCAAAGGGAATTTAATGCTCAATGGGTTAATAAAGAAAAAGTGGCTTCTGCTAAGGCTGACAGTACTAAAATAAAATGGATCCTCAAGGACATCTTTGTTCCCATGGGCAAGTATCTTAATGCTGTTCCTTGAATTATAGAGTTCCTATTCGTTGTATGATACCATCATGGAACTGTCTGCTTACTGTGAATGAGTAAGATATTCCATTCCGCTGGTACTGTGAAAACATCAATAAGCAATAGTCTCCAATGTGTGGCATCTAGCCACTGTACTAAAAAAAGAAAATTGCTCTTTGATGTCACTGACGTAAATGTATTGCCTGCTGCAAGACAGTTAACAGGCAATAGTGAAAACTAATTAGTCGTGACTTTATCCCAATGGTGCACTAAAATATAGTTCAGTTTGACAAGGGACTGAATTAAATATCATACCAGATGTGACGGCCATGGAATGGCATGGTGAAATATAGTTTGTAATTTTGACTTCTTGTGGAGGGTGGGTTCATTACTTCCAAGACCCATGTATACTGTTACCCACCATGTCCATTGCACTCATTTTAATAATTATGGAAATACTTTTAGAAGGAACAAAACAATAAAGAAAGCAATGATTAAGGCAGTGGTAAAATGAAAAAAAAGTATTGGGAATGGTACAACATAACATGATGCATGATTAAGCGAAGGTGCTGACATAATAGATTTCTTAATTCACTTATAATCACAAATCAGCAGACTTACTGGCAGTGACCCAGTAGCAGTTTATAGTGACAGACTCATTAATAAAATAGCTACTTGTGTGTCTGTAAAAAAAAGAGTTGGAAAATTGTACTTTTAATGAGGGACTGAATTCACCACAGGAATGACACTGATGTGCATTGATTGACAGACTTGTTGAACTTCTAAGGTTAAAAAAAACAAGGTGAGGCAATACTGATGGGAGACTAGGGTCCTCTTCACCGTTAGATATACAGGCTATGGTTCTATGGTTCTATGGATATTTTTAGAGATATTTTTGGATAGTAAAGGAACATTACTGCATAAAATTATGTTGACTGAAAATGTAAGTTACGGTGTTGGAAATTTGATTACATCTAAAAATGTGAGTGCAAGAGCATGATTCACACTCTTGTTTGCTTACTTCCAGCCAACATGTTAAATTGGTGCTCAGAGCTCATTACAATCTGGCAAGTATATAGTCATTGCAGATCATAATACTGATTGGATACATACCTGTTCAGAGATGAAAGGTGCAGAAAACTTTTAACTGACCCTACTTAGAGACAGCCCCAACATCATAAAAGAGTGGGGCAATTTGGCTGCAGACAGGAAAGAATGCTCAGAATAAAAATATGCTTGGGGAAAATATTGACAACACATAGGACTTCTGCGGTGACAACTCATCATCCTCCCAGCACCCCCAGGGAGTATTCAGTCCTCTACCATCAAAAGAAAGAGATGGCTGAGCCAGTGAATGTTAGTCAGCCCTCAGGACATATCTGCAGTACAGGAAGTTCAATGACCTGTCCAGATTTGATAACTTCACCTCTCTATCGCCTTCTGCTCATGGCCTCCTGCTTCACTGCTCATGATAGTAACCTCTCCCATTTACCTTCTCTCTCCTATAACCACTGCAACCCTCCTCAAATTCACAAACTCTACACTTCTTCATCACCATCCAACATTCATGTTCCCATGTCTGACACATTGCAGATAAGGTATTCTACCAGGATCGTCCCTTTCTCTAAATACCTCACAAGAATGTCACTAACAGTCTTTTTATTATTGTAGGTAAAGGTTATCTGGCCTAAAATTTACAAGAGACACTGACTGAAGGAAACACAACCCTGTCTATAGACTTGCCCTTCTATAATGACAATACTGTCAATATGCTTCATGGGAGCAATTTCAGAAAAGGAATTGTCATTAAGCCACGTTAAAAGACATTAAAGCACGTGACCAAAAGCTTGGCCATTGCAGCAGGTTTAAAGAGCATCTTAAATATAAAAGGAGAGCAGGTAGAATTATAGAGGGGACACTTGACCTTATAGAGTCTTGGCAGCTTAAGGTACTATAGAGTATGAAAGCCATGATGTCCAATATGGATAGTGGCCAACTCCATGCGAAGGGCAATGATGCCTATTATGCTGGAGACTATGGTGGACAGTCTGACAGCTTCAATGAGAGCACACAATGCTGACATGGATGTTCAGTAAATGTTAACTTGGAATGGAGAACCAATGGGAGCAGAGCTGCAGTAGCATCAAATCCTGCATTCTGGACTTATGCAGAACTGTAGAATTGCTGAGAAGCAACCCCTGAACAGTGGTTGACCTACCTACGTGTGGTGCTTGTTGTCCTCTCTCAGAATGTTAACATGCCTTCTCCCCTGCATCTACTCCATCAGTGCCTATATTAGTTCTTCACTAACAGTTAGGCTAAACTGTCCCAGTCTAAAGATGAATATCTGAAAAGGATCCAAAAACCAGCATAGAGCCATAATTTGAATGTGTTATTCATCACATTCTGGCATACTGCCTAGACACCTACAGAGAAGCCTGATCCAATATTGTGGGTGGCATAACCCATAAAGAATGAACTGAGCAGCAAAATGAAACCACATCAGCTTGTAAAAGGTGAATCATTGGAGCAAGATGGATTGTTTTTACATTTAATTATGTTCCTATCTTAGTGATTCCAACACCAATGTGACTAGGGAAACACCTATCTAAATATGAGGTCATTGGAAAATATGAAAGGAGTAAGACGAAAGCAGTCACTTAATCGGTGTAGTGTCCATCAGCCTTTGATATTGGAGAATTCATTTGTTTAGCAGCAGTCTTAGCAGCACCAAATGGACTTCTATTAATTCCCTGGTGGCACTATGAAAAATGTTGGTCCTATTGCTGATTATCATAATTCGAACTGGGTGGAGGTGCCAAATCAGAAACTTGCAAGTTTGTAATCAAATGCTGATTAGACACAATTTTCAGGAACAGTATGTGTAGGCTGCTTGTGTCCACTTCCACTATAAGCATGGAGTGCCTCGGCTGGTTGTCGCACAATGAACATTTCAATATGACTCAAAGACTGAGGGAGACAAAACACTGGAAATACAAATGGATGAGGTCCAGAAGAAAAAGGATGTCCTGTACCTGCAAAAGGCATATCACCTTTCTCTACTGTTGCTTTCCCTTGCAGCAGATAGTGATGCACTGCTTTACCTCTTTCCTCTGATCATTTCTTCCACTTCTCATCAAGACTAAGGGGATCTCTTCCCAGTGACTCCTATAAGCTGTCCAATCGATTAAGAAAAATGACAAAGGGTCATCTGAACTCGAAATGTCAGCTCTTTTCTCTCCTTACAGATGCTGCCAGACCTGCTGAAATTTTCCTGCATTTTCTCTTTCGGTTTTGGATTCCAGCATCTGCAGTAATTTGCTTTTATCCAAAGACAAAATGTAGTTGTTGTGATGTTGCAATTTGCTCTGCCCAAATGACTCTTGGAAATGCTGAAACATTTGAGAAAATTACACTAACTCCGCACCTTGTATTTCATATGTCAACTCACTTGTTGCAAATCACAAGATGTGAGCAGCACAATGGTTAGCATTGCTGCCTCACAGCATCAGGGACACCCGTTCGATTCTGCCCTTGGGTGACTGTCTGTGTGGTGTTTGCACATTCTGTCATGTCTGCATGGATTTCTTCCGATGCTTCAGTTTCCTCCGACAGTCCAAAGGTGTGCAAGCTAGGTGGACTGGCTATGCTAAATTTTTCTTAGTGTCAAAAGATGTGTAAGTTTAGTGGACTACAGTCATAAGTTATGGACATACAAGGATAGGGCAATTTAAATGGGCAGCAAGATTGCTACCAAGACTCAACACAAGGGAACAATTCTAGAAAATGGACACAGTGAACTGTATAACGTGAAGAGCCACTTCCATCATTTTTTAAAGTGATAACCGATGGTCCTGGGATAGCAGAAAATTCGGCATGTTGCAGGCACTAAAGATAAAAATTACTTGGATAGGTGCAGAAAAATCACTTGCAGTCATAAGCCCTTAGAGCACATGAGATGTGATAAATTAAAACTTGTATATAGAAAATAAACCAATATCCACCAATTTCAAATTGACATCAATTTTATCAGAATATAACCCTTTTCTAAGTGATTTCTTTTCACCATTAGGCCGGAGCAAAGCTCTTCTGTGTAATTTCATTATGATCACCCCAGTTCAACCCTCATCTAATAATGAGGTGCCAGCTGATAAGAAAGCCTGGATATATTCATATTTGCTCTAGCAAGTGGGCGAGTATCATTCATTTATATAATCCCATTTAATGACCAGTTACTGCACAAAGAAATGCAACATCTCCCCCAGCTACCAATTATTATCACTAAATTTCTCAACATTAACATGCATGGATCATCACTGATCCAAAATTTGATTTTGCCAGCTACAATAACAACTCAAATTCACACTTTGGGCAGCAGATGAGTGCTCTGTGATCAGTGCTCACTTTCTTAACTTTCAATTTCTTCTCACAATCTACATGGCTCAAGCCAGGAATTTGAGTCGCCACTCCCCTGAATGGGTACATTTACAATAACTCTAGCAGCTTAATCTAATCCAACAGAGTTATCCACTGACTGATGTCTCCACCACAGAACTCAATATCCACCTCCTCCATCATGGCTGCAGTATGTAATATCTATGGCACACATGGCAACAACTCACAAATTTACTTTGACAACAGCTCTCAGCCCTGATGCCAATACCATCAAGTAGTGCAAGAGCAACAAGATGGTGCATCGTCACCTCCAAGCTCCCCAGCAATCACACATCACCCCGATTTGGATGTATAGCTCCATTCCTTCATTCTCATTGGGTCAGGATCTTTGAATTCCCACTATTTTGGGAGCACAGTCAGCTCAGGAGCATCAGCAGTTCAAGGAGCCCCATTAGTAATTCTTCAGGACAATTAGAAATGAGTAAACAAAAGAGTCTAGCTTTATCAGAATCACCCAGTTCACATCATTGAAAAGAATTCTTGCGTGAAATATGAATTAAATAACATATTTCCTTGCTATTATGCTGAGAACAACTTACAGTGACAGATACACACGCATGTGCACACACACAGTTAGGCACACATGATATATTTGCACCCTGTGAACTGATTAAATTGGTCTCAAGTGAGGAGTCATTCACTTAAGGTATATTTACTGAGGAGGGCAGGATAGAATATTCCTGACATATTCAAAGGTTAACCACACAGTTCCTGAGGTGTTATTCTGCAATGGTACAAAGCTGCTTAAGGGGTACACACTAGGATTTGTGAAAAGGCCATGGAAGGTCAGCAGTAATCTCCTTGATGTCACTGTTACACTTGTAATGCTGATTTAATTCTCTCTAGGCTCCAGTTTCTCAAAAGCTGATCTTCAATGGACTTCCCAATTATGCTGGCAGCTTGTCCTCATGTACAGAAAGGGATGCATAAGAGTCAACTCATACATATTTACTGATTTTTAGGTACAAGATCGGTTTATGTTAGTGCAAATATCATGAAAACATGGTATGTACAACTTTTTAAATGAACTTCTGAGTGTTTGCATACAACATTGTTTTATATAGAAAATCACATTACATAGTATAGGAATAAAGTTAACCATCTGTGATGAACCTCAATGGGTGTGTATATACAACAGAATCCCAATATTCCAAAAACAGTATGGATTTTATCACCATCTGCAGATTATAAATCATTTATTTTTGATGCCCTACTGTCAGATTCCTTTATTATGGGGTTTAAGCCAAGATTTTTAATTTTGCATGAAGTTACACAAATTTTAGTTCCCATCAATCACCATCCCACTGGTGCTTTCTTTCAGCAAGCTGCGCCTTGGGGTGGCAAGGCACAGGTCCATTCCCATGTTTTCCAATGGTGTGGGGGGGGGGAGGGGATGGATGGATTTCCACTGAGTGTTATTTTAGTATATTAGCTAATATGCTCATGTCAAATTTCCATGCGCCCTATCTAACAAATTCATTTGGCTGAAATAAATTAGTTTTACAGCTTAGTTGCAATAACACATGAAAATGTTAGTCCCTTCATTGAGTGTCTGAACTCACCCATGCTGGGTTGGACTTCCTGACCAGCATGAGTAACCCCCTGCCCTGAACCAGGTTTGCAGGAGGTGTATAATGGAATTTGCCGGCTTCTTGCTGATTGTGGACAGCATGTTTGTTTCTCTACTTGGTGGATTGCCAGAAGTAATTTGACTGTGTGAAACTTCAATTCAGATGGTAAATTTTGTGGTAATTGGATGCCAATATATACTCAGTTAAAATTCTGCTGTTCATGCAATGAGTGTGCAGTTTGTTCAACTATCCATATAAGGTAGGTGTTAAAGGCCAGTTATGCATTGTAAGGCTGACTTTTATGCACCATTGCTATCTTGTTTGCAGGCAGGTGGGAGAATAAAATTCCCCAGATGGCCTTTCTATCACCACCCACCTGCCCGAATCTGTCCATGATTTTGCAGACAAGGCCTAAAGGCTGAACCACCTGTCCTTGGCCAAATTCAAGCCCTTAATTGGGCAATTAATCATCACTCAAGGGCTGTTTCCTACTAGGCCTCAATTTTGAAGCTGGTGGCGGGCTCTCAGAAGCAGGGGAGGAAAGTCAGAAAGCCACCTTGCTCAGGCGTTGCGTGGGAAGGTGCACACCTTCAACATTCCCATTTCCATATTGAACCCCTTCCCCCTTGCACCCCGACCCAACAATGCATATATGCCTGTTTGCTACAGGTGTCTCCTATCCACCTGACCTCTCCGACAAAATCCTCATCCCATTCAGGCATATCCCCCACTCTACGTCTGCTGTTGTGAGACCACCAAAACTTACCGGTCCTAGAATCTGGACACTGCTTGTAGGTCCAGACCTAGCTTAGTAGTGCTAATGGTTTTACTGAGCTGCCATTCAGTCAAATTAGTTGGGAGTTCTCCAAGGCAATACTTCCTCCCCAGTAAGAGGCGAGGTCCCATCTCCAGCTAACTAACAATTCATGGAGTCATTTGGTGCTATAGAACTTCTGAACAGTGTTTCTGAAAAAGAGACATGCTGCAAAGGTTTTCATCATGCACTCATCAGGAAAGATACACAAGAGCACCAATTGTAAAAGGAACAACAATTTATACTGCATGACAAGACAGTGCTGATTGGCTGGCATGTAGACTCTGATTAGTAGAGACATTGCCTTGGAGAATACACCAGGGAACAGTCAACTGCCAAGCTTTTGTTTAAATTTGAACCAGGCAGGTCAACTCTGATTGGTCAGGGCATTACAGGAGAATGAATAGGGAATGACTACTCCTCAAGCTTTCATGTTGTTGAAATAGTTGCAATAAGCG
This sequence comes from Carcharhinus amblyrhynchos, assembly GCF_965287045.1. Classification (NCBI taxonomy): domain Eukaryota; kingdom Metazoa; phylum Chordata; class Chondrichthyes; order Carcharhiniformes; family Carcharhinidae; genus Carcharhinus; species Carcharhinus amblyrhynchos. The sequence goes on along the minus strand of NC_137331.1, from coordinate 85,972,563 downwards.
GACATGCTCCTTCAGTCTGCAAAGGACAAGTGCTGTGTATGAATATATGCAGCTTCTAGCAAGCATAAGTGAGCAAAACTGTGATCCCAATTGATAATCTTAAATCAGTTGTCAGTATTTTTTAATACAATCAGGATTGTTAAGCAAGTGCTGTCCCATTGCAGAATAAAAATATTTTAAAAATATGGAGTTATTGACATTAAAATAAGAAACACAAGCAATGGGGAAATAAAGTTAAGTTGAGGCCAAGTAAAATAAGATTAATTTGATGGAAGTAAATCAAAGCCAAAGCAAGAGAGCTCAGTTATGTGGAATGTGTTTCTTGTAATATGTGGGAAGTTGTGGATGCCTGGTGTCTGGAATGACTGAAGGTGCAGGAAGTGTCACCAGCTTCAGAATATTGAGCTTTGGAGCACGAGCGATTGCTGGAGTCACAATGGCACATCAATGAAGCTGAGAGCTGCATGGATAGCAGGTTCAGGGAAGTGCTCACATTGTAGCTTAGGAGCCTGGAGGTAGAAAGGGAATGGGTGGCTACAAGGCAGTCCAAGAAAACTAGGCAGCTAGTACAGGAGTCCCGCTCACCAAATCGGTTGTGTGCTTCAGATATCGATGAGAGCGTGGGCTCCTCAGAAGTTGCAGCCAGATTCAAGTTTGTGGTACATCAGGTGACTCTGCTCTACAGGAGAGGAGGAAGTAAAGGAAAAGTGCATTAGTGTTAGGAGATTCTGGAGACATGACTCCAGGATGGTATGATGCCTTCTTGGTGCCAGGGTCATGGATGTCATGGACTGGCTGCAGGAAATTATTCAGGCGGAGGCTGAAAAGCCAGAGGTCATGGTCATGTTGGTACCAATGACCTTGGTAGGAAAGGGGATGGAGAAGCATGGAGAAAGTGGAATACTTTGGAGTGAATGTGCACAGATCCATGAAGGTGGCAGATCAGGATGACAAGGTGGTCAAGAAATCACATGGAATGCTTTTCTTTATTGGGTGAGATATTGAGTACAAAAACAGGAATGTTTGATGGAACTGAATATAATGTTTGTTAAGCCAGAAGCTGAAATTTTAGTGTACTGTTCTGGTTACATTCCAGGAAGGGCATAACTGCTCTGGAGAGAAAGCATAGAAGAGATTTACAAGAATGTTGCCAGAGCTGGACAATTGTAGCAATGAGCAGAGATTGAATAGTCTAGGATTCTTTTCTGTACAAAAAAGAAGAATGAGGGGATGACCTAATTGAGCTATATAAAATTATGACGGGCCTAGATAGAGCAGACAGGAAATTCTTGTTGCCTCTATCTGAGCTGTTAATTACCAGGGGGCATAGATGATTGATAGAAGAATTAGAGGAGACATCAGGAAAAAACACTTCCATCCAGGGGATGGTGGGCATGTGGAATTCACTGTTTTAGTTGGTAGTTGAGGCTGAAATGTTCACCTCATTTAAAAGTTGCATTTAAAGTGCTGTAACCTGCAACACTATGGACCAAATGCTCAAAAAGGGGATTAAAATGAGCAGTTAGTTTCTTTTATTTTGTTTGGCCTGTGCAGATATGTTGGCTTGAATGGCCTCTTTCTGCACCATAACTTTTCTATGATTCTATGGTGGCCACATTTTATTATCTCATAATCTAATTTTTTATGCTTGTGCATGATAGACATTTTAACAGAGGTGTGTCAAGAGTTACGCTTTCCAGTCTTCAAATTGTTTGGTTTTACAGCCTGAGTCACACAGAGAGACGAGTAAACTTACACAATAAAATATGTCACCTAAAGCTTAGACAGCAAAATAGTTTCTGCCAATGGCTTCTTTGTCTACTCACTACATTCAATCAATAAAGGCACATTCTACTCCTGAGATTTCTGATTTGGATCATCTTATTTTTAGATATGAGGCTCATTTGAAGCGTAAACATCGTCTGAAAGTGTATAAAGATCAGCATGACCTGATCAAATCCTGTGTTTAGCTGAATGTAATCCAACTGTGTTTACAAAATGCCAGCCCATGTTTGATACATGGCTACCATTAATATTGCTATTTGAAAAAATCATAACACCACTGTATAACCAATCTTTGAATTAGTTTCAGACACATTTTTGTTTAATTGTTGCAATCTTTGATAGTCAGTTGTTTCAGCATAATTGTTGCAATCTTTGAAAGTCAGTTGTTTCAGCATACAACAAATACTACTGTGGCACAGAGAGATGAGCTTCTGTACAAAGATCCCAAGATCTCTCAGCATATCAAATTGGTATGATTTGAATGCAACTCTACAGGGAACCTAGCAAAACTACATAAAACAGTACAGTACAATGTTGTTACAGAAAGGGTGGCACGGTGGCACAAAGGTTAGCACTGCTGCTTCACAGCGCCAGAGACCCTGAGTTTGATTCCTGGCTTGGGTCACTGCATGTGTGGAGTTTGCACATTCTCCCTGTGCCTGCATGGGTTTCCTCCAGCTGCTCCGGTTTCCTTCCACAGTCCAAAGATGTGCAGGTTAGGTGGATTGGCCATGTTTAATTGTCCTTTAGTATCAGGGGGACTAGCTAGGGTAGCTTTATGGGAATAGGGTCTAGATGGGATTGTGGGCAGTGCAGACTGGATGGGCCAAATGGCCTCCTTCTGCACCGTAGAGATTCTATGATTTTATGATCCTAAGTTCAGGATGACACACATCATGGTTACTCTTCCTTGCCATTCAGAGCACAAAATATACAACCATTATATGATAGTATGATATCTTGAAAAGAGTGGCCACCACCATCTATAGATCTATTTATTAGCAAGAATAGCTATTTACAAAGAGTCATACAGATGCTACTGATTACTGTGACCCAGTTTCTAGATAGCCTGTGAGTTCCTGCGCTTAGCCCCAGGATTCAAGCGCTTTGACCCAACTGGCAAACTGGGTCACATGCCTCTCCAAAGCCCTTCCACTTAAAGGGGATCATTATTAAAAATAAAAATTGCTGTCAGTTTGTTCTTGGCAAATCAATAGCATAAAAATAATAGTTTTTATTGTGAAAGGGGCTGTGGCTGGACGTCCAAAGAACCCATTAATTTCTGGTCATAAGCCCCTATTAAAATGGAAATCAGGATCCAATGATGCAAATCAAGACATTCAATGCAACCCAGGACAAAGCACCCTGCTTCGTCGGTGCCCATACACTGCCTGAAACATTCACTCCCTCTGCAATTTGGACATTGTGACTGCAGTGTGTACCATCTGCAAGATGCACTGCAACTACTCACCAAGGTTCTTTCGTCAACAGCTTCCAAACTCATTATCTGGAACACCTAGAAGATCATGGGCAGCAGACACATGGGAACATTACAATGTATAGGTTTTCTTCCAAGTCACACACCATAAGGATATATTGCTGTTCCTTCATTTTCACTGAGACAAAATTCTGGAACTCTCTCCCCAGAAGAACATTGAGTGCCTCTACACCAGAAAAATGGCAGTGTTTCAAGAAGGTGGCGCACCACAATGGTAGGAAGGAAGGACTATTACTTACGGGGCGAAAAACTGCAGCAGGCGACGGTGCAGAGGGACCTCGGGGTCCTTGTGCATGAGTCGCAAAAACCCAGCTTGCAGGTGCAGCAGGTGGTCAGGAAGGCGAATGGGATGCTGGCCTTCATAGCGAGGGGGATTGAATATAAAACTAGGGAGGTCTTGCTGCAGCTGTATAGGGCATTGGTGAGGCCGCAGCTGGAGTACTGTGTGCAGTTTTGGGCGCCGCACCTGCGCAAAGATATTTTGGCCTTGGAGGGAGTGCAGAGGAGGTTTACTAGGCTGATGCCGGAGTTGAGGGGGTTGAGCTATGAGGAGAGGCTGAATAAACTGGGCTTGTACTCGTTAGAGTTTAGAAGAATGAGGGGAGATCTCATTGAGACGTATAAGATGATGAATGGGATGGATAGGATAGAGGTGGAAAGACTCTTCCCGCTCAAAAAAGACAGTAGGACTAGGGGGCACAGCCTCAAGATAAAAGGGGGCGGTTTAGAACGGAGTTGAGGAGGAACTTCTTCACTCAAAGGGTGGTGAATCTCTGGAATTCTCTGCCCGTTGAAGTGGTGGAGGCTGCCTCGCTAAATATTTTTAAGACGCGGGTTGATGGGTTTTTGATAAGAGAGGGGATTAAAGGTTATGGGGAGAGGGCGGGAAAGTGGAACTGAGCAGCGACAGATCAGCCATGATCTTATTGAATGGCGGGGCAGGCTCGAAGGGCTAGATGGCCTACTCCTGCTCCTATTTCTTATGTTCTTATGTTCTTATGTTCACAACCTTCTCATGGGAAATTAAGATTGCACAATAAATGGTGGCAGTCTTATGGCATAGCAGCTTGTTTTCCTGCCTCTGAGCTAGAAGCTCTAGGTTCAAGCTCTATTCCACAACCTGATGGTAAAATACAGGAAGTGCATTCATAATTTGACCAAACAGGTTGATTGTCAATAAAAGTGAAATATTGCAGATGCTGGAATTCCAGCATTAAAAATAGAAAATGCTTGAAAAAATCAGCAGGCCTGGCTGCATTTACAGAAGGAGAAATAGAGGGTGGCATTTTTCAGCCTTGCCACTCCCGGGATTGTCTGGTCCTACCAAAAATCAATGGACCTTTGGCTGGGCTGCTGAATCTCCCACTATACATCCCGTCACAAGGGGACTGGAGAATCCCAGCTAGAGTTATCATTTCAAGTCTAATATTGTTCTTCTTTGGAATTGAACTGTTAACTCTGTTTCTCTCTCCTGTATCAACCTGTAAACACTTCCAATATGCACATGGCAGGTAGTAAGAGAGGGACAGTTGGCTATGCTTGATGTGGAGTGGCTATAAACTATAATCTCTGGTGATTGGCTAGCAAACAGTTTCCAGGAGTAAGTAGCTACAGGAACAGACATTAGCATGTGCTTTACCTGCCCCATGCATCTCTAGGCACAGGAAAAGAATGAAGAAAAACTACTGCTTTTGCCAGTGACACCCATACCCCACACATAAGAAGGATCACTATTGCAATTTAAGGTCATGTGCTAAACTGCACACACTCTAAGCATTTTCCTGTGTTTCGAAACAAAGGTTTCCTCTAGGGCTCACAAAATTAATCGGAGCCATTGTTGCCTATTCTCAATCATCACGGTCTTCCTTGGTGTGGTTTTCTGGTGGTCCCCTAGGCCAGATCTTGAGGTTCCTATCCTACAAGCTGCGTCAGGCACCTCTTTGGCTTTGCCACAGATCAGCAGCCAAACTTAAATCAGGCCATTGTCTCAAAATGTGATGATTCTCATTGCCTCTGGAAAGGACTGGCAACCAGTTTATCATAGAATCATAACATCCCTTCAGTGCAGAAGGAGGGCATTCAGCCTACTAAGTCTGCACCGACTCTCTGGCAGAGCACCCAGATCTTATCCCTGTAACCCCAAGTATTTACCCTGCTAATCTCTTAACCTACGCAGTTTAGGACTCTAAGGGGAAATTTACCATGGCTGATCAACCTAACCCTCACATTTTTGAAGTGTGGGAGGAAACCAGAGCATGTGGAGGAAAGCTACGCAGACACGGGGAGAATGTACAAACTCCACACAGACAATTACCTGAGGCTTGAACTGAACCCGGGTCCCTGGCACTGTGAGGCAGCAGTGCTAAATGCTTCACTCTACCATCTTTCATTTTATCTTCCCGTACACTATTACAAATAGCACTAGAAACCAAATCCCATCTGCACCAAGGGATAGAGGATAATGAAAGATAGAAATGGATGACATAAAGACATTAATTACAGATGGCACATATACTATATGCACTTTATATATAAAACATGAGTTCTAGTCCAAGTTGGTAGAAGGAATGAAGCATTTAATGATACAGCAGATTGTCTTGAATTGACCTTGTATTTAAAAATTAATTTCAAGAATCTTTATTTCTTCATAGTCACAAAATGCCATTGGCTTGAAGAAATTATTGCCTTCATTGTTTTTGCCATTAGTTCTCCTGGACATTATGAAGAAATGTGCCTGTGGTTCTAATGAACAGATGCAAGAACAACATCTTGAGACCAGCAAATGCCACATTTATTTTAGGGCCGATCAGTTTGCTGAATGACAATAAAAACCATCCGTGACCCGCTGGAGGCTCAGTATGTTCCAGAAGTGCTGCAGCCTGACAGATGTTTTCATCTGGATGGTTAACAGCACCTTTGTTCAGCAGAGAAATGAACCAAAAATTCAAATAATGCTGGGTTTCTCAGCGCGGAGACTAAAACAAACACATAATGAAAATGAAACAAAAGGAAGAAAATCTGAAGGAAGTGATCAAAGCAAGTTCAAATGAGGTTGATGAGCAGTTTCATACATATCAAGGGAGTGGACTTTTGTGATGCATGGAACAACAAGATAAATTCTTTTAGTGTCTAACCCAATTTGACCTTCTATTATGAACTCAGTCCTGGCAAAATTGTCTGTGTCCCTAGTAGCATTATGTATCCCATGATGCATGGAATGGTATACCAAGAATGGCAGCAATAATTTACTTCTTGTAAAATCCACCCCTCCTGAGAGAAAGGGATTTGTAACTTGATAATACAGATAGAAAATAAGATTTTAGTTCATTCACATTTTATATGTTTTCCTTTTATAACAGAATTGGTCCTACAACAGCATTGAACTGACAATTGTAAAAATCAATTGATCATTGACTTCTGTATTAAAAATGTTATTGATCATTCTGGGTCTCAGCACAAGATAACACAAGAACAAAAGAGAAAATTAAATTCATCATGTACAATTTCCTACAAAAAGGCGCTGATATGGTTTTCGACATAATAAAGCCTTGAACACACAATATGAAGAAAAACTAGTCAATTTATTGCTGGTTAAATCTGTCAACAGAATGCAACTTCAAAAGCCCAGCTGGGCCAGTGAAAAATCAGTTCACTTTTAACCATTAAATTCAAAAAGTAAGGCAGAGCCCATGGTAGAAATATTTGACCTGCAAAATGAATGTATTTGATGGAAAACTCTGCTTTCCTGTTTGTATTTTTACAGCGCCACCGAAGTTGTTGCTGCCTTACAACACAAAGAGATGGCTGCAGCTATACCACAAATATGGTCACTGTCCTAACTTGCAGATGCACTGGAAGTAAGGGACATCTGATGTTGTCTTAGAAATATGTTGATTTGATTTGTCAGTGGCTTTTTAACCTAGCCAGCTCGTTATAATTTATTTTTGGCCTTCTTGCCGATCAGTAGTGCTGGGCCTGATCAGGACCCACATGACACAATCTCAACTTCAGTCTTCAAAGTGACAACCTGAAAATGCAATTTGAAAATATTGGAGGTACTGGAAAAGGAAGGAGAAAGGTACGTACAAATTTTGCATCCCGCTGCATTGATATCTTCCTAGATGTGCAGCTGGAATCGATGAAGAAGAGAGGCATTTTCATTGTTTTTTTTCCTTCATTTGTTGGACATGGGCATCGTTGGCTGGCCAGCATTTGTTGCCCATCCCTAGTCTCCTTTGAACCAAGTGGCTTGATAGGCCATTTCAGGGCACAGTTGAATGTCAACCACAATTCTGTGGCTCTGGAGTCACATGCAGGCTAGACTGGGTAAGGATGGCAGATTTCCTTCCCTAAAGGACATTAGTGAACCAAATGGGTTTTTCTCCACAAACGACAATAGTTTCACGGTCATCAGTAGATTCTTAATTCCAAATACCTTTTACTGAATTCAAATTCCCCCATGACAGATTCGAACCTGGGTCCCAGAACATTAGCTGAGTTTCTGGGTTAATTATCTAGTGACAATACTGCTAAGCCATCGTCTCCCATATACCACTAGGCTATTCCCAACAACCAGAATAGAAAACCTGAGGCAGCCATCAAGAAAACATGATTGGAAGTAGCACGTGATCAGAAGGATGATAGCTCCACACTCCTGGATGAAGCAGGTCAGGAACAATATATTCAGTTGTACATTCATCCTAGCTCCTACTGTGTGTGCATCACCCTGAACTTTCACTCTGTCTTCTGAAGTCTGTAGTAGCCTTTATGATCCTGTTAGGGATAATTAACATTTAAAGAGGAAATTTGAACATCCAGCAATTAATTGATGCCACAACATTTTGGATTTTTAAGCAGAAACACATGATATTGTATATGAAGTGAAATTAAACTAAGCAAGTGCCACTAACGTAACAGTATAACTTATAAAAGACCTATGTTATGAAATCAGTTCTAATGTTTCTTATGTAAGAAAATGTTGAAGATTCAGTCACTTTTCCTGGGACCAATCCAAAAGTATACAATGCCCTGCAGAATTCACTTTAGCTTTCCTCAGTGTTCCAGCTAATCTCTGAGGTAAGAATCTATGGGATTGTTCCTATTAGATTTTTGGCTATGCATCCTTCCACATTTTCTTCACAGATCTCACAACTGTGAATGCTTCAGCACCTTGTTTGGGTTGCCAGCAGATATCAGCTGCCTTTCCAAGCTAACTCTGCTGACTGTTTTATACCACAAGGCTCTGTGGATTACTGTAGTTTTATTCCACTAGCTGCAAGGCTAGAGCAAATCTTCTATCTGCTTCACCCTCACAAAATCTAAACTGAGACCGAACTCCATTAATGTTCCACACGTGGTGAATGATGAAATGAGAACTTTTTCTGCTTGAGGTTCAAGCCTAGCTAACTAATGTTTTCTGTGGCTCGTTCAATTTGGTGAGGTGCAGCTGACACTACAGCAAATGGCAACTGCCTCTGTCTGTTCCATAACTGTAGCTTGCTTCTATTAGCAAACACACGCACAGATAAATTATATCACTGCTCTGGTTTCCTCCCACACCCCAAAGATGTTTTGATTAGGTTGTTTGGCCAAGCTAAATTGATCTTAGTGTCAGGGAGATTAGCAGGGTAAATATGAGGGGTTACAGGAATAGATTCTTGATGGGATTGTGTTTGGTGCAGACTTGACGGACTGAATTGCCTTCTTATGCATTGTAGAGATTCTATGATGTTGGGTGGCACGATGGCACAGTTGTTCGCACTACTGCCTCACAGTGCCAGGGACCCGGGTTCAATTCCAGCCTCTGGTGACTGTCTGTGTGGAGTTTGCATGGTCTCCCCATATCTGTATGGGTTTCCGCGGGTGCTCTGGTTTCCTCCCACTGTCCAAAGATGTGCAGGTTAGGTCGATTGGTCATGCTAAATTGCCCCTTAGTGTCAGGAGACTAGCTAGGGTATATACATCGAGTTGTGATGATAGGGCTTGGTGGGATTGTGGGTGGTGCAGACTTGATTGGGCCAAATGGCCTTCTTCTTCACTGTAGGATTCTGTGATTCTATGAAATTAAACAAAAGAACCTAATGACCAAGTGTCCTCCCTGAGTCACTATTTAAATCAATGTGGCCTACTTTGGGATGGTTCAAACAGAAGTACAAACAAATTATTTTACCTTCAACGAATCCTTCGATTCTACAACGTATATGAATAACTGCTACTCCTAATGGAATTTTACCACTGTTTTATTGCTTCCTAAATAGTTTAAATGGTGTTGTTTGTGTTTGTTCTGGGCTTAGTTTTACAACCCTGCATTGTTAAGAGAAAAGGTCATGTCTTTTGGACAATTTGTTTTGTTTCCAGTGGGTTTAAGGTTTCAGTTTTGAGAATTCTAAGGCTGCAGTTTAGTTTTTAGTTTTAGCAGGGACATCAAGCAAGAAATAAGCTGAAGTCTCTGTCTCTAACTCCCTCTTTCATTTGAAAAGTCTGCTGGTTATCTCAAGGCAATGCTTTGCCCTCTGGAAGGAAAGTGCAAGCTTTGAAAAAACTCAGTTCCAGTCAAGTGAGATTTTAATCTATGTTCTGCTAAACTTGTGAAAAGGATTTTGTCTATGCGTGGTTTTGGTTTGTTGGAACAGCTTTAATATTCAACTAAGGGTTAATACATTATTGTGATTGCTTTCTTTTTTTTGTTTGTAATTGATAAAAGGCCTTACTAATTTTCTTTCTATACAAGTTAACGATATTCTTTGATAAACTTTGTTTGATAAAAGCTCCCTAGTGGGAGCTGAAGTGAAGCATAACATGCTCATCCTAGCCAAATTCAAAATGCAAAACTTATGGTTCGGGAGGTCTCCATAAAGTACTTTGGAGTTTCTGCCCTGAGCCATAACAAGAAGCAATGACAGATTTCTGCACATGTTTCTATTTTTTAGGTAGTTTGTTTTTGAATATTATGCTGTCATGCAATGTTGGCCTGACGAATCAGATGATCTCCTACGGAACTGTTTAGAGTCAGTGGACTGGTCAGTATTGAAATAGTCTGTGACCAGCCTGAACGAGTACGCCACTACAGTAACTAACTTAATTAGTAAGTGTGTAGAAGACTCTGTGCCAAAGAAGCAAATCCATGTGTTTCCCAACCGGAGACTATGGATGAACAGGGATATCCACTGCTTGCTGAAGTCCAGGTCTGAGGCGTTCAAGTCAGGTGACACTGACCTATCCAAGAAAGCCAGATATGATCTAAGGAGATCCATCAAAGATGCCAAAAAACAGTACCGAACCAAGCTAGCCACATGGATCCCCACTGACTATGGCAAGGCCTGCAAGATATGACAGGCTACAAGATGAAGGCATCTATAATCATCGACTCCAACACACCCTTCCCTGATCCGCTAAATAAATCCGCTATGCCTGATTTGAGCAAGAGGTCAGTGAGCGCAGGCCCCGCCACCTGGAAGCCTTGGATGAACCTGTATCTGAGGTCACCATGGCAGATGTCAGAACAGACTTCTCAAAGGTCAACCCATGGAAAGCAATTGGCGCAGATGGGATACCCAGAGAGCACTCAGATCCTGCATTGGTTAGTTGGCAGGGGTATTTGCAGACATCTTCAACCTCTCTTTACAGCAATCTAAGGCTTCTGCTTCAAGAAGATGACTATCATCCTGGTACGAAAGAAAAGCCAAGCAGCATGCCTTAATGACTATCGTCCAGTGGCTCTGTCATCCATCATTATTAAGTGCTTCAAAAGGTTAGCCATGGCACAAATCAATTCCTGCCTCCCAAGCTGCCTGGATCCACTATAGATTTCCTATCACCACAACATAAGAACATAAGAACAACAGGTCCACAGCAGACGCCACCTCCCTGGGCCTCCACTCAACCTTGGAACAATTAGATAACAAAGACAGCAATGTCAGGCTCCTATTTATTGACTAAAGCTCAACCTTCAACCACCAATATTCCTATGAAACTCATCTCCAACCTCCATGGCCTGGGCCTCAGCTCCTCACTCTGCAACTGGATCCTGAACAGACAACGATCAGGAAGGATAGGCAACAACCCCTCCTCCACAATCATTCTTAACACCATGCCCCACAAGGCTGTGTCCTCAGCACCCTGCTATACTCCTTATACACTGATGACTGTGTGACAAAATTCACCTCCAACTGGATTTTCAAGTTTGCTGATGACATCACCATATTGCGAAAATCTCAAACGTTGATGAGACAGAGTACAGAATGGAGATAGAGAACCTGGTGAACTGGTGCGATGACAATAATCTTAATGTCAACAAAATGAAAAAGATTGTCATGAAATTCAAGAAGCATAGTGGAGCTCATGTCCCTGTCTACATCACTGGGGATGAAGTAGAAATGGTTGAGAGCTTCAAGTTTTTAGGTGTCCACATCACCAGCAACCTATCCTGGTCTCCCCAAATTGGCACTACAGTTAAGAAAGCTCATCAATGGCTCTGTTTTCTCAGATGACTAAGGAAATTTGGCATATCAGCTATGACTCTCACCAAATTTTACAGATGCACCCTAGAAAGCATGTTTTCTGGTTGTATCACAGCTTGATATGGCTCCTGTTCTGCCCAAGACCATCAGAAACTACAAAATGCCATGAATGTAGCCCTATCCACTACACAAATCAGCTTCCCATCCATTGAGTCTGTCTCAGAAAAGCAGCCAGCATTATTAAGGATCCAGTGCACCCTGGACGCACTCTCTTCTACCTTCTTCAGTCGGGGAAAAGATATAAAAGTCTGAGGTCACATACCAACCAACTCAAAAGCTGCTTCTTCCCTGCTGCTATCAGACTTTTGAATGGACTTACCTTGCAGTAAGTTGACCTTTCTCAGTAAGTTGACCTAGCTATGCCTGTAACATTACATTCTGCACTCCCTCCTTTCTTTCTCTATGATTGGTGTGCTTTTTCTATATAGCACGTAAGAAACAATACTTTTCACTGTATACTAATACATGTGACAATAATAAATCAAATCAAATTAAAATTAGGAACATCTCTTTCAAGCCAAATGCAATGGAAATTCTATGTACAGAGTTGCTCGATGAAGAACTCCACTAACAGTGAGTTGAACTTCTATGATAGTCAACCAGTGAAGAGAGAGAGAGTACCTAGATGTCGGACTCCAGCATGGAACTGAGAGTCTGCGACCACAGGACTGTTCAAGCACATTTGAAGGGACTTTCACTGGAAGTTAGTGAAAGGCACAATGAGTTTCAATTCTTATACAAACCCTTGAAAAATACTCAGGTCAACTGGTTAATCTTCCAATTTTTCTAAGTATCTGACTTGAGTGTTTTTGGGTGGGTGTTAGTCACATGGTTGTCAAAGAAAATTTGAGTCAAAATATTTGGTATAAACAACAGTGTTCACTGCTCTTTGAATATATTTGGGGTGGCACGGCAACACAGTGGTTAGCACTGCTGTCTCACAGTGCCAGGGACCCAGGTTCAGTTCCTGGCTTGGGTCACTGTCAGTTTGGCATTTGCACGCTCTCCCCATGTCTGCATGGGTTTCCTCCAGATGCTCCAGTTTCCTCACACAGTCTGAAAGATGTGTGGGTTAAATTGATTGGCCATGCTAAATTGACCCCAGTTTCAGGCATGTTAGCAGGGTAAATACATGGGATTACTGGTATAGAGTCTGGGTGGATTGTTGTCGGTGCAGGCTTGATGGGCGAAATGGCCTCCTTCTGTACCATGATATTTAACGTAACTATTTAAGATAGAGTGCAGATATTAGTATTCATTTTTTATTCTGTAGTAATAAAAATATTTTGTTTTAAACAGTAAACATTACGGCTTCTTCTCTTTTGGTAAATGTCTCAGTTTTTGGATTTCCAACAAAAAGATAATAAAACATGACTTGTCTCTACCGCCATCATAGCAACAATGTGTGATTTCCTGTTTGCCACTGACTGCACTATCTGCTAGTTCAAAGCTAGACGTGCAATGTAACAGCAAGCTGTTCTCCAATGCATGCAGCAATTTTGGCCTCAGGATCAGCATGAAGAAAACTGTATAATGCTCTTGCCTGCTCCAGGAAAGCCCAAGGTATTAGTCCATGACCAGAACCTGTCAGCAGTGGATAAATTCACTTATTTTGGCAGCACACACTCTCTGAAGCTGTATCGATGATGAGACACATTTCATGAACTGTCGAAAGAAATGTAGCTTTCAGCTGACTCCAAACATCAGTCTGGAATGAAGAGTAGATCTGTCCACCAAAGAGCTATAATCCCGCCCACTGTGCTCTACACGTGCAAGACTTTGTCTGTGTACCAGCATCATGCCAAGAAACTCATCCACATTCACTTGAACTGCCTTCGGAAGCTTCTGAATATCAAATAGAGGACAAAATACCATACAGTGTTTAGTCATTTTGTCTTCTTACATTTCTGCTCTTAAATTGAAACATATTATTCATTTTTGTTCCATATTTCTTCCTGTCTTGTCCTTTCCTGGCAGCTGGCTAGCAGGTGGCCTTTGCAGTTATTGGATAGTGAATAGGAAGATATGAATTGGTGACAACCAGTGCAGGAAGGTGAAAGGGATACTTGATTGCTTGGACAAAATGCAAGGGATGGAAAAGTGGGCTTTGTCTTTGGTTCTGAGTTGGATGAACGGCTGGAGCTGAAGCAAATCTTGTACTGATGAGGGTAGCCTGAGAGGCAATGCATACAGCTGGTAATGGAGTGCCTTCACCACCCTCATCATCCTCGTCCTCCTCCTTCTTCTCCCCCGTCTTGCCATACTCTGCAGAGCTCTGCACTATTTGCTTTGTTCCTCCTGAAGGCTCAGATTCTATTGCTGGGCAAGGTGATGCAAAGTGCAGCACATAACAATCATTCTGAGGACCCTGGTTGGTGTGTACTGAAGGGTGACTTCAGATCCGTCCATGTGCCCGGAACATATCTTCAGCGTGCCTTTAGTTTGTTCAACGACACATCTGGTGGTGACATGCCATTCATTATAGTGCTCCAACATCTCATTCCTCATCCCTGAGCAATGTTATCAGTCATGTTTTAAGTGGGTATCCCTTGTCTCCTAGCAACCAGTCAGTAACTCTATTTCCAGGTGCAAATAAATCATGGAGGTTGGACTGTTCCGAGGGAAAGAACATCATGGTAGCTGCCCAGGAACCATGCACACACCTGCACACCATCTGCACACTGATGGAGTGGAAACCCTTGCAGTGATGAAAACTCCTGGGTGATCTGTGGGTGACCGAACTGCAATGTGTTTGCAGTCGATGATGCCTGCCACTTATGGAATGCCAGCCAGAGCTGCAAACCCCAGTACTCATTCATTCTGACTGGCAGAATCAATGGCAGAGTTGATATAATTGATGACCCTATCAAACAAAGCTGTCAATCACCTGTCTAATGTGGGCTGCCAAGTAGGGAATCCTGCAAATGTCGAAGTATTCAAAATCATGAGAGGTCTAGGCAGAGTAGAGAGACAAAGAAACTGTTCTCATTGGCGGAAGGACTGAGAAACAGGAGACACAAATTTAAGACAATTGGCAAAAGACGATCTGAGAAAAAAAGATCTAGAATACACAAGCCGAGGGTATGGTGGAGACAGATTTCATTAAAGCTTTCAAAAGAGAATTACATACGTATATGAAGGGAGAAAGATTGTAGTGTCATGGTGGAATGGTTCTCTTATGCCTCATCCATTCCACAATGCTATGATTCTCTGAATCCAATACAATTATGGAAGGAGCCAAAAGCAAAAAGGTTGAGGGTTGTAATGATTTTGACAGTTACTGGTAAAACTCGGTTATTAGATTCAGTTGGCTACAGATGTCAATCTCCACCTGATTTAACACTTAACCTCCTGACATGTTTAAAAATAAATGATGAGATTTGGGATTCAATGACAAATTCAGCCTTTTTTTTTTGACCAATTCCTAATTGCTTTTGAGATGGTGTAAGTATAGCAGGGTTCCTCCTGGCAATGTCTCTGAACTCCTTGCCAAGGTTTAGCACCACTCCTTCATGAATCTAAAAATGTTTCCAAAGGTCTCCACCAACACTCAACACAATATTTTCATTCAAACTGCAGCAGTAAAATGAAATCAAAAGCACCTCACCCGGATGTCCCATTCTGGTCCCTTTAAATAGCACTCATGGAGATGGTGGATTTCCTTGTGCATGTGAATGCACTTGCAGAAGGTAGTGTTTAAAGGGAGGCACCAATTGGATCTGGGGAATCCAAAATGGCAGTGTGTGTGACACATCAGCATAAGATGTTGACTGATGTCATGATCTGCTTAATCTGCTTCTAGTGCTCCTGCAGCATATCTTTTATTTAATTCATTTATGGGACAATCGTTTTTCCTTCCTAGTTGCCTGAGGGCAGTTGAGAGTCAACCACATTGCTGTGGTTCTGGAGTCACATGTAGGCCAGACCAGGTAAGGATGGCAGATTTCCTTCTCAAAAGGACATTATTGAACCAGGAGGATTTTTCCTAATTTTTTTTTAAGTTGAGTTCAAATTCACCATCTGCCATTGTGGGATTTGAACCTGGGTCCCCAGAGCATCATCTAAGTTTCCAGATTAGTAGTCTAGCTATAATACCACTAGGTCATTGCTTTCCCTAAACTCGCAGCTTCCACTCTGCCATGTGGCACCATGCAGGCCACGCCGGGTGTGATTAGAAGCACTCCAGGCAACATTTTTTTTCAGGTTAGGCCTGCACCATTAGCACCACCGAGTCACATTTTGCAGTCTTGATTTTGTTTCTTGATTTTCAGAAGGTGTTTGTTTCTTGATTTTCAGAAGGCGTTTGACAAGGTACCTCACAAGAGGTTATTGCAGAAGGTCAAGGGACATGGAGTTGGGGGTAGGGTGTTAGCGTGGATAGAGGATTGGTTGTCAAATAGGAGGCAGAGAGTGGGGGTCAATGGGTGCTATTCAGATTGGCGGTTGGTGAATAGTGGAGTGCCACAGGGATCGGTGCTGGGGCCTCAGCTATTTACCATTTATATAGATGATCTGGAGGAGGGAACCGAGTGTATGGTGTCGAAATTTGCTGATGACACCAAGATTGGTGGAACGACAAATTGCGCGGAGGGTGTGGAGAGTCTACAGAAGGATCTAGATAGGCTGGGCGAATGGGCCAGGAACTGGCAAATGGAATTTAATGTTAGCAAATGTGAGGTTGTCCACTTTGGTAGGACTAATGGTAGGAAGGAAGGATTATTACTTACGTGGAGAAAAACTGCAGCAGGCGATGGTGCAGAGGGACCTCAGGGTCCTTGTGCATGAGTCGCAAAAACCCAGCTTGCAGGTGCAGCAGGTGGTCAGGAAGGCGAATGGGATGCTGGCCTTCATAGCGAGGGGGATTGAATATAAAAGTAGGGAGGTCTTGCTGCGGCTATATAGGGCATTGGTGAGGCCGCAGCTGGAGTACTGTGTGCAGTTTTGGGCGCTGTACTTACGCAAGGATATTTTGGCCTTGGAGGGAGTGCAGAGGAGGTTTACTAGGCTGATACCGGAGTTGAGGGGGTTGAGCAATGAGGAGAGGCTGAATAAACTAGGCTTGTACTCGTTAGAGTTTAGAAGAATGAGGGGAGATCTCATTGAGATGTATAAGATGATGAATGGGATGGATAGGATAGAGGTGGAGAGACTCTTCCTGCTCAGAAAGGACAGTAGGACTAGGGGGCACAACCTCAAGATAAAGGGGGGGCGGTTTAGAACGGAGTTGAGGAGGAACTTCTTCACTCAAAGGGTGGTGAATCTCTGGAATTCTCCGCCCGTTGAAGTGGTGGAGGCTACCTCGCTAAATATTTTTAAGACGTGGGTTGATGGGTTTCTGATAAGAGAGGGGATTAAGGGTTATGGGGAGAGGGCGGGAATGTGGAACTGAGCCACGACAGATCAGCCATGATCTTATTGAATGGCAGGGCAGGCTCGAAGGGCCAGATGGCCTACTCCTGCTCCTATTTCTTATGTTCTTATGTTCTTATGTTCAGTCAACCACCGCACCCACCCTTCGTGCCCAACCCACTCCGCTCACTGGCCTCCCTATCCCACCAATACTGACTGCGGAGTGGTAGCAGGACCCCTCCACTCCCACCAATTGCATCCTAGGTGCTGCCTCCATCAGGCCCTGCCCCTAGGTCCCATCACCCCACTGGCTTTGCCTCCTTGGCACTGCCCCATGCCCAGTGGGCAGTGCCAAACTGGGCATTGACACTTTGCCCCTTGAGCAGTGCTGGGGGCATGGGTGACACTGCTAGGGTGCCAATGCCCAGGGGAACCCATCGGCACCCAACCCTATAGTGGGCCCCAATTACCCCCCCTTCACTCCAGCAGGGTCAAGCCGCTAGTTCCCTGACAGTGTGGAGGCGCAGTAATCCCTGTTGGAGTGAAACACTCTGGCGGGGGGGAAGGGAGGGGAGGGCAAAGGTTAGCAGGCCCAGAGTCTTCAGTCCCATGCCCACTCATTGCATCTAAATCACATGAAAAAATAAGATTAAAATCACTTTTGTGCCTCCCTGCCTATTTTCACATTATCATGGCAGGAAAGCATGAGTGAATCCCACACATTGCCTGTCATGAGATTCTCCTGGTCCACTGCACAATAAAATTATTACAGCGGGATGGGAGAATTGCGGCCCAAATATTTCCAAATGCCTGATGTTTTGATAAGACAAATCAAAGGGAAAATTATTTTGATTTGATTTGATTTGATTTATTATTGTCACATGTATTAACATACAGTGAAAAGTATTGTTTCTTGTGCACTCTGCAGACGAAGCATACCTTTCATAGAGAAGGAAATGAGAGAGTGCAGAATGTGGTGTTACAGTCATAGCTAGGGTGTAGAGAAAGATCACCTTAATGCGAGGTAAGCCCATTCAAAAGTCTGACAGCTTCTTGACCAACCGACTCAAGAAGCTGTTCTTGAGTCGGTTGGTACGTGACCTCAGACTTTCGTATCTTCTTCCTGATGGAAGAAGGTGGAAGAGAGAATGTCCAGGGTGCATGGGGTCCTCAATTATGCTGGCTGCTTTGCTGAGGCAGTGGGAAGTGTAGACAGACAATGGATGAGAGACTGATTTGCATAATGGATTAGGGGGAAGGACCAGTAGCCTTAATGATGAAGGATGACATAAGGGCAGTAGTTAGGAAGGATCTTGGTTAGAAGAGCAGGCAATAGAAGCCATCAGTAAGGATAGGCAACAACACATCCTCCACAATCATCCTCAACGCTGGTACCCCACAAAGTTGTGTCATCAGTCCATTACTATACTCCTTATACACCTAAGACTGGCAAAATTCCCCTCCATCTCAATTTTCAAGTTTGCTGATGACACCACAGTAGGGGGTCGCATCTCAAATAATAATGCGACGGAGTACAGAAAAGAGATAGAGAACCTGGTGAACTGGTTCAACAACAATGATCTCTCCCTCAATGTCAACAAAATGAAGGAGATAGTCATTGACTTCAGGTAGTGTAGTGGAGGACATGTCCCTGTCTACATCAGTGGAAATGGTCAAGAGCTTCAAGTTTTTAGGTGTCCAGATCACCAACAACATGTCCTGGTCCCTCCATGCCGACGCTACAGTTAAGAAAGCCACCAACACCTCTACTTTCTCAGGAGGCTAAGTAAATTTGGCATGTCAGCTAGGACTCTCACCAAATTTTACAGATGCACTATAGAAAGCATTCTTTCTGGTTGTATCACAGCTTGGTATGGCTCCTGCTCTGTCCAAGACTACAAGAAACTACAAAAGGTCATGAACGAAGCCCAGTCCATCATGCAAACCAGCCTCCCATCCATTGACTCTATCTATGGTAGAGGGTGTTCTCACTAACTTGAATAAGGCACTGTGTCTTCATAAAGTCTATGCAATTCTGCTCAGATATGTTGAAGAACTTTATTCTTTGTTCATACTCCATATGTGTAGGTTATGACCTCCTGCTGCCCCCTCTCTGCACCATTCCCTCCTGCCCCTCACAGTTTACGGCCCATACCTCCCTAACACTCACTTCTGTGGAGCCATAGATTTATGATCAGCAGATCGTTGTTGTAACTATTGATGGTGCGCTATTGTTCCCGATCCTTTTGTTCCTCATCCGAAGTCCAATCTCAGGCAGTGTAAGTACCACCCTTCCTGATCAGACTTTGAAAGTGTCAATCAGACCTTCACCTTTTGGTACAAACCTCTTAATTTTAACAAGTAACGACTTCACAAAAGTACTGTGAAAAAGCTTTCTTTCTACTAGAGGGTAAGAAAGTAGCTGTTCACCCACACTCAAACCTAAACAGTACTCCAGTTAAAATACCATCCACCTTCCCACACCACCATCCCTCAATAGTCTCGCAGCAAGCTCAATGAAAAGGTGCAAAAGGAAGGCATTCAGCCCACCGAGTCTGCACCGACAACAATCCCAGCAAGGCCCTATTCCCATTACCCCACATATTTACCCTGCTAATCCCCTGACTGTTACAAGAATGTTACAAAGGAATGGCAAAGTGGATTTTGTCTATGTTGAATTTTTACATTTCTCGAAATACTTGATTCAGTTTATACATGGTTAACTGTGAATGCTTTGCACATTGTCTTTTTAAAGAAAAACAACAACCTGAGTCTGTCTGTTTGTCTATTTGATTTCCCTCAAGGTGCACATTCTTTTAGGCTCACACAATAATTATTTGAAGTGTTAATTAGTTAATCATCCCAGTAGTCGCCAGCATTTAGAAATCCAAACATCTTGTGGCATTGTGAGCAATAGTTGCATTGTCCCTCAGGAGAACCATTGTGACATCTGTTTGGTTGCAATGTTGTTTTATTTAATCAATACAACATGGGGCTATTTCTTTTAATATTCACTCTTGGGACATAGGTGTTGCTGGCATCACCAACATTTATCACCCTTTCTTCATTGTCCTTATTTCATACAACTAGCTAGTTTTGTAAGTCTACTTCAGAGGATAGTTAAAAATCAATCACTTTGATATGAGGCTGAAATTGCTTACAGGACAAATAGCATAAGGGTGCATATTTCCTTCTCTAAAATTTTTTTTATGCTAATCTAACAGCTTCATGGTCACTTCTTACTGACACCAATTTACTATTTCCAGTTCTTTCCTAACTGAACTAAAATGGTGAACTCATGCTTTCTCCATTTTTGATCAAAGCAACTGAATAACTTTTCCAATAACATAATCACCACACACTATTAAGGGGAAGTTGGTGGCATAGTGGTAATGTCACTGGACTAGTATTCCAAACAGACTCAGGCTAATGAGACCCTATTCCCGTAAACCCACATATTTACCCTGCTAATCCCCCTGTCACTAGGGTCAGTTTAGCATGGCCAATCAAACTAACCTGCACATCTTTGGGCTGCGGAAGAAAACCGGAGCACCCGGAGGAAACCCATGCAGACACAGGGAGAACATGCAAATTCCACACAGAGTTCAAATCCCACCATGTCAGTTTGATGGAACTAAATTCAATCAATTAAAAAGGTCTGGAATTAATTACCATGAAACTATCAATGATTGACATGTTTGCCTTTTAGGAAAGGAAATCTGCTGTCCTTAACTGGTCTGGCCAACATGTGATGCTAGTTGATTTCCCTCTGATATGGCCGAGTAAAGCATTCAGTTCAAGGGCAATTAGGAGTGGGCAACAAATGCTGACCTTGCCAATGATGTCAAATTCGAATCGGGATAAGGATTGGCTCTAAGGGCTGTGTCGGTCTGGCTGGGATGTGAAGCAGGCCTGGGCACATGGCCGCGACTGGACGATAGCCTCACCCTCCAGGGCGGTGGCAACTCTGGACATGCACCGAAAAAAAAGAAATGGGTGGCACAGTGGTTAGCACTGCTGCCTCACCATGCCAAAGACTGGGGTTCAATCTCGACCTCGGTCACTGTTTGTGTGGTGTTTGTATATTCTCCCCATGTCTGCATGGGTTCCTCTGGGTATTCCGGTTTCCTCCCACAGCCCAAAGATGTGCATGTTAAGTTGATTGGCCATGATAAATTGACCCTAGTGACAGGGGGATTAGCAGGGTAAATATGTGGGTTTACGGGAATAGGGCCTAGCTGGGATTGTGATTGGTACAGGCTTGATGGGCTGAATGTCCTCCTTCTGCACTGCAGAGATTCTATGATTATATGGTTCAGTGAATTAAAAAGCTACCATATGGGCAAACAAGCAAACCTCCTGGTCACACATAAGAACATAAGAAATAGGAGCAGGAGTAGGCCATCTAGCCCTTCGAGCCTGCCTCGCCATTCAATAAGATCATGGCTGATCTGTCGTGGCTCAGTTCCACTTTCCCGCCCTCTCCCCATAACCCTTAATCCCCTCTCTTATCAAAAACCCATCAACCCGCGTCTTAAAAATATTTAGCGAGGCAGCCTCCACCACTTCAACGGGCAGAGAATTCCAGAGATTCACCACCCTTTGAGTGAAGAAGTTCCTCCTCAACTCCGTTTTAAACCGCCCCCCTTTTATCTTGAGGCTGTGCCCCCTAGTCCTACTGTCTTTTCTGAGCGGGAAGAGTCTTTCCACCTCTATCCTATCCATCCCATTCATCATCTTATACGTCTCAATGAGATCTCCCCTCATTCTTCTAAACTCTAACGAGTACAAGCCCAGTTTATTCAGCCTCTCCTCATAGCTCAACCCCCTCAACTCTGGTATCAGCCTAGTAAACCTCCTCTGCACTCCCTCCAAGGCCAAAATATCTTTGCGCAGGTGCGGCGCCCAAAACTGCACACAGTACTCCAGCTGCGGCCTCACCAATGCCCTATACAGCTGCAGCAAGACCTCCCTAACATCAAACATAAGGTCTCACCCAGCTTGAGAGTTTATTTAATAGTTGAAAATTTATTTATTAGTCACAAGTAAGACTTACATTAACATTACAATGAAGTTATTGTGTAATTCCCCTAGTCGCCACAGTCTGGCGCATGTTCAGGTCAATGCACCTAACCAGCACGTCTTTCAGAATGCGGGAGGAAACCGGAGCACCCAGAGGAAACCCACACAGACATGAAGAAAACATGCAATTCCACACAGACAGTAACCCAAGCCAGGAATTGAACCCAGGTCCCTGGCACTGTGAAGCAGCAGTGCTGACCACTGTGCTACCGTGCCACCCACACATCAATGGCAAAAAAGAGAAGGCAATTGGTTACCTGGACCTCACAATGATCATTAGCTTAATGTGAATCTTTATTTGCCCAATTTAGACAGGATTTCATAGACTGGCATGGCCAAAGTGTTTGAACTTGGCAGTTATCAGACAAGAGGAATGTCTACACATTGAACCTTGACCCAGCTTAGCTTTAAGAGTTAAGCGAATGCAAGAAGACATTTTTTTAATGAGGGTTTAAAGAAATGTATTTTTATTGTTTTAATATACTAAGCAATTGAGGAATATCTTTATATATTCTCACTGTGTTAGACTATAATTCAAACCAATTATTGATCAGTTCAAACTACATTTGAGAAAGAGTGCAAATCCAGTCCTGCACCCTAAAGAGTGAAAAATCACATGCAGCATATGATATATTCTAGTATAGAGCAAAAGGTCAGTGCCTCAATCCCTAAGACATGTTTAATTTTATCCAGGTACTGGTCAGAGAAAGGTGCACCTCTGATCATTGGAGCTGTGAGGTTCCTTTACTGAACCAAAAGGAACATTTTTAAAATTGTGGCCACGATAGTGTTGGAGCATTGTGTATGTGAAGTCATTTTTTTTAATGTTAAAGAATGCAAAGGAGAATATCCACTTTTTTACAACGACAAGGAAATTGGATAATAAAGCTTATAAAGTTTGCAAAACTTGTTTTTGCATTTTTCATAGAAATATACGGAAGATATAACACACATCCTTTTAGTTCATCCAGTCTGTGTCAACATTTACATTCATAAGCACAAAAATTGCTCTACTCATGTTGACCCGAGTTGTTCTAATCAGCCTTGAATATATTCAATGACTCAGCTTTCACAGCTATGTGGGGTAGAGAGTTTAAAAGATTCACAATCCTCTGACTGAAAATATTCTCCTCATCTCTGTTTTTAACAGGAGACCTTTATTCTGAAGCTATTCCTCCTAGATTGGTCTTCATAGTGAGCAGATTTCAGTACAGGAGCAGGGATATCTTGCTGTAGTTATATGGGGCCTTGGTGAGATCACACCTGTGCTGTTTGTGTGCTGTTTTAGCCTCCTTATCTGAGGAAGAATGTTCTTGCTATGGAGGGAGTGCAGTTAAGGTTTACCAGATAGATTCCTGGGATAGCTGGATTGACATATGAGGAGAGATTGAGTCTGTAAGGTTTATATTCACTGGAGTTCAGAAGAGTGAGGGGGGGTCTCATAGAAACCTGTAAAATTCTAACAGGACTTCACGAAGTGAGTGGGAGTGAGGGGTATCCATTGGAGAGTGAGGGTTGTTCAGAGGGTGTTGCGGGACACATGAGAAGGCTGACTTACCCTGGCTGCGCAAAGAGGCCATTCATCATCTTCAAGCAAAGCAGCCACGTCCTCTTATGCATTGAGCTGCTGTTCACAACCATGGCCACAGCCTCCTAGGCAGGGTTGTTGGCAGGACATCTGCCCAATTGAGGGTAAAGGAGTTTCTGCCTCTGCTTGACCCCATCCAGAATCTTCTGAGGGCTCCCTCAGTGAAGCATGGTGCAGCCTTGCTGGCAGCATCCCCGAATGGACTTGGAACAAGTGCTGGGGAGGGTTTAAATTGTGAGCCCCACTGATTGCAGTCATTAAGTTGTGGCAGCGGGAGGGAATCAGAGGCAGGCTGCCATGGGCATGGTGTGAAGCTCATGGAGAAAAAAAAATTGATTAAAGAGGTTGAAAATACAGCAACTTGTCCCACCAACAGTGCAGTGGGATTCTCACCGTCTCTGAACTTCTTAAAAAAATTATAAAATTCCACCCAAAGTGATTGTTTCGCTTCTCTGCCATTTCTTTATTCCCCATTATAAATCTCCTGATTCTGCTTGTCTTGGACCCACATTTGTATTAGCCCAATGTTTCCATTTTGCACACCTTTAGAAGATTTTACTATCTATTTATATGTTTTTTGAGAGTTTACATTTATTTCCCCCTTTCTATTCCTCCTTTCTTTCGCAGTTTCTTGGTCCTCTTTTGTTGTATTCTATAGTGCTCCCAATCCTTTGGGTTACGACCATTTTTGGCAACTCTATCAACCTTTTCTTTTAATCTTTTACAATCCTTTATATCCTTTGTTAGTTAAATCGACTGACTTTTCTTTGTGGGTTTTGTATAGTTGCTGTAAAAGTATTAATGTCTAAAAGTTTAAAGTTTTGAAGTTTATTAGTCACAGGTAATAAATGGTGGCCCGACCAGCGACACTCATGTCCTATAAATGAATAAAAAAAGTACGTTTACATTAACACTACAATGAAGGTACTGTATGGTCGCTGTGAACTATGTAAGAATTCTTTAAAGACTACCTATTCCCTATATGTCCTCATACAGCTTAATCTATTTTCCCAATCTTCCACAGTCTATTTCCCCATCATAATTTCCTTTTTTTCAAATTTAACACCCTGACTTCAGTTTGAACTACCTCACTTTCAAACATAATGTAAAATCCAATCGTATTGTGCTCACTCATCCCTCAAGGTTCTTTTGCAACAATGTTATTAATTAGCCTTTTCTAATTACATAATATGAATATAGCCTGTTCTCTAGTTGATTTCTTGCAAAATCCATCCCAAACATAATGCAGAAACTCATACTCCACATCATCAGTGCTCATTAGATTTACCCAGTCTCTGTGCAGATAAGGGTCACCCATGATTACTGTACTGTCGAGCAATATGATGGTACAATGGTTAGCACTGCTGTTTCACAGTGCCAGGCACCAGGGTTCGATTCCCGGCTTGGGTCACTATCTTGCACATTCTCCCTATATCTGCGTGAGTTTCCTCCGAGTGCTCTGGTTTCTTCCCACAGTCCAAAAGACATGCTGGTGAGATGCATTGGCCATGCTAAATTCTCCCTCAGTGTACCCAAACAGCTGCCGGAGTGTGGCGATTAGGGGACTTTCACAGCAACTTCATTGCAGTGTTAATTCAAGACTACTTGTGACACTAACAAAATAAAAACTGAAAAAAAAGTATTATCCATGCTACATTCTTCTCTAATCTCTTGATTAATACCACACATTACCATTAATGTTTGGTGGCCTATAAATAACTTAACTCCTACCAGTGTTTGCTGCCCTATGCTGTTTCTTAGCTTGACCCAGACAGATTCCATATTTTGTTCTTCTGAGCTGAGATCTGCCCCCATCCCTTATTGTCAGTGCAACATCTTCTCCTTCGCCTTTATCTCCCTTTTTTTTCTGAACAGAGCTAATATTTTCCTTATCTCAGCAAGCTCTGTAATCATTGTCTTTATACAACAAGACCAAGAATAGTACAGCATGTTATGGCTAATGTCTCAGTTTCCATCACAACACAAATGACAGCCACCCAATGTCTGAGTGCTGCACTGGAAACTGAGACACCAGCATGAGAGCTCAGTTTGTAGCCATGCGGGCTCAAACTGCTGTCGTCGCAGCTGCAGATTCCAGAGTTACAGGGACTCTCAGGAGCTCATAGCAGTCTAGAAATCTGTGCTCCTGCAGATACTAGGATTGTTGAGAAGGACTGGCAGTGGCTCTCTGGATCCCAAACCTGTTGTCCTCCCTCAGGATGATAACATTCATTGTCTCATCAATGCTGCACCCCAATGCCTGTTGCTGTTGCCTGTCAGTCATCCAGCCCATACCACTATCACCCAAGCTGAGTCTGAAGTTGGGCCTTCTAGGTTCTGAGTTTCTCAAGAGCATCCTCCAAGGCTATCAGTCTCTCATATTGCAAGTGAGCAGCCATCCGCCGTCCATGCTGCAGCCAATGGGGTAAACCTGTATAGTGTTAACATTATAACACTAACACAGTTAATGTCGATGTGGAGTTGCCAGCATTGGATTGGGGTAGGTACAGTAAGTAGTCCCACAACACCAGGTTAAAATCCTACAGGTTTATTTGGTAGCATGAGCTTTCGGAGCCTTGGCCCTTCATTTAGGCACTCACTGATGAAGGGGCAACACTCCAAAAGTTCATGCTACCAAATAAATCTGTTGGATTTTAACCTGATGTTGTGAGACTACTTACAGCCAATGTTAACACAGAACAAGACAGATTCCAGTGTGAAACCTGACTTTGTAAATTCTAACTTTGTTTTCTTTTAGAAACCATGAGGGTCAATTGCTGAACAATTCGGCGCAACTTGTGGGCCGAAGGGCCTGTTTGTGCTGTAGTTTTTCTATGTTCTGTGAACACATTCACCAGTGTGCTGTTAATACAAAGAATCAATGTTTATTAAACAAGAAAAATGAATTATCTAACACTAGACAGAAGTTTTGGAAAGATTTCAATACAAAGTGCAAGAAAAATTTTAAAATTAAACATATTTTACAACATAATCTGCCAGAAATAGTGATGAAAATGACAGTTTTGGCAACCTATGATACAGAATGCACAGAGTTATTGTTAGTATCATGGCAAAGCAATCTGCACTGTCTGTTTCTCTCCATTCAGAGAAAACACATTAAACTCTGCTGTCCTGGTGTAAAGAGCCTCTGTCACCTCTCTGATGCAATAGATAGCAAACCGGTAGATGTTAGAAATTTTACTTGTTCCAACATCGCAACACAAAGAAATTCCGGTCCTCATTCAGCTTCTCAACAGCTGCAGTGCCATTCACTCACCAGTGAGAGGCTGCAGGTCTAGTTCAAAGAGCTGGTAGTGTTCTGTAAGAACTTCCTTCAAGAACCATGCATGACACACACACTTCTCTTGGCTTAGATGGAGGTAAGGAATGTGTTTTTGAAAGACCTTAGGTAGATAAAACATCCTGCTGAGAGCCATTCTTCCCTTCCTCCTCTTCCAGCTGTGAGCTTCATGCATCTTCATTTTCCTCCTTTCAACAATCTCCCTCTCATGCAAACCAAGGGAGACCACTACCATGATCCAGAGCAGGTGGTGTGCCCAGCACATCCACAGTCACATGTGGTATCACTCCCTGCTGACTTCATTATCAGCAAGCAACTCCTTAAAACAGCCAGAATTTTCACAAATTTTCAAGTTACAAAATAATCAGCAACTGATCTGTAAGTTGTTGTTGATCCATTTGGATAGCATTGGTTAGGAATGCTTCTTACTGCTGAATGCTGCTGTTAACCAAATGGCAGCTCTGGTTTCAAATCAGTGTTAATCACTGGCTGCTACCCCTGCATGCCCATCATGAACCACACCAGAGATGATCAAAAAATGGCGCTAATGCTATTTTGGTACCAACATAGCATGCATTGCCATGGGATCTCTTAGTGCTTTTGAGAAGACATAATAGTTTAGTGTCTCACTCAAATGACAGCATCTGCGAGTGTACAGTACTCACTCAAGCCTGAGCTGTGACCTCAATCCATAACCTTCTGTGTTCGAGGTGAGTGTACAGACAATGCAGTCACAATTGATCAAAAATATTATTGTATTACATAATGGGAATAACTGGGAAACATACTGTGCATGTTTTATATATTTAAGTGGTTGCATGATTGCCTTAAGAGCTAGTCACATGATTTGATGGTGATGTCATTGGGGTGTTTCACAGGCTCCTGTCTTAGTTTTATGTTTTACTCTGTTCGGTCAACGTCTCCTACAATAAATCTGTTGTTGGCGTTTTGAATTTATGTCTGCAAACCACGTCTACTTCTTTTTGTTTAAAACCCACAACCCCTAACATAGTTAGGATATTACAGTACAAATTAATATTTGGAATTGGGAAGCAACTATACATAATTTTGTGCAAACACCACTACTGAACAGAACCCTTCTAAGCGTTATATGAGATTTTAAAAACAAATAATGCATTAGCATACAATGCTGATAGTGGATAATTGCTCACTTTGCAGCACTGAAGGGTTGTAGCTCTCAGTGTATCTAATAGTGTCCCTTTAATTTCTATCATTTATGTCAGTTTTTTTCTGGCTTCCAGAACAGTTCAGCACAAACTCCTCTGTATCCTATCAATAATTCATAGAATTATAGAATCCCTGCATTGCAGAAGGAGACTATGGGGCCCATCGAGTCTGTACCGACCACAATCCCACCCAGGCCCCACTCCCGCAACCCCACACATTTACCCTGTCAATCTCTCAGACACTAGGGTCAATTTAGCATGGCCAATCAACTTAACCTGCACACCTTTGGGCCGTGGGAGGAAACCGGAGCACTTGGAAGAAAAGCATGCAGAATGTGCAAACTCCACAAAGACAGTGACCTGAGACCGGAATTGAACTCTGATCCCTGGCACTGTGAGACGGCAGTGCTGGCCACTGAGCCACCATGCCAGCCGCTTTCAAGGATCCCCATTGAATTCTTGAGGGCAATCAATTTTATTCAAACTTTGCAAGAGAGAAATAAACACGTTCATCAGTTGATCAGATCGACTTCTGCACAAAATAAACATTTGACTCCATTTTAAATGCCATGAGAATGGACTGTATATAAATAGCTTAATAAATTGTTACTACTTTGCAGGGACATCTGTTCACAATTAATCAAATTGCTGATTGCTATTCCTGACTGATATTCATCACTCCTGCCACGACAGTAATTCAAAATGGAAAAGC
Organism: Carcharhinus amblyrhynchos; assembly: GCF_965287045.1. NCBI lineage: Eukaryota > Metazoa > Chordata > Chondrichthyes > Carcharhiniformes > Carcharhinidae > Carcharhinus > Carcharhinus amblyrhynchos. The sequence goes on along the minus strand of NC_137331.1, from coordinate 85,943,542 downwards.
ATGTTTCTTAATGGGTAAAATGCAACCAAATAGCTGAACACAATCATAAGAGCAGAATGTAAGTTTTGATCAGTGATTACAGGCTATATTTTCATAAATATGAAAATAGTATCTTTTTCTCATTGTAGATGTGTCCAGTTTAAATATAAAATGATCAATTAGCCTTAATGAGACTTCCATGTTTAAGATGAGCACTCTTACCCGAACAGGTTAGGCACTAACCGATAAGACTCAATGCCCATCTATATGTAGGAGGACTGTTGAAGTTTAATCCCTATAATTAACCAAAACATCTTCCTGCTGTTTATCCATCCAGAGCTAACCTCTGTGTTTCAGCGAAGGGTTACCTGGAAATGAATGGGAAGAGTCCCTGCTTCCATTGACAGTTCTATTCTCAAGATCCTAATAATAAACGAGGCTGACAGGTCAGCACATGTTGCAAAACTGCAATGCTCCCTGGTTTTGTATGGGCTTGTAGAGCATGTTGTATGGGGACTTGAGCACAGATCACTCAGTGTGCTACTAGATCTCTGAATCGCTCGCTGATGGTTCTCTGGAGTCTGTATCCAAGTGCAAGCTGTTAACACATGTTGGATTTTGGAACCTAGCACAAGATGATTTACAGGCAGTCAGTCTGTGCATCAGATAATCTTTGTGAGTATTGCATTATCTAATTGTGTAACCACTGCTTGCATCACATTATGAAGAAAAGAGGTAAATTATTTATGGATCTATGTAAGCCTTTGTAGAATCATCCATTTTGACAGATATTGTAAGAATACATGTAAGGCTGTATTCATCAACATTCAACCTTTCATCAGCCCTCACTTTTACTCCTTCATTAAGTGAAATTAAGTGTATTTATTTTTCTAAGTCAATGAGAAAAGGGGATCTATAGACTAATGAGCCGCGTGTCAGTAGTAGGCAAAATGTTAGAATCTATTATTAGGGATGTGATAACAAAGCACTTGAAAATGATACTATGTTTAAGCAGAGATGATAGCATTTTTTGAAGATGTAACTAGTAGGATGCATAAGGGAGAAGCAATGGGTGAACATAGAGTTGAATTCCTACAGTGCAGAAGGAGACCACCCAGTCCACCAGGTCTGCACTAACTCCCCCAAACAGCAACTTATGAAGGTTCACCCACCACCCTATCCCCGTAACCCCACACATTTAGCATGGCTAATCCACCTAACTTAAACATCTTTGGATACTAAGGGGTAATTTAGCATGGCCAATCCACCTAACCCGAAGTATATTTAGATTTTCAAAAAAGCATTTGATAACATGTCACACGAGCATTTATTGCACAAAATTAGGACTATACAACTATACTTCAGCTAGAATTCAGGATTGTTTAATGAATAGAAAACAGAGAGTAGACATAATCAAGGCACTGGTAGGCTGTAACTAGTGGAATATTGCAAGTTTCAGTAATTAGGCCTCAACTATCTATATTAGTGACTGAAATTAGGGGACTGAGCCTAACATATCCAAGTTTACTGATGATATAAAGTTAGGCGAGGGGCTAGTCGGGAAGGGAGAGCGGGGGGTATAGATCTGATACTCACCCGTGGATCCACCTCATTGTTCTACGGAGCAGTGTACGTGGTGGCCTTGGGGAGTGTTGGATTTACATTAAAACGCTTTCCGTCTGCACATCCGGTTCGCGGGGTTTCTGTCTGTGCTTTTTACTTCCGTACCGGAAGTTAGGCGAGGGGATAGTCGGGAAGGGAAAGTGGGGGGTATAAAAAGAAGGTAGTGATAGACAGCGGGCAGCGTCGGGAGCGGGCAGTGGAGTGAGTGGGGAGCTGAGTGAGAGTTATAAGGGCTTTGGCTCGCTGGGCTTAGGCGAGAGCAGGCTTAGACGACGTGAGTTGCAGTTTCTATCTTTCCCGTGTTGCGTTTCGGCACATACAAAGCCAGGTGAGGTTGGGACGTGGCAGGGGCTATGGGGAGGAGCGTTGTGGGAGTTCTTGGTGGCATCACGTCTCCCAAAGGCCCACATCTGCGTCAAGTGTTTAGAGCTGCAGCGCTTGAGGGCCCGGGTCAGGCAACTAGAGGTGCATTTAGAGGATGCGTTTCTGGTCAGGGAAAATGAGGAGTTAATGGCTAGGAACCATGAGCAAGTGGAGGTCCCAGGGGCTGAGGAGCAGGATGGGTGGACAACTGTTAAGAGGAAGAAGAAGAATAGTCCTGGTCCAAAGGCCACCCCAGTGGCCCCCCAAAATTCATTGACAGGGGTACAAAAGGATAGACAGGAGGGACAGAATGACTCAGAGGGACGGAAGGGGGCTGGCAATGTGATAGTGGTAGGGGATGGGAGGGTCCAAGGCATTGACAGGAGGTTCTGTGGGCAGAAGCGTGACTCCAGGATGGTGGTCTGCCTCCCTGGAGCAGGGGTACAGGACATACCGGAGAGGGTAGAGGGAATTTTGAAAGGGGAGGGGACCCAGGCAGAGGTAATAATACACGCAGCGGAGAGGGACGTAGGAAGGCAGAATAGGGCAGATGTACGCAGGCAATTTAGGGAGTTGGGGTCCAAACTGAAGAGCAGGACCTCCAGGGTGGCATTCTCTGGGCTGCTGCCTAGTACCAGCAGGGCTAGGAATAACAAGATCATGCAGCTGAATGCATGGTTGAGGGATTGGTGCAAGGTAGAGGGCTTTACTTTTGTAGACCACTGGGAAGTATTTGTGAGAGAAGGGCAACTGTATAGGAGGGATGGGGAAAATTTGAATGGGAGAGGGACAAATGTCTTAGCAGGGAGGTTAGCTGGAGTGTTTAGGCAGGGTTTAAACTAATGGGGGGGGGGTGGGGATGAGACTGATAGTTCATTAGACACTGGGGTCGGGAGTGAGTTGGGTGATAAGGTAGGTTTGGGTGAAAGGAAAATTATCAGGGAGAAGGAGGTCCTGAGTGGCCCTGGTGGGTTGGACTGCGTCTGTTTCAATGCGAGGAGTGTGACAGGTAAAACGGATGAGCTTAGGGCCTTGATGTTTGTGAGGAAGTTAGATGTGGTGGTAGTAATGGAGACGTGGTTACGTGAAGGGCAGGACTGGCAGCTGAATGTTCCTGGGTATAAGTGTTTTAGGTGTGACAGAGGAGGGTTGAAGAGAGGTGGTGGGGTGGCGCTGTTAGTAAAGGAGCACATCACAGCAGTACAGAGGGAGGATAATGTGGAGGAGTTAGGGATCGAGTCGCTGTGGGTGGAGTTGAGGAATAAAAAGGGAGAGATTACGATGCTAGGGGTATACTATAGGCCACCCAACAGCCCGAGGTCAGTGGAGGAAGGTATTTGCAGAGGCATTTTAGATAGGTGGGTGACTTTAATCTTCCTGAAGTGGATTGAAAGGTGCTTACAGCTGGGGGTATGGATGGGGAAGAGTTTGTAAAATGTGTGTTGGAAGGGTCCCTGGAGCAGTATGTAACTAGCTTGACTCGGGAGGGGGCTATACTGGATTTAGTGTTGGGTAATGAGCCGGGGCAGGTGGTTGAGGTTGAGGTAGGCGAACATGTGGCTAACAGTGATCACAAGTCTGTCTACTTTAGGATAAAAATGGAAAGGGATGAGTGCCGTCCGAAGGGGAGGGTGCTGAACTGGGGGAAGGCGAGCTATAGCTGGATTAGGAGGGAGCTGAAGGACACTGATTGGGAGGGACTGTTAGTTGGCAAGTCCACGGTTGGTAAGTGGGAGGCTTTTAAGGGCAAACTGATAATGTTGCAGGAAAGACATGTGCCGGTAAAGAGGAAGGATGGGAAAGGCAGGGTTAGAGAGCCGTGGATTACAGGGGGTATCGAAGACTTGGTCAGGAAGAAGAGGGAGGCATATGTTAGGTTGAAACAACTGGGAACGGAAAATGTGCTGGAGGAATATAGAGGGAGTAGGAGGGAGCTTAAAAGGGGAGTTAGAAGGGCGAAAAGAGGGCATGAAATGGCTTTGGCTGATAGGATTAAGGAAAACCCAAAGGCATTTTACTCTTATATTAGGAGCAAGAGAGTGGTTAGAGGGAAAATTGGTCCTCTTAGGGACAAAGGAGGGGAGCTATGTATCGAGTCTGAGGGAATGGGGGAGCTCCTGAATGAATACTTTGCGTCGGTATTCATGAAGGAGAGGGGTTTGGTGTCGTGTAATGTCTTGGAGGGAGCTGTAGATCAGTGGAAGGAAATATCCATTACGAGGGAGGAAGTGCTAAGGTTTTTTGGTAGCAAAAAAACAGATAAAACTCCGGGGCCTGATGGTATTTATCCCAGGCTGCTTAGGGAGGTGAAAGATGAAATTGCTGGGCCTCTGACGCAAATCTTTGTCTCTTCTTTGGACACAGGTGAGGTCCCAGAGGGCTGGAGGATAGCTAATGTGGTACCGCTGTTTAAAAAGGGTAGTAGGGATAACCCTGAGAGTTTGACATCGGTGGTAGGAAAATTATTGGAAAAAATTCTTAGGGATAGGATGTACGAGCATTTGGAGCGTTGCGATCTGATTAGGGATACGCAACATGGCTTTGTTCAGGGGAGGTCTTGCCTTACGAATCTGGTAGAATTTTTTGAGGACAAAAACGGTTGACGATGGGCGAGCTGTTGATGTCATCTATATGGATTTCAGTAAGGCGTTTGACAAAGTCCCTCACGGTAGGCTGGTAGAAAAGGTTAATGCACATGGGATACAGGGACAGGTAGCTAGGTGGATTGAAAACTGGCTGGGCAATAGGAGACAGAGAGTAGTAGTGGAAGGGTCCTTTTCCAGCTGGAGGTCTGTCACCAGTGGTGTGCCGCAGGGCTCAGTACTGGGACCTCTCCTCTTTGTAATATATATAAACGACTTGGAAGAGGGCGTACGTGGTGTGATCAGCAAGTTTGCAGATGACGCCAAGATGGCAGGATTGGCAGATACTGAGGTGGAATGTCAGGTGACACAGCAGGATATAGATAGGTTGGTATATTGGGCAGATAGATGGCAGATGGAGTTTAATCCTGACAAATGCGAGGTGATGCATTTTGGAAGGAATAATGCAGGGAGGAGTTACATGATAAAGGGTAGACCGATTAAGAGTATAGAAATACAGAGGGACCTGGGAGTGCAGGTGCACAAGTCTCTGAAGGTGTCAACACAGGTAGAGAAGGTTGTGAAGAAAGCTTACGGAATGCTAGCCTTTATAGGAAAGGGTATAGAGTATAAGAGCTGGCGTCTAATGCTTCAGTTGTACAGAACGTTGGTTAGACCGCATTTGGAGTACTGCATCCAGTTCTGGTCACCTTACCACCGGAAGGACGTGGAGACCCTAGAGAGGGTGCGGAGGAGGTTTACCAGGATGTTGCCTGGCATGGAAGGACTGAGTTACGAGGAAAGGTTGGAGAAACTGGAGCTCTTCTCCTTAGAAAGACAGAGATTAAGGGGGGATCTGATAGAGGTGTATAAAATAATGAAGGGAATAGATAGAGTCAACAGTGGCAGGCTTTTCCCTAGATTGGGGACAATTACGAGAGGTCACAATCTAAGGGTGAGGGGGGAGAAGTATAATTTGGATACTAGAGGAAGGTTTTTCACGCAGAGGGTCGTGGGGGTATGGAACGCGCTACCAAGTAGGGTGGTGGAGGTAGGCACGTTGGACTTGTTTAAGGTTTACTTAGATAGACACATGAGTGAAACAGGGATGGAGGGTTATAGTAGACGGTATTAAAAAGGGTCAGAGTCTCGGGATGACACCTGAAATGTAGTATTACATGTTAATGTTTTGTCTCTTTTAATCCACAGGTGTCGGTCCACCTTGTTGTCAAACAAGGGGCATGCACACGGTGGGTCATGCGTGGGCTGCTCTTGGAGGTTTCGAGAGTAGCCTAGTACTTTGTGTCGTTGTGTATGCTTAATCCTGGACCAGCAGACGGGCACCACAACAGCTCAGTGACTATCACTGCTAGCTGTGCAGATACATGGATTTGGGCCTGTGTCTGTGGGAGTTTGCGCATTCTCCCTATGGTTGTGTGGATTTCCTCCAGGTGCTCCGGTTTCCTCCCACACCCCAAACATGTGCTCTTAGGCTGATTGGTGTACCAAATTGACCCTACACTATTCTCCCCTGAATCTGGCTGCATTAGGGGTTCCATTCACATACACACGGGGCAGGGTAGGTGTAGGAAAATGCTTTGTTGAAGGGGCGGCGTGGGCTCGTTGGGCCGAAGGCCTGTTTCCAGTGCTGGGTTGTTCTTTGTTCTTTGTTCTTTGACATGGAAAGTTAGTGATGTGGAGGATGATAAGAGGCTAGACAGAAATATACACAAGTTACCTGAGCTGGCAAAAGAAAAGGCAGATGGAATGAAATGCCCTGAATGCAAATTTACCCGTTTAAGTGGTAAACATTTTTAAAAAGCAGAATATTTTTGAATATACAGTCCTTCGAATTCTTTATTCAAATCATTGATAAACACAGTGATTGGAACTGGCCCCAGAAATGAACCAAGTGGCTCAGCACTACACATTCCCAATCACTTTAGGAAACTCCTATCTTCCCCTTTCTCCTTTCTAACCAAATTTTAATTCAATTTTCAATTAATTTTGGGAAATGCTAATGTTCAGAAGGATCTGGGTGTCTGAGTGCATGAGTCACAAAATGTTATGATGTGGATATGCCGGCGTTGGACTGGAGTGAACACAGTAAAAAGTCTGACAACACCAGGTTTAAGTCCAACCGATTTATTTGATAGTACACTCACTAGCTTTCGGGGTTAGTCCCTTCGTCAGAGAACATCGTCACCTGACGAAGGGACTAACCCTGAAAGCTAGTGAGTGTACTATCAAATAAATTGGTTGGGCTTAAACCTGGTGTTGTCAGACTTTTTACTCACAAAACGTTAACAGGGTAAGGCAAGCAATCAGGTAGACAAAAGGCGTGTTAGTTTTTATTACAAAGGGGTTAGATTAATAAAGTGTAAGTTCATTCGGCCCTTTGAGCCTGCTCCACCATTCATCGGACCATGGCTAATCTGCTACCAAAACATCACCTTCCCACACTATGCCATATCCTTTCATTCCCCTAATATCCAAAAAGCTCTGCCTTGAATGTACTCAATGGCTGAGCATTCACAGCTCTCTCAGGTAGGATATTCAAAAGATTTTTTGAGTTCCCTGTTGAAACAGAATTGTACTGAAAAGCTGAACAAATTTAATTAACTCAGTTTCTCTCTCCCATCCAACAACCTCCATTAGAAAGTTTTGTAGGTGGCGAGGCCCATTCTCACATCCCATTAACTGAGTTACTTCATTCACCTATCCAATCTAATTTTGAATCCTGACATGGTTTCTGCCTCAATGACTATCCCTGGAAACTAATTCCATTAGCTCGTAACTATGGCTTTGTTCTAAAAGTCCTGTGTTAAATCTCACATCTCTGGTCCTACAACCTGAATGGCACAACCAACGAAAATAAACTGCTTCTCGCTACACTACCCACCTTTTCATAACCTTAAACCCTTCTTGCACATCACAGTGTTGTTCAAATTAAAAAGAAAATGCTGTTTCTCCAAATATTGTTTCCACTCTAAAGTCGTATTACCCTTTTGTACAAAGCTGAGTGCTGCAATGGCAATCTTATCAACATTTTCGATAGGCCCGATATTACCTCTTGGCTGCTATATTTCGTATTACTTTTGAAAAAACCTAGGATACTAATACATTTTTCTGGTCTTATCAATAAAAGATACAGAGCACGATCTTACCACTCATTCAGGCCATGCTCCCGCTGCAGCGAAGATGGAGGATTTGGTGACAAGCCAAGTCTCTGTTCACTGCAGCGGGATGGGAAAATCTCACTGGCATGGACAATCGGAAATTTCCGGCCATAGCCTTTAATTTCCTATGAACATATGCTCCAATTCTTCTCAATATTCCTTTGTAGTCTCTTTTGATTTATTAAAGATTGTGCCCGGTCGTCATCTTCAAATGTTAACACCAGTCCCTCAAACGCTTTATTCAAATCATTGATAAACACAGTGATTGGAACTGGCCCCAGAACTGAACACGCTCCCAATCACCTTGAGAAACTGCCATTAGCTCCTATCTTCCCCTTTCTCCTTTCTAACCAAATTTTAATTCAATTTTCAGTCGTTCTCTCGCATTTCATGAGGTAAATTTTTCGGCCCCGTTTGCAGCAGGAATTGTTGCAGGTGGGACAGAAAATTTGACAGACCATTTAAACTTGCAGTGATCTCAGGTGAGAATTTCCAGTTTTGGGGTGGACACAATTAGAAAATTCCATCCAGGTGGTAAATTTTCCAGTACTGGTGCTGCCGGAAACATTGCAGGAGGGATGGAAAATTAAAGGTCCACTGACCTCAGTGGAAATTTCCGATCTTTAGGCAGATGTGACCAGAAAACCCCTCCCCATATCCCTTAATTTTTTCATGTGATTTCCCACATGAAATAGCTCTAATGGCTTTCCCAAAGTTCAAGTACACTGCATCCAATGTATTTCTGCCACTTATTATGACTATTAACTGCACAAAAAAATTCATGAGGCTTGTGAAGCCTAATCTTCCCTTTTGAAATGTGCGCTGACTGCTACATCTTTGAATACAGATATGTGACAATTTCATCCATAGAAATGCAAAACTATTGCCTATCACAGGAGCTCAACTATCTCTATCTCCCTTGTAAAATTGATTGCTATATTGGCCATCTTCATCCCTCCATGACACATCTATACTTAGTGGAGTTCAGAAATATTATCTCAGCATTCTTTATTTTATTCATTTTATTACTCTACCTTCTCTTTTATCCTAGCTATCTCTTCTAAATACAATGTGTCCTGATATTCTTATTTTCCAACCTTAGTCAGTTTGCAACCAGGTTTCTGCTAATGTTATTAAACATAAACCTTCCTGTAAAATAATTTCTTCCCGTGAATGTGAATTTTATTTCTGTGTGCAGGAGAGACTTTGATTTTGGAAGGCAGTCCACAACGAATTCTGAAATTCTGAAACAAAACAGATGATACAGGAAATCCCAGCAGGTCAGGCAGCATCTGTGGAGAGAGAAACAAAGTCAATAGGCAGTATTTAATGGAGGTGATGGGAGTCTTGCCCACTGATGGAGAGTCCCACATCACCCCTTTTAGGGAAGCATTAATGCCACAGAAGAAATTAGCATAGGAGTTAAAAGGAGCCGTAGGGTTGAAGGGGGACATGTGTTGCCAAGGAGGGGACATGGGGGGCATAGGTAAGAACTTTTGACCTTACCAGTCAAAGGTGCCTGAATCCGTATGGTGTTCATGACTCATCCAGAAGATGGCTTGGCTCCACAAAAATTGCAAGTGATTAGTTCAGCTTTGAATAACAATTTAGTTTTCCTTTAATATGCTTCTGTTAAGAGTCACAATGAAAAATGGACAATAGCCTGTCTGCAGTTTCAGTCTCCAGCAATTTGCATTGCTTAAACTGAATGGCAAGATAAGATGGTGATAGACAAATCCCCGGGGCCGGATGGGGTCTATAACAGGTTACTGTGGGAGGCAAAGGGAGAAATAGTTGGAACTTTAACAGATATCTTCACATCCTCTTCGACCACAGGTGGGGTTCCAGAGGAGTGGAGAATAGCCAATGCTGTTCCCTTGTTTAAGAAAGGAAGCAGGGATGATCCAGAAAATTATAGGCTGGTGAACCAGGCATCAGTGGTCAGAAAGCTTTAGGAGAAGGTACCGAGGACAGAACATATGCACATTTGGAGAAAATGAACTAGTAAGTGACAGGAAGCATGGCTTTGCAAGGGGAAGGTCATGTCTCAACAACTTGATTGAGTTTTTTGAAGTGGTGAACGAAGAAAATTGATGAGGGAAGGGCTGTGGATATAGATTATATGGACTTTAGTAAAGCATTTGACAAGGGGCCACATGGCAGACTGGTCAAAAACTGAAATCATATGGTATTCGGGGTAGGCTGGCTAGATGGATACAGAACTGACTTGATTATAGAACAGTAAGAAGTCCCACAACACCATCCAACAGGTTTATTTGGTAGCACAAGCTTTCAGAGCACTGCCCCTTCATAAGATGAGTGGGAGTTGTGTTCACAAACAGGACATATATTGACACAAACTCAATTTACAAGGTAATGGTTAGAATGCACATCTTTCCAGGTACAGATAATGTGAGTGGAGAAAGGGTTAAGCAGAGGTTAAGAAGGTGTGTATTGTCTCCAGCCAGGACAGTTAATGCGATTTTGCAAGCCCAGGCAAGTCGTGGGGGCAACACATAGTGTGACATGAGCCCAAGATCACAGTTGAGGCCATCCTCACGTGTGCGGAACTTGTATCAGTTTCTGCTCAGCAATTCTGTGTTGTTGTGTGTCGTGAAAGCTGCCTTGGAGAATGCTTACCCGAAGATCAGAGGCTGAATGCCCATGACTGCTGAAGTGTTCACCAATAGGAAGAGAACGCTCCTGCCTGGTGATTGTCGAGCGGTGTTCATTCATCCGTTGTCGTAGCATCTGCATGGTCTCCCAATGTACCATGCCTCGGGACATCCTTTCCTGCAGCGTATCAGGTAGACAACGTTGGCCGAGTTGCAAGAGTATGTACTGTGTACCTAACAGATGGTATTCTCACGTGAGATGATGGCATCTGTGTTGATGATCCGGCACATCTTGCAGAATATGCTGTGGCAGGGTTGTGTGGTGTCCTGGTCACTAATCTCCTGAAGGCTGGGTAGTTTGCTGTGGACAACTGTCTGTTTGAGGTTGTGTGGTTGTTTGAAGGCAAGAAGTGAGAGTGTGGGGATGGCCATGGTGAGATGTTCGTCTTCATTGATGACATATTGAAGGTTCCATAGAAGATGTCATAGCTTCTCCGCTCTAGGGAAGTAGTGGATAGCGAAGGGTACTTTATCCGCTGTGTCCCATGTTTGTCTCCTGAGGAGGTTGGTGCGGTTTCTTGCTGTGGCACATCGGAACTGTCAATCAATGGATCGAGCGCCATATCTTGTTTTTACGAAGGCATCTTTCAGCATCTGAAATGTCTGTTGTGATCCTCCTCATCTGAGCAGATCCTGTGTATACGGACAGCTTGTCCATAGGGGATGGCTTCTTTAATGTGTTTAGGATGGAAGCTGGAGAAGACAAGCATCGTGAAGTTATCCATGGGTGTGTGGTGCAGTGAAGTGCTGAGGTGACCATTCTTGATAGAGATGCATGTGTCCAAGAATGTAACTGATTCTGGAGGGTAGTCCATGGCGAGTCTGATGGTGGGATGGAACTTATTGATGTCATCATATAGTTGTTTCAGTGATTGTTTGCCATGAGTCCAAAGGAAGAAAATGTCATTGATGTATCTAGTGTAATAGCATCGTTGAAGGCCTTATACGGTGAGGAGGTCTTGTTCGAACCTGCGCATGAAGGTATTGGCATATTGAGGTGCAAATTTGGTCCCCATGGCTGTTCCATGTGTCTGGATGAAGAACTGGTCATTGAAGGTGAAGACGTTGTTGTCCAGGATGAAGTAGATAAGTTATAGAGTTGCAACTGGAGATTGACAGTTGTCGATGTTGAGTACTGAGGCAGTTGCAGCAATGTTGTCACCGTGGATGCTGGTGCAGAGTGCCAAAACATCCATTGTGACGTTATAGAACATTATAGGTTGTAGAATACAGAGAGTAACAGTAGAAGGTGTTTCTCAGAATGGAGATCTGTAGCTAGTAGTATTCTGCAGGGATCAATGCTGGGACCTCTATTTTTTGAAGTATATATAAATGGTCTGGAGGAAAATGTGGGTGGTCTGATTAATAAGTTTGCAGGTGGCACAAAGATTGGCGATGTTGCTGATGGTGCCAAGAATTGTCAGAAGATACAAGATAAAGATAGATTAGAGGCTTGGACACAGAAATGACAGATGGAATTTCATCCACACAAATGCAAAGTGATGCATTTTGGAGGATCAAATTTAGGTGTGAATTATACTGTAAATGACTGGACCCTTAGGAACATTAACATACAGAGGGATCTGAACATGCAGGTCCAGACTTCCCTTACCGTGGCAACACAGTTGGCCAAGGTGATTAAGAAGGCAAACGGCATGGCTGTCTTCATCAGCCAGGCATTGAGTACAGGAGTTGGGAAATCATATTGCAGCTATATAAAACCTTGGTTAGGCCACATTTGGAGTGTTGCGTGCAGTTCTGGTCACCACACTATCAGAAGAATGTGGAAGCTTTGGAGAGAGTGCAAAGAAGGTTCACCAAGGCGTTGCTAGTCTCGAGGGTGTTAGCTATGAGGAAACAAGAGTTGTTTTCACTGGAAATGTGGAGGCTGAGAGGAGACCTGATGGAGGTCTACAAAAGTTTGAGAGGCACAAACAGGGTGGATTGTCAGCGACTTTTTCCAAGGGTGGAAATATCAATCACAAGGTGAAACAGGATCAAGGCGAGAGGGGGAAAGTTTAAGGGAGATGTACAGAGGAAGTTTTTCACGCAGAGAGTGGTGGATGCCTGGAACGCACAGACAGAGGGTGTGGTGGAAGCAGGCACATTAGCGACATTTAAAAGGCATCTGGATGGGTACATGAATAGGGAGGAAATAGAAGGATATGGGCCGAGTAAGGTCAGAAGGTGTGTTTTTTAGTGCGGGCATCATAATCAGCATAGGCTTGGAGGGCCAAAGGGCCTGTTCCTGTGCTGTACATTTCTTTGTTTTTTGTTCTTGTTCTAACTATAAAGGATAGATGAACACATATTTGTTTTTTGGAGGATCTTCACTAGTTTATTACACTTTTCAGCCAAAGATCCCTTGTGATAATAGATAATTAGGTGTATAATAGTCATGTGGGATAATAGAAATTTTCTCCCACTCTGTGACATATTTTGTGGTGGTGGGAAATAGTGTGTACTTACTGATAGCAGAATCTTATAGTCCCATCACTGTCAGCAGGAAACCCACAGCAGGATTGTATCAGTAGCAAGACTGTAAGATCCCACCAGTGTGAACAGAAGCAAGATTTTGGTGAAAGAATTGTACATATACGTGTTGGCATCTGAAAATGGTACAGAAAGAACCTCACCAAAAAGATGGATGACCACATCTCAAAGTTCACTCAGAAAATTTGGTTCAAAAATCAAATTGACAAAATAGAAATATCGTTGCCCACAAAAAATCTTTGAATGGCAATGGTTAATGTTGCCAATAATACATTAGAGATCATATACTTTCACTTAAAACAGGCTTGAAGTCAACGGAATGGCCATGTCATTTCCCACTCTTTGGGGTTGATGTGATGTTTCAAAACTACTACAACTTGCCAGTTCTGAAAATTGGTCAAATAGCTTGCTGGTTGGCAGATGTTGTCTACTGGGGGTAGAACGCGAAGCAGAGTGGAATCGAGTTTTTAAAGGTAGCCGCTCAGAAATAATTCTTGATTCCTGAAAGGTGGGTGGCACGATGGTTATCACTGCTGCCTCACAGTGGACTTGGGTTCAACTCCAGCCTGGGGTAACTGTCTTTGTGGAGTTTGGACCTTCTTCCTATGGCTGCATGTGTTTCCTCTGAGTGGTCTGGTTTCCTCCCGCATTCCAAAGATCTACGGGTTAGGCTGATTGGTTGATAAATTGCTCCTTAGTGTCGGAGTATTAGTGGGGTAAATACGTGGGGTTACGGGGATAGTGCAGAGGTGGGATTGTTGTTTTGCAGGCTTGATGAGCCAAATAGCCTCCTTCTGTACTGTAGGGATTCAATGTAGAGATCCTGGGATTGCCAAACAAGAACATCAGACCTTCCCTTGTCCACTTTTTAAGTGGCCATCAGTGATCCTGGTGGCCCCCCATTTTTAATATGTCACGGCACACCTCGATACTATAAAAACATTCTGAAACACACCTCCTCCTTTCTCTAAATTGCCCTCGAGAAAATGGGCAGTTTCAACCATCAGCAATGTGGGTGGAAAATTTGGAGAGTATCGGGAAATGTGGGTTTCTTTGGTGGGGGGAATCTTACCAAATAATGGCAGAGTGTTGATTTTGGAGAGAGGAAAAGTTTTTTACTTCAGATCTTACTTCACACTGCCACAAAAAAACAGTTGAGTAAGTGTCACACCACCAAGTCAGGGGACAGGGCCTCAACACACTGGCAAAATCTGGCTGCGTAGAGATCGGGCGCCATGTTTAAAGGGCACCCCGATCATAACTTGAGTAAACCTTCCCCTCAACCCACCAAGGAGGGTTCATGGGATTTCCCCCCACACCACATTTCACCCCCATCCCCCAATCAGAGCTGGCATTCACCCCGTACCCCCACATTTCTCACTCCCCCACCCTCCCATCCCTCACCCACACAGTCATTGCCAGCACCACCCATCCCACAAATGGCCATTGCCAATATACCCAGCAACCTACATCTGCTCCCCCCGTCATCACCACAAATAAGTAAGTACCTCCTTTCGCCCATGTGACCCTGCTACAGGATTGGCACCTCCATGTTAGCATGGATATGGTGCCAATGCCAACATGTACCAAGTAGCAGTGTAAGAAGTATCACAATACCAGGTTAAAGTCCAATAGATTTATTTGGTAGTAAACACCACGAGCTTTCGGAGCTTTGCCCCTTCGTCAGGTGAGTGAGGAGTTCTGATCACAAACAGACCATATAAAGGCACACACTCAGTTTACAGAATACTGATTAGAATGTGAGTCTTTACAGCTAATCAAGTCTTAAAGGTGCAGACAATGTGGGTGGAGATAGCATTAAGCATAGGTTAAAGAGATGTATATTGTCTCCAGACAGGACAGTAAGTGAGATGTTTGAGGCTGTGCAGTTGTTTGAAGGCAAGAAGTGGGGGTGTGGGGATGGCCTTGGCGAGATGTTCGTCTTCAAGAGTGACATGTTGAAGACTCTGGAGAAGATGTCGTAGCAAGACTGATGGGGTCCATTTTGGTGGTGGGGCAGAAATTCAGCACTCAGCTGAGAACTTCAATTTCATCTAGCTGAAGTGTATAGTCCGACAAGTTGACAAAGGACTTCCCTGCTGTGGTATTGTTTTCTACTGTGGTACCGGACGAGGATTGGTTGCTGCTGGTGGTGATGCCGAGTTTCTCAAGTTTCCTGTTCTTGGTGTGCATGTAGATGGTGTAGTTCCTTTGTCTCATCTGCTTGGCAGAATTTCACAGCTGTACTGCGTCCTGAGCGCAACATGAATTCTAACTTGATTTCCAAGATGCGGCGTTTGCTGTAGAGTTGGTGTATGAGATGGTCGAGGAGTGTGAGAGAGGTGCAACAGCAAAGTCTCTCAGCGTAGTCTGTGTTATCGGTCACCTGCTCAGATGAGGAGAAGCGCAACAGACACCTCCAGACACTGAAAGATGCCCTCATAAGAACAGGATATGGCACTCGACTCATTGATCGACAGTTCCAACTTGCCACAGTGAAAAACTGCACCGATCTCCTCAGAAGACAAACACAAGACATGGCAGACAGAGTACCGTTTGTCGTCCAATACTTCCCCAGAGCGGAGAAGCTATAACATCTTCTCCAGAGTCTTCCACATGTCATTGATGAAGACAAACATCTCGCCAAGGCCATCCCAACATCCCTACTTCTTGCCTTCTAACAACCGCACAACCTCAAACCATTGTCTGTAGCAAACTACCCAGTCTTCAGGAGAACAGTGACCACGACACCACACAACCCTGCCACAACAACCTCTTCAAGACTTGCCAGATCATCGACACGGATGCTATCATCTTACATGAGAACACCATCCACCAGGTACACGGCACAGTCTCTTTCAACTCAGCCAATGTTGTTTACCTGATACATTGTAAGAAAGGATGTCCCGAGGCATGGTACATTGGGGAGACCATGCAGATGCTACGACAATGGATGAATGAACACCGCTCGACAATCACCAGGCAGGACTGTTCTCTTCCTGTTGGTGAACACTTCAGTGGTCACGGGCATTTGGCCTCTGATCTTCGGGTAAATGTTCTCCAAGGTGGCCTTCACAATATACGACAGCGCAGAGCAGAAACTGATAGCCAAGTTCTGCACACATGAGGATGGCCTCAACCAGGATCTTGGGTTCATGTCACACTATCTGTAACCCCCATGACTTGCCTGGGCTTGCTACATCTCACTTGCTGTCCTACCTGGAGACAATATACAGAAGGCATGGGATCCAAGGGCCTTTGGCCTTGTGGATCCAAAACTGGCTTGCCTGCAGAAGACAGAGAGTGGTTGTGGATGGGTCTTTTTCTGAATGGAGGTCAGTCACCAGTGGAGTGCCCCAGGGATCTGTTCTGGGACCCTTGCTGTTTGTCATTTTCATAAATGACCTGGATGAGGAAGTGGAGGGATGGGTAAGTAAGTTCGCTGATGACACGAAGGTTGGTGGTGTTGTGGATGGTCTGGAAGGATGTCAAAAGTTGCAGCAGGACATAGATAGGATGCAGGACAGGGCGGAGAAGTGGCAGATGGACTTCAACGCGGATAAATGTGTAGTCGTCCATTTTGGCAGAACCAACGGGATGAACGAGTACACTATCAAGGGCAGGAGTCTTAGTAGTGTTGAAGAGCAGAAGGATCTTGGGGTCCGGGCCCACAGGACTCTTAAATCAGCCTCGCAGGTGGAGGAGGTGGTCAAGAAGGCATATGGTGTACTGGCCTTCATTAATCGAGGGATTGAGTTTAGGAGTCGGGAGGTAATGCTGCAACTTTATAAGACCCTTGTCAGGCCTCATTTAGAGTATTGTGCGCAGTTCTGGTCGCCTCACTATAGGAAAGATGTAGAAGCTATTGAAAGGGTACAGAGGAGATTTACAAGGATGTTGCCTGGACTGGGAGGCATGCCTTATGAAGTTAGGTTGAGGGAGCTGCGTCTCTTTTCCCTGGAGAGACGAAGGTTGAGAGGCGACCTGATAGAAGTTTATAAAATGCTGAGAGGAATAGATAGGGTGGATTCTCAGAGGCTATTTCCCCGGGTTGAAATGGTCGCTACGAGAGGACACAGATTTAAGGTGCGGGGAGGAAAGTACAGAAGTGATGTTACGGGTAAGTTTTTCACTCAGAGGGTGGTGAGTGAATGGAATCGGCTGCCGTCAGTGGTAGTGGAGACGAACTCGCTGGGGTCTTTTAAAAGACTTCTGGATGAGTATATGGGGTTTAATGGGATTGGGGGTTATAGATAGGTCTATAGATTGGTAGGTGTGGATGTGATCGGCGCAACTCGTGGGCCGAAGGGCCTGTTTGTGCTGTAGTGTTCTATGTTCTATGTTCTATGTTCTATGCTTAATGCTATCTCCACTCACATTGTCTGCACCTTTAAGACTTGATTAGTTGTAAAGACTCACATTCTAATCAGTATTCTGTAAACTGAGTGTGTGCCTTTATATGCTCTGCTTGTGATCAGAACTGACAACACCAGGTTTTAGTCCAACTGATTTATTTGATAGTAAACTCACAAGCTTTCGAGGTTTCCCTCTTCGTCAGGCGAATGGAGAGTTCTGGCCTCGGACAGAGCATATAAAGCACAGACAGCTCTGTCCGAGGCCAGAACTCTCCATTCGCCTGACGAAGAGGGAGTCCCCTCGAAAGCTTGTGAGTTTACTATCAAATAAATTGGTTGGACTAAAACCTGGTGTTGTCAGACTTTTTACTGTGTTTACGCCAGTCCAACGCCAGCACATCCACATTGTGATCAGAGCTCCCCACTCACCTGACAAAGGGGCAAAGCCCCAAAAGCTAGTGGCATTTGCTACCAAATAAACCTGTTGAACTTCAACCTGGTGTTGTGAGACTTCTTGCTGTGTTTATCCCAGTCCAACGCCGGCATCTCCACACCAAGTAGCCACCTGGAAGGCAAGTATCCAATTAAGGTCCTAGTGTCAGAGACTGACTGGAATTTTCCACTCAGTTTCTTGGGACGGGACCTTGAGCACGAGCTCGCCATCTACAGTGATGCTGCGAGAGGTTCAAGGTCTGGTGGAACCCAAAAGTTGCGGAATTTGCCAGCGAGATCACGATTTCTGATTTTTGCCATTGACATAATTAGGTTCACATCCACAATGGGCGAGAACCTGACCTAAATACATTTCAATAATTACCATATCATTAAAGAACCTCTTCACTGTATATTGAACCTGAGGCTTGCCGTTTACAACAGGTTCACCCAGATGTGAACTTGTGGTGGGGCTCCCCCTGGGACGTAAAGATGAGTATAACCACTGAGGGAGAGGGACATGGCCAGGCAGTGCCTACTGGCACAGAATGGCACTTTCCAGTTTTTGGCACATTCCAACCTGGCAGTGCCAACCTGTGCTGGGGGCAGTGCCAGGGGCAGACCCCAGTGGAAGTCTCATGGGGAAGGAAGGAGTTCATTTACTTATGGTGAGAGGAGAGGGGTGGCAGATATGACAGCTGGGATGCTAGCAATGGCAGTTAAGGTGGTGAGTTTGGGAGAAGGGGTCCAATGATCAGCAGAAATGGGGGGCTGGAGGAAAAAGGTCCATTGTTTGGGGGGAAAGGGGGCTTTATGCTGGCATTGACAATATGGAATATGGATAGGGGTTGGGGAAAGGAGTCTGATGTCTGGGGGAAGTGGGGTGGAGGAGTGCTGGCACTGACTGTTGAGGAGGGCATGGGGGTGGTGTTGGTGAGTGCTGGTTCTGATTGCTGGCGTGGATGCTGGCTCTGATGGGGAGAGGGCTGTGGAGGGGAGTCCCGAGACCTCTGGAGTAGAGTGTAGGGGAGGATTGGACAGACAGATGGATGAAGAAGAGTGAAGTTGATCTCTGTAACTGACGGTAGAAGTTTGTCTCCTCTGTTCTTGGCCCTCCTCAGTGAAGTAGGATGTTAGACTGGAGACCGTTTGGATGTACTGCAGAAAGCTTTCCTTTGTCCAATGTCTTCAGGTGGAAGCCAACATGCATCAACTTCAAGAATCTCTTTGTCATCCAAAAAGCTTTTTCCGGCCCGTATACATAAGAACATAAGAAATAGGAGCAGGAGTAGGCCATCTGGCCCTTCGAGCCTGCCCCGCCATTCAATAAGATCATGGCTGATCTGTCGTGGCTCAGTTCCACTTTCCCGCCCTCTCCCCATAACCCTTAATCCCCTCTCTTATCAAGAACCCATCAACCCGCTTCTTAAAAATATTTAGCGAGGCAGCCTCCACCACTTCATTTCAATACTTTATTTCTAGGGGGCTGGTAAGTACCTCATGTCAATCACTTATTCAATTGTTTCATTACCAAGCACAGATATTTAAGGTAGAGACCTCCTATTTTCCCCTGCAGGTTCATGAAATAATTTCACAGCTTATCTCCACATCTTTTTAACCATATTCAGTTATTCAGTTTAGATATAGGGCATAAGATGCTCTCTTACTAGGCTTAGGACTGCTACTGGGGCCATGCTAGTGTCATATCCATGGCAGAGATATCAGACCTAAAGTTTCTGTCTGTATTAGCTCAGCAGGCTGCTATAGAATCTTTCTTAATAAGGGACGATATTGTATTATATTTCTATAATATTCAATTAATTTCTTAAGATTTTACAAAGTGATTAGACAGCCATTTATTGCACCAATCAACAAAAGAGTTCAAAGAAAATGAAAAACGCCGCTTTTTTAAAGTCCAATGATTTTTCTAATTGCTTGCAGCAGTTCCAGGTGATTTCCCTCTGAATCCAGGAGATTCTGAACCAGTCATGGAAGACTGGCAACTTAGGGGGTGGGAGGTTATAAAAAAAAGCTGAGAATCCGTCATTCTCTACCCTGAATCATTGACACATCTTCTAAAAGGCAATTAGTTACTTGAAAAAGTGAACTATAAATGGTGTAGGAATAGAGCAATACAGTGGAATTAGACTGATTGGTTCATGTGGAGAAACACATTGGCACAGATTTAGTAAGCCAAATGACCCGTTGCTACATTGTAATGTTATATGATTCCATGACACGATATATGTTCGACAGCAAACGCACAGTGAACAAAACACTCAATGAAGTCAAATACTGACCTCTAAAGGTCAAAGTGGGCAACTGGAAGTTAAAAATAACAATTGTAAGCTTTACGTTGAGGGTCACATTAAGGCTTAATGCAGGGTAATTTTGTTTAAATATTTAAAGATGTTTCATTTATGGCCTTTATACTTACAATTGAAGCTTTGATGGTAGAAGGACTAATGATTTGACAAATTGGTGAGTGGTTTATGGAAAGTATGTGTAGATTGTCATTTAAAGGAATATTAGTCTGTAAGTATATACATTAGGTGACTGAATTATTACTGGCTCACTAGGTAAACAACTAACACATTGAGGGGGAAAATATTTTCTGGCAATTAGTCATAATGCTAAACAGGTTCATAATTGTGCAAGTGGCAGATTGGAGAGGTGTTTACGAACAGTGTAAATTCTCCTGCTGGAAAATGAACCTCACACAGAACAACTAAGCTATTTATATATTCTTCATTTTTTTTGAAATGGGAATGCCAAGAAAATGTTACTAGGTATATATTGTTTAAAATCAGCAATAGTCCTTTATTTGTGTTGCAATTTAAAAATTATGATTGAGAACAAAATTTAAGATTCACAAATGCCATTGCATTTTTTTTATGGTGCACTTAGTTTGTAACATTCTTGTCATAGTTGCTCATCTTGTGAGTGTCTGAGATGTTCCTGAGTTTGTTTTCACCACAATCTTGGTGGGGCTGTTGCTTTCGTTTTTCTTCATCTCCGAGCCTTCTTCAAGTCCACTGCCAAAATTTTACAGCCATTCCTACCGGTGGGATCTTCTGGTTCTGCCGATGGCACATTCCCCACTTGTGGAGGGAGCACGGCACACAAACCCCCATAGACATCGGTGAGATCAGACAATCCTTTCACCAGGCAAAGGTGGACCACCTCCACCACTGGAAATTACTACGCAAGAGAGGCCAGGAAATCCTGTTCCACGAATCAATGTTATTCACCCACGTGATTTTTCCTCTTCCTCTACTGTTTTTGCCCTCAGTCTCTCGCTCAATTGCAGCAAGGACAAGGTTGTCAGATCCTTATTTCCATTGTCTATACTTGCTTACCTTTCTCACTCTGCCTGTACTTAGCAACCTTCTTGATTCCTGAACTTCTATCTATCCACCCAGTTGATTCTGACCACCCTCCACCATACCCATTTGATATACAATATTAATAAATCAGACACTTTGGGGGTTAAATTTGGTTTAACAATTGAATGCAAGAACAGAGATCGCTATGTGAGACTAGCTATGCATGTTGATTGAGATGCAAGCAACACATCAACTTTTTTAGCCTGCTCTTTCAATGACCAGTCAGCACTAACCACACTGTCGATGGCTGGACAGATCAATGAGGGACCAATATTGTGGGTGGCTAACCTGCACTGTTTAAGGGTAACCGGCATCTCCCAAAGGGGAAGTACATTGTGGCGGAAGCTGGTGCTGACAGTCATTCAGGAAATGTATCACGAAGAATGTGTAAAACATGGGAAAGGGTAGGCCGCAAAGCTCTTGAATGCCTCTCCAGAGGCTTTTGTACAGGAAGTAGGAAGTAGTGCCTTCAGGCAGTGACTGAGAGACAGTGGAAGCAGATCGCAGTGGAGGTCAATGGCAGCAGCCAAGCCCCAAGAACCTGAACACAGTGACACAGTAAACTCAATCACCTCACAAGAGTGGCCATGATCAGAAAATATTTCTTCCGTCCTATCACATAGTCTCAGCTGCTCATCAATTCACCACATCCACACTCATCCACTCGCAATCCCTATCAATCTGGGTCTTGTACCTGACATTCATAGGTTCCACTGCAACCACATACACATAACTCTTCTGCAGCCTCCTAAGTTGATCTCACAGTTTGCACACATTGCATCTATTTAATCATATTATTATTCATATTACCCAATGGATTGCATGACACTCATTGACACACTTCCCTCTCTTCTGTAGGACCTGAAAGTGCAGAACTAAAAATGCAGCAGTAACTGGCAGGGGTGAGGTGAACCTGCATGCTCCAACCCTCATCCTGAACCCAATGATGGCCTTTATTGGTGCACCACTGCTGAGGTTATAGCCAGTGGTGGTCAATGGTAACAATATGCTTTTTTCTGATCTACAAGCAGCAGGTGAAGTGTGCCTGCACCTCTTACTCCCCCACCACACAACAAGCTTACTCTTATGCCTTTCTTACTTCAGATACCCCAAGAAATGTAACCTGGCCAGGAAGTGGAGGAACAGCAAGAATGATCAGATACAGACACTGTATGTGATTAAGAGCAGATCATAGAGGCGGGATCTACTCATGCTGAGACACCAGGGTGAAATGGGCTGCAATCAGGTCAGGCAGCAAGGTGTGCACAAGTGCTGGCTAGCCAGAGGGTGAGATTGCACGTGTTCCACTGCAAATGACTCAGGGGCTGCCTACAGAAAAGCCCCGAAGACTATGTACAATGAAATGTTTGGTGCATCGGGAACCCTCATGGAAACCTGTGTTCAATGTTAAGGAGTCTGAAGGAGGCCAGCAAGAACTTGGCATAAGGCATTTTATTGAACCTAGAATCTATCCTTTCCAATCTGAAATTGGTGGCCAACCCCATTCTCACAGCCATGGACGAACAATGATACAGAAGATATTAAGTCAGATGGCCAAAACCTTAGGAGAAAAACCTTAGGGAGGCAGAGAGATATCAGGAGTGTATTTCAGAGCTTAGGACATAGGCAATTTAAGGTGCAGTTACCAACGGCGGAGCGATCAAAAGTGCTGCCGAAGGTGTCTAGACAAATGCCTGCATGCATTTTATAGACCGTACACATTGCTCTTATACTCTGTGCCATGACTGATAAAAGCAAGTGTCCTATATGCCTTCTTAACTACCCTATTCACCTGCTCTGCCACCTTCAGGGATCTGTGAATAAGCACCTCAATACCCATCTGATCATCTGAGCTCGCTAGTGTCCTGGCATTTATTAAATACTCCCTTATTTTGTTACTCCTTCCAAATGTATCACCTCGCTTTTATTAGGGTAAAATACTATCTGCCGTTGCTCTGCCCATTTGACCAACCCATCGATACCTTCCTGTAACGTACAATCTTCTTCTTCACCATTAACCACCCTACTAATTTTGATGCAATCTGCAAAATTACTTATCATTCCCCCCACATTATCATCTATATCATTTATATGTGTGTATAACAAACAATAAGGAACGCAGCACTGATCCTTGTGATATACCACTGGCCTCCAGTCACTCAAACAGCTTTGCCCCATCATACTTTGTGTCCTTTTGGAGCTCAGCACTCCAGCTAACGTTCTCTCTTAATCGCATACAGCTGAGCACATGTTCAGTTGCCAGAAGGAGCTCCCCCACCAGTGCTATTTAAAGAGATCATTAACAATTTACAGGTTAGTTGATTTCTTTTGGCTGAAGCTCTGATTCTACAAATGTTTGGTGCTTTTTCTAGTTGTTTGAAGTTGCTGAACTCTACAGGGAGGGTCTGGTAGATAATGAAGGACTGTGTGTGCTGATTTCAAAGTTTTGATGCAAACAGTTACTCCCAGTGATGATGCATTAATACTCATTGCTCTTGTCATATAGCTTGATTTGGAGAATGAACAGAGGACACCCAGAGCTGAACAAGCTATTGGAAGGGGACTGGGGAGGAAAAGGGGCAATGGTCTCTCAACAGAAGGTAATACAAATCCAGGGTGTGCTCAGGGAGCAATTCTCCTATCCAAACCTGACGTGTGAGATGTCTGCTCGACTGTAAAGAGACCTTGACCAAAATCCGTCATCTGCTGCAAGAACAACTGTAACCTCAGGGCAGGGAAAAGATTGTATTTGCTAGTAGCTGTGAGGGTGGCCATGTCAACAAACGTTTGTACATCTGGCTCCTTCCAGGTTGGAGTTGGAACTAATTGTAATGCCTCATTGAAAGCTAGCTGCATTTCATTCACTACTCCGAGAGAGAAGCAGATGGATTCAGCACATGGCCTTGTTAAGATTGCAGGCTTCACTATGGTGCAGGGTGCCATTGACTGCACACATTTTGAGTTGTGAGCACTAGGGGTCATTTTTTGCTATGTACTGGAACAGATTTCGCTCCCCCAACAGCTGGCATGTGACCATAGGCAGTGAATCACACAGCTCAATGTCCAGTATCTTGGCAGCAGCCATACTACCTTCATTTTGTGGCAGTCTGCTACGCTGGCTGCATTTGAGTCACTATGGCAAACCATAGCGTGGTTGGCGAGTGCCAAGGGCTATCTGCTGATAACTCTGGTTTGTGACGCATATACACATGTCCGTGTACACAGTGAAAGCCAGACTAGCACATGAAAAGTGATGGAGCAGACCACTGGCATTCTGAAATAATGTTCCTGGCACCATTGTGGTAGGGTTGGAGGCTGCGGAACCAGGGAAATGTGAGGAGCTGCATTGGGACAGTTCATCAACACATTCCCGACAAGGTTAGGGAAACCTCATGGGAATAAATTGGAGCTTATATCAGTACTGCACTGACTCAGATAACAAAATGAAACCTTGGGGAAACAGAAAAACACCAGGATAAGACCACAGACACACAACGTTCTTTGACAGTGCACACGCTTACATGTAGGAATCTCAAGAGGATGCTCCGATTTCTGCCTACAGTCCAAAAGATGTGCTGGTTAGGTACATTGGTCATGCTAAATTTTCCCTTAGTGTACTTGAACAGGCGTCGATGTGTGGCGACTAGGTTTTCACAGTAACTTCACTGCAGTGTTAATGTAAGCTTACTTGTGACATTATTAAATAAACTTTAAAAAAGCAGGGTGGTTATGTTGGACTTATACAGAATGTTGGATTGGCCACAGCTGGAGTATTGTGCGTGGTCTGGTCACTTCACTATAGGAAGGATGTGATTCCACGAGAGGGGCTACAAATGCGATTCACCAGGATGCTGCCTGAGATGGAGTATTTGAGCTACAAGGAGAAACCGGATAGGCTTGGATTGTTTTCTTTAGAGCAGAGAAGGCTGAGGGGCGCATGATTGAGGTGTGTAAGATTTTGAGGATTTGGACAGGGTGAATGGGGAGCTGCTGTTCCCCTTGGTTGAGGGGTCAATCACAAGAGGGCACGGTTTTAGGGGAAGGAGCAGGAGATTCAATGGGGATTTAAAAAAAGAGATTGTCACCTACAGGGTGGTGACAATCTGGAATGCTGGATAGCGGACAAGTGCTGGAAAATGGAATTAATGCCACTTTAAAGGTAGTTATTGTTGGTGCAAATTCAATGGGCCAAAGGGCCTTTTTTATTTGGTACGACTCTGTAAAAGCACTGTTTTCATCAAATCAGCATTGCACCTTTATTGATATAATGATCTGCCCACTTTGTCCTTGCAACAGCCGTTAACTGTGTGTGTGCTAGCATCCTTACTAATATAGACTCAAAAATGCAGAATTTTCCTGTCCCACCCACCACAGGAATTATAGTAGGCAAGGGCAGACTATACAAAGATCCGTTGACCTCAGACAGGATTTTCCACCTTGGGGTGATGTTGGCCAGAAAATCCCACCTATAGAGTATAGGGGTCTGCAGAACAGAAAAAGGCCTTTCGGCCCATCAAGTCTATGGTGATCAAAGACAAACCACCAAACTATTCTCACCCCATTTTCAGAATATGGCCCATTGTCTTATATACATTGGCATCGCACATCTAAGTACTTCTCAAATGTTATGAGTCTCTCTGCCTCCACCATCCTTTCAGGCAGTGAGTTCCAGACTCCCATCACCCTTTGGGTGAAAAAAATTTCCTCACATTCCCTCTTAACCTCCTACCCCTTACCTTAAATATGTCCCATGGTCATTGATCCCTCCACCAAATCCATCTCAATCATGCTCCCCTCATCTTCCTCTGCTCCAAAGAACCCCAATCTATCCAATCGCAACAAAAATAGCTCAGGCAACCTCCTGGTAAATCTCCTCTGCACCCTTTCCAATGCTATCACATCCCTGCTATAATGTGGATTCCAGAACTGCACACAATACTTTAGCTGAGGCTTAACCAACATTTTATATAGTTCCAGCATAACCTACCTCATCTTAAACTCTATACCGCAGCTAATAAAGACAAGTATATCATATGCTTTCTTAACTACTGTATCTACCTGTCGTACTGCCTTAAGGGACTGGTGTATATGCACTCCAAGGTCCCTCTGATCCTCAGTGCTTTCCAGGGTCCTGGTGTTCATCATGTATTCCCTTGTCTTGTTTGTCCTCTCCAAGTGCATTACCTCACATTAATCTGGACTGAATTCCATTTGCCATAAATCAGCCCATCTACATCCTCCTGTAATCTAAAGTTATCTCCTCACTATTTTCCACCCTACTAATTTCCACATCATCCATGGACTTACTGATCAACCCTCCTACAGTTAATTTTAAAACATTTATATAAACCACAAATAGCAAGAGCCCCAACACTGCTCCCTGCAGGACATCACTGGACACAGCCTTCCAGTCAGAAAAACATCCCTCAACAACACCCTCTGCTTCTTGCTTATTAGCCAAATCCGGATCCAAATTTCCTTGGATCCCATGGGCCCTTACCTTTTCTATCAGCCTTTCATGTGGGAACTTGTCAAAAGCCTTGCTGAAGGCCAAGAAGACGATGTCAAATGCATTGTCCTCATCTACATACCAGGTTATCTCTTTGAAACATTCAATAAAGTTGGTCAGACATGACCTCTCCATAACAAAACCATGCTGATTGTTCTTGATTAATCCCTGCCTCTTCAAATGTAGATTCATTTTGTTTCTCAGAATTGCTTCCAATAGTTTCCCCACCACCGAGGTTACACTGACTGGCCTGTAGTTTCTGCTTTATCCCTTCTTCCCTTCTTGAATAATGGTACCACATTGGCTGTCCTCCAGTCCTCTCATTAGGCCAGAGAGGAATGAAAAATGATTACTATTATTGCTATTTCCTCCCTTACCTCATTCAACAGCCTGGGATACGTTTCACCCAGCCCTGGAGATTTATCCAATTTTAAGTTTGCAAGCCACTCAGAATCTCCTCTCTGCCTATGCTGATTTATATAATTGTATCACTTGCCTTCTCTGGCCTCCCCATAGCATGTTTCTTGGTAGTGGGAGGCGAGGGCATTTTATGACCTCGCTCGTCCTGAAACTGGAAAATCCTGCCCGAAGTCAACAGATCTTTCCATCGCCTGCCCTTTGCCTGCTCCAATTCCAGTAAAATTCTGGCCATGGTGTCTAATGTGATCTGTCCAAAAATGGGCATGTCACATGGATGGCATTTTGGAAGTCTAAGACTATTTTATAGCCCCCTGAAATGGCACAAATGAGACCAATATTTCACCCTTCATACTTTCACATGAATAGTCCTTCCAAACAATATGCCACAAATGCTTCTCATAAACTGTGTTATCAAAGTAATTGCAAAATGCCCATTGCATTGTACACCCCATCTACATGTGGTTTAGCTGTCAGAGTAAATTCAACTGTATTTCAATTAGAATTAATGTAATTATATTATTTGAGACCATTTTGTGCCCTTAATCTGACTTTATTCCCAATTAGTTCTCTGTAAGATGTGTGTTTTTCCTATCAGTCTCTCAGATGTGTATGGTACAAAAGGTATGTTTTTCCCAGCTGCAGTGACTGTAATACTGCTGACAATACCACAGTTTTCCACCTGGCAGGAGTAGTAATGAGCTCGTACAAAGTTTCCAATTCTCTCTTGTGCCTGAACTCCAAGACCTGAACCATACATTGCAAATGTTTTTTTTTCTTTCCATTCCCTCCAGGGCACCACAAGTCATGCAGTAGAGGTCACTGGATAGTAATCAGGACCAGGAACGCTGGCTGATTTTTGTATTTTCTTGCTTGGAGACAAGGAGGCCCAGTTATAGCATTTTCCATCACTGCCCCTCTCTGCAATTGATTAACTCAGAAAGACCCAGAGAATGTAACTGGAAGCCTCCTGAGCCAAATATTCCACTTACCCCTTTTGCCATCACAACTGCTGATTTTATATATTTTAAGCAAGCATTTAAAAAAATGTGAATAACTTATATACTTATTGCTGTAATAATTGAGCCTTGTTCTCTGGTGTTTTCTTAGTAGCAGATAAAAATAAAGGCCTCTGGTATGGATGGTGGATAGTAAAACCATTTTGGACATCAGATCAAGTATTAAGACTATGTACAGGATTTTATGACCTCGCTTGAGCGAGACCAGAAATTCTTGTCCGAGGTCAACGAACATTTCTGTTGTCCGCCCCTCGCCTGCTTCGATTCCCGTGGTGGGCAAGGTGGTAGAATTCCAGCATAAGTCCATATCCACTATTCTTGTGGTATTTCTCAAGGATAGACTTGCAGACCACAAAGAGACAAACAAACAAGAGCTTGATTGGGAAAGTGTTTATTCTACAGGGTCTAAGTATAGCCTGTCCGTTTGCCTGCGTAAAAGGCCGATGACAGCCACCAATAGGTCACATGATCACACTCTTTGGGTGGAATTTTTCCGTCCTGCCCGCCACGGGAATCGTAGTGGGTGGGGGGTGGACCAGGCAAAGGTCTGTTAATCTAAGTGAGATTTTCTGGTCTTGGGGCGAGTGCGACCAGAAAATTTCACCCTTAAAGTGACTTTGTTCCAAATAGGAACAACATGAATACACATCAATTCTGCCTTCAGAAACCTGTCAATCTATATCCGGTTGTCAAATGACAATAACAAATACGCAAGCACATTCTCCAGAAGACAGCAATCACAGACACGTCAGCAAAAGTTGCTTTTGTTATCTGGAGTACTCTGGAATGGTTGTCTAAGGAATGGCATTGCCTAAATCATCAGAAAAAGTCACCTCTTCACTCCTTTATTCAGGCAATGGTGCAATTGGAAGAAAAATAACGCAAACAAAAAGGAAAAGAAAATAATAAATAATAAATGTTAGATTAAAAAAACAGTAAATTTGGGATTTATGTAGCCATGGGAAAAATTGAAATTCTGGAATGAACTGGATTCTCTACTTCCATAGTTTCTAATGAATCTGCTTCTGCAGCCCAGGGGAAAACCTTACCAAGCTTTCCCACATTAGGTAGCAGAGCAGCTGCTATCTAGTTCTTGGGGAAATGCCAAAGAAATGTTTTGAATGAACACTAGAATAGGACTATCCAGTAGAATGAAAAACCTCCCTTGGGGTGTGATTTGTGTTATCAAACCTTTTCTCATATAAAGTGCTTTTATGGAAATCGGGTCAGCATGCAGTGGGATGACCGAGTCCCAAAGCAGCTGTATTACAGTATTTGGCATAAGTTCAATTGAATTATTGAACTTCTGAGGGAATTCAGTAATATCGGTTGGAGATTACATGAGAATGAGACAAGAGTAGGAGGATTAAGAAAAAGTGGAGGTAAAGGAATTTTTTAAAAATGAGAGCCAATCAGAAAGCAATGGCTTGACCTTTCGTACGTTCAGGAGACTAGAAATTGTGAACAAAAAATGAAATCCACCATTATGTATCATAAGCATGCTTAAAACTGAAGTAAAGCACATTGAGAATGTCACAGCTGGTATTCTGAAACATTTTGGTTTTAGGCTTAAAAGTGATTTCTCTCGTACTAAAAATGAAATAATTAATTTTGGGAAACCTCCACAGCAGAAACCTGAGTGTCTTGAGATCTTCACTGTGGTTCACTGTCTCACAATATCAATGGTAGACAACTATCTTCAGACTCTGTGACTGATCTCCACAGCTCTTTATTCATCATGTGGATTTTTATCATGTTTTCCTTTCGTTCATTTGTTTGGATTACAGCTGCACCATTCCCCCACATTGTTGACTAATTCAAAGCTTAGCTCATTTGTCTTTTGATGGCAATTGCTCCATTCCCCTCTACCGGGTGCTCATCCACCTGAAGTCATTGGTGGTTCATGGAGGTGACCAGGTCGCAGGTGTTTCCTTTCCCAAAGGAATATGGCATTGGAAGGGTTTTTGCTGACCTGATTGATTCACCTTACAGTCCCCTCTTTGATCATTGTGTCTACATGTTCTGACTTGGTAATCAGGGAATCTGGGTGGGGGTGCACTCAGATTGAATGTGCGACCGGGGGTGTGCTTGGCTTAATGAAGGTGAAGAGAAAATCGTACACTGGCTTTAACCGAACCTAATCAGAATGGAATATCAGCTGGAAGAATGCAAAATGGCTCTGAAGGGAAGAGGGAAGAGATTTTGCAATAATAAAGGGGAACATAGGCTCCAATTCTCCCATCCCACTGCGCTAATTTTTCAATGCAGCAGATCGGGAGATCCTCGCACCAGCCAACTCGCAGAATTTGCGTGCGGATTCATGCCCGACTTGCATCTGCCAGCGCCTAAATTCCAGTGGTGTCTGCTCCCCTCCAGAAATCAGCGGGGAGGCACAAAGACCATTTATATGGTCATCTAAATATAATTTAAATATGATTAGCAGACCAGGAGACTTCAATCTCTCCATCCTCCCTCACCAGAGTATTTCACTCCAGCGGTGTTTATAGTACATAAGAACATAAGAACATAAGAAATAGGAGCAGGAGTAGGCCATCCAGCCCTTCGAGCCTGCCCCGCCATTCAATAAGATCATGGCTGATCTGTCGCTGCTCAGTTCCACATTCCCGCTTTCTCCCCATAACCCTTAATCCCCTCTCTTATCAAAAACCCATCAACCCGCGTCTTAAAAATATTTAGCAAGGCAGCCTCCACCACTTCAACGGGTAGAGAATTCCAGAGATTCACCACCCTTTGAGTGAAGAAGTTCCTCCTCAACTCCGTTCTAAACCGCCCCCCCCCTTTATCTTGAGGCTGTGCCCCCTAGTCCTACTGTCTTTTTTGAGCGGGAAGAGTCTCTCCACCTCTATCCTATCCATCCCATTCGTCATCTTATAAGTCTCAATGAGATCTCCCCTCATTCTTCTAAACTCTGACGAGTACAAGCCCAGTTTATTCAGCCTCTCCTCATAGCTCAACCCCCCCAACTCCGGTATCAGCCTAGTAAACCTCCTCTGCACTCCCTCCAAGGCCAAAATATCTTTGCGCAGGTGCGGCACTCAAAACTGCACACAGTACTCCAGCTGCGGCCTCACCAATGCCCTATACAGCTGCAGCAAGAGCTCCCTACTTTTATATTCAATCCCCCTCGCTATGAAGGCCAGCATCCCATTCGCCTTCCTGACCACTTGCTGCACCTGCAAGCTGGGTTTTTGCGACTCATGCACAAGGACCCCGAGGTCCCTCTGCACCGTCGCCTGCTGCAGTTTTTCGCCCCATAAGTAATAGTCCTTCCTACCATTCTTCCTGCCAAAGTGGACCACCTCACACTTGCCAACATTAAATTCCATTTGCCATTTCCTGGCCCATTCGCCCAGCCTATCTAGATCCTTCTGCAGACTCTCCACACCCTCCGCACAATTTGCCGTTCCCCCTATCTTGGTGTCATCAGCAAATTTCAACACCCTACACTCGGTTCCCTCCTCCCAAATAGCTCTCCATTTTCAGGGACCTAGCGTCCCGACCCTACTAAATCCTATGGGTTAATATTTTCACACATGCTGGGACTGAGGTAATTTATAGGTCCACTGGCAGTAATTTATGGGAGCTGTTAGTTAATTCCTGGTAGAATTGAGGAGTTGCTTTAGTTGCTGGGCATAGTTCGTAGAAATTTCTGAGAGTAATCGATGGTGGCTATTAAAGGCTATCTATAGGAGTTACTGGGGACAGTTCATACGAGTTACTGGGAATAATCTATAGGATTTACTGAGGGGAGTCTTTTGGAGTAATTACTGGGTAATTCATAGGAGTTACCTGTAATTTATAGGAGTTGCTGGTGGAAATCTACAGGAGTTACTGGGGTGAACTATGGGAGTTATTGGGGTAATAAAAAGGAGTTATTGGGGGTAATCAATAGGAATAACTGGGATAATCTACTAGAGTTACTGGAGGCACTCAATAGGAGTTACTGGGGGTGGTTTGTAGGAGTTATTTGTAGTAATCTTTAGGGGTTACTGGGGTATAGCCACTGCAGGTGTAAATCTATAAGGGTTACAGCTAGTAATATATGGGAGTTGCTGGGGGTAATATGTAGGAATTACTGGGGGGAGGGTAACCTATTGGAGCTTTTTCTGTGCAGATTGCGGCATGCTTTACAAAAGATGACCAATCTCTGCAGAGCTGGCATTGCCAGCTCTATCATGACCCACCCCACCAGCATGATGGTGAAAATCAGGCCCCAGATTTTCTGTGAAAAGAGTGCAGATTTCCACCTCCAGACTGGAAAATGGATGGGGAGAGAAAGAGCTGATGAATGGTGGTGAGGAGATAGGATGAATAGAGTTAAAATGCGTTTCTATACAGTTTGTAATCACCCCCAGTGAAGGCCTATAGATCTATCCCCAGATGCTCCTATAAATTGTCACAGGCCCAGCATGCACCAAGCCTATGTGATTTACATATTACCCCAATTATTCCCAAAGCATTTTGCTTTCTGCTTCAAAGTGATCTTTTGTCCTCCAAGCTGATTTTCTGACCTGATAAAGTTTGGTAAGGTGAGTGAGCAAGTGATTTCTTGTTCACCTCTATTAGGTCATGCATATGCAAGATAATGCTTTTAATCTGAGCATGTCCCCCTGGATTCCCTATCAAAGAATTTAGACCAAATGGCCAATTGAAGGACTGACAGGTTAACCAATCAGGTCACTCCAATGCCATTTTGCTTTAGGAAGTAAATCACTGCCTGGACTATGGCTTTGACCCAATTGAGAAAAAATAATGCTCATATTTAGAGAACAAATTTCCACAGGATGTTGCAGAATGCTTTATTTTGAAGTGCAGGCATCACTGTAGTGTAAGAGATATGAAAGTGAAATTGTGCAGGGTAGGTTCAACAAGCAGCAATGTGGTAATAACTAGGTAATCTTTATTTGTTTTAGTAAAGTTGGCTGAAGAATAAATCGACCAAGGCACTGGGAATAATTCTTCCTCTTTTGCTCTTGAATAGAGAGATGCGATTCTTTATATCAGTTTGAGAGGACAGATGAGGCTTCACTTTGATATCTCAACCAACAATGCTCTATACTCTCAGTACTACACTAGGTCATCGGTCAAGAATTTTCAAGCGGGAATTTCCGATCCTGCCATTGGTGTAGCCCCGTGTGAAGATTTTTAAAATTCATCTGTGGTATATGGTTGTCGCTGGCTGGCCAGCATTTATTGCCCATCCCTAGTGCCCTTGGAGAGCAGTTGAGAGTCAACTACATTGCTGTGGCTCTGGAGTCATATGTAAGCCAGACCAGGCAAGGATGGCAGATTTCCTTCCCTAGAGGGCATTAATGAACCAGATGGGTTTTTCCCACAATCAACAATGGCTTCATGGTCATCATTAGACTTTTAATTCCAGACTTTTTATTGAATTCAACTTTCGCCATTTGCATGGTGGAATTCAAACCCAGATCCCCAGAACATTACCCTGGCTCTCTGCATTACTAGTCTAGTGACAAGACCACTATGCCACTGCCTCCCAGTAATTAGACATTAGTAAACCAGATGGGTTTTTCTGACAATTGATAGTGGTTTCATGGTCAACAGAAAATCCTTAATTCCAGATTTTTTTTTTAATTGAATTCAAATTCCACCACTGCCGCGGCAGGATTCGAACCCAGGTCCCCAGAACATCAGCTGAGTTTCTGGATTAACATTCTAGCAATAATACCACTAGGCCATCGCTTCCCCGGTGGCAGGACAGGCGAGTCACGCAAAATGCCATGGACAAAGGCAGGAGGCCAACAATATCAATGTTGATGCTGAGCTCACACCAATAAATTATTGATTCCAATTCTCAAGTGTGCAGATTGCTTAATTGTGAGATCTTTCTTACTACTGATTGAGATGTTCAACCAACTTAGTGAGCATCGGTGGTACACTATTGCATTTGTTTTCAGAATTTTCTTTTTAATGGACATGAACAGTATTTTCATCTTATCTGTGTCTGTAAAGGTAATGATGGAACTTTGTTGCATTGTTTGAAAACTATACTGCATGTTTAGTAATTACAGGGGACTCATTATATACAAACAATGGTTTGAGAAAAGAACAAAACCAGTGAAACATGCTCCTCGGAATTGCTAATAGTGATCAGGAGTAAAGTTTCATGGAATTAAATTCCGGATTGATTTCCTCCAGCAAAGAGAATGTGCAAAATGAATAAAGTAAGAAATTGAACCATGGGAAAGGTAATGTTGTTATATATTCATAAAATATAACTCATTTTAAAAAGTCAAAAATGTAATTGAACCTGAATGTTTAAAGGAAAATAACTCCAGAAATACATATTGAGTATTTTGGCAAAAGAATGTGTCTACACAAAGGCACGAGCTGTACAGGTGCTGAAACATGTGGGAGATTTGGCACAGGGCTTAGGTTTTATAATTATATTCATATTTCCAGGGAAGGCAGGAGACTTAGACATGCTGGCTATTTTATAAATGTACAGACGGAAGACAAACAAGAGTTGGCACTAGACACTGGCTAGATGAATCATGGGCTGCCATCACACATATAATTAAAGGACCAACCTTCCACCCCTATATTGAAAACAGAAAAGATTGCTAATTATAATGATCCTGTCTTATTACAGGAACGTGGCTGCTTTGCTTTTGTACTTTAGAAAGTTATGACAAATCTTATACATTAAAGCTGTAGCCAAAATGTGATGGAATGACAGAAGCATGTGGTGCCTTGTCCCTGATCTGTAATGACCATTTGGCACAGCGGATCTCTTTTCTCATGTCCGGAATAGAACAAGACAGAGATTGATTCACCGCAGCATCCTGAAATCTGCAAACATTTCCCTTTCCTACAAAGGTGACAAAATCTGTTTGCTTTGTAAACTATTTGAGACCCTTTCAAACAAAAATAGATTTTCAAGGCACAGTGATAATTTTGATCAGTTGCTGTTTAAGGGTGGGATTTTCCAGCCACATTCATCCCAAGTGCGGAAAATCTAGACCAATGTCAACGGACCTTATTAAAACACAAAGAAGTGAATTTAACTTTCACCTCCAAGCAGAAAGCTGAAAGCAGCCATTTAAATCAATGGGAAGGAAATTCAGGTGGGATACATCCATTATCACCAACTCGCTGCCAATTGTTAAAGTTTAAAACCTACTGCAGTGCAATTTGTGCTGCCATAGTTTGCTAAAAATGCTTTCTCAAAGCATTGTTATATGACAAAATAGAATTTTGTCTCTTGCTTTGTGACATCAAGATACTATGGTCCTCTTCTAAAATGGTGATGATTCTCCCTTATCACCATTTCATCCTGATAGTCTCAAAACCACTTATTTATATTTTAAAATTCAGTTTTCGTTCTGAATCTTTGCTATGCAGAAGTAACGTTGTTGAAATTACTGTTGATAATTCTAATAAACTGTTCCCTCCTTCTATAAGAGACACACTGTGGCGACCATTTACAAAAATGCTGAAGCCTCTTTAACCATTCCTCCCAAATACATGAACCCTATTGCCTAGAAGAATAAGGATCACCACTGCTACACGTTCATCTCCAAGTCACACAAAGAGTAGGGAAGATGGTAAAAGAGGTGGAGGAGTAGCATTGTTAATCAAGGATAGTTTAACGGCTGCTGAAAGGCATTTCGAGGGCGATCTTGAGTAATATGGGCTGAAGTTGGAAATAGGAAAGGATCGGTCACGTTGTTAGGAGTTTTCCGTAGGCCCCCAAATAGTAATAGAGATGTAGAGGAGGAAATGGCAAAGCAGATTATGGATAGGTGTGGATGTCACAAGGTAGTTATCATGGGTGATTTTAACTTTCCAAATATTGATTGGAATGTTTATAGTTCGAAAATTTCGGATGGGACACTTTTTGTACAGTGTGTGCAGGAGGGTTCCCTGACACGATATGTGGATAAGCCAACAAGAGGTGGGGCCACATTGGACCTGGTACTGGGTAATGAACCAGGCCAAGTGTTAGATTTGTTTGTGGGGGAGCACTTTGGAGATAGTGACCACAATTCAGTGTCTTTCATTACTGCAATGGAGAGGGATAGGGTCGTACGGTTTATATTTGGGGCAGGGGTAATTATGATGCAATAGATGGGAACAGAAACTGTCAGGTAAAGGCACAAATGAAAAGCGGAGCTTTTTCAAGGCACAAATACAGGTATGTCCCTGGCAGGCAGGGAGGAAATGGCCAAGTGAGGGAACCATGGTTTACAGAGGAGGTTGAATATCTTGTCAAGAGGAAAAAGGAAGCGTATGTAAGGATGAAAAAACAAGGTTCAGTTGGATCACTTGAGGGTTACAAGTTAGCTAGGAATGTGTTTTAAAAAAAGGGCTTAGAGAGCTAGGAAGGGCATGAGAAGTCCTTGGTGGGTTGGATAAAGGATAAAGGAAAATCCCAAGGCTTTTTACTCTTGTGTGAGAAATAAAAGAAAGACCAGGGTGAGGTTAGGGCCTGTCAAGAATAGTAGTGGAAACATGTGCATGGAGTCAGGAGAGATAGGTGAGGCGTTGAACTAATACTTTTCTTCAGTGTTCACTAGGGAGAGGGGCCATGTTTTTGAGGATGAGAGTGTGATACAGGCTGATAGGATGGAGAAGGTAGATGTTCTGAGGGAAGATGTATTAGCAATTTTGAAAAACCTGAGGGTGGATAAGTCCCCTGGGCCAGATGGGATACACCCTAGGATACTTTGGGAGGCAAAGGATGAGATTGCGGAGCCTTTATCTTTGATCTTTGCATCCTCACTGTCCATGGTGATTGTGCCAGAGGACTGGAGAGTGGCAAATGTTGCTCCACTCTTCAAGAAAGGAAATAGGAATGACCCTGGTAATTATAGGCCAGTTAGTTTTATTTTGGTGATCGGTAAGTTAATGGAAAAGGTCCTGAGAGATAGAATTTATGACCATTTGGATAGATGCAGCTTAATCCGGGATATGGTTTTGGGAGGGGGAAGTCCTACCTCACAAATTTGATTGAACTCTTTGAGAAGATAACCAAGTGTGTAGATACAGGTAGAGCAGCTGATGTCATATACATGGATTTTAGTAAAGCGTTTGATAAGGTTCCCCATGGTAGGCTCATGAAGAAAGTAAGGATGCGTGGTATAAGTAACTGGCTGTCTTATAGAAG
Source organism: Carcharhinus amblyrhynchos (assembly GCF_965287045.1). NCBI lineage: Eukaryota > Metazoa > Chordata > Chondrichthyes > Carcharhiniformes > Carcharhinidae > Carcharhinus > Carcharhinus amblyrhynchos. Next base: position 85,906,376 of record NC_137331.1, on the reverse strand, counting down.
ACAGAGGGTGGTGGTGGAGCAAAAATTTTCAGATTGGAGGCCAGTTACCAGCAGTGTACCATAGGGATCAGTGCTGGGACCTCTGCTATTTATGATTTTTATCAGTGACTTGGAAGAGGGGGCTGAAGGGTGGGTTAGTAAATTTGCTGATGACACCAAGATTGGTGGAGTATTGGATGAGGTGGAGGGCTCTTGTAGGCTGCCAAGAGACATTGATAGGGTGCAGAGCTGGGCCAAAAAGTGGCAGATGGAGTTTAACCCTGATAAGTGCAAGGTGATTAATTTTGGTAGGTGCAGTTGTGAATGAGTTAATAAACTTTGTAATTCTTGGTGGAGAATGAAAAGAAAATCCAGTAGTCTACGTGCAGCTTGTTTTCATATATTTCAGATAAATGTAACTTTGTTTTCGTATGCCCAGACTGGGAGACTGCAGCTGCCCTTGAAGTTGCACCGTTCAGAAATGTTGCTGACCCAGCTTGTAGTTATGTTTGTGTCTAATTTCGTGGACTTTCATCTAACATAGTGAAGCTTGCATGTCCTAAATATATTCATATATATATATATATGTTATATACTGCTTATGTGTGATGTACCAACATACTATACATATATATATATTATACAACTTGTGAGCATAGATTGTTATACTGGCCCGTTAATTTTAACTTGTCTTGTATGTTAGCTAAGGGCTAATCACACACGTCAATTGCGGCCTTGAGATAATGAAGAAATGCCGAGGCAGCCATGTTCCCACAATGGAGGACAACCCACAACCTGGGGAACCTGCTGAGAATGAGAAGATGCGTACGCCACGTGGGCGCGCGGGGGTGGGGGGGGGAGAGGAAGGAGGGTTTATAAATATGTGCTCTTAACTTGTGTTCGGAGAGAAGCCTGGGGAACTGCTGTTAGGTACCAGGTGTATCTCCCAAAAGCTTTTGAATAAACTTGCCGTACTTTGACTCACAATTAGTCTCAGAGGTATCTTTACCTACAACAGTAGGACAAACTTGAATGTAGATTACAGGGTCAATGGCGAGGTTTTGAGGAATGTGGAGGAACAGAGAGGCATTGGGGTTCATATCCACAGATTTCTGAAGATTGCCACTCAAGTGAATAGAGCTGTGAAGAAGGCTTATAGTGTGTTAGCGTTTATCAACAGGGGGTTTGAGTTTAAGAGCCATGGGGTTATGCTGCAACTATACAGGACCTTGGTGAGACCACATTTGGAATATTGTGCGCAGTTCTGGTCACCTCACTATAAGAGGGATGTGGAAGCATTGGAGAGAGTGCAGAGGAGATTACCAGGGTGCTGCCTGGTTTGGAGGATAGGTCTTATGAGGAAAGGTTGAGCTGGGGCTTTTCTCTTTAGACTGGAGGAGAATGAGAGGTGACTTAATAGAGGTTTATAAGGTGAGAGGGGGATAAATAGAGTGGACGTGCAGGGGCTATTTCCTCGGGTGGATGTAACTGTTACTAGGGGGCATAACTATAAGGTTCATAGTGGGAGATGTAAGACGGTTGTCCGAGGTAAATTCTTTACTCAGAGAGTGGTTAGGGTACGGAATGCACTGCCTGCTATGATAGTGGAGTTGGACACTTTAGGAACTTTCAAGCAGTTATTGGATAAGCACATGGAGCGCACCAGAATGATAGGGGAGTGGGATAGCTTGATCTTGGGTTTGGACATAGCTCGGCACAACATTGAGGGCCAAAGGGCCTGTACTGTGCTGCACTGTTCTATGTTCTATGTTCTATACACACTTCTGACCTGGAAAATGTATCACAATTCTTTCACTGTCACTGGGTCCAGAGCTTGGAACTCTCTCCCTCAGAGCACTGTGAATCTATCTTCACCACATTGAATCATATAATCCCTACAGTACAGAAGGAGACCATTCAGTCCATCAAACACGCACTGACAACAATCCTAGCCAAGCCCTATCCTTATAACCCCACCTATTTATCTTGCTAATCTCCCTGACACTAAGGAGCAATTTATCATGGCCAATCAACCTAACCTGTGCATCTTTGAACTGTGGGAGGAAATAGGAACACCTGGAGGAAACTCATACAGACACGGAGAGAATGTGCAAACTCCACACAGACAGTCACCCGAGGCGAGAATTTAACCCGGATCCCTGATGCTGTGAGGCAGTAGTGCTAACCACTGTGCTACAGTGCAGCAGTTCAAGAAGGTGGCTCAACACTACGTTCTCAAGGCAGTTGGGGATAAACAATAAATGCTGGCCTTGACAGTGACACTGGCATCTCATGAATTAATGAAAGAGCTGAATTTGCCGATCGGGAGGACAATCTGTCATTGGCTGGAAAAGCAGGTTGAGGGAATGCACAGGTGACAATTTTCTCAATTTTATGGCGACAGCCGAATGAGCGGTTGTCACTGGGGATACCACATGCAACCCATGCAAGCTTGGTTGTTGTGCTCCCACTTGGCAACAGGCTGGCCAGAAGCTGGCTTAATGCCAGTGGCAGTGGAATGAGGGCTTTAAGTGGTTATTATTCACCCACTAAGGGCTTAATTGGTAATAGGATGTGAATGTCATCCATAGCCTCTTGCCACAGACATAATTAGGGAGCAGTTCTAGCGGGAAGATTGCAGGGTACCCACCTGGAACCTTCCTGCCAAATGTCAATGCCCTTCTCACCTTCAAACTTGCCATGAGAAGATCCTATGCCTCAGGGCACTAATAATTCATGTGATTTTATCGGCCACCCATACTTCCAGACCCAATCTCTTGGAAGCTTGTAAAAGTCTTCCCAACGTCACTTACTACTGAAATGCCAATTTATACAAAAATCAGGTGTTACAATGCAATAAGAGGCTATTTCGCTCACTGTGCCTGCACCAGCCCTCTGAATGAACAACTCATCTTGTACCATTCCCTTGCCTTCTCCCTGCACATTCTCAGGTAAGTCTAATTACTGGTAGGCAGTGATATAGTGGTATTGTCACTGGATTAGTAATCCAGAGACCTGGGGTAATGCTCTGGGGACCTGAGTTCGAATCCCATCAGTCAGATGGTGAAAGTTGAATTCAATAACAAGTCTGGAATTAAAAGTCTAATGATGATCATGAAACCATTGTTGATTGTCATAAAAATCCATCTGGTTCACTAATATGCTTCAGGGAAGGAAATCTATCATCCTTACTTGGTCTGGCCAACATGTGACTCCAGATCCACAGCAATGTGGTTGATTCTTAAATGCCCTCTAAGTGGGCAATGGCCCAACTAGCAAAGCCCACAATTTTAAAAAAATCCCTTTTGAATACTTTAGGTAAATCTGCCTTCTCCAAACTCTCAGACAGAGAAAAACAGAAAATTGCTGAAAAATCTCAGCAGATTTGACAGCGTCTGTGGTATGGGTCATCCAGAATAGAAATGTTAGCTCTATTCTTTCTCCACAGATGCCATCTGACCTGCTGACATTTTCTAGCATTTTTTGTTTTTTTGTCTCCCTGTCTACTCTATCCAGACTCTTCATTGTTTCAATATCCCTATCAAATCTAATCGCTGCCTTCATTTCTGTCAGAAAAACAGAATGAACTTCTCCAATTTATCTTCAGAACTGGAGTTGTGAATATTTTCTGCACTCTCTCAATCACCTTCATATTCTTCCTAAAATGCGGTGCCCAGAACTGGATGCAATACTGTAGATGAGGTTCAACTGATGACTTATAATACATGTTTAACATAGCCTTTTTTTCCTTATACTCTATGCCCCTTTTATAAAGCGCAGAACACTACATGCTTTATTATCTACTCTCTCAAGCTGGCCCGCCAACTTCAGTGATTTATACCCATATACACCCAGGTATTTCTGCTCATCCACCCCCTTTACAGTAGTGCCTTTTTTTATATACTGGCCAGAAATTTCCAGCCACTCATGCCAGTGGGATTTCCTGGTCCTGATGCAGTGAATGGAGATTTGCTTGAGCGCCAATTCTCCATCCTTGTTTGCAGCGGTGACTGGCGTGAATGGCCAGAAAATCCTAGGCATTATCTCTCCATGTTCTTCTTACCAAAATGAATCATCTCATGCTTCATCTCACATTGAACTTAATTTGCCTACCTGTCCACCCATTCCACCAACTTGTCTATGTACCTTTGCATTTCTCACTGTTCACATATCTTCTGTAAATTTGAAATGGTGCCTGTCCAGCAAGGTCTAGGTCATGAATATATATCAGGAAAAGCAACAGTCACGCCAAGAGCCCTGGGGAACTTCACTACAGACCTTCCTCCAGCACGATAATTATCCATTGACCACTGCTCTGTTTCATGTCACTCAGCCAATTCCATATCCATGTTGTTACTGTCTCTTTTATTCCATGAGCTGTAACATTTCTCAAAGATCTGTTGCGCAGCACTGTATCAAACTACTTTTGAAAGTCCATGTACACCACATCAACAGCACTGCCTTCATCAAACTTCCCTGTTAACTGTTCAAGAAACTCCACCAAGTTAGTTAAACATTATATTTCCTTAACCAATCCATGATCAGTTTCATTAATTAGCCCACGTTTGCTCAACTGACTATCAATTTTGTCTGAAATTATTGTTTCTAGAATGTTCCCCATCACCAATGTTAAACTGACAGGATGGACCCCTGCCCCTCTAATAATTGTGTTCGGTTTGAAGAAAGCCTCTATACAGAGATTTAACATCATGATAACTTTATCATGGTCAATGTCAAGGGATGTTTAATGGTGGCTTAGTACATGCAGTTCTGGTGCAGTCCTCACCTCTCACAACCTTACCAAGGTCTTCAGCATCATGGAAGATAATAAGCTAATTGCCTCACTAAATGCTAATCTCAAATTCCACATCTAACATGCTTGGGCTGTAAATTTCTGGAGCTAGATTCAAACCATTTCCTTTTTGCTATGCACTTCAGAAAGCAGAACTTCAATAGGAAGTCACCCTTTCCAGAGTCGTTAATTGAACAGGGGTACAATGTTTGCAATTCTCCAGTCCTTTCGGACTACCCCTGTATCTAAGGAAGACTGAAAAATTGTAGCCAGTGCATCTGCAATTTCCGCCCTCAATTCCCTCAATGTGCTTGGATGCATCTCATCTCATTATGGTACCTTATCAACCTTAAGTATAGATACATTATCCACTTCCTCCTCGCCTTCAATTTTAAATGTATCTCGTGTCTGAATTACTTTACCTTTATCTGTGGCCTGGATGGCACCTTCTTCCTTCACGGAGACAGATGCAAAATATTCATTTAGTGCCTTGGCTATGCTCTCTGTCTCCATGTGCAAATCCTTTTTTTGGCCCCTAATAGGCCCTCTTGTTCCTTTTACTCCTATTTCCTGTAGAAAAGTTTGGAATTCCCTTTTATGCTAGCTGCCAGTCTTTTCATACTCCCTCTTTTCCTCCATTAAGAGATGTAAATAAATGTTTAAAAAATCCACTTTAGATAAATATTTATTCATAAATAGTATAATTGAAATACAGTGTGTCATATTGCTTCAGCAACAATATCAGCAGATGTTAACAAACTGACTAAGTGGACAGCCCTTTCAGAGAATGGCAGTGGCCTCTGTGGTGAAGACCTACTGGAATAATTGTATTAATCTCGAAAAGAGCCACAAAGCAAAGGTTTTACACAATGATGAATTCATAGTGAGCAATGTCAGGAAGCATTAGATGGAGGCTTAGTGCATGCAGTTCTTTTGCATTTCTTACCTCTGTCAGGAAGCAGAGGTAGTTTTAGAATTAGAGAATTTCTACAATGCAGAAGAGGCCAATCAGCCCATTGGGCCTGATTTCACCAAAAATTTGTGCCCATTTTTGGGTGCAAAATTGCGGTAAATTTGGGTATCGGGCCTGTAACATGATCTGCAACTGAAACTGAGCAGATTAGCATGCATTTAAATCGATTTAATGAACCACGCGTCCAACTCTACAGCCAAATCCCACTTTACCATCTCTGGATCCATTTCGGATCCACACTGTTACCAATCTGCAGAATAAAAATCCAAAGCGGATTCCTACTCTGCAGGGGAACCTCCAAAGCCCATCCTCCTCAAACATCCTTCGCAGACTCCCCGCTAACCATCCCAGCAGACCTGCCCCCCCCCCCCGTGATCTGAACCCCCTGGGAGGCAGGCCCCCTGGCAGACCCTCCCCTGGGTCGGACCTCCCCTGGGAGGCAGTCTCCCCTCGGCAGAGCCCCCCCCCCCCCAACCCCAGGGAGGCAGACCGCACCCCCCCCACCCCACCCCCACGATCAAACCCCCCCAGGAGGCAGGCTCCCCCACCTGCGATCAGATACCCCAGGGAGGCAGGGCCACCCCTCGGCAGAGCACACCCCCAACCTACCTGGATTGCTGCTGTCCCTCCACCATCCTTCTGACCTGCACTCGTTGATATGGAGATGTCGGCATTGGACTGGGGTGCACACAGTAAGAAGTCTCACAACACCAAGTTAAAGTCCTGTTGGAGTTTAACCTGGTGGTGTGAGACTTCTTACTGTACTCATTGGACAGCCTGCAGCACCTTCCTGGCCCTCCACTGGCGTCTGCCGGAGGAGGGGGTGGGCTCAGATGGATCTCTGGTTGGGGAGGGGGTGGGCTCAGATGGATCTCTGGTTGGGGAGGGGGCAGGCTCAGATGGATCTCTGGTTGGGGAGGGGGTGGGCTCAGATGGATCTCTGGTTGGGGAGGGGGCAGGCTCAGGTGGATCTCTGGTTGGGGAGGGGGTGGGCTCAGATGGATCTCTGGTTGGGGAGGGGGCGGGCTCAGATGGATCTCTGGTTGGGGAGGGGGCAGGCTCAGGTGGATCTCTGGTTGGGGAGGGGGCAGGCTCAGATGGATCTCTGGTTGGGGAGGGGGTGGGCTCAGGTGGATCTCTGGTTGGGGAGGGGGCAGGCTCAGATGGATCTCTGGTTGGGGAGGGGGCAGGCTCAGATGGATCTCTGGTTGGGGAGGGGGCAGGCTCAGATGGATCTCTGGTTGGGGAGGGGGTGGGCTCAGATGGATCTCTGGTCAGGGAGGGGGTGGGCTCAGATGGATCTCTGGTTGGGGAGGGGGCAGGCTCAGATGGATCTCTGGTTGGGGAGGGGGTGGGCTCAGATGGATCTCTGGTTGGGGAGGGGGCAGGCTCAGATGGATCTCTGGTTGGGGAGGGGGTGGGCTCAGATGGATCTCTGGTTGGGGAGGGTGGGCTCAGATGGATCTCTGGTTGGGGAGGGGGCAGGCTCAGATGGATCTCTGGTTGGGGGGGGTGGGCTCAGATGGATCTCTGGTTGGAGGGGCAGGATCAGATGGATCTCTGGTTGGGGGGTGGGATCAGATGGATCTCTGGTTGGGGGGGCGGGATCAGATGGATCTCTGGTTGGGGGGTGGGCTCAGATGGATCTCTGGTTGGGGGGGGTGGGATCAGATGGATCTCTGGTTGGGGGGTGGGATCAGATGGATCTCTGGTTGGGGGGTGGGATCAGATGGATCTCTGGTTGGGGGGGCGGGCTCAGATGGATCTCTGGTTGGGGGGTGGGATCAGATGGATCTCTGGTTGGGGGGGTGGGATCAGATGGATCTCTGGTTGGGGGGGATCAGATGGATCTCTGGTTTGGGGGGTGGGATCAGATGGATCTCTGGTTGGGAGGGCGGGATCAGATGGATCTCTGGTTGGAGGGGCGGGCTCAGATGGATCTCTGGCTGGGGGGTGGGATCAGATGGATCTCTGGTTGGGGGGGGCGGGCTCAGATGGATCTCTGGTTGGGGGGTGGGATCAGATGGATCTCTGGTTGGGGGGTGGGATCAGATGGATCTCTGGTTGGGGGGTGGGATCAGATGGATCTCTGGTTGGGGGGGGCGGGCTCAGATGGATCTCTGGTTGGGGGGTGGGATCAGATGGATCTATGGTTGGGGGGTGGGATCAGATGGATCTCTGGTTGGGGGGGTGGGATCAGATGGATCTCTGGTTGGGGGGGCGGGCTCAGATGGGTCTCTGGTTGGGGGGTGGGATCAGATGGATCTCTGGTTGCGGGGGGTGTGGTGGAGATTCTCCCAAGTCCATCTTCCCCCCATCCTCCACCACACCCCTCCAATCAGAGATCCATCTGAGCCTGGCCCCCCTTTTGGCAGGTGCCAGCAGAAGACCAGGAAAGTGCTGCAGACTGTCCAATGACTGCAGTAAGAAGTCTCACAACACCAGTCCAACAGGACTTTAACCTGGTGTTGTGAGATTTCTTACTGTCCAACGCCAGCATCTCCACATCAACGAGTGCAGGTCAGAAGGAAATAGGGAGAGCAGCAATTCAGGTAGGTTGGGTGTGTGCTCTGCCGAGGGAGGGGCCTGCCTCCCAGGGGGAGTGGGGGGGCGGGGGGGGGGGGGGTTGGGGGGCTGACCATGGGGGTGGGGGGCCTGCCTCCCGGGGGGGGGGGGTCTGACCGGGGGGCGTCTGCCAGGGGGGCTTGCCTCCCAGGGAGGTCCGATCGCGACTCATCCTCCCCCCCAACTGAACTTAGTTTCAGTTCAAACTTTGTTTCTACTGTGTTAAGAGAGAGTTTACGACAGGAAAAATGAATGTGAGTTTGTGGAAAGAATGATATGTTGCTTAGCAACCAGAAGCCACTTTTAGAGAAAGACCTTTGAAGGATGTGATTGCACTGGAGGGGATGCAGTTGAGATTCACCAGGATGCTGCCGGGGATTAAATTATGTGGAGAAGTTGGAAAGCTTGGGTTGTTTTCATTGGAACAGAGAAAACTGAGAGGCAACCTGATTGAAGTGTACAAGATTATACAGGGCATGGACAGCATGGATAGGGAGCAGCTGTTCCCCTTAGTTGAAGGGTCAGTCATAAGGGGAAACAGGTTCAAAGTGAGGGGCAGGAGATTTATGGGGGATATGAGGAAAAACATTTCTATCCAGAGGATGATGACAGTCTGGAATGCAATGCCTGGGAAGGTGATAGGGGCAAGTCTCCACCATACTATTAATCCGATACTTACAATCAGGTGTGATTCATATCTCTCAGAACTAATTATTGTTTTTTATGAGTATATGCTTTTGACATTGTTCACACAAATGGAGGCACCCCTACATTGCAAGCCTTGACTTTGAAACCAGGTTGTCACTCTTAAATACATCAAGGAATAGTTTGAAAAAACAATTATGTTCTGCTACACTGTCTAGTGGCACTGGTTAATGGATGGATGGAACGCAGGAAGACTGGCTGACAGATCAACAGATGCACAGGAAGAGGAAGGAAGGAGACAAGAGGGAGGAAATAAAGGAAGGGGGTGAAAAGGAAAGAAAAGAATGGATTGCAATTATATTGTGCATTTCACAATCAGTAGAAAATCTCTGGAATTCTACTGCCCCGCCCACCACGGAATCAGAGTGTGAGGGTCGGACAACGGAAATGCCCTTTGATCACAGGCGGGAATTCTTGTTCTCACTCGAGTGAGGCCACAACACCCCTCCCAATAGGTTTCAAAGTCAATGAAGTACTTTTGAAGGTTAGTAATGTTAATCATGTAGGAAATACTTCAGCCAGTTTGCAAACAATAAATTCCCATAAATGACAATGTCTTATTGACCAGGTAAGCCATTTTGTGATGTTGTTTGATGGATAACTTTGGCTTGGACACAAACCTCCCCCTCCTCCCCCCACCCCCACCTGGTTCTTCTGCAAAACAATGACTTGGGATCTTTTACATCTAACATCCAGGGCAGGAAGGACCTCAATTTAACATCTCACCTGAAAAGCAACCTCTGAAATTCCACTGCCTTGCCCGCCGTGGAATCAGTGTGGGCGAGGAGCAGACAACAGAAATGTCCATTGACATTCGAGTGGGAATTTCCGTTCTTGTTCGAGCAAGGCTCTAAAATCCCACCTATTATCTTCAAAAGTGCAGCACCCCCTCAGTACTGCACTGGAGAGGCCCACTTGTGACTTTGTGATGATAAAAAGACATTTTAAGCAGAAACTTGAATTGTAACTAACTAGAGCAGCATCTTCTGCATTCTGGGTGCAGTTTGGGGAAATCTATCCCCTAATATACTTTGTAAGTAAATATCTTTCAATTTCTAAGTAGATTGAGGATTGTTTGTGTTTTCTAATGGCCATGTGGTAAACAGAAACCCAACTGTGCCAGCCCAGCTAATTGATTAATTATTTCTCAGTATTCTTATTTTTGCAGTAATCCATTCCCCAGCCATTTAAGCCCTCAACTCCTGGTTTCCTCTGTACTCTGCCACACTGGGATTTGAGCTCGTTATGATGCAATTCTTCTTGTACTTGGACACTGAGGTTATCTCCCAGGATTTAATTTCCAGTTGAACTGGTTTAAGACTGGCTGTTTCACTTAACTGTCAAGGCATTTGCTCACAACCCTTCACTTGCTGGGTTTGTGTTGCTCAAAGTACAAACATAAGAAATAAGAACAGAAGTAGGCCATTCAGCCCCTCCAGCCTACTCTGCCATTAATAAGATCATGTCTGATTGGTTTGTGTTGAGTTCCACATTCCCCATTTACCCCAATAAATTCTGATTCCCTTGCCTAAGAAGAATCTATCTACACTGCCTTAAAATTTTTCTGTGATTCCACTTCCAGTGTTTTCTGAGGCAGAGAGTTCCAAAGTCGCACATCCTTCTAAGAGAAAAAGTTATAAGGGCGACCCCAAACTTTGAAACAGTGTCTCCTACTTCTGGAATCACCCACAAGAGGAAACCTCCTTTCAATGTCCACCTTGTCAATAGGGTTCAGGATCTCATATACTTGACATAAGAAAATAAGAACTAGGAGCAGGAGTAGGCCATTTGGCCCCTTGAGCCTGCCAAGCCATTCAATAAGATCATGGCTGATCTTTTTGTGGACTCAGATCCACTTACCCACCTGCTCGCCATAACTCTTAATTTCTTCACTGTTTAAAAATGTATCTGTGCATTAAAAACATTCAATGAGGTAGCCTCAACTGCTTCACTGGTGGGGAATTCCACAGATTCACAACCCTTTGGGTGAAGAAGTTCCTCTCAACTCAGTCCTAAATCTGCTCCCCCTTATTTTGAGGTCATGCCCCCCAGTTCTAGTTTTAGCCCCAGTGGAAACAACCCCCCCGCTTCTATTTTATCTATTCCCTTCATAATCTTATGTGTTTCTATAAGGTCTCCCCTCATTCTTCTGAATCCCAATGAGTATAGCCCCAGCCTACTCAGTGTCTCCTCATAAGCCAACCCTCTCAACTCTGGAATCAACCTAGTGAATCTCCTCTGCACCCCGTCCAGTGTTAGTATATCCTTTCTCAAGTAAGGAGACCAAAACTGTACACAATATTCCAGGTGTGGCCTCGCCAGCACCTTATACAGCTACAACATAACCTCCCTGTTCTTAAACTCTATCTGTCAAGCGATGAAGGACAAAATTCCATTTGCTGTCTTAATTACCTGCTACACTTGCAAACCAACTCCTTGTGATTGATGCACAAGGACACTCAGGTCCCTCTGCACAGCAGCATGCTGCAATTTTTGCCATTTAAATAATAGTCCATTTTGCTGTTATTCCTACCAAAATGGATGACCTCACCTTTACCAACATTGTACTCCGTATGCCAGATCCTTGCCCACTCACTTAGACCAGCTATATCCCTTTACAGACTTTCAGTGATCTATGCACACTTTGCTCTACCATTCACCTTAGTGTCATCTGTGAATTTTGACACACTATACTTGGTTCCCAACTCCAAATCATCTATGTAAATCGTAAACAATTGTGGTCCCAACTCTGATACCTGAGGCACACCACTAGTCACTGATCACCAACCAGAAAACATAGAACATAGAACATAGAACATTACAGCGCAGAACAGGCACTTCGGCCCACGATGTTGCGCCGACCAGCTTTTAAAAAAAAAACAACACTAACCCACTAATCTAAACCAACCCCATTTCGTCCATAAACCCATCCACAGATCTCTTAAACGCCCCCAAACTAGGCGCATTTACAACTGCAGCTGGCAGTTGTAAATGCGCTGGCACTCTTTGCTTTCTGTTAGTTAACCAATCCTCTACTCATGCTAATACATTATCCTTTACCTTGTGCAGCAGCCTTTTGTGCGGCACCTTGTTGAATGCCTGCTGGAAATCCGGATACACCACACCCACCGCTTCCCTGTCCACTGCACTCATGACGTCCTCAAAGAATTCCAGTAAATTAGTTAAACATGACCTACCCATGCTGCGTCTTGCCAATGGGACGATTTCTATACAGATGTCTCGCTATTCCTTCCTTGGTGATAGATCCAAGCATTTTCCCCACTATAGAAGTTAAGCTAACCTGTCTATAGTTACCTGCCTTTTGCCACCTCCTTTTTAAAATAGTGGTATCACATTTACTTCAATTATGTCACCCCTCATTCTTTGGAACTCCAATGGAAACAAGTCCAGCCTTTCCAAACCATCCTCATAATTTATTCCTCTCATTCTCGGTATCAGTCTGGTAAACTTCCTCTAAACCGCTTCCAATGCATTGACATCCTTCCTTAAATAAGAAGACCAAGAGTCCGATTTTACCATTTTGATTCTAAGTGTTGGGCGGATTTGAATCTGGGAGTGTTTCAGATCCGACTTTTAGACCCATTCTCAGGCCCCCCCCAACGCACTCTGTCTGAAGAAAAAGCAGCAATTCTGAATCACTGCAGAAATCTGTGGGTTGGGCTTACCCCACCCGAAACACTGCAGCTCCGTTCGGAGTCTTTAACTGCGCATGTGCAGTAGAACAAAATAGAAAAACGATCCCTTGCCACATCACTCCCGGGCTGGATAATGCTTCCCTCTGAACCCCACAGACATTGCCCCACCCACACAACATTACTGACCCCCCCCCTCCCCCCGTTATCCCCCCACCAATTGCATGCAGAGTGGCAGCAGACCCCTCCATTTCCCCCACTAATCGCACACAGAGTGGCAGTGGACCCCCTTCCCCCACACCGATTGCATGCAGAGTGGTAGCGGATCCCCCCTTCCCTCCCACTGATCACACACATAATGGCAGCGGACCCCTCCTTTTCCCCCCTGCCACCGATCGCACACAGAGTGGCAGTGGACCCCCCCTTTCCCCCCCACCAATCACACACAGAGTGGCAGTGGACCCCTGTGCCCCCTCCCCAGCAGTGAGCCATCCGAACCCCCTCCCTCCCCCCACCAGAGAGCTACCTGATCCACTTCGCTTCCCCGATCACCAATCTGAGTCAGAGAGCCGCGGGAAGCTCTGAACTCAGAGCACCCAAATCAGACCTTTGTGGAGCATGTCTGTTTCGCACTGAATCTGGATGGGCGAACGCAGTGGTACAGGGGGAAATGCCGGTAAGTTTGGGTGTGCAGCCCATTAAGTCACCCATTTCGGGTGTGGTCCAGACAGCAGCCATTTTCGGTGATTGGTAAAGGGGAAACAGGCACAGATTGCACTACTCGCCTCACACCCGAGTTACCAACTTTCGTGCCCAAGAACGGGTGAAATTTGATGGTAAAATTGGGCCTCAGGACTACACATTATATTTGAGCTGCAGTCCTACCAATGCCCTGTATAACTAAAGCAGAACATAGTTACTTTTCTGTCCAATTCCTCTCATAATAAAGAATAACATTCCATTTGCCTTCTTGATTACATGCTGCATCTGCATACTAGGTTTTTGTGTGACTCATGCACAAGAACACCTAGGGAGAAAAATTATACCATCTATTGTTTAGTTAACTTGGAGGGTCCAAGACCTTCAGCTAGTTCAGGGTTCATGGCCTCTCACTCCATTGGGATATATGTTTGCAGTACTGGTACCAATCTTACTGGAGTTCAAGTTGATGGCATACAAGGCCAGCACGGACAGGTTTTTCTGCTACTGCAGCTGGTTTGAGGTTAGTCTAATTTGTTTGGTGTGTGCCTTCTGTGCTATATCAACTCCATGTGTAATTTGCGTTGTTGTCCATGTGAACATAAATAAAACTGAAGTAAAGGCTTCTCTTTTAGTATGTATGAAAATGAGAGCCAGGAATAGACTAGCCGGTTCATCTAGTGTATCCCATATAGATATGATGCCTCGTAATTCAACTATTTCCCACCCATGTGGGGGCATGGAATATCCTGACAGAGAGAAAGTAAGTTAAAAAAATCCTTGCACAACTTTGTGTTTAGGTTAGGAACCTGCTAAATTCTCCCTCAGTATACCCGAACAGGCACCACAGAGTGGCGACTAGGGGATTTCCACAATGATTTCATTGCAGTGTTAATGTAAGCCTACTTGTGACCTGGGTGGGATTGCGTTCAGTGCAGACTTGATGAGCCGAAGGGCCTCTTTCTGCACTGTAGGGTTCTATGATTCTATGATAAATAAACTTTAAACTTTAACCTGATGGCACAACCATTTCCAGCTTCCAAAATCACGCCAGGAAAGTGGTCGGCAGTTAATTGGCTGAGGACAGGGTTGATGGCTATATAATGGCAGCGGGAGCAGGGTGGAGGTGGGACTCTGAAAGTGCCAACCTGAGTTAAAGGCATGATAGCATCCATTATAGTAGCAGCTGTCCTGCATAGCTCTGAAAACTGAAGGAGAAACAGAAGTCTACTATCTACAGCAGGACTGCACCACAGTTTTTGGATACATTCCTTGATGTTTCGTTGGAGATAGTGCACGATTGACTATAGATCATGTTCCCAGATGGGTGACAGGAGAAGGCCATCCAGCCAAACTTTGCAGAGCTGGCTCAAGATGGTAGAAAATGTGAATGGCCACAGTGTTGGCCAGATGACCTGGATGAGGAGCCACAAAAGGTTTCATGACATTCTTTGCTTTGGCAAAGTGAGTGCAATGCGAGGTCAAGGTGACAGGCGTCCAGATCTACAGCAGTGATACCCACAACATCAAATGTCATGCAGGGGAGGGGGGATTGGGGGGAAATACATTTGACGTTCTTGGAAGGTACATCAGTTGGAGACTTGGGCGGAGGGATGGTAGATGGAGTTCAAACCAGACAAATGTGAGGTAATGCATTTTGGAAGGTCTAATACAGATAGGAAATATACAGTCCATGGCAGAACCCTTAAGAGTATTGATAGGCGAAAGGATCTGAGTGTACAGGTACACAGGCCACTGAAAGTGGCAATGCAGGTGAAGAAGGTAGTCAAGAAGGCATATAGCATTCTTGCCTTCATCGGCAGGGGCATTGAATTTAAAAATTGGCAAGTCATGTTACAGCTTTTTGAACCTTAGTTAGGCTGCACTTGGAATATAGTGTTCAATTCTGGCCACCACACCACCAGAAGGATTTGGAGGCTTTGGAGAGGGTACAGAAAAGATTTACCAGGATGTTGCCTGGTATGGAGGGCATTAGCTATAAGGAGAGGTTGGAGAAACTTAATTTGTTCTGACTGGAACGACGGAGGTTGAGGAGCGACCTGATAAAAGTCCACAAGATAATGAGTGGCATGGACGGAGTGGATAGTCAGAAGCTTTTCCCAGGGTGGAAGACTCAATTACTAGGGGACATAGATTTAAGGTGTGAGGGGCAAGGTTTAAAGGAGATGTACAAGGCAGATTTTTTACACAAAGGGTAGTAAGTGCCTGGAACTCATTGCCGAGGGAGGTAGTGGAAGCGGATACGGTAGTAACTTTTAAGGGGCGTCTTGATAAGTACATGAATAGAATGGGAATAGAGGGATATGGTCCCTGAAAGTGTAGGGGTTTTAGTTAAGTCGGGTAGTATGGTCGGTGCAAGCTTGAAGGGCCGAAGGACTTGTTCCTGTGCTGTAAGTTTCTTTGTTCTTTGTTCTTTGGTATAGCCATTTAGGTAACCAACTTTGCACCCTTGCTGAGTGTGAACTTGATAATGCTGCTGGCGGGACAGGGGGAGGGGTGGGGGCAGAAATCTCAGCCTGAGATATCCCAACTCAAATCCCATTATGGCCCTCTCATGCAAGTTAACATGGTTTCATCCCAAGTCTCGTAAAATCCCAACCTTGATGGGTTCTATAGTGCATCTTGTGGATGGTACACAGCTGCCATTTTGCATCAGTGGTGAAGGGAGTAAATGTTGGAGGTAGTGGATGGGGTACCAATCAAGTGGGCTGCTTTGTCCCAGATGGTGTCATGTTCCTTGAGTGTTGTTGGAGCTGTACTCAAGCAAGTGAAGAATATTCCATCCCATTCCTGGATAGTGCCATGTAGATGGTGGGAAAGGTTTTGGGGAGTCAGGAGGTGAGTTACTCTTTGCAAAATTCCAACCTGTTCTTGTGGCTGCAGTAGTTATCTATCTGCTCCAGTTGAGATTCTGGTCAATGGTAATTGCCAGAATGTTGATAGTGGGTGATTCAGCAATGGTAATGCCATTGAATGTCAAGGGGATGTAGTTGGATTCTCTCTATTTGGAGATTGTCATTGCTGAGCACTTGCATGGCATGAATGCTGCTTGCCGTTTGAAAGCCCAAGCCGGAATGTTGTCCGGATCTTGCTATATATGGGCACAGACTGCTAAATACTATGCAATCATCAGTGAACAGCCCCATTTCTGACATTATGACGAAGGAAGGTCATTCACGAAGCAACAGAGGATAGTTGAGCCTAAGCCTCTCCCCTGAGGAACTTCCAAAGTAATGTCTTAGGACTGAGATGATTGACTTCCAACAATCACAACCATTTTCCTTTATGCTCGGTATAAGTCCAACCAGTAGTGAGTTTTCCCTTGATCCTCACTGACTCCAGTTTTATTAGAAATCCTTGATGTCACGCAATCAAATGCTGTCTTGATGTCAAAGGCAGTCACCCTTACCTCACCGCTTCAGTTCAGTTGTTTAATCCATTTAGTCTAAGGCTGTATTTCCATTAGGAGCTGAAAGGCCCTGGCATTTGAACAGGTGTGACATCAAGAATCTTTAGTAAAACTGAAGGCAATGTGAATAAAATGAAAACATTCCATTGATATGATGAAGAAAGGTTTGTTGTTGTTGAATGGCAGTCATCTTAGCCCAAGAATATCACTACAGGAATTCCTCACTGTAGTGTCCTCAGCCCAACCATCTTCAGTTTCTTTATCAATGATCTTCCCTTCATCATAAGGTCAGGAGTGGGAATGTTTGCAAAAGATTACACAGCGTTTTATTCAATTTACAACTTCTCCAATGCTGAGGCACCCTCTGTCCACATGCTCTAAGACCAGGATAACCTTCAGGCTTAGGCCGATAAGTGGGATGTACCACTTGTATCATACAGTTGCCAAGCAATGGCCAATTCCGAAAGAAGAGAATCTAACCATTTCCTCTTGTCTTTCAATGGCACGACTATCACTGAATCCCTCACCAGCAACATCATGGGAGTGACCAATGATTAGATAGTCCAGCATATGAATAATGTGGCTACAAGATCAGGTCAGAAGCTTCCAAATAACTCACCTCTGACTCCCCAAAGCTTGTCCACATCTGCAAGGCACAAGTCAGGAGCATGATAGAGTACTTTCCACTTGCCTGCATTTTCTACACCATCCAGTGCCACACTGTCCACAATAAATCAGTCCCCTTAACTGGCATCCCATTAAACATTTACTGCCTTCATCACCAGTGCATGATGGCAATGTGTACCATCCTCGTTTGACTGCACTTTCCAAATCCACTTAGAATGACAAACCAGGAATGCATGGGAAAATCACCAGCTGCAAGTTTCCTTCCAAGTTGCACACCTTCTTGACTTGAAAATATATCATCGTTCCTTACTGTCTTTGTTATAATCCTCAAACCCCTTCCTATTTCTTTACCTGGAATTACAGAGAATGTGCGACAAAAGCAAAGGATAAAGAAAAGTCGGAGATTACAAAGTATGGTGAACAGCCAAAGCCAGAGGTCGTTAAGGACATGATTAAATATGCTCAGAATATAATTGAAGAGTTCAGGAGAGGAAGCACTACAAAACCCCTAGTGAGCTGCTGGAAATTTGCGAGGTAAGTCTGGATAAGATGGGCTCGACATTTGAGGATAACAACGTCTACATGCTGCACATGATGTACCAAGCCATGGGAGTCTGCCTGTATATGCAAGATTGGGATGGAGCCCTATGCTATGGTCAAAAAATAATCAAACTTTACAAGTGATGAATAGGATACGTAACTACTGATACAGAATTTGGTGGAGTTTTGACACGAGATGAATCCCAGAAGGAGCTTGTATTTGCTTTTCTCCAGGTTTTAGGACAGTACTAATAACATGTTTCCAAGCAATGGCCAATTCCCACATTGTGGAATGTGTCCACACAACACGGACTGCAGTGGTTCAAAAGGTGCTCATCATTACCTTCTCAAGGGCAACTTAGAATAGGGGAAACATGTTGGCCATGGCCGCAATATCCCTTGAATGAATTTTTAAAAAGTCTTCAACCTTTCAAAATTCAACATTGAGGCCATTTAACTTTTTTTAAATTTGCTTCATTCAACAACTCTGGTGGTGTCCTGAGCCTTTGTTTTCCACTAGATTTTCAGCAAAAAATATATTAATACAATTACAAATATGCAGCATTGAGGCTCAAACTGCAGTTTCATCTTAGGGTCCTGCTGATTTTCAAAAGCTATTCTGGCAAACATGTCATTAGAGTCACTTGAATAAATCGCTGCCTTTTAACTCACAGCCAGCCACCTATTATTCTATATTTAAATGTGCTAAGGTCTATACAGTTATCAGCTTTTGAACCTGCACAGGTGGTATGGCATTCAGAAAAGAAAGGGGCTTATTAACATGGCACTGTGATTTCACTTTTGGACATACTTCATGCAGGCCACAGCGCACTTTCTCTTACAGAGCTTGAACATCAATATGGTTACCACTGTTATTTGTTAAAAATGTCTAATTTCCATATTCTATTGTGCCAGTTGTAGGAAAGTATTTAATATATTCAAAATCTGTGGAGTCTAATTGTTTTTAAACAATCGACATTTATTATATGAGTCATTTACATGTGGCTGATACCAAACAGGCCTCGAAGCAACTGTGCCACCCCAGGCCTTAACATCTGTTTTATTACAGAAAACAGATATCTGAGAATCTCCCAACATTTTGTAAATGTTTTCATGAAGAACTGAAAATCACAATATTCTCCATTTAAAGGGATGTTGGAGATTGTTATAGAGACAGGAATTGAATATCTAAGACATTAAACAAACTGGGAAAGAGAAAAGGGCATGAGGATGGAAAAGCCTTCATGTGCTTCAGTTACTGTGTCATTTAGATTACTTAGAATTTAGAACTTTTGGTAACATTGCCAGTATGAATGTTATTCTGTTGTGATTTGAGTGGTTGAACTTCCACGAGCTTCTCCTGCTCATCTGCAGTGGATGACCTCAATAAACAGAGTTTACACTACATTCTGAGCGTGGCATCAAGGAGCCCGAGCAAAACTGGAATTAATGGGTATCAGGGGCAAACACTTCACTGGCTGGAATCATACCTGGTGCATAGGAAGCAGTTGTGGTTGTGAAGGGTCAGTCATCTCAGCTCCAGGACATCTGTGCAGGAGTTCCGCAGGGTAGTGTCTTAGGCCCAACAATCTTCAGCTGCTTCATCAATGACCTTCCCTCCATCACAAGGTCAGAAGTGGGGATGTTTGCCGATGTTCAAATGTGACAAGATCTGGACAATATCCGGGCTTGGGCTGACAAGTAACATTCGCACCATGCAAGTGCCAAGCAATGACCATTACCAATAAAAGACACTCTAACCAACAATCTTTGACATTCAGTGGTGCTACCATCACTGAATCCCTCACTGTCAACATTCTTGAGGTTACCATTGACCAGAAACTCAACTGGACTCACCATTTAAACACAGTGGTTACAAGAGCAAGGTCAGGGGCTAGGAACACTATGGCGAGTAACTCACTCCTGAATCCCCAAAGCCATTCACCATCTACAACTCACAAGTCAGGAGTGTGATGGAATACTGTCCACTTGCCTGGATGGGTGCAGCTCCAACAACACTCAAGAAGCTTGATATCATTCAGGATGAAGCAGCCCATTTGATTGGCACCACATCTACAATCATCCACTCCCTCCACCACTGACGCTCAGTAGTGGCAGTGTGTACCATCTACATTATGCACTGCAGCAATTCACCAAAGATCCTTAGGCAGCACTTCCAAATCCATGATCACTTCCATCTAGAAGGACAAGGGTAGCAGATAAATGGAACACCACCACCTGCAAGTTCCCCTCCAAACTACTCACCATCCTGACTTGGAAATATATCGCTGTTCCTTTGCAGTCACTGGGTCATAATCTTGGAATTTTCCTCCCTAACAGTATTGTGGGTCAACCAACAGAACACGGAATGCAACAATTCAAGAAGACAGCTCATCATCACCTTCTCAAGGACAACTAGGGATGGGCAATAAATGCTGGCCAGCCAGTGACGGCTTTGTCCCACAAATGAATTTTAAAAAGCTGGGAAATTCAGGAGTGCCACTGTGCAAGATCTTCCAGCCACAGCACCTCCCCACCCTGCCCCAATGTCATTACGTATTATAAATAAAACTGTTTCCCATCAGTTTTTGGAATAATTTTTGGCATGAATAGTTTAATAAAATTAACCCTTCCTAAATATTGAATAGATGCTTCACTGCACAAAAAAAACTTAGGAGAACTTTTGCCATGATCCCAAATTATTTTTGCTAAAAGTGCATTGAGCGGTTAAAAATAAAAACAACCTGGATTCGTGCCAGACATAGTGAGGTCTGTTGATAAATTCCTAGTTGATAAACTAATGATGTTAGGCTACCTCTTTGAACTTGCAATGGCTCCTGCATCTGTGATCAATTTGTAGGGTACTTGTGTCAACATACAATTCTGATTTTAATGATTTATTTCAAATACAGCAAGGTCAGAATTCTCTAAAATTAGAATGTAAGCACTGAAATTATACCACAGACTATTAGTGGACAAACATAATGGGGGTCATTTTCAAGCAGAGTATAAATCCAGAATGTGATGGACAGGTCATGTATTTAACATATTCTAAAGAGTTGGTGAAGGGGCCAAGTCACTTTAATTGTCAGGCCTAACTTACATTAATTTAATAAAGCTAATACCTAGCATTATGCTCACAATATGATCAGACTTGAGAGGCAATTTGGTTCCTATATTCCTAATCGGCAGCTCTCATGAGGTGGGTAGAATATTCTTAAAGGGGCAGTAATGTTCATTATGAGAAATAGCAACCAAAAAACTTATGCAGCAGCAAACAGATTTATTTTCCGATGGGTCCTATGGAAATCCCATCACTGAACAAGTGACAACCAGGAAGGAGTTTGCTTTCCCAGTCAACGGGTTCCAAGACAACGGGCATGAGGGGAGGTATCCAACAATGTCAGTACCAATATTACTATTCCAGGAATTGCCTGCAGTGAGGATAAATCTTTAATAATCTGACCAGGAGTACTAAT
Organism: Carcharhinus amblyrhynchos; assembly: GCF_965287045.1. Taxonomy (NCBI): domain Eukaryota; kingdom Metazoa; phylum Chordata; class Chondrichthyes; order Carcharhiniformes; family Carcharhinidae; genus Carcharhinus; species Carcharhinus amblyrhynchos. The sequence continues at coordinate 85,884,934 of NC_137331.1, read as the reverse complement.
TAGGTAGAAGTGCCCTGCCATATCATTTGTACTTTCTCCACAGCTCTGTAGGATCCTACTTTAGCCAGAACATGAACAATCCTTCCTTTTTTTCCCCCATAGTTGTCCATAAGATAACAGTGCAGGTTTCATGTCCTCAATCACAGCCTTCACTGTTGCTGTTTCTCTTCAGTGTACACACCATGGTAGGATTTCTTATTCATGTTGAAAACCATTAATCAGGACACATATTGTCACAATATAAAAGCAAATTACTGAAATAAAAACAGAAAATGCTGGAAAATCTCAGCAGGTCTGAGAGCATCTGTAGAGAGAATAGAGCCAAACTTTTGAGTCTGGATGAATTTTTATCTGAGTTTAAGACTTAGAATTTATAAATCTTGTTCTATTTTATTTGTTTTCAGCTCTGACGAAGGGTCATCAGACTTGAAACATTGGCTTTATTCTTTCTCTACAGATGCTCTCAGACCTGCTGAGATTTTCCAGCATTTTCTGTTTTTGCCACATATTACCATGCTTCCACTCTTCCTGCATGAGGAACAGGTACAGAACAGGGGAAGACTACCAGAACAGGAGGAGGTCCTACCAATCAATATACTTACACCAATGGAACTATTAACAGTATTGGTGGATAAAGGGCACACAGCATGAGAGACTATCTGACTGGTGACCGTGTAACTGAGTGGGAATCTTCCATTTATTTTTCTATATCTACCTAATCACATATTGACACACACAGCATGACAACCTGATGGTGCATATTACTGTCACTCCATATGTTACAGTTTACCTTTCCCATTACCGGCTAACTTAACTCTCTGAGTTCCTTATTGTTCCATCAAATTACTTGGACATCGCAGCCATACAAAATAATAAGAACTCTCCCAAAGATGTTTTGTCGCTTTTTCTTACCTTTCCAAACACTAGTGAAGGTAACAACTCACCTGCAAGGCATGAATGATGAATTGGAAGGTTTTATATTGGATGGTACGGCTTGGCTGTATAGTAGCTATATTCCAGTACTAGTAATAGGAATGTAGGAAAATAAGAGCAGGAGAAGGCCATTCAGCCCATCAAGCCTGATCCGTCCATTCAATATGGTCATGGCTGATCAGATACTTCAATGTCCTTGCACTATTCCCATAACCCTTCATGCTATTGCTGATCAGAAATCTACCAATCTCTACCTTCAACATAATCAATGACAGAGCTTCCACAGCCCTCTAAGATTCAGAATTCCAAAGAGATTCATAACCCTTTGTGCAAAGATATTTCTCCCCATCTTGGTCCTAAGTGTTATCCCCCTATTTTGAAATTGTGCCCCCACGTCCACCACCGGCTCTAGGCTCTGTAGCTAAAGGAAATACCTTACCTGCAACTACCATGTCTGTCTGTTCCTTTAAGTATTTTATAGGTTTCAAAGAAATAATTTCTCATTCCTCAAAACTCAAATTCTGAGGCCCGGGCAAAAAAAGGGGTCAAGGCCTCCTTACACATGATGACACAATGATCAATTGAAGGTTCTTAAGGCGGCATGGCAGCAGAGTTATTAGCACTGCTGCCTCACAGTGCCAAGGACCTGGGTTCAATTCCTGACTTGGGTAACTATGCAGAGTCTGCACGTTCTCCCCGTGGCTGCATGGGTTTCCTCCAGGTGCTCCAGTTTCTTCTCGCAGTCTGGTTCGATGCATTGGCCATGCTAAATTCTCCCTAAGTGTACCTGACAGCCACTGGAGTGTAGCAATAGGAGATTTTAACAGTAACTTCATTGCAGTGTTAATGTAAGCCTACTTGTGATACCAATAAATAAACTCATGAATGTGCTGCATTGCACACATGTTCTGGCCTGAGTGGGAAGTTCAGGTGAGAAAGGATCGAAAAGGATTTCAGATAAGTAGGAAGGGAATGGCAATCAGACTCTGCAGGAATTTAGATCCTATTTCTGTCGATCATTTTGAAGTAGTCTCAATTGTGAGACATTTAGCGAGAGTAATTTTTACTTTTGTCAATTAAATGGAAATGGTTTCATGCAAAAATTTATTAATTTAATTCCAAGTAACATTTCAGTCAGCCACTGAAAATGTACAGCAGCTTTACTTTTATGGTACAGCACTGCCCTTGTGTGAATTTAATTAGTAGCATCATTAGGTAGCACAGTAGCTCAGTGGTTAGCACAGTTGCTTCACAACTCCAGGGACTTGGGTTCGATTCCCAGTTTGGGTCACTGTCTGTGTGGAGTTTGCATATTCTCCTTGTGTCTGTGTGGGTTTCCTCTGAGTGCTCCGGTTTCCTCCCACAGTCCAAAGATGTGTGGGTTAGGTTGATTAGTGTCCTGAGATGCTTAGGTTAGAGGGATTAGCAGGTAAAATATGTAGGGATATGGGGGTTGGGCCTGGGTGGGATTGTGGTTGGTACAGACTCAATGGGCTGAAGGGCCTCTTTCTGCACTGTAGGGTTCCAAGATCTATGATCATTGAAAATATGTCAATATAAACAACAACTCATTACTGAGCAGCAAGATTCAACATTATTTCAGTTAAGTGTCAGAAGTCACAAGAGCCTGGTTCCAGTGCTGATACCAAAACACAATGATTTTGTTAATTGAACAAACTGTGAATGGCTGACAATTGAGTCTTTTTGGGTCAGCCGTCATTGTTTCTCAATGTGAACTCATACCTGAATTGACGGGATGGAATTTTCAATTTTTTTAAAAGCTATTCACCAGCCTTGAAATTATGGCTTGCCAGAATTAAAGCTCTGTGGTCGCTTTAGGAGACCGAAAGCCTGTCTCAAGGAAAATAAATGATTAGCAAAAAACAGCTTTTGACAAAATGTATGTGGAAATAAGAAACACAATTTGTAATCAAGTGATGAAATGGGGCAGTGCAGCAACTGGAACCCTTCCTTGATATGTGCCCATTCCAGATAGTAGCAATGCAGAATGCCTGGCAGGAGGTGACAACCAGGTACAATGTGGCATAGCCTATTCGTGAGACTTGAAACTGATGCTTTAAAAAAATTGCCACAACAGAGGATCCAGCAGTAATATTTATGAGGTAAATGCTGCATATGCACCTATTATAAAATATTACCCATTCCACTAGTTCTGCTGATCCACATTAGGTCCTGACTCAGCTTCACAGTTTTATTGCATGCACCCATATTCCAACCAGCCACTAAATCAAGCTGTAACTTAAAGTTAAATCATAGACTCAAGTAGGGAGCTGTCATTGTCACAATTTGTGATGTCGAAATGGATTCCTGATTGAGCAAGGTTCATGGGAGGGGCCGTGGAACCAAGTTTGTGTTGGGGCTCATAATGGGGATGTGGCTGGAGAGAAATTATTGTAGGAATACCAAACACAGAAATAACAATCATCTATTGGTATAAGTACAAATTATTGGTATCAATGGGTATCAATGCGTATCAAATTGGGAATCAAATTGGTATCAATGGGTGCTATTCTGATTGGCAGTTGGTGACTAGTGGAGTGCCGCAGGGATCGGTGCTGGGGCCTCAACTATTTACCATTTATATAGATGATTTGGAGGAGGGGGCTGAGTGTAAGGTGTCAAAATTTGCTGATGACACAAAGATAAGTGGAAAAGCAAATTGTGCGGAGGGTGTGGAAAGTCTGCAGAGGGATCTAGATAGGCTGAGCGAATGGGTGAGGACCTGGCAGATGGAATACAATGTTAGCAAGTGTGAGGTGATCCACTTTGGCAGGAATAATAGTAGGAGGGATTACTATTTAAAGGGCGAAAAGCTGCAGCATGCTACGGTGCAGAGGGACCTGGGGGTCCTTGTGCATGAGTCGCAAAAACCCAGTCTGCAGGTGCAGCGGGTGATCAAGAAGGTGAATGGGATGCTGGCCTTTATAGCGAGGGGGATAGAATATAAAAGCAGGGAGGTCTTGCTGCAACTGTACAGGGCACTGGTGAGGCCACAGCTGGAGTACTGTGTGCAGTTTTGGTCACCGCACTTGCGAAAGGATATTTTGGCCTTGGAGGGAGTGCAGAGGAGGTTCACTAGGCTGATACCGGAGATGAGGGGGTTGAACTATGAAGAGAGACTAAATAGACTGGGTCTGTACTCGTTGGAGTTTAGAAGGATGAGGGGGGATCTTATAGAGACGTATAAGATAATGAAGGGGATGGATAGGGTAGAGGTGGAGAGATTCTTTCCGCTCAGAAAGGATAGCAGGACTAGAGGGCACAGCCTCAAGATAAGGGGGAGGGCAGTTTAGAACGGAGTTGAGAAGGAACTTCTTCATTCAAAGGGTGGTGAATCTCTGGAATTCTCTGCCCGTTGAAGTGGTGGAGGCTACCTCGCTAAATATATTTAAGTCACGGGTAGATGGGTTTTTGGTAGGCAAGGGAATTAAGGGTTATGGGGAGAAAGTGGGAAAGTGGAACTGAGCCACTTCAGATCAGCCATGATCTTATTGAATGGCGGGGCAGGCTCGAAGGGCTAGATGGCCTAATCCTGCTCCAACTTCTTATGTTCTTATGTTCTAAAAGGAATCACCTCGCATTTATCTGGATTAAATTCCATCTGCCATTTCTCCGCCCAATTTACCAGCCTATCTATATCATGCTGTATTGTCCAACACTGTTCATCACTATCAGCAAGTCCAGCCATCTTCGTGTCATCCGCAAACTTGCTGATCACACCAGTTACTCCTTCTTCCAAATCATTTATATATATCACAAATAACAGAGGTCCCAGTACGGAGCCCTGTGGAACACCACTAGTCACAGACCTCCAGCTGGAAAAAGACCCTTCCACTGCTACCCTCTGTCTCCTCTGACCAAGCCAGTTCTCAACCCATCTAGCCACCTGTCCTTGTATCCCATGAGCCTTAACATTTTTCACTAACCTGCCATGAGGGACTTTGTCAAATGCCTTACTGAAATCTATATAGATGAAATCCATGGCCCTTCCTTCATCAACCATTTTTGTCACCTCCTCAAAAAATTCCACCAGATTTGTAAGGCACGACCTCCCTCTTACAAAACCATGCTGTCTGTCACTAATGAGATTGTTCCGTTCTAAATGCACATACATCCTATCTCTAAGAATCCTCTCCATCAACTTCCCTACCACAGCCATCAAGCTCACCGGCCTATAATTACCTGGGTTATCCCTGCTACCCTTTTTAAACAACAATACCACATTCGCTATCCTCCAGTCCTCTGGGACCTCACCTGTGTCCAAAGAAGAGACAAAGATTCCTGTCAGAGGCCCAGCAATTTCATTTCTTGTCTCCCTGAGCAGTCTGGGATAAATGCCATCAGGCCCTGGGGATTTGTCAGTTTTAATGTTCCCTAAAAAACCTAACACTTCCTCTCTTGTAATGGAGATTTTCTCCAATCTCCTGCAGCTGGGATTTTCGATTCCCACCATAGTGAATGGAGATTTGGCTGAGCACCAATGGCAGTGGAGTGTGCAATAACAAAGAATTCCAGCCAAGATATGTACAGTTTAAACTTTACCCTTAGTTTTCTTCTGATGCATAAAACAAGGGAAGAGATCTGAAGTCAAAGAAAATCAATAATTGCAGAACTATTGACTCCTTTGAATGAAGCCACTTTAGATATTGTTGTATGACTCAGCATGGAAAGTAAAAAGGAAGTTACCACAGTTTTCTCCCAAGTTAATGCTATCATTTCCTTATATTGCCATCACTTTCTCATTCACTACCAAATTGAAATATGTAAAACTACTAATTGGGGACAATTTTCAATGGTTGGCTGCACCTATCCCACTTGAGAAATGAATGTTCAGCAGCTAAAAATGAACAGAAGACCACACATTGATACTAAAGGCCTCCCTACAAATGTTCAGGTAGGTCTGGAAATGTAAACAGCCAGCCTCCCCGTTTAAGCTGCATATTTCTCTTCTGTCCCTTCTTGTGTCAGAACCCAATTTTCTTTCCCTTTATGTTTCTTTCTGAACTTGATTTGACTCATATTTGTCCTCCTTCTTTGACATGCCTTTGTTTCCTTCTCAATTCTTAAAGCTAATTGATTATGGAGATACACAGTTCACCTTTCACTGAGATACCAGGTACCTGGATGTTCTTATCATGTTATTATCAGCCTGCAATAGACTTTGAGCTGAAGGATGCAGCAAAAATCTGAACTAATGGTGCACACCATGAGACGCTCAGCTCAAGTAAAATCTGGCCCATTGTTTCAGACGAGTTAAATTTCTATGCCCTGAGGTTGGCGCTGAGCTGTTTTCCGACGTGTGTGAAATGAGATGCTCAGCAGCTGACAGCAGGGAGTAGCAGTTAATGAACTTGTACGAGAAGGGTTTTTATTTGCACAAGGTGATCAGATTATCACCATTTGAGCTAATATTAGCTTGCTCAGCAAAAGACCCTGCAGAGATGGACCACAAACATTGTGTTAACCAGCAGTGATTCTGCATCTTGTAGGAAATTAGAGGAATCTAGAATAACTGCCAGGTCGATAGATATTGTAAAGGTGCGAAGGACGGAAACATTCAAATGTGGAAGACCAAAAATAACGACAGATGGATCTTGTTCTAAATTTATTTCATGGTCATTGAACTGTATTTAACTGTTCCAGGTGCTCTTTTGCACAAATACAGGCCGATATTTCAAACTGGGTAGTATTGCCATGCTGGTCATATGTTCATTTCAGCCAATTGTACCATCATTTTATCAGATTTTCTTCAAAAGCGTGTTTGTTTTCATCCCTTTCCAGATGATTTCCTTCTCCTGGACTCTCCTGTCGACCTATCACGGACACACACTGATTTTGCTGTCCCCCAAGTTTGGAAAGCTGACACTGGAGCCAAGCCTTGTGCCAGCTACACACCAGTGATAAACAAATGAGACCAAGGGACCAATCTGACATGGTCTTGTTGCCAGCCTCATTATGCAGCGAATGCTGCACTGGGATCATTTTCCAACTCAGGTGCAATAAAACTCCGAGACCACGTGGGATTTGCTGTAAACCTTCACACCAGATGTTGTCTGTTTCAGCCCCCGACCATTTCCTGATACAATTCCATCTTGACTTCACAAGATCCAGCTGATAGTTTCATTAAAAGAGAACTCAGTTTCTTATGTTCTGTAATCAACCAGAAAACAGACTATTTTAGACCTGGTAATCTGTAATGAGGCAAGGTTAATCATATATCTTAGTAAAGGATCCTTTTAGTAAGAGTAATCAAACTCGGTTTGATTATTTGGTATTATTTGAAATTGGTAAGAGTAATCAAAATATGGTGCAACTTTGTATTTAGTTTAAGGGTGAGAAATGTGGGTCTGAAACTAGTGTCTTAAACTTAAATAAAGGCAATTACAAGGGTATGGAAATAGATTTGACTAAAGAAAATGGGGAAATAAGTTAAAAGATAAGATTGTAGAGAAACAGGGGCAAACAGTTAAGGAGATACTTAATAACTTTCAATAAAGATATAGAACATAGAACATAAGAAGACTACAGCATAAACAGGCCCTTCGGCCCACAAGTTGCGCTGATCAATGAATGGACTCTGTTTCTTTCTTCACAGAAACTGCTTGACCTACAATGGATTTCCAGCATTTTCTGCTTTTTTCCATATTTCCCACATCTGCAGTATTTTGCTTTTGTCATGCAACAAGCTAAGCTGGGTTAGCCCTTCTGTATCTGGGAAATAAAAGGTGTGAAAGAAAAAAAAATTAAAAATTAAAAAAAAGACTTTATAAAGTAATAAACTAAAATATTTATCCCATGGACATATGGTGTGAATTACGTGTGATTGATTCTAAGTCTCCAGATAGCATGGAAATAGGAAAGTTCCTGATCTGATTTTTGTGTGAGTTTTGACACGCAATCTTATGCATTTAAGGGTTTAAAATATGGGCTAGACTGCATCTAGCTGCTGCAGGCAGTGGGCTTGGCTTAATTCACCAGAGGGAGCTACTACACATGTGCAGACCTCTGATGCTGCACATGTGCAATTTTAGCAGCAGGGGTCTGATAGAAAGCTCTGTCAGGCCATTGCTGCTGGAGCCAGCCTGAACCAACTACCATCCCCTCCAGTCCCGCAATCGTGGGGGCCGGTGACAGATCACGAGCCCCACAATGCAAAGATCATCAATCCCTGCCGCCCCCACCCTCGCAGGCCAGACCGTTTGCAGCCGCCCCCCACTCCCCCCACCGTCACCTCTCCCCACCCCGATTTGATCCCTTTGCAATGTGGCAGTGGGCCACTCCAATCAGGCTGGCCCCTTCATGGCCATTCCTTCAGGCCTGCCCCCTCAGGCCATGCCCCCATAGGCCCTGTCCCCACCACCCGAAGGGCTGATCTTGCTGGAAATCCAGCTCTTATAAAATCGCAAGAACTGAGAAATTGGGGGTGATCCCACCGATGGGCAGGGTGAGCTGGTAAAATTCCAAACATGGAGTTCATTGCTGTCACTGGGAGGAATCTTATCCCCTTTAAAAACAATTAAGGGGCAGAACTATTTCTGGTTTCCCATCCTGTACTTGTGATCAGAATGCCACTTCGGAGATCTTCCTGGAGGCAGCCAATGAAGAGGCTAACTCTGCCTCTCCATCCAGTTAAGGATGTCAGGTGGGTGCTTAGACTGTCGGCCCAATCAGAGGACACACAGTCTCAGAAAAATGGCAGCTCCTGCACCTAAAGAGGGTACATGGTACCTCCGCAGGAGGATGGGCATTGAGTGGGTGCCTTCAACTTGAAGAGATTTGAATAAATTCTGGTCATAGTTGCCAGGCCTGCTCTGTGGTGGGTGTGGAGAAAATCCCTGCAGGAGGATGGTGTAAGAACCTTAAACCCACTCAGAGCACCACATGCCTTCTGTACCCCCCCCACCTCCACCAGCTGCTGCCAAGCTGTTTCCATGTGTCTGGTAGGCTTGGCCTTCAGTGAGGGGCCCTTCTGACACCCCTAGTCTGCCTGCAAATGAAGTGTTCATTATTCATATTGTCTACCTGCAGCCTTTGTTGGTGATGGTACACATCTAGGAAGATCACTCAGAGGTGCGAACATGTCGGACTGTGAGGATATCTGAATTTCCTCCAGGTCCTTCATTCAAGCCTGCACCCCACAGGATTGGGAAGATTCTACCCATTATATGAGTGCTGTCCCCGAGAGATTTTGTTGCAGAGTGGAGTCATTAGGTAGGTAAAGAACTAACAATCCTTGTCACTGATGGGCCAAATTGCCTACTTCTGCCTATACAAGGCACTAATTAGACCACAGCTGGAAAACTGCTCACGTATTCCAGATGTGGTCTAACAATGCCATGTATAGCTTTAGCAAGAGTTTCCTATTTTTCTACTCCATTCCCTTTGAAATAAAGTGGAACATCTATGGGAACTAAATTCACATCTCAATATGCCAACATCTTCATGCATAATTGACCTGATGAGGTATATCCCAGGATGTTGTAGGAGGCTAGGGAGGAAATTGCGGGTCCCCTTGCCGAGATATTTGAATCATCGATAGTCACAGGTGAGGTGCCTAAAGATTGGAGAATAGCAAATATTGTGCCTTTGTTTAAAAAGGACTGCAGGGAAAAGCCTGAGAACTACAGGCCAGTTAGCCTCACATCTGTGGTGGGTAAATTGTTGGAAGGTATTTTGAGAGTCAGGATCTGCAGGCATTTAGAGATGCAAAGACTGATTGGGGACAGCCAGCATGGCTTTGTGAGTGGAAAATCATGTCTCACAAATTTGATTGGGTTTTTTGAAGGAGTAACCAAGAAGGTAGATGAGGGCATTGCAGTTGATGTTGTCTACATGGACTTTAGCAAGGCCTTTGACAAAGTACCGCATAGTAGGTTGTTGCATAAGATTAAATCTCACGGGATCCAGGGTGAGTTATTTAAATGAGGACAGCCTCAACCAGGATCTTGGGTTCACGTCACACTATGTGTAACCCCCACCATTTGGCCTGGGCTTACAAAATCCTCTTAACTGTCCTGGCTTGAGACAATTCACACCTCTTTAACCTGTGAATATCTGTCTCTCCACCCGCATTGCCTGTACCTGTAAGGACTTGATTACGTGCATTTCAACCATTATCTTGCAATTGAGTCTTTGTCTATATATGCCCTGCTTGTGAACCTAAATCTTCACTTTGTGCCTTTGTTTAAAAAGGACTGCAGGGAAAAGCCTGATGAAGGAGTAGCACTCCAAAAGTTTGTGATACGAAATAAACCTGTGAGACTTCTTACTCTGAAATAAAGGCCAGCCTTCCATTTACCTTCCCAATTATCTGCTGAACTTGCATGTTAGCTTTTTGAAATTTATGCATAAGAACTCGAAATTCCTCGGTACTGAAGTTTGCTGCAGTCTTTTTCCAATTAAATAATAATCAATGAACAAAGAGCAAAGAACAAGAAAATTATAGCACTGGAACAGACCCTTTGGCCCTTCAAGCCAGCACTGGCCATGCTGCTTCCACTGAACTAAACCCTCTGCCCTTCCCGGGCCATATCCCCAAACCTTCTCCCTGGCTATCCTCTTGCTCTTTATATATGTATAAAAAGCTTTAGGACTTTCCTTAATCCTGCTGGCCAGTGACTTTTCTTGACCCCTTTTAGCCCTCTTTACTCCATGCTTAAGTTTCTTTCTACTTTCAGCTCCTTTATTCTTCCTGCCAAAGTGCATAACTCCATATTTTCCTACATTATATTCCATCCGCCAAATTTTTCCCATTTTATATCCTTAGATAGACACTTAGACCAGAATCTTACCACTGTTCAAGGGATCTTCCCACCTGCCTCAGAGAATGGAAATTTGGCTATATGCCAAATTTTATGACCTCAGTGCATTGTGAGTGTAGCGTGAATAGGTGGTAAGATCCTGCCCTTTGTGTTAACTTCACCGCTTGCCTTCCCACCTACTTTTGTGTCATCCACAAATTTGGCAACTGTAACACAGACACGAAATTAACTGTGTGACAGGAAACAGCAACGTTGAAGGATGGTTTTTGGAGTGGAGAAAGGTTGGTCGTAGAATTCCCCTGGGGCTAGTGTTGGGACTCTTGCTCTTCTTGATATATTAATGACATAGAGGGCACAATTTCAAATTTTTCAGATGATACAAAACTCAAAAGCATTGTGAACTGTGAGAAGGATAGTTTAGAACTTCAAAAGGACCCAGACAGGTAGGTGGGGTGGGCAGATAAGTGGCAGATGAAGTTCAATACAGAGAAATGTGGAGTGATCATTTTGAGGAAGAATATAAAGACAGAATATAAAACAAAGGGTGTAACTCTAAAGGGCATCCAAGAGAAGGAGGATCTGGGGGGTATATGTGCATAAATCATTTAAATGGTGTGATATGTTGAGAGAGTGGGTAATGAAGCATACAGTATCATGGGCATAATTATTGGTGGCATAGGGTACAAGAACAAGGAGTTATGCTGAACTTCTATAAAAAAGCTAGTTCAGCTTTAGCTGGAACATTGTGTCCAGTTCAGGACCCTTCACTTTAGGAAGGTTGCAGAAGAGATTCATGAGAACAGTTCCAGGGATGCGGAACTTCAATTATATAGTTAGATTGGAAAGGTTAGCATTGTTTTCTTGAAGAGATTTGATAGAGGTATTCATAATCAAGAGGAATTTGGATAGAGTGGACAGCAAGAAACAGCACTCCTCATAAAAGGGCTGAAAACAAGAGGTCACAGGTTTAAATTAATTGACAAAAGAAGCAAAAACAATCTGAGAAAAAGGTTTTTCACACTGTGAATGACTGGTTTGGAATGCATTGGCTGAGAGTGCTATGGAGATAGATTCAATCAAAGCATTCCAAATGGAATTAGACTCACTTGAAAAGGAAGAATATTCAGGGAGGAGGCAAGAGAAGTGGACAAAGTGACTTGGTCATTCAGAGAGCTGGTGCAGATACAATGGCTGGAATTTTACCATTCCGCCAGCCATAGGAATCGGAGTGGGCGAATGGTGGATGAGAGAAAGGTCCGTTGACCTCGGACAGGATTTTACAGTTTTAGGACGAGCGATGCCATAAAATCCCACCCAATAAGTCAAATGTCCACCCTTCTGCATGGTAACAATTCTGTGATTCTGTGGTGTGAAATCAAGGCAAATAAATTGTTTTAAAATACAGATCAGCCCCAATCTAATTGAGTAGCCAGAACAGGCCAGAGGCATATTCTTGCTCCGATGTTCACACGCTATCAACTTGATAATTAGTTGTTAATGGCTGCTAAATTACAAAAGAAAGTTAAACTTTCCTGATTATTTCCACAAAATGGTATTCCCATGATTGCAGCAGAGCAGACTCAGACTGTTTGCTCCCCTTCTGGGTCTTTGGACTCATGAGGACCATGCTAAAGACTGGCTTCACCTACATCAGTGCAGGACAATCTGAACCAGGCATATGGTGGGGAGGGGCAAGGAATGAGAAATGCGAATATTGAAGAAAGTATCCATTTTTCATGTGCCCTTTCTCCATCTCCCCTCTCATGACCTTGTTGTTCTTCACTGCTGGACAAGAGTGGGAGAGCACCTTGCAGCATCTTAGTGAGGCACTGAATAGGCAAGGTGAAGTTTTCTTTCATCCCTTGTAGAGTGGATGAACCAAGAATACAATGATTGCATGCAGTCAGATGCATGCCATCTCTGATCTTCCATGCTAGTAATTCTTTCTGTGGCAACAGACTGCACTGCAAACACCTGAGACATCATGGTAGACATGTTTGAGACAAATTCCTCTCTCTCCAAGAATGCACACAGCCCCTGGAAATGATGACAAAAATGTCACAACTTTTCTATTCATGCTCGAAATTGTCCCTTTCATTGATGGACCCTGAAGCTCAGCATTTGTATCCGGGTAAACAGGGTTAAGCATATCCTGTGCCCTCTGACAGAGCTTTCTGCTACTGTATTGTCACCAACACCATTTTCCTGAACATATGTGGTGTGTCTCACATTGTGACAACCTAGCTATCCCCATGGAGGGTGCGCATGACTCGCGATGGTCTTTCTGTGAGAGAACAACCTGCCCTGAGGGCTCCTCAGCCTCCTCCACCGCCAGATTTTGTATCAGGTTTTATGGACTTGTAGGGGAGGAAAGACATGAAATACAGCTGAAGCAAAAGCAAAATACTGTGAATGCTGCAGATTGGAAATAGGAACAGAAAATGCTGGAAAATCTCAGCAGGCCTCGCAGCATCTGTAGAGAAAGAAGCAGAGTTGATGTTAAGAATGCCGCTGATGTTAATTGTGAGGGTATCCTGAAACCCAGAAGGGAAACCTTCTGTTGTATATCTTCAATTTGCTATAATTTGAGGAAGATATGCAAACCAGTGAGGAACATTACAGTCTGGCCCTAAAAGGACACAAAACCAGGGAGGGATAAAAGCTTCTGCATAACAGAAGCTCGCTCTCTCTCTCTCTCTCTGACCTTACAAATGAGCTACAACAACAGTGACCGTTGCCTGCAACAACCAGCACAAGAAGAGCCACCACACTCGAGAAGGAAGGAAGATCAGAGCCAGAGTGCCAGACCAAACCAAAGGACCGGGCTATGCAGAGGACTACCGAGAACAGCGCACAGATAAAGGCCAATATCTGCTTGGGTACTTTCCGGTTACACAAAGTTAAGTCAAGGTCCATTATTGGACTAGAACATTAGTATTTTCTGTAAGATAACTTATTGTTGGTTGGGTGGGTGATTATTGATTGTGTGTTTTAAATAAATATTGGTTATGCTAACACGAAGTCTACTCACAATTGTTTGTCCATTGTATAAGGATTAAAACAGACTCTGCGGCAGGCACAACACTGGTATTACTCCTGACATGCCTCCTGCACTCTTCATTGAATGAGGGTTGATCTCCTGGCTTGATGGTAAAGGTAGATTGAGGAATATTCTGAGCCATAATGTTACAGATTGTGGTTGACTACAATTTTGTTGCTGGTGATAGCCCACTAAACCTCCTGGTACCCAGTCTTGAGTTGCTAGATCTGTTCAAAGTCTATTCCACCTGGTACCATCTAGTTCCATCTTTGTGTGGTAGTGCAACACAACATGATAGACGGTTTCCTGAATGTGAAGATGATACTTTGTCTCCACAAGAATTATGCGGTGATCACTCCTACCAATACTGCCATGGACAGATGCATCTGCAGCAGACAGGTTGTTAAGGATCTGGTCAAGTATGTTTTCCTGTCATGTTGGTTCCCTCTGCAAGCCACAGGAGATGTGTGATGCAAAAATCAACAAATGTGATAGAGAAAGCTGCAACAAATTTAGGAACATTTCACCCATCATGTGGATAGCCATTGACAGGTCGTTCTTGAAATGCTCTACCTACTTGCCCACTGAGTATACCTTGAAGCACAGTTCCATGTCAGCAGATATGAACTTCTCCATAAATCTACAAGAGAAGTGTTGGGAACATAGAATACCTTTTTACCTTACTTCCTTGGATCTTATGAAGGTATTTGACAACAGAAAGGATTCTACAAGGATTTGAGAAAAAACTGGAGTTCACCAAAATCTTCTTAGCCTCATTTGAGTAAATTGTCAAATCTGCATGCTGGCAAGAGTTCAGGTCCTGATGTTTCATCCTTGGATCTTAAAACAAATGTCTAGTAAGATAGTATTGCATTGTTTCTAATTTTACAAAGCACCCTATATTTGGGGAAGGTCCCATTAAAGCTTAAAGTTTAATGTTAAAGTTTAAAGTCTAAAGTTTATTTATTAATGTCACAGGTAGTCTTACATTAAAACTGCAATGCAGTTACTCTGAAAATCCTCTAGTCACCACACCCCATCGCCTGTTCAGGTACACTGAGGGAGAACTTAGCATGTCCATTGCAGCTAACCGGCACATTTTTCAGATGTTAGATTGGAAAATAATAAATGTGACTTCATTATTCAAAAAGGGATGAGAAAGCAGGTAACTACAGATCAGTTAGCCTAACATATGTCTTAGGGAAAATGTTAAAAGCAATTATTAAACAAGTTGTAGTACAGCACTTGCATAAGCTCAAGGTAATCAGGCAGAGTCAACATGGTTCTGCAAAATGGAGATCATGTTTAAATAACTTATTGCACTTCCTTGAGGAAGTAACATGTGCTGTAAATAAAGGAAAGCCAGTGGATGTACTGTACTTAGATTTTCAGAAGGCTTTTGATAAAGTGCCATGATCATTGTGGAAAATAAAAGCTCATGTTATAGAGCAGGGGTCTTCAAACTACGGCCCACGGGCCACATCTGGCCTGCAGTGGGCCACATCCGGATCAGAGTTTGGAGACCGCTGTTATAGAGGTAACAAATGAGCTTGGAGAGAAGATTGGCTGGCTCACAGAAAGCAAAAACTAGGCATAAGTTGGTCTTTTTCAGGTTGCCAGGACCTAATGAGTAGTGTGCCACAGGAATCAGTGTTGGGTCCTCAACTTTTTACAGTTTGTATAAATGACTTGGATGAATGGATTGAAGGGTGGTTGCCAAATTTTCTGATGACACAAAGATGGGTAGGAAAATAAATTGTGATGAGGGCATAAGGAGGTTACAAAAATCTATAGGTAGATTAAGTGAGTGGACAAAGATCTAGCAATTGGAGTATGATTTGAGAAATGTGAAATTATCCACTTTGGCAGGAAAAATGAAAAAGCAGCACATTGGGCAGAATTTGTCATTCTCTGCATTGGGTGCGGGCTGTGTCCAGAAAAATGGCAGGCAAATTGCAAGGTGCTAGAGGTCAGTGCCAGGAGGCAGTGCCAGGATACAGCCAGGCATGCCGCTCTCTCCCATGAACTATATTTATCTGTGTGGCCCCGGTGGGTTCCCTTCACCTTGTTCATGTTGACAAGGAGGGAGTTCCAAATATTGGGGGATGATGTGTTGGGGAAGCTTGCTAATTATATAAAAATCTATTGAGATGAGGTTCTCGACCTTCCTGGTCAGGACCCTCACTCCATCACTGCCAAGGGGTGGGGAGAATCAGAAAATGAGATCTCATCGATGAGATTCTCGTTCCCCAAGTCTTGTGAGATTTTGCACCTACATTGCTGTTTGTGCTCAAAATCCTGAAAAGCAGATGTGGAGAGGACATTTTCTCTTATGAGAGGATCTAGAAATGAGGAGGGTCACTGTTTAAAAATAAAGAATCACCTATTTAAAACTGAGATGAGGTAAAGTATCTTCACTCAGAGGATCATGAATCTTTGGAACTCTCTTCCTGAAAAGGCAGTAGAAGCAGAGCTTTGAATATGCTTAAGGCAGAGCTGGATAGATTCTTGGTAAGCAAAGGGGTGATAGATTAACAGGGTTGGTGGGATGCAGATTTGAGGTTACAATCAGATCAGTCATAATCTTATTAAATGGCAGAGCATGCTTGAGGGACTGAAACAGCTCCCTGTTTGTATGTTCATATCTACTTCTTCCATGACAATAGGCACCGCATTGTTCAGTTTGATGGCTCCACTTCTGACAGTTTCAGAGTGAAGAATGGAGTGAATTGCAGCTGTGTCCCAGTGCTCAATCTGTTTAGCATCTTCTTCCCAGATGTGGAAGGAGTCTACTTACAAACTAGATCAGATGGCAAACTCTGCAATCTATCAAGACTGAAAGCAAGGTCAAAAAACACATCACATTCTAATCAGAGAACTGCTCTGTGTGATGAAGCTGCACTAATTGCCGGCACAGAGACTCAGCTACAATAACTCATAAGCTGTCTTTGCCATGCCTGTAACATGCTCTTCCTGACCATCAATGTCAAGGAAACCATGGCCATGGGACAAGGTATTGCATCTCCACCCCAATCACACTTAATAACATCCTACTGGAAGCGTTTAACAAAATCTGCTACCATGGATCCACATTGACAGAAAATCTGATGGTTTAGAAGACCCTGTACTCTCTGAATGTTGGGCTATATGACTGTGAATAATGGATGATTTACAGCTATCAATAAAATAAATTTAAGTATTTCCACCATCACTGTCTGCTGCATGTTATATGTATACCCCAGCATTATGAAATAATGAATGTGGTAGTCCGCTCAAAGGCAGAGCTCGCAAGCTTATTAGTACTCATCAGGAAAAGGTGACATCTGTGATGTACTGAAAATTGCATTTGGTATTTTATCCACTTAAAGCTATCATACACATATACTGGAGGGGTGGGGGGGGAGCGGAATAAAGGCATGTTGTACAGCAACTCTGTACTTACTGAAACTTGCTGAATCTTACTGTTTCTTCCCAAGAACTTTGCTTGGCCATGTCTGAAGTAAGGATGATGGTCACATATTCAAGGATTCTCTGCATGATGAGTTAGCTGGAGCTAGATGACCAGTGGAACCCTTAAGGTTCCATTGCAAGGTGCTTGCAAGTATGACATGAGCATAGATTATCACACCTGGGAATCACATGCGGACAACAGAAAAAATATGATGACAGCTATCTGTGCGCTGGCATGCACCACCATGATGGCAAGTGGCCATAAGTCTGGCTACAGACGCCAACACTGACAACAATACATTGAAGCTTCTTATGTGGCACTTGTGACAGATCCTACCTTTCTATCGTAAAGATGTGCCATAGGAAGACAGCCCAAATGAAATGGATTGTTTATTGTATGTTCATTAACTTCTGTAAATGGAAGGATACTGACAATATCATTCCAAACATCTGCTCTGCTCTCTTTACACCATGCACTAATACCATTCTCTTCTCTACATATGTACGTGCCTAACCCAACTACTTTTGCCGCTTCCTTCTCACTTCACATGCCTTTACATTCATCACCTCTCAATTATCATTTCATCTTTCTTTTACTACACTACTGACCAATATGTTTACAAACTCTGTACATCTCAACTCATCTTCTCAACATTCTCTTGTTAATGATCATGAGCAAGAGCAATAGCAAAGAAGAGGCTGATGGCTGACTCAAGAAGAGCACATGCATAGTTTTTGTCTCAAATCACTCAGCTCAGTGAGTTCAACCTGCATCCTGACAGTCATCTCATGATGTTGCAGCATTGTTTTTCCATTCTTTCTTCTAAGGCCTTCTCAACAACAAATAGCTCCCGCAAAACAGCAGACCTCAGAGGAGGTCAATCCTCTAACGATGCATCATCAGGTGCTCCCTCTCCACTGGGCACCAGCTCAGACATTAGCATTCCACTTAGACTTGACAGTGAACAAGAGGAATCCGCTGTAGTGCAAAACTCATCACCAATGGTTAGCAGCAGGATAGTGCAGGAGACACCTCAGCTAGGAAACAATCTGTCCCAGCTCTGTTAAAGATAACTGGATTTTAAGGGCCTATCTATGATACAAAAGCTGCCAGCCTCAAACAAGCAGTTATGTGTGGTATTGGAAGACATGCAGAAGAGTTTCACCAATAGTGGATAAGAGTGTAAAGAAATCTGCATCCAGCCTCTACAGAGTCAATTCACCTCAGAGCCTTGGAACAGCTGCACCTGAATGGATTGGCCCAAGGTACATCTAATTCTGGCATCCAAGATGGCTGCTTCAGGGTGACCCAGTGATATAGAGAGTCTCTATATAAATCAGCCATATAAAGGGTTCCAGACACAGCCTTGGACTCACTACCTACATAGTGAATGACATACTTCTGATTCACAATGTACGTGAGCTTTGTGTCCACCATTTGGTGAATGTAGACTCTATTTAGTACGCACAGTGCTAACAAAATTTGAGGACATAAAATTTTTATATCATTATCACACTTTCAGCCCTATTATGTGACTTTGCCAGAAAGAAAATTGGTGCATGAAATGTTTTGAAAAATACTTTGAGAAATTCCATTAATTTAGTTTAGTTTCTGTGGCGGACAAATTGCATCAGGTCCAAAGAGAGGCACAGGAGCTGTGATGCCTGTAACATCACATTATGATGCAGGCCAAAAGCAAACTTTGGTCTACCTGTTTGTTATAATGACCCCAGCATGAAGCCAGCACAAAGCACAGTGTTGAGTGGCTACACAATTTAGTAACGGGGGAAAAATAATCTTGCAAGGCCAACACAAGTTCAAGCTAGCTTGTGTTAACCAAACTCGTACCTCGTCAAGGGGAGGTGCATTTTAATTTGAACTGATGCTGAAGTTCATGTGAGCTGGAAAAGGCACAGGAATGGCACAACATCTCAAAGCGTAGATCCTAAGGTACAGCAATGTAGCACTGGAGGTCTTAGTTCTGAAAGCTGTCAGGAAGCGAGATATGAAAACAGAAAATGCTAGAAAAATTCATCGGGGGGGATCTTCCAGTCTCACAATTCCCGAAACCATAAAATCTTACCCGAGGTCAGTGGATTTTTCCATTGTCCACCCCTTGCCCATTCAAAATTCCTGCCAGCTTAATGGGCAACATCTGTGGAGACAAAAATAGAGTTAACATCTCAAGCCCATTTTGACTTCTTCAGAGAAATATTCTTCCAGGGAGCCAGGCCAGGAAACCCTCCAAGCAAACACTGAAGACCATGGAGGTAATGTCCTCCAGGAGAGTTGACCTGAAGATGTGGATGTAATCCCAAAAAAAAATGTAATGACCTCATTCAAATGGTCAACATTACTGAATACACCTTCAAATGGCACATTCCACCTATTGCATCACTAGCATCCTACACAGCATCATTCCCCCGATACTCAACCTATCAGTAATGCTTCTTAACTATAATTCAAACCTCACATTCCTGGTTTCACTTTACCTTCAAACACTTTGTACTGCTGCAAAGCTCACATCAACATGTTGCAGCTTTGCACAAGTGACCAGTTATTCAATTATGACACTCAGATAGCACCACATTCATGAGCACACTTTCCTCTCTCTTGCAGGACAAGGTAGCTCAGGGCTGTGACACAGGGCAGTATCCTGCCTCCAATTGTATTCAGTTGCTTGAGCCTAAGATCAGAAGAAGGGATGATCATTGATGATTGCACAGATTTCAGTTCCATTCACAACACCTCAAATAATGAAACAGCCTGTGCTTGGCACCCACAAAGACCTGGCCAGCATTCAGGTTTAGACTGCTAAGTGATAAGTAACATCTGCACCACACAAATGGCAGGTATTGATCATCTCAGAAAGAGTGAACCTAATCATCTCATCTTGATGCTCAATGGAATTACCATCACTGAATCCCCCCACCAGAAGTATCCTGGAGGTCAGGATTGACCAGAAACTTCACTGAACCAGCAACATGAGTACTGTGACTACAAGAACAGATCAGATGCTGGGGAAATCTTCAGTAAGTAATTCACCTCCTGATTCCCAAGAATCTGTCTACAATCTATAAGGCAAACGGTAGGAGTAAAATTCAATGAAGTGACCACAGATATTTAACGGTGTTCATGCTCAATGCAAATAACTTCCTTTGTTTATCTATTTTAAGTGTGATGCAGAAACTTGCATTTGTCAGAGTGTGTTGCCTGAAATGAAACAGACAGAAGTGAGAATATACACAGTATTGTAGACAGATTATATATTGTTCAGAGGTTCATGATTTGAATGCAAAGTTTGCAGGTGATATTAAATGGGCGGCACAGTGGTTAGCACTGCTGCCTCATAGTGCCAGCTTCCTGGGTTCAAATCCCAGCTTTGGTGACTGTCTGTGTGGAGTTTGCATATTCTCCCCATGTCTGTGTGGGTTTCCTCCAGGTGCTCCAGTTTCCTCCCACAGTCCAAAGATGTGTAGGCTAGGTGGATTGGCCATGCTAAATTGCCCCTTAATGTCAGAGGGCTAGCTAGGGTAAATGCACGAGGTTATGGGGATAGGGCCTGGATGGGATTGTGGATGGTGGAAACATGATGGGCTGAATGGCCTCCTTCTACACAGATAGTGACTCAAGGCCAGAACTGAACCTGGGTCCCTGGTGCTGTGAGGCAGCAAGTGTTAACCACTGTGCCACCGTGCTACCCACCTTTCGGTATCTAGAATGATTTCTGAGCAGCTGCCTTTGTGCTTTGAATAGCAGCTTTGCATCTACCAGAAACTCAATTGAGGCTCAGCAAGTCCTTTCGCTTCAGAGTGGTTCCGAGTCATGTCTCAGAAGTGAAAGGAAAACATTTAATTTCATAGCAACAACAAATTTCTCATTATGAGGATATTAATGCTTCTCGTGTTATGCCAGGTTTTTCCACCTGTGCTGTTTCGAATGGATGTTCATGCTAATGAGACTGCACTTGAGAAACACAAAAGAAAAGCTGTAATCTAATCGGAGGGTGCAAGAACTAAAAGTTCTGAAAAGACACATTAAGCAAATAAAATAACCTACAAGAGAAAATGAGAACAAAAGCACATATGTGATTACCTTATACTCAAAATAAAAAATATTAAAATATCTTATATCTGCTAAAATAATAGAACTATTTCTTACATTGTTCAATAATTTCGACAGTACTTGGTTAGCTCATTATTTATTAACCTGCACAATATTTGGTTAGCTCATTTGGGACACATTTCTGAATATAACCTTCACCATCAACAACAGCACCTTTAACTTTGTAAAGCATGTCAAGGGATTTCACAGGAGTGTTATCAAATACTGAAACACAGAGCTCATAAGAGGATATTAGGACAGATGCCCAAAACCTTGGTCATCGAGGTAAGTTTTAAACTATTAATCACACCTATAAGGACTGTTCTTCCTATGTTTCCAGCAGCAACCCTCAGACTAATCACCCATTCCAGTGGATACCTGGCCAAAACAGGAGTGTTGGAAGTGCTATTTGGTGTAATCTTCTCCTTCATGTATCTCTCCATTCCTCTTCAGCCTGCTCCTGTTTTGTCTCCATTATGAAGACATCTATGAGCATGAACAGAGATCCATAACAGATGCAAGATATTAAATTAATACCTCAGCTATGCCCCTGCTTTCATGTGTAATCCTCGTGTTGATCCCTAATTGGCCCCAGGCCTCCTTTTACACCCCCTTTTCTATTTATATGCCTACAAACTACTTTTGGATTCCCTTTTATGCTCGCTGCCAATCTCTTCTCATATTTTCCCTTCGCTTTTTCAATTCCTCTCTCAACCTTCTATACTTGGCCTGGTTCTCAGTTCTATTATTCACACATCACATACCATTTCCACTTCATCTTCATTGCCATCTCCAGCAAGCCCTGGATGACCTAACCCTATTTCACTTTCAGCAAAATTATTTAAAACCAGGAATGAAAAAGCCTGCCTGTTACTTTCTGGTTTGTTTTCTGTGAAAATTCTTCAGTGTGATTGGTTATTTAGCCTGCTTGATGACTTTTGTTGGACTCCTGAGATGGCCTCCTGCTGATACCAGAATGAAATCCATGCCAGGAAAGGTGGAATCCACACCACAGAGCTAGCTAAATTCTTATGGGCAGTTTTCTTCAAGGTTAGAGGCAAGTGCTATCACTTCACCACTAATTGCAAAATCAGATCCTCTTTGTTCTCCTTCCTGAATCTTTATGAAGAAGAAACGTGGAGAAAATTCATGTCCTTCTCTCGCCACTATGAAGATTAATGCAACCTGAATCTTTTTCGTTCCAGGACTGATTTTATATACTCCATTTTGACAAAGACAGAAATGAGATAGTGAAAGAAATTCAAAAATTAGAATGCTCACACCCTCAACAAGGGGAGAAACTCCTTTCCTCTAACTACATTTCACTGACAACTGGAATATTACCTATCACTACCAATAACAGCAGTGACTGCACTAACATGTATGTACGTAACACCTTCAATGTAATAAAATGCCCAAGGTGTGTCACAGGAGCATTGCAAAGCAAAATATGACACTGAGCCATATGAGGTACTATAGCCAAAAGCCTGGTCAAACTCATAGCTTTTATTGACCATCATGAAGATGAGCGATGGAGAAGTGGAGGAATTTCAGGAGGGAAATTCCAGAGTTTTGGACTTAGGTAGCAGAAAACACAGTGATCTAATGATGGAGCAATTCAATTCTGGATTGCGCAAGAGGCCAGAATTAGATGAGTACACATATCTTGGACGGTTATGGGATTGAAGAAGGTTATAGAGATAGGAAAGACTCAAGCCATGGAGGGATTTGAAAATAAGGACACCGATTTTAAAAGTGAGTTGTTGCTTAATAGGTATCCGAAATAGGCGAGTGAGCACAGGGATGATAAATGAATGGGACTTGATGCAATTAAAGGACACAGGCAGCAGAGCTCTGCGTGACCTTAAGGATGGGATGTGGGAGGCTGGCTTAGACAGTGTTAGAATGGTCAAGATTAGAGATAACAAAAGCATAGATGAGGGTTTCAGCAGTAAAGGAGCTGCAGGAGTTGGTGGAGGTGGTGGTGGTGTAGACTTAGGCAATGTTACAGAGGTCTTAGGCAAATAGAAATAAAGACTTGCATTTACTTAGCACTTTTTGCAATCTAAAGATATTCTAAAACACTTTGCAGCTGCTGAAGTACTTTTGAAATGTACTCACCATGTAATATAGAAAGTGCTCTGTGATATCCTGTGGATGTGGATGAAATATTAAAATAATGAAGGGAAAGTTAGACAAAAGCACAGAGGAGGAGTTTGCATCCTGATAGACTGAAGAGTTGGTTGTTTGCGTACCTTAATTGCAGGAGGAGAGATGTAAAAACATTTCCATTTTCCAACATTTGAACAGTTTTTAGAGTTTATTTATTAGTGTCACAAATAGGCTTACATTGACACTGTATTTACATGCTTTTATTTTTGCACAAGACTGTTGCAGATCTTAAGCCAATGAATTATTTCAGAACAATGTAGTCATGCCTCTAGTTCTAAACCTTTATTTACAATACTTTAAAACATCAGGGAATTTACAAGATTACCAATACACATGGGGCCCGATTTTACCAAAAATTCGCGCCCATCGCAGTAAATTCAGACGTCGGGCCTTTAACGTGATCTGCACCCGAATCCGAGCAGATCGCAGCTTTACCGACCCCTGATTCGGGGGCTGGTCCGGTCCGTGCTCCAATCGGGCAGCCCGATGATTTAAATGCATTAGCATGCATTTAAAGAACAAAGAACAAAAACAGCCCGGGAAACAGGCCCTTCAGCCCAACAAGCCCACGCCACCATTTTAACATTACCAGTCCCCCCTCCCCCCATGACCCTTATCTATCGTTTATGGCAATCCACATTGAGGGAAACTAATTTAGGGACAATTTATTCCTGCCAATCAGCCTAATAGCACATCTTTGGGGTGTGGGAGGAAACCAGAGCACCCGAAGAAAACCCACGCAAGCACTGGGGAGAACGCGCAAACTCCCACAGACACCTGCCCAAATCCATGTGTCTGCACAGCAAACAGTGATAGTCACTGAGCTGTCGTGTTGCTCAGCATCTGGTCCAGTTTAAGCACACACTAACGACATGAAGCACTCGGCCAATCTCGAACATTCAAGAGCAGCCCAAGTACTACCCATCGCGTGTACGCCCCTCGTTGGACAACAAGGCGGGCCAACTTAAAACCTGTGAATTAAAAAAGAAAAAAACATTATTATCATACCATATCCTTTTACATTACTAGGGGCGTCCCAATGCTAATGAACCTTATTTAAAACAATCTCTTATATCCTCCCATCTCCAACCCACTCGTGTGTCTGTCTAAGTTACTCTTAAACAACTCCAGCGTGCCTGCCTCCACCACCTTACTTGGCAGAGCATTCTATACCCACACTACCCTCCGTGTGAAAAACCTCCCTCTAATATCTGTGTTATACCTCTCCCCCCTCACCCTAAGCCCGTGGCCCCTCATACTGCGTGTCTCTAACATAGGAAATAGCTTACCTCTGTTTACTCTATCTATACCCTTCATAATCTTATATACCTCTATTAGATCCCC
Source organism: Carcharhinus amblyrhynchos (assembly GCF_965287045.1). Lineage (NCBI taxonomy): Eukaryota > Metazoa > Chordata > Chondrichthyes > Carcharhiniformes > Carcharhinidae > Carcharhinus > Carcharhinus amblyrhynchos. The sequence continues at coordinate 85,860,108 of NC_137331.1, read as the reverse complement.
CCTCAGTCGCCGTCTTTCAAGGGAAAACAGCCCCAATTTGCTCAATAAATCGACTTAATGAACCACACGCCCAACTCTACCGCCAAATCCCACTTTACCGTCTTCTGGTCCATTCTGGATCCGCGCTGTAAGCAACCCGCAAAATAAAAATCCGAAGCCGATTCCTATTCTGCAGTGGAGACTCTGAAGCCCATCCTCCTCGAACATCCTTTGCAGACCCCCCCACTAACCACACCGGCAAAACCACCTCCCCCCCCCCCCCCCCCCCCACCCCCAGCAGACCCACCCCCATGCGATCCCCCCCCCCCCCCCCCCCCCCCGGGAGGCAGGCCCCCCTGGCAGACGCAATGTTCAGATGAAAACAAGTTGAAAGAAAGGATCGAAGGCTGCTCCAGAGGCAGATTAGCTGCACCCAACATTTCCCATACAAATCACGTTCGTAAGTAGGGGCACATCTACCATGGAATGTGAGAGAAGAGTTGCCAATACAAATTTCTTTTCACTATGGTTGATTTCCCAGATTTAGTAATCTCCTTGAATCTTATTTCCAACTAAGTTCCACCACGGAAACAAATCTTCCAAGTTCACCACATGACTCTGAACACTTGAGCACCTAGTTCATGGCTAGCAGGGACATACAGGTCACTAATTGCTCACTAGGACACTGTAGTTTAATTACCTTTCCCATAGATAACTAGGCAGCACAAAGAAGATGCTACATTATTTTCATTTTGCAAAATTCTCCCAAGTCCATCCTACCCCCATCCTCCATCACACCCCCAACCAGAGATCCATCTGAGCCCGTCCCCCTGCTCTGGCAGATGCCAGCAGAAGGCCAGGAAAGTGCTGCAGGACTGCAGGTTGGAAGGATGGTGGAGGGAGAGCAGCAATCGAGGTAGATTGGGGGTGTGCTCTGCTGAGGGGAGCCTGCCTCCCAGGGGGGGTCCAATCAGGGGGGAGCCTGCCTCCCAGGGGGGTCTAATCATGGCTCATCCTACCCCTATCCCCCCTCCCCCGGGCTCTGCTGTTTTTTCCTTTCGTGCCCGGGCGCGCTGTTTCAGAGTTTTTTTGAACTGCACGTGCGCAGTTCGGAGCTCCGATCATTGCAGCAGCGCTAAGCCCTGCCCACAGTGTGGGATCAGATCGGAGCCGGCAAGAAGCATATGGGTGCACTGCACAGAGGATTCCGGGCTTGGATTCATATTACACCCAGATCCGGCCCTTAGGCTCCAATTGGTAAAATTGGGCCCCATGGTCTTTGCTGGATATCAGATCCTTTCCAAAATATTCCCAGATTTCTTGACACTCTTGTTCTACCCACAGGCTTAAACAATCAAGCAAGTGTTTAAGGATCAGTTATCAGACTAACATAATCAAACACAGATGAAACAAACCATTGAACACTCCACAGTTCCTCCTTTTAACTAACGGCATTGTTTAAATTACAGCACCTGAAACAACAAACATATATACATTAAGTAATTTCTTAGAGCTCAACTTGTCTGTTTTCTCTAGTATTTTGAGAATCAATCCAACAGGTGCCATCTCCAGAAGAAAAGTCATCTGCCAATATTTTTAAATTGTCTCATTGGAGAACTCAGAAGGACCATCAGGCCTTGTCTGAAACCATTTGTTGGTGGGGTTTTCGAGGTAGCTGGGTATCGTCAGAGATTTCAGACAATACAAGGCTCACAAAGCCAGTGTATCAATTTAAAGACTTAAACTTTATTTTGACCAGCAGTCATGAGGAGAAATCATCAAAGGGTCAGGGCAGCTCCCAAAATAGGGCAGCTGGACCCCTACAATGAAATCTGACATACACAATTCAAAACAGATCACCAATAGATTTTCTTATCAATTACTCCCACCTTACATTAACTTTAAATCAATCATCTTCAAAATACATAAATCAACAATAATACCTCCCATTTTGGCTAACTCAACATCCTGTATCCTTTAGGAACCAAAGGCCAGCCAGAATGTTCAAAGGGTATGTTGCCACAAGTTCCTCTATAGGTCACTGCCAAACCAGATTAACACCTGACTCCAAGGGGCCTCATTCCATCCGGCTAATTTTTTGACAGGTCGGGTTGGGAGATGAGCGCATGCACCAATTTGCAGGATTGGTGCTAGCGTTCCTGATGCGTGCATGTCTCCCACTGCCGGAAATCCAGCACAGTCGGGACCGTGCAGGAAACCAACGGGAAGACCAGTAGGTCATTTTAATCTATTTTTAATGTTATTTGCATGTGATTATTGGGCCCAGGGCTGAAGTCTCCAGGCCCAATAGCATCTCCCAACTCACCAGTAAATTTCACTCTGGAGAGGTTTAGAGTAGCTCCCCACTTTTGGGGAAATAGCGGGGGGCTCTGCTGGAGTGAAGGGGAGGTAATTGGACCCCCCCAGGAGGTCAGGTGGTGGAGGGATGCTGCCACTTGGGAATGGGCACCCTGCCAATGTCAGCCTGTGCACCTGTCGCTGTTGAAGGGACAAAGTGCTAAAGCTCAGGAGGCACATTGGCACTGCCCACCGGGCATTGGGCAGTACCAAAGGAGTGTGGCCTATTGGGGTGGGGCCTAGGAGTGGGGCTTAGGAGCAATTGGTGGGGGCGGGGGTCCCACTGTCATTCTGCATTGGGATCCAGTCAGGGCTGGAGGGAGGCCAGTAATCGGGACAGGCTGGGGGAGTCTACCGTTGGGGGTCTGCATCCCACCGGGGGGAGATCTACCGGGCATGGTCTGCCTGCTGGGGGGATCGTCACTGCTAGGAGAGCTAGAGATCAGGGCAATCCTGGACGGGGGGAGGTTGGGTCTGGCTTGGGAATGCTTGTGGGGCTGCGATCAGGCTGTGGAGGGGCTGGTGGGAGGAAGCATTGCCCGGATCCGGGGCTGGCCAGCTCAATTGCTGGCTAGCAAACGGAAGGGCAACAATTCGGGGACATTGTGTATGCACAGAGTTCCAGAGCTGTCAGATCTGGCATGAGTAGGCCCCACTCCCCAAACTTTTAATGATATTCCTGATTGTGACCTCTGCATTGCGCAGAGTGTGGGAGATTCAAATCTGAAGTTGCCCTGAGAAAACAATTATGATTTACACTATTTTTCTGACCAATTCAGCGCTTAGAATCTTTTTGGGAGGATTGGGTCCCATATCTGGGCATACATCCATCTTATTTGAACACTGAAAAAACTCCATTCATGAAATTTGATTAAGTGTTCTAAATGTTCTTACCATTAAGGATTCTGCTGATGAAACTTGAATATTTCCTAGGTTTTAATATTCCCTTAGTATATGGATTTGTCCTAATGCCCTTTACCATGATGCTTTGTAGCAATCTGCCTTTGACTAAAGTGAACAATGATTCTTAAAGATGCATTAAAACATTCAAAATATCAGCATATGCATTTTAAATCATAATCACTTGTTTAAATCTCTTACTGTGTTTCATATGTTTATAAACTGCTTCCTTGTCCAAGTCAGATTGGTGTGTGCTTTGGAGGAACTTGCATCTACAGTCCTTGTCCTTTGAGGTAGCATAGGCCACAAGTTTGGAATGTGCTATTGAAGGATCCTTGGTGAGTTCCTGCAGTGCAATGGTTCCCCTCTTTTCCCACTCCTCTTAACTGCTGCAGAGGAAGAGAAGGCCAAAGTTGTCAGGGAGCAAGTTGGATGCTCAGTTGCAGAGTGTCAGAACAACACAGTGAGGATGTCTCCAACCTGGTATTGAGAACTGGGAAGACAGGAGACATGCAAGATATTGTTTTGGGAAAGGGATTGTGCATTATCACAGGCTAATTCTTTATATTCTCCACTGCAGCTCCTTGTAATTATGCAATATGTCACCTGTGAATCCAGAACTTCACCTTTGAGGATGAACCATCATTCAATTGCCCGCACCCTCCACCAGTGCAGAGATGGTCACTTTAATGAATATGTTTTCACGATTAGGTGCGGGGTCAAAATCTGATGAGTACATAACAGACACATTGCATCAGCTGATGAGACAGCTACAGTACAGAACTACTGGAGGCCAGGCCCCCAGGAATGGCTGAGGTGCAGAGATAGATAGGGGTGGGAGGGGGTACATTTGGCAGAGATGCTGGAGGCCATGCGCAGTCTTGAATGAATGATGGTGGAGTCCAGTCCATCCAAGCAATAGGCTCTGTCATGGCTTTGGCATTTCAGGGCTTGACTTCTTCATGGAGAGATTGGCAACACTCACGAAGAACCAAATCCAGCAGAACACTGAATGGCTGCTGGATATGTGCTCAGACCTGCACTATCGCTCTGGCTGAGAGCACTGTACACCATTGGCTGGGCAAAAGGAAGTTGAGGCACCTCTCCCTTCTCCTCCTCCCCACTCTATCTGAAGGATAGAGTGCAGGTGTTTCAGTCTGGAGACCCTTTGCTGTCATCCTGCATAACATAATCCTTTAAGAATTCCAATTCAACAGAGAACATAAAGTTTATTGTTACTGAAGAATCAAACTGCACTGAAGCCAAACCCAATGACTGCGCCAATCAATTCAATCATGAAAATTGCTCTATTTACTCAATTGTTTGACCTATGTTGACAGGTGTCGCTTCAGGGATTCAGAGAAATTTATTGTTTGTTAATTGTCATTTCTAGTCTTGATAGTGCAATTCCAAAAGGAGATGACATGTAAGACCCTTACGAAGGGACAGTTTTTTCTTGAAACAGTAAAAACAAGTACTTGGAGGCCAACTTTCTGTACATCCTCAACATGCGAGTGAATAATGAAATGCTCATTTCCTTTATAAAATGACAGTAAGCTGAGTAACCATGCATTTCAAATCTACCTACCAAGTATAACAGATGAAAAGTTATACCCACATTTCCTTGCAGCTCCATACACTGGGTAAGCAGAGGCTATTTTATGGATTGTTAGTGGAGAGTAACTTTTAATTCTGGGAGTTATGACCAAGTTCACAAGCAGAAATAAAAGTCATACTTCACGTTCCATTTTTAGCGTGTGATTTTGTTAACTGCTACAATTAATAGGGGAACATTCCTTTTTAAAAGAGGTAAATGACAATAACATAAAAGCAAAATACAATGGATGCTGGAATCTGAAACAAAAACAAAAAATGCTGGAAAATCTCAGCAGGTCTGACAGCATTGCTGGAGAGAGAATAGAGTCAATGTTTCAAGTCTAGATGACCCTTTGATGAAATGGTGACTCTACTCTCTCCCCATAGACGCTGTCAGACCTGCTGAGATTTTCCAGCATTTTTTGTTTTTTGTGTGAGGTAAATGACAATATTTGATTCACAAATATTTGTGGTGTAGTTTTCAAACTACGCACTGCTTTGACGTGGAGAAATCCTGGGCTGAATTTTACTGCCCCATCCACCACGGGAAGTGTAGCAAGTGGGACACGGACCATGCAAAGATCCGCTGACTTCGAGCAGGATTTTCCAGCTTTGGGATGAACGCAACCAGAAAATCCCCCAAGTGGAATTCAACATATGCTGAATAAATTCTAGTGAAGTTATACTTGTGCACAGTGGCATAGTGGTTAGCAATGCTGCCTCACAGCACCAAAGACCCGGATTTAATTTCGGCCTCAGGTGTCTGTCTGTGTGGAATTCGCACGTTCTCCCTGTATCTGTGTGGGTTTCATTCAGGGGCTCCGGTTTCCTCCCACACTCCAAAGATGTGTGTGTTGGGTTGATTGGCCTTGCTGAATTGTCACTTATTGTCAGGGGATTAGCTAGAGTAAATATGTGTGGTTATGGGGATAGGGCTTGGGTGGGATCATTGTCGGTGCAAGCTTAATGGGCTGAATGGCCTCCTTCTGGACTGGAGGGAATCTATGACTGAATTTTCCATCAGAGAAATAAAACAAAATGTATTAAAAATGTCACAATTGACTTCTAAAGTGAAGATGGTAATAGATTTATGTAAAAAAAGCACTAGATTTTTCTGTTAATCTCTGGTATTATTTATATATATTTGCTCCATTCCATTTTCATCTCTTCTGAGTTCCTGGTTCAATCATGGATCCATTTTCCATGTTCCGTGGTTCTTTCTCATTGGGGCTGGTTGAGCATGTTTAGGGGAGGCCTAATGGTGCGGGCAGCGAGATTATCCATGATTATCATACTTACCAATAAAAATATTTCCAGATGAGATATTTCAGATGAAAGAATTCAATGTGCAGTTACAATTTTGCTGAAGTATCCATTAATTGTATTGACTACAGTAATTCCATTTGCTTTAAAAAAAATGTAAAGCTTATGCTGTGAAAAGTTGTCAGTGAAATTCAAGGCAACTTGCCTTGCTGTCCCCTCAGCACTATACCACTAACTGAATCTCTCCGTAGCACAGCAGCATATGGCTCAAAACAATGAGACTTCACCCAGCTAATAGGGTTAAATTTAATTTTAAGTTTTTTTTTATTCTAATGCATTCTTAATAAGGGCGATTACAAGTGTAGAGGGCACTTTACAACTCGCCATATATATAACGCACAAATTTATTCACTTTCTCTTGTAGATAACAAAGACATCCTGTCTCACTGAAAAACCCAGTAATCACCATCTCCCTCCTGATTTCAATTCCCACAGTATTCTGTGTAACCACTGAGCCTGCTCAAACTCATTTGTGAAACCAACAGGGCCATTGTATAATTAAGGCCCATAAATGGAACATGGACAAGGCTATTAGATTTTTTTTAAGGTGGTCATAAGAAAAACGGAATAATCGGCTTAAGGAGTCGAACAGTGCCATCTTGTGGTCAAGCTTTCATTTCCACGATGCCCAAGGGTTATTTTTGATTTTGTCATTTTCAACATTCATATTTTGATGTGTTTTTATTTCCTGGCAGTTTTAAAAATATCTGTGCTGTTTTCCTGTTTTTCCTTATTCAATTTAAGACAAGTACATTTTTTTTGACCACTTTCTTTTGGTCTTTGCAATGTTCCCTAAATATTGTACTCAATTCTAAACTGAATTTGTTTAATCCTTTGTCCAATTTTTTTGACATGTTGGTTTGTTTCCATCAGATTCCTTTCCCCTCTCAGGTCAGCCACATTTGATTCAATTTCACAATTCACCAGCTATATGATTTCTATGCAATAGAGTTAAACTTTTATGCGTGTCTTCTTTATAGACCTCAGCTAAGGATTTCACATCATGATCATATTATTTACCATAACAACACAAAACAGTTGTGACTTTATAAAAACTTTTTATCATGAACCTGCAAAGTCCTTTATTTTGTGGATAAACTGTCTATACGTTTAAAATCAATCCCCTCCCCATTATAATAGGAACTACTGGTGGGCACGGAAGACGACTTAACACTTCATTTTGCCTCTGCCACTATATGAAAGAAGGTGGATAGCCTGGCAGTTTTCAATGCATGGGCTGCTGTTAGGCAGGAGGAGTGGGTACCTTCTTTGGGAGGAGGGGAAGGTCCCTCTGTGCCCATTAGAAGCATCCCCAAGATTGTACTCCACATTTAGCCCTCCCAGCAGCCTCTCAAATACAGATGTCCACCCATCCCCCTCCATTCAGGGTCTGTTTTTTAAATTATTCTTTCATGGGATGTCATTGGCAAGGTCAACACTTCCCCATCCATTGTTGAAATTTAAACCAGGCTGCTTGACCCTGATTTGTCAAGGCAGTGCCTTCACTTTTTTTTAGCTGAAACACTTTCACAACACAGTGTTTTCACTTTTTTTTAGCTGAAATTGATGCAATGTGTGTACCTGTTCTTTCTGTAAAGAACAGGGGTCCTGTGTATTAATAGATATATAGCTATATATTAATATATATAGCTTCTGGTACATGCAACATTGCGTGCCTAACTGACAACCCTAAATTTTTAGCACACTGAGCATTTTGAAAATTATTATTTATGCTGTCCAATTGTGAAAACACATCCAACGTTGGATACTGCATTTTGCATTTGCAAGCATGGGCTGGTTGTGTAAGGTCTTACTTTGCCCATTGTGAATAGAGGAAGAAACATCTGTAAGACATACGGCCTATATACCGAGCATCACACTGGCACTGCAACTCATTTACCACATTACTCATTTGTGTCCCAAAACCGTAAAATCACACCCAAGGTCAATGGACCTTCCCATTTCCCGCCCCTCATTTGCTCTAATTCCCACGGCAGGCAGGACAGTAAAATTCTGGTGAACGTCTTTTTAGTTTGATGGCAGCGTCCTGTTGGTGGTGAATACCACTCATGTTGCTATTGCATTGTAACAGCGTGAAACAGCCAGCTTAAACTGATGCTCAAACTTTGGAGATGCCTTAGGTAAATTGGGACTTTTCAGGGCCAAAGTGACATGCAAAGGCCCATTCATGAGGTTCTGCAATACACAGCACAAAATGGTCAGATTATCCTGTATCAAGATTGCTCCCCCTTTGCATGAATTTATGGTTCCCCATCAGCAGACCTACAGTCGGGGGGGAAAGGTGGGGCATAAAATTCCCTGGGTAGTCCCTCTGTCACTCCCTCACTTGCCTCTGACCTGGCCACAATTCTACCTGTGGCGGATGAGGCTTAGGGCAGGGTAGATTCAGAAAGAATGTTTCCAATAGTGGGGTGTCCAGAACGAGGGGTCATACTTTGAGGAAAGGGGTAAACCTTTCAGAACTGAGATGAGGAGAAATTTCTTCACCTAGAGGGTGGTGAATGTGTGAAATTCACGTCCGCAGAATGTACTTGAGGCCAAAACGTTGTCTGATTTTTAGAAGAAATTAGATATAGCTCTTGGAGCTAAAGGGAGCAAGGGAAATGGGGGAAGGCGGGATCAGGAATTCGATGATCAGCCATGATCAAAATGAATGGTGGAGCAGGCTCGAGGGGCTGAATGGCCTACTGCTGCTTCCAGTTTCTATGTTTCTGTATTCCTATGTCCACCCACCCCTGCCCAATTGAAGTCCTAGCTTTAAAGGAAAGTTTATATATATATGATTCAATGTTTAAAACAGTTGCCATTCTCTGGCACTTTCAGGTGCTGAAGAATTCGAAACAGAGTAGAATTGTGGCCTGTTTCATTGATTGTGCTCTCATTTTATAGTTGTCCTTTAATGGGAGTTAGTTCCTCATTAATATATGCAAAGGACATAAAGACTACTTCATGTGCAAAGCCATTTTCATCAGTATGGTGGAATGAGTACCATTGATGTTGATCAGGTACAAGACTGAGCACCCAAAGAGTGTTCATTTTAACATTTTCCACCCATGAAACAAAGATGTATTTTATATTGCAAAGTGGTTTTCTCTATAGCATATTGCAAAACTAGGAACTATATTTAAATCAATGTAGTTCAATTTGTTATTTCAGTAAGCTCTGTTTAAAGTGCATTCTAATAGTGAATTTTCATTTTATTGCAGTTTGTAAATTAAGGGAAGTTTCCTGAATAGATTTAACTGCATTCTTCATTTTCACATGGTTGGTGTGCACGGTCACTCTTTTGGAAAACAAACCGTTACTTTGCCCATTGGCTCTGCTGACCCTTGTTCCCTCACATCTGCCACTTCCCTCCCACACCTTCCTGCTCGTCTCTTCTTTCCCCAACCCCCCCAGTCGCTGCTTCACCAGCCTGATCTTCCTATTTGCTGCTTCCTTTTGCCATGCCTCCAGATCACCATTTCCCTCCCTGACCCTCCTGTTGGCCATTTCAGCTGACCCCTTACTCCATCCAGCTCAGTACTTTCAACTCCCAAAATCTCGCAGCTTCCCATTTTCCACTCTCCTCACACAAACCCTTCCTGCATGAGTGTACGGTGACAACAGGGAAGAAGGGAGTGAAAGGGTCAAGAGTGCAGCAAAACAGGAGAGTCGGGAGACACACCTTCCATCCTTCATAATGTCAGAAATGGGGATGTTCGCTGATGATTGTACAATGTTCAGCACCATTCATGATTACTCAGATACTGAGGCAGTCCATGCCCAAATGCAGCAAGACCTGAACAATACCCAGGCTTGGGCTGACAAGTGGCAAGTAACATTTGTGCCACACAAGTGCCAGGCAATGACTATCTCCAACAAGAGAGAAACTAAACATTGTCCCTTGACATTCAATAGCATTACCATCACTGAATACCCCACTACCAACATTCTGGCCCTCAGTTCATCACCTTCAACATCAACTTTCTCAATCACTGATGCAAAAAGGCAGCAGTGTGAACCATCTACAAGATGCACTGCAGCAACTCACCAAGGCTCCTTCGACAGTAGCTTCCAAACCTGTGACATGGACCATTTAGAAGGCCAAGGGCAGCAGGCTCATGGCAATGCCACCAGCTGCAAGTCCTCCTCCAACCACACACCATCCTGAATTGGAATTACACTGTCATCGGGTCAAAATCATGGAATTCCCTCCCTAACCTTAACTTTCCAACTTTAAGGGCATTCAAACGGTCATTGGATAGGCATATGGATAATATTGGAATAGTTTAGGTTAGAGGGTCATTAGATTGGTTCCACTGGTCGGCGCAACATCGAGGGCCGAAGGGCCTGTACTGCGCTGTAATGTTCTATGTTCTAACAGCACTGTGCATGCAAATACATGTGCTGATTCAAGAAGGCAGCTCACCACCACCTTCTGAAGGGCAATTAGTGATGGGCAGTAAAAGTGCTGGTCTATCCATTGATGCCCATCTCCCATGAATAAAAGAAAGCAGTGAGTGGAAGGGTTTGGAATGTTGGAAAAGGGAGGGGCAGCAAGTGGGATGGGGAAACAGTGGGCAAGAGCGAAGTAGAAATCGTTGGTATGTTATTAGGAGTAAGAGGATGTCTGGGCCTGTTAAATTCAAGACATCCAACAGGTTTTAATATAAAAATTACAGGTCAAAAATGTAACTCACCTTTATTACATGTACTGTTATCGGCAAGTAATTTTCAATTGACACCTTTTTGTTCAGCATGCCACTTTTTAGAAACACATTAGGAATGCTAAATGAGGGATAGCTGTAACTCAAAGGTATTTATAATGGCTAGATGCTATTAGTTCGTGAATAATGAGGTGTTTCACTGACCCATTTAAATGAACAATTAACAGTTCAGCAGCATCTGGAAAGGTAACAACTGCAGCTATTAATCTCCATCTTATATCAAAAATGAACACTCCCTGGCAAAAGAAACACTATTTCAATGCATGTGCATGTGTTGGACTTTCACTTCACCTTTTTTTTTAAGTTGCTAGGAGCCACAGCAAAATCTAGTTCCAGTGCTTTTTCCCAAACGTATATCACCGACCTGAAGGATTGCAGTTGTCGTACCTGAATAAACTCATGGTAATTGTACTTTGTTTGAAAAGTCAGTGAGATCTGAAAAAAAATCAAAAATAATGGAAATCAAACTTTATTCTTTTTTCTTTGCTTTAAAAATGAACTTTGCTGAACTTGCTATTGAAGGTGAGAAGGTTCAGGTGAAGGGACACTCAGACATCCAAAAAGAAAGGTTGAGGTATCAGAACAATATAGTGATGTGGGTAAAAACAAGCAGAGTGATATAGGAAGGGACAGAGAGTTTAACAAAAAGTATACACTAGTGTGACGATTGTCCCTTTTAAAGGTCAGATAACCTAGGAAATCAAATCAGGGACCAGGCTGGGTGTTCACACCGGCAAACAGAGGTTTCTGTTTCAGAATCTTCTCAGAAGCTGGCTGCAGCCATAAGACTGCAAGCCTCTATATAGCCTTTAACTGTAAATAAGCATGTTATTGTTTTTCCCTTAACTGTTGAAAAAGAATTAATACGTTGGTCACAGAGGTAAAAGCAAGCCTTGAACTCAGCATACAGTTTCCATTGAAGGTGAGTGAAGTTAAGACAAAGGAGAGTAATTGCAAAAATTCTCCTGTTTGGATGGATAGATTATTCTGATGCCTCCGAGGAACACTGGACACAATACATAGAGTTTTTGGGTTATTATTTTTAGGCCAACAAAATAGAGGAGGGTTGAGGGGTGGAGAGAGAAAGGCAATCCTCCTGAATGCATGTGAGATTCAGGCTACAATTTAATTCACAGTCTTACAATCCCAAGCTTGCCCAACTCCAAGCTATTCAGTGAGATTGTTGAACTAGTGAAGTCACATTTCCATCTAAAACCGTTGGTTATATTGCAGAGATTTAAAGTTTGGTTCAAGTGGGAAGAGACCCAGGGGAAACTATTGTGACTCATATGACCAATGTGTAGCAAATCTCAGAGCACTATGACTTTGGAGCCACTTTGAATGATATGCTGCAGGACAGATTAGTCTATTGGGTGAATAATGAGCCCATTCAATGGAAGTTGCTAGCAGAGGCAGACCTAAATTTTAAGCAAATGTTGGAGATAGCGCTGGCAATGGAAAGCACTGATAAGGGTGCACACAAGTTACAAAGTGTGCAAAATGGTGCTGCTTAGGGCAAGAACCTGCAGTTAGCAATGGCGCCAAGAACAAAGATGTGGTGATGAAGTGGGAAATAAATTCAACAACAAATAAAACAAGAATATTAAGAGGAGGAAATCAATTAACAAAGACTGAAGTATTACCATTACTTAGGGGTTTTCACAGTAACTTCATTGCAGTGCTAATGTAAGCCTTACTTGTGACTAACGAATAAACTTTAATTTAACTTTCATTGCAGGGATAACCACTTCCCTGAACCCTGCAAGTATAAAGAGGCTGCATGTTTTTTTGTCACAAGAAAGGTCACTTGAGGCATTGGTGCAAAAGCAAGTAATGTCTACCCAGTAGCTGATTAAGTAGAGCACCATAAGTATATAATGTTATATAATAAAAAGCTAGCACCAACAATTTAGATGCTCACTCCTTGTTGAATGTGAAAACAGGAAAGAGAGCTCCCATTATTGCAATGTTCCTCGTAAGTGGAAAGTCTCTTAAGATGGAAGTAAACACCAGGGCAACTGCTACTGTAATAGGTCAATATACATTTCAGCACTTAAGAAAAGGAGTCCAGTCATTGAATTTAAAAAGTACTGCAGCAAAGTTAAGCCATGGAAGTAATGGACACAACAAGTACCTGTAAGCTATTGGCAACAGTCTCCAGTAATAATTGTGTCAGGCAAAGGACAAAGCCTTCTGGCTGTGATTGGCTTAAAGAGATAAAGTTAAATTGGACTGAGATTTTCCAAGTATGGGAAGGAGGACTGCTTGACCTGACGAAGAAATATGAGTGAATCTTCAGTGATGAGTTACACAAGATAAAAGGCCTGCAGGCAAAGATGTAAGTGAATCCAGAGGTGACAAATTGATTTTTTTAGGGCAGAACCAGTGCTTTACGAGAAAAGGCAGAAACTGAATTAAAGAAATTAGAAGAACTGGACATTATCCAGCCAGCCCAGTTGATGGAATGGGCAGAACGCATTGTCCCCATGCTGAAGCTGGACAAAAGCATCTGTATTTGTGGAGACTATAATTTAACAGTGAATTAGGCTGCCAGGTTGGATAAATAGCCAATCCTGAAGAATGAAGACTTGTGTGCAAACTTGGCCAGAAGTCAATTTTATACAAAGCTGGATATGAGTCCAGCATATCAACAAGTTGAATTAAACAACACATCCTGAGGTTATGTCATGTTAAACATACAGAGAGGTTTGTTCCAGGATAGACATCTGCTCTTTAGTGTGTCATCAGTATGTGCTATTTTCCAGAGGACAATGAAAAATTTGTTGCGAGGCTGCCATGAGTTATAATATACCTTGATGACATTCTTAGAAGTGGAATGACAGAAGCTGAGCACCTAGCTAACTTAGAGGAGGTACTAAGGAGATTTCAAGAGGCTGGAGTTCACCTCAAGAAGGAGAAATGTATTTTTCAAGCCATTGTGGTAACCTATCTGGATACCGTGTAGATGCACAAGGATTACGCCCCATGGAAGCCAAGGTCAAGGCCATAAAAGAGGCCCCAGCACCTAAAACGCATCTGAACTCACTGGGAGACTCTAGTAAAATACACCAGACATTTGATTTACTCCGAAGTCTGTTGTCCAACTTTAAGTTGGCTTCTGCTATTATCTCTTTAATTCTGAACACTTTGTTTACTCTTTGAATTTTTTTGAACAATACCTTAAACTCTTTTCTCTTAACTTCAGTTACTTTAAGGCATTCTTTTTGTCCCAATTCCCTGGTTATCTGGGTCATATCATGTTCCTGATGAAACCTACATCTTTGTAACTCTCATGTTCTGTCCAGCTTCCCTTGGAAGAGTTGGAGATGATAATTCCCCGGTGTCCAGTTCCCAACCGCAAACAAATTCAGCTAAAACTAAGACTTAGAAGTGTTTCTATCTCACAAGGTCTCCAGTTGCTAAGCAAACCCTACCACTACTATTTATTCATCACGCCATAGCTCTCTCTAAGCACAACAGAATCACAGTTGGAATTGAAACTAACCCCCATACTTAAAACACCTTTGTCCAGCATGAATCTAGCTATAAGTTTTACCTTTTCAGGCACAGAAACATTAAAATTTACCCACTTAAAATTATACCCCATTTCTCATAGAATCTCTCAGTTTACCAATACAAATATAAATCCCTTAAAACTGCCTTTGTTTTTCAAAGTTGTCTTCCATTTTAAAGATCAGAATAATCATAGCCTAGTTTTCTGTTTTCATTTTTATGAAATATTATTTTGAAATCTCAATAAAAATCCTTGGATCCTTGCCAGCAAATTGCTATTTAACTTATTCAGTCATTGTAAATCAAACACCCTAATTATTTGCAAAAGTCGACCCTTTGTGCATCATAAGCAAGGTTATTAGTTCTCCATATTCACAGAAATAGCTAAATTCTGAAATGATTCCCAAAACACCAGCAATTTTTTGAATGTCATGCAACAAAACTGCAAGTTGATTATTCAGTCACGACAAACAAAGCCACAAGAGTTCTTTGATACCAAATTGCCTTTTATGAAGTGTCTATCAGCAGTTCTCTGCTCAGTCACTAGGTGGGGCAGCACACTGTGAATAGGGTTGTAGAACCATACCTTGCTTCCAAATCTCACTAAGATATCTGACAGCTTGTTTCGTGATGAAGATTGGTACGGCTGAAAGAACATGGAAGTTATGTCTTACATACAACTGAGATACTGCATTATATTCATTATCTAGAGCAACATATTCCGCCTTGAAAATAACAAGGGCAGTATTTGATTGTGTTCGATGGAGCAGGGTGGGGGAGGATAGAGTCGGGCTGGGGCATTTTTTAAGATGCTCGACACCAGGAACTCTGGGCCGCATAATGCTGATGGTGGAGCTGTAGTATAAAAGGTTAATGTTAAATATTATTAAAGCCTGATAACGTGGTTAGGAAAGCATATGGGATCCTTTATTTTCATAGCTGGGGTGTGGGATATAAAAGCAGGGAAGCTATGCTGGAACAATACGCAATATTAGTTAGACCACAGCTTGAGTACTGTCAGCAGTTCTGGCCACCTCATTACAGAAAGGATGTGATTGGTTAGAGAGGGTACAGAGGAGATGGACTGGAAAATTGCAGCTCTGAGGCAAGATTGGGTCATTAGGGATGTTCTCTTTGGAACAGAGGAGGCTGAGAAGAGATTTGATTGAACTATACAAACTTGTGAGGGGCAGGATAGAGTGGTTGGGGAAAGCCTATTAACTTCAGTGGAGAGAAAATGTAGATTTAAAGAAATTGATAGAAAAATCAAAGAGAAGGTGAGGAAAGCATTTTTCACCCAGAGGATTGTGAGGATCTGAAACTCACTGCCTGAAAGGGTAGGAGAGGCAGGAACCCTCAACTCATTTAAAAGTACCTCAAGTACTGCAACATGCAGGGTTGTGAACATAATGCTGCAAAGTGGGACTTAGGCTGGTTGGCTTATTTTTCAGCTAGCACAGACATGAGGGGCCAAATGGCCTTCCTGTGCTATAAACTTTCCATAATTCTATATCATTTACATCATCAATGGCATAAGATCATCTGATTAGTCACAGAGTCATAAGGGTTGACAGCAGGGAAACAGACTCTTCGGCCCAACTTAACTATGTCGCCCTTTTTGTTTAAACCTCTCAGCTAGTCCCAATTGCCGCATTTGGCCCATATCTCTCTATACTCAACTTACGCATGTAACTGTCTAAACACTTCTTAAAAGTTAGAATTGTACCCGCCTCTACTTCTACCTCTGGCAGCTTGTTCCAGACACTCACCACCCTCTGCGTGAAAAAATTGCACCTCTGGATCCTTTTGTATCTCTCCCTTCTCACCTTAAACCTATGCCTTCTAGTTTTAGACTTCCCTACCTTTGGGAAAAGATATTGACTATCTAGCTGATCTATGCCCCTCATTATTTTATAGAGCTCTATAAGATCGCCCCTCAATCTTCTATGCTCTAAAGAAAAAAATCCCGGTCTATCCAGCCTCTCCTTATAACTCAAACCATCAAATCCTGGTAGCTTCCTGGTAAATCTTTTCTGCATTCTTTCTAGTTTAATAATATCATTTCTATAATAGGGTGACCAGAACTGTACATAGTATGCCAAGTGTGGCCTTAACAATGTCTTGTACAACTTGAACAAGACATCCCAACTCCTGTATTCAATGTTCTGACCAATGAAACCAAGCATGCTGAATGCCTGCTTCACCACTCTGTCCACCTATGACTCCACTTTCAAGGAGCTATGAACATGTACCCCTCGATCTCTTTGTTCTGTAACTCTCCCCAACGCCCTATTATTAACTGAGTCAGTCTTGTACTAGTTCAATCTACCAAAATGCATCACCTCACATTTACCTAAATTAAACTTCATCTGCCATTTGTCATGCCATTGGCCCAATTGATCAAGATCCCATTCCAATCCTCAATAACCTTCTTCACTGTCCAGTATGTCACCAATCTTGGTGTCATAGAGTCATAGAGGTTTACAGCATGGAAACAGGCCCTTCGGCCCAACTTGGCCATGCCGCCCTTATTTTTTTTAACCCCCTAAGCTAATCCCACTTGCCCACATTTGGCCCATATCCCTTTATACCCAATGTACCCATGTAATTACCTAAATGCTTTTTAAAAGATAAAATTGTACCCGCCTCTACTACTACCTCTGGCAGCTTGTTCCAGACACTCACCACCCTCTGTGTGAAAACATTGCTCCTCTGTACACTTTTGTATCTCTCCCCTCTCACCTTAAACCTATGCCCTCTAGCTTTAGACTCCCCTACCTTTGGGAAAAGATATTGACTATCTACCTTGTCTATGCCCCTCATTATTTTATAGACCTCTATAAAGTCACCCCTTAGCCTCTGCGCTCCAGAGAAAAAAGTCCCGTCTATTCAGCTTCCTTATAATTCAATCCATCAAGTCTCGGTAGCATCTGAGTAAATCTTTTCTGCACTCTTTCTAGTTTAATAATACTTTTTCTATAACAGGGTGACCATTGTACACAGTATTCCAAGTGTGGCCTTACCAATGTCTTGTACAACTTCAACAAGACGTCCCAACTCTTGTGTTCAATGTTCTGACCGATGAAACCAAGCATGCTGAATGACTTCTTCACTGCTCTGTCCACCTGTGATTCCACTTTCAAGGAGCTATGAACATGTACCCCTAGATCTCTTTGTTCTGTAACTCTCCCCATTGCCCTACCATTAACTGAGTAAGTTCTGCACTGGTTCAATCTACCAAAATGCATTATCTCACATTTGTCTAAATTAAACTCCATCTGCCATTCGTCAGCCCACTGGCCCAATTGACCAAGATCCCACTGCAATTTGAAATAACCTTCTCACTGTCCACCATGCCACCAATCTTGGTGTCATCTGCAAACTTACTAACCATGCCCCCTACATTCTCATCCAAATCATTAATATAAATGACAAATAACAGTGGGCCCACATTGCTGGTCACAGGCTTCCAGTTTGAAAAACAATTCTCTACAATCACCCTCTGGCTTCTGTCAAGAAGTCAATTTTGTATCCATTTAGATACCTCATCCTGGATCCCGTGAGATTTAACTTTGCGCAGCAACCTACCATGCGGTACCTTGTCAAAGGCCTTGCTAAAGTCCATGTAGACAACATCAACCCCACTGCCTTCATCTACCTTTTTGGTTACCCCTTCAAAAAACTCAATTAAATTTGTGAGATATGATTTTCTATTTACAAAGCCATGCTGATTGTACCTAATCAGTCCTTGCATCTCTAAATGCCTGTAGATCCTGTCTCTCAAAATACCTTCCAATAATTTACCCACCACAGATATGAGACTCACTGGCCTGTAGTTCCCAGGCTTTTCCCTGCAGCCCTTTTTAAACAAAGGCATAACATTTGCCACCTTCCAATCAGGCACTTCACCTGTGACAATCAATGACTCAAATATCTCTGCTAGGGGACCCGCAATTTCCTCCCTAGCCTCCCACAATGTCCTGGGATATACTTTATCAGGTCCCGGGGATTTACCCACCTTGTTGCTCTTTAATACTTCCAGGACCTCCTTCTCTGTAATATGTACACTCCTCAAGACATCACTATTTATTTCCCCAATTTCCCTAATATCCATGTTTTTATTCAACAGTAAATACTGATGAGAAATATTTATCTAGGATCTCACCCATCTCTTGTGGATCCACACATAGATCACCTTGTCGATGCTTAAGAGGCCCTAACCTCTCCCTAGTTACTCTTCTGGCCTTTATGATAGAGAAACAGTTCTATGTAGAGCTTTGTGCTGAGTCTTTATTGTCCAAAGTTAATATCATGTTCAATAAAAAAAGGATGCATTTATTAATATAAACAGTAAAATGCAGTAGGTGTCACAGAATCTTTGGGATGAGAAAACAATGTTAACATTTGAGCCCATATGAATCAGAGTTGAAGGGGAAAAAGATATGATGGATTATATACTGTATAAAAGGGAAATGGATCAGGAGGAGCAAAGGTCAGCGATAGGCGAGAGCTGGGAGAGGCGCATCATTTGACTCAGAATCAGACTCTGATCACCTTGAATTCTTCTCTGACTGCCAAGGTCCACTCCAACAGCTTCATGTGTGACTATGAAGTACCCTCACCTGTCTGTGCATGCCCCTGTTCTGGCATGTAAATACCTGCCGAGTATCTATCTGTAGTGATGCTCAGGAGAGAGAGAGAGAGGGGGGATGTGTTGCTGCATCCTCCAAAGGTTCTTCCTCCTCCTTGGCTGAAAGTGGCAACCTGGCATCTGGAGGAGGTTCTGCAGAAGAGGCTTCATCTGTGACAGGGAAACATAAATAATTAGTTAATGGTCACCAAAGACCTTCCAACATCAACACTAGATCACTCAGCTCTGCAGCATTACGCATGAGAGATAAGACTATGTGGACAGAATATACATTGGAACCAACATCTGAAGCTTCTGGCTATGCTGTTTCCCAGGGTTTCAGTCTTGGAATGATATGTTTGAGGTTCATTGCATCATACCTAACCTCCATCCACCTCCCATTTGCCCTTTCCCCTTTTCTCATGGATTGCGCCTTAGTCATCTTGCTCGACCTTCCTCCAGTCTCACTTCTGCCAATGCTCCTGGATGACTCTGTTGGTGAGCATCAACATAGAACATAGAACACAGAACATTATAGCACAGTACAGGCCCTTCAGCCCTCGATGTTGCACCGATCAGTGGAGCCAATCTAATGACTCTCTAACCTAAACTATTCCAATGTTATCCATATGCCTATCCACTGACCATTTGAATGCCCTTAAAGTTGGCGAGTCCACAACTGCTGCAGGCAGGGCATTCCATGCCCTGACTACCCTCTGAGTAAAGAACCTACCTCTGACATCCATCCTATAACTACCACCCCTTAATTTAAAGCTATGTCCCCTCGTGTTAGCCACCACCATCCAAGGAAAAAGGATCTCACTGTCCACCCTATCTAACCCTCTGATCATCTTGTATGCCTCAATTAGGTCACCTCGTAACCTTCTTTTCTCTAATGAAGATAACCTCAAGTCCCTCAGCCTTTCCTCATAAGACCTTCCCACCATACCAGGCAACATCCTGGTAAACCTCCTCTGCACCCTTTCCAATGCCTCCACATCTTTCTTATAATGCGTGACCAGAACTGTACGCAATACTCCAAGTGCAGCCGCACCAGAGTTTTGTACAATTGCAACATGACCTCACGGCTCCGAAATTCAATCCCTCTACCAATAAAAGTTAACACACCGTACGCCTTCTTAACAACCTTATCAACCTGTTTGCCAACTTTCAGGGATCAATGCACATGTACAATGAGATCTCTCTGCTCATCAACACTACTAAGAGTCCTTCCATTAGCCCTATATTCTGTACTCCTGTTATTCTTACCAAAGTGAATCACCTCACACTTTTCCGTATTAAACTCCATTTGCCACCTCTCGGCCCAGCTCTGCAGCTTATCTATGTCCCTCTGCAAACTGTAACATCCATCCTCACTGTCTACAACTCCTCCAACTTTGGTGCTGTCAGCAAATTTACTAACCCATCCTTCTACACCCTCATCTAGGTCATTTATAAAAATGACAAACAGCAGTAGCCCCAAAACAGATCCTTGAGGTGCACCACTTGTAACTGAACTCCAGGTTGAATATTTCCCATCAACCACCACCCTCTGTCTTCCATCAGCTAGCCAATTCCTGATCCAAACTGCTAAATCACCCTCAATCCCATGCATCTGCATTTTCTGCAGTAGCCTACCATGGGGAACCTTATCAAACGCTTTGCTAAAATCCATATACACCAAGTCAACTGCCTTACCCTTATCCACCTCTTTGGTCACCTTTTTAAAAAACTCGATAAGGTTTGTGAGGCACGACCTACCCTTCACAAAACCGTGTTGACTATCCCTAATCAATTTATTTCTCTCTAGATGATTATAAATCCTATCCCTTATAATTCTTTCCAAAACTTTGCCCACAACTGAAGTAAGGCTCACCGGTCTGTAATTCCCAGAATGGTGTCTACTCCCCTTCTTGAACAAGGGGACAACATTTGCTATCCTCCAGTCTCCTGGCACTATACCTGTAGCCAATTACAACATGAAGATCAAAGCCAAAGGTTCTGCAATCTCCTCCCTAGCCTCCCAGAGGAGCCTAGGGCAAATCCCATCCGGCCCAGGGGACTTATCTATTTTCATACTCTCAAGAATTGCTAACACCTCCTCCTTATGTACCTCAATCCCGTCTAGTCTACAACCCTGTATCGCAGTATTCTCCTCGACTACACTGACTTTTTCCCGCATGAATAAAACACTTCTCCTTCAAATGGATTTAGGACAACTAGCCTTGGCCCCACCTGCCCGGCCTTGCTTGTGGCATTGTGTGTTTAATTCTCTTGGAAAGCTTTGCAAGATTGTATTTGTTAGCAGTCAGTTTATTTAATGGCAAGCCATCAATGCTTTATTAGCAAACTGCACACATATTAGCAATGGAACATGTCCTCTCTGGTGGAGGGTATGTTGGAGCAGATAAAAGGCTCATGGTTGGCAAGATGTATTGAACAGTGTCTCACCAGGAATCATTGCTGGGGCCACAATCTTATATAATGACTTGGATGAATGGACCATAGGGATGATTACTAAATTTGCTAATGAAACAAAGATAGGCAAGAAACTAAGTTGTGAAGAGGACATAAGGCTATGAAAGGGTATAGGGAGGTTAAGTGAGTGTGCAATGATCTGGCAAATAGAGGAAAATGTGGGAAAATATAAAATTGTCCATTTTGGCAAGAAGAATGAAAAAGAAGCTGAATATCTAAATGGGGAGAGATTGCAGAGCTCTAAGATGCAGTGGGTGTCCTAGCTTATGAATAACAAGAGGTGAGCGTGCAGGTAAAGCAAGAAACTAGGAAAGTGAATAGAATATTTATAGCAGGAGGAACTGAATATAAAAGTAGAGATGTTATGCAGGACATTGGTGAGGCCACATCTGGAATACTGTATTCAGTATTAATCTCCTTATTTAAGGAAGAGCATTGGAAGCAGTTCAGAAAAGATTTGCTAGACTAATACCTGGGATGGGTGTGTTGTCTTATGAGGAACGACTGGACGTTGTTTCATTAATATTCACCAAAAGCATGAAAGTTAAAAGGAATCTGTAAAATCTCACTTATTTCTGAACAAATTGTAACATGTTATTTAAAATCTGATGATTAAAGACATATTCCAATACATTTCGTTGATACAGTTGGATTACAAAAGCATCATGAAACTTTCAAACCCTCTTGCCCACATAGTGCCAGAAGGAAACCTCCAAACCCACTGATATTCATTTTATCTCCTTGCCAACAGTCCAGAAATGTTGATCTCATCCAGGCTGCAAGTTTAAGGGCACTTTTGGCAGATTTCCACCTATTTAGAGAAAAATTTCTGTCAGATTGTTTGAACATTTCATTCATTATGACAACACAAAGATTTCCACCTGCAAGATCATGTTATTCTTCAGACAGAGAATTGAGATATTTCATCACAAAAAGCAGCTTTAATTGTAGCTCAATCTCAGAATAAGACATAAATTAGACTTTCATTCCTATTAGCATTATTGGAACTGTCATGAGCAGAGTTGAGGAGGGTTGCCAATGTGTGGAATTTTTGGTGAATGCTGTGGCCATGGAAGTCCGATTTGTTGTGCACTACTAATATCTGTGGACTAGGCTAAATCTTAAAACAGATGAAAATCATGAGAAACACACAAAGTTTTGAAGAACTTTGCGGCTGAGATTGGTGACATATATGCTGAGTTGACTGCCAACCCAATTGGAAAGATCTGAAATAGTCATATCTGCCATGTAATGCGTAATTTATAGGTTAAACCAGTCCAAGTAATAAACAATTTATTAATGAACCCACATGAAGGCTTGCAGTCAAGTACATAGTCACAAAAATGGAAAAAATTCTAGTTATTGAGGTGGTTCTTATCTCATCCTTAGTCAAATCACAAATCAGTTTTTTTTGTTCACGTGACACACAGTGAATTTACACACAGCAGGTAACCCGCACAGGACTCCATCACCTTCCTAGCTTTCATCCTAATGCTTCCTCTTTTTGTAAGAACTCAGCACCCTGTTTTTGTAGTCTGATAAGGCTGACCAGCTGATGCTTGCTTGCACTGATTCCTCATTGATTTGTCATATGACTTCCTGTGGCCATCTTGGTAAGCATGACTATACTCAGCAGCCATGCTGAATACGGGTTGGTTATGATCTAGAAAATGGAGGAGCGAGTGTTGGAAATATTCCAGCCCCTTGTGGCATCACACAGTGTAAAACTATCTTATATTAATGATTTCTAGTTTTGTTGTTTCATACAATGGGAACTGTCTATTCTATCAAAACTTTTCCAAACTTTAAGCTACCCCTCTCAGCTTTTCTTTCCAAGAGTAAAGAGACCAAGCATGTTCCTGATAACTTCATAGTTATGGTTTCATTTTTGTAAATCATTTTGCACTCTCTCCAGTGTATCATTATTGTTTTTATAATATGGAAGCCAAAACTACAGGCAGTAATTGTGGCATTGTTAATAAAATAATCATGAATTGATATTTTTATTTAGACCGTATGTAACATTTTGAAGTCAATGTATACTGCTACAAACACTTCAAAAATTCTGAAGGTATACCTAGCTGTGACGAACATATTATGAGGTACATTAAAGTACTACGTATAGACTTATTAGCAAATTTGCAACCCATGGATAAAGGGGCAGGGGCAACATGTATACACAATTGGCTAAGGGATAAAATATGTTTTAAATTCATTCATGGGATGTGGGCAGCATTTGTCATCCATGCCTAATTGCCCTTCAGAAGGTAGTGGTGAATTACCTTTGCGAACTGCTGCAGCCCATCTAGTGTAGGATCTCTCACAGGATTTTGACCCAGTGACAGTGAAGGAATAGTGATATATTCCCAAGTCAGGATGGCGAATCATTTCAATCAGAACTTCCTGTGGAGGTGTTCCCATGCGTCGGCTGCCCTTGTTCTTATAAATGATTACAGTCATGGGTTCGGAAGGTGCTGTTTAAGAAGGCTTGTTGAGTTTCTGCTGTAATCTTGTAGATGGTACACACAGCTGCCACTGTTACCAGTGGTGAAGGGAGTGAATGTTTGTGAATAGGGTACCAATCAAGTCGGCTGGTTTGTCTAGGGTGGTGTCAGTCTTGACTGTTGTTGGAGCTACACGCATTCAAGCAAGTTGAGAGTATTCCTTTACACTTCTGGCTTGTGCCTTGTGAATGGTTGTAAGACTTTGGGGAGTCAGGAGGTGAGTTACTCACCACAGGATTCCTCCTAGCCTCTGCTTTGTTCTTGTTACAACAGTAATCAGAATGGTTGGGGTGTGGAATACACTGCCTGCTGTGATGGTGGAGTCAGACACTTTTGGAACTTTTGAGTGGTCCTTGGCTAGGCACATGGAGCACACCATAATTATAGGGAGTGGGTTAGCTTTGGTTTAGACATAGCTTGGCACAACATTGAGGGCCGAAAGGCCTGTACTGTTCTATGATCTATAGTATTTATATTGTGAATCCACTTCAGTTTCTGGTCAATGATGACCCCCAAGATGTTGATATAATACAGATATAAATTAATAAACCACTGGTTGGACCTAAACTGAAGTATTGTATCTGATTCTGGCCACCATATTTTAGGAAAGATGACAGTGATTTGGAAAGGATGGGGAGGAGATTAAATAGAATGATACCAGGAACATGCAGTTTAAGTGATGTGAAGACACTGAAGAAGCCCCTTTGAGTTGAGAAAGTTGAGAGATTTAGTAAAGGTGTTCAAAATAATAAATGGTTTTGATAGACTAAAGAAGAACCTGTTTCCAGTGGCAGCAGAGTTGATAATCATAAGGCACAGATTCAAGATAGCATTATTTTTTGTTTTACACAGAATTGCTAAGAACTGGAAAGCACTGTTTTAAAGGGTGTGGCAGAAGAAAAAATTGGGGTGATCTTACCAGAATGTGAACGAGAGGGAAAAAGGGAGTTTCAGACTTGTTTTTTCAGTGAGTTAAAAAATTCAATGTTATGACACTTAAGTCAAAAAAAAAGCCAAGATGCAGCTCTCACAGGTAAGGGGTGGGACGGAGCCTATTCTCACCAGTGAAGCCAGCTGCTGATCTCCAGGGATGCCATTGTGCAGGTGACCTGATCTCCCAGTCTACTGTGTACAGAGTGTACTGGGAGATCTCCTGTCACTCTCCCACCTCCCACCCCTCCCCCACAGGCATCGGGACCCACTGCTAATCGCTCCCTGTGCTGGGTTCCCTCAACTCCCTGGACATACTCCCCCAACCCTCCCCTCCCACCGATCTATGAATGGGACCTGCCATCCATGCAGATTTCCCCCACAGAGCCCCCCTGCCTCCACTGCCCTGACCCCTCTCAGGCCCTGCCCTCTTGGCCTGAAGAGTGCTAAGGTGCCCAGTGGGCAGTGCTAGGGCTCCAGATGGGTATTGCCAGAGTGCCAGGCTGGCACCTGTCAAGGAGCACTGTCTGGCCCTGATCCCAACAACCCAGGGAGTCTCCATTCTCACTGACGAGCCCATCACATCCTGTCCTCCTGGGGGGACCATGTGATCCTCACTGGGGAGGACCTCAACCAGCAAGTGGGTAAGGGTAAGTGAGCCCGGACAATACCATCTGGCATCACTAATACGTAAATTAACTAATGCATATTGAAATCGGTGCAAAGCTGATTTCGCCCACAAATCAGTGGTGGTAATATTATGAGTGTCAAAAGAACTGGGCTCAAACTCAATATTTTGACTTTCACAATCTTACCACCTCACCTAGCTGATCAATTGGAGGGGCAAGCTAGTAAGATCACCGTCTTAATCTTTCCAATTAGAACTCTGATATTTTTGAAAGAGAAAAATGTGTAGGGCTATGGAGAAAAGACAGGGGAAGGGGACTTAATGCAAAAGCGAAATCTGAAATAAAGACAGAGAATATTGGGCTGATAATGACCTTTCATCAGAATTAGATTGGTCAATGTGAAATACCAATTCTGTTGCTCTCCACAGATGCTGCTGAGACCTGCTGATTGTTTCCAGCATTTTCAGTTTTTTTTAATGGGGGTGGTGGGGGAGAGGGGGGGTGGTACTAATTCAATAGCTGTTCCAAAGCATTGGCAGAAGCATGATAGGCTGAATGGCTGTCTTTTGTGCTGTACCATTCTACAGTTTGGCTGGATTGTGACTATAGATTCGTCCAATAAAATACAAACATGCAAAATACAGAGAAAGTATCTTTAATTCATCAAGTCTACCTCATCGAACCATGGTTCAATCATATACACCATTTTCCTTATCCACAAGTCATGTAATCTCTCTGGAAGATAAATGTGGGATTTTTATTGATTTTCTTCTTTACATTCACAAAGAAAGCATGCCATAATAGCTGGTCTGTTCTGAGAAATTTGTCCGTAAAATTTCTTTTGTCAATGCCACGCTGAGTAAGCTGAGGAATGTAGGAGACAACATAGTTGGATTCTTCCACTTGATAGTCCCATTCCTGAGGCACAGTATCAAGCTTCCACTGACTATGCCTGACAGCAGCATATTTGAGTTCAGAGGGAAGAAAGATGATGGATACTGGATGAACACTTTCTCTGAATGAGGAAGATGTTACTTTCTTTCCTGAAAAATGCTTCACATACTCTCAATCCTGGAAGAGACTTTATCTAAATAAAGTCTCACGTTAGGTGAGAACAGATATTTTTTGATAAGCTTTGGCTGATGAATCCAAACAACATTTTTTGATAAAAATATGATATCTACAACCAACAGCCCTTAGGTATTTGTGAACTCAATGCCCTTTGATATCACCCATGAGGTTATAACACCATAAAGTGTAAATGTTTGGAAAAAATGTTCAAAATGACACAAATCACTGATTTACAAACTGTCCATGTAGAATAAACGTGATGGCTTTCTTAGCATTAGAGTCTTGAACTGGATGCTCAATTTCCAATTCATGAGGAGGCAGGCAAAAAGATAGAAAGCAATTTTTTGATGTAGGTAAAAAAAGTCAGCAGTTACTTTAAACACCAGCATGTGAAGATAATATAAGGTCACAAAGGACATTTTCATTCTCCCAAAATGGATTACTAATTAATTAACATTTAAGCAGGAAAAGAAGATATTTCGAAACAGGCATGATATGCATATTGTATTCTAGTGCTTAGGGATACTGGAAATATGCAATCTATGAATAGCCTGTACTTTATCATTGCAAACTTATTTCTTCAATTGCAACCTAAATTGTATGTTATTTGAAATTCACTGAGAGAATTGGTCTTCATTTTAATCATGTTGTCAGGTTACATTGCTCATGGTACTGCTATCCCGTAGAAGTCATGATCTGCTTCATTGAAACATTTGTATGAGCAAAGCAAGGCTCGGACAGGAACAACTTGAACAGGACTGGTTATGTGAATTTTCTGAAAGATAAAAAAGAAACTATAAACCACAAAACAATATGATACGCTTCATTTTCACCTGAAAACATTTTTTACATTAAATCCATAGAATAAATTACAGTTGGTACTGAAAACCTTCCCTTGCATTTATTAATTTTTATTGAATTATTTTCATATGAAGTAAACTCCTTCAGTGATCTGCCAATTTGACTATGCTATGATGGTTTTAATCAACAGAATAGTTAAAAATTACTAAATTATTACACTGATTCAATTTTCCTTCCCCATACACATTACCTTTTATATATATTTTTGTAATATCAGTAACTTTAAAGTAAAATAGATAAAAATTGCACAATAGCCGAGAGATCAATACGCTCTGAATTTCTGCAGGCCATCTGTTATGATCTAACTTCCAGGGTGCAGCTGTTGGTTACCTTTAGTGCTGATCCGACAGAAATGTAGGATCAGAAGGATAATCGCAGCAATAGGAGCACATAATGGGTGCTCTGTTTCAACTTCCTTCAATTCCAAAAAATGGGCCTTCTCTACATCAAAAAGCTTGTTGAAATAGCCTAGTTGCTCCTGTAATAAAAAGGCTGAAAATCCTATCAAGATTTTTTCTAAATTAAAGCAAAGATTTAAATCTGCAGATTTTATAACCTAGGCTTGTCCTCCAGGGTGGGTTCCATTTCAACTGGCTGCCACAACTGTATTCATTCAGCATACTGGCCAGGAATCAGGAGGCTGCAGGCAAGGAAATTTATTTCATGAAATTGGAAATCCTATCTCTAGCCTATACTCCCTTAGAGAGGAGATCCACACTGGGGAGAGAGATAATTTCACCAAGGGTGTGTGGAAACTTCCAGAGAAAGCCAGGATTCATAAAGCTTGTCAGTACTAAGAAAAGCTAAGATTAGCTGGTTCAAATGTCAGCTGTGTGGTAACCGGAATCTGGATGGGCAGAAGGTGATCAGCAGGAGTGTAAGTGGTGGCTGGCAGCAGCTGTAGCTTATTGCAGAACCTGAAGGAGCATTCCTGCTGCTCCCACCTCTATAGTAAGGGGTAAGGAAATAAAAAAATGCCACTGACATTTTGGGACACAACCTATAGCAGTAGTTTAAGGACCACAAGATTTGCTGCCACACATTTGAGAACAATGATTGCAGCACGTATGACATATGCTAGTGTCTATTGATAACAAATTTAGATTTGATTTGGTTTATTATTGTCATATGTATCAGCATACAGTGAAATGTACTATTTCTTGCACATTATACAGACAAAGCATGCCGTTCATAGAGAAGGAAATGAGAGAGTGCAGAATGTAATGTTACATTATAGCTAGGGTGTAGAGAAAGATCAACTTAATGAAAGGTAGGTCCATTCAAAAGTCTGATGGCAGCAGGGCTGTTAATGAGCCGGTTGATACGTGATCTCAGATTTTTGTATCTTTTTCCTGACGGAAGAAAGTGGAAGAGAGAATGACCGGGGTGCGTGGGGTCTTTAATTATGCTGACTGCTTTGCCGAGGCAGCGGCAAGTGTAGACAGAGTCAACGGTTGGGAGGCTGGTTTGCGATATGGATTGGGCTAAATTCATTTGTAGTTTCTTGCTGTCTTGGGCAGAACAGGAGCCATACCAAGCTGTGATACAACCAGAAAGAATGCTTTCCATGGTGTATCTGTAAAAGTTGGTGAGAGTCGCAGCTGACATGTCAAATTTCCTTAGTTTTCTTAATTTTCCTTAATTTTAAAGCAAGCTGCCTGCTTGCACGTGCAAAGAGCATAGTACCTATTTCACAATGGGCCTTGGACACCTAGTGCAGGAGGAGTCTTCATTAGTATGATGCAGAATGCGAACACATATCATTTCCATATTGAACATTCAAGTTATTTCTCTTGGAAACTTTGTAAGCTTATTTTCTGTAATCAAGTATTTCATCCAAATATCTACTCCATGTCTAATTCTATATGTACACACATATAATACTTGAAACAAAACATTTTACCTTTTTTAAATCAACGAAGCTCACACATTCAAGCCAAGTGTTCAGAAAACTCTGTTTACACACAGCGCATAAGCTTGCATGACCCAATATTTTTCTTGCTTCTGGGTAATATTTAAGAATGTTATTGAATGATACATCCTTTTGCTCATTCAGTATATACCTTGCTGTAATTTCCTTCAAATTATAAACAGAATATGCAATTAGGTGAGCAACAGTGGAATTATGTATTGTCGTTTCACTAATCAGAATCCAGCTTACATTAATTAGATGAAATTTACTCTCAGACTGTGGTGACAATCCTAAATGAAATGATTTTGGATTGTACCCAGTTTCAATTATTAATGCATATAAATCCACATTACATAACTGCCCATATTTTGCTAACAATTGTAAGTTGTTAGTTTTAATTAGTGGCTACAATTGGGTGACCGGTATGAGGAATGGAAATGCTAAATGAAGAATAAAGCTGTCTACGGATTCCGCCAAATAACATATTAGCTAAATGCATTGCACATTTTAATGATGAGCTTTAGAAACTAGAAGTAAAATCTACATTTGTACTGAATTAGCTAAATCTTATAAAGGCATCCTTGCCTTTATAGAACACGGCATAGAGTATAAAAGTTGGTGTATGATGTTGCAGCTATATAAAACGTTGGTTGGGCCACATTTGGAATACTGCATCCAGTTCTGGTCGCTGCACTACCAGAAGGACATGGAGGTTTTGGAGAGAGTACAGAAAAGGTTTACCAGGATGTTGCCTGGTATGGATGGTCTTAGTTATGAGAAGACATTGGGTAAACTGGCGTTGTTCTCCCTGGAAAGGAGGGGCAACCTAATAGAGGTGTATAAAATTATGAAGGGCATAGATAGGGTGAACAGTGGGAAACTTTTTCCCAGGTTGGAGATGACAAACACAAGGGGTCACAGGTTCAAGGTGAGGGGGGCAGGGTTAAACACAGATGTCAGAGGGGCATATTTTACACAGACGGTGGTGGGGACCTGGAATGCATTGCCAAGCAGGGTGGTGGAGGCGGACATGCTGAGATTGTTTAAGACTTATCTGGATAGTTACATAAACAGACTGGGAATGGAGGGATACAAATGAATGGTCTAGTTGGGCGCATGAGCGGCACAGACTTGGAGGTCCGAAGGGCCTGTTTCCTGTGCTGTATTGTTCTTTGTTGTTTGTTTATCTTAACTAGAGTGGCAGCCAAGGACTGAATGTGCTCTCACCACTTTCAGGCTAAGGATGAGAGTGAAATCATGGTGAATGCCCAATTGCTATCTAGTAATTTTCATAATGAAAATTCTCATATATTGGTGCTGGAGTGGGAGGATCTGGCTTTATGTGATGCTGGAAACCTAAAATAAGGAAACAGAAAACGCTGGAATTTTTCAGCGGGTCTGGTAGCATCTGTGCAAAGAGAAACAGAGTTAACGAATTGCAGCTCAATGACCTTTCCTCAGAAATGGCTCTGACAGCAAGTGGTAATGCTGTTTCTCTCTCCACCAATGTTTCCACACATGCTAACTATTAGCATTCTTCTCTGCTTTTAAATCAAACGGTCTATTGAGCAATCTTAAACACTGTTGCCCCTTTTCTCAGTGGCATCTTAACATAAGTATTTTCAACATGAACTGTACAGGTGAGAAGTATTCAATTTAAAAAAAAATATTTATATATATACACAGCTTTTTGGTAGCTTTAAGTTGGTGGCAAGCCCTATAACATCCACACAATCACAGTTGAATAACAAACATTACCATTGGTAGGCTTAAGGGTGGCATAGTGGTTAGCAATGCTGCCTCACGACGCCAGGGATCGGCCTTGGGTGACTTTGTATGGTGTTTGCTAGTTCTCCCTATATCCGCATGGGTTTCTCGTGTGCTCCAGTTTCCTTCCTCAGTAGAAGAACGTGCAGATTAGGTGGATTGGCCATAGTAAATTGCCCTTCATATGTGTAAATTAGGAGGATTAATGGGGTAAATATGCGGAGTTATGGAAATGGGACAGGTGGTGGGCCTGAGGAAGATACTCTCTGTCAGAGTCAGTGCAGACTCAATGGACCAAATGGCCTCCTTCTGCTCTGTAGGCGTTCTATGATTCTATGTACACAAAATTAAAATTTGGCACGTTGCTGGCAACTTTATGTTGAGCAAAAGAAGAGCAAAGAGTGAAACCACACATTAGGCAGAAAAGAAAATCATTTTTAATTCATGGGACATCTGTGGAAGCCAATAATGAAATAACAGATGCTGCACAAATTTCACTGGCAGCTGCCCACAATTCCTAACATTTACTCTTGCCAGCTCACCAGTTGTAGAGGAATTTTTGCAGGGCATACATTGGGATTTCAGCAATGAGACCAGCTGATTATATGTTCTTTCACTCTCCTTATGTCTGTGTTTACTCACAACACCTGCACTTGATTCAAAAACAGCTGATAACACACACTGTTGCCAATTATTGGGCTGCATGCTGCATTAAAAATACACATTTCACTTGTTCAAGATCTGCTTTTGTTGGCCTATTTCAAATCCACAATAGAAGACCTGGAAGGCCTCTGGCATCACTACAAGTTCCTGCATTCAGTAAAATGCTGCAATTTGCAGCCAGTTTAAACAAACATCAGGGGAGGACAATCATGAGAGATTTCCATATTGACCCCCAACAAGTATCCAGATGTGCAAACAACATGATAAGAAACAATGAGTAGTTGTTTTATAAAGACACGGGGCTTAGAAATTCAAAAATGTTACATCTATTTACAGGCTTAAATTAGGTGCTAATGCATACAATATGGCAGGCAGCATTTGTGCACAAGTTTTGAGCGGGAAGTTTACCACTTGCCATATTGGTATAGGTAAGAGGTATCCAGGCGTCACAACTGAAACAGGAAATGGGCCCTTTGCATGTGCAAACAATACTTCAACTCATCCAAAAACAGAGAATTAATTATCCTCAGTTTTTGAATTGTACTCCCTAGAATAAGATGTAAAACTGATATGCCGGAATGTCAATAAAATTAGAAAATTATACTGGTTGGAATTCTCCCGTCCTGCCCACCACTGGAATTGTAGCGGCTGGGTGCGGACCATGCAAAGGTCCACTGACCTTGGGGGGAATTCTCTGGTTTTAAGGCGAGTGCAGCCAGAGAATCCTGCCCACTGTCATTCTTGATACTGGGCTTTTCCTGCATGGTAAAAGAAGACAGTATAATGTGAAGATTCATCTGTGCAGAAGATATCTGCAGCAATAGCCAATCATATATATTTGAGGGAATTCAGTACATCCTAACTCTCTGAATTCACTTGGAGAATACTACTATACCGGGGGAGGTAAGCTTGAAAACAGGCGAGAATCACCCTCATTTTCTGGGTGAGCTCTCAGACATGACCTAATGCTACTTTGCCTGTTTTTTTGGGCAGCCCACCACCTGCCCCATTTCCATAACTCCACATATTTACCCCATTGTGTGCTAATCACTGCCCCAATTTCCTCCACCCCAGACGGTCACCAACCCAGCCAATCCCTGAGCAGAGTGCATAGCTCCCCCTCCTGTCATCCTCCTCTTAGGCCCTGCCCCTTTCAGACTCCACACCTTCCTTTAGGCCCCTGCCCTTTGGCACTGCCTGCTGCCTAGTGGTCAGTGCCAAGATGCTGAGTGAGCAGTGTCAAACTGGCAATGCCTGGCTGGCATTGCCCCCACCCAGACCATCTGGTCAGCCTCAATGGCCTCCAGTTCCATCGGTGAGACCATCACAACAAGTCCCATTGCTGGACCACACGTGACTCTCATTGGTGAGGACTCCACTGGTGAGGCTGTCAAGGCAAGTGAGCTTGGTGATTCTACCACAGGGTACCACAGGGTTCAGTCCTCAAGCCCCAACTATTTACAACCTATATTAATAAGTTGGGTGCATATATAGAAGGTACTATAGCCAAATTTACAGATGACACTAAAATGGGTTGTGTAGTATGTTGCAAGAAAGAAATAAGAAAAGTACAAATGGATAAGTCTGAGTAGTGTTGAGGAGCAGAAGGATCTTGGGGTCCGGGTCCACAGGACTCTTAAATCGGCC
The DNA here is from genome assembly GCF_965287045.1 of Carcharhinus amblyrhynchos. Lineage (NCBI taxonomy): Eukaryota > Metazoa > Chordata > Chondrichthyes > Carcharhiniformes > Carcharhinidae > Carcharhinus > Carcharhinus amblyrhynchos. The sequence continues at coordinate 85,826,617 of NC_137331.1, read as the reverse complement.
TCGCAGGTGGAGGAGGTGGTCAAGAAGGCGTATGGTGTACTGGCCTTCATTAATCGAGGGATTGAGTTTAGGAGTCGGGAGGTAATGCTAGAACTTTATAAGACCCTTGTCAGGCCTCATTTAGAGTATTGTGTGCAGTTCTGGTCGCCTCACTATAGGAAAGATGTAGAAGCTATTGAAAGGGTACAGAGGAGATTTACAAGGATGTTGCCTGGACTGGGAGGCATGCCTTATGAAGTTAGGTTGAGGGAGCTGGGACTCTTTTCCCTGGAGAGACGAAGGTTGAGAGGCGACCTGATAGAAGTTTACAAAATGTTGAGAGGAATAGATAGGGTGGACTCTCAGAGGCTATTTCCCCGGGTTGAAATGGTCGCTACGAGAGGACACAGATTTAAGGTGCGGGGAGGGAGGTTCAGAAGTGATGTTAGGGGTAAGTTTTTCACTCAGAGGGTGGTGAGTGAATGGAATCGGCTGCCGTCAGTGGTGGTGGAGGCGAACTCGCTGGGGTCTTTTAAAAGACTCCTGGATGAGTATATGGGGTTTAATGAGATTGAGGGTTATAGATAGGTCTGTAGGTTGGTAGGTGATGATGTGATCGGCGCAACTTGTGGGCCGAAGGGCCTGTTTGTGCTGTAGTGTTCTATGTTCTATATGGGTAGGTTAGGTGAATGGGCCAAAATCTGGCAGACAAGAGTATGATATGGATAAGTGTAAAGTTATACATTTTGGTCAGAAAGCAAATGGAATTTTGGCATTTATTGCTGAAGAAATATAGTATAAAAGTAGGGAAATGTTGCCGTAAATGCACAAGGCATTAGTGAGGTCACACCTGGAGTATTGTGCACAGTTTTGTTCCCCTTACTTGAGGAGGGATATAGTTGCATTGGAGGCAGTTCAGAGGTTCACTAGATTGATTTCAGAGATGGGGGGGTTTGTTTTATGAAGTGAGGTTGAGCATTTTAGGCCTATACTTGCTGGAGTTTAGAAGAATGAGAGGAGATCTAATTCAGATATATAAGTTGCTAAAGGAGATTGACAGGGCAGATTTAGACAGACTGTTTCCTCTAATGGGCAATCTAGAACAAGAGGCCGTAGTTTTAGGACAAGGCGTAGCAGATTTAAAGTAGAGTTGAGGAGAAATTACTTCTCTCAAAGAATGGTTGTGAATCTGTGGAGTTAACTACATCACAGTGCGGTGGAAGCCGTGACATTGAGTAAATTTAAAGAGGAGATAGACTGATTTTTGATTAGTAATGGGTTAGGGAAATCGGGCAGGAAAATGGAGATGAGACAAGACAAGGTCAGCCATGATCATAGTGAATGACAGACCAGGCTCAAGGGCTGAATTACCTACTCCTGCTCCTTGTTCTTATATTCTCTAACTATTCATATACAGAAATTACCTTGCAATATTTTAAGAATGCAGTACAACTTGTAAACTAAGAGAATGAAAAAAACGTGCATTTAAATGGGATGTCCTAGAGTGCTGTGCAGTTGATGAAGTATGTTTGAAGTGCAGTCAATGTTCTCATGTAGGAAACTGTGGCCAGATTAGCACAGCAAGATCCCAAAAACTGAAATGTGATAACAACTTGATAATCTGCACTTGTGCTATTGAACAGTGATAAATATTGGCTACAGAAAACTACCCTGCTCTCCTTTGAAACAGTGCCATGGTACCTTCTGTTCCCACCAAAAATGTTTTATAGGACCTCAGTTTAACACCACTTCATGTCACCTCTAACAGTGCAATCCACCCTCAGCACTGACTGTCCTTTAATACATTACCTCATCATAAGAACATAAGAAATAGGAGCAGGAGTAGGCCAACTAGCCCTTCGAGCCTGCCCCGCCATTCAATAAGATCATGGCTGATCTGTCGTGGCTCAGTTCCACATTCCCGCCCTCTCCCCATAACCCTTAATCCCCTCTCTTATCAAAAACCCATCAACCCGCGTCTTAAAAATATTTAGCGAGGTAGCCTCCACCACTCCAACGGGCAGAGAATTCCAGAGATTCACCACCCTTTGAGTGAAGAAGTTCCTCCTCAACTCCGTTCTAAACCGTCCCCCCTTTATCTTGAGGCTGTGCCCCCTAGTCCTACTGTCCTTTCTGAGCGGGAAGAGTCTCTCCACCTCTATCCTATCCATCCCATTCATCATCTTATACGTCTCAATGAGATCTCCCCTCATTCTTCTAAACTCTAACGAGTACAAGCCTAATTTATTCAGCCTCTCCTCATAGCTCAACCCCCTCAACTCCGGTATCAGCCTAGTAAACCTCCTCTGCACTCCCTCCAAGGCCAAAATATCCTTGCGTAAGTACGGCGCCCAAAACTGCACACAGTACTCCAGCTGCGGCCTCACCAATGCCCTATACAGCCGCAGCAAGACCTCCCTACTTTTATATTCAATCCCCCTCGCGATGAAGGCCAGCATCCCATTCGCCTTCCTGACCACCTGCTGCACCTGCAAGCTGGGTTTTTGCGACTCATGCACAAGGACCCCGAGGTCCCTCTGCACCGTCGCCTGCTGCAGTTTTTCTCCACGTAAGTAATAATCCTTCCTACCATTCTTCCTACCAAAGTGGACCACCTCGCACTTGCCAACATTAAATTCCATTTGCCATTTCCTGGCCCATTCGCCCAGCCTATCTAGATCCTTCTGTAGACTCTCACCACCCTCCGCACAATTTGCCTTTCCACCAATTTTGGTGTCATCAGCAAATTTCGACACCCTACACTCGGTTCCCTCCTCCAGATCATCTATATAAATGGTAAATAGTTGAGGCCCCAGCACCGACCCCTGGGGCACTCCACTAGTCACCATCCACCAATCCGAATAGCACCCATTGACCCCCACTCTCTGCCTCCTATTTGACACAGTAACAAGTCTGACAACACCAGGTTTTAGTCCAACCGATGTATTTGATAATAGACTCACAAGCTTTCGGGGTTAGTCCCTTCGTCAGGTGAATGGAGAGTTCTCACAAGCTTTCGGGGTTAGTCCCTTCGTCAGGTGAATGGAGAGAACTCTCCATTCACCTGATGAAGGGACTAACCCCGAAAGCTTGTGGACTAAAACCTGGTGTTGTCAGACTTTTTACTGTGTTTACGCCAGTCCAACGCCGGCATACCCACATTATGACTCCTATTTGACAACCAGTCCTCTATCCACGCTAACACCCTACCCCCAACTCCATGCCCCCTGACCTTCTGCAATAACCTCTTGTGAGGTACCTTGTCAAACGCCTTCTGAAAATCAAGAAAGACCACATCCACCGGCTCTCCTCTATCCACTGCCCTAGACACATCCTCATAGAACTCCAGTAAATTTGTCAGACACGACTTCCCTTTAACGAAACCGTGCTGCGTCTGCTCTATCAAGCAGTTTCCCTCAAGATGCCTCGCTATTTCCTCCTTGATGACGGATTCTAACATTTTACCTACAACAGACGTTAAACTAACAGGCCTATAATTCCCCGCCTTTTGCCTGGCACCCTTCTTAAACAACGGCGTAACATTAGCCGTTTTCCAATCTTCCGGCACTTCCCCGGAATCCAGCGACGTCTGGAAAATAACCACCAAGGCATCCACTATCACCTCCGCCATTTCTTTCAGGACCCTCGGATGCATTCCATCCGGTCCTGGGGACTTGTCCACAATCAGCCCCTCCAGTCTGTCGAGCACCACCTCTCTAGTAACAGTAATGTCATCGAGACCCTCCAGTCCTACCACCTTTCCATCTCTAACATCCGGCAAATTATTCACGTCCTCCTCCGTGAAGACCGAAACAAAAAAGTTATTCAAGACCTCAGCCATTTCCCCATCCCCTACCACTAAGTCCCCCTTCTCATCCTCTAAGGGACCAACGTTCACCCTAGCCAGCCTCTTCCTTTTTATATATTTATAAAAACTCTTGCTATCCTTTTTTATATTAAGCGCTAGCCCAGCTTCATAGTTTCTCCTACCCTTCTTTATCAACTTCTTTGTCAATCTTTGTTGACATTTAAACCTCTCCCAATCCTCTTCTTGCCCACTACTCTTAGCTACTCTAAACGCGTCCGCTTTTAATTTAACACTTTCCTTCACCTCTTTCGTTATCCACGGCTTATTACCTCTCCTCCTACGGTCCTTTTTGACCATCGGAATAAATTTCTGCTGAGCACCAAGAAAGATCTCTTTAAAGATCCTCCACTGCTCCTCAGCAGACCTACCTTACAACGCGCTCCCCCAGTCCACATTCGCCAATTCTTCTCTCATCCTACCGTACTCCCCTCTGTTCAAACAAAGGACGCATGTCCGGGAACCCACTTTCTCCTCCACCATACAATGATCACTCTCCCCAAGAGGATCCTTCACCGCAAGTTCCCTAATTCTACCCGCCTCATTACATAGCACCAGATCCAAGATAGCTTGCTCCCTCGTCGGCTCCAACACACACTGTTCCAGGAAACTATCCCGGCAGCATTCCAAGAACTCCTCCTCGAGCCCACCGCGTCCAACATGGGTCGACCAATCAATATGCAGATTGAAATCCCCCATAACTACAGCCGTCCCATTCCTGCACGCCGCACTTATTTGCGCGTTAACAGCCCGTCCCACCTCCAGATCATTGTTCGGGGGCCTATAGACGACACCCACCAGCGTCTTCCTCCCTTTGCTGTTCCTAATCTTTACCCACAACGATTCCACGTTCTGCTCCTTGGCTCCTATATCATCCCATGCTACCACCCTGATGCTATCCTAATATTCTCTCTTACCCTGCCTGTAATAGTTGCAATGCCTCAATGTTTTTGTTTTGTGCCTAACCTAATATTTGAAGTAAACTAGCTACAATTTAGCTTCCAGTTAATTTATTCCATTGTTTAACTATTGTTATCGTCAATAAAATGATGTTTTTGTAAAATGTTTTGCTGGCACATATTCCTTCCCAGTTTGTGGTTGGTGATGGAGTGTGTTTACTCTCTTCTACTCCACCCACCAACCAATATACCCTAGTTGTGAAGCTAAATCTACCATAGAAATCACCATAAGTATTGTATTATGTGGAATGGTGACAACTGCAAACTGTCCTAAAACTCAATTGCATTAACATTTGGAGTCATGCAATAGCAGTAGTGGTTAGATACAGTTTATATTTACATTTAAAATTAAAAATGCTGTCCAGGCAAATCAAATTTACTAATTTATAGTTCCAGCACAGCAAAACACTCCATCAACATAAGAAATATATGTGCATAAAATTAAGCTTTCCAACTTTAGATCAGAGAGAGAACTCTTGCCTCGGATGCCAGAAGGTTGAGAGTTCAAGTTACAGCTCAATATGACCTAATTATGGTCCAAAATGAAATTTGAACGCAGTTTTCATGGGTGCTGCATTGTTCAACACACCACCTTTTGGACAAAATGGTGAACTGCCACCATGGTTGTAAGTGAAAAATCTAATGACATCTCGTGAGGAAGAGTCCTGGTAAACATTTATCTCTCAGTCACTATTGCGAAAATGAATCTCTCTCTCACTGCTTGCTTTGCTGTTTGTGAGATCTTTATATGTGCAAACTAAATGCTACAAAATAGCTCAAAGTAATGAATCGAGAATTAAAAATCTAATGATGACCATGAACCATCGCCTATAAACCCCATCTGATTCATTAACATCCTTTAGGGAAGGAAATCTGTCATCCGTATCTGATCTAATCTGATCTGATCCACGTGACTCCAGACCCACGGCAATATGGTTGACTTTTAACTACCTCCGATATAGCCTAGCAAGCCACTTAGTTCAAAGGCAATTAGGAATAGGCAATAAATGCTGTCCCAACTAGTGAAGCCCACATCCCATGAATGATTTTTTTTTTTAAAAATTAACTGTTTAGAATGTTTTTAGGTCATGAAAGTACTAGATAAATGTTAATTATTCTTTCTGTTGCAAAACTGCATTGCTTGCACATAAAATTGAAGTGCAATGTCAAAATGAGGTACTTTGTAAAGGTATTCATTCATTAAAGAAAATTAACTAAAATTCCATTCATCATCTTGGATACATGTGGACCAAAAAGTACAAAGACAGGCACTTAACAAAACATTACGTTCCAGTGTGCCAATATCATAATCTTGTACTGTTAGCTCTGCACTATTGTCTTGTTAAGCAATTGATCTCACATGACTAGTCAAATTTTGATGAGCTGTCAATTCAAAATAATTTAATTGACAGTCAAATTTCAATATCTGCATCATTGCAACATTAAAAGTACACTGATTAAAAGTTGGATTGCAGTAGATTTCTCCATAATGCTCTCTCGATGGCTACAAGAATAATGATATTATGATAGAATGCTACGAAATTTATTTATTCACAATCTGTTTAATATTAGAAACACTGAAACATCGAAGCAGGAGTAGGCCATTCGGCCCTTCAAGCCTGTTCCACCATTCATTTTGAATATGGCTGGTCATCAAAATCAATATTCTGATCCTCTCTCCCCCATTTCCCTTGATCCCTTTAGCCCCAAGAATTATATTTTTTTTGTGAAACCACTCAATGTTTTGGCCTCAACTACTTTCTTCAGTAGTGAATTCCACAGATTCACCACTCTCTGGGTGAAGAAATTTCTCCTCACCTAAGTCCTAGAAGCTTTACCCCTTATCCTTAAACTATGATCCCTAGTTCTGAACTCCCCCACCATCAGGAACATGCTTTCCGAATCTACCCTGTCTAACCCTGTTAGAATTTATAAATTTCTATGAGATCCTGCCTCACTCTTTTAAACTCTACTGAATATAATCCTAACCGACTTAGTCTCTCCTCATATGACAGTCCTGCCATCCCAGGAATCAGCCTGGTAAACCTTCACTTGTACTCCCTCTATAGCAAGGACATCTTTTCTCAGATAAGGATGCCAAAATGCACACAATACTCCACATGTGGCCTCACCAATGCCCTATACAATTGCAACAAAATATCTGTATTCCTATACTCAAATCCTCTCGCTATTAAGGCCAAAATACTATTTGCCTTCTTTACTGCCTACTATACCTGCATACTTACTTTCAGCGACTGATACATGAGGACATATAGCCAATATTACCACTGCCAATCAGTAATATATAATTTCTTTCACTTTATGAATTATCACTTAAAAAGGTTTTAACAAAGAACTGTTTAAAAATAAGTTTAAAAAAGCCAAAAGGAATCACTGGTGAATTGTTGAGTGAAGGATATCCAAACATCAGTGTTTGCTACACTCATGGAATGTCAGAAATTATTCCTAATTGCTAGTATGCCAGAGATAGGTCTTGTGGTTTTGTGTGTCAACTGTTGCTGGATGATTTTCCTTTGCTGTATCCTTACATCTGGTATGTTCCAAATGAATAATAAAATTTGATACATACTTAAAGCACATGAAGGCGTTGTATACAGACATGGAGAGGAAACTGGTTGACAGACAGGAAACAAAGTAGGAATAAATGGGTCTTTTTCCTGAATGGCAGGCTGTGATTAGTGGGGCACCACAGGGATCAGTGCTAGGACCCCAGCTATTCACAATATATATTAATGATTTATATTAGGGAACTAAATGTAATATTTCCAAATTTGGAGATGACACAAGTTGGGTGGGAGGGTGAAGTGTGAGGAGGATGAAAAGATGCTTCAGTGGATTTGGACAAGCTGAGTTAGTGGGCAAATGCATAGCATATGCAGTAGAATGTGAATAAATGTGAGATTATCCACTTTGGTAGCAAAAACAGGAAGGCAGATTATCTGAATGGCTGTAAATTAAGAGAGGGGAATGCACAATGAGAACTTGGTGTCCTCATACACCAGTTGCTGAAGGTAAGCATGCAGATATAGCTGGTGGTAAAGAAGGCAAATGGTATTGGAAGGCCCCACCTGGAATAATGCATGGAGTTTTGGTCTCCTTATCTGAGGAAGAATGTTATTGCTATAAAAGGAGTGCAATGAAGAATTAACAGACTGATTCCTGGGATAGCAGGACTGATATATGACGACAGGTTGACTCAAATCAGATTATATTCACTGGACTTTAGAAGAATGAAGGGGGTATCTCATAGAAACCTATAAAATTCTAACAGGACTAGCTAGACAGGGTATATGCAGGAAGGGTGTTCCTGATGGTGGGGATGTCCAGACCAAGGATCATAGTCTAACGATTCGAGGTAAAATTTTTAGAACAGAGATGAGGAGAAATTTCTTCACCCAGAGTGTGGTAAACCTATGGAATTTGCTACCACAGAAAGCAAAACATTTTATGTTTTCAAGGAGGAGATAGATGTAACTCTTGGAGTGAATGAAATCAAAGGATGCGGGGGAGACTTAGGATCAGGCTATTGTGTTCATCATAACGAATGGTGGAGAAGGCTTGAAGATCCGAATGGCATACTCCGGTCCTATTTACTATGGCCACCAGAACAAGTCTTCAACAGCTGCAACAAATTGAATTCTGGCAGTAACTGAGCAATGAAAGAAAATTATCACAGCAACAGCCTTACATTGATAAAATCAAATTATTGCTAGAATCTGAAGAAACAGAATATGTTGGAAACTCTCAGCAGGTACAACAGCATCTGGGAGAGAAAATAGAAATAATGTTTCAAGGCTGGATGACCTTTCATCAGAATATTATACTGAGTCCTTTCATACATCCATTAAAAGTCAAGGGGAGGGATTCTCTTTTAATGGATGTGTGAAGGAGATCCTTGCACAAATCTTGATCCTTGCTTGAGCATTATGTACCTGTTTCTTCTGCAAGGACATGAGGGGGAGAGAGAGAAATAAATCATTGTTGTCTTGAATAAGCAAAGTCAACATCTCCAGATCATTAGAAATGGTTTCAGGAGTGGCATGTTCTCAGAGGCGTGAGCGAGTGTCCTGGGGGACAGACCATGCGAAGAGTCCATGGACCTCAGGTGGGATTCTCCGGTTTTAGAACCAGTGTGGCCAGAAAATCCCACCCAAGAAGAGGAAGTCGAAGATGATGTTAGAATGCCATAGTATGTGACATGTTGGTGATGACAAAATTGGCATTCAGCCTTCCAAGACTCTCTTATGAGCAAAGCCCCATTATGCATGCTTGGTTAAAAGTTCAGGCTCCCATTGAAAGAGTTATCTTTGTTGACAGAAATATAGGGAAGCAGAAACTTTGCTTGACTGGGGGCAACATGGTTGCACAGTGGTTAGCACAGCTGCATCACAGCACTATGGACTCAAGTTTGATTCTAGCCTTGGGTGACTGTGTGGAGTTAGCACATTCTCACCGCATGTGGATTTCCTTCAAGTGCTCTGGTTTCCTCCCATAGCTGAAAGACGTGAAGGTTAGGTAGATGGCCATGCTAAATTGCCTCTTAATGTCCACAGATGTGCAGGCTTAAGGAATTATGGGGATAGGGCACTGTGTGGACCTGGGTAAGATACTCTGTTGGAGAGTCGGTGTGGATTCAATGGGCAAAGTGACAGACTTCTGGTGTTATAATAAACTGTTTTTTCTTTAATTTCTAGTCAACTGTTCAATGTTTATTTGCACAAGTTACAGAGGTGCCAAACATTTTTACCTTCTGTTATTGATACTTCAAAGTTCATGGACATTTTTATACAGTTGCAGCAACAGCAGCTTTTTTTCTAAAGAAAATTATGAATGGAGGTTTTAGAACCAGTTCCACATACGCCATTGTTAGAATAGGCTCCATTAGTTCTATGCAACATAGAATGGACGTGGGAGTGCCATGGGTTGGCATGGAGGGAATGAAGGGTCATGGGGAGGTGGGGGGGGGGGGAGGGGGTGGAAGATGTAATGAGTTGGCACAGAGTTTATGCACATGCGTGATTTGGGATCTGTCTGCACATACATAGTTTAACGTTGTGAGTCCTTTGGGACAGGTGCCCAGTGCGCCAGATCACAGACCAAGGTGTAATGTGCCATAACAAGAGGAGCCCTGGGTAAGAGGATAGGACAGGGAGAGATCCCAAAGTGGTAAAGGGAACTCAGGGGAGAAAGGATAAGGAGAGGTCTGAGGGAGAGAAATAACTGGGGAAGGAGCCACTGGAAGGAGATCACCACTGTGACATGACCACAGGGATGAACCATCATGGCGAGAAACCACTGGGGAGAAGAGCAGAGAGAGGCTCCAAGCAGTAAAGGCGCTGTGATGCATTGGCTCCAAGTAGTGAAGTCTTGGGAAAAGGCCAAAAAAGGGCTCCAGAGCCATTTAAAAATGGCAGATGGGACCCACTTATGTGATTGCTGCTCCTGTTTCCAGTGCCGCCCAATTTTTGTTAATGTGTGATAAGGATGCTGGTAACAAGCCTGTACTTTGTACTTCCAACCTGGCCAGCTCTATTGTTGGGGTATATAATTTCTAAGCCCCACTATTTTCATACAGTGTCCCAAATTTACCATGTCTCATAGTTTATGGATCCTCAGAGGAGTTATGAGCCATATTCCAGATTCAGGTGTTATGATCCAGGACCAAGTTTTTGTACAATCTGGCTAAGGACAAGTAACCTTTTGTTTAAAATAGATAAAGTTTGAGATCCCAATTATTTGCTAAGAGAATAAAGCCACAAGACCTCAACACTTTTTGAGCAAAAGAAAATCAACTTTACTGTACAAAGTCAGAAATGTAAAACAATTTGCAATTGCTGTGATTTGCATTCACGTTTTCCGAGAGCGCAAATGGCAACCTGGGTGCAAAATATCGCAAGAATCTAAAAACGAGAATCCCTCAAATACTCATCCAACTTCCTTTTGAAATAGTCAATCAACTTGCTTCCGTCACCTTTGTAAGCAGCAATTCAAGGTCAGTACCATTCGCTGCATTAAACATTACTTTTCCACATTCTCCACTCCCCTGCACCGTTTGCCATAAACATTAAATCTATATCCCTTAGTTCTAGTACTAACAGCTAAGGGGAACCTTTGTCTATCTTATCTAAACATGTTTTAATCTTGTGATATCTTTATCAAATCTCCGTTCGACTTCTTTTGCTCCAATCTAACCTTGTAGCTAACATTTCGTAAGTCTGGACCCATTCTGGTAAATCTCCTCTACACTGTCTCAAGAACTCTCACATCTTTCCTATAGTGGAGCCCTAGTAGGATCCTATTGTGTGTGCTTCCATCAGCAACACGGGTAATCTCTCGCTGCACATTACAATCTCTTAAATTAGGTGACAGCGCAAACTTCAACAGCTGCAGGCAGGTCATGAACCTGGACCTGCATCCAAAAAAGGGTGCAAACTAATCTTTAGCCCATTTTACTCATCATTTATTTCATGTTCTCCTGTAAACCCTATACTTACAATTCAGTATTCAAAAGGTTACAACTTCAAAATTATATTTTTATTGCTTCAAAACAAAAATCCAACAACATCAGCGGTGTATGTTGCTAGATCATAGCCAAAATGGTTACTAAAGCCATGTCTACACATGGGATACTGAGGTGAACTAGTAGAGTTCAATCATTCTCTGAATGCAGACCAAAAAACAACTCCAGATTCCAGGAAATGTATTTAATTTGTAACAGAAGTTGAACTGAGTTCCTTCAATAAACACAATAAAAGCTATTCAGAAGAACAACATTGTTTAGCACTCAGTTCTAAAGTGAAAATGTAAAATTTTACACTCACTGCTCAAGTTGAGGTTTGTTGTTTGAGGAATTTAACACACAGCATTTTGATTTCTGTAGCTGGAAATGTAGTCTTTTCACAGAAATCACATAATGCTCTTTATTAATTATTTTCATGTATAACAAGAAGCAGGTGAATATTCAAGACATATGAATAAGTTCAGCAACCACCAACATTAACCATGAAAACATTTTACAACAGAACATGTTGGAAATACACAAGTCAGTCAGCATCTGTAAAGAGAAAACACAGATCACAATTTTCAAACGTGTAAATGTTTATTACACCAAGAACATAACCTGGATGCTCTCTTTACAGTTGCAATATATTTACAGCATTTTATTTTAGTTCTTATTCAGATTTTTGGAATTTACATTTTTCTTAATTTACTAAAGCATTTTATAACTCATCTTTGCAGCTTGCTGGTTTTTTTTAATGTTAATGGGCACAAGTTTTTTAGGCATGCAAAACCTTGCATTGGGTGCACTCATTCATTAAATATAGTTTGTAATCTCGGCTGAAATTTTAATCTAGTACTGTTGTGGAGCAGCATTGTTGCAAGTGCCATGCTTTAGTGGTGTTAAATATAGGCTTCATCCATTAAAGATTCCATGATACGATATGAAGAAAATGGAGTTCACCCAAATTGTGGTTTATCATTCTTTCAACAAGGAGAAAGTCTGCTATATTGTTTATGAGCTTTGTTTTCTTTTGACTGGAGATCAATGTGATGGAGATTTTGTGACATACGTAGATATATTGTATGTTGGGCTTTGGAGTGTGGACTGTCCCTTTAAGAATGCAGGTCAGATGACCTGTTGACCATTAGCTCAGCCCAGTGTGGGATTCTGCTGGCTGTGATTCAGTGCACATCTCAAATAAAGAGCTTACACTATTCAAATTAACAAGTTTACCTCGTGATTTTTATGCACCGTTAGTCTACAAGGGGCATACCTAATAAACTTTGGACATGATTTTCCCATCCCACTATGTTGGTCAAGAAGCGCAGCAGAGTGGGAAGTGTCAATGACAGGCCAAAATGGGAATCACAACCAGCGTCTAGCCAATCACAATCTTCCCAAGTCATTTTTTTATGACAGGATCAGCCTTGGAAGCCAATTTAAATTCTCTTTGCCTAATTTAAATTAATTTAGCAAGCCCAGGATGGTACCGTCAGGGCTCACTTCAATTTCCGACCAAGCCTGTGGAGGTCCACACCAGCATGGATCATAGATGATGCCCAGCACTGGTTCCTGACGTGATGGCCTCACTGGTAGGATCAGAGACCGTTGAAGCCTCCTGGGAGGTCGAGAGCAGAGACTTAGTCCTCCTTGGTCAGTGCCATCCTGGCACTCTCAGCTTGTCACACTGGCACTGCTGAAGGAGTGAAATCAGAGGGGGTGGGGCAAACAGGAGCAAAGCCAGACCAGGGGAGGTAGGAGGGAAGGGAAAAGGGGAACTCTGCATTGTGGGCTAGGGGCTGGTGTGGGATCGGGGATTGGGGCTGGCCATCAGAAGTCAGGGCTGGCTCTCGGAGGTCGGGACTTGCCATTGAAAGGCCGGTGATCCGGGGGCTGTATCAACTGGTCTCCTAGTAAACCAGTAGATAGCCGCGTGCCCAATTGCTCCCAAGTACCTCCTGTTTTCCTGCCCATTAAGCGCTTAATTTATTTTGGGAAAATCACGTCCTTTATGTCACTTTATCATATGAATCATATACTCTCAGCAGAAATCAAAATATTCATTCAAGAAATGTTCCGACTAAGAAATAGCTCAGGGACAAATTAACAGCTGTTGAACTTGTTTCTTGTAGATCTCTGATGAGGTGGGGATTGGCTTGTTAGTTTTACAATCCTTCTAAATGTATGAACCGCCCCCATAACCGTCATCTTTTTTGACAGAAATATCCGAACTAATCTTGAATAGTTACCTGGAGAGATAAAACTTCATTTTGTTGTGTTGACAAAATAAGGTTTTTTTCCAGTAGAGGATTCTGCTCATAGTAGAATTCTTCAAGTTTAAGATCCAGTAACTTCACAATAAAAAGTACAAAATAAAAATTATCTTTAGTTAGCATGTGTAATGGTTTGCTGCATTTATAATACTTTAAAAGTCTTGGTGTCAGTTGTCACACATATTTTGTGTTTCAAACTTTTATCTGAATAATTTGACAAAACATGTCAAAGAAACAGTAGAAAATCAGAACTGAAGAAGTAGGGAAGGTATGATCAAAAGCAAGATATGCAACTAAAAATATTCCAAATAAGAAACTTGCAGAATTATGAAAACAAGTAATCCTGAATTGTCTAAAGAATCTATATTGAAAATAAATAAAAGAAACAACTGAATCATTTAATTATTCAAATTATATCTTAAAGAGCACAATCTTACTTGCCTGCCATTCAGTCCACACTCCTGCTGCAGTGAAGTCAGAGAATTTGGCAGCCAGTTAAATCTCCATTTACTGTGGCGGGATGGGAAAATCCAGCTGGCATGAACGGTGGTAAGATTCCAACCATATCATTTTTCAGCTCAGATTTTTCCTCAGTAACTGAATATTTTATTGTTCAAAAACCAAAGAGAAGTACCAATGAAGCAGACCAATGTTACAAGGCTTGAATTAGCACACAAATTAAATGCATCTGGGTATTTACATACAGAAATAATGATTCAGGTGCCTGCATAATTCTGAGATGACCCCAATGATATTTCACAAATTGTCAATTACTTGACAACTTTGGCAAAAGGCAATCTTTTATAATGAAAAAGAACCTTTAAGTATAAATGGTAAGCAATGGTTGAAATTCAGTGACTACATTTGTCTGTAAATTTGACCGTGTAAGATCAATCTTGCTGAATTTCTGCCTATGTTATAATGCAGAAAACAAATCTTCAATTAAAGGAAGCGGATATTGATCAGCACTCAACACTAGATTTACAGTTGTTGTTTCAAATCACCACAAATACAAACAAAATCGTCTGGTTTCATGATCTGATTGATGGGGTAGCCCAGTCACTCATTATAATCAGCTTTACACATCAATATTAACAAATCATACTAATTCTTTTTCAACCTTGCAACAATTTGCATATAGCACCACTCTTGCTTGTTCAGTTGGAACACTTCATATTTCTGGACAGTTTGCAGTTTTTTCTTCCATGTTGTAAATTCTTCTTGTAGAATGCAACTTGTTCTTCTTGAAGGCACCCAGATTCTTCTTCTGAATATTTTCTCAGGAAAAGCTGATCTAGCCCACCAAGCTTTTGTAATGCGATCCATTTTGCCACAATTTTTATTGTGACCATCTTTGCTTCTGTTTTCATTGAATGGCCCATTTTTGCACATCTGTGATATGCTTATTTCTGTTTTGCCTTCTTATGGACAGTTCACAAATTGAGATCTTTCCTGTGCCAAATTATGAAGCCTGCTTCACAGCCAGTTCCATCAACACTGACATTTCTACAGCTGTCTTTATAGTCAAAGTATATTCAGTAAGCAGACTTCTTTGTGTAGTCTCATTTTGGAAAACACAATCATAAATCCACAATGATGTGCCAGGCCCTTTTAAGGTTGCAACAAGGTGAGCAATGCTTTCATCTTCCACTTGATTCCTACGGTGAAACCTGAACAATTCCATGGAGAATTCTAAGGATCTTTGTCAAGTCATCATAAGTTCTGGTTTTGCTGGATGAACCAAACACCAGAACAAATTGAAGATTTTACTTTCTATTGTAGTGAGAAACGCTGACACCAGCAACTCATTTGTATTTTTCTCTTATACTAAGTACTGAAAGCACTCTGCATAGGAACTCCATGATTCATTTTATTCACTGAAAGGACCCATGGATCCTAATTGACCCACCATTTCTTTTGCAGGCAATAGCAGCTCAAGACTACTTAATACTTTTTTTTATTGTCTTCCCTGCTCCTCTTTTTCACTGGAGATATTGACTTGATCCACTTTTTTCTTAAGCAGCCCCAAGCAGAGATCCCTTCTTTTCAAATATGCCACATTGTGCTTGGAATCTCACCCTTCTCTGACTGGAAAAACTCTCTCTGAAAACCACACATATCTTCAATTTTTTTTCTTACTTGGCTTTCCCTCAGTGGTGCTTTAATCCTGTTGTTAATTTTCCCTGTCTTCTAATATTCAAAGTGTGAGGACCAACAGTATTTTTTTCTATTTGAGATAATTTCTTGATATTTTTGATGAAAGAAAATCCTGCCTCTTCACCAATTTTCTTTTTGTAATGCCCTAAGTATTTTAGTGGTTGTGGGTTTTACACAAAATGAAAAAGATGTGGTTTGCACACAGAGATTCAAACTAACACACAAGTTTTATTGAAAGAGATATTCTCTTCATAGAACACAAAATGGAACAAAAACAAAAGCCTGTGAAACACACAATGACCTCATGATCGAATCATGTGACCTGCTCTCAAAGCAATTATGCAACCACAACAATATTTAACAGTTATGAGGAGGATACAAGGAAGCTACAAAAAGATATAAATTGGTTAAGTTGGGAAAATGAGAAATTGTCCATTTGGCAGAAAGAATTAAAAAAAATTAGGAGTGTTTTTCAGCCCATATTAGCTGTCAGTGAGAATGGTGACATGAGCAGAAAATACCTGGGAAATGTGATTCTCGCTAGCAGTGCTGACCTGAGCACCAACCTGGCTGGGGGTTGAAGAAATTTGAGGGGTTTTTGGGTAAAGTTAGAATGGAGGTTAAAGGGTGCAGGGCGAGGTTACAGAGGAGATTGGGGGTGAGATTTGAGGGAGGTCTAGGGAGGTTAAAGTAAAAGGGGGAAGGTCGTCAAATTAACAACACTGCACAAAAACAAAAAATTTCTGGTTTCTTTGATAGTCATGGTGGGGTCACCTATAAGGCACACGCAAACTAAAATTGTATATTATTGCTATTCTTAACATTAATGACCTGTGATGAAAAAATATTGGACAATATTTGCAATCAGATGGTAAAAATGGGCATAATTTTACTCGAACATTTCTGTGATTATTCGGTGAATTGATCAGTGAATCTGTAAAGGGGAAAAAATATCATGCATGATTTAGAGTAAAGGGTAAAGTGGGATCTGTGAGAGGGTGGGTGTGTGTTTTTTTCATTGATTCACTGGCCTGCATTTATTGCCCATCCCTAGTTGTCGAAGGACAGTTGAGAATCAACTACGTTGCAGTGGCTCTGGTGCTACATGTATACCATACCAGGTAAGAACAACAGATTTCCTTCCTTAAAGGACATTAGTGAACCAGATGGGTTTTTTCCAACAATTGACAATGGGTTTATGGTCACCAGTAGATTCTTAATTCCAGGTACATTTTATTTAATTCAAATTCCATCATCTGCCATGGCAGGACTCGAACCCGGATCACCAGCAAATTAGCTGAGTTTCTAGATTAATAGTCTAGAGATGATACCATTAGGCCATTGCAACACTGGAGGAAGGAATAAGGGACCCAGGAACAGAAAAAGCACCAAGGCCCATGATTTCTGTCCCGGGCCCTGCTTACAGTGCAAAAATGAGCGTAATTTTATGAGGACATTCCTGTGATTATTTGGTGAATTTATTAGTAAATTTGTAAAGGGGAAAAAAATATAATGCATAATTCAGGGTAAGAGGCTTAAAGAGGAGATCTGAAAGGGGGTGCTGCGGATTTTTTTTAAAATTCGTTGGCCGGCCAGCATTTATTGACAGCAGTTAAAAATTATTTCACTTGCTCCTCCCATATTATATATATCCACTATTAGATTATTTTTGTCTTCATGAAAATGAAACACCCTATCAATTACAATTTGTGACACTCAGTGATCGATCTGACAAGAAGCATAAATGAAGTTAAATTTTAATTAAATCTCCAATTTTTGGCTTGGATATTTATCTGTGCCAAAAGAATTGTCTACAACACACAGACAGAGTGAGTCAATTGATCATGGAACTCTCACATTTGTCATCCCCAGCAATACTAAATTTCACCTCAAATCACGGGGTGAGCTAAATTAGCACTGGGGCAACAGGGTGGTTTTCACTGAAAAGACAGAGGCCGAGAGGAGACCTGATAGAGGTCTACAAAATTATGAGGGGCATAGACAGGGTGGAAAGTCAGAGGTTTCCTTCCAGGGTGGAAGCGTCAATTACAAGGCGGAACAGGTTCAAGGTGCGAGTGGGAAAGTTTAAGAAAGATATGCAGGGGAAGTTTTTCCACACAGAATGGTAGGTGCCTGGAATGGCTGTCAGAGGTGGCAATGGAAGCAGGCACATTAGCAACATTTCAGAGGCATTTGGATGGATACATGAATAGGGAGGGAATAGAGGGATACGGACCGAGTACAGGCAGAAAAATTTTTTTTAGTTTTGTTAGGGCATCACGATCAGCACGGGCTTGGAGGGCCAAAGGGCCTGTTCCTGTGCTGTACTTGTCTTTGTTGTCTGAAAGTTCACCCACCACACCAAGCAGCAGGTCATAGGATTCAGAATTTTGGGACCTGTGTTTCTAGTCAAGCTTTATATTTTTCAGTTTCTGTTTCTATGGATATTTGAGTGATAAATGTAACAGAAAATAAGTCTACAAAATTCAACAAATTTCATACATAGAATTTTCTCTAATGCTTGTACTCAGTTAAAATGTTGGTTTTCAATTATTATAAGTTTCATATGCATATTGAAAATGACTACAGGACTATTTCCATGTTCATAGTGGGGAGCAGCAGTTGTGCAACGAACAGCATGGGTGCATATACACAGCACTTCTATCAATCACCAATGTAATAGTACAACAAAATTTTAACCCTGCTATGCTAAGAGAAATGGCAGACAGCAGAACGTAAAATCTTAAATTGAGATGTTTCAGTTATGCCACATCTGTTATGCAAAAAAGAGTTATTAATTTAGTTCACAATAAAAGTGAAAAGGCTAAATAAATTAAGAGTCAAGGTTCGTAGCTGACTGTCTCAGGGAATAAAGGTTAAAAGTTTAAACACAACAGAAATTGATGAAAGAAAACAGCACTGACCTTTGATGGGAAAATATGTAATTGATTTCCAGCCACATCTAATACTTTCAAATTTCTTAGCATGCACAGTTCCTAGAAAGTAGACAGCAGTTAAAAATTAAATTTTAATTAAATCTCCAGTTTCTGGCCTAGATATTTATCTGTGCCAAAAAATTGTCTATGCATTTGAAGTGCATTTTTTTGAGCTGCCTCAGCCTGTCTCTCTGTATTAATAGAAAAACAGATGGTACTTCATAACAAGTTTTGACTCTAGTCATGCCAGATGTGTAACTGATTTCCAGCCAAATGAACTGAATTCATTTCTCAAGGATGGCACTAAACAAAAGCCAGGGGAATGCAAGGGAAAAAAAGAAATCAGCGGGTAAATCAACTTGAACCTTATATAAGTGGCAATTTTAAAAAAAACAAACCACCTATGAGCATGTTATATGCTTACTTGTTCTCTTGCCTGGAAGAAAAGTACTCTTGAAATGGATGATAAATAGAATAATGAGTATGGCGGCAGTGCAAAATAATAAGAACTTGCTTCTTATGAAGAGTTTTCCACTGCCATAAGGTAAATTATACTGTCACGGTGCACAAATTAGTCACCCACACTGACAGTTATGAACATCATTTCCCATTTAAATGTGTTTTTTTTAAATGGGAAGTGATGCTGATAACTGTCAGTAACCAGATTGTTTTACCTATGGCTCCAGATACCACACTTGTTGCAACAGTGCCTGAGACCATTTTCAAACAATTATGAAAGTTTACAAAATTGATTTGGCTAAATTTTCTGATTCTTATGTTTAATTTGCTACAATAAAGTAGCAGCAAGTAAAGCTTTGATGAACAGAAAGCAACCATGGCAGCTGTTGTTCTGGTACATAAATAGATAGAGCGATTTTTGTGTTGCTGTGGCAGCCTAAAGCTTAATCTCAGTGAAACAGCAAAGGGATCCTAGATGCCGAACTAAGATATGTGAAATTAAAGTTGCCTGAACTCAGAATTAGAGAACCAAAGAGCCAGGAGACCATAAAGATGGAAGTGGGAGGTAGAAGCCAGGAGATTATGTGAATTATGCCACAGATTGAAAAACTCAAAGATGGAATTTGCACAGAATTATATCTAGTTTACAGCAAAGAAACAGGATATTCAACCCATTGCTCTGCACCACTGCCCGTGTTCCACACAAGTCTCTGCTTACACTTCTTCATCTACCCTATCTTAATTTTTTCTATTTCTTTCATCTTTGTGTAAATGTCCATTCTCTCCTCAATTGCCTCATTTGATTCTAACCACTCTCTATATCAAGAAGTTTCTCCTGAATTCCTTACCATATTTGTAAGTGACTATGTTTAGAACCTATAATTTTGTACTTCTCCACAAGTGGAAACATATTATCATTGAAGTTGTTGGGGTAGACATTATTTTGAAGACCTCTATCAGGTACCCCCTCAACCTTCTCTTTCCTGCAGAAAAGAGCCTAGTCATTCCATATAATTCCTGCTGGCAGGAATACTGAACGCCCTGAGTGGAGCGCAAAGCCTAAAGCGGGATTCCTACCAGGCATGAATGTATTTGGGATTCACGCAGCCTGCCAGCCCAGATTGTGTTCCCACCCGCAGTTTTCATTGTAATCTCATTAGCAAGCTGGAAAACCCATTCAATGGCCTTCCACTATTTACCCATCTTTGCAGTGGGAACTGCACCTGGTAGGCTTAGGTCTTGGTCGTGACCAATGTGAACTCACATTGGTCACGACCAATGGGGGGGAGGGGGGGGTGCGGGGTGGTGGTGGTCAAGGAGGGAGGTACTGTGTCCATGTGCCCCTCTGCCACAGCCAGACTGCAGAGGGGGGGTTCCCCCAAGGATCCCGGGAGTTGGGTGGAACCTTGCTGACCTCACCACTCTCCCAGTTGGGGGGGGGGGGGGGGGACGACGGCGGGCGGGGGCCTTGACTCTGGGAAAGATGTTTTTCAATTTCAGTATGGTGATTTCAGAAATCATTCTGAAGATAGAACATAGAACACTACAGCACAAACAGGCCCTTCGGCCCACAAGTTGCGCCGATCATATCCATACCTACCAGGCCATCGAACTATCTATAACTCCCAATCCCATTAAATCCCATGTACTCATCCAGAAGTCTTTTAAAAGACCCCAGTGAGTTCGCCTCCACCACCACCAACAGAAGCCAATCCCACTCACTCACCACCCTCTCAGTGAAAAACTTACCCCTAACATCTCCTCTGAACCTGCTCCCCGGCACCTTAAACCTGTGTCCTCTCATTGCGACCATTTCAGCCCTGGGAAATAGCCTCCTAGAATCCACCCTATCTATACCTCTCAACATTTTATAAACCTCTATCAGGTCGCCTCTCAACCTCCATCTCTCCAGGGAGAAGAGACCTAGCTCCCTCAACCTATCTTCATAAGGCATGCCTCCCAATCCAGGCAACATCCTTGTAAATCTCCTCTGCACCCTCTCAATAGCTTCCACATCCTTCTTGTAGTGAGGCGACCAGAACTACGGACAGTACTCCAAGTGGGGTCTGACAAGGGTCTTATAAAGTTGCAACATTACATCCCGACTCGTAAACTCAATCCCTCAATTAATGAAGGCCAGTACACCATACGCCTTCTTGACCACATCCTCCACCTGCAAGGCCGATTTAAGAGTCCTGTGGACCCGGACCCCAAGGTCCTTCTGCTCCTCAACACTGCAAAGACTCCTACCCTTGATATTGTACTCCTTCATCCCATTGGACCTGCCAAAATGGACCACTACACATTTATCCGCATTGAAGTCCATCTGCCACTTCTCTGCCCAGTCTTGCATCCTATCTATGTCACACTGCAACTTCTAACATCCCTCCAGACTATCCACAACACCACCAACATTCGTGTCATCGGCGAACCTACTAACCCATCCCTCCACTTCCTCATCCAGGTCATTTATGAAAATGACAAACAGGAAGGGTCCTAGAACAGATCCCAGGGGCACTCCACAGGTGACCGACCTCCATGAAGAAAAAGATCCATCTGCAACGACTCTCTGCCTTCTGCAGGCAAGCCAGTTCTGGATCCACAAGGCCAAAGCCCCTTGGATCTCATGCCCTTTCACCTTCTCAAGAAGTCTTGCATGGGGGAACTTTATCAAACGCCTTGCTGAAGTCCATGTAAACCACGTTCACCGCTCTTCCTTCGTCAATGTGTTCAGTCACATTTTCAAAGAACTCAACTAGGCTCGCAAGGCACGACCTACCCTTGACAAAGCCATGCTGACTATTTCTGATCATACTAAACTTCTCTAAATGCTCATAAATCCTTTCCCTCAGAATCCTCTCCATCAACTTACCAGCCACTGAGGTCAGACTCACCGGTGGCTAATTTCCCGGGCTATCCCTGTTCCCTTTCTTGAAAATAGAAACCACATCCGCAATCCTCCAATCCTCCGGAACCTCTGCCGTCTCCATCGACGACGCAAAGATCATCGCCAGAGGCTCTGCAATCACTTCCCTCACCTCCCACAGTAACCTGTGGTACATCCCATCTGGTCCCGGCGACTTAACTATCTTGATAGAATTTAAAAATTCCAACACATCCTCTTTCTGTAACCTGTAGTACAACCTCCCAGATCACTTTCCACCGTGAATACCGAGGCAAAGTACTCATTAAGCACCTCTGCCATTTCTTCTGGTTCCACACAGACTTTTCCCCCTTCACCTTTTATAGCTCCTATCCCTTCACTTCTCATCCTTTTACTCTTCACATATTTGTAGAAGATAATAATTATTTTCTCTTTCCTTGAAAAGCTTTTAAGTTCCCTAGTCACTTCAATCTCTATGTCCCCTGGATGCTTCCAAAATCACCTCATCACTCCATTCTCTCTCCAGGAGCTGCAGATGTGAGAAGATCCCTTTCAAGTCATCTGACTGAAAAAAGTCTGTCACTTTCACTAAAGAGGGAATTCCCTTTTCCAAAGTTGTGCACTTGGCCTCATTGTTTTCACACAGCATTTATTTCAACTCTCTGAGCCTTCATAGAAAGCCAACAGCCTTTGAAATACCTTCCAATGTTTTAAAAGCCTTTGTTTCCATTCAATTACAGTTCAGTCCTTTTAACTTTCATTTGATTGACAGCTTAATGGTTTTACTGAACATATAGTTAGCTCACACTTTCCTTTCATACTTAAATGCATCTCAAATCACCCCATTATTCCTAATTGCAATATTTATACAAAAGAGGAACTGAAAAGTACTTTGCTGTTTTGAAGTTGCCTACTGCTACTTATAAGAACATAAGAACATAAGAAATAGGAGCAGGAGTGGGCCATCTAGCCCTTCGAGCCTGCCCCGCCATTCAACAAGATCATGGCTGATCTGTCGTGGCTCAGTTCCACTTTCCTGCCCTCTCCCCATAACCCTTAATCCCCTCTCTTATCAAGAACCCATCAACCCGCTTCTTAAAAATATTTAGCGAGGCAGCCTCCACCACTTCAACGGGCAGAGAATTCCAGAGATTCACCACCCTTTGAGTGAAGAAGTTCCTCCTCAACTCCGTTCTAAACCGCCTCCCCTTTATCTTGAGGCTGTGCCCCCTAGTCCTACTGTCTTTTTTGAGCGGGAAGAGTCTCTCCACCTCTATCCTATCCATCCCATTCATCATCTTATACGTCTCAATGAGATCTCCCCTCATTCTTCTAAACTCTAATGAGTACAAGCCTAGTTTATTCAGCCTCTCCTCATAGCTCAACCCCCCCAACTCCGGTATCAGCCTAGTAAAACTCCTCTGCACTCCCTCCAAGGCCAAAATA
Organism: Carcharhinus amblyrhynchos; assembly: GCF_965287045.1. Classification (NCBI taxonomy): domain Eukaryota; kingdom Metazoa; phylum Chordata; class Chondrichthyes; order Carcharhiniformes; family Carcharhinidae; genus Carcharhinus; species Carcharhinus amblyrhynchos. The sequence goes on along the minus strand of NC_137331.1, from coordinate 85,803,136 downwards.
TCTTTGCGCAGGTGCGGCGCCCAAGACTGCACACAGTACTCCAGCTGCGGCCTCACCAATGCCCTATACAGCTGCAGCAAGACCTCCCTACTTTTATATTCAATCCCCCTCGCTATGAAGGCCAGCATCCCATTCGCCTTCCTGACCACCTGCTGCACCTGCAAGCTGGGTTTTTGCGACTCATGCACAAGGACCCCGAGGTCCCTCTGCACCGTCGCCTGCTGCAGTTTTTCGCCACGTAAGTAATAGTCCTTCCTACCATTCTTCCTACCAAAGTGGACCACCTCACACTTGCCAACATTAAATTCCATTTGCCATTTCCTGGCCCATTCGCCCAGCCTATCTAGATCCTTCTGCAGACTCTCCACACCCTCCGCACAATTTGCCGTTCCCCCAATCTTGGTGTCATCAGCAAATTTCGACACCCTACACTCGGTTCCCTCCTCCAGATCATCTATATAAATGGTAAATAGCTGAGGCCCCAGCACCGACCCCTGGGGCACCCCACTAGTCACCAACCGCCAATCCGAATAGCACCCATTGACCCCCACTCTCTGCCTCCTATTTGACAACCAATCCTCTATCCACGCTAACACCCTACCCCCAACTCCATGTCCCCTGACCTTCTGCAATAACCTCTTGTGAGGTACCTTGTCAAACGCCTTCTGAAAATCCAGAAAGACCACATCCACCGGCTCTCCTCTATCCACTGCCCTAGACACATCCTCATAGAACTCCAGTAAATTTGTCAGACATGACTTCCCTTTAATGAAACCGTGTTGCGTCTGCCCTATCAAGCAATTCCCTTCAAGATGCCTCGCAATTTCCTCCTTAATGACGGATTCTAACATTTTACCTACCACAGACGTTAATCTAACCAGCCTATAATTCCCCGCCTTTTGCCTGGCACCCTTCTTAAACAACAGCGTAACATTAGCCGTTTTCCAATCTTCCGGCACTTCCCCGGAATCCAGCGACGTCTGGAAAATAACCACCAAGGCATCCACTATAACCTCCGCCATTTCTTTCAGAACCCTCGGATGCATTCCATCCGGTCCTGGGGACTTGTCCACAATCAGCCCCTCCAGTCTGTCAAGCACCACCTCTCTAGTAACAGTAATGTCATTAAGACCCTCCAGTCCTACCCAACCTTTCCCACATTTCCATCGCTAACAGCCGGCAATTGGGATGGAATACAATTTGGAGCATCACTCCCCAACAGTGTAAAAGGTAGAGTTATTCTTATTAGCTTTGGCTTATTAATTAATTACATTGCAATCTCATAGTTTTGCCATTGTAAGTGGAAAATCTGCCTGCTCTGTCACGTAATGACTTTCATTTTGACTGGAGCAGGGAGAAGAAAATTTACAGCCATTTTTAACCCATGAAGTGATTTTCTTGCTGCTTCTGGCTTGTGTTTGCTTTATTTCGGTAGCTTTTAGCAAGTTTGAGCATTTGTGCGTTTCTCGTTCTGTAATTTTGGCTTCCCTCTAGGTTTTCAAATCTCAATCTTAGCTCCCCTCTTGATTCCATGTCAGAAGCTCAGAGATACAATGTGATTGTGTAAGGAAATTTGTACTCAATATGTAAGCATGTTAGTACTTAGAGAATTTGTACTGAATAATTGTGCCTAAACTGGATATGAAATATGGAAGCAAGGATAGTATTAGAATGTCTTCCTTGAAGTAGAATTAGGATGGGTAGGATGGGTAATCAAGTATAGCTGATTTGTAACCTAATATAATCAAGTGTAGCAAATGTGATCAAAGCAGGAGGCCCAGAGCAGCAGTATAGCAGTTACTTACTAGCAAATGCAACCAATAGTCCCTTAGGGGACAAAGGACACAACCCAGCTGTCCAGCTTGAGATTGACCGTAATAAAAAGAAAGTAATAAAGTGAGCATGTTTTCTTCACATTCGGCCTAAGTCAGCTAAACCACTATTAGTGTACAAGCAGAGTCGTAAAGATAAAAGCAAGGGATATAACCACCATGGTTTCAAGAAGAAAAGAGAGGAAACAGGGGGTGATCAATCTCAAGCAAGACAGATACAGGGTCAGTGGGTCGTAAAAGCGAGATAAGGATCTTGAGGTATGGAGCTGAAATGTGCTTAAAAAGACTGTAAGCCGATGGCTCGATGGAGTGTTCCGGACATCCCGGCTTTATTTCTGTTGTACTGGAAATAAAGTCCATTGCTTGGAGGATTACAACTCAGACTCTCTGTTTCAATCGGGTTAAATAAGTTGTCGTCTTGGGGAACCACGACAAAATTGGCGCTGCGAGCAGGGTGCTGTGGGAGACCGCCCAGAAACTAGCATCTGGAAGGAGTAGCGGAGACAGTGGTCCGACTGGGGCTGGACATCCCAAAGCCGGCATTCTGACAGCAGGGTAAGCAGACTTATATTGCATGTAAATCCTTGTTGTCGGAAAAAGGGATCTCGAGGCCCAGCGCACCCGGCTCTCTGCTGGTCCTGGATCTCCCCAACCCAAAGAATATCCTGCAAAGGTAAAATTAAATTGGGGAAAATACTTTGAGAGACTGAGTCTAATCTGAAGGGTAGAGTTTTGCATGCAAAGCGCGCTGCGAATACTGTATTGTCTGTGAGTGGGTAAAAAGTGCGACGCAAAAAGAACCGAACGCTAATCGATGCAACTAGGTTAAGTCAAGCGGTTTGGAGCGGGATTCCAGGTTACGACTTGCCCAAGGAGAGTAAGTGTAGGAAGGCCTGCCAGTCCGAACCTACCCAGGACCTCGGGGAAAAGACGTCAACCGAGAGGGAGAGAGATCTGTGAGAGATTGCTCTCTTACCTAATACGGTAGTTAAAACTAGGGGGAGGTTATGTGATGAGGGAGCAGAAAGAGTAGAGAGAAGTATGTCAGTGGAACTGGGAACCCTGACATAGGCTTTTACTGAGGTGCGGGGTGAACGCTAATAGCAGTTATGTATTTGGAATTGTGCATGACTATATGACTGTTTGAGAGAGAAGGGGATTTGTCACGACATGAGACACCCATCAAATTTATTAGAGGCCAGTGAGCTCCCACCAGTAAAGGGTTAAAAAAAGAGACAAGCAGGCTGACTCTGTATGGTACAGAGAGAGAGAGAGAGAGAGAGAGGGTGTAACTGTGTAATTGAGACCCTCAGGTGATGTAATAGATATAGCCAATCAAAGTGAATTGCTTTAAGTTTAATAAATTAGGTAGGGATCAGACAGAGATTTGAATTCTGCCAAGTGGGAAAGGTGGCATTACATTGCATCTTAAAGTTGTAAGGAGAGTTAACCATTTAGGCACACAGTAGATTTGATTTTGTACTTGCCTGTGTTGGTTACAAAGGCAGAGCTGTAGAAATAATTAAACATGTAGATTGCACATTAGAATGCTTTCAGTATTTCTTTGTGCATCTGTGTTCCAAGTGATGTTTTGTTTTATTGTACCAGAATTGCAAGAATGTGCAAGGGTCTTGATTTAGTGAGGATATTTAAAGGTGATAAAAATAAATCTTATTTTGGATTTTCTGAATCAGGCTTTTGTTAAATAAACTGCTGTACTTTGACTCACAATTAGTCTCAGAGGTATCTTTACCTACAAGAATTGGTGCTGAAGCCTGGGATCTGTTTACGGGTCCGGTTGAATGGCCACAACCGGAGCTCCGGAATAGATTACCGAATTTAAGGGAGTGAATCAAAGTACAGTAGGTGCTCATCTGTGATGAAAGAGTGTGAGAGTGTGTGAGAGGTCTGAGCTGAGCACGTGCAAATAAGGAGGTGTCTGTCTTTACACCCAGCCTTAGACCAGTTGTTAAGAGGGGTAGCCCCCTATGCGAAGCTCAGAAGTTTGAAGTGAGTGTAAAGGCTAGAAAAGGATGCCTGGGATGTGATGTTCAGATGAGAGTAAGAAAGAATCTGTCTGAGAGATCGCCGGAGTAGAAGGGAAAGCCGGCTTAATAGTGTGAGCTTAAGGGTGTAAGCCCACGAGTGTAAGCGGTGGTACGGAGGGGACTGATCACCCCTGATAGGTATCACCGGACTGTGATAAGAGCGACCTAGGGGTGGGATCCATTTCACCCACTAGATCAACAATGGAAATGATTGGGAAAAAAAAAGGACGGAACTAAGATAATTGGAATTCTCTTAGTTTGAATTAATTAAACAGGTTTAAACTGGATTAATTGAACACATCTCAGTCTTGGGTAAAAAAAAAAATTGGGCTGACGACAAGGAGAGAATTGAAACGTCAGAATCACAGATTAGAGAGTTAGAAAAAAGAAACCAAACAAAGAAAATAGCAGTATTGTTAATACATCAGTTAGCTGGACTAATTGAACAAGTAGTCACTTCCACTAAGAAGTGGAGTGGGGATAAAAAAATTCAGAAAATAGAAGGGTGGACATGGAAGCACCCAGAGAGAGAAAGAATAGAGGAAGGGATGGACGGAGGGACAGAAGAAAGTAGTGCAGAGGAGGAGAGACAGTCAGTGTTAAGGGGACGAAGAAAATCAATGCGGAAAAGATATCAAACTGTAAAATATCCAGCCGAGGAACGAAGGCAGAAAGGGGTGTTCCCGGTGATTCTGAAGGGTGGCAGACTGCAATATATCCCTTGGTCAGGTCAGGACTTGCCCAATTTAATTAACGAATTACCCAATATTTTGGACGGAGCCGGAAGGTGGATTGGACAGCTGGAGGCTGGAATGGTGGGAAAGAGGATGGCGCTGGGTGATATCAAAGCTCTCCTGACAAAAGTGCTGGGAATGGACCAAATGGCTGAAGTAATGAGACGTGCTGGCATCCCGACTGCAGCCTATGACCCGGATGTGGATGGAACACTAATGGACCCATACCGCCACGACATTTGGCAAGCACTACGGGATATGTACCCCAATCGGATGGATATAAAAACTCTGAGAGGGGAACCGTTGGGTGAGGAAGAGAATGCGGCCGTGTACATAGAAAACCAATTAAGAAGGTGGAAAAGGGACACGGAGAGGGACATTCTAACAGATCCACTAACCAACTCCCTGTTCCGAGCCGCAATCCTAGAAGGCCTGCCGACTTCAGCTAAGGCAAGACTGGAAGAAGTGGTGGGACTGGATTCGAAAAACTACCGAGAGTTTGTGGATTATGTTGCCCATGCAGTGGAGAGACACCGCAGGGAGGAAAAAAATGCAGACAAACAGTTGAAGGAGATACAATGCAAACTCCTGCAAGCCCAGCTGGAAGAAATTAAAAGTAAGGAAAAGCTGAAAGTGAAAGAAGACCCCACACTCAAGAAAATAGCACCGATGGTGGTGAACCAAAAGACAGAGGAAATACCTGCACCGATGCTAGGGAGAAACGGAGATGGAGGCCAGCCCATCATAACCTATAACATTTCTGCCTTCCCGCTGTCCATGAACCCAGGAGGCTATGGCTTAAATTATCAACACCCTTATGCTTCACAAAATCAGACTGACTGGAATAGAAATGGGAAAGGACAAGGAGGTGGTAGGCCACCCTATCAGAATCAGAGAGGACAGGGACAGGGAAATCAGCAGCTTCCAAGGCAGGGACCGCCGCCTGGCCCTCCAGGCGTATGCTGGGGAGGCGGGGAAGCAGGACATATACAAAGAAATTGCCCATAGAACTCTTACAGGCAGGGAGAAAACCAGCAGCAGATAGGCCAGCAAATGGCGCAAATGCCGTTGAATAACACCCCCGTGCTGCAGGGACCTGTGAATTTTCAGAGCTCCCTATAGGGGGGCCCTGAGAACCCTGAAATGGTAGGACAGTACGTACAAATAACAGATACAGCAGATCAGGAACCCATAATTAGTGTTAGAGTAGGAGGGGTTGAGGTCCCCATGATGATAGACACCGGCGCCACGTGTACGTGCATACAAACAAAATATGCGAATCACCTACCATTATCAAACCAGTTTGTGAAAACTGTGGGGTTCTCGGGGAAAGTAACGTTAACTCAGATGACAACGCCGGTACCTGTCACCATTGGAAGCAAAACTACTCATGTACCTATATTAGTGTGTGATAGAATGCCATTAAATTTATTAGGAAGAGATGCAATCTTAGGTTTAGGACTAAAATTAGAATGTACAGAACAAGGAATTGATTTGATGGGAGTGTATTTACTCGGAGTGCCAGGGAAGGAAGGGGTTAATGTGTACTGGTTGGGAGACATAGAGGAGCAAGTTAAAAAACAGGTATGGGACGTTTGGGGAGAGCTGATAGATACTTGGATTCCACAGGCCGAATGGCCAAGGACAGAACTACACAGCACAATGATATTTGATGAAGAACAGAAACCCGAGATACAGGAGAAATGGGAAAAGGAGGCAGGACGAGAACAGGAGATAAGGTCGGAAAGTATTTTAGTTGGCCCAGAGGGAGCGGCCCTCACGGTTGTGAGGAATGAATGGGTTAACAAATGGTTCTCTGTATCTGGGTCGGAACCACATGTTACATTAAAAGTGAATCCGGGACACAGATCAAAAGATCTAGGACCAATGGTACTGAGGGCACGGGAATTAGAATTTGTTCAGACAGAAAACGTAGATATTTGGACGTCCAGTAATGGACAAATGTTGAAGATAATCGTGAATGTTAAAATGATTGGGAAAACAAAACAGGTAAAAATAGAGGCAGAGATTGAGAAGCAGGAGCAGGAGTGGAGAGAGAGCTTAGAAAAGGATTTGAATTCCCTCCCACAGGAGTTGTGGTCCAGACAGGACACTGATGTAGGGAGGGTTAAAAATGCTAATCCAGTGGAAGTTAGACTAAAGACCGGACGACAAGGACCTTACAGACCACAGTATCCGATTAAGGCAGAAGCAATTGAAGGAATTAGAGGAACAATTAGGGGACTGATAGAAGCAGGGGTATTAAAGGAAACTCGGAGCAAGTGTAACACACCACTGCTACCGGTAAAAAAGGCGGACGGGGAAAAATGGAGATTGGTGCATGACTTGAGGGCAGTAAATGAGGTAGTGGAAGACATGCCAGTAGAGGTTCCCAACCCCTACACCCTGTTGACTAATATACCGCCTGAAAGCAGATGGTTCACTGTAGTAGACCTATGCTCAGCATTTTTTAGCGTGCCGCTAGCTCAAGAAAGCCAGTATCTCTTTGCATTTACATTTGAAGGGAAACAATACACGTATAACAGGATGCCCCAAGGATTCAAGCATTCCCCACATGCATTCAACCAGGTGTTGAGGGCAGATTTGGAGGGGGTACAGTTGGAAGGAACATTAATACAGTATGTGGATGATTTATTATTATGCGCAGAGACAAGAGAGCAATGCAGGAAGGACAGTTTAAAACTATTGGAAAGATTAGCAGAAGGGGGTCATAAAGTATCCAGGAAAAAGCTGCAGTTGTGCCAGGAAAAAGTAGAATACTTGGGGAGAGAGATATCAGCAGGGCACAAGGGGATAGCTTCACAGCAAATAGAAGCAGTACTAAAAGTTCCGAAACCACAGACGGTGGGGCAAATGATGACATTTTTGGGAATGACAGGATTCAGTTCTGAATGGGTGGAAAGCTATGCAGAAAAAACACAGGCACTACGAAAGATAATGAAGGAGGCGGGGTGTGAAGAATTAACAGCCAAACTAAAATGGGACAAAGATGCTTCAGAAGCATTTGAGAATATAAAGAAAGAAATGGCACAGGCACCAGCATTGGCTTTACCAACCTATGACAAACCTTTTGACTTATTTGTGAGTAACAGAGAAGCAGGGTTTGCTACAGCAGTATTAATGCAGGAGAATTGCAAGGGCAAACGAAGGCAGGCTGTAGCATATTACAGCACCAAGCTAGACGACGTAGCAATGGGGTATCCTCCTTGCTATCAAGGTCTGGCAGCAGCTTGGTGGGCATACGAAAAAGCAGCCACAGTCACAATGGGGTATCCGATAAACATACATGTATACCACAAGGTAGCTGAATTGATTGAAAAAGGGAAATTTGTCCTGACGCCGTCAAGAATTCATCACTTTCAAATGTTGACCACATTCCCTGACATTACGATAGTGAAGTGTAATAGGGTCGACCCAGCTGATTATATGCCATTGCCACATGAGGGAGAGGAGCATGAGTGCATCAGAGAGACAAGAGCGTATATGAAACTGAGGAAAGACCTGAAGGCTGGTAGATTAGACACAGAAGGGAAGCGAACTCTGTATGTTGATGGTTCGTGCTATAGGGATCATATAGGAAATCACGCTGGTTATGCAATAGTTGAACAGAAGGGGGACACATTTGAGGTGATAGAGGCGAAAGAATGTGAGCAGCCATGCTCAGCTCAGTTGGCGGAGCTTAAGGCATTGACCAGAGCATGTGAGTTAGCAAACGGGGAAGCGGTGGAGATTTATACTGATTCGGCCTATGCCCACGGGGTCTGTCACCTATTTGGGGCAATATGGAGGCAAAGGGGATTTATGAAAAGCGGAGGAGGACCAATACTACACGAAGGTCAAATCAGAACATTAATACGGGCCATGATGAATCCAAGAGAACTAGCTATAATCAAGTGTCAGGCACATAAAAAGGGAACAGATAGCATTACACAGGGAAACTCCAAAGCCGATAAGGCAGCTAAAGAGGCATCAGGATGTGCCGAAGCTACGATAGCCCCGGTAGAAATAGCAAGATCGCATCCAGGGCCAGGTCAGGGAAACATCGAACCCCAAATTACATTAGAAGATGTAGCCCAAGCGCAGAAAGAAGCCTCTGTGGCTGAACAGACAATGTGGAAGGATAGGGGAGCCTTACAGGGACAGCAAGATAAAATATGGAGAAATGGGGAGGGGTTGATCATAGCACCCACACCGCTACTAACCGTACTAATCAGCGAAGCACATGGGGTTGATCACTGCACAAGGGGGGAAGTGACCAGAAAGATCAAAAAAGAAGGATTTTGGTCCCCATATCTACAGAACTCAATTGATTACATACTAAGTCAGTGTGAGGTGTGTGCTCAGAATAATATCAGAAAGGGCATTACTGCCCCAATAGGGCACATACCCATTCCCGAAGGACCCTTCAAACACTTATGCATGGATTATGTGGATATGGGAAAGGTGGTAAGAGGGAAAAGATATATGCTGGTGATTATTGACAGATTCAGTAGATGGATAGAAGCAACGCCATCCAAAGATCAAGGATCTGGAACGGTAATTAACTTCCTGTCAAAAGAAATTATCCCAAGGTTTGGCATACCCATGCAATTAAGTTCCGACAATGGGTCTGCTTTTATCGGAAGGGTGCTGAGAGAGACTCTCTCAGCATTACGGATAAAGCAGAAATTTGGATGTGTGTATCGTCCTCAGTCCCAGGGAATGGTGGAGAGGGCAAACGGAACTCTTAAGGCTAAAATAAGTAAGATTTGCAGCGAGACAGGGAAAAACTGGATAGATGCTCTGCCATTGGCTTTAATGCAGTACAGAAGTCAGGAAAACAGAATCACACATTTGAGTCCGCACGAAATGATGACAGGAAGAGTAATGCCGGTACCAAAGATCAGGGGGGCAGGGGGCCCCTCATTGGAGTGCTTAGATCAGGACACAAGAGAGTATATACAGCAATTAACTATTATACATAGAACTATATTTGAACAGGAAAAAGCCAAGGAAGAGGAGAGTCCTGCAGCAGAACACCAGATCAAACCTGGAGATCGAGTATACATCAGGAAGTTTCGGAGGTGTTGGAACGAACCGAGGCGAGAGGGACCGTTTGAAGTGACCAAAGTTTCTCCCACGGCGATACAAGTAGAAGGCAGTACATTGTGGTATCACTTAAACCATTGCACCAGAACGGTACCAGGGGCAGGGGAGAGAAGGGAGGTTGAAAACATCAATCATCTGGATTTGAGTAGCAGTGAGGAAGAAGTAGAACTACACAGGGGGAATCTTGGGGAACAGAGACAGAGCCAAAACAGAAAAAAAGGAGCGGAGGATGGTGAAAGTGGTTCTGTGCATGAGCTGGCTGATGATGCAAGTATCCAGCCTGGACTTGTTAGCCAAGGCACCAAGGGAGGTGGGGAAGGGGAAGGGGCCTCTTTCCCCACCTGGGATTTGGAGACTATTTCCCTCAGGGACTTCCTTGACCCACAGTAAAGGAAAATGGAGTGTAGAGAGCATAGAGATGCAGAATCGGGGAGGTAGGGGAATAAAACATTAGATTGGCTTCTGGCGGAAAAAGGAGGAGTGTGTGTTATGTTTGGGGACCAGTGTTGCACATTTATCCCTAATAACACTGACCCAGAGGGGTCATTCACACAGGCCATGAATAAGCTGAAAAATCTCAGGAGAGAGGTGAAGGAGAATGCTGGGTTCGGGCATGGGGTATGGAATTGGCTGGACAATATGTTAGGGAGATGGGGGGCCTGGTTTGCTAAAGCTGGAGTTGTGACAGCCATGACAATAACCATCCTGGGATTAATATTTTGCTGTTTTTTACCTGTCTTGAGATCCCTCCTGGCTAGATTGGCAGTGCGACAAATGGTGACACAAGTAACAGGCAACCCACGTTCGGGAGGAACAACTAAGGAATGGGGAAACATTGAACTGCCCCCGCTGGATGAATTCACAATGACCCTGGTTGAAATTGAAACTTGTCAGTTTGCGAAATAGCTGCACTAGTGGAGGATCGTTCTACAACCTCACCGATGCCTACGGAGACCAAGAGACTTAGTCTGTACACAGGAATCAGTCTTTTTCCCTTCCCTAGACAAGGGTGGGAAGGTTTTTGGCTGATGACTGTTAGGAGCAGGCAATCTGGGGGAGCAACCTAAAAATTCGGACTTTTGCTAGACAGGCCATGATAAGACTAGAATGGGGACATTAATCCCTGACCAAAATACTCGGCTCCCCCACGTTGCCTACAAGTGTGATTAAATATGTGCATGTGAACGGGGTCAAACAGGGGGACTATCTGCGATGGCCTTGATAATTGGAATGAGACTAGGGGATAGTCTCAAAGGGGGGATATGTAAGGAAATTTGTACTCAATATGTAAGCATGTTAGTACTTAGAGAATTTGTACTGAATAATTGTGCCTAAACTGGATATGAAATATGGAAGCAAGGATAGTATTAGAATGTCTTCCTTGAAGTAGAATTAGGATGGGTAGGATGGGTAATCAAGTATAGCTGATTTGTAACCTAATATAATCAAGTGTAGCAAATGTGATCAAAGCAGGAGGCCCAGAGCAGCAGTATAGCAGTTACTTACTAGCAAATGCAACCAATAGTCCCTTAGGGGACAAAGGACACAACCCAGCTGTCCAGCTTGAGATTGACCGTAATAAAAAGAAAGTAATAAAGTGAGCATGTTTTCTTCACATTCGGCCTAAGTCAGCTAAACCACTATTAGTGTACAAGCAGAGTCGTAAAGATAAAAGCAAGGGATATAACCACCATGGTTTCAAGAAGAAAAGAGAGGAAACAGGGGGTGATCAATCTCAAGCAAGACAGATACAGGGTCAGTGGGTCGTAAAAGCGAGATAAGGATCTTGAGGTATGGAGCTGAAATGTGCTTAAAAAGACTGTAAGCCGATGGCTCGATGGAGTGTTCCGGACATCCCGGCTTTATTTCTGTTGTACTGGAAATAAAGTCCATTGCTTGGAGGATTACAACTCAGACTCTCTGTTTCAATCGGGTTAAATAAGTTGTCGTCTTGGGGAACCACGACAATTGCAGAGGAAGAGTAGGAAAAGGTTATAAAAAAATTGTAAAGAGCACTGAGAATTTTCAATCCAATGCAATTTGAATCAGGTAGATAATGCAGGCTGTAAAAACAGATATGATAGATGACGTGGGCGTAATATAGAAACATAGAAGATAGGGCCAGAAACGGGATTGAGGGTTATAGATAGACCTGGTAGATAGGGATATGATCGGCGCAACTTGTGGGCCGAAGGGTCTGTTTGTGCTGAAGTGTTCTATGTTCTATGTAGAAAGAGGCCATTTGGCCCTTCAAGCCTGCTCTACCATTCATTACGATCATGGCTGATTATCCAACTCAATCGTCCAATCCTACTTTTTCCCCATAACCTTTGATCCTATTTGCCCCAAGTGCTATATCCAGCCACCTCTCGAATACATTCTTCTAATGTAGGATATAATGTCGGTAGCTGAGTTTTGGATAAATTGATATACAGTGACACTCAGGGAAGCCATTGAAGATGTCATTAGGAAAATAAAGACTAGAAATAATGAAAGTATAGATAAACCTTTCAACAACAACAGGGCTGAGGGAAGGATGCAGGCAGCCAGGATAGAATAGGAGGCGGGAAAATGAGCTCAATTTTAAACTGAATACCTAAGGTGCAATGCAAAGGTTAAATGGGTTTTAATTATTTTCTTCTGTACTAAAATAGCATTGCATTTCAGACTTCCTCATCTGACTTTTCTGGTGACTGCACCTGACTACCCAAAACAATTGCAACAATTTAAATTACAACTGAGTTCCAGAGGGCTTTGTATCCAATTTTCCTCTAAACTGTCAGCTTGACTAATGGATAGCATTCTGACCTCTGGGTCAGAATACTACAGGAAAATTTAATATTTTCTCTGCAGTGAGTTGAGAGGCAGGTGGGGGATTTAATTAGATGCAAGGGTGCTAGATGGGAACCCTGTGGTTTTCCTCCCTCAGCCCTGATTAATTCTAGGGTAGGAAGGCTTATGATGGAACAGATGTGTGCATTGCAACAGTTACACATTCCTTCCTAGTGCAAAAACACAATAAGAAAAACAGCCCAACCATGGCTAACAAAATAGAAGAATTATATATGACAGAAGAGCCATACAAAGTTGCCAGAAAAAGGAAGCCTGACTTCTGGGAGTACAGAGTCGGCAAAGGAGGATCAAGGGAGAATCCTTGATTAAGGATTGATTAAGGGGGGAAAAATGGAGTATAAGTTGCAAGTAACATAAAAGGAGACTGCAATGGCTTCTAAAAGTATGTAAAAAGAAAAATAGTGAAGACAAATATCAGTCCCTTACAATCCAAAATGGGACAATTTATAATAGAAAATGACGAAATGGCAAAGCAATTAAAATGTACTTTTATTTAGTTTTCATGGTGGAAGTCACAAATAACTTCCCAGAAATGTGAAGGAACCAAGGGTCTAGTGAGAAGGAGGAATTGGAGGAAATTAGTGTTACTAAAATAGTGTTGATAAAATTAATGGGACTGAGATCTGATAAATCCCGTGAGTGATTGTCCCGAGGTACTAAAGGAGGTGACCTTGGAAAGAGGGGTGCTTTGGTTATCTTTCAAAATTCTGTAGATTCTGGAACAGTCCTCGTGGCTTGGAGGGTAGAAAATGTAACTCTGCTATTTTTGTTAGAAAGCCACATTGTAGAGATGCCAGCATTGGACTGGAGAGGGCACAGTAAGAAGTCTAATAACACCAGTTTAAAGTCTAAAGTCCAACAGGTGCATTTGGAATCACGAGCTTTCGGAGCACAATTTGGTTACATTTACATTAGCAATGGAAAGGGTTAGGTATGTACCGCCGGGCAAGAGTTATAGCTGGGAAAAAGGAAATTATGATGCAATTAGGCAAGATTTAGGATGCGGAAGGAAACTACAGGAGATGGGTACAATTGAAATGTGGAGCTTGTTCAAGGAACAGCTACTGTGTGTCCGATAAGTATGTACCTGTCAGGCAGGGAGGAAGTGGTCGAGCGAGGGAACCATGGTTTACTAAAGAAGTTGAAGAGGAAGGAGGAGACTTATGTCAAGATAAGACGTGAAGGTTCAGTTACGGCGCTTGCGAGTTACAAGTTAGCCGGGAAGGACCTAAAGGGAGAGCTAAGAAGAGCCAGCAGGGGATGTGAGAAGTCTTTGGCAGGTAGGGTCAAGAAAAACCCTAAGGCTTTCTATAGGTATGTCAGGAGTAAAAGAATGACTAGGGTAAGATTAGGGCCATTCAAGGACAGTAGTGGGGAGTTGTGCGTGGAGTCTGAAGAGATAGGAGAGGCACTAAATGAATACTTTTCAACAGCATTCATACAATAAAAAGACAATGTTGTGAAGGAGAATACTGAGATACAGGCCATTAGACCAGATGGGATTGAGGTTCATAAGCAGGAGGTGTTAGCAATTCTAGAAAGTATAAAAATAGATAAGTCCCCTGGGTCGGATAGGATTTATTTAAGATTCTCTAGGAGGCTACAGAGGAGTTTGCAGGGCCTTTGGCTTTGATCTTTAGGTTGTCATTATCTACAGAAATAGTGCCAGAAGACTGGAGGATCGCAAATGTTGTCCCCTTGTTCAAGAAGGGTAGTAGAGACAACCCTGGTAATTATCGACCAGTAAGCCTTACTTCTGTGGTGGGCAAAGTTTTGGAAAGGATTATAAGAGATAGGATTTATAATCATCTAGAAAGGAGTAATTTGCTTAGGGATAGTCAACACAGTTTTTGTGAAGGGTAGGTCCTGCCTCACAAACCTTATTGAGTTCTTTGAGAAGGTGACCAAAGAGGTGGATGAGGGTAAAGCAGTTGATGTGATATATATGGATTTCAGGAAAGCATTTGATAAGGTTCCCCACGGTAAGCTATTGCAGAAGATACAGAGGCATGGGATTGAGGGTGATTTAGTGGTTTGGATCAGAAATTGGCTAGCTGTAAGAAGACAGAGGGTGGTGGTTGATGGGAAACGTGATTCCTGGAATTCAGTTCCTAGTGGTGTACCGCAAGTTTTGGGGCCACTGCTGTTTGTCATTTTTATAAATGACCTAGATGAGGGCGTAGAAGAATGGGTTTGTAAATTTGCAGATGACACTAAAGTCGGTGGAGTTGTGGACAGTGCAGAAGGATGTTGCAGGTTACAGAGGGACATAGATAAGCTGCAGAGCTGGGCTGAGAGATGGTAAATGGAGTTTAATGTGGAAAAGTGTGAAGTGATTCACTTTGGAAGGAGTGACAGGAATACAGAGTACTGGGCTAATGGTAAGTTACTTGGTAGTGTGGATGAGGAGAGAGATCTTGGTGTCGATGTGCATAGATCCCTAAAAAGTTGGCACCCAGGTTGATAGGGTTGCTAAGAAGGCGTGCCGTGTGTTAGCTTTTATTGGTAGAGGGATTGAGTTTTAGAGCCATGAGTCATGTTGCAGCTGTACAAAACTCTGGTGCACTTGGAGTATTGCATACAGTTCTGGTCGCCGCATTATAGGAAAGATGTGGAAGCATTAGAAAGGCTGCAGGAGAGATTTACCAAAACGTTGCCTGGTATAGTGGGAAGGTCTTATGAGGAAAGGCTGAGGGACTTGAGGATGTTATCATTTGAGAGAAGGTTAAGAGGTGACTTAATGGAGGCATACAAGATGATCAGAGGGTTAGATAGGGTGGACAGTGAGAGCCTTTTTCCTCGGATGGACATAGCTTTAAATTGAGGAATAATAGATATTGGACAGATGTCAGAGGTAGGTTCTTTACTCAGAGAGTAATAAGGGTGTGGAATGCCCTGCCTGCAACGGTAATGGATTCGCCAACATTAAGGACATTTAAATAGTCATTGGATAAACATATGGATGATATTGGAATAGTGTAGATTAGATGGGCTTTAGATTGGTTTCACAGGTCGGTGCAACATTGAGGGCCGAAGGGCCTGCACTGCATTGTAATGTTCTATGTTCTAGGTGAATTGAGAGGTGGTTTCACAAATATGGCATATGTAGACAAAATCATAATTGCAAGATAATGGTTTTTAAAAGGACAAAGAAGAATGCAGGAAATTACAGACTGGTTAGCCTAATATCCAAAATAAGAGATAACAGGATACATAAAATATCAACAAGATCAGACAAAGTCAACATGCATTTATGAAAGGAAAATCATATTTGACAAATCTGCTGGGGTTTTTTTGAGCACCTAACCAGCCAGGATTGATAACGGCAAGGATATTTGGATTTTCAGAAAACTTCTGATAAAATCCCCCATAAGATGTTAGCGGCATAAAGCACGTGGGATTGGGAATTGGTTAACAGACAGAAAACAGGGAGTAGGAATAGAAGGATATTTTTCAGAGTGGCAAGCAGTGACTAGTGGAGTCGCGTAGACCCTAGCTATTCACAATACACATCAATGATTTGGATGAGAGAACAAAATAAAATATTTCCAAGTTTGCTGACGACACAGCAATTCATGGGAATGTGAGTGGTGGAGAGATGTTAAGAGGCTTCAGGGTGATTTAAAACAAGTGGACAAATATATGGCAGATGCAACATAACATGGATGTATCAGAGGCTGAAGGAAAAATAGAATGGCAGAGTATTATTTAAATAGTAATCAAGTTGGTAATATTAAAGTACAAAGGGACCTGACCATCCCTGTACATCAGTCACTGAAAGCAAGCATGCAGGTGCAGTTATGAAGGTAAGTGCAGCAAGCAGTTATGAAGGCAATTGGTAAGTTTGCCTTCATTTTAAAAGGATTTGAGTACAGAAACAAGGATATCTTACTGTAGCCATATAGGGCCTTAATGAGACCACACCTGGAGTATTGTGTGCCATTTTGGTCTCGTTATCTATGAAATGATATACTTACCATAGGTGGAATACAATGAAGGTTCACCAGACTGATTCCTGGGATAGCAGGATTGATGTATGACGAGATTGGGTCAACTAGCCCTGTATTCACTATTCTTATAACCACGTACACTTACTATGGCTAACTCACCTAACCTAGAAACCTTTGGATACTAAGAGGCAATTTAGCATGGCCAATCCCTAGCCAGAGCACCCAGAAGAAACCAACGAAGACACAGGGAGAGTGTGCAAACTCCATGCAGATAATCACTTAAGGCCGGAATTGAACCCGAGTCCCTGGCATTGTGAGGCAGCCGTGCAAACCACTGTGCTGCCCTGCTCCTATTTGCTATGTTTTCTGTGCTGCCCATTGAGGCCCTTAAGTGGTCAATTAATGCTTATTTTCTATTAAATTTGTCACAACTCATTTAAAAAATTCACATTGCAATTTATTATTTTTACTTACATTGCTCATTTAGAAGAAAGACAAATCACAGGCCTTTGTAACATCAAAGCTTGGCCTATTTTAATGATGTTCTATAGCTTCACAAGACACTGGAATTCACAGCAGACCAAATAATTTCTGAATCAAAGTGTTCTACAATTGGAACTCTAAGCAGATTAACTTCTCCCTCCTTCTTGATCAGAACATTTTATTGGCGCAACTTGCGATTGAGTTTCAAACTACCAAATCTCAAATTACCCATTCATGGTACCAAAAATGTGAAAAAAAATCAAGCAGTTTAGCCTTGTTTGCCACTATAAGCACACCAAAGCTACTGCTTTACAATGATTGCCCAAGTCACATTCAATTTTTATTAAACAGTATTCTGGAATTTTTCTTGGCGCTTGGGAATTAAGTTTCATAGCTTTGATCATTATTTTGTATAAACTGTAAATTTATTTTATACACATTATGTTATCGAGATTAAAGTTTTATCATTTTTAGTGTTGAAAGTAATTAGCAAAATAGTGTGCAAGACTCACTTTCTGGATGGAGATAGATATCTGAGCCCCGAGATTCCATAAGATAGCATTCATCACCTCCTCTAACTTAGGTAGAAGTCCAGCAAAAGCCTCAGGAAAATGTATAATGGACATTTCTTCAGGCTTTCTGCCAGTTTCATGCTGGATTTATGACAAGGGACTTAATAGATTTAACATTATGGTGAGGGGAAATTAAGTTAGCTGCACTTTTGGGAAGCCTTTGTTTTGGCAGAACTGCAATGCCAATTTTGGCATTTGACAATATTGCAGTGAGTCTGTTGGAGTATGTCACCTTTAATCTGACATCAATAAGGAGGGTGAATCTGATAAAAGCAAATTACTGCAGTTGCTGGAATCTGAAACCAAAAGAGAGAATGCTGGAAAATCTCAACAGGTCTGGCAGCATCTGTAAGGAGAGAAAAGAGCTGACATTTCGAGTCCGGATGGCCCTTTGTCAAAGCTAAAAGGCACTGAAAGTGGGAGAAATTTATACTATAGGGCAAGGGAATGAAAGGCTATGACTCATCTTTCATTCCTTCACCTTACAGTATAAATATCTCTCACTTTCTAAGCCTTTTAGCTTTGGCAAAGGGTCATCCGGACTGGAAACATCAGCTCTCTTCTCTCCTTACAGATGCTGCCAGACCTGCTGAGATTTTCCAGAATGAATCTGATTTTCAGCACAATAAAAGTTGCAATGTGTAGTTTAACCCAGTTGTTGATTTTCTGCATGCTATAGCAGTAAGTGGCACGGTCAAGCATGGGATGTGGAGAAGGGAAGTTGTTCCCATCTCTGGCAGTAATGGTAAGTGACTGACAGAAAATGTTGAATCTGATATCTTGCATGCACATCAGCGTTACTCTCATAATATACAGGTGCAAGAAGATCTAAACATACTTATTGTTAACTATCTACAAACTGTGGGTAATAATTGGAGCTTTCAAAATTCAACTCATTTGTGTGTTAAGGACAGGGAAGAGAGGTAGGGTGATGCCCCCAATTCCCTTTTCCTTCTGTCCATAATTTCTGTAGGGCTGATATGCTTTCCTGTGGAGTCAATTTAAAAGTCACTGGAGGTAGACTTTTGTGGATTTAAACAAGGAATATTACTTACTTGCACACTCACCACAGAAAGGTCTATCACAATTCTAACCACATAATACATCCAAGAAAAATACAATTAATGAGAGTAGTGCACTTCTACAAATATTAAAACTAAACACAATAAGTTAGCAGTTCACATGTCTTAGAGAATCCAGTGAAGGAAGGAGATTTCTACTCTGGAATTGAAGTTCAGATAACTGGGGTCAAACCTGTATTAACTGCAGAGTTCTTTCTAACTAGTGACTGGTTGCACAGACAGACCCTGATGACTACAGTAAACCAAGGTGAATTCTGAGCTATTTGTAACAGATCAGAAGGGGCTTTTTTAAAGACTCATAGGTCTTGAAAAGGCAAGATGACATGAGCTTTCTTGCAGCTATGATGTAGTTGCTGGTGTTTTGCTGGTAGCCCCGTTTCTCTTTGTTCCTCTGTTTTTGGATAAAAGGATTCCAAAATCAGAGAGCAGATCAGATCACATGACAAATGGCTATTGATTCATGTTGGAAGGGGAATGATGATCTTCATGGTGAAGGGAGAGTTTCAGTCACACATTCAAAAGCCACTAATATACAATAAAAGGTAGATAATTGTCTTTAGTACTTCATTGTGGACTTGCTAACCCTCCTTTGTTACATGGCAGACATGGAGTTAGAGTGTCAGAGTTTATATCCCTAGGTTTTGGAGTAAGCCTTGACAATAGCAGGTGTGCAATTTCACAAAAGCATACTGTTTAGACATGTCCATTCAAGGGGAGCTGCTGTCCATTATTACCCAACTTGGAACTTTCCAGAAAGTTTGCTAGGCTGTTGAAGTTGCAGAAGTCAGGTAAACCACCTTGGCAGCCATCTTTTACAGTTCATCAGGGTCCTTTATAAAAGGAATACATTTTTTAAAAATGTAGCATCTTCATGCCTGCACCGGAATAACATTTGGTTTTGTTTTTTTTAAAAAAATGTCAAATCATGAGGACAGATCACAGAGACTTTCAATTTCAACAGATGGCGAAAACTAATGGCATTGTTTGACTGTCCGTTCTGCATCCCAGCTGATTCTCCTTTTCACTGACTTCCATGATGCTTTTCTTTCCTATTGTCACATTGACTTGCAGAATTTCCTTTAGCCAAGAAGAATTCTTAGCCCTCAATGACTAATGTACCTATTCGGGGTTTGTGAGTAAAGTAGGCTATCTAGTCGATTTTTGAAAGTGCCCTGGGACACTTCATGAATTGCTATATCAGGCACTGGATTCCAGATTTTCCACAAAAGTTGTAATTGACTCTGAACTTCCACTCCCAAGTATGTATTCTTAGAGTTACTTTAACCCATACTCCCCAACCATCACCATCCCAGGGAAGATAGCAGTTAATTGCCTTTAGCTTTGTCAAAAGTAGATCGTGCCTTACGAGCCTGGTTGAGTTTTTTGATGTGATGAAGGAAGAGCGGTAGATGTGGTTTATATGGACTTCAGCAAGATGTTCAATAAGGTCCCCCATGCAAGACTTATTGAGAAAGTGAGGGGGCATGGGATCCAAGGGGACGTTGCTTCATGCATCCAGAACTGGCTTGCCTACAGAAGGCAGAGAGTGGTTGTAAGTAGGTCTTTTTCTGCATGGAGGTCGGTCACCAGTGGAGTGCCCCAGGGATCTGTTCTGGGATCCTTGCTGTTTGCGATTTTTATAAATTACCTGGATGAGGAAGTGGAGGGTTGGGTTGGTATGTTTGCCGATGACACAAAGATTGGAGGTGTTGTGGATAGTTTGGAGGGATGTCAGAAGTTGCAGCGTGATATAGATAGGATGCAAGATTGGACGGAGAAGTGGCAGATGGACTTCAACCCAGATAAACGTGTAGTGGTACATTTTGGCAGGTCAAATTGGATGAAGGAATATAATATTAAGGGTAAGACTCTTAAGAGTGTGGAAGGTCAGAAGGATCTTGGGGTCCGGATTCATAGGACTCTCAGATCGGTTTTGCAAGTAGAGGATGTGGTTAAGAAGACGTATGGTTTACTGGCCTTCATCAATTGAGGAATTGAGTTTAGGAGTCGGGAGATAATGCTGCAGCTTTATGAGACCCTTGTCAGACCCCACTTGGAGTACTGTGCTCAGTTCTGGTCGCCTCATTATAGGAAGGATGTGGAAACCATTGAAAAGGTGCAGAGGAGACTTATAAGGATGTTGCCTGGATTGGGTGGCACGTGTTATGAGGATAGGTTGAGAGAGCTCAGTCTTCTCTCCTTACAGAGACGAAGGATGAGAAGTGACCTGATAGAGGTTTATAAGATGCTGAGAGGTATCGATTGGGTGGATTCTCAGAGGCTTTTTCCCAGGGCTGAAATGGCTGCCACAAGAGGACACAGGTTTAAAGTGCTGGGGAGTAGGTACAGAGGAGATGTCATGGGTAAGTTTTTCACTCAGAGGGTGGTGGATGAGTGGAATTGGCTGCCATCGGTGGTGGTGGAGGCAAATTCAATAGGGTCTTTTAAGAGACTTCTGGATAAGTACATGGGACTTAATAGGATTGAGAGTTATAGGTAAGCCTAGTTGGTAGAGATATGATCGGCACAACTTGTGGGCTGTAGTTTTTCTACGTTCTAATTGGTGTGAGAAATGAATTTATCAAGCATACTTTGGGAAAATGACTAGGATAGGAAACAAAGGATGCTTGGTGTTCACGGTGTGATAAACTCTGAGAAGCTACAATTTAACGACAGAGTTACATTCGACTCTGTGGAACTGGATAGGTCCATATCTGCTAGAGATGTATGAGAATATGCTTCTGGTTGGCAGCAGATCAGAATTCATTATGAAAGGCAAAATAACTTTCAGCTACAAACATAAGGAGAAGGGGAGGAAATCAGAAATTGGTGACCTATTTCTGCAAAATTCTGTCCAGGCTCATTGCCTTTAGGTCAATACTGCTTGAGAGTTGGTGATCCACCCTGATTAGACTTGTGATGCTGTTGTTTTTGTCACAGTCTATTTTGAGTTGCTCAGTATGATCTACTCTGTGCTCAATGGTCTGTTCCTAGGGATGTACACCAAGACAAATATCAACTTGTGCTGAAGGACCATCAACTTAGTGAAAGACATTCTTTGTTCTGCCATAAACTGAATGGTCCATCAGCACAAAGAACAGACCACAACAAGTGTGCTGGCTGACACTTTTCAATGTCCAGGGCTACATGCTAAGGGATACACTTAAGCTTGGGGCAGGCTCAAAGGGAAAAGGTCATAGTCTTAAGGCTGTCCCCAGCAAAGTACATTGAGGGGCTGGAAGCTGTGCACAACTCCTGGGCTGTAAATACCAGAGAATGTTTAGCATGAAATGGAAATGCATATTGTAAATAAAATTTGTAATTGTTGCCCATCCCTAACTGACCTTGAAAATGTAGTGATGGTGAGCCTCATTCTTCAGCCACTGCTTGGCAAATGCTGCAGATGCACCCCACATTGATGCTCAGTGCTGCCCTAAGTTGGCGGTGCAGGGGTGGGGGGGGTTGTCAAGTTGAGCTTCTGCAGCCAGGAAGATCCTGTAACCATTAACAATTTGTGCCCAACTGGGCACTTAATTGGTTCAAATCAGCTATGCACTGCTGTTGGTTAGGTAGTCAGTACCAGTTTGCCCTCTTTCTGGCAAAATTGCAGAGAGGTGGGAATGCTTGGTAGATAATCCAACATTCAACTTTCAGAATTCCCTTTCTACCACTACTAAGTGGCTAATAAGATTCCATCATTGTATTTGAGTGAGAAAGTCATACCTGCAGATTCAGTTACATTTTACTTAAGTGATACTGAAGGAGGGGGAGTGGGGATGGAAGATGGAGTGGGAGTGGTGTGAGGCATTGTGCCAAGATATGAATAGCTAAGGAGCTCAGTCAAGCAGAGCTCTCTGGGCAATTTGTGATGCTTGTACCACTTACAGGGGGAAGACTGACCATCTTTTCATCCTAGGTTTATATAATGAGTTGTACTCTTAACTATTGCTTGTAATTGCAGTAACTTTAATATTTTAGTACATTGCTTATAACTGGCGTTAGCTTTCTTAAACGCTTAAATGTAAATGTTTTCTCAATCAAGTCTAGTGGTTGAATTCTTCTTTTAAGTCAATAAAAGGATATCTGAGCATAGTTGGTCACTAATGAGTGATGAGCATAGATTTGCTCCCTCACTGGGCGCATAGCAGGTGTGAGTAAGGAGTAGTATCATGAACAATAATATCCCTAATCATACTGTTTTATCAGAGGTACAGCATTCCGGTCACAGCTGTTTTCGTATCTTCAGCCCAGAGCTCCGAAAATGAGAATGCATATTCTCACATCCTATCCACGGAAGTATCGCCTTCCAGCAGCTGTTATATATGTCATAAAAAATTCCATATCTGCTCCAGTGGAAGTACCTACACAGGGCAACTTGCAACATCAAGTAACTTGATATCCTAAATATGCAATGTATTCATTTTTTTCTGCTAAGATCCAGTGTTGATATCCAACAGACTCACATCTGATAGCGCACGAACGGTATAGTTTAAGGCATTTCCCAAACATCATCAGATTGCAAGTTTCAGTTTACAACACTCCCACCTCTGAATGAGAAGATTGTGGGTGAAGCAATCTAAATTAACCTTTCAGTGCAGGACTGAGGGAGTACTGGCCTGAGTACCAAGGGATCATTCACCTTCAGGAAGAAGAGTGGAGCAATGGACCTGCAGGAGATACTCATAAAGGAGGGAGAGAATACAGCTCAAGGAGCATCGTCTACACTGCCCACCTTCAGGAAGAGGAGTGGAGAGGCAGGCCTGTGAGAGACACCCAGAGTGGAAGTGGGGAGCCCAGGGGCTTCTGACTGTCCAGGAGTTTTAAAAAGTAGTGAACAATGATGTCAGAGGAAAGCCACAAGTGTATTAGCTGGTGAATAACTGCTCTTAGGGAGGGAGTGGAAATTGCTCAGAATTAGAAAAACATTAAATTTTGTGTCATGCATTAGTCGATTCATCAGTACAAACAACATTTATCACAGTTGTAACATTAAGGCCAAGTAAAATAAAGTTAATATAAGTAAACCAAACTCAACTTTATTTCATTCATGTTATTTAAGGCACGACAGGGCAGCTTGGTCATGTAGAATGCATGTCCTGCAATTCATGGGCAGTCATAGACACTACCATTGACCTAGACGAACATGTGCAAGAAGTGTCACTAGCTGTAGAAAACTGAGCTCTGGGTTTGCAGCAGCAGCTGCATTCACTGTGGCGCATTGCGAGGCTGACAGCAATGTGGGTAGCATATTTAGCCAGGTATCCACATAACAGGTTTGGAGCACAAGGACAGAAGGGAAATGGATGACTGCTGGTCAGTTCAAGATAAGTGAACAAGTAGTGCAGAAGTCACGCTCGTGAATCAGCTTTTCTCTTCTTGGATACTGATGGTTCCTCTGAGCCAAGTTCATGGCACCACAGGTGGCTTAGCTGTACAGGAGGAGAGGAATAAGAGGCCAAGAGCAATAGTGATAGGGGATTTGTTAGTTCAATCAACAGACAGGCACTTCTGTGATCATAGACATGGGTAATACAGTAATAATTGGCAACTTCAATTTAAAACAGACTGAGTTAACCAAATCAGCACTAATGCTAAAAAGGATGAATTCCTGGAGAATGTATGAGGGGGGTTCTTGAGCAGTTTATTGAGAAGCCAAGTAGGGATTGGGCTTTTTGGATTTAGTGTTGTCTAATGAGAAAGGGCTAAATAACGACCTTTATGTAAAGGAATTTTTGGGAAATAATGACCATAATATAATTTTGAATAGCTGTGGACCTCACAGTGATCCTCATGCTACCCCATTAGTTTATCATCCTGAGACTGATCCACTTATTTCTACTCTTTGCTTTATTTCCATTAACCAATTCTCAATCCCCCTAGTATATTTCCTCCCATCGCATGCACTATATTTGCCAAACCTGTGTGGGTCATTTTCTAAAGGATTCTGGAAATCCAAAAGCATCTTATGCAGTTCTCCTTTATCTACGCTACACATCCTCAACAAACTCCAACAGGTCTGTCAAACATGACTTCCTTATTCGCAATCTCTATAAATAATTTGGGCGTGGGGACCAAATGTAATATTTCTAAATTTCCTGATGACAACAAACTGGGTGGGAATGCAAGTTGTGAGGAGGATGCACAAGCACTTCATGAGGATTTGGACAAGCTAAGTGAATGGGTTAGATTGAACAGATGGAATATAATGTGAATCAGTGTGAAGTTGTTCACTTTTGCAAAAAAAACAAAAAAGCAGAATATTTCTTAAATGGTGAAAGGTTGGTAAATGCAGTGTCCAACTGGGTAAAAGCTTCTTTAGGTATGAGGAAAGGAAAGATTAACTATAAGAAATGTTCAGGAGTTACGAAAAGCCATCCTAGAGGTGCAACAATTAGGAAGCAAATGGTATGTTGACTTTCATCTCAAGGGGATTTGAGTACAAGAGTAAGATGCAGTAGCCTAATGGTTTTATTGCTAGGTTATTAATTCAAAAACTCAGCTAATGTTCTGGGCACCCGTGTTCGAATCATGCCACGACAGATGGTACAATTTGAGTTCAATAAAAAATATCTGGAATTAAGAATCTACCATGAAACCATTGTCAATTATTGAAAAAATCTATCTGGTTCACTAATGTTCTTTTGGGAAGGAAACCTGTCATCCTTGTCTGGTCTGGCTGACATGTGACTTCAGAACCACAGCAATGTGGTTGACAATGTGGCAAGCCACTCAGTTTCAAGGGAAACTAGGGATGAGCAATAAATATTGGCCAACCAATGATACCCATGTCTCACAAATGACTAAAAAAATTCTTGCGACAGTTATATCAAGCCTGGCTGAGACCTCACCTGGAGTATTATATAAGAACATAAGAAATAGGAGCAGGAGTAGCCCATCTGCCCCGCCATTCAATAAGATCATGGCTGATCTGTCGTGGCTCAGTTCCACATTCCCGCCCTCTCCCCATTACCCTTAATCCCCTCGCTTATCAAAAAGCCATCAACCCGCGTCTTAAAAATATTTAGCGAGGCAGCCTCCACCACTTCAACAGGCAGAGAATTCCAGAGATTCACCACCCTTTGAGTGAAGAAGTTCCTCCTCAATTCCGTTCTAAACCGCCCCCCCCCCTTTATCTTGAGGCTGTGCCCCCTAGTCCTACTGTCCTTTCTGAGTGGGAAGAGTCTCTCCACCTCTATTCTATCCATCCCATTCATCATCTTATATGTCTCAATGAGATCTCCCCTCATTCTTCTAAACTCTAACGAGTACAAGCCTAGTTTATTCAGCCTCTCCTCATAGCTCAACCCCCTCAACTCCGGCATCAGCCTAGTAAACCTCCTCTGCATTCCCTCCAAGGCCAAAATATCCTTGCGTAAGTGCAGCGACCAAAACTGTACACAGTACTCCAGCTGCGGCCTCACCAATGCCCTATACAGCTGCAGCAAGACCTCCCTACTGTTATATTCAATCCCCCTCGCTATGAAGGCCAGCATCCCATTAGCTTTCCTGGCCACCTGCTGCACCTGCAGGCTGGGTTTTTGCGACTCATGCACAAGGACCCCGAGGTCCCTCTGCACCGTCGCCTGCTGCAGTTTTTCGCCACCTAAGTAATAGTCCTTCCTACCATTATTCCTACCAAAGTGGACCACCTCGCATTTGCCAACATTAAATTCCATTTGCCAGTCCCTGGCCCATTCGCCCAGCCTATCTAGATCCACAGTTTGGTCTCCTTTTCTAAGGAAGAGTACATTAGCCATAGAGGGAGTGCAATGAAGATTCACCATATTAATCCCTGGGATGGCAGGATTGTCAAAGGATGATGTATTCCCTAGGATTTTGAAGAATGAGATGAAGAATGAAATGCAGATGTGTTTCCTCTGACTCGTAAGTCAAAAATGGACAACAATCTCAGGATAACGGATAATCTGAGATGAGGAGAAATGTCTTAATTAACAGAAAGAAAGCAAAGAAATTTTTGGAATTCTTTAACTCAGAGTGCTACGGAAGTTCAACCATAAAGCATTTTCAAGGCAGAAATCGATCAGATTTCTTGAGACCAGTGACATTGAGGAATATGGAGATAGGAAAAGAGGAAAGTGCAACTGAAATAGATGATCAGCGATGATCTAATTAAACAGCAGAGCAGGATCTACAGGCTGAATGGTCTACTCCTGTTCCGATATTGCTAGTGAAAAGACAGGTACTAACTTTTCAATGAGACATTAAACTGGGATAGTGAGTGCCGCTTTAAATGGATATATAATATTGTATGGTACTACTACCAACAAAAACTATTATATAATTTGCCATTCATCCAATTGTTACTTGTGGAATTTGGTGGTGCACAAATTGACTACGTCTTCCTGCATAATGGCATATTTCAATCATTGTTCAACTGGTTACAAAAATGAATAAGTAAAATAATGGAACCCGTTCTGAGGTTCCAATAACATTGCAAGAAACAATGAGTGTAGTTTACAAGTAGATGATTCTAGCTAACAAATTCTCTTTAATTTATTTAAAAAACTGTAACCATTAAGTAGTGACATATTCCATAGTATAATTCATTTAGATTCCCAGAAAGCTTTTGATAAAATTCTAGCCATAAGTCACAAGAACTTAGGCTAGAACAAGGGTTTTAAAAAAATGCTGTTCTTAAAACAAGATATTCAGAAGAGCTGTGAGCATGGATTTTATGCATTTATGCTCCCAGAACAAAGCCTGACATGACATTATAATGAATCAAAAATTCATGTGTGGAGGTCAGTGCCCCCTGCTTGATGTCCCACATATTAAAGCCCTGTACCAAGGAGAAAATGTATCACATCTGCTGTATAATGAGATATTAAATGGAGTCATGCAGAAGTCAATACTTGGATAACCAAAAAAACAAAAATACTGCAACATTAACACTGATGACTATGAAACAATTACACATAGTACACAATGAATAGAACTGAATTAGCACAATTATTAGCCTTGGAAGAGAGGTGGGAGTAATGACAAACACAATATTCTCATTGCCAAGAAAAAATGGCAAAGCTACTTAAAAATAAAGGCTACCAAATGAAGCTAGGAGTCTACAGAAGGTGTGCCAATACTTCACAATGCAGTGGTGAAAACTCACTCATATATACAAAGTATTGAATGATACAGAAGAAGTAAAATTATGATTTCAAAGTATCTTGACGCCAGAGGGCATAAATCTAAAATAAATTTAGGTCAAACATCTGAAAAAAAACTAATAATTGTTAGAAATAATCTAACTAGCAACGTAATAAAATCAAAAATGCTGGGGTTATTCAAAATATATTAGATTCTGTAATGGGAGTATTAGTATGCCAGAGAAATGAGCAGCTTTGGGTTTCATGGCCTTTTTGCATCCCTGCTTTTGCTTGAAACTTTGTCATAAAATAAACATTTCTGAACAACAACGTTCCGATGAGACAAGGAGGTTTTGGTAGGTCATGGGAGCCATGGTGTCACAAAGGTTGTGGTGAACCTGGTCAGGAAGAAAAGAAAGGCATATAAAAGGTTCAAAGAGCTAAGAGAAGTTAAGGATCTAGAGGAGTATAGGCTTGTAGAAAGGAGCTTAAAAAGGAAATTAGGAGAGCCAGAAGGGGACATGAGAAGGCCTTGACGGGTAAAATTAAGGAGAATCCCAAGGCATTCTACAAATATGTGAAGAGTAAAAGGATGAGAAAAGAAGGGATAGGACCTATAAAAGGTGAAGGGGGAAAAGTCTGTGTGGAACCAGAAGAAACAGCAGAGGTGCTTAATGAGTACTTTGCCTCGGTATTAACGGTGGAAAGTGATCTGGGAGGTTATACTGCAGGTTTGCGGCAGACTGAAAAGATTGAGTACGTAGATATTAAGAAAGAGGATGTGTTAGAACTTTTAAATTCTATCAAGGTAGATAAGTTGCCAGGACCGGATGGGATGTACCCCAGGTTACTGTGGGAGGTGAGGGAAGTGATTACAGGGCCCCTGACGATGATCTTTGCATCGTCGATGGGGACAGGAGAGTTTCTGGAGGATTGTGGATGTGGTTCCTATTTTCAAGAAAGGGAACAGGGATAGCCCGGGAAATTACTGACCAGTGAGTCTGGCCTCAGTGGTTGGTAAGTTGATGGAGAGGATTCTGAGGGACAAGATTTGTGAACATTTAGAGAAGTTTAGAATGATCAGGAATAGTCAGCACGGCTTTGTCAAGGGCAGGTCATGCCTTACGAGCCTAGTTGAGTTCTTTGAAAATGTGACTGAACACATTGACGAACGAACAGCGGTGGAGGTGGTTTACATGGACTTCAGCAAGGCGTTTGATAAGGTCCCCCATGCAAGACTTCTCAAGAAGGTGAGAGGGCATGGGATCCAAGGGACTTTGGCCTTGTGGATCCAGAACTGGCTTGCCTGCAGAAGGCAGAGTGTGGTTGCGGATGGGTCTTCTTCTGCATGGAGGTCGGTCACCAGTGGAGTGCCCCAGGGATCTGTTCTAGGACCCTTGCTGTTTCTCATTTTCATAAATGACCTGGATGAGGAAGTGGAGGGATGGGTTACTAAGTTCGCCGACGATATGAAGGTCAGTGGTGTTGTGGATAGTCTGGAGGGATGTCAGAAGTTGCAGCGTGACATAGATAGGATGCAAGACTGGGCGGAGAAGTGGCAGATGGACTTCAACGCAGATAATGTGCAGTGGTCCATTTTGGCAGGACCAACGGGATGCAGGAGTACAATATCAAGGGTAGGAGTCTTAGCTGCGTTGAAGAGTAGAAAGATCTTGGGGTCCGGGTCCATAGGACTCTTAAATCGGCCTCGCAGGTGGAGGATGTGGTCAAGAAGGCGTATGGTGTACTGGCCTTCATTAATCGAAGGATTGAGTATAGGAGTCAGGAGGTAATGCTGCAACTTTATAGGATCCTTGTCAGACCCCAGTTGGAGTACTGTGCACAGTTCTGGTCGCCTCACTACAGGAAGGATGTGGAAGCTATTGAGAGGGTGCAGAGGAGATTTACAAGGATGTTGCCTGGATTGGGAGGCATGCCTTATGAAGATAGGTTGAGGGAGCTAGGTCTCTTCTCCCTGGAGATACGAAGGTTGAAAGGCGACCTGATAGAGGTTTATAAAATGTTGAGAGGAATAGATAGGGTGGATTCTCAGAGGTTATTTCCCTGGGCTGAAATGGTTTCTATGAAAGGACACAGGTTTAAGGTGCTGGGAAGCAAGTACAGAGGAGATGTTAGGGGAAAGTTTTTCACTCAGAGGGTGGTGAGTGAGTGGAATCGGCTGCCGTCGGTGGTGGAGGCGAACTCGCTGGGGTCTTTTAGAAGACTTCTGGATGAGTATATGGGATCTAATGGCATTGGAAGTTACAGATAGTTCTATGGCTTGGTAGATATAGATGTGATCGGCGCAACTTGTGGGCCGAAGGGCCCGTTTGTGCTGTAGTGTTCTATGTTCTATTTCTGAAGAGAAGCCAAACAAATGTGTCAATCACCCTAAATTATAGTAATTTAAGATAATAAAGTGTTAAATTCACTATCCTCTATATCAAAAAACTACTGAAGATTTCCTTGACTGCTTACTGGCATTGCTTTTATAGGTTGTTCTCTCCTGCAACAATTAAGCCACAAAGCCAGGGTAGATTACAATAGTTTTCTTAGCCCTCTAACTGAGGCAACAAATTCCAACCATCTGTGGAACAGCTATCTTTGCCAATCCATTCCAATCTAGAATAAATTGCAGTCTTCACAAAGGAGCCAAATGTTTTGTCAGTAGCCATTTTCACTCAGATACTTTGTTATGGGACAGCTTATTTGGTTATGTGCACAATTTGGGCTGACAACATACATGGAATTACACATATATATGTATGTATATATAATATATATTTAAAGTTTGACTCAGTTGGCAGCACTTA
This sequence comes from Carcharhinus amblyrhynchos, assembly GCF_965287045.1. Classification (NCBI taxonomy): domain Eukaryota; kingdom Metazoa; phylum Chordata; class Chondrichthyes; order Carcharhiniformes; family Carcharhinidae; genus Carcharhinus; species Carcharhinus amblyrhynchos. The sequence continues at coordinate 85,772,556 of NC_137331.1, read as the reverse complement.
GATTGAAGGTTCAAGCCCCACTTCAGGTTTGAGCACATAACTAAATAGATAGTGCTGACAGCGCGCCGAATTGTCATAACGAGCCAGCTTTCAAACGAGATGTTAATTTTAGGTCCCATAGGCCTGCTCAAACAAATACAATGATATTCTATGACGCTGTTTGTTTGAAGAAGAGTTGAGAGTTCTTTCATGCGCTTGCCACATTCTTCTCTCACAAAATACCACTAAAACCAGATTATCTTGTCAGTCATCCACTACGTAATTTTGGACATTCTGTACACGAAAACATTTTCCAAGTTTACCTATATAACAAGAATCATGACTTCATCAATAATCAATTGCCTGCAGGGCACTTCTGGAGGGTGAGATAAGACATATAAATGCAAGCTCTTTCAAGGGGGAGAATTTCCACCCGGGTTGTCCCAGTTACTACCTGACATAACTTCAGCAGAGTATCCAAGGAAAACAACATTCACATAACTTTGCTGGGTTTCTATGGATCTTTCACTCAGGTTATGGCAGATATATGGAGAATCCCTGTGGAAATTAATGAATTAATGCTGTTTATGCACATATTTTAAAATTAATAAACTGGAAAGTTCTGTCAAAATAACTTACTTCTGGGAGCACCTGGATTTGGTTTCTTGACAGAAAAAGCTTCTTGAGATTAGTCAAATATCCAATGTTATGTGGAAGTGACTGAAGTCGATTGTATGTTAAACATAGTTCACAAAGCTTTTGAAGAAGACAAAGTTTGCTTGGAATGCACTCCAGTTGGTTGTTGTTCAAAGTAAGATACTTGAGCTGAGTCAGGCTGCAAAATAAGAAGAGGCATAATTCATTGTTTGCTGTGGTACAGTGATGCCCCCTATAGATCACACTTACTTCCCAGAGAAAAACTGATCTTAAACTGGATCTAATTTACCAGATCTCAAGAATTCTGTTACTTGTTATACAGTCGTAAACGTAGTAAAATAGCTTTTCTTATAACTTTATTAATGTGATGCAGTTTCTTTTAAGTGTGTTTCGCTGCATTTTCCTACAATAACAGACTCAAGAGGTATCCACTGCAAGGGACTATATTGTCTGATGTGCCTTACAGCGAACCTGATATCAATCAGTTTTAATAAAAAGATATATTTTTAAAGATTTCTACGTGACATTAAGAAATAATCAATCTTCTAACTCATATCTCAAGGAATGCACAATACTATGTAACTAACGTCAGTGACAGTCAGTGCCCTGTCCACCAACCAGGGGCAATCCTGGTTGTTGTGTCTGTTTTCAGAAGCCCCGATGGGATTGCTTGAAAACAGGGAGTTAAGTGCCTGCCATTAGCACTTCCATGCCTTTAACCTGCTGCCTCACAGTTCCAGCGACCTTGGCTTTGATTCCAGCATTCGGTCATTGTCTGTTTGGAGTTGGCCTGTTTTTCCCGTGTCTGCATGGGTGTCCTCCGGGTGCTCCAGTTTCCTTCCACAGTCCAAAGATGTGTGGGTTAGGTTAATTGGCCATGCTAAATTGACCCCAGTGTCAGGGGATTAGCAGCGTAAATATGTAGGGCTATAGGAACAGGGCCTGGATTGGATTGTGATTGGTGCAAATTTGGTGGGCCAAATGGCCTCCTTCTGCACTGTAAGGATTCTATGATTCTATGAAAGGCAAATACCCCACTTCTAGGAACTGTCAGCCAATCAGATGGCTAGCCACAATTCAGTAGCAGTACCACAAAGAGCTGCAGCAACCACTGGGATTGCAGCAAGGCCAGTCTACCCAATGTGGCAGAATCCACTAAACATAGGGATCACCAGAGCCTACCTCGAGGGGGATGTAATTTAAAAGGGCAGGTCACAGCCCTCCATGGATCACAGGGTGCCTGATCAAGAGAGGCTTTGTCCCACTGAGACTGCAGAGAATCACCATCTCTTAAATGGGTGGCCTCCCCACATGGCATATGTCCCCTCACACCACTCCAATGGTAAAATACCAGCTGTGGTGGGATGAGACCCTTTGCTGATCATTAATTGCCTCAAGGGCTTCTATTGTCTTCTGGGCTGGAAGATTGCCCTTAACCTCGGCTGTTCCTTACTTAAATGTAACATGAGGATGTCAGGTGAGAACAGGAATACATTTATGTGTAATAGTAATGCCAGTGTCAAACAACTGTCAACAGCCACTATCTGGAAAAAATACAAGAAGAATGGGTGTGGTACTGAAACGTTGACAATATCTACAGAACTGTAGTATTATACCCAAGCCGCATTTAGGATTAATAGAGAGGTAATTGCAGAGGTAAACAATTTTTACCTGATGGGCAACATTATTGTATAAATGCAACAAATCAGTAATTATTCTACCTGTGTATCTCTTCAGGCAAGGTTGTTAGCTTGTTGTTATTCAGGTTCAAGAAAACTAGGTTTGTTAAACATTCTGAAATGACAGAACAAAATGTGCATTTTTGAAAATTAAAGAGGCTTGAAAAAAATCAATGACAATTGTGCAGAAAAACATCTTAGAAACATAAATAAAAACACAGAATGCTGGAAACACTCAGCAGGTGTGGCATCATCTGCAAGGAGAAAAACAGTTAATTTTTTACCTGAACTCACTCCACAGAAGCTGCCAGACCTTCTGGGTATTTCCAGCTTTTTCTGTTTTTATTTCAGATTGCCAGCATCTGCAGAATGTTCTTTTATCCCACAAACACACATAGGTTAATTCCCCTACTAATAACCTCACCGTCCTTTGTACAAGGAGGTTGCAAAGAAAGACTTAAAGAGGGAAGCAAAATCACAGAAATATTAATTCAGTCTGCTTGCTGTCATATGATGTCTAGATGAAAGTGATACTGATGAAAGCCTGGAATCAGGCTACCAAACTTCCCACTTGATCTTGGGAATTTTCTCTAGAGAGAAAATTAGCTACAAAAATGGGTACATACCCAATCTTCAAAATGACATCATTAACAATAGGATGAGAAAGGGCATACTGGATATCTTAGCCTGGTAAAGATCAACTAATAGTGATTCATCCTGCTTTTCTCTTCATTTTCTCCCCATTATTTTTACCACGCATACATTCTCTTTGTCTCTCACATATAGTACAGACATAAATTTACAAGTTAAGCACAATATTGCATCATATTATTTAACAGAAACCATAAGAACATAAGAACATAAGAAATAGGAGCAGGAGTAGGCCATCCAGCCCTTCGAGCCTGCCCCGCCATTCAATAAGATCATGGCTGATCTGTCGATGCTCAGTTCCACTTTCCCGCCCTCTCCCCATAACCCTTAATCCCCTCTCTTATCAAAAACCCATCAACCCGCGTCTTAAAAATATTTAGCGAGGCAGCCTCCACCACTTCAACGGGCAGAGAATTCCAGAGATTCACCACCCTTTGAGTGAAGAAGTTCCTCCTCAACTCCGTTCTAAACCGCCTCCCCTTTATCTTGAGGCTGTGCCCCCTAGTCCTACTGTCTTTTTTGAGCGGGAAGAGTCTTTCCACCTCTATCCTATCCATCCCATTCATCATCTTATACGTCTCAATGAGATCTCCCCTCATTCTTCTAAACTCTAACGAGTACAAGCCTAGTTTATTCAGCCTCTCCTCATAGCTCAACCCCCTCAACTCCGGTATCAGCCTAGTAAACCTCCTCTGCACTCCCTCCAAGGCCAAAATATCCTTGCGCAGGTGCGGTGCCCAAAACTGCACACAGTACTCCAGCTGCGGCCTCACCAATGCCCTATATAGCCGCAGCAAGACCTCCCTACTTTTATATTCAATCCCCCTTGCTATGAAGGCCAGCATCCCATTCGCCTTCCTGACCACCTGCAAGCTGGGTTTTTGCGACTCATGCACAAGGACCCCGAGGTCCCTCTGCACCGTCGCCTGCTGCAGTTTTTCGCCCTGTAAGTAATAGTCCTTCCTACCAAAGTGTACCACCTCACACTTGCCAACATTAAATTCCATTTGCCATTTCCTGGCCCATTCGCCCAGCCTATCTAGATCCTTCTGCAGACTCTCCACACCCTCCGCACAATTTGCCGTTCCCCCAATCTTGGTGTCATCAGCAAATTTCGACACTCTACACTCGGTTCCCTCCTCCAGATCATCTATATAAATGGTAAAAAGCTGAGGCCCCAGCACCGACCCCTGGGGCACTCCACTAGTCACCATCCGCCAATCCGAATAGCACCCGTTGACCCCGACTCTCTGCCTCCTATTTGACAACCAATCCTCTATCCACGCTAACACCCTACCCCCAACTCCATGTCCCTCGACCTTCTGCAATAACCAGTCAGAAAAAATGGGAGAAAATTAAAACTTCCCCACTAAGCTGCTAACAATGTTTCACAATTTTAAGAACTGCGAGAATTAGAAAGAATGGGGCATAACCATACACTCCAACTTGAAAAAGAATCCCCAATATTTATATGCTTTCAGATATTCTCACCACTTTGCTGCTGAAAAACACCTTTTTCCAAGCACGTTGCTGCATCAAACCATCCTCTCCCCTCAATGTTACCATCGAACCATATCTACTTATTTGCCTCAGATTCTTATTTTAACTTAATTGCACAGCACATCAGGTTTTCTTTGCATCATTGTCAAATATTTTGCATCAAAATTATCCTGGAATTCCTGTTAAAAGCAATCTGTTTCTTTCATTTATATTTAGGATAACTTCATCGCAGAATAGTCTTGATCCTCACCAACCATTGAGTGAAATAAAGATAAAAGTCAGGAAATGGGTGAAAGGAAAGGAAATAAAGAGTTTGAGGCTCTTGACAGAAGTGACGGAGCTACACATTGGGTACTAAGCAAGTAGGTTCGAGACACATGTGGATTGCGTGCAGTAAAAGTGTTTCGATCTCGCATAGCCTGGCTCAAAAGAAGAATATTGTTATTCTAGATGATAGAATAAAACTGGCAGCTACCGTTTAAGATAAAAGATTGATTTTTGTTTCATACACGACTCATGATACTAATTTTAAGAATATTGGACAGTGATACATATTCATAGTAGATATTCTACCTTTTAACTTGCCATTATTTTGTATACTTAATGTTTTAAATTGGTATCTGCATGCTTATCTATATCACAATAACAAATCATAATATATTATACAAGTAATTCGATGAATCCATTGCGACGCAAGGTACTCGTGTATGAAGTTATTTATTTTGTATTGTTGTACTTATGAATGCATACTGAAATGCTGGAAATATTTAATCAGTATCAGTAAAAGCAAATGGGTAGTTGTGCATTTTATATATTATTTCAGATTTATAGTACTCGCAGTTTTTATTTCTACTTTCATATTTATCATATTCTGACAGACCATCAAGTGTATCAACAGAATATGAGACTGAGCATCAGATGTAAAAGGGTCAGTCAGAATGAACTTGTATTAAACCAGCTAAACCATTGGGCTTTATACATGGATCTTTTTTCATTTCTGCATGTAGAAATACTTCCATCAAGTCACATTTACAGGAAATTAGTGAGAAAAATGTCTGGAAATCACCAGTCACATTTAGCCTCCAAGAAGAAGTGAACAAGCATTACAGTATGATCCAACATTCAATTCAGCTCACTTGCACACAACTTGAAGGACAGAGTTCATTACAAATCAGAATATAAAATGTGGTTTACATAATTGAAAGCAGCAACATAATAATGATGGGGAAATTTCCCCAAGGCTGGAAACCACTCCCAACCTATTAATGATATTACCTGTCTTTTGCCATTTTTCACTGGATAATGAGAATAATTTCTTATAAGGCCACCCAAACCAAACTAGATGAAAGGTGGGAGCCAGAATTAATTTGCAAAGTCTCTGGGGCAATTACCCGCTTTTTTTCCCCCAATAGTATCATTATGGTCACCAAAAGGTTTCCCGACAGAAATCTCAGTTTTCTAGAGGATGAACTGGAAATCAAACACCAATACCATCACATTTGCATCAACAGGAAGGAAGTTCTGATTTTCAAGGTGAGCTGATAACAATAGACAGATAACAAAATGCAGTAGATGAATATCTTATGTGCACCTAGTTGATGTCTCATTATTTCTGCAGAGTTAATTGAAAGGAGGCATGGTCTAATGAGATACACCCACTCACATTTCATCAACCATATTTGCACGCTTTGATGCAGTGAGAGGGTGCAGAGGAGATTTACAAGGATGTTGCTTGGATTGGGAGGCATGCCTTATGAAGATAGGTTGAGGGAGCTAGGTCTCTTCTCCCTGGAGAGACGAAGGTTGAGAGGCGGCCTGATAGAGGTTTATAAAATGTTGAGAGGAATAGATATGGTGGATTCTCGGAGGCTATTTCCCAGGCCTGAAATGGTCGCTATGAGGACAAAGGTTTAAGATGCTGGGGAGCAAGTACAGAGGAGATGTTAGGGGTAAGTTTTTCACTCAGAGGGTGGTGAGTGAGTGGAATCGGCTGCCGTCAGTGGTGGTGGAGGCGAACTCGCTGGGGTCTTTTAAAAGACCTCTGGATGAGTACATGGGATTTAATGGGATTGGCAGTTACAGATAGCTCTATGGCCTGGTAGGTATGGATATGATCAGCGCAACTTGTGGGCCAAAGGGCCTGTTTGTGCTGTAGTGTTCTATGTTCTATAACCTGTCCTCCATGATCATCCTCAACACCAGTGCCCCACAAGGCTGTGTTCTCAGCCCCCCACAATACTCCTTGTACAGCTATGACTGTGTGGCCAAATTCCCCTCCAATGCGATTTTCAAGTTTGCTGATCGGATCTCAAAACAATGACAAGACAGAATACAGGAATGAAATAAAAGAATCTGATGAACTGGTGCGGCAACAATAATCTCTCCCTCAATGTCAACAAAATAAGGAGATGGTCATCAACTTCAGGAAGCATAAAGGAGAACATGCCCCTGTCAACATCAATGGGGATGAAGTAGAAAAGGTCAAGAGCTTCAAGTTTTTATATGTCCAGATCACCAACAATCTGTCCTGGTTCCCCCCATGCTGACACTATAGTTAAGAAAGCCTACCAATGCCTCTATTTTCTCAGAAGACTAAGGAAATTTGGCATGTCAGTTCTGACTCTCACCAACTTTTACAGATGCACCATAAAAAGCATTCTTTCTGATTGTATCACAGCTTGGTACGGCTCCTGCTCTGCCCAAGACTGCAAGAAACTACGAAAGGTTGTGAATGTAGCCCAATCCATCACGTAAACCAGCCACCCATCCACTGACTCTGTCTACACTTCCTGCTGCCTCGGCAAAGCAGCCAGCACCCCGAACACTCTCTTTTCCACCTTCATCCTTTGGGAAAAGATACAAAAGTTTGAGGTCACGTATCAACTGACTCAAGAACAGCTTCTTTCTGCTGCTGTCAGACTTTGAATGGACTTGCCTTGCATTAAGTTCATCTTTCTCTGCACCATAGCTATGACTGTAATACTACATTCTGCACTCTCTCATTTCCTTCTCTACGAACAGTAATTTTGTCTGTATAGCGCGCAAGAAACAATACTTTTCACTGCATGTTAATACATGTGACAATAATAAATCAATTCAAATCAAATCAAATAATGTTTCCAGAGTCCCAATCAGCAGGGAGTCAGATAAAGATCTGCAAAGTCACTGAAAGTTGAGTAGGTTGGCCATTGACAATAACAGTCAGATGTCACCTCAAGATACACAACGGTGCTTACCTATTCAGATGCCATCAGCCTTTTTGCAAAAGGTGGTACAGTGGTTAGCACTGCTGCCTCTCAGTACCAGGGACCCGGTTCAATTCCGGCTTTGGGTGCTAGTCTGTGTGGAGTTTGTATGTTCTCTGTGTCTACGTGGGTTTTCTCCGGGTGCTCCAGTTTCCTCTCCCAGAGATGTGCAGGTTAGGTAGATTGGCCATGCTAAGTTACCCCTTAGTATCCCAAGAGGTGCAGGTTAGATGGATTAGCTATGGGAAATACGTAGGATTATAGGAATAGGGTAGGATGGAGGGCCTGATTAGGATGCTCTGTCAGAGAGTTGATGCAGACTCGATAGGTTGAATGGCCTCTTCTGTGCTTAGGAATATGATCAACTATATTGCATTGTCCATTCAATAACCAAACATTTAAAACTAGGATAATTAATTAATGAGGTCAAATTTCAATTCATCATACAATGTTTTGAAGATTGTAGTTCATGATTGTGTCCTTTCCACAGAAACTGCAAATAAGTGGCCTTGGCTATGACTGATTGCTGTGACAAGCCATCAGCTAGCCCAACTGAAATGCTTGGTACGTGATTGCCACTAGAATACATGTCACTTGTAGCTGTAAAACTAACATGCCTTTAATATAGAAAAGCTGAAATAAAATGTATGGCAGATCAAGAATCCACTTAGAACAATGACCAAAGATTTGTCAAAGAAGTAGAATTTAACAAGAGAGAGGCTAAAAGGCAGAGGTTTAAGGAGGAAATTGCAGAGCATTGAGGGGACGGTGCACTCAATGGCAGGGTGAAAGGAGGGAAATGCACAAGAAATTTAGGTATAAGGAATTATGAGATTAAGGGATTAGTTGCAAGGCTGAGGAAATTTATAGGATTCTGGAAACCCAGGCTATCATTACCACAACCTCCAAACATTGGAAGTTCCACCTATCGTTTTCACAGGGCAGCAGCATGTCTAATTTTGGTGCCCCAGGTGGATGAAACACAATAGACACAGGTTATACCTGGAAAGAACAGGTCTTTGGAGGTGTAGGAATATGGTCCCTTTGGGGGAGGTCGGGTACCCCTTGAGAGAGGTAGAGGTGCCTCTTGTAGACATGAATGTGTTTTTAAAAAGTACATCAACTCAATAACTATCAAGCTCATTGTAACTATCAAAAGTGTCTAAATGAACAGTCAAAGGCAACTGTCAAGTTGTCAATACACTTAAAAACTCTTGCTCTTTAATCTAGGGAAAAAAATAATTGGAGTGTTTTTAAACAAAAATCATTGTTATTTCACTTTGTCTGTTGGCATAAACCTGAGGGTTACCATTACTGGATTAGTGCTGCATGCTGATTTCACAGCCTTCCATTTTTGTAGCAGGGTGCCTTCCAATTCACCATTTAATTGGTAGTTTCAAGTTGATATAGACTATTTGAAGCAGTATTATGAACACCAATGTTTGTTTTTATAAGGGATCCGGTACTTGAATGGATTGTTTGTTCTTATAAGGTTATAGTTGAAGGAATGTAAACATAGTGAGTGTTTTTTATGATTGTGTTTTAAAAAATAAAGTCTGTAATATACACCTAGAGCTTTATTTTATTTGACCTCAGCACGAGTACCAAGGTCTGCCCAAGGTAGTTATTGGGTGAGTTGGCACAATAGCTCCAAGGGCAAAGAGTAATAGTGGGTGTAATGGGTTGGCAGAGTGGCCCTTTATAGGGGCATGGAGTTGTGCAGAGGGGCATAGGTTGGTATGAAGAGTAAGGGGTCACAGGGGTAATTAAGTAACATGATTGGCATGGATGGAGCATGTGTGGTAAAGAGGGGATGTGAGCAATGGGAGCTGGAGGGCTGCTTTTCTTTTTGTTGCAGTTTTTTTAAACCTTAGACAAGTCAAGCACAGAGGCAGGCTTTCCACCCAGCCAGCCTCCACACACCTCCTGCCAATATTGGACTTCCAGAGAACCCCACCACTGCAAAACAAAAATCCCAACTTCTGAGGCATCCTTTCCCCAGGCCAAGTTTGTGGAGCAGGGTAATGTCCTGACACTGCACTCCCAATGCGGAGCAAAAATCCAGACCAATGAAACACTGGGCCATGTAGACATTAAGTCTCCACCAAACACAAATCCCATCCGGGCCCTATCCCCATAACCCCATGCATTTACCCTAGTGACCCTCTGACACTAAGGGGCAATTTAGCATGGCCAATCCACCTAACCTATGTATCTTTAGACTGTGGGAGCAGCACCTGGCAGAAACCCACACACAGGAAGAATGTGCAAACTCCACACAGTGACCTAAGCTGAGAATCGAACCCGGGTCCCCGACACTGCAAGGCAGCAGTGCCACCATGTTGCCCCATGTTACAGAGGAGGCTAGTGACGTGAGAAGGTGCAATGCATCAAGATTAATCACACTGGATATCTTTCAAACTTGATTTAAGGCTATTTCAATGCTGCGAATGGGGCAGAAATCTGCTAGCGGAGATTGAAAGGGGAAGTTGCAGGAAGCATGGCAGCCCATTTGGGAGGCAATAATTTGTTTAAAGACATTGGAGATTTGGAGAGCAAGGGAAGTTGGCAATAGGACAACACTTGGCAAGGACCTTGGAGTTGAAAGTGAATTTTGAGTTGGGAAATGAAGACAGTTTTAAAGAGACAGAATCATTTACAAGATTAGCTAGTATTTGTGTCAAGAAGTGGAGATGAGATCAAAGGAACAGGCGATGGATCTCATGGTTAAGTTGATGTGGAGGCATAAGGGAGATGAGAAAGAAGAAAAAAAGTTCAAAGCTAAGTCAAGAGGAAGCTAACCATATTGAAAAAAGTCTGCACCATTGTTATATTAGAATTAATAGTACTACATTTATTCTACTACATGGATAAATTTGATACAATTGTACTAATATAGAGCATTATATTTGAGTACCTTACATGAAAGCACAATGACCAAGATTTCATGGCAACTGATGACAAAACAGTAAACTCAAATATCACAGATTGATTTGACCCAGCAATTGATGCACATCATGATGCCAAAATGTTATAATCATTGCGAAACCACTTATCTAAGTACCTCTACGTGTCTAATCGCACCTTCTCCCAAGTACACCTGCATCAATGAGCTTTAATAATGTGTAACCAAGCAAAAGGGGAATAGACACTGAGTACACCTATTTATTTATACATTCAGAATATTACTACATATTGCAAGTACCTACATGCAGCATCATTACACAATCTTAGAATAAATTGGAACACCTGCAACCAGAGGAGGTATTAACTTGTAAACATAAGACAAATACTGATTGATGTCTCATGCACATTAAATAAGACAAATTCCAAATGTGAAATATTGTATTAGAGTGCCCTCTAAAGGTTGAATTTGAAGGCTATTTTCCAGGCTCTATGTATGGCAAAAAAATGTAACGTTTCTTTACAGTGTCTTTCTATTTTTATGTTCCACTTTGATAAGAAAGTTTCCTTTAGGTCTAGCTGATTTTCAAGCAAAATTAATTCATGCTCAGCACTGATTGGTAGGTTTTATATGAAGGTGCCCGCCACAAAATGGAATTTCTCCAATTGACTGAAACAGCTCATGTGGCTTCCTACAATCACAAACAAATCTCAGAAAATTCTGAAACAAAATATTCAGACTTGAAGGGAAAAAAAATCTGGCAGCAAAAGCAAATGAAAACCAGGGACAGACATACCTAAATTATATATTGAAATCTTCTCTGCAAAGCATTATGTATTTGCCATGTTTGTATTGGTCTTTTCCAGCAGGACATTGACAATGCCAAATATCAGACTCTGACCTTTGCCTCACTGTTGACAGCATCACAGATGATCAACTAATGATTATGTGACCAATCTAAAGATCTCTTGTTTGGTCTCCAAAGGTTAAACATTACATTCATAAAGAACAGATACGTATTGTTTTTAATTGGGCATCAGAATTATCAAAAGCATATTGCAGAGGAAGGCTTGCTTTTATCAATTACAAAGTTCTATACTTACAACTTGGGTGAAAAACCAGGGGGCTTCTAGTGCCACTGAGCAACATCAGTCTTTTTAATGTTTTTACTCCATTCTTACGGTTACAAAGCCAAATGTGCCAAGTGGACCGGGCAAGCCCAAATCTCTCTCTTTGTTTGCTCCAAAAACCATACTCAAATTGAATCCAATTCTTGTCCCCACAAGAGACATGCAATTTCCAAGCTGATGAGAAAAGACACTGGACCTGATCTTAGGCTTGATCTGATGCTTGAAACTATACCAATATAGATCCCTAAACTTGAAGGAAACAATTGAGAAAAACCAGAGGGTTGACCTTGATTGGAGCCATTGTGATTCTCAATTAACACATTTTATTTAGTTGTAGCTTCTCTTGCTGTAATGTGGTTGATTGGGGGTGGTGTAAAAAAGGTGAAAAGATAACAAGATTGCCACTTTGCCCCTACTATCTTACCTTGTATACATTTCTTGCCTGGCCTTCTGAACCAGGCCTCTTCCGAAATGTGAGGTGCCCTTCTTCATAGGGAAGGATTGTCAGAAAAGCTATGCCACACCCCCTTTTCTATGGCACTATTTGGTGTATACCAGTAAGTTTAAAGGTCCAAAAGTCACTATGAGAAGCAAAGGAGGAAAGTTAAGTCTGTAAGGTAAGAGGGTGAGGGGGTAGGTAAAGGGTGGTAGAATTACAGATGGGTGAGATGGTAGGTGGCAAGTCTGTATGTGATATCGTAAGATGGTAGGTATGTGGGTGAGGGGATTTGGTGACATGTGGATGGTTGATGTGACGGGTAGCAGGATGAGGGAATAAGGTGGCAGGAAGATGAGTAGAGTGGCAAATGAGTGGATGGTGGCGGGGGGGGGGGGCGTGGTGGTGTAAGGTGGGTCAGGATGTAGTTGGGAGGGGAAATGGATGGTCGGGTGGTGGTGGGGGGGGGGGGGGGGGGCGCGCGCGCGAAGAATAGTATTTGCAAGTCCAGTGGGAAGTCAGAGGGTCAGCAGTACTCCTAACCAGAAGTTAGAACTAGTTTTAATCCTTATAACTTTTCCTGGGCAACTATTCTGGTAAGTGAATTTGAACCATCCAAATCTAAACTTCCCAAGCAATTCCCACTGTCAGTCAGGACTTCCGAGGGATTCCCCAGTGCAGATCAGAATTTCAGGGCCAGTAAAACTAACTACCAGCATAGTTCCAAAACAAACTAAATATAGTGGTTGTAATTTTAATATATGATTGTTTATACCATAAGAAATATTCATGTGCTTTATAATAAGCATATTATGCATAAAATCTAATATTTGTTTGCATGTTCAACTTTAGTCTCATCTCTTCTTTTACAATTCATCTATATGGAATAGTTCTTACCAATGCTCACAGTTAAAGAATTGATTTCAAAAATACGAGCGATAATATATTTACCAAGCACATTTGGAGACAACGTTTCTAGCTCGTTACTAAACAAGTGGAGTTTCTTTAGTTGTCTTAGATACTTCAGAACTTCTGGAAGCTCTTTGAAGGAATTATCTCCCAAGTTCAGCTCTGTCAACTGCAAAATAGATATAAAAGGTGTCCATGTACTTTGAAACAGAAATAATCAGCTATCCTTATACAATAGCTGCTGCCATTATATTAGGGATGTCCAAATTATATTGTTTGCATTCATGGGCTGCTTAGGTCCACACTCTGCAGGGTTCAGAGTCCACATATAAAGATTGAATTTAAAAGAAAAAGGTCTGTAAACATTGGAAGTCTGAAACAAACCAAATAATGCCGAGAATATATTGCAACTCAGCTAGAATCATCTAGTGCAGAAGGAGACCATTCGAACCTGCACCAAACACAATCCCATCCCAGGCCTATTCCTGTAAACCCACATATTTACCCTGGTAATCCTCTGATACAAGGTCAATTTAGTATGGCCAACCAACCTAATCCTGCATATCTTTGGACTGTGGGAGAAAACAGGAGCACTCAGGAGGAAACCCACGCAAACTCAAGGAAAGTATGCAAATTCCACATAGACAGTGAGCTGAGGCCGGAATTGAACTTGGGTCCTTTGCACTGTGAGGCAACAGTGCCAACCACTGTGCCACCCAGATATTATAAAAATTTAAATCTGCATTCCTTTAATTTGTTGACCTACCATCAAGGGACAACAACAATAACACAAGTACTTTCAAACATCTAAAGAAACAAAGCAAAGAATAGGAAATAAGTGCACACAAGATTGCGCACCCTGAACTTCTTGGAGGATATGGGGCATACGTTGGTATGCCATCTGTAATTTGGTCAACTCTATGCTAAATATCAGCACAAAAATCATTTCTTTAAAACTGCTTTTATTTGGCTGGTCAAAGATGTGGACTTTAAGGTTGTAAAGGCAAAGGGATTTTGGGAAAGTACTTTAGTATGTAGGACTTAGATGGCTGGTGGCATGGCCACCAAACGAGGCCAGGGGCCAGATCTACACACAAGACCTCAAAGTCAGAGAAATACAGTGTGCTGCTGGGGGGGGGGGCGCGCGCGGGGTGTGTGTGTGTGTGTGTGTGTGTGTGGTGGTGGTGGTGTTTTACGATAAGTGCAGAATGGGAGATTGGTTAGGGCAGCTTTGGAATCCGAGAGTCCAGAAATGACAAAGACATGGGTGAAAGCAGATTACTGTGGATGCTGAAATCTCAAATCAAAAGAGAAAATGCTGAACAATCTCAGCAGGTCTGGCAGCATCTGTAAGGACAGAAAAGTGCTGGCGTCAAGTCCAGACAATCCATTGTCAAAGCTGGGTGAAGATTTTGTAAGAAGTCTCACAACACCAGGTTAAGGTCCAACAGGTTTATCTGGCAGCACAAGCCACTAGCTTTCAGAGCACTACCCCTTCATCAGCTAAGTGGGAGTTCTGTTCACAAACAGGGCATTTAAAACACAAACCCAATTTACAAAATAATGGTTGGAATGCGAGTCTTTACAGGTAATCAAATCTTAAAGGTACCAACAATGTGAGTGGAGAGAGGGTTAAACACAGGTTAAAGAGACTTGTTTTGTCTCCAGCCAGGTCAGTTAGTGAGATTCTGTAAGCCCAGGCAAGTCGTGGGGTTACAGATAGTGTGACACGAACCCAAGATCCCAGTTGAGGCCATCCTCATGTGTGCGGAACTCGGCTTTTCCTGTTGAGGAACACTTCAGCAGTCACGGACATTCGGTCTCTGATCTTCAGGTAAACGTTCTCCAAGGCAGCCTTTACAACACATGACAATGCAGTCACTGAGCAGAGAGACTGATAGCCAAGTTCCGCACATGAGGACGGCCTCAACCGGAATCTTGGGTTCATGTCACACTATCTGTAACCCCCATGACTTGCCTAGGCTTGCAAAATCTAACTGTCCTGGCTGGAGACAATACGCATCTCTAACCTATGCTTAACCCTCTCTCCACTCACATTGTCTGTACCTTTAAGGCTTGATTAGCTGTGAAGACTTGCATTCTGACCATTATTTTGTAAATTAAGTTTGTGTTTTTAAATGCCCTGTTTGTGAACAGAACTCCCACTCACCTGATGGAGCAGTGCTCCGAAAGCTAGTGGTTTGTGCTACCAAATAAACCTGTTGGACTTCAACCTGGTGTTGTGAGACTTCTTGCTGTGTTTACCCCAATCCAACACCAGCATCTCCACATCATGAAGAATTTGTGACAGATGCATCAAGGTCGGGAAGAAGTGGCAATATTATGGCGGTGAAATGTAGGTCTTTGTGCTAAAAAGGATGTGTGAATGGAAGTTCAACATGGAGTTCACTTGCATGCAAAGTCTGGTTTCGTCAGAGTAGAGAATGGAACTGATGGTAAAGATTTTGTGGCACAAGCCAGGTAACAGTTTTGGTATTCCTGAAGTCTGGCTGCACTAAATTACCTTAAAAAAAGGCAATTTAATAGTAGGGGATATGGTGGGCGGGAGGGAGTACATATGGATGGAGTTGAATGTGTGCCAGGAACGAGTTGAATCTGGGTTGGGGTATACAGGGCAGATATTGGTGTTAATATTTTGATCAGGATGAATATTTGCCAGATATTAGAGTGAAAATGGGCTCAGGATAAATATTTGCCAGATATTGGATTTAAATTTGGGATTGAGGTGAATTTGGGCCAGATATTGTGGTTGTCAGGCCGCCTGGGATCCTGTTCTGCTGCCTCTCTGGCTCGTACATTGCTCAACCCCTGTAGCTCCGTGGGAAGGTCGGTGAGCTGGTTGTTTTTCAGCTGGAGCCGGTTCAGTTCGAACAGCCTTCCTACCGCCTTGGGGACCCGCCTCAGTTTCTTGCCGCTCAGGTCCAGCTGCTTTGCATTTCCCCGGAGCGCCCTCAGCACCAGCCAGTCCGCCATCTTCCAGCATCGCGTCCCGTCTCCAGGGAAATCAGGTCACTGCGCCAGCGCTGAGCAACATAATACGCCCCACCCCCTGCCGGCCAGCTGACTAAATCACATCAGGTGTCCAGCCTGACAGCGTGTAACATCCTGACTGGGTCTACATGTTTTCCAGCATCCTATGCAGTTCTCGTTCCACGTGCTCAACTCAAACCAGTAAGAGTGAAAGCTGACACTTTAGTACAAAAGGAGCTGATCACTCCGTTTACATACAAACAATGAATGTCTACGATTGTCCTTCATGCCTTTAGAAGTGATAATTAATTGGGAGTGAGGACTGAAGACTATCTCGAAACCTGATAAGGTTTCATGAGATTTAAGATAATGTATTTACATTCATGGAAATAGTTAAAAACTGACTTGGAATAAGCTGGTCATTTTTGGGTTGATGACTATCAAATAAATCGGTTGGACTTAAACCTGGTGTTGTCAGACCTTTTTTACCATTTTTGGGGTGACAGGTTGTGGGTGCAAGCAATGAAATCTATTAGGATGACTGTTTGATATGGATTGTAAATTATTGAGGGCCAATGTGTTAAGATAACCGCAAATACATGAACAAGAAATACTGTGGATGTAAATATTCACTAGAAACATAAAACGTTATAAAATAGTAATAAAAATTGTTTTACTGATTCAAATACTCTATCGCCCATGTTTCTATTCCTAAAGTATTGAATCAAAATTATACCACACTTTGCATAGGTACACAAAAAAATTCCAGACAACTGATGCTTACGAACAACAGATTTCCAAACTGGAGAGGTTGCAGTTTATAGCTAAATGTGCTGAATAGATTCAAATAGGTGAGAAATAAGCTGTTAGAAAGGAGTTAGGCACAGGTTAATTAAGCAGTCCAGAGTGTGACATAATCTGTGGGAGGTGCATAATTATACACTTTGGTAGGGAGAAATAGGAAAGTAGATTTTTTTAAAGAAAGAGACTCGTAAATACTGGCAGGGAGAGAAATTTGGTGTACTTGCTAATAAATCACAAACTAACATGCAGATACAGCAAATAATTAGGAAGACATTTTGGTCTTTACAGCAAGTGGAGTGTAAAGGATGCCTTTTCATAACTAGATAGGGCTAACATAAGACCATACCTTCAGTACTGTATAGTTTCTGTCTTCTTACCAAAGCAAGGATATACTTGGCTTAGAATAGGTACAATAAACATTCACTAGATTCATTCAACAACATACATAAATACAGCACCTTTAACATAATGAAATATCCCAAGGTATTTCACAGAAACAATAGAAAACAAACCACATACCAAACCACATATTAGTTCAGGAAACCAAAAGCTTGCTCAAAGATGTAGGTTTTATGGAATGTCTTAAAAGGGGAGAAAGTGAGATGGAGAGATAACTACACCGTTCCTGTTACAAACTTTGTGCCCTCGAACTTGATGTGTTGCACACCACTCTTCTGGTTGTTGAATAGAACTGTCACGACCACCTGAAACAATATCACCTCTTTAACGCTGTCTGCCTCCTTCAATTATCCTAGGTTTCATTGCCATGACAAAAAAAATCATCAATTTCTTGGTGCAAAAAGCAAAGTGTCTATTTCATCGCTTCTAACACCTTCACTACCATGGCCACACCATAGCCTTACAGTCCTCCATCCAGAAATGCTCATCATTACCCTCCATCAACTCCAACCATATGCAACTTGTTATTTAAATTTGCCCCACCACACCACATCTTTCTCATCTGCAAGTCTTTCAAAATCTCCCTCTTTGACCACATTGTCTGTCACATAACCCTTCTCCTCTGTTTCTTGTGAAACACCCCGGAACATTTTATTAGGTTAAAGACACTAGAGATGTCTACTACATTTAGAGTTGTACTACAACTCTACTACAACTAGAGTTGTTTCTTGCTTTATCTAATAATATAACTGCCAAGCGTTGGTCACTGTAGAACAACTATTACTCATGTTCTAAAAATATGATCTATTTTGATGCATCTCACCGTTGAACAAATAGATAAACAAGTATTAAAACATTTACAACCTGCTTCAGTCTTAATCATCATAAAACTTAATTGATAACATTCTTTATATGCTCTTGTGCCCACTTAACTGAAATCAGTGGGTTTTCATTTTCATTTCCACTTTCTATCAGTTCAGTTGTTGACTTATCCGAGATGGTCAGTGATGAGTTTCTGGCAAGTGCAAATACAGAATTCCAAATATACCTGACATATTGAGGTATCATGTTTTCAAGTGGAACAGGAATCTTTTCCACCTGACTCCAACCCAGTACACAAAGATTTTTAGTTTTGCACTGGAATCTTTCTCCTGCAGAAACGCACAAGCATTTCTTAAAAAGCTATGAACAGTATTTCTGTTTTGTCAGAAAAACGTAAAAGATTTGAAGAGGATTTTATTTCAAAATCTGCCAGGGGTAATGCTCCTGACTTCTGGCTGGAATGAACAAGTGGACCCTGACATGATAGAAACAGGCTTTGACGATATTCAATACTCTCACTCTGGATTAACATTCAACAGATAGAAGTTTACAAAATGTTGAGAGGAATAGATAGGGTGGACTCTCAGAGGCTATTTCCCCGGGTTGAAATGGTCGCTACGAGAAGACACAGATTTAAGGTGCAGGGAGGGAGGTTCAGAAGTGATGTTAGGGGTAAGTTTTTCACTCAGAGGGTGGTGAGTGAATGGAATCGGCTGCCGTCAGTGGTGGTGGAGGCGAACTTGCTGGGGTCTTTTAAAAGACTCCTGGATGAGTATATGGGGTTTAATGAGATTGAGGGTTATAGATAGGTCTGTAGGTTGGTAGGTGATGATGTGATCGGCGCAACTTGTGGGCCGAAGGGCCTGTTTGTGCTGTAGTGTTCTATGTTCTAACTGTTCATTTGTCTGAAACAGTATAGGCAAGTCAATATCCATGAAGCTATATCTTATTTATGTATAGATAAGGGAGAAAACTGGAAAGGCAAATTTTGCATGGGCAAGAAACTATTCCTGATTCATTTTCAAAACCCAAATTATGAATTTTTAATAATAAGTCACACCACAAGTTATTCTGCCTTTCCACATAAAATGTAGTGTCATTTGCAGAGTTTCAGAAAATTACTCAATCAATAGATCTTTGCAATCTGTATTACAGCATGATTTGTCTTAAGATTGAATGGCACAAAATATATAGTAAGCATTACACATTGTGTTATAACACTGAATAAAAATTAAAAGTGATTTGCTGCAACTTCCTTTACAGAAAACATGGATATATGATTGAGACAACCTACTGGGTCCATCTCCATTGCTTTTCACATCTGAAATTTTATTTGTCTCACTATGCACAGCATATACTGAACAGCAGGATCACTGACATTGTTTAATACCAATGAACACATGCAGTCTTCATTCAGCTTTTATCGCTGGTCGTCACACGATTAAATGGGTCTGTCCACAAAAGAAAAGCTGGGATATGCATCGTCATTTTCAAGTTCTCCATATGAACTGTGCACACAGTACAATTTTCAGCTCAACATGAAAATTACAACATTGAGAAATTCAAATACTTTGATGTAAGAATTGAAATGTGAATGCTGATCAGTATTTAGCATACATCTTCTGCAGGTAAGTCAGTTAATTGTTCTACAGAGTTATAATGTTCTCCTAAACCATATGCATGTCTCATATACCTGTAAACAAGAAGAAAATATTCAACATCGTAAGATTGTAAAAACTGCTTCGTATCAAAGAATAAGCAGCATTAGCAGATGTTCCAATTTCACAGCTAACACTCCCGGCTGAATTCCTGACTTTTTTTTCCATTTATAACCCATTTGTTACAAATTAATATATTCTTTGACTGACTATGACAATAGTGCAAGACATTCATTCTTAGACCATTAAAAAAAAGCACAGCCAGTAACGTTTCCTAGTTTAATCTAATCTTCAATGCTTACCCTGAAATAATGTAATTTCCCTTCACATTGAAGAGTTTCATCATCCAAAATAACAATTTTTACATATACGTAACTATAGATGCAACAGCACTGTCGATATTAAAATTCTGACTCATTGGATGGGGAGTCATTTATGCACATATTTCTGATGCAATTTTTGTTTCCTCTAGGCCCAGTGAGAACTACTGACTGTCAACTTTGGAAGTGTCGACTTGCCAGAACACATTGAGCCACTGTCAGCTCGCGATATCAAAAATATGCCCAACCTACAATATAAAGTCAATCCACAGCCATTGCACCAGTTATGGGGTTGTGTGCTCAAGGCGGGGTGTGGGTGCTATTTTCTTTTTCTAAGATAAAATTTATAAAGGAGCAGGGATATGTAGTCAGCGATGTGGAGCAGCAAGAAACCAGTGTGAAATACAAAGGAAGAAAGATGATTTAAGACTATAAAGCTAAGTCTAAAACTGAGACCAGTGATGTTGAACTCAGCTCAGAAATAAGATTTGAAGACAACTCATTCTTTGCCGAAAGAATGAATTAAAAAACAAATTTTCGAACAATGAATTGGTCTTAATTTGTTTCCAACTTTTAAGACTGATGTTTTCATTCCTTGAGTTTTACCAATTTCCATATAAAAGGTGTTAGCTAAACATACAACTTCAAATTATTTTGCCATCTACAGGTTAACGTGTATTGTAGGTAAATCTAAAATGAAAACACAGCCACAGAGGTTAATATAGGAGTTTAAATGTGAAATGGAATGTTTTGATCCTCTTACCATTTTTCTTATACATAATAGATAATGGCAAATCTGTTTCACAGGTGAATAACATGAGTAACACTTAGTTTCTCATCTCAGCGGGACTGTGCTGAGCAGAGGTGCAATTCTTTCCTGTGCGCATCGGAAGGAAATGAAGTCCATTTAGTGCCAGATAAAGTGGAAGGAATGTCCTCCTGCCCTGCAGTATCTACCCATGGTAAGAAGTCTCACAACACCAGGTTAAAGTCCAACAGGTTTATTTGGTAGCAAACGCCACTAGCTTTCAGAACGCTGCTCCTTCGTCAGGTAAATGAGAGTTCGTCACCTGACGAAGGAGCAGCGCTCCGAAAGCTCGTGGCGTCTGCTACTAAATAAACCTGTTGGACTTTAACCTGGTGTTGAGAGACTTCTTACTGTGTTTACCCCAATCCAATGCCGGCATTTCCACATCGTATCTGATCCATAGCAGCGTTAGTACAGCCATGAGAACAGACCACCTTTCACCTCATTGCCAGTGTGTTACCAGGAAAGATATCATTTTTAAATAGGAATATTTGATCCAAGTGACCTTTTCTCAATTCGATGGAAAAAAGACTGTTGTGCAGGACCAGTATTATTGTAGGCCGTAGTCTCCAAAGTTTCCACTTACACTAGAATTATTGGTTTGCTTCCATACTCTTCACCTATTGTGACTGGAGCAGAGTCAGCTTGTATCACCTCCACTGGCATTTTCAAAACATGTGATAAAGCCCTCAACTGCAAGGAATTAAACAAATATTGAAGGAAAAAAGTTAGATATTTCTATCCTCTTGCAATTTTGAATGAAATGCAAAAACATTAAATCAATTGCATGCGCAGTTAGTCGACAGCCCTTGCATTTTCAGGATATGCATTTATCATTCTAAATAAATGTAATATAGAGTTCATTAGTTTAGAAGTTAGTTTTAAAATGAAAATAATGTTCTCCAACAATTGACATCTGCTTAAAAAATATCACAATAGAAGCATTAAATAGTTTGAAAGGTAGAGCAAAAGTGTATAGCAGGAAGACTTTAATTTTTATTGAGTGATAACAATCTTTCCAACCAAGATAAAACTACATTAATTATCGCAGAGGATTAAATAATATTTATAGTATCAATATAAAAGTAAAAATAGAATTCATGTATCAATTTCAATACTACACTTGGAAATAAAACTAATCCTGATAAGTATAAAGAATGAAATCTTGCAACTTCAGATTTGGAGAAGTTCTCTGGACTTCAAAGATATTTAAATGAACTTTATGATTCCCAAAAGACTTTGCACAAGTTACTGAAAAATGGCATTGGCATTCGAATACAATCTCACTGAAAGTGGTGGCTTCCGACATTATGCAGACCATCTATGCAATCAGAAGATATTATCAGAGTACCATAAGTAGAATTGAACTGTGAAAATTATTGAAGGGCTGGCATATTATCCAATTATGGAGACTAGCACCAACTTTATAAGGATAATTAGGGATGGGCAACAAACACTGGCCTTGCCAGTGATGCTCACTTCCCATGAACAAATAAAACAATTGCTAACTGACCTCTAAGAAGTTAGAACTAAATGCAGGGAGAAATCTACTGAGACAACAATAGATAGGTGTTAGCAGATTGACTGTTAAGAACCAGGAAGAAAAGTGACAGAAGCCTCACTGCTCTGCTGGCTTATGCAAGTCTTCAATGAAATTAATTTGGATAGCAATTATAATAACCATTACAAGGCAAAAGTAATGACAAAAAACAATCATACTAAAACAAAGCAAACAATACATTTCACTGGTTAAGTTTATTAATTGTAGAATCATTCAATACTTAATTGTATTCAAGTGATGGATATTAACTGGGAATTCACTTGGGGTCATATATATGGGAGCAGACTGAAACTATGGTAATTAGGTTAGGAAGTGCATGTTTGTAATGTGTGAGACTCCAAATATAAGCATTTAAGCATGAAAACATTAGATTCTAGCTCCATCCTTCATTACTTTCTGAGAGTACAACAGGGTAGCAGGAAATAATTGCCAGAAAGTGAAGATCTGAAAGAAGTTCAGAAATAGAACAAAAACACCAATGAACATTGTGGAAGAACTGGGTGAAAGAGCACAGAGTAAGAAAGCATAATGCAAGTATTGATAGAAACTCCGGAAATGATTTTAGCATCAGAAAAATTAACCCATACTGGAGAAAGAGTACCCGATAGTGCACGAGGGACATCTGACAGTACTAGTCCCAATTAAATTAGGCAATGAACTAAAGGCCACACAATAGTCTTACAATAGATCTAGAAGCACGAGTGTGAAGGTTTACTGGCTGCCAGTAAACTTGATAACCTTAATGTAATGAGAGAGGCAAAACAAAGGGTGTTAAATAGTTGGAGATAATAAATTCCAAACTCAGGAAGTACCAAATAAGAGTCAATCACCTTTGATGCAGAGGTGAATTTGTACTGAAAAAGCATACAGGTGGTACGGAGAAGGCTAAAGTGATGTCATTTTCTGGGAATTTTGTAGAGTGACTGAGTGATAACGAAGTTAGAGTGGATTCTCCCAAAGCTGGAAAAGTAAATTTAAAACCCTTTTTTAGCTCTTTTGGCTATATTCACAGAAGTGTAGATCAATCAGCACAAAATACTCATATTTGCAGGGTGATCTTTTTCAGAAAGAAGTTTCTGAAATCACTAAAGAACTAGTAGATGCAGAAGGAAAACTATGGAAACTAAACAACTGAGGCAATGATCTGATGTTATGATATTTTTCAGTGGGGATTGCTGAAAATACATTGTTTCATTGAGGAAAGAATCAAGCATCTATATTTTGATTTGTCACATGCATTAGTATACAGTGAAAAGCATTAGTTTTTTTGAGCGCTATAGATGTCAAAGCATACTGTACATAGAGAAAGAAAGGAGAGAATGCAGAATGTAGAGAATGTCTTTCTCTAGCATATAGAGAAAGACCAACTTAAAACAAGGTAGGTCCACTCAAAAGTCTGACGGCAACAGAGAAGAAGCTGTTTCAAGTTGGCTGATACGGGTCCTCAGACTTCTATATCTTTTTCCTGATAAATGAGGGTGGAAAAGAGTATGTCTGGGGTGCATGGGGTTCTTAATTATGCTGACTGCTTTTTCGAGGCAGCAGGAAGTGTAGACAAACTCAATGGATGGGAAGCTGGTTTAAGTGATGGACTGGGCTTTGTTCACAACTCTTCATAGTTTTTTTGCAGTCTAGGACAGAGCAGGAGCCATACCAAGCTGTGATACAATCAGAAAGAATACTTTCTATGTTGCATCTATAAAAGTTGGTGAGTGTTATCGCGACATGCCAAATTTCCTTAGCCTCCTGAGAAAGTAAAGGCATTGGCGGGCTTTCATAACGATAGTGTCCGCATGGAAGGACCAGGACAGGTTGTTGGTGATCTGGACACCTAGAAACTTAAAGCTCTTGATGATTTCCACTTCATCCCCAATGATATAGACAGGGATATGCCCTCCACTACGCTTCCTGAAGTTGATGACTATCTCCTTTGTTTTGTTGACATTGAGGGAGAAATTGTCATCACACCAGTTCACTAGATTCTTTATCTCTTTCCTGCATTCTGTCTCATCATCATTTGAAATCCAACCCACTATGGCGGTGTTATCAGCAAACTTGAAAATCGAGTTGATGGGGAATTTGGCCACACAGTCACAGGTATATAATGATGTATGCTTTGATTCATTATGGAGAAATATTGCAGTCTTTGAGAAATATGTTATTAATAAGATTGGAGTAGAATTTAAAATAGGAAGTTGAGCTTGTGGGCTTTTAAAAAATATTGTCTAGACATTAAGCAAAGTTAAGTCCTATTACAGCAATTTCCTCATAACTGGTTCTCACAGAAATATGATATTATATCTAAATAGACAGAGCAATTGGTCAGTGGAAAAGGAGATTGGATAAACACTTGAGGGAAATTGGACAGACTAAATTGTTCTAAATAGAGCTGGCATGGACTTGATGGACCAAGTGGGGAGGCAGTGATGTAATGGTATTGTCACTGGAGTAGCAATTCAAAGACCCAGGGTAATTCTCTGGGGACTCAGCTGATGAAGGGGCAGCCAGCGCTCTGAAAGCGAGTGGCTTTTACTACTAAATAAACCTGTTGGCCTTTAACCTGGTGTTCTGCGACTTCTCACTGTGACAAATCTACCCATGGTTGATGGTGAAATTTGAACTCAATAAAAAAATCTGGAATTAAAAGTCTAATGATCACTGTGGAACTATTGTCAATTGTTGTAAAAATCCACCTGGCTCACTAATGTCCATACTTACCTAATCTGGCGTACACGACTCCAGACTCTCAGCAATGTGGCTGACTCTTAAAACATCTCTAAAAGTTGAAGGGCAATTCAGGATGGGCCCAGCCAGTGATGCCCACATCCCATGAATGAATAAAAAAAAAAGAATGACCTCCCTCTGTGCCCTAAATGATGCTATAATTGGTTGCGCACTCAGACTAGACAAAATGATGGTTTTGATGTGTTAGCAATAAATACCGCAATGAAATATTGTAAATTCCATAATGTTTTAAGAGAAAATAAACAGTAAGAAAACCAAATCTGATAAATGCATACTTTAGTTCCCATCCTTAAGTATCCCAAAGAGCATGAAGCTGGTTATTTTTAGCGGATGTTTCACATGTTATTTTCCAAATGGATATTCTAGTGCACTCAGTTTCATATTATTTCTCAGGAGCAAGAATGGGAAATACTTGGGAATCCAAAAGAAATATAAAGAGTCGTTAGAAGTACCCTGTCTCTGCAGGGGGGCAGTGAATACGGAACTCCATTTGCCAAATATTTTAAGTGAGATTCTGCAAGTTTGAAATACTGGAGAGAATGGACACACTAAACGTGATGTAGGTAATTATTCATATGGAATAAGATTTGTGTTATCCATCACTGTACAAAACCAGAACGCTCTAGTAACTGGAATTTCTGACATCCTACAATCCTTGTCAGTTCCAATTTTTTTAAAAGGCAGCTGGAAACCCATGAAGCTGCCCGAAGGTCAGAAACAGCAATTAACGCTCAGAGCAACTGTCAGTAAAACAGGCAGCTTGATTCGTTTTTTTAAAAGCAGTTCTGAAGGTCAGAAATGAAGATTGTAATGGTGGAAATTTCTCATCCCTGATAACACTGCAATAATATATCATATACTTCATAATTTATTAATGAGAGTGCATTTGTTCACATCGCATTCTACTGTCAAATATACTCGGAGTGACCATCTGGATATCCATACTCAAGAGTCATTTATCCAAACCAGTGAGAGTTTCTGTTCAGCTTCCGTCTTCAGCTATGGTAGTGATCTGTTTCATCCTGGGTTTACTAATCAACCCTGCTGTGCTGGGGCTCTTGACTGCCCAGCTGCTTGGTTTCTCCCCTCAACTCCTCAAAGACTAGAGCAACACCTTGTATTGTATCTAGAGTAATGCAAGTCCTCATTAATTGGCATTTTTGATTAACTGGCAGCACCCATTCTTGGAACATGCCAGATAACAAAAATTTTACTGTATTCTCTTTGAAAAGTGTATGAGTTAGAAAGGATTACAGATTAACCTTGCTGACTTGAAGCATGGGCAGCACGGTGGCACAATGGTTAGCACTGTTGCCTCACAGTGCCAGGGACCCAGGTTCAACTCCGGTCTCAGGTCACTGTCTGTGTGGAGTTTGCATATTCTCCCTGTGTCAGTATGGGTTTCCTCCAGGTGCTCTGGTTTCTTCCCATACTCCAAAAATGTGCAGGTTAGGTTGATTGGCCATGCTAAATTGCTCCTTAATGTTAGGGGGAATTAGCACAGTAAATGTGTGGGGTTGCAGGAATAGGTCCTGGGTGGGATTGTGGTTGGTACAGGCTTGATGGGCTGAATAACCTCCTTCTGTACTGCACGGATTCTATTCTAAATGCGAGCAAGAAAGAATCTCTTTAAAATTAAATGGGTGGATGTTTTAAAATTATTTAATTGGTAAGAAGAGAATCTGTTTGGTATAGTAATTGAGTATTTAATAGCATTTGGGTAACGGACATTAACTCATAATTCATTTGGGCTCCTATATATGGCAGCAGACAGGAACTGTGGTTACTCGGTCAGAGGTACATGTTTGTCTCTCTAAATAAATGCTTGTAACTTTGTAAGATTAAGACTCCAGCTCTACCCTTAACCGTCCGGCTATCTGGATTGGTACAAGGTTAGCATTGTAGACATTATCTGTCATTATACCAAGACATTTGTCTTAAAAGCAACACTTGCCTGAGGCAAGCTTCTATCCTTCCACATTGTCTTGCTGCAAGAAGATTTGTAATTAAACTTTGTGCCAGCCAAACTACGTGGCAGTTTAAACTACTCACTGCCTTAATTTACTTTATCTGCGTCCTCTGAAATAATCAATTTTGGTGCAGAAAGTGGTCATTCAGCCCATCAAATAAGCATTGTAACTTAGCACCATTTTCCTACCTTTTCCCTGTACGTTTCATCAAATGTTCACTTGAATGTCTCAACTGAACTTGCCTCCACCATACTTCCAGCCAGCGCATTCCAGACCCAAACCTCTCGGTGTGAAAAAGTTCCTTCTTGCATCAGATTTGCAAATCATTTTACATCTGCGTCCTGTCGTTCTTGATTATTTTACAAACAGGAACAGTTTCTCCCTATTTACTCTGTCCAACTCACTCCTGATTATACATACCCCTTTCAAAACTCCTCTTAGCCTCTCTGAGGTACACTCACATTGTCTGTATCTTTAAGACTTGACTACCTGTAAAGACTCACATTCCAACCTTTATTTTGTGAAACTGAGTGTGCGTCTTTATATGCCCTGTTTGTGAACAGAACTCCCACTTATCTGATGAAGGGGCAACACTCCGAAAGCTAGTGGCTTGTGCTACCAAATAAACCTGTTGGACCTTAACCTGGTGTTGAGAGACTTCTTACTGTGTTTACCCCAGTCCAACGCCAGCTTCTCCACAACATAGCATCTACTTATGTGACTTACAGTAACCTATTTATCAATTGCTCCACTTTCCCAGAGTTCACACCACAACTCCACTCAAAGCATCAATTAATTATTCTGATTTAGATATCTACAGTAATGTTCTGATACAATACCCAGTGGTGCCAAATTCTCAGTTACCATTTAAACATAGTAACAAATATTAGTTTTCTATGGCCATAAATCAAATTTTTTTTTTCCACTCAGAATCCTATATTTTCACTTTGCATTCTTTAAGGACATAAAAAATAAAAGCATGAAAATTCCAGAGGATTCTTTGAGCCTGCTCCACTATTCGATATGATTGATCTTCACTTTCCTGCCTGCTCCCCATATCACTTCATTCCCCTAGGGTGCCAAAACACTTCTTTACAGCTTTGAATACAGTCAGTGACTCAACATCCAACAGCACTCTGAAGTGAAGAATTCCAAAGGTTTGCAATCTCTGGATAAAAAAATCCTGTGTATTCCTAGACAATATCCCTGGGTTCTAGACTCTCCAGCGAGGGGAAAACAGCTTCTCAGCGAATACCCTGCCAGGTGCCCTCTTTCTATATTTCCCATTCTTACATATAATCAAGGAGCAGCAGCAGCCATTCAAATCTGCTCCTCCATTTAATAAGATCACTGCTGATCTTAAAACTGCACTGCACTTGTTCCCAATAATCTTTCATCCACTTGCTTACCAAGATTATATCCACCTCTGCCTTAAAAAGATTCTAAGGCTCTGCTTCCGCAATCTTTTTGGGAACAGTGTTCCAAAGACTCACAATCCTCTGAGTAAAAGAAATTTGCCTCTTCATTTTAAATGGGCAACCCCTTATCTTTAATGTGACCTCTAGTTCTACATTCTCCACATCAATCCTGTCACGATGTCTCAGGCTTCTCAATGTTTCATTCAAGTCACCAATTATTTTATTAAACTACAGTAAATACAAGACTAGCCTGCCTAACCTTTCCCTGCAATGGCCCTTCCTAAGCCCAACAATCTTCAGCTACTTCATCAACGATCTTCCCTCCCTAAGGTCAGAAGTGGGGATGTTCACTGATGATTGCACAATGTATAACACTATTCGCGACTCCTCAGGTATAGATGCAGTTCCATGTTCAAATGCAACAAGATCTGGATAGTATCCAGGCTTGGGCTGACAAGTGGCAAATAACATTCGTGCCATACCAATGCCATGCAATGACTATCATCAA
This sequence comes from Carcharhinus amblyrhynchos, assembly GCF_965287045.1. Lineage (NCBI taxonomy): Eukaryota > Metazoa > Chordata > Chondrichthyes > Carcharhiniformes > Carcharhinidae > Carcharhinus > Carcharhinus amblyrhynchos. The sequence continues at coordinate 85,743,461 of NC_137331.1, read as the reverse complement.
TAAGAGACACTCTAGTCACCGCCTCTTGACATTCAATGGTGTACTAATCATTGAATCCCCCACTGTCAACATCCTTGGGGCTACCATTAACCAGAAACTCAACTGGACTCACCGTAAACAGTGGCTACAACAGCAAGTCAGAGACTAGGAATACTGTGATAAGTAACTCACCTCCTGACTCCCCAGAGCCTATCCACCATCTACAAGGCACGTCAGAAGTGTGATGGAATATTCCCCACTTGCCTGGATGGGTGCAGCTCCAGCAACACTGAAGAAGCTTGACACCATCCAGGACAAACATTTAATCCCTCCATCACCAATGCTCAGTAGCAGCAGTGTGTACTATCTACAAGCTGCACTGCAGCAATTCACCAAAGATCCTTAGACAGTACCTTCCAAACCCACAACCACTTCCATCTAGAAGGACAAGGGCAGCAGATAATGAGGAACACAGCACCAGCAAGTTCCCCTGCAAGCCACTCACCATCCTCACTTGGAAATGTATTGCTGTTCCTTTGCAGTCACTTGGTCAAAATCTTGGAACTCCCTTCCTAACAGCATTGTGGGCCAACCCACAGAACATGGACTGCAGCGACTCAAGAAGGCAGCTCACCACCATCTTCAAGGGTGCAAGGGATGGACATTAAATGCTGACCAGCCAGCGATGCCCACATCCCTCCTATGGATAACAAAATAACACAACCCAACTATTCTAAGCATCAGTCTGGTAAACCTCCTCTGAACTGCTTCCAATGCATTTACATTCTTTCTTAAATAAGGTAACCAATAGTGTACACAGAACTCCAAATGTGGTCTCACTAGCTCCCTGTGCAACTGAAGTGTGTCCTCCCTACTTTTGTAATCAATTAACCTCACAATAACTGATTACATTCAATTAGCATACCTGCAAGTAATTGTACTTGCATACGCATCTTTTGACATTTGTGCACTAGGACACCCAAATCCCTTTGTACCTCAGAGCTTTGCAATTTCTTACCATTTAGGTCACGAGCTTCCTTTTCAGTCTTCCTGTCAAAATGGACAATTACCTGTTTTCCCACATTATACTCTATTTGCCAGGTCTTTGCCCACCCACTTAACCTAGTGATATCTTTTTATAACCTCCTTATGCCGTCTTTACAATTTACCTTCCTACCTACATGTCATCAGCAAATTTGGCAATTCTACCTTGAATCTCTTCATTCAAACTATTTATATAAACGGCAAACAGTTGAGGTTCCTGCACTGTCTGTGTGGCACATCACTTGTTACATCTTGCCAACCTGAAAAAGACCCATTAATGCTGACTCTCCACTTCCTGTTAGCCATGCCTATATGTTACCCCCTATAGCATAAGCTTTTATTTTCTGCAATAATCTTTGATGTGGCATTTTATTAATGCCTTCTTCTTAACTTCAGACAGCACAATTTCATTTCAATGGGCATCCCAGGAATTAACCCAATGAACATGCTTTCTAATTGCCTGTTCCTTTATGCTAACTTGGTGTTTCTTGTCTATGAGCATGTACAAAACCAGAATTAAATAACTTCTTAGAAAGCAGAATATTTGGAAAAATTTTTCCCCAAGGAAACAAATGGCAATGGTGGCAAAGCGAAGGACTATTTTTCATAAAAGGAAAACACATTTTGACTACAATCACGTTTTGTGCATCAATTTCAAATCTGATTCCTCCTCATTAGGATAGTGGGAAAGCAGTTATAATTTTAACATAATGTGCTGGTTATGATTAGCTGAAGGACAGTGAGAATATTATTCCAGTGAAAGGACTAGCATTTGTACTGACGGATGACTTCTCTTATCACTTAAGAATTAAAATATGATCTAAAAATAGATGCAATAAAATGTTAATACCTTACCTCAAGTTGTCCACCCCAGGCTGTTGTGTTGGCTACTTCATCACAGTACTTTTCAAATTCCTCTGAAATAGAAATACTTTTTCAAGGTATGACAGAAAAAAAGTTGCAAAGTATGATACAAATTGTATTATTTCATTCAACTAAAAGATGCAAATCAAAGGCTTCCAATCAGGAACTCAGCAAGTCGGAATATTGTGGTCACATCCAACCAGTCTGTGACATTCTATTGCAATATATCACCAATCACAAAAATTGCATTGTTTAAACTAAAAGAGTAAGAACTTCAAATGGACAGATTCAAATGATAATTCCTGATACAGTATGGATGATGAAGTAAGAAATAACAGCTGGATTCCACCATCCAACTCTTTGTGAATACTCTGCCATTCAATAAAATCATGAAATTCACATTCCTACTGTATTCCCATATCCCAATGAACATGGACATTAACCAGAGAAAATCGCTTGTGTTCCTATACAAGGGGGCAGATTGAAACTGTGGTTAGTCGGCGAGTGGGTGCATGTTTTAAATGCGTATCTCTGAAACATCTGCTGATATAAAAAAAGTGTAAGATTGGCTCCGCCTAAAAGTCTGGATTATAACATGGTAGGCAAGAATGGATCTATGTAGATGAAGATTGGAAACTGAAAAAAATATTTTCACACAGGAAGTGAAAACCTCAGTGGCCATAGCAAAAAATGGCAGCAAGCTGTTGTAAATTCAAAGTTCTCAATCTGAAAATGACCAGTGGAAGAATAAAGTGGGCATGTGAACATGAAGTACACCTACCAAAGAGAAACAAGATGGTGTACTTTACTTCTCATTTTACTTGTAGAAAGCAATGTGAGAAGCCTATCTGTTGGATATTGATGAATCCTGGACTTTCTAATATAGTTCCTGGATAAAAATCAATAAAAAAAAACAATTAAATGCTTGCAAGTCACGGTCAGAATCTAATAGCTTTCAGAAACAGACGTTCATTTTGTTGAAAAATATATCACAGACTTTAACAAGTAAAAAAAAAATGGACAAAATTCAATTTCGGGGTCACTGAATCAATACTGGATGTCTCAAATGGACAGGTGTTTGGTTCTGGTGAGGGGGGTCCTATTAGATCAAATGTGTGCTGCCTTAAAAGGAATCCCTGGAGAAACAGACATCTCATTCACTCCTTCATGGAACAAATGAGACATTTGGTGACAGCACAGAGAATAGAGGGTATAATTATGACCAGATTTCAAAACAGGCAGAATGAAGATGGAAGTACCTTTAACAGATCTGATGACTATGGCAGAAGACAAAACATGAACAGCAATAACTGATGAATGAATCACAGGAATATCGAAGGAACAGTTATTAGGTGCTTCAGGTTTCATTCAAACTATCATTATGTGGTGAACTACAAAATTATATATAAAAACAGAATTCTGAGGAAGAGAATTAAGATAATGTGAACCTGAATTTATATGGGAGTGGGGGTGGGGGGGTCACAAGAAATTAGTCCTCTGATGAACTTGTTAACCAAGGACTATTTTACCTATGCAGTACTAGATTCGAGTACTTCAACAGTATGCAGTTGAAATTGGTCAAAATTTTGTTTTCACTCACCAAGTAGCATAAGGTAAAGAATATAAAAGCACTACTTAGGGTTTGCTGTTAATAAAACCTTAAGATCAATAAAGAGAATTGTAATTCCATGTAAAACAGCTAGTGTATGGCCTATTACTGATGTAGTCTCTAATAAGATACCATTCTGTTGGGTAAACTGTCTATATAAAAAAAAGAGTACAAATGAAACTTGGCACAGTACGACAAGGCAATTACTTTTGGAAAGCCAGTTGATCTGCAGTCAGGACATTATCGTATCCCCTTAATAAAAGTGACAGTTCTCTCAGAGAGGTCAATCAGGTGACAAGAATAAGGGGAAAAAAGATTGCCGTAAAAACTTACATGGACAATTTGGTCACCCTACTTGTTAAAGGTTTAAAAACACTGCTAAGAGATACAGGTTTGGTTGGTGACGAGTACACGAGGCTAATGAAAGAGAGAATGATGAAATCTGGAGAAAGTATCCGAAAGCATTGTCATATCCTATTGCAAACCCTCCAGTGGCACATGACTTTAGTGAGAGAGATGCCGTGGATCTGCTGGTATGAGATTCGTAGAAATTAGAGCACGGAGAGATATTATTCAGCCTACAATGTCAATGCTAGCTTTTCATCTGGAGTTATTTATTCTAATCCTATTTGCACACAACTCCATATTCACGAAAGAAAAGTTGCCCATTTAATACAATTACCTCAGCATGAAATAGTAAATATTCTGAACAACTATACATATATTGAACACGTTCAATTGAACATATTCATTGAAGACACAACCAATATGCACTTCAAGCAGTACAAAAATACTTTCAAACTTCAATATAATAAGGCTGAAGATCTAGTCAAGCTGAAAAGACTTAGAACAAAATGAGACACAGACAGAGTTGAAGTCAAACTCCTTACATCCATGCTATCTTAAAAACATGATGTTTTCTGTCAATTTTGTCTACAAGGTGGAACCAAGGATGTAATACTTGTCACAGGATTCAGAGCGTCTGACCTGTTCTTACAGCCACATTATTTACATGGCAAGTCAGTTCAGTGTCTGGTCAATGGTAATCCTCAGGATGTTGATATCATGGGATTCAGTGATGGAAATGCCATTGACCACCAACGGGCGATGGTTAGATTCTTACTTGTTGGAGATGATCATGCCCAGCACTTAAGTGGCAAGTAATATTCACACCACTTATCGGTCTGTTGCATTTGGACATGGACTTTCTCAGTATCTGAGGAGTCATAAATGATGCTGAACATTGTGTTATCATCATCACTGAACATCCCTACTTCTGATCTTGTGATGGAAAGAAGGCCATTGATGAAGCAGTTGAAGATGGCTGGGTCTAGGACACAACCCTGAGGGCATCCTGCAGTGATGTCCTGCAACCAAGATGATTCGCCTCCAACAACCACAACCATTTTTCTTTGTGCCAGGTATGATTGCAATCAGCAGATCCCAGTGACTTCAGTCTTGCTGAGGTTTCTTGATGCCACATTCAAGTCAGGTGTGGCCTTGATGTCAAAGACAATCACCTCTTGAGTTCAGCTCTTCTGTCCATCTTTGAACCAAGGCTTTGGTCAGGAACTGAGTGGCCCTGGTGGAACTCAACCTGAGTGTCAACGAGCAGGTTATTGCTTACCAAATGGTGATTTCTAGCATTGTTGAGAATAACTTCCATCAATTTATAGATGATCAAGAGTAGATTCATTGGTTCAGTTGGATTTGTTCTGCATGAGTCGCAAAAACCCAGCTTGCAGGTGCAGCAGGCGGTCAGGAAGGCGAATGGGATGTTGGCCTTCATAGCAAGGGGGATTGAATATAAAAGTAGGGAGGTCTTGCTGCAGCTGTATAGGGCATTGGTGAGGCCGCAGCTGGAGTACTGTGTGCAGTTTTGGGCACCGCACCTGCACAAAGATATTTTGGCCTTGGAGGGAGTGCAGAGGAGGTTTACTAGGCTGATACCGGAGTTGAGGGGGTTGAGCTATGAGGAGAGGCTGAATAAACTGGGCTTGTACTCGTTAGAGTTTAGAAGAATGAGGGGATATCTCATTGAGACGTATAAGATAATGAATGGGATGGATAGGATAGAGGTGGAGAGACTCTTCCCGCTCAAAAAAGACAGTAGGACTAGGGGGCACAGCCTCAAGATAAAAGGGGGGCGGTTTAGAACGGAGTTGAGGAGGAACTTCTTCACTCAAAGGGTGGTGAATCTCTGGAATCCTCTGCCCGTTGAAGTGGTGGAGGCTGCCTCGCTAAATATTTTTAAGACGCGGGTTGATGGGTTTTTGATAAGAGAGGGGATTAAGGGTTATGGGGAGAAAGCGGGAAAGTGGAACTGAGCAGCAACACATCAGCCATGATCTTATTGAATGGCGGGGCAGGCTCGAAGGGCTGGATGGCCTACTCCTGCTCCTATTTCTTATGTTCTTATGTTTTGTGTACTGGATGTACCTTGGAAATTGCTGGTTAGATGCTAATGTTGTAGCTATCCTGGAACAGCTTGGATAGGGGCAGAGCAAGTTCTGGAGTCTTCAGAACTATTCTGAATTTTGTCAGGACCCACAGCCTTTTGAGAATGTAGAGCCTTTAGCTGTGTCTTGGTACCACATGGAGTGAATTGAATTGGTTGAAGACTAGCATCCATGCTGCTGGGAATTTCCGAGTGGATCATCCACTTGGCACTTATGGCTGAAGATCATTGCAAATTCTTCAGCCTTATCTTTTGCTTAGTGGAATGCAATAGAAGGGTTTTTTTGGGGGTGGCCAATGTGTGGAAAGCCAAAGTTTAACAGAAGAATGTGAAGTAGGATGTAGACATTGCAGAGCTATGGTGAGAAAAGGGCAAAGAGATCAGTAGATAAAGACGAAGGTCTTGAGTTCAATCACTGAGGAACAGAATGCCAATAGAATTTGGTACAGGTAGAGGTGATGTGTGTGATTAGTGCAGGGCAAGATTCAGGCACAGAAGTTTTAGAAAAACTGTAGTTTAAGGAACAGTGGAGCTGCTGAGATGCCTCCTGGGGAAGTCAACTCCAGAACAGAAACCTAGTTAAGAATTTCAGCAATAATGAGGGGTAGAATAATAGTGCAGGGAAGCAATGTTGTTAGGTTACAATAAGCAGCCTTAGTTGTACAGAAGTATGGAGTTTGAAGTGCAGCTTCAGGTTGGACTGAATAGCTGAGGTCTGCATTATCAGATTCACCATGAGAGAACAGTTGGGGAAAGATTGTGTTTTTGTCAGGTGCCAAACAGGTGACTTCAGTTGTACTACAAAGTTCTGGCGGATCCACAGTTTAATGTTTAATAACTCTCACCAGTTCAAAGATTTCCCATTCATTGCAACTCCCAAACAGTGCGCCCTCTGAAGAAGCATAGAATAATTGGCATCAGTTTCTGGATTTCCACATTTGAAAAGTACACTTCAAGTTTCAGAGGGACAACAAAGGCAAATGTTGACAGTTTTGTAATCATTACCATGACAAACTCCAGGCCAAAAATCACTAAAATTAGCACATAAATGAGGAGCAGGAGGCAGACTAGAATCTTAATACAACTGAGTTGCCCTCACCCATACGTGAACAGAAAACTGGAGATGCACCAGTTAAAATATATTAATGGCCTCTATCAGAAGGAGAAATGGCATTACAATGTTTGTTCCTTTGTGCAACAAAGGCATACAACGTAAATATGATTGCGAGTTAACTTTTAACAGAATCTGTAACTTCAAGCAAGTGAAGCACCAGATTGACACTTACCAGGTGTATACATGTCTCCTGTATTACAGTTGCTCAGAAAAGGCAAAAAATCATCCATGTGACTTCTCATGAATTCAGCTGCCTGTGTTCTTAGCTCTGCAAGGGTCAATAGACTGTTCTGTTTTTTAAGTTGATCTTCGATAGCTTTGTACATGCAGTGACCGTCAGATGGAATCTGCTTGATCTGCAACTGCCTTTTAGCAAGGATTTCAGCAAGTTTCTGATTTTCCAGGTGCCTGACTCCTTTCAAATTCTCAATTTCAGCTTCAGCTATTCTCTCTTCCCTTTCTTTGTCCTGAGCAGCTTTCTTTTCCTTGCATTGGAGTTGAAAATATATATTTGTAAAAATGATTTCACTTAAATATTAGAAAATGTACTTAAAAACATCATCTTGAACTTAAAACTGTACATTTGCTTCATGTTTTCTTATCTCAAAAAAATCAAGAGGGAAAATACGATAAGATATTTGTGGTCCAAAACATACCCTTCTTTTCTGTGCCTTTGATATCCGAGACTGTTTAATTGCTTTCCCATTTTCTATCTCCAATTCTAAATTTGCAATTCCATTGGTAGATGATTCAACCTAAAGGGAAAGGATATGATCAGAACTGAAGACATTGCTCAGATATCCATTGTGACAAAGCTTTGGGGCATTAGTTCAGACTATTAATGCCATTGCCCTTATTTGTGCAAATCCCAGAACAGAAAAACAAGGCTTTCTGCAGCTTTACCAATCATCAATACTATATGACAGAGAACATGTAAGGTACAATGCATGAAATTAAGGCTTGCATCACTTAAAGTAAAACTGATCCAGAGAATCTATATTCCCCCAGTTCAAGAAGTCAGACTAATGAATAGTATTCTTTGCTTGTATATTATTGCACACTTTTTAAATATATGAAAAAGACATAAAATAGCACAAAATAAATCCAACAATAATCGTTTTAAAACACGCTGATAACTTCGGACTGCAAGGCTTTGGATTAGCTTATCTACGTTGAAAACTGACCCCATTGTAAATTGCAGCTTTTGATTGATTAGTAGCGAATTGCCGAAGTCAGCAACGTTAAAGCACAATTTTGAGATACACACTTTCCGTCAGTTATTACATAGTTCTGACTACAATTCCTGCAAGCTGGGCAAATGACTGCATTGGAAAATTTTATAAGATTTGGAAAACTTAATATTTTTAATCCATCAAAACAGTTGTTTTACAGAATTAGGCTCTATCATTTCATTCACTTTCAAAAAGTGAACACATTATATGGTAAACTGTATTAAGATATGATTACATGGTCTTATAACCTGTAAGGATTCAAGTGTTATGGGAATAAGGTGGGAAAGTGGAGGTGATCAGCCATGATCTAATCTCATTGAATGGCACACCAGACTCAATGGGCTGAATGGCCAACTTCTGTTCCTGTGTGTTATGGTCTTGTATCGAAGAATTTATTTTCCTTTCCATGCAGGATAATTTTTACTGATAGTACTCCCTTATTAAGATTTCTATTGTAACACTAATTTTTAGAATGCAGTTGAGAACTTCATGGATGGAATTTTCCTGTTCTGCCCGCCAAGGAAATTGTATTGAGTGGGACATGGACAATGCAAAGGTCTGTTGACTTCGGGCAAGACTTTCCCGGTCTTGGTGTGAACGCGGCCGGAACATCCTGCCCCATGTATCAGTATTTATCCAAAATGACATACTGAGAATGAACTGGTAGATATCAAATGCAGCATTTATTTTCAGCTTTGCTTTCACATGCAAGAATGCTTAACCAATGGAAATAAGAACATAAGAAATAGGAGCAGGAGTAGGCCATCTAGCCCTTCGATCCTGCCCCGTCATTCAATAAGATCATGGCTGATCTGTCGTGGTTCAGTTCCACATTCCCGCCCTCTCCCCATAACCCTTAATCCCCTCTCTTATCAAAAACCCATCAACCCGCGTCTTAAAAATATTTAGCGAGGCAGCCTCCACCACTTCAACGGGCAGAGAATTCCAGAGATTCACCACCCTTTGAGTGAAGAAGTTCCTCCTCAACTCCGTTCTAAACCGCCCCCCCCCTTTATCTTGAGGCTGTGCCCCCTAGTCCTACTGTCTTTTTTGAGCGGGAAGAGTCTCTCCACCTCTATCCTATCCATCCCATTCATCATCTTATATGTCTCAATGAGATCTCCCCTCATTCTTCTAAACTCTAACGAGTACAAGCCTAGTTTATTCAGCCTCTCCTCATAGCTCAACCCCCTCAACTCCGGCATCAGCCTAGTAAACCTCCTCTGCACTCCCTCCAAGGCCAAAATATCCTTGCGCAAGTACGGTGCCCAAAACTGCACACAGTACTCCAGCTGCGGCCTCACCAATGCCCTATACAGCCGCAGCAAGACCTCCCTACTTTTATATTCAATCCCCCTCGCTATGAAGGCCAGCATCCCATTCGCCTTCCTGATCACCTGCTGCACCTGCAAGCTGTTGAATCAAGAACTCTCACAAATTCACTTTTCTTTTCAATGTTGTACATCAGTGCACCATTGCGATATTTATATACAACAAATGATTGGAAATCTATGTTAAAGCTGTGACAGGCCATATATTCAAAATGTATACAAACCATGAGAATAAAGCTCAAGACTGTGGCAAAACTAAATAACTTTTCACTATTCTATTCAAAATTGAACAAAAATGATCTGAGATTTGGATTTGCAAGTTCAAGTTTAATGACGAACACTTTTCACTTCTGTGGTGAATCTTTCATTATAGCATTTATACGATGTAGCAAAAGCAAGAATGAGGATGCCCTAAGATTACAACTCTCAATCTGAGGCCGCATCATGCACTGACACCAGGAATTTTCTACAATATACCTAGAAATTGTATATCCCAGTTTATTTAAAAAGTAAGAAATCTGATGTATTTGCAGAATCTAAAAACAATGCCATTCCCTCACCGTACTAGATTTATCAAGTGACTGTGTGAGCTGTTTAAGTTCCTCCTCATGTCTTAGTTCCAATTCGGCCTCAAATTTTGCGACTTCCTCTACCAGCTGTTTTCTTCTTTTCTTGTCATTTTTAGCAACAGCATTTTTCATTGCCTGTATTTTAGCTGCAATTCAAAGGAAAGGTATAATATTTAGCACTTTTTTTTGCCTATAAGAATTATTTCTACATATACACATAAAAAAGGACATGCCTATTTAGGTGTAATTTAATTGAGAAGTTCAGTTATATCATATAAGTAGTAGTTTGGCACAACTGAGTGGGTTGCTAGACCTTTTCGGATGGCAGTTAAGAGCCAAACACATTGTTGTAACTCTACCATCACTTGTAAGCCAAACCAGGCAAAGATGGCAGATTTCCTTCCCTAAAGACCTTAATGGACCAAATGGGTTTTACAACAATCAATTCTAGATTCACTGTCACAATTACTGAGATCAGCTTTCAATTCCAGATTCATTAATTGAATTTTATTTATTAATTGAATTTAAATTTCAACAGCTAGCAGCGTAGAATTTAAACCCCTGTGCCAAGAGCATTAGCTTCGGCCTCTAGATTACCAGAGAAAAGACACTGCCACAACAGGTGGTGGTGTAGTGGGAGGGAGGGTGGCGTAGTGGGCATGTCACTGGACCAGTGACCTAGACTAATGCTCTGGGAACATGAGTTGACATCCCACCGTGGCTGCAGGTGGAATTTAAATTCAATTAATAAATCTGGATGAAAGCTGATCTCAGTAACGATGACCATGATGCTATTGCAATTTGTTATAAAAACCCACCTTGTTCACTACTACCCTTAGCTGGTGTGGCATATATGTGACTCCAAACACACAGTAATATGCTTGACTCTTAAGTGTCCTCTGAAATGGTCAAGCAACTCACTCAGTTTAAGGCGAATTAGGAATGAGCAGTGAAGTCTGACCCAGCCAGCCCATGCCCACATCCCATTCCGAACTTGCCAAACCTACTTCAACAGCAGCTTCCAAATTCAGGACTGCTATCACCTAGAAGGATAGAGGTAGCAAAAGTATGGCAACACCATGACTTGCAAGATTCCCTCCATCTTAACTTGGAACTATATCACCATTCCTTCACTGTTGCTGCCAAAATCCCGGAACTCCCGAACACCTACTCCAGATGGACTGCAGCAGTTCAAAGCGGCAGCTCACCATGACCTTCTTAAGGACAATTAGGGGTGGATAACAAGTGCTGGCCTAGCCTGTAACATCAACCTCCCATGAAAGAATAAAAACAATCATAAAAGTGAAACTCAAATCTGAAGCATAGTTCAGTAATATTTCTTAAATATCACAACTTTTGTAACTGTGTAAAGTAAATTAACACACAGAAGTGATACTGCTTACTATTCACATGGAATTATTCAAGCACCAGAATGTAAGGGACCACATGTTGAAATTGTTAGCTTGCACATTTAAATTTTCCCAAGTCTCTATCACAATTGCCCTCAATAAATACTTACTAAACTAACAAACTAACCTGTCTCTGGATACATCTGCTTTAGAGGGACTGCATTCTCAAACTTTGGCATAAAGTCTGTTCTTAAATAAAGGGGGCGTCTTGTAGTAATAAAATACAAATGCTTAGTCTCTTGCTAGTGTTACCTATTTTCACCAACTTTAATAAGAAAGCTCAGAGTCTACATAAGAACATAAGAAATAGGAGCAGGAGTAGGCCATCTAGCCCTTCGAGCCTGCCCCGCCATTCAATAAGATCATGGCTGATCTGTCGTGGCTCAGTTCCACATTCCCGCCCTCTCCCCATAACCCTTAATCCCCTCTCTTATCAAAAACCCATCAACCCGCGTCTTAAAAATATTTAGCGAGGTAGCCTCCACCACTTCAACGGGCAGAGAATTCCAGAGATTCACCACCCTTTGAGTGAAGAAGTTTCTCCTCAACTCTGTCACAGTTTTTCTTAACTGTCTGATTTCAATCATTAGTTAACAGTTTTAATGATTGCGATATAATCTCCATAAATATTAAATTTAATTTCTTACTTATATGAAACAGTTGTTCAAAATCTCAGTAACATAGAATAAGAATAGAACATTAAGAAAGAAAGCATAGCAGAGATTATTTACTTCTTTTATTATTTCCTACCTTTTTCTCCAACACTCTTTTTCAATCTGGTACTGCTGGTAACGCACTGTAAATCATTCGGGGAGTTCAAGTTGCAGTGACAACACATATATGTGGTTTGGAGCTATGGATTGTGATGGTAGAGGTTCTAACTTTCTTTCAATCACATGGCTAACCAGGAATCCCTCCTACTTGTATTAATTTCCATTTGTAAGTATTGGAAGGTAAATAACCAACCTGTTTGGATGCGCCATAAACGTACCTTTCTTGACCAACAAATCCCATGGTGGGACTAAAACCTAAAGCTTCTGAATCAGAGGCAGGGAGGTTACCCACCAGACCAGATAACTTTCTAATAAATATGCCCAAATATTTCAGAAAACATTAGATGTGTTTGGTACCAACATCCTGCAGCTCAATACAAATGCAACATCTTCTCAATTGCAATGTCGCTAGGTAAATAAATGTATTAGTGCCAACATTTGTGGAAAATGTCAACTCAATGTAAATGTAACATTCCTTTAAACGCAATAAACGTCTTGTTGCCAAAGCCAGTGTATGACAATGTAAATGCAGCAATCTTTGGATTGCAATGTTTGAATGTATTTAGTCAACATTGCCTGATATACCTCAAAGTGCTTTTGAGCTATGATTATCACTTTTGCAATGTGCAAGATGTTTTTGCAATGTACAGAATGTCTTTTGGGATTTTAATATATTTGCTTTATGAAAATCATTTCGTCAGTAAAATTGAATGAAAAAAGGCTATCCCTCAGCCCTGATAAATGTCAATTTCATAATTTTCAAAACTGACAGTTGTTAGGCCAGAGTGATCATTCATCTTAATTCCAAAGTTAACAATCAAACCCAATAATTATCCACACCAGTGCTGCGCAAACCCCACCCCCAGATTTGCTTCCAAGCTCAGTGTACAACTGTAAGGTAACCAAATGAGTACAGTCAAATTTTACTTTTCATTTAATAACATTACATAATTACAAAATAAACTGTATTTTGTGTCAGCTATGGCTCACCTCTGAGTCACAAAGTCCCAGGTTCAAGAACCACTCGAGGACTGTGCACAAAACTTAACACTCCAATGCAGTGCTATTTCAAAGAATCATAGAATCCCTACAGTGCAGAAGAGGTCATTTGGCCTATCGAGTCTGCACCGACACTCTGACAGAGTGCCCTCTTCCCCAGCCTATCCCCTTAACTTTGCACATTTCCCGTGGTTAATCCACCTAACCGGCTCATGTGTGTGGGAGGAAACCAGAGCACGCAGAGAAAACCCATGCAGGCACGGAGAGAATGTGCAAACTCCACACAGTCACCTAAGGCCAGAATTGAACCCCGAATCCCTGGCGCTGTGATGCAGCAGCGCTAACTGATGTGCTGCCCCACACCTGATGAAGGAGCAGCACTCTGAAAGCTTGTGATTTCAAATAAAACCTGTTGGACTTTTATCTGGTTCTGTGAGATGTCTTACTACAGAAGGGCAATGGAGTTAGTTATCTCTGCTGTCCTGGCTAATAGGTCACACACACAAAAAAAAATCATTTCTGTTCATCACATTGTTTTTTAGGGTGGGGGGGGGGTAATTTTTGCTGCATGCGCCCAAACTGATTTCTCACGCTGAAACAGAGCTTTGTGAGTGATTTGAGGGGTTTGGTGAGTCTGGAGGAAAGAGTCAGGGAAATCCCATGTGAGGGCCCAGCAGGCTCACTCAGCTCCAGGCCGGGGAGAGTGAGTGAGGCCTCGGCCCCGGGGATCGGCCCCGGGTCTGCTCCCCCACAAGCCGCGAAAAGCAGCGGCCGGGCGGTGTAAATGTCACGGCTGGCCCGTCGGCACCGTCCCCGCCACACACAGCCGGCGGCTCCTCTCACCCTGGGGACGGCAGCCGCTTCCCGGCCCAGCTGCCGCTCCCTCTCTCCACTCCTAGACCTCCCCGAGTCCCTCTCACCTACCCTGCAATTCTTTCTTCTCCTTGCGGTGCTTTTTAAAAAGCTTCTCCTCCTCCGTTTCTATTTCCTCCATGGTGTCTGCAGCGACCCAGTCCTCTAACTGAAATGTGGCCTGAGTCTGTGAAGATCAGACATTCAGAAACACCTCCCTCTGCAGCACAACTTTCCCCTTTCAACTCTAACCTTCCCCCACCCCCACCCAACACTATTAAAGCTGCACCACCCTGAGTACCTCTTTATAAATTCTCAGTACATATCGGAAAAAGACACTACAGTATATCGTCTACTTTCGTTGAAACAATAAATCCTACAGTCAATTACCGTGCCAAACACCAATCATATTTTGAGTCTACAACCCTAAATTCAGTTGACAACTTGCATCTGAAGAGGGCATTTAAACAAATTGACATCGCCCCAACTGTGCACAAAATAAGAAGGTTATAAAGCATATTTTTGATTCCGAGCCACATAATGAGATATTAGAGCAGGATTTAAAGGTTTGAATCAAAGAGGTATGTTTTAAATGGAGGAAAACAAGATAGAAGGATGAATAAATTAGAGCACTAAAAGCACAGTGACTGGAACAATTAAATTTTGGGGTGTTTTGAGAGTCCACGATTAGAGCAGCAGAGACATTTCAAAGGTTTGTTTGGGACTCCAGGATTTTATGGCCAAGAGAGGTACAGCCAAACAAGTTAGTTATCAACCTTCCAGCACATGCAAATAACAATTGATAAGAGTGGGAGGGGCCTCTTGTTTAGGTCAAAACAAGTAAACAAACTCCAATTGCGTTAGGACAAAGTAAAAGGGGCCCTATTTTTAGGTCAAACCAAGTAAGCAAACTCAAATTACATTAACACAAAGTGAAAAGGGTGGCTCCCCAAAAGGAAAGGGGAACAGCCCAAAAAAAATGTACAAAGGAAGCTTAAGACACATCAATCAAAAGGTGATTGTCGGGGTCTATAAGGCACCTCAGTCCCTGGGGTGCCCAACGGGCGCGGCAGGCGTCGACTGTGCCCGCGGACACCGCATGCTCCCTCTCCAGGGACACTTGGCTGCGAACATAGCCGCAGCAGAGGGGTAAGAGTGAGAGGCAATTCTTGGTCAGCCATGTGATTGAAAGAAAGTTGGAGCCTCTACCATCACCATCCATTGCTTGAAACTGCAACATTCGTGTTACCATCAGTTCCAGAAAAAAGTGTTGGAGAAGGTATGAAAGAATAAATGAGAATTAAATAATCTTCTGCAGGGTGGGCAGGAAAAGAGAATCTTGAAGAAAGAACTAAAAAAAATCCAAGACTGACCAAGATGTTAGAACATTGCAGCAGCAGCAGAGACAAGCTCCAACACCAAAACAGTAAGCAACAGCAGAGAAACAGGATCAATTGCAGAAACAATTCTGGGGCTTAGCAGAAGCATGAAATCCACCCCACCGCTCCCAGAACCATTTCAGAGTGTGAAGATGTTCCAGTGAATAAAATATCCATTAACAACTTAGATAATGACATAAAAAGTGAAATATCCAAATTTGCAGATGACACAAAATTGGGCAGCATTGTAGGTAGTGTTGAGGACAGCATAAAGCTACAACAGGATACTGATAGTTGGGTGAATGGGCCAAGTTGTGGCAAATGGATTTTAATATAAACAAGTGTGAGATTCAGATCAAAAAAGAATAAGGATATTTTTCAGAAGACACAAAGTTAAATTCTGTGGATATTCAATGAGATTTCAGGGTTTAGGTGCCCCTTAAACTGCCACAAACATATGCAAAAAATAGGAATGCTGGCCTTCATATCTAAAGGGCTCATGAATAGAGATGCAAGTGTTATGCTGCAGTTGTACAAAATCCTAGTTCGACCTCACTTAGAGTGCTGTGAGCAGGTATGAGCACCGCACCTTAGGAAGAATGTTATAGCCCCGGAGGGAGTTGAACACAAGTTTTCAGGGAAAATACCTGGAGTTCAGGAGTTAAGTTACAAGGAGAGATTAGACAAGTTAGGCCTTTATTCTCTTGAATTCAGAAGGTTGAGGGATGATCTGATAGAAGTCTACAAAATATTTATAGGGAAGGACAGGGGGGCTATTTTTAGGTCAAACAAAGTAAACAAACTCAAATTACATTAGGACAAAAAATAGGGGGCAGCTCCCCAAAAGGAGGGGGAACGGCCCGAACAGAAACAAAAAGTACAAAGGAAACTTAAGACACATCAAATCAAAATGTGATTGTCGGGCTCTGTAACGCACCTCAGCTCCAGGGAAGGACAGGTTGGATAGGATAAACTGTTTCTACTAATTGAAGGCTCTAGAACAAAGGGCATAATCTAAAAATTAGGGCCAAGCCATTCAGGAGAGATGTTAGAAAACACTTATCCAATCAGAGAGTGGTAGAGGTTAGGAACTCTCTTCCTCAAATGGCGATGGATGCTGGTTCAATTGTTAGGTTTAATCTGAGATCAGGAATATCAAGGGATGTGGGCATAGGGCAGGGATATGGAGTTAGGCCACAGATTAGCCATGATGTTATTGAATGGTGGAGCAGGCTTGAGGGACTGAATAGCCAACTCCTGTCCCTACATTCCTATTTTACCGATCTCAAACTTGTTGGACAATTGCAAGGGCTGAGGCCTGCATTCCTGCCTGACTTACAGTCACACCATCTGACCACTGACAAAATCAGAAGATCTTATGTTAAGGGGTTTGATTGCCTTCAGGAATAATCCATGCAACTTTCCCCCTCCCTTATGTGTTGCAGTGTCTGCAGCTCAGGGTCCAGCTCAATGACTGAGTCAAAGAGCCTCAAACCACAAGAATTTACTGCAGAAATGTTTGCTTCGGATCACACTGGCATCCAGAAGGTCCCACATTCTGTAATTGCAACACATTGCCTGGCCTGCTATCCTTAATCTGTTTTAATCAATTAATTATTACCACCACTTAACTGCACTAATTCAAACTGTAGTAATAGATCTATGACTCTTAAAAAATTTAAAGATGTACATTTTTTTCTAATTTCCAGCTAATTACACACTGTCCCTAAGAGGACTTGCTCACCAATCAATCAGCTTATGGCTTTCCTGTGATGCCACAATTTAATTTTTTTTCAAACCTGGTGTCCCCCTGCAGTCCAAGCTTTGCTCTTTATTTATACCTTCTCCCTCCCCAGTGTGTTTCTTACTGGTCCACTTTCTCTACACTTTCCCAATAATGGTAGATCTTGCTCTGTTTTTATACATTTAGGTGTGTACCCTGTAGGTTTGCTTTCTCCACTCTCTCCCAGGTGGAGGATGTAACTATGATGGGAAGAATGACTTGTGGGGAGATGTAAAGTGAGGGTTGACATCAGAAGTATGTAAGACACTGATATGTTGTCAAATCACATGACTGAATAGCAAAAGAGGTCTTGAAGAGAATATGGTAGAGGTCCAAATGTGTAAATACCTGCTGCAAATAAATAGTTCTGGTTAAAAAAACAATGGGCACTATCTTACCTGCCGTTAACACCATGTTCCCGCTGCAACGAGGTCAGAGAATTTGGCGGCCAACCAAATCTCCACTCACTGCAGCAGGATGGGAAAATCCTGCCAGCATAAATGGCAGTAAGATTCCGGCCAATGGAATTGAGCAGCATACTTTTTGGGAGACTAGACAATCCCCAAATCCCTTACCATACAAAAAAACAGTTGTAGGTTTGGAAGGTGAGAGTAAGTGGAGACTATTCCATCACATTCCCCTGACTTGTGCCTTATAAATAGTGAATAAGTTTTTGGGGAGTCAGTAGTTGAATTACTCAGAATTCCTGGCCTCTGACTAGCTCTTGTAACCACAGTATTTATTGGCTAGTCCAATTAAGTTTCTGTTTAATGGTGACCTGTCCTGAGATGTAAATGGTGGGGGATTCAATTATGGTAATGCCATTAAAAATCATGGGAGATGGTCAGATTGTGTCTTGTTGAAAATAATCATTGCCTAGTAGTGTGTGGCAAATATTACTTGCCACAAATCAGCCTAAGTATGAATGTTGTCCAGGTCTTGCTGCATGGGGGCATAGATTGCTTCACTTTGTGAGGAGTTGCAAATGGTACCAACTTATTATAAGTGAAAATTCTCACTTCTGATCTTGTGTTGGATAGAAAATCATTAATGAAGCAGCTGAAAATTGTTGGGCCTTTGTTGGATACTGGCCCTGAGATGATCGGCCTATAACACTGAACCCTATCTTCTTTTGTGCCAACTATTACTCCGATCAATGGAGTTTTTTTAATGTTGGAATGTAAAAGAAAAACCTCCCGTTAGTTTATGAAATGAAGTATAATGTAAACAATAGTTTGCCTGGGTAATCAGCAAAGTGTAATACGCTTGCAGATTAATACTGCTTGAGGACCCAGCTTGGAGCTGTTGGCCCTTTGCCAGCAATTAAGGTTCACAGTGCAAGTTCTTAGTTTAACAGATTTTGTTTGGGAAATGAAGCTCAGAAGAACACACACAAGTATCTGATTGTGGCCTGAGACCGTTCAGTTGTGAGGTTATTTGCTGTCCAGGCCTTTGTTAAATTCTTACAAGTATCCCGCTATTTAAGCTTAGCTGAAAAGCCATTACATCACACATCCGACGTGACCTTCACTCTTGTTTCACACTAATTTGTAACACCTCAGCATTCTGGAGAGTTGCTTTCATAACAAAGACCATGTTTACTTGTATGGAAATGGTAAACATATGTATCTAATAGAAGGTTAAGACCAACACAAAGTTATTTGCTGATGTTAATCGGCAAAACCTTGGATATTTGGGCTGATTTATTGCCATTTTATGGAATGTGTTTCAACAGTTCCACATAAATTGTCTTTGACATACAAAACTGTGATATGACTATGAAATGGATTCTTTAATGCTGCCTTCTCTGCTAGGCTTTTCAACAGCATTTATTTATTTTTACAGTATTACATGACAACAATTTGTATCTATAAAAAAAGCAAAGATGATCAGAACTATTACTTTGAACATACTTATTTGGGTTGGAAACGTACAGCAACTTAACATTTTAAATCAACACCACATTTTCACTTAATTGCCTTCATGGCTGATGCAAAGGTAGTGAGAATTTTAAATGATCTTTAACACAGATCTATTAGGTCGTGGTTCACTGGTAGATTTCTTGAAAAGTTGGTTTTCAAACCAGGTAATACATTTGTTCCTAAAGAGAGACAGAGGGAGAGAGCAGCAGTTTTCCACCTGTTTCCTCTGCTGAAATCTTTCTTCAAATCTCTCTGCAGTGGCTGGTAGTCTTTCCCAGAAATATTGTCCCCATTGTGTATTTCCGAGGAGTTATGGGAGGGTCTATCAGTGCCAGCCATAATGTTTCAGTGTCTATCACTTTGCATTTTGGTGGGTCTTTGAATGATAGGAAATCTCTCTCTCTCTCTACGTACTCTCGGAAGATGATTTGGTTGTTTTTATCTTCACCTTGGAAGATTGCCTTGCATTTTTAAGTAATTGCTATCTCAATTCAAATTTCAATACTTCTAGTTAGTTGAAAAATCATATTTTCAAAAATGAAGGGGCATAGCCTTCCAACATCAGTAATTTACAGCTTAAGTACCCATATACTACATGATATATATTTTTAAAACTTTCAGACAATCTCCTTGCTCATAAAGTGAACAATTGTAAGTGTGGATTCTCATTCCTTCAGGCAGTGAATCATTGTTGATGGTTTTTAAAATGTCACGTTTTCATTGATTTTTCTCTTACATTTCCTTTTGATCTCGAGTTTCCCACTCTCTTGTTCTAGTCTTTCTTTCCTTCTTACTATTTCACTTTCTGTACCCGATTTGACATTTAATTTACCAACTCTAATTCATCCTTTCTCAGTTCTTAATCTGTTTCTTAATCTTTCATTGGTAAAGGAGATACACTATTTATCCTACTGTTCACCACGATTCCAGATAATCGGTTTCCCTCTCTAGCTGTTCTCACTCACCCAGGAATTTTGTGGTGACACAGGTTTGGGGCTGAAAGATGCAGGAACAAGTCTAACTAACTATAGAAGTCTATAAAATTATGAGAGGCATAGATAAGGTTGACAATCAGAATCTTTTTCCCAGAGTTGAAATGTTGAAAGTGGGGGGCATGCACTTTAGCTAAGAGGGGGAAAGTTCAAACGAGATGCGGGGGGTAAGTTTTTTTACACAGAGTGGTAGGTGTATGGAACACGCTGCCAGGGGGTGGTGGAGGCAGAGATCAGAGGGGCACTTAAGGGACTTTTAGATAACCACATGAATATGCAAGGAAAGAGGAATATGGACCAAGGGCAGGCAGAATGGATTAGTTTAATTTGGCATCATGTTGGGCACAACATTGTGGGCCGAAGGGCCTGTTCCTGTGCTGTATTGTTCTATGTTCTAACAAAGAACAGAAGATGCTGGGAATTCTCAACAGATCATGCAACATCTGCAGAGAGAGAAACAGAATTAACATTTCAGGTCTGCCTTTGTAAGGTATCACATGGGATGCTCTGCTCAGCAAATTCTGAGCTGTGAATACTGTAGTGTGTCTTCTCTGTGCTTGCGGACCCCAGCTCACAAAAAAAATTCAGTTAACGCCGTGTACATTGCTTCTCCTAGAATGACAGTATAATTTAAATTTTTAATACAGACAAAAACAGACTCACATTACATAAAAGACATTTAAGCAGGGATCCACCTGAATGTATTAATAATGATATCGTTATGAGGCAAAATTTGTATACTGCAATTACTTTCAAGGGATCAGAACTAAAAAATTGAGTTATTAAAACTATGATGGGTTGTTCTAGACTGAATGGAGAAAAAGACTATTTGTTGTGACTGGCAAATCAGTTTAAGATGGCCACTAAGAAATTCAGAAGGTAAAAGGAATTTTTACATATGGTGAAATGTTCAGAGCGTGGGATGCTTTGGTACAGAGATGAGTTGAGTCACATATCTTAATCTTTACATGAGGACAGATAAACATTTGAAGCAGAGAAAGATACTGGGCTTTAGGCGCTGAGATTGGTTTTGAATTGCTACAACAAAATACCAGCTGTAAACCCCTTACGTGTTGCAAGATCTTATAAATCTTTGTTTCAACAATAAACAAAAACTAAACCAACCCCTTTTGAATGATAAGGCTGCTTCTCCAGTTACCTCACTATACCTTGCTAAGAATATAATTTATAACAATGAATACATTACAAGTTAAAATAATCCTATAGCTGTAAGAATCACACAGAATCACAGAACTGTTACAGTGCAGGAGTCCATTCAGCCTATTGTGTCATCACCAGCTCTCCAAAATTCACTTAATGTTATTCACCAATTTTCTCCCCATAACCCTGCACATTCTTTCCTTTCAGATAACTGCCCAATTCCCTTTTCATTACTTTGATTGAACTTGCCTCCACCATATGCTCAAGATTTGCATTCCAGAAGTTGAATTTTTACAAGTTTCTGCATCTCTTCTTTGGCTTGGGCCATTTAGCTGGGCACCAGAGCTATTTTAAGGTTTCTTTTCATGCATGACTTAATTGCTCCTTGGTATGTATTGAGTCAGTGTGTATATAGCCAAACAATAGTCATGTCGGTGGCTCGATGGCTAATTTCAAGTGGATGGTTTGGACGGCACCACAGCTGCAACCTGGAAGGTCTTGATGACCCCCTGATGTTGGGTGGCTATATAGAGGGCTTTGCCAGTCCAGAAATGGTGTATAAAGCCTGTATTGCTGTGAGGGATAAAATTGATTTTTTCTAACAACTCTTCTGTCACAAGTCCTCAGCTGTTACTCCATATGGGATGGTGTGAGGGAAGGCATACTGCTGGTGGATCATGGAGGTCTTTGAATAAAGGCCAGGCTGGTTTGGTGTGGGCAGATCAGTACCATACTGGTGCACAGTATTCTATAGTTGTGTATGTGATAGCAACAGCAGAGATCCTTAAAGTCTAGGTCTATAATCCCCATGAGGTACTTGCCAATTTACTAAGGAAGTTATTGTGGGTTTTATTTTCTTCCTGCAGTCTTGCTATGGTGCTGTCAAGGTTCACACCTAGGTAAACAGTGTGGGGATCGTGCTTCAGTCTCTGGCTTTCAGGGTGATGTTCAGCCCCTTTTAGTGCTGGCATCGTGAAGGTGGATTGTGTTAGAGATTGTTTTACTGATGCTCAGTTTTAGGCACCATATCTTCCAGTAGTCAGCCAGCTTTGCAATATTGTTGTTTAATGTGTCTTCAGGCTCAGGAAGTGTTTGAGCCTGTATGCCACAGTGGACATCACCTGTGTAAATAAATGTGCGGGATTGGGTTGGGGTAAATCATTGGTATACATGTTGAATATGGTTGGGACTAAGACACACCCTAGTCTGTTTCCTCCAGGCACTCTTCTCATCACCCACATGCACCCTGAACTATCTGTCGCAGAGTAGCAGTTCTATGGTGCCAGGAACCCAAAGAAAAACTGTTGGTATTTTGATGAACAAGCCAATATGTCAGATTGCACTTGATGCTGCAGCAAGGCCAAAGAAAAGTTCTATTGTTTTTGAGACTCCTTTGTAAGCCATTTTCAATTAAAATATTTAATGACAGAACCTGTTCACATTGCATCTTCCTTGTGGAAAGCCTACTTGCTGTGTACTCAAGGTGTTCTCTAGTTCTGGCCACTATGATGAGGTGCACAACAATCTTGTAGCATGAGGATTTTGAGATTTGTCTGCTTTTGGGAGACCAATGACTTTAGACATGTGCTAGGGTTTTAGCTATCATCCCTTGCACATGACTCTTGTAAAGAATTGGGCCAACCAAGGGTAGTATTTTAGGAACTCAGGGATGTTTTCGTAACTGGCAGCAGCGATCTGCTTGATGGTTTGTGGTTCTTTGTTCAGGGTGGTGAAGTGTCCAGATCTGGAAAGAGAGTGGCAATGGGAGGATTTCCATTCATTCCGTATTTGCTTCTTCACTCCTTCACCACCTGAAGGAAGTAGCTTGCTACCTAATTGGCATTTACAGATGGCTGTCTTTCTGTTAACGGTTGCTAGACTTCTCCAAGATCGAGTAAGACTTTCCAACATTTCTGACTTTGGAAAGTGAAGTTCCTTGTCATCTCTTGCCATCTGGCCAGACGAGCACAATCCAGACTATTTGCTCTTTGAAGATCTCACTGCACTTCGGTCTCCAGTAGATTCTGCACATATAAAACCTTTCACTGCTGAAACTTGAACTAATTAACTGGGGTGGGAGAAAAAATACACAGCAATTTTTAATGCGTTCACTGCCAACAGTAATTTGCTTCTAAACATTATCTGCTCTGGCAATGGATGAGAAATTGTTGATACTTATGGTGCAAAAAAAACACAATTCTGTTTATTTAATCTCTTGGTCCAGTTACAACAACCCAAGCAACAAACTGAATAAACAAAAAGTGAAAATCAAAAACGTGGATGTCGAATGCACAACATTTTTTCACTGATGTGTTGAACATTAATAGCTAAATATCTGTAAATAATGGACAGCATTTTCCAATTGTATCTAACTTCACCCCAAGAACATTTATCAGACCCCTGTTAGATGCATTGGTGGTAGGAAGTTTGAGGTCCGCCAGGTGGGATACACTGCACAACATACTGGTTAGGACAGTCATGTGAGCATACCCTGCGTGTGCTGGAAGTTCCCAGTTGGGCTATATTATGATATCAGACAGCACATCTAGCTAATTTGATGCATATATTCCAAAATTCACTGTTTGCATTTCCTTGTCACTCAAAGCTGAAACATCCCCCACCACCCAGATAAAAAACCCCTGCCCCCGCCAACTGACACCAACCCCTGGTATTATTCAAAGATGTGGAAATGCCAGTGTTGGACTGGGGTAAGCACAGTAAGAAGTCTCACAACACCAGGTTAATGCCCAACAGGTCAGGTGATGAAGAAGCAGTGCTCCAAAAGCTTGTGCTGCCAAATAAACCTGTTGGACTTTAACCTGGTGTTGTAAGACTTCTTAATGTGATTATTCAAAGAGTCAGCCATCCAACTTTCAGGTAAGATAGTCCTGTCTATAGCAACATTTGGGGAGGTACCATGGAATGACTCTAGAAATGATGTGATGAGTTGCTAGACTTGAGAGACTCATGCTACAACTTCACAGGGAGGGCAGATTTGGGTGACCTGCCACTTAAATGCTGTAACAGGTTATGAGGAACCTGTTGCAGAACCTCTAAGTCTGCAATATGATAGGGAGGTGGGTGCAGAAAAAGAAATGGTGATGCAATTGGAAGTCACCATAAGATCCAGAAGTGGTAAAAAACATATGTCAGTCCAAGGGAAATGAATAGGAACCAGACTGCAGCTAAAGTACTAATCTGTCGAAATTTTATCACCTTGCCCGCCCGAGGGTTGTAGAATCCCGCCCAAAGCCAATGGAGGATACCGTTCTGTGAGCTTTGCCCACCCCGGAATCAGGGCGGAAAAATATAGGTGGAAAAATTCCGGCCTATATAGAATCAATAGGCCAGCAGAGATCAGCATCGGTGTGGCAAGGGATGTCAGCTGGTCAAAGTTATTTTAAAATATAAGCAGATCAGAGATGCAGCAGCTGAATCATAAGGAGGTAGTTGTAACCCAGAAAGGCAGTTCTGGGTGTGGTAGTGTTGTCAGCAAAACTGTCTGCTTAACATTATTATTTCTCTGAAATTAACAGCAACGTTGTTAGTCTTCAGTTGTGCATTCTGGGAAATTCAAATGTTGCTGATTCTACACTTTTGCTTAACTCTCCACAGACAGCAAACAATTAAATGATTCAACTTTTGAGAAGTTGCTTTTTTAGGATATTAGTCTCACTTTAAATACCTTTCAAGAATTTACAGAAGTCAGCTTGAACGATCAATAGTCTAGTGATAAACAGATGCTTGGATTTTGAGGATATTTATGAAAGATCCATGAGACATATTAATTGATTACCCAATTAGGCAGAGGAGGCATCAATCAAAGAAGGGAGACCCAGTAGCCACAAAATACATAAACCGCTGTCTGCAGCATTGATCAGACAATAAAAAATCTTGTATCACCTCAAAAACTCTGAAAATATTAACATTAAGCTGATCATAAAAGAGTTTAAGTTGTGGACAGTAAAGAAGGAAATGTGTGGCAAATAAAAAGCCACATGCTAAGTTTCTATTAGGTTGCAATAATATTCTGCATTGGTGCTAACAAAACCGTCGCTAAATTTTCTCCATATTCCTAAGATGACTTCTTGGAATAATGTATGTCAATGCACAGAACGGAGTTTTTTTTAAATTTTGCTTGATAAAATATTGAACTGAATTTAAAATCATTTTGATATTCCTACATTGAGCCAATGAGACATCAGGTAGGAATGAATATTCAAGCAATGGAGGAAGTAACAGGAATTTAGAAAACAGGGCAAAGTAGAGAAAGAATTACTGACCACAGACACAGAACATGACTCATGAGAATATTAACACAAAATTTGGGAGTAGGAGTAGGCAATTAAGCCACTCAGCCTGCTCTGCAATTCGATATGATCATGGCTGATGCCATCTCAACCTCATTTCAACCTTCCTGCTCGGTCTCCGTAATCCTTCATCCCACTACTAATTAAAAACTTATCGATCTCTTCAGATTGGTTTAGTGTTCCAGCTCCACTGCACTCTGAGTAGAAAATTCCATAGTTTCATGATCCTTTGAGTGAAGTAATCCTTTCTCTTTTCTATTTTAAATCTGCCACTCCTTAACCTTGTTTTTGTTTCGGTCTTCACGGAGGAGGACGTGAATAATTTGCCGGGTGTTAGCGATGGAAAGATGGTAGGGGTGGAGGGCCTGAATGACATTATTGTTACGAGAGAGGCAGTGCTCGACAGACTGGAGGGACTGATTGTGGACAAGTCCCCAGGACCGGATGGAATGCATCCAAGGATTCTGAAAGAAATGGCGGAGGTGACAGTGGATGCCTTGGTGTTTATTTTCCAAACGTCGCTGGATTCCAGGGAAGTGCCGGAAGATTGGAAAATGGCTAATGTTACGCCGTTGTTTAAGAAGGGTGGCAGGCAAAAGGTGGGGAATTATAGGCCGGTTAGTTTAACGTCTGTTGTAGGAAAAATGTTAGAAACCGTGATCAAGGAGAAAATAGCGAGGCATCTTGAGGAGAATTGTTTGGTAGAGCAGACGCAGCACGGTTTCGTTAAGGGGAAGTCGTGTCTGACAAATTTATTGGAGTTCTATGAGGGTGTGTCTAGAGCGGTGGATAGAGGAGAGCCGGTGGATGTGGTCTTTCTTGATTTTCAGAAGGCGTTTGACAAGGTGCCTCACAAGAGGTTATTGCAGAAGGTCAGGGGGCATGGAGTTGGGGGTAGGGTGTTAGCGTGGATAGAGGATTGGCTGTCAAATAGGAGGCAGAGAGTGGGGGTCAATGGGTGCTATTCGGATTGGCGGTTGGTGACTAGTGGAGTGCCCCAGGGGTTGGCGCTGGGGCCTCAGCTATTTACCATTTATATAGATGATCTGGAGGAGGGATGGTGTCGAAATTTGCTGATGACACCAAAACTGGTGGAACGGCAAATTGTGCGGAGGGTGTGGAGAGTCCACAGAAAGATCTAGATAGGCTGGGCGAATGGGCCAGGAATAGGCAAATGGAATTTAATGTTGACAAATGTGAGGTTGTCCACTTTGGTAGAATAATGGTAGAAAGGACTATTACTTACGTGGTGAAAAACTGCAGCATGCGACAGTGCAGAGGGACCTCGGGGTCCTTGTGCACAAGTCGCAAAAACCCAGCCTGCAGGTGCAGCAGGTGGTCAGGAAGGCGAATGGGATGCTGGCCTTCATAGCGAGTGGGATTGAATATAAAAGTAGGGAGGTCTTGCTGCAGCTGTATAGAGCACTGGTGAGGCCGCAGCTGGAGTACTGTGTGCAGTTTTGGTCGCAGTACTCACGCAAGGATATTTTGGCCTTGGAGGGAGTGCAGAGGAGGTTTACTAGGCTGATTCTGGAGTTGAGGGGGTTGAACTATGAGGAGAGGCTGAATAAACTAGGCTTGTACTCGTTAGAGTTTAGAAGGATGAGGGGAGATCTCATTGAGACGTATAAGATGTTGAATGGGATGGATAGGATAGAGGTGGAGAGGCTCTTCCTGCTCAGAAAGGACAGTAGGACTAGGGGGCACAGCCTCAAGATAAAGGGGGGGCGGTTTAGAACGGAGTTGAGGAGGAACTCCTTCACTCAAAGGGTGGTGAATCTCTGGAATTCTCTACCCGTTGAAGTGGTGGAGGCTGCCTCGCTCAATATTTTTAAGACTCAGGTTGATAGGTTTTTGATAGGCGAGGGGATTAAGGGTTATGGGGAGAGGGCAGGAATGTGGAACTGAGCCACGATAGATCAGCCATGATCTTATTGAATGGCGGGGCAGGCTCGAGGGGCTAGATGGCCTACTCCTGCTCCTATTTCTTATAAGAACATAAGAACATAAGAAATAGGAGCAGGAGTAGGCCATCTAGCCCTTCGAGCCTGCCCCGCCATTCAATAAGATCATGGCTGATCTGTCGTGGCTCAGTTCCACTTTCCCACCCTCTCCCCATAACCCTTAATCCCCTCGTTTATCAAAAACCCATCAACCCGCGTCTTAAAAATATTTAGCGAGGCAGCCTCCATCACTTCAACGGGCAGAGAATTCCAGAGATTCACCACCCTTTGAGTGAAGAAGTTCCTCCTCAACTCCGTTCTAAACCGCCCCCCCTTTATCTTGAGGCTGTGCCCCCTAGTCCTACTGTCTTTTTTGAGTGGGAAGAGTCTCTCCACCTCTATCCTATCCATCCCATTCATCATCTTATATGTCTCAATGAGATCTCCCCTCATTCTTCTAAACTCTAACGAGTACAAGCCTAGTTTATTCAGCCTCTCCTCATAGCTCAACCCCCTCAACTCCGGTATCAGTCTAGTAAACCTCCTCTGCACTCCCTCCAAGGCCAAAATATCTTTGCGCAGGTGCGGCGCCCAAAACTGCACACAGTACTCCAGCTGCGGCCTCACCAATGCCCTATACAGCTGCAGCAAGACCTCCCTACTTTTATATTCAGTCCCCCTTGCTATGAAGGCCAGCATCCCATTCGCCTTCCTGACCACCCGCTGCACCTGCAAGCTGGGTTTTTGCGACTCATGCACAAGGACCCCTAGGTCCCTCTGCACCGTCGCCTGCTGCAGTTTTTCGCCACGTAAGTAATAGTCCTTCCTACCATTATTCCTACCAAAGTGGACCACCTCACACTTGCCAACATTAAATTCCATTTGCCATTTCCTGGCCCATTCGCCCAGCCTATCTAGATCCTTCTGCAGACTCTCCACACCCTCCGCACAATTTGCCTTTCCCCAAATCTTGGTGTCATCAGCAAATTTCGACACCCTACACTCGGTTCCCTCCTCCAGATCATCTATATAAATGGTAAAAAGCTGAGGCCCCAGCACCGACCCCTGGGGCACTCCACTAGTCACCATCCGCCAATCCGAATAGCACCCGTTGACCCCCACTCTCTGCCTCCTATTTGACAACCAATCCTCTATCCACGCTAAGACCCTACCCCCAACTCCATGTCCCTCGACCTTCTGCAATAACCTCTTGTGAGGTACTTTGTCAAACGCCTTCTGAAAATCTAGAAAGACCACATCCACCGGCTCTCCTCTATCCACCGCTCTATCCACTTATGTTCTTATGTAACCTAAAACTATGGCCTCTTGCTAGAGTGTTCAACAATGGTAAACATCTGCTCTGCATCTCCCCTGTCAATCCTCCTTAGCATCTTATATAGCTCAATTAGATCTCCCCTCATCCTTCTAAACTCCAGTATCAGCCTAAACTGCTCAATCTCTCTTCATAAGAAAAGTCCTTTATCCCTGGAATCAATCTCGTGAACATTTACAGAACCATGTCTAATGCATTTACGTAGAAACATAAAAACATAGAAGCAGGAGGAGGCCATTTGGTCCTTCGAGCCTGCTCTGCCATTCATTATGATCATGACTGATCATCCAATAGCTTAATCCTGCTTTTTTCTCCAAAACCTTTGATCCCATTTGTACCAAGTGCTATATCCAGCTGCCTCTTGAATTCATTCAATGTTTTGGCATCAACTACTTCATGTGGTAATGAATTCCACAGGCTCACCACTCTTTGGGTAAAGAAATGTCTCCTCGCCTCATCTTACATTCTTTCTCAAGTAAGGGAACTAAAACTGTTCATAGTACTCCAGATGTGGTCTCACCAATGTCTTATACAGTTTGTTATAATTCAGGTCAGAAACTCCAAAGTGTTTTATGAAGCCTGCCTGGTTCATTAGTTTTGAACTTTGAATTTGGCTAGGATAAACATGATATGTTTCACTTCAGGTATGATTCAAATGACTCACTAGGGTGCTTTTATCAAACATATTTAAGAATATGTTAACATGTATGGAAAGAAAATTAGCAGTAACTTTTATCAATTACAAACAAAAACAAAACAACCAAGATAATGTATTACTCTTAACAAACGTATCTAAAATGTTCCAATCAAACAAAAAACTTCCCATAGACAATAAACCTTTCCACATGTTTAACACAGCAATGACTAATGCTCATGTGATATTGGAGCTGAGTCATTTGGTTGAATGCTGCAGTTCTCTTGAGGCACACACAGACAGGCTTAGAGTCAGAACAGCTTCCCAGAACACCAGAGAGAGATTCCGGTTGAGCCACCAACAGCAGATTCTCTACTGCAGGAAGGCAAGAAGCGTTGCTTTCAGCTAACCAGCAGAATTTCCGAAAAAGAGGGAACCATTTTCGAGTTTGATATCCCTTCTAAACTGCTGCCAACCAAAATGAAACTTTAAATTCACTAGGAAGGAAAGGAAATACTGTCCAAAACAAATGACCTTCCTCCTAACAATGCAGAGTCATAAAAGATCCCTGAGTAAAAATAAATAAACCCATTTAAGTAGCAATGAAAGGACTTGCACAGACAACTCAACAACACTGAGAGCGGCAGAGAACATGATTTTTTAAAAATCTCTTGAATGTACTCTAATGCCACAAGTTGCAACAGCACCTCCCTACTTTTAAACTCTATTCCATTAGCAGTGAATGTCAAAATTCTATTTTTCTTCCTTATTACCTGCTACATCTGCATACTAACTTTCTGTGATTTGTGTATGAGGAAACACAGATCCCTCTGCACCAAAGCATTTTGAAGTCTCTCTTCATTTAGATAATAAGTTGCTTTTTTATTCCTGCAACCAAAATGGATAACCTTACACTTATCCATGTTAAATTCCATCTGCCAAATTTTGGTCCACTCACAGCCATATCCATTTATAAATTTCTTATTTCTTCATTGCAACTTCCACCTATTTTAGTACCAGCTGCAAATTTGGCTATGGTACATTGTATCCCTGCATCTAAATCATTAAAATAGATTGTAAATATTTGAGGCCCTGAGGTTCGAAAAATGTGGCTAGCACCCCATTAGTTACAGCTTGCCAATCAGAAAAATATGCATTTATCCCTATTCTCTGCTTCCTGATGGTTAACCAATCTCTATCCAAGCTAAGACATTATCCTCAACCCCATGGAATCTCAACTTGTGTATTAGTCTTTTGTGCGGCACCTTGTGAAATGCCTTCTGGAAGTCCAGATATACTACATCTCCAGAACCCCATTATCCACTTTGCTTGTTACATCTTTGATGAACTCCAGCAAATTAGTCAAACACTCTCCATAAAACCATGCTGACTCTGATGGATTGTGTTTTGACATTCCAAATGTCCTGTTATTACTTTGGGAACAACGGATTCCAACAGTATCCAACCAACAGATGTTAAACTAGTTGGTCTGTAGTTTCTTACTTTCTGCATTTCTCCCTTTTTGAACAGGAGTGTTACATTAGCCTTTTTTCCAATCCACTGGCACCTTTCCAGAATCAATGGAATTTTGGAATATCATAACCAATGCATCCCATATCTTTGTTGCCACTTTCTTTAAGACCTGAGGATGCAGATCATGGTGACTTTTCTGCCTTTAATCCTGATAGCTCGCTCAATACTTTTTCCCTAGTAATGGTGATTGTCTTAAGTTCCTCTTTCTCAACAACCTCTGCATTACCAGTTACTATTGGAATAGTTCTAATGTCCTCCACTGTGAAAATGAAGGCAAAATATTGATTTGGTGTCTCTGCCATTCCCTAATGGGGAACACATAATGTGTTTCTCATTATTAACTCCTCAGTCTCATCCTCTGAGAAACCAATGTTGACTCTAGCTACTCTGTATTCACTGGAATTTAGAAGAACAAGAGGGGATCATATTTAAGTGTACAAACTTCTGATATGTCTGCACAGATGGGATTTTGTTCCCTCTGGCTGAGGGGTTTAGAACAAGAGGTCATAGGTATGGAGTGGGCCATTTAGCACTGTTTAAATCCTCACCCATTCTTTTGCTACCATCGGACTCATATGTTCCAATGCTCTTCTGGTAAGCCTCCCATTTTGAAAGCCCCATAAACTTAAGATTCTGCTCCACTTAGCCTAACTTGTACCAAGTCCTATTCATCCATCACTCCTGTGCTTGCCGACCCACATTGACTTCAGTTCTATTAACCCATCAACTTTATAAATCTCAACCTTTGATTAAAATTCTCCCATGTCCCTGTTTACATCTGCAACTCCTCCAGCCCCACAACCGTTCAAATGCTCTGCATTCCTCTAGTCTTGTCTCTTGTGCACACAAACACAATGTGCTTGCCCCAGTACTGGCATGCATGCCTTCATCTTGCTGGACCCTAAATATCTCCAATCTCTGCCTCTTTCTATCTTTCTCTCTCCTTTAAGAAACTCCTTAAAACTGAGTTCTCTGACATAGCTTTGGTTTCCTTTATTCGGCTCACTATCAAATGAGGAGGTAATGGCCTAATGCTATTATTGCCAGTCTTCCATTATCCAATCCAGAAACTCAGCTAATATTCTGGGGACCATGGTGGGTGGTGAAATTTGAGTTAAAAAATCTGGAATTAAGAATCTATTGATGTCAATTGCCAGAAAACCCATCTATTAACTTTAGGAAAATAAATCTGCCGTCCTTAAGTGGTCTGGCCTCCATATGACTGCAGAGCCACAGCAATGTGGTTGCCTCTGAACTGTCTTAGGGTAACTCGGGATAGGTAATGGATGTTGGCAATCAGCGACACTCATGTCCCACAAACTATTTTTTTAAATGTTGTTTCGATAATGGGCTTATTCTGGGGTGTTTTATTGCCTTGCGATTGTTGTTTACAGCGACTGATGTGTGTACACCATCGTCCTCATCCTTTCTGCGCCCTTTGCTCTCCTCTTGGGGTTTACTGCACCTTGCTCCTCTGCAATCCACCTCCTGTAGGTGCACACCCACAGTCTGAGCGTCACCTTTGTTTTGAATTAACTATGCTACCCTTGCCTCTGCTGTGTGGAGCTTTCCTTTTCCCTCGTGGCCCCCTTGTGACAGAGTGAAGCCCCTCCCCACTCGGTAGCGAGTTCCTCCCCGGCTCTCTCTCTCTCTCTCTCTCCATTCTCCGCTCTGCGGCCCTGGGCTGAAGCTATGGCTGATACAGACGGGGCGGTGGATGAACGATCTCCACTGCTCTCGGGCAATAACTCTGGCAATGTCACTCCTACCACTCCCCTGTACGTGGAGGAGCCCAGTCCTCGGGGTGAGTGCACGCTGCTTTATTGTAGGACAGTATTTTTTTGGGGGGGACACATAGAGTTACTTTTGTTTCAATCTCGAGCCGATGAAAGCTTTGGAGAAAGGAGCAGCGGCGGGCCGGCTTCTCACTCCCCTACATGGGGGATGGCTGCAATGTCACGGCGGTGCGGGAGGCCAAGTGGCGGCACTGGGGAGGCTTTGAATGGGCGAGCTGCAGTAAGGAGATGGCCGGGTTAAAATCCCGGGCAGTCTGCGCTGCGCACACAGCTCACTGCAGATGAACCCCCAATTATCTGCAGGAAAGTACAGCGTTTTCTACATCCTCTCTTTATTTTTCCTCCAAGGGCTCCCGGGGTTCAGGACAACTTCAGTCTTTATTTTTTTTCTCCCTTACTGTTGAGTGCATTCGGCACACGGATAATCATTTTCCAAAAAAAAACTTAAAGCAAACCAAAGCGGCGTCCCGTTGTCACGTTTCCACTGCCCCTGGGCGGAGGGTGAGAAGAGATTTGGATCTTGCTGAGATTTACAGGCACATCATTCTGGAAGGCGGCCTTGTCTTGTGAAATTAGGCTGTGTGGGTCTGATACCAGGCTGCAACGGGTTGAATATATTCAATGCCCTGCTTTTGTTTTCTTGCATCTAGCTGCATGATAGAGACTGGTCAATTCTTCAGTCTGTCTGCATCAGCTTCCCTCCCACCAACTTCATCAAATTGCACTGTTCATTTCACAACACAGGCCCTAATTTTGTCAACTGTGAGCCAGCTGAAAATGGTTTGAGGTCTGATATGAATCATATCCCAGTCCCAAATAACAACTTGCATTTTTTTTGTAGCGCCTTTTAACGTGGGAAAAAGGTTCTTCGCAAAGCTTTGAGAAAAATTAGTGCAGAGAGAGAGAAGGATTGGGAAAAGTGGATTGAAAAGGCCTGGAATCGCTTGCAGGGCTGAACAAATGCAAAAGTCAAGAGGCCAGGCGATTAAAGCTGACAGACTGAAACATGGTAATAGGAAGTCCCGTGTGAGCAGCTCATATCCCTTGTCTGACAGCTGTCAAATTGGAGCTGGTGCTGCATGAGGACGTTGTTCTATAGTCACCTACGTCACCATTCCCACAAATTTAAATTGCAGCAAATTTGCACAGGGGTGTCCCTTTGAGTCAGAGTTGAGCAACCTTCAAATTCATGGTTCTAGCGGCAGCTATCCTTACAACCCAGGCCTGACTCTGCCTTTCTGCTGACTCAGCCCTTGTGGCAACCCAGTTGCTAACAGGCAGCATGAAAATACCTGCAAGTGCTTTTTCTAATTTGTCCCTGGGATATGGGCATCGCTGGCTGGGCCAGCATTTGTTGCCCATCCCTGAAGGCATATGAGAGTCAACCACATTGCTATATGCTTTTAACTTGAATTCAGCTTTCACCATCTGCCATGGCAGGATTTGAATGCAGTTTCCCAGACTATTATCCTAGGTATCTGGATTATTAATCCAGCAATAATATCACTATACCACTGCCTCCCTGCTTGTCCCCACTACCTCCTTGTTTGTGTAACTGTACTTACCAAACAGGTTTTGCTTGGTCATCTTGACATCATCTCTCCAGTGCAGCATTATGTAAAGTATGCCATTGTGTCATTAGAATATTTTTGAAAAACTATTTAGCATAGTGGTAACTCAGGCACTCATGTACACCTGTGCCAATGGTTTTGCTATCATAACCTAACTTCAGAGTTGGATCTTCTATGTATGAATCACCTGCAGAACTCAGTTACCTTCATCTTTTATCTGTAAATGTTGATGTACTGGTGAGTGGGTATAGAGCACAAGAAGCACAGGCTTCATATTTTTCATTGCTGCTTCTGTTGCAAGTCCCTCAGATAATGAGTTTCCTGTTGTGTTGGCAAATGATAATTGAGGACAATTAACAAATATGTTCATAATCTAAAAGCAGGAAAAGAACTAAACATTTTAAAAGTAGTAAATATGGCCTAGGAGTTATAGAGCAAACCTTCTTCCTGGCCTTTGAATACAGGCCTAGAAGCTCTGTGTACTTGTTCACTTTCAGAAATAGATTGTGATACAAGCCCAGTGTAAATCGCACAAAAATGCTCTTGTATTGTTTCTATTGTTATTCAGCATTGTTCATCCTTGAGTATTAAAGACGACCATTTTCATTAGTCACCCGGGCATTGGATTGTGTGGATGCAAAGGTGACTGATAAATCCCATCTTGGACAAAACGTTCTAATGCAGTGAGGACAGAAAAATGAGGCTGGCAGGTTATTGGGGGTGCTGCTCTCATGGTTTTTAAGTGTCTTGCACTTGTTTTGGGCTGACACTATCCCTTACTTCTCATGTGCTGATGTGACTTTAGCAATTACAGCCTTTTGGGCTGGGCGATCCTCCGATGACACAGTGTCAATTTTCAAGTCTCTAAGGCATGCTTTCAGGTTATTCCTGAAACTTTTCTTCTGACCACCACAAGACCATGCTCTGTTCTGCAGTTCACTGCAGAAGATTCACTTAGGGAGTCGGTTGTTAGGCATTCTGGTGACATGTCCAGGCCATTGGAGCAATATTGTGAAGATGCTGACCTTGAAGGTTCCCCCCAGGGCTTCCATGTCTGAGATTTTGTCTTGCCACTTGATGTTGAGAATTTTGCAGAGCAGCAAAGGTGGAAGTGATAGATTTTCTTTAGGTATAGATGATGGGTCCAGGTCTCACTCACATTGAGAAGAGTGGAGATGAGCACTGCTCGGTAAACCTTGAGCTTGGTTTTTAGACTCAGCCCTCTACATTCCCATATTGAACAATGAAGTCTTCCAAAGGACGCACTGGCCTTGACAATTCTAGAATCAGTCTCATCATCAATATGAACACAGTGTGAGAGAATGCTGTCTAGGTAGGTGATCCTGTTCAGATTGGTCAGTTTCTGGTCACTTACTCTCACTGTCAGCTCTTGGTAGAGCTTTCCTGGAGCAGATTGGAACATGACTCTGTCGTCTTTGTGCTGATGGTGAGACCAAAACATCATAGGATGCAGAGAACAGGCCCATAGTATGCTGCATGTCTACCTCATTTCCAGTGTTTAGTGCACAATCATCACCAAATAGAAAGTCAGACAGTCTGTCTTGGCCTAGAGGTGTTACAGGTTGAAGAGCTTGCTGTCTATTTGGTATTTGATGTCTACACCTGAATCCTCATCCTGGA
The DNA here is from genome assembly GCF_965287045.1 of Carcharhinus amblyrhynchos. Taxonomy (NCBI): domain Eukaryota; kingdom Metazoa; phylum Chordata; class Chondrichthyes; order Carcharhiniformes; family Carcharhinidae; genus Carcharhinus; species Carcharhinus amblyrhynchos. The sequence goes on along the minus strand of NC_137331.1, from coordinate 85,707,230 downwards.
AGGCATCAGTGAGCATGACTGAGAACATGATGGCAAAGAGGCCCAGTGTCAGTATGGAGCCCTGAGGTGGTATTTGAACCTAAAGCTCCTGGCTGAGAGGCAGGGATTCTTCCCACTGCACCATCAGAACTCCCCTTGAGATTATTTTCATCCTTTTTAAAGCTTATGGTTTGTCTCTTCATGTTTGTTTTGCACTGGGGTTAAATTCCTAAAATGTAATATTACATAATTTGCTAATTTTCTCATTTTAAGTTACTTCTCCTCATAATTGTTAGAGCCACCAGTGTTTTTAAATGAGAACAATAATAGAACTGATCTTTATAAAAGAAGACCCCCTTATTAGGGGTGTGGAATTTAACTTTATTTTGGAGGAGTGTTTCAACCCCAGTTGTTTTCTATTAATATTATAAATAATACATTAAATACATTCCAAAACATATTAACCCCACTAAAATATTATTGGAATGTAAAGTGTTTTTAAAATTCAAAACAAATATCAAAAACTTTCAGTGAACACAAGCAAGTAGAATATTTCTCTTATTGCAGTTGGAGGATTTGATGAATGGTGCTTGTGTCCAGGATTCCCATTCCCATTTTACAATGTTAGCATTTCTTTTAAATTATTTTTTTAAGAGCAGGGAAGCACTCTCCCAGTACATAAGATAACCTCATTTTTCCTGTGTTTAAATTGCTGAAAACTTTAAAGAAAGTATGGCTGCGTAGTAGTAGCAATTTAGTTTTGAAGATAAATTGGAAAACTAGGACAGTTTTCCTTGGAGAAAGGAAGGCTGAAAGGAGAGTTAATAGATGTATTGAAGATCCTGAGATGTCTGGACAGAGTAAATTGAACAAACTGTTCCCATTCGTGAATGGATCAAGAATGAGAGGACACAGATTTGAAGTAATTGGCTAAAGAAGCATAAAGTGATGTGAGGAAAAATCAGCAAGTGATTACTGTGTGATGGAGGCAGGTTCAATCAAAGCATTCAAAAAAGCTGCTTTCTGAAAATGAATAGAATAAAATCACTACTGTGCAGGAGGGGGCCATTTGGCCCATCGAGTCTGCACTGACCACAATCCCTCCCAGGCCCTAGTTTTGCAACTGCACATAGTTAGCCTGCTAATCCCCCTGACTCTAGGGGCCATTTACCATGGTCGGTCAATCAACCTAACCCGTACATCTTTGCCCTGTGGGAATAAAACAGAGCACCTGGAGGTGCATAACAGGTTTGAGGTTCTTGCTTCCAGTCTGGAAGAGGACGAGGCAGGTGAGGTTGGTGAGCAAACTGCACACGGTACAGTGATGCAGCAGGACATAGGCAAAGAGAAGGGGAAAAGGAGCGTAGTAGTGATTGGTGATAGTGGGGTGAAGAGTATTGACACTGTCCTTTGTCACAATGACAAAGTGCACAGAAGGGTGTGTTGTCTGCCTGGTGCTCGGGTACAGGATGTTGCAGCTGGGCTGCAGAGGAACCTGGAGTGGGAGGGTGAGAACCCGGTCGTTGTAGTACATGTGGGTGCCGGCGACGTAGGCAAAGTGCGGACTGAGGATCTGGGGAGGGAGTATGAGAAGCTGGGAATGGAATTAAAAAGTAGAACCGACAAGGTGGTCGTCTCTGGGCTACTGCCTGAACTGAGTGCAGACGGGCGTAGGATTGACAGGATAAAGGAAGTGAATGGGTGGCTCAGGGATTGGTGTGGGAGGAATGGGTTCGAATTTATGGGGCATTGGCACCAGTATTGGGGTAGGTGGGACTTGTTCGGGCGGGATGGGGTTGGTCTGAATCGTGCTGGGACCAGAGTGTTGGCGAATCGAGTAAAGAGGACTGTAGACAGGGCTTTAAACTAATTAGGGGGGGGGAGGGTGCGAGGGTAGGTGACGCTACGAGGTCTAAAGTTAAGGATAGGGTACAGGTAAGGGAAGAGGCCGAGGATGTCCCAATTGGTGGCGTTACGGCAAATAGGGTCCAGGTGAAGGCTGGGATGAAAGCGCTTTATCTGAATGCACGAAGCATTCGGAATAAAGTGGATGAGCTGGTGGCGCAGATCGACACAAATGGATACGATCTGGTGGCCATTACAGAGACGTGGCTGCAAGGTGACAGGGACTGGGAGATGAATGTACAGGGCTATCAAGTGTTTAGGAAGGATAGGCAGGAGGAAAGAGGGGGTGGCGTAGCTCTGCTGATTAAGGATAGTATCAAGGTGGTAGCAAGGGATGATATCGGAGCCAAAGAGCAGAACGTGGAATCGTTGTGGGTGGAGATTAGGAACAGCAAAGGGAGGAAGACGCTGGTGGGTGTCGTCTATAGGCCCCCGAATAATGATCTGGAGGTGGGGCGGGCTGTTAACACGCAAATAAGTGCGGCGTGCAGGAATGGGATGGCAGTAGTTATGGGAGATTTCAATCTGCATATTGATTGGTCGACCCATGTTGGACGAGGTGGGCTCGAGGAGGAGTTCTTGGAATGCTGCCGGGATAATTTCCTTGAACAGTGTGTGTTGGAGCCGACGAGGGAGCGAGCTATCTTGGATCTGGTGCTATGTAATGAGGCGGGTAGAATTAGGGACCTTGCGGTGAAGGATCCTCTTGGAGAGAGTGATCATTGTATGGTGGAGTTTCTGGTGCAGATGGAGGAGGAGAAAGTGGGTTCCCGGACACGCGTCCTTTGTTTGAATAGAGGGGAGTATGGTAGGATGAGAGAAGAATTGGCGAATGTGGACTGGGGGAGTGCGTTGGAAGGTAGGTCTGCTGAGGAGCAGTGGAGGATCTTTAAGGAGATCTTTCTTGGTGCTCAGCAGAAATTTATTCCGATGGTTAAAAAGGACAGTAGGAAGAGAGGTAATAAGCCGTGGATAACGAAGGAGGTGAAGGAAAGTGTTAAATTAAAAGCGGAGGAATTTAGAGTAGCTAAGAGTAGTGGGCGAGAAGAGGATTGGGAAAGGTTTAAATGTCAACAAAGATTGACAAAGAAGTTGATAAAGGAGGGTAGGAGAAGCTATGAGGCTGGGCTAGCACTTAATATAAAAAAGGATAGCAAGAGTTTTTATAAATATATAAAAAGGAAGAGGCTGGCTAGGGTGAACATTGGTCCTTTAGAGGATGAGAAAGGGGACCTAGTGGTAGGGGATGGGGATATGGCTAAGGTCTTGAATAACTTTTTTGTTTCTGTCTTCACGGAGGAGGACGTGAATAATTTGCCGGGTGTTAGCGATGGAAAGGTGGTAGGAATGGAGGGTCTTAATGACATTACTGTTACTAGAGAGGTGGTGCTCGACAGACTGGAGGGGCTGATTGTGGACGAGTCCCCAGGACCGGATGGAATGCATCCGAGGGTTCTGAAAGAAATGGCGGAGGTGATAGTGGATGCCTTGGTGGTTATTTTCCAGACGTCGCTGGATTCCGGGGAAGTGCCGGAAGATTGGAAAACGGCTAATGTTACGCCGTTGTTTAAGAAGGGTGCCAGGCAAAAGGCGGGGAATTATAGGCCGGTTAGTTTAACGTCTGTGGTAGGTAAAATGATAGAATCCGTCATTAAGGAGGAAATTGCGAGGCATCTTGAAGGGAATTGCTTGATAGGGCGGACGCAACACGGTTTCATTAAAGGGAAGTCGTGTCTGACAAATTTACTGGAGTTCTATGAGGATGTGTCTAGGGCAGTGGATAGAGGAGAGCCGGTGGATGTGGTCTTTCTGGATTTTCAGAAGGCGTTTGACAAGGTACCTCACAAGAGGTTATTGCAGAAGGTCAGGGGACATGGAGTTGGGGGTAGGGGGTTAGCGTGGATAGAGGATTGGTTGTCAAATAGGAGGCAGAGAGTGGGGGTCAATGGGTGCTATTCGGATTGGCGGTTGGTGACTAGTGGGGTGCCCCAGGGGTCGGTGCTGGGGCCTCAGCTATTTACCATTTATATAGATGATCTGGAGGAGGGAACCGAGTGCAGGGTGTCGAAATTTGCTGATGACACCAAGATTGGGGGAAAGGCAAATTGTGCGGAGGGTGTGGAGAGTCTGCAGAAGGATCTAGATAGGCTGGGCGAATGGGCCAGGAAATGGCAAATGGAATTTAATGTGGGCAAGTGTGAGGTGGTCCACTTTGGTAGGAAGGACTATTACTTACGTGGCGAAAAACTGCAGCAGGCGACGGTGCAGAGGGACCTCGGGGTCCTTGTGCATGAGTCGCAAAAACCCAGCTTGCAGGTGCAGCAGGTGGTCAGGAAGGCAAATGGGATGCTGGCCTTCATAGCGAGGGGGATTGAATATAAAAGTAGGGAGGTCTTGCTGCAGCTGTATAGGGCATTGGTGAGGCCGCAGCTGGAGTACTGTGTGCAGTTTTGGGCGCCGCACCTGCGCAAGGATATTTTGGCCCTGGAGGGAGTGCAGAGGAGGTTTACTAGGCTGATACCGGAGTTGAGGGGATTGAGCTATGAGGAGAGGCTGAATAAACTAGGCTTGTACTCGTTAGAGTTTAGAAGAATGAGGGGAGATCTCATTGAGACGTATAAGATGATGAATGGGATGGATAGGATAGAGGTGGAGAGACTCTTCCCGCTCAAAAAAGACAGTAGGACTAGGGGGCACAGCCTCAAGATAAAGGGGAGGCGGTTTAGAACGGAGTTGAGGAGGAACTTCTTCACTCAAAGGGTGGTGAATCTCTGGAATTCTCTGCCCGTTGAAGTGGTGGAGGCTGCCTCGCTAAATATTTTTAAGAAGCGGGTTGATGGGTTCTTGATAAGAGAGGGGATTAAGGGTTATGGGGAGAGGGCGGGAAAGTGGAACTGAGCCACGACAGATCAGCCATGATCTTATTGAATGGCGGGGCAGGCTCGAAGGGCTAGATGGCCTACTCCTGCTCCTATTTCTTATGTTCTTATGAAACCCATGCAGACGTGGGGAATGTGCAAACTCCACTCAGGTGGTGACCTGAGACTGGAATTGAACCTGGTCCCTGGCGTTGAGGCAGCAGTGCCAAAGTGCCACCATACCATCCCTGTGCTGGGTTAGGGAGAAAGTGGGAGAATGTTACCAAGTGAATTGTTCATTCAGAGAGCAAGTGCAGACATGATAGGCAGAATGGCCTAACTTTCTGTTCTGTAGCATCTATGTGATTCCAGCCCAATGACACGATTTGGTAGGTGGCTTGACCCTCTGCCTTGCATCACTTTCTTTGTCAAAACCTCAATGTTATTGAGTGAGCTTTTGGAGGACTCCCCCAAATCTTTTATGTTTCACCAAGTCGCCTTTTACTCGAGCAGAGACGAGCTTAGCTTGTCCAATCTTTCTTCTTTAGACAATGTGTCCATTCCCAGTGTTAGTCTAGTAAACCTCTGAATTGCTTCTAATGCATTTGCATCCTTTCTAAAATAAGGAGATCAGTACTGCAGCTATAGCCTCACCAATGCCTTATATAACTGAGGCATAACCTTACTCCTTTAGTATTCAAATCCCCTCACAATAAGTGATAACATTCTATTAGCATCCCTAATTACTTTACAGCAAAATAACCTCTTGTGATTCATGCAGATTGCAAACAAAGTGAACTAATACAAGTTTGGTGAGTGGAAAGTTTTAAGTATCACTATTTTTATAAATATCTGGTCTGCAGTTAGCATTTGACTGATATTTACTTAAACTAAAAGCAGGTTAATTAATTAAACTTTCTTCCAGCCTGAGGCAGGATAAACATGTTCTACAGGAGAGTAGTTTATTGGATAACTAGTCCAATCTAACTGCTGTAGTCTCAGCTCCAAAGATCATAAATATTGAGGTCTGGGTGAAGCTTTGCAAAGAGTATGGTGAATATGGAGGTGTTTTCCTAATTTGGTGCTGTGGAATGAGCTGGTTGGTGAGTAACTGGTAAAGTGAAATTATATAACTCTTCGTTGAAGGTGGTATTGGCATTTTTAAAATGTGTTTTTTGAAATAATTAAAAATGAATTAAATTTGTAAAGTCTTAAAAACATGGTTCTGGCATTTTATATGTACAGTAAACTGTAGCATACATAGGAATTATTCTGTAGTTTAATTAAATGAACAGTGGAAGGACAGGTGTTAATGTTGCAGCTGTGGAATGTCAGATGCCAGTGTAATCCAGGACTAACACATCAGGAAGTGTAAGCAGCTGGAGGAATTCTGGATTAGATTTTCACACTAAAATTCATTGCAGTGTTAATGTAAAAATTCTTGTGACTAATAAATAAACTTCATAAACTTTTTACTGATCTGGAAGTTGGACTGAGGACAATGCACATCAGGGAAGTGGAAAAATACCTGGATGCTTTGTACCAGAAAACGGTCACATTTCTTTGAATAGCACCATCTGTTTTGGTCAGTGGTAAGGGGCAGGAAGGTGTGATCCTAAGTGAAGCAGGTAAACAGATAGTGGTGGAGCAGCCTTAGGTTTTGCAGTTGTCAAACATGTTTCAGGTGCTGCATCTTGCGCAGATGAAAACAAGGTCTGTTGAATGTGAAAGAACTTGGCGATGGGGGATTGTGGGAGGAGGGTGGGGTAGAAAGAAAGGTTAAAGTAGGAGACATTTTATTGAGGAAGATGGGCACTGTTTTCTGTAGCTTAGAGTGAGAATCCACAGGTCTTTTGCGTGCCTGGTGGCAGGGTTCAAGGTTTCTGCTCAGGGCTGGAAAAGAATTTGCAGGGGGAGGGGAAAATCCAGTCATTGTGGTCCACGTAGGTAACAATAGTATAGGTAGAACCGGGAAACAAGTTTGCATACTCAGTAGAACTAGGCACTAAATTGAAAAGCAGAACCTCAGAGGTGATCTCTGGATTATTATCTGAGCCACATGCAAATTGGCATATGTGTGTCTCAAAGACTGGCGTAGAAAAAGTCAGTTTGAGATCGTGTGGCATTGGCACCAGTAGTGAATGTGCGCTAGGTAGTAGCGATCATAATATGATTGAATTTTATATTCAATTGGAGGGAGAGAAGAATGAGTCTATGACTAGCATTTTAAACTTAAAAAGGGCAATTATGATGGCATGAAAGCAAAGCTATTTGAAGTGAACTGCCAAATTACATTAAGGGATGGGTCAATAAAAGTGAAGTGACACACATTTTGGGGGATATTTCAGAATATACAGAATAGAAAGGTTCTAACAAGGAAGAAAATTCAAAGGACCATCCATGGTTACAAAAATCATATCAAACCTATACCATTCACCTTAACTATTTCCTGGAGTGGCAAGTTACACATCCTCACCAGTCCTTTGGTAACAAAGATTTTCCTGAATTTCTAAATGGATTTGCAACTAACCAGTTTAGATTTATGTTCTGCTTTTCCCCATGGGAGTAAACATTCTCTCACCTTCTACTTTATTATATGAAAGACTTTTATAGATTTAAAGACTCCTATTAGGTTGCTCAAGTTCAAGAATAAAAAAGATTCAACCCAATCTTCCTCACCCAGCAGTCTTGTGAATCTCTCCAGTATCTATATCTTTTAAAAAGGAGTTAAATATAGCTCTTTGTGTGAAGGCAATCAAAAAATATGGGGGCAAGGTGGGAACAGGCTATTGAGTTGGATTATCTGCCATGATCATAATGAATGGTGGCAGAGACTTGAAGGGCTGAATGACCTACATCTTCTATTTTGTATATGTCTATAATATGGCAGCTGGAATTGTAAACAGTGCTCCCAAGTGTGGTCTTAACAAGATTTGTTACAAGTTTAGGATGTCTAAGGAGCCGTGGTATGTTCATTTTATTTTCCCAAGTTCTATTTTGAGCTCCCCAAAATCAGCTTTCTCAGTTTCTCCAGTCTATTATCCTTTCATCTTCATATTTATGCATAGTAAAGCACATCTTAACATATTATATTGTGATTGCTCTTGCTTAGATATCCTCCTCCTTTTCCTTTTTATGTGCTCTGGCTCGTTCCATATTAGCGCATGCTGACTATCGGGTAAGGATTATACACTGACAAGTGCTCTAAACATGTCCTTTCACTTAAATTTCAATTAAGCTGAAATGAACTGGTGTAACTGTCTTCAGAGGAGACTACACATTTTCTGAGTAAGGTTGTTATTGCAAAGTCTTTTTTTTTCAAATAATTAAAAACAGCTGGGAAATTCCATTTAGTATTGGTGTTAAAAGTTAATGTTAGCCTCCAGTTTCCTTAAAAATGAATGAGAGCTATAAAGCTTTAACTTTATGGAGGTTTTCAGGTGTCGTTTCTATCCCGACCACCCCGTTTGTATTTAAAACTGGGGCAGCAGTGGAATTGAACTCTTCACAGAATTGCAACATCGCAGAAGTATATTTGGCATGTTGTATCTGTATCAGATCTTCATAGGGTCAATTTATCTAGTACCATCTTCTCCCCGTAACCCAGCACATTCATGCTTTTCAGATAAATACTCAAATTTCCTCTTGAATGCTTCAATTGAACTTGCATCTACCACATTTGCGACAGTACATTCCAGATCCAATCCACTTGCTGCATGAATAATTTCTTCCTCATTACCTCCCCCATTTCATCTTTTGCCAATTACTTTAAATCTGTATTCTCTTATTTTTGGTCCTTCCACCAGTTATAACAGCCTTTCCTTATCAACTTTGTCCAGACCATTCATTATTTTGAATACCTCTCTTAAAATCTCCTCTTAACCTTCTCTTTGAAGCATTTCACATTTCTCTCACTGTAACTAAGGTTCCCATTAATGTACACACAAAAGGAAGGTACTCATTCATGGAACAGTTCTTGTGTTTTTTTTCTGGGTTTTCTCTATTGCTTTCTCATCTGAAAGTGTGGTACCTAACTATTCAGACTTTGAGTGGGCCTTGAGTTAGATAGCCAGAGTTCCTGTTGGAAGCGGCAAGAATAGATGCAAACTAGAATTATGTGGTTGCTATGTCAATGCTATTCACATTTTTTGTCAGCAATGCTACCACCACTTCCTCATCCCACTTGCCAAACATGGGAAATAGATGCTGAGAAGTAGGCATTTTATGTGTATGTTACAGGACCCTGAGCTGCAGTGAGGGAAGTCCGAAATGCTTCAAAGCCAGAGAGAGTTGCTTCGAAGAAAGATGTGTCTGTGAAACAGGTTTTAGTAAACGCATGATAAAACATGAGGCAAATCACAATGAAGGCAAGTGAGGTAAAAGAAACAAAATAAAATATGTCTTGGAGAAAGAGTTTTTCAGCATGGCTACTCCTGAGGGTGAACTGAGTGAATTAAGTAAGAAAAGAAAAGTGGATATTGCTGAATATTTTAAGTAACAGAAAAATCTTAGAAGAGCAGGTCAGTCAGAGAAAAAGAGGTAGAGCTAACATTTCAGGTCAATGATTGTTTGTCATGTGTGTTCCGATGAAAGGTTGACTAATAACATTAGTCCTGCCCTTCCGCACAGATGCTGCCTAGCTTTCTGAATGTTTCCAGATTTTGCTGTTTCTAATTCTGATTTCCATCATCTGCACTGTTCTGCTGTGGGTAAAGCTGGTTTTGACATTTTTTTCACTACTGTGCTATGATCTATATTTCTATAATATGGCACTAAGTTTTAAAACTGAACATCTAATTTTAATGAATGGAACTACAAGATTTAAAATTTTTAAACAAAAGCTTCACTGTATATAAAGATTTAAAATGAGCGTTATTAATTTAGTAATATGGTTTTTATCTGCGTATGTTATACAGTCAGGTTCATTTTTTTTACTTCTGTTATGACCACATGAGGAGGAATGAACTAGGAAGATGGTAGAGGCTAGTTGTCTCTCATCCTTGAGCTAAGAATACTATCCCGGAGGAACGTTTGGGACTGAGATGAGTGATCTACATCTTCCTATTCATATTCACTAGGTATGACTGCAACCACTAAAGAGATTCCTCCCCACTTCCCGCTCTCTGATTGCCATCGAATCCAGATTTGCTCGTTCAGTCTAATGCTGTCTTGACATCAAGGACAGTTGGCTCACTTTTTGTCTATGCTTGCACTAAGGCTGTAATGTGGTCAGGAGTAGATTGGGCCTGGGGGAACCCAAACTCAATGTAAGCAGGTAGGTTATTGTACCAGGATAGAATTAAAGCTAAACCATGGATACATTTATAGCATCCACCAACTTCTGAACCAGAAATTGTGAAAATTATCAACCTCACTAAGTCAACAAGCAGGTAATCAACAGGGCAATGGGCCAAGTACTGACAAATGAGATTAGGTGGGAGTTTAGGTGTTTCTAATGTGTTGGAGCAAATGCGATGGGCCAAAGAGCCCCTTTTGTGCTATATGATTCTACGTTTTAGGTTAGCTGGTTTCTTGGATGTGGTCATGTTTAGATGGTGTTGCAGTTATTATGAGATCTGGGTTAACTGATATATTCCTAATGGTTGTCGTCTTGAACTGAACGATGCACACTTTTCTTGAGAGAGAGAGAGCACCTCTTTTTCAGTCTGATTCCTCCACTGAAAAATGTCTTGATGTTACCTATGCAATAACTTCAGGCTGTTCTATTATACCTCACCCATTGTGTATTTCTGAGGGGTTTTGGTGGGTCTGCCTTTGGCAGCCATCATGTCAGTATTCAGCACTTTGTATTTTTATGTCTAGTTCATGGTGATGACTGTCGATGGGCCTGCAAGCTTGTTTGTTTATCACCTTCTCCTGGGAAGGCGGCCTTACATTTTAAGTAGTTAGTTCTGTCTCGTTTCAAATTACAGAATTTCTAGCCGGTTGAAAAGTTATATTTTCAAAAATGAAGGGCATAAATTGTGACGCCTCCGTATCACAAGAAATAAAATGAGTTGGGCCCTGGGTAACGTGTTATTTCTTTTTTTTCTGGTGGTTGGTTGGTTACAAAAAAAACCTGTCTTAATTTGAAAATACTAGGCTGGCATATCAGGGTTTTGAATTTGCTGCTTTTTTTTTGTTGGTAGGCATGACAGAAAATTTGGTCAGTAATCTTGGTAAGTGTTGCTTGTTGCTGGAATATGTATCGTTTAAGGGTTTTTGTGGCTGTTAGCTCCCGGATTGCTTGTAGTAGCCAAGCTGTTTTTTTTTTGTACCTGTAGGGATTTTCCTTGCTGCTTGTTGGCCCCTCCTTTTGTGATGTTTAGCACAGAAGCTTTTAATGTGTATTTAACAGATTGTTGGCCTGGTCGCCTCAGCTTGTTTTTAACCTTTTTCTGTCCACCTCTATAACCTGGAAGTTTATTATCTCCTAACCAGCCACACTTACAAATCTGATTGCTAGGAAGTTAATGGGTTGCAATTGAATTTTTACCTCCTGTGAGAAATCTGGTTTTGCATCTGGTACTTCATTTTTAGTGGGGTCTGTTTTCCTTGCTCATCAGTGGTTAACCCTTCATGAGTTTGACTGCTATTTCCCTTGTGATCTCAATAAGTGTTTCCTGGTTTGGCATAGGTTCTCTCTCCCTCGTTTTGGGAATGGGAATTCCATGCGCATGTTCCATACCCCCAGGTGGATGTTCAGCTTCTGCTCCTTTATCTCTTCAGCTGAGTGGGGCATCACCCTTAGTCTTTCTTGGTCTGTTTGGGAATTCCCTTTGCCCCCATTTAAATCTGCCATATAGGTGTCAGCTAAACAGATTACTGGCTCCTTTCTCTTCACTCCTACCGATATGCCTTTGGTCATAGATTCATAGAATGGCCTCTTCCTGCACTGTAGGCATTTGGCCCATTGAACCTACACTGACAACAATCCCAGTCAGGCCCTATCCCTGTAACCCCCATGTATTTACCCTGCTCGTCCCTCTGACACTAAGGGGCAATTGTGCATGGCCAATCCACCTAACCCACACGTCTTTGGATTGTGGGAGGAAACACATGCAGACATGGGGAGAACATGCAAACTCCACACAGACAGTCACCAGAGGCAGGAATTGAACCCAAATCCCTGGCATTGAGGCAGCAGTGCGAACCAATGTGCGACTGATCCTTTTTAACTTTGTATTTTCATTCTTTTTACTGCTGGTCTGAGTTTGGCTCTTCTAAGTTCAAATGGCCATTCCTTTAGCTACCACAACTTCCATGGATTCTGTCCTGATCTGCTTTACTTCTGCTGGCCTACCCTTGGCATTTTTAAGTCCCAGTAGCTCTTCCTCAGTCACTCCAACTCCATGGCTTCTATCACGTCCTGTAGGATGTCTGAATTCCTCAGATTCCTGCTCGCTTTCTCCAGCCTTTTAAACTTCTCTAAACTGTCTCTAACTTTTTTGGGAGTAGTATTCTTGACCCTGCCTCGGCCTGTCTCTACACAGTTCATGTAGTCTTATTTGCCTTTCTTGCTTGCTTTCTTTGGAATTCTCTCTTCTCTTCCTGTTCCTGCCTCTTTTTTTTTCCCTTTCCTGTCACCCCCTCTCTATCACACTCGTCCTCAAATTCCAGTTCCACTTTATGCTGCTCCAATTTTAATTTTTTTGCTGCTAACTTGTCCCCTCAAGATTATGATGGGCATGGACAGGGAGCAGCTGTTCCCCTTAGTTGAAGGGTTAGTTACAAAGGGACCCAAATTAAAAGTGAGGGATTGGGCGGTTTTGGGGCGATTTGAGATAAAACTTTTTTACCCAGAGTGTGCTGGAGGGGCACATCACTGCCTGGAAGGGTGATGGAGGCAGGATGCCTCACATCCTTTAAAAAGTATCTAGATAAGTACTTGGCATGCCATAACACTCGAGGCTATGGGCCAAATGCTGGCAAATGACATTAGGTGGGCAGGTCAGAGCCTTTCGTGTGTTGATGCAGACTTGAACCGAAGGGCCTCTTCTGCACTGTGATCTGTTTGTATCCTCAATTTCCACCACTAGATGCTTTACATTTTTAAACTTCCATTTTACTTGCTTTTGGGCAGAACTTCACACCTAAATGTCTTGCTACATCTTTTAATTCTTCCAGGATTGTGCCCTTAACTTCATACCAGTTACCTCATCTTCCACTAATAAAGCATTGACATTGAATGGGGACATTCGTGTACAATATTGCCAATCAGTTGTAAGTTAAAAAGTCATATTTTCAAAAATGAAGGAACATAGTTTTATAGTAATTACCCCAGAATTCTCTTATTTACGACGTATTGAAGTTATTTATTTCTGTTGGGACCATTCAAAGATATGCCATAGTTCTCTGAAAATTACTACTCAGTTCCAAGGTAAAACTTTTATTTACTACCGCTTTCATGCAATGCCTCAGTCCCTTCTTCTGGTTGCTTTCTCAAAGTTTCAAGCTAATCTGCTGAATGCTTTCTTTTGCCATAAGACTCTGTGAGGACCACTGTGCATTTTTCCATCAGCTGTAATGAAGTCCAAACTGAGAGTGAACCCTACACATTCCATGTGGCAAATTACAAAGTTAGCTTTTGTTTGCATGCAGTGCAGGCCTGCTAACTGCCATTGACTTTGGTTATCTTCTGTCATTGCACTGCAAACCAGAATGGGTGGGCCTCAGAAGTGTTAACCCAGTGATCGTATGATTAATGCTGGTTTTAGGCTCAGCAGCCTTATTACCCCAGGACCCAGCAGATCAATCAGTCATCAGCCAGTCCAAGAACCAGACTCTGGCTGTTTGATAATTTGCCGCTCGTTTCAAAGTACTTAACCTGTCCCAGTTTCCAAGTTCACCTGAGGATAAACCTCATAGATATTCACCGACAAGAAACCTTGCAACCTGCTGTGAACCCTTTGCTTTCAAAGACCATCAATTAATTAATTCTAATCTTAAAATGTGCAGTATGTATGTGCAGGCATGAGACCGAGTGTGTGACATTGAGTTAATTAGGAGCAAATATGTGAGAATAAATAATCTTTATTTTAAATTTCTGAAAGCTTGCTGCTGAATTGTTTAATTGGAATGCACACCAAGTGCAAAAAAAACACATCCCCTTCCCCGACAGAACATATTGATTATGGGCAGTAAGAAAGCAAAGTAAAGGAAGAAGACAAATTAGGAAAAACAGAAAATGGTGGAAAATCTAAGCAGGTCTGAGGGCATTTGTGGGGAGAGAATGGAGCCGATGTGCGCCCCATGATTCTTTTTGTAGTGTGGAGGTGTACCATGACACTTAAAAGGTTGGGAACCACTGGGCCCAAGCAATGAATTTTAAGTTGGGTTCCAGCGTAGGAGAGGGCAGTGGTGAAGTGAAGAAGTTTAGGGAGGTATTTTCTAAACCCTGGTGGGTAGTTTCAGTGCTCAGGCCTCCCAGAGGAGGGCCACTCTTGAAGGGGGCATGGGTTGGATAATCCATGCACAGTATTCTAGCCCAATCTGCTGAACCATGGTCCCTTTTTCTTTTTGCTATGGAAGCACTGAATTTACCTTTTTAAGGTCAGCCATTGATAAGCTCGTAAGTAGCAAGCCACAGTTGTTACATCTGTTGACTTGAAGACTGGATAGCAACTTGAAGTGTACCAACAGCTGCTCTTGGCATATAAACACCCACTAGGTCAATGTCAATTCTATAAAAAGTTATCACACTGGTTCTGAGGTAGTATTCTAATCTTGGGGTTCAACTGCTACTCGTGTCTTAACTACAACTGAATCTCTAGAAGTTTATATTTTGACCTGCTTATGATCACTCCTTGCTTCCCTTTCTATAAACTTAATTACTCCTTATTCAGAAGCTTCCTTAATCTTTCCTTCATATGTTTAAATTCTAGATGCCTCCGATTATTTCCATTGTCCACCTTTGTACTCTTTCAAGTACTTTACAGTTATTTCTGTGATTGGATGACCAGAACTGCAGGCATTACAATGGGTCCCATATGGAATAACAACTATGGGCAGCACAGTGGTTAGCACTGCAGCATTACCATGCCAGGAAACGGGTTCAATTGCAGCCTTGTGTGACTGTCTGTGTGGAGTTTGCATGTTCTCCCCATGTCTGCATGGATTTACTCTGGGCTTTGGTTTCCTCCCACAGTCTAAAGATGTGAGGATTAGGTTGATGGCCCATGATAAATTGCCCCTTAATGTCAGGGGGATCGGAAGGGTAAATATGTGGGGCTACAGAGGTAAGCCAGGACCTGGGTGGGATTGTTGTCGGTGCAGGCTTGATGGATCAAATGGCCTCCTTCTGCACTGTAGATTCTATGATTCTATGAACTATACTTTATCTGCCTTTTGTTTTAGTTGAGCTTGAGCTGAGAATTATAACTGGGAGAGCTTTTCCTGATTTGCTATGTTGTGTTTAAAATGTGAACAATGTTCCTTCTGGGCTCCTTGTTTGTTAATACCTATTCACCTTGAATAGTTTCTGCTACCTATTTCCTAGTTGTATATTGACCCAAGTTACTATCTGGCTGACTTGTTGATTGCCTGCTTGTTGACTTAGTGAGGTTGATGATGTTCGCAGTTTCTGGTTCAGAAGCTGTTGGATGCCATAAATGTATCCAAGGTTTAGGTTTACTTCTATCCTGGTACAATAACCTATCTGCTAACACTCAGTTTGGGTTCCCCCAGGTCCAATCCACTCCTGATCTCATTACAGCCTTAATGCAAGCATTGACAAATAAAAGTGAGCTGACTGTCCTTGACATCAAGGCAGCACTAGACTGAATGAGCAAATCTGGAGTCAATGGGAATTGGGGAGGAATCTCTCTACTGGTTGTCGTCATACCTAGTGAATAGGAAGATGTAGATCAGTCATCTCAGTCGCAGATGTTCCTTGGGGTAGTATTCTTGGCTCAATCATCTTCAGCTGCTTCATCAATGACCTTTTCTTGTCAGAAGTGGGGATGTTCACTGATGACTGCAGCATTTACAACCCCTCAGATACTGAAGCAGTCCATGTCCATAGGCAGCAAGACCTGAACTTTTAGGCTTGAGCTAATAATTGGTCAGTAACCTTCACACTACAAAGTGCCAGGCTGTCACTATCTCCAACAAGTGAGAATCTAGCCATCTCTTTGACATTCACTGGCATAACCATCTCCGAATCCCCCACCATCAACATCCTCAGGATTACCATTGACCAGTTACTGAAGTGGACCAGCCAAATAAATTCTGGGCTACAAGCGCAGGTTGGATGCTGGCAATCCTGTGGAGAATAACTCAGCTCCTGACTCCCCAAAGCCTGTCCACCACCTACAAGGTACAAGTCAGGAATGTGATGGAGTATTCGTTACCTGCCTGGATGAATGCAACTCCAACAATACTTAACATGCTTGACAACGTCCAGGATAAAGCATGATCGGGATCCGACCTATCACCTCCAACGTCCAGTCCCTCCACCACTGACATGCAGTAGCAGCAGTGTATTCCATACACAAGGTGCACAGTAGCAACTCACCTAGGCCCCTTCAAAAGTGCCTTTGACCTTTACTATCTTGAAGGACAACGGCAGCAGATACATGAGAACTCAACCACCTGCAATTTTCTCCCCCCCAAGCCACTCACTGCCCTGACTTAGAACTATATCACTGTTCCTTCACTGTTGCTGGGTCAAAATACTGGAACCCCCTCTCTCTCAGCACTGTGGTTATACCCACAAAATATGGACTCCAGTGATTCAGGAAGGCAGGTTGCTGTCACCTTCTTGAGGACAATTGGGGGTGGGCAATAAAAATGTTGGCCTAGCCAATGACATTCCCATGAAAGAATAAAAAAAAAATTATGGGCTAAATTCCAACCAGCTTAACTTGAAGCATTGATTTTTCTGGGGCCAGATGTCTGAAGAAAAATTCAAACCTGTTATCCAAATATAAATCTTGGTGATACTTGTTGAAAGGTACTTTATAACCTTTTTGAATTTAATAGCCAGTTTAATCTGTTTGTTCCCAGCTTTTTTCTGAAGAGATTTACCAGTCTGTCTGAAGTCTGTCAGGAGATATATTTGAGCTATACCTTCTGTAGATAGCGGCAAAGGAAAATAATCTCTACTTAAGAAATATTACTTGAACAACAGCGATTATTGCACTTAAGAAGTAATCCATTGGTTGTCAAGTGCTTTGTGTACTCTAGTATTATACATTAAGTTATTGAAGATTGCATGAGATTGTGATGTTAAACCAACAGCTGATAAAAGCTGCCTTTCCTCGTGCATGCTATGAAATTGCCCAGACACCCGGGTTAGGTAAATGCTCCTTAAGGCATAAGAATTTGGGGTACATGTATCACAGCTAAAAGAAGGAAGTGTAAAATAACTAAGATTTGAGCATATAATCTGCTAACAGTTGTGCAATATCACAAAAATACATGTGGTCACCATTGCCATCGTTTGTGTGAGGCTTTTAAACTGAGGTTCTGTCTGTTCAGATTGACACTAAAATACCCTGTGCCAAAACTCTGAACAGCTGGGAGTTTTCCCACTGTCCTAGCCAACATTTCTCACTGAACCAATACCACCACAAAAAAAATGCCCAAACCTCTTTGTGACATATTAGTGCAAAATAATGGCTGCTTCATTTACCCATTTAATAGTTCTTGTTGCTGTAGCACCCTTCCTTTAGTGACTTTTACTGTAACAGTTGTGGAATCATGCCAAAAAGCTTCTTTTGAAAACGCACGTATATAAAATTAACTGTATTTGCTGCTGCTTGATGTTAGTGATCTCTGGAAAATTTCCAGCAGGATAGTTAAACATGACCCTTCTTCCTGAATTTGTGCTGCCTTTCTGTCCCATGCTGATTTTTTTTTTTGCTTGCTTGCTAACTAGATCTCTGAAAATTATTCTCCAGATACCTTGTAGCTCTATGTTAACCACTGTTTCATTGGGCTGGATTTTGTTTGTTTGCTTGGTGTGTCTTGGAGCGGTGTCAGGAGTGAGGGGGTGGGAAGTGAATGTAAAATAGGGCAGATGCCAAAATTGTTAGCCTGCCCACTGTATTTAAATAAATAACTAGGGGTCATTTCAGCTTGTTAACAAGCCAATTGATCCCAACAATATGCTGACCATCCCATTATATGTTTGGCAGGATTGGACAGGCTGTTTTTAAAAAAACCTCTCGAAGAGTGGGAAGGAAGGGAGTTACTATCTGGCAGAGGGGGTTGCTGGTGGAGGAAGGTAGTAGCCCTGACTTCTTACTACCTGCCTGCTGTGT
This sequence comes from Carcharhinus amblyrhynchos, assembly GCF_965287045.1. Taxonomy (NCBI): domain Eukaryota; kingdom Metazoa; phylum Chordata; class Chondrichthyes; order Carcharhiniformes; family Carcharhinidae; genus Carcharhinus; species Carcharhinus amblyrhynchos. The sequence goes on along the minus strand of NC_137331.1, from coordinate 85,689,223 downwards.
TAACTGCCCAAGACCCAGGACTTGCTGCGGGATCCATGGGCTGCCTTCTTAGGCCTACTTGTGATCCCGGCAGTGCCCACCAATGTGCCTTGGTGCTGTTGACACTGGCCACAACTTCTTTCTTCCTCCCCAATACATAACGTGGGGGGAATGATAAGTAAGTTTGCAGATGACACTAAGATTGATAGGGTGGTTAATAGTGAAGAAGTTGTTGGTAGATTACAGGAAGATATAAACAGGCTGGTCAGATTGGCAGATGGTAATTAACCCTGATAAGTGTGAGGTGATGTACTTTGGAAGTAACAATAAGAAAGGGAGTATGGCAGGATGCTAGGAAGCTCAAACAAACAGGTGGATCTTGGGGCATTTGTTCACAGATTCCTGAAGGTGGTAATGAAGGTGAATAGGATTGTTAAGAAGGCATATGGGACACCTGCTTTTGTCAATTCTGGCATAGAGTATAAGGGCAAGGAGGTAATTTTGGAGCTGTGCAGAACTTTGGTTAGGCCACAGCTGGAATACTGTGTACAGTCCTGGTCACCTCACTATAGGAAGGATGTGATGCTATACTAGAGGGGTGTACAGAGGAGGTAACACTTCTAAACAAGTTAAGTATAAACCTGCAGAATCCTTCCAACAAGCCAACGGCCTGCGGTAAGAGCGGAAGTGACTTCTGGTCAGCCATGCTTGATACAGAGTGGCACCCTCAATCAATAAGCCTCTGGCTACAGGCTAGTGATCTGTTCCACAAAAAACCTCGCTATGGGAACAGGTTAAAATCTGCTTTGTGCACCACTAGGTGTGGGAAGTGAAACAACAAAGAAAAGTGCATCAGTCAACTTTTATTCTGTTTACTTGCAGGGATTTGGATAGACAAATCTTTGTTTGATTTGTACCAGTTCAACATTTCTATTATAGTGTGGCACATCAAAGGATGCATTCAACATTGTAGGCTGCAGCCAACTTGCATAGCCTTGCTTTAAATTTCCCTTTTAACAATCATGCATCTTCTACCTTGAGTCTGCTAATTTGTGAAATATCTTGTGGAGGGAGTCATCAGGGTCAGTAGACCCGACCTGCAAATGTAGCAGACCCTGAGGCCGAAGGCTTTTAAAACTCATTCTGGTTAAGAGTGTGGTAGTTTAGCTTCCAGTGTTCAAATTATTTTTTTCCGGGATGCTTGAGAAAACCATGTTACAACTTTTTTCTAAATTGCTCTTTTTTAATTTGTTTATTTTCAATCTAAATGCGTTCTACCCAATCTGGTCTAGATGTGCAGTCAGTCCAAGACTAACGTGGTGGTGCCAATTTGATGGGGTATGTGGAGGGCTGTGCCTGATGCAATATTTGGCATCATTTAAAATGAGGCACCAATCTGGTAAAACCATAACACAATGTTACCTGTATGTGCTAAATGCCAAAGGAGCAGGCTGTGTGAACAACAAGTGGTCCCAAAGCCAGTGGATTGAAGTTCTCTAGCCCTGTCTTCCATTTAAAAATAATGATTAGACAATAAATGAAAGGACGTGGCTCCATAAACTTCTTCATGATCAACTTTGGTGGATAAGGTGTGACTGCAAAAGACAAAGATGAGGTGATTATAAGTAGGTATAAGTTCAGGCTTGGTCTGACAAGTGGCAAGTAACTGTAATGCAATATGAGTGCCAGGCAATGACCAACTGAATTAAAGGGAATCTGGTATTACCATTAGAGTCTCCCACCTATCAAAATGCTTGCAGTTACCATTGACCTGAAACTTAAACTTGATCAAGCATATAAATGTGGTTACAGAGCTACCAAAGCCTGTCCAAGGTACAATCAGGAGTTTAACGGAATGTTCTCCACTTGTCTGGATGAATGTGGCTCCAACAACATGTAAGAGACATCTGCCAGGACAAAGCAATTCATTTGATTGGCACTCCATCCACTACCTTAAACATGATGCTCTCTGCTCAACATCTGCATTAAGACACCTTTGAAAGCACCTTCCAAACATGCAACATCCATCATCCAAAGGACAAGGGCAGCAGATGCATGGGAACACCACCACCTGCAAGTTGCCCTTCACACCGCAGTGGCATATTTGGCACCATCCTCGTGTGGAACTGTATCGGTATTCCTCCACTATTGCTGGGTCAGAGTCCGGGAACTTCCTCCCAGCAACACTGGGGGTGTTCCTACAACACATGGACTGCAGCAATTCAACGTGGCAGCTGATCACCATCTTGTCCGGGAGAATTAAGAATGAACAACATATGCTGGCACAAGAGGGGAGCCTCTTAGTTTTCTCAAATCAAATAATGGTCATTACACTTGGAAAAATGTCTTGTAATTTGTACTTTACCATGAAGGCAGTTGGGTATATATTTTGCAGACTATCAATCTAATATTTAGCTTGACTTCCTGCAATTTGTAAATAATACACCTATGGTCAGAAGAGGACACAAGCCACAGTGCTTTGCTGGTGATCATCTGTGATTATGCTTATCGCTATAATCCTCAATCGCCTTCATAGACAAGACTAGCAAATAAAGGAAGGAAGGTGTTGTAAATGTGTTTTATAACAAAAGTCAGCAGACTTTGAACAATGAGAATAAATTCCGAGTTTGGATAGCATTCACAATTATTTTTTCAGGTCCAGTATATTATCTGAACCTCATGTCAATGTTGTAACAACTTCCCAACAATTTGATTTATTTGTAATAAATTTGATATTCATTTATTTATTGATTTTTGAAATGGATTCCCAAACACATTATTTTGCAGAAGCAGCACTCCCTTCAAAACTTGCTTACTTCTACAGAGTAACCAGCCAGTTAGGGAACATGCTTTATTATCAGTTTTTATACATGTATTTTTATGTTAACAATGAGACTCTTTCTGAAACAAATTAACTGGGACAGTCCAACTGAGTATATAAATATTAGGTCCTGTGACCCATGAGTTTTATAATTTATAGAAACATAGAAGATAGAAGCAAGAGGAGGCCATTTGGCTCTTTGAGCCTGCTCTGCCATTCATTACAATCGTGGCTGATCATCCAACTCAATAGCCTAATCCTTTTTCCCCATAACCTTTGATCCAATTCGCCCCCAAGTGCTATATTCAGCCGCCTCTTAAATACGTACAATGTTTTGGCATCAACTGCTTCTTGTGGTAATGAGTTCCATGGGCTCACCAGTCTTTGGGTGAAGAAATGTCTCCTCCCCTCTGTCCTAAATCGTCTACCCTGAAACCTCAGACTGTGACCCCGGGTTCTGGACTCCCCCACCAAATATCCTCCCTGCATCTACCCTGTCTAGCCCTGTTAGAATTTTTATAAGTCTCTGAGATCACCCCCTCAGTTGTCTGAACTCCAGCAAAAACAATCCTAACTTACTCGACCAATCCTCGTACGTCAGTCCCACCATCCCCGGAATCAGTCTGGTAAACCTTTGCTGCACTCCCTCGAGAGCAAGAATATCCTCCTTCAGAAAAGGAGACAAAAACTGCACACAATACTCTAGGTGTGGTCTTGCCAAGGCCCTGTATAATTGCAACAACACATCCCTGCTCTTGTACTCGAAACCTCTCGCAATGAAGGCCAACAAACTGTTTGCTTTCTTTACCACCTGCATACTTACCTTTAGTAACTGGTGCACAAGGACACCCAGGTCCTGTTGCACACTCCCCTCTCCCAACTTGCATCCATATGCCTTTGAAAATTACACAAGTGATAAAACCAGGTTTTTGTTTTGCCAAATGGGTTGAAAGATGTTATTGTAAGCAGATGTAATGAAGTATCACCTTGTAATTAAAATTATCTCGGCCTTGAATTTCCTTGGGTTGAACCTGGAAAAAGCAGCTAGTTAATTAGGCCAACCCATTGCTAATCCTGGAGTTCTTGGTGCAAACCTCTGTTCACCACTTACAAAGCCAGTATTGGCAAGAGGGCCTAACTGAGGTGGGGACTCTGCACACTTCAAGTCCTAGGTTTCCTAGTCTGGAACGAATCATTGGTATGCCACAGTTGGTTGTGGGGAGGTGGATTGTAGGCAAAACTGAAAGGAGGAACAAAGGTGTGTGGGTTAGGTTGGCCATGGAAAATTGCCCCTTAATGTCAGGGGGACTAGCTGGGTAGATATGTGGAGTAACGAGGATAGGGTTTGGGTGGGATTGTGGTTGATGCATACCCAATGAGACAAATGGCCTTCATCTGTACTGTAGGAATTCTGTGATTCTATGATAACATTTTTATTTTGACAAATAATGTGTTGCCTCCTTTGCATAGTTGGCCTGAAGTAGAGATGGTTATTGTAGCACCATTGGCATCGTTCCTCTGGTTGTTAGGGAGCACATTTTGCAACCCAGTGCCAATGAAGGGCCTTCGTGTTCCCACCAGTTCTGATTGGAGTCAATACATTAAGATATTGGTGGGTGCAAATCTGGTGTAACTGTTGGGACTGTGGATTTTGTATCAAATGCATAATTCCTTCATATCTAAAGGACCAGAGCCACAAAGGAACAGAAGTCTTGCCTCAGCTATACAATGCTCTGGTTAGGCCACAGTGAACAATTCTGAGCACCATATTTGGAAAGATAAGATAGCCTTGGAGGGATTGTGGTTTAGGGTTATAAGAATGATAGATGAACCACATGAGTTTAACAACAAAGTGACACCATTATAACTTAGGGTTGAAATTGCTGAAATTTAGAAATTAAAGATGATTTGATCAAAGTCCCCAAGATATAGTGGGGAACAGATGGGGCAGATGGAAAGGAACTATTTCCACTGGTTGGCCTTGTACCATGCTGTGTCCCAGTGGAGTCTTGAGTCCTCAACTGCAGGTGATGCAAATTCTGCTGCACTCTACTTGAAGTCTCACATTGGAAATTGGCATCCTTCAATATTAAATAATAAAAAAAACTTCTAAAGCTTTCCACTTGCAATGTTCTACTGTAAATTTGTCTGATAACTACTTGTCCCTGACAAGAAAACCAGAACCTGGTTTTGAGTTTTTCTCGCTTTTTTTCACTGGAGCTTGCTTTGTTCAGCGATGTGTTGATTCCTCATGTGGGTGGAACCTTTCAGTCTGCTGCACATGCATGCTCGCAGTTACTCTGTCAACCTGTCCTCCTCCTGACCACCAACACGCTGCTGCTTGTGGCATGGTTGATTCAGAATTTGCCTTGAGCAATGTTTCAGGAGATTGATTCCCAGTTAAAATGACAGTTTTGGCATTCATTTGCTGAACCTGAATCGTAATAGTGTTCTTCACTAGCATCCATAAAACACTTTCAGAAACGGGTACATTGAAACAATGAGAGCGCAAACTCTGGCTTTTTTTATTCCTCCCTTCCTTGGTTCAAGGTTGCTGAAGCCAGTTCCATCACTCCATTGATATCCCAAGGTTAGATCAGCCCAGGAAAGAAAACCTTTGCTGAAAGTTACTAACTCCACTAACCCGTTGTTATGGAGTCATAGAGGTTTACAGCATGGAAACAGGCCTTTTGTTCCAACTTGTCCATGCTGCCGTTTTTTCTTTAACCACTTAGCACTAAGTCCCAATTGCCTGCATTTGGTCCATATCACTGTATACCCATCTTATCCATGTAACCGTCCAAATGCTTTTTAAAAGACAAAATTGTACTCACCTCTACCTCTGGCAGCTTGTTCCAGACACTCTCCACCCAGTGTGTGAAAAGACTGCCCATCTGCATCCTTTTGTATCTCTGCTCTCTCACCTTAAACCTATACCCTCTAGTTTTAGACTCCCCTACATTTTGGAGAAAGATGTTGACTAGCTGATCTTTGCCCCTCATTATTTTATAAATCTCTATACAATCACCCATAAGTCTCCCAAGCCTCAAAGGAAAAAAGTCCCAGTCAATCCAGCCTCCTTATAATTCAAATCATCAAGCCCTGGTAGCATCCTAGTAAATCTTTTCTGTACTTTTTCTAGTTTAATAATATGCTTTCTATAATAGGGTGAACAGAATTGCACACAGTATTCCAAGTGTGGCCTTATCAATACCTTGTACAATTTCAATAAGACGTCCTAACTCTTGTATTCAAAGTTCTGAACAATGAAACCAAGCGTGCTGAATGCCACTTTCTGCACTCTGTCCCCCTGTGATTCCACTTTCAAGGAGCTATGAACCTGTACCCCTAGATCTCTTTGTTCTATAACTCTCCCCAACACTTCACCATTAACTGAGTCCTGTTCTGATTCGATCCCAAAATGCATCACCTCACATTACTGACCATACCACCTAAATTCTCATCCAAATCATTAATATAAATGACAAATACAAGTGGACCCAGTACCAATCCCTGAGGCACACCGTTAGTCACAGGCCTTCAGTTCGAGAAACAACCTTCTACAACCTCCCTCTGTCTTTTGACATCAAGCCAATTTTGTATCCATTTGGCTACCTCATCCTGGAGTCCGTGAAATGTAACCTTGGGCAACAACCTACCATGCAGTATCTTGTCAAAGGTCATGTCCATGTAGACAACATCAACTGCACTGCCCTCATCTATCTACCTTGGTTTCCCCTTCAAAAAAACTCATTCAATTTGTGAGACATGATTTTCCACTCTCAGATGAATGCTGACTGTCCCCAATCAGTCCTTGCCTCTAAATGCATTTAGATCCTGTCTCTCAGAATACCTGCTAACGACTTACCCACTGCAGATCTTAGACTCACCGGCCTGTAGTTACCAGGCTTTTCCCTGCAGCCTTTTTAAACACAACATTTGCCACCCTGTGGCTGTCGATGATTCAAATATCTTTGCTAGGGAACCTGCAATTTCCTCCCTAGCCTCCCACAGTGTCCTGGGATACACTTCATCAAGTCCTGGGGATTTATGTACCTTGATGCGCTTTAAGACTTCCAGCACCACCACCTCTAATATGTACATTCCTCACGGCATCACGATTTATTTCCCGAAGTTCCTTACCATGCAACAGTAAACACTGATGAGAAATATTCATTTAGGATCTCACTCATCTCTTGTGGATCTGCATATAGAAGACCTTCTTGATCCTTAAGAGGTCCTACTCTCTCTTTTGTTACTCTTGTCTTTTTATGTATTTGTAGAAGCTCTTTGGATTCTCCTTTGCGTTGTCTGCCAAAGCAATCATGTGTCCACTTTTTGCCCCCCTGATTTCTCTCTTAACTCTACTCTGATACCCTCAAAGCTCTTCAAGGGATCCACTTGATCCCAGCTGCCTATGCATGTCATATCCCTCCTTTTTCTGAATACCCTGGGCCTGAATATCCCGCGCCATCCAGGGTTCCCTACTTCTACCAGCCTTGCCTTTCACTCTGAAAGGAATGTACTTACCCTAAACCTTGGTTAACACTCTCTTGAAAGCCTCCCACTTACCAGCTGTCCCTTTACCTGCCAACAGTCAACATTTGAAAGTTTTTGTCTAATACCATCAAAATTGGCCTTGTCCCAATTTGGAATTTTAACTTTTGGGCCAGATCTATCATTCTCCATATCTATTTTAAAACAAATGGAATTATGGTCACTGGTCCCAAAGTGATCCCTCACTAACACATTTATTGTAAAACATTTTAATATTTTGCAATTGGTGTTTTTCTTCACAGGAGAGCTCCCACCTCCTTACAGCCCAGTGGCTAGTCCTGATGTTGGAGGGGTGCCAGTAATAAACTGTCGTGTGTGCCAATCCCTGATTAACTTGGAGGGCAAGCTCCACCAGCATGTTGTTAAATGCACTGTTTGTAATGAAGCCACGGTAAGAATATCTATTATATAAATCAATGACTAGCAGTAGCATGCAATAAAGAGCAGTTTTGCCTGGATATGTGTATAGTTTTTAATTTTCTCAAAAGCACTGAAGATTAAATTGTTTTACGGTTTCCAAAATAAACAATTTCTTCTATTTTTGCATTTTTGTTATGGATTTGATTTTATTAAATGGAACATGAACATGTAAAGATAATTGGAATGATTTTCTTGAGTGAAAGTTGTGTTGCTAATATTCTGAGTAAGTTGATGCTGAAATAATACTCTTTTAAAATACTACACGTAACAAAGTTTCCTTTACAATCTTTGCTAATGGTCTGTTATAAACTGTGCAAGGATTTACAAGCCCATATTAGAGCTCATCTGGAATTTCCTTTGTCTATGTTCCATGACCAGAAATCAGTATTCGCAGTAGCAGCTCTTTGTATGTGCGGAAGCTGCTGCTGTAGTTTCTTAGGATTAATATTAAAATGAACCCACAATTTATTTTTGTACATCAAATCTCCCATTTTTAAAATATATATCTGGAAGCGAGGTGGATGCAGGCAAAGATCCAGTTTCTTTTGGAAAACCTCAGTTCTTACGTGCCTTTCAATTAAGGATACAACTTCAATTTGGAAATGATAAAGGATAGAGTGGTTTATCAAAGCATCGTCTATCAGAACTATCTATCAGGAACACTGTTCCTTGTGTTTATCAGTTTCTATATCCTTTTTACCTTGTATAAATTTGGCAGCTAAAATAAAAATAGTAATTACAGTAACTGCAAGTCTAGTGACCTTGTAAGATCATGTCCATTGATAGACTTTTTTCATTTAGAATAAGAATATTGACACTTAATTGTTTAATTTCTTCCTATTTACAAAGAACAACCCAGCAAGGGAAACAGGCCCTTTGGCCCAATGAGCCTGCGCCACCGCATCCTCCTACACTTACCCTGCCCTGCGTGTCTGCGAGTGGAACCCCTAACTTAGCCAGATTCAGGGGAGAATAGTGTCAATTTGGTAAAACCAATCAGCCTAACAGCACATCTTTGGGGTGTGGGAGGAAACCGGAGCGCCCGGAGGAAACCCACGCAACCACAGGGAGAATGCACAAACTCCCACAGACACAGGCCCAAATCCATGTATCTGCACAGCTAGCAGTGCAAGTCACTGAGCTGTTGCGGTGCCCGTCCACCGGTCCAGGATCAAGCACACACACCGACACGAAGTACTAGGCCACTCCCGGAACCTCCAAGAGCAGCCCACGCACGACCCACCGTGTGCATGCCCCTTGTTTGACAACAAGGTGGACCTCCACCTGCGGAATAAAAAGACAAAAACGTTAACTTATAAGTCTGCATTTCCGGTATCTCCCAAGGCTCTGACCCTATTTAATACCCCCTACTATAACCCTCCATCCTTGTTTCGCTCATGTGTCTATCTAAGTAAACCTTAAACAAGTCCAACGTTCCTGCCTCCACCAACGTAGTCGGTAGCGCGTTCCATACCCCCACGACTCTCTGCGTGAAGAACCTTCCTCTCACATCCAAATTATACTTCTCCCCCCTCACCCTTAGATCATGACCTCTCGTAATTGTACCCAGTCTAGGGAGCAGCCTCTCACTATTGACTCTATCTGTTCCCTTCAGTATCTTATATACCTCTATCATGTCTCCCCTCAATCTCCGTCTTTCCAAGGAGAAAAGTCCCAGTTTCTCCAACCTTTCCTCGTAACTCGGTCCTTCCATGCCAGGCAACGTCCTGGTAAACCTTCTCTGCACCCTCTCCAGAGTCTCCGCGTCCTTCCTTTTGTGGTAGAGTTCCACAAAATTGGCATACAATTTAATAGAATATCATACAAAGGAGCAATAATTTAATCCGCAATACATTTGTTTCAAGATAAAAATGTAAATTGCGCTCATGTTACTCGGGGGGGACACACGCTAACATGTTATTTTCTGTGGGTGTACATAATACCTTCCCCTCAATTTTCTTTTGAGTCTGACTAATTCTTTCCAGGTAGTATGTCCCAAGTGCCGTATATAGTTTCACGAAGAAATAGCTGTGTATCCAAGTTTGCCAATGGCGCTAAGTTGGGTGGCACGGTATTCCAATGTAGGTGAGAGCAGAGAGTTACAAAGGGACATTGATAAATTCAAATGAGTGGGCAAAACTGCAGTAGATTGAATTGGAAAGTCTGAGGTCATCCATTTTGAATGTGCAAGAGATGCATCAGCATATTTGTTAAATGGTAAGAAGATAGGAGCTGTAGAAGAGTTGAGATTTTAGGGGGCCATGTATACAAACTTTTAAGATCTAGTAGACAGATACAAAAATATGTGAAGATGTAACTGAAACATCTCTAGGAGGCTAGAATACAAAAGGAGCAGAAACTGTACTATAAAGGTCCAAAGCTCAATTTGGACAACATCACTGAACCTTAGGAGGGAAATGTTGGCATTGGAGGGGGTGCAGTGCAGATTTATCAGAATGATACTAAGGGTCAGTGAGTTAAACTATGAGAGCAAGTCACACAGACTAGTGTGAGATTGAGAGCGGTTTGGTGACTTGTGTTTCTTGATAGAAGACTTGAGGTGATTTATTTGAGGTGTTCAAGGTGATTACAATATTTGGTAGGGTAGATGCAGAGAAACTATTCCATCTGATGGGGATATCCAGAATAATAGGACATAATCTTAAAATTGCTGCTCGGCCATTCAGTGGTGATATGAGAAAGCACTTGTAGGCTGGAATTTTACCGCCTCACCTGTCCCGGAATCAGCAAGTGCGAGGCTTGCAGAATGGAATTCCCCATTGGCCTCGGGCGGGATTGTATGAGCCTCGCCCAAGCAAGGTCGTAAAACTCTGCACAAAGACTCCAAAATGCAAAGAAAAAAGCCAATGTTGGAGCATCAAATATCCAGTAACATACCAGAGTTACCATCTATAATGATGACACTCTCAAGAACACAAGAATTGGGAGCAGGAGTAGACCAAATGGGTTATTGAGTCTTCTCTGCCTGAGATGGCTGTTTTATTCCATGTGATCATGGCTGATCTTGGGCTTTTTGCTGCTGAGAGATCATGGATCAAGCCCAATCTCAGAGACTTAACATTTCAATTGAGTACTGCAAGACTGCAGGTGCAGTTTGTTGAAAAGGATGTTAAACTGATTCAAAACTAACCCCTTAAATCAACATGAAGACTCCATGTCATTACTTTTGATTTGATTTATTGTTGTCACGTGTATTAGTATACAATGAAAAGTATTGTTTCTTGCATGCTATACAGACAAAGCATACCATTCATAGAGAAGGAACAAGAGAGTGCAGAATGTAGAGTTACACTCATAGCTAGGGTGTAGAGAAAGATCAACTTAATGCAAAGTAAGCCCATTCAAAAGTCTGATTGCAGCAGGGGAGAGGCTGTTCTTGAGTCGGTTGGTACATGACTTCAGACTTTGATACTTTTCCCCGACGGAAGAAAGTGGAAGAGAGAATACCTGCGGTGAGTGGGGTCCTTAATTATGCTGGCTGCTTTGCCGAGACAGCGGGAAGTGTAGACAGAGTCAATGAGTGGGAGACTGGTTTGTGTCATAGATTACGCTATATCCACGACCTTTTGTAGTTTCTTGCGGTCTTGGGCAGAGCAAGAGCCATACCAAGCTGTGATACAACCAGAAAGAATGCTTCCTTCGGCACACCTGTAAAAGTTGGTGAGAGTCATACCATGTTGTGATATTTGAAAATATTCTGATCGATACTTGTCTCTACCAAATATCGCTAAAAGCGATTTATATTGCAATTTATAATACCTTGCTGTAATAAATTGCTGCATTTCGCTACAGTTACGAAAGTGCTGATAACCTCCAATGCCAGGAAGTGAAACGCTTTGGGAGATCCCTATGGATGTGAAAGATGTTATGTAAATGCAAGTTTGTTGTTTTTACCTTTTTTTTTCTTTGTTTCGTTAAAGCATTCCAAATACAATGAATTATAAAATGCGGTCAAACTTCTGCAGACAATCCGGCAGTGAGAGAATGATCAGTTAATGTATTTTTGACTTTCTTCTCTCAAAGGTTACCAATCGGCTGAATTCCTTGCCCCTCTTTGAATAGTGTAACATGATCTTTTATCATCTGATTGACTAGATCAGGCAGATAGATCTCGATCTAACATCCCATCTAAAAGATGGCAGCTCGGACAATACAAAACTTTGTCAGTGCTTTTACTGCTAGAAATGCTTCACAGGAACATTATCAGATAAAGTTTGATGCCAAGTCACACGCATGTCAAGACAGTTGATCAAAAAGATGGATTTTATGGAATGCTGAGAGGAAGAAAGAGAATTAGGGAATTTGAAGTTTTTGGGAGGACATTCTACAGTTTAAGATGAAGGCACCTTACCAGTGGTGCCTATGAAGTGAACTCAGTGAAGGGTTGACTAGTTGAGAGAAAGAGAGATGTTGGTGAATGATCTGGAAGTGTAGTAGAGCACGTGATGAACTTGGTGTCTGTGGGTTCATGTTTTTGTATACTCAAGATTGCATGTATTTTATCTCTAAACATCAACATAATTAATTCCTCTAAAACACATCAACTTAAAATTAATTTCCCATTAGTTTCTTGAACTATATCTGTGAACCTAGCTAACTACCCTAGTGTAGTTAGTGACTACACTGGGTAATTAAACATCGGCACTGACTCATCAATTGGATTGCGTAACTTGGTAGAGTATTGTATAGCATAATAAATTTAATTCCTTTAAATTGTTTGCAGTTTTTCAACATAGGCAATTTTCAGGCAGCAATGCAATCAGTAACTTGTGTTTTTCATTTTGTTGCTGTGCTGATCTAATTCCTTAATCAATTCTGCAGCATTGAGATTCTTTGTGCTACGCCAGATTCTAGTATGCTGGGTTTGTACATGACCGACAATACAACAGCTTTTGTCCATTTTAAGTTTGACAGTCAATTTTTTTTTGTCAAGACTGAACGTGGCAATTTTTGGTTGGTTTCAAGTTGTGAACTTTCACTTCCTTGGGATTTCCAGTGTGTACATTGGGACATATTTACTACCTATTCTTGCCTTTTCATTTAAACAAAAACTGTTCAGAATTGCCTCTCCTGGCAGATATTGTATAGTTTTTGCTGTTCTCAACTGATCAGGTTTCCAAGGAAAAAAGCCCTAAATCTTAGATTCACAAAAATTTTTGAGTAAAGAATTATAGTCAATTAAAAGACAAACCCTAGAAATCTTTTGGAAAAGATACAGAAGGATAGGATATGTGCCCCAATTGGAAGAAAATGGATTAGTTAGTGACAGGCAGCATGGTTTTGTATGGGGAAGGTCCTGTCTCATAAGAAATAGGAGTAGGAGTAGGCCATCTAGCCCTTCGAGCCTGCCCAGCCATTCAATAAGATCATGGCTGATCTGAAGTGGATCAGTTCCACTTTCCTGCTTTCTCCCCATAACCCTTAATTCCCCTGTCTATCAGAAACCTATCCACCCTTGACTTAAATATATTCAGCGAGGTGGCCTCCACCATTTCAATGGGCAGAGAATTCCAGAGATTCACCACCCTTTGAGTGAAGAAGTTCCTCCTCAACTCCGATCTGAACTGCCCTTCCCTTATCTTGAGGCTGTGCCCTCTAGTCCTGCTATCCTTTCTAAGCTGGAAGAATCTCACTATCTCTACCCTATCTATCCCCTTCATTATCTTATACATCTCTATAAGATCTCCTTAAGGTCTCACCAACTTGATTGAATTTTTTGAAGAGGTAACAGATAAATTGATGAGGGAAGGGGTGTGGATGTAGTTTGTGGACTTTGGCAAAGCGTTTAACAAGATCCTACATGGCAGATTGGTACAAAAACTAAAATCATATGGGATTCTGGGTAGGCTGGCAATATAGATACAAAATTGGCTTGGTGATACAAGATAGAGTAGCGATGGAAGGGTGCTTTTCAAAATGGAGATTGTAGTCAGTGATGTCCTGCAAGGGTCAGTACTGGAACCGCTGCTGTTTGTAGTATATATAAATGATGTGGAGTAAAATGTGGGTGGTCTGATTAGTAACTTTGCGGATGACACAAAGATTGGGGGAATTGCTGATAGTGCTGGGGATTGTCAAAGGATTCAACAGAATAGGTATTGATAGATGAGACTAGGGCACAGAAATGGCTGATGGAGATTAATCTAGACAAATACAAGGTGATGCATTTTGGAGGATCAAATTTAGGTGTTGATTATACTGTAAATGGCAGAGGGATCTGGGCATGCAAGTCCATAATTCCTTCAAAGTGGCAACACAGGTGGCTAAGGTGATTAAGAAGGCATGTGGTATGCTTGCCTTCATTTGCTGGGACATTGAGTACAAAAGTTGGAGAACCATTTTGCAGTTAAATAAAATCATGTTTGGGCTGTGTTTGGAGTATTACGCGCAGCTCTGGCCACCACCCTATCAGAAGGATGTGGAAGCTTTGGTAAGAGTGCAAAATAAGTTTATCAGGATGTTGCCTGTTCTTGGTAGAATTGGCTATGAGGAGAGTTTGAATAGACTGGGATTGTTTTCAGTGGAAGGACAGAGGCTGAGGGGAAGATCTGATAGAGGTCTACAAAATTATAGAAGGCATAGATGGGGTGGATAGTGAGAGGCTTTTTCCAAGGGTAGAAGTGTCACTTGCAAAGGAGCACAAGTTCAAGGTGAGAGAGTGAAAGTTTAAGAGACATGTACAGGGTAGGTTTTTCACACACAAAGTGGTGGGTGCTTGGAACGTGCTGCCAGAGGAGCTGGTGGAAGCAGGTGCATTAGCAACATTTAAGAGTCATCTAGATAGTAAATGAATAGAGAGATATGGCCTGAGTAAGGGTCGAAGGTTTTTTGTTTAGTGAGGCATCGTGATCGGCATGGGCGTGGAGGGCCGAAGAGCCTGTTCCTGTGCTTTACTTTTCTTTGTTCTTAAGTATTGTTCCCTTTGATAGCCCTGGCTGGTTTGAACCATTTCCCATTCAATATTTTTGAGAAACTTGGACTTTGTAGAATTTTCTCCCATCACTGATTGGCAATGGAATCTGAAAAGGATCTGTGTTGGAACCTCAGTCATTGATTATATTTACTAATGACTTGCATGGGGGGATAGAAATCTACATATCCAAATTTGTTAATGACGTATCAGCAGGTGGTATTAAGAGTAATGAGATAGAAGCATACAATTACGAGAAATATTACGAGATTGTGAATGGGCAAAACTGTAGTAAATGGATTTCATCTTAGGCAAATGTGAGATTTCCACTTTTACATCTTGGGAAAAAAACTTTCTAAATGGTGAAAACCTAGGAACAACTGAGATCTGGGTTCGGGTTTCACATATTTAGATCATCTAAAATGCTTAGAACTGGTACAGAAAATAGTCAAAGTTAATGGAATACCGGCCTTTATATCCAGAGGATTGGAACATGAAAGGATGGAAGTCATGCTTCAGCTATTCAAATCCTTGGTTAGACCACATCTTGAGTACTGCATGTAATTCTGAGCCCTATGCCTTAGGAAGGATATATTGGTGGGAGTGCAGTGCAGATTTAACAGTGTGATCCTTGGATTCCAAGGGGAAAGTTATGAGGGTGAGGTTACAGAAATCCGAGTTGTATTATCTGGAATTTGGAATGAAAAGGGATGATTTTATCTGAGTTTGCAAGATGCTAAGAGAACAGGTAGGATGGATAATAACAAAAAATTGTTTTGGTTAGTTTGACAAGGGCCATTGTCTAAAAATTAGTGCCAGACATTACAGGAGTGAAATTAAGAAACACTTACACACACACAAGATTGTAGAAGGTTGAAACACTCTTCCATGCACAAGAGTTGATCTAGATTGCTAGATAGCGATTAATCAAAGGGTTTTTAAAAAAATAGGCATTATTGCCCATCCCTAATTGCTGTTGAGCTGCTGCAGTCCATGTGGTTTTAGGGAAGGGTATTAAGGGATATAGGACAAAGGGAACTAGGAGTTAGGTTGCAGATTAAGTGGCAGACAATTGTGCTCTAGGCTGCTGTGAGAGGCAAGGGAGGAGATCGCAGGGGCTCTGATCCAAATTTAGAATTTCTCTCTGGCCACAAGGGAGGTGCCAGATGATTGGAGAACAGCTAATGTGGTTCTGCTATTTAAAAGAGAAACCAGGGAACTGCAAAACAGTGAGTCTCATGTCAGTGGTAGTGAAACTAATGGAGAAACTTCTGAAGGAGAGCATCTATCTCCACTTGGAAAGGTAAAACTTGATCAGGGATAGTCATAGAATCATAGAAGCTACAGTGCAGAAGGAGGCCATTTGGCCCACTGAGCCTGCACCGACGACAATTCCACCCATGTCCTATCTCCATAACCCCACTTGGAGTACTGTGCGCAGTTCTGGTCACCTCACTACAGGAAGGATGTGAAAGCTATTGAGAGGGCGCAGAGGAGATTTACAAGGATGTTGTCTGGATTTGGAGGCATGCCTTAGGTTGAGGGAGCTAGGTCTCTTCTCCCTGGAGAGACAAAGGTTGAGAGGCGACCTGATAGAGGTTTATAAAATGTTGAGAGGAATAGATAGGGTGGATTCTTGGAGGCTATTTCTGAGAGCTGAAATGGTCGCCATGAGAGGACACAGGTTTAAGGTGCTGGGGAGCAGGTACGGAGGAGATGTCGGGTAAGTTTTTCACTGAGAGGGTGGTGAGTGAGTGGAATCGGCTGCCGTCGGTGGTGGTAGTAGAGGCAAACTCGCTGGGGTCTTTTAAAAGACTTCTGGATGAGTGCATGGGATTTAGTGGGATTGGGAGTTATAGATAGTCCTATGGCCTAGTAGGTATGGATATGATCGGCGCAACTTGTGGGCTGAAGGGCCTGTTTGTGCTGTAGTGTTCTATGTTCTATATTTACCCTCCTTGTACCCCTGACAAGTGGCAATTTAACATGGCCAATCAACCTAACCTGCACATCTTGGAAACCGGAACACTCGAAGGGAAACAATGTACAGACAGTGACCTGAGGCCGGAATTGAACCTGGGCACCTGGCGGTGTGAGGCAACAGTGCTAATTGCTTTGCACTGTCAGCATAACTTCGCCAGAGGGAAGTCATCGCTAATGAATTTGACTGAATTTTGACAAGGTCCACATGGGAGACTTGGGAAGAAGGTAAATTCACATGTGATACAGGATAATTTGATAAAATGGATTCAAAATTGGCTCAGTTATAGGGATCAGGGTGGTGACAGAAGGCTGCTTTAGTGACTGGAAGCCAGTGTCCAGTGGCTTACACAGGGATCTGTGTTGGGCCTTCTATTCATCATTTATGACGTGTGTGTGTGTGTGTGTGTGTGTGTGTGTGTGGTGGGGCGGGTGGGGGCAGGATTAGTAAGTTTGTGAATAACACGATGGTTAACAGTGAAGCAAAGTGTCTTGGGCTACAAGAAGATATCGACATAATGGCCTAAGTGACAGATGGAACTTCACTACCAATGGAAAAGTGTGAGATTATACACTTTGGAAGGAGTAATTTGACAACAAAGTACCCCTTGAATGGCATGACACCAGGAAGTTCTGTGGACCAAAGGGACCTTGGCGTGTTTGTCCATAGATCTCTGAAAGCGGAAGGGCATGTTACGTTAGGATGGTGAAAAGGCATATGGGAAGCTTGCCTTTATCAGTGGAGGCATAGATTACAAAAGCATGGCAGTCATGTTGGAGTTGTATAGAACTTTGGTGAGGCCAAGGCTAAAGTACTGTGTGCAGTCTGGTAGCCACATTATTGGAAGGATGTGATTGCATCTGACGGGGTGCAGAGGAGATTCACTAGGATGCTGTCTGGGATGGAACGTTTCAGAGAGGTTTGGTCGGTTTGGGTTGTTCTCATTGGAGCAGAAAAGACTGAGGGGCGACTTAATCGACGTGTACAAGATTATCAGAGACGTGGACAGAGTGGATAAAGAGCAGCTGTTCCCTTTAGTTGAAGGGTCAGTCATGAGGAATGTGAGGAAAATCTTTTTCACCCAGGGAGTGGTGACGGTCTGGAGTGCTCTGCCTGGGATGATGGTAGAGGCAGGTTGTCTCGCATCCTTTTAAAAGGTATCTGGATGAGCACTTGGCACATCGTAACATTCAGGGCTATGGGCCAAGTGTTGGCAGATGGGATTAGGTGGGAGTTCAGGTGGTTCTGAGATAATTAGATTGGCAGTATTTCTAGTATGAGTTACTGGTTTGTTAATCCAAAGGAATCTTTTATTGTCAGGATTCTGATTTGCATTGTGTATTTTATATTTTAAATAGCGTTACTTTAATCAGCCTTTGTGGTAACAAGATATTTTAAGTATTTGTAGAAGAAGCTTTTTTGTTAATTAAATGTTTTTTTTCCCCTAGCCGATCAAAAATCCTCCAGCAGGAAAGAAGTACGTACGATGCCCTTGCAATTGTCTCCTTATTTGCAAGGATACATCACGGCGCATTGGGTGTCCAAGGCCTAACTGGTTGGTATGAAGTTGCTGCTTTCTAGATTCGAAGGATTCAAGAATATTCTTAAATAAAAACTTGGTGAAATCTTTAACTTGCCATCCTTTTGGCATGGGACATTTGCAATAATAAATTGCATAAACCTTGTTAACTAAAAGAACACCTGATGAAGTAAATGCATCAAAATGAATCTACCGCTTTTTAAAATTTGTTATTACTTCTTGCACAATGGCAATTTTTTCATCGTTAGAAATTGCCCTTTTTTTTAGTGGTTCCCTTTTCCCTAATGAGAGAGAATAATATCAAAGTTCATCACTGATAGAATTAGGATTATCTGACAAACCTCTAAGATAAACTTGAGAAAAGTTCTACAGGTAGCAATATGCAATTTTTGCAATATAGGCATGCACAAGCATCATGTAAAGAAATGTATTGATATCTTGAACTTGATGGTTTTGCACAAGACTCTGCCCATGGTCGATACATATCTCATGCAAAATGTTTATATTCTATGATTTGAATTTCACAAGTTACTTATAAGATTGTAGTTTTGAGTTGCTGGCAAATGCATTTTTTATGCTGTCAACTGTATTTTGGTTGGTTCATTTTTCATTCATTATTCTTAGTTGTTACTATTTAAAGAACACCCACAAAAATACTTAGGCCGGGAATCTCTTTGAGGTTTCTAAGAGCCTCACATGATTTAGATGTGGGGTAACTGGTTTATAAGAGGACAACTGAAGTCCAGTAATATCTGTGCAGAAAGACTTTGCACTTGAACTGCCATATGGACAATTACCAATTGCAGGTAAGTCATATATAATGTATTCTACTGCATTTTTCTTTCCATTAACTGGAGAGTACGATAAGTAGGCTATTAGCAAATAATAAAAGTTAAAATCTAACCTGAGATGTTTTATTTGCATCTATCTTTCCCCATTAATCAGTGTTTATAGATCCTTCCCCACAACTAAGCATGTCAAAGAAACTCTGCTTCTGCTGCACAAGACATGGCTGTTGATTTATTGTGCTCTGTGCTGAAAAGTCTGAAACAGAGAATTGCTTTCACCATAGACATGAATGTTGAAACTCTGCCAGAAGGAGACCTTGCTGCCTCAGCCAACTTGTAATGGATACATAAAGCCTTTTGGCCCTTCTTGGCTGTGCCAAACCATTTTTCTGCCTAGTCCCACTGACCTGCACCTGGACCATATCCCTCCACACCCCTCTCATTAATGTACCTGTCCAAGTTTTTCTTAAAAAATGTATAAAACAAGTGACAAATCTTTTGTTTGCAAGAGGCAACAACTTCGTCTGTTTGCTTGTTGAAAAGTGACCTTTGCTAGATAAAAGCAAAACTATCACTTTCCATGCAAAACATTAAAAGTGGCCCCAAGCTTGAGGTCCACATCAGTCTTTTCGTCAAAAGAAAGAGAATTGGCATTGACTTTCTGCTCCAACATATCTGACCACAGAACCATCATTTTGTATATCAATATTCATCATCTTGGAGGCATAGATTATTCCATAACTATGCAGAAATCCACAGATCTCAGGTTAACGGAAGGGAGACGAACATTAGAAGGACAGCTTAAGGAGACAATTTCTATAAATTTTGGTTTCAATGACAAACCTCACAATGGCAGAAGAATGCCTTCAGCTAGAAACCATCTACGTGATTTGTTTTTCTTTGGTCATCTGTTTCACTTGTAAGTAAAGTGTGCTATTCAAAAATGTAAATGGTGACTATACCTAACTTGGCCCAAAGCTAAGTGGCAGTTCTACTTGTGAATCTCGGGGGTTTCCACCTATTTTCTGCCAAAGTAATGATAATCTGGAGAACATCTGAAAAATTTTCAGCATAGGTTTGAGAATATGCAGGTATCATTGGGTAACATTAATATCATTTCCTGCTGACCATGACCTTCGAAATTGTCATTGTTTTAATAATTCGTACTTGTATAATGCCTTATTATTAATAAAAATATGCTGCACAGAAAAATCCATTGCCAGAAAGGAGTTATCAGGTTTGCTGCTGGAGATATTTCAACCAGCCAATTAATCCTGAATGTTTGTGAAGCTTGAACTTAATTAAGCATTTTGTCATAGCAAAGGAACGTCCTGTAGTGTGTTCTGGGGAAGAGAGTTAATTAATTGTTCCGTGTCCAGGTAGATAATTTATTGCACAGCTTATAGTCTGTTATAGCTCCGTTCTTTCTGTGCAGAAATGAGCATTTTTAAATTATTCTTTCATGGAATGCAAGCATTGCTCCCAAGGCCACCTTTTGTTGCTCATCCCTGATTGCCCTTTGGAAGATATTGATGAACCTTGAAGTGCTGCAGTCCATCCAATATATCATAGAATCATACAAACCTTACAGTGCAGAAGGAGGCTATTCAGCCTGTTGAGTCTACACAGATAACAGTCCCACCTCTGACCCTATCCTCATAACCCCACACATTTCCTCTGCAATCCCTGTAACCTCTACATCCCAGGATACTAAGGGGCAATTTAGCATGGCCAATCAATCTAACACGCGCAATTTTGATCTGTGGGTGGAAACCGGAGCACCTGGAGGAAACCCACACAGACATGGGGAGGATGGCGTAAGTACACCTGCAGTGATTCTGGTTGTTCCAGAATTTTGACTCAGCAACAGGGAAAGAATGGCAGTATAGTTCCAAGTCAGGATGGTGTGTAGCTTAGTGGGGAACTTGCAGAAGATGGTGTTCTTATGGATCTGCTGCCTTTGTCCTTCTAGATAGCAGTAGTTACAGGTTTGGAAGGTGTTATTAGAATCTTGTTGAGATCTGCAGTGCATCTGCTAACTGATGCATACTGCTGATGATAGGGGATTCAGTGATGGTGTTGTGATCCAGACCAGAAACTCCATTTATGAAGATAGCCCAGACCCTAAGGTTTTACCTTTTGAATTTGGCACAGCTGAGCATAAGGTATTTCACTCCAGGTATGATTCAAGTGATCCACTCAAGCTTTTATCCAAGTTTATTTAAGATTAAAGTTAAAGTACAATAAAAATTAGCATAACTTCTACTAATTGCCAGAGTCAAGTATGATAGGGTATAATCCTAACAGTTGGTTATAATGTTGCAAGTCAAACAACATCCACGAAAATACATCCCTTTCTAGGCTTTGCACAAAAAGCAAGTATGTTCACGTGATGCTCTCATCTTGCCGCCTTTGCCATTTGGCCATTCAAACCCTTTATTCTCTCTGTGGACTGCCATTAGCAGTTTTTTCCCCTGGTTTCTGTGGCTATGACTCATCTTTCATTCCTTCACCCTGCGGTATAAATAGCTCCCACTTTGTGCCTTTTAGCTTTTGACCAAGGGCCTTCTGGACTCTCAACGTCAGCTCTTTTCTCTCCTTGCAGATGCTACCTGAGATTTTCCAGCATTTTCTCTTCTGGTGTCAGATTCCAGCATCTGCACTAGTTTGCTTTTATGCTCACGTGATGCTGGATTTTTAAGCTTTTTAACACTTGTGAATTGTTCCTTTGAATGTTGGATTAAAACTCTGAGGCGTCCTGTCCTGGAGCTTTCAGCACACTGCTGGGGAGAGAGAGACAGACAGACAGAGACACTGCCTGCCTCCACCAGCTTCTGGCTAGCAACTAACAGACAGCAGAATTTTCAATTGCAGAAAGGGGAAAACAAGAGTCACTGCTTTCTGTGATGCATCTAAGAAAAATCAAATCTAAACCAACTGTCTCCAGGTAGTCCCTGACCTGTCAATTATGCTCCACTCAGCAATTCCAAAAGGACAATAAAACCCTAGGACACTGCATTAGACCAGATCAAAAATAAAGATGATGTCCATTATATTGCTACAGTAACAATTAGAGGACACCGACTGCAGACAAAATAGTGCCAGTAAAATGCTAGAGCTGCACGAAAAAATTTGCAAAGAAACATGATTAAAATACATGTCTTAAAGGCACAGTATTGTCACAACAGTAACAGTGTTGATTGTCAAGGGGGAAATGGTCAGATTCTGTCTTGCTGGAGATATTCATACCCTGTCACTTTTGTAATGTGAATTTTACTTACCGTATTACTCCAAGCCTGATGATGTCCACGTCTTGCTGCACATGGACACATGCTTCAATACCTGAGGAATTGTGAATGGTACCCAACTCTGAAATCATAAACTCCCCACTTCTGCCATTATACTGAAGGGAAGGTCATTGATGAAGCAGCTGAAGATGGACAGTGCCCTGAGGAACTCCCGCAGTGATGTCCTGGAGCCCAGATGTTTGCCCTCCAAACATAACCTTCTTCCTTTGTGCTAGGTATGACTCCAACCAGTGAGGACTTTTCCCTCTGATTCAGTCATTTTCACCTTGCCTCCAGAGTTCAACTCTTGTCTGTTTTTGGGCCAAGAGTTCACTGAGATCAGTTCTCTAAGGAGTGGAGTCAACTTCATGTAAGTTTGCGTTCACAGTATTGGAAGGTAATTATAGATGAGTCTTGTATATTCTACTAGGTGCTCTCTTGCCTTAGTCATGCATTTATGCCTCATTCATTTCCTGTGACAAAGCATTCAGTGTTCCAACTCTGTGTGAAGACGTTTCATCGAAACTGTTTTCTCATTTGTAATGACTCTAAATTGATAACTTCTAATCACTGACTCATTAGACAAAATGAAATACTCCTATTCGGTCAATGGCTTCAGTTTGGTCAGAGCTCCTTGATGCCACATTTTGTCAAATGCTGCTTGGATGTCAAGGGCAGTCATTCTCAGCTCATTCTCATCTCTGGAATTCAACTGGTTAGGCTATGTTTGGACCAAAGCTGCCATGGAGCTGAGTAGTCCTTGTGAAACATAACCAAAGCATCAGTGAGTATATGCTACTTTATAGCAGTGTTGATGACTGCTTGAATCATGTTGCCAATTAAGAATTGGCTGGTGATAATTTGCCAGACTGAATTTGCCTTTTCTCTTTTTGACTGGACATATCTGGGCAATTTTCCACTATGGGTAAATATTGTAACTGTACCGAAACAACTAAGCTAGCGGATGGCTAATTCTGCAACACCCATCATTGATACTGAAGTTGGAACCTTTGCTACATTCATTGAACTGAGCCATTGCTTGCTGTTACATATAGTGAATTAAATTGCTAAACACTGTCATCTGTGATGCTACGGACCCCAGGAGGAGGCAGAGGTGGACCAACAACTCAGCATTCCTGGCTGAAGGTGGTTCAAATGCTTCAGCCTTGACTCTTCTGCACTGCTGTGCTGGGCTCCTCCATCATTGAAGATTGGATTATTCATCAAGTACTTTTTTGTTTGTTTATTTTTTCACCTTCATTTATGACTGGCTGTGGCAGAACCACAGGGTTTTGACTTAACCAGTTGGTTGTTAGACCTTTTAGTTCTGAATATAGTTGCTGTTTTTGCTGTTCAATGTGCATGTACTCCTATGTTCTAGCTACACCAAATTGGCACCTCATTTTTAGATATATCTGTTGCAGGCATGTTGTCTTGGACTCCTCACCAAATCAGGGTTGATCACCTGGCATGTTGATAGTGGTAGAATAAGGGATTAGCCGAGTCATGAATTGCAGATTATGGTTGAATACTGTTCTGTTGATGCTACAGCATCTCATGGATACCCAGTTTGATCTGTTGTGAAGCCACCCCATTTAGCAATAGTATTGCTACAAAGCTCATTGGAAAAGTGTGTAAGGACATGACCATATCTCCAAAAAGTGGCTGTTTGGGTTGTCACTTCTACCAATGTTGCCTTGGACTGATTGGTCTACCACAGGTACATTAGTGAGAATGAGGTCAAGTAGGCTTTTCTCGTTTGATTCTCTTGCAAACAGCCACAGGCCCAATCTGGTAGTCATCTTCTTCTAGACAATGCCAGCTCAGTCAGTAGTGGTGTTTCTCAGCCAATTGAGTCGTTTGCTTGACAATTTTGCCAGGCAGTTGAAAGTCAACAATATTGTTGCAGATATTGGGTCATGTATAAGTCAGACCAGGTAAGGGTGGCAGATTTCCTTCCCTTAAAGACATGAGTGAATCAGCTAGATTTTTATGTGAATCCAGTAGTTTTATTCTCATTATTATTGAGAATAGCGTTTTATTCTGGATTTATTTAATTGAATATAAATTGCCTTCAGGCCTCTGAATTACTCTTTTTCAGTAATTAATTTTGCTACCATATGCCATTGCATATTGTTTGATGCAAGTGGAGAGTAGGTAAAATGGAGGAGCAACAGATTAATTTGGGTACAGGTAATTTGTACATAAGCAGTTATGTTATCTCTTGACCCAAGTGAAGTTGAAATCTTTCAGAAATACACTGATTGTACTCCAGAATTAAATGAGGTCCCAGTATACCACAATAGGTACAGCAGCTGATTCCAATGCAAGCAAACAAACATGATTTTAAGTAAAAGTATGCATTATAATCTAGAAGAAAGTAAAAACTAGCACAAGCTCTCATTTTAGGCAATTTATTTATTATTGAACTATATTGCTTTAGTTTGAAATTTATGATTTTATGCAGAGGAATCATTCAATACACAATTCTGGGCCTGATAGAAGTGGGACTAACTTATTACAATGCCCTTAACAAATGACAAATGTTGTCAGAGCTGCGAGATCAGTATGCAATGTCTAATGCAGCACTTGTTTCCCACAGTAGACGCATAATTAATTTGGGTCCAGTGATGCTGATACCAGAAGAACAACCTGCTCAGCCTGCCCTGCCAGTGCAACCTGAAGGTACACGTGTGGTGTGTGGACATTGTGGGAATACCTTTCTGGTATGTATGCAGCAACTAACTGAATTGATGACCATGAATAAGGTCTACCAACTCGGGTATTGATTCAGAAAGGCTTAACTGTGAATCAAATTATTTCCACGTAATAACTCTCTGCGCAGCATATCTTGCTTTGATTAACATGTGTTCACTGCACAATATTCAGACTTTTTTTAATCTGGACACACAATACCAAAAGAAGTTCAGAGGACTGCTGGTACGGCCAGATGTTTTAAGGAGCAATTTGATTTGATGTACAAGACTTCCTGCCTACTGCATTTAAAAGAAAACTTGTCTTTTCAAGGGATGTGGGCATCACTGACAAGCATCCCTAATCGCCCTTGAACTGAGAGGCTGGCTAAGCTATCTCAGAGGACGGTTAAGAGTCATGGCCTGTTTCTTTCCACTAAATAGATTAGTGAACGCGGTGAATTTTTACAATTGACAATGGTTTCGTGGTCACTATTATTGACAGCAGCTTTTCAATTACAGAAAATTAATTGAATTTAGATTCTACTGGTTGACATGGTGGGATTTGAACCTATGTGTGCATAATATTGGTCTGGCCTCTGGATTACTAGTGCAGTGACATTTACCGCTCCACCACCATCTCCCCACCCAGTGGTAAGATTGTGGATAACCTCCAAAAACATTAGGGTTCATTTTACAATTGGACATTTTAAAAATAAAATCATAATCCTCCATATTCTGTACAAAGCATTACATTGTGAGACACCCCACCTGTCAGGATCCTAAATAATTACAAGATCATAGAATGGTTGTAGCACAAGCAGAGGCCACTCAGCCTGGTAAGTCTGCATTGGTTCTCTGCAAAAGCAATTCAGCTGTTCCCATTCACCTATCCAAATCCCAGTAATCTGTACATTTTCTTTTTATCTCTGCTCTTCCAATTCCCTTTTGAAAGCTACCAGGTAAGGCTAAATTTGCGTCCATCATCCTCACAAGCAGTACATTCCAGATCCAAACCACTTGCATTTTTAAAAATAAATTCCCATGTCACCTTTAGTTCTTTTTGCTATGTTAAATCTGTGCCCTCTAGTTTTCTAGTTTCTCATTGTTTATTCTAGACTCCATGAATTTGAAAACTTCTATCATCTGCTCTGTTCCCTAAGGAGAATATCCACAGCTTTTCCAACCTGTTCTCATAAATGGAAATCCCTCAGACCTAGAGTCTTTCTCGTAAATTCTTTCTACACCTTCTCTCAATCCTTCAAATTCTTCCTAAAGTGCGATGGTCAGAATTGGACACATGACTCCAATAGAGACCAAACCAGTGTTTTATAAAAGTTCACCACAACTTCCTTGTTTTTGTATTCTATAAATTCCTCAATCCTTTGTTTTTGTTTAAATCATTTTTTAACATGTGCTGCCACCTTCAACAATTTGTGCACATATACCCTCACTTTCACTGTTCCCGCACCCATTTAAGAATTTCTATTTCTCTCCTCGTTCTTCCTACTAAAATGTATCACTTCATGTCTCTGCATTGAATTTCATCTGCATCGTGCCCACCAATCCATCTATTTTTGTTTGAAGTCTATCACTGTTGTCCTCACAGTACTTCAAAGATTTAAGTCACCTGCGCATTTTAAAATGTTGTCTATGCACCCAAGTCTAGGTCGTTATTTCTATATCAAGAACCATGATGATCCAGCAATTGCCCTGGGAAGACCTTCCTCTAGTCCGAAAAACAGCTGTTTACCACTCCTCTGTTTTCTGGCAATCTTGAAAGTCCATCCATGTAACAATGTAGATTTGACTGTTGGTACTTAATAGTGTAAATATGAACAGACAACAGCAATGCCCATCTTTGCATTCATAACGTTTTCTAAGTAGGATTGTTGATTTAATGCTATTCTGCTTAATACCTGAACAAATATCTTATGTCCCAAAAGTTTGACTTTCAATTATAAATTCTACTCTAATCTTTGTTAAATAATGCACATTTCTCAAATTCTGCAAAAAAACCCTATAAATCATCAAAATACACAATGAAGATGCATGATACTTAATGCAAATAAAACAGTCCACGATTTGCAACTTGTTGAAGGCAGAATGGATATTTTTGAAAAATACCTCCAAGCATCATTTATGTTGTGGACAAATTTATGTGGTTTCCAAGGTTTCATTCTGCATCTGCTGCTTATATTTGGGATTTTCTGAAGACTTTGCTTTGAAAAACATTGCCTAATTGCTTTTTATATTAATTGTTCTTTACTCCAGCGTATATGATGCATAAAAATAGGAGTAGGAATAGGCTTTTTAGCCTGTTGAGCTTGCTCTGTCATGCAATGCGATCATGGCTGATCTTCCAACTCAGTAGCTTACTTCTGCCTTCATACCATATCCTTGATCCCCTTTGCCCCAGGAGCTACATTGAACTCCTCCTTGAAGATAGTGTTTCGGCCTCAACTCCTTTCTGAGGTAATGAATTCCACAGGTTTACAAATTTCTGGGTGGAGAAATTTCTTCTCACCGCAGTCCTAAAAGGTTTACCCCGTATCCTTAGACTATGGCCTATCCTGGACTCGTCCACCATCGGGAATATACTACCTGCATCTGCCCTGTCTAGCCTTGTTAGAATTTTATAGGTTTCTATGAAAACCACCCCCCACCACCATTCTTCTAAACTTGAGCAAATGTAATACTAATCGACTCAAACTCTCCTCATCTTCAGTCCTGCCATCCGAGGAATTTATCTGGTAAACCTTCACTGCATTCCTTCGATAGCAATAACATCCTTCCTCAGATGGAGACCAAAACTGCACACTATTTCAATTGTGGCCTCACCAAAACCCTGTATAATTGCAGCAAGACACCCCTGCTCTTGTACTCAAATCTTCTCGCTGTGAAGTTCAATGTACCATTTGCCGCCTTTACTGTCTGCTGCACTTACATGCTTACCTTCAATAACTGGTGTACGAGGACACCCAGGTTTCATTGAACATTTTCCCCCTCTCAATTTATAACTATTTCAGACAATACTCTGCCTTCCCGTTTTTGCTACCAAAGTGGATAATCTCTCATTTATCGATATTATACTGCATTTACATGCACTGGCTACTCGCTCAACTTGTCCAAATCATGCTGAGTTGTGTGAAGAAGTTCAGGATTACTTCTCCAATCGTTGGATGTCCAGCTTCAATGTCTGTAACTCCTAGTTGCACTTCAAAACTCTTGGCAATTAACCTGACTTTAGCAAGGATTTTTTTTCAGTGCAAATCCACTATGTGCTAAAGCAGAAGGTTTGTTCCATCTCTGAAAATATTGGCAGGTAAATCATACCATGACAATTTTGACTTGCTTTCCGGCATTCTTCACACAAGCTGCTCTGATTTAATCTTCTGTCTGGAAAAATAATTCTTTATTTCCAGTCTTCACCTTTCAGCAAGCTTTCTTTGCTACTGGTATTAAATTTCTTAGAACCAATTGCTGAAGGAGGGAACCAACAGTCAAAATTTAGTGGGTTTTAGATTAACTCACAAAGTGAGACATTAACAATATATATTTCTATCTCTGCAAACCACCACCAGTGTCCATAAGCATCTCTTTATATACTTTTGAGCAATCAAAACAACAAATGATCAAGTTGTAACTAAAAACTTAGCAAAATTAAAATGTTGTTTTGGTGCTGGTGATCTACTCCAGCCCCCTCCAACATGCACAAGTCATTATCTAATGAGTGCCCCCCAATCTGTAGACACTTAATCCTAATTTATGCAACTAACCTGGCACTTTATCAAACTTTTGGAAGTACATTGTTACAATCCTACAAGAGACCAATAACTTGTTTAAAAAAAAATTGATCTACCTGACAATAGGTTTGACAAGATTTTAACTTTTAAGACTTGTACTATTATAACTAAAAGCGCCATTAACTAAACACTGGGAAGAATGAGGAGATCAAAATAGTACCATTTTTGAAGGGAACTGGGAGCTTCTGTTACCATTGGCAGAAGGGCTAAGAGGTCAGATGATTGACAAAAGATTCATACCAAACATGAGGAAAAACGTTTTTTTACAAAATCAATTTAGGATCTGGAATGTGCTTCCTGAATGTAGTGGAGACAGATAGTTGTTTCAGAAGGATAGTGGATAATTGATTGAAGAAAAATTTGCAGGGCAATGGGGCAGTGGAACTACTTGAGTTGCTCTTGCAGTGTGCTGGTACAGACATGATGGTTGAATGGCCACCACCTGTGTTGAAACTACTCTGATTCTATAGAGATGGCAATGTACACAAATCATTGGAGGTGGTAGGATAAGTTGGAAAAGTTATCAGCTTCACATATAGAGGCATAGAGTACAGAAACAAGGAAGTTTAGTTAGGCTGCAGTTGGAGTATTATCGCCATTTCTAGGCATCAAACTTTAAGAAGATGCCAAGGCCTTAGAGCGAGCAGTGAAGATTTATTATAATGGTGTCAAGGACGAAAGACTTGAGCGACGTGGTGAGACTAAAAAAAAAGTGGGGTGTTTTTCATGATTAAGAGAAGAAATGCTAGAGCTGTCCAAAATAATGAAGAGTTTTGATAGAGTAAATAAAGATAAACTGTTTCCGGTGGCTGAAAGGAACCAGAGGGCACAGATTTAAGATAATTAGCAAAAGAACTAGAGGCGACATGAAAAAATTACTCAATGCATTATGATTTTGATTGCTGTGCTGGAACAGGTGGAGCAGATTCCAGAACAATTTTCAAAACCAAATTGGGTAAAAAATTGAGGGGAAACATGCAGGGCTATGGGTAAAGAGCAGAAGATTCTGACTAATTGGATAGATGGTTCAAATAGTTGGTGTGGGTTGAATGAACTCTTCTGCTGTGTTGTTGACTCAGATTCTACAAGATGAATCTTGACTTTCTCTATATTTGTCACAGTTTAAAGATTACATGTAAAGTTATAGATGAGCACCTGGCTCAATGCAAGAAAAGCTCATATGATTTTTATGAACTTTTGTGGCACATTTCCTTTATTTGCTCTGACTCTTAAGGGCAAGTTTTTACCAGCTGGTTTTGGGGAGAGCTGGGGATGCTCTGTGGTGAATGTGAATTTTGAAAAGTGTGCCAGGTCAGCAACCTGATGCGTTCCTGTCTATGGGCAGTTTTGTCAGAGGCAAGTGAGCAATTGAAGGGCTCATTCCCTTAGTGTCAGGGAGATTAACAGGGTAAATCCACAGGATTATGTGGCTAGGGCCTCGGTGGGATTGTTGTCAGGGCAGGATCAATGGGCCAAATGGTCTGTTTCTCATTTGTAGGGATGCTATGGTCCTATGATTTGGGACCAAGTTGGGGATTCTGCCAGGATGTTGATGATTATACTGGCAGTGGATGGGGCCAGTACTGCCTGACAGATCCTTGGAGACAGGAGGCAGCCTCCAGGCAGCGTGCCGAGTGCTCCCAAATCCTCCTTTTATTTATGGCTGACCCCCTGAGCCGCTTTTACCACAGATCGCAGGCTATGCTGTGGAGGAGATCCATCTCTACAGTGTTTGCCTGACAGCTGTGGCCATTTATAATTTTAAAATCTTCCAACATCTTCAGAGGGCACACCTAACTATCCTAAGGTGTCCTTGTGTTCTCTTCTTGCAACAGTAGAACCCACCGATATTGGTGGGACTGCTGACAGGACAATGCTGCAGGCCATCCCACTGCCCAGCCAAGTGCATGTCACATCCACTGTTGTAAATTGGACAGGGCTCCCAGGTAAGGCCTCCTAAATGGTTGCCACCCAGTAAGGTTGTACAGGCGTCTTGATTATCAACCGATTATCACCAGAAGGGCGAGGACCTGCTTTTGGTCATGACCTCTGAAAATCTGTTAGTGGTTAAGTTCTGTCCCAAGAGCCTCATAATCCATTCATAATCCAAGTCATTAAATTTACTCCATTTACTTCTACTGAAATTTTTGTTACATCATGGGAAACTTTCTTGGATGTCTAAATGATGTTGCAGTTGAAAAATGTTTTCCCTTACAAGGACATGAAGGAAGAAACAAGTTTAATGTTTGAGAAATGGAAAGTTTTTTGTGACCTTTTGGAGACATTTTAAGGAGGGAAGGAAAGGTTTTAACCATGGCCTGATTTTGTTTTATTTACAGTGGATGGAAGTTCGGTTCAACACTCTGGCAAAATGCCCACACTGCAAAAGAATGTAAGTTCAAATTATTTTATGGCAGATCGTTATTTTTTTCCTGTATACTTTGCATTTAAGGGTTCAGGGTCTTTTCAAAAACAGTTTTGTAAGAATGTGAACAATTTTATTGTTTACTGATGAAGGCTATTCACTCACTTTATGTATGAAAGATATACTTCTACGTAATGGGATTTGGCCATTAAGATTGCCAAATGTGCCAAAACGACACTTCTGCCTCTTTGGAATAAGAACATAAATAGGAGCAGGAGTAGGCCATCTAGCCCTTCGAGCCTGCCCCACCATTCAGTAAGATCATGGCTGATCTGAAGTGGATCAGTTCCACTTTCCCGCTTTCTCCCCATAACCCTTAATCCCCCTGTCTATCAGAAACCTATCTACCCGTGACTTAAATATATTTAGCGAGGTAGCCTCCACCACTTCAACAGGCAGAGAATTCCAGAGATTCGCCACCCCTTGAGTGAAGAAGTTCCTCCTCAACTCTGATCTAAACTGCCCTCCCCCCTTGAGGCTGTGTCCTCTAGTCCTGTTATCCTTTCTAAGCAGGAAGAATCTCTCTACCTCTACCCTGTCTATCCCCTTCATTATCTTATACGTCTCTATAAGATCCCCCTCATCCTTTGAAACTCCAACAAGTACAGACCCAGTCTATTTAGTGTCTCTTCATAGGCCAACCCCCTCATCACCAGTATCAGCTGAGTGAACCTCCAAGGCCAATATATCCTTCCGCAAGTGAGGCAACCAAAACTGCACACAGTACTCCAGCTGCGGCCTCACCAGTACCCTGTATAGTTGCAGCAAGACCTCCTTACTTTTATATTCTATCCCCCTCGCCATAAAGGCCAACATTCCATTCGCCGCCTTGATCACCTGCTGCACCTGCAGACTGGGTTTTTGCGACTTGTGCACAAGGACCCCCAGGTCCCTCTGCACCGTAGCATGTTGCAGCTTTTTGCCTTTTAAATAATAATCCCTCCTACTATTATTTCTGCCAAAGTGGATAACCTCTCACTTGCTAACATTAAACTCCATCTGCCAGGTCCTCGCCCACTCGCTCAGCCTATCCAGATCTCTCTGCAGACTTTCAATGAGACAGGAGGCTAGTCAATATTTTGTTAACATTATTTCACACTTCTGAGCTTTGATGGTTTTGAATAATGATTTTTCAAAAGAAAAAATATGATACTTTCATTGTGCATTGCAAAGCTTATTGTGTGGTAAATGAAATGCTGTTAACGGGGTTTGCAAGGTGACAGGGTATCACCGAAACTTCAGAATGCAGGACACTCAAAGCCATTTGAAGTCAAGATAATGGTTGGAATCGAGTCTTCACAGGTAATCATGTATTTACAGGTACAGCATCTTTGTAGAAACTTGATGTCTGTCAATATGCCTGATCGTCTTGGAAATCCTCCCTAATTTGTGCATTCTGACCATTATGTTGCAATTGTCTTTGCCCATATATGCCATGTTTCTGAACCCAACTCTCCACTCACCTGATGAAGGAGCAGCACTCCAAAACCATATGATTACAATTAATCCTGTTGGGCTTTAACCTGGTATTGTGAGACTTCTTACCGTGCCCACCCCAGTCCAATACCGGCATCTTCACATGGCTACCATCAACACTGCAAACTGCTGGCAAAGTATACAGGGGGTGGACTGTGTGGTAGATCCTAAATGAATATTTCTCATTTGTACTTACTGTTGAGAAAGGCATGGATGTTAGGGAACTTGGGGAAATAAATAGTAATATCTTGAGAGTATATGTTACAGAGGAGGTAGTGCTGGAAGTCTTCAAGTTCATCAAGGTAGATAAATCCTGGGACCTGATGAAATGTATCCCAAAACGTTGTAGGAGGCTAGGGAGGAAATCACAGGTTCCCTAGTGGAGAGATTTGAATCATCGACAGCCACAGGTGAGGCGCCTGAAGATTGGAGGGTGGCAAATGTTGTACCTGTGCTTAAAAAGAGCAGGGAAAAGCCTGGGAACTACAGGCCGGTGAGCATCACATCTGTCGTGAGGTAGGTATCCTGAGATAGGATCTACAGGAATGTAGAGAGGCAAGGACTAATTAGGGACAGTCACTATGGCTTTGAGTGGAAAATCAGGTCTCTCAAATTTGAGTTTTTTGAAGGGGTAACCAAGAAGCTAGATGAGGGCAGTGCAGTCAACGTTGTCTGCATGGACTTTAGCAAGGCCTTTGATAGGGTGCCACATGGTAGGTTGTTGTATAAGGTTAAATCTCTCAGGATTCATGGTGATGTGGCCAATTGGGTACACAATTGGCTTGATGACAGAAGTCATAGTGTGGCTGTAGAGGGTTGTTTTTCAAACTGGAGGGCTGTGACCAACAGTGTGCCTCAGGGATCAGTGCTCCCTAGCCTCCCATAACGTCTTGGGATACACTTCGTCAGGTCCCAGGATTTATCCACTGTTATTTGTCATTTATATTAATGATTTGGATGAGAATTTAGGAGGCATGCTTAGTTAAGTTCGCAGACGGCACCAAGATTGGCGTAGTGGAAAGTGAAGAAGATTATCTAGGATTGCAACGGGATCTTATCAATTGGGCCAGTGGGCTGATCAATGGCAGATGGCGTTAAATTTAGATAAATGTGAGGTGATGCATTTTGGTATTTGTTTTTTACTGGGGCAGGACTTCTCAGTTAATGGTGGGGCATTGGGGAAAGTTACAGAACAAAGGTTCATAGCTCTTTGAAAACGAAGTCACAGCTGGCAGGTGGGGAAGAAGGCATTTGGCCTGCTTAGTTTCATTGGTCAGAATATTGGATATAGGAGTTGGGATGTCTTGTTGCAGTTGTAGAAGACATTGGTAAGGCCACACTTGGAATACTGTGTATAGTTTTGGTCTATTTTAGAAAGGATATTCCTAAACTAGAAAGAGTGCAAAGATTTAGTAGGATGCTACTGGGACTTGATGGATTCAATTATAAGGAGAGGCTGTATAGAGTGGGACTTCTTTCCCTGGAGCATAGGCAGAGGGGTGATCTTACCGAGGTCTATAAAATAATGAGGGACATAGATAAGGTAGAGACAGTCGATATCTTTTCCCAAAGATAGGGAAGTCTAAAACTAGAGAGCGTAGGATTAAGGTGAGAGGGGAGAGATAGAAAAATGTCCAGAGGGGCAGTTTTTCCAGATAGAGGCTGATGAGTGTCCAGAGCGAGCTGTCAGTGGTAGTAGTAGAGGGGGTACAGTTTTGTCTTTTAAAAAAGCAGTTAGACAGTTACATGGGTAAGATTAGTGTAGAGGGATATGGGCCAAACGTGGGCTATTGGGATTAGCTTAATTGTAAAAACTGGACAGCATGGACAAGTTGGGCCAAAGGGCCTGTTTTCCTGCTGTAATCCTCTATGACTCTGAATGAAGCTCCCTGCCTCCTCTCCTACTAACCACCATGGGATCAGCCCTACATGGTCCTGTTTTGGAGGGCACCCTGTCTAACTGACTGTCTTCCAAGCGTGGAATCTGTCAGTATCAAAAGCACACATCGTGGAATTAATACAGTATGAGGAAAAAAAACCTCAGGGTTTCCTGTCCAAAACTGTACATCCCCACCCTTCTCATCTATCCAGATCTCACTTAAGGAGTGACTTTTTTGATACCACATTCTGAACGTTCCCATGTGGCACAGTTCCATGTTTGACAATACTTTGTAGTTTCCTGTTATTGACATTACAGTGAAACTCTACAAACTAACAACTTAGAAAGAAGTTCTTTCTCCTGGGATTGGACCCTTACACAGTTCTGTCACTGATATAAAGGTCACTATGGATGCTGGGTAAAAAGATAATGATTACAGAAAAAAACAGTAACTGCCACTTTGGTGGAGGAAGGATTTGGGAATTGGGGATCAGGTGTGGGTTAGAGGAAAGAAAAACTGCATGATCAGGTGTTGGGGAGAGCACAGAAACTGCATGATGGTGTGAGTCAAATTGTGTGAGGTGCTTGAGTTACGGAGGGAGGAGGACTGAACTGGAGCCTCAGATGAAGAGAATGGTTTTTCCCTTTTTGGATTTGTCCCTGTATTTTTTTTGGCTGTTGTTGGGTTTTTCCCTCTTGGCCTGTCCAAAGAGGCCTCCTGGTCCATGAAACTTGTCTCTCAATATAGTTTGAAACCACAAAAATTTTCAACCACAAGAGACCCGATTTTTATGGGGTAATTCCAGCAACATTTGGAGAAGTCATATGGTCAGGATATCACATGTTCAATCCTGGGGGAAGCCTTCCACTGGAATTGGCAGCCCTACCTATCAGCAATACTAATGTGCTGTTTAAAAAACCCCTGCCAGTGCAAGAACACCTTAAGCGTTAACCAGCTGCAGCAAAGGGAGGGTGAGTTCCTGGACAGAAACCTACAGGATTTTAATTCCATCCTCCTCACCCCTGAGCAATTTGGTTGAAATCTATTAGCCACTGGAGCCCTACAGCCAGCTTGCCACGTGAAGGGTGAAAACAGAACCGAGCATCAAGATGTTCCTCCCTCAATGCAAAAGGGCCAGGCGGGGTGGTAATGAACTAGGAAATCCAACCGCAGAAAATGTACTGAAATCACACTCTCCGGAAGGGCTCCTGAATTTGTCAATTTCAGGTGAGGTTGGATTAAAAAAAAATGGGTTTACTTCCCCCAGAGAGTGAAAGGGGTCTGGAATTCTATCTGATGAATGGCAGAGGCAGAAACCTTCATGCATTTAAAAAGTATTTGGGTATGCTCCTGAAAATGCCCCAACCTACAAGTCTACAGACAAAGCTGGAAAGTGTAATTAAGCTGAAACTTTAAACTTTCTATTCAGACGTTACTGTAGCTCCCATGTGAGTAATGAAGGAGCACAGAGAAAATTGCTGTTGAACCTTGGCCTGGATTGCTGTCTTAACATAGAGCACTACAGCACAAACAGGCCCTTCGGCCCACAAGTTGCGCCGATCATATCCATACCTACCAGGCCATAGAACTATCTGTAACTCCCAATCCCATTAAATCCCATGTATTCATCCAGAAGTCTTTTAAAAGACCTCAGCGAGTTCGCCTCCATCACCACTGATAGCCTCTGAGAATCCACCCTATCTATTCCCCTCAACATTTTATAAACCTCTATCAGGTCGTCTCTCAACCTCCGTCTCTCCAGGGAGAAGAGACCTAGCTCCCTCAACCTATCTTCATAAGGCATGCCTCCCAATCCAGGCAACACCCTTGTAAATCTCCTCTGCACCCTCTCAATAGCTTCCACGTCCTTCCTGTAGTGAGGTGACCAGAACTGCGCACAGTACTCTGTCAAGGGTCTTATAAAGTTGCAGCATTACCTCCCCACTCCTAAACTCAATCCCTCAATTAATGAAGGCCAGTACACCACATGCCTTCTTGACCACATCCTTCACCTGCGAGGCCAGTTTGAATCCTGTGGACCTGGACCCGGACCCCAAGGTCCTTCTGCTCCTCAACACTGCTAATATGCCTACCCTTGATATTGCACTCCTTCATCCCATTGGTCCTGCCAAAATGGACCACTACATATTTATCCGCGTTGAAGTCTATCTGCCACTTCTCCGCCCAGCGTTGCATCCTATCTATGTCACGCTGTAACTTCTGACATCCCTCCAGACTATCCACAACACCACCAACCTTCCTGTCATTGGCGAACTTACTAACCCATCCCTCCACTTCCTCATCCAGGTAATTTATGGAAATGACAAACAGCAAGGGTCCTAGAACAGATCCCTGGGGCACTCCACTGGTGACCGACCTCCATGCGGAAAAAGACCCATCCACAACCACACTCTGCCTTCTGCAGGCAAGCCAGTTCTGGATCCACAAGGCCAAAGCCCCTTGGATCCCATGCCCTCTCACCTTCTTGAAGTCTTGCATAGGGGACCTTATCTTGGCAGCCTTGCTGAAGTCCATGTAAACCACATCCACCGCTCTTCCTTCGTCAATGTGTTCAGTTACATTTTCAAAGAACTCAACTAGGCTCGTAAGGCACGACCTACCCTTGACAAAGCCGTGCTGACTATTTTTGATCATTCTAAACTTCTCTAAATGCTCATAAATCCTGTCCCTCAGACTCCTCTCCATCAACTTACCAACCACTGAGGTCAGACTCACTGGTCGGTAATTTCCCGGGCTATCCCTGTTCCCTTTCTTGAAAATAGGAACCACATCTGCAATCCTCCAGAACCTCTCCTGTCACCATCAATGACGCAAAGATCATTGTCAGGGGCTCTACAATCACTTCCCTCACCTCTCACAGTAACCTGGGGTACATCCCATCCGGTCCCAGCGACTTATCTATCTTGATAGTTCCAACACATCCTGTTTGTTAACGTCCACATACTCAATCTTTTCAGTCCACCGCAAACCTGCAGTACAACCTCCCAGCACACTTTCCACCGTGAATACCGAGGCAAAGTACTCGTAAAGCACCTCTGCCATTTCTTCCGGTTCCACACAGACTTTCCCCCTTCATCTTTTATAGGTCCTATACCTTCACTTCTCATCCTCTTACGCTCTACGTATTTGTAGAATGGCTTGGGATTCTCCTTAATCTTACCCGCCAAGGCCTTCTCATGACCCCTTCTGGCTCTCCTAATTTCCCTTTTTAAGCTCCTTTCAACAAGCCTTATACTCCTCTAGATCCTTAACATCTCTTAGCTCTCTGAACCTTTTGTACACCTTTCTTTTCTTCCTGACTAGGTTCATCACAACCTTCGTACACCACGGTTCCCACGACTCATCGGAACGTTGTGCAGAGCACCAGACAAACATTCCTTGAAAATCCGCCATCTTCCTTCAGTACTTTTCCCCAAGAACACCACCTTCCAGTTTACTCGTCCAAATTTCTGCCTGATGTCTTCATATTTCCCCTTACTCCAGATAAGCATCTTCCTAGCCTGCCTGATCCTATCTCTTTCCAATGATATCGTGAAGGAGATAGAATTAGGATCTCTATCGCTGAGATGCTCTCCCACCGAGAGATCTGACACCTGTCCTGGTTCATTAGCCAGCACCAGGTCAAGTACAGCCTCTCCTTTCATAGGCTTATCCACATGTTGTGTCAGGAAACCCTCCTGAACACACCTGACAAACTCCTCCCCATCCAAACCCCTTACCCTAGGGATATTCCAGTCGGTGTTTGGGAAGTTAAAGTCTTCCATCACGACAATTATGTTATTACTACATCTCTCTAGGACCTGTTTCCCTATCTGCACCTCAACTTCCCTGTCACTATTGGGCGGCCTATAGAAAACACCCAGCAAAGTTATCGACTCTTTGCTGTTCCTAACTTCCACCCACAGAGACTCCGTAGACAATCCCTCCACAGCATCCTCCTTCTCTGCAGCCATGACACTGTCCCTGACCAACAGTGCCACTCTGCCACCTCTTTTGCCTTCCTCCCTATCCTTCCTGAAACATCTGAATCCTGGCACCTGAAGTACCCAGTCCTGTCCCTGAGACATCCAAGTCTCCGTTATGGTCATCACATCACATTCCCAAGCAGCAATCCATGCCCTAAACTCATCCACTTTATCCGCTACACTCTTGGCGTTAAAATAAACACACCTCAGACCCTCTGGGCGCTTCCCTTATCCATCACCCATCTAACCTCCCTCTCATAGTGTCTACAGTCCTTCTCTACTTGGGAGCTAACCTCCTCGCTCTCAGTCACCTCAACTCGATTCCCTCCCCCCCCAACCTTTCTAGTTTAAAGTCCCTTCTTCTATGATGTTGTAGGAGAGCCTTAACACACTCAAACAAAGCACCAAGCCACCTGCTTGTCAATGGCTGACTCCTCCTCTGCAGTATTTAAACTTTTAAACCTATCTGATTTCCTGGAGTAACCAAAATGATTTCTTTCCTCTGGTCTGCCCCATTCAACATACGCAGCTCTCGTTTCAAAAAAAAATCTCAAAGCTCCATTAACCAGCTCTTGTAATGACTTCCTCAGCCACCACAATTGGTCTTAATCAAGGATCAGGCCAGTTGCCCTAGTAAACATGGCGAGCACCACAGCCAGTATCTGGAAACTGACCTGCTGACAGTATCAGTATTTTTGTGTCCTTTTGGTCTCTGTTCCTGCCATTTTCAGATCCTAGAAATTGAGCCCTTTATGATGTCCAGAGTGCTAAAAGGGAGCAGATACAATTAAAATGTGGTAAAGTTTGTGCTCAACTGAAACTAAATTTGCGTGACTAAGTTGTTGCCGAGTATCATCACAGATGATTGTTGATGGCAATCAGTAGGTTTTCTCATCTCATCTCTCCAGCCACCACTTGCTCTGCTTCACTCGTGCTCTATAAGTCCTCACTTCCTTCAAACATAACATTAGAAATGGCACAAGGAGTAAACCGCGTAGCCTGACGAGTCTGCTTCACCATTCTGTCAGATAATGGATTTTTTTCTGCCCCAACTACACTTCCCTGCACACCTTGATTCCCTGAGAGATCAAAAAATCTATTTATCCCAGACTTGATTATAATTGATGACGGAATATCCACAACTCTCAAGGAGAAAATTCAAAAGATTCACAAGCCTTCAGCCCAGTCCTATTTGTTTAATGCATTATCCTGAGGCTGTGAGACCAGATAACCAAGCCAGGGGTAACAACCGCCGAGTGGAACCGATCAACCCCTTTCACAATTTTATATGTTTACATGAGATCATTCCTCATTCGTCTAAATTTCTGAGAATATAAGTCCAATTTACTCAATCTCTGATAATCGTCTCCATGTAGGAAACAATCCAGTGAACCTTCACTCTATCAGTTCCAAGGAAAATACATCCTTCCTTAAACATGAAACCCAAAACTGCACTGTTTGAGGTGTAGTCTCACCAAAGCCCAACACAATTGTAGCAAAATTTCCTTGTTGTAGTTCAATCTCTTTACAATAAAGTCCAACAGGTCTTCTATCTTAATTGGTTTCTGTATCTGCATACTAAATTGTGTTCCATGTATGAATAGGTTCAGAGAGACTTTTACAAGCTTCATGCGTTTTTAAAAAAAAATGTTGTTTCCCTATTCTTATTGCCAAAGTGAATGACCTGACTTCCTGGCATCATACCCTATCTGGCATCTTGCTGCCTACTACTGTACTGTGTGTGTCATGCTGAAAAGGGAGACATGTTGTCAAAGCTTTTTGACTTGCACTCATCAGGACAAATGCAAGAATGGCAAATTTTAAAGAGCATAATTTATACATGAGAGAAGGATACTGATTGGTTAACAAGTCATTGATCGGCCAA
The DNA here is from genome assembly GCF_965287045.1 of Carcharhinus amblyrhynchos. Lineage (NCBI taxonomy): Eukaryota > Metazoa > Chordata > Chondrichthyes > Carcharhiniformes > Carcharhinidae > Carcharhinus > Carcharhinus amblyrhynchos. Next base: position 85,648,768 of record NC_137331.1, on the reverse strand, counting down.
GCTGTTGGGTTGGAGAAAGCCATGAGAAAACTATACTGTAAGCAACCCTTCAGTGTTCTAAATATATGTTTCAATGCTAGATGATTGGCCTTGTCAGCAATCTTGCAACTAAGGCCCCAGCTATTTGTTCACTTTGCAAGCTGGATGCAGGAATGGAGTAAGTCAAAGCTATCCGGTGGAACATTTTCTATGCTGATCAGATCATTGGCCATTGTGTATTTTCTAAACTGCAACTGGGCCAGGGACCTCATTTTTGGACTAGAAAAGTGCCTTGTTAACTTTAAATTAGCCGACAAAGGCAAAGTATCTGAAAAGTTTGAACAACAGGTTGAGCAAGGCATGTCACTCAACTATAATGCAGTGGCTGCACAACTGGTACTTTTCACTAATAAGATGCTGCCGTCAATCCAAAAAGATGTCCTGCCATTACAAAATTGAGCCAATTTGTTTACTAATTTCAGTGCCAATGCATTGCCAGGTAGATAGGCTGTACACCCCAATGATTAAATAAACAGTATGTTTCTTTGGTTGTTAGTAGCAGGCAGATCAGTCTGTACTCAGCCAGCCCATGCTTGCAAAACTCAAAAAAAAAGTCTGCTGTTAGATATGTTTTTTTTCAATTGGGCAACATTTGTTGAACAACCCTGAGTGTGTCAGCAACCTACGTTAACAACCAGTTTAAGATAATCAGTAGGGCTTGTAATATGGTTCATTTACCCTTGCAAGAAGTGAGATACATTCATACACAGCGATCGTTCTCCGAAAACAAAAGGAATATGTTCAACCTTGTGCCGCCTTTGAATTACTGGGGAACTTGATGAGCCTATAGATCTCCATTGCTTTTTCCACGGCAGTGCATTGACAATTCAGAATGGACTTGCTAACCAATCTGTCCCCTTTTCACCTGCATTATAAATTGTTCTGATCATTAATCTTGCAGTCCCAGTTCCTAATCTCCTGCTTCCCTGCACTCAGATCAAGCACTTTCCAAAAAGAGAAATTGAGTGACTATCTTCTCTGGATTGATTGTGTGCCATTTGCCAATTGCTCATAAGAATGGATGTGATCATGGCGTACGTTACTTGACTACCGATGTAGTGTGATAGTGCCAGAAAAGATGAAGAGATTACCACCCCCTCTTTTAAATGGTGACAGTCGAAGAAAGAAATCATTAAATGTGACTTGGGGATTTTGTATTATGGCAAAATGGTGCTGCTAATATTAATGGGAGATTCACCAACTAGATGTGTGATTTTTGTAAAAGGAATCCTTATGTATTAAAATTGTTTTTCTTTACTTCTTTGCCACAATGTCACAGTAACCTACTGCTGGGATAACAGATGCAACATAAGCATCTCTATTTTGGTTTCTTTTTAGATCGTCTGTTGGCAGTGCATTGCCTCGAAGGCGTTGCTGTGCATATGTTACTGTTGGAATGATATGTGTTTTCATTGGAGTTGGTTTAACTGTAAGTAGAACTTAATCGTATTGTAGACATAAAAGCAGTATTGATTCTGAAAACACTTGTGTTTTGGCTGCATTTTGCAATGGTGGAGCAGTGGCACTTGCCATTGACTTCAATCTGTGGCCTGGTCATTTCCCCGATGCCAGTTCAGGGGAAATCCAGGTGATTAATAGCGGTGATTTCATTGGTAAGCAGCCTATCATATTGAATTATTTTCATATTGAAACAGGAAGTAAAACCCAAAGATTCACTTCCGTTTTAATTTTTAACTTTTACGGGTAGTAAATGAGTGGGACATAAACATGAAACTAAAGTCGAACTTGAAAAAGTTACAAAGCAGTTTGATATTTTAAAATACGTATTTTTCATCATCGTGGAGCAGTTTGACATTCAACAAATACAAATTTACTCTTTCAGGGCCAGCAAGGGTGTTGAACAGTAATTATGAACTAAGTGTGCAGTTAAAACCTACTTACAAGGGGTATTACAGCAAGACTGACCCTTTGGTTGTGGAGACATGTTTTGATGCATGAATGGCCACAGGTCAATTGTTTTTTTTAGAAGAAATCTGATTTTCTTCTGCTTCTGATCCCGTGCTATTTTCCTCGGGCCTTGTTTGCGGGTCATGGATGCCTAGTGTGCAAAACGAACTCCTGTCCCCACTGAGATTGGGTTCCCCATTTTCAATGGGGCGGGACAAAAATCACATTTCCTCATTTTCACCTGGCGGTGCCAGGTTTTGTAAGATCACTAAAAGCATGCCAAGCTTAAGCATTTATGAAGAAAGGCTCCTGCTGAGGAGTCCGGAACATTTTGAAAGGCAAGTATAAAATCTTTGAACATCCTCAAACGACAGTCAGCTGCTGTCCTGTAATATAGAAATGTTTTTGATGCAGTGATTCATGCAAATGTAAGTTGGCCCCTACATTGACCAGTGTTTTGTAATCATTCACATGCATTTCAGTACTTTTCCAAGTACCATGCTAAAAATGTAAAAAAAAACTCTGCTGCAGGCATGTGTTTGTGCTCTGATTTAACTGGACTGGCAGATTTGGCTTTTTATAAAACCCTGCTTGTAAAAGTAGAAAAGTGGTCTGCATCTGCTCTTCCACCAGTGATTTCCAGGCACACTGCTTTGAAATGGAAATGGATATCTGTTCTGTTAAGAGTTATGACACCGTTATGAAATCTTGGCTAGATTTCAGAAACTTCTACTCAGCCGGTGGCCATATTGTTGCAAGAACTATTGAATATTTTACAAGCATTATTATGCAGAAAGCAACACAGTGTGCCTTTGGTGTGGTTCCTTACTTGTTTTACACAGCTAATAGGCCCTTTCAAAACTTTTCTTTGGCTTGGGTTTTTTGATCCAGTATCAGTGATAGTGAGTTTGAACTTGGGTTTTCTAAATTGTTAGCAGTTTAATGTTTTCCCAATAATTTTTAAATAATTCCCATTGTTATTGCATGACTCTTGAAAACCATACATAGTGTACACTGGAAGAGTAGCCATGCAGGTTACTTGAGGATCATGGGGAATGTTGTGTAGCAGTGGAACATGTGAGAGGAATGGGGTGACATGGAGGCTTGATTTTGGGGCAGCACTCCCACTAAGCACATATGGCCATGCAGCATTTCAAAGTGCTACTCACATGCGAATGGTTAAATGAGGTTTACTGTCACTCTAATCCATGAGCAAAGAACTGATGGATTCCCCAAGAACGTGAAATAAACAGTAGAGAGCCAAGCTGGACAAGAATAGTTGAGTAGAATCAACAGCTGAAATTTACTCATCAGTTCCTGAAGCCCAAAGTTTCTTCTGCATTTGTTTTTCCTGCATCCTGCTTCCCTCCCAGTTGTCTGCGCTGTTGCTTGTTACCCTACTGCCCACTGCCTCCCTCCGTGACCCTTTCATTTGGTGATCCTTCTGCTTGCCACTTCATGCTCACTGCTTTCCTCCCCAACCTTCCTACATTGAGCCACTCTCATTTTCTCACAGGGCAGGTGACAGGGTAACCTGGCAGGCTGGGAGTGGTCCTTAATAGAAACAGATATTGTTGGAAAAACTTGACTTGAATTATTCTACGAATTCAATTTCTGTCAAATGACTAAAATACAAGCTACAATATAAAAATTAGCAAGTGTCTCTAGTGTTTGGTGGTATAGTGGCTATAGTATTGAACTTAAAATCTCAAGACAAAGTTCAAATGCAAACATAATTTGCAATTCAATGAAGCACATTATTAGTTTATATTGGTGCTTCTAATATCTCACTCACAACTGCATCTACCAAAGTGACTATACTTATTATTTGTTTTTAACTTGGAACATGTCCCAAGTGATAAGCAAACATTTTTTGTTGTTAATTAAGGTAACCATTGAGTTTAAACTAGATGACTTTAATAAGCTTACACACAGCCTCGAGTGTATTTGGTTCGTTAGTCCCATATGTACTCTGATAATGCACCTCCAGCATAATCCATTATTTAGTTGCAGTGACTTGCTTGTGTAAACACTGAAAATCAATGCTAAATCATTGGCAGTGAAAAAAATAATGAACGTTGAAATTTCACTAGTTGCAACTAAATGCCCTATGACCCCATTATGTTTCATATAATCAACCAGATGACACAATGCTCCAGCATCATTCTACCTTTTGACAGGATACATACCCTCCTTTTTAAGAGGACAACTTTTGTCTCCCTCCAAGACTGTTCCAGGAAACCACTACAGTCTGGAATACAAATTTCTTCTAATCTTAATCGTTATTTATGTTCCACTTATAAACATTATTTAATTTGAACATCAAACTGAATGACACATCTATGTGGCCTACACCTTTCAGAATTTTGAACGCTTGAATCACCTTTCTCTTTTTTCTCTTGATCCAGTGTAAGCACATTGGCGGCAGTGTTAATAATTGTAATGCCTTGTATTAACGGGGCATCAATGACTTCAAAATAGAATCATTATATCCCTTTACCTTTGCAGTTGACTATATTTTAAAACAAACTTAATACAGGCACCCAGAATTGTTTAATTTGGTAAGCCACTTTAAAGATGAAAATCAGGTTTTACTAAGTGAAGGGAGACAATCTCTCAGGATTACCTAGAGCATACAGCAAAGGAACAGGCCATTTGGCCCAGCAATCTATGCTGGTGTTCAAGTTCCATTAGAGCTCCCTCCTATCTATATTCATCTAAAATCTACCATTGTAATCCACTATTCTCTTCACTGTCACAAGCTTGACGAGGTTCCTCTTCGGTCCATCCATATTATTCATTTCAACCACTCTCCGAGCGCAAGCAAGAACTTTCTTCTGAATTCTCCATTGCACGTTTTGGTAAATTGATGTCTTCTAATTGTGCTGTTCCCCAGAAATGGGAAGATTCTTGCCGCTGTATTAAAACCTTCCATAATTTTATGGATCTCTATTAGGTCACCCCAGCCTGTTCTTCATTTCCTAATTATGTATATCTACACATTGTGGTTTTGATCATTAATGCTATGTAAACAGTAATGCTCTCAGCATCGATCCCGTTTCCCATTCCCCTCCTCTGCCACTCCACTCTTTATTCCCACCATTCTGTCATTCTTTGACCTCATTTATTAATCTATTCTAAAGCATCTTACCAAAGGTCTTCTGAGATTCAAATACGTTACATCTTTATCATTACCTGCTCCCTCTGTTGTCACCTCAAAACATTTAAAAAGGCTGGCCAAGCAAGATTTTCCCTTTTGAAATATAGGAGCAGAATTAGGAGCAGAAGCAGTCCTTTGGCTCTTCAAACATGTTCCTCTTCTGGCTGATCTGATTATGGCATCATTTCACTTTTCTACCAGCCCCCTTGACTCCCTATTTGATCAATGACCAATCTGTCACTGCTTTCTGGGGAAGAATATTCCACAAACTGACGACTCTGAAATAAAAAATATTATCCTCATTTACAACTTCAGTGGAAGACCCCTTATTTTTAAACTGTTCCCAGTTTTAGCCTTTCTCACAAGGGTAAACATCCTTTCAGTATCTACACTGTCATGGGCACGCGCAGGATCTTATGTCAGTAAGATCCCCCCTCAGTCTTTGAAACTCCAGTGGATTCAGGCCCAACCTGTTTAACCTTCCTTCATAATATAACCTCTTCATCACAGGAATCTATTGAGTGAACTTTCTCTGAAGTGCTTCTAACGCAATCGCATTTGTAAGAAAAAAAAACTGTACACCATGCTCCAAATGTGGTTTTTGTAATGCAGGGTATAATTGTAGCAAAACCTCCTAACTTTCATATTCCATTCACCTTGCAATAAATGCCAGAATCCCATTTGCCTTCCTAATCATTGCTACGCCTCATCTAACTCTTTTTGAATCATGTGCCAGGGCACCCAGATCCTTCTGTATCAGAGAGTTTGGCGATCCCTTTGCATTTCAATAATGTACTGCTTTTCTGTTCTTACCACCAAAGTGGAAGAGTTCTTATTTTCCCACATTATACCCCATTGTCTATTATCTATCTGTCTATTAACCTGTTCAAATCCCTTTGTACACCTTATGGGTGGGATTTTCCCACCGCACTTGCCCCAAGTCTGGAAAATCCTATCCAAGATTATTGGACCATTGCATGGTCTGTGTCCTGCCCGCTACGATTCCCATGGTGTGGGACTGGAAAATTCCACCCCTTGTCTTTGCAATTGGCTTTCCTACCTGTCTTTGTGTTATCTGTAAATTTAGCAACCATATATTTGGTCCTTTCATTCAGATCATTTTGAGGTCCCAGCACTTCACTGGTTATAGCTTATCAGCCCAAAAATGACCTATTCATCTGTACTCTTTGCTTCCGCTTAGCTAATCATCTATCCATGAGCTCTTATTTTGTGTAGTAACCTTTGATGTGACACTTTATCAAACAGATTTTGTAAATCCAAATACCCAACATCTGAAGGTTCCCCTTTGCCCTGTTACTTGTGACTTCCACAAAGAACTCTAATAATATTAAAATAATCAAACATGATTCCCCTTTCACACAATCAAGTTGACACTGCCTGATAGCATGGTGCTGAGAAAATTTTTAATGCAAAAACCTCCTTAATAGATTCTAGTATTTCCCCTCTCAAATGTTAGACTAACTGACCTGTAGTTACCTGGTTTCTGTCTTTTTCCTCTTTCAATTGAGGAGTTACATTTGCTATTTTCTGATCTGATAAATCTTTTTCAGAATCTAGGAAAATTTGAAAAATTACAATTGGTGTCTATAGTACTCACTTCTTTAAGATCCTTGGATGAAGTCCATCTGCTCCTAGTGACTTGTCAACCTTTGTTCTAATTGTTTTCTCAGTACCCATGAGTACATAGTGTCCACATTCATCATTATTTTTCCTTCCTGGATGATTTATTCTCCTTCAGTAGGAAACTCATTATTTTGCCTGCAACCAAAAATAAGTTGTCAGGTCTGTAATATCCTAGGCATGATCTGTCCCTCTTCATAAAGAAAGGAATTTTGCTATCCACCAGTCTACTGGGACTGCACCTTTATAGAATTTTTTATTCTATAAGTACATAAAAAGAAAGGAACAGGCAGAAACCATTTAGCCCTTTTGAGCTTACTCTGCCATTCAATCATGGCTGATCTACTTCAACATCATTTTCTTGCACTATCTCCATATCCCTTGATGATTTTGATGCATAGAAATCTGTTAAATATATATAGTATTGCCTCTGCTGTAATTCCCCTTGATACTTTTAAATGCATAGAAGCAATCCATCCAGACTAGGGATTTTATTCTGAGTTTGATTTGTTTATTCAATATATCCCCTTTTGTTTTAAATGCTTTCACATCATTGCAAATCTTGTTATTTAAAGTCATGTCTATATCCTATCTGGTAAAGAAGAAAATGATGATTTAACATTTCTGTGAACTCTGTCATTACCTGTGGTATTATTCTTTCTACCTCTTAATACAGTAGCTGTCAAACTTTTTTTCAGGTGACCCACTTTAACCAAATGGTTCACTTATGCCAATTGTAGATACACGTCACACTGCCTTGTGAACATAATGTGTACTGAAGAGACAAAATGTATATCAGTTACCCAGTGAAAAATGATCAGGGAGTCTTTGCAAACTCAATATAGGTGGCCTAATCTTTTACATCCTGTGGCCCACCCGAGGGTCATGGTCCCCAAACTATTGTCTTAATAGCTCGGTTCACATCAGAGCTTTCCCTTTTTAGTGAGGTGCCTGGAAAAAAAGAACTATGAAATTAAATAATCAATAAACAGACGAGTTTTTTACCTTTTGAAAATATTTCTCTCCTAATCTCTTTAGATTCTCTTATCAGGTACTCCTCTGATACCTGTGTATTTAATGAATGTCCCTTTCCTAAGCTAGGCATCTTTGTTGCAATCTCTGAACCTGGTTTTCATTGTATTAATATCCTTCTCTCAAATTATCTTAAAACACATTATAACGTGGTCACTGTTGTCTAAGTGTTAGCCTAGCTTTAATTTTTCAGCTGCTGTAGTTTATTGTCCAATACTAGATCCAATAATGAATCTTCCCTTATTGGGCTCTTTTATATATTGGGTTAGAAAGGAATGCTGTACATTTTATAGAAACTCTTTTCCTTTTATCCACTTCACTTAATTTTTCTGCCAATTAATATTTAGGGTAGTTTAAATCCCCTTAGACATTCAATGTTTTTTTTACTCAATTTCCAAATATGTCTGCATATTTCATGCTTCACCTCCCTTATACTATAGATGTCTGTAGATTTCATCTTTTAGTGTGATTGATCTTTTATTATTTTTATCTGTATCCTTGTTGCTTCTATTTTTGTCTTACTAATGGCAGCATTACTTTGTCTACTGCCATTGTTATGCCTAATAAGTGCAGCTACTCCACCCCCTTGTTTTCCCCCTATATCTTTTCTAAATATGTTACACCTTATAATGTTTAATTCCCAGTCATGATTTTTAGATGTGTCTCCATAATCCCCATTATATCAGCTCACCTTTGTAGCTCCCCAGTTTTATAGGGAAACCGTATTGCTGTATAGATGTTGTAACTAATTATAATAGGAATTCCTCTCACTTCATGTTTAGTCATCTGTTTAGAAAATTGTTTAAAGTTTATATATTATTTATTAATCACAAGTAATACTTACACTAACACTGCAATGAAGTTACTGTGAAATTCCTCTAGTTGCCACACTTCGGCACCTGTTCGAGTCAATGCACCTGACCAGCATGTCTTTCAGACTGTGGGAGAAAACTGGACCACCTGGAGGAAACTCGCACAGACACGGGGAGAATATGCAAACTCCACACAGATATGACCCAAACCAGGAATCAAACCCGGGTTCCTGGCACTGTGAAGCAGCAGTGCTAACCACTGTGCCACCCTGCCACCATCTTTATTCCCTTTTCATCAATGTCCTCCTTTACTTTATTCTTGCCTGTGTTTCCATTCCCTTTTTGTTTATATTTGGGCTGCTTATATTTATCAATCTCTTCTCCTAGGTTACTAAATTAAAGATTTTACCATCTTCCTGTTTACCCTTTCCTTGAGGACATGTTAACATCACTACACAGTTTGAGGTAGTTGGACTTTTTAGCCTGGAAATTGGGTTGTAACAATATTTTTCATGTGTTGTTGATATGGGAGGGAATATGAGGTAGTTCATGCTTCCTGTGAATAAATTGAGGCCCAAGGCTTTTTGGATATTGAATCTGGCCTTACTTTATGCCCCTGGTGAAGAGTGTGTCAGTAAAGAGGACTCAAGTTTGGGCATCTTTTAGTGTTGTAAAAGATATCTAGATTCTGGAACTGGGGTTGGCATGGGGTATGGGCTGGAGCAGGGTGCAAATTAGGATCAGCAGTCTGGTCAAGTGAGTGTGATGGATTGGAATTGGAAGTTTTGGAAGGGGACAGTGTCAGGGTTTAAGAGTGGCTTATGATTCTGCTGGATCCATCTTCAATTAAGTTTCTTCATTACAAGCAGTTTCTAGGACCAATTTTGCTGAGTAACTGTACAAAGGACCTAGTGTCAAGCACAAGTAAAATGATGCCCCATATTTTCCCTTCTCCAATATTGCAATTAGTATATTTGCAGTTGGAATGTGCACATGTTTCTTACCTGCCGTATTGATGGCGACTCAGTACTCCATGCAACATACTTTGTACGTAATTTCCTATATGGGGAAGGTTGTTAGCAGTGATCATTTTACCTTTGGTACGCTGTCACATGCATTACATCATGACTATTTCATTTTCTTGCTTTTGTCACTAGGATTAAAAAAAAAATTTCTTTTGGTTGAAAGGAGTCTGACCAAACAATCTTTTATGTAGACAAACCTTTGCATTGATACATATTTTCCTGTCAGCTGTGTGCCCTTGTTTATAACAGATAGCTCTTTAAAAGTTAAACTCAGGGATAGTTCCTTGTTGGAGTTGCTTACTCGAGGGCGTATTGAAAACAAGGTTTCTGTATTGGATTAATTGCTGACCAATGGAGAGGTACTGCTGTCTGATTCCCTTATTGTAGTGTCCATTGATACATCTTGGGAAAAAAAAAGTTCAATCCTTAAAAATCACCAGATTTGGAACATCAGTAAGTTGGAGGTAATTTGAATTTCTGATAGTAAATGGAAGTCAATGGAAAAGAAAATGGATGGGTAATGGAAGGCCATAGTGTTACCATCAATTTCCTCTTAAGCTTGACTTTCGTTATTACTTCTGACTTTAATTTTTAATTTCTGTTCCCTGAAATTTGCATGTCTCACGTTAGATGTCTGGATCGTTCTTGTCAAAAGAACATAAGAATTAAGATTAGGAGTAAGCAAGTCTGTTCCTTTTGTACTCTTGGAAATTTTGGTTACAGTACAGGCCCTTCAGCCCTCAGTGTTGTGCTGAGTTATGCCCAATCCCAAGATCAAGCTGTCCCACTCCCTATAATTCTGGTGTGCTCCATGTGCCTATCCAGTAACCGCTTGAAAGTTCCTAAAGTGTCCAACTCCACTATCACAGCAGGGAGTCTGTTCCACACCCCAACTACTCCCCAAGTGAAGAATCTATCTCGGACATCCCTCCTATATCTCCACCATGAACCTTATAGTTATGCCCCCTACTAACAGCTACATCCACCTGAGGAAATAGTCTTTGCACGTCCATCTATTAATCCCTCTCATCAGCTTCAAGTCTGTTTTCCAAAAAGAAATTGCAAATTTCCTAAAAGGGTTCCTTATACTCAAGCTCATTATCTCTGCACTGTACTGCCTCAAGAGCAATAATATTTTTCCTATAATCAAATGACTAAACTTTTACACTGCACTGTTGAACAAGGATCTGAATGCCTTCTATAGCAACATTACATACTTGTTTTGTTAGTGTTTTATCCTTCTGCAATTGAAACCATTATGTATTTGCTTTCCTGTTAAACAGTGAAAAACTCTACAGATGTTTCATTTCCCTTTTTGATGTCCTTCATTATTAAGGAGACATCAAAACAGTGAGATTATGTTGCAGCTGTGTAAGGTGCTGATGAGGCCACACCTGGAGTACTGTATCATTTTAGTCTCCTTACTTGAGAAAGGATATACTGGCACTGGAGGGGGTGCAGAGGAGATTCATTAGGTTGATTCTGGAATTGAGAGGGTTGGCATATAAGGAGAAACAGAGTAGACTGGGGCTATACTCATTGGAATTCAGAAGAATGAGGGGAGATCTTATAGAAACATATAAGATTTTGAAGGGAATAGATAAGATAGAAGCAGGGATGTTGTTACTACTGGCAGGTGAAACTAGAACTAGGGGGCATAGCCTCAAAATAAGGGGAAGCAGATTTAGGTCTGAGTTGAGGAGGAACTTCTTCACACAAAGGGTTGTGAATCTGTGGAATTCCCTGCCCAGTGAAGCATTCAAGACTATCTCATTGAATGTTTTTAAGGCAAGGATAGATAAATTTTTGAACATTTAAAAGAATTAAGGGTTATGGTGAGCGGATGGGTAAGTGGAGCTGAGTCCATGAAAAGATCAGCCATGATTTTATTGAATAGTGGAACAGGCTCGAGGGGCCAGATGACGTATTCCTGTTCCTAATTATGTTCTTAAAACATTAAACATTTGTTCACATTTTGCACCAGTATTATTTTTGTTACTTGATGTGCAGTTGGTGGGTCTGTCTGTATGTTCCTGAGATAAGTAAAGTTGTAGTCTGGTTTGGATGCTTAGGAATGGTAAGCTGGTTGTCCATGTTTGGTTTTTCCTGTGTGCTGATAATTTTGCAGCACTGAATTAACCTGGTCTTTTTTAAGAGGATGTACATCTCAAGCAGTTTGTTGAAAATTGTGCAACATAGTGTGTCTAGACTTTCAAAACACATTTGATAAAGTTCCTTCTGAAGGGCTACGAGTTAAGTAGTGAAGATTCAGAGTACAACTTGGAATGGATAAGAAATTGGCTGAAGAATGGAGAACACAGAGCAGCTGTGCTAGGGTATGGGGAGAATTGATTTGAGAGTAGAAAGGCTGAACTAAGTTGGGAAAATGCCCTTCCTCATTTATATTTATTTGTGATATCCTTTATACTTATTAGTTAGACACATAATTCAATGTTAATAAAATATAAATCAATTTCTGAATGGTGTGCTCGATTTGACAGTCAATTTCTTTACTTTCTGCAGTAAATTGTGGCTAATCAATTAACTTAAATAATTAGTAAATCTGTTGAACTGTGATTTTGGCCTTCAAAATGTGATGTCACTAAGATTTGACTATTATCTTTTTTTTCAAAGGTCGGGACTCAAGAATTTGCCAGACGTTACACTGCAACTTACGTTTCCTGGGTTTTTGCTTATCTTCTAGGCTTGATCTGTCTAATTCGAGCTTGTTATTGGGGAGCCATCAAAGTTAGCTATCCTGAGCACACCTTTGCATAGACAAATCATTTATCCACTGGAAGGTGTGATGGTCTACTAAATCTTTAACTCCAAGTTAATGGACATTTTCAAGTTAATATAAATCAACTTCATAAACTGATTAGGTCCAAAGAGGATAATGGTGTTAGAACATGTGCATATTGCACTACAATTTAAGCAAGTAGATTTTTATTTTGCATCTAGGTTGCTATGTTTTTAAAATAAATGCTAAATATAATTTGTCCACAATGTACAATTCCATTTGTCATAGTTAAATTTTGTTGAAATCTGTTGAAAATCTCTTGAAATTCTTTGCTTTTTCTGGTAGCAGTAGTATTTTTAATGTTTGTCGGTACCAGTGTTACTCTTTCGAATTGCAACAGAGGAACGTCGTAGCAGAACAAACTGGCTTTGTACACTTTAAAAATATTTCTATACAGTCTTGATGTTTAAATTGCTCTCTTGAATCTGAACATTCTGGACAAGCTGCATCATAGCTCAGTAATAAAAATAAGTTCTATATGTTATATTTTGAATATTTTCATTTTTAAGTATTTGCTTTTTAGGATATAAAGCTTTTTAAAATGCCTATGGTGAGATTGTCAAAGCATTATGGTGGCAATAGTTAGTGATGCTTGACTTATGAATCATATTTATCTCACTGTGTAACTATCCATACTATAATTATTCTGACAGATCACTAAACAAAAAAACATCAGGAAAAGTACAAATTTTTGCTGTTATCATAATGGGATTACCTAATTTAAGAATAAACACAAACATCAGCTATTGAATGTAATGTCAAAATTTGTACCAAATTAGTCACAGATCCATTAACTATGTTGCTTTGCTAAACTGGATGCAGTCTTTTTTAAGTAAGGTGATCAAAAGTATTCTACAAATAAAACAAATATTTGTTGACTATAGTGTTGATTTTATGACTGAACACTTATGCAGTTTACAATGATGAGACAAGTTGTTTATTTTTAAATTGTAAAAAGACATGGTTAGGTGAGTGGACAAAAATTTCTGGCAGCTGGAATACAGTGTGGGAATATGTAAGGTTGATCACTTTAGTGGAAGGAAAACAAAAAGCCTATTATTTAAATAGAGACTCCAGAATGCAAACATAGAAGTGTGTATTTTCGCAGCATTGAGCCGAGTCACAAGGCCTTTTAAAATGATGTGTATATCCCGATTCTCCCATTCACTCTAATTTCTGGCAGTTTTTCCTGGTACAGGATAAGGGTGTCAATAGCCAGCTTATAAGTGACCCTTGTGCCATTGCCATGATGTTCGTGAGGAATTTAGATGTGGTGGCAGTGACAGAGACGTGGTTAAAGGAAGGGCAGGACTGGCAGCTAAATATTCCAGGGTATAAGAGTTTTAGGCATGATGGGGGAGGGTTGAAAAGAGGAGGGGGAGTGGCGCTCTTAGTTAGGGAGCAGATCACAGCGGTGCAGAGGGAGGATAACATGGAGGGGTTGGAAATTGAGTCTGTGGGTGGAGTTGAGGAATAGGAAGGGGGCCATTACTATGCTAGGAGTGTACTATAGGCCACCCGACAGCCCACAGGCAGTGGAAGAGGGTATATGTAGAGACATTTTGGACAAGTGTAGGAAGAACAGGGTTGTTGTAGTGGGAGATTTGAATCTCCCTGGGGTGGATTGGAAGGTGCTTAGAGCTGGGGGTTCGGACGGGGAGGAATTCGTAAGATGTGTATTGGAAGGATCCTTGCAGCAGTATGTAGCTAGCCCGACTAGAAAGGGGGCTATACTGGATTTAGTTATGGGAAATGAGCCAGGTCAGGTGGTTGAGGTTGCGGTAGGGGAACATGTGGCTAATAGTGACCGCAACTCTGTCTACTTTAGGATACGAATGGAAAAAGATGAGTGCTGTCCTAAGGGGAGGTTGCTAAATTGGGGGAAGGCTAGATACAGCCGGATTAGGCAGGAGCTTAGGGATACACACTGGGATAGGCTGTTGGAGGGCAAGACCACGTTAGGCATGTGAGAGTCTTTCAAGGGAAAACTGCAATGGGTGCAGGAAAGGCATGTGCCAGTTAGGAGGGAGGATGGGAAAGGTAGAATTAGAGAGCCATGGATTATTAGAGATATAGAAGACCTGGTTAGGAAGAAATGAGAGGCGTATGTCAGATCTAAGCAGCTGGGAATGGAGAGAGCGTTGGAGGAATACAGAGAGAGTAAGAGGGATCTCAAACGGAGTTAGGAGAGCAAAAAGAGGGCATGAGATGGCTTTGGCAGGTAGGATTAAGGAAAATCCAAAGGCGTTTTACTCCTATCTTAGGAGCAAAAGGGTGGCTAGGGGTAAAATCGGTCCTCTCAGAGACAGACGAGGGGAATTGTGCTTAGAGGCTGAGGGAATGGGGGAGATCCTGAATGAATACTTTGCGTCGGTATTCATGAAGGAGAGGGGCGTGATGTCTGGTACGGTCATTGAGGGAGTGGTAGACCAACTGAAAGATCTATCGATTACAAGGGAAGATGTGTTAGGGCTTTTAGGTAGCATTAAAACCAATAAATCTCCGGGGCCCGATGGCATTTATCCTAGGCTGCTTAGGGAGGTGAGAGATGAGATTGCTGGGCCTCTGACGCAAATCTTTGTCTCTTCTTTGGACACAGGTGAGGTCCCAGAGGACTAGAGGATAGCAAACGTTGTACAGTTGTTTAAAAAGGGTAGGAGGGATAACCCAGGTAACTATAGGCCGGTGGTCAGTGGTAGGCAAGTTGATGGAGAGGATTCTTAGGGATAGGATGTATGAGCACTTAGAGCGTTGCGATCTGATTAAGGATACGCAGCATAGCTTTGTAAAGGGAAAGTCTTGCCTTACGAATCTGGTAGAATTTTGAGGAGGGGAGGCGGTTTAGAATGGAGTTGAGGAGGAACTTCTTCACTCAAAGGGTGGTGAATCTCTGGAATTCTCTGCCTGTTGAAGTGGTGGAGGCTGCCTCGCTAAATATTTTTAAGAAGCGGGTTGATGGGTTCTTGATAAGAGAGGGGATTAAGGGTTATGGGGAGAGGGCGGGAAAGTGGAACTGAGCCACAACAGATCAGCCATGATCTTATTGAATGGTGGGGCAGGCTCGAAGGGCTAGATGGCCTACTCCTGCTCCTATTTCTTATGTTCTTATGTTCTAAAAACGGTCGACAAAGGACGAGCCATTGATGTCTATATGGATTTCAGTAAGGTGTTTGACAAAGTCCCTCATGGTAGGTTGGTAGAGAAGATTAAAGCTCATGGGATATATGGCCAGGTATCTAGATGGGTTGAGAACTGGCTTGCAAAGAGGAGTCAGAAAGTAGCAGTGGAGGAGTCCTTTTCTAGCTGGAGGTCTGTCACTCGTGGTGTGCCGCAGGGCTCAGTACTGGGACCTCTTCACTTTGTAGTGTATATAAATGATTTGGAAGAGGGAGTAAGTGGTGTGATCAGCAAATTTGCTGATGACACCAAGATGGCTGGATTGGCGGGCAGTGAGGAGCAGTGTCTGGCAATACAACAGGATATTGATAGGCTGGTATATTGGGCAGATATATGGCAAATGGAGTTTAATCCAGATAAATGTGAGGTGATGCATTTTGGCCGGAATAATGTAGGGGGAGTTATATGGTAAAGGGTAAGCCCATAAGGAGTATAGAATCGCAGTGAGACCTGGGGGTGCAAGTGCACAAGTCTTTGAAGGTGGCAGTACAAGTGGAGAGTGTGGTGAAGAAAGCCTATGGTATGCTAGGCTTTATAGGAAGGGGTATAGAATATAAGAGCTGGAGTCTAATGTTGCAGTTGTACAGAACGTTGGTTAGGCCGCATTTAGAGTACTGCGTCCAGTTCTGGTCGCCTTACTACCGGAAGGACGTGGAGACTCTGGAGAGAGTACAGAGGAGGTTTACCAGGATGTTGCCTGGTATGGAAGGACTGGGGTATGAGGAAAGATTGAATAAATTGAGGCTCTTTTCCATTGAAAGACAGTGACTGAGGGGGGGATCTAATAGAGTTATATAAGATTATGAAGGGTATAGATAGAGTAAACAGAGGTAAGCTATTTCCTATGACAGAGACACACAGGACAAGGGGACATGGGCTTAAGGTGAGGGGGGAGAGGTATAACACAGATATTGGAGGTTTTTCACACAGAGGGTAGTGGGGGTATGGAATGCTCTGCCAAGTAAGGTGGTGGAGGCAAGCACACTGGAGTTGTTTAAGAGTAACTTAAACAGGCACATGAGTGCATTGGAGATGGGTGGATATAGGAGATTGTTTTAAATAAGGGTCATTAGCATTGGGGCGTCCCTGGTAAAGTAAATGGATATGGTACAATAATGTTTTTTTCCTCTTTTCATTCACAGGTTTTAAGTCGGTCCACCTTGTTGTCCAACGAGGGGCATACATCCGATGGGTCGTACTTGGGCTGCTCTTGGTTGTTCGAGATTGGCCTAGTCATTAGTGTGTGCTTAAACTGGACCAGATATTGGGCAAGACGACAGCTCAGTGACTATCACTGATTGCTGTGCAGACACATGGATTTGGGCCAGTGTCTGTGGGAGTTTGTGCATTCCCCCCACGCTTGCGTGGGTTTTCCCCCGAGTGCTCCGGTTTCCTCCCACATCCCAAAGATGTGCTATTAGGCTGATTGGCAGTAATAAATTGTCCCTAAATTAGTTTCCCTCAATGTGGATGGCCATAAAACATTAGATAAGGGTCATGGGTGGAGGGGGGGACTGGTGGTGTTAAGATGGCGGCACGGGCTCGTTGGGCTGAAGGGGCTGTTTTGTTCTTTGAGCCCTGGTCCTTGATAGGCAACCAACAGAAACAGCTATTCAACATATATTGCTACTCTTACCTTCTCATAATTTTAATCCATCTCAGACATTCGTGATATAAATTTCAAAAAATTTTATCCATTTCAGACCTCTTTAAGCTAGTGTAAATATGCGAACAGGCACTGAAAAACCACGTCAAAAAACATCACAACAGCAGTTTCAGGTCATTGAGCAAAACATTAGCAGAATCGTCCCATCCTGCCCGTGGCAGGTTCCGTGATGGGCAGGAGCAAGGATCTAATGAGAGGCAAAAAGTCAGACTCCCACCAGCGTAAAAATTGTTTACAATTCTCTCAATGGTGAGTTAGGTATCCCACTGCTTAGTGGGATAAACACTATTTGTATTCGTTACTAAGTCATGATTGCTCCTTAAAAACAGTTCACCAGAATTATGTTTCCATCTTGCATCATGCCATCGGGAAATATCATCATTCCGAATCTTATGAGGAAAAAGTGGCGTGCACAGATTGGACCTCCCTTCACTCAACTTTGAGGTGAGTGCGTGCAACATATATAGTCTACCTGCCACAGTGATGTTCTTTTTGCACTGCCAGTGGAACGTTACACTACTGTGGCTACAGGATTGGTCTTCTCCAGGTGTTTGCCTCCATAGTTACAAGAACACTGCACAATGGTACTCAGACATGGCTCAATTTCCTGACACTGACTAGAATTGTGATAAAGGTTGCAATGGAGAAATAAGGCTTTATAATGGAATGGGGTGAGGTGGGAGGGAGGCAGAACACACTGGGGCTAATGGGGAAGGAACTCTGCAATGGGTTGTGTGGGGGAATGGGGCATGTTGCAAAGCAGCAAGGAAGTGGATGAAGAGGGGGGATGATATAAGGCAGAGGGTAGATCGAAGGATGGGATGCTGGAGACTGACAGAAACATTAATAATCAAGAGGGTGAAACGCATACCATGTGAATGAATAGGAAGGGGTTAATCGTAAATTCAGAATAGGAAAGGGGGAGGTTGTTTGGCACAAGATGGTCGGATGGAAACTATGGCAGTGGGTGGGAGGTTGGGAAAGGAGACAAGTATATTATTTAGTTATGAGCATGATGGAGAACTCTGAAAATCAAATTCCTTGGCGTGGGGGTTGCATTTGCAGGCTGGAGACCAGAGATAATCCTGGGTTCTATGGAAAGTCTTGGGGCTCTGTGGACTGAAGAACATAAGAAATAGGAGCAGGAGTAGGCCATCTAGCCCTTCGAGCCTGCCCCACCATTCAATAAGATCATGGTTGATCTGAAGTGGATCTCATAATTAAAAATAGTTAAAAATCAGATATTGGCGACAGTTATGGTGTCCAGCAGGCATGCTGTAGGAGTATTCATTGGGAGCATGCTGCGCTCCAGGGAAGGGCAAGGGTTATACGCTCAATAGGAATAATACACAGCTTGGTGTGCATGGCTATCTCATGGTTGCAGTCCATCAACTTGTCTGTCTCCATACTAGACTGTAAATGGGATGTTGATTGTTATGGGAGACATATGCAGTCTGTAATTGGGAAAAATAAAGCTTTGTGAAACTTCCTTGGGGGATCGGCAGGGGGTGGGGTGCATTTAGTAGGAGGCTGTCCACACAGCCTTTGGATGGGGAGGGTGGAGATTCACATATGGCATTGGCACATCAGTGGTGATGGGCTCGGGAGAAATTAGGAATCCAGTATTATTGGGGTAGGCTGGAGGGAAGGAGCTCTACTTTTACATTTGTGAGATTTCATGTAGATTTCTAGTTCATGGGCAGTGAAAAAGGGAGCATCAAACTTCATTCTGAAATAGACCAAGATGGTGATCCTGTACTATTAGAGTAATGGCACAGTTATAATTTGAAGGAAGCAATTTTGAATGGGAAAGATTTTGAAGTTGTGTGGGAGGAATGCACTGCTGGATTAAGGGGCCCTTTCTGGTACTGCTCTCTAACTTGGTACATAAAAGTAAGTTGGAGAATGATTAAAGAGAAAGGAAGAAGACCTACATGAGAAGGAAACCATTGGAAGCCCGTGTCTTTATCTGTGCTGTAACAGGGATATTCAGAAGGTCTTAACAACACAGTTACTGCATTGCACCGTTAACACGTAAGAATGTAAAATTTGGCACTGCAGACAGTCATTAAAGATGAACAGGGTTAGCAATATATGACGTTCCATCAATGGAGGCCAGCCAGGTGCTCTCCAGAAACGATAGTCATAATGGCCCAGAGGAATTCCAGTCATTAATCATAAACAACTTAATGTGCCAGATCAGAGATTGGAGCACCAAGCTAGGCTAGGGAACCTTTCTCGTACTGCTGAGGGATTCAGGAGTATGTGTCTGGGATGGCATCTTGGTCACCACAGTAGCACCTCAGATGAGGCTGCATCAACAACAATGCAAGTAGGGTAGAAACCACTATAGACCATTACAATTGCTATAGTAACACAAAGGTAAAAACAAAAATGAATCCAGGCTTAAACCCTGCCTGTTGGTGGGGTTTTCAAGGTGGCTGGGTACCGTAAGAAATTTCAGACAATGCAAGACTCCCAAAGTCAGCGTCTCAGTTAAAGGCATAACTTTTATTTTGATCAGCAGCCGTTAGGAGAAATCATCAAAGGGTCGGGACAGCTCTCGGGATGGAGCAGCTAGACCTCTTCAATGAATTTCAAGGTATACAATTCAAAACCAACCAATTATAGATTTTCTTATCAATTACTCCTGCCTTTCATTAGCTTTAAATCAATCATCTTCAATATACATAAATCAACAATAATACTTATCATATACTTTAGCCAATCTTACCCTCTGGCATAATGGCATTTCATTAATCCTTAGAATCAGGGCACTTCCTCCCCTTTTTGCTAATTCAGCTTCCTCTGTTGCCTAGTAACCTCAAGCGCTTGCTACAACTTTCAAAGTGAAAGTTCCCACAAGTTCCCCAACTGGTCACTGCCAAACCAAATTAATGCATGATTCCATGTTTGGGCATGCATCCATCTTATCTGGACAGTGAATAAACCCTATTCATGAAGTTTGATTAAGTGCTCTGAATGTTCTTACCATTAGAAACTTGCATATTTCCAAGGTTTATGTATTCCCTTAGAATGTGGCTTTTTCCAAATGTCCTTTACCATGATGCTTTTCAACAATCTGCCTTTGGCTAAAGTAAATAGTAATTCTTAAAAATATATTAATACATTCAAAATATTAGCATATGTGTTTTTAAATCATAATCACTTGTTTAAATCTCTTACTGCATTTCATATGTGTGTCAACTGCTTTTTTGTTAGCTTACAAGTCTGTTTTAAAGTCATTTAACTCAATGCTGGTAGTTCTGTCAGTAACTTAATGTTTAATTGTTTAAAAATCTTTACAAACCCATTCGGATTTCTTTCCCTTACAACACCCTCCTTTCCTGGCCATTAGCTAGCCTAATACTAGGCCAATAAATAAATGTATCTAAGGAAATTTTCTTAAATTCTAAAAGATGATTTTTGTTTCTTGATTTCTTTCTTCTTCACTTTGATTATCATTACTAATACTGTCTTAGTTGTGCATAACTGCATTTGAATTTATAATTCCCACTAATGCTAAAATCATAAGGAAAAGTATTATTATCTCATGTAGGCCATTAAATAGATGTCTGCCAGTACATATTCTCATACGCCAGAGGGGCAATTGGTATTAGGACATCTCTTTGACCAAATGGATTGATACCACTGCTGCTGCACCCCTCATAGACTTTGTTGCTAAAGAACAGCAGCATTTAAGTGGTTACCATGAACATTAAGATAACAAGAGCACTTTCCCTTGTACTATGTTTGTACCTAGAGAACCCATCCAGCCAGTTGTCTAGTTCAACAAAGAAAAGAGTGTTGGTTGTTTAAGTTTTTCAACCTCCTTTCTAATGCTTGTGACCAAATTGGTTATGTTCTCTGAAGTGTCAGCTATATATGTATAACACTTTGATTCAATCAAAGCACATGTTCCACCCTTAGCTGCTAAAATAAAGTCTAGTGCCATTCAATCCTGCGTAGCAACCATCTCATCACTGATCTCAATGAGGGCTGTAGCGATATGATTGGCAACCTGTTCAAAAACCAAAAGCAATCTCAGTCTTATATATGCATACGAGGGGCATGATTATACCAAGGTAGTAGTCTAGTTTCATAAAGGCATGTTGATTCCTCCCAGATGGGAGATGGTGGGAATGATAGATATATGGATCCACATATCCAAGATAACAACCTCTTCCATCCAATAGGTTGCCATGGATATGCCTTGTTTCCACAAATCCATCATGTGCCTTTGAGAGTTGAATAAGTGTGCTTCCCCTTGAAACAACATGGAATATTGCAGGATTGATCATTACTGGTTAGATCCATACATATCGGGTTGGTTAAATTTACTGAGTGTTGACACTTGCTTGTGTTCAAGTCCCCCCTCGGACCTTTTTTATTCTCAACACACAATGTCCCTTTCGGTTTTGATTCTGCTTCATTTAAAATAAGGCTGGATGCTGGACTGGATATGTTAAAAACTGATGAATACCTATTCATGTGACCTGCCCACCTGTAGCGGATCTATTTCTGTAAAAGTCTACTTGTGTTACAAGGTCTAGGAAAACCCAGTGCCACTGTCTCATAATCTCTAAAAGATTGAGTAAGCTGATCCCACACAATTAAATCAGACCATGACACGGACACTGGATGCAAAGGTATTCCTCCCTCAGCATGTGTAGAAATGTGCAAGGAAGTCCAACATTTAGACGAATTGGCAGTTTGAGCATTCCTGTATGCCATATACAGGTAAGTATTAGAATGTAGTTCCTATTGGACTGTCTATATCAAAAATTGTAAATTCAACAACAAAAGAATAGTTAAACTTACAATCATTTTGATGATTATTAACTGACAATCTCTATATTCTCTATATCTCCCAGCTGCTGGTCAATATTAAGAAAGATAAAAATTTATTTACAAATGCAACAATCACAACACCTGTAACTTCAAGTCTGGCACATGACAGTCAGTCTTGAGATTTGATTGTTAGTTGTCGTCTTCCCTTGATTTTGCAGCTATCTTGGTATCTTCATGCAAATTCTGTAAACATAAACAAAGTGCCCTTCGGCACTTAAGTTAGTATCACATTAACTGAATCATTTAGATTTCCTCTTCGAATATGTCCCTGATTTCCTGGTGCCATGATTTAGTCTAATCTAGTAACTCATCTCCAAATCCGAATTATTTCTGTTATTAGTAATGTGGTTACGAGAGCTGTGATTCTATTGGATTGTCCACTCATTGGGTCAATTTTTGTTATTACTGGATTGCCCATTAAGATATGGTTTCGGCTGTGTTCAGCACTGCAAACGCGGATTGTACTTTTCATCAATTAGGGCATATGTTTTTCCTGTAATAATCATGCTATAAGGCTCCTCCCAATGGACCTCTAGCCCTTTTTTTCTATCTGTCATGAGTTTTACCATTACCTTATCTCCTGATGTAGGTAATTTAAGAATGTTCTCCTCTGCCAGCCTCTTCCAATCTCAATGGTGCTGCTGAGTGATTATCTACTTTTTAAGAGAATGTAAACGGTCTACTAAACCTCTCATATACTGAAACACTGCTTCTCAGCCAATTTCAAGTTCTGCTGTCCCTGTTATTACATCCTGTGGGAAGCGTGTTGCCTACCGGTTATCAATTCCAAAGGGGCTAATCTTGTTCCTCGAGCAGGAATAACTCTGTTGTAGCAACATTGCAGGTATCGCCTGTACCCAATTGTTTCCTCCTTCTAAAATGGCTTTGGCTAAGCTATTCTTCAGTGTTCAATTCATTCCTGAGCTCTATTGGTTATATGGTACGTGAAACCTTTGTCTTATCCCTAACACTTGGCAGACTTCTCTCAAAACTCTTCCTGTGAAATGACTTCTCTGGTTTGAATCTAACTGAAGAGGCATTCCCCATCTAGGTATTACTTCATTCACCAAAGTTACAGTTTTGGCTGTGGCAACTTTACGTGGGAATGCATCAACCCATCGAGTAAATTGTTCAATAATTACTAAATAATAGGTCTTCCCTTTTGCTCTTGGCAATGGTCCTCTGAAATCCATTCGTAAGCATTCCCAGGGTCCTTTAGGTCTTGATGGGTTTCCCATCTTAACCTTGCAGTGATGGCCTGGTTCCACTAGGATGCACTGTAACCATCCCTGACAGAATTTTGCTATGTATTCTCCCATACCTTTCCATTACCAACAGTTTCCAACTAAATTGACTGTCTTATCTCTGTTTCTATGAGTAGAATCATAGAAAAACTACAGCACAAACAGGTCCCTCGACCCACAAGTTGCATCGACCTTATCTCTACCTACTAGGCTAACCTATAACCCTCGATTCTATTAAGTCCCATGTACTCATCCAGAAGTCTCTTAAAAGACCCTAACAAATTTGCCTCCACCACCACTGACTGCAGCTGATTCCACTCACCCACCACCATCTGAGTGAAAAACTTACCCCTGACATCTCCTCTGTACCTATTCCTCAGCACCTTAAACCTGTGTCCTCTTGTGGCAGCCATTTCAGCCCTAGGGAAAAGCCTCAGAGTTCACCTGATCAATACCCCTCATCATCTTGTACACCTCTATCAGATCCCCTCTCATCCTTCATCTCTCTAAGGAGGAAAGACCAAGCTCTCTCAACTTATCCTCATAAGGCATGCCACCCAATTCAGGTAACATCCTTGTAAATCTCCTCTGCATGCTTTCAATGGCTTCCAAATCCTTCCTGTAATGAGGCGACCAGAACTGAGCACAGTACTCCAAGTGGGGTCTGATACAGTTGCAGCATTATCTCCCGACTCCTAAAGTCAATTCCTCGATTGATGAAGGCCAGTACACCATACGCCTTCTTAACCACATCCTCTACCTGTGAATTTGGGTATCCTATGAACCCAGACCCCAAGATCCTTCTGATCTTCCACACTGCTAAGAGTCTTACCCTTGATATTGTACTCCTTCATCCCATTTGACCTGCCAAAATGTACCACTACATATCTATCCGGGTTGAAGTCCATCTGCCACTTCTCCGCCCAATCTTGCACCCTATCTATGTCACGCTGCAACTTCTGACATCCCTCCAAACTATCCACAACACCTCCGACCTTCACGTCATCGGTAAACTTACCAACCCACCCCTCCACTTCCTCATCCAGGTCATTTATAAAAATCACAAACAGCAAGGGTCCCAGAACAGATCCCTGGGGCACTCCACTGGTGACTGACCTCCATGCAGAAAAAGAGTAATCCATGGTCAACTTTAACAAGGTTTGCTGTACTGCTTCTGGTGCTATTATTTTCCCTTCTCTTCAGATACCATCTTGATGTTTTTGTCCCCTTGTTTTCCTCACTTCTGCTCTTTTTCTGATGCTTGTTCCTGTATGTACTTCACATTAATATCTGTAATATCACTAATTTGTAATGCTACCACGCCTGCTGCTTGTGTCCCTTTCAAATTCTGTACTAACAAATCTCTCACTGCTTTGTCAACTTGACTGTTTCCCTTCTGTGCTTGACTCTTAATCTTCTTATGTGCTTACACTTTAATTACAGCTGCTTTTAAGGGACTACAGGCTACTTTGATCAGATCTTTAATCAAATTCTCATGCTGTACTTGTCCCCCACAAATGTTATATAACCATGTCTGTGCAAAGCTATCATATAATCATGCACCATCCCAAAAGCATATTGACTGTCTGTACGGATGTTAACTTGTTTCCTTTTGCTCCATTCTAAAGTTTTATTTAAAGCTAACAACTCTGCAACTTGTGCTGAATTACTCCCTGGGATTTGTTCTCCTGCAATCACTGTTCCTTTATCATTTACCCACTGCCCACTCAGTGCGGGATTCACCCATAACATATTTTCTAGCTCTGTTTACATATAGGTTAATCACCCATTAACCTGTGAGTGGATCTTCTCCTAACCTTCACTTGCTCCTTCATTCACTTCTACAACACATTAATGCTCTATTCCTTGCATTGTCAAAACTCCTGCAGGATTTTCCCTTACATCTCTGCTGATTTCTGCATGCCTGTCCTGTTGCAAGAGATTTGCTTTCATTTTGAACATCTTCCATCTTTTTTTATTCTTTCATGAGACATGGCTAGTCAGCATTTATTGCCCATCTCTACTTGCCCTTGGAGAGCAGTTGAAAGTCAACCACATTGCTGTGGCTCTGGAGTCAGATGTAGGCTAGACCAGATAAGGACAGCAGATTTCCTTCCGTAAAGGGCATTAATGATCCAGATCGGTTTTTCTGATAATTGTCAATGTTTTCATGGTCATCAGTAGATTCTTAATTCCAGATTTTTTTTAACTGAATCAAATTCCACCATATGCCATGGTGAGATTTGAACCCACGTTCCCAGAACATTAGCTGAATTTCTGGATTAATAATCTAGCGATAATACCACTAGGCCATCACTTCCCCATTAATTCTGAAATCAGATCAGAAACTCCTTTCAATCTCACAGCTTCTAAAGCTGGATGATTGTGTGAGTACTGTGGAGAATCATTTTTCCCATCAGGCCGAGTGGCTCTGAAATACATACTACCCATGACGCACATGCTGGTGCTCTCACACATCGATGCATACCTTGGCACCTGAATCTAGTTAGGAGGTGTAATACCTCACTGGCCTTAGTCTGTCCCCATGCTGTCCCCGTGCTACTACAGCGGCTTGTATTCTGTCAAAAATGTGAAACAGATTAGTGAGATCTGGTAGTCCTAACGCAGGAACTTTTATCACTGCTTACTTTAAATTGGAGAAAACTTGTGCTTCTTTCTTTCCCCATTCTATTTTTTCATTGCTATTCCTTCCTCCTTTCGTCAAAACCTGTAAGGACTTTGCAAACACTGCATAATTTTCCACAAAATTCCTGCAATGATTAAAAAGTCCTGACACTTGTCTCATCCCTTTTATGTAAGTGGTATGCTTTGTGTGCAAGTTATTACCTTGGGATATAACATGTCCCAGGTATGTCACCTTCCCTACCCCAATGAGTTTTGCTGGGATTTAGCTTAAGACCAGTTTCCTGAATGCTTGAATCACTTTGTATATGGCTAAGCAATGTGCTATTGAACTCTCTGATATTATCAAAATGTCATCCACATATTGCAAAATGGATGCCCCTGTGCAATCTAAAGGTCCTAATATCTGTGCCATGTATTTATGAAAAATTCTGAACTGTTATGGCATCCCTGTGACAGACGAATCCAAGTGTATTGCTGATTCCCGACTGTAAATGCAAACTTATTTTGGTTTTCCTCAGCTACAGGAATTGACCAAAATCCTTTAGCTATGTCCAGTACATAAATATCATCTGATCTATTCCAATGTCGTTCACTACTGTGGAGTACTCTCAAGTTGTATAACGATTCAAAGCTGTGTAATCGATAGTTAATCAATAACTGCTATCTGGCTTTTTTATTGGCCAAACAGGTGAATTAGTCTCAAAAGAGATCTTTGTTACTACTTGTTGTTTTTCTTAATCTGCAATGATGTTTTTAACTGCCCCCCTCGTTTCTGGTTTGAGGAGATATTGTCTATGTGGAGGGTAAACATTTATAGGAATTGGTATCAGAGGGACATCTAAATACCCACAATCTTGTTTGTGTTCAGCCCACATCTGAGGATACTGTGCAGCCAAATTTCCCCATGTTGTTCCATTCTCTCAATTTTGTCAGAGTGTTGCTATCCTAGAGATATTGCAACCCAACTTCTGACCCCACCAATTTCACTTCTATGTTACCTGCCTTGGCATCAGTTATAGTTTCCAATTGTCCTAACAGGCCTAGCCTTAAAATACTTCCTTCCTCCGTTGAACATATCTGCATCTGAACTGTTCCCCTTTACCCTCAATCTCCAGTATGGTAAGTTTACTCAAGGCAGTCTTCATTCCCCCAGTTACTCCTTGCAACTGTATGGTCTGACCAGTTGTCAGCAAATTTAAATCTGTTATAGATACAAATGCCCCGGTGTCTACCAACATGATGCTGGGTTGGCCTCCTAACCCTGCTTCTACATACGTTTGGGGATCTCTACCTGTAGTTTCAAGAGCAGCTAATTGTCAGTTCTGATCTAACAACTTCTGCAACTCAGCTGCTGTCATCTGAATGGCTGGCTGTGGTACTTGCTGTATTCCTGTGGGTTTTGGGGTTGAGCCTTGGTGGATGAATTCATCCCGTTGGGACCCTGTCCTTCTTTACCCCCCCCACCTTTCACCACCACCACCCACCCCACCTTTCATCACCACCACCCCACCCCCCTCCCACCGCACCCCCCCCCCCCCCCCCCCCCCCCCCCACCTTTCACCCAGCAGATTTTTATTTAATGATCCACACTGACAATTACTGCATTTTTTTTGTTAGCCTGGTTATTTTCTGTGGATTTGCTTCAGCAATCCCTAGTGATGTGCCCTTTCTTTCCGCATGTAAAGCACATTCTAGGTTTAGGTTGTAACTGATCAATCAGTACTGGAGCCATTTTGGGATTTTTCTGTTTATTGGATTTTGTTTTCATAGCCCAATTCATAACATTTCGGTAGTTATTTTCTATCGAAATACCCATACCTATGATTCGAGACCATCTTTGAACAAGCCCAAAAAATGTATCGTCATCCCTGGAAGGGTTTTCAACCACTCCATTATCCACATAAGCTCTGAATTTTCTTTCTCCATATTCTTCTACAGATTCTTTGGGATCTTGTTTAACTAAAGTTACCTTTGTCCAATTGGCATGTTCTTTACCTATAGCTTAGTCGATTGCCCATTTAAACCACTCATATCTTTGGTCCTCCCTATCATCTGTGGCAAATATCCAATCTCTCCCTTTTAAAGGCCCAGGTAACATTTGCCCCTCTGGTCCAGCTAACTTTCCCTTTATGAAAATTTTTACGTCATTCAACGTCAAATTATGAACCTCTCTTAACTCATTCATATTTTCCCAAAAGCGAATTTTGGTTATTATGATGCAAAGGACCTAACTTATCCAAAAGCATCTGCTTCTCAGTTGCTATTAACGGCACTTCCTCAGTAGATATAGTGGGTGTTCCTCTCTCTCTACCAGAGGATTTTAGTATAGTATGGAGTGGTGCTACCGGAACAGGCGATCCACCCTAACTACTATTAGGGGGATTTCTGTCTCCCTGAGTTATCCTTTCTGTTAAGTCTTCCCCAACTATTTCCTCCTCATCTGACTCTTCTGTAGTGGGGATACAATGGATTTGTTACAATCGTCCCTGTGGGCACAAGCTTAGAGTCTGTGGCTAACTGCTTATTAACTGCCTCTTTCTGAAGGCAATTTCTCATAACAGTGAAAATCACTGCGACCATTTCTAGTTTTTGCTTATTCTGCCCATTTCACTAAGCTTTTCATCTAGATTCAAAATCCGCTGAGTCGTATCCTTTCTCTTTCATTTTCCAAATTAATTTGTTGTGCTCAGTTACTATCATCTGTATTATTGAGTCATCCCTTCCCCATTTCAAATTTGCACTTTGTGCCATGCTCTACAAGACCACATGAGGGCGCTTTAGGCCTTTCAATCACTCTGTTTTTCAATATTGTATTAGTGACATTTTCTGTCTCACTCTTTTTGTCTAATAACTATCCGCTTTCCCTTTCAATTCCTCAAACCCCTTTCTGGGAATTACTCTAAGTCAGATCCCTCAGCTCCCCAATGAAAGCAACTCTTGCCTCCTAACTTCTCCTTAACAGGGACCCTTTACTGAATTTTCCATCCAAATAATTCAAAAATGTCACAACTCTCCCACTCACAGATGGTACTTCTAACACCCAGGGTGACCATCGCCCCCTCTAATTGGTCCTAGCCTCTTGCGTTAACTGATGCGTGGCACTATGGCTTGGCTTAATGAAACATACCAGGAGTCCGCCCCTGGCCTTTTGAATTAAGCACAGCTAATACTTTTAATATCTTATTCTAGCCCAAAGTTCTGTGGTTTGGGTAACAGACCAGTAGGGAAATTCTGTTAATGTTCCCCCCCCCCCACCCCCACTTTAAGCATGGTTTCTTTACTCAGTGACACTTTCTCTGCAACCCCTAACACACGTTCGGATGGGTCAATTTATAGATCCGACAACTTGATGTGTTATTCCTTCTAACTAACTTCAGTGGTAAGGTAAAGGTACTCACCCTTTCTTAGGGGGCATGTCTCACCGTCAGTTTCTGGTGATTCTATCTTGTCACTCATCACTAAAAAGCTGGGATTTTTGAGGTATCTGGGTACCATCAGAAATTTCCGACAACACAAGACTCACGAAGCCAGTGTCTCAGTTTAAAGACGTTACCTTTACTTTGACCAGTGATGACTAGGAGAAATTATCAAAAGGTTGGGGCAGTTCCCGAGATGGGACAGCTAGATCTCGCCAATGAATTCTAATGTATACAATTCAAAACAGAGATCAATTATAGATTTTATCAATTCCTCCCACCTTTCATTAGTTTTAAATCAATCATCTTCAATATACATAAATCAACAATAATACTTGACATATACTTTAGCCAATCTTACCCTCTGGCATAATGGCATTTCATTAGTCCTTAGAATCCGGACACTTCCTCCCCTTTTGGCTAATTCAGCTTCCTCGGTTGCCTAGTAACCTCAGGCACTAGCTACTAAGTTCAAAGTGAAAGTTCTCACAAGTTCTCATACAGGTCACTGCCAAACCAGATTAACACATGATTCCACATCTGGAAATGCATTCACTTTATCTGGACAGTGAATAAATCCTATTCATGAAGTTGATTAAGTGTTCTGAATATTTTTATCATTACAAACTCTGCTGATAAAAACTTGCACATTTCCAAGGTATATATTCCCTTAGTATATGGCTTTGTCCAAATGCCCTTTACCATGACGCTTTGCAGCAATCTGCCTTTGGCTCAAGTGAACAATGATTTTTAAAAACACATTAATACATTCAAATCATCAGCATATGTGTTTTACCTCACATTCATTTGTTTACATCTCTTACTGAATTTCATATGTGTGTAGTGTGCTTTCTTGTTAGCTTAAGTCTGTTTTAAAGTCATTTAACTCCATGCTGGTAGTTCTGTCAGTGCCTTAATGCCTAATGACACTGCCTTTTTCAGGATCCAGTGCAAAGGAGGAGGTGAAGGAGGAAGTTGTCAAGGGAGATAGAGCAAGAACAAGAGGGTCAGGAGAAGAACCCAGGCAACAGAAGCAACTCGCCAGAATTAGGGTATACGGAAGAGGATTCTCACTGCTTACAGTCCAAAGATATGCAGGTTAGATGGATTAGCCATGCTAAGTTGCCCCTTAGTGTCCAAAGATGTGTAGGTTAGGGGGATTACCATGGAAAATACGTGGGGTCACAGGCATAGGACCTGGGTGGGATTATTGTCTGAGAGTTAGTGCAAACTCAATGGGCCAAATGGCTTCCTTCTGCATTGTTGGGCTATTTCATTCAGCCACTTCATCTCAAGTATCATGTTAATGAGAATATTTCAGACTGGAATTGGTGCTGGAATGCCTTACTGTCGTAGATAGTGAAATGCGTACTCCATTTCAACGTTCTCAACAAAATAGCCTAAAAGGCAGTTTGTCCTAAAAATGTTACGAAACTGGTCCTGTATTCCCTAGAGTTTAGGAGAATGAGAGGTGATATAATTTGGAGTGTACAAAATCCTTCAGGCCTTAACATTGTAGATGCACGCAAGGTGTTTCTCCTGCTAGCGGGGAGGTGGGGGAGAGGTTGTTAGTCTGGAATCAGGGGACACCATTTTAGAATAAGACATTGGTCGTTTCAGACAAGATGACGAATTTCTTTAACTAGATGATGGTAAATCTGTAGGATTCTCTGGCAGTAAAAAGTCTGACAACACCAGGTTTTAGTCCAACCTATTTATTTGATAATATACTCGCAAGCTTTCGGGTTAGCCCCTTCGTCAGGTGAATTCACCTGACGAAGGGGCTAACCCGAAAGCTTGCGAGTATATTATCAGATAAATAGGTTGGACTAAAACCTGGTGTTGTCAGACTTTTTACTGTGTTTACGCCAGTCCAACGCCGGCATACCCACATCATGGATTCTCTGGCCCCAGAGGGCAGTAGATGCTTACTGAATATGTTCAGAACAGAAGTTGATTGGTTTCCAGATTCAATGATTTTGAGGAAGATGGGATAGTGTGGGAAGATGGCATTGAGGTAGAACATTAACCAAGATTGATTTAGCTGGCAGAATAGACTCGAGGAGCTGAATAGTTTACTCTTGCTTGTATATTCTGCAAATGCATCCTTTTTTTCTGACATTGTGCAGAATGCATCAATGTACATATCCAGGAAGCTCTTTGTCATGTCACAATCCCCATATAGACAGAACAAGTTTCTAAAATAATCCTTCTGAAGGAACAGATGAACAAAGTTTCACTTTTTAATTCTTTTACTGTAACAAACAAAAATCAACATAACTCAAACATTAATTCACAGGCAAATTACTTCAGATAAATAAATTTAATTTTAAACCAAAACCCCAAATGCTTCTGGTGCACCTGTAGCACTGATGGCCGTCCAAAAATTTCTCCCAGCATCCTGGCAGTTTCTCTACTCTTTGCAGTACTAACATGCAGCAAGTTAAGATGGAAGCTATGTGGCTGGACATTGCAGACAGAGAGCTGTAGCAGCGGGGTGAATGGAGAAGGCATTTCAACAAGGAGCTGTGTCTTAAATCAAACATTCAAAGGATGTTGGACAAAGACTACTACTGCTGTTGCTTCTAGTTAGCCAGAACTAACTAGACTGTTTAACAGGGCTTAATAAAGGATTCAGATAAAGGAATCTCTAAGTAATCAGTACCACCAAGACTATGTGAACCTAGATAAGGAGGATCTGCAAGAGCATGCCATTCAGATGACAACCATCTTTTGGAACATCAGATGAAATATGGCCATTGGTGGCATGTAGGCTGAATCAAGTGGGAAAATGAGAGCTCCTAAGTACCAGAGACTGAGTGAGATTTTCAAAGCTGCATCTGGTGTCACATTTGTTCAGGGAGTGATGCAAGTACTTCAGTGCTGTGTAAGATGTGGCTTTGTTGTGTCAAGTATTTGAAGTAAAATTTACTTCCTTATTTGTGATATCATTTGCCTCTTAATTCAAGTGCAATTTGCATAGGTTTTGATTTGTATTCAAATAAAAGATACAAAATTAAAATCTTGCCAGCAATTTCTTCATTTGGGGTTAATTTGGTGTTTTGGTTTACACTTCCACCACAGAGATCATAGCACTTGTTCATTGTGAGTGACATGGCTGTACTGATAATCCTCCTCTGGAATAACAATGTTGGTTTGTGGAATGTCAAGCTATGAGCCAGTCAGTGGCAAGATTATCTGTTTCACTTATTCTCTGTTTTGTCTGAACCCATTTTACAAGAATGATTGAATCTGAGCTAGCTGGCTCAAGTCTCATTTGTACAATTAACCGACAGTCATTTCTGTTTGTAATTTTCTTCCTGTGATTGAGGGAGAAATACATTTAGGGAATCATAATGTACTTGGGGGGATGAAAATTCTGCGACTGCATATGAAGGAGCTGTATTGCTGTTCTATGCTTGTGATCCTATGAATATTGGCAATGTATTGCCACCTATCTCCATGCCTGTTGCAAATTTTATCATAGCATATACATTTAAATGCTATTGTGTGTTTCTTGGACATTTTTAAGAAGGTAAATCATTTTTAGTGAAATAATTTTAAAAATGCTTTACATAAATCCTGGAGTTAAATTGTCAACTCCAGGCTTGCTAAGGATTTTGCTTGGGGACATTTCTTCCATTAAATGGTGTCTTGCCTCGGTGAACGTCACAGCTGTGTTTGAGAACGTAGATGCTCTTTGATTCATGCTTGTTTTATTTCAGACAGAAAAAATTGCCATTGTATGAAATCTTTGAGAGGCATAATCATGCTGTAATTACCAATGGATAGCATGCAGAAAATTCCAATCTCCCAGTGGAAGGCTGCTCACTGCTAAAATATGGCCAGCCAAAAATCAAATTGAAATTGAAGTATGGCCCGAACTATTGTAATGGTATGAATTTCATTGATAAGGTCAGATGAGCCACCTATCAGAAACTGATTGATAAAATCTTCCCGTTAAAATAATAGGTTACTTGGGGAAAATGGATAGAAACTTTTTCAGAAAACATTTTGAGTAATTTCTGATTAAAGTGAGATATGAGCATCGAGTGGAACAACTGAGTGTGACAAACACTGAAAACATGAAAAGTAAAGTTTATTTATTAGTCAGAGATAGGCTTACATTAACACTGCAATGAAGTTACTATGAAAATCCCCTAGTTGCCATACCCCAGTGCCTGTTCAGGTACACTGAGGGAGAATTTAATATGGCCTAACCAGCCATATTAATGCACCTAACCAGCATGTCTTTTGGACTGTGGGAGGAGACCGGAGCACCAGGAGGAAACCCACGGAGACACGGGGAGAACGTGCAGACTCGGCAGAGACAGTGACCCAAGCAGGGAATTGAACCCAGGTCCCTGGCACCATGAGGCAGTCGTGCTAACCACTATGGCACCGTGGTTTAGTAGTTCACATTGCTTCTGATTTTTAACTCTGGGACAGGTTTTTGTCATGTGAATTGGAAAGTCAAATCTGCTTCAGAAATGAGGCCATGGTATTTTAACTTTTGGACTACATTTAAATTCTGTTAGCCAACTTCCCATTCATTCCAAAATTAGGAATGCCCACTTTTTATGCAGCAAGAAAAGGTTAGTCCAGCAGCATGATTAGAAAAAACTGTATGATGTCTTATGGAATAAGTCATGTGATAAATCCTCCGCAGGGATCTACGGATTGTCCGTAAAGTTATACAAACATTTTATGTCCCTATTGCAGTGGAAGAGAAAAGAAGGCGAGGAATTCAAAAGTCCATTGACATTAAAAGGAGCAGGCTGGTGGGAGAAGCAGTAAAATTCTGCTCAATGTCTTCCTATTTTGGCACTTACTTTAGTTCTTCATTGCAATGAAAATTAATATTACAGATTGGTTTTAAGTCTCTCCCCCAGAAGATGGCAGTATTACCAGGATTGTCAAAGCTATAAAAGCAAGTTGGAGAACGATTTGAATTCAGAGTATTGAAATAACACTGTACAAAGTCAGCAAGTGTTCATCACACCAGAATGCTTCTGTTGCACCATGATGGAAGACGTATAGAGAGAACAAACTGTAAGTTTGCTATGATCTGTACCTACATTTTAATATTGCATACTCTGTTCACCATTTGACAGTGAATTTGCTTCTTTTAAAGTTGTTTTTGTCACATTTTGATTTTACAAGTGACTTTCACAATGGAAACGCCAACTTGAGAAGTAACTATTAATATCAGTGGGTTATTTGTCTAAAGGATTAATACTGTAGTTCTGCAAGGTTTTCCTGTTTGATCATTACTTTTTCAATATTATTTATGATTAGTAATAATTTGAATAGTATTAGGGCAAGGATAGAGTTTAAAATATAATTCCAGGATTTATTTCTATGTACAGATTGCATTATTCATTAGAAATTATTTTTCTTATTAAAATAGTCAGGAAAAAGAGAGTAGCATTTAATTTTTAAATAAACACGATAAAACCTCTTGTACTACATATTGAGCTTTGGCTCCTTTTCTGACAAAAAAAGAACGTGAGAAAATATGTTTAGAGGCTGCTGGCCAGCCCTTTTTATAAAAAAACAAACCGTTTTTAGTAACAGTTTAGATAATTAGCAGGTTTGGAGACCAGCGGGCCATTGTATGAAACAATCAATGGGCGAAAGAAGAAAAAAAGACTTGCATTTTTCTAACCCTTTTAAAAATCACTGGATGTCTTGGTATTTTTTTTACAGAAAGAGAGGCACTTTTTGAGGTGTAGTCAGTGTTGTAATGTGAGAAATGTGACAAAAAATCTGTGCCCAACAAACTGTATTCTGTATTCAGGATCCTCAATATAACATCAATGAAGTCTATTGCGTAATCTCCAGATTCACTGAAGTGTTACGACTTGAAAATCCAAATTAAAACAAAATTGTTCCATTTGAAGACAACATTTTGAAATTGGTACAAAGTGGTAGGGAACCTTAATTTCCTTGTCTTTTTCTGGGAAAGAAGAAGCTTCTTCATTTCTACCAAAGCACTGTTTATGAACTAAACTCTTAATGGTCCAAGAAACTTACCTTGAAGGTAATTCTGTATATTTAACAAATAACTGTTCTTGCCTTTATAACATTCCTTACCGCTAAAAGAACAAAATTCTGTATGGACTATTCATTACTATTTCTGGAGTGAGTTAAAGCATGAGGCTACTGGGGGAGATTCTCCAGCCTCCCAACCATGTGTTTCCTATCGGCAGTAAGTGACGCATTGTCTGCTAGCGGCAGGATTCTTCCAAGCTGATGGGGAGCCCATGTGCAGGGGTGTACTGCTGACAGGCCTGAAGAATCCTGCTGGTGTGAGCAGCCGGAGAATTCCAGCCATTGTCTCTGTGTCAGAAATAAGGTTCAGATCTAGAGTCTTGCTCAGATGAATTAGAGGAAATGATTCAAACAACATAAATGATGATGATGAAGTTACAGGAGGTCTTAGGTGGGATTCTTTGGCTGCGCTCACCCCAAAACTGAAGAGTCTTGCCAGAGGTCAATGGACCTTTGCAAGGTCTGTGCTCCCGCCTCCCCAGGTCCACTATAATTTATGTGGTGGGAGGGACAGGAGAATTACACCCCCCGTCCCCCCACCCACCCCCCATGTGAGTTGTCTGAGCTTAACTACAAAAAGATTAGCCCATGGGGCTTCTTAACTTTACATTGCAATGGTTTTGCTTTTATCCTTCAGCTGAGAAGTCTTTACACCATGCCCTGCATTCTGTGCTATTTACTCTTGTTTTACAATGATTACATTATTCATTATTATATAAATTTGTATGTGGGTAAAGTTCAGGATATAATAAAATTTCTCTTATCTCCTTGTCCGTTCCGAAGACGTACACATACAATTGTCAAATGTACAATTGATCTAACAGAATGTCAGAACTACGTGAATAATAAAACAGTTATCTTTTTAACAAGAGTGGATGGTACCAAATACGAAAGAGACCTTGAAAATGTGGCCTGATTTATAGACGTTTTCTAGAATGCTGTAGCTAGCAAATTCTGGAAAAAAACAATTTTTTTATAAAGCGCAGTCTTTCATGTAAAATGAACTCTTTGTTACAATCATTCCTGCTTATTTTTTTTAATAAAGACATCTCTTATTCACCTTTTAAAGGCGAAGGTTCAGAGTTTTTCGAATCTTTTCCTCAAAGTTCAGTTGGGGTCAATTTTGTGGAAATTTGTTTACACCACTTCAAAATGTCGCAGTAACCAGAAGTGAATTTAATACTTCAGGTGTACTCTACCCAATAGATCTTCTGCAAGACAATCACAGATTTACACTGCTCAGCATTCTTTTTGCTTTGTTGCTTCCTGCTCTTCAATTATTAGATTTTCATCTGTAGAATGAAAACATCCACAGCAGCTTAATCATGACAATGTTTTTCGCTTATCACTGCTACTTTTCTGGAAACTGAATATGCTTTTGGCATGGTTCAATGGTTCTATTTTACAAAGAGCTTAGGTTTTGGCACCAGCATCATGATACTGTGGATTACCTCGTGGGATTAGTTATAAAGGCATTGTAGATATAATATACATAAAATAAAGTTAAATTGTGCCAGACGATACAATATCTACTAGCAACTTGAATCCAATACTTTTATAATTAAGCTTATTTAGAAAAAAAGTTAATAGTAAAAAGAGACTAGGATGACTAACCAAACAATATGTTCAAATCTTACCGCCACATTTGAATTCTGCTTTTAAAAAAAATCAGAAATAGCAGATTGATATCAGTTAATGATATAAGATGCCAATAATACCCAATTAGCTTATTTGGCTATTTTTAAGAAGCAAACCTTGCCATCCTTACCCAATCTTACTGATAGATGAATGTTCACCCACACCAAGTGGTTGACTCTTAACTACCCTCTGAAATGGCTGAGCAAGCCATTCAAGTGCAACTAGGGATTGACAATGAATCTGGATCTTATGCTGATGCCCATTATGGTGATTTAACCCTTTCAGGACCAACTTACAGAATAAGGGTCAAAAGGCCCAGGGAACTAATTAGGAACAGGGTGGGGGGATCACCCTCGAGAGCTCGGGTTTCTGTTTCAGAACCTTCTTGGGAGCTGGTTGCGTTCACAAAGCTGTTCTGTATAGCCTTTCACTGAAAATAAGCGTGTTGTTTTTCCCTTAACTGGTGAACAAGAATTATTACATTGGCAATGGGGATAAAAGCAAACCTTGAACTTTGAGTATACAGTTTTTATTGAAGTTGACTGACGTTGAGGCAAAGAAGAACAATTATAAAAATACTCTATTTGGATGAATATTTGCATCCTTTTGATGCATCCATGGAGGGCAGAACATAATACAAAGAGCTTTTGACTATTACTTTCAGATTAATGGAATAGAGGAGGAAGGGAACAGAAACACAATCCTCCTGACTGCATGTGAGGCCCAGGCTTATAATTTGAGTTGCAGTCTCACCACCCGAAATCCAGTGACTCCAAGCCATTCAGTGAAATTATTGAATTGGTAAAATCACATTTCTTTCTGAAACCATT
This sequence comes from Carcharhinus amblyrhynchos, assembly GCF_965287045.1. Lineage (NCBI taxonomy): Eukaryota > Metazoa > Chordata > Chondrichthyes > Carcharhiniformes > Carcharhinidae > Carcharhinus > Carcharhinus amblyrhynchos. The sequence goes on along the minus strand of NC_137331.1, from coordinate 85,610,829 downwards.
TTTGTTTTTGCAAGTATTTAAATTTAATTTAAAGTGGAGAACTCCACGGGAAACTATCGTGACTTAAATCACCCAGTTGAAGGAAATCTCAGAACACTGCAACTTTTGAATGACACACTGTGGAACAGATTAGTCTGTGTAGTGAATAATAAGGCAATTCAATGTAAGTTACTAAGCGGCATATGTAAAGTTTAAACGAGTGTTGGAGGTAGCATTGGCAATAGAGAGTGTGAAAAAGGTGCACAAGAGTTACAAAGTATGCAAAATGCCACTGTCCATCAGTTAAGGTAGGAACCTGCAGTCAGTAGTGATGCAAAACACAAAAATGTAGTGGTGAAGTGGGAAGCAAATTCAGCCACAAGTAAAACAAGATTTATAAGAGGCAATCAATGAAGCAGAATGCTACCATTATTGGGGGATAACCACTGTTTTGAATACTGCAGGTACTAAAGGGGCTGAATGTGTTTTTTTCTGTTACAGGAAAGGCCACTTAAGGGATTGGTGAAAAAGCAAGTTAAGTCTACCCAGTAACTAATTAAGTACATTATTATGTACTTTATATATAATGTGGAAGAAGCTATCACCAACAATTTACATGTTCACTCCATGTTTAATGGGAAAACAGGCAAGATAGCCCAATTACTGCAATACTTCTGGTAAATAGAAAGCCTTTTAAAATGGAAGTACACATTGAAGTATTTGCTACTGTGATAGGTGAATATTTACTTTGATACTTGAGAGAAGGAGCCTAGGCATTCAATTTAAAGAATACTGCAGCAAAGTTAACTTACACAGGCAGTCATAAAAATAATAGGTATGACAAGCCCCCAGCTACCTTAGAGGAGGTGCCAAAGCGATTTCAAGAGGCTGGAGTTCACTTCAAGAAGGAGAAATGTACTTTGTGTGGTGTTGTGCCATGAGATGGATGACTGATCTGAAAGCCAACAGGGTATGTTTTAAGTACTAACTCAGAAGCCGAGAAAGGCTATCCACAAAATGGAAAAGAAGGATTCTGAATAGTTTTGGGTTTCAGGAAATTCCACCAATATTTGTATGATAGTCACTTTATCATTGCTTCTGATCACAAACTGTTTATGGGACTTTTTAGAGAAGACATGGCTATTCTGCCAATTGTATTGGAAAGAATTCAGGTTGGGTGCTCACCCTCTCTTGCCTAAGAATACACAATACCGGCTTGGAACACACACAGTGAATTTGGATGCACTTAGTCACCTACCTTTGCAAAAGACTTGCATCTTCTCCAGTATTGGAGGAATTTGTCATGGCATTGAATTTCTTTGACACATTTGACCAGTTGCTATCCACTGCTGTCGAAAGTGAGGCACAGGATACTAATGGGTTGGGCTAATGAGCCAGTGTTCTCAAGAGATTAAACCATATTTATATGAAAGGTTGAGCTGTCAAGATGGCATCATACTTTGGGGAGTGAGAATAGTTGTCCCTACACCAAGAAGAGAGTTGCTCCGAGCTGAATTGCATAGGGCCCATCTGGGTATTTCTAAGATGAAGATGCTCGCCAGGAGTTATGTCTGAGGCCCTGGCATTGATGCTGACATGGTGAGCCTGGTCAAGCACTGGGAACATTGCCTTTTGCAACAAAGATTGCTTGCTGAAGCCCCACTCTGTCCTTGGGAGTGGCCTGGCCAGCCATAGGCACGAGTCCATATTGTTGGTCCGTTTATGAGCACAATGCTTTTGTTCCTTATCAATGCACAGAGTGGATGAAAGTGTTTGAGGTAAAATCTCAGACAACACACACTACAGTTGAGAAATTACACCAATGTTTTTCCACCCACAGAGTAACTGAAGGCATATTGTCTGATAATGAAACAGCCTTTACCAGTGCTTAGTTTCAGAACTTTGCTGCTCTCAATGGTATTAGCAAATTAGGACTGAGCCTTCCCACCCAGCATCCGATGCTAGTTGTACGAAACAGCCAAACCTCTAAGTCTGGCCTAAAGAAGCAGTCATGAAGGCCCCTAAAGTCTAGAATCTCTCGATTTCATAGAATCATAGAAACCCTACAGTACAGAAAGAGGCCATTCAGCCCATCGAGTCTGCACTGACCACAATACCACTCAGGCTCTACTCCCATATCCCTACATACTCACCCACTAATCCCTCTAACCAATGCATCTCAGGACACTAAGGGCAATTTTTAGCACGGCCAATCAACCTAACCTGTGCATCTTTTGACTGTGGGAGGAAACTGGAGCACCTGGAGGAAACCCTCGCAGACACGAGGAGAATGTGCAAACTCCACACAGACAGTGACCCAAGCCAGGAATTGAACCCAGGTCCCCGGAACTGTGAAGCAGCACTGCTAACCATTCTGGCCTGTAGGACTGCTCCACTTGCAACAATGGGAGACCCCACAGCAGAGTTGTTAATGAACTGTCATCTCAGAACAAGACTGAGCCTCATGTTTCCAAATTTGCCAGGATAGATAGAGGCCAGTGAAGGTAGTCAGGAGACAAACAATGATACAATGTGGTCATTTTCAGTGAATGAAGCCATGTATGTGAGGAAATTTGGAAGTGGGTTGAGCTGGGTGCCTGGAGTCATTGTATCCAAAACTGGACCCCTGTACTTTCAAGTAGACATAGAAGTAAGGATTGTCCAGAAACATTTGACCACTTGAGAGAGGAAGAGTCAGCCAGTACTGCCATCAGGAGCCAAATTGCCACCTGGAAATGTTGCCGACTAAGCATTGAAGTACTTGGTCATCCTGTGGCAGACACAACCAACACCTTAATGGAAACAGATAAACTGAACAGCCTGTGTCTAAAGAGGCACCCGTCATTTGGTTTTGGCTGACAGCAATCCAGTGGAAGTACCCCAGACAGAGGAGTTATGCTGCTGCACCAGGATTGGGAAACCCACAAAAGACTTCATTTAAGTTCCCCGGAATTGCCTCTTAGTGTCAGGGAAATTATCAGGGTAAGCGTGGGGTTGTGGGGATAGGGCTGGATGAGATTGTGTGGTTGCAGGCTCAAAGGGCTGAATGGCCTTTCTCTGCGCTATAGGGATTCTATGATTACTAATGAACCCTACACCACACGATGATTAATCAATGCCTTCACATTGCATTATACCAAATCTAGAATAGCATGTTCCCTAGTTGTTTCCTTAACATACTGGTTAAAAACACACTCCAGGAATTCATCCACCATGGTGTTGTTGCTAACTTGATTTGCCCAATCCAGATGTGAATTAAAGTCACCCGTGGTTACTGAACGGTTCTGTAGACATTTGTTATATGAACCTCTAATTTCTAGTTTAATGTCATAACTTATCACTGCTGATTGGAAGCTTATAGACAACCCAGTTGTCTTCCAACCCTATTTCCATGTTTTCCACCTCTTGTTTCTTCTTGGTTCGACCCAGATTGATTCTGCATTTAGATTTTTCTGAATCAATAAACTTACTCACTATTGCATTGATTTATCCTTAACTAATAATACCACCCAACCTTGTTTTCCCTTTTTGCCTGTTCCTCCTAAACGTTGCGTACCCATGGATTTTCAGTTCCCAGTCTTGGTCACTTTTTGCAGCCATGTCTCCATAATCATAATCATATTGTAGCTGTTTATACCAATCCGCACTGTTAATCTACCTCACTGCGAATGCTCCATGCATTCAAATATGGTGCCTTTATAACATTTTTATACATTTTCTTTTCTACTTTGCCATCTTTCATTTTTATCTTTGTTTCTCTCTCTTGTCTCTCCCCACTTATGTCATCACCTGCTTGCCAATATAGTGTAAAGCATCCCCATGCCACCCCCCTCTCCTACCCCCCAATAGCAAATATCCCCTTGAGGATATTGTTCTCAATCCTGCTGGATTGCAATCCCCTCTGGTTTGTACAGATTCTATATTCCCCAGAATTGGTCCCAATACCTCAGGAATCCAAATTGCTCCCTCCTCCACCATCTCCCCAGCCACACATTCATCTGATCTATTCTTCTATTCTTGCTCTTGCTTGAATCCATCACACCAGGCAAACAAATGAAAGAAACAAAAAGAAAGAATAGATCAACCCTTTGCCAAACTGGGACATCTGGACCAGAGACATGACATTGGCAGATGATTAAAACTGGTTGATAAACACAAATAGCAGTGATAAACATAGAACAGCATAGGTTGAACATGGATATGCCTCCCCTACAACAGACCAGCCTTGCCAAGATTACTGATGCAAATTGTCATGTGGAAATACTATGTTGTGGCAATAACAGAAACCTGGCTCAAAGAAAACTGGGACTGAGTATTAAATATTTCTGGATGCATGGTGTTTAGGAATTGGAATGGAAGAAAAGGGAGGGGGTGGCAGTGTTGTTTCGGGTATTTATAAAGGGTAGCGATATGGTAAATCTATTTGGCTAGCGCTAAGGAATTAAAAAAGTAATTACATTGCTTGGTGTAGTTTATGGGCCGGCAAATAGTAGAAAATACATATTATATTTGCAAGGATACTACAGAGAGTTGCAAGACGTATAGGGTAGTTATAATGGGGGATTTTAATATCAGAATTAGATTGGGATAGTGGTAACATTAAAGGCAGAGAGGGGCAAAAGTTCCTTAAGTGTGTTCAGGGAAGTTTTCTACAGTATGTTTCCAGTCCAAAGAGAAAGGACCCACTGTTAGTCTTGGTTCACAGGAACACAATGAGTCAAGTGGATCAAGTGTTCATAGGAGAACATTTAGGGACAGCAATCATTGTATCATAAGGTTTAGGCTGGCTTTCAAAAAAGACAAGAAACAATCTGAAGAAAAAATAAGTAACTGGGGGAAAGCAAATCTAATAGACGTAAAAATGGATCTAGGCTCGATAAATTGGAATAAAAAGTTGGAAAGAGAAACAATAGCTGAACAATGGATTACCTCCAAAGAAGACAGAGTTTGGGCACAACTGGAGTATACTCCTGTGAAAGAGAAAGGTAGGGAAAACTAACACAGTGCTCTCCAGATGGCAAAGAATGAAAAGTATGCTTATAATGGATTTCAGGAGAACTAGGCTGAAGATAGAAGGCTCAGAAGAGAAACGAAACAGAAAATAAGGGAAGCAAAGAGAGAGTATGAAAAAGAATTGGCTGCTGACATAAAAGGGAATCTCAAAGTCTTTTTATAGGCTTATAAATAATAAAATATTGTTAAAAGAAGTGGGGCTGATTAGGGACAAAAGGGGGGATTAATGCATGGAAACAGGAGGCATAGCTGAGATATTAAATGAATACTTTGCATCTGTCTTTAACAAAGAAGATGATGTTACTTGGGTCAGGATGGAAGAACAGCCAATTAGTACACTAGAAGGATTTAGAATTGAAAAGGAGGTGGTTTTGGATAAGGGGGTACAAGAGCAGAGCCATCTGAGAATACATATATGCATAGGTCATTGAGGGTGGCAAGGTATATTGAAAGAGGGGTTAATAAAGCATATAGTATTCTAAGATGCATTAACTGGAGCACTGAGTATTTGTCTAAAATACTGATTCAGCTTCAACTGGTGTATTGGTTCCAGTTCTGGGCACAGTACTTATGGGAAAATGTGAAGGAATTAGAAAGAGTGCAGGAAAGATTCATGAGGATGGTTCCAGGGATGAGGAACTTCACTAACAAAGATAGATTGGAAGTTGGGAATGTGTTCCTCAGAAAAGAAAAGGCTGAGGGAAGATTTGATAGAAGTATTCAAAATCACAAAACGTGTGGACAGATGAGATAGGGAAAAACTATTTCCAAGTATGAAAGGATCAAGAATGAGAGGTTATTGGCAAAAGATGCAATGGCAACATGAGGAAAACCTTTTTCACGCAACGAGTAGTTGGGATCTGAAATGCACTGACAGAGAATGTGATGGAGGCATGTTCAATTTAGGCATTCAAAAGGGAATTAGATAGTTACCTGAAAAGGAAGAATGTGCAGGATTATGCGGAGAAGGCAGGGGACTGGCACTAGGTGAATGCCTCATTCATAGAACTGGTGCAGAGATGGTGGACAACTGCTGATTCTATGTTTAGCAATGGAGGCTGGTACCGACATTCATCCATATAGTCTTCTCTTTGCTGCTTTTGTATGCTTTAAGGCTGTCTACAGAGAGTGTCTGCTTACATACCAAACCTGATGGAAAGCTGTTTAGCTTTGCTCACTCGAGATCTTAAACAAAGGTGCAAAATCCTCATGAGAGAGTTGCTCTACACTGATGATGTTGAACTGGTATTCCATACCAGTGGCAAATGGACAAACTTTCTCATACATGTGAAGATTTAGTTTGACCATCAGCATCAGGAAAACGCATGTCATTGTCCAGCATATTGCCTTACCACCACATATCAGCATTGACAACGTGACTCTGGAAATCATCAAGAGGTTCATATATCTAGCCTCTACAATCATCAGCAGTCTGTCACTTGATGCTGAAATCAACACATGTATCACAAAAGCTGCAATTATGTCCAAACTGAGTAGGAGAGTAAACTAACAGCCAACTGGCTGAGAACACCAAACTGTGAATCTATTAAGTCTACATCCTCAGCACACACCTCTATAGTGGTAAGCCCTAAACAATATATGCTGGGCTGGAGAAAAGGCTAACCAGTTTTCACATTCACTGTTTCAGGCATCTCCTCAGTGTCTCTTGGCAGGACAAAGTCACCAATGCAGAGGTCCTGGTCTGTGCTAATTCCATTAGCTAAGCCAATGCCATCAGCACGAACTCCGTCACATTCATCAGATGAATTATGGCTTTTTTTTTGCTACTGGTTGTGACTTCTTAGTGTCAATTTCTCTACAACAAGGACATCTACAAGATAAGAAGATGGCAGACACTATCCCTACAACTAGACAGCAGTTGCTGATGGCTCTGACCTCTTGATGTTGACTATTTGGAAAGATGAACAGAAATTACAGGCTCAGCTGACCAAGGGGAGGGCCCAGAGAAAACAAGGGCCAATGAATCTTGCACCTTCTCAGTCCACTGTCTTTTGCTGCAGCAAAAGTGGCAGAGACTGCCATGCCACTATGGGACCTCAGAGCCACGTCAGCCGATAATTAACACATAGTTGACTGCTATGGTGCAAACCATCATCCTGTGAGACATAAGGATGTCATTTTATATCATGAACTCTGGCTGAAATTACTTTGTCATTTCTAAAATGTACTCCTTCATAGTTCTATATCCCTTGGGACAATAAAATACTTTATTGTGGACCATGGGGCTAAAGACTGATAAGTCCACTAGACCTGATGTATTGCACTGTAGATATTAAAGGAAGTAACTACAGATATAGTGGATACACTGGTAGTAATCTCCTAAGAATCCTTAAATTCTGCAAAGATCCCAGAGGATTAAAAGGATTGCCAATATAACACCCTTATTTAAAAAGTGAGGGAAACAAAAAAACAGTTAATAGGCCATTTAGCCACATCAGTCATTAGGAAAATGTAGGAGTCCATTATGAAGGATGTAAGAGCAAAGCATTTAGAAATACATAATATAAGAAAGCAGAGTCAGTATGACTTAATGACGGGAAAATCATGCCTGATAAACTTATTAGAATTCTCTGAGGTGGTAATGAGCAGGATAGATAAAGGAGAACTATTTGATGTAATATATCTAGAATTCCAAAAAAGGTGGGATAAGATACTGTATAAAAGGCTACTTAATAAGATAACAGCCTGTGGTGTTTGGGATAGAATATTAGCATGGATAGAGGATTGGCTGAGAGAAGACAGAATTGGGAGAAGTGGGGCATTTTCAGGGTACAATCAGCAGTTGGAGTGCCACAGGGATCAGTGCTTGGGTTACAATTATTTACATAAATAATGCATGTACTTTGGCCAAGTCTGTGGATGACAAAAAGAGATGGGAAGGCTAGTGGTGAGAATGACACAAGGAGTCTGCAGAACGATATAGCCAGGTGAAGTGAGTGGACAAAAACTTAGCAGATGGAATATAATGTAGGAAAATGTGAAGTTATGCACTTTGGCAAGAAGAATCAAGGAGCTGAATATTAGAGAAAAACTGTAGAAAGCTGAAGCACAGAGGGTCTTCATGATTATGCCACAGAAGGCTAGTTCGCAAATTCAACAGGTAATAGGGAAGGTAAATGGAATGTTGGTCTTTACTTCAAAGGAAATGGAGTATAAAAATAGGGAAGTCTTGTTAAAAGTATACAAGACACTAGTTAGACCAGACCAGGAATACTGTGAACAGTTTTGATCTCCTTATGCAAGGAAAGATGTATTGGTATTGGAGGCAGTCCAGAAAAGGTTCTCTAAGATGATTCTGGGTATGGAGGGATTTTTTTATGAGGTGAGGTTGAGTAAAGATTGGCCTTGTACAGGCTGGAGTTTAGAAAGAAAAGGTAACCTTATTGAGACATATAGGATTTCCAGGGCAGATGTTGTAAGGTTGTTACCCCTTGTAGGAGAGTAAGGTGACTCCTTACTCAGATTATGCCCTCTGGTCCTACATGCTGTGTTCAGATGCTGAATAACAGACTTCCCCACTATGTCCTGTTTTCTCAACTCTCAAACAGCCAACTTTCCAGCAAAGGACAATGAATATGCTTCAAAGACACTGAGGCTTTCCTTGAAGTGCAGCAGCATTGACATTAGTGACTAGGGCAAGCTCAAAGTGTTCAGAATGGCAACAATTTGTAAATAAAGCTGCATCATTTATTCAGTCCCAACATTCTAAGCAAAGCATGACAGAGAAGGAAAGGAAGAATTTCCTGCACACCAGTTCCTACTGTCCCATGTGCTCAAAGATCTGTTGGTCAATAATTAGTCTCATCAACCACATGAAGACCCATGGCAGAAACTTACGATATTGAATGGATGTCCTCCTCAAATCAAAGGACAATTCATGATGACTGGAAAACTGTATATGTGAATGTATGCTCAAGTATCTAAGGTCAAGTGAGAAATATATGTTACTGTTCACCTAATTCCCCTGAAGATTTTTTGTTATCTGCTGTTAACAGAAAATGCTGGAAAACAGTCAACGGTTCAGGCAGTATCTGTGGAGAGGGAAACAGAACCACAGTTCCATATTTGCTGTTTGCATAGTTAGGACTCAAAATTGGTGACTATTATTTCTTGAGGAATGTCTCTTTGGGGATCTGACTTGTTCCAGTATGACATGCTTAGTGATACAAGTTCAGAACCAATTGAACACTCAGTGCCAAATTTGATAATCAGCTAGCTGAGCTCGATAATATCAGAGATGTATGTATTATTTATGTTTATAGAATTGCTTGCTTAAGTGATCTAGTCCTACTCTTGCCTGGCAAACTGCTAATTAGATCATCCTGGTATGCAAAGATAACCCCAGTTCCTCTTCTTAATCAGCAACTACCCTCTTAAACCCCTCTCCCCTAGTTACTTTACTTTTACCTCTAACAAGTATGAGGAATTAATGGACATTGAGAATGTTCATTAGCTGCCTCTACTGCACCTCTTTTTACTAAGCCAAGTCTTCCCCCGGCACCCTCTGCCCTAACTCTTTCTCTAATTTCTCACCTATCCTTATTCTGATTTCCAGGGACCCTGCTGTCTTGACACTATTCTCACTACAATGCTGACTATTCAATTTTCTATCCTTGTCCCCATACTGGTTCTCTCTTCTCACATACTGTCAAGTCTACCAGCATGAACTCATCCTAAAAAAAAATCCTTGACCCCTCTGAGATAGCAATTAAACTACTGCCTCATTTCCAATTTCCTTTTCCTCTTGAAAATGATACCACCTTTCACAACTATGCTTATGTCTCCTGAAATTCCATATTTGAACTTCTCCAATCAGATTTCTGCTCTTGCTGCAATAGTGAAATTACTCTAATTAAAGTCACAAATTGCATCCTTCGTGATTTGATTGTGGTGCATTATCCTTTCTCATTGCTTCTCAACCTCTCTGCAGCTTTTATTGTGCTTGACCAAACCACCTTCTTCAAAAACCAATCCTCCATCATCCAATTGAGTGGAGTCATCCTCATCTGGATTCCACTATCATTTATCCAATTGTAGATATAGCACTTCCTGCAATGTTGTCTTCCTAGCTCTACACAATTACTTCAGGAAATCACCACTGATCAACATATGCAAATTCATCTGAAATGTGCTCAATGACATTCAGCTCCACCTCATTACCATCATCTAGCATTGGATAAAGCAAAGATTTATCCAGCTGCATGTTGGGAAGACCAATGCCATAGCCTTTGGCATTTGTAAAGCTATTGATTCCACCTCTCACTCTATCCACAATAAAGCAACATTGGCATTCTGTCTAACTCTGAATTGTGCTTCCAAATCCATATCCTCTCTATCACCAAGACCATCTATTTCTATCTCAATAATGTCCATCTGTGAGGTCTTGTAGTGCATTGGTAATGTCCCTGCCTATGATTCAGAAGCTCCACATTCAAGTCCCACGCCAAGACTTGATGGCCAAGGAACTTGCATTTATAAAACAGCCAAACAGGTCAGCATCAACTTGTAAATCCTTCCAACATACGCCAATGGTAGATGGTAAAGGCAAGAAAGGTTACTGGTCAGCATATGATGGAAAAATTGGAGCCTCTCCCATCAATATCCATAGCCTCAGGCTAAAAAATGCATATAGAAATGCATGTTGTCAGTTGACTGGACAGATGGTGTGGATTGGCTTGCTGCCAACAACTTGGTTACCTGTTCTGGTTGGAGAGGATGTGAGACCTTGCTTTACCCGTGGTGGATATCATAGTGCTGTGGGTCACAGCACTTACGAAGATCATTCACCTTTCATCTCAATAATGTTGTGTACTTCAGTCCACCTGTTGCTGAAAGTTTTATTCCTGATTTTGTTAACTCATGACTCAACTATTCCAATACACTCCTGGCCAACCTCCTATCTTCCACTCTTACATCAACTTCAGTTGATTCAAAACTTTGTCTAGTATGAAACTCTAGAATTGCTGCCTTAAATCTCTTCACCTTTCTACCTACCTCTCCTTCTCTAAGATGCTCTTTAAAAGCTTTGACTAAACTTTTGGGCACATGTTCAAACACCTTATACGTCTTTTTGTCTCAGCACATTCTGCAATGGGTCTTGGGATGTTTTATAATGATACAGATGCTGTAGTTGTTGTGAATGTTATGGACAACTTGAATGAGTTGTTACATGTAGAGCACGGTAATTTTACCTATATGTGTTAGATTTTTACTTTCCAGTTTTCTGAGATGGAACCTACTAAAATGTTAACAGCTGTGATGGCATCTTACAAGACTTAGCTTTATCAACAAGATCCATAGCATAGTACTCACGCTACTATTCTGCATCCTTAAAGGTTTCCACCCAAGCAGGCACAGGACTCGGTGACCTGGTAACACCAGGATGCAGAAATAATCAGTTTGGGTTTCATTTTTAAGACAAAACCTTCGTTTTGCAGAATGTCTCGAGTATAGCTTTCCTAAAGGTGCACCTGCCATTGGATGCTGAAATCTTTCCAAGGGACCTGTAATCTAATGGTTTAATTTTGTCAGTCGCAGGATACTTACTAGCGTGTTTTGTATTGTTAACTTATGTAGTTAAAATAAACTCTAGCCCCACTTTTGCATAGACTTGGACTTCTTAAACTCCTTCATTTTACAATTAAGTCTAAGCTCTGTTCTAACAATAAATGGAGAGTGTGCACTTGGGGACAAAGTGTACACTCCATATTGAACAAATTGTTGGTTTCTCAATTTAGTTTCAGAGATTCCTAGAGGTCAAAATCTGCAATTCTCTCCCTGAATCACTACCTTCCCCTCTTTCCTTTAAGATCGTCTTTCGATTAAGCGTTTACCGAATTCGTTGGTGCGACGATGCTGGATATTCAAATACAAAAAAAGGTCGGGTAAAGTTAAAAGTACAGCGCCAGCTTTTGGAGTTTGAAGAAGTTCTTTGGACTTCGAGAGCGGCGATGCTTCTTCCAAAGGAAGGAAGGAAGGAAGGAAGGAAGGAAGGAGGGCGGGCGGGCGGGCGGGGGGAGGGGGAAACAAAGCTTGCTCTGCCAGACAGGTGAGACAATACGTTATGATTTAAATGTCGATGGCCACAAAAAGGGGAACGCTAAATGGTCCGAGGGGGTGGAATGTGCGTGCTGGTGATGGAGGCGAGCTGTAGGAGGGAGAGTATCTTGGCCCAAGCGCTGGCAGGAATGCGCTGGGAAAGATGTCCCACCGCTGCTGCTGAGACACTGACAGACGACACGCGCCACGTCACTGCGGTACCTGTTGTTGTGGTTGGCGGGGCAACCGTTCCAGGTGACAGTCCGGTCGGTTATCCAGCCTCATAACCCCCCTCCTCTCAATGCAACTTCTCTGTGAGTATTTCATTGCTGGGGGGGAGAAAAATACCCCTCCCTCCGATTGTTATGTGCTTTTTAAAAAACAAACCCCGATGTGTTTAGTAACCCTTTCTCTGGTGGAGAAACATTGTGTTAATTTCTTTTTTGCGGCGTCTAAAACTTTTTTTTTCCCCCCACCTTCCAAATTTAAAAGTCTGACTCCGTCGCCTTGATTTTGTTTGCCCTGCTAATTTTTTTTTGGTTAATGATCTTCATTTCCCTCTGCATTTCTTCAGCAGGTTTGTTTTTATAGATCCCCGTCGGACGTTCCCTTCTCGGTGATCGCCACCGCCTCCTCCCTCCCTCCCCCTCCCCGGCTGGTGCGGGACACCTCCCTCCCTCCCTCCCTCCCTCCCTCGCTCACTCACTTTCTCGGGCTCGCTCTGCGCGCAGCAGGAGCTCGAGACCAACGGACGGGCACGTGCGAGTCTGACGAAGCGGGGTCGGCCGAAGCAGCTCGAGCTCTGTGTGTGTGTTGCGGGGGGCAGTGCCGCACCTGGCGGAGGCGGAGCGGCTGGTCGCGCGGGAGGCGCTCGAGCGAGGAGGGGATGGCGGAGGTGAAGGGCGTCGCTCAAACTGGGTGAGTACGACCGTTCAAATCTGAGCGGACTCCGACTGATTCTTTTCTAAAAAAAACCGATATAATAAACGTGTTTTCTGCCACAGGACACGGAAGGGTTTTAAAAAGGGAGAGGGAGACGGAGGTTCACTCTTACGGCAGCAACCTCCGCCTGTCAGCGATCTTCTCTGTCACTCGAAGCTCTGTCCGAGACAGTTGGTTAGGTTTTCGGGAGCCTGACCCGAAGTTTAAATGGCCCTCACTTCACTCGCCTTTCGAATCAAAAAGTTGTTTTGAGTGGAGGAGTTGGTGGGTGAGGGGGTAGTGATGATTGGGGGATCGGGTGTGGGTTTGGGGTGGGGGGGGGAATGTTTGCGTTGGGTCGGTCTCCCGTTGGCTCTGCCCCGTTCTTCGTGCGTAAACCGACCGAGAATGTCGGGGCTGTTCAACTGCGGGCGGCATCGCAACTGAGACTGGATTCTCACAACACAAACAGAAAAAAAGCTGGCAAATCTCAACAAGTCTGACAGCATCTGTGGGGGGAGAGAGAGGGGGAATAGAGCCAGAGTTTCGAGTCTGGTTTGACCCTTCAGCGGAGACTCGAACCGTTAGCTCTGTGTTCTCTCTCTTTCTCCACAGATGCTGTCAGACCTGTTGAGTTCCTCCAGCTGATTTTCTGTTTTTCTTGTATTTTGCTTTTTATCTGGATTCTCGCCCTCTGACACTCTCCCCGCCCCAGACAGCTGAGGGCAGTGGTGGCATTTCTTGCCGAGATCCACCTGATTTTCGCAGAGATCGGAGATCGAATTTTGAGAGCTTCTTGACCCGTTATGCTCTGTCCCGAAGTCATCAGGATTTGCTCCAAGGCAGGATATGTTGACAAAGAGCAATCTGTGGGAAGGAAAATTGTGCAAAGCGTGCTCTCTTTTACCGGACATCATTTTGCTTTAATTCCTTTCACCTTTTTTAAAAATAACGGCTGTCACGGTTATCCTTGAATATAAAAGGATTGAAATTATTATTGCGATAGAATATTGTTTAAAAAAACATAGCAGCAGCAAACAACTTGGCATTTATGTAATACCTTTAATGTAGGGAAACCTCGCAAGGCATTTACCTGAGATTCAATAAGAGGCTGATCCAAAGGGGAGATTATGTTAGAAGGGGTGAACTAAAAGTGGCAGAAGAGGTAGACTTAAGGAAACCTTTAAAGGAAAACCACAAGAAGCTAAAGTCAGAGAGCGGAGAGTTCAGGATGGAGTACATAGGAAGAAAAGAATAGAACAGGGCCATTCAGCCTCTTGAACGTATTCTGTCTTCAGTCAAATCGTGGTTGCAACTGTACCTCAACTCCATTAACTTGTCTTTGATATCCCGTTGATATCCTTGCCTAATAACCAACCAACACAGTGGATGCTGAAATTCCAAAATAAAAACAGAAAACGCCGGAAATGTTGAACAGGTTAGGCAGCATCAGGAGAGTGGAACAGAGTTACGAGATTGAATTTTCGCACCACTGTCAGATGAGCAGAGTTGGGAAATGCCCCCAGCCGGCAAACTCCACTCAGGAGATTCTTCCCCGAAAGCCTAGATTTTCGTTCTGTGGGGTAGGTCGCGTTAGCCACTTCCAGAAACAGTGCGAAGGTAGAAGGATTGCCGAGCGTGGATGTGGACTGTTTAAAAGGTCCGCTCTGCGCTGCGATTCATCTCAGTTTCAAGAAAAGCAGCAAAGCAAAACGGCTGTCTCACCCTCACACTACCCATACTCCATCTGTTAACTCATACCCCACCAAATCCACATGATCCCTCATACTCCATTGTCAATGAGTGCTCTCCTACCCAACTGCAATAACCCTTCAGATCTTCCATGCCTGTCTACCCACCTTTGTCCTGCATAACATACATGCCAAGTTTTCCTCCTCTATATACTCTACCCACGTGGCCCTTCATAGCTCCATGCCAATGTGCCAACTTGTGTCAATCCATGATCCCCAAGACCCTTTAACCCCTATGCCAAACTTACTGCCATCATGCCAACCCATGCCCCCACCCATTACTCTTTTCCCTTGCATCCTTCATGAAGTTCATACAGCATCCATCATGGGCAGATCTCAGGAGCCATAGTGATATAGTATAAAAATAAAGTTTTAAGTCTCTGTTAAAGACTACTCTATATTAAAAAAAACACACACATTTATGATCTGGCGTATATTTTAAGTTTCTGTCCCTTTTTTGTTAGTAATATAAATAGGAGCAGGAATAGACCAAATGGCCACTGATGCCTTTGATTTGATTCATTGTCACGTGTATTAATATACAGTGAAATATTGTCTCTTGCGTGCTATACAGACAAAGAGTACCATTCATAGAGAAGGAAACAAAAGAGTGCAGAATATAGTGTTACACTGATAGCTAAGGTGTAGAAAAAGATCAACTTAACACGAGGTAGGTCCATTCAAAAGCCAGCAGGAAAGAAGCTGTTCTTCAGTCGGTTGGTACATGACCTCACATTTTTGTATCTTTTTTCTGATTGAAGAAAGTAGAAGAGAGAATGTCTGAGGTGCGTGGAGTCCTTAATTATGCTGGCTACTTTGCCAAGGCAGTGGGAAGTGTAACCAGAGTCAATGGATAGGAGGCTGGTTTGTATAATGGATTGGGCTACATTCACGATCTTTTGTAGTTTGTTGTGGTCTTGGGCAGAGCAGGAACCATACCAAACTGTGATACAATGAGAAAGAATGCTTTCTATAGTACATCTATAAAAGTTGGTGGGAGTTGAGCAGACACGCCAAATTTCCTTCATCTGCTGAGAAATTAGAGGTGTTTGTGGGCTTTCTTAACTATAGTGTCAAAATGACAGGTTGTTGGTGATCTGGAAACCTAAAAACTTAAAATGCTCAATCATTTCCACTTCATTCCCATTGATGTAGACAGCGGCAAGTTCCCCACTATGCTTTCTGAAGTCGATGACAATCACCTTTGTTTTATTGACATTGAGGGACAGATTATTGTCTCTATCCCATTCCTGTACGCCGTCTTGTCATTGTTTGAAATTCGACCCATTATGGTGGTATTGTCAGCAAACTTGAAAATCGAGTTGCGGGGATTTTGGCCACACGATCATAGGTCTGTAAGGAGTATAGTAGGAGGCTGAAGACACAGTCTTGTGGGGCAATGGTGTTGAGGATGATCATAGAGGAGGTATTGTTGCCTATCCTTACTGATTGTGGTCTGTGTTTTCGGAAGTTCAGGATCCAGTTGCTGAGGGAGGAGCCGAGGCGCACACCATGGAGTTTGGAGATGAATTTTGTAGGAATAATGGTGTTGAAGGCTGAGCTGCAGTCAGTAAATAGGTGTCTGACGCATGTGTCTGTTACCTAGGTGTTCCAGGGTTGAGTTTAGGGCTAGGGAGATGATATCTGCTGTGGACCTGTTGCGGCAGTAGACGAACTGTAGTAGATTCAGGCAGTCTGGGAGACTGGAATTGATTCATGCCTTGACTAACCTTTCCAAGCACTTTGTAATGATGGATGTCAGGGCCACTGGATGATAGTCATTAAGGCACAGGTTGTCTTTTTGAAGCAGATACGGACCTCAGATTGCTGTAAAGAGAAGTTGAAAATGTCTGCAAATAACCCCGCCAACTGATCTGCACAGGATCTGAGTGCTCGTCTGGGTACCCCATCTGGGCCAGCTGCTTTTTGTGGGCTAATCTTCAAGAAAGCTGTTCTGACATCTGCAATGGTGACATCAGGTATAGGTTCATCCGAGGCTTCTAGGGTGGAGGGCATGCCCTCAATGATCTCTTGCTTAAAATGGGCATAGAATGTTGTGAGCTCGTCAGGGATGGGTGCTTTGGAGTCTGCAATTTTACATGTCTTCACCTTGTAGCCTGTTTTATCTTGCAGACCTTCCCATGGTCGATGTGCATCCCTGTGGCTAGCCTGAGACTAGCTTGGTCTTCTGGCATTTTTGATGGAACTCCATGGATCATATCAGGCTTTCTTGCATAGGTCAGGGTCGCCTGACTTGAAGGTCTCAGACCTAGACTTCATCAAGCATTGGCTATCCCTGCTCATCCTCGGTTTCTGGTTGGGAAACATGCACATTTGCTTCTTTGAACACACGTTTTACACGCTAATGAAATCAGTTACCATAGACGCTGTCATTTGATATAATTATGGTGATCATCTGCTTTAACTCCACTTTTCTACCCCTCCCTGATTCTGGACTCTTGGTATCTCCATGGTTTCTTTGTTACTTTAAGCAATTTAAGTTAGATTACTTCTAAACAGACTTGTGCATTCATTTCTCATTTTTTAAATGCTAAGTATGATTCGGTGAATCTGTGTTGAATTCCTCCAAGGCCACTGTATCTTTTCTGAGATATGGTGCCAAAACTGAATGCTCTAGATGGCTCTGTATAACTAAAACAACTTTTTTGTATTCAAACCTCCTTGAGAAAAAGCCAACATTCTATTAACATCTTTTGATTACTTTTTGTACCTGTGCAGTTGATTTTAGTGATGGGCACTTATGGACATTGAAATTACTTTGCTCCTCTACATTTCCTAGCCCATCACCATTACAAAAACATTCCCATTTACTTTTCTTAGATTCAAAGTAAGTGATCTCATACTTTCTCACACTGATCTTCCTTCACCACAGTTTTACCCACTCACTGGTCTCCCCCTGTCACTTAACTTCCTACTCCCATCTCCACACATTACTATGTCTCATAACTTAATGTCATTTGCAATCCTGTATATACACTTCTATATTTATTTCTTAATCCTAATAATCCCGATACAGATGTTTGGGATCAGCACCTCTACTGCTATTATTTATATTTATAAAGCACATTTAACATAATAAAACGTCCTATGGTGGTTCACTGAAGCATTATAAAATGCAATATAATACACTTGAGCCTCATAAATAAATATTAAGGCAGATGACCAAAAATTTAATCAGAGCGGTAGGTTTTAAGGAATTTTTTAAAGGAAGAAAGTGAGTAGAGAATCAGAGAGATTTAGGGAGGGAATTCCAGTTTTAAGGGCCTCAGCAGCTCAAGGCACTGTCAGCAGTGCTGGAGCAATTAAAATTGGATGTGTTCAAAAAGCCAAAATCATCAGAGTGCAAATGTCTTGGAAGGTTGTGGGGCTGGAGGAGATTGTAAATATAGGAAGGGGCAAGGGCATGGGATTTGAAAATGAGAATTTTAAAATTGAGGCTTTGCTTAACTGGCAACCATAATAAATCAAAGTTTTAGATTGTCATAGTAAGCATCTTCCTATTTGAAAGAATGCACTAATGTCTTTAACAGAGATGAGCGTGTATGAATGATGTTGTTGGTATGGGCTTTTGTGGGTCTAGTTTTACCACGAGGAACTTGTGTAACTAGCTGCCTTCAGTCCATGCTATGTTGTATTTCAATCTTTTTTATAAGTAAAGATTGAATATCATAATGCATTTGGCCACCTTTTTTTGGTCAAGTTACCAAATCTTTTGGCGACAAGAAAAAAAATCCCAGAATAAAAGGGCAAGAAAAATTCAAGTTTCAGTATGGAACTATGAAGACTTGTACAGTGAGCAGTTAGTTTGCAATGTGATTTATGCCACAGATTAGCAGCACCATGATTTTGTTTAGGATTATCATTGAGCTTATGGAAGAGAACAGGGATTGGACTGAACATGCGGGAAGGTTGGAACACTTTTTTGGCAAATGGAATTGCAGGTGAGGCTAAAAAGTACTCAATTCTCCTGAGCATGTAGGGTGAAGACTTACAAGTTAGTAAGGAACTTAGCAACACCACAGAAACTGGGGGACATTTCATTTGCAGATTTAGTTGTACTCATTCTGAATCACTTCAATTTTAAGCGCTCAGTGATTGACCAGTAGTTCAAGTTCCATTATCCATTTTGGAAGACAGGGCAGCGTGTAGCTAACATTGTTGCTGAATTAAGACACTTCTATGAACATTGAGCTTAGAACAGTATTGGACGACATGCTTTGGAACAGACTAGTCTGTGGCATTAGTACTGATCACATTCGGCATTGTTTGTTGGGAGAAACCACACTAACTTTCAAGAAAGCTCTGGAAATTTTCTCAGGGCATGGAAATGGCTGCCAGCAATGCAAAATATATTCAAAAGGCCAATGGCAATGCACAGGTGAGTGCAGTGTATCAAGTAAAGAAAGAGACTGCAAATAAGAGGGTGAAATATTTCAGGCGTGGAAGGACACACAATGCAAATCATTGCAAATTTATGGATGCTGTTTGTCACTGTTCCAATAGACAGGATTATTTACCTAAGAAATGCAGGGTTGTTGAGAGCAAGTTGAAGACTGAGCAAGGAAATTCAAATTCACAAAACCTCAAGTCAGCTACGGATCACTTGGAAAGCTCAGAGCAGGCAAAGGAGCACTCTGAAATTTTTGTTTAATGTGAATGAGGAGTGGGCGGTGTCAATCTATGTTACTGTGGAAGTTGATGTTTAAAAAATGTAGCAGACAAAAAGCAGGGAATTGTAGGCTGGTTAGTTTAACGTCTGTAGTTGAAACTAGAAGAAATAGCAAAGCACCTAGAAAAGAATGGTTTGATCGAGCAGACGCAGCACGGATTCGTTAAGGGGAAGTCGTGTTTGACAAATTTATTGAATTTCTATGAGGATGTGACTAGTGCGGTAGATAGAGGGAAACTGGTGGATGTGGTGTTTTTGGATTTCCAAAAGGCGTTTGGTAAGGTGCCTCACAAAAGGTTGCTACAGAAGGTTAGGGTGCACGGAGTTGGGGTTAAGGTGTTAGCATGGATAGAGGATTGGCTGTCTAATAGGAAGCAAAGAGTTGGTACCAATGGGTGCTATTCTGGTTAGTGACTAGTGGAGTGCCGCAGGGATTGGTGCTAGGGCCTCAACTGTTCACCATTTATATAGATAACATAAATAGGAGCAGGAGTAGGCCATCTAGCCCTTTGAGCCTGCCCCACCATTCAATAAGATCATGGCTGATCTGAAGTGGCTCAGTTCCACTTTCCTGCTTTCTCCACATAACCCTTAATTCCCTTGCCTACCAAAAACCTATCTATCCATGACTTAAATATATTTAGCGAGGTAGCTTCCACCACTTCAACGGGCAGAAAATTCCAGAGATTCACCACCCTTTGAGTGAGGAGGAAGAAGTTCCTCCTCAACTCTGTTCTAAACTGCACCCCCCCCTGCATTATCATGAGGCTGTGCCCTCTAGTCCTGCTGTCCTTTCTGAGTGGGAAGAATCTCTCTACCTCTACCCTATCCATCCCTTTCATTATCTTATACGTCTCTATAAGATCCCCCTTCATCCTTCTAAACTCCAGCGAGTACAGACCCAGTCTCTCTTCATAGTCCAACCCCCTCATCTCCAGTATCAGCCTAATGATCTGGAGGAGGGGGCTGAGTGTAGGGTGATGAAATTTGCTGATGACACGAAGATGAGTGGAAAAGCAAATTGCGTGGAGGGTGTGGAAAGTCTGCAGAGAGATCTGGATAGGCTGAGTGAGTGGGCGAGGACCTGGCAGATGGAGTATAAAGTTAGCAAGTGTGAGGTTATCCACTTTGGCAGAAATAATAGCAGGAAGGATTATTATTCAAAAGGCGAAAAGCTGCAGCGTGCTATGGTGCAGAGGGACCTGGGGGTCCTTGTGCATGAGTCGCAAAAACCTAGTCTGCAGGTGCAGCAGGTGATCAAGAAGGCAAATGGAATGTTGGCCTTTATAGTGAGGGGGATAGAATATAAAAGTAGGGAGGTCTTGCTGCAACTGTACAGGGTACTTGTGAGGCCGCAGCTGGAGTACTGTGTGCAGTTTTGGTTGCCGTACTTGCGGAAGGATATATTGGCCTTGGAGGGAGGACAGAGGAGGTTCACTAGGCTGATACCGGAGATGAGGGGGTTGGCCTATGAAGAGAGACTAAATAGACTGGGTCTGTACTTGTTGGAGTTTAGAAGGCTGAGGGGGGATCTTATAGAGACGTACAAGATAATGAAGGGGATGGATAGGGTAGAGATAGAGAGATTCTTCCTGCTTAGAAAGGATAGCAGGACTAGAGGGCACAGCCTCAAGATAAGGGGGGGGGGGGGGTTGCAGTTTGGATCAGAGCTGAGGAGGGACTTCTTCACTCAAAGGGTGGTGAATCTCTGGAATTCTCTGCCTGTTGAAGTGGTGGAGGCTACCTCGCTAAATATATTTAAGTCACGGGTAGATAGGCTTCTGATAGACAGGAGAATTAAGGGTTATGGGGAGAAAGTGGGAAAGTGGAACTGATCCACTTCAGATCAGCCATGATCTTATTGAAAGGTGGGCAGGCTCGAGGGGCTAGATAGCCTACTCCTGCTCTTATTTCTTATGTTCTTATGATTTTAAAAACAAAACAAATCAAAATGGAGGTGGACAGGTAACATTTGCATCTGTAATTAATGAGGAGACCTACAGGGGGCTCTAAGCAGGCACCAGCCCTTATTCAGGCAAAGAACCAACTTTGGACACACCAGGAACGCTATATCATTGCTTGTGGCGTAAGAGATGAACATTGCATACAACTGCAAAGAAGCCTGGTGGAAAAAGGGAAAGGACCTAGTTTTCTCAGTAAAATTCTGTTAAACTAGAGTGAGATTAAACACACGTGCCATTCAGAAATATTCTGAAATTTTCTAAGATGAACTGGGTACATTGCCTACAGTTAAATCGTTTGTAGATCCTCAGGCTATTCCTCACTTTTACAAGCCCAAGATAGTGTCTTACACCATGAAAGACAAAGTGGTGGAGGAGTTGGAACAGCTGCAGAGCCTTGGAATCATTGAGTTCATTCAGTTCTCATGTTGTGCAGCTTCAGTTGTTCCCGTTTTTAAAAATGGTGGCACTCTGCACATATGGAGGGATTACAAACTTACTGTTAATCAGGCTGCCAAGCTGGATGCTTACCCACAGCCTTGGGTGGAAGATCTGTTTTTAACCCTTGTAGAGGCAAGACATTCTCAAAACTTGACATGAGTCAAATCTACCAACAGATTTTGTTAGAGAAGGACCTGAAACAGTATGTCATAATCTACAGCCTCAAGTGTTTATTCAAATACAACCATCTGGTTTTTGGGGTGTCTTCTAGTCCAACTATTTTTCAGAAGATAAACCATCTGTTGTAAGGGTTACCTCATAAAACAGTTCTTTTGGACAACATTCTGATCATAGGAGCACCCCAGCAACCTGGATCAATTGTTACAAATTTTCAGAGGCAGGGCTATGCCTGAAGCATAGTAAGTGCACCTTCTAGACACAGACAGAGTTGGAATGTATTGGTTACAAAATCACTTCAGAGTTTGTCCCTTCTGAAAGACAAAATCAGAACTATCAGAAAAGCTGCAAATCCCAAAAGTGTGCCTGAGCTTTAGGTCATTTCCGGGCATGGTAAATTACTATGGGAAATTTCTACTAGATCTTTCAACAGTGTTGGCATGCGTCACTGTAACAACTACTTCACAAATGAACAAAATGGAACCAAGGGCCGACTCAAAAAGAGACTTTCAAGGATATGACAGTACATTTAAGACATGTATTTTAATCATGTTTCTCTACAGGATTTTGTCTGCAGCCAGTGTCCTCCGTTATTGAAGCAATATAATGGACATCATGCTGATTTTAATCTGAATGAATGCAGGGTCCTGTAGTTTTAGTCTTCCTTGGGATTGCTGAGTGGAGCTTGATTGAGGATGACTGACAGGTTAGGTGAGAGCTAATTTTTTACAGAAAATTCCAAATTTTTAGTTTTGTTTCTCAGTTGCTGCTAGAAACGGGTGGAAGATGGCAGTGTCTGCGTGTGCGTATGTCTTTCTCTCTCCAGAGGCTTTCTGAAAGTTCCAGGACCAAGGGGCCTCAGAGAATTGATCCAGCATTCAAAGAACCAATTCACATAGGCGTTGAAAACTGCAAATCTAGCATCAGTAGAAAGGGTCGAGAGCTTCATGTTTTTAGGTGTCCAAATCGCCAGCTACCTGTCCTGGTCCCCTCATGCTGACACTATAGTTAAGAAAGCTCACCAATGTTCTACTTTCTCAGAAGACTAACGAAATTTGGCATGTCAGCTATGACTCTCCAACTTTTACAGGTGTGCAGTGGAAGTATTCTTTCTGGTTGTGTCACAGCTTGGTATGCTCCTGCTGTTTCCAAGACCACAAGAAACTACTAAAGGTCGTGGATGTAGCCCAATCCATCAAAGAAACCAGCCTCCCCCATCCATTGATTCTGCTATACTTCCTGCTGCCTCAGAAAAGCAGCCAGCATAATTAAGGACCCCATGCATCCCAGACATTCTCTCTTCCACCTTCTTCCATTGGGAAATAGATACAGAAGTCTGAAGTCATGTACCAACCGACTCAAGATCAGCTTCTTCCCTGCTGCCATCAGACTTTTGAATGAACCTATCTTGCATTAAGTTGAATTTTCTCTACACTCTAGCTATGACTGTAACCCTACATTCTGCACTCTCTTGTTTCCTTCTCAATGAACAGTATGCTTTGTCTGTAAACATGTAAGAAATAATACTTTTCACTGTTAACATGTGTGACAATAATAAATCACAATGTGAGCATGTTTGTTCCTGTGCAAAGTCTAAAGATGGGTGTATGTCTGTGGAAAGGTGTTTAGCTTGAAACCGCAGAAATAGCTAGCTAGTAGGAATGATACTGTGTTGTGTTTAATTCTTGTAATTGATAAAAGTTATGCTAATTTAACAGTGTTCTTTATTTGATAAAAGCTTCCTAGTAGGTCACTTGAATCGTATCTGGAGTGAAACACCTTGTGTTCACCCATGCCAAAATCAAATGTGCAACTTAGGGTCTAGGCTAACTTCATAGAGCACCTTGGAGTTTCTAGCCTGGGTCTTTCTGGGAGCTCTTGAGGGATTAAAATCTATATTCCTTGTTTGGTTTGGGATTATTGGACTCAGAAATTAAGCGATGAGTATATTTATGTTTTTTCAGTTGTTGCATTAAATAGAGAGTGCCTTGTGGAATAATGGATGTTTCAGTGGCTAAAAGTTTCCTGGGTGTGTAAGAAGCCACTTAGGGTTGTTTACAAAAGGTGATTAAAACAAAGTGGTTAGAAGTGTATGTCATGAGCAACATTACGGTGCCCATTATGATGGAGAAGCTATGCCAAGTTTTTTGCAACTCATGGTTTGCCAGACTCTCTTGTTTCTGATAGAACAAATCATATATAGTGTTGTACTGAGTTTATGCAGAGAAATGGAATACGCCATGTGCATATTTCTTGTCTTCATCCATCTCAAAATGGTTTAGCAGAGTGAGTTGTTCAGACACTGAAAGAAGGATTGAGGAGAATGGTTGGTGATACTTTGGGAACTAAGTTTTTCTTCCAGTAGCATATCATGCTACAAACAACAACCAGCTATATTGCTAATTGTTAGGAAGCCAATGTCTTACTTGGATCTGCTGCATCCAGATGTCAAAGTGAGAGTGTGAAGGAGACAGGAAAAGCAGAAGGTGAGACATGACTACCATACTAAGGAGAAACACTTCAACCCATGTGACTGTAGAATAGATCATAGAACCCTACAGTGCAGAAAGAGGCCCTTCGGCCCATCGAGTCTGCACTGAACACAATCCCACCCAGGCCCTAACCCCATATCCCTACATATTATACCCACTAATCCCTCTAATCTACGCATCCCTGGACACTAAGGAGCAATTTCTTAGCATGGCCAATCAACCTAAGCTGCGCATCTTTGGACCGTGGGAGGAAACCGGAGTACTTGGAGGAAACCCACGCAGACACGAGGAGAACGTGCAAACTCCACACAGACAGTGACCTGAACCGGGACTCGAACCCAGGACCCTGAAGAAGTGAAGCAGCAGTGCTAACCACTGTGCTACCATGTTGCCCATACATTCCTTACATAGATTGTGTCTATATAAGGAATTTTGGCAGTAACTTAATGTTGTCTGCCTGGAATTATTCTCAACTGAAATGGTCTAGTATCTTTGGTATAAAACTGACCAATGGAAGAGTTGTTTGCAGACATCAGGATCATACTCGTCTATGCCCTGATTCTGAGACAGCAAAAGTTCCAGATAACATGATAGAAGGAAATGCTGCTGTGGATATTCGACCGTAATTGGTTCCTGTTGTTTAAGGATTTCCAGTGGACTCTACTGCAGGAGAGGATGAGGATTATTCATGGACCACCTACTCTTGTGCCCACAAGTCAGATCCACTGAAAGAAGACTCACCAGTGTCTACAGAATCACTAGTGGTACTACACAGATCATTGCATAGTTGCAAAGCTCCTGAAAGACTGATGTATAGTTGAGATATGATTTTCATTGTTTCTTCTTTAAATGGAATTGAACTTAAGGGTGGAGGAGTGTTACAGTAAGCATCGTCCTATTTGAATATATGTACTGGGGTCTTTAGCGGGTATGAGTGAGTGATGTCATTGATAGCGTCCTCTTTCATGGATCTAGTCTTAGACGTAACTAGCTACCTTCAGTTCTGAGTCAATGCTGTATTGTATTTTAGTATTTTTATAAGTAAAGAGGATTGAATAACAACACATTTGATTACGCTCATGTGGCCATGTCACCATAATCAGCGTGGACAGGTGTGATGGATAAATTGGTTTTCGTGTGAGATTGAACACATGCCTCAGAGTTTTGGTTGACCTCAGCTTTTCATAAGTTAAAATCTGGGAGACCAGCTTGGAATGCTTTGGGCTAGTGTAGTCTAGAGGTAACAATGGCGTAGATGAAAGTTTAAACGGCAGAAGAGATGTGGTAGGGACAGAGTCAAGCTATGAGATTATGGAGGTGGAAATAGATAATTGTGGTGATGGTTGAAAGATCAACTCCGTTTCAAGTATAGCACAAGGTTCTGAACAATGTGGTTCAGCCTTAGATAGTTACATGGGAGAAGGATGGAGTCAGTTACAAGGGCAAGGAGTTTGTCGTGGAATCTAAAGACGATGGCTTATGTTTCTCCAGTATTTAATTGGAGGGAATTTGGAGGTTGGAAAAGCAGTGTGATAATTTAGCAATGGTGGGAAGTCAGGAAAGGCATTAGAAAGTAATGCTTAGTACCATCAGTGTAGGTGTGGAAACTGACATTGTGTTTACAAATGCTGCCCCATTTATGAGAAATAGGAGGGGACCAAGAATAGATCCTTGGTGGAACACCAGAGATAACTGCAGGAACAGGAAGAAAAGATAATAATTGTGATTCTCTGGCTATTATTAGCCAGATAAGAATGGAACCAGACAATGGAAACCCCAACCATTGGTGGAAGTGGCAACACATTGGAGAAGGATGGCATGATCAACTGTGTCACAGGTTGTGGACAGGTTGAAAAGGATGAGGAAAGATAGTTTGGCTATGTCACGGGCACAGGATGTCACTTGTGACTTCAATAATAGCTGTTTTAGTACTGTGGCAGAGGTAAAAACATAATTTGAGTGATCCAACCATGGAGTTCTCAGGGAGCTGGGAAGAAATTTTGTAGGCAACTTTACCACTTTTCATATTTCAATCAGAGAACACCTCCTTTGTCTGTAATCTATTTCTGGCCTCCCAGTAAATAACATGCAATGTCCAATATTATCATCGAATTTGATGCACTTTTACTTTTGCAAAACCTTATCAAATCCAAAGAGACAACATTCCTAGATTCCGAGTGACTTTATGAGAATGATACATAGATTAGTAGGAGTGATGCTACAAGTATATGGACTCGGGAGGGCTGGGACACAATGATAATGCCCAGATCTTTTGGTCTCCAGATCATTGGAGACTGGTTGTATGACCCAACATGCATGTTGGGACACTTCAGAAGTCATGATATATTGATCTCCAGCATAATTGCCAAGGAAATTTCAACTTCCAATGGGAAATTCCCCTGTGTCCCAGGACCAGCTAGAGTCAAGAGTCAAAGACTTCTTACAGTTCTGTGGGATTTTGGCTAAGATCAAATATTATATTGACATGCTGTGCTTGGTTGAAGTCATTAGGTTACATTTCAGCTTCATTTGAAGCAATTTGTAAAAGCGGCATCTCGGTCTTTTGGCTAAGATGCAAATGAGATCAAGCCTTGGAGGAGGAGCTATGTCTACTCCAATCAGGTTGGATCATGTAGATCAAGCCCAAGATAGGAGGTGAGAGCTCTCCCTGTCTTGTCAGCTTGGATTGGGAACGTCTCAACTTGTTGAGACTCTGAATTGGACTTGATTTGATTGAATTGGAATAAAAAAAATCTATTCTTAGTTTAATATCTGATACGTCCCTTATCTGGGGACCATATATTAGATTGATTTTTGGAGCAGGGAGATGAAATAGGGGCTTACCCCATCCACTCCACGTGAAAAAAAACAAAACTAACTCTCAGTCACTCGCAGTGACCCTTCAACTTCCACCTGTCTCATCCCCTGGCTACCTCCCAACAGCCCTTCTGTCCTCCAGCTACTCCTTCTGACTGCCTAAGCACCTCTCCTGACCACTCAATTACCATCCCTGACACCTGACTATGGCCCTGGCATCTGACTATTGACCCAGATTATACCATTTGACCTGACACAACCCAATTAACCATGTAACCCCACAATACCTCTCTGACACAGCTATTACTCCACCACCATCTGACTAGCCCCCAATCTAATTACTCTTCCTGACTTGACCTGATTACCCCGCAATCCACCCACTGCCTCCATACCACCTATCATCCCATTCATTTTAGCCACTTGCCTCACCCACCTATCCCTCTGCCCATTCATTAGCACTTAAATTCACTAGCACTTATATAGCCTTTAATCTTACTATATGGCAGTTAGTGCCTGAGGGTCACGTCATGTCATTCTACCAACTTTGCGATGGTCTGATGGAGTTCTCCGAGGGATGCTGTGCTCTGCATTTCTGAACAAGTCAGGCCCGGACAACCTTCTCCTGTGTTTACCTGTTTAAATCTATGGCCAAAATGTGCGCACAAATGGACTGTATAGGAATTTGGTTGATATAGCTTCAGCAGACATTGAGAGAGACATAACTGATCATAAATGGCATCCTGTGGCATTATTTTGAAGAACACCAGGCAGGTTATTTTTGATATTTTGGCCAATATTTATGTCTTGATTAGCATCACCTTGGTCAATATTTGCTCTTTGTAGGAGTTTGCTGTCTGCAAATCCATATTCCCCACATTACCACATTAACTGCACTTCAAAAGCACTTCATTGGCTGGAGAGCACTTTGAGATGTATGATGAACATGAGAAGTGCTATATAAATGCAAGTCTCTTTCTTTTATACAACAATTCTACCTCTCTGGGAAGTTCAGCTTTTTGGACTAAAACTGCACCACTGAAAAAAAATCAAACTCAAAGATGACAAAAATCAGTATGACGGAAAAATCATCATCACATGCAGTGTTAATAAGAAATTGCAGGCTGGTAGAAGAAGCACATATTTTCAAGAATGTTATTATATTTTTGGTAACTTTATACATTTGAATTGGCACAGTTCACCTAATTTAGAATGTCACAATTTTGTAAGTAATATTCTGCATACCTCAATTATTTTTGACTTGAATATGGATTTTAAAAGGCAGCCATTTTTATCTCATTTTCCATTCATGATTTCAGCCAAGTGCTAGTGGTTTGTCTCCAAGTTTGCAGATGAAACAAAGTTGGGTGGGAGGGTGAGCTGTAAGGAGGATGCAGAGATGCTTCAGCATGATTTGGACAGGCTGAGTGTGTTAGCATATGCATGAGAGATATAGTGTAATGTGAGGTTATCCACTTTGGTAGCAATAATAGGAAGACAGATTATTACTTGGATCAGTATAAATTGAGAGAGGTCTGTACTCAGTGAGACCTTGATGTCCCTGTGCATTGGTTGCTGAAACTAAGCATGCAGGTACAACAGGCAGTAAAGAAGGTAAATAGTATGTTGGCCTTCATAATGAGAGGATTTTCATCATGGAGTGCAGTTACGAGTGGTGTGCCTCAGGGATCTGTTTTGGGGCCACTGTTGTTTGTAATTTTTATTAATGATCTGGATGAGGGTATAGTTGGGTGGATTAGTAAATTTGCTGATGACACCAAAGTTGGAGGTGTGGTAGATTGTGAGGAAGGGTGTCATAGTCTGCAGGGAGACTTAGATAGGTTGCAGAGCTGGGCCGAGAGGTGGCGGATGGAATTTAATGCGGAGAAGTGTGAGGTAATTCACTTTGGTAGGAGCAACAGATGTGTCGAGTATAGGGCTAACGGGAGGACTTTGAATAGTGTGGATGAACAGAGGGATCTAGGTGTGTGTGTACATAGATCCCTGAAAGTTGGGAATCAAGTAGATAAGGTTGTCAAGAAGGCGTACGGTGTCTTGGCGTTTATTGGTAGGGGGATTGAATTTAGGAGTCGCAGTGTAATGTTGCAGCTGTACACTACTCTAGTGCGGCCGCACTTGGAGTACTGTGTGCAGTTCTGGTCCCCGCATTACAAGAAGGATGTGGAGGCGTTGGAGAGGGTGCAGAGGAGGTTTACTAGGATGTTGCCTGGTATGGTGGGGAGGTCCTATGAGGAGAGACTGAGGGATCTAGGGTTGTTTTCGTTGGAAAGAAGGCGGCTAAGAGGGGATCTTATTGAAACATATAAGATGATTAGAGGTTTAGATAGGGTGGATAGTGATAGCCTTTTTCCTCGGATGGAGAAAGCTAGCACGAGGGGGCATGGCTTTAAATTAAGGGGGGGTAGCTACAGGACGGATGTCAGGGGTAGGTTCTTTACCCAGCGGGTGGTGAGGGATTGGAATGCCCTGCCTGCTGCAGTTGTAAATGCGTCTAGTTTGGGGGCGTTTAAGAGATCTCTGGATAGGTTTATGGACGATAAGGGATTGGTATAGGCTAGTGGGTCATTGTTTTTGTAACTGGTCGGCGCAACATCGTGGGCCGAAGGGCCTGTTCTGCGCTGTAATGTTCTATGTTCTATGTTCTATGATTTGAGGATGGGGATGTTTTGCTGCAATTGTGTAGGATGTTGCTGAGGCTGCACTTGGAGTATTGTATGCAGTTTTGATGTCGTTATCTGAGGAAGGATGTCCTTGCTGTAGTAAGAAGTCTCAAACACCAAGTTAGAGCCCAACAGGTTTATTTGGAATCATGAGCTTTCAGAGTGCTGCTCCTTCATCAGATGAGTGGAGAGGTAGATTCACAAACACAGCATATATAGGCAAAGACACAATTGCAAGATAATTACAAATTGGAACGTGAAGAATGGTTGGAATGCGAGTCTTTACAGGTAATCAAGTCTTTGCAGGTACAGACAGTGCAAGTGGAGAGAGGAATAATCGCAGGTTAAGGAGCTTTATATAGTGATATTTATAACTTGTAGCCAATGAAGCACAGTGAAGTATTGTCACCTTGTAATACAAAAAGCATGGCAGAAAATTTTTACACAAGGTTCCACATTAGCAGCATGATAACCTGTTTGGCCATATTATGAATGCCCTTTCCATGGTGATCAATTCCTGGAATGGAACTTGAATTCTGAGCCCTAGCATAGAGGCAGGGACACTACCCACTGGGCCACAAGACTTCCCATATGATAATTGCCAGATGGTAAATTTTCATCAGATTTACTGATTTTCTTCAAAATAGTTTGATCAGATCTTTACTTCCTCTGAGTTGCAGGTGAGCATTAGCTTTAACATCTTACCCAAAAGAGGCCACTTTCAACAGCAAGATACTTCTGCATACTGCAGCTAGTCTAGATTTTGTGCTCTGAAATTTAGAACTGAGTCAGAAGGTTATGGGTTACATAAGAACATAAGAAATAGAAGCAGGAGTAGGCCATCTAGCCCTTCGAGCCTGCCCCGCCATTCAATAAGATCATGGCTGATCTGAAGTGGCTCAGTTCCACTTTCCCGCTTTCTCCCCATAACCCTTAATTCCCTTGCCTGCCAAAAACCTATCCATCCGTGTCTTAAATATATTTAGCGAGGTAGCCTCTACCACATCAACGGGCAGAGAATTCCGGAGATTCACCACCCTTTGAGTGAAGAAGTTCCTCCTCAACTCCGTTCTAAACTGCTCCCCCCTTATCTTGAGGCTGTGCCCTCTAGTCCTGCTGTCCTTTCTGAGCGGGAAGAATCTCTCTACCTCTACCCTATCCATCCCCTTCATTATCTTATACGTCTCTATAAGATCCCCCCTCATCCTTCTAAATTCCAACGAGTACAAACCCAGTCTATTCAGCCTCTCTTCATAGTTCAACCCCCTATCTCCGGTATCAGCCTAGTCAACCTCCTCTGCACTCCCTCCAAGGCCAAAATATCCTTGCGCAAGTGCGATGACCAAAACTGCACACAGTACTCCAGCTGCGGCCTCACCAGTGCCCTGTACAGTTGCAGCAAGACCTCCCTGCTTTTATATTCAATCTTCCTCGCTATAAAGGCCAGTATCCCATTTGCCTTCCTGATCACCTGCTGCACCTGCAGGCTGGGTTTTTGCGACTCATGCACAAGGACCCCCAGGTCCCTCTGCACCGTAGCATGCTGCAGTTTTTCGCCCTTTAAATAGTAGTCCCTCCTACTATTATTCCTGCCAAAGTGGATAACCTCACACTTGCTAACATTGTACTCCATCTGCCAGGTCCTCACCCACTCGCTTAGCCTATCTAGATCCCTCTGCAGACGTTCCACACGCTCTGCACAATTTGCTTTTCCACTTATCTTTGTGTCATCAGCAAATTTCGACACCCTACACTCAACCCCCTCCTCCAAATCATCTGTATAAATGGTAAATAGCTGAGGCCCCAGCACCGATCCCTGGGGCACTCCACTAGTCACCAACTGCCAATCCGAATAGCACCCATTGATACCAACTCTCTGCCTCCTATTAGACAGCCAATCCTCTATCCACGCTAACACCTTACCCCCAACTCCATGCCCCTAACCTTCTGAAGCAGCCTTTTGTGCGGCACCTTATCAAACGCCTTCTGAGAATCGAGAAACACCACATCCACCGGTTCCCCTCTGTCTATCGCACTAGTCACATCCTCATAGAATTCCAATAAATTCGTCAGACACGACTTCCCCTTAACGAATCCGTGCTGCGTCTGCTCTATCAAACAATTTTTCTCAAGGTGCCTTGCTATTTCTTCTTGATGACGGATTCAAGCATTTTTCCCACGACAGACATTAAACTATCTGGCCTATAATTCCCTGCCTTTTGCCTGCTACCCTTTTTAAACAGCAGCGTAACATTAGCCGTTTTCCAATCTTCTGGCACTTCCCCGGAATTTTGGAAAATAATCACTAAGGCATCTACTATCACCTCTGCCATTTCCTTCAGAACCCTGGGATGCATTCCATCCGGTCCTGGGGACTTGTCCACCATCAGTCCCACTAGTCCATCAAGCACTACCTCTCTAGTGACTATGATCACATTCAGGCCCTCAACTCCTACCATCCTCCTATCTTTAATACCCAGCAAACTATTCGCGTCCTCCTCCGTGAAGACCGAGGCAAAAAACTTATTTAAGGCCTCAGCCATTTCCTCATCCCCCACCACCCTTTCATCCTCTAAGGGTCCAACATTCACCCTAGCCAGCCTCCTCCTCTTTATATATTTATAAAAACTCTTACTATCCTTTTTTATATTTAGTGCTAGTTTAGCTTCATAGTCTATCCTTCCTTGCTTTATCATCTTCTTCGTCAATCTTTGTTGATTTTTAAACCTCTCCCAATCTACTCGCCCACTACTTTTAGCCACTCTAAACGCATCAGCTTTTAATTTAATACTCTCCTTTATCTCCTTCGTTAACCAAGGCTGATTATCCCTTCTCCTACGATCCTTCTTTACCACTGGAATAAATTTCTGCTGAGCACCGAAAAAGATCTCCTTAAAGATCCTCCACTGTTCCTCAGCAGTCCTACCGACCAATCTGCGCCCCCAATCTACATTTGCCAATTCCTCTCTCATCCTATCGTACTCCCCTCTGTTCAAACAGAGGACACAGGTCCGGGAACCTACTTTCTCATCCTCCATCTGTGTCAAAAACTCAACCATAGAATGATCGCTCTTCCCAAGAGGATCCCTCACAACAAGGTCCCTAATTCTACCTGCCTCGTTACACAACACCAGATCTAAGATAGCTCGCTCCCTCGTCGGTTCCATCACACACTGTTCAAGGAAACTATCCTGGCAGCATTCCAAGAACTCTTTCTCAAGCCCACCGCGCCCGACATGGGTCAACCAATCAATATGTAGATTGAAATCCCCCATAATTATCGCTGTTCCATTTCTGCACGCATCATTTATTTGCGTGTTTATAGCCCGCCCCACCTCCAAGTTATTATTTGGGGGCCTATAGACCACACCCACCAGCGTCTTCCTCCCCTTGCTGTTCCTTATTTCCACCCACAAGGATTCCAAGTTCTGCTCTTTGGAGCGTATATCTTCCCTTACAACTGCCCTGATACTATCCTTAATCAGCAGAGCTACCCCTCCCCCCTTTTCCTCCCATCTATTCTTCCTAAACACTTGATACCCCTGGACATTCAGCTCCCAGTCCCTGTCACCCTACAACCACGTTTGTGTAATGGCCACCAGATCATATCCATTTGTGCTGATCTGCGCCACCAGCTCATTCACTTTGTTCCGAATGCTTCGTGCATTCAGATAAAGTGACTTTATTCCAGCCTTTATCTGGACCCTATTTGAAGGAATGCTACCAACCTTTCTCATGTCCCCTACTCCCTTTATTATTGGGACATCCTCGACCTTTTCCCGTATCTGTACCCTCTCTTTTACTTTAGACATTGTAATTTCTCCTACCCGCCCCCCCCCAATTAGTTTAAAGCCCTATCTACAGTCCTAGTTATACGATTCACCAGGACTCTGGTCCCAGCACGGTTCAGACCAAGACCATCCCATCTGAACAGGTCCCACCTGCCCCAATACTGGTGCCAATGCCCCATAAATTCAAACCCATTCCTCCCACACCAATCCCTGAGCCACCCATTCATCTCTTTAATCCTATTTAGCCTACACCCATCTGCACGCGGTTCAGGTAGTAATCCAGAGATAACCACCTTGTCAATTCTGCTTTTTAATTTCATTCTCAGCTTCTCATATTCCCGTCTCATACATGGGTTCATACATCTCATACAACCCACCTCATACATGGGTTGCGAGACTGTACTGAGCTATGGCTTAGACCTGAGGGTTTTTTAAAAAAATCATTCATGGGATGTGGATGTTCTGGATAGACAAGGGAATTAAGGGTTATGGGGAGAAAGCGGGAAAGTGGAACTGATCCACTTCAGATCAGCCATGATTTTATTGAATGGCGGGGCAGGCTCGAAGGGCTAGATGGCTTACTCTTGCTCCTATTTCTTATGTTCTTATGAAACAGTTGTGTAATTGGACTTAAAATAGCATGTACAGTGTAAAGAGGATCATGCAGCTATAGAAATGATACAGGAACAAGCAGGCACAAACATAGAGGAGTTGGAGAGGTGATTAGAGGAGCAATTAAGTGATCTTTGAAAGTTCTCATTGGAAAAGAAAGTTCAGAGGTGAGATGATTGCTGGATCATGTTTCAAAAGGGATTAGATAATATAGATCAAGACAAGGTTGCTTTACCTTGTCCAGACCAGCAAAATCAGAAGATGATTGCTATTTTTAAAGTTCTAAAGGGACCAAAATACCTGAATCGTGCCATGTTGCTCCACACTGTCCAGAACAGAACAACCAGGAGGCACACCTGAAAGGAGAAGACAAAACTAAGCAACAGAAGCACTACCTCACTGAGCATACCATTTTATGGTATTGACTCCAAGGGTGACAGTGGACATGGATAATGTTGGTTAACCCAAATTCAAATCAGATTTATTTCAGAAAATAATATTTTGGAATAGAGTATATATGTAATTTAAGACAGATATGTTAAATGTAACAACATGTTCGATAGGAACAGACAGTTTTGAATCACTGGCTTTCTTTTCTTCATGTCTGGTTCCTTTACTGTCAAACTTAGTGTACAGTCATGATTAGTCAATAACTCCATTATTGTATTATGATTACCATAGTGGAAGAGGGTGAACTTTTTTTTTAATGTAACAGTTGACTCTCAAACACTTGATGCTCACATTAAGTGCAATAAAAGGAAAGCTGCTCTATACATTATCACTGAAATTCCTCTTAAGAGGTAACACACACAAACATATTGCAGAAGAACAGTGCTTTGGAAAGTTTTGTTTAGATATATTAAGAAATCAAAAGTTTGGCAATAAAATACTTTAAAATTTTGTTTGGCCTTGTTGGTGCAAATTTGATGTTATATATTGTTTCCAAAGTGTTCAATTCAAAAATGTCAAGTTGTACTGTCTATTATTAAACATTTGCTGAATCCCTGAATTTTCTGTGTAAAATTTTATAATTTGGAACATTGACATTTTTTAAAATTTATGAAATATTGAGGGCAGTGGTATAATCCTTCTGATCACATGCAACTTAGTATATTTTTGTGTGATTGAGTAAAAAGTGTTTGTTTTATTTCCTCCTCCGTGATCTTTAGTACCCTTGACGTGAAAATACTCATCTGAGATTAGCCGTTAGGAAGTGTGCATGCAGTCTGGGGTAATGGGCTACTTCAGTTTTCCTTCTGTAAGGAATTAAATGCATTGCTGGTATTTGAAACTCAGTATCTGACAATTACAGATCTAACTCGTATAATATTTTTCAACCTTGCATTATTACTGTGCCGATTAACTAAAGAAAAGTTAGCTCTATCATGACGGACAAAGTAAATTTTGATTTTTTTAAAATTAAAATGCAATGCTACAGGATTTACCTTCGGCAATGTTCCAGGAAACTGGCACTTTTAACCATATGACTGGTAAATCTATCATCTTGTATGAAGAAAATTGTGCTTAAAGTTCCTAAAAAAAAATTCAAACAATATGAACTGTTTCTTATTAAGAATCTAAAATAAATTCAGAATGTTCAGTATCTTTGCAAGAAGGCATGCATATTCATATATACAACCCAGAGATATCCTGAAGCACTTCAGTACTTAAATCCTCAAATTCAGATATATGTGGTTTAGTACAATTTACATGCTGTGTTACAGAGTTATTGTGATTTGACTCTTGTGTTGATTAGATTAGCTAAAAACTGAAAATTTTATAAACAGGATCTCTCCAATAATCATGGATACCACCAGGAAGGTACCAGTAATTCGCAAATCCCTCAAACCAGCGAGACCATTACATCGTTTATCTGCTGAGTTAGGTAAGTGTCACCATTCGTAACTTCTGCAGAGCATTGTTAACTACATTAGTTTTCCATTAATAAAAATTGGTTATTTTTAAATAAACCTGCAGAAACTATTTCCTAGTATGATTATAACAATATGTTTCTGCACTTTTACTTGCTGTTGCTACATTATGCCAACATTTATAAATAATAAAATCTATCACAGTGATTTCAAGAATAATCTAATTCTCTAATGATATTTACGGTATTTTAATGGTGGACGTTCCAACCACAATCTTCCAATCCTTTTTAGATATAGGAATGAAGGATTGAAAATGTTTAAAAATATTTGTAGGTAAACCCAGCAAATATAGACCCATCAGCATAATATTATTGATGGGAAATTTGGGATGAAATTAAATGACATTCAGATAAAGATGGGCTAATAAATTGAATCAGCATCAGTTTGTTAAAGGCAAATCAGGGTTCTGATGAAGAGTCGTCCAGACTTGAAACATTAACTTTGTTCTCTCTCCACAATGGAGACAACAGCTGGGGCCCCGAGCAGGACAAAGACAGTGATTACTGTATATAAATAGGTTGTTTCTTGAAGTTACATTGAGAGTTTACAATTTTAACGCTGGTGGAATAAAAAAACCTTGTTTATTAAGCTCTGTGCAGTTCATATGCTTAAATCCTATTGCATTTGGACCAAATTCTAATGAGGTCAAGACTCAAATAGCCCAAGCAGAATCCAAATTAAGCAAGAGTGAATAGGTTGTTGCTGTACAAGATTTATAGAAACATAGAAGTTAGAAGCAGGAATAGGCCACTCAGCTCTTTGAGCTTGCTCTGCCATTCATTTTGATCATCAAGTTCAGTACACTGATCCTGCCTTTCCCCCATATCCTTAGATTCCTTTAGCCCCAAGAGCTATATCTAATTTCTTCTTGGAATCAGACAACGTTTTGGCCTCAACTTCTTTCTATGGTAGTGAATTCCACACATTCACCATCCTCTGGGTGAAAACATTTCTCCTCACCTCAGTTCTAAAAGATATCCTCAAACTGTGACCCCCAGTTCTGGACTCCCCCACCATTGGGAACATTCTTTCTGAATCTACTCTATCTAACCATGTTAGAATTTTATAAGTTTCTATGAGATCCCCTCTCATTCTTCTAAACTCCAGTGAATGTCATCCTAATCAAATTAGTCTCTCTTCATATCACATACCTGACATCCCAGGAATCAGCCTGGTAAACATCTGTTGTACTCTCTATAGCAAGGACATCCTTCCTCAGATAAGGACACCAAAACTGCACACAATATTTGAGGCATGGCCTCACCATCACCCTTTACAATTGCAGTAAAACATCCTATTCCTATATTCAAATCCTCTCGCTATGAAGGCTACACACCATTTGTCACCTTTACTGCTTGTTGTACATGGACGCTTACTTTCAGCAACTGACGCATGAGGATACCAAGGTCTCGCTAAATATCAACCTCTCTCCATTTACACCATTCAAATAATAATCTGACTTTCTATTATTGCTACCAAAGTGGATAACCTCACATTTATCCACATTATACTGTATCTGCCATGCATATGCTCACACACTTAGCCTGTCCAAATCACACTGAAGCATCTCTGCATCCTCCTCACAGCTCATCTTCCCACCCAACTTTGCATTATCTGCAAATTTGGAATTTATACATGCAATTCTCTCTTCCAAATCCTTATTATCTAATGTGAACATATGAGATCCGAGCAGAGATTCCTGTGGAACCCCACTAGTCACCGATTGCAAATCAGAATAAGACACATTTAAGCCAATCCTTTGCTTTCTATCTGCTAACCAGCTTTCTATGATCTCAAGACACTACCTGCAATCCCATGTGTTTTGCAAGTGCAGCAGGTGGTCAGGAAGGCGAATGGGATGCTGGCCTTCATAGCGAGGGGGATTGAATATAAAAGTAGGGAGGTCTTGCTGCAGCTGTATAGGGCATTGGTGAGGCCGCAGCTGGAGTACTGTGTGCAGTTTTGGGCACCGCACCTGCGCAAGGATATTTTGGCCCTGGAGGGAGTGCAGAGGAGGTTTACTAGGCTGATACCGGAGTTGAGGGGGTTGAGCTATGAGGAGAGGCTGAATAAACTGGGCTTGTACTCGTTAGAGTTTAGAAGAATGAGGGGAGATCTCATTGAGACGTATAAGATGATGAATGGGATGGATAGGATAGAGGTGGAAAGACTCTTCCCGCTCAAAAAAGACAGTAGGACTAGGGGGCACAGCCTCAAGATAAAGGGGGGGCGGTTCAGAACGGAGTTGAGGAAGAACTTCTTCACTCAAAGGGTGGTGAATCTCTGGAATTCTCTGCCCGTTGAAGTGGTGGAGGCTGCCTCGCTAAATATTTTTAAGAAGCGGGTTGATGGGTTTTTGATAAGAGAGGGGATTAAGGGTTATGGGGAGAGGGCGGGAAAGTGGAACTGAGCCACGACAGATCAGCCATGATCTTATTGAATGGCGGGGCAGGCTCGAAGGGCCAGATGGCCTACTCCTGCTCCTATTTCTTATGTTCTTATGTTCTTAACTTTATATAGTAGTCTGTTATGTGAGATCTTGTCAAAAGCTTTCTGGAAGTCTAAATAAACCATATCCACTGGTTCGCCTTGGTCAGTTGTACGACTTACAACTTCAAAGAATTCCAATAGATTCATCAAGCATGATTTCCCTTTTGTAAATCCATGCTGACTTTGTCTGATCATACCACTGCCTTCCAAATGCTGAATTATGAAATCTTTGATAATGAACTCTAGCAACTTTCCCAGTACCAATGTTAGGCTCACTGGTCTATAGTTCTGTTATTTTTCTACCTCCTTTTTTTGAATAGCGGAATTACATTAGCTACCCTGCGATCTGTAGGAACTATTCCAGATTCCAAAGAATTTTGGAAAATAACCACCAATGTATCTACTGTTTCCAGAGCCACTTCCTTAAGTACTCTGCAATGATGATTATGAGGACCTGGAGATTTATTTGTCTTCAATCCCATCAGTTTCCCCAAAATCATTTCTCTACTAATGCTGATTTCCTTCATAGAAATCATAGAAACCCTACAATACAGAAAGAGGCCATTCGGCCCATCGAGTCTGCACCAACCACAATCCCACCTAGGCCCTACCCCCATATCCCTACATATTTTACCTACTAATCCCACTAACCTACACATCTCAGGATACTAAGGGGCAATTTAGCATGGCCAATCAACCTAACCTGCACATCTTTGGACTTAAGAGGAAACCGGAGCACCCAGAAAAAAACCATGCAGACATGAGGAGAATGTGCAAACTCCACACAGCCAGTGACCCAAGCTGGGAATCGAACCCAGGCCCCTGGAGCTGTGAAGCAGCAGTGCTAACCACTGTGCTACCGTGCCACCCAGTTCCTCACTAAAACTTGTTCCTCAGAACTTCTGGTACATTATTCTTGTCTTCCTTTGTGAAGACTGAAGCAAAGTACAAATTTAATTTCTTAGCCATTTCTTTATTCCCCATTATGAATTTTCCTATTTTTGACTGTAAGGAGCCTATGTTTGTATCTGTCAAACCTTTTCTCTTTACATACCTATAGAAAGGTTCACAGTCAGTTGTTTTTATTCTCTGCTAACTTACTTTCGTACTCTATTTTCCCCTTCTTAATCAATCCTTTGGTGTTCCTTAGCTGAATTTTAAACTGCTTCCAACCCTCAGGCCTATTGCTTTCTCTTGCCAATTTGTATGCTTCTTCCTTGAATCTGATATTACCTCTCATTTCCCTTGTAAGTCACGGATTGGTCACAATTCCTTTGTCATTCTTACAACAAATAGGAATAAACAACTTCTGAAGTTCATCTATTCATCCTTTAAATGCCTGTCTTGCCTGTCCACTGTCTTTCCTTTCAATAATGTTTCCCAGTCCATCATGGCTAATTCATGCCTCGTTCCATCATAGTAATCTCACTGACTGTTACAATTACTTACGGAAATGTACCGACTCTAACACACACGCAATACCTGAAATGAGGCTCTGACCAGAAATCAATACAAACACTAAAATGGGTATAGGCTCTAAGGGTAGTACGAGTGTCCATTCAGGTGAAAAGGTCTGGAAGGTATGTTCCTATGCTAACTCTGTTCCAAGGTTTTAGCGCTCCATTCCCCAAATTTTAACACTCCGTTCCCCAAGTTTATCTCTATGCTGTGTCATATTCTGTGGGTTGAAAATTCTGCCTGTTCTTAGAGGGCTGATGACTTAACATCCAGCTTGCAACTGCCACGTCAACTTCTTGCTACCACTAGATAGTTTCTGTTATACTAAGCTTTTTAATTTTATTGCAGTTTTCAAATTTTTAGTCAGAATACGCCAGTCAACATAAATTATAATTTGAACAAGACTGATTAAAGATATGCCTCCTGCACCAAATTTCCACTTAGTACTCGTTTCTTGTCAACACTCAGTTTTCAATGTCTCCACTCTGTTCTCCCACTATTCTATCGTGAAGAGATACAAAAAATATTTGTTCAACATTTCTGCAATTTTCTCATTCCCCATGATAATTCCTCCTACCTCTGCTCCTATGGCATTGATTCCCAACCAGCATGCCATGAGAAGGGTGCAAGCATACCATGGTTGCTGGCACACTCATACATGC
This sequence comes from Carcharhinus amblyrhynchos, assembly GCF_965287045.1. Taxonomy (NCBI): domain Eukaryota; kingdom Metazoa; phylum Chordata; class Chondrichthyes; order Carcharhiniformes; family Carcharhinidae; genus Carcharhinus; species Carcharhinus amblyrhynchos. The sequence goes on along the minus strand of NC_137331.1, from coordinate 85,569,906 downwards.
GCCCTTGCATCAAGCCACCCGCCAAGGCCTAACCATTTCTCTCAGCAACGACCCAGTTCCTGGCAGCTGTAGCTGCCGCTCGCACATTGCCTTCAAAGTCCTCTCTTTCAAACAGATGCTGGGCACAAATGTCCCCTTCAGATCTTTTCACTTGAAAGGACGTTCATCGTACCCATTGGACCTATACCCATTTCAGTGTGTGTGTTGATTTCTGAGCACAGCCTCATTTCAGGTATTGGAATTATGTTGGGGTCAATACATTTCCTCGAGTAATTGTAACAGTCAGCGAAACAGGACATTTAAGCAAATATTCAGCCAGGGGCCACTGTTTAAAAATAAGGTGTCATCAGTTTAAGACAAACATGAAGATAATCTTTTTCCCTGTGGGTTCTGAGTATTGGAACTTTTCCTCAAAAGGTGGTAGAAGCAGAGATTTAGAGATTTATGGGTAAAGGCAGTTAGATTCTTGATTAGCAAAGGAGTGAAGGCATGTAGTATTGTGGAAATGAGAATGCAATCAGAAGAACCCATGACCTTATTGAATGGTGGAGTAGGTTTGTTGGGCCAATGGCCTATTCCTGCTCTTAATTTGTTTGTACATATCAACCTGATGAAGAAGCAACGCTCCAAAAGCTCATGATACCAAATAGACCTGTTGGATTTTAACCTGATGTTGTGAGATTTCTTACTGTGCCCACCCCAGTCTAATGCTGGCATCCCCACATCATGTGTATTATAAACCTGTTTTTTAAATCTAATAATATTCTTAACTTCCCAAGTAAGTCATGGATAGATTATATTGTTGAGTTTTTTTAACAGAATATATTTTTGTTGACAAGTTTGAATTATTTCTTTAAAGTTTACCACCATGATTTTCAGTTTATTAACCCAATCAACTGTAGCCAGCTTTCCCATACCTATGTAACTGTCTTTGTTAAAGTTTAAAATTCATATTGGGTTTGAATATGTCACATTCAAAACTTAATATGAAATTAGATTTTGTTATAATCACATTCCCTCGAGCAGCTTCTACAATTAGATTGTTAATTAACCTTGCCTGATAAACAACACTAAACCTAAAATAATTTTGTCATTATTTTGCTCCTAAATATATTGTTCTTGTAACTGTTGTGAAAGGTTCTACAAACTCAACTTCCAGACTATATTTGCCAAATTGATTTGCCCAATCTGTTTGAAGATTAACATTCATCACGATTATTATATTTTGTTACAAGCTCCAATTATTTCTTTTTAAGGCTCTGTCCAACAATGTAGCTCCTGGGGCCTATAAATTATTCCCACCCTTGTTATTTTTAATCTCTATCAATACATATTCTACTTATTAATTTAGTGAACCAAGTTCCTTTCTTAGTAGTATCATTATGCATCCTTTATTATGATGGCTACTATATCTGTTCCATTCAGCCTGACTTTCAAAATATTGTGCATCCTGGAATATGTATTTCTCACCCTTTGTCACCTTGCAACCTGGTGTCCGTAATGGTGATTATCCACTTTGGTAGCAAAAACAAGAAGGTAAATTATTATTTGACTGGCTATAGATTGAAAGAAGGAAAGGTGCAATGAGACTTGGGTGTCCTTGTACACCAATCACGAGAAGTAAGGGTGCAGGTGCAGCAGGCAGTATAGGAGGCAAATGACTTGTTGGTCTTCATAGTGAGAGGATTCAACTACAGGAGTAGAGGTGTCTTACAACAATTATATAGGGCTTTGGCGAGACCATATTTGGAATGTTGTGTGCAGTTTTGGTTTCCTTATCTGCAGAAGGATGCTCTTGCTATAGAGGGAGTACAGCAAAGGTTTACCAACCTGATTTCTGGGATGCCGAGACTGAAATACGAGGAATGATTGAGTCGATTAGGATTACATTTCCTGGAATTTAGAAGAATGAGGGGGTTTTTCAAAGAAACCTTTATAATTCTACCAGAGCTTGACAGGATAGATGCAGGAAGGATGTTCCTGAAGGCAGGGATGTCGAGAACTGGGGATCACAATCTGAGGACACGGGATAAACCATTTAGCAATGAGATGAGGAGAAATCTCTTCACCCAGAGAGTGGTGAGCCTATGGAATTCTTTACCACAGAAAGCAACTGAGATCAAAACATTGTTTTTAAAAAGGAGTTAGACATAACTCTTGGGCTAAAGGAATCAAAGGAATTTGGGGGGAAAGCGGGAACAGCTTACTCAGTTAGATGATCAACTATGATCATAATGAGCAGACTTGAAGGATGGAATGGCCTACTGCTATTTTCTTTTCATTAGTATTATCAGACTGGTTTATCTCTATTTGTGACATTGCTTTCTCTACCTTATGAATGCTTTGTGTATTTGGATAAAGAGCTTTTAATTTTACTTCTGTACCACTATTCCTTGCATAGATCTTATTTAAGGGAATAAATGAATATGGGGACAGTGGAAAACAATGTAACTGAAGAAGGAGATAACCACAGGATTACTGAATGGCGGTACAAATTTCAAGGGCTGAATAGGCTACTCCTGTTTCCATTTTGTTTGTGTTTATGTTCTTGAGGCTAAATAGAGATTTAATAAGAGGTGTTTAAAATCATGAAAGGTTTTGAGAGAGTAAATAAGAAATTGTTTGAAGTGGCAGAAGGTAAGTAACCAGAGTACACAGATATTGAGGTAATAGCAGAAAAAAACAGGCAGAATGAGGAAAAGAAAATATACAGTAAATTGGTATGTTACATTGCTTGTGAAAGGATGGTGGAAGTATATTTAATAACTTTCAAAAGATTATTGGACACATACTCAAAGGGGGGGAAGTTCCTGAGTATGGAGAAAGAACAGAAGGGGACCATTTTGTTATCAGAAACTTTAAGTGCTAGTTTGTAATCATTTCTAGATGTCAATTATTCTATGCACAAGGTCTTTAACAAATAAAGGAAGAGATGTAAACTATTAAGGACATGATACGATTTAATTTTAAAACTATTAAAACAAAATGATAGTGAAATATGTTGTACAGTGTCTTGTAAACTTATGATGCAATAACAAAATTTCACAATCAGAAATAGGTGTGCTCTTGTTCCTCTTTAACTAAAACAACCTTTCTCAGGTTGATGAATCCATTGTATGCTAATATGTTCACTATACATCATCTGAAATGGGTTTAGATGCTGCATAAACATTTGATACAAAGTACTAAACAAAAGGCTACTTAAGAACCCATAGTGTTGGGGGGTCATGTATTAGCACGGGTGAAGGATTGATAAGTGATAGAAGACTGAATTGAGATAAGGGGGGCGTTTTCAGGAAGGCAATCTGTAACCATTGGAGTGCCATAGGCATCAGTACTGGGGCCACAAATATTCCCAAAATATATTAATGACTTGGACAAGGGAAGTGAATACTATTCAGTAATATTGCCAGATTTGCAGACAACACAAATTGGTGGGAAGGCAAATGGTGAGGATGACACACAGTCTACAGACATAGGAATATAGACAAGTTAAGTGAGTGAGCAAAAACTTAGCAGATGGAATATAATGTAGGAAAATGTGAAGTCATGCACTTTAGTAGGAAGAATAAATGAGCTGAATATTATTTAAATGGAGAAAGACTGCAGAAATCTGAAATAGAGGGATTTAATGGTCCTGGTGCGTAAATCACAAGCTAGCATGCATGATCAGAAAGTAATCAGGAAGACAAATGGAATGTTGGCCTTTATTTCAAAGGTAATGGAGTATAAAAGTAGGGAAGTCTTACTAAAACTGAGGCACTAGTCAGATCACATCTGGAATATTGTAATGGTTTTGGCCCCCTAATCTAAGGAAAAATATACTGGCATTGGAGGCAGTCTAGAGAAGGTTCACAAGGTTTAACCCAGGTATAGAGGGATTTTCTTATGAGGAGAGGTTGTGTAGGTTAGGCCTGTACTCAGTGGAGTTTAAAAGAATGAGAGGCAATTTTATTGAAATGTATAGGATTCTCAAGGGGCTTAACAGAGCATATGCTGAGTGATTGTTTCTCCTTGTGGTAGAGTCTCTGAGCAGAGTGTGCATAAATTCAGAGTATAGTATCACCCATTTAAAACGGAGGAGGAATTTCTGCTCTTGGAGGGTAGTGGATCTGTGGAATTCTTTAATATAAAGGGTTGTAGAGGCTAGGTCGTTATATATGTTCAAGGCTGAGGTAGACGGATTTTTAATCAGTAAGGGAATCAAGGCTTATGGGAATATGGTGGGAAAGTAGTATTGGGGATCATATCAGATCAGTCATGATCTCACTGGGCCAAATGGTGTACTTCTGCTCCCATGTCTTATGGTCTTGTGGTTTTACACAAAATCAAACTGTAAACTGGGTATATGCCTATGTGCTTTGATATATTCCCTAGCAGAATTTCACAGTAACTTCATTGCAGTGTTAATATAAGCCTTACTTATGATTAATAAATAAACTTAAAAAAATGCCACAACAGAATTGGTTGTAACAAGGGCATTATGCAAATTTCTCTCTACTGGAAGACTGAATATGAGAACATATATTTAGGTACCACAAACTCAGGAATATGACAGTTGTAATTGTCTTTTTAGAAGGGAGTTAAATAATGCTGCAGAAACTATCGAGATATTTTCATCTTTCACAACAGGGAATAGCATTCTCTTGAATTGCTTACTTCCTGTTGGTGAGGTATTCCTCCCAGAAAAGCAATATGGCATTATACCTTCCTCTGATATGATCTTTGTTGTCAGACAAATTTAAGAAAAATGTTGAGAGAAACACCAGGCACTCTTTATTAGATTCATCGACTTGACCATAGCATTTGACACAGTAAATTGCAAGGTTCTGTGACTCGTTATGCAAAGGTTTGGATGTCCAAGAAACTTCAACACAATTCTAAAATTGCTTCATGACAATATAACTGCAGCTGTCTTGGAGTGGGAGATCTAGAACAGATGCCTTCTGTTACATATCAGCCAGTAGCTATCACAAAGAAAATTACAGATCACGTGAGGGTATACACAGGATAAATGCAACCACTTGAATACAGAACATCTCTCCCCATTTACTTTAGCCTCCAAACAAAGATTTTTCCCGATGTTTCAACAACAGATGCAATTCAACAGTAGATACACTACTTTGCACCATTACTTACCATATATACAATTAATAAACTGTCTCACAGGTGACATCTGTTTCTTTAGAATTGTACGCAATACTCTGGGATTTGGCTACTTCGACACCTTTGAAGTATCCTTATTTTCTTCTGTTGGTAGCCTTTTTTCATTTGAAACTGTTTCAGTGTCAGGTTCCATCAGTGTTCGAGATTCTTCAGAAGCAGCATTTGAATTTGTCTCTGTGGTTAGCTCCTGTTTAGATGCATCACTATTTAACATTTCTGATGTAAATACTTTTGGTGAAGTTGGAGTAATTTCACTTCTTGAGGCTAATATTTGGTCAGTATGACCTTGCCAAACTCTCTTATTGGATAAGATTTATGGCCTTGCTCGTCTGGAAAATGTAAGATCCCACCTGAGGCCATTGTTCGATCCTCGCCCACTCCGATTCCACGTCACGCAGGGCAATAAAATTCTGGCCATTGTTTTTCTGTACAGTGTAAGATATTAGATCTATTTTTGCTAGGAAAGCAGCAGACATCCATTTTTCATTGGTTGTGTAGCTACTTGCCAATACTCATTCTCCTTGATTAAATACTCTCCTTTTTAGAGCTTTGTGTTCTCCTATCAATCTGTGCTTTTATTGTCGTTCAACAATTTCACCAAATTTGCAGAAGACACAAAGCTGGGTGAGAAGGTGAGCTGTGAGGAGGATGCAGAGATCCTTTAGTGTGATTTGAACAATTTGAGTAAACAGACAAATAAATGGCAGATGCAGTATAATTTGTATAAATTGAGGTTATCCTCTTCAATAACAGGAAAACTGATTAGTCTCTGGCCAAAAATTAGGAGAGGGAAAAGTGCAATGAGAAACTGGGTGTCCTTGTACACCAGTTACTGAAGATAAGCATACAGGTGCAGCAGGCAGTAAAAAAGTTAAGTGGTATGTTGGCTTTCATAATAAGGAGATTCAGTTATAGGAGCAGGGATGTTTTCTTGATGCAATTATACAGGGCCCTGGTGAGGCTATACCTGGAATATTGTGTGCAGTTTTGGTCATCTTATCTGAGGAAGGATGTTCTTGTTCAAGAGGGAGTGCAGAGAAAGTTTACCAGACTGTTTCCTGGGATGGCAGAATTGACAAATGAGGAGAGATTGAATTTAAAGACAATATTAAACTTAAAGAAAAAGCATATACTTGCATGAAGATATGGAGGTCAAAAGATTGTAAAGAACATTAAAGAATGACAAAAATATTGATGAGGAGGGAAATAAACTAGAATAAGAGAATGCTAGCTAGTATTATAAAATGGATATTAAGAGTTTGTATAGTAATTAAATAAAAAAGAAGTGAGTGTTTGATCTATAGAAAGTGTTCTGGAGAATTGATAGTGGAAAGCAGAGCTATGGCAGACTAATTAAACAGGTATTTTGCATTGCTCTTCACTATAGAGGACACAAGAATCATTCCAGAAATAGCTGTAAATCAGGACATGAGGGAGGAACTTAAGAAATATACAACTGGCATTGAGCAAACTGTTGGGTCTGCGGGCTGACAAATCCCTGGATCAGGATGTCATCCTGAAGTCAAAGAGTCAAAATGTCATAGAGGTTTACAACATGGAAACAGGATCTTCAGCCCAACTTGTCTGTGCCACCCAGTTTTTAATCACTAAGCTAGTCCCAAATTGCTCATGTTTGGCCCATATCCCTCTATAACCATCTTACCCATGTTATAGTTCAGGTTAGAAACTCCAAAGCGTTCTGTCGAGCTAACCTGGGTCATTAAGTCTTTTGTCTTGAATTTGGCTAGGATAAGCACAATAGGCTTCCCTTCAGGTATAATTCAAACAACCCACTAGGCAGCTTTTATCAAACAAAGTTTATTTAAGAATATAGTCAACATGTATAGTAAGAAAATTAGCAAGAACTTTAATTAATTACAAACCACTATAATATATAATTCTTAAAAATATCTAATGTGTTCCAATCAAACTTTGCCACGGACAAAACTCTTTAAACAGGTTCAATACAGCAAAGTCTACTTTTTAATAATGGAAATTGAGTCCTTTGGTTGAAGTCTGCAGTTCTCTGGATTCATTCTGAACAGTTCGAGGATAAGGCAGCTTTCCAAAACACCAGAGAGATTTTGGTCCGGCCCAATAATAATTGATTTTCAGCCTTCAGGAAAGCAAGAAAATTTCCAAAGGGGAAAAAAAAGACAGGGAGAGAGGGAAAACACTTTTTTGGCTTGCTGTCCCTTCTAAAACTAAAAACTCAAACCAGCAGCTCCAAACTCAAAATGAAAAAACTCCAAAAATATATGGCCATCCTTCTAATAATGTAGCAACATAAAACAACCCCATTTAAAACACTTAAGTGGGACGTTTCCAGTCAAGCTGGCAACAATGACCTCACTGAAACTGTGAGCTAAGAAACCCTTGAAGCTGTGAGAGCTGCAGAAATCATGTTTTTTAAAAAAACCTTTCTTAAAGATACACTGTTGCTGAGCTCTTTTTCTTGAGGTTCTCTATTGCTAAATTTAAGCTAATATAAAGACTTGTGAAATGCAGTGTACTGATTCTAAGATGTAACTTTATTTAAGCAAATGATCGAATGGGAAAACGATATAAGGTAGCGCAGCATTCAAGTTCTAGAATGTGGTCAGCCCAATATCACTCTGAAGAACAATGCCCCCCTGAAGGAAATTTCCCAAATCATGTTGCTGGGCATTATCCAGTAAACATTAATACAGATCAGTCAATCATCATCCTGTTATTAACTCCAGTCAAGCCTATAACAATACACATCCTAACCTCATGGGATGTCATTAAATTACAACAATTCCTCCCCTCTGTTGCCCAGCAACATGGAGCACTGAACAATGAAATAGGGGAATGATTCTCCCGAATTGAATACACGTGGCTCTCATCCAACCCAGAGAAATCTCTTATGTCTGCCTTCCACCTGCGTAATCAGCTCAGAACTGTATAGCTCTATTCATCAAACTGGCATTGATAGCCATCTTGTTCCCGACTGATAACACAATTGCATTCAGTGAAATTGTTGTCCTTTGGAACGCAGGCTCTGTCTATGCTTCCTCCGTCAAGCCTGAAGCTTCCCAAAATCCTATAATCAAACTACATTTCATAAATTCAAAATACCTGTTTTTAAATGAAAAACACTTGTTATTCCTAGAGCTGATGTCTACAACAACAGCCCTTGTCAGCCCTCTCCGTAGCCTAAGATCATTCACTCTTAGTCACTATTGTGTTAGTATTCTTAAACTTGTGGTTATGTATCTTTATTAGCCTAATTAGCCCTCCTACATCATTCACTAACATCACACCCATCTAACTGTGCTTTTTCAAAGATAAAATTGTACACATCTTTACCACTGCCTCTGGCAGCTTTGTTCCAGACACTCACCACCCTCTGAGGGTTGTAATGGAATACTCACCACTTGCCTGGATGAGTGCAGCTCTAACAGCAGCCACAAATTTCAACAGAATAGAGGATAAAGCAATCTGCTTGATTGGTAACCCATCCACCACCTTAAACATTAACTCCCTCTACCACTGACACATAGTGGCAACAGTGTCTACCATCTACGAGATGCACAACAGCAACTCACCAATGCTCCTTCAGCAGCTCCTTTCCAAACTTATGACCTCTACCACCTCAAAGGAAAAGGGCAGCAGATGCATGGGAACTGCATCTGCAAATTCCCTTCGAAGCTGCACACCATCCTGATTAGGAACTACATCACTGTTCCTTCGTTGTCCCTGGTCAAAATTCTGGAAGTTCCTTTCTAACAGCACTGTGGATATATCTATACCACCATAGACTGCAGTAGTTCAAGAAGACGGCTCATCATCATTTTCTCAAAAATCAGTTAGAGATTGGTAAGAAATGCTGGCCAGCCAGCAATGCTTACGTCCTGTGAAGGAATTAAAAGTACTCGGATCATGGTGTAAATGTGAGCACTCTAGTGTTCAGACAAATATTACAAATGCTTGCCGAGCTTCCCCTTAAATGTATATGAGGAAGTAGGGAATAGAATGTTACATTGACAGAGTTTAGTGAGAAGGGATGGGAAGTGACTCAAGTTGAACATAAATGGCAGGATGGCCTGGTTGGATTGACTGGCCTGAGTCGTGCTGCATTTTATATATAGAATCATAGAAACTCTACAGTACAGATAGAGGCCATTTGGCCCATCAAGCCATCCAAAGATGTGCAGGTTAGGTTGATTGGCCATGCTAAAAATTACCCCTTAGTGTCCTAAGATGTGCAGGCTAGTGGGTAAAATATGCAGGGAGATCGGAGGTAGGGCCAATACATTCAGTAAATTTAAGGAGGAGGTAGACAGATTTTTAATTTGGAAAGTTAAGAGCTATAGTTATTAGATATGGGGAATAGATGTAGCTCTTGGTGCTAAAGGGATCAAGGGATATGGGGGGAAGATGGGATCATGATATTGATTTTGATAATCAGCCATGATCGAAATGAATGGTGGAACAGGCTTGAAGGGCTGAATGAACTTAACGTATATAAATGATCTTCATTAAAACCTAAAGTTGTTGTTATTAAAAAGACATTAGAGCACAAATTTTGTTTTATTTATGTAATAATGTATGCAACATGAAATGTTAAAAAACATAGAACACCACACCTAATTGCATGTTTTTTAGAACATAGAACACTACAGCACAAACAGGCCCTTTGGCCCACAAGTTGTGCCGATCACATCTATACCTACCAAGCCAGAGAACTATCTGTAACTTCCAATGCCATTAGATCCCATATACTCATCCAGAAGTCTTTTAAAAGACCCCAGCGAGTTCGCCTCTACCACCACCGACGGCAGCCGATTCCACTCACTTACCACCCTCTGAGTGAAAAACTTACCCCTAACATCTCTGTACTTGCTTCCCAGCACCTTAAACTTGTGTCCTCTCGTAGCGACCATTTCAGCCCTGGGAAATAGCCTCCTAGAATCCACCCTATCTATTCCTCTCAACATTTTATAAACCTCTATCAGGTCGCCTCTCAACCTTCGTCTCTCCAGGGAGGAGAGACCTAGCTCCCTCAACCTATCTTCATAAGGCATGCCTCCCAATCTAGGCAACATCATTGTAAATCTCCTCTGCACCCTCTCAATAGCTTCCACATCCTGTAGTGAGGTGACTAGAACTGCGCACAGTACTCCAAGTGGGGTCTGACAAGGGTCTTATAAAGTTGCAGCATTACCTCCCGACTCCTAAACTCAATCCCTCAATTAATGAAGGCCAGTACGCCATACGCCTTCTTGACCACATCCTCCACCTGCGAGGCCGATTTAAGAGTCCTATGGACCTGGACCCCAAGATCCTTCTGCTCTCCAACGCAGTTAAGACTCCTACCCTTGATATTGTACTGCATCCTGCTGGTCCTGCCAAAATGGACCACTACACATTTATCTGCGTTGAAGTCCATCTGCCACTTCTCTGCCCAGTCTTTTTGTTTTAATGCAGTTTGTGTATTAGGGAAATTGGCCAAATAGTGCTGCCAGCCTTGACCTCTATTTTTGTAGCGGTCACATACACCAAAGAATCACATGCAACTGCGCATATCCACACTTTTATTTTGAAACCATGTTCCCACCACCTTGCTTTCTGCCCGAATACAAACCCCTCCTTTCCTTCAGCCCACCGCCTATCCTTATGTCCTTGTTTCCTCCTGTTCACTGCTTCCTGCTTGCTACGTCTTTCCCAAATCCCTTTGAAATCAACAAAAATCTGAAAATCCCTTGCTGATTCACCAGATTGCTTGCACAAATAGATATGAATATTTTTAGTTATGCTGATGTTAAATTTGTGATGTTACCATAATGCTGAAAATGTCAGAGCCTAATCTTGTAAAAATTTAGGTTTTCAATTCTTCAACAATTCCTCAATGGATATTTTACATGAAAATGACAAAACTCATGAAAGGGTAGAGACTTGTGTATCAATAATATTTTTTTTAATTTACCTTTCCATTAGATTCTGCTGTTTGCATTGATTACCTACCACCGGTTTTACATCAAAATGAAGTTTCATGGAGTGAAGAGAACTGGGTATGATCAATTCCATTTGTAAGATGCTTTTCTATGATCCCATTTCTTGTCCAAAAGAGTTTTATTTAATGGTTTAGAGCTGGTGGATATTATAAAAGACACTGAGTGACAGTATTTTAGTTTCTCTGGTGAGTGGAAAGTCTTGTTGTTTTCAACAAATGAATGGAGTAAAGTAACCTTAATGTCTATGCAGCTACTTATTTGTTCAACCATACTTCCACCTTTTGATGTTCTTGTCCTCAACAAAATCATTACTGTCTTTTGCCCTGGCCATTGCCTCTTGTACAGCCCTCATCTCTGCTAACACAAATCCAAAGTATCAATCTTGAAAGGATATATCAGACAACTGGTTTCACCATCCACTGCCATATCTGGCTTGACAATAGAAAACATGATTGAATGAGTGTGGGGAAGAAATAACAAAAGATTTTATGGTGATGGGCAAAACATAAAAGATGTATTGAGATGGGATGTGAATGTGAGCATATCTTTTGTTTCTTTACTTAACCCATTACTATAAAACCTTCTGTCATTTAATCTCTCCTATTCTCTACCCTATAATAGACGTTCCCATTTGTTCTCTCTCTCTCTCCCCCCTCCCCCCGGCTTTCACTTGCTCAACATTTCTGTCTTTACTGAGTTCTGATGAAATGTCATCATAACCAAAGCTTAACTCTATCTTTCACCACAGATACTGGTTTAACTGATGATTATTTCTAGCATTTTCTGTTTCTATTTCAGATTTCCAGCATCTAGAGTATTTGTGGGGTCCTGTTCTTCTCTGCTAAAACTGCTCACTATTTCCAATTCATCTCAGAATGCATAGATAACCCCTGGCTTTTTCTCTTTACTGGAAACTATATCATTAAAAACCCTGCCCATTACCTCCTTTACCTTCAGTTCCAACAATAAGGGGGAGGAACCCATAGACCTCTTTGGATGGTCTCAATCTTGGTGACAATTAGCTGTTTCTACTGCTTTCCTTGCGCTAATCCACTAAGCCAAATTTTCTTTAGTTCCCCCATACATAGCCCTAAACTCACCTTTCCCCAGTTTCCCTATCACTCTCTATGCCTTCTCCACACGCACATCATCCATAAACCCAGTTCTTGCTCCTGATCCTATTTCAGCTGAACTAAACTTTCCATTATGGCTCCATATAAACTGATTCTATTAAGAGATTACTTGTTATAGGTGCTATGCTGCTGTCCTTTAAATCTGCCATAATCATCTTCTCTTTAATAAAATTACCCTTAATCCCACATTTTTGCAAACTACCATCCCTTCTCCAACTACTATTTCCTCTTCAAAGTCCTTCTGTAAACATTATTCACAGAATTTGTTTCAGCATTGAAGGATGATATTTGGACCGTTGCATTTTTGTTGGCCCTTCTAATAAGCACCTTCTATCTTCTCCCTATAACTCAGATAAAAATCCAAATCCCTCTTGAATGCTTTGATTGGACCTGCCTCCATCACATTATCAAGCAGGAAAAAGTCTCACAACATCAGGTTAAATTCCAACAGGTTTATTTGGTAGCACAAGCTTTCGGAGCGCTACTGCTTCATCAGGTGAGTGGGAGTTGGGTTCACAAACAGGGCATATATAGACACAATTACAAGATAATGGATGGAATGTGAGTCTTAACAGAAAATCAAGTCCTTACAGGCCACAGACAATGTGCGTGGAAAGGGTTTTAACCACAGGTTAAAGAGGTGTGAATTGTCTTGACCTAGGACAGTTAGTGAGGTTTTGCAAGTCCAGGCAAGTTGTGGGGGTTATGGAGAATGTGACATGAACCCAGGATCCTGGTTGAGGCCATCCTCATTGTGCGGAACTTGGCTATCAGTTTCTGCTTGGCAATTCTGCATTGTCACGTGTCTTGAAGGCCACCTCGGAGAACACTTACTCGAAGATCAGAGGCTGAATGCCCTTGACTGCTGAAGTATTCCCTGACAGGAAGGGAACACTCCTGCCTGGTGATTGTTGAGCTGGGTGTCCATTTATCTGTTGCCGTAGTGTCTGCATGGCCTCGCCAAAGTACCATGTCTCAGGACATCCTTTTCTGCAGCATATCAGATAGACAACATTGGCTGAGTCGCAAGAAAACGTACGGTGTACCTAGTGGATGGTGTTCTCATGTGAGATGCTGGTATTTATGTCGCTGATCCGGCTAGCCAACGTTGTTTACCTGATATGCTGCAGGAAAGGATATCCCGAGGCATGGTACATTGTTGAGTCCATGCAGATGATACGACAACAGATGAATGGACACCGCTCAACAATCACCAGGCAGGAGCATAAGAACATAAGAACATAAGAAATAGGAGCAGGAGTAGGCCATCTAGCCCTTCGAGCCTGCCCCGCCATTCAATAAGATCATGGCTGATCTGTTGTGGCTCAGTTCCACATTCCCGCCGTCTCCCCATAACCCTTAATCCCCTCGCTTATCAAAAACCCATCAACCCGCGTCTTAAAAATATTTAGTGAGGCAGCCTCCACCGCCTCAACGGGCAGAGAATTCCAGAGATTCACCACCCTTTGAGTGAAGAAGTTCCTCCTCAACTCCGTTCTAAACCGTCCCCCCTTTATCTTGAGGCTGTGCCCCCTAGTCCTACTGTCCTTTCTGAGCAGGAAGAGTTTCTCCACCTCTATCCTATCCATCCCATTCATCATCTTATACGTCTCAATGAGATCTCCCCTCATTCTTCTAAACTCTAACGAGTACAAGCCTAGTTTATTCAGCCTTTCCTCATAGCTCAACCCCCTCAACTCCGGTATCAGCCTAGTAAACCTCCTCTGCACTCCCTCCAAGGCCAAAATATCCTTGCGTTGGTGCGGCGACCAAAACTGCACACAGTACTCCAGCTGCATTTCTTCCTGTTGGGGAACACTTCAGCAGTCAAGGGCATTCAGGTTCTGATCTTCAGGTAAGCGTTCTCCACGGCGGCTTTCAAGATACATGACGACGCAGAATTACCGAGCAGAAACTGATAGCCACATTCCACACACATGATTGCAGCCTCAACTGGGATCATGTCACACTATCTATAACCCCACGACTTGCCTTGGCTTGCAAAAATCTCACTCACTATCCTGGCTTGAGACAATTCATGCCTCTTTAATCTGTGCTTAAACCTCTCTCCACTCGTATTGTCTGTACCTGTAGAGTTGATTACCTGTTAAGACGCGCATTCCATCCATTATTTTGTAATTGAGTTTGTGTCAACATATGCCCTGTTTGTGAACCCAACTCCCACTCAACTGATGAAAGTGCAGTGTTCTGAAAGCTTGTGCTACCAAATAAACCTGTTGGACTTTAACATGGTGTTGTGAGACTTCTTACTGTGCCTATCCCAGTCCAACACAAACATCTCCACGTCATGACCATCAAGCAGTTCATTCCCAATCATAACCACTTGCTGAGTGAAAAGATTTTTCCTTGTGTTTCCATCGCTTCTTTTGCCAATTAAGTCTGTGCTGCCACATCCTTCACCAGTGGGAACAGGTTTTCCCTATCTACTCTGACCATACCCCTCAACATCTTGAATGCCTCTATCAAATCTCCTCTTAACCCTCTCCTCGAAAACACAGTCCCAACTCTTCCAATCTATTTATCTATACAATTGCAATATCTCATCCCTAATCTTCTGTACTGTCTCTTGAAAGTGCAGTGCCAAAACAGACATAATACTCCAAGCTGAACTATTGTTTTAGACAAGATTAACACAAGTCCTTGCTTTTTTACTCTATGCCCCATGAATAAATCCTAGACTGCTAGTCCACTATGTTAACCAGTCTCCCAACTAGTCCTGCTGTCTTCAATGGCTTAGCATGTATACACCCAGGTCCTTCGATTCTTGCATTCCCTTTCAAAATGTATCCATTATTTTATACATTATGTTTAATTTTATACATTATTTTTACACTATGTCAGGCTCCTATTTATTGACCACTGCTCAGCCTTCAACACAATTATTCCTAAAAAAAACTCATTTCCAAACTCTGTGGCCTGGGCCTTGGCACCTCCTTCTGTGACTGGATCCTGAACTTCCTAACTCAGACCACAAATCAGTAAGGATAGGCAATAATATCTCCTCCATGATCACTCTCTTCACTGTTGCCCCACAAAGCTGTGTTCTCAGTCCTCTACTATACTTGTACACCTATGACTGTGTGGCCAAATTTCCCTCCAATTCGATTTTCAAGTTTGCTGACGACACCACTTTAGTGGGTCAGATCTCAAACAACGACAAGACAGAATACAGGAATAAGAGAATTTGGTGAACTAGTGTGGCAACAATAATCTCTCCCTCAAAGTCAACAAAATGAAGGAGATTGTCATCGACCTCAGGAAGCATTAAGGAGAACATACCCCTGTCTACATTAACGGGAATGAAGTAGAAAGGGTCAAGAGGTTCAAGTTTTTAGGTGTCCAGGTCACCACCGACCTGTCCTGGTCCCCCCATGCCGACAGTATAGTTAAGAAAATCCAACAACATCTCTACTTGGTCAGAAGACTAAGGACATTTGGCATGTCAGCTATGACTCTCACCAACTTTTACAGATGCACTATAGAAAGCATTCTTTCTGGTTCTATCACAACTTGGTGTGGTTCCTGCTCTGTCCAAGACCGCAAGGAACTACAGAAGGTTGTGAATGTAGCCTAATCCATCATGTAAGTCAGCCTCTCATCCATTGACTCTGTCTATACATCCCACTGCCTCAGCAAAGCAGCCAGCATAATTAAGGATCCCACACATTCTCTCTTTCAGCTTCTTCCCTTGGGAAAAAGAAACAACAGTCTGAGGTCACGTACCAATCGACTCCTGAACAGCTTCTTCTCTGCTGTTGTCAGACTTTTGAATGGACTTGTCTTGCATTAAGTTGATCTTTCACTATGATTAACACTAAGTTCTGCATTTGCTTGTTTCCTTCTCTATGAACGGTATGCTTTGTCTGTATAACACATTAGAAACAACACTTTTCACTGTTTATACACGTGCCAATAATAAATCAGATCAAATGTTCTCTTTTCAAGTTCTTCCTACCAAAATGAATCAACACACAACACAGCAACAACACAGCAACACAGCACGGGAAACAGGCCCTTCGGCCCAACGAGCCCGCGCCGCCGTCCTACTATCTCAGTGACCTATTCATGATTTTAGTCTACGCCTAACGTGCGAGGATCAGGGAGGTCCAATTTAGGGACAATTTTAGTACCCAATCAATCAGCCTAAAAGCACATCTTTGGGGGATGTGGGAGGAAACCGGAGCACCCGGAGGAAACCCACGCAACCACGGGGAGAACGTGCAAACTCCCAGAATCACTTCACACTTCTCTGCATTGAACTTCTACAAAATTCTACCAACATGTTTATGTTTTTTGAAGTTCTATCCTATCCTTCTCACAGTTCATATTGCTTTCAATTGATGGATCGTCAATAAATTTTGAAATTATGCTCTGTATACACAGGTCTAGATCATTAATATATATCAAGAAGAGCAAATATTCCAACACAGACCCCTGCATGAGAAATCTACTATGAACATTCCACCAGTTCAAAAAAAAATCCATTAATCATGACCCTGTTTCTCATCACTTAACCAATTTGTTATCATGTTGCTACTGTCTCTTTATTCCATGAACTATAAATTTGCTCATGAGTCTGTTGTGTGGAACTGTATCAGATGCCTTCAGGAAGCCCAAGCTGGAGGCCTGTTCATATTGGAAGCCTGTGAGCAGCTTCATGCCTCAGGGAGCAGTGTTGGGTCTACTGTTATTTGTCATTTATATTAATGATTTGGATGAGAATTTAGAAGGCATGGTTAGTAAATTTGCAGATGATGTCAAGATTGGTGGCATAGTGGACAATGAATAACCTTATCTCGGATTGCAACAGGATCTTGATCAATTGGACCAGTAGGCTGACGAATGGTAGATGGAGTTTAATTTGGATAAATGCAAGGTGATGCATTTTGGTAGATTGAACCAGGGCAGGACTTACTCAGTTAATGGTAGGGTGTTGGGAAGAGTTATGGAACAGAGAGTTCTAGGGGTACACGGTCATAGCTCATTGAAATTGAAGTCTCAGGTGGACAGGGTGGTGAAGGCAGCATTTGGTATGCTTGGTTTCATTGGTCAGAACAATGAATACTGGAGATGGGACATCTTTTTGGAGATGTACAAGACACTGGTAAGACCACACTTGGAATACTGTGTACAGTTTTGGTCACCCTATTATAAAAAGAATATTGTTAAACTAGAGAGAGTGCAGAATAGATTTACTAGGATGCTACCAGGACCTGATGGTTTGTGTTATAAGGAGAGGCTGTAGACTGGGTCTTTTTCCTTTGGAATGTAGGAGGCTTAGAGATAATCTTATAGAGATCAATAAAATAATGAGGGGCATAGATAAGGTAGATAGTCAACATTCTATCCCAAAGGTACAGGAGTCTAATACTAGAGGGCATAGTTTAAGGTGAAAGGGGAGAGATACAAAAGGGTCCAGAGGGGCAATTTTTTTCAGAGGATGGTGAGTGTCTGGAACAAGCTGCTAGGGGTAGTAATAGAGGCGGGTACAATCTTGTCTTTTAAGAAGTGTTTAGACAGTTACATGGGTAAGATTGTTTTTGAGGGATATTTTAAAAAAAGGGTGGCATGGGCAAGTTGGGTCGAAGGGCCTGTTTCCATGCTGTAAACCTCTGACTCTATGTGCATCATATCAACAGCATTAATTACCTCAATCCTCTGTTCCCTCTTCAAACAACTCTAGCAAGTTAGTTAAATATAATTTGATTTTAACAAATCTATTTTGATTTTCCTAAATTAGTCCACATTTGCTACATGACTATTACCTTTGTCCTGAATTATTCTTTCTTGAAGCCTTCCCACTGTTAATTGACTGCCTTGTCATTGTTGTGCTTAGCTTGATATAGTTTTTTGAACAAAGGTTTAATATTTGCAATTCTTCAGTCCTCTGGCAATGTCCCAAATCTAAGGAACACTGGAAAATTATGTCCACGCCTCTACAATTTTCACTCTTATTTCCCTCAGTGTTCTCGGTTGCAACTCATCCGATCCAAGTGCCTTATCAACTTTAAACCTATTCAATGCCTCTTCCTTGTCCATTGTATATCATGTCACAATTACCTCCTCTTGCACAATGACCTTTTAAGCATCATCTTCCATGGTAAAGACAGATGCAACGTATTCATTTAATACCTCACCTATACCCCCGTTTCCATGCATAAATCCCCTTTTTGGTCCCTAATTGGACGCACTCCCCTTTCATCACTCTCTTACTATTTGTATGCCTATTGAAGATTTTTGAATTCTCCTTTGTTAGGTGATCAGTCACGATCTCGTTGAATGCTGCAGCAGATTCAATGGGCTGAATAACCTATTTCTGCTCCTATGTCTTATGATCTGTCAGTCACTGTTTTGTACTCTCTCTTTGATTCTCTGCTTTTTCACATCATTTCTGAACTGTACTTGAACTATCCTTCTTTAAAAATAGCCTATTATCAGTTACTGTTTTTCCCACCAACTGCTGATTCCAATTTATCAGGTTCATATCTATTCTTGCCCCATTTGAAGTTGGCTTTCCACCAAGTAATTATTCTTACTCTGAAATGGTTTTTGTACTTTTCTTTAGCCAACCTGAAAATTATAATAGAATGCTCACTAATTATTTAGGTCCCTGTTATAGGTATATCATCAGATTTCCACGTAGCAATCTGCACCTGTAACTCGCCAGTCCTATTTTGTGCACTCTGTGTGTTTGCATTCATGCACAATAACTCCGTTTTAGACTTCATCACTGCAGACTGAGTGGATAATGCAGCTACAAAAAGGGTCACATGATTGGAATGTGGGAGTTCTCCCCAGAGAAAAGATAGAGCACAAACTTTGAGTAGCTTACTCAGCTGGTGAATAAAGTCTTTGATGTCAGTGTTTCAGAACCCAGAACCAGAAACTTCTACATGGTGTTGAGTTGGCAGCACGGCATAAGGATTTTGCTGCATCAACTTGGTCATTTTCGACAAAAACATTGCAGACAGTTGGGAAAAGCTTGAGGAGTGGCATAATTGCATTACGACAACTCAAAAAAGATACAAGTTCACAACTTACTAAACTTAGTGGGCTCTGAGACTGATTTTTCCAAATGGATGAGGAGGAGTAGGATCCTGAAATAATTCCAAAAAAGGATAGAGAATATTTGTTTTCTGGTAAAAAGTATAATTCTTGACAGGCACGTGTTTAATTCAACAAACCCAAGAGCAAATGAATCAATACAATCTTACATGACAATCTTGAAAAGTTAGTGAGGAAATGAACATTTGACACCCTTATAGATGAGTTAATCAGGACGTGAATAGCCTGTGGGATCCACAGCAATCTTGTCTATGAGAAGCTGCTGCAAGGGAATGACTTAATACTACTAACAACCATTAGCATTTGCATATTAAATGAATAGTCAGAAAAATTCAGCAGGGATTTTAGGTGAGAAACAGAAGTTTTTAATGATACTGGGCACACCCTTAATTTGATTTATTATTGATGTGGAGCTGCTGGTGTTGGACAGGGGTAGGCACAGTAAGTCAACGCCAGGTTAAAGTCCAACAGGTTTATTTGGTAGCACGAGCTTTTGGAGCATTTCCCCAGGACTCACTTGATGAAGGGGCAAAGCTCCAAAAGCTCATGCTTCCAAATAAGTGTTTGATTAATTATCACACGTATTAATATACAATGAAAAGTATTGTTTCCTGTGCTCTATACAAACAAAGCTTAGCATATGTACATACAGAAGGAAAGGAGAGGGTGCAGAATGTAGTGTTACAGCCACAGCTAAGGTGTAGAGAAAGGTCAACTTAATATGAGGTAAGTCCATTCAAAAGTCTGGTGGGAACAGGAAAGATGATGTTCTTGAGTTGGTTGGTATGTGACCTCAGACTTTTGTACTTTTTTCTGACAGAAGCAGGAGGAAGAGAGTATGTTCGGGATATATGGGGTCCTTGATTATGCTGGCTGCTTTCCCAAGGCAGTGGGAAGTGTAGACAGTCAATGGATGGGAGGTTACTTTGTGTGATGGACTGGGCTTCATTCATGACCTTTTATAGTTTTTGCAGTCTTGGACAGGGCAGAAACCATACCAAGCTGTGATACAACCAGAAAGGATGCTTTCTATGGTGTAACTATAATGATTGGTGAGAGTTGTAGTGGACATTTCTTTAGCTTCCTGGGAAAGTAGAGGCGTTGGTGAGTTTTCTTAAATATAGCATTGGCAAGGAGGGACCAGGACAGGTTGGTGATCTGGAAACCTAGAAACTTGAAGCTCCCCATCATTTTTACTTCGTTCCTGTTGATGCAAGCAGGAGCATGTCCTCCACTACGCTTTCTGAAGTGGATGATCATCTTCTTCATTTTGTTGACATTTAGGGAGAGATTATTGTCATCGCACCAATTTCCCAACTGTGATAACCATCACTCTCAAAACAGCATGTTTCACATATGGTAAATGCTGCAATAAACGTAACAACTGGAATAATTTTGCAAATGCTGCAGATCAAAACCTCCACCACCCACATTTAGCCGGTTAGCCCTCCAAGAGTAGGAGTGTCAACAAGGTGAATAAACTGGAGCTTAGCCAAACCAGCAAAACCATTGAGCCCCCAATAGTGTGATCATGTCTACACCTCACAGAAAAGGGTGAGATCTTCACCCGCCTGAAAGTGATTTGCAGCAAAGCATGAAGGTAAAGATTGATACAGGAGCAAGGTATAACGTATTGCCCACCTGAATGCTATGGGACAAGACACATATACAGCATCATACCCCAGTTTCCAGGTGAGTCCCAAGACAAATCATCCACACTGAAGGTGGGCCACTCTCCATTGCAGACAGGGTAATTTCAAGTTTCATAGTTGACCATAACATAAGGCCAGTGCACTGTCCTCGGGATATATATTGGAGTTCATGCAACTTGGTCCAGAAGTGCATATTTTACAACATAAGGCCCCAAGAATGAGAGAGTATAAATATCTCTTCAACTGTGATGTCATTGATGACAAACTTCGTGTAACAATTCCTAGACGAGGCCACAAAATAGGTTTGAGTGCTGAAGTAAAGAAAGATGGCACTGACCCAGCCCATTTGAACAAGGTTCTCCTCAAGCCTCATGACCGTATGAAACATTGGAACAGGTGATAGCAAAATGCCAAATGCTAAGGTTTTCAGCAATGTGAATTGCAGGTTACACAGAAACTAGAAGTAGAAGTAAGCCATTCAGCCCTTCAAGCCTGCTGCGCCACTCATTTTGATCATGGCTGATCATCAAATTCAATATCCTGATTACCCCTTCCTCCCATAACCCTTGATCCCTTTAGCCCCAAGAACTTCATCTAATTTCTTCTTGAAATCAGACAACAAATGGCTGATCATCCAACTTAGTAACCTGTTTCCACTTTCTCCCCCCCATATCCTTTGGGCTCTTTAGTCCCAAGAGCTATATCTGACTTTGTCTTGAGAACAAACAATGTTTTGGCCTTAACTGTTTTCTGTGGTAGAGAATTCCATAGGCTCACCACTCTCTAGGTGAAGAAATTTCTCTTCATAGTTCTAAATGGTTTAGTCTGTATGCTCAGGCTGTGACTCCAGGTTCTGGACATCCTATCATTGGGAATACCTTTCTTGTTCCTACTCTGTCTAGTTCTGTTAGAATTTTATAGGTTTCTATGAGATTCCCCCTTCATTCTTCTAAATTCAGGCAAATATAATCCTAACCAACTCAATCGCTCCTCATATCAGTCCTGCCAGTGCAGGAATCTGTCTGATAAACCTTTGCTGCACTCCTTCCATAGCAAGAACATCCTGCCTTAGAGAAGGAGGTCAAAACTGCAAACAATATTCTAGTTGTGATCTCATCAATGCTCTTTATAACTGCAACAAGATATCCCTAATCTTGTACTCAAATCATCTTGCAGGCAATTTACTCTCAGCCGATGGTGGAAAGCCAGATCCAAACAAGACAATGATAAACAACAGATGGCCATCCCTGTGGACTTCCTTGGTATGACAAATTATCTTTAACTTCATTTGTTGTAAAAGTGAGATCATGGGATCTCTTAATCAGATCCTCGACCAGGACATCAAATAGTGCTGACAGGAGCAGCACACAGCGGTCTTCAGCAGCCTCACTGGTGCCACAATACTTTGACTTTCAAAGGACCCATATTTAGATCAGCAGACACCTTCCAACACAGACTTGGCAAAGTCTGAATCCAGAATGGCAGACTAACAGCCTTTGCATCAAAGGTCCTCCTTGACAATGAAAAGTAACTCTAGTCTTCACCTGCCAGAAATTCCATTACTTTATATATGGTCCTCCTGCAACTGTTGGAACTGATCATCAGTCACTCAGTTACTTAAAGAAGCCTCTTCACATGCAAACTACTATGCTGCACTCAGCCTACAAAATCTGCCACGATGGGGCCTGCCTGCCTTGTCAGCACAATTCTTACTACTGAAGCTCTGCTGCAACCTAAACTTGCAATCAATGTGAATGATGCCCTTATGCAATGATGACTGAGAAGTAAAATGTACTATGATCGAAATGCCCTCAGACTCAGCCTTCTAACACATGGTCAAATAGTCAGGATTCAAATTGCATGCGATCATGACAAGTTGACAGTGGTATGCAGCCATGCTGTATTACGTGGTAGCCTCAGACAGTGATCACAACTGTTATCACTTTGTACGTGTATCAGAACCAGCACCTGCAGATGCACAGCACTAGTCATCCAGCCTACAACACAGACCCTCTATAACGAATTTCTTACAAATTGTGACTATACTCCAGAAGTACTTCATTGGCTGTGGAGCACTTTGATACATCTGGTAGTTGTGAATTTGCTATATAGATGTAGATCTGTATTTCTCTCTCGCTGGAATACTGAAATAGGTCTTATTAACGTCAAGATTGACATACGAACACACAAGAAATAGAAGAGAAGTTGCCCCGCCATTCAATCAGATCATGGCTGATCAGTGCTGGCTTCAACTCCTTTTTTACGTTATTTCCCATGGCCTAGATCTATAAATATTTATCCACCTCCACTTCAAATATTTCTAATGATCCAGCCTCCTCCACTCTTTGAGGCAGAGAATTCCAGAGATTTGTCAATCTCTGCAAGAAGTTTCATTCAGTTCAGTTTTAAATGACTGGCCTTTATCTTGTAGCTGTCCCCTTGTCCAAAACTCTCCCACCAGTGAAAACTTCTCACTATCTATCCTGTCAAGCCCCTTCATGATCTTATATGTTTGAAAAAGGTCACCCTTAATTCTCAGACTGTTTAACCTCTATAGAACATTACAGTGCAGTACAGGCCCTTCGGCCCTCGATGTTGCACTGACCAGTGGAACCAATCTAATGACCCTCTAACCTAAACTATTCTAATGTTATCCATATGTCTATCCACTGACCATTTGAACGCCCTTAAAAGTTGGCGAGTCCACAACTGCTGAAGGCAGGGCATTCCACACCCATACTACCCTCTGAGTAAAGAACCTACCTCTGACATCTGTCCTATAACTACCACTCCTTAATTTAAAGCTATGTCCCCTCGTGTTAGCCATAACAATCCTCTCATCTCACACCCTATGTGACTGCGATAACGTTAAGTTAGACTACCCGATATTCTCGGCCTGCGTGCAATCGTTGACACAATTGATCATGCTATTCTCCTCCAACAGGTCTCCACCATCTTCCATCTAATTGAGCCAAAGTATCACTTCATAGAAATCATAGAAACCCTACAGTGCAGAAAGAGGCCATTTGGCCCATTGGGTCTGCACCGATCACAGTCCCACCCAAGCCCTATCCCCATATATTACCAACTAATCCCTCTAACCTACACAACCCAGGACATTAAGGGGCAATTTAGCATGCCCAATTAACC
Organism: Carcharhinus amblyrhynchos; assembly: GCF_965287045.1. Lineage (NCBI taxonomy): Eukaryota > Metazoa > Chordata > Chondrichthyes > Carcharhiniformes > Carcharhinidae > Carcharhinus > Carcharhinus amblyrhynchos. The sequence goes on along the minus strand of NC_137331.1, from coordinate 85,545,741 downwards.
TAACCTGCACATCTTTGGACTGTGGGAGGAAACTGGAACACACGGAGGAAACCCGTGCAGACACAGGGAGAATGTGCAAATTCCACACAGACAGTGACCCAAGCCGGGAATCGAACCCACAGGTCCCTGGAGCTGTGAAGCAGCAGTGCTAACTACTGTGCTAGCTGCTCCTTCTGACATTCCCCCAAAGATATATCCTTAGTCCCCCTTCTCTTTCTTATTTACCTGCTGCCTCTTAGGAACATCAGCTGAAAGCAGTGTTAGTTTTCATATGTATGTTTATGACACTCAGCCCAACCTTGATACCACCTCTCTTGACTTCTCCACAATTGCCAAAATATGGGACTGTTTAACTAACATTTATTACTACATAGCAGAATTAAAATTGGCAAGAACAAAGCCAGTGTCCTCAATTTCTGCTGAAGGTTCTCTGTTTTCCAGTTGTTGATTCATCCCTCTGTCTGGCACCTGTCTAATACTAACTCAGGCTGCTCAGAATTTATGTTATATTTGGTGCAGATATAAACTTCTGGTCTCATTTGCATCATCACTAAAATCATCTATTTCCACCCCTGTAATGTTATCTGACTTTTTCTTCACCTCAGCGCATCTACTGCTGAAACTTGGTTCATGTCTTTGTTATCTCTAGTTTTGGCTAGACTCCTGCAATGTATCCTTCATAAACCTAATGTAATTCAAAGCTCTGCTATCAATTTCCATCCTCGCACAAAGTTCTATTCCGCGATCTCTCCTATGTGTCATTGATATACATTTAGTTTCTGGTCAAGTAATTTCCTGATTTTAAAGCTTTGATTCTTGTTTTCAATTTCCTCCGGGAACTCAACCTCTATTTCTATAGTCTCCTCCAGCCTAACAATCCTCTGCAAACATCTAATTCTAGTTTCTTGTACATCCCTGATTTTAATTGCTCCACCATTAGTGACTATGCTTCAGCTACCTGGGCCCTGAACTCTACAGTTCCTTTCCTAAAGTGCTATGTCTTACTACCTCTTTTTTTCTTTAAATGTGGTCTTTAAAGCCTCTCTCTTCAGTTAAGCTTTTAGCCATCTGCCCTTCATAACCTTCTGCGGCTCAGTGTCTATTTTAATTTGTAAAGCCCCTGCAAAGTATCTTGTGCAATCTTATTACATTAAAGTTGCTGCTAGAGGTTGTTATAAAGCATTTTTTTTCTCAGTTCCAGACTTTGAAAGCCAAATTTTTCTTGCAAGTGTGGGCAATCCATATTTTATACTTCTCCCAGATAAACTGCTGTGATATTTACCTTACGATTTGAAAGACTGACATGAAGTTTATTCTGTTTAAAAACAGAAGGAAACCATTTAACATTAACAGCTTGTATTTATGTTATGCCTTTATTCTAAGAAATGCCCTTTGGTGTTTTACAACCAATACTGTGGAAAACAGATTGAGCCAGGAATGTAAATGGGACTACTTGCAAATCTGAAGGATGTAAAATGTTAACAAGTATCTTTAAGAGTGAAGCCAGTGAAATAATCTTTACCTATTTAGATTGAACAGTTAAGATTGTAATACATGTTGTGTCCTTTTGTGTCCATATTAAGCTTACAGTTGTATTTTGTAATAGGTATTCCTACTCATCTGTTACGTTGTAGTTGTTGATTTTCTGCTACTGGATTGCATTGAGATGCAAGTTATTCCAATCTTCCAATTTTTGGCTGCAAAAACCAGTTTCGTAGAACCCTGCTTTTGGTATTATTGCTGCTGTTTTGGGTACAAAATGGCATCCATGCTGTATGGACACATTTTTGGTGCAGGCTTCATCTCTTGCCATTTTGATGTGTTCACATGTACATTCAGAGTACATATGGAAAGTTGCCAAAATATAAAGATTATGATGTCAGTAAGTGCACAACACTGATTTGATGTCACTAATGCTACTTTCTAATTTGTGTTCCACCTAACGTTTTCCCTTAAACATGTACAACTGAACATGCATTCAGTAGCAGGAAGGACAGCTCAAGGAGCACTACTTAAAAGTATTGTTGCTCACAGGTTAATGGTTGACTGATTTCTACAGTTTGTTGCTGAGATTGTGGAAGTGATGAGATTTCTACTGCTACTTTAAAGTTGGTAAAGCCCACAGAGAGTGTATTACATGTGGCGAATGCCTAGGTTCTAACTTTGTGTTCAGCTTAGGCCATTTACATTCACCTCCCCCAACATTATGTATGATTCAGTTATCATTTTTACTTGACCTGTGGTCTGATAGGTATTGTAGTATGACTTAAAGTGATGGCGTACTGCTATTCCTTAAAGGAAAATGTGTTATGTGATACAGCTCCAGTTTCACTTTGGCCATTGGGAAACCTGCTGCTATGAAACTTTTGAGCGTACAAATTCCATTTGTAGATTCCGTAACCCTGAAGTACAAGTTACAATTAATTCTCTTGGGTGCCACAGATGTTCTACATTGCTCCACAAATATCCCCATTCTCAATGACTGAGGTGCCCAGCAAATCTGTGCAAAAGGATAGGCTGAAGCATTTGCAACAATCTTCAGCCAGAAATAAAGAGTGCATGATCCCTCTCGGCCTCCAGCCAATTCGATTCACTCCCTGTGATGTCAAAAAATGGCTGAAGGCACTTGGATACTGGAAAAGTTATGAGCCCTGACCATATTCTGGCAATAGTTCTAAAGACTTGTGCTCCAGAGCTGGCAAAACACTGAGCCAAATTGTTCTAGTACAGCTGCAAATCTGGCATCTATCCAGCAATGTGGATTGCTCAGGTATGTTCTGTCCACAAGAAACAGGACAAATCTAACTCAGCCAATTACCATCCCATCAGTCCACTCTCAATCATCAGCAAAGTGATGGAAGGGGTCATCCACAGTGCTTTCAAATAACAGTCAGCAATAATCTGTAGAAGGTTCAACAAGGGCTGGATCTAATTCTAGGGAATGAAGCTGGAAGGTGTTTGAGGTGGTAGTGGGGGAAGCATTTTAGAGATAGTGACCACAACAGAGTATGATTTAAGCTTGTTATGGAAAAGAAAAGGTGGTCTACAAAAAAATGGATTTGGCGGTTTAGAGGGGATTTAAGGAAATACATTTTCGCCCAGAGGGTGATGGGAGTCTGGAATGCATTGCCTGGAAGAGTAGGAGAGTGGGAAACCTCACAATCTTTGAAAGTATACATCCATGTGCCTTTTGATGTCATAAAATTTAGTATAGGCCAAGTTCTAGAAAGTGAGATTAGTGCATATTTAAGTTTTTATTAGTGCAGACCATGGGCTGAAGCGCCTTCTCTGTACTGTTTGACTCTATGCTCAATCACTCAGCTCCTGACCGCATTACAACCTTGGTTCAAAAATAGACAAATTACCTGAATTAGTGAGGTGAAATGAGAGTAACTGCCCTAAACATCAAGGCATCATTTGACTGAATATGGTATTAAAAAGCCCAAAGAAACTGCAGTCAGTTGGAACTGGGGGAAAGCCCTCCACTGGTTGGAGTTATACCTGGCACAAAAGGCAAATGGTTGTGATTGTTGGAGGTCAATCATCCCAACTCCAGGACATCATTGAGCACAGTACACTACTCTGGGGAACTCCTGCAATCATCTTCAGCTGCTTCATTAATGACCTTCCTTCAATTACAAGATCAGAATTGGTAATGTTTGTGCAGTGAGTGATCTGCAATGTTTCACACTATTCACAATTCCTCAGATATTGAAGCATTTCATGTCCAAATGCAGCAAGACCTGGACAATATCCTGGCTTGGGCTGACAAATGGCAAGTAACATTTGCCAAGTAATCACCATCTCCAACACAGAGGATCGAAGCATCACCCCTTGACAATCAGTGGTATAACTATCACTGAATCTCCCATTACCAACATCCTGGTGATTATCGTTGACCAGAAACTGAACTGGACTAGCCATATAAATACTGTGGCGATCATAGCAGGTCAAAGGCTTAGAATCTTGTGGTGAGTAACTTATTTCCTAACCTCCAAGGCCTGTTCAATTTCTATAAGCATTAAGTCAGTAATACAATGGAATACTCGCCACTTGCCTGGATGAGTGCAACTCAAACAAAACTCAAAAATCTCTCTCCATGCAGAACAAAATGGCTTACTTGAATGCTACCCTTTCTACAAACATTCAATCTCTCCAACAGTAATGAACAAAGTCACCTGTATGTACAAGGTGTGCTGCAGAAACTAACCAAGGTTCCTTATGAAGCACCTTCCAAACCCACAACTAGTACCATCTAGAAGGACAAAAGCAGCAGCTACCTGGGAACACCACCACCTGAAGTTTCCCTCCAAGTCATTCACCATCCTGACATGGAAATATATCACTATTCCTTCAAAACTGCTGGGTTAGAATCCTGAAACTCCCTCTTTAACAGCATTGGATATACCAACGTCAGAGACTACAACAGTTCAAGAAAGTAGCCTGCCACCACCATCTGAAAGGGAAAAGGAATAGGCACTAAATGCTAGCCTAGCCACGACACCCACATGCTGCGTAAAATAAGTTAAAATAAATTGTGGGACTAAAGGTCCAATAATTGAAAGCCTGCTGGCATGCCGTTACCTCAAACTGGTAATAATCCATGGAATTAGTCAGATAAAATACACCAAATCAACCTTAGAAACTGTTCCATACATTTCAGTTCATGATCTAACATTAGAATATCCAGATTGTTACAGCAAAATTGGCACAAAGAACAAAGAAAATTACAGCACAGGAACAGGTTCTTTGGCCTTCCAACTCTGCACTGACCATGCTGCCTGACTGAACTAAAACCCCCTAAAAAGAAGAACAAAGAAAGTTTCAAGCAAGCTGTAACATTACATTTGCTGGAAAATGTAATTTGTCTGGGTGCATTTTGCATAATGCAAATACCAGTAATTACAAAAAAAATCAAAAGATTACATTCTACAGAAACTGGGAAACCATCATTGAAGAAAATCTGGATTCGATTCAACATGTCCACAAATATGAGATCATTTTGACCTTAACAGGGTGAGCTAAGTTGGAATCTTTGCAACTTGATATTCTTCAACAGTTTCATCATTCACACAGGCATAGATCTGATGAAAAGACTAGCGAGAGACAGTCTTTGATTGATATATGAACAGTGGCATTGAAGTCATTGTGAAGAATGGAGATGCATGTCAAGAGCAAATGCTATGTCAACACAAAGAGCTATTGATTCCAAAATTGTATTCAACCTCTTTCGTGTCTGTGGCACTGACTTCATCATCATTGTTGTCTACTTTATGAAGTACTTCATTATTTGGGTGCACAATATGTCAAGTACGATTGTTGTCTCACTCTTAGTTCTATTTTCAGTTTATTTGGTGTCCCTAGAGAGATAAAAGTCCACAATTTATTTGTAAGCTATTTCAGAATATATGTGCAAAGTACAATATCACTCACATTACTACTACTCTTCATTATCCTAGGTCTAATGATCTAGCTGAATGAATGGCTCACAATCCCTAAGTCTCAAATTTAGACAGACTAAGCGAGATCTACACGTTGCAAGATTTACACGTTGCAATGTTACATTTGGGAGGGATACTTTCAAGTGCAACTATTCCGTCATTGGCAGAGTTTATGTTTGGCAGTGCTTACCAATCTACCTACTCTGTCAGAGATCAGAAGATGTCCAAGATGCACAATAAAAGTGTGGGTACAGAATTGCCAAGTTTACAGTTGGGACAACATGTTTGCATTCAGGATCCCACAGAAGGTATATGGCAACCAGCTGATGTGGCAAGGATTTGTTCAAAACTAAGGCCCTATAAAGTAATTACATACAAATGCATAACCGAGGGCAAATCAGTTCTATTCTAGACTTTCAAGTGCGGTACAATCATATTGCGTTGAGGACTAGGTCCCAAATGCAACCAGGAAAAACACCCAAAAATAATCATCCCACAGAATACGGAGAGGAAATAAAAACACCTCTAAAAATGATTGCCATTACAAGTTAAATTTAATTAATTAAATTTGTGGGGAGATGGTGGCATAATGGTATGGTCACTGGACTAGTAATCCAGTGTAATGATCTGGGGACCTGGGTTTGAATCCCACCATGGCAGATATTGAAGTTTGAACTCAATTCAAGTCTGAAACTAAAGTCTAATGATAACCATGAAACCATTGTCACTAAAATGCCACCTGGTTCACTAATGACTTTTAGGGAAGGAAATCTGGCATCCTTACCTGGTCTGTCCCACATATGACTCCAGATCCACAGCAAATTGGTTGACTTTTAAATGCCCCTCGACATGGCCTGGCAAGCCACTTAGATTCGGAATGGGCAATAAATGCATGCCCAGCCAGTGACACCCATATCCCATGAACAAATAAAATTACCTTTATGCTTTAGAGAGTCAGATTCATCTATACACTCTTATAAATAAAAATTGATATATATTGTAAATAACTTCTTTGGAAGGTGGAAAGTATCTTTAAAAAAGGAAATGTGATGTGCCATTAAGCATGCTATTACTTTAATATCATGTGATCCAACCTCAGCTTCATTTCCACCTGCAGCTCTGTATAGTCAAGTTTGCTGTCCATGTATAGCTGCCTAAAATTAAGAAACAAATCCACAATATGGTTGCACAATTCCTTATGAGTGATTAGTCCCTTTATATCATAACACACACAATAGGAGGATTGAACAAAAGTACAAGCTGTTTGCAAAGGCAGAAGGACTCTCAGCAGGAGTCCTTACCAAAAACGGTTTTCAGTTAGCAATTCTCTTATTTTAATCTCAACAATGAATAGTATGTGTGGAGTCGCTGTTTTACAAACAAGGTACTTACTTAAATCTGCCATCTCTTGCAGGAAGACCTGTAGTCTGAGTAGAGCAAGGACAGTATGGCCAGTGGCTATGAGAGTGATCATGGCTGTGAACTTCCCCACTGTCCAGATTGGATCAGATGACATCTTAAACCCTCCCAGTTCTCTATCCACACCTTTATAAGGGAAGTTAATATTGCTGTAAACCAAGAGAGGGGAATACATTCACTTTCTCTGGTCAGAGTATGTGGAACGTGCACCTAGCTATATCAAGATAGTGGGCTTCCCAGTGGTACTGAGTGCCATTAATTGCGCACATGTGGCTTTGTAGGTACCTCAACTAAATGTGGAAATATACCATGATCTTAAAGGATTTTGCTCCCTGAATGTGCAACTGGTGTGCAACTAAGCCCACCTCACCTTGTAGGCAAATGCCCTGGAATCGTGGTTGTAACCATGATGCATTTATTTTGTGCCAGTCTGCTGTACCATCAGTATTTCAGCCACTATGTCAAAACAAGGGATACTGGAGGCAAGTCCTAACTTGGTTTATTACCCTAGTGTGCAACCCAAGCACACGTGGATAGCATGTGTATTATATTGCCACATAAAACTTAATTAAGCAGACTACTAATTGCATAAAAAATGCTTCTGTTGCCTGGGGCCTTCTGGAAGAGTCCTCCAGTACTTGTTAAAGCATGTCATAGAGTCAGGGGTTTACAGCATGGAAACAGGCCCTTTGATCCAACTTGTCCATGCTGCCATTTTTTTTAAACCCCCAAGCTAGTCCCAATTGCACACATTTGGCCCATATCCCTTCATACCCATCTAACCTATGTAACTATCTAAGGGGTTTTTAAAAGACAAAATTATACCCACCTCTACTACTACCTCTGGTAGCTTGTTCCAGACACTCACCACCCTCTGTGAGAAAAAAATTGCCTCTCTGTACCCTTTTGTATCTCTCCTCTCTTATCTTAAACCTGTGCCCTCTAGTTTTAGATTATCTTACCTTTGAGAAAAGATATTGACTATCTAGTTGATTTATTCCCCTCATTATTTTAGAGACCTCTATAAGATCACCCCTCAGCCTTCTATGATCCAGAGAAAAAAGTCCCAGTCTATCCAGCCCCTCCTTATAACTCAAACCATCATGTACCAGTAGCATCCCAGTAAACCTTTGCTGCACTTTCTAGTTTAATATCCTTTCTATGATAGGGTGACTAGAACTGTACACGTATTCCAAGTGTGGCCTTACCAATGTTTTGTACAACATCAACAAGACATCCCAACTCCTGTATTAAATGTTCTGACCAGTGAAACCAAGCTTGCTGAATGCCTTCTTCACCATTCTGTCCATCTGTGACTCTACTTTCAAGGAGCTGTACCCCTAGATCTCTTTGCTCTGTAACTCTCCCCAGTGCCCTATCATTAATTGAGTAAGTCCTACCCTGGTTCAATCTACCGAAATGCATCACCTCGCATTTATCTAAATTAAACTCCATCTGCCACAGCTACACAGGCCTTCAATTTGAAAAACAGCCCTCTACAACCACCGTCTGGCTTCTGTTGAGCCAATTTTGTATCCATTTAGCTACCTCAGCCTGGAATCGCTTATGCAACAAACTACTATGCCTGATGATTACCATACCTACCATGTATGATACTCATTCCTACACAATCTCACCAACACAAGGGCAAAGCCCTTCCTCCAGGCATATGGTGAATAGCTTCAGAGTGAGATGAAGAGGAGGAGAAAGGAAGAAAGAATCCAGCACAACCCATTTCTAGCTGGGCTATTCATGATTGATCATCTGACAGTGCTGCTACTAAATCCAATTTTCCATCCAATTCAACAATAGTTTTCCATCTTGCCCTCCCTCTAATTTAGTGAATGCAAATCTTCAAAGCCATGCGATCATCTCATTTGTGGAGTTTAAGGTGATTAGTCTGCCACTTCGTCTGTAGAGGGTACACTGTTTTATAATATACAACATTGTTTGTGTCTTCCTATAAGTGTCTAAGGGGTTATACTGAGGCCCCAGTGGTGGAGGTTGGTGCACAGGAGTCTGGCCATTCTGAATCTAATTAGCAGGAACTACTCTTGCTGTGGTAGTCCAAAGCTTGCCATTCAACAGATGGGTTTTGTCGCAAGAAACTTGCTAGTGACTTTTCCTTTTTCCCATTGCTTGATCAGAAGGATGTCTGATGGTAGACCTTGCTTAGGAAGGGTGCTCTCTATGAGATGCTGAGATGGGAGGCAGGTAGTGGGTGGGTTTTACAGATCATCATTGAATGGTAAGTCAGGTACAGAATGGACGGTTTCAACCAGCTTGTGGGTTTTTATCAGCCAGTGGATTGTGACGGGGTGATGAATGCAATGACATGAAGCCAAGGAAAGGGTGTTGAGTGGAGTTTCACTTATGATGCATATTGCAGCATTCAATTGTGTCAACAAGATGTATGTCTGATGATCTTTGCCAGACAGATGCACGGTATACTGCTGTGAATGGTAATAGGGCAAGTGCAATTGGTGAATCTCCATTACATTCCCTTTGACAAGACCAAAATTATACAATACACTTGGTGATGTCTCACCAAACCTCTATACAACTGCAACAAGACATCTTTATTCCTGTTCTCAAATCCCCTTGAGATGAAGGCCAGCAAACTATTTGCTTTCTTAATTACTTGCTGCACCTACATGCAAGCTTTTAGTGATTCATGAACAAGCTTACCAAGGTCCCTTTGCACACCAATATCTCACCATTTAAGAAATATTCTGCCTTTCTGCTTTTCCTACCAAAGTGAATATTTGCACAATTGTTGTGTCAGCAGCACCCCACGTAAATCCAGCTAGTTTGGTTAGTAGGTTGTTTCTGGTTTTAACCATTTTCTACTGTTTTCTTCAAATGTTCCTGGAAGGACAGAGTCTTATCTTAAGTCACTCCCAGGTACGCTGGGTTGGGGTCATGCTTTAGTTTGTAGCCATCCATTTGGCTATGCAATTCTTTTTAGACCCTGGCATTATGGAGGTGGTATACGTTGATTTTGACCTTAGAGAGATTTAACATGAAGCAGTATATGCTGCAATATTTCATCAATGTTGTAACATCCTTTTTGATCTGGAATGCAGAAAGATAGAACTTGGGTGGCACAATAGATGTCATCAGCATTGATGAATTTGCTGGACGTGGCAGTTGGTGCATTATTTCTATATACGTTGAACAAGATTGGGGCTAGCACTGAGTTCTGTGATAGTCTATTGGTTTGTCTTAGGAACACAGGAATAGAGGCAGGCCATTCAGCCTGTTCCATCATTCAGTTTGATCATGACTGATCACCTAACTCCACCATTTTCTCACGCTATCTCTATATCCTTTGATGTCACTAGCCTCCAAAAATCTGTCGATTTCTGTTTTGGGCATGCTCTTGGGGGGTAGAGAATTCCAAATATTCAGCACCCTCAGACTGAAAAATTCCTTCTCATATCAATCTTAAATGACCTACCCCTTCCGAGATTATGTCCCCTTGTTTTAGACTCACCAGCCAGAAGAAACATCTGATCTACATCCACTGTGTTAGGCCCTGTAAGAATTTTGTAAGTTTCAATAATGTCATCCCTCATTCTTCAAAACGTGGGTGAATACAAAGTCTCTCTGATCTCTTGTCATAAAACAATCCCACCATTTTGGGATTAACCTGGTGAATCTCCACTACATTCCCTCAAATAAGAAGTCCAAATTTATACAATACTCCAGGTGAAGTCTCACCAAACCTGTATACAATTGCAACAAGACATCTTTACTGCTGTTCTCAAATCTCTTTGAGATGAAGGCCAGCAGATTATTTGCCTTCCTAATTACTTGCTGCATTTACATGTAAGTGACTCATGAACAAGATTATCCAGGTCCCTTTGCACACCTGCATTTCCCAACCTCTCACCATTTAAAAAATATTCTGCCTTTCTGTTTTTCCTACCAAAGTGAATATTTGCACAATTATTCAAATTATATTCCACATGCCGTTTCCAGCCCATTCATTCATTCAAATCATTCATATAACTTGTGAACAGCTGTGGACTTAATACTGATCCTTGCTTTCAGGATCTCAACCCACTTCCTACCTAAGTCATTGATACCAACATGGACAATGACTACTGGCTCTTCACCCTCTCCCAGCAGAGTGTCTTGCAGCTTCTTTATGACATCTTTGTCCCTGGCACTAGGGAGGCAACATACCATCTTGGAGTTATGTTTATGGCCAGCTATACCATTATCACAGTTCTCTTTCCCATTTCTTCATCCCCTCTTATGCAGCTGAGCCATCTGTGGTGTTTTGAACTTTGTTCTGATTGCACTTCTTCAAAGAACCGATGCCCTCACTAGTATCCAAAATGAAACTGATAAATGAGCAGGACCTCGGGAGGTCCCTTTGACTGTCTGCTAGTCACTCTGTTCCATTTCTACCTCTATGCCCTAACCGGTGGTGTGACTATCTCTCTGAATGCTATCCACATAATTCTCAACCTCATGATGTGTCACAGTGATTCCAGTCGTCGCTCAAGGAGCTCCACTTTCTGCAGCTGGTGACACTTTCTGCATGTGTCATCGTCTAGGTGACCAGTAATGCCCACAGCTTCCCTACACACATTCCTCATGACCAAGGTACCCTGCCACGTCTTAACTGTATTTCCTTTTTCTTAACCTTATTTTAATTTTATTTATATTAATTTTACTTCACCTGACCTGTTAAGCCTTATGATTGATAAACATTATTAGTTGTGATAGTTATGATTAATACTATAAACCTTTTTTAAAGCATCTCTTTCCCTCTTGCACTAAATTCCCAAGTGAATCTAATTTGCAACTTATTTGTTTTCTATCTCACTTGGCATAGTCTCCTGACTGTATACTCCTTATAGGTAGAATACATTGGATATGGTTTTAGAGGGATTTAACGTGAAACACCATGTGCTGCAGTTGCCCATCGACTTTCTAATGTCTTTGTCAAGAGTCTCGTTCAGAGTGCTGAAAGATGGACCTAGGTTGGCACAACTAATGTCATCAGCATAGATTAACTCAAATTCTGAGACTTTGATAGGATCAGAACTGACATGTTTTTATTTTGCTGGTGTTTTTTAAGTCTGTTAAAGGTGATCTATTTTATTCTTAAACAGTGTTGTCACTACATGAGGCAACTTGGTCTGGGGTGATTGATGGGTGATTTAATAGAGGTGGTTTTTGGGCTGCTCCAAAGCCGCAAATTGGGCTACAGCACTTGTGATATGAATGAATGGAATTGAACTCTGCTGTTGTTCCCTCCTGCCTGGTGCTATGTGCAACATCAAGAGACTGGATGAGGAGATCTGCCATATTGGAGTCACCAGAGGATTAATATTCCTTTTTGAATACTGCACTCTCTGCATGAAGTTATGGAACATAGATGGGTCAATAGCCTTAAGAAATGGCTACGCAAAGTTTTGTGTATGGCATCTCAAAACACTACCGACACTTCCACAATTATGAATAAGCACAGCTATAGCAATGTCGTCCAAGGTCTCACGTATTTTGACCAATCTACTTTACAGAAGTTCCATTGCATCTACTTTGTACCGTTGATGATTGGAAGGCAAGAGCCAATGTGAGTGAGCGATGGCCTATGTTGACAATGTGAGAAGTTATCTGGGACTAGGTGCTATGCTGATTGAGGGTGACCATCAAGGTAATTGATCCAGCACGGATCAAGTGAGTAATTCCCACTCAGTAATAGGATTGGATGTTTTTCATTGCTTGAGGTTGTTTATAAAGGTGAGGTCATTTCTGATGGCCTACTGTAGGAGTTGTTCAATGTCACTGAATGTTGCCCAGTCAGCGTGGTAGCTCCAGTATTTGCAGGACTTGCTGCTCCCAATTGGCACTTAGAGGCTTGTGACATTGGCAAAATGGAAATCACTGACCTGAATTGTGTCACAAAATATGGTTGATGACAAGGAAGCTGAATCAGCAATGATGGATAGGACAGACATGGCATGGCCATGTTTGGCATGAGGGGAGTAGCACAATAGATCCAAGCCCTTGTTGTAATAGTGACCTGCTTTTTCAGTCCCAACATGAATCTCTTATGGACAAATTATATCAATGGAATTTTGGGTGTGGTTTAATTTGGCAGCTGATAGTCCCTTAGTGTTATATTTTACAATTCAAAGAGCATACCCTATTGGCATAGAACCAGAGGACTTCTCAATATTGGAACTGTGGTTCTGGGAGGACTTGGATTCTGCAAGGGGGCTTTTCACAGTCCTTTAATTGTCTCTTGGAATTCAGTCAGCTGATAGGATCATTAGTTTCCCCAGGGGCATCTGGGTACTGAAAGAGTAACGTGACATGAACACTGATCATTGTCCCCTACTTTCCTCTTAATAACTGTAATAGAGAATTAGTCAAAATCTGAAATAAAAACCGCGACATAACAAACATTTGAAATCAACTTTATTTAAACAAATTATCCAATATTCTATAAAAGAGTCAGCCAATTACCATTGTGTATTTTATTGGTGCCAGTCTTGTTGTTATCTTTGCTTAGTCTGACTATTCTATGTAGTGAGACACCAGTGACTGGAGAATGTGTACGAATGGAGGGGAGGAGATAATTTAAACAGAACTAATTTTTCATCTCACCACCCTCTGTAATCAGAAAGGTATTTTTGATTTGCATCCTATTTTACAAGTGATGGCAGATTTCCCAAAATCTCAGTTTTGGTTTGATACAATTTATATTAATAACCCCACAGCAAACTCAAGATAAGATGAATGCAAAGGTTAGTTTATTTGTACACACTCAAAACATAGAGGAGAGTCATATTGTTGCCTGCTCTGCATTTATACTGCAAAAGAGGGATATAGAAGAGAAAGATTTACAATGCCGAGACCACAGAGAAAATAAATAGTGTTTCACATGGTTTCCAATCTGGTCAAAGAGATTAATACGTCCAATCTGTGCAGAGCCTGTGGGGGAAGGGGAGTCCCTGTTAGCAGTCCCTGCACTGGGGAACTGCAGGCAGCCAGATTTGGAAGATTTTGCAAGAGGATAAGACCTCCATCTGTTCGTAATGCAGTTTAAAAAGGTTTTTTTTTAAAAAAATGGTCCCAACTGGAGCCACTAGTGAAGTTGACAAAAAAGATACATGTTAGAACTAGGAGGAAAAAGACAGACCCTCCAGACAGGCAGAAAAAAATGGGAAAACTGCAGAAATCGAAGTAATCTTCCACCAAAGAATCCAAAAGGAGGAGCTGCAGGTTTCTGCCAAAATGCCAAAAGTGCAAGAAAAGCAGACACAGAGAAAAAGCAGCTATGGCAATTAAAAATAAACTTTGACTGTCTTAAAGAGTTACTGCGTTTAATATTGTGCAAAATTTAATACAACAACCATATGAAGGAGCAAAGGACAAAGGGCAATCAGAGAACATACCAGATAGAGTGCAATTCTAAATGGGGCTCCATTAGTAACTGAAAACCTCAAAGGAGGCAGTGAAGACCTCAGTGGACGAAATGAAGACCTCAAAGAAGAGCCAGTGCTGGAGCTCAGAGGAGGTAATAATACCTCAAGCAAGAGGCAATGCCAGACTCAGAATAAGCAGTAAAAATCCCCTGAGAGGCAGATACTGAAAGACCCAAAACAAGGGCAATGAAAGATACCAGGAGGGCAACAAAAGACCCCAGAGGGTCTACAAAAGACTCTAAATGACTAAATGAAGAGTTGAAAGAAACCAAGACTCAGTTGCATCCTATCCTTCTGTAATGTATGGAAAGGTTCCTTGAAAGTTTTAGCAATAAATTACAAGCAAATGGTAAAGCTGTAATCAGTCAGGAGATGAGACAAACCACAGAGTAGTAGTAAAAGCAAAGGAAAAAGTGTTGGATAAACATCACTAAGAACTATAGCAAATAAAAAAAGTAAACGTTTGTGAGAAGCAGCCCAGCTACATCAAAGCTAAGGAAAAAAAAATACAAGCACTATGAAAAAGTTGGAAGTAATTCAGAAATCTATTACGGCCAGTAAGACAGTGTGCAATATTCACCAGCAAGTGATGAAGGAACTAGAGTAAGAGCATGAAGATATGCACAAAAGACAAAAAGGGTTGCGAGAGAAAGGCACAAGCAAAACTCCACAACAGAGATCATAGCATGGAACCTGAAAAGAGGCAAGGAAACCCCCATATAATTAATGCTATTTGTTTTGTGATGGGTGGGAGAACTGCTAGCCTCAGTGAAATATATCGAAGATTTGATCCATAGCATTCATGGATAACATCCTGTATCATCTGCTGCAAGAAGACTGTACTATTGAAGGGAAGTTAGATCAGAGGTGTAATTTACCAGAGCCATTATTAGGAATTTTCCATAGAGCCAATTGAATGGTCGAACTACCAGTTGTATGGAAAACACAAATGAACTGAGGTAGAAATTGTCAGTATTCGAGGATGCTGTGGAGGATATAGCAATGGACAAACTCAAAGAGAGAACACAATTCAGCGAATTTTCTAATTAAAAAAGACCAAAAGAAAAAAGTAGAGTTCAATACAACTACATCAAAATGAATGTGACATTTCTCTGTAAACATGCAAAGTGTGAGAAGGAAGAAATTATCAAATGTTGTTAAAAGAGAATGATGGATTCACCTTGGAAGAAATTCAGAAACTGATAATCTTAATGGATTGCCAAAGCAAATGTATAGAATAAAGAACACCTCAGAATTAAGCAGAAAGTTGGTTGATATGGAAGACAAAGGAAGAGATTGGTAAATTAAGCCACTCAGCTGAAGGAGATGAGCAGGAGAGAACAAGACAAGCGGCAATTCAGGTAGATAAGGAAACAAATTATATGCCAGAACAAGATTGCTGAAATGGTCACACTAATAGAAAAGCACAAGCATTAATATGATAAACTGGACAGTAGAAAAGATGCCAGATAGAAATATTGAGAAGAGAAGAAACTTTATTCAATGACCAAAGGATGAGGAATAGAGTACCATGACCTTTACGAGTGACAAACTGAGATTGTGCAAGAACTGTCAAGACATAAGTGTATGTTGTATTGCTGTGACAGAACCTGCCTGCATTGTAGAGTAAATTGCTTGAGAAAAGGATCAATAGTGGATTAGAGAGTGACACCATTCTCAGAGTCAAGTATGTAGCCCATGGTCAGTGGACAGTCTAAGATAGGATTCGGAAAGCAGAAAGCCTTTATGGAAGAATCCCATTCAAGATCATGATTGGAACTATGCATAGCTGATGCTTTTTAGAAGAAATATTATGTTAAATGCAATCTTCAAGATCCCTTCATTGAACAATCACAACATCGATTTACAAATATCTAACGTGTGTATAATATTTATTTAGAATTTGGATTGAGTAAGTTGCTTTTGAAGATTGTATAAGAAAGTTAAAGGAGAGGGATGTTGTATATGTGGGGCAAAATTCTCCGGCCGTACTGGTGCCGAGTGTGTTATCCAAATATTTATAGTTTTCAAAGTATTCCAATATTAGTAACAGCAGGAGTTCATTTACTGTAAACCTAAATTCAGTCAAATAAGATCCAAAAGGATTAGATTCCCTCCTAACCATCAATGGCGTTTCACATTCTCCGCAATCCGCCAGCTAAATTTCCAGTGATGGACAGGATGGGAGAATTCTGGCCATAGTATCTATCTAACACAGTACAATAAAAGTGAGTTGCCTGACTTGAGGGACCAATAGAAACTGAGAGTGAATGATCATATCAGAGGGTAAAGTTACCTTTCAGGCAGAATGTTCCAGAAGGCCGGTTGTAAGCATGTAAGACCTGGAGCTGATGCTCCCAGGTGGTGAAGGGTTGCAAATTCCTGTACCAAGTTTCTCTTATCAATAAATACCTTGTTTCTAACAAAATTTGACATCTCTCTTGACAATTCCAGAAGTCAGCCATGCAAATATATAATGGCCAATTCCAGTTGGGTCTTCATTTGCATCCCAGTAGTTGGATGAAAATAGGTTTCATGCCAGTCTCTTGTGGGAATTGTGACCTGCCATGGTTGGTGGAAGTAGAAGATCCCACTATCATTTGATGCCAGTGTGAAACCAATTTTTGGAGCTCCCACTGCATTTTCCTCTTCCACCTACCTCACCGCTTCTGCTATCCCACCATTAAACCCATTGCCCCATGGGACAATTCTATCCAATGATGTATCCCAAGATTTGTTTGAGGGTCACACACAGATGTATGTTCAGCCATTTTAGGTCTTTTTCCAGTTTTATATTTTTAGAGATAGTGATGAGTTTATCTCTATATATTTTACAAAAATAAATACAGGATGAAGTCTTAGTCCCTTGTATATGGCTGGCAGAAAGTTGTTGACCTTCATTTGGAGATAGCCTTGCTTTATGACTTGTGGAGCTCGGGCCCTAGGCAGCATAGCTTCGGTTGCCCCATCTGCCAAGGGCGGCAGCAGTGTGTGCTGGCTGTTAACGAACTGATTTGCAAAGGCATTTGTGACTGGTGGTGGGAGGACAAATTCTGTTCTCCTGGGGATGAACAGCAGGTTTGTGTTCCACAGAGCAGTCACTACTTTTTAACTGTTGAAGGACAGACTGCTGCCTGCTGCAAACCTTGCTATATTTAGAACCATGATGGCAGCAGTCTGAACATGCATTATAGCAAGCTACACTTGCATGGTGTCATGACAAAAAGGCATGAAGAACAGAAATTTCTTAATTTTTTTCTCTTCCATATTCTCTTGGTTAAATTCTGACTTTTTATAAATGGACAATTGCTGAATTGATGAAAAGGCAACAGCTAGTCACCCGTTGGCATTTCTGGAAGATTCTAAGCTGTTCCACTAGAAAAAGGTTAACTCATCAGCTCCTGGAATGTCACAGCTCTTGCACTGTATGAATACTCCAGTTAAGTCAACACAAAAGGACTAGTAGACAAAACATCTGCAGCAGCTGTGGTCAAAGGCAGAGGCTATTTGTGACTCCTATCTCCAACATTGTGCTAAGGGTTCCAGAGTATTCTTCTCAAAACTACAACTGGTTTTAATGAGTGAGGATCCTTCACATATATCATCAGCTGAGCAGCTTAATCAGAAACCATCCTATCACATGGCTGAGACTTGAGCTATTTGAAATTCTTTAATTATACAGATGCTGAATCCTGTCTTCAGTTGCAGTTTAACTCCACAAGAGAAAACTGGACACCAGGCTAGTAACTTACTTCTGACCTCCATCTTTTGCAAAGTTGGATCTCCAGAAATAATCCTGTATTTTGCCTACAGAGCGAACTAATTCCCAAAAGTAGTTTACTTCATCTTCAAGTGCTTGCAACTTAGTTCTTCAGACAAAGACGTAAGACCCAGAATTCAGACAGACAAAGCCACCTGAAAAAAATCTTCATTGACCATTGACTTACTAGACTCTACTTGTGTGAATTAATGTCAATATATTTTTGACTTAAGTAACTTGCAATTTGTAACTTCTTTCCCTTTCTTTCTCTGCCTTGATCCATCTGAACTCCCTATGAAATGGAGATCTAGGTAATCTCATGGTAATAAACTTCATACTCTTTTTTGGTGTGAAGCCGTTTTCACCACTAAACAGAACTGGGAATGGGCCGGGAAGGCAACAAACAGATTCGCACAGGGCACAAATTGGATTTTTGTCCTCCCACATTATCCTCCTAGCTTGCCACATTGATTGATGGGCATGGCGAGCTGGTAAGGTTGGGCTTATAATGTAAGTATGTACCTATTGTCCAGGCACCTCTCATAATGAATGTGGGTAGTTCACAGTGCATGTTACTTGAGGGAACAGATCATTGTAAAAATTGGTGGTCTTTCATCCATTTAAGACAGGAACAGACTCGGCATCAAAGCTTTGTTATGAAACAATTTTATTAAGACAAAGCCAGGACAAATTTATTAAGATCTCAGATAAACTATGCCAGTAAACTTGGCCGGTGACTTATGGTTAAACATGGATTATACTACCTGTGTCAAGATCTGGATTGGAATGAGCACGAATGGTTTCTCCTGCTGCGTTGGTCTTCTCATCTCCAAGCACCGTCCTCACCCTCACCTGCTCTCTCTCTCTTCCTCTTTATCTCTTGTCTTGTTTGTTGCACAAGGACAAAGGGCATATCTCATTTAGACTGTTATCCAATTAACCCCTCCCTTTCTGCAATCATATTAGTCCCACGTGTGAGGATATCTTACTTGATCAGCCAGGAATAGTTCACATAGATGTGGGTAACCTTAATTATTTATGGAGGTAACGGCCTTTATATGTATTATTGTATCTTGATGCTTTTACATCCTGTGAGGTCTTATCTCATACAGAGAGACGGACACTCCAGCAGTTTTTCATAGACGGCCTCAAGGGCACAGCTTTTTCCTATAATAAACAGCGAAACATGAGATAAACTTCCAGAATCCCTCTATCTTTTCTGTACTGCACCTTACTTCTAAATTTTCCCACTTATTCTCCAAATAAGAGTAACTATAAAGTCAAATATTAATTTCTAATAAAGTTAGATGTTAATTTCTAATAATAAAATTAGTTTTAACAATTAGCATTCTGGTTAATAACCAAACAACCTTGCAACTCCTGCAGTTGAGGGGAAGATATATTTACATTCTAATATCCCTAATCCTTAGTGCTGATAATTTATATTAGCATAAACGGCACAAAGGTTGGTGGATTTGTGGATAGTGATGAGGACCATCAGAGAATACAACAGGATATAGATCAGCTGGAGACTTGGACAGAGAGATGGCAGATGGAGTTTAATCCGGACAAATGTGAGGTAATGCATTTTGGAAGGCCTAATACAGATAGGAAATATACAGTAAATGGCAGAACCCTTAAGAGTATTGATAGGCACAGGTCACTGAAAGTGGCAATGCAGGTGGAGAAGGTAGTCAAGAGGGCATAAGGCATGCTTGCCTTCATTGGCTGGGGTTTTGAGTTAAAAAATTGATAAGTCATGTTGCAGCTTTGTAGAACCTTAATTAGGCCGCCCATGGAATATTGTGTTCAATTCTGGTCGCCACACTACCAGAAGGATGTGGAGGCTTTGGAGAGGGTACAGAAAAGATTTACCAGGGTGTTGCCTGGTATGGCAGGCATTAGCTATGAGAAGAGGTTGGAGAAACTTGGTTTGTTCTCACTGAAGTGATGGTGGTTGAGGGGAGATCTGATAGAAGTCTACAAGATTATGAGAGGCATGGACAATGGATAGTCAGAAGCTTTTTCCCAGGGTGGAAGAGTCAGTTTCTAGGGGGCATAGGTTTAAAGTGCAAGGAGCAAGGTTTAAAGGAGATGTATGAGGCAGATTTTTTTTTTACACAGAGAGTTGTGGGTGCCTGGAACTCGTTACCAGGGGAGGTAGTGGAAGCTGATATGGTAGTGACTTTTAAGGGGCATCTTGACAAGTACATAAATAGGATGGGAATAGAGGGATATAGTCCCCGGAAGGGTAGTGGGTTTTAGTTAAGGCGGGCAGCATGGTCAGTGCAGGCTTGGAGGACCGAAGGGCCTGTTCCTGTGCTGTAATTTTCTTTGTTCTTTGTTCATATAAATACATACAGAAGTAACAGATTATGTATAGATTCAAAATATTCTCCAGTTCTCTCTTCACCTGTCTCCATTTTTTGGATTTTTTTCTTAAGTATTATTTCTCCCATGCCTTCAGTTGTTCTAATCCCAATGTTATCCCTTGTAATTAATTAATTATACTCATTTTGACCATTACTTGTGCATTTAATTTTATTCTGATTGTTTTAAAAAGTTTCTCTATGGAACATGTGTCAGTACATTGATAATACAGACTGTTGTCTCATTCTAGGGACCACATTAACTAATCATGTGTCATGCTATTTGTCAAAGAGTTGTGCATGTTTGACATCTACTGTGTAGTGCATTTCGTGATGCATTGCTGCATGTTTATTACTTCACACATAATTTCAGCTCTTGCAGTTGCTGAAAAGCTAGATATACATTCAGATTGATATTCAGTGGTTTCCTCACTGGAGTCAACAACAGAATTTAAACACAAATACATCCCTCAACTAGAATTGCTGTGGAGCACACCGTTCTGTTGCTAAAGGAAAAATGTTCTGTTTGAAATTCTCAAGTGGATTACTCCCAGGTAGCTCAGCAAAGACTTTTCAAAATAACAATGATCTGCTATAGGTCGCATGATTTTGTAATATTAAAATGTTTAGGTTTGTAGCAAAATAAATTGGAGGTCCAATGGAAGAAATGAGCATGCAACTGGCCAGATTATTTCAATAAGCAATTCCTGTAATTTCAAAATCTATTCACTGCACGTTTGCAGATCCATCTCCTCTACCTGTTTTTTCACGATGCAACCAACACTTTATTGCACAAATGAGAAAAACATCTCTGTGAGCCTCAAAATGGAATTGGTTTTACATTAAGATGCAAGTTCATTAGATGGTTCCATTACAGCTTGGGGCATGTCTACGACAACCAGTGCCTGTTCATCCCTTGGCAATCCAATCATTTGTGGAGCTTGCTGGGTTAGTTAAATGTGTGTTTACCTGCGTAGAATTTTGTCTTCTTGACTCCTTCTACTGCTATGTACCATAGGATGACTTGTAATTTCAGTAAGAGAAAACTATACAGAGTGTCACTGAGGAATATAAATCTCAACATTAGAACTTTGATCCTTACCTTGCCAACATTGATCCCCACCAAATTATGTAATTTGGAATTGATATTCTCCATTTGTTTATTTGTGAGATAAATTATCCAAACTTGTTCCATCTGCCCAGTACTGGTTATCCAGTGCAAAGGATATTGATGTTGCTGTGATCTGTGATGAATAGCAATTGTGAAAAACCATTACTGAGGAACCAGAAACACATGCAAGGTCTGTGGAATTAGACAGATAGGCCTCAGCACATAGTGTTGATTCCTGATACAGACAGATGAGCAGTTTATGCAATTCTTAATGCAACATTTCTATCATATTCTGTCCTAACATTACATTTATTTTATAATGACCATCATGATAAACTAACAGTAGTTGGCACTTGGTTTGTTTAAAATGAGCACATAGTTCCCAGTTTCTAAATAACCCTCTAATCTCCCAATATGACTATCAGAAAATGTGGATACATTTTAATCCAGAATTATGACACTTATTATATTGGATCAGGAGCCACCAATACCATAAAAGGCAGCAGCAGAGAACGAGTGGATAACCTATCTCATTTACGGATCTGAATTATCATTCCTGGATCACAAGTGTAGAATTTGGCACTGTAAATCCAACCTGGTAGAAAGTACCCTGGAAATTGGGATTTTAATTCTAGCGTGGTGGAGTTGGCACTATAGTCACCATGCCTCCCCACCCCAGAGGTTACCATTTGCAGCAAGGGAATGGGCAACAGGCCTGCATCTGTGTTCTGCAACTCAAGAAAAACATGAAAAGCAGCTCTTTATCCCTCACCCCTCTCAAATCTCTGACCCCTTGTGTAATCCCTATGCCCCACCCATTACTTCATGCCTTCTAACCAACCCCTCATGTCCACCATGTTCTCCATGCCAATCTGTAATTCTCTACTGACCTCTGTGGCTCTTTACACAACCCCCACAACTTGCCTGGACTTGCAAAATCTCACTAACTTTCCTGTCTGGAAACAATACACATCTTTTTAACCTATGCTTAATGCTCTCTCCACTCACATTGTCTGTACCTTTAAGACTTGATTAGCTACAAAGACTCACATTCCAATCATTATTCATGTAAATTGAGTTTGTGTCATTATATGCCCTGTTTGTGATCAGAACTCCCACCCACCTGACGAAGGTACAGCCAGTTCCGAAAGCTAGTGCTGTTTGCTACAAATAAACCTGTTGGACTTTAACTTGGTGTTGTGAGACTTCTTACTACGTTCTTTACAACCCCAGGCAAACTTTGTGCCCTTTACTCATCACACTTCTTCTTTGCACTTACCATGCCAATTCATCCAGTATGCATATGGGCAGACCTGAGAATCCATGCTGAGGATTTTATTTCATTTGTTGCAAGTGTTTACTGCAGACTTAAAAAAAATTAATTAAAATCCATTCATTCATTTCCATTCCTTTAACAACATCTTGATTTAAAAAAAACATTTAACTGAAGTGTTTAATCCCTTACAAATACAAACATTTCATTCAATGGTTTCAATCCTTATGAAAACATTGGAATTCGTTGTCCCAGTTCGAACGACTTGTAACCACTTGGAGCTGCTAATCAAACTGGAATGGAAGGCAACCTATGGTGGTAATGGAAGCTTGTGAAATCAACTGTTCAACATGAATTCAGTAATAGTAGTTCTTGGGCCTATATCAACAGGGTGAAATCTCAAGCAATTTTTTTTAAGAGCAGGACCTTTAAGTGCCTTGACAGCTTGATAATTTCCTGTGACAGTTCATTTTGATGTTTTTGACACTTCAATCAGTTGCAATGAGCTTGACAGTTAAAAGTTTATGCACTTCTTACACATATTCATGCCTAGCAGCTAACTTCCCTTAATGGTGTTATGGACCATGTTCAATGGGGTACATTGCCTCTCCAAATGGGTACTCCACATCTCTCTCTGAAGGACTTCATAATCACAGACCTGTTCTTATTGGGTCATGTCATGGTTCATACACATAGGTCACCAAAATTAGACATGAGTGGAAACAGCTGCTTTATATGGGCAGCTGTTTCGATGAAGCATGCACAGGCCAGACTGTAACTAGATTAATTCCACATGCATGCCGATAGGCATTCCTGCTTAGATTCAGTAGCAGCAACAGACCATCTAGGGAGGACTTACCTTCATACAGGATCCATTTTTTAGTTTAGGTTATAAAATGTTGGAGAGAGGACATCACCCTCACCCTCTACAGCCCGCTGCTTCTTTCATACTGGAAGATTCCGATTGGCCCTCCAGCTTCGAGATCTTGACACCAATATTAATTGGTTTGTGAGCCCGTTTCCAGGCCAATTGAAGTGTGGGGGTGGGGGGGGTCTGCTGTGAAATCACAGTTAATCATGCTGTTCCCTATGGACAGTTTTGGCCTCTTAAGGTCAAACCAAATAAACAAACTCAAATTAAATTAGGACAAAGTAAAAGGGGCAGCTCCCCAAAAGGAAGGGGAACAGCCCGAACAAAACCAAAGCACAAAGGAAACTTAAAAACATCAAATTAAAATGTGATTATTAGGGTCAATAATGCACCCCAGCCCCTGCGGTGCCCAACAAGCGCAGAAGGCGTCAACTGTACCTGCAAACGCTGACGGACGGTTTTGGAAGTAGGGCAGACTTCTATCTCATACTTGGAGGGAAAATCCTGCCCACAGAATCTAAGCAAGGAAGTGTAAGTTATAATAAAAACAGAAACTGCTGGAAAAACTCAGCAGGTCTTGCAGCAGCTGTGGAGTGAGATGTTTGAAATCCAATATGACTCCTTGAAACTGAAGAGAGGTGGGAATATGATGGGTTTTGTGCTGTTGAAAACAGAGTAAAGGGTAGGTGAAGCAAAAGTAAAGGCCAGGGATAGGTTAGAGAGTGGGAATGACTAAGTGATTAATATGCCATAGAATACAAGGCAAAGGGAATGTTAATGATAGTATTAAAGACAAAAAACACTGGTTCAGAATAGGTACGAGAGTAGAATACAGGTGGGTGCTGTCTGAAAGCAAAATAGCAGAACATTAGAATAAAGTTCAGTGCTGTCTGAAAGCAAAAACATGAGCCCAAGATATAGTCTACCGCTTGGCAGGGTGGGGATTGTAAGGGAGGAAGAAATTAAAAATGGAGGCAGATGTTATGATCTGAATTTGTCGAATTCGCTGTTGAATCCATAAAGCTTTAAATGGCCCAATCAGAAGATGAGGTGCTGTTCCTCCAACTTGCATTGGGCTTTGCTGGAACAGAAATGTGCCACCCACCAAATACAACTTTGCTTCCCAACCCCTGTCAGTATTCTGAAGGGACTGTTCTCTCTGTGATACCCTGCTTCACTCGTCTATCGCCCCCAAAACCTGATCGTCATTCCATGGCACCTTATCATGCAATCATTGGATGTGTAACACCTACCCTTTTCTGCTTGTGTCCTCACTGTCCAAGACCTCAAACATGCCTTCCAGGTGAAGCAGCGATTCAGTTGAATTTTCAATTTAGTCTATTGCATTTGCTGCTCACAATGCAGTTTCTCGTATATTGGAGAGTCCAAATGCAGACTGGGTGACTGCTTTGTGGAATACCATCATTCAGTTAACTTTCTGATTGCTTGTTATTCAATTCAATTGAGCTCTCATGCTCAATTTATGTCCTTTTTATACAATAGTCCAATGAAGCCCAATGCAAGCTGGAGGAACAGCACCTCATCTTTCAAATATGTGCTTTACACCCTTCTGAACATAATATTGAGTTAAACAACTGCAAACCATGAATTATTTTTGATTTATTATTGTCACATGTATTAGCATACAGTGAAAAGTATTGCTTCTTGCACAGTATATAGACAAGGCATACAATTTATAGAAAAGGAAACAAGAGAGTGCAGAAAGCAGTATTACAGTCATAGCTAGGGTATACAGAAGGATCAACTTAATGTAAGGTAAGTCCATTCAGAAGTCTGACAGCAGCAGGGAAGAAGCTGTTCTTGAGTTGGTTGGTACGTGACCTCAAGCTTTTGTATCTTTTTCCTGATGGAAGAAAGTGGAAAAGAGAATGTCCGGGGTGAATGGGGTCCTTAATTATGCTGGATGCTTTGCTGAGGCAGTGGGAAGTGTATCCTTTATTTTGAATATCTTTCCCCTAAGTGCCTGTCTGTACCATTCTCATATGTTTGCATTCAGACAGCACTGACCTTCGTTCTGCTATTGGCATCTCTGCTGTTTGGTTTTCAGACACTGCTGACCTTTATACCATTATTAAGACACACTGTGGACCAATGCTATGTGTCCTTAGGACTGTAATTACCACCACTATGCCTTGTGTTCCATGATATCTTTGTCTATTCATCTCCTCTGCTCTGACCTCCATCTTTGCTCCACTTGCTCCTCTCACCTTTACCTTCAGTTCTGAAGAAGTCATATAGAGTCAAAATGTCAACTCTTTGTTCACAGATGCTGTCAGACGTGCTGAGATTTTCCAGCACTATTTGTTTTTATTTCCGATATCCAGTAGCCCCCACAGAATTTTGCATATATTTTGGTATAAGTTAGAATATTTAATTCAATGTCACATTGTGTACAAAAAGAAAACTAAAGAGAGGGAAATAAAGAATTCATGAAGAGGGAAGCCAAGAAAAATTTAGAAAAAATATTTTGTGTTTCTAAATTTAAAAAAAACTGACAATAATTAAAATCTGAAGAAATGTGATTCCATATATTTAAAAATAAATTTTTGGTGGCAGAGAGGTATTTTGGCATTCATTAAGATTCATCACATTGTTTTAAACTTTGCTTACACTTGAATGGACAAGTCATAATTATTTTCAATGTGTGAGTATCTAATGGGTAAGTACAACAACTATACACCCTTTTATCTGAATGAAAGTTTCTCGGTAAGATATGGTTAAGGCAAGTCATTTGGTGGAGCACGACAACTCAGACAGCAACTTCCTGATTCATATGTTGACGTGTGTGCAGATGCCTGAAGTAGCTATTTTTAAAAGATGGTGAGCGCTGAAGCCTTGCGTTATTTCCGATGCAAATTTTCAGCCAATGTTATTGTCGAGAGCATTCAGGTTTAGTTGGGTGCGTTGTGCAAAACTAGTGAGGCTAAAGGCAGATAAGCCCCCTAGACCCTGGCCCTGATAATTTGCATCCTAAGATCCTAAAAGAATTGACTACATAGATAGTGGATGCATTGGTTGTAATTTTCCAAAAATCCTTGGATTCTGGAGAAGTACCAGAGGATTGGAAAATCACCCATATGACAACGCTATATAAAAAGGGAGGCAAAAAGGGATAACTATAGGACAATTAGTCTAACATCTATTGTTGGAAAAATGTTGGAATCAATTATTAAAGAAGTAATTGCAACATATTTAGAAAATCATAATTTAGTTAAACTGAATCAGCATGTCTTCATGAAAGGGAAGTCATATCTCGCTAATTTATTAGAGTTTTTCAAGGAAGTCTCAACCAGAGTGAATAGAGAAGAACCAGTAGATGTGTTGTATTCTGCCTTCCAGAAGGTGTTCAACAAGGTACCTCACAAAAGGTTATGTCATAAGAGCCAGTGATTTTGAAGGTAGCATTGTGGCATGGATAGAGAATTGGCCAATGAGCAGAAAACAGCGAGTGGTTCTTTTTCAGTTTGGTGACCTCTAACCAGTGGGGTTCCACAAGGATCAGTGCTGGGACCACAGCTATATATTAATGACTTGGGGGAATGAAGCAAATGTACTGTTGCCACATTTACAGATGATATAAAAATTGTGGAAAAGCAAATTGTGAGAGGGATACAAACAGTAGGGCAGCATGGTGGTACAGTGACTAGCACTGCTGCCTCCCAGCGCCAGGGACCTGGGTTCAATTCTGGCCTTGGGTAACTGTGTGGAGTTTGCACAAACCCGATTTTTGCGTCTTTCGCAATCTTACTGACTTGGCTTACCTATCGAGCATCAGGACAAGCTGGTAAAATCACCCCTGTAGGATTCTTAAGGGGCATGACAGGGTAAATGCTGCCAGGATGTTTCCCCTCATGAGAGAATCCAGCACCAGAGGGAATAGTCTCTGAATAAAGGGGCACCAATTTGAGATTGAGGTGAGGAGGAATTTATCCTCAGAGGGTTGTGAGTCTTTGAAACTCCTATTGCATGGTGGAGCAGGCTTTCAGGATTGAATGGCCCACTCCTGTTTCTATTTCTTGTGGTCTTGCGGTCTTATGTCATTTTTTTTTGTTCTTGAGATGTGGCCATCACTGGGAAGCCTATATTTTCTGCCCAAACCTAGGTACCTGAGAAGGTAAAATAGGAAGTTTTTGCAACTTTGGGCAGGATTTTCTTGCTCTTCCTGCCAGTGAGATTTTCTGGTCCCATTGAAGGCGATCCCGTCCCCCCTCGGTGGGTTCCCCAGCAGCAGGGCAGGCAAGCCATACAAAATGTTATATAGACTTCAGTGGGACCAGAAGATCCCACCAGCAGCCAGTGGTGATCGTCCTCTGCCTCCAGAAAGCTCGCTTCAGAGGGGCTAGAAAATCCCAGCTTCTGTTAACCAAAATGTGAGAGACTGGAGCGATAAGTAGGCCAGAGCACGGGTAGCTGAGGTTCCATGAAAGACAATTTTTAAACCAATATCCAGGATAATTGTTGGTTTTCATAGTCATTTTCCTTGTGGTAAACCCACAATTTACCAGCTTCATTCAGTTGAAAAGTGCAAAATTTTAGAATAATAGCCAAGAACATTAGTAGCAGTGGGCAGATAGGAACTTTGAGCTTCCCACGTATGACTGATGGGAGTGGCAGGTTTAAAGGATTGTAGTAATTGCTGTTCATAAATTGGGAGTGAGGGGAAAGGATATGTTTAAAAAGAATCTTGTTTGATCTTTTCAGTTTTTTTCTGTGCCTTGCAAATTTGTTTTTCTCCCAGCAGCCTGCAGATAAATGAATGATGCAGCCTATTATTAGAAGTAACCGTTATTTAAAACTTTGCAGACTATTTCAAGTGGATATGCACAACGGGAAACCAAGTGGAGTGATGCCCCAATATTTAGAAGCAAACAAGATCTTAAAGGACAAGAACGACCAATAGAAAGACGGCATTCTGGTCAGGGAGATGGCACTAAGAAGGGTGAGTGGATTATTTGTATTACTTGGTAGTATAAGCCAGGTTTGTGCAACCTTTTTCACGTGAGATGACATTTTCATTTTTTCTCACTCGAGGGGCCAATGAGCAGATATGATATATGAGTTTCAAAATAAAAGTTCACGATATAAAAGAGAAACAAGTTGCTTAATAAAAATAATGCCAAAACAATAAATTGATAATTTAAAAGGGTACTTCATAAAAATGACCGTTAGAGAGCAAGAGGGTAACTGTGTATATCCTTACCCCCTGTGAGGGTTTACTCACACCCTCACCAGCGGAGAGAGTGTTGAAAGTATATGTTGGTATGCGGGGATGAAGGTAACTGAGAATACTAACACTGGAAATGAGACTCGCACGCATACTCACACTTGTTCACTCCCTCCACCTCACCCTCACTTGTTCTCTCTGCTTCACCCTCATTCACTGATCACTCTGCCTCATTCTTGGTAGCTCGCTCTCTCTGCTTCACTCTCCCTCATTCTCTCATTCTCAGTTGCTCTCTTCACCTCACACTCGCTTGCTCGCACTTTCGCACTCATTCATGCTTTCTTCCCCTCTCTTGTGCTCTCTCGTTCTCTCTCACACAAATAGCAAATTATATAGCAGGACTTCTACTTCTTTTGGAGTAGACAATCAACCTTTTAAGAATTTTACTATTTAGGTAGATATAACAGCAGTGGCTTGAATTGTGTTTGACACTCACGCTACTTCCCAGTATTTCCATTCAGGGTCCTAAAGCTATTTTCTTTTTGCAATGTTTGGCCTACACTCAGTTCCGAAGAGCTCACATCTCTGCCCACAATGGGCAGAATCATGAGCCCAAACTCTCTGTGCTCAAGAATGGCAGTGCACTCTCAAAATCCAGAGTTTTGAAAAACGCGATCCTCATTGGCGGGATGGCATTTTGCAATTTTGCAGCAGGCCTGCTGGCAGAATGATGCAGAATACACTGTGGGACATCGGGAACCTCACTTCCATACTAAACACCTCATTATTGAACACTGGATATTGAGTCTGCACCTAATATTCAGCAAGCTCCAATGTGACGACACGCCAGTGCCATTTACAACAGCTCCAAATAAGCATGAATGTGGTGCTTTCACTTACACTGGGGATATCAGAGGTGAGCACTCAGGCAGCCATTTCTCTTCAGCCTATCCCAACACTCAAGGGCACCAAGGAAATGGCTGAGGACACAGATAAATGGAGCTTGGGGCCAGGGGTGGGGGTGACTCTTGCCACACTGGTGGGTAGTGAAAGGCCAGGTCAGATGCAGGGAGAAAATGGAGGCTCAGCAGTATTCACCCTTGTGATTTACACAGGAAATAATGTGGTGATGTGGCCGTTGTGTCAAAGGGGATATTGCAGCAGAGAGCAGATATTAACTCAGTGAATGGGAAGCACTTGGGTGGAAGTCACAGAGGCATGGGGATGGATGAGGGTCAGGGCTATAGTAAGACTCTCCATAGCTCCCTTGGTATTTTCAATCTTTTAGCACATGATTCAGGAGAATCATGGAGCCTGTGGAGTTGGTCTTTCTGCTAATCAAAGTTGACCAGCAGCAGAGACAAAGGCCTGTTGCTGCATGTACTCAGGACCAGAGTCCTGCAGTTGTCCAGTGAGCAGAACATAGGGTCAAAGACATACCAGCCTAGAATCTTCCTGCAAAGATGTTCATACCTTCAGACGTCTGGACCTCCATACCAGAGAAGGCTGCATCTGTCCTGGGAG
This sequence comes from Carcharhinus amblyrhynchos, assembly GCF_965287045.1. NCBI lineage: Eukaryota > Metazoa > Chordata > Chondrichthyes > Carcharhiniformes > Carcharhinidae > Carcharhinus > Carcharhinus amblyrhynchos. The sequence goes on along the minus strand of NC_137331.1, from coordinate 85,515,337 downwards.
ATAGTGAACCACCTCTGCCATATACTGCATGAGCTGGCACCTCATGGAATTGGAGTACACCCAATGCCTGTGCCCCTTAAAGTCACAGCCACATCAAACTTCTGTCTGATGATGCCAATCCAGAGGCCAGAACCACCACAGGACACTCGACACATTGAAGCTCATACTTCATGTGTCTGCATGGATTTCTTCCTGGTTTTTCTGGTTTCCTCCCACAGTTCAAAGATATGCAGGTTAGGGTCCCAAGATACGTAAGTCAGGGGATTAGTGAGGTAAATACATCACGTATTCTATGATTCAATGCTGTGCTAATGGAGCAGGCCATTGAACTGCTGAAGTTGTAGTTCCAGTTCCTGACTGGTCAGGGGGTGCCCTACAATATATTCTGCCCCCCCCTTCCAGAAGTTCTCCTGCATTATGGTGCTTTGTTATGCACTTGATAACTTAGCGCTACAAAGGGTGACACCAACTGGTACAGGAGGAGATGGGCAAGTGCCACATTTCCTTGGATGAGGAGGATGTTAAGGAAGGAGGCTATTGTAGCAAAGCTGAGCAAGAGGAGGAAGGCAGTTTAAAGTTTGTTCAGTCAAAAGATGTGTGGATTAGGTGAATTGACTATGCTAAATTGCCCCTTCGTGTCAGGGGGACTAGCTATGGCAAATGCATGAGGTATAGGGATAGGGCCTGGATAGGATTGTGATTGGTGCAGATTTGATGGGCCAAATGGCCTCCTTCTGCACTGCAGGATTCCATGATTCTATGATTAGTGTCACAAGTAGGCTCACATTAACACTGCAATGAAGCTACTGTGAAAATCCCCGAGTTGCCACATTCCAGCACCTGTTTGAGTAACCAGCACATTCTTCGGAAAGTGGGAGGAAACTGCAGCATCCAGAGGAAGTCCATGTCGACATGGAGAAAACATGCAAGTTCTGCACAGAGAGTCACCCAAGCCGGGCCCCTGGTGCAGTGAGGAGCAGTGATAACCACTGTGCCACCATGCCGCAGTGCAGTTCCATCAGTTTTTTTTTAACTTTTTAAAAAATACTTTATACTTTAAAACTTTTAAAACTTTAAATGTTGCACGTCTTCATGGGCAGGGGACTGAAGCCATTGGCCAGACTTCAGGAGAGTAATGATGACTTGCTGCAAGGACAGAACGCTGCTCCTCTCATCCTCAGCGATAAGTCTGACTTCTGCCTAATAAAGAGCTGAAGGTTCCCTGCCAATGAGCCAGCACAGGGTGGGCTTCATAAATGGTTTAAATGAGCATCAGGAACTGCAGGCCTTTTTGGGGTAAGTGCTCAGTTTCAGCTTTCACCAAGGTCAACAGGCTCTCAGCATTTCAACAGCCCCTTGGCCTCTGGGATACAGGTGCAATGTTGCACTCTTGAAATGCTATAACCTTGATGGGGGTGGGGTGGGGGAGGGATGTGCCTTCAATGAATGGGATGTGGGAAGAGTTTCTGGGACTTGGGGGGGTGCTTGCCTGCAGCTGAGCATCTATAGTTCAGTGCAGGAAAGACATAGCACAGCCATCCTTTCACTCACTAGGGATGGAGCACTGGGTGTGCGAAAGGGCTCCAATAGCTTTCAGCACCAAATGACACGAGAGGCTCTGTGGCTGAACAAAGTGAATTTTATTTTAGAACAGTATATAGTGGTGACCTTTCTACACTTGTACCTATTTTCATCTGTGCCAACTAGGTGCCTTAACTTTCTGCCCCCCCTTTCCCTTGTACTACGTCTAGGTGCTTCCCTGGATCCACAGCTGAGATTGGACAGGCCTGTTGACTTCCATGCCCTGTTACCTGAGATAACCTTCACAGGTGTCCCCTGGTGGGCCTAGACCATATGGATCCTGGCTTGCTTTCAGGCAGCATGGGTGTTACAATGTTACCTCCTCAATGCGAGGGACTGGAGCTGTGTTGCTGACAGGGAGGGGAGAGTCAGATGGGCTGGACGCCCCTGGGATCTCCTGGGTAGAAGAGTGCAGCTGTGCCCCAGATGATCTTCTTCCTTTTAGTGCCCCTCCAGGGGATAGAGGGGACACTGGAGTAAGGTCCAGAAACTCTGCTGTCCTCTGGTGCAGGCATTGTTAATTCCTCTAGTGCCTGCACCATGCAGTTGAAGCCCTGCACATGGAGCTCGAGCGCTCAAATATTGAGGTCATGAGCTGAACCATGGTGTAGACAACTCTTGCCATGGCACGCATGTCCTGTACCATAGTCTCCATTGTGCCCGCCATCCTTGCAGTGTTGGCCTCATTGTGATGAAGTGAAAGCACAATCTTCTCAGACTAAAGGCAATGAAAGCCCTCCAGCCAGACTTACAATCTGAGGAGGAACACTGTCAGCCCTTCCTCACGCTCACAACTCTATATTTGCAGTTCCATCAATTCTGGTGTGACCGGACCCAGAGCCATGTCAATGGCCGGGGACACAGCAGAGTCCTGATCTTTGGCATCCCTCCACACTGGTTCCCTTGGACATCCCTGTTTCTGTTGCTGTGGATCTTTAGCTGTGAGGTGCTCACCAGTAAGTGACCCAGAGGCCTGCCTACTTAATGAACCTACCGAAGTGTGAGTATTTGCACAGGTGCCGGGTACAACTGGCAGCTGTGATGCATCTTCAACAGTGGGGTCTGAAAAATCTCCCTCTGAGCTACTTGTATCCAGTGAGTCCAGGGGCCATGAGGATGATCTGGGCTGCTTTGCCTGTAAAAGAAGGGAAATGGCATTACTGCATTACAAGGGATAAAGGAGAGAAAACTGATTTCTCACTTGAGACTTGAGGGATGACAGCATGTCTCGAGAATTCTCACATTTGTCTGCAGCCTCAACTTCACCAGCAGCACAGGCACAGTCTTCCTCCTCTTCGGCCAGCTCAAGTGCTCTGTCCTTGAAACGCATGAGCTTTGGCATTACTTCAGCTGGGTGTGCTTGCTCACGCTTGTTGTGGTTGAGTTTGTCTTCCAATGATATACTAGGAAATTGTAGGTGAGAGTAATGAGATTGAAGATGATGATGACATGTGGCAAGTGTGGGACTTGAGAGGGAGCATGCAATTTGAGGACCATAGCAGCTACTAGGAAGAACATGGTGATTGTGGGAGTTGGGAGGAGGGCCTCGTTCCTTGCGTTGCCAATCCCTGAAGTGGGTGGATAAGGGATGAAATTGCAGTGGGAGGGGTGTGCGAGGGGGTCCAGAGAGAGAGTGCCTGTTGTTTACTTACCCTGGCTGAGTAAAGAAGATCGTTTGTCTGTGTACAGAACTGTGTACAGTTCTGGTCAATGGTGAGGGATTGGAATGCCCTGCCTGCTGCAGTTGTAAATGCACCTAGTTTGGGGGCGTTTAAGAGATCCGTGGATAGGTTTATGGACGAAAAGGGATTGGTTTAGATTAGTGGGTCATTGTTTTTTTTTAACTGGTCGGTGCAACATCGTGGGCCGAACGGCCTGTTCTGCGCTGTAATGTTCTATGTTCTATGTATTATAGAAAGGATATTATTAAACTAAAAAAAGTGCAGAAAAGATTTACTAGGATGCTACCAGGACTTCATGGTTTGAGTTATAAGGAGAGGCTGGATAGACTGGGACTTTTTTCTCTGGAGCGTTGAAGGCTGACTGATGAACTTCTAGAGGTCCATAAAATAATAAGGGGCATGGATCAGCTAGGTAGCCCATATCCTTTCCCAAAGGTAGGGGAGTCTAAAATAGAGGGCATAGGTTTAAGGTGAGAGGGGAGAGATACAAAATTGTCCAGATGGGCAATTTTTTCACATATAGGGTGGTGAATGTCTGGAACAAGCTGCCAGAGGTAGTAGTAGAGGCGGGTACAATTTTACCTTTTAAAAGGCATTTAGACAGTTACATGGGTAAGAATGGTATAGAGAGATATGGGCCAAATGCAGGCAATTGGGACTAGCTTTGGGGTTTAATAAAAGGGTGGCATGGACAAGTTAGGCCGAAGGGCCTGTTTCCATGCTGTAAACCTCTATGACTCTACCTTCCTCTCTCACTGCCGTCCTGTCTTCTTCTGGAGTGAGCTGGCTGCCACTAACATCCCAGGCAGGGATAGTGACCTTACTGGAAAGCCTTCTTCTGGCGTGAGGGTAGAGTGCATCTCGTTTCTGCTGTACACCATTCAGCAGATTGCTCAGGACTCCTTTTGAAAAGCAAGGTGTGGACTACTTGATGGCCATCCCCTGGAATAGATCTGGAACTAGTGTTGGGGAGGAATTTCCTCGTGATTGCAGCGATTAAGTTGTTGAGGTTGGACAAGTCAAAGGGAGTACACCACAAGTGTGGCATGATTCTCACATGCATAAAACTTTTCCTGAAGAGGCACAAGATTTGGTCAGAAATCCTGCTGGCATTGGTGCCAGCACTGACATACTGCTAAAATCTCATAAGATTCTGCCCAATGATTCCTTGGGTTTCCAAAGCTTTTCTCAATTACTAATCGAGGGATTACTAGGAAATCAACAATGTCTATATGTAGATATGAATGTAACATCTCAAAATTTCTAACATTTGTTCTGTTAATTATTTTGCATATACTGTGGTGGATTAAGGGAAAGCTCATTTACAGCTGAGAACTATTTGAATATTATTATTCTGTGGTACAGTAGAAGAATGTGACTGTTGTAAAGCATGGAATCTATTTGATTGTTCATTGTAATCCTACCTTCTACTGTGGTCCACTATAAACCCCAAACAAAACTTATAAACTTAACCACATGTTCCAATCTTTGTTTCACTCTCAGTAATTTTTTTAAGAAGTGGTTGGTTATTAATGCTTTCCATGTCCTGGTTGGCTGACGATAAGAATTACTTAAAGCAATTGACTGCTTGGACAAGTTGATGACATCACTGCAGCTCAATGCTTGGAATTGGTATTAAAGAATGTTACAATAAATTGCATGTTGAGAGAGGTAAAGCTGTCACCAAAGAGATCATTAAATAACTCAGCAAAATTCTCTTTGAAATCAGCGATGAGGGACAGCAATGTTGAGCGATTGTAGCTTCTATAAGTAAGTCAAATTCATGAGCCAAATATGTCAGAACACAAAAATTAGCCAAGAATAAATGTTGTTTCCAAGTAGTACAGAGGGGTAGAATTTGGGAAACCAAATTCTTGAAAGCACCCTCAAGAATGAGTACTTTCTTGAGGGTGCGGAAATAAATGGACTGACCCAAGCTATTCTTGCACATTACAAGCTGGCTGTTTAGCTGTTGAAATTAATTGAGCAAAGAAATGTGGTTAGTGCATCAAGATTAGGAAAGGTGGTGGCAATGGAAGGAAATAATGCTTAAAGAATGATTTGGATATATACATTTACGTATTCACACCAGACAAATGCCATTGTTAGCTAGTAGAGAATATGTAAAATATAATCAAAGTATATGTGAAAAAAGAACTCTTGATTGGCATGATGGTTTTGTGGTTTAATTTTTTGTTAATTTCTAATCTTTACTAATTGTCCCTTCTCCAAAACCAACGTTTGACTTATTTAGAAACAAATTATGCAAAGGTGGAGAAATAAAGGGGCAGTGATTGGCCTTTCTTGCACATCTGCTGGCTTAAAGTTTAAAACAAAGCAAAAATTTAGGTGGAATACTTGAATACAAGTTCATTTTTTAAAAATCTTATGTTACATGCTTAAAGAAAACATCTATCAGCTAATTATTTGTTGAATTAGTGCCCATTTTACATTTGGAAAACAGGTACTGAAATATCCAGTATGGAAGATGTGTGAACCAACCTGTCACGTGTGGGAAATGAAGCCACCATATTTGATTGTGCTCCTCATAGACATCTACAGAATGCAACACAAGTATTAAAATGGCCCATTAAAACATTTAAGTAAAAAGTTTTAAAAGTTTATTTATTAGTGTCACAAGTAGGCTTACATTAACACTGGAATGAAGTTATTGTAAACATCCCCTAGTTGCCACTCTCCAGCACCTGTTTGGGGGTACACTGAAGGAGAATTTAGCGTGGCCAATGCACCTAACCAGCACATCTTTGGACTGTGGGAAAAAACTGGAACACCCGGAGGAAACCCACGCTGACATGGAGAGAATATGCAGGCTCCACACAGACAGTGACAATGTAAGCTGGGAATTGAACCTGAGTCCATGGTGCTGTGGGGCAGCAGGGCCACCGTGCCACTCTGCCACTGTGCTACCCTGAAAGTGTCCTGTCCTTATAGTGAGATCCTTTTGTGAAATTGGGCTATGACAGCACCTGACTCACGTGAGAAATTATCGTTCACGAACTTGTGACATAATGGACATCAAGTATCCTTCATCAGCTCTATTTAAAAGGCTCATCCTGAATATCCAGTTAGTTGTTGGTTTATCCTTTTAAAGCAGCTTGCGTGATCATGTATTTTTTGCTCCATTTTCTTATTTCTATAATTGATTTCTGACTCTGATAAGACGTCACTAGTTCAATCGTTGTCTCGTAAGGATAACTTGAATGCTGGAGGATAATGCTAAATGAGTGTGAAAATAGAAGAGAGCAGGAACAGCCATGCAAGGAAGGAGGAGCATGCCATGCAGGAAACCACACTATTAATATGTTTTAAAGGAGCATTTCTTCTAACTAAATTCCATTGAAGAGTAATGTCTCAGGCTATCAGTGAGCTGTGTGACCTATTACAGCTACAACTTGAGCCTCGACCCAGGGCATTTAACAGTGACTGTCATAGTCACTGTGGCTCTTAACCTGTAAATATCAGGAATCATAGAGGCACAGCAGTTTACATCAGTGACATCTTTATCAAGATTATAAGGGGGCTTAATAGTGTAGACACTTCTGCTGGTTGGGGAATCTAATACATGGAGGCAGACTCAGGATCATTTAGGACTGAGATGAGGAGAAATTACTTCACTTAAAGGATTGTGAATCTTTAAAACTCTCTACAGTTGAGTATTATTCATGCTCCATCATTGAATGTGGTTAAGGCTGGAATAGACAGATTTCTGATCTGTCAAGGAATGAAAGGATATGCGGAGCAAGTTGATCTTGTGGGAGCAGGCTTAACAGGTCATATGGTATATTCCTGCCTCTATTTCTTGTGTTTTTGTGAAGATTTCATTTAGTGCACCCGAAGTACCAGTAACGTAACTCCCACTATCTTGTCATGACTCAAACGAGTGGGAAGAAGGGTCTGCCAGAACAAGTTTTCATTGCCCCCATTGACTGTTGCATGCAGGTGCAAGAAAGAAATTAGTTCTTCAGGAGTGTGCATAATGCTTCATCTGAGGGAGCATGGAGGATGGGCATGACACTCTTTCACATAGAGGCAGTAAAAGTCAGTCAAAGAGAGCAACTGGAACCCAGAGGAAGGGTCAAAGATCACGAGGAAGAGGCACTAGCAAGGAGAAGGAGAGAGAGGACGGCCAGTTTGTATACTGTGTGGAGGATGTACAGATGGAGGGCATCACACCAGACAGTACCAAAGAAGATTCAGGTTGAGCCATGTTGTTACCACAGACATTTGTCACATGATACAGCAGCAACTGGAGCCATAATCCAACGACCACCATGCCCTGCCAGTGGCTATGAAGGTAACCATCAAACTGAACTTCCATGGTGCTGTCCAGGGCTCAACAGGAGACTTGGTCGGTATATCCCAGTCAGCAGCATGCAATACATTAAAGAAATGATTAATGCCTTGTTTGCTCATGCAGGGGAATGCATTGGTTTCTGCTTGGCTCTCAAGTCACATGGCTATTCCCCCCTCTCCCCCTCAGCCACCTACAATCTGAGGCAGAGTGAAATTATAATAGCAACTGTGTTGTCACCAGGAGCACTAATGAGCAGGCCACTGGCATTTTAGCAATCATAGAATCCCTACAGTGCAGAAGGATGCCATTTCAGTTACAGGAAATTGACCTAGATAAGACAATGTGATCAGCACAGGCTTGATGGTTTGAAGGCCCAGTTCCTGTGCTGTACTTCGTTCTTTGTTCACTCAACAAGTCTGTACCAACTCTTCGAAAGAGCATCTTAATCAGGCCCTACCCCTTGTCCTGTACCCATAACCCTATGCATTTGCCATGGTTAATCCAATTAACCAAGATATCTTTCGACACTTGGGCAATTTAGCATGGCCAATCCACCTAACCTGTATATCTGTGTACTTTGGGAAGGACCCAGAACATCCACAGGAAACTCATACAGACACTAGGAGAATGTGCACACTCCACACAGGCAGTCACCCGAGGCCGGAAGTGAACCCAGGTACCCGGAGTTGTGTGGCAGCAATGCTAACTACTGTACCATCATCCTGCCCACAAGAAATAATGATGCCTTGATCACGTAGATGGAGTTCTCCAATATGCCCAAGAAAAGGTTTCAAGAATACTTATTTGCTGCACAATACTGTGCAGTGGAGAGGCCTCCAACTTGATGAAGGTGATGTCATGAGCAGAGCTCCAATTCATTAAGGAGGAAGAAGATGAAGGAGAGGTGGAGAAACTTGCCAATGGTAGAGGTAAGGACATTCGACAGGCTGATTCTGTGCAAGAGGAGTGTCCTTGTGCAGAATAGATTTTCAGAAACATTTTCAAAATAACATATGTCATCACACAGTCCCTGGTAACATGTCTCCATACAAATATCATTACACCTTGATGCCACAGTATCTCAATGATTGCATGTTGTGACGATACTGTGCCTTTAAGAAATGTATTTTAATCACATTTCTTTGCAGGATGTTTTGTTGGCACTGTATTGTCGATAGCCAGTGTCCTTCATTGTTACTGAAACAGCATAGCTAACATCATGATTATTTTAATATGAACTAATGCAGTGTTCTATGGTTTTAATTTTCCCTTGCGATTGCAGAGTAGAGCTTGATTGGGGGTGATTTAGATGTCAGGTCAGATGGCTAGGGACAGTTATTTTTCACAGAGCATTCCAGTTTTTATTTTGCTTTCAGAAGCTGCTTAAAGCTGACAGAAACAGCATGTTTTCCCCCTCTCTAGAGTTGGGAGTTTTTGCTGTTTAAGTGTTGCCGTTTTTGAAGCTGCCAAAGACTGGGTTTACCTCTGAGGTTTTGCTGTTTGGAGGATATATCCTTCTCTGAATTCTGATATTGGGTTTGCTGTCCAGAAGTGTTACAAAGCATACTTGTTTTTGTGCTAACTAATGCTAGAGAAAGGTGTATACCTGTGGGATATTGCTTTACCTTGGGACAACAGAGATAGCTACCTGTTAAGAGTTAAACAGTGTCATGTTTAAATATTGTAATTGGTAAAAGTTATGCTATTTCTTTTTGTTATATTCTAACTGTGTTCTGAAATATACTTTGATAAAAGCTTTCTTGTGAGTCGCTTGAATCATACCTGGAGTGAAACATCTAATACTCACCAGTGCCAAAATCAGATCTAAAATTTAGAGTCTAGATTTACCTCACAAAACACTCTTAAGTTTCTGGCCTTTACCTTAACAATATTCTTCACTATACAATCCCATCGGAGCGAAGCAACACCAAATGAGTTTGATTCAGTCACATTTAGACTGCTGCTATCTTCTCCATCGTGGACATGGTCGTAAACATCTTTCAAACACACATTGTGACAAATACTTTTCATCCTGGTTCTCCCACATGAATTCCATTGATTATGAATGATACACCCATAATGCAAAATAGACCATCAAGCCCACGCCCACAATGCAGAAAAAGGCATGAATTATGCCATTAAACTTGTGTCACTATATTTATGTTGCATTATATATGCAGATATGACATCTCTCACATCATGATTAGATATTTGAAATACTTTGTGTTATATCTATTCTGACCCATGTTCCTGTTTAAGAACTGGGCACCAAATGCATCAGTTTAAATAGATCTCTCAAATCACAGTCTGACAAAGAAAGTGACAATGCAGTCATTTTAGTGGTGACGGCACATGACCTATATTAGGTTGATGGCCGCAGCTCAGGTTGCATTAATGTGCAAAACTACAGCAAGAATTAATGCTTAGGATCCAGCATTCTTACTTAAGGTGCACTTACTGACCAGGATCTGATCATTGAATCAGTTCATTAAGCCTCCCTTAAAGCCACACTTAGATGGAAACTGAAAGATACACACAGCACCTTCATGCCTGAACCTTTGACCTCTGGGTTCTTATGTTATACAACAGAGAGGAGGAACCTCCCATATACCCCACCAATCAGACCATATCATTCCTCCTAATGAAGCCACATCAAGATGCAACTCAGCATGTTTACCTCAATATTACTGGTCAGTAATTAACTTACATTTTAGTCATTCCTTTTGAGGTCTCCGTTGTACGTGCATACATAGAGTCATTTGAAAATGAAAAAATGCATTGAACAAGTGTTCAAATGTGCTACATTTAATGTGAATATAGTAAAAACTGTGAATATAGTAACCACAGTGAACCCATTCACACTGTAGGTGAGACAGCACCCTGTGCTAATGGACACTCCCATTAAATGCCTGCTCCCATGTTGCTTTGAAAGAGGGCAAGGCAGGCTTCTCACATATCTGTCTAATGGACAGTGGGGAACATTGATGGTCTACTTATTCATGCAGGCATCCATTGGGAACCTCCCTTGGATTGCAGCCTCTGTGCAACTTATGTTATATAACATAAGAATCCAGAGGTCAAAGGCTCAAGCATGAATGTGCTCCATGCATCTTTCAGTTTCCATCTAAGTGTGGCTTCAAGGAAGGCTTAATGAACTACTGATCAGTAAATGTATCTTATGTACTGGCACTTGCAGAACATAGAACATAACAGCGCAGAACAGGCCCTTCGGCCCACGATGTTGCGCCGACCAGTTAAAAAACAATGACCCTCTAACCTAAACCAATCCCTTTTCATCCATAAACCTATCCACGGATCTCTTAAACGCCCCCAAACTAGGCGCATTTACAACTGCAGCAGGCAGGGCATTCCAATCCCTCACCACCCTCTGGGTAAAGAACCTACCCCTGACATCCGTCCTATAACTACCCCCCCTTAATTTAAAGCCATGCCCCCTCGTGCTAGCTTCCTCCATCCGAGGAAAAAGGCTATCACTATCCACCCTATCTAAACCTCTAATCATCTTATATGTTTCAATAAGATCCCCTCTTAGCTGCCTTCTTTCTAGCGAAAACAACCCCAAATCCCTCAGTCTCTCCTCATAGGACCTCGCCTCCATACCAGGCAACATCCTGGTAAACCTCCTCTGCACCCTCTCCAAAGCCTCCACATCCTTCCTATAATGTGGGGACCAGAACTGCACACAATACTCCAAGTGCGACCGCACCAGAGTTGTGTACAGTTGCAACATGACGCTGCGACTCCTAAATTCAATCCCCCTACCAATAAACGCCAAGACACCGTATGCCTTCTTAACAACCTTATCTACTTGATTCCCAACTTTCAGGGATCTATGTACACATACACCTAGATCCCTCTGTTCATCCACACTATTCAGAGTCCTCCCGTTAGCCCTATACTCGACACATCTGTTATTCCTACCAAAGTGAATTACCTCACACTTCTCTGCATTAAACTCCATCCGCCACCTCTTGGCCCAGCTCTGCAACCTGTCTAAGTCTCCCTGCAAACTATGACACCCTTCCTCACAATCTACCACACCTCCGACTTTGGTGTCATCAGCAAATTTACTAATCCACCCAACTATACCCTCATCCAGATCATTAATAAAAATTACAAACAGCAGTGGCCCCAAAACAGATCCCTGAGGCACACCACTCGTAACTGAACTCCATGACAAATATTTACCATCAACCACCACCCTCTGTCTCCTATCTGATAGCCAATTCCTGATCCAATTTCCTAGATTACCCTCAATCCCATACATCTGCATTTTCTGCAGAAGCCTACCATGGTGAACCTTATCAAACGCCTTACTAAAATCCATATATACCACGTCAACTGCCTTACCCCCATCCACCTCTTTGGTCACCTTCTCAAAAAACTCAATAAGGTTAGTAAGGCACGATCTACCCGCTACAAAACCATGCTGACTATCTCCAATCAATTCATTACTCTCCAAATAACTATAAATCCTATCCCTAATAATTTTTTCTAAAACCTTGCCCACAACAGAAGTAAGACTCACCGGTCTATAATTCCCGGGGAAGTCTCTGTTCCCCTTCTTAAACAATGGGACAACATTCGCTATCCTCCAGTCTTCCGGTACTATACCTGAGACCAACGACGACCTGAAGATCAGAGCCAGAGGCTCTGCAATCACCTCTCTTGCCTCCCAGAGAATCCTAGGGTAAATCCCGTCCGGACCAGGGGACTTATCTATTTTCAAACCCTCAAGAATATCCAGCACATCCCCCTTATCAACTGCAATACTGTCTAGTTTACACCCCTGCAACCCAGTGTTCTCCTCAGCTACATTCATGTCCCCCTGCGTGAACACCGAAGAGAAATATTGGTTCAATGCCCCTCCAATCTCTTCTGGCTTTGGTGAGGTGGAAGGGGAGGAGGGTAGCAGAGAAGTGGCAGAGGATGAGGCTGTTGAGGAGATCTTAGCACAGGCCTGAGTTGGTATTCAGGTGGGGTTGATGGGAGCTAATTGCCGGTGCGCAGCAGATATCCAATCCAGCAATACATCAACCAACAGTACAAATGTCCATTATGAGTATGCAGTTCCTCATGTATTCCATGGATATCAGCATTTATACTGAGCAGACTGTTCCAGGCTACTGAGTGAGGCTTTCACCTTTTCTTGGCTGACAGCTGCTCTTGCATTCCTCCAAGTGTTAATGCATGTGCCCCTCCACAACACTGGCCAATCTCTCATGGTCAATGTGGAACTTATAATGGTGATGGTTTCCTCCATTTGAAGTTCAGGAGCTCCTATTGCCTCGGGAAACTCTGCCAGATGTCCACACAACTGCTCCAGATTGGACAAATACCCAAATACTGATTCCTGAGACTTCACGTATCTCCACTGGAGTATCATCATGATTTTCCACCCTTCTCCAAGGGGGATTTTGGACAGAAATCTATGTCTCTGTCATCTCTTATATTCTGGTGCAGTGACTGTGCCACTGACTCTAAAAGCAGACTACCTCCATCTGAAGTGCCTGAATTTGAGTTGGTGGCACGTTCACTAATATGATGTATGCTAACTCCTAGGAAATCTTCTTGCCCAAGAGATGATATGGACCTGGTGGCAAAGCCAGCAGAACTGTGTTGCATATGAAAGACAAAATGAAATATTTAGGTATAGTCCTTCTCATAGTGAAAACATGCTCTGATGTATGCTTTAACCATGTTCACGGTGGCCACATGACTCAATTCCATCATTGGACTACCTCTCTGCCAATGTCCCGTTGTGCCCATTGAAGGGATAGCATGACATCTACCGTTACCACCATGTGTCAAAGCAAAGTCAACACTTGCTTTATTACTTGCTACTGGGGATTCACCAAGACAAACAGCCAGTAGCTGTAGCGACCTGGCAATCTTCAGGGCCATTTGCTCCACAGAGCTTAGGGTCATCAGGTAAGATCTGCACCCAACCAAAAGATGTTAACCTGGACCTAAGTACCTATTACAGATTTCACTATATGAAAAACCATTCTAATTTATAAAAGCCCATGAAATACATTTAAATTCCCACAAGTACTTAATCCTTATAAAAAACAAGTATTTTTATATGTAACCCAACATAAGTCATTCAATAACCTTTTGTAATTGTCCATCAAAATGTGAACTTCATAGAAGTACCTCCCAAACAGGATAATGAAAGGTTGTGGAAGCAGTCAAGCCATAATAATATTACAGTAATAGTATTTAGGCTTTGTAAACAAACATATGTCGAAACTGTAAGTACATACTTTTTCAACTCTTAAATAGACTGGCCGTTTTAAATTTAAAGGGCAGATGAGTTTGACAACTTGCGGTTCCCCTGACCTAATCCTCCCTTTATTCACATTTGCATTTACACTAAATAATTTGAAATTCACACTCTGCAGGATAAGTCTCAAGCAAAAATGGGATTTCTTGGAACTCAATAATGAGTTTAAATTGTGCTGCTGAGTTTGGGAGAGTGAGGGGTAGGGGGGCAACTGATCAGCATGGCGAACCAAGAAGATCACGGGCGAGGGTTAAAAAAAGATTTGCAGTTTTGCTGGAGATGCTTTGCACCCGGAAAGGACACAAGGCCAATTAACATAAATGTTAGATGACTTACCTGCTTCCCTCACAGAATCTTTCCCTTCGTCAGTGTGGCATCATGCTGGCGTGAACCAGTATTGGTCTTCATCAGCAGAGATGAGGTGCCATGACCAGGCCAGGGTTGGATCAGAGCCCATTGAAGCCCTTGGGTGGCTGAACAGTGTCCACAGAGCAGTGACAGTCTTGCAGTTCTGAGCACACACCCTGGCAGTGTCCAGTTGGGCACCATAATTGTGCCTGGATCAGTGCCAAGGGAGTGGGGCCTGAGTTGGGGTGGGATCTGTAGGGGCGGTGCTATGAAGGAAGGTGAGGCCTGAGTGGGGGTGGGGCCTGTGGGATATGGCTTTGATGGGGCCATATGCTAAATGACCGGGGGGTTATGCAGAGGGGGTATGCAGGTGGGGTTGGGTGTGCGGGGAGAGAGGTGCAGGGGATTCGCCAGGGGGTGGTACGGTGGGTGTGCATGGGGAGATGTGTAGGGGATCCGCCAGGGGACTCTTCGGGAGGGTCCTGATGGCCTGAAGTTAACAACCTGTGTCTCCGATTTCATGTTGTGGGGTGAAGGGGCTGGTAGGAAGTCTACCAATTTACTGGAAGATTGGGGCTCCCTGTGCAATGGTGACTGATTTGCTCTGCTGCTCTCTCCCCCCTCCCCCACACTTCCCTCCCCTCCCTGTCCCACCTACTCCCTCCCCTTTATTCCCTCCCCCCATCTCCCTCCTTCTCCCCCTCCTCTTTCCCCCTCCCCCTCTGCCCCTCCTCACCCTCCTCCTCTGCTCCTCTCCCTCCTCCCTACTCCCCCCCTCCCCTCCTGTGCCTGGCCTGCAGTCCCTATCCTCCTGTCCCCCTGTTCCCACATCCCCGACCTCTCATTCCCGTCTCTGTCTCCCCAGTCCCATCTCTGTCCATTCATCTCCCCGTCCCTATCACCCCCCCCCCGTTCCCATCCCCCCCATCCCTTTCCCCTTGTCACCCCTCTCCCGTTTCTTGTCTCCCTATGCCTGCCCCCCCGTCTGACCGTGCCCGTACCCCTGTCTCCCCGTGCCCGTTCCCCCGTCTCCCCGTGCCCGTTCCCCCGTCTCCCTGTCCCTGTCCCCCCATCTCCCCGTCCCTGTCCCCATCCCCTTGATCCCGTCACCCCGCCTCCATTTCCGCTCTGCCGCCCCCTCATCCCAGCCCCCCTGTTCCCCTGTCCCCGTGCCCATTCCTGTCCCCCCATTCCCATTCCCCACTCAGTCTCCCTCCCCATCCCCCGTCCCCATCCCCCGTCCCCTCCCCATACCCCTCCTCTCTTCCCGTCCCCCTCCCTGCTCCCCATCCCCCTCCCCAACCCCCTCCCTGCTCCCCACTCCCCGTCCCCTCCCCATCCCCCTCCCTGCTCCCCGTCCCGGCTCCCTCTCCCGGCTCTCCCTCCTGGCTTCCCCTCGTGGCTCCTCCTTTCAGCCGCCCCCGATCCCTCTCCCTGTTCCCCCCTCCCCATTTCCCCCCTCCCTGTCTCCCCTCCCCGTCCGCCCCTCCCTGTCCCTCTCCCCGTCCCCCTCATCACCCCCGTTTCCCTCCACCTCCCTTCCCTCCACTCCTGTTCCCCCGCACCCCCTTTCCACCCCAACCAATGCAAATCTATCAGCTGTTAGAAAAACTGACGCGAGTGTGCAAAGATTGCTATACCAAACTCGCCCAAAAACTAGCGTGGAGTACTCCTATTTTCAGGCCTTTTTAACACTAATATTTTTGAGCAGATTACCTGCCTCCCCTCACCCCCTTCCTGGCAATGTTTCCCCCATGTGTGAGTCCTGCCTCACCAACTTTCTCATCGGTTCTGTCAAAAATGCAGGTGAGACTATAGGCTACTGAATTTTGCAACATTTTGGATAAGCCATGGATTCTCTACAGTTCTGAAAAAAATCTAGGCAATTTTGTTGCATTGAATTTGTTTGCAGAACATACTTTTGTTACCATGGCAACTAGAAGCAGGAGTAGATCATTCGGGCCTTTGCACCTGCTTCGCCATTCATTTTGATCCTGGCTAATCATCAAATTCAATATTCTCATTCCCCCTTCCCCCCATATCCCTTTATCCCTATAGCCCCAAGAGCTATATCTAACTTTTTCTTGAAATCAGGCAATGTTTTAGCCTCAACTACTTTTTGTGGTCGTGAAGTCTACACATTCTGGATGAAGAAATTTCTCCTCAACTGAGTTCTAAAGGTTTGCTCCTTATCCTCAAACTTTAACCCCTAGTTCTGAAACTCCCCCACCATTGGGAACATTCTTTCTGAATCTACCCTGTCTAACCCTGTTAGAACTTTATAAGTTTCTATGAAATCACCTTTCACTCTTCTAAATGCCAGTGAATATAATTCTAACCAACTTAGTCTCTCCTTATATGACAGACCTGCCATCCCAGGAATCAGCCTGGTAAACCTTCACTGTACTCCCACTATAGCAAGGACATCCTCAGATAAGGACACCAAAATGGCACACAATACTCCAGGTACAGCCTCACTGACATCCTATATAATTGCAGTAAAACATCCCTATTCTCATATTGAAATCCTTTTGCTATGAAAGCCGACATACCATTTGCCTTCATTACTGGCTGCTGTACCTGAATGCTTACTTTCAGTGACTACGAAGACACCAAGGTCTTGCTGAGTATCCACCTCCCTCAATTTACATCCATTCAAGTAATAATCTGTAATCTCACATTTATCCACATCATACTACATCTGTCATGCATATGCCAACGCACTCAGCCTTTCCAAATAGAACATAAGAAATAGGAACAGGAGTAGGCCATCTAACCCCTCGAGCTATTCAATAAGATCATGGCTGATCTTATAGTCGTTCAGTTCCACTTACCCGCCTGCTCCCCATAATCCTTAATTCTCTTATTGGTCAAAAATCTATCTATCTGTGACTTAAGCACATTTAATGAGGTAGCCTCCACTGCTTTAATGGGCAGAGAATTCCAAAGATTCACTACCCTCTGGGAGAAGAAGTTTCTCCTCAACTCTGTTCTAAATTGACTCCCCCATATTTTGAGGCTGCGCCCTCTAGTTCTTGTTTCCATTCTAAGTGGAAATAATCTCACTGCTTCTACCCTGTCTAGCCCCTTCATTATCTTATATGTCTCTATACGATCTCCCCTCAGCCTTCTAAACTCTAATGAGTATAGGCCCAGTCTACTCAATCTCTCCTCATAACTAACCCCCTCATCTCTGGAATCAACCTGGTAAATCTTCTCTGCACCCCCTCCAAAACTAATATATCCTTTCTTAAATAAGGGGACCAAAATTGTACACAGTACCTTGTACAATTGCAGCAAGACCTGCCTGTTTTTATACTCCATCCCTCTTGCGATAAAGGCCAACATTCCATTTGCCTTCTTGATCACCTGCTGCACCTACAAACTGAGTTTTTGTGATTCATGCACAAGGACCCCCAGGTCTCTCTGCACAGTAGCATGTTGTAATTTTTCATCATTTAAATAATAGTCCATTTTACTATTATTCCTTTCAAAGTGGATAACCTCACACTTGCCAACGTTATGCTCCATCTACCAGATCCTTACCCACTCACTTAGCCTATCCAAATATCTCTACAGACTTTCTGTGTCCTCCACGCAATTTGCTTTCCCACTCACTTTTGTGTCATCCACGAACTTTGTTACCCTACACTCGGTCCCCTCCTCCAGATCATTTATGTATATGGTAAGCAGTTGAGGCCCCAGCACCGATCCCTGCGGCATGCCATTAGTCACCGACTGCCAACTGGAAAAGCACCCATTTATTCTGACTCTCTGCTTTCTGTTAGATAGCCAATCCTCAATCCATGCTAACACTTTACCCCCAACTCTGTGTACTTTTATCTTATGCAGTAACCTTTTGTGAGGCACCTTATCGAATGCCTTCTGGAAATCTAAATATACCACATCCACCGGTTCCCCTCTGTCAACTGCACTCGTTATATCTTCATAAAAATCCAGTAAATTCGTTAAACATGACCTTCCCTTCATGAATCCATGCTGCGTCTGTTTGACTGAACCATTCTTTTCCAGGTATCCTGCTATTTCTTCTTTAATGATAGATTCCAGCATTTTCCCAACTACGGATGATAAGCTAACCAGCCTGTAGTTACCTACCTTTTGTCTACCTCCCTTTTTAAACAGTGGCATTACATTAGCTGTTTTCCAATCAGCTGGCAACTCCCCAGAGATCAGCGAATTTTGATAAATTACAACTAATGCATCTGTTATTACTTCTGCCGTTTCTTTTAGTACCCTGGGATGCATTCCATCTGGACCAGAATCATGTTGAAGTATCTCTGCATCCTGTTCACAGCTCATCCTCCCACCCAACTTTGTATCATCTGCAAATCTGGAGAACATTTAGTACCCTTTTTCAGATCAATGTGAACAGTTGGAGTTGTAGCACAGATCCCTTTAGAACCCCACCAGTCACTGACTAAGAGACCCATTTATGCCAACTCTTTGCTTCTTATCTGCTAACCAGCTTTCTATCCATCTGAAGACATTACCCGCAATCCCATGTGCTTTAACTTTACATAGTAGCCTGTTATGAGCGATCTTATCGAAAGCTCTCTGAAAGTCTAAATAAACCATATCCATTGGTTCTTTTTGGTCAACACTACTAGTTACATCCTCAATGAATTCCAGTAGATTTGTTAAATATGATTTTCCTGTTGTAAATCCATGCTGACTTTGTCTGATTATACCAGTGCCTTCCAAATGCTGAGTTATGAAATCCTTAGTAAGGGACGCTAGCAACTTCCCTAGTACCAATATTAGGGTCACTGGTCTATCATTCCCTGTTTTCTCTCTACCTTCCTTTTTGAATAGCAGGCTTACATTTGCTACCCTCCAAACTGCAGAAACCAGTCCAGAGTCCAAAGAATTTTGGAAAATAACCATCAGTGGATCTTCTATTTCCAGGGCCATTTCCTTAAGTAATCTGATATGAAGATTATCAGGACCCTGGAGATTTATCCACCTTCAATCTATCAATTTCTCTACTAATGCTGATTTCCTTCAGCTTCTCATGAAAACTTGTTTCTCTCAAAACTTCTGGTACATTATTCATGCCTTCAAGCAAAGTACAAATTTAATTCCTTGGCCATTTCTATATTCCCCATTATGAATTCTCCTGTTTCTGACTGTAAGGGGCCTACATTCGTTTTTGTCAATATTTTCTCATTACATACCTATGGAAACTTTTACAGTTTTATGTTGCCAGCCAGCTTACTTTCTATTTTTCCTTCTTAATCAATCCCTTGGTCCTCCTTTGCTGAATTTTAAATTGCTCCCAATCCTCAGGCCTATTGCTTTTTCTTGCCCATTTGTATGCTTCTTCCTTGAATCTGTTACTATTTCTAATTTCCCTTGTAAGCCAAGGTTTAGCTACATTTCCCTTACCACCCTTGCGCCAAACAGGGATAAACAACTTCTGAATTTCACCTATTCTTTAAAAGCCTGCCATTGCCTATCCATTGTCTTTCAATGCAGTAGTGTTTCCCACTAATACACGGCTCCTTCCATCATAGTAACCTATGTTGAAATTCAGGACCCTGTCTCAGAATCAACTTTGTCACTATCCACCTTGACAACGAATTCTACCATATTATGGTCACTCATCTCCCAAGGATTCTCTCTCAACTAGATTTCCAACTAATGCTTTCTCATTGCACAATACCCAGTCCAAAATGGCCTGTTCCCTTGTTGGCTCCTCAACGTTTGCTCCAGAAAACCATCCCGTATGCACCCAAGAAATTCCTCCTCTGTTGTACTGTGACTAATTTGATTCTCCCAGTCTACATGCAGTTTACAGTTGCCCATAATCTCAGATGTTCCTTTAACACATGCATCTCTGATTTCTTGTCAAATGCTTTTCCCAACATTACCAAACATGTTTAGAAGGTGGTATGGTTGTTATATTTGTGAGTGCCTGAAAGAGTTAAGTTGCTATATGCAAACTGAGGCTTATATTTGGATGGTTTGGGAAGATATGGACGTCAATGCCAAATCAGTGGGGAAGAAGTAAAATGGAGTTGAATTTTAACCTTAATAAAAAAGTGAGTTTGGGTCAGGTTTGTAGTTAAAGTCTGAAAAATCTGTTTCCTGACCTAAACTCCAACTTAGTCATTTTCAGCTTTAGGTCAGTCAAGAAGTTAGGTGGACAGCCAACCTCTTCAAAGAGGCAGACTGAAACTTTAAATATGATAATGAGGATTTTAACTTCATTGCCCTTCAGGTTTTCAAGTTGGACTCTGTCGTCAGGAAACCTGGCAGCTTTATCGAGGCGAGGACTTGGTGGATTCAGGAGGTAAGTGCCTTTGCACCTACCTCCTGGATCCAGGCACCTGTCTCAGAAGCACCTCCCCACCCCCCATCACCACCATTAACATCCTTCTCTTCCCATCTACCCTGTTGCCCAAGACCTCTGACGTCATCATGAGGCTTCATATCTAACCATCGCCAGGTCCCAATTCCTAAGCCTCCAAAGTCTGCTATTTCCCCTCCCCAAGGCCTCTGATCTCCTTCTTGAGCCTGTAATTTGCACCCCCACCACGAGGCCTCCTTGGAATCTTAGTACACCCAGTTGATCTAATAAATTCTTTCCTTCTCCCCGATTCCTCTACCACTGTGAAGATTTTTTCCCTGATGCTGATTTAGCTGCTGCTGCTGCAGCCTTTAGTGATCGGTTTCCCACCTAACCGAAAGGTTGGCCTGTTAATCAGGCTGGACCAGGCAGGTAACTACTCAATGATGTCACAACATACTGTGGAGTTACTACTTCACAATATGATGTGGGAATGCTGAATTGATAGTTTCCCACAACTTTGAACTGACCTGTTCCTTGTGTGTCAGGTAAGTAAATTTTTTCCTTAAAATGTCTTCAGCTGTGATTGTTACAAGTTGCTTTAAACTGACATCCAGTTCTGATTTGCAACCACTTCAGGGCTCACTTAATGCAAAAAAGGATTGGAGATGCCTTTCATCCTCCATAAGGCCTCCATAATATTGCTTCTTGACCAAGTGAAATCCTGACAAAAGCATGCATCATACAACAACTCTTGAGACATTGTATAGCTTAATTGCAGGATGACCACAGCCCTATCCAGGCAGATGTGCTGCTTTAGCACTCCAATGCTCGAAAGCTATTCTGGATAATTCCAGCAAATTACTGCCTGTGCTCAGTCATGTCCTGAAATTTTGCAAAGGTCTTGTGATTCCTCTCTCCAGAGAACAGTCTTGTTTGCCCAGGACCATTGTAAGACAAATACAATAAATTATAAAACAACTTTCATAAAGAAACATCCCAAACAGGAGGCATAAGCTAAAAGATGAGGGGGAGGTTCAGATCTATGGGGTTTTAGAAATCTAAAGCAAAAAGTTGAGACAATGGAACAATGCAATAACTTAGGTCAAGATGAGCAGTCTCGTTGGGCCCTGTGGTCTTCTCCTGCTCCAATTTCTTATGTTCTTATAAGAGAAAAAAATGGACTCCTAGCCAAAGAAGATGATATTGGGATCAAAAATAGAAAATGCTGAAAAATCTCAGCAGGTCTCACAGCATCTGTGGTGAAAGAATATAGCCAGCGTTTTGAGTCTGGATGATCCTTTGTCAGAGCTGATGATAGTAGGATGGTTGATTTGTCAAAGAGGTGGACTTCACAGTAAGCCTTAAAGAGGGCCATAAAGAAGAATTAAGAGATTAAGGAGAAAAAGAACTGAGGCTTTGGAAGTGAATTCCAGAGCATGGGAGCTAGGCAACAGAATGCATGGTGGTTAATAATGTAACTAAAGAGAAGGAAAATGCACACAAGGCCAGAATCAATTTTTGCATGCCATTTCTTCTATAATCATTTTCTCCTAAACAAAAAAGCACAGCTACAGAAGAATTTCCAAGGAAAGGGTATGGTGAAATTCTTGAAGGCTTGTTTGGGGGCAGGCGGGAGGCCTGATGGACAAGGAGGTCAACAACAAAACAATTGACATAAAGGCTTAAAAAAATCTAAGTGACAACATAATGGCTTGCCAAGCAAAGCCATGTACAGATTGAATCTTACTGACAGGCTCTTTAAATTAACTTATGCATAAAGGTTAGCCTTTGTGTAGTATGATATAGCACAGAAGGAGGCCATTCGGCCTACTGTATCTGTGATGCTCATAATAGTTATCTAATTATTCCCAGTTCTCAACTCTTTTCCTCATAACCCTGAAAATTTGCCTTTTTCAAATAAACTTCCAATTCCCTTTTCAAAGTTGCAATTGGATCTGCTTTTGCCTTCAGGCACTTCATTCCAGATTGTAACGATTCACTGCTGAAATCAAATCTTCTCATCCCCTTTTGCCAATCATCTTAAATCTGTCATTCTCTTGTCATTGACCCTTCCGCTGGTGAAATCAGGTCTATCAAGACCTCACAGTACAAAACTGAAATTATATATGAATTTTGATACTGCACCAAAAATGATAAAACTAAGAATTAGATAGTTGTGTGGCAGCATTATTTTCATTTAACACCAAAATGTATTTCCCATCCTTATATAACATCTTGTTTTCTGCAAGTTCAAAGGCAAACCAATCAATCTAACCTCCACCAAAAAATGGCCTGTTAAGACACAGTCCAGTAGTTTGTCTTAGATTAGTCCTGAAGGTACTCAACCAAAAATGTTCATGATGCAAATTAGATCAAGCCTTGGAGGAGGAGCTACACCTACTCCAATCAGCTTCGATCATGTAGATCAAGCCCAAGACAGGTGGTGAGAGCCCTGTTTTGTGAGCTTGGATCGGGAATTCTCAACTTGTTGGGACTCTGAATTGGCTTTGATTTGATTTGACTTGATTGGATTGGAATAAAGTAAACAAAAAAAAACAATTAAAGCTGGGAAACACGTAGGGTGCAGTAGTGTTGTGTACAGTTTTAATACTATTTAATGTATCCAAAATTCTAAGGAGTGGTTTGACTTCAGTCTATCTAAATTTACAGGTTTTTGTTTTAATAAAATGTCCCATCATCAATTCAATTTATATTCCAGATGCAGAGAGAATTACATACAGTAGAGAATTCCTGATGAAAATTGCTAGCCTGCCTATTTCAAAAGAGAAACCTGAATTTTTGCCATCTCTTCCTGTGGTATTAGAGAGGCCAGTAAGTTATGCCTTTTTGGTTAGTGATTTCTTTTCTATCGGTACATTATACTTTCTGTAATAGTGCTTCAATAATATTCACAATTTTGATTTTAATTAACAAGACATTAAGTAAAGCTAAAATAATATGTCTGTATTCAATTGCTAAGTGCACATTTTGGACTGCTATTTCTGACTTTACATTTAGAAATCAAAATATATTATTGTATGTTTCAAAAATTATATTTTGAAAGAAAAAAATCATAAACCCAGTGCTCCAACTCAAGAATTCCCTTCCTTATGACTTATTTCATGCTTATTTACTTGCTCTTTGCAGAGTAATTCTACTTTTCTGTACTATCAATCAACAAATTTCTGTATAGCACATTGTTAAGTTAGAATTTTATCTTTCAGAATCAGAATCTGTATAGTTCAGAAGGTGGCCATTCAAACCATTGAGTCTGCATCGACTCTCTGACAGAGTATCTTATTTAGGCCCTCTCCCCCACCCTATCCCCACAACTGCATACATTTACCATGACTAATCCATCTAACCTACACATCTTGGGACATTAAGGGGCAATTTAGCATGGCCAATCCACCTAACCTGCACATTTTTGGACTGTGGGAGGAAACTGGACCACCATGTAGAGACAGGAAGAATGTGTGAACTCCACGCAGGTCCACCCAAGGCTGGAATTGAACCTGGGTCCATAGGACGATGAGGCAGCAGGTTAAAAAAACAAAAAAAATTGTTTGGAGGGTATAATCTGCTTCGAAAAAACTCTGGAGGGTAGAGTTTAATCTTAAATTCTTTTGAAAACAATTGCAGTCTAGAAATAATTGTTAGTGCTACAATATATGTCTGCACAAATAGAGGCATAGAGAATGCCACATCTTTCAATTAACAAAAGCTGCCAGATGTTGGGAGGAAGTGGTACTGAAGATTTCATTTGGCTTGTTAATATAATTATTGCTGGCATAAGTCCTGAACCTGAATTTAAGTTGCTGAACAGCATATCCCAGATCTCTCACATCAAACATATGATGTAATTTTCTCTCAAAGATCTAGAAACTGCAAATTGTTTATATGTATTGATACGTTATCTGTTGTACCTATGCATCAATAATTTATTAATGATTTATATTGAATCCAGTGCTTTACTAATATTGAGGAGGAATAATGAGAGCAGAAAAGAACTGCCATGTGTCACATTATAAAGATGGTGTCGGTGATAGGAAATTGTGGTGGAGTTGTGCCATATTCTCAGTAGACACATCCGGGCAAAGTTATACATGTTGTCAGCTATCAAACTATCCACAGCCTTCAATTATTTTGTGTTAAGCTCTTTCCAAATGTTCACTGGTAACATATGCAATATATAACCAATTTTCAGGCCACTGGCACATCCTTCAGAATGGCCAATTATTTCATTACTTATAATAGCAACAGCTGTACGGTAACAATTACAATATAATTCCACTCTCGTGCTGACTTTTCAGGGCTTTGGTGCTATTGAAATCACAGTGTACAGTTTTTAAAAATTTATTCAGGGGATGTGGGCATCACTGGCTGGGCCAGCATTTCTTGCCCATCCCTAATTGTCCTTGAACTGAATGGTTGGTTAGTCCATTTCAGAAGGCATTTAAGAGTCAACCACATTGCTGTGGGTCTAGAGTCAAATGTTGGCCAGACCAGAATGGCAGATTTCCTTCCTTAAAGTACATTAGTGAACCATATGAGTTTATCTGACCATTGATAATGTCATAATTAGATTTTTAATTCCAGACTTTTGTTGAATTCAAGCTTCACCAACTGCCATGGTGGGATTCAAACCTAGTGACCAAAACATTACCCTGGATTTCTGGATTATTAGTCCAATGACAATACCACTGCATCACTGCAGTAGTCCCTTTGCAATGTCCCATTTTCATTGTTAATACTAATTCTTTCAGTATATAGCCAGTATGGACTGATCTGCACAAAAATAATGCTTATTTCCCTAGGAGCTTTGACCATGCCTTTATTTTAAGGCAATCAGTTATGTCATCTTTATTTCAGAAAAATGAAAATCGGGAAAAATGGTTTTTGGGAGATTAAGATTTTCAGCCATAACTCATGTCACACTTATGCCAAAATAGACAGAAAACTAAGCATGCTAAGTCAGGTGCTCAAGACATTTAGAACAATTATTGAACACACCACCGGAATCTGGAAGAAGTACTTCAGATGTTTCAACTCATGGAGGTGACTTATATTTGAGCCCTCTGTGCTCATTATTAATTACTCTATTCTGCACATCCCATAATAATTTGCAAAATGGCTGATGTGGAGTTAGATGAACAGGATACTGAAGTCACAGTAGATCTGGAAAGTGAAAGCAACAAAGAATTACCTGCAGACCTCCCCATGAGTTTGACTGACATTTATTGAAAGTGCCTTCGAATGAATGACAGGCCTGCACGTTTCTTAAATCTGTTATCCAGTTTTCCAACTGCATCCTTTTACATACTTAGAAAAGGAAAGGAAGGAAAAATGCTTCTTGGCATGACAGTAGCGATTAGTAAAGACATTGTGCTGAAGGAAAGGAAGGATGTCCTTGAGGCAGCAAAGACAGAATCTATTTGATTTAAATTGTGGGGATCTTGGTCTTCTTAAATAGCCTTGAAACAGGGAAGTTATGCAGATAAGAGTCTAGCCACATCAGGAGGATTACATCTAGTTCCAGATTTAGGAAGGATGTGAAAGTTCTTGATAAGGTGCAGAGGAGATTTTTCAGAATGGTTCCACAGGTGATTGGGGAAGATTCAGTTGAGGTGTACAAGATTATGACAGGCTTGCATAAGATAGGTAGTGTAAAGCTGTCCCACTTAGCTGATGGCACAAGGATTAAGAGACACAAATTTAACTTACATTTAAACTGTGTCTTCTAATTCTAGATTCTCTCACCTGAGTGGCATCAGAGGGCAGTGCCAGGAGGTGAGTTGCTGCAGGGCCCGGGGCAGAACCAAAAAGGAGGGGAAGGACACAAGAGGCGGTTCCCCATATCTGTGGTGGGTTACCCATTATGTACGTGGTAGGTGGGGAGGTCTCCATGTATGTGGGCGGGGGAGGGGGGGGGTTCTATGATTTTTCATTGGAGATTGGGATGTTAGTGACTGAGATTTCCAGCTTTGCCAGCTTTTTCCAACCCCACAATGCCAGCATGATGACATGGGCCATACAATGTGGTGAGAAAGGCCAACTTTGCAGCTACATAGCTGCACGCCAGTTTTCTCGGCACAGCCAGCACTTTGTGCGAATAAAGAGAAAATTCCACTCCTTGGGGGCGATTTTACCATCGCGTTGTAGCCATTTTTAGGTGCGGCATTGTAGAGAAGTGGCTGCAACGCGCTGAGCATGATCGGCACCAGTTTTTGCGGGTGGCGCCGTTTTATGAGCACTGGATATCCAGCATAGTCAGTCTCTCACTGGAGACGGGCGACAGGCAGGTTAACATATTTAAATCTATTAAAATGAACATTTACATCTACTTACCGAGCCCAGTGCTCAATCATCCGGGCTTGGCCCTCCCATTATGACCTCTGCAGAAAAGGTTCATGCTGGCGAGGAATAGACATGCTGCCCATGAATGGGAAGCAGTCAACCTGCCGGTGGAACCACAGGCCATTGAGGACCCCCGGGAAACCGCAGGCAAGGGGAGTGCCCCTTGGGCAGTGCCAGACTGCCAGTGCTGCCCTGGCACCTGGGTAGTGCCCACCAGGCACTTGGGCAAGGCACATGGCAGTACCAGGGCAGGGCTAATGGGGAAGGGGCTAATGGGAGAGGGGCCCATTGCAATTCTACAGGGATTGGGGAGGGAGGGAGAGGGGGCCCGCTGCCTTTTTGTAGGGATTGATGGGGGAGGAGGGAGAGAGGGCCCGCTGCCACTCTACAGGGATCAGTGGGTGTGGGGGGTAGGGATTGAGGCCTGCTGCCACTCTGCAGGGATCGATGAAGGGGGAGGGCGAGACGGCTCTCTGCCACTCTGCAGGGATCAGTGGGTGGGGGGGAGGGGAGTGGGGGGAGGGAATGGGGGCCCGCTGCCACTTTGCAGGGATCAATGAGGGGAAGGGAGGGCGAGGGGGCTCTCTGCCACTCTGCAGGGATCACAGGGGGCTGGGAAGGAGAGAGGCCCTGCTGGTACTCTGTAGGAATTGATGGGAGGCAGGAAGAAGAGGAGGCCTGCTGCCATTGTGCAGGGTTTGGGGAGGGAGGGGGTGCTCAGCCACCCTGCAGGGATCGTTGGGGGGAAGGGAAGGAGAGAGACCCCGCTGCCACTCTGCAGGGATCAGTGGGTGTGGGGGGTAGGGATTGAGGCCTGCTGCCACTCTGCAGGGATCGATGAAGGGGGAGGGCGAGACGGCTCTCTGCCACTCTGCAGGGATCAGTGGGTGGGGGGGAGGGGAGTGGGGGGAGGGAATGGGGGCCCGCTGCCACTTTGCAGGGATCAATGAGGGGAAGGGAGGGCGAGGGGGCTCTCTGCCACTCTGCAGGGATCACGGGGGGCTGGGAAGGAGAGAGGCCCTGCTGGTACTCTGCAGGAATCGATGGGAGGCAGGAAGAAGAGGAGGCCTGCTGCCATTGTGCAGGGTTTGGGGAGGGAGGGGGTGCTCAGCCACCCTGCAGGGATCGTTGGGGGGAAGGGAAGGAGAGAGACCCCGCTGCCACTCTGCAGGGATCAGTGGTGGGGGGGGGCCTGCTGCTATTCTGCTGCGATTGGTGGGGGGAGGTGGCGGGTGCACGACTGGTGGTGGAGAGGTGCCCGCCATCGGTCTAGGCAACGGAGGGGTGAACGATAGCTGCATCTCAGGCTGCGGGCCCCCACGATTGTGGGGGGAGCTGCTTCAGGTAGCTTGCAGTAGCAGGGGCTTGACAGCTCTCTCTTGTCTGTTAGTCCCCTGCTACTGCTGATGCGCATGTGCAGCATCAGAGACCTGCACATGTGCACTACCTCCTTCTGCAGTCTTTCTGGCACATGAAGCTCCACCCACCGGCTTCTGCAACACGAATCTGACACTCTCAAACTTTTATAGGCAGAGTGCATATAGGAGGGCCTAAAAGTTGGATCTGAAACTCTCCCAGTCTCAAATCCATCCAGCACTTGAATTAAAACGGTAAATTCGCCCCCTTTGTCTCTTCAGTTCTTCCTTTCTTGGAGCTCAAGTCACCTCAACTTCTGGAACACCTCAGGAGCATTTGTCAGGAGTCTTCCTTCAGAATCAAACATCTATTGAAATGAACCCTGCCAAAGTCTCTTAGTTTATACTTTCTTTTCAGAGGTTGATGCTTGGGCTGCTAAGTGGCAATGACATTCACACTGCATAAGTACCAGGCAATGACCATCTCCAACAAGAAAGATCTAACCATCTCCCCTTGACATTCAATAGCATCACCATCACTGAATCTCAGAAACTGAACTGGAACAGCCATATCGATATGGTGGCTCAGGAGCAGTTCAGAGGCTGGGAACTCTGCAGTGAGTAACTTACTTCCTGACTTCCTAAAGCCTGTCCAGCATCAGCAGGGTTCATGTCAGGAGTGTGATAGCATGCTCTCCACTTGGCTAAATGAGTGCAGCCCCAGCAATACTTAAGGAACTCAATACCATCCAGGACAAAGCAACTTGTCTGATTGGCATCCTCATTCACTACCTTAAACAATCACTCTCTCCATCTCTGAAATGCAGTGGCAGCAATGTGTACTATATATAAGATGCGCTGCAATAACTCACCAAGGTTTCTTCAAA
Organism: Carcharhinus amblyrhynchos; assembly: GCF_965287045.1. Taxonomy (NCBI): domain Eukaryota; kingdom Metazoa; phylum Chordata; class Chondrichthyes; order Carcharhiniformes; family Carcharhinidae; genus Carcharhinus; species Carcharhinus amblyrhynchos. The sequence goes on along the minus strand of NC_137331.1, from coordinate 85,486,192 downwards.
AGCACCTTCCAATCCATAAAGGGCAGTAGATGCAAAGAACCACCACCATCTACAAATAAGTCACATACCACCCTCACTTGGAACTATATCACCATTCCCTGTTATTGGGTTAAAATCTTGCAACATCTTAACTAACATCACTGTGAACGAGATGGGTTTTTTAATGACAATCAGTGATTGTAACAAGGTTATCATTCCTTGAATGTTTTCAATTCCAGATAGAGTTTTACAGCACAGAAAGCGATCTTTTGGCCTATCATGTCTGTGCTGGCCATCAAGCACCTACCTATTCTAATCCCATTTCCCAGCAGTTGGACCGTGGCCCTACATGCTATGGCCTTTCAATTACTCATCTGAAAGTTTCATAAATTAGCTATCTTCCAGTCCTCTGGCACCTCTCCTGTGGCCAGGGAGGATTTTAAAATTAGCATAAGTGCCACTGCAATCTTCTTCCTTGCCTCACTCAGCAGCCTAGGATACATCTTGCATGGGTCTGAGGATTTAGCAACCTTTTAGCCTGCTAAAACCACTAACACCACCTCCATCTCAATGCTAATCTGCTCAAATATATCACAGACCCCTCCCTATCTTCAATATCTATATTGTCCTTCTCCGTAGTGAACACAGATGCAGAATATTAATTTAATATCTCACCCATGTTTTTTGGCTCCACACAGAGATTGCTACTTTGGTCCCGAATGGGCCCTACTCTTTTTCAAGTTACCCCCTTGCCCTTAATATACTTTTAAAAAAATGCATTTTATAGGATGTGGAAGTTGCTGGCTGCACCAGTATTTATTGTCCATCTCTATTGTCCTTCAGAAAGTAGTAGTGAACTGCCTTCTTGAACTACTGCAATCCATGAGGTGTAGGTACACCTACAGTGCTGTTAGGGAGGGTATTTAAATATTTTGACCCAGTGACAGTGAAGGAAAGCCATGCAAACACAGGGAGAATGTGTAAACTCCACACAGACTTGGAGGGGAACTTCCAGATCATGGTGTTCCCAAGCATCTACTACTACTGTCCTTTTAGATGGCAGTGATCATGGGTTTAAAAGGTGTTGCCTAATGCATTTTGTTGAGTTCCTGCAGTACATCTTGGAGATAGTACAACTGGCTGCCATTGTTTGTCAGTGATGAAATGATTGAATGTTTGTGGAAGGGGAGCGATCAAGTGGGCTACTTTGCCTTGGATGGTGTCGAGATTCATGAGTGTTGTTGGAGCTGTGCTCATCCAGACAAGTGGAGAGTATTCCATTACACTCGTGACTTGTGTGTTGTTACGCACCACAGGATTTAAAGCACTTATATGGCTAATCCAGCTCAGTTTTTGGTCAATGGTAACCCCCAGGATTGTTACAGAACATTTTGAGATTTTCCTTTATTTTGCCTGCAAATGTTTTTCCATGCATCTCTTTGCTCTCCTAATTTCTTTTTTAAGTACCCCCCCTCCTCTGCACCTTCTATACGCCTCTAGGGCATCCACTGTTTTGAGCAATCCCCCCACCATCTGCCATAAGCTTCTTTTTTTTCCCTTATTACCCATTCACTCTCCACAGAATTATAGAATCATAGAATCCCTGCAGTGCAAAAGGAGGCCATTTGGTCCATCGAGTCTGCACTGACAACAATTCCACCCAGGCACTATCCCTGCAACCCCACATATTTACCCCGCCAGTCCATCTAATCTATGCATCCCGGGACACTAGGGGCACTTTAGCATGGCCGATCAATCTAATTCGCACATCTTTGGACTGTGGGAGGAAACCCATACAAACACGGGGAGAATGTGCAAATACCACACAGACAGGGACCCAAGCTGGGAATCGAACCCAGGTCCGTGGAGCTGTGAGGCAGCATTGCTAACCTCTGTGCCACCATGCTGCCCCAATTACAGTCCTTTTAGCAGTTGCTTCCAGTGGGTTTCCATATATATCCCTGTTTTGTTAAGTAATGATTGGAAAAACAGAACAGATCTGGCAGCATCTATCAGAAAGACAAAATTGTGTTAACATTTTCAGTCCATACGGACTCTGATTTTGTTTCAGATTCCAGCTTCCACAATATTTTACTTTAAATTTAGTAACTCTGAGTGACCATCTTCAGATATTTTCCGCAGTTTTCAAGGAATTTCTTAGATCCACTACCAGCAATAAAGCCTGCTCCACTGATTATTCTTCCCTGTGACCATGGCAGAACAAATCTCCTGGACCTAATGGCTGCAGGATACATCTCAGCAACTAGAGACTGTCTCCCTCCCACACCTGGCTTTGGTAGCTCACACAGCAGCCTTTTCGCTCTGCTGACACGCAGAATGGCTGTCTGTGATATTCGTTAATTTGTAGGAATGTCATAATCTGATCTCAAAATTGAATTCTTCTGCCCACTTTCCCAATGTGAAACAATCAAAGACTGCTGTCTTTAAATGCTGCATTGATACATCTTCTTCCCAAGAGAACAATCTTAGCTTTTCTTTGACCTCTAACAATCAAAACACCCAGAATTATTTGTCAGGCAGACTGCAGAACAGGTTACATAATTCCCTTTATTTAAACGAAATTTAGAGATAATGTCCCAAAACACAATCAACTTATAGACCTCACAATTGTAACAGTATATTCTAAACCTATTCCTAATTTCATAGAATCATAGAATCTTTATATTGCAGAAGGAGGCCATTTGACCCATCAAGTCTCCAACGACCCTCCGATGGAACATCTTACCTAGGCTCAGCCCCTGCCCTATCCCTGAAATCTCACACGTTTCTCCCACTAATTTCCCTAACCCACACATTTTGCGGACACAAAGGGGCAATTTACCACGGCCAGTGCATCTAGCTTGCACATCTTTGGAGTGTGGAAGGAAACTGGACCACCCAGAGGAAACCCATGGAGACATGGGAGAATGTGCAAATTTCACACACTCAGTCACCCAAGGCTGGAATTGAACCCAGGTCCCTGGCACTGTGAAGCAGCAGTGCTTGCCACTTGTGCCACTCCTGTATTTATAATCCTTGTGAAGGAGGAATAGCATTTGACCTCACTTTCAACCTTCTGTTAACATTCCAGTTCTAGATTATTGGTTTCATTGTACAGTTGACATGTGAGACATCTTAAATATGATGTCATTGTGGTTCGGACTCTCAGGACCCAGCACAGAGAAATAACTAGGAATGTTTGCAAGTGTGTAAGCTACCTCTCACCATTGGTGATCTAAGTATTTTATTGTCTTTTTAGTCTGATGGTTACCTTGTTGCATTTTAATCTAAATGTTTCTGGGATGTATTACTTTTTTCAATGGCGGACCTTAAAAGTGAGATAGGGTGTGAACTGGATGTCCAATTTTTAATGCTGGGGGGATTTTCCACACCCATTTTCAGGGTGCAGGAATGACAGAGGGTGTGGAGAATCCAGTGGGAGACCCAAAGTAGCTTTCATGCTGGCAAGATTTCCCTGTTTGATTGTCTCCAACCCACCGATAACATAATGTGGATTCCAACTTTAAATGTTGAGATCCTAATTTGTATTAATTTTTTCTCATCATCAGACTGTCCATTCATGCCAATGTGAATCACGCTGGATCCCCCACGATGTGCACCTGATGTGTTCCATGTCTGTTGGGTGTTCATTCAAAAAAAAAATTTTACATCTGGAATGGTGCCTTGATCTTTCGGGATTCTCAGTTGCTGGTGGATGTGGGCTCAATCAGAGCCTGCCCCACTAGCACTGGTAAACTCTGCGCACTGTTTTCAGGTCACCTTGTTGCAGAACAAAATTAATTTGTACTTGGATTACATTATAAATTCTTACCACTAAGTATTAATTGAGCATTTTCTATTAGAGTTACGTCAGTGGGGCCAAAATGAAAGATTGGCCACATTATCTGATCTCTTCAGGGTAGTTACAGCCTTTTGATATTTCGAAGGCTGGCAGACTTTGGTATCTAATGTTATTGTACAGAATCACATTGTTACACGTTACTACTAAACTTTTCTTGGGACCCTCACTTATCACAGGGCAAGATTTTATTCTCTTATCCTTTATTTTTATCACTCTTTGGATCGGATTTTCCGGCCCTTTCCACTGACAGGATCTTCCTGTTCTGACAAAGGTAACCCTCCCCCAGTGGCAGGATAAGCGAGCCAAACAAAACACTGCAGACTTCATTGGGGAATATGTCAGCAGTAATGGACATTCAGCTCTGATCTTCGAGTAAGCGTTTTTCAAGGCGGCCTTCATGACACACAACAGTGCAGAATCACTGAGCAAAAACTGATAGCCAAGTTCTGCACACATGAAGAGGGTCTCAACTGGGATCTTGTGTTCATGTCAAACTACCTGTAACCCCCATGACTTGCCTGGGCTTGTAAAATCTCACTAACTGTCCTGGCTGGAGACAATACACATCTCTTTAACCTATGCTTAATCTCTCTCCACTCATGTTGTCTCTACCTTTTTGAGTCTTGATTACCTGTAAAGACTTGCATTCCAACCATTATCTTGTAAATTGAGTTTGTATCTATATATGCCCTGTTTGTGAACAGAACTCCCACTTACCTGATGAAGCTTGTGGCTTGTGCTACCAAATAAATCTGTTGGACTTTAACCTGGTGTTCTTACTGTGCTTACCCCAGTCCAATGCTGGCATCTCCCATGACTTCATTGGGACCAGATTATCCTGTCAATGGCCATTGGTGAGCCACCACTGCCTCCAGAAAACATACTGTGTGGGGGTTGGAAATTCCTGGCATTTATTTCTCTAGTGCAAGAACTTGATTAACGTTGTTTTCAGAGTTTGCTTTCCTTTTTCCATAACCCCACATGACTGTGGGTATTGAAATATGGACTTTGAACATAATAAGAAATAGGAGCAGGATAGTTGGAGTAAAGCATAGTCCCTAATTGCTATTGAATTGAAATGATATTCACCACTTGCAGATTACCTCTATCAATAACATTCCTTAATATTCCTTATTCCTTTGTAAGAATGGTGGGTTGAAGTGTATCTACTTCATTGCAAAGAGCATCCGGAATAAGGCTGGTGAACTTGGAGCGTGGATTGGTACTTGGACTATGATGTTATGGCCATCACAGAGACATGGTGAGAACAGGGACAGAAATGGTTGTTGGCAGTTCCTGGGTATAGATGTTTCAATAAGAGGAAGAAAGGTGTTAAAAGAGGCAGAGAAGTAGCATTGTTAATCAAGGATAGTTTAACGGTTGCTGAAAGGCATTTTGAGGGCTGAAGTTAGAAATAGGAAAAGAGCGGTTACGTTGTTAGGAGTTTTCTATAGGCCCCCAAATAGTAATAGAGATGTGAAGGAGGAAATGGCAAAGCAGATTATGGATAGGTGTGGAGGTCACAGGGTAGTTATCATGGGTGACTTTACTCTCCAGATATTGATTGGAACCTTCATAGGTCAAACAGTTCGGATGGGGCGCTTTTTGTACAGTATGTGCAAGAGGGTTTCCTGACACAATATATGGATAAGCCAACAAGAGGTGGGACCACATTGGACTTGGTACTGGGTAATGAACCGGGCCAAGTGTTAGATTTGTTTGTGGGAGGGCATTTTGGAAGTAGTGACCACAATTCGGTGCCTTTCATTATTGCAGTGGAGAGGGATAAGTTCACATGGCAGGGCAAGGTTTATAATTGGGGCAGGGGTAATTAGGCAAGAATTAGGGAGCATAAGATGGGAACAGAAGCTGTCAGATAAAAGCACAAATGAAAAGTGGAGCTTGTTCAAGGAACAAATACAGTGTGTCCTTGATAGGTGTGTTCCTGTCAGGCAGGGAGGAAATGGCCGAGTGAGGGAACCATGGTTCACAAAGAAGGTTGAATGTCTTGTCAAGAGGGAAAAGGAAGCGTATGTAAGGATGAGAAAACAAGGTTCAGTTGGGTCGCTTGAGGGTACAAGGTAGCAAGAAATGAAAAAAAAGGGCTTAGGAGAGCTAGTAGGGGGCATGAGAAGTCCTTGGTGGGTCAGATCAAGGAAAACCCCAAGGCTTTTTAGTCTTTTGTGAGAAATGTTGTAGGAAGAATGCTTGAATCCGTCATCAAAGAAGAAATAGCGAGGCATCTTGAGAAGAATTGTTTGATAGAGCAGACGCAGCACGGATTCGTTAAGGGGAAGTCGTATCTGACGAATTTATTGGAATTCTATGAGGATGTGTCTAGTGCGGTGGACGGAGGGGAACCGGTGGATGTGGTGTTTCTCGATTCTCAGAAGGCGTTTGATAAGGTGCCGCACAAAAGATTGTTACAGAAGGTTAGGGGGCATGGAGTTGGGGGGTAAGGTGTTAGTATGGATAGGGGATTGGCTGTCAAATAGGAGGCAGAGAGTGGGTGTCAACGGGTGCTATTCGGATTGGTGGTTGGTGACTAGTGGAGTGCCCCAGGGATCGGTGCTGGGGCCTCAGCTATTTACCATTTATATAGATGATTTGGAGGAGGGAGCTGAGTGTAAGGTGGCGAAATTTGCCGATGACACAAAGATAAGTGGAACAGCAAATTGTGCGGAGGGTGTAGAAAGTCTGCAGAGGGATCTAGATAGGCTGAGCGAGTGGGCGAGGACCTGGCAGATGGAATACAATGTTGGCAAGTGTGAGGTTATCCACTTTGGCAGGAATAATAGTAGGAAGGACTACTACCTACAGGGCGAAAAGCTGCAGCATGCTACGGTGCAGAGGGACCTGGGGGTCCTTGTGCATGAATCACAAAAACCAAGCCTACAGGTGCAGCAGGTGGTCAGGAAGGCAAATGGGATGCTGGCCTTCATAACGAGGGGGATTGAATATAAAAGTAGGGAGGTCTTGCTGCAACTGTACAGGGCACTGGTGAGGCCGCAGCTGGAGTACTGTGTGCAGTTTTGGTTGCCGCACTTGCGGAAGGATATATTGGCCTTGGAGGGAGTGCAGAGGAGGTTCACTAGGCTGATACCGGAGTTGAGGGGGTTGAGCTATGAAGAGAGGCTGAACAGACTGGGCTTGTACTCATTAGAGTTTAGAAGGATGAGGGGGGATCTCATTGAGACATATAAGATGATGAAGGGGATGGATAGGGTAGAGGTGGAGAGGTTCTTCCTGCTCAGAAAGGACAGCAGGACTAGAGGGCACAGCCTCAAGATAAGTGGGGGGCAGTTTAGAACAGAGTTGAGGAGGAACTTCTTCACTCAAAGGGTGGTGAATCTCTGGAATTCTCTGCCCGTTGAAGTGGTGGCGGCTACCTCGCTAAATATATTTAAGATGCGGGTAGATAGGTTTTTGGTAGGCAAGGAAATTAAGGGTTATGGGGAGAAAGCGGGAAAGTGGAACTGAGCCACTTCAGATCAGCCATGATCTTATTGAATGGCGGGGCAGGCTCGAAGGGCTAGATGGCCTACTCCTGCTCCTATTTCTTATGTTCTTAAATAAAAGAACGATCAGGGTGAGGTTAGGGCTGGTCGAGGATAGTCATGGGAACTTGTGCATGGAGTCAGAAGAGATCGGTGAGCATTGAATGAATACTTTTCTTTGGTCTCACTAAGGAGAGGGGCCATGTTTTTGAGGATGAGAGTGTGATTGATACAGGCTGATACGATGGAGGAGGTAAATGTTCTGAGAGAAGATGGATTAGCAGTTTTGAAAAACCTGAGGGTCGATAAGTCCCCTTGGCCAGATGGAATACATCCTAGGATACTTTGGGAGGCTAGGATGAGATTGTGGAGCCTTAGTTTTGATCTTTGGGTCCTTCACTGTCCATGGGGATTGTGCCAGAGGACTGGAAAGTGGCGAATGTTGTTCCTGTCTTCAAGAAAGGAAATAGGAATGGTGCTGGTAATTATAGGCCAGTTAGTCTTACTTCGGTGGTCGGTAAATTAATAGAAAAGGACCTGAGAGATAGGATTTATGACCATTTGGAAAGATGCAGTTTAATCTGGGATAGTCAGCACAGATTCATAAGGGGTAAGTCTTGCCTCACAAATTTGATTGAGTTCTTTGAGGAGTAACTAAGTGTGTAGACGAAGGTAGAGCAGTTGATGTTGTATACGTGGACTTTAGTAAGGCGTTTGATAAGATTCCTGATGGTAGACCCATGAAGAAAGTAAGGAGGCGTGGGATAGAAGGAAATTTGGCTGTTTGGATAGGTAACTGGCTATCTCTGGCTATCTTCCCCCAAGATTGGGGGAACGGCAAATTGTGCGGAGGGTGTGCAGAGTCTGCAGAAGGATCTAGATAGGCTGGGCGAATGGGCCAGGAAATGGCAAATGGAATTTAATGTTGGCAAGTGTGAGGTGGTCCACTTTGGTAGGAAGAATGGTAGGAAGGACTATTACTTACGGAGCGAAAAACTGCAGCAGGCGACGGTGCAGAGGGACCTCGGGGTCCTTGTGCATGAGTCGCAAAAACCCAGCTTGCAGGTGCAGCAGGTGGTCAGGAAGGCGAATGGGATGCTGGCCTTCATAGCAAGGGGGATTGAATATAAAAGTAGGGAGGTCTTGCTGCAGCTGTATAGGGCATTGGTGAGGCCGCAGCTGGAGTACTGTGTGCAGTTTTGGGCGCCGCACCTGCGCAAAGATATTTTGGCCTTGGAGGGAGTGCAGAGGAGGTTTACTAGGCTGATACCGGAGTTGAGGGGGTTGAGCTATGAGGAGAGGCTGAATAAACTGGGCTTGTACTCGTTAGAGTTTAGAAGAATGAGGGGAGATCTCATTGAGACGTATAAGATGATGAATGGGATGGATAGGATAGAGGTGGAGAGACTCTTCCCGCTCAAAAAAGACAGTAGGACTAGGGGGCACAGCCTCAAGATAAAAGGGGGGCGGTTTAGAACGGAGTTGAGGAGGAACTTCTTCACTCAAAGGGTGGTGAATCTCTGGAATTCTCTGCCCGTTGAAGTGGTGGAGGCTGCCTCGCTAAATATTTTTAAGACGCGGGTTGATGGGTTTTTGATAAGAGAGGGGATTAAGGGTTATGGGGAGAGGGCAGGAAAGTGGAACTGAGCAGCGACAGATCAGCCATGACCTTATTGAATGGCGGGGCAGGCTCGAAGGGCTAGATGGCCTACTCCTGCTCCTATTTCTTATGTTCTTATGTTCTTATCTCATAGAAGACAGAGGGTGGTGGTGGAGGGAAAATTTTCAGACTGGAGGCCAGTTACCAGCGGTGTACTACAGGGGTCAGTGCTGGGTCCTCTGCTATTTCTGATTTTTATCAATGACTTGGAAGAGGGGGTTGAAGTGTGGGTTAGTAAATTTGCTGATGACACCAAGATTGGTGGAGTAGTGGATGAGGTGGAGGGCTCTTGTAGGCTGCAAAGAGACATTGATAGGATGCAGAACTGGGCCTAAAAGTGGGAGATGGAGTTTAACTTTGATAAGTGCAAGGTGATACATTTTGGTAGGACAAACTTGAATGCGGATTACAGGGTCAATGGCAGGGTTTTGAGGAATGTGAAGGAACAGAGAGATCTTGGGGTTCATATCCACAGACCTCTGAAGGTTGCCATCAAGTGGATAAAGCCATGAAGAAGGCTTAGAGTGTGTTAGCATTTATTAAGAGGGGTTTTGAGTTTAAGAGCCGTGGGGTTATGCTGCAACTGTACAGGACCTTGGTGAGACCATATTTGGAATATTGTGTGCAGTTCTGGTCAGCTCACTATAAGAAGGATGTGGAAGCATTGGAGAGAGCGCAGAGGAGATTTACCAGGATGCTGCCTGGTTTGGAGGATAGGTCTTATGAGGAAAGGTTGAAGGAGCTGGGGCTTTTCTCTAGAGCGGAGGAGGATGAGAGGCAACTTAATAGAAGTTCATAAGATGATGAAGGGGATAGATAGAGTGGACGTTCAGAGACTATTTCCTTGGGTGGATGTAGCTGTTACTAGGGGGCATAACTATAAGGTTCATGGTGGGAGATATAGCAGGGATGTCCGAGGTAGGTTCTTAACTCAGAGAGTGGTTGGAGTGTGGAATGCACTGCCTACTGTGATAGTGGACACTTTAGGAACTTTCAAGCGGTTATTGGATAAGCACATGGAGCACATCAGAATGATAGGGAGCGGGATAGCTTGATCTTGGGGTTGGACATAGCTCGGTACAACATTGAGGGCCGAAGAGCCTGTACTGTGCTGTACTGTCGTATGCTCTAGGAGTACTGCGAATTTGATTCTATTATACATTTGTGGTATCTGGGAATTGCAGACTAAAGTCATCCCTAATTGCCCTTGAATGAGTCGTTGCTAAGCCATTTTAAGCCAGTTAAGAGTCAAAAAGGCAGGTGAATTTCCTTCCCTAAAGTGAACCAGATAAGTTTTTACAATAATTAATAGTTTCATGGTTATCATTGCTGAAGCTAGTTTCCAGTGGGCCAGACATTGAATACAGGAGTTGGAACATCTTTTTGAAGTTGTACAAGACATTGGTGAGGCCACATTTGGAGTACTTTGTACAGTTCTGGTCACCCTATTACAGAAAGGATATTACTAAACTAGAAAGAATGCAGATAAGATCTACTAAGATTCCACGGGACTTGATGGTTTGAGTTATAAGAAGAGGCTGGATAGACTGGGACTTTTTTCCCTGAAGCATAAGAGACTTATGGATGATCTTGTGGAGGTCTATGAAATAATGAGGAGTGTAGATAAGGTAGATAGTTAACATCTTTCACCAAAGGTAGGGGAGTCTAAAACTATAGGACATAGATTTAAGGTGAGAGGAGAGAGATATAAAATGGTCCAGAGGGGCAACTTTTTCACACAGAGGGTAGCGATTGTCTGGAACGAGCTTCCAGAGGTAGTAGTAGAGGCAGGTACAATTTTATCTTCTAAAAAACATTTAGATGGTTACCTGGGTAAGATGGGTATAGAGGGATATTGGCCAAATGCGGTCAATTGGGACTAGCTTAACGGTACATTTGCTATTTTCCAATCCGGTAGGACCTTTCCATATTCTAGGGATTTTGGAAGATTAAAACCAATGCATGTATTATCCCAGCAGCCATCTCTTTTAGGACTCGAGGTTGAAGTCCATCAGGATCTGAAGACTTGTCTGCCTTTTTTCTAAAATCTTTACAGTACCCTTTCCCTGGTGATTGCAATTGTTTTTAGTTCTACTCTTCCTTTCACCTGATTCACAATTCTAAGATGTTACTTTGATCTTACATAGTGCAGACAAAAGCAACATATTTGTTCAGTTCATCCACTGTTTCCTTATTTTCTTTCATTAATTCTTCAGAATGCATCCTCCAGAAGACCAATGGTCTAATACCTATAGAAATTCTTATTATCTGTTTTTATATTTCTAGTCTGTTTTCTCTCATAATCTAATTTATCCCCCCTTATTAATCTTTTAGTCACTCTTTCCTGTTCTTTATATTATGTTCAATTTTCTGATCTGCCACTCATCTTTGTAGAATTATACACTTTTTATTTCAGTTTGATACTACCTGTAAATTCTTTAGTTAGCCATGAATGGTGCATCTTTCCCTTGGAGTCTTTCTTTCTCTTTGGAATGTATCTTTTCTGAGATATCTCCTTCAATTGGGCAGCATGGTGGCACAGTGGTTAGCATTGCTGCTTCACAGTGCCAGGGACCCACGTTCAATTTCGGCCTCGGTTCACTGTCCATGTGGAGTTTGCACATTTTTCCCGTGTCTGTGTGGGTTTCCTCCGAGTGCTTCAGTTTCCTCCCACAGTCCAAAGATGTGTGGGTTAGGTTGATTAGCCATGCTAAATTGACCCTAGTGTCAGAGGGATTAGCAGGGTAAATATGTGGGGTTATGGGAATAGAGCCTGGATGGGATTGTGATTAGTGCAGACTCGATGGGCCTCTTTCTGCACTGTAGGGATTCTATGACTGCCCTGAACAAGTTTCCTGGTTCACTTTAGTCAGCTCTGTCTTCATACCTTCATAATTGCCCTTATGTCAATTTAAAACACTAATCTTAGATTGACTCTTCCATTCCTCAATCTAAATGTAAAATTCAATTGTGCAATCTGTGAGGTCATTAATTACATAAAAACATAAGACGTGTGTAATACCAGATCTAGTATAGCCTGTACTCTGATTTTAGAACATGCTATTCTAACTGCATTCTGAAATGCCCTAGCAAGCCACCTTTTTCAAGGATAGTTAGGTTTGGATAACAAATGCTAGCCTTGCCAGCAAAGTCCATATTCCCTGCTAGAATAAAACAACATAACTGAATTCCAAAGGTGAGTTGAAAATGACTGCTGTTGATATCAAAGCAGCATTTGACTGAGTGTGACATCAAGGAGACCTGGCAAAATTGAAGTCAATGGGAATTGGAAAAAACTGTCTGCTCACAAAAAAGATAATTATAATTTTGGGAGGCTAATCATCTCAGCCCCATGTCATTACTGCAGAAGTTCCTTAGAGTAATGTCCTAAGCCCAACAATCTTCAGCTGTTAATGAATATTCTCCTCTCCATCATAAAATCAGAAGTTGGGATATTCACTGATGATTGCACAGTTCAGTGCCATTCACAGTTTCTCAAATATTTAAGCAGTCCATGCCCCCATACAACAAGACCTAGGCAACATTCTGGCTTGGGCTGATAAGTGGCAAGTGACCAAAGAAGTGCCAAGCAATTACTATAACCAATGAAAGAAAGAATCTAACAATTTCATCCTGACATTCAATGACATTAACGTCATTGAATTCGCCATGATGTTGACCAAGAATTTAACTGGTGGACCAGTCATATAAATACTGTGACTGCAAGAGGAGGGTAAGAAGCTGGAAATCCTGTAACTCCTCTTCCAACTCTCCAAAGCCTGCGCATCATCTACAAGGCAAAATTCAGAAGAGTGAAGGAATAGTCCCCAGTTGCCTTTGAGTGCAGCCCTAACAACATTCAAGAAGCTCTACAAAGTAGCCCACTTGATCAGCATCCCAACACCTGAAGTACACATCTTCTCCCAATTCGCCAAGGCTCCTTCAACAGCACCTAAACATGCAACCATCTACTTTAGCTCGAAGGACAGGGCAGCAGATGCGTGGGAACATTGCTGCCTACCAGTTCCCCTCCAACCCACACACCATGCCGATTTGAGACATAGTGCCATTCCTTTACTGTTATTGGGTCAGAATCCTGAAACAACTTCTCTAACAGAACTATGATGTTCTTACACCCATGTGAATTGCAGTGATTTAAGAAGGTGGCTTACTTTCCAAAGGGCAGCTAAGGATGGGCAGTGCATGTTGGCCTTACCATCAAAAATCACATCCCATGAACAAACAAAAATAATGTACATTCATCACTTATGAACTGTTTCAATGCTCTCCTTGCAAGGCTGTAATCCTCTAGTTTCTGTAAATTTTTATTTTGTTCATCCATGACTTTGGTGCACACTCCATAGCGTCCTCCATCCTTTATGTTCCTCTCCTTGCCTTATAAGTTTTCTGTTCCTTAAATTCTTTCCCTTGTGTATGCCGTCATTCTTTTGTTCCAAACATGTGGGTTTTACAATTTAGAATTCTTTAAATGTTACCACCTCAACATTTCTCTCTCTCCATTCAAAAGACTCCACAATATCCATTCATTTCAGCAAGGACCACATAATTTTGTCTAATTTTCCCTTTAGCATGAGAACAAAGGAGCAGGGGTAGGCCATTTAGCCCCTCAAGCTTGCTCCACCATTCATTAAGTTCACGGTTGATCTGATTATTGTCTTAATCCCACTTTCCTGCCTATACTTCAGCTGCCTGTTTTCCATATCTATCTATGTTTGGAACATTCTTTGCACTAAATATACCATATAAATGAAAGTTGCTATTGATTCTGTGCTCAAAGAAACAGCTTGCTCAGTGAAAGAAAAAGCTTCTAAACTTCAAAAATTTGTTGGACTTGAGTATTAAGACAAGCAAAAGCAGGTTTAAAAATTGAGAGGTTATGTAAGAAATTGAGAGTACAATAGAGCTTTTGAAATATTTGCACAGTTCACAAAAGGTGATTCAAATGTTGGCCTATTTACAAATGATTATGGGAAGATAAAATTCAGGGCAAAATAATAACATTTATTGATTATTCTTTTCCATGCTGCTTTATGATGCAATATAGTGCAGAGTTTGTTCAAATCAAGCAGCAGATTTCTAGAAATAGCACATGTTAGACTGTATGCAGTCAGTGACCAGTTTGGTTGTAGATAATGTTTTTAAAACATATAATGTAAGAAAGAGGCTGAGCTAACCTTAGGGTTTGCCTCCTCATCCTGCCTCCATAACAAAACCACGGCCTAAGCCATGGTTCAGCAACCTCAAAGAAAAGAGGAAGAAGTACATGGAACTATGGAACAGCAAGTTTAGGGTTAGTATATTTGTTTAAAATTCTCCTTTTCCTTTTAAGTGAATGTTATGATCACTTGAAATTTACTTGATATTTTAGATTCTTCAGCTTTCTTGCCAGCATAACAGCTTGGGTATCCCTTCCTATTCTGACACACTAGTTTAGTTAATATGTGAAATGTCCCATGTATTCCAGAATTGCAAGTGGCATGAGCTCTTGTTTTAGCCTGGCCAGGGAATCATTCCAGAGTTGCAGGATTTACAGAAAGTTATACTCTAGTTTGGAATTTCACATTCCAATGTATCTAAAAGTTGTAGTTAATGTATTACTATCATGAAATGCAAAACACATTTTTGTCTTTGTGCACTGAAAATGTTTATTCTTCACACTGCATAACAATTTATACTGTTCCACACCTAACAGAGGATTCTTTTGATTTAGTCTTTTAGTAAGTTCACTTCAGTATTTATAAAATTGGAATAGTAAACTGGGCTATTGAAGGTTAATTAACCCAGTTTTGGTGCACAAAAACATGAGTAGTCAGAATTTCCTTGAGGCCACTGGTGCACTGCCATAGTTTCAGTTGGAGAAGCCCTGTGGAAATTAGCTAGCTACCCACAAATGTGATAAAATGTATATTTAGTTTTTTTTATGTTAACAAAAAATAATTTATGTCGATGAACTTATCTTTTGTTTTGAAGGAGATCTGATAGTATATATCTTTTTTATATGTTATAATCTCATATGTTTGACTAATCCTTTGTCTTCTTATTTAGAGAGAGAGGTTGTATGGAAGTGGACGGGGTTTATGTTTTGCTTACCAAAAGATGGCTACCAATCATCATGGAATTGCTGGCTGATTGACAGTTGTAAATCAAGTCCTGAACTCACTTGGAAGGTGCTTATATTCTGTTTAATATTTCTAAACATATCTACTGAACTTTTGGATCTTTATGGGAAGAACTCATCCAACTTTACTCAACAGCTGGAAGATTTTTTTTCAGTGATGAGGTTCATGATTAATTTCTTTTGATTCTAATTAATCAAGATGGTGAAGTACCACATTTGTAAAACAGCACTTTTGGTAGAGTTTGTGCACTTGAAATAAATTGCAAATGGGTTAACAAAGATTTTTTATGTAGCAAATGAAATACATAGAAAGAACAATATTGTAATTCTGGTTATCTCTATTGAGGGATATTTATTGAAACAATTACTGCAGAGACCCATTTCAAATTTTGGAGACAACAGGATATCCGAGGGCCATGCATAAAAAGAAAGAGTTTTTTTAAGATCATCCTATTTTAAACATTCTACTCCAGTATCAAGACAGCTTATCAAAGACATAAGTCTTCAATTGTGTTCTGTGTCTTTTACCTGCATTTTTAGTACCTAGGAGTGAAAATGTTGTATTATTTAGGTCATTCTCTTCTTTGATGTTATCCTATATCTACACGGTAGGATTATCCCAGTTACCTAATGAAAGAAATCTTAGGCACTATTCCTTCCTTATAAGAATTTAAGGAGTCATACAACTTTATCCTTCCTGTGCTATTGAGACTCTGCTTTCTGAATAGCTCAACTGTTTATCAGAAAAATCATTATGGCTTGAACTGTTGTTTTTAGCAACCAATCTTCTGGCTATTTTGAGATGTACAGTAGGAGAGACTGGGCAGATTCCACACTTCCATATCATAAAATCCTTCTACATCCTTTGCATGTAATATGGTTTAGCTGAGGTTGTAACTTGAAGATTGGAGCTGTATATAACGACTATATAGCACTGAACTAAATAACAGGTCACACTGACGAGGTCAAACAATGATGAAAGCTACTACAGGTAGAGATTTTACAATGTAGCCTCCTTAACCTTTGCCCTCTGCCCCTGAACTCATGAGATTTACATCCTGCCAACTAGCAGAAGTGCATATAGACCTGGAAACCAGTTTTCTAATCCATGCTTCATAATGTGTACATAGCCCTTTGATTGATTGCACACCATATCAATGTAGAAGCACTTAGCTTTCTGATTATTCAGAGTTAATTGTGTGTTCAACTTCTGAGGATTTGTTGATAATAATCATTAAAACTCAGTCTGATTACTACTTTACTATCAAGTCAGATAGTGTTGTTACCTAAGCTCAGAATTCTCTAATTCTCATGGCTGACACCAGTGAAGCGATCCTTTTTCTATCAACAAGTTTACATTTCATAGATTGAAATACCTCATGTAGGTTAAGATCTCAAAGTATAAGGTATTTAGCATATGTGCAACTTTGATTGAAATTTGAAATGCCTACAAATGATTCATAAAATTATCATGGCTAGGAGAAGAGGTCTACTAGTAAACCATATTCCTCAGTCTTCGCCTAAATCAAAGGACTAAAAACAGGGGTCAACATGATGACTCTGGTGCTCTCTAGTGGGACCTTATGATTTCAGTTAATTAACTAGTTAATTAATTGTGTTCTGTTTTCTTGGCAAGTTCTCTGTAGTCTCCTATTGTGGAAATTGGCTTAAAATCCATCAATGTGCCACCGGAACTGGAACAAAAGCTTTAAAGTTTTCAATGGAGGGTTCGCTCATTTGGTTATGCTTTGGCCTGTCGAATAAATCCTGATGTATACCTTTGATTTTATTTTTCAGTCTGCTTCCTGAAGTGATTGATCCAATGTGAATCCATGAATAGTGGACCAAGATTAGGTTCATTGCATTTCTCTAACCCATCTCAACCCCAAAAATTGATAGAAACACTGAGAGTACCTTGGAGTAACAGACATTTACTTTGTATGTCGGGCTGCTTTCCCAAAATAATTATTTCATATATCCAGATGGTTTAAGTTTCGTCATTCAGCATTCTATAGATAATTAAATGATTCTTAGGTTCTTAGAACCATAGAAAATTACAGCTCAGAAACAGGTCCTTTGGCCCTTCTTGTCTGTGCCGAACCATTTTTTGCCTGGTCCCACTGACCTGCACTGGAACCATATCCCTCCACACCTCTCTCATCCATGACCCCGCATTTACCACTTTATCCGGCAGCTCATTCCACACTCTCACCACTCTCTGCGTGAAGAAGCCCCCACTAATATTCCCTTTAACTCTTCTCCTTTCACCCTTAACCCATGCCCTCTGTTTTTTTTGTCTCCACTAGCCTCAGTGGAAAAAGCCTGATTGCATTCACTCTATCTATACCCATCAAAATCTTACACACCTCTATCAAATCTCCCCTCATTCTTCTACGCTCCAGGGAATAAAGTCCTAACCTATTCAATCTCTCTCTGTAACTCAACTTCTCAAGTCCTGGCAACACCCTTGTGAACCTTCTCTGCACTCTTTCAATCTTATTTACATCCTTCCTGTAACTAGGTGACCAAAACTGTACACAATACTCTAAATTCGGCCTCACCAATGCCTTATATAATCTTACCATAACTTTTATACTCGATACTCCAATTTATAAAGGCCAATGTACCAAAAGCACTCTTTACGTCTTTATCCACCTGTGATGTCATTTTAGGGAATTCTGTACCTGTATTCCCAGATCCCTCTGCTCAATTGCACTCTTCAGAGTCCTACCATTTAGCCTGTACGTTCTACTTTGGTTTGTCCTTCCAAAGTGCAATACCTCACACTTGGCGTAAATTCCATTTGCCATTTTTCAGCCCATTTTTCTAGTTGGTCCAATTCCCTCTGCAAGCTTTGGAAACCTTCCTCACTGTCCACTACACCTCCAATCTTTGTACCATCAGCAAATTTGCTGATCCAATTTACCACATTATCATCCAGATCATTGATATAGATGACAAACAACAATGGACCCAACACCGAGCCCTGTGACACTCCACTAGTCACAGGCCGCCACTCAGAGAAGCAATCCTGCACAACCACTCTCTGGCTTCTTCCATTCAGCCAGTGTCTAATCCAATTTACAACCTCCCCATCTATACCTAGCGACTGAACCTTCCTAACTAACCTCCCATGAGGGACCTTGTCAAAGGCCTTGCTGAAATCCAGGTAGACAACATCCACCACCTTCCCTTTATCCACTTTCCTGGTGACCTCCTCGAAAAACTCTAATAGATTAGTCAAACATGACCTACCATGCACAAAGCCATGTTGACTCTCCCTAATAAGTCCCTGTCTATCCAAATATTTGTAGATCCTATCCCTTATCACACCTTCCAATAACTTGCCAACCACCAACGTCAAACTTACTGGCCTGTAATTTCCCGGATTTCTTTTGGAAACTTTTTTAAACAACGGAACAACATGAGCCACGCTCCAATCATCCGGCACCTCCCCTGTGAATATTGACATTTTAAATTTGTCTGCCAGGGCCCCTGCAAGTTCAACACCAGCCTCCCTCAAGGTCTGTGTGAATACCCTGTCCGGTCCTTGGGATTTATCCACTCTGATTTGCCTCAAGACAGCAGCACCTCCTCCTCTTTAATCTGTAAAGGTTCCATGACCTCCCTACCTGTTTGCCCAATTTCCGTAGTAAATACGGATGCAAAAAACCCATTTAGTATCTCCCCCATCTCTTTTGGTTCCATACACAGTCTACCACTCTGGTCTTCAAGAGGACCAATTTTATCCCTCACTATCCTTTTGCTCCTAACATACCTATAGAAGCTCTTTGGACCTTCCTTCACTGTCTGCCAAAGCAACCTCATGCTTTCTTTTAGCCCTCCTGATTTCCCTTTTAAGTAGCTTCTTGCATTTTTTATACTCCTCGAGCATCTGATCTGTTCCTTGCTACCTGTACATTTCATACAACTCTCTCTTCCTCTTAATCAGTGTTACAATCTTCCTTGAGAACAAAGGTTCCTTATCCCTATTTACTTTGCCTTTTATCCTGACAGGAACATACAAACTCTGCACTCTCAAAATTTCTCCTTTGAAGGCCTCCCACTTTCCATTTACATCCTTACCAGAGAACAGCCTGTGCCAATCCACACTTCCCAGATCCCTTCTCATTTCATTAAATTTGGCCTTTCTCCAGTTCATAACTTCAACCCGAGGACCAGATCTATCCTTATCCATGATCAGGTTGAAACTAATGGCATTATGATCACTGGATCCAAAGTGTTCCCTCACACTCACATCCATCACCTGCCCTAACTCATTTCCCAATAGAAGATCCAGTATCGCATCCTCTCTAGTTGGCAACTCTATATACTGATGTAGAAAATTCTCCTGAACACAATTAACAAACTCTACCCCATCTAAACCTTTAACAGTATGCAAGTCCCAATCTATATGTGGAAAATTAAAATCCCCTACTATCACAACTTTCTGTTTCTTGCAGTTGTCAACCATCTCTCTGCTGATTTGCTCCTCCAATTCTCGCTATTGGGTGGTCTATAATACAACCCTATTAATGTAGTCATACCCTTCCTGTTTCTCAGCTCCACCCACAGGGCCTCTGTAGACAAGCTCCCTAATCTATCCTGCCTGAGTACAGCTGTAACATTTTCCCTGACCAACAATGCCACCCCCCCACCTTTTATCCCTCTGCCTCTATCACGCCTGAAACATTGGAACCCTGGAACATTGAGCTGCCAGTCCTGCCCCTCCTGTAGCCAAGTTTCACTAATGGCTATAATGTCATATTTCCACATGTCAATCCACACCTTCAGCTCATCTGCCTTCCCCACAATATTCCTGGCATTGAAATAGACACACCTCAAAAGATTATTCCCACCACACTCAACTCTTCTATTTGTGATTTTGCTTGAACTAACCTGTCTTTTTACCCCCGCTCCGCTATCTGCTCTGGCACTCTGGTTCCCATCCCCCTGCAAATCTAGTTTAAATGCTCCCCAATAACACTAGCAAATCTCCCTACAAGTATATTGGTCCCCTTATAGTTTAGGTGTAACCCGTCTCTCTTGTACAGGTCCCACCTGCCCCAGAAGAGGTCCCAATGATCCAAGAATTGGAAACCCTGTCCCCTACACCTGTTCCTCAGCCACGTGTTCATCCACCCAAGCATCCTGGTCTTACCCTCACTGGCACGTGGTACAGGTAGCAATCCTGAGACTACTACCCTCGGGGTCCTGCTTTTTAACTTCCTTCCAAGCTCTCTATACTCTGTCTTTAGGACCTCCTCACTTTTCCTACCTACGTCATTAGTACCGATGTGTACCACGACATCTGGCTGATCACTTTCCCACTTTAGAACACTGTGCACGTGATCAGAGACATCCTTGACCTTGGCACCCGGGAGGCAACAAACCATGCGGGAGTCTCTGTTCCGACCACAGAACCTCCTGTTCATACCTCTGACCATCGAGTCCCCTCTCACTACCACTCTCCTCTTCTTCCTCCCACCATTTTGCACTGCAGAACCAGACTCAGTATCAGACTTCCGGCTGTCACAGCTTGTGCCAGGTAAAGCATTCCCCACAACACTATCCAATTCAGTATACCTGTTGTGGAGGGGTATGGCCACAGGGGAACCCTGCTCTGCCTGTCCTTTCACTTTTCCATTTCCTCTTCTTACAGTAACCCAATTTCCTGTGCTCTGCTGCTTAGGTGTAACTACCTCCCTAAAGCTACTGTCCATATACTTCCCATTCTCCCGAATTAGACAGAGGTCATCAAGCTCCTTCTCCAGTTCCCTAACACACTTTGCTAGCAGCTGCAGCTGGATGCATCTTTTGCAGGTGTTGTCGTCAGGGATGCCGGAGGTCTCCCAATCTCCCACATCCTGCAAGAGGAGCATTCCAACATCTTGCCTGGCATTTTTTTCTGGGGAAAAACAGAATAAACTTTAAAGGAGGAAAAAACTACTCTCGCTTCTGCTTGTTCCCGCTGAAGCCCGTCTTGAGCCAAAGCCCTTCAGCTTTCACTCTGCTCCCTCTCACTCCACTGCCCACTCTTACCTTCACTACTCTTTCCAAGTCCACATTTTGGTCAATCTTTTTTGTGAGGGAAAACATCATTGTTAGTCCTATTTAATTACCACTAACTAGTTTGGTCTTGTGGTTCCTGGAATAATAAATAAACAATTTGATGTAGACAGGCAATGGTTAGTATGTAAAGAAATACTACACCATCTACAATAGATTTACATTCCTCTAAAGTACAAACACCCAAGCAAAAGAAGTTAAATATTGCATTACTTTAAGGAAAATGACTTATTAATGCTAGGAAAAGTGATAAACCTGAGGACCGGGTGCAATTTAGAATGCAACAAAGGAGGAGCTAGAATCTGATTGAGACAGGGAAAATAGAATATGAATGCAAACTAGCGAGGCGCATAAAGACAAATCTTTTTAGGCATGTGACTAGAAAAAAATTAGCTATGACATATGAGGGCCTAATGACGTCGCTGGATTCCGGGGAAGTGCCGGAAGATTGGAAAGCGGCTAATGTTACACCATTGTTTAAGAAGGGTGCCAGGCAAAAGGCAGGGAATTATAGGCCGGTTAGTTTAACGTCTGTTGTAGGTAAAATGTTAGAATCCGTCATCAAGGAGGAAATAGCGAGGCATCTTGAGAGGAATTGCTTGATAGAGCAGACGCAGCACGGTTTCGTTAAAGGGAAGTCGTGTCTGACAAATTTACTGGAGTTCTATGAGCATGTGTCTAGGGCGGTGGATAGAGGAGAGCCGGTGGATATGGTCTTTCTGGATTTTCAGAAGGTGTTTGACAAGGTACCTCACAGGAGGTTATTGCAGAAGGTCAGGCGACAGGGAGTTGGGGGTAGGGTGTTAGCGTGGATAGAGGATTGGTTGTCAAATAGGAGGCAGAGAGTGGGGGTCAATGGGTGCTATTCGGATTGGCGGATGGTGACTAGTGGAGTGCCTCAGGGGTCGGTGCTGGGGCCTCAGCTATTTACCATTTATATAGATGATCTGGAGGAGGGAACCGAGTATAGGGTGTCGAAATTTGCTGATGACACCAAGATTGGAGGAAAGGCAAATTGTGCCGAGGGTGTGGAGAGTCTACAAAAGGATCTAGATAGGCTGGGCGAATGGGTCAGGAAATGGCAAATGGAATTTAATGTTGGCAAGTGTGAGGTGGTCCACTTTGGTAGGAATAATGGTAGGAAGGATTATCACTTACGTGGAGAAAAACTGCAGCAGGCGACGGTGCAGAGGGACCTTGGGGTCCTTGTGCATGAGTCGCAAAAACCCAGCTTGCAGGTGCAGCAGGTGATCAGGAAGGCGAATGGGATGCTGGCCTTCATAGCGAGGGGGATTGAATATAAAAGTAGGGAGGTCTTGCTGCGGCTGTATAGGGCATTGGTGAGGCCGCAGCTGGAGTACTGTGTGCAGTTTTGGGCGCCGTACTTACGCAAGGATATTTTGGCCTTGGAGGGAGTGCAGAGGAGGTTTACTAGGCTGATGCCGGAGTTGAGGGGGTTGAGCTATGAGGAGAGGCTGAATAAACTAGGCTTGTACTCGTTAGAGTTCAGAAGAATGAGGGGAGATCTCATTGAGACGTATAAGATGATGAATGGGATGGATAGGATAGAGGTGGAGAGACTCTTCCCGCTCAGAAAGGATAATAGGACTAGGGGACACAGCCTCAAGATAAAGGGCGGGCGGTTTAGAATGGAGTTGAGGAGGAACTTCTTCACTCAAAGGGTGGTGAATCTCTGGAATTCTCCGCCCGTTGAAGTGGTGGAGGCTACCTCGCTAAATATTTTTAAGACGCGGGTTGATGGGTTTTTGATAAGAGAGGGGATTAAGGGTTATGGGGAGAGGGCGGGAATGTGGAACTGAGCCACGACAGATCAGCCATGACCTTATTGAATGGCGGGGCAGGCTCGAAGGGCTAGATGGCCTACTCCTGCTCCTATTTCTTATGAAAGAGATTCTAGTGGAGATTAGAGAAATAGCAGGAAAATGAATCAGCTACGTTGTATCAGTCTTCATAGAAGAAGATACAGAAAATCACCCAGAAATGCTAGAAACCAAGGGACTTGTAAAACTTGGGGAACCAAAATAAGTTAGCATTAGTAAAGGGGTAGTATTTGAAAAGTTAGCTGGATTGAAGATTGGTAAGTCCCCTGGACCAGATGAACTTCATCTCTGAGTGTAGAAAGCGGTGAGTAGAGATATTGTGGATACATTGTGGTTATTTTTCAAAATTCTTTAGATTCTGGAATGAGTCCCGCAGACAAGAAATCATGAGAACATAACAAATAGGAGCAGGAGTAGGCCATCTAGCCCTTCAAGCCTGCCCCGCCATTCAGTAATATTATGGCTGATCTGAAATGGATCAGTTCCACTTACCCGCCTGCTCCCCATAACCCTTAATTCCCTTATCGATCAGAAATCTATCTACCTGTGACTTAAACATATTCAACGAGGTAGCCTCCACCACTTCAATGGGCAGAGAATTCCAGAGATTCACCACCCTCTGAGAGAAGAAGTTCCTCCTCAACTCTGTTCTAAACTGCCCGCCCCACCTTATTTTGAGGTTGTGCCCTCTAGTTCTGGTTTCCTTTCTAAGTTGAAAGAATCTGTCTACCTCTACCCTATCTAGCCCCTTCATTATTTTGTAAGTCTCTATAAGATCCCCCCTCAGCCTTCTAAACTCCAACAAGTACAGGCCCAATCTACTCAATCTCTCCTCATAAGCTAACCCCCTCATCTCCGGTGTCAGCCTGGTGAACCTTCTCTGTACTCCCTCCAAGGCCAATATATCGTTTCGCAAATAAGGGGACCAAAATTGCACACAGTACTGTAGTTGTGGCCTCACCGGTGCCTTGTACAGTTGCAGCAAGACATCGCAGTACAGGCCCTTTGGCCCTCGATGTTGCGCCGACCAACGGAACCAATCTAATGACCCTCTAACCTAAACTATCCATATGCCTATCCACTGACCATTTGAATGCCCTTAAAGTTGGCGAGTCCACAACTGCTGCAGGCAGGGCATTCCACGCCCTTACTACCCTCTCAGTAAAGAACCTACCTCTGACATCCGTCCTATAATTACCACCCCTCAATTTAAAGCTATGTCCCCTTGTGTTAGCCATCACCATCTGAGGAAAAAGGCTCTCACTGTCCACCCTATCTAACCCTCTGATCATCTTGTATGCCTCAATTAGGTCACCTCTTAACCTTCTTCTCTCTAACGAAAATAACCTCAAGTCCCTCAGCCTTTCCTCATAAGACTTTCCCACCATAACAGGCAACATCCTGGTAAACCTCCTCTGCACCCTTTCCAATGCCTCCACATCTTTCTTATAATGCGGCGACCAGAACTGTACACAATACTCCAAGTGCGGCCGCACCAGAGTTTCGTACAGTTGCAACGTGACCTCACGGCTGTGAAATTCAATCCCTCTACCAATAAAAGCTAACACACTGTACGCCTTCTTAACAACCTTATCAACCTGGGTGCCAACTTTCAGGGATCTATGCACACGTACACCGAGATCTCTTTGCTCGTTGACACTACCAAGAGTCCTTCCATTAGCCCTATATTCTGTACTCCTGTTACTCTTACCAAAGTGAATCACCTCACACTTTTCCGCATTAAACTCCATTTGCCACCTCTCAGCCCAGCTCTGCAGTTTATCTATGTCCCTCTGCAAACTGTAACATCCATCCTCACTGTCTACAACTCCTCCGACTTTGGTGTCATCAGCAAATTTACTAACCCATCCTTCTACACCCTCATCTAGGTCATTTATAAAAATGACAAACAGCAGTGGCCCCAAAACAGATCCCCAAGGTACACCACTTGTAACTGAACTCCAGGTTGAATATTTCCCATCAACCACCACCCTCTGTCTTCTATCAGCTAGCCAATTCCTGATCCAAACTGCTAAATCACCCTCAATCCCATGCATCTGCATTTTCTGCAGTAGCCTACCATGGGGAACTTTATCAAATGCTTTGCTAAAATCCATATACACCAAGTCAACTGCCTTACTCTTATTCACCTCTTTGGTCACCTTTTCAAAAAACTCAATAAGGTTTGTGAGGCATGACCTCCCTTCATAAAACCGTGTTGACTATCCCTAATCAATTTATTTCTCTCTAGATGATTATAAATCCTATCCCTTATAATTCTTTCCAAAACTTTGCCCACAACAGAAGTAAGGCTCACCGGGTCTATAATTCCCAGGCTGGTCTCTACTCCCCTTCCTGAACAAGGGGACAACATTTACTATCCAGACCTCCCTGCTTTTATATTCCATCCCCCTCGCGATAAAGGCCAACATTCAGTTCGCCTTCTTGATCACCTGCTGCACCTGCAGACTGAGTTTTTGCGATTCATGCACAAGGACCCCCAGGGTCCTTCTGCACAGTAGCATGCTGCAACTTTTCATCATTTAAATAATATTCCATCCTACTATTATTTCTTCCAAAGTGGATAACCTCACATTTGCCAACGATATACTCCATCTGCCAGGTCCTCGCCCACTCACTCAGCCTATCCAAATCTCTCTGCAGAATTTCCATGTCCTCCACGCAATTCGCTTTTCCACTCATCTTCGTGTCATCCGCAAACTTTGTTACCCTTCGCTCAGCCCCCTCCTCCAGATAATCTATGTACATGGTAAACAGTTGAGGCCCCAGCACCGATCCCTGCGGCACGCCACTCATCACCAACTGCCAACCAGAAAAGCACCCATTTATTCCAACTCTCTGCTTCCTGTTAGATAGCCAATCCTCAATCCACGCTAACACTTTACCCCCAACTCTGTGTACCCTAACCTTCTGCAGCAACCTTTTGTGAGGCACTTTATCGAACGCCTTCTGGAAATCTAAAAACACCACATCCACCGGTTCCCCTCTGTCTACCGCACTAGTCATATCTTCATAAAAATCTGCAAATGTAACCACTATTTAAGAAGGAATGGAGAGCTATGAACCTGTTAGTTTGACATCAGTAGCAGGGAAAATGTTAATAAAGGTTGTGAATTAGTTAACAGACAGAAAGTAGGGGGTAGGAATAAATGGATATCGCAGTACTAGATCCACAGCAATTCACAATCTATATAAAAAGTTTGGATGTGGGACCAATTGTAATATTTCCAGTCTTGCTGATGACACCAAAATGGGTGGGAATGTAAGTTACAAGGAGGTGTTATGACCACTACCAATGTTAATTGCTGAGCAAACAAAATCCCAGAGGGAAATTTGGCTTGATTTGAGTCTCAGAGTAAGGATGTCCTGCTGCAGTTACATAGAGCCGTGGTAAGACCTCACCTGGGGTATTGTGCTCAGTTTTGATCCCCTTATCTGAGGAAGTATGTACTTGCATTAGAAGATATGCAATGGAGGTTCACCATATTAATCCCTAGGATGGTGGGATTTTCTTATGAAGGGAGGTTGAGGAGACTGAATCTGTATACCCTAGAGTTTTGAAGAATGAGGGATGACCTCATTTGCAACTTTGAAAATTCCTACAGGAGTTAAAAGGTGGATATAGATAAAATGTTTTCCCTTGCCTTAAAACAAGGGACATAATCTCAGGATAAGGGATAAGCCTTTGAAGACTGTGATGAGGAGGAATTTCTTCACCCTTTGGAATTCTCTGCCCCAGAAGACTTTGGAAGCTCAATCATTGAGCATGTTCAAGATGAATATCAACAGTTTTCTGAAGACCAGTTACATCAAAGGATATGCAGATAGTAGTGGTATTGATGCAGATGATCAACCAAAAATGGTGGAGCAGGCTTGACAGGCTGAAGGACCTACTCCTGTTCCTATATTCTTATGTTTCTAATTTCCCAGATGTATCTTTTCAAACATGCTTTCAATCTTCCATAAGATCTCTGAGACAACGAAACAGGCTTGCACACTCCATTTTCTCTAATTAGTTCACACCTCAGAACAAAATATCAACCTTATGACTTTTCTGCTGACTCCACCAACACGTGAATGTCTCCTTTGTTTCTCAGTGACCAGAATTACATGTTACATTCAGGCTGTGGTCTGTCCAGAGCTCTATACTGTTTGATCATCATTCTTTTGACTTGAATTCTTTTGACTAATTCAAGATTCAGTGCTTGGGCCTCAGTTATTTATAATTTATATCAATTAGTCTGATGAATGGACCAAATACAATAGATCTACATTTGCTGATGATACAAAGTTAGGTGAGAATGTAAACTGTGCAGAGCATGTAAATAAGCTGTAAACAGATAGGTTATAATATGTGGATAAATTAAGTTCAAATTGAAAAGCAGAATATTTTTTAAATGGTGAAACACTAGGAAATGTTGGTATTCAGATATATCTGTGTGTTCTTGCACATAAATCACAGAAAGTTAATATGCAGATACAACAAACAATTTAAAAAAGCCTTTATTACATAGGGATTTGAATATCAGCGCAAAGAAGTCTTTGGAGCCTTGGCAAGACTATACCTAAAGTATTGGAAAGTATTGCAAATCAGAATAAAGGGTTTTCTATTCAGGACCGAAATTAAAAGAATTTCTTTCACCTAAGTAGCTGTAGATGCTCGTTTCATTCATTGAATATATTCAAGACAGATATTGATAGATTCTTGGATAGGGCTGTGATGGTCACTCCTACCAATGATGTCAAAGACAGATTTGTGATAAGATCAAGTAGGCTTTTCTCACTTTTTGGTTCCTTCACTCCTTGTCACAGACCCAGTCTAGCAGCATTGTTCTTTAGGACTTGACCAATTCAGTCAGTAATATTGCTACCATGAACTCTTGGTGATGGACATTGAAGTGCCTCAGCAGAATACATTCTGCTGTCCTTCTTTCAAGTGGTGTTCAACATGGAGGAATACTGATTCAGCAGCTAAAGGGAGAGGTGGTATGTGTAATGCATAGTATGTTGAGGTCTGGAGTATGAGCTGCCCCTTCAAGAGTAGGGATCAGGTGACTCCAAGACTATTAGGTTCCACCAGCGTGGGACCCTGTGGGCAGTCTTAAACATGACTATGATGTGTGGACACCTTCAGTAAACAGCTCCCAGTATTGAAGTATCTCAGACTATCTCATGATTCGTTATGCCCTTAGTCCACAGGGGCATGCATAATAACTTGATGAGGCAGTGTCACGTCCTATGCATTCCACTGGCATTCATTCTGGCAACGGGGGAGGAGATAGAACATTGCTCTGGCGCTGGAAAAAGAAACACAGCATGGCAACTTGCAAAGTATGGTTAGGAGTGCTCTGACCACATTTCTTTAGTGCAAACAGTCTATTCAAGGGGAGGTAGGACTGGCCTGGGAGCGTGCAGGAAATGGGGACTTGGGCTGCAGGCTGCTATTGGCGACAGCAGAATGAAGTTTTAAGACGAGACTCATGGAAGTGGCCGTCGAGGGAAATTGAGCTGTGGGTGGCTTAGGCCTACGTGCAGGAAAACTCCTGCCAGCAGAAAAACTTCTGCCAGCAGAGAAACACAATGGTGGCCAGATTCAGTGCCATAGGGAGCTTTGATAAAGAGACAGAGAGCTGGATACCTTATGAAGAGAGCTTTCTGGCAGTAAATTACATGGCTGAGAACTTGATATTACTGATTTTCATAAGCACAATAGGGAGCATGATCTTCAATGTTCTGAGGAGTCTGGTACAACAGGACAAACTGACTGAGAAGACTTGCCAAGAATTGTGTGATGTAACCAAGGCTTATTTCGTTCCAACCCCATTTATAATTGCTGACATTTTTGATTATAACAAGCGAGACCAACTCGAAGGAAGCCCATTGCGCAATTTATGGCAGCTCTGAAAAGACTGGCTGAGCCCTGCAAGTTTGGAAAAATACTGCAGGCTACTTTACAGGACTGGCTCATATGTGGCCTCTGGCATGAAGCCATTCAGCAGAAGTTATTGACTAAAAATAATTTACAGTTTAAGTCTGCGTTAGAGATTGCAACTTCCATGGAATTAGCCACCAGAGAATTTGATTTGATTTATTAATGTCACATTTATTCATATACAGTGAAAAGTATTGTTTTTTGCGTGTTATACAGACAAAGCATACCATACATAAAGAAGGAAAGGAGAGAGTGCAGAATGTAGTGTTACAATCATGACTACGATGTAGAGAAAGATCAACTTAATACGCAGTAGGTCCAATCAAAAGTCTGATAGCAACAGGGAAAAAGCTGTTCTTGAGTCGATTGGTACATGTCCTCAGACTTTTGTATCTTTTTACTGATGGAAGAAGGTGGAAGAGAGTATGTCTGTGAGTGCATGGGGTCGTTGATTATGCTGGCTGCTTTTCCAAGGCAGCAAGAAGTGTAGATAGAGTCAATGGATGGGAGGCTGGTTTGCATGATGGACTGGGCTTTATTCACAACCCTTTGTAGTTTTTTGCTGTTTTGGATAGAGCAGGAGCCATACCAATCTGTGATTCAACCAGAAAGAATGCATCTGTAAAAGTTGGTATGTTTTGTAGCAGAAATGCTAAATTTCCTTAACCTCCTGAGAAAGTGGAGGCATTGATGGGCTTTCTTAACTATAGCATCGGCATGGAGGGACCAGGACAGATTATTGGTGAGCTAGAAACTTGAAGGTCACGACCATTTCCACTTCATCCCCTTTGCTGTAGACAGGGGCATGTCCTCCACTATGCTTCCTGAAGCCAATGACTATCTCCTTCATTTTGTTGACTATGAGGGAGAGATTATTGTCATTGCATCAGTTTATCAGACTCTCTGTCTGTTTCCTGTCTCACCATTGTTTAAGATCCAACCCACTATGGTGGTGTCACCAGCAAACTTCAAAATCAAGTTGGAGGGAATTGGGCCACACAATCATAGGTGTATAAGGAGTATAATAAGGGGCTGAGGACACAGTCTTGTGGGGCAATGGTGTTGAGCATGATTGTGGATGTTGCCTATCCTTACCGATTGCAGTTTGTGGGTTAGGAAATCTAGGATCCAGTCACAGAGGGAGGAGCCAATGGATTTAGAGATGAGTTTCTTTAGGAATAATAGTGTTGAAGGCTGAGGTTTAGTGAATAAATAGGAGTCTGACATAGGTATCTTTGTTGTCTGGGTGTTCCAGAATTGAGTGTGGGGCTAGGGAGATGGTATCTGCTGTGAATCTGTTGTAGCAGTAGGCAAACTGTAGTGGATCCAGACAATTTGGGAGGCTGACATTGATTTGTGCCATGACTGATTTTCAAAGCACTTCAAAATGTTGGATGTCAGAGCCACCGGACGATAGCATTAACACTCTGGGAGTGTTAGCGCCTAGCTATACAAGTTAGCGGAAGCCCCGCAGATTTCAGCGCTGCAAGTAGAATGCCACTGATGGGGCAAGACAGGCCACAAAGAATTGAGAGGCCTAGTGTTGCAAGTGCAAGCGTGTGCATCACATTGCCAGAATTGCTGGGTGCACCTAAATCCAGAGAGAAAGGAAGAAAAAGTCCATGTCCTCAGCCCTGGAGAGGATAGGGAATCAGCTGGCTCTCCAGAGCAACAAGAACTCAGGCTAAGTATTCTATTGGTACAAGGTGAAGCTGATTGGTTCTGGTTTCTCCTTATGTTCAAGGGAAAACTGTGAAAATGGAAGTGGACACAGGACAACTGTGTCTTTGACTCCCAAAGCAGTACACCAGGAGAAATCAAAAGCCCTGCCTTTGAAACTGCTAAGATCAGCTTATGAACATACACCGAGCAAGTGGATCCCCTCAAGGGTTATGTACTGGTGAAGGTACAGTTGAGTGACCAATATGCAGAATTTTCACTATCCATGATGAAAGGCGACTACTCTGCATTATTCGGACTGCTCCTGGTTACAGAAATTGAAACTGAACTGCGGCATGGTAAATAGGCTGGCGGACCCGAATGTGATAAAAGACATGTTAGAAAAATATGAGGAGGTCTTCCAAGGAACCCTGCAAAAGATTAATGGTGTCGAGGTTAAATTATAGTTGAAGCTGGAGGCTTGTCCAAGGAGATTGAAGGCATGTCCAGTACTGCATGCCATTCGGCCTAAGATGGAGGCTGAATTGGAATGGTTGATGGATTAGGAGGTGTTGGAACCAGTGACGACTAATGAACGGACCATCCCAATTGTTCTGGTTGTAAAATCAGATGGTTCAATGAGAATCTGTGGTGATTTTAAAGTGACTGTAAAGTCAGCCCTTTGTGCAGACCATTACTTACTTCCTGTCATAGAGGCCATATTTAGCGGCCCGGCAGGAGGAAAGAAATTCTCCAAGATGGACCTACCTCAGGCCTATCTGCAGATGAGGGGAATGAAGGGTTCACAATCGCTGCTAAAAATAGTCACACACACAAGGGCCTGTTCTGGTATAAGTGGCTTCCCTTTGGCATCATGTCAGTTCCAGCCCTGTTCCAGAGGGTCATGGGCCAAATCTTGAGTGAATTGACAGGAGTGGAGTGTTACCTGGACGATATGTTAGTCATAGGTTCAACAGAGGAAGAGCATTTGAGGAACTTGGAGAAAACCTTAAAGAGCTTGTAGGAGCACAAGCTACAAGTCAAGAGAGAAATGTAAGTTCTTCATGGACTCCTTTGAATGTCTGGGTCATGTAATTGATTGTGATGGGTTATGAAAGATACACCATCATGAAGGCCCCAAGCCCAGACAATATGTCCCAGTTGGGGTTATTTTTGGGACTTACAAATTACTTTGGTAAGTTCTTTCTGATTCTGGTGATGGTGTTGAAACTGGTACATCAGTTGCTGGGGAAACGACAGCCATGGAAGTAAACAAAAGAATGTGAGGAGGCCTAACTGGTGGTAAAGCAGGCTTTGAAGAGATTGGAAGTGCAAGTTCACTTCCACTCTAAGTTACCACTGCAGCTGGCATGCAGTGCCTCGCCCTATGGGGTTAGAGCTGTTCTGTATCACATTTTGCCAAACAGGAAGGAAAGACCCATAGCATTCATTTCTAGATCATTGATGAAAGCTGAGGAAAAGAATGCTTGGGTGGAAAAAGAAGGCTTGGGCATTGTCTTTGGTGTCAAGAAATTTTATCATTTGAATTATGGTAGGCATTTCATGCTTCTAACAGACCATAGGCTATTGATGTCCATCTTAAGACCATACACTGAGATATCGTACATGACAGCAACTCAATTACAAAGGTGGACATAGATATTATCAGCCTACTCATATGGATCCAGTACTATCAGTCAGAGAAACACAGAAATGTGGATGCTCTGTCAAGGCTACCTTTACCTGGAGATAAAGATGGAATCTGAAAATAATGTATTTCACACAGGAGGATAAAGTTCTGGTGACTGCTAACTGAGAGACTGAGTAGACTGGGACTATATTCATTGGAATTCAGAAGGAGGGGAAATCTTATAGAAACATATAAGGTTATGAAGCAAATAGATAAAATAGAAGCAGGGAGGTTGTTTCCACACACAGGTGAAACTAGAACTAGGGAGCATAGCCTCAAAATAAGCTGAGTTTGGACTGAGTTGAGCAGGAACTTCTTCACCGAAAGGGTTGTGAATCTGTGGAACTCCCTGCCCAGTGAAGCAGTTGAGGCTACCTCATTTAATGTTTTTTAAGGCAAGGATAGATAAAATTTTGAACAGCAAAGGAATTAAGGGTTATGGTGAACTGAGTGGAACTGAGTCCATGAAAAGATCAGCCACGATCGTATTGGATGGCAATGCAGGAGCGAGGGGCCAGATGACTCACTCCTACTCCTAGTTCCTATGTTCTTAACCATCGGAATGCCATCCTGAATGATCTGATCATGAGCCAAGTAGCGGTTCTTGTCTTAAGAAGGAAGTCAAGTAGTGGAAACTAGTCAGAGTTGTATATGTCCCAAAATGGGAGTTGCCCATATTGGATGGATGTTTATTATAGGGCGTGAGAGTATTTTTCCCCATCCTTAAGAGGAAAGATGCTAGAAGAGGTGCATCAAGGACACCCTCGGATGGTGTAAGTTAAAGAAATAGCAAGAATTTGGTGGTTAAATGTTGATTGAAGAAAACTGAAGAAAAAGAAGATTTGTGTGAATCCTGCACTTTGGTATGGAGGGTGCACTGCTATTGTCACTTCTTTATCCGTGGGAATGGTTCCAATTGCTGTGGCAGCAAATCCACATTTACTTTGCTGGGCCAGTAGAAGTGCAGATGCTCTGAGAGATAGTGGCCAGATGTCGTGGCTATGAAGTCCACGTCGGTGGAGTCAACGCTTGACAAACTCAGTGAAGTGTTTGCTAGATTTGATAATCTGGGACAAGTGGTCAGTGACCACTTATGGCTATAGAAACCTGTCACCATAGGCAGAATTCTAACCTCTGAGGAGGAGGAAGAAGCCCCTGGCCATTTGGAAAATTCCTAAACAGACAAGGTTGGGGAGGCCACCAATGGCAGAGTATCTGGGAGACATGGCCATGTAGCCAGGGTTGAGTCTGTGCAGGAGAGGATCATGGCCAGATGGATCTTTGTGCAAAATAGATTCTCAGAATGTGCTCTGATATCACAATTGCCACCAGCTAGTTCCTGCTGCCATACTTCCACCTAAAGAACCTTGTACATTGGCTCCACAATTCCTCAAGGGACTGTCCATTTCCAACAAGGGAGACAATAAACACCAATGAGTTGGACATAGTCATGGCCAAATGGCTCGAATCCTCACCATCATAACCATGGTCCTCATCATATTGCAAACAAACTAGGTCATAAGTCATTCACAACCTCATATGAACACTGATAGCTGTAAATGAGGGGGCACATGCTGCCAAATTGTCCATAATCAAACGATGTCCATAATGCTGAAAGTCAGAATGCAAGCTCTATAAACCTAATAGGATTGTGTGTTGTCACATCCAATCTGATAAGGCACCTCAGGCTCTGGACTGAGGAGCAAAAATCTAGGCCACAGAATATCAAAACACACATTCATGCACTTCAGAGGATGAGTCATATCAATCTTCTCAGAAGCTTTTCAGGGACAGTTTTCCTGGGTCATTGAAAGTGGGAACCGAGAAAATAAGGGAAAACAACTTGGGCCAGTAATCCTCCACATTTCCCAGAAAGAGATGCCAATAAGTGGGGAATCCACGTGACTGAAAAATGCCATTAGTACATTTTATGAGCGCAGTGGTTCCTTTCAGTGGTGCACATTTCACATGACATGTTAACAATGCAGCAAGGTAAAGAAGGCGAGTGCCTTGTGGACAGTTATTGAGAATGCAACCCACCATTATTGCAGCATTTAAGGGGCAAAACCAGCATTCAGTGTTCCAGCCATAGTGTACAGCTAGTGTTGATAGAATATTCTCCTTGAAACAAGTATGTTAGATAGTTTGCAACAAGCAAAATTTGCCTTCATTCCATTGAGGCCAATTTCAGAACTACTTGACATGATTGGCCTTTCAGAAATGGGTCCACATATCTGTGACTTGCTGGCCTACTTCTGTCTTCCTCTGAAAAGAGCATCTGCCTCGAGACAGTTCACCATGACCTTAAATGCCACACCTATGAATAACAGGCCAGTCTTCCCTTTTTGGCTGGCATCTTTCTCCTTTAAATTTGATATCCACAGCGCACAATTCCAGCACAATGCATTCTGCCAGTTAATTAATCAGCCGTCATTCAAGCTTCTAGCTGATCTGCCTGCGTGATGTCTCTGTTACATAAGCATTGATGCTGTTTATCGCAAGAGAGCTGAATACATTTTATTTTCTCTTGCCAGAGAGAAGCAGACAGAGCAAGTACACAACTTTGTGAGAATTGTAGAATTTCTCATGACGCAGCATGTCATTAACTGCACATAAGCTACTTTCCGACTGCATATCAACTCTGAAGTGTACCACAACTGAAAGGGATTCTACTCGGTCAATTTGGAGCTAGTGTCTGACCATATTAAGCCTATCATGCAGCCAATGTCCAGTACTCTGGCAACTCTTAAGCTATGATGTGGAGATACCAGCATTGGACTGGGGTAAGCACAGTAAGAAGTCTCACAACACCAGGTTAAAGTCCAACAGGTTTATTTGGCAGCACTAGTTTTCGGAGTCTCAAACTCCTTCATCAGACTCCGAAAGCTAATGCTGCCAAATAAATCTGTTGGACTTTAATCTGGTGTTGTGAGACTTACAACTGTTAAGCTGTCATTTGGCAGTTCACTGTGCCATCTGCATTTGAGTCACAGTGACAAATCAAAAGGTAGCTATTGGGTAACAAGGATTATCTTTTTATGACATGACTCATGATTCCAGTTTGCAACCTACACACATGGCGATGTTATGCATATGATGTGAGTTATGCTGCTGTGGAATGCAACAGACAACATAATTGAGGATGCTGAAACGACAATTTTTGTTGTCTGTACTATTCTGCAGTACTTGGCAGAGTATGTATTGAGATTCATGATGGTTTGCTGTACGCTGCACAATGTTGCTATTATGAGGTCACAACCCTTGCTATTAGCTTGGGAGAAGGATGAGGAAGACAGGAGGCAACTCTTTCTTTGCTAGGCTATCTGTCATTTATTCATCAGATTCCATTACCACTGAAGGTAATCCCAGTCTCCCATTCATCACTAGTCATTCACTTGACCTACCCTCTGTTACTGACCATCACAGCTTTTGCTTCGTCACAATGCAAAAAACAGAAGTCCACACAAAATGAAGAATCCAAATCAAATTTGTAAATGGAACCATGCTATATTGCAATCAAACATCCATTGATCAGCCTTATGCATTCCCTTATGTCTGTCTTACCGGTGTCTTTGCCTGTCCTAATGCTGCTACATACTGTTAGCGCAGTGGCTGCGACATGGCTGGTGGAAGGCTGCTGGATTCCATTGGGGAAATTATAGCATACCTTGCATGATGACTTTGAGCAGCTCTGGCTCTAGAAGGCCCAGCTTCGGACTGCACAGCATGGGTGGCATTGGTCTGGGTTGGTTGCCTGACATGTGCATTGCATTATAGAAGTATGCTCTCTCAGTGAACCATCTAGTTCATTGTGGCTTCTGCTTGAGTGACAATGGGAATTAAGACATCGGCTATCACATGCTGGGACATAGTTGGATCTACAATTGTACTACAGGAGTTGGCCATCATTTCAATTAAAGGAATAAGCTCCAAGCTCTGCACAAAACCTTGTGCAAAGCTGGTGGTGGATTCTTCCTTGCTCTTTGTAAAGTAAAATTTATTTATTAGTCACAAATAAGCTTGCATTAACACTGCAATGAAGTGACTGTGAAATTCCCCTAGTCACCACAGTCCGGTGCTTGTTCGGGTCAATGCACCTAACCAGCATGTCTTTCAGAATGTGAAAGGAAACCAGAGCACCCGGAGGAAACCCATGCAGACATGGGGAGAACATGCAGACTCCACACAGACAGTGACCCAAGCTGGGAATCGAACCCAGGTCCCTGGCACTGTGAAGCACCAGTGCTAATCACTGTGCTACCGTGCTGCCCATCCTTGATGTTGCTTGCATGCTTTCTGGAAATCCTGCCAATGGAAGGTCATGTCTCTCCAACTTGATTGAGTTTTTTGAAGAGGTGACAAAGATAATTGATGAGACAAGGACTGTAGATGTAATTTATATGGACTTTAATAAGGCATTTGACAAGGTCCCACATGGCAGACTGATACAAAAACTAAAATCGCATGGGATTCGGGGTGGGGCTGGCTAGTTGGATACAGAACTGGCTTGGTCATAGAAGACAGAGCATAGTGGTGGAAGGGTGTTTTTCAGAATGGAAATCTGTAGCTAGTGATGTTCCGTAGGGATCAGTGTTGGGACCTCTGTTGTTTGTAATATATATAAATAATCTGGAGGAAAATGTGGGCGGTCTGATTAGTGCATTTGTGGATGACACGAAGATTGGCAGAGTTGTTGACAGTGCTAAGGATTGTCAGAGGATACAACAGGATATAGACAGATTGGAGACTTGAGCACAGAAATGGCAGAT
Source organism: Carcharhinus amblyrhynchos (assembly GCF_965287045.1). Taxonomy (NCBI): domain Eukaryota; kingdom Metazoa; phylum Chordata; class Chondrichthyes; order Carcharhiniformes; family Carcharhinidae; genus Carcharhinus; species Carcharhinus amblyrhynchos. Next base: position 85,449,074 of record NC_137331.1, on the reverse strand, counting down.
GGAGTTTAGTCTTGACCAATGCAAGGTGATGCATTTTGGAGGATCAAGTTTAGGTATGAATTATACTGTAAATGGCAGAATCCTTGGGAAAATTAACATACAGAGGGATCTGGGCGTGCAGGTCCATAGTTCCCTAAAAGTGGCAACACAGATGGCCAAGGTGATTAAAAAGACATGGCATGCTTGCCTTCATCAGCCGGGGCATTGAGTGGAGGAGTTGGGAAATCATGTTGCAGCTATATAAAACTTTTGCATGCAGTTCTGATCACCACATTATCAGAAGCATGTGGAAGCTTTGGAGAGCTTGCAAAGAAGGTTCACCAGGATGTTGCCTGGTCTCGAGGGTGTTTGATATGAGGAGAGTTTGAATAAGTGAGGATTGTTTTCACTGTAAAGATGGAAGCTGAGGGGAATCTGATAGAGGTCTACAAAATTAGGAGAAGCATAGGCTGGATATTCAGAGGCTTTTTCCAAAGGTAGAAATGTCAACTACAACGGGGCACAGATTCAAGGTGAGAGGGAGAAGTTTAAGGGAGATATGCGGGGTGGGGGGGAAGTTTTTCATGAGATAGTGGCGGGCACCTGAAATGCACTGCAAAATGATGTGGTGGAAGCAACATTTAAGAGGCATCTGGATGGGTACATGAATAGGGAGGAAATAGCAGGACACATCCTGAGTAAGGGCAGAAGGGTTTTTTTCCTGTTAGGGTATCATGATAGCCACAGGCTTGGAGGGCCAAAGGGCCTGTTTCTGTGCTGTACTTTTCTTTGTTTCTCTTTGTTCTATGCACCAAACCGCTATTCTTCGTAACTATTAATCTTCCTTAGGAGGTCATCCTATGAATCTTCATCTGAACTTTCTGCAGCAGAATTCATTAGTGACAGCATCTGCACTATTCTTGACCCCTGTCTTGGCTGCAGGCCACTTGTGCCTGTGAATCACAATATGTAAACCTTATTTTGTGCATAATTTAGATGGTAGTTTCAATGCCTGAACTGGTAGTGATGAATATAAGAGTGAACGAAGGTTTCTCTTTTTCATAATTTTTTCCTGGTCTTCCTCCTCTTGCATCACTGTCAGGTTAGGTTGCAGTTCTTGGATATCTGGAAGGAGAAAGGTAGACTTGTGCTGTGGAGATTGATCAATAGCATAAGATGCATGCTTGCACAATTTGCAGCTTGCAAATCAATGGAGAGTGTGGGAAAAGGGAAGATGGGATGTGGGAAAGAGAATAGAGCATTGAGATGGTAATCGTCTTTGAAGGTTCTACCCTGTTGCTGTCCAAGGCTTCAAAGTTAATTGCTCCTATGTTGGCAGCTGCCTTGTCCTCCATTGGGCTAATGATAAGTGACCATGCAATGTACCCTGCCAATCCACAGGTGATTTGGTCCGCCTTGTTGTCCAACAAGGGGCATACACGCGGTGGGTCATGGGAGGGCTGCTCTTGGATGTTGTTTCGAGAGTTGCCTAGTGCTTCACGTTCTTAGCGTACGCTTAAACTGGACCATCTGACAGGCACCATGACAGCTCAGTGACTATCACTGTTTGCTGTGCAGATACATGGATTTAGGCCAGTGTCTGTGGTAATTTGCACATTCTCCCCATGCTTGCGTGGGTTTTCTCCGGGTGCCCTGGTTTCCTCCCACACCTCAAAAACGTGCTCTTAGGCTGACTGGCGTTAACAAAAATGTCCCTAAATTAGTCTTCCCTCAATCTTCCCCAATAGGCATAGACAAAGGCCATGGGTAGAAGAGGACACTCACAATGTTAAAATGGTGGCGTGGGCTCATTGGGCCGAAGGGCCTGTTTCCCGTGCTGTGTTGTTCTTTGTTCTTGTATATAGTTCCTGCTGCCTCCAGTTATGCACTAATTTGTCCTGCAAGAGAGCAATAGGTGTGACAGTAATGTCTCGCAATGTTTGGGTGATGTGTATGTCTTGGTTGAATAGCTTATAGCTGTGAAATGCAGGTTGGAGGCTTGCAGCAACGCTAATTGTGCAAGAATGAGATGAAGTTATGAATGTTGGGTATGAGTTGTGATTTATAGAGATTGTTGGTATGTAAGTGATGGATGTGTGGTGCATTGAGAATAATGTGCAGTTAGTAGTGCAGCGGGAAGCATATGGCATTTGAAGATGCACTCACTGTCTTCGACCACTCATGAGATAATTGAACTTTTTTCAGCACTGCGTTCAGGTCCTCAGGTTGTGAATCATTGACTCCTATAGTTGTCTGGCCTGGCCCCATTGTTTTCACAAAATTTGTCTGGAGAGCCTCCTAGTGCCCTGTGAATAGATCACATCTCTTCTCCTCTACACCTCCCCACTTAGGTCAACTGCCTTATTTAGTGCTGATTAGATGTAGCAATTAGGCAAATTGGTATGCCACATGAAGATGCCATACTGCCTATATTGGAAGCAAGATTTCAGTAATTTCCAATGTGATTCTTGTTACTTTGCAGCCACTATAAAATGTTGTCCCCATAATCTTATCTTTCACAGTGATTATTGGTTCCCTCAGTGGTGTGAGTAAATGCTACTCAACTTTACAGATGCGAAAGGCCATTATTTCTGATGAAGGGTCATCTAGACTTGAAACATTGACTCTATTCTTTCCCCATAGAAGCTGCCAGACCTGTTGAGATTTTCCAGCATTTTCTGTTTTCGTTTCAGATTCCAACATCCACAGTATTTTGCTACAATGCCACTCTTTCTATGTTTCTTTTCTGGAGTTTGATTATCTCAAACAGCAGTGAAGCTAAAATAATTAACTTCGGTGGCAGAACTTTGAGCAGCAACCTCAATCCAGCTGCACGTGACTGCTTCTTGAAAGCACATGCCTGAGGATCAGCTCAGAATTGTTGTGTACTCTTAAAAAATAATAAAGCTGCTGAGATTCACAGTCTTAGCTGGCATGTAAATGTCCTTGGGTAAGATAATAAAAGGCTGCCAACATTAACGTACTACTGTGAATTATTGCATTCAAATGATGAGGCAAGAAATGGGAAGAGAATTTTGAGGGGAAAAGATAATATAATTTCTAGATTCATGTGCTTATGATATGCTGCTTTGCAAAGCAAGTAACCTTTCTCCCCATCCATTTAAGGAACATCTGTTTAGTTCAAAACACCCAGGATGATCATTACCCAATCTTTTTTCATGAACTGATCTTAACTGATACATGGGCCAGAATTTTCTGACCATTCTTGCCAGCAGGATTTTCTAGTCCGGCTGACCAGAAACTCTGCCATAGGTTTCCCGATGATGAAGGGGGATGCATAGAGTGGGAAACTCTGTTGACAGCAGCAGGGTCAGAAGATCCTAGTGCCACAAAACATGCTGTGGGTGTGTGTGTGGAAAATCCCATCCATTATTTAGCATCAACTACCCTATCTAACTATATCATGTAACTCAGATTAAACATTCCATAAATTACATAGTGTGATGTCACAAAGGGCAGGAAGTTGGAGGGGCGGTATTTCTGATACTTGCTCCTCCATTTTCTAGATCGGCTCCATCCCTCATTCAACATGGTTGCCAAGTACAGCAAGGCCTCACACAAGAAAACTGCCAGCAATTCCAGAAGGAACTGATGATCTTCTACCGAGGAGCATTTCCACAACAATTTTGGAGAGGATGTTCAGCTGCAAACGTTTAGATAGACTATATAAGTAGTTCACCGAGTGTAGTAAAGAGAGCAAACTTTAGGATGAAAGCAAGGAGGGCATTGGATTCCGATGTGGATTACTTGCTGTGTGCAATTTGTCATGATTATGATCAGGACTGGACAACATGCCTGCTTTGGAACCTGATTACAGATTGTATGAGAACCTGCCTCAATCAATTGAACCTTTTTCTGTTTATATGACCATGAGCCTGGCTACATGCCTTCATGTGTGTTAATCACTGAATTAGTTACTGATTTGATTTGGTCTTCTGGTAGCCTATTTTATGACTCTAAACACCACCTATATTGTCACCTGATCTCTTGCAATATCACAACAGTAAAATGCAGTATTGTACCTGAAGCCTTTATATACTCGGGTTTGTTATTGGTTTCTGCTGGATTTTAATATCAACCAGCAACTAAAAAAAAAGACATCTCCTAAGCCTTCATTTCCAGAATGACACCCACTGCTAGTTGCATATTGCGAATCATCCTGTGTCAATTAATAATCTATATTATATGCATCATATCTATCATGTTGAGCTAATAGAGTTAATAATAGAATGTATCTACTTCTGCTGCCAGTAGCAGATACTGGAGACAAAAGCAAAATATTCCAGATGCAGAAAGTCTAAAATAAAAACAGAAATGTTGGAAATATACTGCAGGTCAGGCAGCATTTTAGTGGAGAAAATGACAGAGATAACATTTCAGGTTGACTAGAGGACATTACTTGACTTCCATCAGATAGGTTAGTTAAAATCACTCCTTTTATATTGAATAGACTTTTGAAATACCATTCTGTTTAGCTTGGAATTGAAGATTATCAAAATTTTTACAAACAGAAAGGGCTGAATTTTCTGTGAAGCAATATGATCATTAGCTCCATCTCATTGAAACTTAAGAGAAATCTTATCCAAGTGAACAAATAAACATATGCATTCTTTAAATTTTTGGTTCAATGAATTAGGTAGAGCCCCACATAAATTCACATTGCAAAAATAATGAGTTGAATTTAGAGGTGTTGGAGAGCTCACTCTGCTGGAAGAAAAGTCAACATGGCTAGAGCAAGCTCACCCTGCAGCCACAAAGTGCTAGGTGCATACTAAATCGATTGTGAGACTTGCCCCCTTCAGCGGGACAAAGTCCCACCCTAGCAATTGGCCAGCAGCAACAGCTGTCTTGGCAGCACCAGAGCTCAGCTATGGGCACTACTAAGACTGTAGGAAGAAGGACTAAGAAGATCATGGCTGCTCCAAAAAGGTAAGTCTTGTGTGTTTTAGGGCAGGGAAGTATCTGAGAGCATAGAGAGGGGAGAGAGGAGCTGGGTAGCCGTGTTTTACAGAGTGAGGAAGAAAGGGGGTAATATATTTAGGGGGGTGTCCCCAATGAATGCAAGGCATCCCTCTCTAAGGAGGTGCCATTCCCTTCCTTCCCGGCTTTATTCATTTAGGCTTTAAAAAATGGCTTGCTCATGCCAACCATAATTGGAATGGACAGTGTATTTTTCAGGTCAAGAAGCTTGTCAACAATCCTATTTGACATTTAATTATTTCTTTATGTGTTCTGCTGATTTTGACCCCACCCCACACACCACAAAGCATATTAACAGCATCACCTTGGGATGAGCAGAAAGGTAGTGGCCTAGCCACTCAATTTATTTTACATGCCTCCACAAAGAAAATATGCCTATTGAGGGCACATAAAATCAAGCCCCTAGAGTTTATACAGAACACAGGTAGAATAATCATTTGTTTCAGTAAGTTATTTTTTAAATGGACTGTCATCATGATTTCTCTTGATGGCTAATTTCTTTTAGTTGACAGCTATGATAAATATTTTAACATGGAGTGCAACTTGTAACACAAGGGTATCTAGCGTAGCAAGGGTTAATGTGGGACAGAGAAACAGTGATGTAAAGAGACACATGATCTGAGATCATCAGGCAGGGACAGGACTGAGACCTGTGTAGAAGCAAACATGGATTAGCTCATAGCTTGGAATATACCCTGTATATAATTTAATAATATGTTCTCAATAAACATTTAATGTTCAACCATACATGACTCAGAAGCTCTTCATGAGAACTAAACATATAGCGTACAAGATGATGTAGCTAATAGAAAACCCAGAACGTCAAGAAAAGCGAGAAGTCCAAAAGCTGTAAAATTAATGAAGTCGCTTTCTGACTGAAAACACCTGAATTAAAAACACAGGGAGAGATCACTTAAAAAAAATCCATTGCAGAATTGGAAGCAGGAAGGCAAAAGAGAAAGCGCCATTGTGTAGCTAAGAATTCCACAAGATTTTGTAGAGGTCCATTGTGAATGCCCAGTGTATAGATTCAAAGGGATGATCAAAAAATTCCATTTCTAAGCCAGGATTAATTTAAGAAGTTTCAGTGCTGTAAAAAAAATCAGTCGCCTGTTGCTAAAAACACCATGACCAGTCTGGATTCAGAATCGGTACCATACCGCATAGCAGCTAAGCTCATGGTAAGGAAAATGACAGTGCAAGATTTACAAAACTCAACCAAAACCTATTAACTTGATCATAAAATACCCAACGCTCCTCCGCTATCACTGGAAAGGCCCCAACGTGTTGTTTTAACAAACTGTTGCAAAAAAATCTCAAAAATGTTGAGACCACAGATGCCTGCCAAAATGCAAAAGCCTGAGAAGATAGTTTGTGACAACGGTGATCTTAAGTCAGAAGGAACAGAATTGTTGTCAAGAGTGGTTGACCATGCCTTTTCAGACATATTACAGGCCAAGATTGGACTCAGAGCCATCCAAATAGACAGCCTGAAATCCGCTAACAGCATCAATCTATTTTACATGACGAAAGCAAGCATAGTACAGAACAACTCCAACTGTTCAGCCAGTAAACAACAGAGGGACACGGATATCTCATATCTGCAACCTGCTCCAAATATAAGTCTGAGTACAGAAGCCCATGTTTACCAGGGTGATTCCCACACCCTGCTCCCTGATTGGTTTCTCGGGTCAAGTGACCCTTTCCGGATTGATCCTTAAAGGGACAATCACCATATCCCTTCCCCCTCTAAGTTCTTTTTATACAAATCAACACTCAATTTACATAATCCAAAATAATTAAACACTGAGTACATGAATATATTCAATTATAAATTAAGGCTGGAATCTTACCACCATTCATGTCGGTAGGATTTTTCCATGCATCCGCAATGAACGGAGATTTGACTGGCCGCCAAATTCTTCGAGTAGCGGGAATGTGGCATGAACAACAGTTAAGATCATGCCTTTAATTTTTCAGGAGTTTCCGAATTCTTGTTGGGTGCGTAACTGCTCTGGGGCGCTTCAACATGATTGCTGTTAGCAAAAACCACAATGACACATGTCTCTTCAGGAATAGGTAGTTCATTTAACGTTTCCATGAAGGCGTTCCACATCGTGTAGTTGATGGGGGGCTCTGATTTGCCCCTCCAAGATCCAAATGCCATATTTAAAGGCCAGCCAGCATACAATTTGCACACCAGGAAACAATATTTACCCAAGTGCAGCCCCGATATCCCCTGACAATACCCTGGCACCCCAGCACCCCATGGCACTGCCACACAACCCTTACCACCCCTCCTTCCTAGTTCTGCACTCACCTCAAGCTCTCCTTGGAGAACAGCTGACAAGGTGCGTGCCTTCTGAGAACGCTCGTATATTGTGCTGTTCTGACATCATGCTGATGTGGGCACACTATTTGATGTGGGGGCATGATTCCAACCTGTGAGCCCACTAATGTCATACAAATATATTAAACTGACGGGGGAGGAGGGGCGGGCAGGAGGGCGCGGAGGCGGCTTATGATGTTTTCAAACGGGAGCAGAGAGCAAAATACCAGCCTTTGTGTTACATTCTTTAAAGAAATGGTGAACACATTTCTGTATAGATTTTGGGAAACCTAATTTGTCAAAAGCCGTTGTGCTTCTGATTTTTAATGGATTTGACTAAGCTTGCTTGTGCTATCAATGCTTGTGTATACATATACCAACTTCCTTTCTGGTGAAAAGAAATCAAGTTTTTCATCATGGAACAGTTTTAATAAGCCGCAGCTAACTAACAAAACTTATGAGCACAGATGGGAAGAACATGGATATACGTAAGAAATAAAACATTAAAAAAAATTTGTGACTTTTTCCTTAAACATCCATCAACAACAGCAATAAGGCTGATTTGTTTTCAATATAATCAGTTTAGAACAAATTACAACACATGTTTTGAAATGCTCAATACAAAAATACACAAATATGCAATTACAATTATTGCTGAACAAAGCTAAAGGGTTTAAAATCGGTACATATGATTCATTATTTATGCCACACAAATCACTGCTGAAACCATTCAGATTTAAGTAGAATAATTTTAAGTCAGACTAGGAGAATGAAATATTCGCCTGGAATTTCCATGGGTATTCTTATTTACTGCAACAGTTGTTTGCAAGTTTTGGTTTTTTTGCCATTTTTCCAGAGGTTTGAACAATTTTTTGTGAAAATTATGGAAGTGTATAAGGTGAAACATGTTGATTTTTTTCTTTTTTTGCCTTGCACTGACACAAGCAATGTATCAATAGAAAACATTATTGAAATATGTCTACTCACTGTTGAAACTTTACATTTAAAAATATTTATTCACGGTTATCCTAATTGGTTATATCAGGTCATCTAACAGTCAATATGGTGGAACCTAATTATATAATGTTCAAGGAGAATTGTTGCGCCTACCCCCTAATCATTAACTAACAAGAAACATTTTTTTCTTTATTCATTTATGGGATGTGGGTGTTGTTGTCTAGGCTAGTATTTATTGCCCATCCCTAATTTCCCTTGAAAGAGTGCTGATGTGCCATCTTTTTGAACCACTGAGTCCATGAGTTATAGGAACACCTATAATGCTGTTAAAAAATGAGTTCCAGGATTTTGATCTGGCAACCATGAAGGAACTACATAATAATTCCAAGTCAGGCTGGGTTTGTGACTTGGAGAGGAACTTGCAGGTGGTGGCATTCTGATGCCTCTGCTACCCTTCCTTCTAACTGGTAGAGGCTATGGGTTTGGAAGGTATTGTTAAAGGAGCGTTGGTTAGTGTCTCCAGTGCATTTTGTAGGTGATACACACTGCTGTCACTCTGCTTTAGTGGTGAAGGAAGTGAATGTTTAAAGTAGTTAATGGGGTGCCAATCAAATGTCTGCTTTGTCCTGCATGGTGTCAAACTTTTTGAGTGTTGTTGAAGCTGCACTCATCCATTCAAGTGGAGAGCATTCCAACACACTCCTGACTTGTGCCTTGTTAATGGTGGACAGATTTTGGGAAGTGGTGAGTTACTCTCTGCAGAATTCCCAGCCCCTGATCTGTCTTGTAGCCATAGTATTTATAATGGTTGCTCTAGTTCAAGATCTGGTCAATGGAAACTCCAGCGTATTGATGGTGGGGTATTCAGAAATGGTTATGCAACTGAAAGTTAAAAGAAGGTCATTAGATTCTCTCTTGTTGGAGATGGTCATTGCTTGGCATTTGCGTGGCACAAATGTTACTTGCCATTTAGGTAAGGGGGGGGACAGTTTAGATCAGAGTTGAGTAGGAACTTCTTCACTCAAAGGGTGGTGAATCTCTGGAATTCTCTGCCCATTGAAGTGGTGGAGGCTACCTCGCTAAATATATTTAAGTCACAGGTAGATAGGTTTTTGATAGACAAGGGAATTAAGGGTTATGGGGAGAAAGCGGGATAGTGGAACTGATCCACTTCAGATCAGCCATGATCTTATTGAATGGTGGGGCAGGCTCGAAGGGCTAGATGGCCTACTCCTGCTCCTATTTCTTATGTTCTTATGTTCTTTATCAGCCCAAGCCTGAATATTAGAACATAGAACATAGAACATAGAACATTACAGCGCAGAACAGGCCCTTCGGCCCACGATGTTGCGCCGACCAGTTACAAAAACAATGACCCACTAGCCTATACCAATCCCTTTTCGTCCATAAACCTATCCAGAGATCTCTTAAACGCCCCCAAACTAGACGCATTTACAACTGCAGCAGGCAGGGCATTCCAATCCCTCACCACCCGCTGGGTAAAGAACCTACCCCTGACATCCGTCCTGTAGCTACCCCCCCTTAATTTAAAGCCATGCCCCCTCGTGCTAGCTTTCTCCATCCGAGGAAAAAGGCTATCACTATCCACCCTATCTAAACCTCTAATCATCTTATATGTTTCAATAAGATCCCCTCTTAGCCGCCTTCTTTCCAACGAAAACAACCCTAGATCCCTCAGTCTCTCCTCATAGGACCTCCCCACCATACCAGGCAACATCCTAGTAAACCTCCTCTGCACCCTCTCCAACGCCTCCACATCCTTCTTGTAATGCGGGGACCAGAACTGCACACAGTACTCCAAGTGCGGCCGCACTAGAGTAGTGTACAGTTGCAACATTACACTGCGACTCCTAAATTCAATCCCCCTACCAATAAACGCCAAGACACCGTACGCCTTCTTGACAACCTTATCTACTTGATTCCCAACTTTCAGGGATCTATGTACACACACACCTAGATCCCTCTGTTCATCCACACTATTCAAAGTCCTCCCGTTAGCCCTATACTCGACACATCTGTTGCTCCTACCAAAGTGAATTACCTCACACTTCTCCGCATTAAATTCCATCCGCCACCTCTCGGCCCAGCTCTGCAACCTATCTAAGTCTCCCTGCAGACTATGACACCCTTCCTCACAATCTACCACACCTCCAACTTTGGTGTCATCAGCAAATTTACTAATCCACCCAACTATACCCTCATCCAGATCATTAATAAAAATTACAAACAACAGTGGCCCCAAAACAGATCCCTGAGGCACACCACTCGTAACTGCACTCCATGATGAATATTTACCATCCACCACCACCCTCTGTCTCCTATCTGATAGCCAATTCCTGATCCAACTTCCTAGATTACCCACAATCCCATACATCTGCATTTTCTGCAGAAGCCTACCATGGTGAACCTTATCGAACGCCTTACTAAAATCCATGTATACCACGTCAACTGCCTTACCCCCATCCACCTCTTTGGTCACCTTCTCAAAAAACTCAATAAGGTTAGTAAGGCACGACCTACCTGCTACAAAACCATGCTGACTATTTCTAATCAATTCATTACACTCCAAATAACTATAAATCCTATCCCTAATAATTTTTTCTAAAACCTTGCCCACAACAGAAGTAAGACTCACCGGTCTATAATTCCCGGCAAAGTCTCTGTTCCCCTTCTTAAACAATGGGACAACATTCGCTATCCTCCAATCCTCCGGGACTACACCAGAGACCAATGACGACCTGAAGATCTGAGCCAGAGGCTCTGCAATCACCTCTCTAGCCTCCCAGAGAATCCTAGGGTAGATCCCATCCGGACCAGGGGACTTATCTATTTTCAGCCCCTCAAGAATTTCCAGCACATCCTCTTTATCAACCGTAATACTGTCTATTTTACACCCCTGCAACCCAATGTCCTCCTCAGCTATATTCATGTCCAGGTCTTGCTGCTTATGGACATAGACAGCTTCAGTATCTGTGGGTTATGACTTTGTACAATCGTCAATGAACATTCCAGCTTCTGGCTTTATGATAGAGGGAAGATCATTGATGCAGGGGTGGCACAGTGACACAATGGTTAGCACTGCTGCCTCACAGCCCCAGGGACCTGGGTTCGATCCCCGGCTTGGGTCACTGTCTGTGTGGACTGCGCATATTCGCCCTGTGTCTGCATGGGTTTCCTCTGGGTCGTCTGGTTTCCTCCCACAGTCCAAAGATGTGTGGGTTAGGTTGATTGGCCATGCTAAATTGCCCCTTAATCTTAGAGGGACTAGCTAGGATAAATGGGGATCGGGCCTGAGTGGGATTGTGGCTGGTACAGACTCGATGTGTCGATTGGCGTCCTTCTGCACTGCGGGATTCTATGATCTAGCTGAAGTTGGCTGGACATGGGTGACTACTCTGCTGAACTCCTGAGATGATTGCCCTCCAACAATCACAGCCATCTTCATGTTTGGTATGACTCCAATCAAGGAAGAGATTACCACTGACATTATTTTTGCTAGGATCCCATGATCCCTTTCAGCCAAATGCGGCCTTAATGTCAATGGCAATCACTTTCACCTCAGTTCTTGAGTTTAGCTCTTTTGTCATTGTTTGAACTAAGGCTGTAATGAGATCATGAGCTGTGTGCCTCTGGCAGAATCCAAACTGAGCATTAGCAAGCAAATATCCCATTTCCATAATTCCCTTAAAAATATTATCAGCTGAAGTTGTGTGGTACAAATAGAATACAAAACTACTGTTACAAGATATACATCAGGATTACAGAATATATTACACTAATACATCTGTGCTGTTCATAAATGATACAGTTGCCTATTAATTAATGATTTATTGACCAAAACACATTCCTTCCAGTCATGGATTCATTTATCAAGTTCAGCATATCTAACATTTTTTCAAATGTTTTGGTTACATATCATTTTATTCTAGCTTGTTCTTACTACTGTAATATCAGTGAAGCTGTATCTAGATGTTTCACACAAAATTTCGTACTACTTATTTTTTCTGCAAGAGGAGACAATTATTCAGTTATTATTCAGAACCCACCATGATGCTGCGAAAGAAAGAGAAAAATATCAGGGTAATTCTCAAATATGTAAAACATATGCATAATGACTCATTTGAAAATGTTTAATGCATGTATACATGAGTAGCACATGACCCTGCTTGTGTGGAAATATGACATGTACTCTGGCAAATCATGGTAAATTAATTTCCATTATTATAAATGTTTGACAGGCTCAGTTGGTCTGCCACAATATTATGCCATATAAGCAAATTTTCTGCTAAAATCACAAACTCAGTTTGTACTTAGAAATGTTTATTAATAGTTAAAAGGTCCAAACCAATATGAGAGCATAATTGTTTTTCTCATTAATGGAGCAGAAAACCAATGGATTTTGTAAAATGAGGTAGAAATCAGACAGAACCCATTTGCTCTGTGTTTCTGTTTTTGGATCAAGAGTATCTGACCAGGGTAATGAGAAAGGAATGTTTCTTTTGCTGGCCTCCTCTCAATCGGGATGCTGCTCAAATCTGTGGCCACCTACATCAGAAAATGCCAAAAGATTCCTTCAAATGTCCAGCCAGACAAGACTATGTCTCCAACGAGAGATGGACAGTTACCCTTCTGAAATCCCATCAGATTCACAGATGAGCACCTGAGTAATGCTGCTCCGCAGTCAAAATTTATCGGTTTAACAGATGTTTATGCCTTTCTACAATTTTCTGCCAATCAGCTGCCAAAATTTATAATGGGTAATCATGAGAATGTCTGACCCTGAAATTCCAGGTACAGGTGTAAAAGAATGATTTGAAATTAATCATATATAATCACATAATCTTACAGTGCAGGAGGCCATTCAGCCTATTGAGTCTGCATCGACCACAATCCCATACAGGTCTATCCCCAAAACCCAATGCATTTACCTAGCTAATCCCCCTGACACTAAGGGGCAATTTAGCCTGGCCAATCCACCTAACCCATACATCTTTGTACTCCGGGAGGAAATTGGAACACCCAGAGGAAATCCACACAGATACAGGGAGAATGTGCAAACTCCACAGTACTTTAGATGGGTCAGTTTTTGTTCAATGTGCGCAGGAGGGTTTCCTGACACAGTATGTAGATAGGCCAATAAGAGGCGAGGCCACATTAGATTTAGTACTGGGTAATGAATCAGGCCAGGTGTTAGATTTGGTGGTAAGTGAACACTTTGGTGATAGTGACCACAATTTGGTTACATTTACATTAGCGATGAAAAGGGAGAGGTATATACTGCAGAGCAAGAGTTATAGGTCAGGGAAAGGAAATTATGATGCGATTAGGTGAGATTTAGGATGCGTAGGATGTGGAAGGAAACTGCAGGGTATGGGCACAATTGAAATGTGGAGCTTGTTCAAGATACAGCTATTGCATGTCCTTAACAAGTATGTACCTGTCAGGCAGAGAGGAAGTAGTCCAGTAAGGGAACCGTGGTTTACTAAAGAAGTTGAATTGCTTGTGAAGAGGGAGAAGGAGACTTGTGTGAAGATGAGACATGAAGGCTCAGTTAGGGCACTTGAGAGTTATAAGTTAGCCAGGAAGGATCTAAAGAGAAAACTAAGAAGAGCCAGGAGGGGACATGAGAAGTCTTTGGCAGGTAGGATCAAGGAAAACCCTAAAGATTTCTATAGGTATGTCAGGAATAAAAGAATGACTAGGTTAAGATTAGGGCCAGTCAAGGACAGTAGTGGTAAGTTGTGTATGGAGCCGAAGAGATAGGAGAGGCGCTAAATGAATATTTTTCATCAGTATTCACACAGGAAAAAGACAATGTTGTCGAGGAGAATACTGAGATTCTCAGTATCTATTAGGGATTAAGGTTCTTAAGGAGGAGGTGTTAGCAATTCTGGAAAGTATGAAAATAGTTAAGTCACCTGGGACGGATGGGATTTATCCTAGGATTCTCTGGGAGGCTAAGGAGGAGATTGCAGAGCCTTTGGCTTTGACATTTAGGTCGTCATTGTCTTCAGGAATAGTGCCAGAAGACTGAAGGATAGCAAATGTTGTCCCCTTGTTCAAGAAGGGGAGTAGAGACCATCCTGGTAATTATAGACTAGTGAGCCATACTTCTGTTGTGGGCAAAGTTTTGGAAAGGATTATAAGAGATAAGATTTATAATAATAAATATTACAATTATAATAATAAATAAGAAAGGAATCATTTGATTAGGGATAGTCAACACGGCTTTGTGAAGGGTAGGTCGTGCCTCACAAACTTTATTGAGTTCTTTGAGAAGGTGACCAAAGAGGTGGATGAGGCTAAAGCAATTGATGTGGCGTATATGGATTTCACTAAAGCTATTGATAAGGTTCCTCATGGTAAGCTATTACAGAAGATAAGGAGGCATGGGATTGAGGATGATTTAGTGGTTTGGATCAGAAATTGGCTAGCTGTAAGAAAACAGAGGGTGGTGGTTGATGGGAAATGTTGATCCAGGTGTTCAGTTACTAGTGGTGTACTGCAAGGATCTGTTGTTTGTCATTTTTATAAATGACCTAGATGAGGGTGTAGAAGGATGGGTTAGCAAATTTGCAGATGACACTAAAGTCAGTGGAGTTGTGGACAGTGCGGACAATGCGGGAGGATGTTGCAGGTTAAGAGGGAAATAGATAAGTTGCAGAGCTGGGCTAAGAGGTGGCAAATAGAGTTTAATGTGAAAAGTGTGAGGTGATTCACTTTGGAAGGAGTAACAGGAATACAGAGTACTGGGCGAATGGTAAGTTACTTGGTACCGTGGATGAGCAGAGAGATCTCGGTGTCCGTGTGCATAGATCCCTGAAAGTTGGCATCCAGGTTGATAGTGTTGTTAAGAAGGCGTATGGTGCGTAAGCTTTTATTGGCAGAGGGATTGAGTTTCGGTGCCATGAGGTCATGTTGCAGCTGTTCGAAACTCTGGTGCGGCCGCACTAGGACTGTTGCGAAACTCTGGTCGCCGCATTATAGGAAGGATGTGGAAGCATTAGAAAGGGTCCAGAGGAGATTTACCAGGATGTTGCCTGGTATGGTGAGAAGGTCTTATGAGGAAAGGCTGAGGGACTTGAGGCTGTTTTCATTAGACAGAAGAAGGTTAAGAGATGCTTTAACGTGGAGCTTATTCAAGGAGCAGCTACTGTGAGTCCTTGATAAATATGTACCTGTTAGGCAGGGAGGAAATGGTCGAGTGAGGGAACCGTGGTGTACTAAGGAAGTTGAATCTCTGGTGAAGAGGAAGAAGGAGGCTTATGTAAAGATGAGAGGTGAAGGCTCAGTTAGGGCACTGGAGAGTTATGAAATAGCCAGGAAGGAGTTAAAGAGAGAGATAAGAAGAGCTAGAAGAGGACATGAGATGACTTTGGTGGATAGGATCAAGGAAAATCCTAAAGCTTTCTACAGGTATGTTAAGAATAAAAGATTGGTTAGGGCAAGATTAGGGCCAGTCAGAGACAGCAGTGGGAAGTTGTGCGTGGAGCCTGAAGAGATAGGAGAGGCACTGAATGAGTATTTTTCGACAGTATTCACACAGGAAAAAGTCATTGTAGTCGAGGAGAATACTGCGATACCAGGTAGTAGACTAGATGGGATTGAGGTACATAAGGAGGAGGTGTTGGCAATTCTTGAGAGTGTGAAAATAGATAAGTCCCCTGGGCTGGATGGGAGTTCTATGAGGACGTGTCTAGGGTGGTGGATAGAGGAGAGCCGGTGGATGTGGTCTTTCTTGATTTTCAGAAGGCGTTTGACAAGATACCTCACAAGAGGTTATTGCAGAAGGTCAGGGGACATGGAGTTGGGGGTAGGGTGTTAGCGTGGATAGAGGATTGGTTGTCAAATAGGAGGCAGAGAGTGGGGGTCAATGGGTGCTATTCGGATTGGCGGTTGGTGACTAGTGGAGTGCCCCAGGGGTCGGTGCTGGGGCCTCAGCTATTTACCATTTATATAGATGATCTGGAGGAGGGAACGGAGTGTATGGTGTCGAAATTTGCTGATGACACCAAGATTGGTGGAACGGCAAATTGTGCGGAGGGTGTGGAGAGTCTGCAGAAGGATCTAGATAGGCTGGGCAAATGGGCCAGGAAATGGCAAATGGAATTTAATGTTGGCAAGTGCGAGGTGGTCCACTTTGGTAGGAATAATGGTAGGAAGGATTATTACTTACGTGGTGAAAAACTGCAGCAGGTGACGGTGCAGAGGGACCTCGGGGTCCTTGTGCATGAGTCGCAAAAACCCAGCTTGCAGGTGCAGCAGGTGGTCAGGAAGGCGAATGGGATGCTGGCCTTCATAGCAAGGGGGATTGAATATAAAAGTAGGGAGGTCTTGCTGCGGCTGTATAGGGCATTGGTGAGGCCGCAGCTGGAGTACTGTGTGCAGTTTTGGGCGCCGTACTTACGCAAGGATATTTTGGCCTTGGAGGGAGTGCAGAGGAGGTTTACTAGGCTGATGCCGGAGTTGAGGGGGTTGAGCTATGAGGAGAGGCTGAATAAACTAGGCTTGTACTCGTTAGAGTTTAGAAGAATGAGGGGAGATCTCATTGAGACGTATAAGATGATGAATGGGATGGATAGGATAGAGGTGGAGAGACTCTTCCCGCTCAGAAAGGACAGTAGGACTAGGGGGCACAGCCTCAAGATAAAGGGGGGACGGTTTAGAACGGAGTTGAGGAAGAATTTCTTCACTCAAAGGGTGGTGAATCTCTGGAATTCTCTGCCCGTTGAAGTGGTGGAGGCTACCTCGCTAAATATTTTTAAGAAGCGGGTTGACGGGTTTTTGATAAGAGAGGGGATTAAGGGTTATGGGGAGAGGGCAGGAATGTGGAACTGAGCCACGACAGATCAGCCATGATCTTATTGAATGGCGGGGCAGGCTCGAAGGGCTGGATGGCCTACTCCTGCTCCTATTTCTTATGTTCTTATGATTTACCCTAGGATTCTCTGGGAGGCTAGGGAGGAGATTGCAGAGCCTTTGGCTTTGATGTTCATGTCGTCATTGGCTTCAGGTATAGTGCCAGAAGACTGGAGGATAGTAAATGCTGTCCCCTTGTTCAAGAAGGGGAGTAGAGACCATCCTGGGAATTATAGACCAGTGAGCCTTACTTCTGTTGTAGGCAAAGTTTTGGAAAGAATTATAAGGGATAGGATTTATAATCATCTAGAGGGAAATAAATTGATTAGGGATAGTCAATACAGTTTTGTGAAGGGTAGGTCGTGCCTCACAAACCTTATCGAGTTTTTTGAAATGGTGACCAAAGAGGTGGATAAGGGTAAGGCAGTTGACGTGGTGTATATGGATTTTAGCAAAGCGTTGATAAGGTTCCCCATGGTAGGCTATTGCAGAAAATGCAGATGCATGGGATTGAGGGTGATTTAGCAGTTTGGATCAGGAATTGGCTCGCTGATGGAAGACAGAGGGTGGTAGTTGATGGGAAATATTCAACCTGGAGTGCAGTTACACGTGTATGGTGTACCTCAAGGATCTGTTTTGGGGCCACTGCTGTTTGTCATTTTTATAAATGACCTAGATGAGGGTGGAGAAGGATGGATTAGTAAAGTTGCTGATGACACCAAAGTCAGAGGAGTTGTAGACAGTGAGGGTGGATGTTACAGTTTGCAGAGGGACATAGATAAGCTGCAGAGCTGGGCCGAGAGGTGGCAGATGGAGTTTAATACAGAAAAGTGTGTGGTGATTCACTTTGGTAAGAATAAAAGGAGTACAGAATATAGGGCTAATGGAAGGACTCTTAGTAGTGTGGATGAGCAGAGGGATCTCAGGGTACATGTGCATAGCTCCCTGAAAGTTGGCACCCAGGTTGATAAGGTTGTTAAGAAGGCATACGGTGTGTTAGCTTTTATTGGTAGAGGGATTGAATTTCGGAGCCGTGAGGTCATGTTACAACTGTACAAAACTCTGGTGCGACCACACTTGGAGTATTATGTACAGTTCTGGTTGCCGCATTATAGGAAAGATGTGGAGGCATTGGAAAGGGTGCAGAGGAGGTTTACCAGGATGTTGCCTGTTATGGTGGGAAGGTCTTATGAGGAAAGGCTGAGGGACTTGAGGTTATTTTCATTGGAGAGAAGAAGGTTACGAGGTGACCTGATTGAGGCATACAAGATGATCAAAGGATTGGATAGGGTGGACAGTGAGAGCTCGGATGGTGATGGCTAACACAAGGGGACATAGCTTTAAATTAAGGGGTGGTAATTATAGGACGGATGTCAGAGGTAGGTTCTTTTCTCAGAGGGTAGTAAGGTCTTGGAATGCCCTGCCTGCAGCAGTTGTGGACTCGCCAACTTTATGGGCGTTCAAATGGTCAGTGGATAGGCATATGGATAACATTGGGGTTAGAGGGTCATTAGATTGGTTCCAGTGGTTGGTGCAACATCGAGGGACGAAGGGCCTGTACTGCGCTGTAATGTTCTATGTTCTATCTTAATAGAGGCATACAAGATGATCAGAGGATTAGATAGGGTGGATAGTGAGAGCCCTTTTCCTTGGATGGAGATGGCTAGCGTGAGAAGACATAGCTTTAAATTGAGGGGTGATCGATATCGGACAAATGTCAGAAGCAGATTCTTTACTCAGAGAGTGGTGAGGGCATGGAATGCCTTGTCTGTGACAGTAATGGACTCGCCAATATTAAGGGCATTTAAATGTTCATTGGATAAACACATGGATGATATTGGAATAGTGTAGGTTAGATGGGCTTTAGATTGGTTTCACAGGTCGGCACAACATTGCGGGCCAAAGGGCCTGTACTGCACTGTAATGTTCTATGTTCTATGTTCCACATAGTGACCTAAGCCAGGAATCGAATCCAGGCCCCTGGCACTGTGAGGCAGCAATACTAACCATTGTGATACCATGCTGCCCAAGTTCCTCCTTGTTTTTTGAATATTAATCTTTGACCAATCAGAAGCAACAGTTTTTAAAAATTATCTGTTCTCTAAAACCTGTCAGAATTGTGAAGACCTTCATTAGATTACCCATTGATCCTCTTTGTTTCAAAGGAAAAGCCCATATTTTTGCCAGCATTTCTTTATAACCACAGATTCCTGGTGTTATTTTAGCCACTTTTCACTGAACCCTTCCCATGGTTCTAATAGCCTTCCTTTCATGGAATGCCCAGAATACACTAACTGTGGGTTAATCAATGTCTTGTGCAATTATTATCTTCATCCCCCAGTGTAACAAAATTCATAATTTGTGCATTAAAGTAATGCTTGACTGTTTACGGTAATAAGGAAGAAGGCTAACAGAAATTAATTGCTCACACATGAAATTAAGTAATATCAATTGGATCAGTAATAAGCCTATTATGAAGTCTCTTACCAGGCACAAGCATTGTTGTTACTAGTTCTGGAGTGTCCAAGAAATCCACGTTGCTCCTCTGAAAGGTCTTGCTGTAATTAGTCTGGATGTGGCTGTGTGGTGATTGACATATCAATCAGAGACACATCATTTACACTTCCTGATTACTGCACAAAATACATTTAACATGGTGTTATGGGTTTTTATTAAGTTTTTGATAAGATCTGGCAAGGGATGAATAACATTTTGTCCAAATATGACAAAGTTTGATTTAAGTGACCAAGAGAATAAAGCCACAAGTTTCCAAAGATTTAGAATAAACAAAAATAAACTTTACTATATACAAGGTCAAAGAGACAAAACAATTTACAATATCTATCTCATACTCTATCATTTCGGATTAATAAAAGGTACATATGAATTAATAGCCAACCTGTGGTCAAATGCACCACACTATGACTAAACAGATCCCACGATTTCTTAGCAACTCACCCAGATGTCTTCAACATTGTGTGTCACCCAATCTCATTGAAACCCTATCTCCTCACAAGAAACTTCAAACTTTTCGCTTTTGAATATCGAACCTCTGAATTGCCTCCAGTCTACTGCAATTCAAAATGTCTCGATGACTGCCCACCTCCCAGAGTTTTAATTTCATTACCTGAGAATCTATTCCTCTGGATTTCCAAGTCTGCACACCAGCCTCTACTTGAGTAATTTCAACGTTTAATAGCCAGCTAGCTTCACTGGGCTGGTACTGCTCCTGGATTTTACCAAACTACAATCTCCCCAGCTATACCAAACTACAAATGGCTTCTTCTCTGCCCCAGTTCTTTTCAACATGGAACTTGTCACCTCAGCTCCCCAAGACTTCTCTTGAACCTTAATTAGACAAAACGATCAAATTGCTTCTCAGACTTCGCCTGAGCTCCAACTCCACAGAGCCTAACAATAACACTTTTGATGTCTGAAATGTGCTAACAGCAATATCTTTTCAGTACAACCTTTTCCCTTTCTCAAAAACACTTCCTCACCCAACAAACTGGTCAATTGAAACCCTGAAATTGTCTTCAGCTCCACCCATTTCCATGGTGACGTACCTTTCCATAGCTCTCTGAATGTTTTAAATTAATTGTAGCTTTAACGCTCAAAACAAAATACTCCCTGTGCTACATTTCTTAGCAAGCAGTGTAGACACCTCTGTGTCAATCCTCCAACTGAAAAAGCTCATCTGCTGTTTTATGATCTTACCTTTTTAGTTGCTAGCCCTTTAAGTCAACATAGCCTTAACCTTCCAGGTATAATGATCTTCAAGCTGATTTAGTTGTACTTATCCCATTTTCTACAGTTAAACTTTAATCTTATCAGAACTAAAAATGACTTAAAATATTACAATGAACCATGAACTAGATATTTATAACAACAGGTAGCATGAATAATCAATACAAACACCTGAAATTGTTAAAGGCATTGGTGAAGGGAAAGGAGGGAACTACAGAATCTATAATCTTCATTTTTAAAAACAAAGAAATACAAAATGTGCTGCTGGTATGTTATTTGAAAAAAACTGAATATCTGCTACCTGTTAATAAATATTTGTTTTTTTCCCTGTGGTAAACGTGAAGGCAGTTTGTGGGATGGTCAATGGTTTGAGATGTAGGAAATGCCTATTGGTCCTAGCCCCTTACAAAAAAGAAATGAGCCACTGAAACACAACAATGCGGTTAGAACAAACTTGAGAGGTGATAGCATTTACAGTGGTGTAGATGGAGATCTTTAAAAAATCTATTTCAGTTGCGAACTGGTAAAATGACATGTGTCAGGAAGTACTTCACTGAAAAATTGACTAATATCTGAAATGGTCTTCTATATTGGATAGTAATGACAATGGCCTGAATTTTTCACCCATCAGGTATGTACCCAGCAGACCTGGGTATGGACACAAAATGTGATTCTGGCCAAAAAAGGCCTACAATGCAATTTTACACTGACTGGTCAATTAACAGGCAGTCAGCATGAAGCACATACTGGGAAAGGCTCAGTGCTGCCACGGGTGGTGAGAAGAGGGAAGCACAGTAAGAAGTCTCACAGCACGTGGTTAAAGTCCAACAAGTTTATTTATAAACCTGTTGGACTTTACCCTGGTGTTGTGAGACTTCTTACTATGTTTACCCCAGTCTCACGCTGGCATCTCCATATCATGAGAAGAGGGAAGGCACAGAGAGAAGGAAAGGTGTGGACTAGCTTTTCTAATGTGTTCCCTTAGAGGGAAAACCAAAGCAGAACTGTCTCAGGCAGTCGAAGATCTATAAAAAAAGTAAATTGTAGTGGAGAAATGCTGCAATGAGTACATTTGCAAAACATTTAAGCACAAATCTCAGTCCCCAGACACCTTTTCTAATTTTATTTTAGCCCTGACATGTTATCCTGTCCTGGACTGAGGTTGCAGCTAAAATGTAAAGACCACCTAGCCAATCAGCGCATCTATCAAGCACAAATGCAGACATGCCACATAAAATTGCTTTAAATTGACCTATTAATGTGCTAAATTCCCTTTTTGATTGCTGGTGGGCATGTTTTAGACACTTGCACGTGCCTGCTGACTGAAATGTCATGCAATTTCACATGTTTCCAGGTCGTAAAGTTCTGGCCAATATCTCAGGATTTATTTATGAGTATTCTGGATGCTATTGTGAGGTTCTACGGAGGAATAAGTTAGAGGTGCCAAATATACTTAGCTGAGCATACCCAATGTTGATGATCCTTTTTTATTCACTTTATCACCCTTTGAACAGTTTACAACCAGGACATCCTAATTGAACCAAGGGTTCTGTCAAAGTTCCGTTCCGAAGGTCACTAGTTTAAACCCATGCATACAATGCTAATTATGTCCAATGCTGGTTCAATTGAGATGCAATTGCATCTTCTGCTCTAATTAAAACATAGAACATAGAAAAACTACAGCACAAACAGGCCCTTTGGCCCACAAGTTGCGCTGAACATATCCCTACCTACTAAGCTCATCTATAAACCTCTATCTTACTAAGTTCCATGTACTTATCCAAAAGTCTCTTAAAAGACTCTATCGAATCCGCCTCCATCACCACTGCCGGCAGCCGATTCCACGCACCACCACCTTCTGAGTGAAAAACTTACCCCTGACATCTCCTCTGTACCTACTCCCCAGCACCCTAAACCTGTGTCCTCTTTCAGCCCTGGGAAAAAGCCTCTGAGAATCCACTCGATCAATATCTCTCAACATCTACACCTCTATCAGGTCATCTCTCATCCTTCGTCTCTCTAAGGAGAAAAGACTGAGCTCTCCCAACCTATCCTCATAAGACATGCCACCCAATCAGGCAACATCCTTGTAAATCTCCTCTGCGCCCTTTCTATCACTTCCACATCCTTCCTATAATGAGGCAACCAGAACTGAGCACAGTACTCCAAGTGGGGTCTGACAAGGATCTTATACAGCTACAGCATTATCTCCTGACTCCTAAACTCAATTCCTCGATTGATGAAGGCCAGTACCCCATATGCCTTCTTAACCACATCCTCTACCTGCGAATTTGATTTGAGTGTCCTATCAACCCGGATCCCAAGATCCTTCTGATCTCCCACACTGCCAAGAGTCTTACCCTTAATATTATATTCTGTCATCCCATTTGACCTGCCAAAATGAGCCACCACACACGCTTATCTGGGTTGAAGTCCATCTGCCACTTCTCCACCCAGTCTTGCATCCTATCTATGTCTTGTTGCAACTTCTGACATCCCTCCAAACTATCCACAACACCTCCAACCTTTGTGTCATCAGCAAACTTACCAACCCATCCCTCCATTTCCTCATGCAGGTCATTTATAAGAATCACAGAGAGCAAGAGTCCCAGAACAGATCCCTGGGGCACTCCACTAATGGCCGACCTCCAAGCAGAAAAAGACCCATCTATAACCACTCTTTGCCTTCTGTGGGCAAGTCAGTTCTGGATCCACAAAGCAATGTCCCCTAAAATGTCCCTAATTAAGGACAATTACTTCAGATACACATCCTGAGATCTAAGACATATTGGCAGGGACTTATTCTAAGGAAAATATGCTGGAAACTGCATTTACAACAATAGCTTTCATTTATATTGTGCCTTCAGTAAAATGATTCAAGGAGTTTCATAGGAGCATTATCAAACAAAGTTGAATACCAAGCCAAATAAGATATTAGAACAAATAAAAAGTTAGCCGAAGAGGGAGGTTTTAATAAACATTAAAAAAAAGGCCAATAGGTTTGGAGATGGAATTTCAAAGCTTGTTGCCTAGGAACCCAATGGCATGGTCATCAATGATGGAATGATTAAAATCAGGAAAGTGTAAGTGATTTCGGAGGGTTATATGCCTGGAGAAAGTGACACAGGTATGGAGGGACGAGTGTAGAGAAGTTTAAAACAAAGGTTGTGAATTTTAAGAAAGCACATTAAGGTGAGTCATCATAACTGTGATGATGAATGAGACTTGATTCGGAGAGTTAAGATTTTTTGGGTGAACTCAAACTTGCGGAGGATGGAAGATGGAGGCCAGTTGGGACAGCATTGGAATAGTCAATTCCAGCGATACCAGGTCATGGTAAACGGTAAATGCACAGGTTTACGGAAATAGTGCAGGTGGTTGGGCTTGGGTAAGATGCTCTTTCGAAGACCATATGCAGATTCAATGGGCCAAGTGGCCTCCTTCTGCACTGTTGGGATTCCATTGTTCTATATCTGTTAGAATTTACAAGCTGTATTGGTTTGTAAAAAAAATAACAAATGGAAGGATCTATGTAGCTCATTTTCCCTAGCTGCTAAAAGTGCAGCTGAGGTCACTCTTATTTATTTTCTGCTTTCCATCTAGTTTGATTATTCATCTAGTGCCATTACTTACTTTTTCCAGAGATTAGTGTTTTCCCAAAATTCATAAAGTGTAAAACGGGATTCAGCTGAAAGTTTCTGCACAGAAATGCTATTGAAAAGAAACAATGATTCGCAATTAATAAAACCATGGGTATATAAAATAGTAGTTAATGAGCAATATAAATCTATTGTGGATGCATAATTCCTGTTAACATTTGATATTGATCGGTTAAATACAACATCTAAGTGTGAATGTTATTAAAATTATGGTTTACCGGAAAGAATTTAACAAACTTTAATAGTTATGGCTCCCATTGACTACAGTGTGCCCCTGCACACCTACAATGAAAATTGATGGATACTTTCTCCCGAGGTGGGCAGGCTGAACTGAAAAATCACCCAACATCCACTACCCACCATGCTGAAGAAAATCTAAGTGAATGTCTTTTGGATAAGATATAAAACCTGACCTATTCTCTTGGGTGGACAAAAAAGATCCCATATCGTTATTTCAAAGAAGACCTGGGAAGTTACCCTTAGTGTCCTGATTAATGTTTATCATAGAATCCATACTGTGCAGGAGATGGCCATTTGGCCCATCAAGCCTGTGCTGTCAACAATCCTACCCAGGCCCTATCACCATGACCCTACGTATTTACCCTGACACTAAAGGGCTATTTAGCATCGCCAATAAACCTAACTTGCACATCCTTGGAGTGTGGGAGGAAACCGGAACACCTGGAAAAAAAAAACGCAGACACTGGGAGCACGTGCAAACTCCAGACACTCACTCAAGACCGGAATTGAACCTAGGTCCCTGATGCTGTGAGGCTGCTGTGGTAACTATAGTGTCGCCCCTATCCCTGGAGGAACTAGCTGATTATCTGGTCATTATTGTAGGTTGTGCCTGTTTGCAAATTGGCTGCTCTGTTTCCTATCATGAAACCATAACTAGAATTCAAAAGTATTTCAGCTACTGTTAAGCACTTTGAGAGATCCTGAGCTGTGTGGAACTTCTAAGGGTCCAGCAGGTGTAGAACAACATTTGTTTAATGAAGCTGAAAGGCAGGAAAACCTTCAAACACTGACAGGCCGATGCTGGCAGCAATCCTTGAGAGTGCACCTTCATTATTTGACAGATGATTTCCTACTTTTGTCTCAAACTTTACTTATCTTGAGCTGTACTTTCCAGCTGTCAGCCTTCACTGCAGCATGGTAACAGTTTCTGAAAACTTGCTATCTTGGGCCTCTGATGAGAAACAGAAAGAGCAGCAACAGGAGCAACAGTATAACTAGTAACCTT
Organism: Carcharhinus amblyrhynchos; assembly: GCF_965287045.1. NCBI lineage: Eukaryota > Metazoa > Chordata > Chondrichthyes > Carcharhiniformes > Carcharhinidae > Carcharhinus > Carcharhinus amblyrhynchos. The sequence goes on along the minus strand of NC_137331.1, from coordinate 85,423,276 downwards.
TTCCTCAGCCACGTGCCACTCGACAAGACAGAAGGGATGGACACAGGGATCCCGCATGAAAGAGGCAAGACACCCAGTGAAGTCTTCAGGCAGTGAAATGCTCTATTGACATGTGTTAGCACCAGTGTCTTAGGAAGTTCAGGCTTTCATGGTAGGGTGCTGCTGATATTTGCAACATTCTGAAACAAGACCGCATCTTTCTTAGTGGACCAGAAGGACACATTTGGCCAGTTGCCATGATGATGGCATCAACACAGATCACTCCCCCCCACCCTCCTTCTGCCGCCCCCCCACCCCACCCCACTCCAACCACCAGCATCATCCACTTCAATTCTCTGCCACTCCATGCAGTTCCCACTCTAATTTGCAAGGAATGCAGAGTTTCAAATGTGAGAAATGGATTGTGTGAAGATGAGGGAAGACAGCATATGAGGCTTGACATGTGAAAGTGTTATGTCACTCACCTCCCATGCCCTCCTGTGGCTCTTCAACCTCTTGAGACATTGTTTCTATGTTTGCAGGACCACATGCCTTCTGCTTATTTTCTCAACTATTTCCATCATTGCCTGCTTGGTTTGAGAGGTTGGCCTTTTGCTCCCATCTTTGGGAAACACCACTTCACCAGTCCCTCAGCCCCTCCAGCAGGACTTTAAGGTAAAAGTCAAAGACCCAGGGTCAGCCTTCCCATTTCTGTGTTTGCACAAATCTCAAGAATCCATGTCCAGCTGATTCTTTCTGATGAATGCCAGGGTTTCTTTTATAAGCAAATCCTTCCTTTGCCAGATTTACTGCATCTCCCTGCCTCCCCTCTCTGATAAGTCAGGAAACTCGGAAGCAGAATGCTTATACCATGACCATGTTAAAAAACCATGCAAAGCTCGCCTCAGTGACAGATGGTTACCTCACCTGCTACAAATCCTCTACCCCTCAACGCAATGTGTGCAGGTCTGGTTGGAGAAAATACCGTCAAAATATGAGTTGTGCCTTTAGATTCTGTATCGTAAATATTGTGTGCTCTCAAAGTAAAGTGCATGCATAGTGGAAAAATGATGAACATGTGTCCTAAAATATTCCAACCATTGATTTTAATAAATGGAGAAATCATGGTACATGTGCCTACTGCAGGGGAAAGCTCCTCATTAATAATTACATTTTGTCAAATTTTTTGTGAAAATGAAGGTGACAGAAGAAAAATCCTCACTGTCACAAGTGTTTCAAACTCTTCCGCTCTTTCAAATTTCATAGTTACGTTGTTTACTTTTTAAAAGAACTCTGATGCAAAACAAGATCGGTGGCAATTGTATCAATGCATCTCTAAAATAGATTTTAAATAAGCATCTTTATTTGTGCCCTAAAGTTCTTTCAGAGGGCAAAGCCCTATTTAAGTAAGAAGTTGTTACTTTTCATAATCCAAAACTGGTGGGGTGTGCATTAAAAAATATTTATGTATATGAAATGTATCCGGTCAAATATGGATACAGTATTTTCCAAAAATGTTACATTTGAAAACTAAGCCACTGTCGCCCAATTTCTCTTCATCAATATTATGTAAGTACGAGGCCTTCCTATAACTACCTGAAAACCAGATGGATGTCAACTCAAAATGTCACCCGAACTGTTTCACAACTTGTACAAGGAGAAGCCAAGTTTCTTATTGCCTCTTTATTCCATCTACTGCTGTTAGAAATGACTATAGAGTATATTAAGCATTTTAAGAGGTTGAAAGAATACAATTCAATATGAACCCTGTAATAAACTTTATGGTATTGCAAAGCTGAATTTCACAAAGATGTCATACATACTGCAAACATCCTGTTTGTGCAGTTGCAGATACCACATACTGCTTCAAAGCTAGACGAAATTCCTCTAGTTCTTCTTCCAGTATAGACATCTGTCGCTGAACAATAAGAATGTGCTGTGGAAAAAATAATTTGCACATTAGAAAATAAACATCCTAAAAGCATCCTAAAACCGTTGACTGGAAATCTAGTCAGTGCTTAGCTATGAAAATTGACATTATTCAGCCTTTGTTGTGGTATGATTACTTACCTCTGCTCTTTTTCAGATGGGCATTAGTTATAAAAGGTTTCTCTATGAAATTTAACTTAATTCTTAACACAAAGTTGTTAGTTTGGCTTTGACTAGATGAGGCTGTTTAATGCCAGGTCACGAGACATAATATTATTGAGATGAAAATTTTGTCTCAAAATAATCTGATATAGACTAGTTCTCTTTGCTTGAATCAATTTCCTGTTATGGTTTACAGTATATCATTGGTAAAGTGTAGAGCTCTAACCATTATTTGTATAAAAGTTATTATACAGTCTTTTTCACAGCAGCAAAGCTTCTGGAATACAAATTATTGTCTGGCATTTGAAAATTGGGAGAACAGCTCTTGTCATACCTTTCACATCAAAGGCCCACCTGATATCATTTTCAGGTTAGCCTGTAAATGGATGAACAACATGCCTAGCTGCAACTAGCATAAGGCTGGGTAAATATTCTAAACCTATGATAGATGCAAGACCCTGACTGCAAAATTAAAGGACAAATAGGCAGAGCATAAACTGTGCACATTCCAAAGGAACATGGTAAAATAAAGTAAGCTTCCATGATTGTTCCCCCCACCTAGGATCAGTGAGCTGCAGTAGGATGCTCACAAATTGCTAGCCACATGGATTCAAGTCTCATGCCTGGATGAATGGATGGATGGAATGATTGCATCAATGATTTCATGCCAGTTTTGGGTGGAAGTTGATTTTTTTTTCCCAAACTACATACCATTGGCCCACCTTTATAACATAACAAAAATATCCACAAATGATAACTAATAAAAATCAATTATCACATTTTGCCAGTCATTGCATATTCTTTAGATATTGTGTTTCCCATCTTTTATTTTTATCTAAATTTAGCATATCTCACTGCAGGTCCTGATATATTTATATGCTTATATTAGGCATATATCAGTAGTGCCTTGCTCATTTGGAAGCAACAATTGCTTCCAAAATGGTTTCTGTCAAATCTTTTAAACACTCCCTGCAAGTGCCTGGGGCAAAGATGCAAATTTTAAATTTGTGGCACTGGAGGACAAAATCAGTCCTGTGGACAGTAGTGCTAATTGATCAGAATTGTAGAACTGTCACATTTAACTGAGTGAATGGGATTCTATTGCACCATGACAAATTCTGAAATTCAGATTTAGATAGGTTCATTCAGGTGCATTTTTTAAAATTGTTAATGAAAACTGTAATCTTGCATTTTTTTACACAATAACATTCTACACGTATCCCCAGAGGTGGATTACAATCTTGCCCATGAATTGGGTTCATTGAATAATGCCTTTCTTCAGACCTTGGGGGCGATCTTACCAAAAAAATTCTAAGTCCAGAACAAGCATAAACAGGAGAATTTCAGGCCACCAGTCAAATTATATGCACTTTGTTTAGATTTAAGACCTTAGTTTCAGAAGGAACTATACCACTTTCAAACTTAATTTCTATCATACGGTCACTATTTTCTGAAGGTTCCTTTAAAGCAAGATTATTAATGAGCACTTTCTTGTTATTATTAAATCTAAAATAGTTGGATCTCTAGTTAGTTCTTCAACATAGTGCTGTTGAAATCCATCTCATACATAGGCAACCTTAGAATCTTATATGTTTCAATAAGATCATCTCTCATTTCTCTAAACACCAATGAATATAGGCAAAACCTGCTTGACCTTCCTAATTAGGCAACTTTTTCATCCCAGGAATCAACCTAACAAACTTCTCTGAATTGCCTCCAATGCAAGCATAGCCCTCTAGTTCTCTAGTATGGCATCACCAATGCACTGCACAATTGTTGCAAGACTTCCCTACTTTTAAACTCCATCCCCCCTTGCAATGTAAGCCAACATTGTATTTTCCTCCCTAATTACTCACTACAGCTAACATTTGTAATTCATCGATGAGGATGCTCATCACCCTATGCTGCAGTATTCTGCAGTCTCTCTCCATTTAATATTCTATTTTTTCTATTCTTTCCATCAAAGTGTTTCTCTATTCAGCATAACTGTATCCCTTTGCAGAATTTGTGTCCTCCTCAGAACTTGCTTTCCTACCTATTCTTGTATCATTGGGACATTTGGCTCTAATACACTCTGTTCCACCATCCAAGTCATTTATTTAAATAGTAAATATTTGTGGCCCCAGCATTGATTCCTGTGGCACTCTGCCAGTTATAGATTAACTTGAAAATGCCCGATTTATCCTGACTCTCTGTTTCTTGCCAGTTAGACAATCTTCTTCTGATATGGACTAATATGGATTTTAACAAAATTTTTCACAATGTCTCACATGGCAGAGTGGTTAGAAAATTAAAAGCTCATGGTATTCAAGGAAAAGTGGCAAGTTGGATCCAAAATTATCTCAGTGGAAGGAAGCAAATAGCAATAGCGTTCCTGGAGCTTTTGCAACTCAATGACTATTTCCTGTGGAGTTCAGGACTCAGTACTGGATGTCCAGCAGTTCATGGTATATATCAATAGTTTAGAATAAAATGAAGAGGACATGATTAAGATGTTTGCAGATAATACCAGAATTAGCTGTGTGGCTGCTAGTGAGGAAGAAATCTGTAGAATGCAAAAGTGTATCAATGGACTGGGCAGGTGGGCAGAAAAGTGACAAAAGGGAAGTACAAGGCAATGAATTTGGGAGGATTACCAAGGCAAGAGAATACTTAATAAATGGCAGGGTTCTAAGAAGTGTGAAGAAGCAGGAATAAAAACAGAAAACTTTGGAAAAACTTAACAGATCAGGCAGCATCCATGGAGAAACACAGTTAATATTTTGGGTCAGTAATGAATCTTCATCATAACTTATGGAGTTGGGAAGATAGCAAGATCTTCACTCATCTTCACCCTTCCATCTGATTAAATATTCCCACCACCCACTACCAAAGCCACCATGAGGGAGTTAAAAATTATATTCAATCAATCTGAAAGACAAGCATCTTGTTCAAATTAAGTAAACTACACAATGAGATGCAACTCTTCAAGTTCTGCAGGAAATCATGATGAAAGAATGACCAAGTACATGTTGCTGTAAGAGAGCATTAGGCATACAGAGACAAAATAATCACCCAAGATGGTATTCTCTACAAAGGGACTAATATAATTATCCCTACGAGATGAGAAAAGAGATGCTGAAGGCCTTATTATATGAGCCATCAAGGAATTGAGTCTACCCTGCAGCAGGCAAAAGGAAGTGTTCTATTAGTCAAACATGAGCAATGAGATTAAGAAACACTTCGGCTAGTTCAGTGCATGTAACAAATATCAAGCTAAGCAAGTTAAAGAAACCCTCAATGTATGACTTTTCAGACAGATCAGAGATGAGTTTGGTGTACGCCCCTTCAGTTTCACTGGAATTGGCTATCCTGTCACAGTTGATTACTATTTAAACTACTGGGAGTTAGACCAACTGGCATCAAGGACTACCAATGAGAATGTGGAATACTTTAAAGCAGGCTTCAATTGTCATGGCACTCCCAACATTATTGCATTATTGGAATGAAATAATGGCCCTCAATTTATGAGTAAAGAGTGCAGACGCTTAATGACTGATGGGGAAATAAAACAGAATACATTATCTCCACACTATCTTCTGACAAATGGAAAAAAATTGGATCATTAAAAAATGGACAGATCCAACATAGATGTGTACAAGGCAAGCTCAAAGTGGAGAAACACAAAAACTAAAGAGATGGAAAGTAGTCCAATGACTAATTTACATCACATCCAGACTATTCTTCTAACAGCTAAAAATCTACTGAAGCCAGAAGCTGTATGACAAGATCAAAATGAAACAACAGAAAACCTAATTTGATGAAGCTTCTAAATTATTGCCAGAACCGAGGGGCAGAGAGCCAGCAGAGTACAAACATGCAATGCACTCACTTGGCAACCTGGGGATTATGTAGAGAAGTTGTCACCTTGACCGTACATGGTGAAGGTGAATATTCAGATCAATCAATGCAAGCGCAGAGATCTGTGTGAAACTGGAGTAGCTGTTTTTTCTCAGTAGGTAGCTTATGAGGCAGATCTTATTTTGCTAATTGTGCAAGGAACTGAACAGCCATCAGTCTCAGAGGCCAAACATTCCTCAACAAATGCAACAGATCAGCAGCAACATTTACCACCATATTGCTGAATAAAAGAGAAATGCTATTGAAGTTTTTTGTCCTACACTCACCAGGACAGATACAAGAGTGCTAAATTTCAAAGGAACAATAATTTATACTGCATGAGATTGGTTTTTGATTGGTTGAAAGTTGGCTTTGATTAGTCAAGAAGTTGCCTTGGTGAATGCACCAGGAGGTATTAACTCAGTGTGTCTGGCTATTGTCAAGAAGTTGCCTTGGTGAATGCACCAGGAGGTATTAACTCAGTGTGTCCGGCTATTCTGTGTAACTCACAGCCTCCTCATGCGACTGAGATTCCATAGATTCACAGAATCATTACAGTGTCAAAGGAAGCCATTCAGCCCATCGAGTCAGCACTGACTCTCCAAAAGAGTATCTCAGCCAGGCTCTCGGCCATCCTATCCCTGTAAACCATGGCTGATGTACTTAACCTTTGGACACTAAGGGACAACTTAGTATGGACAATGCACTGACCTAAAATACTTTGGGCTGTGGGAGGAAATGGGAGGGCCCAGAGGAAATCCACTCATGCTTTTTTTTGTTCACAAAAGGTGCAAGATTTGGACATATTTGCTTTGCCTGAATATGAAAATATACAGCTTCGAGCAAGTTTAAGTGAGTATATTACAAGCCCAACTGATAATCCTAAATGGGCTGTTAGTGTAATTCTTAGCACCCTTGATGTTGCTAGAAGCTGCATTGATTCATACGCAAGGATCTGTGCTCTGCAGGCAAAACGAATATTTTTCGAACAAACAAAAACATGGGGAACAATACCTCTTCGGTACAATTGCCATGGCAATGCCTCAACCAATCAGAGCTGAGGTGCCGAGCAATTAGAATCCCTTTTTTTGTACAGTATAAATTCCTGTGCTGATGAGTAAAAAAGATGATGTCTCTTTTTTTGAGCGATATTCAAGATGGTCCACTTTGGTAGGAATAATGGTAGGAAGGATTATTACATACGGGGCGAAAAACTGCAGCAGGCGACGGTGCAGAGGGACCTCGGGGTCCTTGTGCATGAGTCGCAAAAACCCAGCTTGCAGGTGCAGCAGGTGGTCAGGAAGGCGAATGGGATGCTGGCCTTCATCGCGAGGGGGATTGAATATAAAAGTAGGGAGGTCTTGCTGCGGCTGTATAGGGCATTGGTGAGGCCGCAGCTGGAGTACTGTGTGCAGTTTTGGGCGCCGTACTTACGCAAGGATATTTTGGCCTTGGAGGGAGTGCAGAGGAGGTTTACAAGGCTGATGCCGGAGTTGAGGGGGTTGAGCTATGAGGAGAGGCTGAATAAACTAGGCTTGTACTCGTTAGAGTTCAGAAGAATGAGGGGAGATCTCATTGAGACGTATAAGATGATGAATGGGATGGATAGGATAGAGGTGGAGAGACTCTTCCCGCTCAGAAAGGATAGTAGGACTAGGGGGCACAGCCTCAAGATAAAGGGGGGGCGGTTAAGAACGGAGTTGAGGAGGAACTTCTTCACTCAAAGGGTGGTGAATCTCTGGAATTCTCTGCCCGTTGAAGTGGTGGAGGCTGCCTCGCTAAATATTTTTAAGATGCGGGTTGATGGGTTTTTGATAAGAGAGGGGATTAAGGGTTATGGGGAGAGGGCAGGAATGTGGAACTGAGCCACGACAGATCAGCCATGATCTTATTGAATGGCGGGGCAGGCTCAAAGGGCTAGATGGCCTATTCTTGCTCCTATTTCTTATGTTCTTATGTTCTTATTTGTACTGCCAAACAACTATTTAATTAGCACAACTCACCACCGCACCAACATTCCCCAGAGAAACAATGACATCGCAGGAGTAAATAGAGACCAGATGAATAGCCAACAACAGCACGTACAAGTGCTTTAAGAAGACCTGAATGCTATAAAGATTATGGCCCAGGTTTCTGGGGAGTCATGGAGTTTCAATCCTTATCAAAAAGCACACGAATCCTGGATCCAGAATTTGCACTCTCATTTCTGACAAAAGAGGAAAGAAGGCATGTGATTCACACATGTGGAAACCCAAACCCAGGTACATTTAAATTCAGTGCTAAGTTCAAACAGACCTTTTTTTTTGCTGGAGTGTGAGGTCCGTTTCCCACAGTGTGTGACTTATGGATTTTAAGAGTAGATGGGAATGAACAGTTAAGGTCATAGAACTGTCAAGTTATTTAAATCCCCTGAGCTTTAAATTTTGAATAGAAAACAGCCAGTTGAGAGTCATAAAAGAATTGTGCTTGCAGTTTCAACAGCTGTTTCTTGACTTGGCCTTAAAGGTTATAATTATACTATTATTACTGCTTTACTGCTTCCACAACGTCACAATGGTGATGTAAATTCATTGTTTGTTTGACAGCTTCAGGATATTATTATGGGATTAGATGTCTTTGAAGTGGGGCTATAGGACAAATGTTTGTTTTGATTAAGTCGTTGAGAGGATTGAATGGCCTTTTATCAATGTAAGTGTTTTTATATATAGTGAAGTTTATAATACTTACTTAGAACTTGATTTTATTTAATCCCAGCATGATTCCTGAAATGGATACTGGATGAGTTGCCATGGAGCTGTAAGGGCAAAGGGCAGGGCTTGGCACGAGTTAGTCCCACGTTGTCATAGGGGCTATAAAGTGTCATGAGGATGAGTGGGAAATTATGTGTTGGCATGAGCTGACATTAAGTTGTCTTAGGGCTATGTGGAGCCATGAGGATGAGCATTGGGCATATGAGGGGTTATGGTGGGTGGATAGAGGAGCATGGATTGGCATGGAGGGTATGAGGGTGAGTGGAGGGGCTTGTGTTGACATGCATTGGCATAGATGAGGCATGGATAGTTGGGGGAGGGTGTTGACGTGGTGTGAGAAATGAGGGCTAGAGGATGTATCATTCAACCACACAATTTGCACAAAGTGCCAGAGCACTGAGGCAGTCTTCTTAACCAGACCACCTCACCACTGAGCAGTCCCTTTGGCTGAATCCAAGCTATTTCTGAAAGACAGTCCACAGTAATATCTTGTCCATTATTTGGGTACTTCTCCCAATTCTTTTGACATGAAACATTGTTCCTTTGTGTTATTGAGTTAAGATGCCCTGTTCTGAAAGACTGTAAAGCCTTCTTGGCTCTTTTCTCCTTTGTAGTGTTCTTTGAGCCTCCCATGACTTAACCGCTATTCTTGCTTTTGCTTGATTGAGGCCTTTGCTATGATGGTGTTCAAAATAATCCAAGTAACGCTTTCCAGTATCCCTGCCACCCATGAAATTAAACAATGCAATCAAAGTTCAGCTCTTTGGGAATTAGTTGTATTAAAAGCTTCCAAAACTAATTCAAAAGAGTCAGTAAGTGGTTCCAAATATCCCAAACTTACCCGAGCAAAGATGGAAACTTTTAAAATATCATTGCTTCAGCCTGCTTCTGGAATGAATATGACATTTTTTTCTCTGGGCAGTTTGCTTGTAAAAATCAATAATCAAATGATCACAGGGATCACTTTCCCTAAAGGGTTTCGAGTGCAAGACCTTTATATACATACTTTAATGAGACCGATGTTCATTTCATTCTGCTGCCAGGTACATTTAATGTGCACTTTCATCCGTATCATAGAATTCCTGGAGTGCAGAAGGAGGCCAGTTGGCCCATCAAACCTGCACAGACAACAATCCCACTCAGGCCTTTTCCCCGTAATGCACCTATTTACCTGCTGGTCCCACTGATACTAAGGGACAATTTAGTATGGCCTATCAACCTGACCAACACATCTTTGGAGTGTGGGAGGAAACAAGAGCACCTAGATAAACCCACACAGACAATAACTAGAATTGAACCCAGCTCCTTGGCACTATGATGTAGCATTACTAACTGCTTTGCAATTGTGCCACTTATAGCTGTAGCTATATTTTCTGAGCGTTTCCAGAATGGGATGTCCCATCTTGAAACTAATAAATGGAACGGTAATTTATTACTCAAATACTAGGCATAATACAAAGAAATTTTAAAGGTTCATGCCTACAATTATATACTTTGATTTCAGTTTGCATATCATTACGTAGTTTGACTACTTCACTAACGGGTGCATAGTCTCGCATCAAACCCCACCCAGTTACCTGATTAGTGTACAATGGCTCATGGTCCAAACTTATCGTGGGGAAATTTACATCAAAATTCTAGGATGATAAACTTGTGGGCTGGGCTGGATCTCTTGATTGCTTCCTTCTTTCCAAAGAGAGTCATAAAATAATTTTCATGCTGTTCGTGACTGAGGTGATTTTTAAGTAATTTGAGACAGACTTACAGATTTGGCATTTCCCTCCAATATTTCTTCTTCCAGTGGTTCAAGCTTCAAATCCTACAAAACAAAAATAATAATTTTTAAAAAAAGGACTAATAAGAAGATATGGACAAGAAAGGAAGTTGCAGACTCTAGTCCCTTAATTTCCTGGAACACACTCCTTAACTTTTTTAAACTTTGTTAACTTTGATGAGCACAGCTGCCTGCTGACTGGGCACATCTCTTTTAAAGTCTGGCCTCCTGTGATCTTGATACCTGGCCTCCTCAGCCAAGGACAACCATCTCTGTCCTCTCTGGAGACAGTTGGTTCTTCACTGTTGCCTCTAAACTCAGTTGTAGGAAGGGGCATCAGCTTGAAGTGTTGACTGTTGTTCACAGATGCCACTTGACATTGTGTTTTCCAGCATTTTTGTTTTTATTATTGTGATTCAGTCCAGTTCAATTGGAACCACTTGGCACTGAATCTCATTACAGTATGATTTGGTCTCAAACATCTGTTATACATATTTCACTGAAGTATGGGCAAAAGTTGATTTTTTTGTTGTGAGGTAACACTGATGATCAAGTGCTGCTTCATTGTCAAGGACAGAGTGGGGCACCAAGACGCCTTAGTAAAATTGAATTCAAGTGATCAGGACAATTTCTTTCTTGGCTGAAGTCGTATCTCATAGCACCAAAATGAATACAGTAGTTGTTGAAGACTTGGATCATTGTTCCTCAGGCATGCTAAAACCCAACTATAATCCCTTGCTTCATCAAAGGCCTTTTCTCCGCCATAAGGTTAAAAATGGGGTTATTTGCTGATGATTGTACAGTGTTCAGCTTATTTTACAATTCCTCATAACAAAGCAATGCACATCTGCATAAAGCTTCTTTACTAACAGAACAAGGAGTGTGATGAAATAGTCTCCATTGGCTGGGTGATTGGCCACAAAAATGCCCAAAGGAGCTCAATGCCACTAGTGCAAAAATATCACTTCATCAACATCTTACTTCTGGAGAAATCTGATGATAATTAATTCATATTCCAGCAAAGATTAAATTACTGATTTTTTTGATAAAACATCATTATTTCAATGTTAACAAAAGAATCCATAGGTTCTGTCAAACAGCAATGTTGTCCAACAAGTAAAAATGAGCAGGCAAGGATTTGTATCTTCAATTTCAGATTTAAAAATTTAATCTCCAGTTCAGCTTTGAGGTACTGATGGATAAATCTAAGTGTAGTCCTCAAGTTAAGGTGCTAAATTGGGGAAAGGCTGATTACAGTAATATTAGACAGGAACTAAAGAATATAGATTGGGGACAGATGTTTGAGGCCAAATCAACATCTAGCATGTGGGAGACTTTCAAATTTAAGTTGATAGAGATTCAGGACTGGCATATTCCTGTAAGGATGAAGGATAAATATGGCAAGTTTTGGGATCATGGATAACGAGACATATTGTGAGCCTAGTCAAAGAGAAAAAGGAAGCATCTGTCAAAGCTAGGAGGCTAGGAACACACAAAGCAAGTGTGGAATACAAGGAAAGTAGAAAGAAACTTAAGCAAGGAATAAGGAGGACTAAAAGGGATAATGAAAAGTCATTGGCCAGCAGGATTAAGGAAAATTCCAAGGCTTTTTATACATATATAAAGAGCAAGAGGTTGCCAGGGAGAGGGTTGACCCAATCAAGGACAGGGGAGGGGATCTATGCATGGAGCCAGAGGAAATGGGCAAGATATTCAATGAATACTTTGCATCAGTATTCAACAAAGTGAAGGACTTGGTGGATGATGAGTCTGGGCAAGGGTGTGTAGATAGTTTGAGTCATATTCAGATCAAAAAGGAGAAGATATTGGGGTTCTTGAGAAACATTAAGGTAGACAAGTCCCCTCGGCCTGATGGGATATAAATTAGAATACTGAAAGAAGCAAGGGAGGAAATTGCTGGGCCCTCGAGAGGAATCTTTGTATCCTCACTGGCAACAGGGAAAGTCCCAGAGAATTGGAAATAGCCAATGTTGTTCCGTTCTTTAAGAAGGGGAGCAAGAATAATCCAAGTAATTACAGGCTGGTGAACCTTACGTCAGTGGTAGGGAAGTAATTGGAGAGGATTCTTTGAGACAGGATTTACTCCCACTTGGAAATAAGTGGACATATTAGTGGAACAACATGATTTTGTGAAGGGGAGGTCATGCCTCACTAACTGAGTTTTTTGAGGAAGTGATGAAGATGATTGATGAGGGTAGGGCAGTGGATGTTGTCTACATGGACTTCAGTAAAGCCTTCAACAAGGTCCCTCATGGCAGACTGGTGAAGAATGTGAAGTCGCATGGGATCAGAAATGAACTGGCAAGGTGGATTCAGAACTGGCTTGGTCATTAAAGACAGAATGTAGCAGTGGATGGGGTGCATTTCTGAATGGAGGGCTGTGACAAATGATGTTCCTCAGGAACCAGTGCTGGGACCTTTGCTGTTTGTAATATATGTAAATGATTTGGAGGAAAATGTAACTGGTTTGAATAATAAGTTTGCAGATGACACAAAGATTGGTGGATTTGCAGATAATGATGAGGAATATCAGAGGATACAGCAGGATATAGGTTAGTTGGAGACTTGGGTGGAGAGATTGCAGATAGAGTTTAATCCAGACAAATGTGAGACAATGCATATTGGAAGGCTAATACAGATAAGAAATACACAGTAAATGGCAGAACCCTTAAGAAGGATCTAGGTACAAAAGTCATTGAAAATGGCAACACAGGTGGAGAGGGTAGTCAAGAAGGCATATGACATACTTGCCTTCATCGGCCGGAGCATTGAGTTTAAAAATGGGCGAGTCATGTTGCAGCTTTATAGAACCTTAGTTAGGCCACACTTGGAATATCGCGTTCAATTTTGTTGCCACACTACCAGAAAGATGTGGAAGTTTTGGGGAGGGTACAGAAAAGATTTACCAGGATGTTGCCTGGTATGGAGGGCATTAGTTATGAGGAGAAGTTGGAGAAACTTGGTTTGTTCTCACTGGAACAACGTAGTTTGAAGGGCGACCTAATAGAAGTCTACAAGATTATGAGTGGCATGGACAAAGTGGATAGTCAGAAGCTTTTTCACAGGGTGGAAGAGTCAATTACTGCAGGCATAAGTTTAAGGTGCAAGGGACAAGGTTTAAAGGAGATGTACGAGGCAAGTTTTTTGTACACAGAGGGTGGTGGGTGCCTGGAACTCGCTGCTGGGGGAGTTAGTGGAAGCAGATACGATAATAACTTTTATATGGCGTCTTGACAAATACATGAATAGGATAGGAATGGAGGGATATGGCCCCCAGAAAGCTAGGAGGCTTTAGTTGTACCTGTTCCTGTGCTGTAATTCTCTTTGTTCTTTTTTCACTTTAAAATATTTGAGAAAACATCCTGAGAAATTTTGCTCAAATGATGCTAGTAACTCTCTTTAACTGTTCTAGGAACAAAATATCTAGGTGAAGGATTGATCTCACTTTAAATGAAACCTTCAAGTTAAAGTTTTAATGCATTAAACTTTTTTCAATAAGTAAATTTAATAATATTACTGCTAGATATGTAACTTTGCCAAGATTTTATATTGTTATTAAAAATTACAGGATTCCAATAATAATAGCAGTCAAAAAGATTTGTTTTTATTTAGTTAGTCTACTCTGTTAGCCTTTTGCTCTTCCAACAAATGAATGCGAGCAAAATTTAACTGATAAGTTTGAACATTACACAATCTGCTGAAAGAAAATTTTGATAGGGAGTACATTAACTGCAACAAGTTAAAATAAATGTAAAAACTTAGACAGCACACATTTAGAAATTAAATAAATTTGGAAAAAATGAGCCAATCAGAAGTAAATAGAAGAATAGGTACAAAATGTTAAGCTAATATAATTGTTAACTGGTAAATATGATCAGGATTGATTTTTTTTGGTTTTATGATAATGAGTTTTATGATACATTTCCTTTTGTAAAGTTTCTCTTTTATGGACTGTGCCCATTTTAAAGAAAAGTGTACCTTCTTTTCCAGGCGGTCAATTAGTTTCTGAAGTCTATTTATCTGGGTCATCCACTGGGTGTCCTCATCTATGTGGATACCTTCAGAAATCAAAGAAAGAGAAAAAATTTGATACAAATTTAATGTGGTGCATGCAACGTTTGTGGCAGGAAATAAAATCACCAAATTTTTCTTTTGAAGATTATTGGCAGAAGCTTTGAGATATTTACCTGAATGGTAATAGCAACTGGTAGATTTAAATATTTCCCCACTGGTGTTCATGCTGGCACTATGCAATTGTAACAGAAAGGGCAGAGTAGCATATCTAAGGATGGGTTTACAAAACAGCTCATGTGTCTCTTGCTTTTCTATTATTCATACCCAAGGAAGAGGTCAACCTTAATTATGATGCAATACTTTCAGTTGTTGTTCTCCTTAAACATAGAAGCCATAGAATGGTTACAGCACAGGCCATTCAGCCTGTCATGTCTGTGCTGGCTTTCTGTAAGAGCAACTCACCTTGTTCCACACCCCTGCTTTTTCCCTGTAGCCCATGCAATTTTTCTCTTGAAGTAATTTTTGAAAATCACAATTGAATCTGTCTTCATCTTACTTTCAGATAGTGCACCCCAAATCATAATCATACATAGAAACATACAAAGAAAATAGAAGTAGGAATAGACCATTCGGCCCTTTGAGCCTGCACTGCCATTTATAATGATCATGGCTAAATATCCAGCCTTCCTCCCATATCCCTTGATCCCTTTAGCCCCAAGAGCTATATTTAATTCCTTCTTGAAACTAATTCCTTCTTGAAAAATGTTTTGTCCTCAATTATTTTCTGTGGTAGTGAATGCCACAGATTCACCACTCTCTGGGTGAAGAAATCTCTTCTCACCTCAGTCCTAAAAGGTTTATCCTTGTTCTCAAACTATGACCCTTAGTTCTGAACTCCCCCACCATCGGGAACATTCTTTCTGAATTTACGCTATCTGATCCTGTTAGAATAATACAAGTTTCTATGAGATCCCTCTCACTTTTCTAATCTCCAATGAATATAATCCTAACCGACTTAGTCTCTCCTGCCATCCCAGGAATCAGCCAAGAAAACCTTCACTGGCCCCCTCCAAAGCAAGGTAATCTTTCCTCACTGCACACAATACTCCAGATTTGACCTCACCAAAGCCCTGTACAATTGCAGTAAAACATGCTTATTCTTATACTCAAATCCATTTGCCATGAAGGTCAAAATGCCATTTGTCTTCTTTACTGCCTGTTGTCCCTGCGCAGCCTTTAAGTGACTAAGGCATGAGGAAACCAAAGTCTTGCTGAGTATCTACCTCACTCAATTTAAATGCATTCAAATAATAATCTGCTTTCCTATTTTTAGTACTGAATTGGATAACCTCACATTTATCCATATTATAGTGTATCTGTCATGCATATGCCCACTCACTCGCAGTGTAACAAAGGTTTTTCTTCATGCCAACATTGATCTCTCTTAATCTGTCTTCTATATTCAGATTCCATTCAAACAAATGGTTGAAATATTTAAATAAATTAACTATTTACCTAGATTCTCTGCAATTGGAAGCAGTATGCAATGTTGAATTGACCACCTGTATCCTGGCCAGTCTTTCTTTGCATTAAAGTAAAAAATTATCAGAGCAGCCGAACGAACTCTTTCTCTCGGTCTCTGATTATCTCTTCCTTTGTGTGAATTTTCTTAATCTTTCCTGACCCTAACCCATCCCTAAGACAGAAAAGATGAACTCGAGAGCTCCCTGAACTTACATTCCCATTCTTTGGCTCTGTGGTGCAGCAAATATCTCCCCATATATTTCAATGTCAAATTTTGTTTAATGAGACACTTATAAAGTGCCTTTCCCATGTTAAAGCTTCTACATAAGTAAAAGTTGATGTTATTATTAATTGATTTCCATCTGTCACTCTTCAGTCTATTCCCCCATTTTATCAATGGGAGTGATCTTACCTGCTGCACACACCACGCTCCCACTGCAGCGAGGTCAGAGAATTTGGCCACCAGCCAAATTTCCATTCGCTGCAGCGGGATGGGAAAATTCTGCTGACGTGAACGATGGCAAGATTCCAGCCAATATCTTTTTGCAATTTCCTTTAGTTTTCTAAGAAATTATCCATACCTGTTGTTTTGCTAACATCTCTAAATTTTATCATTATTCCTCCGCATCTATATCTAAATTATTATTATACAAAATGAACTACAGTAACTCCAGAATTCAACCATGTGCTCACTTCTAAACATGCTGATAGATTACCCTCTGATTTCTCTCTTCTAACCAGTTTTAAATCAGTCTTCCAACTTCATTTTATCTCTTTAGCCATTTAATCTTCCCTAATAATCTCCCAGATACCTGTCAAAGGCCTGGATTTTATAGGGCAGCATGGTCCTCACCACCCTTCCCGCGTGACAAATCTAGGGGAGCCCACCAATGATCCCAATGACTTCACTTCAACAGTTTAACCCTGGGGCAGCATTAATTGCTTTAAGGTGGTTCCTCCACTCTGATCACAAGAGGAGGTTGTGGGGTGCAATTCTCCCCAAAAAAATTCAAAGTGTCAAATTCATGCAAAAACTGAAGTAAATCATGTTGATTTTTTTCAGCGGCAGTTTCAAAATTTAATCTCCCACACTCTAGTGCACTCTATAGTGCACAGAGTAAATCTTGTTGAAAATCCTGGGGCGGGGCCTATTCCCACTGCGGAGACTGACAGCATAATGCTGAGCGGGCCACTGCACATGCACCGATCGTCAGCGCCGAGATCGACGAATGTGCAGTGGCCCCACACTGTCAGCTTCCCAATCGTTGGCCTGTTCGATCGCTGGCCAGCCCCACAGCCCCCGTATTATTGGCCATGTGACCCCCTTCCCATGGTTCAATCGCTTACCCCCTCAGCAGCCCCAGCCACCTCCAGCCCTCCCACAGTCCCAACCCCCTGCAACCCTGGCCCCCTCCAGCAAGCTGACCCCTCCCCAACCCCAGTGCCCAGCCCCAATTGTTCACCCCCCTACCTCTGTCACTGATTCCTCAGCAGGATCCCCCACACCATCAATTGCCTCCAGAAACCCTGCTCCATTAGGCTCTGCCCCATTAGTCCCCACTCCCTTGGCACTGCCCGATGCCAGTGGGCAGTGCCAAGGTACGCCCCGGGCATTGGCACTTTGCCCTTTGGGCAGTGTTAAGGGCCAAGCTAGCAATATCCAGGGAGCATCCCTGACTCTCTGGAGGGCCTCGATTGCCCCCTTCACTCTAGCAGGGTCGGGCCGCCAGTTCCTTGCGATTGGAGAACTAGAGTAAACACCACTGGCATGAAACACTCCTAGTGGGGTTGGGGAGAGAGATGCTACTGGCCAGGGGATTTCAGTCATGGACCCAGTAATGATGTTTAAAATATATGGTAATGAAGATCACCGTAATTTATGCAGCTCTTTGATTTCTGGCACAGAGCTGATGACACCACAAATCCAGCTGCTGGAGATTTGCGGAGACTGTGGCACCCAACGGGGAGCCCACAAAATCATCTTTGCTTGAGTCTCCCAGCACGCTGCATTACAAAACCACTGCTGAGGGATGGGAGAAATTGCCCCCTCCCCAGTCAGTGGATATGATACCAGTCAGTGGATATAATATCTGTAGTCCTTGCAGCCACTGAAAGTGATCACAACTATTTGGACTACAGATTCACCATTCTGAGGAGTCCATGTGAATCAGGGGTCTCCTAACCTGGCCTGGGAAAGGAGGGTGAGTGTGCTAGATTCAAGAGGCTGGGAGGGAGAGGGTTAAAAGGGGAAATGGCCCAGGGGAAGCCTGCAAAGGAGAACCTTGCCTTTGCCCAACAACAGCTTGTGCCTCTAAAGTTGCTGGACTTCCTGCAAAGCATGCGCCTCCCCACACCACTTGTAAAATAAGGGTGGCATTAGGATAAGACCTTAAGTGGCCATTACTCGCTTAACAATAACCTGCTCATTAATGCCTAGTTTGGGTTTTGCCAGGGCCATTCCACTCATGGACTCATATCAGTCTTGGTTTAAACATGGAAAAATAGTCAACTCAAGACGAGATGTGAATGACTGCCTTTCACATCAAGGATCCCTCGCAAAACTGGAGTCAATGGGTATCAGGACGAAAACACTCTGAGTCATACAAAGAAAGATAGTTGTGGTTGTTGGAGGTCAATCATCTCAGTTCCAAACATTACTTCAGTAGTTCCTCAGGATAATGTCTAAGGCCCAACCATTTTCAGGGAACTTCTATCCATTATACTATCAGAAGAAGGAATGTTCACTGATGATTATACAATATTTAGCACCATTCACAACTCCACCAATACTGAAACTGTGCAATAACAAGTGGCAAGTAACATTTGCGTCACACAAGTGCCAGACAATGACCATCTCCAACAAAAGAGAATCTAACCATTGCCCTTTACATTCAATGACATTATTATTGTTGAATCTCCCACTATCAACATCCCAGGGGTTACCATTAACCAGAAACTCAACTACATTAACCGTATAAGGGCTACAATTACAGATCAGAAGCTAGGAGTCCTGCAGCAGCTAACTCATTTCCTGACTTTCCAAAGGCTGTCCACCATCAACAAAGCACAAGTCAGGACTGTGATGAATATCCCCCACTTGGCTGGATGGGGGGTCATCTCTGGCCATCAGAAGCTAATGGGAAAACATTCCATATCTTCTGGCCTTGACCCTCCTTAGTTATGCTACTGGAGGTTTTGCACTGTATTCTGTGATGGGGTAGACCTGGTGGTTCTTAGTCTGCCATCATATCAAAACTGCACCCAACAGCACTGACTCACTTTTGAAGAAAGAAGATGGACCTCCTGAAAAAGGAGGTGGATCTTCAAGAACTTGTCGAGGCTGGAAGATGGACCTCCTCAACGACATTGAATCTGGAAGATTCACCTGTAGACGCTCCTGTCACCCCCTACTGTGTTGTTCCGGGGTCCAAGGTTGCTGATGGCCTTTATTCCAAACTCTGGAAGCAACCCCAGGCATTGTTCCAGTTTGTTCCGACATCTGCCTTGGCAGGTAAGAGAAATTCATGCTTGGGTAAAACTGATTTTTGCATTCCCACCAAATTCTTGTCCCCCCCCCCACCCCGCCCACAACTGAATCTATCGTCGGGATCATGGGAGAGTTACACCTCAGACTTTTGTCATTGTTTGAATGGAGTGCTAAGTTTAATTGCCTCCCTTTCTTGCCAGCAAACAGAACCATCTGCCTGCTTTTGCACAGTTCTTAATATGTTGGCTGAAGAACTTAACATTTGGCAACTACATTTCACATGAGTACACTTTAACAATAAATCATATTGTTCCTTGCTCATCAACATGGAAGGAATTGCTACGTGCTACATATACAAAAAATGAGAATGCCATTCTTTAGTACATTTAATGTTCAGCTTAAATTTTACACATAAAGCATTTATAAAACATATTAGTAATGACAGAAGTATTAAGTAATAGAATATATTTTTGGCAAGCATACATAACACCAATAATGGCATCATAATTTAATCATGCTTGCTACTACGAATATATTTATTAAGTAGTCCACCACTTGATAATACCAATAAAGACTTCTAGGAGCACAACCTGGAGGAAAAGCTTTTTCATGTTAACTTATAAAAATCAACTTGGAACATCAGACTGGCAGCACAATACCTGAGTTCAGGATGCTGAAATTGGTATTGTTTGGAGACAGGCTGTTAGTTCTCTGAAGCCTTCGAATGGATCGTTTCCCTGACCAGTTAATTGACAGGACCTCTGGCTTCACTGGACCCTGCCTACAAATAACAGATCACAGTTAGTCTTCATGTTGATTATATTTTTAGCCTTGCTAAATATTGGAGTTAAACAAATATCTCCAAAGAGTAAGATACTATCCCATTTTTTTATTGTTCCTTTCAGATGGAATTGGTCAATTGTTTAAGAGACCTATGGTAAATTTGTATTTCTGTGGCCCTACTTAACAGGAGATAGATCCTTTGCAAAGCTGCAGGATTATTCTTTCTTCACTTTACATGACACATAAATCACTCTTGGCCAATGAAATTTATTATGAAAGGAAATACTTTAATAGTTCGTTAATTTAGTTACATAATACAATTTTACTTGCTTGTTCTGTATGCCTTATCTATTTTTGTTTTATCATCCTTTTAAATATTAAATCAAGTTTGAAGAATGGCAACTTCTCAAGCGGCTCCATAAACTGTGAATCTGTAATGAACAATCCACCCATGTAGCTAGATGCTTTATGAATTAAGCTGTTCAGGTGACACAATTTCTAAGTCTGTTTGAAGAATGTACAGGAATCATCTGATATCCTACTTCAAGTGACATTAAGGAAAAATGTCTGTTTCACAAATTCTCTATTGTGTGGTAATGACATGAAATCCATATAAGCTATCTAACATATTAGGGACCAGATTAGAAACTACAAGATATGTTATGAAGTTAGCCTAGAACCCAACTTTTTCGATTTTAGCATTAGGGCAAGCATAAGGTATCAATCCAGATATGATTCAATAGACCCACTTGGAGGTTTTAGTTTAAGCAAATTTTATTTAATAACATAGTTAACATATAACAAAAAGAAAAGAATCAGTAGAGATCTTACCAAATGAAAGTACTTAAACATGATAGAGTATAAATCTTAAGCTATCAATATCCTCACAAATATAAATTCCTCTTCAGAATAAGTTAGCAAAAGTACACAGGCTTACATGAGTTACTAGACTTCCAGCCTTTTAACACCACTGGACAGATACAGAAGAACACCTGTCTTCTGTCTCCCATACAGCAGCCTCCAGAGAAAGATCTATCTTCAAGCAGCAGAACTTCGGAGAAAGAGGCCTAATTTCTGGTAGACCCTAGTCTCCAAATTCAGAGACAGTAAGAGACAGACCAAGAGTTATTTCTTCTCTCTACAGATCCTAAGCAGCACCTGACTTTCTTTGTATAAGTCAAATCCTGCCCTGTCGCATATTTTTCTTACCAATCAACCTGATCAAGCCCTATTCTGAAAAATCTAGGGGAAAACACTAAAATAACAACAGTGCATTCGCAGACAGTGAGGGAACCAGTGGATGTGGTGTTTCTTGATTTTCAAAAGGCGTTTGATAAGGTGCCGCACAAAAGGTTGCTTCAGAAGGTTAGGGGGCATGGAGTTGGGGGTAAGGTGTAAGTGTGGATAGAGGATTGATTGTCTAATAGGAGGCAGAGAGTTGGTATCAATGGGTGCTATTCTGATTGGCGGTTGGTGACTAGTGGAGTGCCACAGGGATCAGTGCTGGGGCCTCAGCTATTTACCATTTATATAGATGATCTGGAGGAGGGGGCTGTGTAGGGTGACGAAATTTGCTGATGACACGAAGATGAGTGGAAAAGCAAATTGTGCGGAGGGTGTGGAAAGTCTGCAGAGGGATCTGGATATAAGAACAAAGAACAAAGAACAACCCAGCACGGGAAACAGGCCCTTCGGCCCAACGAGCCCGCGCCGCCGCATCACCCTACACCTATTCTATACACCTTTCTGCTGAGCAAGTGGGCGAGGACCTGGCAGATGGAGTACAATGTTAGCAAGTGTGAGGTTATCCACTTTGGCAGAAATAATAGTAGGAGGGATTACTATTTAAGGAGCGAAAAGCTGCAGCATGCTACGGTGCAGAGGGACCTGGGGGTCCTTGTGCATGAGTTGCAAAAACCCAGACTGCAGGTGCAGCAGGCGATCAAGAAGGCGAATGGGATGCTGGCCTTTATAGTGAGGGGGATGGAATATAAAAGCAGGGAGGTCTTGCTGCAACCGTACAGGGCACTGGTGAGACCACAGCTGGAGTACTGTGTGCAGTTTTGGTCGCCGCACTTGCGCAAGGATATTTTGGCCTTGGAGGGAGTGCAGAGGAGGTTCACTAGGCTGATACTGGAGATGAGGGGGCTAGACTATGAAGAGAGACTAAATAGACTGGGACTGTACTCATTGGAGTTTAGAAGGATGGGGGGGATCTTATACAGACGTATAAGATAATGAAAGGGATGGACAGGGTAGAGGTAGAGAGATTCTTCCTGCTCAGAAAGGACAGCAGGACTAGAGGGCACAGCCTCAAGATAAGGGGGGAGCAGTTTAGAACGGAGTTGAGGTGGAACTTCTTCACTCAAAGGATGGTGAATCTCTGGAATTCTCTGCCCGTTGAAGTGGTGGAGGCTACCTCGCTAAATATGTTTAAGTCACGGGTAGATTGGTTTTTGACAGACAGGGGAATTAAGGGTTATGGGGAGAAAGCGGGAAAGTGGAACGGAACCACTTCAGATCAGCCATGATCTTATTGAATGGCGGGGCAGGCTTGAATGGCTAGATGGCCTACTCCTGCTCCTATTCCTTATGTCCTTATGTCCTTATGTACAGATTAAAACAAACATTCTAGCAATTAACATCAATTATGCTGCTTCAGTAACAACAGTGGTTACTGGTTATAGATAAAGCAGCACCAATAAATAGAACTGATTGTTTAAAAAAAATCCTGCACAAGTAACATGACATAAATACTTTTCTTAAAGGCAAAGTATGGTCACAACCAGTGGAAAATTATTCGCTATCTCTTCTGGAGAATTCATGACAAACTTCTGAATTGATCAATTCAAAAAATGTAAATGCAATTCAATTATTTGGGAAACATCTGGATCCTGCAATATCTGTGCAATTAATATGGCTACTAAATCTGTACCCAATAGGAAAAGGGAAAGCAAAGTTTTTCTCAAGTAATTGATCAGTTTTCCTCCCAGCAATCACCTGTCACTTACAAGCGAAGCTGCTAGGTATTTCACTATTAAAATTTAATACAGTTTTGATATATCTTCAGTATTTTATTCTAGTTGGTTATCTGGAGCAGGTAAGTTTGGGGTATTGGGCAGAGAGGAAAGTTAGGGAAGGCGGTGGGTGGTTGGGACCGGGAAAGGCAGGGGGTGGGTGGTGGAGGCCGGGGGTGGGGGCGGGGGTGGGGGGGGGGGGAGGTGGGTGGGTGGGGTGGGAGTTGGGTAAAGCCTGCAAGAAGCTAGGAGGGAAGAGAGACAGTTTTGATTTTAGAGGGACTGCCCACCAATCAACAAAGGTTAGTCTCAAGGATTGAGCACCCACCACTTCCTCCCCCCTCTTTGAATCTTTAAAAAAATCGGTTGCCTGTTCCCGCCTAACTGTGCACGACAACTCTTTTATTAGCATGGGCAGAATATTATCAAGATCAATTGGCTTGATAACAAGCCTGATTGACACTAGATTACTTATTTGAACATGATGGGTGGGCTGCCCATTATGGAGATATTATGGGCATAAGCTCCAGGGTGGGCAGGAATTTGGTACGGTGGGAATGGGATGGGCACCCACCCTATTTTATGTGACCCCTCCTCCACCCAAAACATTGTGGTAGGAGTATGTAATATACAGCCCATAGTTGGGGGCATTTGATAAGGTGGTTACAATTCTAAGTTTGCCACCAAGAAATATCCAGTAGTCAAAAGATAGGGTTTAAGTCCTTCACTTGTTATTTGAAAATAATTGGAAAAATGGCAAAAGGCCCAAAACTGAGCGTGAATATCAGGAAGCATAATTTATCTGTATCCATTGCTTCCAACAGGCAAGTGGCTGCGCACTTCAGAACAGTCCCCAACTTCATCTGAGGCTGCACCCTCTTAAAGCCAACCTGCTGTTAAAGAGGAAGTGCATCTAGCTGCAGCAGATGCTCCAAGTAAGAAGGAAAAATATTCTGGGCAGCATAAAGGCTGAGATATGGTGGAACAGAGCACAGAGCTGCTCCAATGTTCTCAGATACAGAACAGGAGACCGTAGGGCAGGAAATGGAAGGAGCAGAGAGTTCTTTATATCCACATGGGACCAATGAGGTCCTATTATTTAGCAGGCCTTTTAACTAGCACACTTTGGCACTCAGCCATTCCAGTGGCTGCTTCTGATCTTCAGTGATCATCTCTGATCTGCGTCCAGGGTTGGCAGACCCGACTCCTTTCCACACCTCAACCCTTTCCTAAAATGAAGATCCTGCCACTTGGACAATTTTTCCTGATGTGGATGCGGTAATCTGAGAATTTTGCCAGCTCTGTGCATCTTAGGAACAAAATTAATGAATTGGCCTTACTCTGCAAATACTTGGGTTGGAATTTTCCAAAAAATATTCTAGGCTGGAATCTTCTGGCCTTTCATTCCATGCTGCAGCTGCCAGCAATAATGGAGAATTTGGCAGTCAGTCAAATCTCTGTTCATTGGAGCAAGACCGGAGAATCCCAGCTGTGGGCGAGGTCAGAGAATCTGGCCCCTAGTGTCCTAAAATGTAAAATGGGAGTCCTCCATGATGGTCTTTTGGGCAAGCTCAGTACTGCAACCGTCTGGCACTATGGCAATTTTTCTAACAGTTGGGAGCTTTGTGTCGGTTGAGGAGCGTGGAGACTAAACACGTTGGTAAAGCTGGCTTCAGAGCACAGGGCATACTGCTCTGCTATTGAACCAGGAGATTCCCCCCCCCCACCCCGCAACAGATATTGGAACCCCTCCCAAGCCCCACCATCATCAGTTGCATTGTCAGCCCCTCCACACCAACACAGATCACCAGTATTGTGGTATCAGGACAATCTTGATAAGTTCACTGATGGATCTTTGTAATGACCATCCCTCATAAACCCTCCACATCCCACCCCTGCACACCACCTTGCACGACCCCACCTGCCTTGCAGAGCTCCTCCTTTGCAGAGTTCACTCCCACTCTCTGTCAGGCTCCATCCTCTCAGCCCCAACCCCCTTGACAGTTCCCCTAGCACATTTATGGTGCCCAATCAGGCACTGCCAGGGTTCCAGGTGGGCAATGCCAGGCTGGCATTGCTTGATGGGCATTGCATTGCTATGCCACCAACCACTTAATGATTTCAATGCCATCCGATCACCTTGGCGTGGCCATGGTGCCACCTGGTCCCCTACTGCAGAGCAGTAATGATTCTCGCCTGTATGATGCCTTGCTGACAATGGAGAAACATCCGGGAGGTGGGGAGGCAGCAGTTCCGGACTTGCTAATGCTGTTCAAATCAAGTCAATCCATTGCAAATAGGCTTTGTGCCTTTCTGGGTGTGTAACCATTCTCAGTGGTAAAACAGGGCCGGGAAGACACAAAACTAATTTGCGCCGGACCTAGAAGCAATTTTTGGCCTTGCAAGCTATCTTCCTAGCTCACCCTGCTGGTGATCAACCAGCACGGCGAACCATTAGGATCACATCCTTTATCTCCAGAACATTTCTGTGGCAAAATTCTGAAGTGCAACAAGAAATTGTCATTTGCACAGTATACAGAACTCTCTGCCACAACCCATCATCATAGTAAATATTAGCCAATGTCTTGAAAAAATATATACTTTTGTTTTTGGGAACATGTAGAGTATGAATAGATTGGATGGTTCATGCGGAGAAAAACACTGGTGTAAATTTTATGGGCTGAATAGTCTGTTTTAGCCATGTAATCGTTGAAAATCTTGTGAGCTACTCTTTTATTACATGAGGTTGATGATATTTTTGTTGTAGTGGAACATGAGTACTAAAGTGAAGTGAAGGGGGAAATGACATTTAGTGGAAATTAAATATCTATTGAGCCTGAAGTATCTCATTCATTTCACAATCTGTTGAAAAGATCACCCATGTAATATATTGAACAGTACCAATATGAGTATGGGAATTAATAATGAAGCCAAAGATTACTGCATTGGAAAGTGTAAAGTTTTTGCAGGTTGACAGATCAGCGTGAAAAATCTTTAATTATGAGCTATGTAGACTACAAAATAATTATTTTGTAGAAAGTAAAATAATTATACATTAAAGTGTACAGTTGTGTTCCTGTATAGATAAAATAAACTAAACTGAAAAACATTATCAGAACTTAGGATGGTTGAATATCCAGGCCCTGATGACACTTTTTTATGTTTTCATGGGATGAGCATATCATTGGCAAGGCCAGCATTTGATGATCATCCCTAATTTCCCTTGAGAAGGTGATGGTGAGCCCTCGGCTGTTTGAATAAGTTGCACATGAGATAGCAGAGGATCCAGCCAACAGGTTTTCACTCTTCATGTTGAAAATTGTGCCATGTAAGTGCAGAATTATCAAGTTAATAATCTTATTCAAAAAGGGAGAGAAGGATAAGAGTTGTTAGCTTTACATTAGTTGTAAACAGGCTTTTCAATGTAAAAGTATTTAATAACAGCAATTTGTATAAGGACAGCTCCCACATGATATTTCCCCTCATGAGATACTTCCATTCTGTGATTCAAGAAGGACTTCATTCTGAAAAATGTAATTTGCCTGTAAATCTGCTCTGACAGCTGTACATTATTGAGTTAGTTAGTGATGAGGAAACTTTAAAACTTTTTTGTTTCAGATTTCCAGCATCCACAGTATGCTGCATTTAAACTTAAGTGTCACATTTCTGTCTTCATTTCCAGCCAAAGCCTCTATTAACCTTTGAACGGGATCAGTGCTATGTAAGGGTG
This sequence comes from Carcharhinus amblyrhynchos, assembly GCF_965287045.1. Lineage (NCBI taxonomy): Eukaryota > Metazoa > Chordata > Chondrichthyes > Carcharhiniformes > Carcharhinidae > Carcharhinus > Carcharhinus amblyrhynchos. The sequence continues at coordinate 85,396,227 of NC_137331.1, read as the reverse complement.
GATTGGAATGCCATTAAAGTGTATCTTTCAAGGAACTCATTTGTCAAATGCTAATGCTTCCACCTTTCAATGCCTTCATGACAAGGTATGTCATTTTTACAACATCAATAAACTGGCAACAAGTTATCGTAAACAGGAAAAATGTCAGTCCTCATGGAGAAATAAGAAAGCAGAACAGATTGATAATGAAGGGCTTGTAATTCTAGATGCTGTTGAGGTCTAAGATTTCAAGATTCATTTGTGCAAATTCAACATTTCCAGCCAGGATTTGGATGATACTCACTATAGCTTTCATTCGCCAAGGTCTTTCACCATCTGCTCTTTATTTTTAAATGCTTTTTCTTGATTGTCAGGCAGAAGTGCAGCAGCAAGCTAAAATACCAAGCAGTACAATCTAACAAGTATTTTACTCAGTTGATGTAATTAGCTATCTTTTTTTTACCTACATCTCTCTCCATCCTCCTTATCCCACAACATGATTTTCTGTTTCTTTTTCTCTTGTCTCAGTTTTTTTCTTTCTCACTCAGCTCACATGTGCCTCTTTCACTCAGTGAGTGGAATTTAATAGAGTTTGCCAGAATAGGTATGATGATGGGGGGAGCAGTTTTCCAACATCAGGAAAATTGACCCCATTTACTTTGGGGTCTGGAAGAACCTGATGTATAAATCTCGCCGGACAGTGGCGTGATGTCAGTTAGGCTTATTAATGAGCCACCTGTGAGCAGTTTTCCCTGAGCCCACTTGAATTCAGTGGTGGCCCAAGAATTTACTGGTACTTGTGCAGTGCTACCATGCCTCCTAAAGGCTGTCCAGAAAACCTCACTGGATTTGCCCGCAGCAAGTAACAGTGAACTTCATTTCTATTTCTGCAGTTCTACATCTCAGTTTCTTAATTTTTCTGGATATCTCAAATCTTAAATTCTCAATTCTTATTCTTGTCTTAATTTGTGTGCTGCAAAATGGCTAACTGTCGCTTCACGAAAAAGCTGGAGGCTTAAATGAAGATATGTGAGCACATTGAGACATGTGTTTGTTGTGGTCCTTGGTTATCGATCTGGCTGCAGCAATATACAAAACACTTCTGGAACTCTGATGGAAGCAGAGCCTTCTGAGACTGAGCTCCTGTGAAAGGTCTTGGAAAGTGCAAAGTGCGATACATCCTTTTCACTGCGCAGTACCGGTCTGGTTCTCTTCAGGCTTCCCTTACAGACTCAGATTCTCAGGTTACAGAAAGCCTGACAGACCCATTACATGAATGCTCCTTCTGTGGTCCTCGCTTAAAGTCAAAGTGTCCATGAAGCTGTTGGAATATTTAAGAAAAAAAAGGTCACTAATTCTTTCAGATCTTATCCTCACCTTGCATAGGTTAAATGTGACCATAGTTTCACATTAACATAATTAACTAATAACAGCCCATTAAGATGGATTAGCAGGCCACTCAGTTGTGTCAAACCACTATATAAATGACAAGAATAAAACCTGATGGATCATTCAACTGAATCAGGAAACAACAAAGGCACACCAAACCCAATCAACTAAAGTCATCTTCACTAACATTTGGCAACCAACAAAAATGAATCATCACAGGTGGAGCCCCAGTGGCATAAGTTTGGAGTGATCGTATGAGGGAATCTTTAGCACTGATTCCGGATGCCCTGATGTCTCATGGGTTTTGATCAAACATGGCAAAGAAACCTCCTGCTGATTACAATCTACTGCCCTCTCACGTGAGATGAATCAGTATTCCTCAATGTTGAAGACAATTGAGATGAAATGCTGAAATCGCAAGGACACAAACTCAAATGTCCTCTGAAGTGACCTAGTCAGCTATTTATTTATGTCAAGCCCTCTACAACGGACTGCAGCATTTCAAAAAGATGGCATCTTCTCAAGGGATGGGTAATAATTTCTATCTTTACCAGTGATGTCCACGAACAGTGGGAAAGTACGAAGATAGCTACCTGGGCAAGCATTGTGCATCAGCAGACAGGCCCAAGTATCTGATCTTCTGAAGTTCAGTTTCAGAGATATTCTTGGAGATGTCCAGACAATCCAAATCTGCTCACCAGACATTTAAGCTTCCATGGCAATGACTACATAAGTGTTAGGTCATGTCTTCCAAAGGGTCCAGATGCAGAATAGCAAAGGCCTCAACGTTCACTGCTGCTGGCATCAGAAGATGCTGGCTCAATATTTTTAATGCAGCAGTGCAAATAACATTAATGTTTTTTGCTGGTGAACTGCATAATAACTTGGCCTCTGTACTGTAATTACTAGATCGAGAAGCAATGTTCTTTGACTGAAATCTCAAGTGATGCAGCCTCAAGTTAACAACATCCTGTCACACTTGGTTATGTCTATGTTCTCACTTGTTTGCTATGCAAAACTCCAGGGCAAATGTTCTGTGTAATGCTTTCATACATATTTCTCATTCTGTAGTTGTTTTCTTTCTGTTTCATTTATGAGCACTGAAATGATGCAGAATGATATTAGCATGGGACTGTTTAATGCTGTCATTCCTGGAATATTTTCATAACTTGGATTTGTTACACATTTAGAATGGTATTGATGAATATCATTGGAAACTGAATGCATGGAATATCAATAAAAAGTCTATCCTGAAAGTAATTCTTAAATGTTGGCCTGATGGCTGCCTCTGGTAATTTTAAGAATGTTAACTCAGAAGAGCGAAAGGGTTGGATGTAGGTGGAGGGCTGACAATGGGAAAAATGTCAGTGTACCAGGAAACTAATGCTTCAACTCACTGATGTCCATATTTCACTTAAATACTCTCTGCACACCACCCCCACCAGAGATGTGGGTTTACAATGAACATGTTAATCTTTCAATATAAGTGGTTGTTGTTGTGTACAGATTCCTACTACTTACTGGGCCTAGGTCCATACTTTACCTGGGGAGCACATTACCTGTGCTCTCAAAGTCACCATCACCCTATATCCTTTTTTGCCTCCAATCCTTCCAGATCCCTTCCAAAGGCTGCTCCATCTACAGCAATGTACGGTAGACTCAACCACCTGGAGAAAAGACAGCACATCTACTAATGATTGTGAAATGAGCTATGGGTCAAAGTGAAGAACATAAGAAAAAAGGAGCAGGATTAGATTATGTGTCCTTGAACCTTCTCTGTCATTCATTCAACACAATCATAGCTGATCATCAATATTAACTCAATTTTTCTGCTCATTCCCCATACTTTTGATTCTCCGAGAGGCCAAAAGTCTGTAACCCTCAGCATTAAATATACCCAGTAATAGTGCCCACAACTTCTGGGCTAGACAATTCAAGATTCACAATCCTTTGAGTGAAGAAATTTTTCCTCATCTCAGTCTACTGTGGAAGTACACTGAATGAAGTGCCGACTTTGATGACCCTTTTTATCATTGTCCTCTCAGGTCCACCCACACTTCCTGACATCACTTTACTGGAGAAAATTTTGACGTAGATCAATGCGGTCTTGTAAGACCAAAACTAAGGTCTACTTAAGGTGGCAGACATGTTGCCATCCAGCATCTGAACAGTGATGTTTACAGTATGCACAGATTAATTTGATTGAACCATATGATAATTTATGGTGCTGGTCATTCTATCATGTGAGGTGATATCTTCTCAGCGGCCTGCAACGTCATCCTACTCATGCTTGAAGTGAACACCATCCAGGACAAAGTAATCCAATTGTTTGGTATTCCATCCACCACCTCTAACATCCATTCATTCCATAACTAACACAAGGCAGCAGCAGTGTATACGTTCTCACCAAGGTTCCTTCAAAAGCACTTCCAAATCCTCAATTTCTACTTCCTAGAAGGACAAAGGCAGCAAACGTCATCACCTGCAAGTTTTCCTCAAATCCATAAACCATTCTGACTTGGAAATATATCACCGTTCCTTCACTGCTGCCGGGTAAAAATCCTGGAACTCCATCCCTGACAGCACTGTGGGTGCACCTACACCAAATGGTTCAAGAAGACAGGTCACCACCACCCTCTCCATGTCAATTAGAGATGAAACAAAAAGGGGAGTAAAAATGCTAGCACAGCCAGTGATGTCCACTTCCCGTGAAAGAATAATAATAAAAAAAATCACAGCCTGCCTTTCTAATGTCCCTCTTTCGTCAATTCTTAGCTTATCCAGTATCTCAATTACTTCCACCTTCACTCGAACTTTGTTATCTCAGAATGCCCTCGGTCTGCAAGCATGGATCCTGTTTTGGCTCTAATTGGCACCACTCCATCTCTTCTTAACATATTATTTAAGGTTTGTAGAAGGCTTTAGAATTCCGCCTTATGTTAATTATCAGTCTCTTGTTATACTCTCTCCTCATTTCCTTTCTTGCTGCTTCTCTGAACTTTCTACAGTCAGCTTGGTTATCACTTGTACTTTCAACATGAAATCCACTATATCCACCGTTTTTCTTCTTCATATCATCTCTTCTGTCATCTAGGGAGCTCTAGCTTTGGTTGTCCTCCCTTTACCCCTTGTGAGAAAGTACCTTGGCTGTATTCAAATCATTTTTCTCTCAATGCAGCCCATTGTTCCATATTGTTTTGCCTCTCGATCTTTCATTCAAATTTACATTGACCAGTCCATTTTCATTAAAGTGAGATTGCCTTACTTACTTTCTTTTCCACCAATTGTTGAATGGCTCTGATAGATTGAAAGGAGAAAATTAAATGTAGAATGCTGACCCATTTCTTTTTAAATCCTCTAAACCTTACTTGTCCGAAGTATGGTACATGGATGGATGTGGCCTGTGAAGCACCTCTATGCAGCTCCTGGCAGCAGTTTTCAAAATTCCAGTCAAAGAGGTAAGTTTCAAAGGAAGATTCTTCTTGGAGCTGCTCCTCCAATCATGTGTCATTTTTCTCTCACTTTTGATTCTGATAGGCAGACTAATGAGAGTGTGCTGAAGGCTGCTGGGCCAAGGAAAATAAAGCAACAGCAAGGCTGGAGCCTGGGGAGCTAGGTACATCACAGTGACACGATGGCACAATGGTTAACACTGCTGCCTCACAGCACCAGGGGTCCAGATTTGATTCCCGGTTTGGGCCACTGTCTGTGCAGAGTTTGTATGTTTCCTCCAGGTGCCCCGGATTCCTGCCACAGCCTGAGACGTGCTGGTTAGGGTGCATTGGCCATGCTAAATTCTCCCTCAGTGTACCCGAACAGGTGCCAGAGTGTGGCGACTTTCACACTGACTTCTTGCAGTGTTAATGTAAGCCTACTTGTGACAAATAAATGAACTTTACTTTTACATCTGACCTGAAGCCCAAGGAGAGCGAATTCCAGTCAGGGCCTGGAAATCAAGATGGATTCCGGACCCAGGAGAGTGTATTCGAGTCACGCCCTAGAGGGCGAGTTTGAGTTGAATCCCTGGAGAGTGGGTTTGATCCGGAGCCCTGGAGACCGAGTTTGAGTGGTGGCCTGGAAGGGCAAGTTCAAGTCAGGGTCCAGGAGGCTGAAGTTTTGGCAAGCCCTGGGAGGGAAAGACCTGGGAAAATGACAGTGCCATGCTGAATATGTGGGCAGAGTGAGTGAGCGTGCTGGTGTGAATTTCATTCACTCTTAACACGTGCATCCTTTCATGCTCACTCACCTACATATGCTGCGCCTTGCTACTTTTATTACTTACTTTTTTTGACCATTAACCATTTATTGCTATGGCATTGCTGTTCTTTTGCTCAGCAATTGTTTCTTTCCTTAAAATCTCAACTTTTGAAATTCAGTTTATTTTTGTGCTAAACCTTATCTATCTGTAATTTGTTCATTGGCCCTTTGAGTGAAGATATGCAAATATGCTGCCCTAAGTGAAAAGGTTGGGCAGCTTGCTCTAAACTAAGTATCCTGACATTTCAGTAGCAACACTAGTCACAGACAGGAGGTAGAATTAAACAAATCAAAAGAGATTGTGTTTAATCATTTCATGCAAATCGAAATAAAATAAGCACTCAGTACATAATAACCTCCCCCACTTCTACTTACAGTGCCAAGTACTGGCATTTTGACATGTAGATCAGTTAATTACAGGCTTTTCTTGAAATCACAAATAACTTCACTGTAAAACAAATGTCTTTCCATTTGTACTGTGAACTAGGTCATGCATAATTCAAAATGCACAAAGAGATTTCGCAAACTCCAAAATGGAAATTAAATGGCATGGAAGGTTAATTTCTTATTTCATTAATGTACCTTCCATTGTTTGCTGGAGCAGAGAGAGAGAGAGCTAAGATTTTACCTGTTAAAAACCTGTTTAAAATAAGTTTAAAGCACTTTACTCTTTGTAGAACTGTTTAAAGCATTTATTTATTGTATTTACTGCTTTAAGAATTCTGAGGGTGTGGTGAAAAGGCATTTGTGGACCAGCCTGCTTTAAATCAGCGCCAGGTTTAAAAGGAGGCCTGGTGTAGACAGCGGGCAGCGTCTGAGCGGGCAGCGGAGTGAGTGGGAAGCAGAGTGAGTTAATAGGGCTTAATATCAAAAAGGGCTGGAAGGAAAAAGGCCAGGTGAGTTTGTTTGAAAAAAAACAAGGAAAAAAATTTTTTCAAAACTACTACAACAAGAAACAAGGAAAAAAATTTTTTCCCCATAAAAAATTACAGTGAATAATGGAGGGGCATGTGATGTGTGGTTTCTGTATGATGTGGGAACTGGCGGACCCCAGGGTCCTTCCCAGTGACCATGTCTGCAGTAAGTGCAGGTTGCTGGAGGAGCTCCAGCTCAAGGTGGATGAGCTGGCCTCTGAGCTACAGACACTGAGGCTCATCAGGGGGAGAGAGGGTGCCCCTAGACTGGCTAAATCTAAGGGTCAGGGACAAAAGGGGGCTGCTGGGAGGAGGAAGGGGGGTGAGGAGCGGAGGCCTCAGCCTCTTAATCTGCATAACAGGTTTGAGGTTCTTGCTTCCAGTCTGGAAGAGGACGAGGCAGGTGAGGTTGGTGAGCAAACTGCACACGGTACAGTGATGCAGCAGGACATAGGCAAAGGGAAGGGGAAAAGGAACATAGTAGTGATTGGAGATAGTGGGGTGAAGAGTATTGACACTGTCCTTTGTCACAATGACAAAGTGCACAGAAGGGTGTGTTGTCTGCCTGGTGCTCGGGTACAGGATGTCGCAGCTGGGCTGCAGAGGAACCTGGAGTGGGAGGGTGAGAACCCGGTCGTTGTAGTACATGTGGGTGCCGGCGACGTAGGCAAAGTGCGGACTGAGGATCTGGGGAGGGAGTATGAGAAGCTGGGAATGGAATTAAAAAGTAGAACCGACAAGGTGGTCGTCTCTGGGCTACTGCCTGAACTGAGTGCAGACGGGCGTAGGGTTGACAGGATAAAGGAAGTGAATGGGTGGCTCAGGGATTGGTGTGGGAGGAATGGGTTCGAATTTATGGGGCATTGGCACCAGTATTGGGGTAGGTGGGACCTGTTCGGGCGGGATGGGGTTGGTCTGAATCGTGCTGGGACCAGAGTGTTGGCGAATCGAGTAAAGAGGACTGTAGACAGGGCTTTAAACTAATTAGGGGGGGGGAGGGTGCGAGGGTAGGTGACGCTACGAGGTCTAAAGTTAAGGATAGGGTACAGGTAAGGGAAGAGGCCGAGGATGTCCCAATTGGTGGCGTTACGGCAAATAGGGTCCAGGTGAAGGCTGGGATGAAAGCGCTTTATCTGAATGCACGAAGCACTCGGAATAAAGTGGATGAGCTGGTGGCGCAGATCGACACAAATGGATACGATCTGGTGGCCATTACAGAGACGTGGCTGCAAGGTGACAGGGACTGGGAGATGAATGTACAGGGCTATCAAGTGTTTAGGAAGGATAGGCAGGAGGAAAGAGGGGGTGGCGTAGCTCTGCTGATTAAGGATAGTATCAAGGTGGTAGCAAGGGATGATATCGGAGCCAAAGAGCAGAACATGGAATCGTTGTGGGTGGAGATTAGGAACAGCAAAGGGAGGAAGACGCTGGTGGGTGTCGTCTATAGGCCCCCGAATAATGATCTGGAGGTGAGGCGGGCTGTTAACACGCAAATAAGTGCGGCGTGCAGGAATGGGACGGCAGTAGTTATGGGAGATTTCAATCTGCATATTGATTGGTCGACCCATGTTGGACGAGGTGGGCTCGAGGAGGAGTTCTTGGAATGCTGCTGGGATAATTTCCTTGAACAGTGTGTGTTGGAGCCGACGAGGGAGCGAGCTATCTTGGATCTGGTGCTATGTAATGAGGCGGGTAGAATTAGGGACCTTGCAGTGAAGGATCCTCTTGGAGAGAGTGATCATTGTATGGTGGAGTTTCTGGTGCAGATGGAGGAGGAGAAAGTGGGTTCCCGGACACGCGTCCTTTGTTTGAATAGAGGGGAGTATGGTAGGATGAGAGAAGAATTGGCAAATGTGGACTGGGGGAGTGCGTTGGAAGGTAGGTCTGCTGAGGAGCAGTGGAGGATCTTTAAGGAGATCTTTCTTGGTGCTCAGCAGAAATTTATTCCGATGGTTAAAAAGGACAGTAGGAAGAGAGGTAATAAGCCGTGGATAATGAAGGAGGTGAAGGAAAGTGTTAAATTAAAAGCGGAGGAATTTAGAGTAGCTAAGAGCAGTGGGCGAGAAGAGGATTGGGAAAGGTTTAAATGTCAACAAAGATTGACAAAGAAGTTGATAAAGGAGGGTAGGAGAAGCTATGAGGCTGGGCTAGCACTTAATATAAAAAAGGATAGCAAGAGTTTTTATAAATATATAAAAAGGAAGAGGCTGGCTAGGGTGAACGTTGGTCCTTTAGAGGATGAGAAAGGGGAGCTAGTGGTAGGGGATGGGGATATGGCTAAGGTCTTGAATAACTTTTTTGTTTCTGTCTTCACGGAGGAGGACGTGAATAATTTGCCGGGTGTTAGCGATGGAAAGGTAGTAGGAATGGAGGGTCTTAATGACATTACTGTTACTAGAGAGGTGGTGCTCAACAGACTGGAGGGGCTGATTGTGGACAAGTCCCCAGGACCGGATGGAATGCATCCGAGGGTTCTGAAAGAAATGGCGGAGGTTATAGTGGATGCCTTGGTGGTTATTTTCCAGACGTCGCTGGATTCCGGGGAAGTGCCGGAAGATTGGAAAACGGCTAATGTTACGCCGTTGTTTAAGAAGGGTGCCAGGCAAAAGGCGGGGAATTATAGGCCGGTTAGTTTAACGTCTGTGGTAGGTAAAATGTTAGAATCCGTCATTAAGGAGGAAATTGCGAGGCATCTTGAAGGGAATTGCTTGATAGGGCGGACGCAACACGGTTTCATTAAAGGGAAGTCGTGTCTGACAAATTTACTGGAGTTCTATGAGGATGTGTCTAGGGCAGTGGATAGAGGAGAGCCGGTGGATGTGGTCTTTCTGGATTTTCAGAAGGCGTTTGACAAGGTACCTCACAAGAGGTTATTGCAGAAGGTCAGGGGACATGGAGTTGGGGGTAGGGTGTTAGCGTGGATAGAGGATTGGTTGTCAAATAGGAGGCAGAGAGTGGGGGTCAATGGGTGCTATTCGGATTGGCGGTTGGTGACTAGTGGGGTGCCCCAGGGGTCGGTGCTGGGGCCTCAGCTATTTACCATTTATATAGATGATCTGGAGGAGGGAACCGAGTGCAGGGTGTCGAAATTTGCTGATGACACCAAGATTGGGGGAAAGGCAAATTGTGCGGAGGGTGTGGAGAGTCTGCAGAAGGATCTAGATAGGCTGGGCGAATGGGCCAGGAAATGGCAAATGGAATTTAATGTTGGCAAGTGTGAGGTGGTCCACTTTGGTAGGAAGAATGGTAGGAAGGACTATTACTTACGTGGCGAAAAACTGCAGCAGGCGACGGTGCAGAGGGACCTCGGGGTCCTTGTGCATGAGTCGCAAAAACCCAGCTTGCAGGTGCAGCAGGTGGTCAGGAAGGCGAATGGGATGCTGGCCTTCATAGCGAGGGGGATTGAATATAAAAGTAGGGAGGTCTTGCTGCAGCTGTATAGGGCATTGGTGAGGCCGCAGCTGGAGTACTGTGTGCAGTTTTGGGCGCCGCACCTGCGCAAGGATATTTTGGCCCTGGAGGGAGTGCAGAGGAGGTTTACTAGGCTGATACCGGAGTTGAGGGGATTGAGCTATGAGGAGAGGCTGAATAAACTAGGCTTGTACTCGTTAGAGTTTAGAAGAATGAGGGGAGATCTCATTGAGACGTATAAGATGATGAATGGGATGGATAGGATAGAGGTGGAGAGACTCTTCCCGCTCAAAAAAGACAGTAGGACTAGGGGGCACAGCCTCAAGATAAAGGGGAGGCGGTTTAGAACGGAGTTGAGGAGGAACTTCTTCACTCAAAGGGTGGTGAATCTCTGGAATTCTCTGCCCGTTGAAGTGGTGGAGGCTGCCTCGATAAATATTTTTAAGAAGCGGGTTGATGGGTTCTTGATAAGAGAGGGGATTAAGGGTTATGGGGAGAGGGCGGGAAAGTGGAACTGAGCCACGACAGATCAGCCATGATCTTATTGAATGGCGGGGCAGGCTCGAAGGGCTAGATGGCCTACTCCTGCTCCTATTTCTTATGTTCTTATGTTCTTATGTTCTTACTTTGGACCCTCACCAACTAAATCCACATGGATGTACCTTCTTACCTAAATTTAGAAATTTCTGTTTTATGCCCACCACTTCGAACCAGCAATTCTTAATAATAAATTGGCTCGTTAAAAATGGTGCAGACTTTAATAAGAGTACTATAACCTAACTTGTTATATAAAACAAATCTCAAAACTATTTTGATTTGATTTATTATTGTCACATGTATTGGCATACAATGAAAAGAATAGTTTCTTGCTCACTATACAGACAAAGCGCACCCTACAGAGAGAAGGAAAGGAGAGAGTGCAGAATGTAATGTTGCAGTCAAAGTCAGGGTGTAGAGAAAGATTGACTTAGTGCAAGGTAAGTCCATTCAAAAGTCTAATGGCAGCAGGGAAGAAGCTGTTCTTGAGTCGGCTGGTACAGTACCTCAGACTTTTGCATCTTTTTCCTCGATAGAAGAATGTGGAAGAGAGTACGTCCGGGATGCGTGGAGTCCTTAATTATGCTGGCTTCTTTTCTGAAGCAGCGGGAAGTGTAGACAGTCTCAGTGGATGGGAGGCTGGTTTGAGCGATAGACTGAGCTTCGTTCACGACCTTTTGTAGTTTTTTACAGTCTTGGGCAAGAGCAGGTACCATACCAAGCTGTGATACAACCAGAAAGGATACTTTCTATAGTGCATCTGTAAATGGTGAGAGTTGTTGCGGACATGCCAAATGTCCTTAGTCTTCTAAAAAGTGGAGGCATTGATGGGCTTTCTAAACTAGAGCATGGCAAGAAGGGACCTTGGACAAATTGTTAGTGATCTGGACACCTAAAAGTTTGAAGCTCTTCATCATTTCTACTTCATCCCCTGTAGACAGGAGTATGTTCTCCATTATGCTTCCTGAAGTTGATGACTATCAGCTTCTTTTGGTTGAATCGAGGGAGAGATTATTGTCTTTGCACCAGTTCATCAGATTCTTTACCTGTTTCCTGTATTCCGTTTCATCATTGTCTGACATCCAACCCACTACGATGGCATCATCAGGAAACTTGAAAATTGAGTTGGAGGGGAATTTGGCGACACAGTCATAGGTGTATAAGGTTTATAGTAAGGGGCTGAGGATATAGCCTTTTGGGGCACTGGTGTTGAGGTTGATCGTGGAGGAGGTGTTCTTGCCTATTCTTACTGATTGTGGTCTGTGGGTTAGGAAGTTCAGGATCCAGAGGGAGGTGCCACAGCCCAGGTCATGGAGTTTGGAGATGAGTTTCATGGGAATAATGATGTTGAAGGCTGAGCTGTAGTCAATAAGTAGGAGTTTGACATATGTGTCTTTGTTATCTAGGCATCCTAGAGTTGAGTGCAAGGCCAAGGAGGTGGCGTTTGCTGTGGACTTATTGTTGTGGTAGGTGAACTATAGTCAATCCAGGCAATCTGGGAGACTGGAACTGATCCATGCCATGACTAACCTTTTGAAGCACTTCATAATGATGGATGCCAGAGCCACAGGATGATAGTCATTAAGGCACGTTGCCTGGCTTTTCTTTAGTGCCGGGATGATGGTTGTTTTCTTGAAGCAGATAGGGACCTCAGATTGGTGTAAGTAGAGGTTGAACATGTCTGCGAATACCCTGCCAACTGGTATCCTATCCGGGCCAGTTGATTTCTGTGGGTTGACCTTCGAGAAGGCTGCTCTGACATCTGCAATGGTGACCTTGGATATAGGTTCATCCGAGGCTTCCAGGGTTGAGGGCGTGCTCTTTCTGACCTCTTGCTTAAAATGGGCATAGAATGCATTGAGCTAATCAGGGAGGGGTGCATTGATGCTGAAGATTTTATGTACCTTCATCTTGCAGACCTTGCGATAGTTAGCAAGAGTCCATGTGGCTAGCTTGGGACTTTAGTTTGGTACTGTCTTTTGGCATCTTTGATGGATCTCCTTAGATCGTATCTGGCTTTCCTGTATAGTCATGATGTGGAGATGCCGGCGTTGGACTGGGGTAATTGCAGCAAGAAGTCTCACAGCTCCAGGTTAAAGTCCAACTAATTTATTTGAAAGTAAACTCACAAGCTTTTGGGGTTTGCCCCTTCGTCAGGTGAATGGAGAGTTCTAGCCTCAGACAGAGCATATAACAGCACACACAGTTTACAGATTACTGATTAGAATACGAGTCTTTACAACTAACCTGCTATTCAAGTCTTAAAGATGCAGACAATGTGAGTGGAAAGAGCATTAGGCATAGGTTAAAGAGATGTGTATTGTCTCCAGACGGTACAGTAAGTGAGGTTTTGCAAACCCAGGCAAGTCATGGGGGTTACATATAGTGCGACATGAACCCAAGATCCCGGTTGAGACCATCCTCATGTGTGCGGAACTTGGCTATCAGTCTCTGCTCAGCAACTCTGTGCTGTCGTGTATTGTGAAGGATGCCTTGGAGAACGCTTACCCAAAGGTCAGAGGCCAAATGCCTGTGACCGCTGAAGTGTTCGCCAACAGGAAGGGAACTGTCTTGCCTGGTGATTGTCGAGTGATGTTCATTCATCTGTTGTTATAGATTGTCGGCATCTTTAAGACTTAAATAGCAGGTTGGTTGTAAAGACTCGCATTCTAATCAGTAATCTGTAAACTGTGTGTGCTGTTATATGCTCTGTCTGAGGCCAGAACTCTCCATTCGCCTGACGAAGGGGCAAACCCCGAAAGCTTGTGAGTTTACTACCAAATAAATTGGTTGGATTTTAACCTGGTGTTGTGAGACTTCTTTCTTGTATAGATCAGTGTTGCCTGACTTGAACACCTCAGACCTAGACTTCAGCAAGCAGTGGATAGCCCTGTTCATCCATGGTTTCCAGTTGGGAAACACACGGATTTGTTTCTTTGGCACACAGTCTTCTCCACACTTATTAATGAAGTCAGTTACGGTAGTGGCATTCTCGTTCAGACTGGTCGCGGAATTTTTAAATACTGACCAATCTACTGACTCTAAGCAATCCCGTAGAAAGTCATCCGCTTCCTCAGACCAACATTGCACGACTTTCTTTAATGGATTCTCCTGTTTCAGTTTTTGCTTGTAAGCCAGGAGCTGGAGCACAGCCTTGTGATTTGATTTGCCAAAGTGTGGGTGGGCGATAGAGTGGTAGGCATGTTTGATATTTGTGCAACAGTGGTCTAGAATGTTTGGGCCTCTGGCGAACAAGAGACGTGTTGGTGGAATTTTCACTACTAAGCAACCACATTGTAGTCTAAAAATGTTCCATGCACCTATAGTGGGCATATTGGTGTTGATGCTGTTTGTAGTGGCTAGTTTAGCCACAACAGGTTATGTTTCCTTATTTTAATGCCAGTGTTAAGTCTCCTTGTTTTGTTGCACTATCAGATTGAAGCAGCCAACGCACACTCAACAGACTGAAACCAAATATTCAGGTATTAAGGATTAAATAACAATACGACAATTGTGTGTTCCCCTCTTCCCCTTCACTGCTTTATTTTGATGTATTTGAAGAAACAGTTGTTAGAACAAAGAACTGATTTCACAATCAAAAATGGAAATCAAGAAGGATCTAATGAACTGCTTGAAATAAACTAACAAGTTTAATGTCCCAGATGTTCCTATACTGATACAGTGAGGCTGGCAGGGTGAAACTTACAGCAACGTCCGACATCTGCAAGAGTGGAAACGTAGAAACCTGGAATTTGGTGTTAGTGATGCGCCACTCCTTTACAGAATGCACTGGCAATCTTCTCTGATGGAATCTACACAGTGATCATTGTAATGGTGTGAATTTAGGGAATTACCCATGAGACGCACTAAAGAGGGAGAAATTATTGGGGTTGGTGCAATTAAGAGCAAATCAGTATTTAGTAGTGTAATGGTGATGGTGTGTTACAAATCACTCAGGAAGTTCAAGTTGCTATGACATAGTCTGGAGCTATGGATAGTGATGGCAGAGACTCCAACTTTCTTTCCATCACATAGCTGACCAGCCATCTTTCTTTCCTGCTCTTACCGACTGCTATTAGGACACGTTGGAAGAATTTGCAGATTAATAATAAACCTGTTTGATGATGAAGTCCTGTGGTGGGACTTGAATCTAAAGTTTCTGGCTAAGAGGCAGGAAAATTATTGTCTGTGCCACAAAACCTCCTTCACATTGTTATAATTGATAAATATTAGGGACCAACCTTTCTAGCTCTGAAAATTAACTTAATAAATGTGGAATCTCATTCCCTCAGAAGAAAATTTTTAATTGTTTTTCTGCTTTCCACTTTTATGTCTCTCCCTTAATCCCATATGTATGTATCAATCTTCATTTAGATTGCTTCCCAGTCATTTGGAAGTGGTTTGTTGTTTCTGTTTTGTGCTTCCTGGTTTGCAGTTTGAGAAGAGAAAATGTTTGTTCCATTTTTGGGAATGGGGGATGGGGCAGTGGCGGTGGCAGACACATGATCACATTGCCCTGCATCCTGTCTGGTAAAGACAGGCAGCATTTAAATTTTGTGCTGCCTCCTCACCTATATGATTTCAGTCTAAAGTCTAGCAAATGAATGTACTTCTGACTGGTTGCACATTGGAAAGGAGACCTGGCAACATGTATGACTAATATGTTTTTCAGCTAGCCTGCAAGCCTCAAAGGCAACATAACCCTCTTAAAAAGGAGCTGCACTCATTGTACAAACTTAAAATAGTATCATTGGAATGCATACATTTGGAAACTAAGATGCCAATTCCCTTAGTGGGTCTTCCTTTCTCCTGTCATAATTCCAGTTAGAAATTGTTGAATCCTAAGAGAAACAGTGTTTTGTTGATTTTCAGGATTTTCATTGATCTCCTGCCAAAATTACAGCAAGAGATTAAGAAAAATCCTACCAAAACATAGGACACAATCTTCTTGTTCTTCATATCAGCGGGATCTTTTAGTCCCACTAATAGTGCACCCTCATCATGTGTTTCCTGGGGTATGGGGTGGAATCAGTGGGAAATCGCATTGATACTTGCAGGACCAGAAGATCCTGCTGCTGGCCAACAGCACGCAGCCTCCAGCCACTGAGGAAAATGCCACAGTGGGTGGGGTGGGGTGGAGAGGGGATGGGCAAAGAATCCCAACGATCAGGCCTATTCGTGTAAAAGTTAATATTAGTTTCTTTGGAAGGTACTTGTAATAATGCCTCAGCACATTATGGGGTAAACATATTCCAAAATCAGAGCATCTTTACAATTCTAAAGGGATCATTTCCTCTCTCATATCCTGGTCCATTTCTATCATCCCCGACACCTCACCATTTCCCACGGCATTGTTATTTACACTCGCATGAGCTCTAACATCTGGCCCTTTATCTCCTCTCTCCTGACTGACTGAGGCACTGAACAAGTGTTGTCACACATCTTTACCATTGTCTTCTTTGAAGTACAACCTCAATGTTTATGCCCTGTTTGATTTCATCCCAATTTTCTTGGAAGATCTGAAATTCAGTGGGAGTGTATTAGAATGTTAAGTGCACTGATTGTGACTTGATTGAAACATACAAGATCCTGAGGATCTTGACAAGGTTTTTTGTGGAGACAAGAACATAAGGACATAAGAACATAAGAAATAGGAACAGGAGTAGGCCATCTAGCCCTTCGAGCCTGCCCCGCCATTCAATAAGATCATGGCTGATCTGTCGTGGTTCAGTTCCACATTCCCCCCCTCTCCCCACTACCCTTAATCCCCTCTCTTATCAAAAACCCATCAACCCGCGTCTTAAAAATATTTAGCGAGGTAGCCTCCACCACTTCAACGGGCAGAGAATTCCAGAGATTCACCACCCTTTGAGTGAAGAAGTTCCTCCTCAACTCCGTTCTAAACCGCCCCCCCTTTATCTTGAGGCTGTGCCCCCTAATCCTACTACCCTTTCTGAGCGGGAAGAGTCTCTCCACCTCTATCCTATCCATCCCATTCATCATAGAACATAGAACATAGAACACTACAGCACAAACAGGCCCTTCGGCCCACGAGTTGCGCCGATCACATCAACACCTATCTATAACCCCCAATCCCATAAAACCCCATATACTCATCCAGAAGTCTTTTAAAAGACCCCAGCGAGTTCGCCTCCACCACCACTGATGGCAGCCGATTCCATTCACTCACCACCCTCTGAGTGAAAAACTTACCCCTAACATCACTTCTGTACTTTCCTCCCCGCACCTTAAATCTGTGTCCTCTCGTAGCGACCATTTCAACCCGGGGAAATAGCCTCTGAGAATCCACCCTATCTATTCCTCTCAACATTTTATAAACCTCTATCAGGTCGCCTCTCAACCTACGTCTCTCCAGGGAAAAGAGACCCAGTTCCCTCAACCTAACTTCATAAGGCATGCCTCCCAGTCCAGGCAACATCCTTGTAAATCTCCTCTGTACCCTTTCAATAGCTTCTACGTCTTTCCTATAGTGAGGCGACCAGAACTGCGCACAGTACTCCAAATGAGGCCTGACCAGGGTCTTATAAAGTTGTAGCATTACCTCCCAACTCCTAAACTCAATCCCTCGATTTATGAAGGCCAGTACACCATACGCCTTCTTGACCACCTCTTCCACCTGCGAGGCCAATTTAAGAGTCCTGTGGACCCGGACCCCAAGATCCTTCTGCTCCTCAACACTACCAAGACTCCTGCCCTTGATAGTGTACTCGTTCATCCCGTTGGTTCTGCCAAAATGGACGACTACGCATTTATCCGCGTTGAAGTCCATCTGCCACTTCTCCGCCCAGTCCTGCATCCTATTTATGTCCTGCTGCAACTTTTGCCATCCTTCCAGACCATCCACAACACCACCGACCTTCATGTCATCAGCGAACTTACTTACCCATCCTTCCACTTCCTCATCCAGGTCATTTATGAAAATGACAAACAGCAAGGGTCCTAGAACAGATCCCTGGGGCACTCCACTGGTGACTGACCTCCATTCAGAAAAAGACCTATCCACAACCACTCTCTGCCTTCTGCAGGCAAGCCAGTTCTTGATCCACAAGGCCAAAGGCCCTTGGATCCCATGCCCTCTCACCTTCTCAAGAAGTCTTGCATGGGGGACCTTATCATCTTATACGTCTCAATGAGATCTCCCCTCATTCTTCTAAACTCTAACGAGTACAAGCCTAGTTTATTCAGCCTCTCCCCATAGCTCAACCCCCTCAACTCCGGCATCAGCCTAGTAAACTTTAGTAAGCCTAGTGACTTTAGTAAGGCGTTTGATAAGGTTCACCATGGAAGGCTTCTGCAGAAATTGCAGATGTATGGGATTGAGGGTGATCTAGGAAATTGGATTAGGAATTGGCTGGCGGATAGAAGACAGAGGGTGGTGGTTGATGGTAAGTATTCGACATGGAGTTCAGTTACGAGCGGTGTGCCTCAGGGATCTGTTTTGGGGCCACTGCTGTTTGTAATTTTTATAAATGATCTGGATGAGGGTATAGTTGGGTGGATTAGTAAATTTGCTGATGACACCAAAGTCGGAGGTGTGGTAGATAGTGAGGAAGGGTGTCTTAGTCTACAGGGAGACTTGGATAAGTTGCAGAGCTGGGCCGAGAGGTGGAGGATGGAGTTTAATGCGGAAAGGTGTGAGGTAATTCACTTTGGTAGGAATAACGGATGTGTAGAGTATAGGGCTAACGGTAGGACTCTGAATAGTGTGGATGAACAGAGGGATCTAGGTGTATGTGTACATAGATCCCTGAAAGTTGGGAATCAAGTAGATAGGGTTGTTAGGAAGGCATACGGTGTCTTGGTGTTTATTGGTAGGGGGATTGAATTTAGGAGCCGCAGCGTCATGTTGCAACTGTACAAAACTCTGGTGCAGCCGCACTTGGAGTATTGTGTGCAGTTCTGGTCCCCACATTATAGGAAGGATGTGGAGGCTTTGGAGAGGGTGCAGAGGAGGTTTACCAGGATGTTGCCTGGTATGGAGGGGAGGTCCTATGAGGAAAGACTGAGGGATTTGAGGTTGTTTTCGTTAGAAAGAACGCGGCTACGAGGGGACCTTATTGAAACATATAAGATGATTAGAGGTTTAGATAGGGTGGACAGTGATAGCCTTTTTCCTCGGATGGAGAAAGCTAACACGAGGGGGCATAGCTTTAAATTAAGGGGTGGTAGTTATAGGACGGATGTCGGGGGAAGGTTCTTTACCCAGAGGGTGGTGAGGGATTGGAATGCCCTGCCTGCTGCAGTTGTAAATGCGCCTAGTTTGGGGGCGTTTAAGAGATCCGTGGATAGGTTTATGGATGGTAAGGGTTTGGTTTAGGTTAGAGGGTCATTGTTTTTTAACTGGTCGGCGCAACATCGTGGGCCGAAGGGCCTGTTCTGCGCTGTAATGTTCTATGTTCTATGTTCTAAACCTCCTCTGCACTCCCTCCAAGGCCAAAATATCCTTGCGTAAGTATGGCGCCCAAAACTGCACACAGTACTCCAGCTGCGGCCTCACCAATGCCCTATACAGCCGCAGCAAGACCTCCCTACTTTTATATTCAATCCCCCTCGCTATGAAGGCCAGCATCCCATTCGCCTTCCTGACCACCTGCTGCACCTGCAAGCTGGGTTTTTGCGACACATGCACAAGGACCCCAAGGTCCCTCTGCACCGTCGCCTGCTGCAGCTTTTCGCCACGTAAGTAATAATCCTTCCTACCATTATTCCTACCAAAGTGGACCACCTCGCACTTGC
Organism: Carcharhinus amblyrhynchos; assembly: GCF_965287045.1. Classification (NCBI taxonomy): domain Eukaryota; kingdom Metazoa; phylum Chordata; class Chondrichthyes; order Carcharhiniformes; family Carcharhinidae; genus Carcharhinus; species Carcharhinus amblyrhynchos. The sequence continues at coordinate 85,376,983 of NC_137331.1, read as the reverse complement.
CAACATTAAATTCCATTTGCCATTTCCTGGCCGATTCGCCCAGCCTATCTAGATCCTTCTGTAGACTCTCCACACCCTCCGCACAATTTGCTGTTCCACCAATCTTGGTGTCATCAGCAAATTTCGACACCATACACTCGGTTCCCTCCTCCAGATCATCTATATAAATGGTAAATAGCTGAGGCCCCAGCACCGACCCCTGGGACACTCCACTAGTCACCATCCGCCAATCCGAATAGCACCCATTGACCCCCACTCTCTGCCTCCTATTTGACAACCAATCCTCTATCCACGCTAACACCCTACCCCCAACTCCATGTCCCCTGACATTCTGCAATAACCTCTTGTGAGGTACCTTGTCAAACGCCTTCTGAAAATCAAGAAAGACCACATCTACCGGCTCTCCTCTATCCACCGCCCTAGACACAACCTCATAGAACTCCAGTAAATTTGTCAGACACGACTTCCCTTTAATGAAACCGTGCTGCGTCTTCTCTATCAAGCAATTCCTCTCAAAATGCCTCGCTATTTCCGCCTTGATGACGGATTCTAACATTTTACCTACAACAGACGTTAAACTAACCGGCCTATAATTCCCTGCCTTTTGCCTGGCACCCTTCTTAAACAATGGCGTAACATTAGCCGTTTTCCAATCTTCCGGCACTTCCCCGGAATCCAGCGACGTCTGGAAAATAACCACCAAGGCATCCACTATCACCTCCGCCATTTCTTTCAGAACCCTCGGATGCATTCCATCCGGTCCTGGCGACTTGTCCACAATCAGCCCCTCCAGTCTGTCGAGCACCTCCTCTCTAGTAACAGTAATGTCATTAAGACCCTCCAGTCCTACCACCTTTCCATCTCTAACACCCGGCAAATTATTCACGTCCTCCTCCGTGAAGACAGAAACAAAAAAGTTATTTAAGACCTCAGCCATATCCCCATCCCCTACCACTAAGTTCCCCTTCTCATCCTCTAAGGGACCAACGTTCACCCTAGCCAGCCTCTTCCTTTTTATATATTTATAAAAACTCTTGCTATCCTTTTTTATATTAAGCGCTAGCCCAGCTTCATAGTTTCTCCTACCCTTCTTTATCAACTTCTTTGTCAATCTTTGTTGACATTTAAACCTCTCCCAATCCTCTTCTCACCCACTACTCTTAGCTACTCTAAATGCCTCCGCTTTTAATTTAACACTTTCCTTCACCTCCTTCGTTATCCACGGCTTATTACCTCTCCTCCTACTGTCCTTATTGACCATCGGAATAAATTTCCGCTGAGCACCAAGAAAGATCTCCTTAAAGATCCTCCACTGCTCCTCAGCAGACCTACCTTCCAACGCGCTCCCCCAGTCCACATTCGCCAATTCTTCTCTCATCCTACCGTACTCCCCTCTGTTCAAACAAAGGACGCACGTCCGGGAACCCACTTTCTCCTCCTCCATCTGCACCAGAAATTCCACCATACACTGATCACTCTCCCCAAGAGGATCCTTCACCGCAAGGTCTTTAATTCTACCCGCCTCATTACGTAACACCAGATCCAAGATAGCTCGCTCCCTCGTCGGCTCCAACACACACTGTTCCAGGAAACTATCCCGGCAGCATTCCAAGAACAATGGGCCTGATTCACCCATTGCAGTCCGCATCTTTTTTGGTGGGTCGGGTTGGGAGATGCACGTAATGGCCATTTCATGGGTTCTCTGTGAGCTTTTACAACCTGTGCACATTTCCCAACTAGAAGAAAATGGCATGCTGGGAATGCACAGAAGTCTGGTGGGAAGTAAGGTAGGTCATTTGAATATGTTTTACATATATTTTAAACATATTTTAAATGCAGTTGTCGGGCCCGGCACAGAACTTGCCAGGCCCAATAGCATCTCCCACCCCGCCAGGAGTACTCCATTCCGGCAGTGTTTAGAGTCGCTCCTCATGTTCGGAGAACTAGTGGGAGACTAGGGGGTTGGGCAACAGGGAGTGGTGCCCCCTGGGCATGGGCATCCTGGCAGTGCCAGCCTGTGCTTCTGGCCCTGCCCAAGGGGCACAGTGTCCTTACCCAGGGCACATTGACACTGCCCAGCAGGCATCGGGCAGTGCCAAAGTGGCAGGGCCTAGGGGTAATCTGTAGGAGTAGGGATCCCGCTGCCACTCTGCATGGGGATCGGTCTGGGCTGGAGGGAAGATAGCGATTGGAGTGGGCTGTAGGGGGTGGTAGCCTACTAGGGAGGATTGTTTGCTTCCCCGGGGGGTGGGGGTGACTCCAAGGGGTGTCAGCAAGGGGTGGGGGTCTGCAGGGGTGAGGGGGGTTCACCACTGCTAGGGGTGTGCGGGGGCGGTTTGTCTGCTCTGGTGCAGGGCAGGTCAGGGCTGGCCGGGAAATTATTATGGGGGCTGCGATTGGGCCGTGGGGCAGGGAGGGCTAGAAGGGCAGCACTGTGGGATCCTGGGCTGGCCAGCAAACAGGGAGACTGACAGATTGGGGCCACTGCGCATGCGCAGAGTTCCAAAACTGTCAGACTCTAACACAAATAGGCTCCGCTTCCCGAGCTTTTAATGATATTCATGACTGTGACCTCTGCATTGCACAGACTGGGGAGTTTGAGGTCTGAAGCTGCACTGAAAAAACATTTGTGATCTAGAACAGTTTTCCCAGCAGTTCAGCACTTTTGGGAGAACTGCCCCCAATATTTCCTTTGATGAAAGAATATAGAACTAGGGCTCACTATGGGGGTCACCATTTAAAATGAGGTAAAATGTTTTCACTCAGAGGGTCGTGAGCGTTGGAATTCTCTGAAAAGATAGTGGAAGCAGAGTTTTTGAATATCCTTAAGATAAAACTAGATGGATTTTTGATAAGCAAATAGGTGATAGATTACAGAGGGTAGGCAGAATGCAGATCACAATTGGATCAGCCATGATCTTGTTACATGGTAGAACAGGCTCAAGGAGCTGAATGGCCTACTCCTGCTCTTTGTTTGTATATTCATATGTGCTCTTGTAATTTATAATCTCCATCTACTTTATGATATCAATCATGTAATCAGTATTAATACAGATCACCCTCAATATGGTTCTTGTTTTTCCCACTGAAAGATCATAGCATTACTTTTTACCTTTCTCAACATATTAACTTAAAAGTGGAAACAGTTATTTGAAAGATGTAGATGAGGTAAAATAATGGTAGTACCAACACAGAGAAAGAAGTTGAGCAAAACCATGTCAACAGTTCACATTGTGGATGCCATCTGATGGATCAGAAGACTGCTTCATAGATTCAGCACACATGACTGCAAATGAAAATCTAAAAAATACCTATGGCAATTGTACATAACAGCCAGCACCAAGAATTCTGAATTCAATTTCTTTTTCAGTCCAAAAGAACTACTCCTTAATTGTAACTGGAAAATAAATCACATCAATTTTAAATCCATTTTGGCACAATCTCATAAATAGGATACTGTTAACCTTATTCCCACAGTGAAAGTATCCACACTGAGGGTCTTTGACATCAGTCATTGAAAAAGCAGGTGCAAAAATCTCCAATCTACCCACTGTTGTAATATACCATCAATAGAAGGAACACTTATTACGTGATCCAGAATTAATTTAATTTTTGCTTTGAGCAAAACACACATAAGACTCTGATGCCTTCAAGCTTATGTATATTATACAATATAAATGTTGTATAATATACAATATTTATGTATAAATATTCTCATGTCTGGTCTTAATAAATGAATCCACATTATGATTACCAAACCCCTGATGAGTGATTGGTGCCTTGTATCTTGTACAGAAAATAGGTCCAAGGTATTATATCATTACAATAACATAAAATGGTGATCAGCAGCTGTAAGACAGGTGCCTGCAAAATTAAGTATAGGCACAACATGATGAACAACCTTAGATTATGTTACATATACACAGTGGTTACAAAAGCAGGTCAGAGGCTAGGAATCCTGCGATGAGTAACTCACCTCCTGTCTCCCCAAAGCCTGTCTACCGTCTACAAGGCACAAATCAGGAATGTGATAGCATACTCCCCACTTGCTTATATAGGTTCAGCTCCAACAATACTCAAGAAACTTGTCACCATCCAGGAGAAAGCAGCCCACTTGATTGACATCACATTTACAAACATCCACTCCTTCCAGCACCAACGGTTAATAGTAGCAATGTGTACTGTCATTCATCAAAGATCCTTAGATAGCACTTTCCAAACCCATGACCACTTCCATCCAGAAGGATAAGGGCAGCAGATAAATGGGAACACCACTGCCTGGAGATTCCTCTCCAAGCCACTCATCATCCTGACTTGGAAATATATCTGTTCCTTCACAATGGCTGGGTTAAAATCCTGGAATTCTCTCCCTAGTGGTGTTGTGGGTTAGCCCACAGTACATGGACAGCAGCATTTCAAGAAGGCGGCTCACCACCACCTTCTCAAGGGCAACTAGGGATGGGTAATAAATGGTGGCCAGCCAGCAATGCCCATGTCCCTCAACTGAATTTTTAAAAATGGCATGAGAAGAGTGTCAATGTTTTGCTGCAATATGACAGATGACTTGGGGTCGTAGTAGTTGCTACCAAATCTATAAGTTCATTAAAGAATTTTAAATCCAGGGTTGCCTTGTGGGTTAAACTTCTGTGATGCTGAAAGATGGGGCCCCATAAGCAATCAAGAGGATGACTCTTTGCCGCTCATCCTCTTCTATCCCATTTACCAGAAGAAATATTTCATGCATTAGGCAAACTGGGACAAATCCTCCACATCTGCATCATACGGTTCTAATTTCCCAAAACGCAGCATTTTTAAATCTCTGTTACCATATCACTAAGTTCATTGAAAAGGCAAAGTTATCCAAAACTTTCCTTGTTCCTCATCGCCAATATAATAACTCAGGAAGCCCAACTGGAAAGAAACAGTATTGTTAAACACAAATTAAAGCCATTACTGCATGGTATACATACGTAAATCCCAACTTTCCTTTTATTTCAATAATTCATTGAAATACATTACATTCCAAATAAATTATAATCCATCCAGGCAGGCCATTGCCTATTACCAAGGGAACTCATTTTCAATGAGCTCCACAGGGTGATCAATTAGAAACTCCCCATGGAACTCATGGGGGTTAACACAGCAGCAAATAATCAACATTTATAAATGGAAAAGAAAAGTTAACATTTTGGCTATTACCCTTGTCGAAATGTTAACCTCTTTTTTCCCTTTATTGATACTGGTTGGTCTGTTGTTTATTTGTAGAATTTTGCATCTTGTTATCAAGATTATTCTTGATTTTTTTTTCCCTGTTCATAAGCAGCCACTTTCACAGATTCTTTGCAAATTCTCCAATATAGAGTAATTATTTTAATCACATTAAAAATGTCACAACAATGCTGACAAAGTAGAACTCATTGGAATTGTTGGTGAAAATAAACCAAAATGAAGCCCTTAGGATAACTCAGCATATATTTATATTCTGTATACCCAAATGATGTTTCTCTTCTGCTATGGAACAAATCAATTTCCTCCCACCGTCCAAAGGCGTGCGCCTTAAGTTGGTTGGCCATGCTAAATTGTCCACTAGTGTCCCAAGATACACAGATTAGGGAAATTAGCAGGGTAAATTTGTGAGTTTATGGGATAGAGCCTGGGTAAGATGCTCTGTCGGAGAGTTGGGGTAGACTTGACGGGCCAGATGGCCCCCTTCTGCAGGGAGGATTCTGTGAAGTCAATTTAGCAAACTGTTCCCAAAATTTTGACTTGTTATTTATTCACTACAGTTTTGACTTGAAGAATGTGAATGTGAGATTAACAATGAATTAAGAATGGACAGTGTAGGTTTGGTTCCCCAAGCTTTGGCATTGTTAATTTTAGTTATGCTGAAGACAAAGTGAAACCAGAGGTCTATGAACTTTCTTCGTGGCTGCTGAAAATGATTGGCTTCAGGATAGAATTAGAATCAATTAAAAAACAAAGGGATCACATACTCTCTCAAATAGGACATTAAACCTTGTATCTATGGGGAACAGTACAGATACAAGCTATTCTTTTAAAGAACAAGGCAGCAATTAAAAAAAGTGGCAGTATAGAGTCCATGGCTCACCTTTCCTGGCGTGTCTGCTCCTCTGTGGTTTCCATGGCACATTCCAAAGAATTCTGCAAAGACTGAAGCTGGTTCACTGTCTCCTTCAACAGAAAGCGAGTCACAAACTGTTCCAGATTACATGAATCTTGGTAATCCTGTATAAGTAATTCAATTTAAATACAATTAATTAAATAAATTGGAATAAAAGGGGAACATTCATCAGCAAGAGTGGCTTTGTAGCACCACTACAGCTGAGCTGGCCAAGTCCAGCTGCAAGTGGTGACAGGGCTGATAGGAATGGTAAAAACTTACTTGATCTTGTTCTCACCAACGTAGTTGTCATAGATGTATCTGTACTTGATAATGTTGATAGGAGTGACTACTTCACAGTGTTTATCGAGACAAAGCCCCACCTTCACACTGAGGACACCCTCCATCATGTTATTGCGACATTATCATTGTACCAAATTGAAAAGACTCAGATCGGATCCGACAACTCAGAGTTAGAAGTCCATGAGGATCTATTGGTCATCAGCAGAAGCAAATTTCAAGACTAATCTCCAATGTCAAAGTCAAAGCATATCCTTCACCTTCCTATTACAATCCAGACAACCAACTCTGGTTCAGTGAGGAGTGCCGGAGGGCATACCAGGAACAGCAATAGGCATACCTAAAGTGAGGTGCCAACCTGATGAAGCTACAACACAGGACCACATGCCACTAAACAGTGAAAAGAGTATAGTGTAGACAGACTTAAACAATCCCATAACCAATGGGCCATCAAAGCTCTGCATTCATATCCAGTTATAAGAACATAAGAACATAAGAAATAGGAGCAGGAGTAGGCCATCTAGCCCTTCGAGCCTGCCCCGCCATTCAATAAGATCATGGCTGATCTGAAGTGGCTCAGTTCCACTTTCCCGCTTTCTCCCCATAACCCTTAATCCCCTTGCCTACCAAAAACCTATCTACCCGCGTCTTAAATATATTTAGCGAGGTAGACTCCACCACTTCAACGGGCAGAGAATTCCAGAGATTCACCACCCTTTGAGTGAAGAAGTTCCTCCTCAACTCTGTTCTAAACTGCCCCCCCGTTATCTTGAGGCTGTGCCCTCTAGTCCTGCTGTCCTTTCTGAGCGGGAAGAACCTGTCCACCTCAACCCTATCCATCCCTTTCATCATCTTATACGTCTCTATAAGATCCCCCCTCATCCTTCTAAACTCTAACGAGTACAAGCCCAGTCTATTCAGCCTCTCTTCATAGCTCAATCCCCTCAACTCCGGTATCAGCCTAGTGAACCTTCTCTGCACTCCCTCCAAGGCCAAAATATGATTGGTGGTGGACGTTTAAAAAACTAAGAGGAAACTAAATGATATTTCCAATCCTCAATTATGGGAGAACACCGCATATCGGTGCAAAACACAAGGCCAAGAAATTTGTAACAGTCTTCAGCCAGAAATGTCAAAATGATTATCCATCTCAACCTCTTCTTGAGGTTCCCCCACGTCACAGATGCCAGAATTCAACTCACTCAATTTCAAGAAATAGGTAAATTCATTAGATACAATAAATGCTATGGACTTTGACAACAACTTAACTGTAGTACTGAAGACTTGTGGTCCAGAACTAGCCGTACCCCTAGCTAGAACATTCTATTAGAGTTACAACACTGATATCTGCCAGAGAATGTGGAAACTTTCCCAAATATGCCCTATCCACAAAAAGCAGGGCAAATGCAATCTGGCCAATTATCATCCATCAGACTCTCTCAATTATCAACAATGTGAGAGAAGGAGTTTTTGAAACGCTGCCAAGCAGCACTTACTCGCCAATAATCTGTTCAATCATGTTCATTTTGAGCTCTGACAAGACCATTGAGCTCCAGACACCATGGCAGCCTTGGTCCCAACTTGAAAAGAAACTGGGAAGAGGAGGGAATGTCTGTCTTTGACATGAAGACAGCATTTGATCAAATATGGCATCAAAGACTAAATGGTTCAAGAAGACACCTCACCACCACATTCACAAAGGCAATTTGGGGGGGATATTAAATGTGAGCGTCACGAGCACAAACAACTTTCTATGAGTGAATGTATTTTAAAAAAGTGCTCAGGGGCTAATCCAGCAGAGTAGATCTGAATTATACTGAAATAAAGCAATCCCAATTGAAATTTAGTTGACATCAGTTAAAGAAAGCCTTTACAGAGTGAATTGAATGTTGTGTTAATGTAAATTATGAGGTGATTTAATTGAAACAAGTAGAATTCTCAGGCATTTGACAGAGTGATTGCTGATAAAACATTTCTGTTGTCGGGGTGTCTGGAATTTAGAGATTGGAATTTGACCCAGATAATAGGGATTTTGTTTGGCAAGAAAGACTGTCAAAATTGGCCAGTCATGGGCCTTCCCATGGTAGGAATAACAACAAAATGGACTATTATTTAAATAGTAAAAAGTTGCAGCATGCTGCTGTGCAGAGGGGCGTGGATGTCCTTGTGCAAGAATCACCTGGTTTGCAAGTGCAGCAGGTAATTAAGAATGCAAATAGCATTTTGTCCTTCACTGCTAGAGGGATGGAGTTTAAAAACAGGGAGGTTATGTTGCAGTTGTATAAGGCGTTGGTGAGGTCACACTTGGAGTACTGTGTATAATTTTGGTCTGCATACTTGAAAAAGGAAATACTGGCACTCCACCTGGCAGAGGAGATTCACTAGGTTGATTTTGGAGTTGAGAAGGTTGGCTTATGAGGAGAGACTGAGTAGACTGGGGCTATACTCATTGGAATTCAGAAGAATGAAGGGAGATCTTATAGAAACATATAAGACAATGAAGGGAGTAGATAAGATAGAAGCAGGGAAGTTGTTTTCACTGGCAGTTGAAACTAGAAGTAGGGGGCATAGCCTCAAAATAAGGGGGAGCAGATTTAGGATTAAGTTGAGGAGGAAATTTTTCACACAAAGTTTTGTGAATCTGTGGAATTCCCTGCCCAGTGAAGCAGTTGAGGCTACCTCATTGAATGTTTTTAAGGCAAGGATAGATAATTTATTGAACTAAGGGTTATGGTGAGTGGGCAGGTAAGTGGAGCTGAGTCCACGAAAAGATCAGCCATGACCTTATTGAATGGCGGAGCAGGCTTGAGGAGCCAGATGGCCTACTCCTGCTCCTAATTCTTATGTTCTTATATTCCCAGGATTTAGGACCCCAGGAGCAGAAATCTCACCCAAGAAAGCTGCTGGCCACTCAGAGACTGGTACTTTTCCACTGCCACCAGGTATGGTGGAAGCCATTGGCAAAACACCCACTAGAGGCCTAAAGCCAGAAGTGAATAAGGGTGAAATGCAGGTTGCAGGGAGAGGATCAGTGGCTGGGAGTGAAGAGTGTGGAACAAATGGAAGGGTGATGGATTAGTCCTCTTTCCTGATTCTAGATTGCTTGTTCAGACATGGAGTTTCTGATGGCTGTCTGCTGGGAACCCACACAGCCAGTCCCCCTGCCCACTGGTGATTGAATACCAATGGAAAATTTCCAATCCTATTTGTATAGCATCAAATGTAGAATCTTCCATAAACCTGCGAGGTCAGGCTGTGTTTTAGAACATTTTTGTTTTGCATTGACAAATTTTCCTTGAAGCATCTAAGAATGTAACCTTGTGTAGTTTTATCAATATAACTGAGAATAGCTTGATCACAAAAATAAGCAATTTTGTAAAAGGATCTAGTTCAGTGCTTGTAACATGATTTTGAATAACTGAAAATGATTAAAAACTGTGCAGAAATATTGACCAGTGTCATTGTGCTACAATAGCCTTTTTTTTTGGTAAACTATATATAGTTTTACTATTTAAAAGCTTTTAAAATGTGGCAATTAGTGCCTTTGTACCTAAAAAAACACTTCAATTTTAGTAGCCTCCTTGAAGATCTAAAAAAACAGACAATTAGCAAAAACTCACTTGGTGGCTAATTTGATTAGGGAACATCTTCAATTTTGGGAGTATCAGAGGGGTGTCTTTGAAACCAATGCAAAATTTCCTGGAATCACATTTTGCACTGGACATACTTTGTGCTTGAAATTTTCAATCTATTGCATTGGGTTTTATTATTTATTTATTAGTGTCAAAAGTAGGCTTACATTAATGCTGCAATGAAGTTACTGTGAAAATCCCCTAGTTGCCACATTCTGGCATCTGTTCAGGTACACAGAGAGAATTTAGCATGGCAATGCACCTAACTAGCATGTCTTTCAGACAATGGGAGGAAACAGGGGCACCTCGATAAAACCCACATAGACATGGAGAGAATATGCAAACTCCACAGAGACAATGACCCAAGGCTGGAATCAAACCCAGCTCCCTGGTGCTGTGATGCAGTAGTGCTAACCACTGTGCCACCATGCTGCCCAATTTCAGTTGAATTGCATAGGAGAAAGCAATGCGACCTTGTCGAAGCTCTACCTTATTTTTTTTTCAAATTTCCGCATTTGTTGCTTTATTTCTTTTTACCTTTCATGATCCACTTAGTGTTGAAAAAAATCACATGAATGTAAAAATTGATCCTTTTGTTATTTCTCATTGGGACAGCAAAGCTCCATAGGTTAATCACATTTTTTCCTAAAGTATGTTAGTAATGTAATTTGCATCTGTATTTCAACAGATGTACAGTTTGAAGAAAGGCTGGGAGAAAATTGTGTGCTGACAATTAAAGATCCCCTGTGTAATCAAAGAGCCTCCTTGAATATCTTGAGTCATTGTTTTCAGTGATAAGCACAGCTCCTACTTTAGTCACCGTTGCAGTACACGGATATGAATAATCTAATCTAACGGCAGAGCACTTATCACACAAAATGTAATCATGAATAATAATTAAATGAAAAGGAATGTAAAAATGTAGAGGATGAAATTTTATTATAAATGTTAACTCTGAAATTCAGCTTTTAAATGGCCTTTTTTTCTGGTGCTGTAAGTGCCATTTTGCCTCCAAAATTGTGTCCTCAGCACACATGTATATTTTTGGTGCAAATCTTGACAGGTGCCATTGTCGTAAGGGTATTAGCATGTGCTGAGGGAGTGTCACTGAAAGTATGCTGAATAGGCAGATCATGATTGTCAATCAATTGTGAGACTGATTTGACAGTGGTGCTTCCATTTCGAAGCTTAATGCTCCAAAATTCCACCTAAACTCCTCCTAATCTCACACAACTGCGGATGTTTTCAGCCATGATGTGGAGATGCCGGCATTGGACTGGGGTAAACACAGTAAGAAATCTCACAACACCAGATTAAAGTCCAATAGGTTTATTTGGTAGCACAAGCCTCTAGCTTTCGGAGCACTTCTCCTTCATCAGGTAAGCGGGAGTTCTGTTCACAAACAGGGCATATAAAGACACAAACTCAATTTACAAACTAATGGTTGGAATGTGAGTCTTTACAGGTAATCAAGTCATAAAGGTACAGACAATGTGAGTAGAGAGAGGGTTAAGCACAGATTAAAGAGATTGTCTCCAGCCAGGAGAAAAGGTGTGTATTGTCTCCAGCCAGGACAGTTAGTGAGATTTTGCAAGCCCAGTCAAGTTCCGGAGGTTACAGATAGTGTGACATGAACCCAAGATCCCAGTTGAGACCGTCCTCATATGTGTGGAGCTTGGCTATCAGTCTCTGCTCAGTGACTCTGCGTTGTTGTGTGTCGTGAAGGCCACCTTGGAGAACACTTACTTGAAGATTAGAGGCTGAATGCCCATGACCGCTGAAGTGTCTGGTGATTGTTGAGCAGTGTTCATCCATCCATTGTCGCAGCGTCTGCATGGTCTCCCCAGTGTACCATGTTACGGGATATCCTTTCCTGCTGTGTATCAGGTAGACAACATTGGCCTATTTGCAAGTGTATGTACTGTGTACCAGGTGGATGGTGAAATGATGGCATCTGTGTCGATGATCTGACACGTCTTGCAGAGGTTGCTCTGGCAGGGTTGTGTGGTGTTGTGGTCATTGTTCTCCTGAAGACTGGGTAGTTTGCTGTGGACAATGGTCTTTTTGAGGTTGTGGGGTTGTTTGAAGACAAGCAGTGAGGGTATGGGGATGGCCTTGGCGAGATGTTCATTTTCATCAATGATATGTTGAAGGCTCCGGAGAAGATGTCATAGCTTCTCCGCTCCAGGGAAGTACTGTCCGCCTTGTCCCGTTTTTGTCTTCTGAGGAGGTCAGTGTGGTTTTTCGCTGTGACGCGTTGGAGGTGTCGATCGATGAGTCGAGCGCCATGTCCTATTCTTATGAGGGTGACTTCCCATGTCTGGAGGTGTCCGTTGCGATCCTCCTCATATGAGCAGATCCTGTGTATATGGAGGGCTTGTCTATAGGGGATGACTTCTTTAACGTGTTTAGGGTGGAAGCTGGAGAAGTGGAGCATCATGAGGTTATCCATGGGCTTGTGGTACAGTGAAGTGCTGAGGTGACTGTCCTTAATGGAGATGCGTATGACCAAAAATGCAACCGATTCCAGAAAGTAGTCCATGGTGAGTCTAATGGTGGGATGGAACTTGTTGATTTCATATAGTTGTTTCAGTAATTGTTCACCTTGAATCCAAAGGAAGAAAATGTCATTGATGTATCTAGTGTATAGCATCGGTTGAAGCTGCTGTGTAGTAAAGAGGTCTTGTTCGAACCTGTGCATGAAGATGCCAACATATTGAGGTGCGAATTTGGTCCCCATGGCGGTTCTGTGTGTCTGGATGAAAAGCTGGTTGTTGAAGGTGAAGACATTGTGGTCCAGAATGAAGCAGATGAGTTGTAAAATTGTATCTGGAGATTGGCAGTTGTCGGTGTTGAGTTCTGAGGCTGTTGCAGCGATGCCATCGTCGTGGGGGTGCTGGTGTAGAGTGCCAAGAAACCGGCGTGATGAAGAGTGCTCATGGTTCAACTACTCCATGTGTGCTGAGTTTCTGTAGGAACTCCATAGTGTCACAACAAAAACTGGGGGTTCTTTGTACAATGGGTTTCAGGATGCCCTCGACATAGCCGGAGAGGTTCTTGCGTAGGGTCCTATTGCCCAATACGATGGGATAGCCGGGTGGGTTTGCTTTGTGTATCTTCGGGAGGCAGTGGAGATCTCCAACGCAGGGAGTACGTGGATGAGAGCACGGAGGGTGCTCTGAAGGTCCAGATCAAAGGTCTTGATCAGTCTGTTGAGTCGACGGGTATGTTCTTTGGTTGGATCTGCAGGTAACTGTCTGTAGTGTTCCTCGTTGTTCAGTTGTCGGTACACTTCTTTGCAGTAATCCATTTTGCTCATATGCCGATGGTCCCTCCTTTGTCTACTAGTTTGATGACAATATTGCGATTGGTCTTGAGGATGTGGAAAGCGTTTTGCTGTACTTGGATAATGTTCGAGGCTGTCTTGTGAGTGCAATTGATGAATCTGGCATTGACACACCTCGTGACGGCTTGGGCATACATGTCGAGCTAAGAGATACCAGGAGGACTCCAGATTACGAACCCCCTCAGGTCAACCTATAACACAGACTACGCTGAGAAACTTTGCCGTCGCACCTCTCTCACACTCCTCAACCACCTCATACACCAGCTCTATAGCAAATGCCACATCCTGGAAACCAAGATAGAGTCCATATTCTCAACTTGTGCTCAGGACACAGACCAGCTGCGAAACTCTGACAAGCAGACAAGACAAAGGAACTATGCCATCTACATGCACACCAACAACAGGAAACATGAGGAACTTGGCATCACCACCAGCATCAACGAAACCTCCCCTGGTATCACATAGAAAACAATACCACTGCAGGGAAGTCCGTTGTCAACTTGTCGGACTACACACTTCAACCAGATGAAATTGAAGTTCTCAGCCTAGGACTCAATTTCTGTCCCACCACCAAAATAGACCCCATCTGTCTTGCAGCAGACACAGAGGAATGAGGCTGCGGGAGTTTTTCCACAAATCCCAAGAGGTCAACAATGAATACAATGAGACAGCCAATGAACTGGAACAGCTGACAGAGAGATCTGCAATGCAGCAACTGAAGAGAAAAGAGTTGAATTGGACTCCTCCAGAAGGCCGCTGCCCTCGACTTGTTCAGTTTCTGGTCAATGCTAATCCCGAGGATGTTGATATCACAGGATTTAGCAATGGTAATGCCATAGAAAGTCAAGAGGCAATAGTTAAGTCCTCTCTTGTTGGAGATGGTCATTACCTGGCACTTATGTGGCACAAAAGTTATTTGCCATTGGTCAGCGCAAGCCTGAATATTGTACAGGTCTTGCTGCATTTGGACATGGACAGCTTCAGTATCTCAGAAGTCATGAATGGTGCTGAACATTATGCAGTCATCAGCAAACATCTCCACTTCAGCCTTTATAATAGAAGGAAAGTCACTGATGAAGCAGCTGAAGATGGTTGGGCCTAGGACACGACACTGAGGAATTTCTGCAGTGATGTCCTGGAGCTGAGATGATTGACCTTCAATCACCATAACTATCTTTCTTTGGGCCAGGAATAACTCCAATCAGTGGAGGGTTTTCCTCCTGCTTCCAATTGACTCCAGTTTTGCCAAGGCTCCTTGGTGCTATATTCAGAAAAATGCTGCCTTGATATCAAGGGCAGTCACTCTTACCTCACCCCTGACATTCAGTTCTTTTAACCATGTTTGAGCCAAGGTGGTAGTGAGGCTAGGAGCTGAGTGACCTCAGTGGAATGCAAACTGAGCTTCCATAAGCAGGTTATTGCTGAGTAAATGCAGCATGGTAGCACTGTTGATGACCCCCTTCCATCACTTCACTGTTGATCAAAAGTATCCTGATGCGGCAGTAATTGGTTGGATTGGATTTGTCCCATTTCATGCGTACAGAACATATCTAGACAATTTTCCATACTGCCAGGTAGATACCAGTGTTGCAGTTGTACTGGAACAACATGGCTAAATGTGCAGCAAGTTCTAGAGCACAAGTCTTAACTACAATTGCTGGAGAATTGTCAGTGTCCGTAGCCTTTGTAGTATGCATTCCCTTCAGCCATTTCTTGATATCACATGGAGTGAGTCAAATTGGTTGAAGACTGACATCTATGATGCTGGGGACCTCTGGAGCAGGCCGAGATGGATCATCCATTTGGCAGTGCTAGCTGAAGGTTGCTGAAAGTGCTTCAGCCTTATCTTTTGCACTGATGTACTGGGCTTCTGTACGATTGAGGATGGAGATATTTGTGGACCCTCCTCCTCCAGCGAGCTGCTTAATGTCCACCATCATTCATGGTTGGATGTGGCAGGGCTGCAGAGCTTAGATATGATCCGTTGGCTGTGGGTTCGCTTAGCTTTGTATATTACTTGCTGCTTATGCTGTTTGGCATACAATTAGTCCTGTTTTTTAGCTTCATCGGGATGACATCTTATTTTTTGGTATGCCTGATATTATTCCTGGCATGCCCTCCTGTACTCTACATTGAATCAGGATTGATCCCCTGGCTTGCTAGTAATAGTACAGTGGGGGATATGTCGAGCCATGACGTTACAGTTTGTGATTGAGTACAATTCGGCTGATGTTGATGACCCACAGCACCTCATGGACGCCCAGGCGATGTAAAGCTATGAAACAACATATTGGCTGACTGTTCGACAACCATCCAAATCTTATTCTCACCTCCCTTGGCATCTTTTCCCAACAGATCTTAACTGCCAGTTATTCATTGTGTGAAATTGACAAACAGCAGCGAGATATATAATTGGTTCCTGGGCATCTGTTCGAAATCTGTTCCATTGAGGACAGTGGTAGTGCCACACAAAAAGATGGAGGGTATCCTCAATGTGAAGGTGGGACTTCATTTCCACAAGGTCTGTGCAATGATCGCTCTCCTATACTGTCATGGACAGATGCCTTTGCGGCAGGCAGGTTAGTGAGGATGAGGTCATGTTTCTCCCTCTTGTTTGTTCCCTCACTACCTGCTACAGCCCCTGTCTGGGGCTATGTCCTTTGCAATCCATCCAGCGCAGACTGTGTTGGTACTACCGGGCCACTGTTGGTGATGGACATTGAAATCTCCACCCAGTGTACATTCTGTGCCTTGTCACCTTCAGTGCTTCTTCCAATTGGTGTTTGACACTGAGGGGTACTGATTCATCAGCTGAAGACGGACAGTATGTGATGATCAGCAAGAAATTGCCTTACCCATGTTTAACTTGGTTCCATGAAACTTCATGGATTCCAGAGTCAATGTTCAGGATTCGCAAGGAAACTCCCTCCTGACTGTATACCACTGTGCCACTACCACTTCTGCTGGGTCTGTCCTGCCGGTAACACAGGACATACCCAGGAATCATAATGGCGGTGCCCGAGACATTATTTGTAGGTTATGATTCTGTTAGTATGACTACACCAAGCTTTTGCTTGATCAGTCAGTGCATCAGCATTCCCAATTTTTGCAGAATCCTCCAGACGTTAATAAGGAGGGCTTTGCAGGGTCAACAGAGCTGAGTTTGCCGTTGTCATTTCCACTGCCTAAGTCAATGCTGGTTATTCTGTCCAGTTTCATTCCTTTTTGTTCTATTTGTAGCGATTGAATACAACTTAGAGGTCTGCTTGGCCATTTCAGAAGGTATTTAAAAGTAAAACCGTATTGTTATGGGTCTGGAGTCACATTTAAGCCAGATCAGGTAGGGATGGCAATTTTCATTTCCTGAAGAACATTAAGATGGTTTTTGCAGCAATTGACAATGATTTCATGGTTATCATTAGATTTTAATTGCAGATATTTTGTTGAGTGGCCAATAAATGTAGCTGTAAAAACCCTAATCCTTTCGTTCCTCAACTTTTGTTTCACTTAAACCACAAGCATAATAAAAGAAAGTGGATGTACTCTAGTTTCAAACAGAACTGGTGTATAGGGCTGACATTTCATTATTTGTGCAGTGGGATGATGGAGGTATAATGCAGTTTCCAATTCTCTCTTGATGCAAGGACAAAGCAGTGCCATAGGAACTATAATTATCCATTTAAATCATTAATTAATTTAAAATACTCTTATTGAACGGAAGCTACTGCTTTGGGGATATTATACAATGGCAAAAATATGGCATAAATTTAATTGCAGCTAGATCCAAAATAGTTCAAGTGGTAATTGTGAGGAACTTGGCATAAATAATGTTGAATTTCCTCATTATCTTCTGCACTTAGGTTATTGCAGAATCTTCAACTTTGGCAGGCGATGTAAAGCTATGAAACAACATATTGGCTGACTGTTCGACAACCATCCAAATCTTATTCTCACATCCCTTGGCATCTTTTCCCAACAGATCTTAACTGCCAGTCATTCACTGTGTGAAATTGACAAACTGCGGCGAGATACATAATTGGTTCCTACAGCTCTTCAACAAAACGTTACTGAGACTGGAATCTATAAAGAGGCTCTGATTTCTTGACTATCAAGTTTTGAGAGTGCCAGGGATGAGTCTGCAATATCACACCCAATCAGTGTCCAACTCAAAGTCTCCCCTCTAGTTCTTTTCCTACGCAGATAATCCTGAATCCTTTAAGAATTTTCTATTTCTTAATCATCTTAGCTATTCTAAATGCCATGTTAATTTAATTTATGCCAATATTGCAACAGAGTTTTCTAGATTTCAGTTGTAGGATTCAATTACCCTCACTTCAAATTGATCATACAGTCCACAGATGAGAAAATTATCATTCTGATATATTATTAATATTATCATGCCAGATTTTACCAGGTTGTACAGGACTGAAACAATCCATATTTTTAATTTTCCATTTCAACGATTAATTATAATTTCATTATTTGGGCAGACTTTGGACCAAAGTCAGTACTTCCATTATGAGAATGGAATGCATCATTTTAGTAGCTGTTAAATTAATTTTGGTTAGACAATGTTCATATTACAAATGCACTTGTTAAACTTGTCAGAGGTCAAAACAATGGAATATTGGAATTTACATCATTGTTTCGATTTAGCAATTTAAAACCTCAGCATGATTTCATTCTTGCCTAATAGCTTTAGCTTCACACAAATAAAACAAAGCAGTCCATTAGTTGTTGTTGAAGCAAAATAATCATGATGGAAAGGCATTGATATTACTGTGACACCAGCATTACTTTTATTTTTTTTTAGAAACACAAAATTATTGATCTATGATTCAGTGTTGAATTTGGGTGACAAAAGGGTTTTGTGCACATTCTTATTTTCCAATAACAGTAACAATTATTTTGAAGAAGAACTTCACCGAATTGAGGATTAATTATGAATGGCTCAACAAATGACTTCGCTAAACTGACCCCTTAAATTATAAACAATTCCACCTGGAACTGAGACAAAAATAACCCAAAGGTGATAGCACTCTGAAAGTATATCTGAAGAAGTGGCTTAGATTTAAGTACTTGCGTGTGGTCACTAAACTTCATTTTGCTTATTGAATAAAATATATCTTAACTACACTGTGCTCTCATAAACTATTGATGCTGCTCTGCTCAGACTCACATAACTTCAAGAATAAAGTTTTGTATTGGGTTTCATTCTGGCATCAAAATGAGAGGGGATTTTCTGGCCGCGCTCACCCAAAATTCAGAAAATCCTGCCCAAGGTCAATGGACTTTTCAGGGTCCGTCCTTCGCTTGCTATGATTCTCATGGCGGACGGAAAGGGACAATTCATCCGAAGGCATCAGTACATTTCCTTCTGAGTATTGTTTATGGAAACATATCAATGTTTAATGATATATATATAGAATGAGATTATTAACAGCCATGTTTCTTAGGTGGCACAGTGGCAGAGTAGATAGCACTGCTGCCTCACAGCACCAGGGGCCAGGGTTCAATTCTGGCCGTAGGTCACTGCCTGTGAGGAGTTTGCACATCTTTCCCATGTCTGCGTGGGTTTCCTCTGGGAGCTCCAGTTTCTTCCCACTGTCCAAAGGTCTGTGGGTTAGGTTGACTGATCATGCTAAATTGCCCCTTAGTGTCAGGAGGATGAGCAGGGTAAATATGGGGTTAGGGCCTGGGTGGAATTGTTGTCGGTGCAGGTTCAATGGGCCAAATGATCTCCTTCTGCATTGTAGGGATTCTATGTTTCCTCTTTTTGCACTTGCTCAATGTTTTGGTAGAATGTTGTTATTTGATATTTTACATTCAAAATTAAAAAGTTTTGAAGACATTTTAGAGACTAAATTTGATAGTTCCTGAAACCAGGCACGTACATCATGTTGAGTGATTAAGCAGCGCCCATTCAATGTGAAGCTGGCAGCAAATCAACTCTGTGCTGCTTCCGATTTACAGGATTACAGTGTGCAATCAATAATGATTGCATTGTTGAATGGCTGTATGACTCAGTGGGGAGCCCAAAATCACCAGCAGCTAGCAATAGTTAAAGCTAACTTACAATACTTAAAATCTGCCAGCATCTCTTATTGTGGTTGCAGCAGGTACTGGGAATCATTCAAGAATTTATTTTGTCCCATTAAAGATATAAACTTGGCACTATGTGGCAGAGAGGGAGTTCCAAGATTATCTAATGCTGCTTCTGGAGGCTTTGTTGGAGGAGGTGATGCAAAGAAAGAGAGATGTATTGTATCCACAGACAGCCAAAAAGCCCTTGGGACTCTTACTCACAAAGTAATGGAAGCAGATTGCTGTATTGGTCAATGCCAGAAATCAACCTCAGAACCTGAATATAGCACCACAAGTTCAATGACTCACATGAGTGGTCAAGATTAGTGAATGATTCTTCAAATGCCATTTCCTTTCAATTGCACCATGAGCATCTTGCATCGTTCCATTCACCTTAGCTCCCTCACTCGCCTACTGACAATTTGTATTAATCAGGACTCAAACCAGATATTCATATGACACAGGAATACAAAAACACAGTAAATAGATGTAGGAGTTGACCATTTGGCCCTTTGAGCCTGCTAAGTCATTCAATACAATCATGGCTGATCTTGGGTTTCAGCTCCATTTCCCTGGCATTTCTCCCTATCTCTTTATTCAATCAAAAACGTGTCTATCTCAGTGTTAAGTGTATTCAATGATAGAGCATCCACAACCTTCTGGGGCTGTGAATTCCAAAGATTCACAACCTTTTTGGTGGAAGTAATTTCCCTTCATCTCAGTACTAAATGATTGACCCCTTATTCTGAAACTAGGCCCCAGTGTTTTAGATTCCCTGACCAGCGGAAACAATCTCTCAAGATCTATCCTATCAAGTCCCTTCAGAATCTTATAGGTTTCAATGAGCTCACCTCTCAATGTTCTCAACTAATAAACGCAATTTGCTCAACCTCTCATCACACGACAACATCCTTAACCGTATAATCAATTGAGTGAACATTCACCGTACCATCTTCAATGCAAGTACATGTATGCTTAAACGTGGAAATCAAAACTTCACTCAGCATTCCAGATGTGGTCTCACCAAAACCTGTACAACTGCAGCAAGATTTATTTATTCCTGTACTGCAATCCCTTTACAATAAACACCAACATATTATTTGCCTTCCTAATTGCTAATTGTGCCAGTTTAGAATTCAGCAAAGGACGACCAAGAGATTGATTCAGAGGAGAAAAATAGAGTATGGGAATAAACTTGCTAGGAACATAAAAGCAGACCACAAAAGCTTTTATAAGCATGAACAAAAAAAGTGATTAGTGAAGAAAAACATAGTCCCCTATAGTCCAAAATGGGAGAATTCATAATAGTGAAGAAGGAATTGGCAGAGCAATTAAACAACCACTTTAGCTCTGTCTTCATAGAGGGATACACAAATATCTTCCAGAAAATACTAGGGAAAGTCAATAAATCCCCAGGGCCTGATAATCTAAGCCAGCTTTGTAATCGAGCTGCCACCATCAATGGTATTCCTGTGTATGGCCCTAAGATGGATATTAAAGGCCTATGCTCTGTCAGAAGTATGAAATGCCTGCCATACGGAAAGTGATAATAGTTCTTGAAGACAAAGATGATGCCCAAGCCTTCTTTTTCACCTGAGCATACTTTTCCTCAGCTTTTGTCAACAATCCAAAAGTGAATGCAATTGGCCTTTCCTATCTGTTTGACATAATATGGGACAGGACGGCCCCAACCCCACTGGGCAAAGTGTCACATGCCAGCTGCAGCTAAGTGAACAATCATATTCAGTATCTTTCCTTAATGCTTCCATTTTCCTTCTCTCACAGAATTTATAGCAATGTGCGTGGCTGCCACCACTAAAAACATTAATAATTTATCCATTCTGGATTCAAATTCATGACTTTCTTCATGAAGTTGTAAAATTTGTAACCATTCTATTACACCATCCTTCTGACCTTTGGAGCTGTTCAATTCCATAGCCATTCAAACATGTGCCTACAGAAAGTTGCCAGGAGCAGAAAAATATTTTATTCAGAAAATGTCCTTTTCTTTTGTCTTTGTACAACAACTAAAATTTAAAGCAAAAACTAAATTCAAGGGTCACTGTGTAACAAAAAATCATTGATTTCTGTTACATAAACTTAAATAACAGTGAAACACTTTAATCATCTTGTCAACATCTTGGGATCAAATCCTGTCTACTTCTACTTCAGTCTAGATTTCCTAGGACATTCCACATGATTTAAGATAGCATTTGGACTGCTGGTGAATGTGTCAGTAATTTGTAATATTCAATTCCCACCCCTTCAGCTATTTTTCTAGTCAGTTTTATCTATACTGTACAGGTATAGTAAAGTTAGCACACTAACAACAACAAATTGCATTTTGATATTGGTGAGATGTGGATAACATCTACCAGGCTGGAGAAAAAGCTGAACAGTTTGCACCAATGTTGTCTCAGCCATATCAGTGGCATCCCTTGACAGGACAAGGTCACTAACTCAGAGGTTCTGGTACAGATTAACTCCATCAGCGTACACCCACTGTTAACCCGAGCACTAGTTCAGTCACGTTCATCACATGGATGATAGCGTATTCACTACTTGGTCACGATTCCTCCCCATAAGGACAACTGTAAGTGAGATATGAAAATGTGAACACTGACACTGACTATTGGGAGACAGTTGCTGATGGCTATAACCTTTGGACGTTGACTATTTGGAAAATCAGTGGAAGAGGTGGGCAGAAACAAAACTCTCAGCCGTCCAAAAGAGGGCCCAGAGAAACTAAAGGCCAGTGAATTGTACACCTTCTCAGCCCACTGTCTACCTCTACAGCAAATGTGACAAAGACTGCCATGCCAGAGCAGGGGTCCGAGCCTCACCAGCCAGTGCTTAACACACAGCTGACCATCATGGTGCAAACCATCATCTGGTGAAGCAGAAAGCTAGCACAGTATTAGCATGGATAGAGAATTGGCTAACTGATAGAAAACAGAGAGTTGGGATAGGGGGCATTTTCTGAATTGAAGCCTATAACAAGTGGAATGCCACAGGTGTCAGTTCTGGGGTCACAATTATTTACAATATATATATCAATGACTTGGATGGGGAAGAGAATGTACTATTGCCAAGTTTATGGATAACATAAAAATAGGTAGGAAGGCAAGTAAGGATTACACAGAGTCTATAGAACGATGTAGATGGATTAGACAATTGGGCAAAAACTTGGCAGATGTGCTATAATGTATGAAAATGTGAAGTTATGCACATTGGTAGGATTAATAAAGAAGTTGAATATTACTTAAATGAAAAAAAATGCAGAAAGCTACAGTGAAGAAAGATTTGGGTATCGTCAAGCATAAATCACGAAAAGTTAGAATGCAAGTTCAGCAGGTAATAGGGAAGGCAAATGGAAAGTTAGCCTTAATTTCAAAAGGAATGGAGTATAAAAATAGGGAAGTATTACTAAAACCATGGAAGACACTAGTTAGACCAAACCTGAAAAACAGTGAACAGTTTTGGTCCCCATATCTAAGGAAAGATGTAAGAGTATTGAGGCAGTCCAGAGGAGGTTCATTAGGTTCATCCTGAATATAAGGCACTTGCTTATGAGGAGAGGCTAAGTTGATTGGGCCTGGGATCATTGGAGTTTAGAAGAATGAGAGGCTTCCATATTCAGACATATAGGATTCTCAGAGGGCCTGACAGGGTAGATGCTGGGAGATTGTTTCTCCTTTTGGGTGAATCTAGGAGCAGAGGGCATAATCTCAGTGTAAGGGGTCACCCATTTAAAACAGAGATGAGAAGGAATTTCTTCTCTTGGAGGGTAATGATTCTGTGAATTTTTTTTACTGCAGAGAGCTGTGGAAGCTATGTCATTAAGTATGTTCAAGGCTGAGATAATAAGATTTAAGATCAGTAAAGAGGTTATGGGGATAAGGCGGGAAAGTAGAGTTGAGGATTATAACAGATCAGTTATGATCTCATTGAATGGCGGAGCAGACTCAATGGGCCGAATAACCTTCTTCTGCTCTCACATCTTATGGTCTAAAAATTCAGCACCATGGTCTGTATATAGAACAAATTCAGTAGGTGGCATGATGGCACAATGGTTACATCGCTGCCTCACAGTGCCAGGCTTGGCCATACATGTGCGGAGTTTACCATATCTCCCTGTGTCTGCGTGGGTTTCCTCTGGGCGCTCTGATCTCCTCCCACAGTCCAAAAATGTGCAGATTAGGTGAATTGACCATGCTAAATTGCCCTTTGGTGTAAGGGGGACCAATTAGAGTAAATGCTTTGGGTTACAGGGATTGCTGTTGGTGCAGACTCGATGGGCTGAATGAGGTCCTTCTATGTGATAGGATTCTATGGTTCTATGAATGCAACCAGAATTCTAATTTAACACCTTTTCATGGATATCTGCTGCTTCTTTCCACTGTGATTGTTTCCCTTGTTTGTGTGTATGCGTGTGCGTGTGTGCGTGTGTGCATGTCTTAGACTAAAGCTGGTGCAACTTCTCCAGCAGTACCATTAGCTAGGAATACAATATGAGCAAACTTCAGGGTGCACCACTTAGTCAGAAGCATAGAAAACTCTGTCTTGCATCTTTTGAAACATGAAGGAGAGATAGGTGGGAGGACACTTGTGCTGCTGTTGTGGGAGACAGAATGCAAATGCATTTTACCTGAAATAGCACTGGCTCTGCTTGTCACTCGCATCAACAAGATCATGGAAGCTCCACAAGAGGCATGTCTGCAACCCAGTCCAACCCTATTGAGGCAATAGCTTCTAATCTGGCAGCCTCGGTTGCAGAAGTCTGTGCAATCTATAGCCTCTTGGGGCACATGCCTCATGCTAGGTATTTCCATGGAGCTGTTCCTTGGTCCAGAGTGTTGCAAGGCCACACTGCACAAGGGATTAGTGAACGCCACCACTCAATCTGTCACCTCAAACGCAGCCGCAAGCGGCTGATTTTATATCTGTGCAAAGTCACAGTCAGATCATTAGTCTCTAATTGGTGTTTCACGCAAGAGAGTTTTCGACAGCAGGACCTATAAGGCTAGATGCTTGTGCTCTTCAGTTGTGGGACCATTTACACCTATTGTCCTAAAGAATATATTTCTTCTAACTCAGTTACTATTCTGCTCACTCATGCTCTATATCCAGTATACTCTCCCCAATTCATTCTCTAACTCCCTTGAAATGGAAGTCTTTATTCATACGCTCGTAGAACTACTACAGTACAGAAGGAGGTTATTCAGCCTGCCATGTTTGTTCTGCTTCTCTGGTAAGAGGTATTCTGCCTATTCCCTATAGCCCGATATACATTTTTCCCATCAGGTGCTCATCCAATTTCCTTTTGAAAGCCCTGATTGAATTTTCTTCTCCATTCAGGCAGTGTTTTTCAGATCCAAATGACTCACTGTGTAAAAATGTTTTTCCTCAGGCGACCTTCCATCATTGAAAACAGTATCTCCCTATGTATTCTACCCAGGTACATTATGATTTTGAACACCTCTCACGAACAAGCAGCAACAGTGCAATCCCTGGAGTGCTACCAGAGCTAGATCTATGTTTACATTCAGATTTTAGCTCAGCAGAATATTCAAGCTTTGAAGTGCAAGTAAGAAATATGTTAATCTTCCTTGCTAAAATTCTACACATTACATTGGCACATAAGCATCAGTAAAATAACATAAATATTTGTTAATGTATTCAAAGTTAATCATCAAAGTAGCTAAGAACTGGGGTTGTTTTTATAAGTTACTGATGCAGCAACAATTTGTATTTATTTAGCGCCTTTAATGTAACAAAATGGCCCAAGGTGCTACACAGGAGCACTATAAAGCAAAATTTGACATTGCGTCATGCATGGTGATATTAAGGAATATGGCCAAAGCCATCTAGAAGGCTTTTAAATAGCAGGATTTTTTTTTAGCTTTATTCTTTCATGGATGTGTCTATCCCTAATTGCCCTCAAACTGATTTGTTTGCTAGGTCATCTTAGAGGGCAGTTAATAGTCAATTAAAGACCACGCCAGGATTACCTGGAAGATTTCCTACCAGATTAATTTTTATAGCAATTGCCATTTTATTTCATAATTACCATTACTGAGTCTACCTTTATTATTCCAAATTTGTTAATTGAATTTAAATTCCACCCACTACCACAGTGGGATTTGAATGCATGTCCCCTGAGCGTTAACGTGGACCCTCTAGATTACTAGACCAGTGACATTATCACTATGCCACTGTTTTCTCTTAAAGAAGGGAAGAGTGTTGGGGGTGGTGGAGGGGGGAGGGGGGAATGTTGGGGGCAGAGAGGATTATGGAAAGAATTCCAGAGTTTAAGACATGGGCAGTTGGAGGTATGGCCACATCTGCTGGAGCAACTAAAATCAAGAATTATGAAGAGGCCAGAATTAAATGAGTTCAAGAATCTCAGAGGTTGTTGGAGCTGTTGGAGATTAAGAAAGGGAGGGTGCAAGATCATTTTGGGATTCTAAAACAGTGACGAGAATTTAAAATTCAAGATATTGCTTCAATGGTAGCCAATGCAGGTTGACGAGCAGAGGGGGATGGGTGAAGTGGACTTAATGCAAAAAAGGACATGGGGCAGCTGAGTTCTTGATGATCTCAGGTTAGGTTGATTGGCCATGCTAAATTGCCCCTCAATGTCAGGAGGTTAGTAGGGTACATAAATAAGGTTATGGGGATTGGAACTGGGTGGGATTGAGGTTGGTGCAAACTTGATGGGATGAATAGCCTTCTTTGCACTGTAGGGATTCTATGATCTCAAGGTTACTGACAATGTAATGTGAGATGCAATTGGAAAATATTTTCTTCTTTATAATGCAGTCAACAGTTACTTCATTTACTGGTACGACAAAAAACAAAATAAACACTTGGATATCAGATATCCACAGGGGGATAAGAAGGAAGGACTATCGACAAATCAATCAAAAAAGAAACAAGGTTACCTACCAATTACTTCTTTGTTACAATTACATTGTTTTTGTGGTTGACACAGATGTGTGATTTGTGTGGGTGAGTACAGAGAGCACTGCAAACATCCTTGCTAAATAAGGAGCTGCACATTAGATAGTAGTACTTGGTTATCACATTAGTAATCACCCTGAGATTCAATTGGAATCCAACACTGCATACTTAATACAGACTACTCAGCTGATAAATTTTACAGCCACTGTGAATTCTAGCTTGTGAATTCACAGATTAGTTTAAGATTTTTGACTGCATTCAGTTAATTGTTGCATTCATTATTTTCACATAAGCAATTAAACAATTCTTCATGTGATGATGTTCATATTTTTGTATTGCAATACTGGGAGAAAACTCCTGCAAAAGCAAAGAATTCTCCTGTAAAATTCTAGGTTTAGATTTTCTTTCATCACACTGTTTCTATTTCTGACAATTAATTGCTAGAGAATCTGATATGGTCAGATTTCGCTTACAAAATCTCCTTTGCTACATTTGCTAATTAGTTCAATTTTTTCTACTGTATACCATTTGTGTAAGTTAAATCATCTTCATAATTTTGCTCACAGGTTATTTAAAGTCTTGCTGCTGTACAACTGACAAAGTCATTTTCCCAAATAGCTCTTGCAAAGGATAGTCTGATGACTGTACACTCTCTTTTAACCCTAACATAATCAAGGAAGAAGAGATTTGTCTGAGATTTTCTTCGCCTGCTATTAATAGGTCTGATTAAGTTTCCACCGACTGGTCCAGCTTTGCCATGAACTTTATTCATTATCCTGGGTCAGTGTCTGTAAGACACTGGACATTATCTCACCTTTGCAAAGAAAATCTGTCACTGGCAGGAAGAAAAATGTTATTGGATGACATGTAGGGCACTAATTGGAACACTAAAATCATAGTTGGCCTAGTAAAACGTGAAAGCTTCTAAAAGCATAGCATAATCAAGAGTTTGATGTCTCTGAAATAACCCCTTTTAGCCACACAGGCAGCAATTAGATTGGATAGAAGAGGAAAAGGTTACCAAAAAGAAACCTTTGCTTTCATTGCTATTAGTTCCAATACCTTTTTCTACCAACTCTATGGTATCAATCTTGTAGTGGATTTCTTTGTACAGTTATACAGTCATGAAAATAATTTGGGTCTGGATTTTCACTCCTGAGGTGGGAGAACAGAGTCAGGAAATGTCTGTGAGGTGGGTGTTAGTGTGATCCTGGCCTGCCATCTCTGGAAACAGGGTGGAGGTAGCCCAGGGGCTACTGGTTGTGGAGATGAGCTGTGAAAGGTCAGTCTTAGTGCTTCACAACTGGTAGAAGAATAAAATAAAAACAATCCTTTAGCCCACATCCATTACATCCACCCAAACTCCCCATGTCCCACCCATGCAAACTCATGCCACCCTATGTCTCCCAACCATGTTCCATGATCCATTATACCCTCCATGTGAACCTATGCCCCTCACTGATCTAATGTACTTCTGATGCAAACTTACTGCCACCTCATGCCATCTTATACTACCACCCATCACTCTTTACTCTTGCAGCCTCCATGCCAATTCACCCAGTATTCACCAAGTTAAGACCTCAGGATCCATGCTTTGATGAAACAAAATAAAGTTCAAAGTATCTCTTGTTAACTTTACTATATTAGAAAAACTCTTGATAAAAATGCATGAACTACATCTAAATTCCTTAACTACTTAACCCCTTATAAAAAAAAATAAGCACTTCCTTCAAGTAATCCCTATAAAAATAAGCATTTCCTTCATGTACTTAGGATCGTACAAAAACAAGCATGTGTATTTGTGGTTCCACATCAAAGGTTATAAAACTATAAAACTAATTGAAGCTATGAATCAAACTGAACTGATAGACAGTTCACAATGAAGATAGATTGCAAAATAAATCATGCAACACAAATCCTATAATAACAATATTCAGTCTTATGTCATCAGACAGGGTGAAATGGGAAGCATTTTTTTACACCGAAGACTTTCAAATTTAAAGTGCAGGAGACTTAAATACCTTGACAGCTTGACAATTGAAATGAGTTCATCCACATTTTACAGACATTTTTGCCTACGTTTAACAAGCCCAAAGGATACTTGATCTCTCCCAAAGGACACTCTTTCCCATAATTATCCAAAAAGATACATTGCCTCTCCTTGCTTTACAAAGAATTTTGGTAAGTTTACACCTTCCCCAGTAAAGTGTAGAGCCCACATGTTTTCCTGGATTTTCACTGAGCTAGGATTACTCCTTTAAAATGGATGTGTGGGTCACGAGTCTGGGATTCCCAACCCATTCCTGCCCTGTCTGATTTTCACAAGTGCCTTTAAAGAGTAATGGCTGGTTCCTGCCAAAAGACATCATCTGACACTCCCGAACTGCCCAGCTCCATTGTGAAGATAGGCATGTCCTAACCCTCAGCAATTTTAAAGGAGCCATGCCAGGTTTTTAAAGAGCTGTGGTTCATTGCCCCTCATAGGAGCAATATACCCTAGTTTGCATGAAGGGGCCTTTTAAAAGATAAGCTCAAATGGTCATCCCTATTCCAAGCTCTAACCTTTCACTCACCCCTCATGGCCTCTCATGCCCCCATGTCATAATCTGCCTATCCATCAGCAACCACATCCCCCATGGCCCCTCGTTCCTCCCATGTCACATTCGCTTCTTCCACCCATGTCACATTCTGTTCTTCCACCCAACTTTTATACTCTTCGTGAACTCTGTGCTAAGAAATGACACTTCCATTCTCACTGACACACTACCAACTATTTAGAATTAACTATCTCTGTAATGACAGTAGGACATGTAAGAAAGTAAGCATTTAAATAAAGTACATATGGAATTTATTCCTACTTTGGAAAAAGTCATTTTACTTTCACAAGCTGATAAATTAAGTGTCAATCACCAGATTCCTTAAAGTAACAATAACAAAAACCACAAATGTTTGAAACCATTTAACTTGTTTAAATCAATATTATGAAATTGACAGCAGAGATCAGCAAACCTGACCTGTCAATCAAACAACGGTTTATCTGGGGCACAGCTAAATCAACAAATGTAATGGTTGTCTGGACCATCAGTCAATAATGCTGCTTGGCTGATAGGGCACAAGAAAAGCCTTCTTTTCAGACACATTCTACTGAGGTGGTTGAGCCTAGACAGAAATTTTCCTGACTCCAGCTAACCACCTCAAGGATGAAAAAATAGGCCAATGTGTTTTGGACATCCCATAATGAAAATTAGACCTGTTTGGAGGCAGCTACATTTTTACATGTGCAACTGCCTCTGTAAACCATGGATATGCATACTACAACCTGCACCACTTCCCACTCTGAGGGTGCTGGATTTGGGGATCAGACTTCCAGAATCAGGGCCATGCCTTCATTTTGATGAAGTCAGAGTTATTGTGAAAATAACTTTTTTGGTGAAGTCTGTTATTGCGAAAATTCAAAGTTTGGTGCCCCAAGTGGACAATTGTATTGAGTAGAGTGGAATAAATTTCACAAGTCAGATTTACTGGCAAGCATTCAGCTTCTAGCCTCCTCACCTAATTTTTCCTCAGTGCAAGATACAAGGATAGATAAAAGGTGTAGATTTCCAGAAGAAACCCTTGGTCATCCTATGTGGATACGAATGATCGGTTGGTGCTACAG
Organism: Carcharhinus amblyrhynchos; assembly: GCF_965287045.1. Taxonomy (NCBI): domain Eukaryota; kingdom Metazoa; phylum Chordata; class Chondrichthyes; order Carcharhiniformes; family Carcharhinidae; genus Carcharhinus; species Carcharhinus amblyrhynchos. The sequence goes on along the minus strand of NC_137331.1, from coordinate 85,346,879 downwards.
AGAATGTAACTTTGCCATTATTAAAGTTAGTTTGATGCTGAGGTATTGCATCAGAGAATAACCTCACCATGCATATGTTATTTTATCATATGATGTTGGGCGTGTATGGGGTGTCAGCGAGGGGTAGTACTTTTGGTGGGGGAACGTGACACGTCCTTTCAGGGCGGTTTGTCCATCTTTTGTCCCCACCTGGCACTCAGCTCTCACTGTGGCTCCCCGTAGCTGTTTGCATGTGACAGCGGCCACACCCCGGGCAACGGCCTCAACAAGCCGGCTAAACCAGGTGAGGGTAGCCGACGGGTCCCAACCCTCGGTGAGATAGGGAGATATCTATCTGAGCATATGAAGACAGAGTCCAGCGGATTGAGTGGACGAGACCAGTGGAAGGTCCAACAGTCAAGAAGGCGGTCTCTGCAAGCGTCGTGGAATGTGAAGAGCAGGACAAGACACAGAAGACGTCCTGGTCATCTACTGCGCCTCGTCCCATCTCCAGCCATCTTGACTCTTGTCTTGCCACTGGATCGAGATGGGAATTGGGAAGAGAGAGTGAGGCTGACGCGGCACAACTCTCCCTCGCTTTAATCCAAATCAAGCGCTAGTTTTGACACCATCATCATCAGTGTCCTGTTCAACCCTTGAAGTCCTGTGGCGATGGGCGAGTGATGAAGCAGCAGGTGTGAATACACTGGGAGCTGTAGTCACGGACCTGCACGCAGGCAGCTCAGGTCTAATGGCCGTTTTTCGTTGACCGAAGCAGCAGAGGAACTCAGTGTCTACCTGAGCGACTGAGCAGTTCTCTTCAGGAACGCACTGCTCACCTCCGTAGAATGAGGAAAGGGCTAGAAAAGGTGCCCTAAACATTGCCTGCTTCACTACACCCTGGCCAGTTTACCGTGGCTGGCAGGGATCCCATCTTGTGGTCGAACAAACAAAATAAAACACAAGGTGACACCACTCACTGTTGGCACTTGGAACATGCGCACGCTTTTGGACAACCCTATAGCAGACAGACCAGAGAGAAGAACAGCCTTAGTTGCCAGAGAGCTTGCAAGATACAACATTGACATTGCAGCCCTGAGCGAAACTCATCTTGCCAACGTAGACGCTGGAGGTGGATACACTTTTTTCTGGAGTGGTTGCAGCAGCGATGAGCGTCATGATGCTGGAGTTCGATTCACCGTCAGGAGTCATCTTGTTCAGAAACTTGATAGTCTACCGAAGGGTATAATGTCTTATGACATTACAGCTTCTGCTACAGAACAGAAGTCAAGCCACCCTGATCAGAGCATATGCCCCCACAATGAACAACCCGGACGAGATGAAAGACAAGTTCTATGAAGAACTAGATGCTCTACTATCAGCAGTGAGCAGTACCGACAAGCTGATCTTGCTTGGCAATTTCAATGCAAGAGTAGGGTGTGACTCTGCAATCTGGCAGGGAGTCATTGGGAGGCATGGAGAGGACAAGTGTAACAGTAATGGCCTACTCTTACTGAAGACCTGTGCAGCACACGACCTCCTCATCACCAACGCAACCTTCTGTCTGCCTACCCGTAGCAAGACCTCCTGGATGCACCCCTGCTCTAAGCTTTGGCATCTTATCGACTATGTCATTGTCAGGAGAAAAGACAGGCAGGATGTCACAGTGACCAAGGCCATGTGTGGTGCTGACTGCTGGACAGATCACAGGCTCATTGTCTCCAAAATGAGGCTCAGCATCAGACCCAAGAGGCAATCACAAGGGAGTAAGGTTATGAAAAGAATCAATGCAGCCAAGCTAAAGAGCCCCAGCATAGCTTCAGCACTGGCTGAAGACTTAGAAAACAAGCTTGCTGACCTACACCTCGCAGGAAGCACAGAGGATGACTGGGAACGCTTCAGGAATGCTATCCATACATCTGCGCTGAAGATGCTCGGGCCCTCTACCCACAAGCAGCATGATTGGTTCGATGAGAATGATGAGGAGATACAGGCTCTACTTGTTGAAAAGCCCCGTCTTCATCGGGCCTGTCAGAATGACCCACCTTCAGCTGCCAAGAAAAATGCTTTTACCAGCACTCGCAGGATAGTCCAGAATAAACTGTGTAAAATGCAGGATGCCTGGCTGAGCATCAAGGAAGATGAAATACAGGGATACACTGACAGAAACAACTTGAAACGGTTCTATGAAGCTCTCAACACTCTCTACGGACCTCAATCTCTTGGGAATTTCCCCCTCCTGAGTACAGATGGTACAACTCTCATTACAGAGAAAGATCAGATCCTGCAGAGATGGGCTGAACACTTTGAAGCCATCCTCAATCGACCGTCATCTATTAATGATGAGGCAATAGACAGGATTCCCCAGGTTGATATCAATAGCTCCATGGATGATCCACCGGTAGTAGCCAAAGTCACGAAAGCTGTCAGCCAGTTATCCAGTGGCAAAACCCGAGGGGCAGATGCCATACCCGCAGAGATTTATAAAGCTGCTGGTCCTGTACTTATTGAGAAGCTCACCGAGTTGTTTCAGTCCTTTTGGAAGCAAGGATCCATTCCTCAGGAACTTAAAGATGCTTCCATCGTACACCTCTACAAGAGGAAGGGCAATCGGCAAATATGCGACAGCCACCAAGGAATCTCTCCGCTCTCCATCACAGGAAAAATCCTTGCAAGAGTCCTGCTAAATCGTCTGGTCACTCATCTGAAGCTGGGCCTGCTTCCAGAGTCACAGTGTGGCTTCTGCAAAGGTTGTGGGACTATTGACATGATTTTTGCTGCACGCCAACTTCAGGAGAAGTGTCAGGAGCAGAATCGTGAGCTCTACACAAACTTTGTTGACCTCACAAAAGCCTTCGACACTGTAAGCCAACAAGGTCTGTGGAGGATCATGTCAAAGTTTGGCTGCCCTCCAAAATCCATTCAGATGGTATGCCAGTTCCATGACGGCATGATGGCCAGAGTACTGGATGGCGGAGAATCTTCTGAGGCATTCCCAGTCACCAATGGCATCAAACAATGCTCGCACCCACACTGTTCAGCATAATGTTTACTGCCGTGCTGAATGATGCCTTCCAGGACAGTGTTGCTGGAATCAGCCTCAAGTACAGAATGAATGGGAAACTCTTCAACCTGAGGAGACGTTAAGCTATTACCAAAGTGAAAGAGACTGCTCTAAGAGATGTCCTCTTTGCCAATGACTGCGTCCTGTATGCTGGCTCAGAGCCAAAGATGCAAGTCAGTATGGACAAATTTTCCACGGCTTGTGACAACTTTGGACTCACCATCAACATTAAAAAGACTGAAGCCATGCACCAGCATGCTAATCATGCACCGTATACAGAACCCATAATCACAATCAAAGGGCAGAAGCTACAGGCAGTGGACTAGTTCACTTATCTTGGCGGCACCCTCTCCCAAGCAGTGACTATTGATACAGAAGTTAACTGCAGAATAGCAAAGGCAAGTTCTGCTTTCGGTAGACTGCGCTCCACTGTATGGGGATGTCGAGGAATCAGTCCAGCAACAAAACTGAAGGTCTATAGCGCTGCGGTACTCACTACCATCCTGTATGCCTGTGGAATGTGGACTGTGTATCGAATGCATGCAAGACAGCTCAATCATTTCCACATGACTTGTCTTTGTAGAATATTACGCATCTGTTGGCAAGACAAAGTACCAGACACTGAAGTTCTCTCTAGAGCAAGTCTACCATCAGTCCACACACTGCTGATTAGAGCGCAGACCCAGTGGGAAAGTCAGTATGGGCAGGTCACGTCATTCTTATGTCAGACGAGCACATGCCCAAGCAGTTCCTTTTTGGGGAATTCTCTGCTGGAAGACACTTGCATGGAGGGCAGAAGAAACATTTCAAAGACACACTCAAGGCCTCCCTGAAGTCGCTTGACACTGACATGACCACCTGGGAAATGCTGGCACAAAACCACCCTATCTGGCGCTGCCTCATCCACAAAGGCTGTCAAGCTCACGAAGTAAGGTGTATTGCTGAAGCACAACTTAAGCACGAGCTGCGCAAGTCCAGACCCACCAGCACAACAACTACAGTGTCTACACATGTCTGTCCAATATATGCCAGGGCATTCTGTGCCCGAATTGGCCTGATCAATCATCTTCGGACACACCGCAACCAGCCTCAAAATGACTAATGGTGTCGAGGTCCTCATCGATGACGATGGACGAACAACATCATTATGAGATAACAAACAGAATTTGGCTTTTACTACTTATGATATTTTCCCATACAAATGGTGCAGAAACAATTAGTGAATGCTAACCTATAATTTAATCAAAGTTAATCAGTTCTGTGGGCATCTATCAATATTGGCTTTCATGCATGGGAGCATGTCACTGTGCAAAATGGTTACTGGCTGCAGGATTTAAATATCTACAGCAGCTTTAATGACTTGGCAGCATTCTCAAATAGGAGAAAATGAGTAAAACTGGCTTTAGTGTTCTTCAGGAATTACAGCAGCGTAAAAAGAAAAACTTTCCATGTCCCCTTTTTCAAAAGTGTTTGTTCTACCAATTAAAATTCACGTTTGCATTTTTAACTCCAGTTATGCCTGTTTAATACGGAGGTTACGTAGAACCTGGTGTTGTGAAAATGACAGTGACGAAAAATTAAATGTATCCCCTTATTATCACTGCGATATTGAATTGACACAATCATCACAAACCATGTAGATGTGGTTCAGAAACAGGGGCACTTCAGTGACTTATCAGAGACATCAGGCAAAGGTACTGGCTGGAATTCTCCAGAAAATGTCAAAGGGTGGGAATTTCCAGTTGCGCTAGTCCCAAAACCAGAAAATCTCACCTGAGGTCAATGGATCTTTCCATGCTCTGTTTCCCTGCCCACTATGATTGCCATGGTGGGCAGAACAGGAAAGATCCCACCAAAGCGCCATTTCAGGCAATGCAATTACCACCAGCGCAAGTGGCACGATCCCAATCCTGATCTTCCAACATTTTATCCCACCTTTTGCAGGGGGGCATTTTGCACCATTATTGAAATGGACTAGTCCTAAAGACGCTGGCAAGTCTGGATTCTCAGAGGTTTTTTAAGGGGTGCCCCAATCTCAAATTAAAGAAACCTTATCCCATCGCCAGCATCACCCCCTCCCCAAACACTGGCATTACCAGGTCCGCCAAGCCCCTTCCATGCATAAGCGGATCTCTGCTTCATTTATAAGCTCTGTGCCCTTCAGGCCCTGCTCCCTTCAGGCCACACCCTCTGGCAGTATCATCCTGGCAGCGTTAACCTCCATAGTGATTCCCGCTGGCGATACATCATGCCAGCAGGTGTGAACAGCTGACATTCCTGGAAGATACAGTGTTGAACCAATTTTGAATATGTAAATATATTTAAATGTATGGTAATCAGATTCAAGCCCTCGCTGGGCATGAACCTGATGATGTGTCGGCCTTCCCAAAATCCCATTATGGCCCTCACGCGAGAGCTTCTGACCGTAACAGGATTTGCAAATGCATCAGACAGGGCCAGAAAATCTCCCATTTTCTGTCATTCAATCATGATCAATCATCTCTTAAGTCTATCTATATTGGTTCCATAACTCTTGTCTAATAAAACTCAGCTTCAGTTTAAAATTATTCAGTTGGTCTAGCCTCAACAGATTTGGGAGCAGAGAGATCTACTTTGTGTGATCAAATGCTTCCTGATGCCAGCCCCTGAATGGTCTAACTCTATTTTTATGGTTAGGTATTGTTGTACTGAATTTCCTCAGCAGAAGAAATATTTTCTCTCTTTCTACACTACCAACTTCTTTATTCATCTTATATCTGCTGACTCAATCTCCCTTAATATTCTACGCTCAAGGCAATTCAAATGTAGATTGTATAATGAAGCATTATGAATGGGCATTCCATGTTTCACCCAAAAACTCTCCAGTACTACTGGAAAATGGATAATAAATCAAAGAAAATTCAGCAGGGGCCATTTTCCAGCCTCGTTAGCTATGGGCTTTCATTCATTTTCTTACAGCATTGGACCCCAGTTTTCTGGTCATGCTGGTGACATTGATTGCAGATGCCATCACCTCTCAGGCAGGATTGATGACGTTACTTTGGGGTTTCATTCCAATGTGAGAGTAAATGGTGGCCTGCCTCTCCTCTATCACATCCATAAGCCTAGTTAGTTCCCCCCTTCAGGAAATGTGGAGCAGGTCTCCTCATAGCCATCCTTCTGACTTGATTGGGAGTGAGTACCAGGAGACCATTTAAATACAGCTTCCCCTTAATTGCAGTGGACTGCTGAGCCCTGAGTCGGCAAATCAGACACCTGGGGACTCTGGTTCGATGTGTTTCACATGGGGTACTGCCCTAAGTGCGGGAAGATTGGGATCATGCTATCCCGGCCTGAGGGAATCACACTGGTTATCACACCTGAAATGACACTTTGTCATGTTTTGGGATATTTCTGTCCAGTTTAATTGTTTTTATATTAATGAGACACAGATGCATGAATAATACCTGTCAAAGCAAAAATATTACTATATACCCATTGACTATAACAATAAGGAGTTGCAAATGTGCCTTCAAATATATACACAATATATCTAAAAGTCAAACAGAATATCAATTGCCTGAGAGCTCAGTACTAGATGAAACCCTGTCACTGAACATTACAGTTTGGCTGGAACTTAGGGTTTGGTATAATTTATGGCATGTCACTGCTAGGTATTTCAATTCCAATAAATATGTAAATTATGTGTCTGATGCACAGATTGCCTTTATGGAAGTTCTAAGTGGAAAATGTTATAGAAGTACTCATGGGCAATTTCAATCTTCCAATAAGCTTAGGACTAAATGTTCTATATTGTCATATTTGAGAAAACCGAAGAATTAATTTGCCATGAAACTTGAGACCATTGAAATTGCATTTGCCTGTAATATTAAATGGAAACTGCGAGGTTGTGAGTCAGATAAGAGGGCTACGTTTCAGAGCTACTGGGCTAGATTTTAACTGATTGATACATTGGCAGTGGAGTAAGCCCAGTAGTACCTGGAAGTTTCAGCAGTTCACCCACCAGTCAGTGGCTTTTACTCTAGCTGCTGCTTCAGCCCCTGACTCCCAGGTTACCAATCAATTGGCACAATGAGGCAATTACCCAATGATGATCGAAAATGAGTTTATTGCAACTGAAGTACTTGAAGGGATTCTGCTCGGATGAAAATTGAAAGGTTGTCAGGACATTTCAACAGGGCAAAAAAACTACGGCATGAGATTTACAATGTTGCAGTGCAGCATCTCACGTCACTGTTGTCATCAAGGGTTGATGCTTGCAAAAAGACTCTCTTCCCAATTGATGAGAGGGAGAAGCCTGCCACAGAGGTTTGGCTGGAAATTTTTGAGGCACTTAGGAGTAGGATGCTACACTTCTTAATAAAGTGCAAGAGAGTTTTAATAATCTCATCGGGGCAGGAAAGGTGAGTGATTCAGTACATTGAAGTATATCCTGATGTGCTTGTACCCCAATACCCCTTACTACCCTCCCAAGCCAACTCCAGTGCATTAGTCATCATATTGAATTACCCTGCAAGTGCACCCATCCCTCTGTCTAGGCAATTCCTCACATCCCCATCTAAACATCCACCACTGAAACTCATTCTCATTTTAATGCAATGTCACTCCTATCCTGTATTTATTGGCAGTAGATTGCAAAATTCTGCTTCAGATCATTAATATTTACACACATTAATTCTCCATCCAGTATCTGCCAATTGGCCCTGGGGTCACAAAGAAGAGATTAGGCCTTTGGTTAAAGTATTCAAGACTGTTTTAGATGGCTGATCCACGCACTTAAAGATTGCAGCTGAGGATTGTCGAGCCAGATCACTTTTGAAGGGGAACAGGGCTGGGATGTAATCAGGCTTAGAAAATTTTGCCCTACAATCTGTCTCCCAAGTGAATTTTGCATCAAATAGACCAGTTTGATTGAAACAAATATCTCTCCCATTTCTACAGTATTTACATATCTGGGAAGAAACAGTTTGCAAATCAAAATGCTGTTCATTTTTTCTGAACATCCTTAGCATGAGTGAAACTATTTTCTAACTTCCAAATTTATGGTGTTGGCAGCCCTGAAAATCTGATGCTGGTGAACTTTAGAAAGCACAATCTCTGTTGCATTATACAGACAACATCTCCCTTAATTTATATAATTACAACAAATATAACTTTAGATCTTTATACTCCACCAACTATGCAATTAAAATCAGTAATAGATTGAATAGCCACCTTTCACAACCATGCAGTTTTATACAGAAGGTAGAAGAGTATTTTAAACTCCAGTGGCTTGTTCTTAGAAAATCTAATTTCAGCTATGAGCTTGGCCCTTTGGTAGCATGAGTCATCTGACAAGCTTTCATCTTCTAATAAAAAGGAACTGTGCTTGATCAAAATGCCCACTCTCTTTATTCTACAGTCATATACCTTGAGTAGCCTCTTCAAAAGATGACACACCAATTGTCACCTGAACCAACGCAATAACAAGCTGTGTGAAGCTGGGTGATGACCTGGACTTTTATTGTTTTATTACATGGTTATGAGCAAGTTAATAGCCTTTGGCAGAATTCAGAAAAGAAAGGCCAGTGAACATCTAATGCCTTAGCAGCCTAAACCTCATTTGCCGGCTCATTGAATTCTGTCCATTGAAGTCTCGGCGCAGTGATATTCATTTTTATTTTGCTTTAATTTTGACATTAGTGTTGCATTTCATTATTTACAGTGTGCTCACAGTTAATGGTGAGGCCAAGCAATGATCCTTCTGCTATTATTTGGACAAAAACTGTGCTAAAAAAGCACATTGATAAGGTTTTGAAATGGGTAAATATTTTAAATAATCATAATTTAGACACCTAGGGCAAACAATGGCTTGTTTTCCTCATCTCAACATTGAAATGAAGCCTGTGCCCCTTTCTGCAGCTGCCAGGGGCACCTAAACAAAAAGCCCCCTTCAATTTAACGCTAATCCCAATGCCTATGAATATTATGTGCAACCGTCCATTGATTTAAAACAAAAAGTAGGAGACTTAGAGGGGATTTGAGGAAAAACATTTTAACCCAGAGCATGCTGAGAATCTGGAACTCACTGCCTGAAAAGGTGGCACAGGCAGTAACCTTTATATTTAAGAATCATTTAAATGAGCATTTCAAATGCCATAGCATACAAGGCTACAGACCAAGTGCAGAAAAATTGAATTACTATAGATTGGTTTTTGATGGCCATCACAGATATGATGGGATGAAGGGCTGTAAAACACTGTGCAGGTGATTCTCTAGCCCCATGCGAGCAGGCACAAATCGTATCATGGCTGGAGAATGTCGTGAGAGGTGCCCAGTGAGGGTGTGAACTAGATTAACATATTTAAATCCTCATTTAAACATGCATTTTCTGTTTTAAGCTGGATTCACCTGGCTCCCGGAATTCACCCATCTGCTGGAACAACATGAAGCCGGTTGGAATCATGACTGGTCTCCGCAAATGGAGACAAAATGAGATGACCACGTCAGGATCTCAGAGGCCATTGGAGCCCTCAGGTGGTCAGGGACATGACTCCAGGACCCTGGCAGTGCCAACATGGCGCTGCACACTGCCAGATTGACACTGCAGGGAATAAGGAGGAAGCAGGAAATGAGGAGGGGACCCTGAAAGGAAGGGCTTTTTGCAACCCCGTTGCAGGGTTTCAAAAACTTGGGGGGAGGAGCCACTGGTAGTGGTGATTAGGGGGTTGAGATGCTTGATTCCAGTGAATGGGGAGACAATCTTTGCCAGTGAGTTGCGGGACCTATAAAGTTGTCTGGCGATCAGGGTGCCCTTTAAAAATGGCGCCATGATCTCTGAGGAGCCGGCCTTGCTGGTGCCTTTAGATCCCGCACATCCCTTTTACAGCAGGATTCACCCCATGTTCCAGATATTGTGATCTGGATCACACCGACCCACCCCGCAGGAATCTCACTGCTTTTCCCTCTGGAGCCAACACTTGGGAATTGTTTGGGAGAATTACGCCCTATGAATATATGGGGTGAATTTTCCCATTCTGCCTGCCACTGATTTTTTGATTTCACAGCGAGCACGGCTGGAAAATCACGCCCTATGACTTTGCTACTAAATTTGCATGTTGTTACACTTGTTGCACATTTAAAGCTCACTCTATTATCAATATAGATCTTCCGTCAGCTAGAAGTTCAGTTGCATGACTTCGGACTCAGTACCTTAGTTAACCAATGGATTTGAGATACAAATGAAGAAATGGAAATCAGAAAGGCTAATTATGCAAAACTCTACTTTTATAAAGCGTTATACTAACAACACTAATAGGTTATAAACACCTGAGGGGATATTATGGCAGCAGACTTTGGGAATTTAGCTGGATTAACGGTAAGCACACAATCTTGTCCTATCCACCACATATTAACTTTCAGATAACATTCGAAACAGTGATGGCTCTGTCCCAGAGCAGTGAATGTTAGCACAGTACTAAGCTTTTCCCACAGCACATCACCCCAATCAGCATACCAGTAAGATTAGCCAGTCTGCAGTGCATGCATGTTTAAAGCTAATCACAGATGCAATCCTTCAAAGAAACGGCAGCTGAATAATCGTTCACATGAAAAAAATTGTATTAAGTCAGCAGAAAATGGAAAATTTTCATTTTTAAAACCTTGTCCACTATTAATGTTGAACTGATCTGCCTCTAGTTACTAGAAATGTTCTTAAACTCCTTAAATACGAGAGTCCTCCGTTGGTAGTGGAACTGGTTAGCTCAGTTGGCTGGGCTGTTAACATGTGGATCAAACTGACAACAACAGAGTTCAATGCCTATTCTGGCACTTCCTCCTTTATCTATACAAGGTTAGAAGATTATGACAAGCTCTTCAACCCTCTCCGCTCCCACATTCTTAGGATGCGAGCTATACAGACCAATGACATACATTCTAAACATGCCTAGCATTTCCACTACATCCTACATGTCGATTTTTACCTCATTCCCAATACTATCTCCACTTCCAGTGATATTATGGAAGTATCCCCTACCTTTGTAAACAGCAATACTAAGTATTCATTAAATATTCTAGCTTTGCTCTGCACCTCTAAGCACATACCACTCCCTCTGTCCCTAATAGGACTCACCTCAGCTCTGACGAACCTCTTTTTATTCTATTTTATTTATTTATTTATGGGATATGGGCATCGCTGGCTAGGTCACCCTTTATTGTCCATCTCTTATTGTCCTTGAGAAGGTGGTGAGCTGCCTTCTTGAACCACTGCAGTCCCTCTGGTGCAGATATACGTACTGTTCTGCTAGGGAGACAATTCTAGGATTTTCACCCAGTAACCGTGTAGAAACATTGATATATTTCCAATTAGGATAGTGTGTGACTTGGAGGGAAATTTGCAAGTGAAGATGTTTCCATGTATCTGCTGTCTTTGCCCGTAATAGGTTTTAGAAGTTATGGGAAGCTGTTGTTGAATGAACCTTGATGGTACACGCTGCTTGTAGATAGTACACACTGCTGCCACCTCATTGATGGTGGAGAGAGGGTATGTTTAAGGTGGTGGATGGAGTGATAATCAAGTGGGCTGCTTTTTCTCAATTGTATTGAGCTTCTTGAGTGTTGTTGGGGCTGTTCTCATCTAGGTACATAAAAAATGTTCCATCGCACTTTTCACGTTTCTGGTAGATGGTGGAAAGGCTTTGGGGAGTCAGAAGATGAGTTAATTTTCACAGAATTCCCAACTATCTGACCTGCTCTTGTAGCCAAAATGGGTGGAATTTTACAGCCTCACTCATGCCAAAACAGTAAAATCCTATCCAAATTCAATGGACCTTCCCACTGTCCACCCCTTGCTCCCTTCAATTTCCCTGGTGGATAAGGCAGTAAAACTCTGGCAATATTTATATGGTTGATCCAGTCAAATCCTTGCCAATGGTAACCCTGGATGATAATACTTTTCAAGTTAGACAACTTGTTTGCTCTATTCTGCAATTTGCAATTCCATAAATTGATAGTCTTTGCTGGAAGGCAATCAGATCCTTGTCCAATTTGTCCTCAGTTTTTAGCTTGTTGATTATTGTTACAAATCGTTTATAATCAGGGTGTCCTAGTACATGAATCACAAAAACTTAGTATGCAGATAACGTAAGTGATTAGGAAGGCAAATGGAATTTTGCTGTTCATTGCAAGCCAAATAGGGTATGAAAGTAGGAAGGTTTTACTGCAGTTGTACAGGGACTTAGCAATAGACATCTGGGATACTGTGTACAGTTCTGAGTTTCTTATTTGAAAAAGTCTGTAATTGTGTTAATAGGATGTCAGGAAAGAATTGTTTGCTTAGTTCCTGAGGTGAAGGGGTTCATCTTACAAGGAAAGTGTAAACAGGTTAAGCCTGTATCCTTTAGAGTTTAGAAGAATGAGAGGCAATCTCATTAAAACATATAAGATCCTGAAGGGTCTTGACAGGGTGAATACTGAGAGGATATTTCCTCTTTTGGGAGAGGCTAGAACTAAGGGACACATTTTAAGAATAAGAGGTCACCCTTTTAAGACTGAGATAGGGAAAAATCTTTTGTCTGAAGGTTATTTTTGTGTGGAATTCTCTGCCCTAGAAATCAATGAAGGCGAGGTCAGCGAAGGCTGAGTTAGGTAGATTTTTGATAAACATGGGAGTCAAGGAACAAAGAGGAAAGTGGATCTGAGGCCGCAATCAGATTAGTCATGATCTTATCAAATGGCAGAGAAGGCTTGAAGGGCTAAATGGCCTACTTCTGTTCCTAAGTCTGATGTTCCTTTGTAATATAATTAATATTCTAAATTACCTTAATTCCGGTGCAATATTGCCACCCTGACCAAGTGTGCCATAGGATTTTGCATCTACAAGTCTATTTTACCTATTTTATAAAATCCATTAGAAAAACATAAAATATGCAACTGTACTCACTTTCTTTGTTTTATCCATTGCCTTTAATATGGAGATATTCAAATCCTCCAGCGCTGCCAGTACATTCTCATATTCTCCTAAATGTTGAGAAAAATACTCTGAAAGAGATACAAATGTTTTCATTTAGATGTGAGCCAGGGCAGCAATGCAATCTTTCCACTCTTCACCTGTGGACAAAAGCCATTTATCTCAGTTATGTTTCCATTGTAAATTACTTTACAGACAGCAGAACACTTCTACCTCAAAATAAACTGCTGCTGTTGTTTCTTTGAATTATTTATATGAAAGTGTGAAAATGAAATCAAAGGGCAGCGTTATGTCAATCTGATTTCTTATTTTTTTTTGAGATTCAGCAGCCATAACTGTAGCCTTTCATTTTTCTAAAAGTGGTAAAATAAAGAATAGCCTTTCTGAATGTAATATATTTCAATCCTCTACTTTCAGCAGAGGCAGATTGAAATTGTCTCCAATTTATCTGACGACAGTATCATTAGTAAAGGTGCTGCTGTTCCAAAAATAATCTAAGAAAGCATGGAAAGGCATTTGGCTGAACAACCTATTGCTTCCATGGAATACATATAATCCTCTCAACCGTGAACACAACACAACTTCATTTAATTCCTGAGTAAAAGACACTTCCTAATGATAAATTCGAAAAAGCTTTCTTTATCCTGGAGAATGCTGTTATCAATAATTTATTCACATCTCTATTTCCCTTATCTATTTTCGAGTTTGCAGCTTCTACTGTTTGTGTCTGAGTAGGTCAATTGCCTGCATTTTTGAATATTGCACCCATTTAACTGCTATTACATTTGTACATTACAACATCAAATACATTTCAAAAAATTTAATTAGCTGTGATGTACTTTAGGAGTTTCTGAGGTAGTGGAAAGTACTTAGTGGCATGACTTAGTCAGCCCATTAGCCTCAAGCGCAAATCCCATCAACTATAAGGGAGGCAACGGCCTAGTGGTATTACTGCTAAACTATTAATCCAGAAACTCAGCTAATGTTCTGAGGACCATGGTTCAAATCTTGCCACAGCAGATGGTGGAATTTGAATTAGAATTTAATAAAAGATACCTGGAATTAAGAATCTATTGATGACCATAAATTGATTGTCAGAAAATGCCATCTCATTCACTAGTGCCTTTTAGGGAAGGAAATCTGCCGTCCTTACCTGGTTCAGTCTACATGTTTGTTAAAGTTTATTTATTAGTGTCACAAGTAGGCTTACATTAACAGTACAATGAAGTTACTGTGAAAATCTCCTAGTCGCCACAGTGTACCATTTCGGGTATACTGACAGAGAATTTAGTCTGGCCAATGCATCCAACCAGCATGTCTTTCAGACTGTGGGAGGAAATGGGAGCATCCGAAGGAAACTCAAGCAGACACGGGGAGAACATAAGAACATAAGAAATAGGAGCAGGAGTAGACCATCTAGCCCTTCGAGCCTGCCCCGCCATTCAATAAGATCATGGCTGATCTGTCGTGGCTCAGTTCCACTTTCCCGCCCTCTCCCCATAACCCTTAATCCCCTCTCTTATCAAAAACCCATCAACCCGCATCTTAAAAATATTTAGCAAGGCAGCCTCCACCACTTCAACGGGCAGAGAATTCCAGAGATTCACCACCCTTTGAGTGAAGAAGTTCCTCCTCAACTCCGTTCTAAACCGCCCCCCCTTTATCTTGAGGCTGTGCCCCCTAGTCCAACTGTCTTTTTTGAGCGGGAAGAGTCTCTCCACCTCTATCCTATCCATCCCATTCATCATCTTATACGTCTCAATGAGATCTCCCCTCATTCTTCTAAACTGTAATGAGTACAAGCCTAGTTTATTCAGTCTCTCCTCATAGCTCTACCCCCTCAACTCCGGTATCAGCCTAGTAAACCTCCTCTGCACTCCCTCCGAGGCCAAAATATCTTTGCGCAGGTGCGGCGCCCAAAACTGCACACAGTACTCCAGCTGCGGCCTCACCAATGCCCTATACAGCTGCAGCAAGACCTCCCTACTTTTATATTCAATCCCCCTCGCTGTGAAGGCCAGCATCCCATTCGCCTTCCTGACCACCTGCTGCACCTGCAAGCTGGGTTTTTGCGACTCATGCACAAGGACCCCAAGGTCCCTCTGCACCGTCGCCTGCTGCAGTTTTTCGCCACGTAAGTAATAATCCTTCCTACCATTATTCCTACCAAAGTGGACCACCTCGCACTTGCCAACATTAAATTCCATTTGCCATTTCCTGGCCCATTCGCCCAGCCTATCTAGATCCTTCTGCAGACTCTCCACACCCTCCGCACAATTTGCCGTTCCCCCAATCTCGGTGTCATCAGCAAATTTCGACACCCTACACTCGGTTCCCTCCTCCAGATCATCTATATAAATGGTAAATAGCTGAGGCCCCAGCACCGACCCCTGGGGCACTCCACTAGTCACCATCCGCCAATCTGAATAGCACCCGTTGACCCCCACTCTCTGCCTCCTATTTGACAACCAATCCTCTATCCACGCTAACACCCTACCCCCAACTCCATGTCCCTCGACCTTCTGCAATAACCTCTTGTGAGGTACTTTGTCAAACGCCTTCTGAAAATCTAGAAAGACCACATCCACCGGCTCTCCTCTATCCACCGCCCTAGACACATCCTCATAGAACTCCAGTAAATTTGTCAGACACGACTTCCCTTTAATGAAACCGTGCTGCGTCTGCTCTATCAAGCAATTCCCTTCAAGATGCCTCGCAATTTCCTCCTTAATGACAGATTCTAATATTTTACCTACCACAGACGTTAAACTAACCGGCCTATAATTCCCCGCCTTTTGCCTGGCACCCTTCTTAAACAACGGTGTAACATTAGCCGTTTTCCAATCATCTGGCACTTGCCCGGAATCCAGCGACGTCTGGAAAATAACCACCAAGGCATCCACTATCACCTCCGCCATTTCTTTCAGAACCCTCGGATGCATTCCATCCGGTCCTGGGGACTTGTCCACAATCAGCCCCTCCAGTCTGTCGAGCACCGCCTCTCTAGTAACAGTAATGTCATTAAGACCCTCCAGTCCTACCACCTTTCCATCGCTAACACCCGGCAAATTATTCATGTCCTCCTCCGTGAAGACAGAAACAAAAAAGTTATTCAAGACCTTAGCCATTTCCCCATCCCCTACCACTAGGTCCCCTTTCTCATCCTCTAAAGGACCAACGTTCACCCTAGCCAGCCTCTTCCTTTTTATATATTTATAAAAACTCTTGCTATCCTTTTTTATATTAAGCGCTAGCCCAGCTTCATAGTTTCTCCTACCCTTCTTTATCAACTTCTTTGTCAATCTTTGTTGACATTTAAACCTCTCCCAATCCTCTTCTCGCCCACTACTCTTAGCTACTGTAAATTCCTCCGCTTTTAATTTAACACTTTCCTTCACCTCCTTCGTTATCCACGGCTTATTACCTCTCCTCCTACGGTCCTTTTTGACCATCGGAATAAATTTCCGCTGAGCACCAAGAAAGATCTCCTTAAAGATCCTCCACTGCTCCTCAGCAGACCCTCCCTCCAACGCACTCCCCCAGTCCACATTCGCCAATTCTTCCCTCATCCTACCGTATTTCCCTCTATTCAAACAAAGGACGCGTGTCCGGGAACCCACTTTCTCCTCCTCCATCTGCACCAGAAACTCCACCATACAATGATCACTCTCCCCAAGAGGATCCTTCACCGCAAGGTCCCTAATTCTACCCGCCTCATTACATAGCATCAGATCCAAGATAGCTCGCTCCCTCGTCGGCTCCAACACACACTGTTCGAGGAAACTATCCCGGCAGCATTCCAAGAACTCCTCCTTGAGTCCACCGCATCCAACATGGGTCGACCAATCAATATGCAGATTGAAATCTCCCATAACTACGGCCGTCCCATTCCTGCATGCCGCACTTATATGCGCGTTAACAGCCCGCCCCACCTCCAGATCATTATTCGGGGGCCTATAGATGAATTAATCCCGGGTCCCTGCTGCTGTAAGGCAGCTGTGCCAACCACTGTGACTCCAGAGCCACAGCAATGTAACTGAATCTCAACTGCCATCCAAGGACAACTAGAGATGGGCAAAAAATGATGGCCTGCCAGCAACGCCCATGTCCCACAAATTAATATAAAAGATCATGATAGGCAAAAACAAGACTTGTGTTGGCGAGATTTCAGAATATCATCTCCCCAGCCCCCTCCCCAGCCCCCAGGAATGATGCAATCAAGTTCACGCCCAGGAAGGGCATGAATCTGAATTAACATGAAATTGATTGCATTAGCATCTACTTAGTGGGCTTAACATTACATCTTCAGCCCTCATTAAATCTCAACACCTACCAGCCATGATTAGCACCAGTAGAAATCACTGTAGCTTTTTAAAAATGAAACCATTTGCCATGACCTCCAAGAGGGAGAAATGAGGTGAGCATCAACGTCTCCACTGAGCACTGGGGAATCCAAGGGCGGATGGGACGGACTGGGAAAGTGTGATTGGCAAAATAATTGAGGAGATGATAGAAAGGGGAGGTCAGCATCAGGGCTTTATCCGCAGCGGGGAGGGGTTCAATGTTGGTATTGGTGCTCTTGGGAGTCTGCTGTCTGTGATGTGTAAACCTACTTTCACTGTTATATAAGTATGCAGTCTTGAAGCCTATGCTGTGTGCGTATGGGAGTCTGAGGCAGGGATGTCTGGCACCTGAGTGTCTGTGGATCATATGATTTTGGGAGCAGGTGGGCTGTGCTGAGAGCCATGGAGCCAAGCTGGATGGGCTGGGTGGATGAGACACCAAAAGCGAAAGCAACTCAGTACCCACCCGGCGAGAGGTGGGAGTGGGGATGTCCAGGAGGCTTAAGTATAGAGGGATGACAGCAGTGAGGTTTCTGAATTAATCAGTCTGACTAAGCAGGGTGCCTATTTGCTTTGTCTCTACATGAACGAGAAAACAATTGTACCCTGGCATATTCCTGACACTCATGCTTGTAACACCAATTGGCCACCAGGAATTAACCCTTAGTAAGATCAGTTCCCCACAGTCTCAAAGTCAATGAATGGCATTAAGCCTCATGTCAGGGTTCTAAGCTTGGTGACATGGGCACAAGAGTCTAGTGAGTCGTTCGCATGCCGGATCCCCAGTGTCTGCCACTCAGGATCGATTGTGCCACCCCCAAGGTGGACTTGCGCATCCAGTTGACCTTGTCCAGTTTGGGTGATGGAGCAATTCCCCTCCTGAAAGAACCTCAAGTGGTGGAAAGCTTAAGGGAGGGAAAACCCAGATTGAAGGCTGAAGATGAGCCTAAGTGGGTAAGGGCCTTTGTGAGGGCTCCCCGCTTCTGGAGATGGGAGGATACCAGAGCTGTGAGTCAGTGATCACTGCCAATAATGCTCTGGGACTGGCTGCTCCCAGGGCAGGAAGGCCAATGGGTCAGGAGGTTAATGCTACACAACTTCTCACTCTCCTCTGTTTCATCTCTTGACAGGATTCTGAGTGATATCGGGATAGAGCCAGATGGAGCTGGCTATCTTATTATTAATCACAGCACTGGAGGAGCATAAACTCCAGTAACAATAGTGGTGGCAATGAGGTGAAACCCTGCAGAACAAGACCAGGAGGCCTCAAGGCAGGATCAAGGGCCAAACGTCATACCTGCCATGCAGGGAACACAATAACTTCCTGAGGATGACTTTGAGGAGTCGCACATGTCCTCCGATAAGGAGGACATGCCTGAGGATGCCAAGGAAGAGCCTGCTGAGGAGCCTGAGGATGGAGGCCAGGCAGGGCTGGAAGCTTTGCATAGGCAGGAGGGCTGGAGATACCCACATTGTCTTCTGCTTCATGGATGAACAGTAACCCATTGGCCTACAGCATGACCCTCCCTCAGGATGTTGTGACCCCTCTGAGATAGGGATGGCCAAGATTCAATCATCAGGGTGCTGGGCTTGGAAGTTATTGAGTGCCTACAGACTGGTCAATGCAGGAAAATTTACAAATGACAATACCCTCAACTACAGGTGCCTAGTTTAACCCGTGCCCACACTGTGCCCTACAATTCTTTAGCCTTCCAAACCCTCCCACTATGTCTAGGTGTGTCCCCTGGATGTGCATCAGAGGTGGAGGCAGCCTGCTGCCTCCCATGCCCTATTGCCTGAGACACCCTTGGCAGTCCTTCTCTGGTGGTGCAAGACCTACTTGCGGGTGGCACTGGTGACGTTGCATCACCCTGTTTTGCCTGCTGTGCCTGAGTTGTACCAGCCTCAGGAATGGGGGATTCAGATTGATTGGGCACTCAAAGTCTCCTGGATGGAAGGCCCCAGGCTATGCTCCAGTGGATTCTCCACCCTCTGGGTGCTCATGGGCCCCTGGGTTAATCCATAGAATGGAGGGGTAGCTGGAGTGAACTCCAGAAGCCTCACTGTCTTTTTCTGATGCTGCCAGTCCTGGAGGCCCACCATTGTGTGTGCCAGGCAGTTGAAGCCCTCAGCCAAGTTCCTCAGAGCTCTGCCCTCATGGATCTGATCTCATGCCCCAGGCTTTCCACTGTGGATGACACCCTTGTAGTGTTAGCCTGGGTGCCATGCATTGTCAACGCCATCTCCTGTGACAGAAAGCTTTGGGTCTCTTCCATTCAGCCTTGCAGTTGCAGATGTGTTGGTGACACCCTTCCTGGTTTTCCCACCTCTACCCTTGCATCTCAAGCAGCAGAGGGACCTGCATGTCCAGAAGCATGACATCTGGCTGGGGCACAGCTGAATCCTGGGATCTAATAGATCTCTGACTACCCGATCGATGGTACATTCCTGCCTCCGTCATTGGAAGCAATGTGGTGCTCACCAGATTGTGACCCAGAGGTCAACCTGCTATCATTGCCTGCCAAGGTGTGTGTCTCTGCAATGGTGCATAGTGTGAGGTTGTGTTGAGGGTAAGTGATAGGATCCTGCGGGTGGACAGACTGACCAGGTGATGTTCCTGCAAGGGAAGGAACATTGTATTAATACATGGCCAGTCAAGTGTTTCGAATACACAGATTCCACGAAACTGATCATTTGGATAAAGATGCATTAGCTCCTCATTTTTCTCTTGCAGGCCCACCTCACTCTCAGCACAGGCCCACTCCTGCTCCTTGCCTGAGAGTTCGGCTCTGGTATCCGATGTGTGTGAGAAAGCTTGAGGGAGTTTGAGTACTGAGTCACTGCTAGGTGGTAGCGTGGTATGTTAAGGTTAGATTCTGAGAGGTGACAAAAGGACAAATGCAGAGAGGATACAGGGAGCACTTACCCTGGCAGAATGGAGTAGGTGGTTCATCTTTTGCTGCATTGCACCCCCATCTTTTTGTGGCATGTGCTGGCCCTCATTAGTACTGCCACTGCCTTCCAGGTGGGGTTTGTGATTGTGCTAGAGAGCCTCCTGCCAGCCTCAGGATAGATGCTTCCCTTTTGCTCCATTACAGCATCAAGCAAACAGGTGGGTCTCCCTCTGTAGAGCAGGGAGCTAGCTACATTGCTGCCATCCTCCTGGCGTGATTATGAGCAAGTGCTGTGGTGCTGTTTAAATGCAGTCCCTCATGATAGAACGGCTCAGATAACCCCCAGGGCTGGTGAATCAGACAGTTCACACCACAGGCACAGCATTTTTTATGTGGGGAATTTTCTTTTTCAGAAACGCCTAAAAATTGCAGTCCGGATCACACCATTGGAGCTGGCAGGATTTACATCGGTTTTCACACTGAAACTGACACTTAGGCCAGAATTTTCCATCTATTCACATTGGCAGGATCTCCCAGTCCTGTCGACGACACACCCTCAACATAGTTACTCCGTTGAATTGGCAAACCCCATTGACAAAAACAGGAGCAGCAGATCCTAACACTGACCAATGGCAGCCTACTTCCACCGCTGCAGATTGCGTGCAAAATCCCATCCTTAGCAAAATGTTGGGAATTTTTAGCCAAATTTATGAATGCAAATTGTTTTTTAGATTCAGTTCAGTGATTAAAAATACCAAATTTATACCATGATCCTTAACAGCAGAGAGAAAATCATTGGACAATGAAAGAGGATCCAACCACCTGTGTGCCGTCAATATTATTTTAATTGTCAATTATTTTGTAATATTTTGTTTTTCAGTTCAATACTGTTGAATGTCTTTGCTCTGATCCTGGTTGGGACAGTGGAAAAGTGCATTAATGTATCTTTTCTGAAACTTGTAGTTTAATACAACCCAGACCCTTAGGATGACTTCGTTTTGACTATTGTAAATATACCAACCAAAATGCAGTAGGCAGTCTCAATCTTACCCCTTATTAAGAATAAAATTCATAAAGAACATATTCTTTCTCATAATCTGGATATCTCAAAACACTTCGCATTCAATGAAGTAATTTTGAATGCAATTGTAACATTGGGAATTAAAAAATTATGTAATTTGGCACAATCTAGTACACGTTTTTATTCTCATGCAGAGGACAGATTAAATATGGGAAGTGGAAAGGTCTTTCTTTTGGAAGAGGAGTTGCTGCACAAGCTTGTGAACAAGGAACATTCTGCCGGGGACAACAGTAAAAGGAGAAGCAAAATAAGTTTCCAAGACTCATTCATGAAATCTTAAGTAAAAATGAAGTTAAAAAACCATAGCACGAAATGTAATGTAAGTTTACCATTGCCACATTCATAGCAAGAACTGTAGTCAAAGGGAATAGTATCATCGGCCTATAACACAAAAACACCATCTCCAAACACATTCTCTTCAAGGACAGCTTCTCAATGAAAATGCATGAGAGATTTACATTTACATATTGCTTTTCAAGACCATGGACATCTCATAGAGCTTTACAGCCAGTGAAATACTTTTTGAAGTGAAGGTTAAGTGAAACCTGCAGTTTTACAACTGAAGATTTTAAATGTGAGGTCAACATTTTTGCGTGTAGAATGCAACAAGACTCAATTTTGGGACCAATGTCTTCCAATCAAGGATGCCTCAAAGACGCTAATGCATAATTTGCTCAGCTGACTTTGGGGAGATCCCTGTAAATATTTGGGCTTTGTAACTATGCATATATGTTCTCTTGGTAAATAGTCTTGATTCAGTTCTGCTCAACTTCATCTGGCATTTATCCAACAAACTAGTAGCCACCCAAACTTTGTTTAAATTCATCTGAAGCCAGAAAGCCAAGAGTATTTCCAAAAGATGCTGTCAACTGCGATTGAGTCCCCTCCTAATCTTTTCACACTATCAAGGCAGGCAGCCAAAATTCAACTCATCTGTCAGACAAGCTGCCTGTGGATGTGTAACTGGCATTGGCAGTTTATACAGATTATTTAGTCAGGGGGAGATGGCCTAGTGTTTTTATCACTAGACTATTAATCCAGAAAATCAACTAATGTTCTGGGGAATGAGGTTCAAATTCCTCAGATGGTGGAACTTGAATTCAATAAAAGAAGTACCTGGAATTAAGAATCTACTGATGACTATGAAAGCATTGTTGATTGTCGGGGAAACTCATTTGGTTCACTAACGTCCTTTAGGAAAGAAAATCTGCTATCTTTACCTGGTCCGGCCTACATGTGACTCCAGGGCCACAATAATGTGGTTGATTCTTAACTGTCCTCTGGACAAGGGCAACTAGAGATGGGCAATAAATGCTGGCCAGCCAATGACACTTACGTCTCACAAATGAAAAAAAAAGGTGAGAACGAGATTTTTAAAATGGTAGAAATCTGAGATAAAGGCAGAAAATGCTGGAAATACTCCGGAGGTCAGGCAGTATCTGTGTGTGGAGAAACAAAGTTACTGTTTGATGACGATGAGCATTTATCAGACTTTGTCTCTTACCTCTGCTGCTAACTCCTTTTTTATTCACTCACAGGATGTGGGCATCTCTGTTATTATACCCATTACTAGTTGCCATTGATTAAGTGGCTGTGAGCCACCTTCTTTCAGCTAAGTATTAACCATATTTTTGTGGAGGAAAAGAAAACTACAGTGGATGTTGGAAGTCTGAAGTAAAAACTGTGGTAATTATAGTAATTAGCCATAGTTCTCATTAGCCATAGTCTTCATTAGAGAGAGATAATTGATCAAATAGCTTGAGGGGGACCATTCTACAACAAGGCTTGGGCAAAATAAGGAGTAGACCTTCATGAACTGTCATAGAAAATGCTGGAAATGCTCAGCCATCAGGCACATCTGTGGAAAGAGAATTATCAGAAATTTGGCAAAATGTCAACAATCTGAAATATTGGGCTAGATTTTCAATTGCAGTCAGTGATGTGATGTGAAGCAATCTAAAATACAAAGGGCCTAATTAACCCTGAGGCGAGTTTGATACTCAATTAGTGACATCAGGGGTGGTCTGGAGATGGGATATGGAAATCAAGGGCTCTTTGAAAAAGCAGCTATGATTGACAAGATCCACAAGTTGGGAACTGTCCATAAGAAGTCAAAATGGCAACAAGCAAGTCACAGATATGCCAAAATGGGTCATTTAGCAAATGAATGCTGGAGCAGGGATACTCAATGCAAGAATTGTAGGAAAGTTGATCATGTTGTAAAAATTTGTTGGGCTTGATCAACTTCACCTGAGAACAATATTCAGAAGAAGAATCTAGATATTTATAAGAAGAAGAGCAAGAGTGTATTCAAAAAGACAGCTCAATGAAGACAGTCCAAGTGAAACTCAAGATAAAGCCTAACAGTCAATCAGTCTCAAAGCAAGAGTGGTACCATATGTAATTTGTCCCAAGGTCAAAGAAGAATCAGAGTGTTAGAGCTGGTTACAATAAGTGACTGGGCTACTTCCATTGTACCTGTCATGAAACCAGATGGTTCAGCTTGTTGTGAAACATCCATAAATCCAATATTGTGTGCTGATCAATATCCACTTCTTTTAATTGAAAATTTGTTTGCTAAGTTATCAGGTGTGCAAAAATTCAGCAAGATTGATCTTTCACAAGTACATCTACAGATGAATACAGCCACTGAATCTCAATCATTGCTTATGATTGTTACTCATAAAGATCTTTTTCATTACAAAAGATTGCCTTTTGGAATAACATTCACACCAGCCCTATTCCAAAGATCAATGGATCTGATTTTAAGTAGTTACTCTGGTGTACAATGTTACCTGAATGATATTTTAGTTACAAGGTCCAGTGAATAAGAGCTCTTGAATAATTTAGAAGCTACACTGGAATGTCTTCAAGCACATTGTCTGTTTATCAAAAAAGAAAGGGGTGACCTTCTAGACATTAGTCCAGTATTTAGGTCACGTTATTGATAGTAAAGGCCTGTGTAAAACACCTAAAAAGATGACAGCTATCTAAGAAGCACCACATCCAAGCCTGCATTAAAAAGTTCTTGAACAGCCATATGAAGGATGTCCTGGTACAATCCAGTGAAGGAATTAACGTGTAGTTTTTTTTGATGGCTAGTTCAGGATGCTCACATTGAAGGTAAAATGAGACAGTGTCAATCCTGTGCACGAATAAGAAATACACCAACATTGTCTCCTTTACACAATTGGGAGTGGCCTAAAATGCCATGTAAAATTTACAGGTCATTTGAGAAATACACGTTCTTAGTCATATTTAATGTGCACTCAAGGTGACCAAAAGTTGTTACCCTGAGATCTAAGACAACTGAACAAACCATTGAAAAACTTGATGAAATTGTTGCAAGATTTGGTAAGATTGTTAGTGGTTCACAAGAGTTTAGAACCTAAGAACATAAGAAATAGGAGCAGGAGTAG
This sequence comes from Carcharhinus amblyrhynchos, assembly GCF_965287045.1. Lineage (NCBI taxonomy): Eukaryota > Metazoa > Chordata > Chondrichthyes > Carcharhiniformes > Carcharhinidae > Carcharhinus > Carcharhinus amblyrhynchos. The sequence continues at coordinate 85,322,153 of NC_137331.1, read as the reverse complement.
GCCATCTAGCCCTTCGAGCCTGCCCCGCCATTCAATAAGATCATGGCTGATCTGTCGTGGCTCAGTTCCACATTCCCGCCCTCTCCCCATAACCCTTAATCCCCTCTCTTATCAAAAACCCATCAACCCGCGTCTTAAAAATATTTAGCGAGGTAGCCTCCACCACTTCAACGGGCAGAGAATTCCAGAGATTCACCACCCTTTGAGTGAAGAAGTTCTTCCTCAACTCCGTTCTAAACCACCCCCCCTTTATCTTGAGGCTGTGCCCCCTAGTCCTACTGTCCTTTCTGAGCGGGAAGAGTCTCTCCACCTCTATCCTATCCATCCCATTCATCATCTTAAACGTCTCAATGAGATCTCCCCTATTCTTCTAAACTCTAACGAGTACAAGCCTAGTTTATTCAGCCTCTCCTCATAGCTCAACCCCCTCAACTCCGGCATCAGCCTAGTAAACCTCCTCTGCACTCCCTCCAAGGCCAAAATATCCTTGCGTAAGTATGGCGCCCAAAACTGCACACAGTACTCCAGCTGCGGCCTTACCAATGCCCTATATAGCCACAGCAAGACCTCCCTACTTTTATGTTCAATCCCCCTCGCTATGAAGGCCAGCATCCCATTCACCTTCCTGACCACCTGCTGCACCTGCAAGCTGGGTTTTTGCGACTCATGCACAAGGACCCCGAGGTCCCTCTGCACTGTTGCCTGCTGCAGTTTTTCACCAAGTAAGTAATAATCCTTCCTACCATTATTCCTACCAAAGTGGACCACCTCGCACTTGCCAACATTAAATTCCATTTGCCAGTTCCTGGCCCATTCGCCCAGCCTATCTAGATCCTTCTGCAGACTCTCCACACCCTCCGCGCAATTTGCCGTTCCACCAATCTTGGTGTCATCAGCAAATTTCGACACCATACACTCGGTTCCCTCCTCCAGATCATCTATATAAATGCTAAATAGCTGAGGCCCCAGCACCGACCCCTGGGGCACTCCACTAGTCACCAACCGCCACTCCGAATAGCACCCATTGACCCCCACTCTCTGCCTCCTATTTGACAACCAATCCTCTATCCACGCTAACACCCTACCCCCAACTCCATGTCCCCTAACCTTCTGCAATAACCTCTTGTGAGGTACCTTGTCAAACGCCTTCTGAAAATCAAGAAAGACCACATCCACCGGCTCTCCTCTATCCACCACCCTAGACACATCCTCATAGAACTCCAGTAAATTTGTCAGACACGACTTCCCCTTAACGAAACCGTGCTGCGTCTGCTCTATCAAGCAATTCCCCTCAAGATGTCTCGCTATTTCCTCCTTGATGACGGATTCTAACACTTTACCTACAACAGACGTTAAACTAACCGGCCTATAATTCCCTGCCTTTTGCCTGGCACCCTTCTTAAACAACGGCGTAACATTAGCTGCTTTCCAATCTTCCGGCACTTGTTTGAGGATTATTTCAGAGTAAAAAGTATTCTGCATATAAAATCCACGCTTTATCATCCATCAACCAATGGATTAGCTAAAAGATTCTACAATCCCTGAAACATTCTTTCAATTCTTCAAAAGAGCGAAGTACATTACCACATTGTGTGAATAGTTTTATGGTATCTTAATGAAACATGACTCACAGAACTACCCAAAATTGACCTGCATTACCACTCTTAAAAAGAAAGTATGGAACGATATTTGATTTATTACCTTTGGAAACTTCAGAGATAGTGGTGCGTCAACAGCTAAATGAATAGTGATGGAAAAAAAACATTCATTTCAACAAGGAGATCGAGTGTTCATGCGTAATCATGAGTGAGAAAAGGATACCAGCCATAGTTTTAGCAAAAATTGATTTAATTTCTGGCACAGGTCAAACCAAAGATGAATTAATTTGGCAATGCCATGCTGACCAATTGTTGTCATTTCAAAATAATCTCTCCGATTCATCTCCTGAAGTACCAACTTCTTTAGTCCCTAGTATTGTGAATACTATTATAGAAAACCTAGTTTATTTTGAGTTGCCTGATGATTATATCTATGATACCACACCATGTGAGAATGATGCAGAATTAGTTCCAAGAGAAAGAGTGTCTACTGAAGTTCTAAGTCATACTTCTAGGGTAAAGTACAGTTAAACTTTAGAATCCCATATACAGTCAAAGACAAATAGACGTCCATTGTTGTTCTTTTGCACGCACATGTGCAAGCTGCATCTTTTTTTGTTTAAAACCAACAAACCATAACATGACATTTCTGACATTGATTTTTTGGGCAGCATGTTGGCACAGTGGCTAGCACGGCTGCCTCACAGTGCCAGGGACCCAGCTTCGATTTCTGGCTTCGGACACTGTCTGTGCAGAGTTTGCACATTCTCCCCATGTCTGCGTGGGTTTCCTTGGGTGCTCCAGTTAGTTCCCATAGTCCAAGGATATGCAAGTTAGGTGGATTGGCCACGCTAAATTGCCCCTTTGTGTCAGGGAGACTAGCTAGGGTAAGTGCATGGGGTTATGGCGATAGGGTGGGATTGTGGTCAATTCAGACTTGATGGGCCGAATGGCCTCCTTCTACACTGTAGTCATTCTATGATTCTATGATAATTTAGACATTACAGTGTTGAACTCACAAGCTTCTTGTGAGCAAGCCAGCACCAAACCAAAGCTGATACTTACTCCCCTTAAATAGTGAAACTTGCCAAGTTCATTCATGGGAATCAGGGCAGGGGAGAACAGAGTTATGGAAATTACCAAAGGCATGATCAAAATCAGCTTAGAAATTTGATCATCCCCAGAAACTGATCAGAATTTTGCTGCAAGCTCCTCAGACATTTATGCTGATGCAGAGAATTGGCCTGAGCAGAAAATGGTTCTTCAGAATTGCCAAATTGATTTATCAACATTTACATATATCTATATATAGAGTCATAGAGTTATAGAGGTTTGTAACATCAATACAGACCCTCTGGCCTAACTTGTCCATGCTGCCTTTTTTTTTAAACCCTTAAGCTAATCCTAATTGCCTGCATTTGGGCCATATCCCTCTATACCCATTTTACCTATGTAACTGTCTAAATGCTTTTTAAAAGGCAAAATTTTACCCCCCTCTACTACTACCTCTGGCAGCTTGTTCCAGACACTCACCACCCTCTGTGTGAAAGCATTTCCCCTCTGGACACTTTTGTATCTCTTTGCTCTCTCACCTTAAACCTCTAGTTTTAGACCCCACTACCTTTGGAAAAAGTATTGAGTATCCAGCTGATCTGTGCCCTTCATTATTTTACAGACCTCTATAAGATCACCCTTCAGCCTCCTACACGCCAGAGAAAAAAGTCGCAGTCTATCCAGCCTCTCCTTATAACTCAAACCATCAAGTCCCGGTAGCATCAGAGTAAATCTTTTCTGCACTCTTTCTAGTTTAATAATATCCTTTCTTTAATAGAGTGACTGGAACGGTACACAGTGTTCCAAGTTTGGCCTTGCCAATGTCTTGTACAACTTCAAGACATCGCAACTCCTGAATTCAATGTTCTGACTGATGAAACAAAGCATGCTAAATGCCTTCCTCACCACCCTGTCCGTCTTTGACTCCACTTTCACAGAGCTATGAACGTGTACCCCTTGATCTCTTTGTTCTGTAACTCTCCTCAACGCCCTACCATTAACTGAGTAATTCCTGCCCTGGTTCAATCTGCCAAAATGCAAGACTTCGCATTTATCTAAATTGAACTCTATCTGCCATTCATCAGCCCACTGGCCCAATTGATCAAGATCCCGTTGTAGTCCGAGGTAACTTTCTTCACTGTCCACTATGCCACCAATCTTGGTGTCATCTGCAAACTTACTAACCATGTCTCCTATATTATCATCCAAATCATTAATATAAATGACAAATAACGGTGGACCCAGCCCTGATCCCTGAGGCACACCACTGGTCACAGGCCTCCAGTTTGAAAAACATCCCTCTACAACCATCCTCTTCTGTCAAGGAGCCAATTTTGTATCAATTTAGATACCTCACCCTGGATCCTGTGAGATTTAACCTTATGCAACAACCTACCATGCAGTACCTTGTCAAAGGCCTTGCTAAAGAACATGTAGACAACATCAACTGCACTGCCCTCATCTACCTTCTTGGTTACCCCTTCAAAAAAACTCAGTCAAATTTGTGAGACGTGATTTTCCACTCACAAAGTCATGCTGACTGTCCCCAATCAGTCCTTGCATCTCTAAATGCCTGTAGATCCTGTCTCTCAAAATACCTTCCAACAACTTACCCAGCTCAGATGTGAGGCTCACCGGCCTGTAGTTCCCAGGCTTTTCCCTGCAGCCCTTTTTAAACAAAGGCACAACATTTGCCACTCTCCAGTCTTCACCCGTGACTATCGGTGATTCAAATATCTCGGCTAGGGGACCTCCCTAGCCTCTCAGAACATCCTGAGATACACTTCATCAGGTCCTGGGGATTTATCTAGCTTGCTGCACTTTAAGACTTCCAGTACCTCTTTCTCTGTAATATGTACACTCTTCAAGACATCAGTATTTATTTCCCCAAGTTCACTTACACCCATGCTTTTCTCAACAGTAATTACTGATGAGAAATATTCATTTAGGATCTCACTCACGCCTTGTGGATCCACACATACATGACCTTGTTGATCCTTAAGAGGCCCTACTCTCTCCCTTGTTACTCTTTTGCCCTTTATGTATTTGTAGAAATTATTTGGATTCTCCTTTGCCTTATCTGCCAAAACAATCTTGTGTCCCTTTTTGCCCTCCTGATTTCTCTCTTAACTCTACTCCTACAACGCCTATACTCTTCAAGGGATTCACTTGATCCAGCTACCCATCTCAAGCAATTTGAACTACATTGTGTTAGGAAAATAGGATTAGAAACCTAATTGAGAGAGAAACATCAATTTTAATCTGACAAAAGAGTGGGCAAATAGAACCCGTGGAACAGACCCATCAATATTTCATCGTCCCTGTCCCCTTTTGACCTGCTTTTACATCACCTATGTCCAGTTTTGCAGATGCTTTGCTGGGAAAATAACATAAAACATAGATACAATTGCAGAAAGATAGGATGGTTGGTCTTGAATTTAATTGTGTCTTTTAGTTTGGAAAATATATTTTACAATATCAGATTGCTTTAAGTGGGGAATAAAACATTTAAGATTGTACATTATTGACAAAAAGAATCATGCACTGTCTTGAAAGTCTCATCCTTTTCTATATTTTATTTACTGCTTGATTGAGCAAGGCAAATGGTGAAAGCACAGTACTTACCACATATTTCTTCAATGTTGAGGTTGCTAAAATGGAGAAAAGGAAAGATTTTTAGTATTATTACCGATCATGCTGCCTTGTGCATTTCTATTTTTATACATGGATCATCTTTAGTGATGAAAAGAACTATCAAATATTTATGCTCTGGCACTGTGCTTCATGGAGTATTACCGCATTTCCATTAAAAAATCGCCCTGAGAATATATCTTTAAATTATTAATAAATTAGACTGTATTAATTCAGTGAGATTTTAATTGAAAAGTCATTTTGTAATTAAAGCTCCATTAGCATTTTATCTACAATTATACTGAAAATGTAGTATTAGAATTCATCAATTATTTTAGATGACATCGCAAAATGAAATTATTCCAACCAAATTTCATGTGTTGGACAATAAATTCACTGATTGAAAACTATGAAGACAATCTCAAAAGAATTAAGCCAGTTATTTTGGAGAAATTATTCATGAAAGTTATGGATGATTCATTGAACTGCATGATTCATTCAGTTAAAGGTGAAGGAATTTCTTGGCAAATTGCTGTGAAGTCATGTCACTGACATAAGTGCTCTATGATGAAGCCTGGTGGCTAATTTTGCACCCCCCAAACTGTTTCTTTTAAAGACACAATCTCCTTTGAGACCTACCTTTATTAAAACTGTGCTATATTGCTGCATTTTGTTTTGTCCCAAATACGGTTTATACTGACCCATCTAACTTTCTACAATGGGAAATATTTCCAAGACCGCAGAGTCGTTCAAATTGAATACTCTTTGCTGAAATGCAATACCAACGCTCACAAGACGTCTCTTGACTGATTGTCAAAAACAGTAACGATTGTAACAATGATTGATGGTGTTAAGAATAAACCAGGAATGAACAGAGGGTTGAGCCACTTCATGGTAAAATGGGCCCTATATCTGAGATTTATGGAATGACAGCTCCTTTTATCTGCTCACACGTCGGAGCTCTGTGTGAGATTAGCTTGGGAAATCTCAACCTAGTTGAGAACCACAGTATAGAATTTTGCACAATTCAATGTCAATTGTTATTGAATTGCTAGCCTTACTCAAAAGCCATCAAGTTAGTTGGGTGAGGAATGCATGATTCAAACTAAATTGGAAGACTTCTCTATAGCTGGATAATGCATATGTTATGACCATCTAGAGAACGAATAAAACCAAGAAATGTGACCCTGATGATACAGCACAACATGAAGTGGGGTGGGGTAAGACTTCCACCTATCTCATTTTGACATTCTCCCAAATCTTTGGGAAGGTGTCACAAATATATAGAATGGCACCTTTGCTACTATAATTGCTGCAAGAATACATACTTGCAGAGACAGAGGAATTTCAATGATTGATTGCCTGATGATACCTAAATGGCGATCAGTCTCTATGGGCAGCGCGGTGACACAATGGTTAACATTGCTGCCTCACAGCACGAGGAACCCCGTTTCAATTCCAACCTTGGGTAACTGCCTCCCCTGTCTAGGTGGGTTTCCTCTGGGTGCACTGGTTTCCTCCCACAGTCCAAAGATGTGCAGGTTAGGTGGATTGGCCATGCTAAACTGCCCCTTGGTGTGTAGGTTAGGGAAATTAATGGGGTAAATATGTGGAATTTTATGAAGTTTGGGCCTGAGTGGGGTGCCCTTTCAGAGATGCCCGGTGCAGACTTAATGGGCTGAGTGCCCTCCTTCTGCTCTGTAGGGATTCTGTGTTTGCTATTTTAACAGCAGAATATTGTGTCCACATACAATTTTGTACGGTAAATATGCTCATTTATGCAGTTGTAACTACAGCTGACCATATGTAGGCAGAACTGGTGTGATTTCTGTGACAGTCTGAAATTCAGACTGCAAAAGTGAAGTCATTGACAGAATGGTGTGGGCTGGCAAGCACCATGGCTCCCCTCCATTAGGATTTATTATTGCAGGTTGAAAGCCTAATGGAAATAGATACTTCCCTAAATTATTGTGTTTTCAAAACCTATGTTCTTTCAAAGGAAAGCTGATTTCTATTATGCTCTTCTCAGTACAGCAAAATCCATCAAAATGGCTACTTCAGACTTCCTGCCTATGTAATATATTATTTCCAAAATATAGCATGAAGAAATGTGATTGCTACTTATGTTGCTCAGTGGGTGATTCAAGGAGCACATATGTATCGTGATGTGTAATCATTGCCTTCCAAAAGTAATAATAAATGCTATAGAAGGTCAATTTGCACTATTACCTGCTGAGACCCATAAGCGATGAAAATTGATGGCAGCCTATGCTGTTAGTTCACATGCCACAAAGCCACATTCCATTCAGCTGTCTATTCTGAAAAACCCAGGTCAACTCCACAGACAATAAAACTGTCACTTAATGCAGCGTGAGACACAAATCTATAGCTGTAACTTTAGATCAACTTGACAGTGTGATATTGGAACTCTCCAGCATTGCTGCAACATGCCTTGTCTGGCAGTACACAATGCTGTCACAAAATATCAGGAGAGGCTTCTTCAATTCTCCAGGGCTTTGTCGACCTCCAGCAACACCTTACAGATCAAAATAGGTCCTGCTTTCTCGGGAATAACATGTGCAGCTAATGACCAACAACTGTTTAAAAATAAAAAATAATTAAACTGGCAGATAGCTCGGTAGCTTTAAAAACTGAAACTTATTTGGTAAGATCAAACCACATTCATATATATTGCATGTATCAAGTAATTTATTTATTAGCATATACTGATGTCAAAGTTCATTATTAGTTCTAACACTTCACTAATCTCTCAAACTTCTCACTTATTGAAACCTTTGAAGTCAAGACTGCTGACTCTCAATGAGGCATCCACTATCCACCAGTGTGTTACCGAGACAACTATTGAAAAACATGTCAACAGTTTATGGATTCCATCCATTGACCCCATGTGATGTTATAAAACTAATTTTTATGAAGGGAGATTTCATTTTCTTATCATCAGAAAGGATTTGAGCAACATGTGCAGACAGATAATATGTTACTAGCAATCATGACACTTTCTTTCTTAAAATGCTCGTTGCATTCGAGTTGAAATTCCCTTCTACGACCTTCTGTGATAAAGATACTGAAGCAATGGCTGACAGCAATGGTATAATCAACAACTCAGAAGGCACAGAAAGCCTACAGGAATGAAACAAGATTTATACTTTTTTTCCGAAATTTGTGTAAATGAAATAGTTCAATAATACAGCCCCATAAGATAGCTCAAAAATCAATCACAACGCCAGATACAGAGGAGCCATTTGAATCATTCAAATATCCTACTGACTTTTTGTTTTCATTTTCTAAAGGCTAGAAGGCCATGAAATGCTTGGAATATTCTTGTGCTTCCACATATATATTTGAATCCTGCGTCCACGTCTTGCTTCAACTGTTTGATTGGTTGATAACCCACACTGACAGCAAAACCACATTAATGTTACATTTTGGTACAAGCCTGCCTCCTCTTTTGACAATTGTCTGTGACTAATGCCTTACTTTCACAAGCCAAAGTGCTAAGGATTAATCATGGCACAACCTAATTAAAACTGTTTTCCATCACTTAAGCATTGTGTTAACACATATTGGTGTTAGAATTTGCAATTTACAAATACAATGTCAATGTTTTGGGCTTTTACCAAATTCTGCATCTGCTAATGTAAAAGTAAATGCTAAATGATGGCTAAAATGATGGCTTTAATTAACTCCTTCCTTTCATTGATAACTGCTCATAATTACTGGGAACTTTCTAATATTCAATGGGCTGAATTATCTGTTCTTGTCCTGTACTGTAATACTATTTGATTCTACAGGGTATGGAGATTATTGAGGTTTATATATGGAAGAAACATTGGTGCTGACTTGTCATGCTGATTAATCTGTTTCTGTGCTGTATTCTTGTGATCTGATTGAGATCACAGTGAATTATTTAATAGTTGTACTATGCAGACTGCAGTAGCATTCACATTCTCAAACTAAATTTAGAGTATTACATACTCAGACCTACTTCTGCCTCTTCTGAAAGGGACTACTTTCCTTTATCACTATCTGAGCTCTGGAAGATGCTGACTAAACTGGTTGATGTTCTAGCTATCAGACAGATATTAAGGGTGAGTTTCTCCGTCCTCCCTTTAGCCTTTTTCTCGGTAGTTGGAGGTGGTGCACCGTTTGCTGGCAGCGGGATCTTCTGGTCCTGCCGCTGTCAATGGGAATTTCCATTGAAGCCACCCCACACTGCCAGAAAACCAATGGCAAGGGATATGTTACCAGCAAGATCAGAGAATCAATACCAGCCTGAATTCATCCAAAGTCCCTTGGTGAGTTTACTCTTGTTTCAAAGGTTTTAAAAACCTCCATTAAAACAGCATAATCTGTATTTCCTCCAGAAACTTTTTTTTATCATTGCTCTCTAGATTGGTGGAAGTACTATGCAATCTGATTTGCCTATTCTTTGCTTCAATCAAAGTCGAAGATTCCACTCTTTAAGCTAGTATCACGCAGATACATTCCTGTCTCTTAACCTACTGCTTAAGATCAATGGGAATGATGTTGGAGTCCAAAGACAAAAAATTGCTCTTGCCTATAACTAAAAGCATTCAATCCATGGAAAAAACTACCACAGAAAGAGAAATAGCAACCATCAGATCATGAAGTTCACATGTTGCGGTAGCATTTAAGTCCCTTGAATGAAAGAAAGAAGGACATGTATTTTCATAACACTTTTTATAATATTAGGACAGCTTGAGAAGGTAAGAAAACAGCTTTTCTCATTCTACAAAAAATGTGAACAGGAAAAGATTATAAATTGATTTTGCTGGCTGAAAATAGTGCCGGAGAAAAAGAAAATCTCTACAATTAGATGACTAGATAGAAGTATTCAACTGTCTGACAGTTTGCAAAATTAATACGTCTATGAAGAAATTGTTGTAGAGGAGGAGTGTCTCACAACATAATGCTTTGTATAGAAATATGGAGGTCTTTGACTTAATTTATTTTGAAATTTTGCTTGTAAAAATAAACACTAACATTAAAGAGTGAGAAGGAAAGTTGTTGGTTGTATTTTAGAGAATACATGTGGTGGATTTCAACTGGGGATTCACTAGAGCCTGTATACATTAAAACAGGCTGAAATTATGATGGCTAGGGAAACATGTTTTAAATGTGTATCTCTTTTAATAAATACTTACAAAAGTATATAAGAATTGTCCCCAGTTCAATCCTTTCTAGAAAAACCATGTTTTTGGAGGAATAAAGCTTGTGATCTTTTCAATCCATGTGAGAGGACAGACACAACCTTAGTTGAAGTTTACTGACTTCATTAGTAAATGTATAGACAACTGTATGCCAAAAAAGCAAATCCATGTATTTCCCATCCTGAAATCATGGATGAACAGGGATATCCACTGCTTGTTGAAGTCTAGACCTGAGACGTTCAAGTCAGGTGACCCTGATCTATACAAGAAAGCCAGATATGATCTAAGAAGATCCATCAAAGATGCCAAAAGACAGTACTGGACCAAGCTAGAGTCTCAAGCTAACCACACAGACAGCCATCGGCTATAGCAAGGCCTGCAAGACATAACAGGCTACAAGATGAAGGCATGTAAAATCGTCAGCTCCAATACACCCATCCCTGATGAGCTCAATGTATTCTATGCCTGTTTTGAGCAAGAGGTCAGTGAGAGCACACCCTCCACCCTGGAAGCCTCGGATGAACTGTTTCTGGGGGTCACCATTGCAGATGTCAGAATAGCTTTCTTGAAGGTCAACCCATGGAAAACAGCTGGCCCGGACATTCTCTCTTCCACCTTCTTCCATCAGGAAGAAGATAACAAAAGTCTGAGGTCACATACCAAACAACTCAAGAACAGCTTCTTCCTTGCTGCCATCAGACTTTTGAATGGACCTATGTTGCAATGAGTTGATCTTTCTCTATACCCTAGCTATGACTGATTTTGATTTGATTTATTATTGTCACATGTATTAGTGTACAGTAAAAACTATTGTTTCTTACATGCTATACAGACAAAATATACCGTTCATAAAGAAGGAAACGAGAGAGTGCAGAAAGTAGTATTGCAGTCATTGCTAGGGTGTAGAGAAAGATCAACTTAATGCAAGGTAAGTCCATTCAAAAGACTGACAGCAGCAGGGAAGAAGCTGTTCTTGAGTCAGTTGGTATGTGACCGCAACCTTTTGTATTTTTTTCCCGAAGGAAGAAGGTGGAAGACAGAATGTCTGAGGTGCGTGGGATCCTTAATTATGTGACTGCTTTGCCAAAGCAGCGGGAAGTGTCGACAAAGTCAATTAATGGGAGGCTGGTTTGTGTGACGGATCCAGGATCTTTTGTAGTTCCTTGCAGTTTTGGGCAGAGCAGGAGTCATACCAAGCTGTGATACAACCAGAAAGAATGCTTCCTATGGTATCTGTATAAGTTGGTGAGAGTCGTAGCTGACGTGCCATTGCATTCTGCACTCTCTTGTTTCCTTCTCTATGTACGGTATGCCATGTCTGTTTAGCACACAGGAAACAATATTTCCACTGTATGTTAATACATGTGACAATAATAAATCAAATCAAAGTCACTTGAAAGACATCACAGCTGGAAATTCTCCAATCTTATGCGCCCCGCTATTGCTGCCAGAGAGAATGGAGAATTTGGCGCTCAACAAAATCACAGCAGCAGGACCAGATTATCCCAGTCGCAGGCGAGGGCAGAGAATTCCAGCTCACATTTTCACTCCTTAGTGGTATACTGAAGTGTCAGGCTAGATTTTACATTCAACTTTAGAATGAGTCTTGAACTGACAGTTTCTGACTCAAAGGCAAGTGTGTTACATCTGAGACTACAATGAGACAATGGGAGATGAGGATTTTGAAGGTGAACTACCAGAAAGAATTGTTAATGATTGGGATTGCTGATTTAATATTAAGTTGTTATAGTGTGCAATCATTGGCTGGAATTCTCCAGCTGTTCATGCCAGCAGGATTGTCCAGTCCCAGTGCAGTGAATGGAATCTTGCTGAGAGCCAAATTCTCTTTCCTTGCTGGCAGCAGCAGCAGGGCATGAACAACCAGAGAATTGTGGCCATTACCTTAATTGGAAGGTGTCCGGACAGAGTGCAGATGCATCCCCAAAGCCATATATGACAGGCTGCCCATTAAAATTATTGCCCTAGTTCCCCTCCTAACTGCTTCATATCAAAAAGCTTGAATTGTGGAGAATGAAGGAGTAGCAGAAAAATTAAATAAATACTAACCTGTTAATGGGGTGAAATTAAGTAATGTGAAAGAAGGCTTATATCAAGCATATCACATCTGTTGGATGGAATGGCCCTTTGTTTATGCTGATTTCTGTGTAGTACAATAGGCTGATTGTTTCTAGATAATTGTGAAAATGAAAAGATAGGGATAATGGAGAAGGCTGAGGAACAATTGTGAGATATCATTGGAAAGGGAATTGATGCTGTAAAGGAGCCTCAATGTGGATAAGTCAGCTGGCTATCATGGCATGCATTTTATGCTATTGTACACATTTAGAAAGGAGATAGCACACATTTTAAAATCCATCCAAAATATCCAAATTGTAGCATGAAACTGGGCAATAGAGAATATAACCCTAAGTAAACCACTATAATTTTCAAACTCTGCAGTGGCCTATTTGCAAGCAGCATTCACATAGGTTTGACTTTTTTCTGTCAGGAAACCTCCAAGCTGCCAACTTCTGTATTTAACTCGAGTTTATCAGACTGTGTTCCGGCAACTCATTTTAAAAAGACTGGCTGTAAATTTCAATGTGTTATTTGATCAATTAGAATGAAAGTAACATGGCTTTTGGAATTTACTTTGGATTCATGGGTACCCCAGTCTTCCTGGAACTCACCAGTGAAAGCAATGGAAAAACACAGTGAGGGACAAATGATACGACAGGCCAATTAACAATAAAATGTCATGGCTGATTTATGCCTGATTGTGTGGAATGCTTTGATCACAGTATTCGTCCTGGGAAGTTCTTTTCAAAACTCTGGAGGTTATTTACACACTTTTGGAGATTACATCCACAACTTTAGAAATCTGAGATTTTGTGTCATGTTGGCTCAGTTGTGGCTGGATTAAAAAAACCATAGATGCATTGCATTTTCTTCAAGATATTCCATTGCCATCTGACCACCCACCACCCTCAGCACATCAGTAAATTAAAACAATCCATCCATTGACTGAGATCACAGCTTATTTACTGCATACATGTTCCCTAATTGCTGTGAAGGGAGCAGGAGAATTGTGAGAGAAGGATGTCTTGATTACACAATTGAACTGCACCGAATTCTATGTCATCTGAAAGATAGAGTAGCAATATAATGCCACCTGATTCCTTTGCATTGTTTAATGCGTTTCTTGTTTAAAGTTGAGAAAAGTTATACTTTCAGCATTCTGTAAAGTTAACTAAAATCTTATCAAATTATAGAAAAAAATGAATGCAGATCTTATGTTGTTACAAAAAGGATAAAGGTGAAGTATTAATATTCTTACTCAGTGTTATTGCTATCAATAGTACGAAACAATTCATGCATCTCCTCAGCACTCAGGACTCCATCTGTAAAGTAAGCCTTAAATTCATCAAAGGACAGCTTGCCATCATCTGTAAGTCAAGAAGAGATTTCACAGTTAGAAAGTACTAATAGCCTTCATTTTGATCAACTTGCTCATTTTAAAACCCCTTCGCGAGGGATTAGATTGACTAGATTGAATCGGAATATAAAGTATTATGTACAAAATGGCATTAATCTTTCAAAACTTCACTTGAGACCCATGAATAAAATATATTAAATTGATCTGTTTTATAGTAACAGTTGAGGCTGCTAACTTATATATTTTTCTTATCTCCATAACACTTGGCATCTACAATGGCTAATCCACCAACTACACAAGTTTGGACCCTACAGGGCAATTTAGCATGGCCAACCTACACATCTCTGGACTGTGGGAGGAAACCGGAGCACCTGGAGGAAACCCACACAGACACGGGAGAATGTGCAAACCCTACACAGACCATCATCCAACGTCAGAATTGAACCCAAGTCCCTGGTGCTGTGAGGTAGCGGTTCTAACCCTAGTTATCTAGTCTCTAACTAGCCTAAATTTAACTTGTAACGAACTAAGTATAATTTTGAAATGCCATATGCCGTATTCTACTTATGTATATCAAACTGATAAAGGTGAAAGGGAAAAGAAAGTAACCATTTTAGAAACCTTGCAAGCTCTCATCAGCAGCTAGGTAACAACAGATCAAAACATATTGAGAGAATCACAGTATTAAACAGTTGGTAAAAGCAGCATGAAGGATCAAACATAGAAATATGTTCAAAGCCAATGTTGCCTTTAGAGCTTTCAAAGGAATTTGATTTATTTCAATGCCATTGATGTAAACTCTTCAGAACATCTGTTGCTTGAGATAGAAGTTGACTCATACAGCCAGTGTGTGATCCCTAAATAGATGCAACATCCCCATCGACACGTGGGAATTGCTTGCCCTAGAATGGACAAACTGGAGAAGAGGCACCAATCACTGGGTGGAGGCCAAGTGTAAACAGCAGAAAGAGAGCGTAGAGTCAGAGCATCCCACCCACACATCTCATCATGCACCATCTGCCAAACTTGTGGCAGAGTCTGTGACACCAGGATTGCACTATACAGCCATTGCAGAACTTACCTCCCTGGAGTGAAAGCAAATCATCCTTGACTCCGAGGGACTGCTAAAGAAGAATGAGAAGAATAAATGATCCATTTATTTGGACAAACTTTATGGAGCTATTAGAGCTTCAGATACAGAGTGCCAGACTTTTATGGAATCATGCCAACTCGGAAAGTCTTTAGAAATGGTGGGAAGGAACCTGGATGTGAAAGTCATGCCCCCATTTTTGCCAGCAGAAGGTAAGGGAGAGGGGTGTGAAATTCAAACCAAGGTCATTTGAAATTAGTGCTGAGTTCAAACAGACCCCATTTTAACTGTTCCAACGGTCTAAATCCATGAGTCACAAATTTATGGAGGAGGCATAAACACTATTGAAAGGGAGATAAGATCTATTTAATTGCCCTGAATGAAGTTACTTAAATCGCCAAATGGAAAACTCCAGGCTCCAGCTTTCAATTGGATTAAAATAAAGACATCTGTCGATGGATGCATTGATTGACAAGCTGCCTATTGGAGCTTAGAAATTGACAATTAGCTAGTTGTTCCTGCAGTTTGAAAATACTTCATTGTTAACATTTCCCAAGGATTGTAATAAGAGATGAGCCCATTGTGAACCCTTGGCTGTGTTTCAAAAGCTCTAAAACAATTTATTTCAGCAGGGAGGCTGAGTTCACATTTTGATTGATGGTTTTAAGAGGCAATCAATTGGATTAGTTGGTTTTGTATGTAGTGAATAGAAGTTTGTTTTTACCGCACACTTGTCGGGTTTTTAAATTTTTGAATAGGTTTCATGAATGAGCGGTCTTTTTTATGTCAACTACGTATGAGTGAGAGCAGTTTCCATAAGACTAGAAATTCCAATGTCAGGAAAATAGAGCAATATAAGAATAAGAGCATTGACAAAGGGTCATCTGGACTCAAAACATCAGCTCTTTTCTCTCCTTACAGATGCTGCCAGACCTGCTGAGATTTTCCAGCATTTTCTCTTTTGGTTTCAGATTCTAGCATCTGCAGTAATTTACTTTTATCCCATGTTTAATTCACTGCCACTTCTCTTCCAAGAATGCCTACCCTGAAGAAGTACTGATCTTCCCTCAGACAGAATTTCAGTGTATCTCTACCCCCCATCCATCTTCACTGCTTTGCATTTCTCTCTTAGTGCTGGACAAGACTTACTTCCACAGCCACATTTCCTTCCTCATGACTGTCTTCATCTCTGACTTACTCCACGTGATTTCAACTCAAATTCTACCCCGCGTGTAACCTCCAGGAGTTTAGGTACCTCCAGGATATACAATAATCTTCAAACTGCTATTCTCACCACACTCGTGCCATGCACTGCCAGATGAAAACACTTGAAATCTGTCTTCAGCAGCACCGTCTTACTCCCTCTCAAAGCTGTTCCTGCCCCCCGTTTCATTTCATCCTCTCCATCATTTGACAGCTTAACAAAAAACTTCTTCTATTTTTTGTAGATTTTAAGGAATGCAAGCTTCACAACTCATCAATACCATTACCCATTCTATGGCCTCCAGCAGTCCCAATTCCTCGAACCCCATCTCTTCTAGCCCCAGTCCTTGCTGTGTGTTCACCATAATCTCCAACCTTCCCCTCTCTGAGGCTGGGCTTGCTATTTTCACAAAGGACTTAGCTTTGTACCTTTCATCCCCACCTCAATGAATTCCAGGCTCGACATGATGTTGAACTCCTCTTTTGTCACCTTTGTCTCCCTGCCCACTTCTTTGGGCAAGAGTCCACCCCATCCCACAGATCCTTTCATGTGCCTCCAACATTCTACCTCCAATTGGACACCCCCGCTAGGACAATTACCTGCCCTCGATCTTTTCATTGGGAACAGTCAACGGGACATTGGCCATCTTAATTTTTCTGCCGTCTTCACCCATTCCAACCTCTTTCCTTCTGAACTTTTCATTCTTCATTCTCTCAAGTCCAACCCCGACTTTGTCATTAAACAACAAAGTGGGTGTTATTGTGGTCTGGTGTACTGACCTCTACCTCGCAGAGGTTGAGTGCCAACTCTCAGATACTTCCTCCTACCTGAGGAAAAACCTTTTTATCCAGAGGGTGGTGATGGTCTCATCAAGATACTTTTTAAAGGATGTGAAGCAATGCGCCTCCCCCACCCTCCCAGGCGGCACATTCCAGACCATCACCATCTTCTGGGTAAAAAGGTTTTCCCCCCCATCCCCTTGAAACCTCCTGCCCCTCACCTTGAATCTATGTTCCCTCATGACTGACCCTTCAACTAAGGGGAACAGCTGCTCCTTATCTACTCTGTCCATGTCCCTCACAATCTTGTACACCTCAATCAGGTTGCCCTTTAGTCTTCTCTGTTCCAACGAAAACAACCCAAGCCTATCCAACCTCTCTTCATAATTTAAATGTTCCATTCCAAGCATCATAACATTCAAGGCTATGGGCCAAGTGCTGGCAGATGGGATTAGGTGGGATGTGTGATATGCGCAGTATCTCACAATCTTCGGTGCACAAAGACTTCTCATAGAAGATGGATGCCATGTTTGCCAGGAATGATGCACTTCTCCACTAATGAAGGTAGTCAGAATGAGTGGGCAATCAAGTTTGCAGCTCTGGCTGCCTTCCCACAGCTTCAGTCATCAACTGAAAACGGGAAGCAATCAAAGCTCTTTCTGGCATCTTTGTCAGTTGAAAACGCTTCCATTTCATTAATGGTCAACTTATCTGCAACCACAAGAACAAAATCATCATGCATGCTTGTGCAAGATTCCCAAGGAGCTGGCATGATGTTTTCATCCTGTGCCAGCCAAGTGACCCTGCGATCATCACAGTTTGAAGTAGCTAACCAGTTGTTGAATTCCCCCTGATGAAATGGCTGGTTATGCCCTGGATAGGTACAATCAGGACCATCTGATTGCCAGTCCTGTGATGGTGCAAGCACTGGGACATGGAAAAGGCTCTTTATGTGCTTCAATGGTTCTGTGGATTCCCTTCAGTCTGCACCAACCTGGATATCCAAAAGAATTGTGGTTTATTGCACCTTGCTTTATGTAGTGTAGGAGTGCAGACTGGAGCTCCAGAAGCAGGAAGGTTTTGCATTTGCTGCCTCTTCAGAGGAGGAGAAGCAATATGAGAAGCGAGAGGCAGTGAAACTAAGGCATATAATAGGAGCACCCTGCAGTATCTCTTTCCACAGATATTGCCTGACTTAGGCAGAGTTCTCATGTTTTCTGTTTCTATTTTATAATTACATAGGATTTTTTTCCTCTTTTTTGTTAAGTTTTTCTCGTTCTAACACCAGTGTAAGGCATAACCAATTCAAGCATCACGTCACTTTCCTTTTCTTTGAAAACTTCTCTGTTCTCACTGATGGAGGATGGAACACTGTTCAAAATCCACTTGTAAGCTAGAAGTTGTTGATTTATGTTTAATGTCTAAAAAGGCAGTCCTTGGGGAAACAGCAGGTATGGAAACAACTTTGTAACTTAGGACCATGCCGATGCAGAACAGAACTGAGAATGTGAAAGGGAACCCAAAGGAGAGAATTTTCTTAAGCGCCTGCGTAATCCAAGTTCTGCCCTTACCTCACAATGATTAATTTTCAGGCAGAAAAATTATGCCACAGACAACAAATAGCTATATTGTTTAATGGATTATTGGAGTTTTATTCATCACTCTGTCAGACCTACCCAGGATAAAAAGTCATTGGTTGAGCAATTTGTGATGTGTTCTATCCACGGTAGAGGTATCATATGCATTATATTTCCTTCTAACTAATTTTATGCAATTACATATCAGTGCTACAGAGATTGTATAAAAATGGCTCCTCTCATAGGCATGATTCTGCTTAGACCTCCTTAAAGGCTGGTAAATAGAATTCTACTCCATGCTGGATAATTACACTTCATTTTCTATCTTCCAGAGGGAAAGAGAAATGTTCAAGGTACACTAAGACTGTTGATTATGTTAAGCAACATGGAGATTAAGACGTTTAACCAACTGATGCTGGGGTCACAACCTGGAAGACATCTAAGTTGCTCTACCTGGTCTTTTAGATGGGGTGATCTGCTTGTCTATCATTATTTGTGACAAAGGATCCATCTGCTGTAAAGTTCTCTATGTCCTAAAAGATATGAACATCCTTTGTACAATTACATCAATGTGCATCACCACATCCATGTAAGCTAAGACACTGCTCAGTCCCCAGATACTCCGCTAGGGTCAGGAGCTCATATTATCTCATTTATTCCATGATGAAGTTATGGATCTTCGGTGGCACAATGGCACAATAGTTAGCACTGCTCTCTCAATGTGCCAGGGATCCAGGTTCAATTCCAGCCTTGGAGGTCTATGTGGAGTTTGCACATTCTCCTCATGTCTATGTGGGTTTCCTCCAGGTGCTCCAGTTTCCTCACACAGTCCAAAGATGTGCATGTTAGGTTGATTGGCCATGCTAAATTGCCCCTTAATGTCCCAAGGTGTGTAGGCTAGGGGGATTACCTGGGTAAATAAATGGGATTACAGGGCCTGGGTAAAATACTCTGTTGGTGAGTCATGCAGACTCAATGGCCTCCTTCTGCACCATAGGGATCCTATAAAATTTGTGACAAGCGCAATCCATGAATAAAACAGTTTGAAATGTTAATGTCATGATATGGATTGGGTGGAACCATATTATTAATGCACTGAAGTAACGGATATGGGGTGTTAATTTTCTGTGTAAATCCACGTCAAGTCTTTTGTTTCCAGAACAACACAAACAAAGGTTACCTTGTGCACAAAGTAATATTTTGGTTCTAAGGGAATGCAGGTGCTTTTCTGTGTGAGCTGACTTTTATGTTGAGAATGATAAAGGTGTCAGGTAAAAGCCTGACTCATAGCAATGATATCTAAAAGAAGTGGTCATGACAGACAAGGTATTTCGAGTAATTTTCCATTAATGTGCGCCATTACATTCACTACTGTCGTGAAAAGTTGCATAATGAAAAGCAGCAACTATAAGCTGCTGACGATCAGGGAATACAATGTTGTGAAAGACTCAATTGCTGTTTTGAAAATTTAACAAAGAACAAAGAACAAAGACAGTACAGCACAGGAACAGGCCCTTCGGCCCTTCAAGCCTGCTCTGCTCATGAGCCCAACTAGACCACTCATTTGTATCCCTCCATTCCCAGTCTGTTCATGTGGCTATCTAGATAAGTCTTAAACGATCTCAGCATGTCTGCCTCAACCACCTTGTTTGGCAGTGCATTCCAGGTCCCCATCACCCTCTGTATAAAATATGTTCCCCTGACATCTGTGTTGAACCTTGCCCCCCTCACTTTGAACTTGTGACCCCTTGTGTTCATCATCTCTGACCTGGGAAAAAGCTTTCCACCCTATCTACCCTCTTCATAATTTTATACACCTCTATTAGGTCTCCCCTCATTCCCCATCTTTCTAGGGAGAACAACCCCAGTTTGCCCCACCTCTCCTCATAGCTATGACCCTCCATACCAGGCAATCTGGTAAACCTTTTCTGTACTCTCTCCCAAACCTCCATGTCCTTCTGGTAGTGTGGCAACCAGAATTGGATGCAGTATTCCAATTGTGACCTAACCAACGTTCTATATAGCTGCAACATCATATGCCAACTTTTATACTCTATGCCCTGTCCAATAAAGGCAAGCATGCCATATGCCTTCTTCACCACCCTCCGCCACCTTTAGGGATTTGCGGACTTGCACCCCCAGGTCCCTCTGTGTATCTATACTCCTGATGGTTCTGCCATTTATTGTATAGTTCCCCCCTACATTAGATCTACCGAAATGCATCATATTGCATTTATCTGGATTAAATTCCATCTGCCAATTCTCCGCCCAATTTTCCAGCCTATCTATATCCTGCTGTATTCTCTGACAATGTTCATCACTATCCGCAAGTCCAGCAATCTTCGTGTCGTCCGCAAACTTACTGATTGCACCAGCTACATCTTCTTCCAAATCATTTATATATATCACAGACAGCAGACGTCCCAGTACAGAGCCCTGCAGAACACCACTAGTCACAGACCTCCAACCAGAAAAAGACCCCTCCACTGCAACCCTCTGTCTTCTATGGCCAAGCCAGTTCTCCACCCATCTAGCTAGCTTACCTTTTTATCCTGTGAGATTTAACCTTTTGCACCAGTCTGCCATGAGGGACCTTGTCAAACGCTTTACTAAAATCTATACAGCCGACATCCACGGTCTTTTCCTCGTCAATCGTTTTTGTCACCTCCTCAAAAAACTCAACCAAGTTTGTGAGGCATGACCTCCCTCGTACAAAACCATGCTGTCTATTGCTAATGAGATTATTCTGTTCTAAATGTGCATATATCCTATCTCTAAGAATTTTCTCCAACAATTTCCCTACCACGGACATCAAGCTCACCAGCCTATAATTACCCGGGTTATCCTTGCTACCCGTCTTAAACAACAGGACCACATTTGCTATCCTCCAATCCTCTGGGACCTCACCTATGTCCAGTGAAGAGACAAAGATTTCTGTTAGAGGCCCAGCAATTTCATCTCTTGTCTCCCTGAGCAGTCTAGGATAGATGCCATCAGGCCCTGGGGATTTGTCTGTCTTAATGTTTCCTAAAAAACCTAACACTTCCTCCCTTGTAATTGAGACTTTTTCTAACGGGTCAACATGTCTCTCTGAGACACTACCAGTCAACATGTCCCTCTCCTTTGTGAATGCTGATGCAAAGTATTCATTTAGGATCTCACCTACTTCTTTGGGTTCTAAGTATAATTCCCCTGCTTTGTCTCTGAGAGTTCCAATCCTTTCCCTGACAACCCTCTTGTTCCCAACATATGAATAAAATGCTTTAGGATTCTCCTTAATCCTGTCTGCCAAGGACATTTCATGACCCCTTTTCGCCTGTCTAATTCCCTCTTTGAGCTCTTTTCTATTTTCTCTGTATTCCTCCAGTGCTCCATCTGTTTTTAGCTGCCTGGACCTTACATATGTCTCTTTTTTCTTTTTGATAAGACTCACAACTTCCCTGCTAATCCACGGCTCTCTATTCTTACCTTTCCTATCCTTCCTTTTTATAGGCACATGCCTGTCCTGCAGCCTTATCAACTGCTCCTTAAAAGACTCCCTCCCATATGCCAGATGTGGATTTACCCTCAAACAGCCTCTCCCAATCAACAGCCACCAAATCCTGCCTAATCCAGCTGTAGTTAGCCTTCCCCCAATTCAGCACCTTACCCACAGGACAACACTCATCTTTTTCCATTACTATCCTAAAGTTTACAGAATTGTGATCACTATTTGCCACATTTTCCCCTACTGAAACTTTGATGAATTGACCGGGCTCATTCCCCAGTACTAGGTCTAGTATAGCCCCCTCTCTAGTTGGACTATCAACATATTGTTCCAAAGAGTCTCCTGTACACATTTTATAAATTCCTCCCCATCCAGACCCCCAGCCCTAAGCGATTTCCAGTCTATACAAGTGAAATTAAAGTCTCCCACTACAACTACCCTGGGAAAGTGTATTTGTGATCA
This sequence comes from Carcharhinus amblyrhynchos, assembly GCF_965287045.1. Lineage (NCBI taxonomy): Eukaryota > Metazoa > Chordata > Chondrichthyes > Carcharhiniformes > Carcharhinidae > Carcharhinus > Carcharhinus amblyrhynchos. The sequence goes on along the minus strand of NC_137331.1, from coordinate 85,299,644 downwards.
TTGTGCACCACAGCCTTGAGATGAATAGTAGATAAGTTAATAGATCAGAAGCAAAAACAGAAAATGCCAGAGAAACTCAACAGGCCCGCTAGCATCTGTGGACAGAGAATAGAGCCAACGTTTTGAGTCTGGATGACCCTTTGTCAGAGCTAAAAAGGGAGAAAACCGGACAAGATTTAAACAATGAGGGTTGGGGGAAAGGGGAAGGGTGGTGGGATTCTCTGGTCCCACTGCATGGAATGGAGTTTTGGCTGAGTGTCAAATTCTAAGCTTCGTGGTAGGGCATTCATGATTGGAAAATTCCAGCCCCAGCTCTCAAGTAGAGAGATTGAAGTATGTGTGTGTGGTGGTTTCTTTTTCTATTTGTCATTGTGTCCACTACTCTTCGTAGTTCTGGTAACATTTCCAAAATGGAGAATCAGGAATATATTTAATGCTGAACTTTGGTTTCCACTCAGTGGCACCATTACGATCAGTAAGAAAAGCTTAGTGAAAGATTTGAGAGTTCAAGAGAGTTTTGGCATCTGTTGTGATGACATGGCTTCTAGAGAAGCAAATGCCTGTAACTTGATTTATGGAATTACAGAATGGCAGCATGGTAACACAATGGTTAGCACTGTTGCCTCACAGTGCCAGGGACCCATGTCCAATTCCCGGCTTGGGTCACTTTCAGTGTGAAGTTTGCACATTCTCCCCATGTCTGCTTTTGTTTCCTCCGGGTACTCCAGTTTCCTCCCACAGTTCAAAGATGTGCAGGTTCAGTTGATTGGCTATGTCAAATTGACCTTAGTGTCAGAGGGATTAGCAGGGCAAATATGTAGGGTTATGGGAATAGGGCCTGGGTGGGATTGTGGTCGGTGCAGACTCGATGAGCCGAATGGCTCCTTCTGCACTGTAGGGATGCTGGGAATCTATGATGAATTATGGCGCAGCATGCACCTTTGGTGTCTGCTGTTGACCTGAAACTGTCTTGCAGGTGAACACTTCTGAAATATTTTTGCTGCATTGTGACCCAGCTGGTGATGTTCCATAGGTCCACGTGCCTAAGCAAAGAGGTTATTTAATAATATTCTTTGCCTCAGTGAATTATTCAAGCTGTTTTGTTGAACTTTGTGGGTAGTATTGTTACCACTATTCCCATTTCTCTTTTCATTTTATTCCATTATTAATTATATTTCCAGAACTGTTGGCATTTTGAAATTGGGTCCATACTTCCCTCTTTGCCAAGCTAGACTTCCACACAGCTGCTCAAACTTAAATATCAATGCAGCACTTGGTGGTAATTACTTGGCAATGCAAAGAAATGTGAAGTTAAATGCTGTATTATTCAATTCAGGTCAGATCTGTGGCAGTAATTTAATAGCAATGATATCATTATTAAGTTAAATTAACTGTCATGCAGTTTTTCTTATAATAAAATATATGAAAGTATTAATGTGTGAATAAAGTAGTTAAGAATATATTGAATGCGATTTTCAGGGAACTCTATTCCATTAATACCATAATCTCTCCTAATCAAAAGACCATGGCTAGTTCTTTTGTGCTCCCGTTGGGTGTGTTTTCAGCAGCAGGAGGAAGACAGGGCGAGAGCCCATCCGACTACTTTCATGTTCATCCCTGAGACTGATGCCCCTAGAATAGGTGAGCAGGCATGAGCTAACCATCCTCCCTGTAGTTTGCAGCCCGCATCTGGAACATGTTCACCAAACATTCTTATAAAAAATAATTTCCAGTTCTGGTGCTAAAATTGAAACTGTGCTTATCTGGTTCTGCAACAATATTCTGGATTAGCCCACTTTATATATTCAGAGTTCCCGATTTGAATTGAAAAGATAGGGCAAATGGTTATCGAAAATTCATTGCAATTTTCAGAAGAGTACAAGTCCATTTAAGGCTGATTTTTGTTTTTTTTTATATAGCAGGAACATTAGATGCAGGAAATGATTGCAGAGCAATGATACACTGAAAAATGCTCTTTCATGAAATGGGACAGTTGAGAGTTGTCCTGACTGGCATTTTCCACACTGGTTGGCTGTCCAAATTGTGTGGAAAGAGTAGGCAGATGGGATGCTCTGAATATTCAGGGAATTTGGGAGCAGATGGGGTCAAATTTTGCCAGGTTCAGAAAATCTGAAGAAGTATTTTCCCATACAAAGATGACATCTTAAGTTTGAGCTCATGTAAAGTACATTGACATCCTTACATTTCTCTCGTCACTTGATATCTGTGTCCATAATACTATAGGATAAATATTCTATCTGAAACTTAACATTTAAAATGAAGTTGTGTTCACCTTTGTAAAAACTTGCCCCATAGAAAGGATCCAAATAAAAATTAAATGCACAGTCTGAGTTCATTTACTCACACAAGTGGGTTCCCGGACACGCGTCCTTTGTTTGAATAGAGGGGAGTATGGTAGGATGAGAGAAGAATTGGCAAATGTGGACTGGGGGAGTGCGTTGGAAGGTAGGTCTGCTGAGGAGCAGTGGAGGATCTTTGAGGAGATCTTTCTTGGTGCTCAGCAGAAATTTATTCCGATGGTTAAAAAGGACAGTAGGAAGAGAGGTAATAAGCCGTGGATAACGAAGGAGGTGAAGGAAAGTGTTAAATTAAAAGCGGAGGAATTTAGAGTAGCTAAGAGCAGTGGGCGAGAAGAGGATTGGGAAAGGTTTAAATGTCAACAAAGATTGACAAAGAAGTTGATAAAGGAGGGTAGGAGAAGCTATGAGGCTGGGCTAGCACTTAATATAAAAAAGGATAGCAAGAGTTTTTATAAATATATAAAAAGGAAGAGGCTGGCTAGGGTGAACGTTGGTCCTTTAGAGGATGAGAAAGGGGAGCTAGTGGTAGGGGATGGGGATATGGCTAAGGTCTTGAATAACTTTTTTGTTTCTGTCTTCACGGAGGAGGACGTGAATAATTTGCCGGGTGTTAGAGATGGGAAGGTGGTAGGAATGGAGGGTCTTAATGACATTACTGTTACTAGAGAGGTGGTGCTCAACAGACTGGAGGGGCTGATTGTGGACAAGTCCCCAGGACCGGATGGAATGCATCCGAGGGTTCTGAAAGAAATGGCGGAGGTGATAGTGGATGCCTTGGTGGTTATTTTCCAGACGTCGCTGGATTCCGGGGAAGTGCCGGAAGATTGGAAAATGGCTAATGTTACGCCGTTGTTTAAGAAGGGTGCCAGGCAAAAGGCGGGGAATTATAGGCCGGTTAGTTTAACGTCTGTGGTAGGTAAAATGTTAGAATCCGTCATTAAGGAGGAAATTGCGAGGCATCTTGAAGGGAATTGCTTGATAGGGCGGACGCAACACGGTTTCATTAAAGGGAAGTCGTGTCTGACAAATTTACTGGAGTTCTATGAGGATGTGTCTAGGGCAGTGGATAGAGGAGAGCCGGTGGATGTGGTCTTTCTGGATTTTCAGAAGGCGTTTGACAAGGTACCTCACAAGAGGTTGTTGCAGAAGGTCAGGGGACATGGAGTTGGGGGTAGGGTGTTAGCGTGGATAGAGGATTGGTTGTCAAATAGGAGGCAGAGAGTGGGGGTCAATGGGTGCTATTCGGATTGGCGGTTGGTGACTAGTGGGGTGCCCCAGGGGTCGGTGCTGGGGCCTCAGCTATTTACCATTTATATAGATGATCTGGAGGAGGGAACCGAGTGCAGGGTGTCGAAATTTGCTGATGACACCAAGATTGGGGGAAAGGCAAATTGTGCGGAGGGTGTGGAGAGTCTGCAGAAGGATCTAGATAGGCTGGGCGAATGGGCCAGGAAATGGCAAATGGAATTTAATGTTGGTAAGTGTGAGGTGGTCCACTTTGGTAGGAAGAATGGTAGGAAGGACTATTACTTACGTGGCGAAAAACTGCAGCAGGCGACGGTGCAGAGGGACCTCGGGGTCCTTGTGCATGAGTCACAAAAACCCAGCTTGCAGGTGCAGCAGGTGGTCAGGAAGGCGAATGGGATGCTGGCCTTCATAGCGAGGGGGATTGAATATAAAAGTAGGGAGGTCTTGCTGCAGCTGTATAGGGCATTGGTGAGGCCGCAGCTGGAGTACTGTGTGCAGTTTTGGGCGCCGCACCTGCGCAAGGATATTTTGGCCCTGGAGGGAGTGCAGAGGAGGTTTACTAGGCTGATACCGGAGTTGAGGGGATTGAGCTATGAGGAGAGGCTGAATAAACTAGGCTTGTACTCGTTAGAGTTTAGAAGAATGAGGGGAGATCTCATTGAGACGTATAAGATGATGAATGGGATGGATAGGATAGAGGTGGAGAGACTCTTCCCGCTCAAAAAAGACAGTAGAACTAGGGGGCACAGCCTCAAGATAAAGGGGAGGCGGTTTAGAACGGAGTTGAGGGGGAACTTCTTCACTCAAAGGGTGGTGAATCTCTGGAATTCTCTGCCCGTTGAAGTGGTGGAGGCTGCCTCGCTAAATATTTTTAAGAAGCGGGTTGATGGGTTCTTGATAAGAGAGGGGATTAAGGGTTATGGGGAGAGGGCGGGAAAGTGGAACTGAGCCACAACAGATCAGCCATGATCTTATTGAATGGCGGGGCAGGCTCGAAGGGCTAGATGGCCTACTGCTGCTCCTATTTCTTATGTTCTTATGTTCTTACACCCTGGGACTTAAATGTTCTTTGTATATTCCTCAAACTTGCAACTTTTTTTGTGATGTCGGGGTAAACTGATGAACAAGAAATAATTGTTTGAATAAACAAGGGGGAAATAAGTAGTCAATGTATCAAAGTCAAAACCATCTGTGTGGCTGCAAAATTGTGAGAATATTCTCAAACATTAAAAAGCAGGACCTCGGGGTTGTAATCTCAGGATTACTTCCTGTCATGTGCCAGTGAGACTAGGAATAGGAAGATAGTGCAGCTCAACATGTGGCTAAACAGCTGGTGTAGGTGGGAAGGTTTTAGATATCTGGACTATTGGGCTCTCTTCAGGGCAGGTGGGACCTGTACAAGAAGGACGGGTTGCATCTAAACTGGAAAGGCATAAATATTCTGGCCAGGAGGTTTGTTAGTGTCACATGGGAAGATTTAAACTACTTTGGCAGGGGTGTGGGAACCAAAGCAAAGGTGAATTAACTGAAGGGGAACCAGAGAGTAGGGCCAGTAAGATGCAGTGAAATAGCAGGCAGGGTGTGGTTGCTAATCAAAGAGGGCTTGGTGGACTGAAATGCATTTGTTTCAATGCAAGAAGTGTAACAGGTAAGGCAGATGAACCTAGAACTTGGATTAGCACTTGGAACTATGGTGTTCTTGGTATTACAGAGACTTAGTTAAGGGAAGGACGGGATTGGCAGCTTAACATTCCAGGATACAGATGTTTCAGGCGGGATAGACGGGGATGTAAAAGGGGTGGGGGAGTTGCACCACTGGTTAAGGAGAATACCACGGCTGTACTGTGGGAGGACACCTCGGACCGCTCATACAGTGAGGCAATATGGGTAGAGCTCAGGAATAGGAAGGGTGTAGTCACAATGTTGGGGGTTTACTATAGGCCACCCAACTGCCAGCAGGAGTTAGAGGAACAGATATGCAGGCAGATTTTGGCAAGGTGTAAAAGTAACAAGGTTGTTGTGGTAGGAGATTTTAACTTCCCCTATCTTGACTGAGACTCACTTAGTGCTAGGGACATGGACGGGGCAGAGTTTGTAAGAAGCATCCAGGAGAGCTTCTTGAAACAGTATGTTGATAGTCCAACTAGGGAAGGGGCCATACTGAACTTGGTAGTGGGGAATGAACCCAGCCAGGTGGTCGATGTTTCAGTAGGGGAGCAGCTCGGGAACAATGACCATAATTCAGTCAGCTTTAAGGTACTGATGGATAAGGAAAAATCCTCATGTGAAGGTGCTAAATTTGGGGAAGGCTAATTACAACAATATTAGGCAGGAACTGAAGAATGTAGACTGGGGACAGATATTTGAGGGCAAATCAATATCTGGCATGTGGGAGGCTTTCAAGTTTAAGTTGATAGAGATTCGGGACTGGCATATTCCTGTAAGGATGAAGGATAAGTATGGCAAGTTTTGGGACCATGGATAACGAGAGATATTGTGAGCCTAGACAAAGAGAGAAAGGAAGCATCTGTCAAAGCTAGGAGGCTGGGAACACACAAAGCAAGTGTGGAATACAGGGAAAGTAGAAAGAAACTTAAGCAAAAGGTAAGGAGGGCTAAAAGGGGGTCAGGAAAAATCATTAGCCAGCTAGATTAGGGAAAATCCCAAGGTTTTTTGTACATATATAAAGAGCAAGAGAGTAGCTAGGGAGAGGGTTGGCCTACTCAAGGACAGGGGAGGGAATCTATGCATGGAGCCAGATAAAACGGACGAGGTATTAAATGAGTACTTTGCGTCAGTATTCACCAAAGGAAGGGACTTGGTGGATGATGAGTCTGGGGGAGGATGTGTAGATAGTTTGAATTATGTTGAGATCAAAAAGGAGGAGGTATTGGGGTTCTTGAGAAACATTAAGGTAGATACGTCTCCAGGGCCTGATGGGATATACTCCAGAATACTGAGAGAGGCAAGGCAGGAAATTGCTGGTGCCTTGAGAGAAATCTTTGTATCCTCACTGGTTACAGGGGTGGTCCCAAAGGATTGGAGAATAGCCAATGTTGTTCCTTTGTTTAAAAAGGGTAGTAAGAATAATCCAGGTAAGTACAGGCCGGTGAGCCTTCTATCGGTAGTAGGGAAATCATTGGAGAAGATTCTTGGAGACAGGATTTATTCCCACTTGGAAATAAGTGGACATATTAGTGAGAGGGGACATGGTTTTGTGAAGGGGAGGTCGTGTCTCACGAACTTGATCGAGTTTTTCGAGGAAGTGATGAAGATATTGATGAGGGTAGGGCAGTGTTTTCTACATGGACTTCAGTAAGGCCTTTGACAAGGTCCCTCATGGCAGACTGGTGCAGAAGGTGAAGTCGCATGGGATCAGAGGTGAGCTGGCAAGGTGGATACAGAACTGGTTTGGTCATAGAAGACAGAGGTAGCCGTGAAAGGGTGTGTTTCTGAATAGAGGGCTGTGACAAGTGGCATTCTTCAGGAATCAGTGCTGGGACCTTTTCTGTTCATGATATATATATAAATGATTCGGAAGAAAATGTAACTGGTTTGATTATTAAGTTTGCGGATGACACAAAATTGGTGGATTTGTGGATAGTGATGAGTACCATCAGAGGATACAGCAGGATATAGATCGGTTGGAGGCTTGGACAGAGAGATGGCAGATGGAGTTTAATCCAGACAAATGTGAGGTAACGCATTTTGGAAGGTCTAATAAAGATAGGAAATACACAGGAAATGGCAGAACCCTTAAGATATTGATAGGCAGAGAGATCTGGGTGTACAGGTACACAGGCGATGAAAATGGCAACACAGGTGGAGAAGGTAGTCAAGAAGGCATACAGCATGCTTGCCTTCATCAGTCAGGGCATTGAGTTTAAAACTTGGCAAGTCATGTTGCAGCTTTATAGAACCTTAGTTAGGCCACACTTGGAATATAGTGTTCAATTCTGGTTGCTACATTACCAGAAGGATGTGGAGGCTTTGGAGAGGGTACAGAAAAGATTTACCAGGTATGTTGCCTGGCATGGAGTGCATTAGCTATGAGGAGAGATTGGAGAAGCTTGGTTTGTCCTCACTGGAATGTCGGAGGTCAAGGGGCAACCTGACAGAAGTCTACATGATTATGAGAGGCATGGACAGAGTTGATAGTCAGAAACTTTTTCCCAGGGTGGAAGAGTCAATTACTAGGGGGTATACATTTAAGGTGCGAGGGGCAAGGTTTAAAGGAGATGTACAAGGCAATTTTTTTTACACAGAGGGTGATGGATGCCTGGAACTCACTGCCGAGGGAAGTAGTGGAAGCGGATATGGTAGTGGCTTTTAAGGGGTGTTTGGACAAGTACATGAATAGGATGGGAATAGAGGGATATGGTCCCTGGAAGAGTAAGGAGTTTTAGTTCAGTTTGGCAGCATGGTCAGTGCGGGCTTTGGGGGCTGAAGGGCCTATTCCTGTACTGTAATTTTCTTTGTTCTTTGTTCATACAGTCAGCATCAAATAAAACTGCGAGGCAACTTTCTGAGTTTGTGCTGCAGCCACAGCGCCTCAGATTTGGTTGTGCACTGCTGACAAATTTCTGGCCATTGATTTTGGCTAGAAAATCATCAGCAGTGCGTGTTTGAATTTCCAATATTTGTTACAGGGCAAGATTTTCCACTGCCAGCGCAGTGTGATAAAATCACTTCCACCCAGATAGAAGTGGATATTTCTTTGGCTCCACCAGCACAGTACAGCTAAGCCTGTACTGTGGCATTCTGCAGTCTCTCCCCATCTGCTTCACTATTCATCTTCCCAAAGGGGACAATCTCACATTTCCCCACATTATACTCCAGTAAGGGAGGAAATTGCTGGGGTACTGGACATAAGCCTCCAACTCTCCTTAGATACACAGATGGTCCCAGAGGACTGGAAAATTACATATGTTAAGCCTTTGTTCAGAAAAAGTCCAGCATCTGCCAGCTGATTAATTTAGCCTTGTTGGTGGAAAAGCTTTTCAAAGTGATAATCTGGGACAACTTTAATAGTCACTTAGACACACATGGATTAAATAAATAAAGCCAGCATAGATTTGTTCAGGGAAAATCATGTTTAACCACCCTGATTTTTTTGATGAGGTAACAGAGCAGGTTGATGTGGGTACTGCAGCTGAGGTGGTGGCCTGGGACTTTCAAATGGTGCTCTGTAGAACATCATGTCACAGCCTTGCCAGCAAAGATAAAATTCATGGAATAAAAGGGATTGTGGTATCAAGGATACAAAGTTAACTGAATAACAGGAAACACAGTCATGGTGAAAAGTTTGTTTTTGAGGAAGGCTTTCCCAGTAATTGGTACTAGATCCACTGCCATCTTCATATATATTAATTGTCTAGACTTAGTTACACAGGGCACAATTTCAGAATTTATAATAGAATCATAGAATAGTTGTAGCATAGAAGAAGGTGATTAAGTCCATGTGTTCATGCCAGCTCTCTGAAAGACCAACTCAGCAAACCCCAACATCCCAATCTTTATCTGTAGATCTTAAAAATCTTTGTTTGCAGATAATTATCTAATTCCTTTTGGAAAGCTTTAATTGCATTTGTTTCCACTACAGTCAGGCAGTGCATTCCAGGCCCAAGCCACTCAGTAAGTAAAAAATGTTGCTTCTTTTGCAAATCACTTTAAAGCAGAATCTTCTGGTTCATGACTCTTCTGCCAGCAGGTCCAGTTTCTTCCTCTCTACTCTTTCCAGACCCTCCATGATTTTGAACACCTCTATCAAATCTCCTCTTAATTTTCTCTTCTCTAAGGAGAAAAGCTCCAGCTTCCTCAATCTTAACACACAATTTAAGTCCCTAATCCCTGGAACAATTCTCATGAAATTTTACTGCACTCTTTCTAATGATTTCACCTCTTATTACAAAATGATGCCCAGAATGGGATACAATACTCTAATTGAATCTGAACCGATGTTTTATAAAGCTTCAGCATAAGTTCCTTGTTTTTTTTACTCCATCCTTTAATTTATAAAGCACATGATCCTGTACAGCCAAGGAAAAGATTAAGAAATGGAAAATAGAATGAGAGTAAACTAGCTAGAAACATGAAAATGGACAGTAAAAGTTTCTGTAGTTATGTAAGAAAAAGAAGAAATCAGCAAATAATTAGTGTGGAGTCAGCAGAGTTTATAATGGGGAATAAGGAAATGGCAGAGAAATTGAACAAATCCATTGGGTGGGATTGTCCAATCCTGCCAGAGGTGGGCATCATCGCTGGCAGGATGAGGAAATTTGGAGAGAAGTTGAAAATCAATTGGTGATCCCTAGTGGGACCAGAAAATATTGGCCTTTGTGTCCGTCTTCACAGAGGAACATGATAAAAACCTCCCACAAATCCCCTGGATCTGAAGATCTACATTCTGGACTGTTGAAAGAAGTGGCTGTAGATATACATTTGATATGCATTTCTGGTCATCTCTCAAAATTCTATAAACCCTGGAATAGTTCCTGCAGATTGGACGACAGCAAATAAAATTCCAATATTTAAGAAAGGAGGGAGAGAGAAAACGGGAAACTACAGACCTGTTTGAAAATCTTAGAATCTATGATAAAGGATGTGATAACAGGAAAATAATGTTAGTATTGGGCAGAGTCAACCTAGGTTTAAGAAATGGAAATCATGTTTAACAAACCTGCTGGAGATTTTTGAGAATATCACCAACAGGGAGAATTGATGTATGTGATATATTTAGATTTTAGAAAGCTTTTGATAAGATCCCACGCAAGAGTTTAGTAAGCAAAATTAGAATACATGGGATTGGGGAGATTGTAGATTGTGAACTGGTTACTGGAGAGAAAACAGAAAGGAGGACTAAATGGGTCATAGAGTCATAGAGTTATAGAGGTTTACAGCATGGGCACAGGCCCGTTGGCCCAACTTGTCCATGTCACCCTTTCTTTTTTAAAACCCTGAAGCTAATCCTAATTACCCGCATTTGGGCCATATCCCTCTATACCCATCGTACCCATGTAACTATCTAAATGTTTTTTAAAAGACAAAATTGTACTTGCCTCTACTACTACCTTTGGCAGCTTGTTACAGACACTCATCACCCTCAATGTGAAAAAAGTGCCCCTCTGGGCACTTTTGTATCTCTCCCCTCTCACTTTAAACCTATGCCCTGTAGTTTTAGACTCCCCTACCTTGTGGAAAAGATATTGACTATCTTGCTGTTCTGTACCCCTCATTTTATAGACCTCCATAAGGTCACCCCTCAATCTCCTACGCTCCAGAGAAAAAAGTCCCAGTCTATCCAGTCTCTCCTTAAAACTCAGTCCGTCAAGTTCTGGCAGCATCCTAGTAAATTTTTTCTGCACTCTTTCTAGTTGAATAATATCCTTTCTATAATAGGGTGACCAGAATTGCACACAGTATTCCAAGTGTGGCCTTACTAATGTCTTGTACAACTTCAGCAACTCCTGTATTCAATGTTCTGACTGATGAAACCAAGTATGCTAAATGCCTTCCTTAATACTCTGTCCACCTGTGACTCCACTTTCAAGGAGCTATGAATACGTACCCTGCCCCTTAATTCAGATCCGACTTGGCAAGTGCTCTCAGGCGTGCCCCCATACACATTTAGACAGAAAAAAGTTGCGCTGTGAGTGGGGCTTATCACGCCCAAAACGCTGTGGGTGGGGCTTATCACGCCCAAAATGCTGCTGGTCTGACTGCAGCTTTGAACGGCGCATGCGCAGTTGGAAAAAAATTTGAAATAATACGTACCTGTCACATCGCTCCCGGACCACAAAAAAGTGGTTAAAACGGCCCAGGAGCAAAAAGTGGGAGCGATGGCACCTACAGACATTGCCCACCCCCACAACATAACTTGGCCCCCTTATCCACCCATCCCCCTGCTATCCAGACCGATTGTGACCCTATGCCCCCCCTTCACCCCCACTGATTGCCCACAAAGTGGCAGAGGTCCCCCCTGCACCCTCACCCTCACTCCCCTCACCAGAGAACCATCTGGCACCCCTCCACCAGACAGATCTAGTCCTCCCTCCTCCTCATACCACCAGTGAATGGTCGGGCCTCCTTGATGCCACACTTGGTCGAATGCGGCCTTGATGTCAAGGGCTGTCACTCTTACCTCAACTCTGGAATTCAGCTCTTTTGTCCATGTTTGAACCAAGGCTGTAATGAGGTCAGGAGCTGAGTGGCCCTGGTGAAACCCAAGCTGTGCATCACTGAGCAGGTTATTGCTGAGCAGGTGCTGCTTGATAGCACTGTTGATGACCCCTTCCAACACTTTACTGATGATCGAGAGTAGACTGATTGGGCGCTAATTGGCTGGGTTAGATTTGATCTGCTTTTTGTGTACAGGACATACCTAGGCAATCTTCCACATTGTCAGGTAGAAGCCAATGTTGTAACTGTACTGGAACAGCCTGGCTAGGGAAATGGCAAGTTCTGGAACACAAGTCTTCAGCACTATTGTAAGAATGTTATTAGGCCCATTGCCTTTGCAGTATCCAGTGTCTCCAATCATGTGGAGAGATTTCAATTGGCTGGAGACTGGCATCTAAGATGCAGGGGACCAATGAGGGAGGCTGAGATGGATTATCCACTTGGCACTTCTGGCTAAAGATTGCTGTGAATACTCAACCTTACCTTTTGCACTATTCATTTTATTCCATGGGCGAATTTCTCCTCCTACTACTTTCATTTGGAATGCACTCAATAAATTTGCCCCTGTCTTGAGAGATAAGTATGATACAGGTCTGCCCTCCATTCCTCCACCCACCCTCCCTCCCATCCCCCTAACCAACTCTGTCATTAAAATTTGTGCGACAATGAAATATAGAACAACTGAGCAAAGGACTTTGAGTGAATGGATCTAACGTTGCAAGCTATAAACCCAAAACTCAAACTAAAACAAATTCTCATCCCTAATCTTAACCTGCAAGATGTTAGGACATTTATTATCTTTTACAGAGACATATAACGTCAAACAGGTAGAAAAGTGAGCAGCCGATGTTTAATTTTTTTTAAGAAAATAGTGGGGAAATTATTAACAACTGATCCAAAATTTCAGAACACTTACCATTTTTGTCTGCTCTCCGTAAAATCTGAAATAAATCACACAGAAAAATTGTATAATCAGTTTCATACCCAGAGTACACAGCACTGGTGAAGTAGATCAGTGTGGAAATTTTGCTAGCCTATTTTTCAGCAATATTAACGAGATGAGACTCGTAAGTTATTTATAATTCATGCAAGTGAATTGCCTGATTCAGACAATTTCTCTAATACGGATGACATTTGTATGTTTTAACTTATTACAGGTTAAACATAAAAGAAATCAACTGGACAGGGTCTCAACTAAATTAGTAAATCTGACACTTTAATTACTAGCATTCATTCTAGGTTATATTTTAAAATAATTTAATCTATTTGGAATTAGTTTGTTCCCTGTAACCTTTGATAGAAAAATAGCCAGTTGAGAAGGTATATTTTAAGTACGCTCAATTTTTAATGAAGCTACTTCTTTTCCAATAAACTGACAACATTAGTGAATCCAAATTAATCCTTCAAGATTAGACATGAAAATACAGAAATCAGTGTACTAGTAAATCTGAGAAAATGATTAACTGGCCATTTAAGACCAGACAGAACATTTTAAATGCACTCCTTTGTGATTTTTTTCTTTATAAAATAATAACAGGTAGTTTGTTTGATAACATTGATTTGTATTTACAGTCCTCCTTAGTGACCTCAGTACTGGTCACTGTTGTAATGTATGAAATGTGATGGCCAATCTATTTGCAACACAGGTGATTCACCTCCTGTATGGATAAGACACTCAGTTGGAGCTCCTTGTCATGTTTCTGGACATTGTCTTCTTCACAGCCATAATTCTTTTCTTCCATGTTGTAAATTATTTTTGTAGAATGCAACTTGTTCTTCTTCTCGAAGGTACCCAGATTCTTCTTCCGAATATCCTTCTGAGGGAAAGCTGATCTAGTCCACAAGCTTTTGCAATGTGAGCCATTTTGCCATACTTCTTGCATTGACTATCCATGCTCCAGCATTCACTCGCTGAATAGCCTGTTTTGGACACATCTGTGACATGCTTATTGCTGTTTTGACTTCTTATGGTGGCCAATTCGTGGATCTTCATTCCTGTACCAAATTGTGAGTCTTTTTTGCAACCCATTCCAATGACACTGATTTCTACTACTATCTTTAAAGTCAAGGCACGTTCAGTAAGTAATCTTCCTTGGATAGCCTTATTGTAGAAATCATAAACTAGATGATCTTGAAGAATATCTGCTAATGACATACCAAATTCATAAATGTTGTGCCAGCCTTTTTAAACTTGCCACAAACTGAGCAATGCTTTCATCTGCTGCTTGATTCCTTTGGTGGCACCTGAATCATTCCAAGATTATCTATGGTTTTGGAAAGTAATGCTCTTCAAGGATCTTAGTCAAGTCATAGTATAGTTTGATTCCTGACTTTTTGTTTGAACCACGAGAGCAAACTATAGGTTTCTCAATAAAGCAAAGTGTAGCTTTACTTCCTATTGTACTGAGAAAAGCTGGTATGAGCAGTTCATCTGCAATTTTATTTGCTCGTGCAAAGTACTGAAAATCCTCTGCATAGGAATTCCAAGATTAATTTTCCTCATTGAAAGGACACATGGTTCCTAATTGACCCATCATTTCTCTTGCAGACACTAGCAACTCAAGACTGCTTAGTATATATTTTTTAACTATCTTCCCAGTTACTCCTTCTTTTACCTTGGAGGCTATTGAATTGATAATTATTTTTCAAATGACCCCAGGCATTCAGCAAAGCATCCTTTCTTCTTAAATATGCCAGGTACTGGTTGGAATATCACCTTTCTCTGTTCAGAGAACCCCCCCAACTCTCCCCAATTGCCCCTTCCCCCAACCCCCAACCCTCCAATGTTGTTGCACACATAAATTCAAAATAATCAGAACAGATTTATTGTAGAATATGTTGTCTGTACAGAGTGGAAAACAAAACTAAAGCAGTAGCCTGTGAAACACCCCAATGACATCAGCATCAAATCATATGACCAGCTCTTAAAGCAATCATGCAATATAGATATATAACAGAGTATGTTTGTAAAGGAGGTATTTTTCCACACTATAAACTTTATTTTAACAGAGACTTCTTATTTTTCTCATACTGGTTTTCAATTCAGCTTTGGCACATTGCAATGTCAGCAGCTACAATGAACTGGTTTCATAATGGGTTATTGATTGTTTCATTAAACATCCTTTAGCAGGAAGACACGTCTTTATTGCTATGTATGGTAGAATCAACAGAAATATCATTTCACAATGAATTATTCTAAAAATTTTGCTTACACACTTCCAGCTGGGAATTTATCCCACACAATGATTTTGTTTTGTGTGAAGAATAATTTACTGAGATTAGTTCCAAAGTTACCTTTTACTGATTTGAACACCTGCACCCTTCCTGTAATCCTCTATGTTAAGTCAATGAAATACTCTTGCTTGTTCTATACATGTAACCATTTTATATACTGTTAGACATCTCCTATTTAGGGTGAAAAGTTTAAAAGGCCTAAATTCATATTGGGCCAGAAACAGAGGAAAATTAGTTGACATCACCTGGCGACACATTGAGTTGATTTGGAGATCATGTTAAATTGATCCCATGTCTAAACAAGTGAGCTATCTGCACTACTCACATTTTTTATGGGCAGCTTTTCTAAAAGACTAGAAGTCACTCAACTAAAGACAACACCTCTTAAAAAGATGATGTGTGTTGGCTGAAATCAGTTCATTGTTGGACACTATTGAAATAGCCAGCAGAAGGTCTTCCTGCTTCTCAGGCGTAAAGTTAGAGGTGCTGGTGGAAGACGTTAGCAGGAGGAAGGATCTTATCTTTTCACCTAGTTAGCTGTGTGGAAACAATGGGCAGAGATGACAAACTAGGTGAGAGCTTCAGAAGCATTGTTCCAAGGAACTGGTTGTAATCGTAGAATCGTAGAGTCATAGAATTCCTGCAGTGCAGAAGGAGGTCCATTGAGTCTGTACCAACTGTCCGATAGAGCATCTTACCCAAGTCCACTCCCCTGCTCTATCCCCATAACCCCATATATTTACCCCGCTAATCCCCCCTAACCTATATATCTTGGGGCACGGAGGGACAAATAAGCATGGCTAATCCACCTAACCTGCATAACTTTGGACTCTGGGAGGAAACCCGAGCAGATGCAGGGAGAGGGTGAAAACTTCACATTGACAGTCATCCAAGGCTGGAATTGAACCCAGGTCCCTAGTGGCATGGTAGCACCATGGTTAGCACTGTTGCCTCACAGTGCCAGGGACCTGGGTTCGATTCCTGGCTTGGGTCACTGGCTGTGTGGAGTTTGCACATTCTCCCTGTCTTTGCGTGGGTTTCCTCCGGGTGCTCCGGTTTCCTCCCACAGTCCAAAAGATGTGCAGGTTAGGTGTATTGGCCATATTAAATTGTCCCTCAGTTTCCCTGAACAGGTGCCAGAGTGTGGCGACTAGGAGATTTTCACAGTAACTTCGCTGCAGTATGAATGTAAGCCTACTTGTGACTAGTAAATAAACTTAAACTTAATGCTCTAAGGCAGCAGTGCTAACCATTGTGCCACCTAATGTAATTCTTTATTCTTTTAATGACCTAGCAAGGGTCATTATTGTAAAGATGTTTCTTGACTGTGAATTCAATGGTTTCCAGGTTGAATCTAAGACCCACCAAATCAGGTGCTTACATTGACAAATTTAATAAACCAACCCTTGATTATTCAGATGCGTTTTAATATTTAAAACTGTTTCGTGCTTCTGATGGCTGTCTCATGGAATCTTAATACTAATGTAGCTCTGACCTTTGTGCCTTTTTCGCGCCAGAAAATATGGCTTAACGATTCAGACCCCCAAGTGTCTTGCTTCATAACTCAGAGCCCTGGTATTAGGCTGAGACTTGCGGCTTCTCCCTACTCTTCCTCCAGTATCTGAATGCCTCGCTTGGCTACCAGGTGGTGCACTGAACAATAGCCACAGTACCTCTGAAATAATCTTCACCGGAGATCTTACTGTCTCGCTATGCGTCCGAGTAAGTGTTTAATCGGTTGTGCAATATCTGCCTCATTTTGGAGAATGTGGAGCGCATCCTAATTATTCAGAAGCTGAGATTAATTACATTGAATTAACAACACAGATTGGCTCTGATTACATTTGGAAGCTGAAATACATTCTTAGTGCACTAATTCCAACCTTAACTGTAATATATATATTAAATAAACATCAATACACTTTCAATTCTACTCCAAGTTTGTCGGCGGCGGGGTGGGATTTAATTTGTTCCTATGGGAGCTATCTCAGTAAGCGGAGTGCCATTCAGTTAGACCTGATCTTCCGATCCTAAACCGATCTACTGCTAACCGACAGCTCCAACAATCTCCTTTCTTATCCCACAGCTCATTCTTTCTTTCAATTTTCATCTTTTATTTTCCAACTTTAATTCTTATAAAGAGGGACTTCAAAGCTACTGCTTTAGCAGACACTGCTCCAATATTTCACTGAAAGAACATCCACACAGATCCAAGTACAACCGAGTGACCAAAAAAGACCCTTCTTCGCCACTTTCATCGTTTATATTGGAAGTATTTCTTCCCGACGTCGCTGGCTACCAGGGCTTTTATCCAAGAGCACTAATCATGATGCGACCCATTTGAATGTATTTGAAAATCTACTTCTTCCCCTAAAATTTTCTCATTCTGGTTCCGCACACACCGGCTCTGGTTTAAATGGTATCACAGCACAACATTAGCACTTTTGTATTCCCAGAGTGAGGTGAGATAAAGTACAGCTAGACTCTGCTGGCCTCACAGCGCAGGTTAATGACGGATAAACCTGTTAACTCGATGCCATTCGACACAATGTTTAGTTGGTACTCACATCGCGGAAGATCGACATGCCTTTCTTCGGCTGGAGAGGTGAACTGTCGGCACAATCTGCTGCTTCTGGAGGAAATGGAATTATTTCCGGACAAGCCATGATTGAATTGATTTACTATTTTGAAAAAGAGAAATAAATCACTGATTTTAACGATGTGCTCGGCGAGGCTGAGGAAAGCAGCACAACTCCTGTGTGAAGATGTTGCTGGTACAATCTGTTGCTGCTACGCTGTGCTTTCGCACTGGGCAGTTAACTGTTGTGGGGGTGCCTGAGGGGGGGGGGGGGGGGGCGGAGAGGAGGGCGGTGGTCAGGCCCGTGCTGTTATCAGCACGCACTCATTCACAAGCCAGGAGGTGCTCAGCAACATCACCGAACACAGGTTCTGCTGGAATGTCTGCTCAGAAACACAGCCGGCTGGACACGCAGTTACAGCTCTCTATCTCACTCTCTGCTCTTCCTTCCCTTCTCTTTCTCTCCTCTCCTGTTTCTCTATCTCTCCTCCCCGCTTCTCTTTCTCTTCTACTTTGATTTCTCCCTCTCTAGTCTTGTCCTTTTTTACTTCATCTAGTTCCTCTCCTTTACTTGACGAGCACCTTTGACTTTGGACGATCAGGTAAAATGGGTGCTATCTATTAATGCCCGCTATGTATGTGTCTCAATCTTCATTCAATGCAATTGAAAATCCGAACAGATGTATAAATTGGCGGTTGAACTGATATTGCCCGTTCTACCCACAATCAAAATTATCCCCTTTCACGTTTCTGGTTTGGTGGCTTTCTTTTCTGGCTTTCTTTCTTATTTCTCACAGTTTCTGATTCGTTCTGTCTCTCCATCTCCCTCTCCTCCTGTACGAAATATTGTCCTCTGTGGTATTGAGTTTGATACTGTCAACCTGCTCTTTCCAATTAACATATTTTTGCACCTTATAGCATCGACCATAATCTGATAGAAGATCTATTTTAGTCTAAGATATCAGGAGTGAGCTATCCAGTGAGCTGAACACAGTACAAGAGTTAACCAATCTCTGGACGATGCTACAAATCGACAAATAATACATATAGGGCAATGCTTTGGCTTTTTGGGAGCAAAATAAAAACTATGAGGCGGACTTTCATATTGTGCATGAAAGAAATATCTGAGCAAAGCCCTAAAAACATAACAGAAGCAAACTACTTGTTGTTCTGATCAAAAGGCCAGCAATCTGAAACATTGGCTCTAGTTCTCTCCTCCCACATAGTATTAGGCTGTTGGGTATCTTTTGCTTGTATGTTTTTTTATAAATGCATTTGTGACTTTTGATGAAGATATATACATATTCAGTCTTAATTGGCGCAGATAAACCTTGTGAATTTGTTTTTTTTATTCATTTGTGGGGACATGAGCATCTGCTGACTGGCCAGCATTTATTGCCCATCTCCAGTTGCCTTAGAGAAGTTGATGGTGAGCTGCCTCTTGAAACGCTGCAGTGGTGATTGAAACAACTAAGTGGCTTGCTAGGCCATTTTCAGAGGACATTGAAAGTTAACCACATTGCTGTGGATCTGGAGTCACATGTAGTCCAGGCCAGATAAGGATGGCAGATTTCTTTCCCTAAAGGGCATTAGTGAATCAGATGGGTTTTTCCTGCAATTGTCAATGGTTTCATCGTCATCAGTAGGTTCTTAATTCCGGATTTTTAAAATTGAATTTAACTTTATTATTTATTCCAATAAATTATAACATGTATTGTTAGAATGTGATATTACATTCATAGGAAGCGTTGTGCTGACTGGACTATCTGATAAGAATATTTACAAAACTTGATGTGCTTTCAAAAATACATAGAAATACATAGAGATACATAGAATCCTACAGTGGAGAAAGAGGCCATTCAGCTCATCGAGTCTACACAGACCACAATCTTTCCGACGGAAACTTGAAGCAAAAGCATTTCAAAATGAACACAGATTGCCATTTGTGTCCAAAGCAGAGTCTTGCATCCTGAAACACCAAAGGGAAGTTTCTGATAAGTTGCAACTTAATAATACAGCAGATAACCAAGTTGAATAAAGAAATAATAAAGGAGCAGCATGGTGGCATAGTGGCTAGCATTGCTGCCTCACAGTGCTAGGAGCCCAGGTTCAATTCCTGGCTTGGGTTACTGTCTGTGCAGAGTTTACACATAATAAGAACATAAGAACATAAGAAATAGGAGCAGGAGTAGGCCATCTAGCCCTTCGAGCCTGCCCCGCCATTCAACAAGATCATGGCTGATTTGAAGTGGCTCAGTTCCACTTTCCCGCTTTCTCCCCATAACCCTTAATCCCCTTGCCTACCAAAAACCTACCTACCCGCGCCTTAAATATATTTAGCGAGGAAGCCTCAACCACTTCAACGGGCAGAGAATTCCAGAGATTCACTACCCTTTGAGTGAAGAAGTTCCTCCTCAACTCTGTTCTAAACTGCCCCCACCCCCATCTTGAGGCTGTGCCCTCTAGTCCTGCTGTCCTTTCTGAGCGGGAACATTCTCCTTGTGTCAGTGTAGGTTTCCTCTGGTTACTCTGGTTTCCTCCCAAAGTTGTGCGGGTTAGGTGGACTGGCCATGCTAAATTGCCCCTTACTGTCAGGGGGATTAGCTAGGGTAAATGCATGGGATTATGGGGATAGGGCCTTGATGGGATTGTGGTTGGTGCATACTCGATGGGCTGAATGGCCTCCTTCTGTGCTGTAGGATTCTATAGAAAAAGTGCAGGCGAGAGCTGAAAAGATGAGAGAAGCAGAACAAACGTGTGAGAAACATTTGTAATACAAAGGGACACTCAAAATTCTTTTATAAATATAAATATAATGAAAAAAGTAGTCAGTAGAAAGGTGAGATGAATTGGTAACCAAGAAATAACATCTTGGTGGAGATGGGTGGCATGGCTCAGGTAATGAATGGGGTACTCACTAAGGAAGATCATGCCATCAATATTATTGTATTTCAATTTCACAGTAACTTCATTGCAGCATTAATGTAAGTCTTACTTGTGACTAATAAATAAATATTAACTTTACTTCTGTAAAGAACAAAGTAGCAGAGCAATTGAGTGGATAAAATAGATTAAAAGGCTGGTACTTAAAAAGTTTGCAACGTTCAAAGTTGAGAAGCCAAACAAATCAGGTTGCTCAGGGAAATAAGAGTGTATATTGAAAAGGCTCTATACTCAATCTTCCGATCTTCCTTAAATACAGGAGTGATTCCAGGGGACTAGAAT
Source organism: Carcharhinus amblyrhynchos (assembly GCF_965287045.1). NCBI lineage: Eukaryota > Metazoa > Chordata > Chondrichthyes > Carcharhiniformes > Carcharhinidae > Carcharhinus > Carcharhinus amblyrhynchos. Next base: position 85,278,860 of record NC_137331.1, on the reverse strand, counting down.
CTACAAATGTTACACCCATTCTTCAAACAAACAAGAGAGATAACTATAGGCCAACCCATCCAAAGCTGTTGCTGGAGAAGCATTTCAATCTACAAATCAGGACACTATTCATTGATAATAAGACCATTGAGGACTCGAATAGGAATCATCTTACAAAAGGAGGGGATTTTAAATTATTCATGTAACACAAAACAGCATAAAGCTGAATAAGTGCTTGTAGGAACCCATTCCTATGAGTGAGGTTGATTTTCAAAAGAATTACAATAAAGCATTTCTTTCAAATGAAATCAGCTCAGTCGATATTCCACTGTCATTGATTGCAAAGCCAGCAGATGGATTAGCCTGAGTTACAAACAAGGATAATGATTAAAAACTAAGATATCTGTTAGGTTGAATATGAAATTTGGTCCTTTCATTGTTTTCATTATAAAGCTCTGTAATCGTATAATGTATGTTCTTGATTTTTTTAAAGCGCAATAGAAGTAGCTATTACTATTCAAGAATTTGATTGTCAGTGTAAGATGTTTGCAATTTGTTAGGGTATTGTTGTTTGACCACTTTAGGGAATAAATTATAAGGTCTGGCTGACATTAGATTATGGAGACATAGTAGGCTAGAAATTACCCATGATGATATCAATGGACAAATGCTTCACACATTTATATAGCATTCTTTCTGTAGAATCCATACGGTACAGAAGGAAGCCATTGAGTCCGCACCAACCACAATCCCACCCAAGCCCTATTCCTGTAACCTCACACATTTATCCTACTAATTCCCCCAACACGACAGGCTTAACATGACCAATCAACCTAACCCACACATCTTTGGACAGTAGGAGGAAACTGGAGCACCCAGAGAAAACCCATGCAGACAACGTACAGACTCCACACAGACAGTGACCCAAGCCGGGAATTGAACTCAAGTCCCTGGAGCTGTAAGGCAGCGGTGCTAACCACTGTGCTACAGTGCCACCCCTTTATTTCAACCTCTTATGCCTGTGTTTAAAATAGTAGTCATGATGTGGGTATGCCGGCGTTGGACTGGCGTAAACACAGTAAAAAGTCTGACAACACCAGGTTTTAGTCCAACCTATTTATTTGATAACATACTCGCAAGCTTTCGGGTTAGCCCCTTCGTCAGGTGAATGGAGAGTTCTGGCCTCAGACAGAACTCTCCATTCACCTGACGAAGGGGCTAACCCGAAAGCTTGTGAGTATATTATCAAATAAATAGGTTGGACTAAAACCTGGTGTTGTCAGACTTTTTACTGTGTTTAAAATAGTAGGCAAGAGAAAAACATGCAAACAGGCTAAGTGTTAAGCACTCAAAATTATCAATAGGAGTTTTAGAAAATAAAAGTTCTTTATTGCACAATGGTGCCCTCTTCAGGATTAAATCAAGAATACGATCGATTTATGCTATTAATACTAGCTAAACAGCAAGGAAATACACAATGTAAGCAGATAAGGGGAGGCACGGTGGCACAGTGGCTAATACTGCTGCCTGAAAGCGCCAGAGACCTGGGTTTGATTCCCAGCTTGGGTCACTGTGCATGTGGAGTTTGAATGTACTCCCTGTGTCTGTGTGGGTTTCCTTCAGGTGCTCATGTTTCCTCCCATAATCCAAAAGACGTGATGGTTAGGTGCATTGGCCATGCTAAATTCTCCCTCAGTGCATCCAAACAGGCGTCGCAGTGTGACAACTAGGGGATTTTCACAGTAACTTGATTGTAGTGTTAGTGTAAGCCTACTTGTGGCACTAATAAAAGTAAACTTTAAAGATTAAAAAAGACAAGAATTTTAAAATGTTTTTTCCGAAAATCCTGACATCTTAATTTGACTGATTGGTGGCTCTGTGGTTAGCACTGCTCCCTCACAGCGCCAAGGATCGGGTTTGATTCCTGGCTTGGGTCACTGTCTGTGTGGAGTTTGCACATTCTCCCTGTGTCTGCGTGGGTTTCCTCCAGGTGCTCCGATTTCCTCCCACTGTCTGAAGACGTGCTGGTTAGGTGCATTGGCCACGCTAAATTCATCCTCAAAGTACCCGAACAGGCACTGGAGTGTGGCGACTAGGGGATTCCGGAGTTGAGGGGGTTGAGCTATGAGGAGAGGCTGAATAAACTAGGCTTGTACTTGTTAGAGTTTAGAAGAATGAGGGGAGATCTCATTGAGACATGTAAGATGATGAATGGGATGGATAGGATAGAGGTAGAGAGACTCTTCCCGCTCAGAAAGGACAGTAGAACTAGGGGGCACAGCCTCAAGATAAAGGGGGGGTGGTTTAGAACGGAGTTGAGGAGGAATTTCTTCACTCAAAGGGTGGTGAATCTCTGGAATTCTCTGCCCGTTGAAGTGGTGGAGGCTGCCTCGCCAAATATTTTTAAGACGCGGGTTGATGGGTTTTTGATAAGCGAGGGGATTAAGGGTTATGGGGAGAGGGCGGGAATGTGAAACTGAGCCACGACAGATCAGCCATGATCTTATTGAATGGCGGGGCAGGCTCGAAGGGCTAGATGGCCTACTCCTGCTCCTATTTCTTATGCTCTTATGTTCTTATGATTTTCACAGTAACTTCATTGCAGTGTTAACGTAAGCCTACTTGTGACTAATAAATAAACCTTACTTCGTATATTCTGATAAAGTCAATGCCAGGGTCAAAAAATGTTAGGAGGTGATATTCTGCATTTGGATTTGTTCACAGATAGATGACTGGGTGTTTAATTATGAATGATCAATCTTGGATCCATAAACATACAGGAGATGCTACCTATGATGTCTGTTATTTACAGAATGCATGAGTAACTCGATGAACAACGTGTTTGTATGGTTAGAGCTACAGACCAGAATTGTACCAGCCCACCTGCCATGGGAAACAGAGTGGACAAGAGACAGACAATGAGAAGGTCCATTGACCTCAGGTTGGATTTCACAGTTTCAGGACGAATGAGGCTGTAAAATTCCACCCACAATGTTTATTTTCTATTTAAAGTAATGTATATTCATCCTATTTTCTCCCAATTTACCTAGAAGAAAAACAGTGACCTGTTACTGAAACTCATGTATAAATGATGCAATATCAAATTGAAAGAAAGAAGGATTGAGGTATTTGCATTCAAAAGAGACCAAACAAGAGACATGAAATAGATGTTAAAATCACTGCAGAATTCACAAATTCTGGAACAAGGAATAATGAGCCTGGACTGGTATTGTATTTTAAAGGAGACTCAAGTGTACATTTTTGGAAGAGTGGTTAATATTGTGTTATTATAATGATATAATATCTTGGGCTTATTTATATTAGTGGACTCAAGACAGCAATTACTCAAAAGGGATTGTGTAAACATGTTCTGCATTCATTTATTAAAACTGAGTACATGAAAACAGTTATAAGTAGCTATAAAGTTTGAAGACATCAGACCTGTAAGTTTGTGCTCTGCTCAAAGCAAGATCTAATTTTTTTTATTCATTTACAGGATGCGGGCATTACTGGCTAGGCCAGTATTTATTGCCCAACCCTAGTTACCCTTGAGAAGGTAGCGGTGAATTGATGTCTTGAACAGCAGAAGTACCTGAGACGTGTGTACATCAAAAGTGCTGTTAGGGAGGAAGTTCCAGGATTTTGATCTTGTAACAGTGAAGGAATGGCAATACACTAAGTCAGAATGTTGAGCGACTTGAAGGAGAACCACCAGGTGGTGCTTTCCCAGATATCGGCTGACCTTGTTCTTCTAGATGGTCGTGTTGAAGGTTTGGAGGTTGCAGCCTAAGAACTTTGGTGAGTTCCTGCAGTATGTCTTCTAGATGGTACATTTGGCTGACACGGTTCACGGGTGCTGGAGGAATTGGATGTTTGTGGAAGGGGTGCCAATTAAGTGGGCTGCTTTGTCCTGGATGATTTCAAACTTTTTGAGTGTTGTTGGAGCTGCACTTATCCAGACAAGTGGAAAGTATTTAATCACACTCCTGACTTGTGCCTTGTAGTTGCTGGGCAGGCTTTAGGGAGTCAGAAAGTGAGTTATTCATTGCAGAATTCCTAGCTTCTTACCTGCTGTTGTAGCCGCAGTAATTATATGGCTAATCCAGTTCAGCCTCTGGGGAAGAGTAAACTCCCAGGATGTTGATAGTGATGATTCAGCAATGGTAATATTATTGAATGTCAAGGGATAATGGTTAGTTCCTCTCTTGTTGGAGATGGTAGCCTAGCACTTGTGTTGCACAAATGTTGCTTGCCACTTGTCAGCCCAAACCTGGATATTGTCCAGCTCTTGGACATGGTCTGCTTCAGTATCTGAGGAGTCATAAATGCATGAACATTGTGCAGACATCAGTGAACATCACCACTCTTGACCTTATGATGGAAGGAAGGTTATTGGTGAAGTAGCTGAAGGTGGATGGGCTCAGGACAAACTAAGAATGGATACATCCTTTCCAATAATGTTACGCTGATATCCTTTAAAGGCACATTACAACATCCCCCTTTATTTTGAAAGATACATACCCCCTTTCCACAGAATTATAACTATTTACAATGCCTGTTCAGCTTTAGTTACCATTACATCAGGGCTTAGAACTGGTGATACTATGGCCTGAATTTTACCTTCACGGTGCACCTAATGTAGGGCAGCTGAAAGTGGATGTAAAACCCGTTCCCCGACAAGGTCATCACGTTGTTCATGCAATATTATGCTGGCTGGCTAATTAAGATTTCCCCAGCATGATACATGACTGCTAGTTGATTTCTTAGTGTATGGGTATGGGAATGCCTAGAGGAGAACATGTCCCTGTCTCCATCAATGGTGTTGAAGTGGAAATGTTTGAAGTTGTCCAGATCACCAACAACCTGTCCAGGTCCCTCCACGCTGATGCTATAGTTAAGAAGTCCACAAGTATCTCTACTTTTTCAGGAGACTAAGGAAATTCAGCATGTCTGCTACAACTCTCACCAATTTGTACCATAGAAAACAATCTATCTGGATGTATCACAGCTTGGTATGTGCTCTGACCAAGTCCGCAAGAAACTACAAAGGGCTGTAGTTTGCGGTTGGCAAAGGTAAGTGCAGCGATAGCATGGATCTTACAGCGAAGTGTAGTGACATGCCTGTTCTTTGGGATGCTTAGGAGTATTAGAGTGTATGTGCCAACAGGCACTGAAGCCTGCTCTCCCAAGGCTGGGATGTTAGCACAATTGGCCTTAGTATATTGGAGGCTGCGGTGTGCCAATGTGACATGGATACTAATTGGCCGTGGGGCAAACTGGAATGAAACTTCAGGGAGATGGAGAACTAACAAGCTGTTCACATCTTTCCCGTCAGGAGAAGAGAAGCCATAATGATACGGAGCATTGAAGAACAGGGGTTGGAGTTCCAAAACTCTACGTCCTTACCAACATGAAAACGATGCACTGGATCTGGAGAGTCATTGGCCAACTCAGTTCTCTGGTCATGGTGAGGTGGAGGTCTCGGATGAAGATAAGAGTGCAGTTCACTAATGCATGTGTGGCGGGTGCTGGAAACATTACCAGGTCCTTTCATCAGAAATGGAACTACATCAGCCAGAGTAGCCACTATAACTTCAGTGTAGGTGGTACTATGCTACAGATCTCCATTGTCTCTTCAACCCACCAGCATGCATAATGACTATGATGATTGAACTTACTGATATTTTGTTTTCCTTCTCCAAATGTGCCATCTGCAGATCCTGCTGTCAAACCCCTATTACGCTCAGAGGAAAGCACTGCATCTGCACCAGCATCACATTCTCTCTCAGAACCATGCACCAGTGCAGATACTCACATATCTATGGCATTAGGTTGTAGGTTCCGTGGGTAATGCACAGTAGTGAGGGCATTTCACATTCACCTGAGGAGCTGGCAGAGGCAGAGAGGTCTCAGGGCTCTGTCAGTGGGAGCACAGCTAGAGACCAGGACCATGCTGAGTCTGAGGCAGATGACGAACCTCTAAAATCATCTATCAGACAGCAGATGCTGTCTCGTTGCACATCCCCTCTCCTAACTTATGGCTATTTAGATAGTAATCCGCCGTCCCATTTTTGTTACCAAAGTGGATAACCTCATATTAATCCAGATTATACTGCATCTGCCATTTATTTTCCCACTCACTCAACTTGTCCAAATCATACTGAAGGATCCTCCTCGCAGCTCACTCTTTCACCCAGTTTTGTGTCATCTGCAAATTTGTTGATATTACTTTTATTTCCCTCATCTAAATCATTAATAAATATAGTGAATAGCTGGGTCCTAGCACTGATCTCTACATGTCATGGTTTCTGTCATGGAGGAGTCCATACAGAGCATGAATATTGTGTTGACGCTTAAAATTGAGTATACAGCCTCTCCCATTGAGAGAGTGGTGACGCTCAGAGGGGCAACTTCAGGATCAGAATAAGATATTCCAGGAATCATGCTCAGACCCGCAATCCAGAACACTGGTTGTGACCTCAGAACCTGCCTTTGTCCTTCCTGTTCAGCTTTCCAAATTCCCGCTCATGCAAACATTTCCTCCACCATTATTTAGCCTAAAAGCCCCAATGCAGCCTTTATTATTTAATTAGCCAGTAGACTGGTCCCAATTTGCCAGTAGACTGGTCCCAGCTCAGTTTAGGTGAAGAAAGTCCCAACAGTACAGCTTCTTGTCTCCTCAGTGCCCCATGAATCAAAAGCCATTTCTCCCACAATCTTTGAACCACACATGGTTTTATTTGTTCTACACCAATGTGCTTGTCGTTCAGAAAGTAATGCAGAGAATATTATCTTTGCGGATCTGCTTTTAATTTAGTGCCTGGCTGTTCATATTCCCATTGCTGAACTTCTGCCTTAGTCACACCTTTGTTGGCATCCATATGGACAACAATAACTGGGGTCTCCCCCTTTCACTCCAAAATTTTGTCCATCCCCAAGAAGATGCCTTTAGCTCTGGTACCGGGCAGGCAACAATATCTATCTCCTAACTATTTGTCACCTATTCACACCCCTCACTGGAAAGGTCTCCTGCACCATGATGCTGTATTCAATTTGTTCACCTTCTCTGTAGCCCCTGCTCACATCCATACAAGGTGCAAAAACATCAGACCTGTTGGACAACTCCAAGGATTGAGACTCCTCCATTACCACATTCTGGATCCCCATACCTACCTTACTTGCAGTCACACCCATCTACCCATGACCATATACCAAATCTGAAGTACCTCGCTTTATGGTTATAACTGAATCCTGGGACGAAGTGTACAAAGTTTCCCTCTCCCTGATATATCACAATGTCCACAGCTCAGATTGCAACTCATCCACTCTGAGCCTAAGATCCTTTAATTGCAGACATTACAGCCCATAGATCACATAGGTATGCCACATGCTACAGCTGCAATACATTACCTGTCCTGCTTTGTTTTATTTAATAACTTAGTGTCCAAGTGTTGAAATATTACTGAACAGTTTTCTGCAGCTATGTTATGGAGTTAAATGAGTTAACCTATAAATTAATTTCACCTATTTACATCTTCCCGGTACCTGTTAAACTATTGTTCCAGGTTAGAGAGAGGAAAAAACTTAGAACTCACCAATCGCCCCCTAATGAATGCTCTAGGCTTCATCAGTCAGGTCTTGCCGTCTTTTGTTCTTTTTCTGGAACACCCCCTTTTTTGTAAAATACAAGACAGCAACTCATCCCACACTGCACTGAATTCCCTCCCTCACCAAATTCCCAGACTTCGGCACTCAGCCTCAATGCAATCAAACAAAACTGTGGATGCTGGAAGCATGAAATAAATACAGAACGTGCTCTAGATACTCAGTGGGTATGGCAGCATCAAGGGGAGAGGGAAACAGAGTTAACATTTGAGGTCAGTTCTGATGAAAGGTCACTCACCTGAGATGTTGAGTGGGATTTTACAGCCCGAGGTCAATGGACATTTCCGTCTTCCGCCCCTTGTCCGCTCCAATTCCATGGGGTGGTAGAATTCTGGAGGTTAAGTCTGTTTTTCTCTCTATGTGTGCTGTCGTACCTGCTAAGTATTTCCAGCATTTTCTGTTTTTATTTCACACTTCCAGCGTTCTCATATTTTGCTTTATAATTATGTCAGCTCTGTCTGTGACGATGCCAGTCAGAATGAGCGGGTACTCAATTTTGTTGGTTGATTGGCTTCCCACAGATTTCCGGCAGCATTGAATGTATCCATTTGACAATCTGACTAGCCCAAAACAACCAGAATTAATCATCAGCCACAAAGCTTTGCACTCTATCAAAGAATGCCGATTTGCAACCACAAAATAACTGGGTGGCATTCTCCTAAAAAATTCTAAGTGTCAAATTTGTGTAAAAACTGCAGTGAATCACATTGTTTATTTCAGTGGGAGTTTCAAAGTGAATCTCTCACACGCTGTGCACTGCAGAGTGCACTAGTGTGATTCACTCCAGAAACCAGTGAGTGGGGTTCAATCCCTCCGGACAGACCAGCACAGAGTGCTGAGTGGGCCACTACGCATGCGCCAGTCTGTCAGTGCCAAGATCGACGGGTGCACTGTGGCCTCTGTCTGCCAACTTCCCGATTGCTGGCCAGCTCGATCGCTGGACAGCCCCGCAATCCTGCATTGTTGAACCCAAGACCTGATCACTAGCCCTCCCCGAACAGCATTTCCTCGTTAGTGTCCCTGCCTGTAACGTGGGAGACTGGGGTTCAATTTCCCCAACAGAGAACTGCCAAATTTATGGGGCAGTATGGTGGCACAGTGGTTAGCACTGCTGCCTCATAGTGCCAGGGACCTGGCTTCAATTCCAGCCTTGGATCACTGTCTTTGTGGAGTTTGCACATTCTCTCCATGTCTGCATGGGTTTCCTCCGGGTGGGTGCTCTGGTTTCCCCCCACAGTCCAAAGATGTGCGGGTTTGATTGAGTGGCCATGCTAAGTTGACCCTCGTGTCTAGGGGATTAGCAGAGTAAATACGTGGGGTTACGGGAATAGCGCCTGGGCAGACTTGATGGGCTGAATGGCCTCCTTCTGCACTGTAGTGACTCTATGATTCTAAATCCAGGCCCAGACCCAATCCCCCCTACCCCACCTCCTGGCCCGTTTAAAATCTTCTGCCCCACGTCCCTCTCCGCCACCCACAACTCCACCGTCCCCCCACAGCCAGGGGGCTAGGCTGACACTGCCAAGATGGCAATGCCCCAGTGGCCAAACCCTCTGGGGATTCAGCGAGTCCTTCATTTCCAGCAGGATTGGACCGCCAGCTCCTTGCAAGTGGGAAGATATAGTAAACCCCGCTGAAACACTCCTGGCTAGTGGGGGCGGGGGGCAGGGGGAGGGGGCATGGCAGGAGATTTCAGAACCAGGCCTGCTAATAGGATTTAAATTATATTAAAATTACCTGCTGCATATATTAGGCAGCTCTGTACCGGAAATCGGCACTGAGCTGATGGCACCAGGAATCTGGTGCTTGCAGGTGCAAGGAGGCTGTGGTGCCCAATGCAAATTGTATGAATTGGCTGCCACTAGAGTCTCCCACCCGCTGTGCTAAAAAAGCAGTGCAGCAGCTTGGGAGAATCGCCCCCACTGTCTATGCAACATTGCCGAGAGGCAAATTATTTGATAAAGTTCTGGACACAGTATTAATTATCATTTAGAGAAGCACAGTGTAATCAAGGGTAATCAGCATAAATTTAAAGGAAGGTCATTTCAGACTAAATTGATTGATCTCTAGAGGAGATAATTAGAGGGTCAATGAGGCAGCATATTTGATATAATTTACATAGCTTTCAAGGCTTTTAACATGATTACATATGGAAGACTGGTCAGAAAATTAAAAGTTTATGGAATCCAAAATAAAGTGGCAAGTTAGATCTAAATTTAGTTCAGTGGCAGGAAGCAAAGGATTATGGTCAGTGGTTGTTTTTGTGTTTGGAAGGATATTTTCAGTAGAGATCTGTTAGGCTCAGCTGGGCTGGCCTCTGCTGTTTGTGGTTTATATCAAATATTTGGACTTGGATACAGAAGTCAGGATTCTTGCTCGTCCTTTGAAGTGAAGGTGACACTATTCGTCACCTGGTGTATCTTTCTCCTCTTTAACAGCCACCTTAAAAGAATATAACTCGTAATGATTTGTTTGAACTGATCCTCTTCAGGGATATTTTCTGTGTATTCCAAAGTTGGCTCGATTAGCTTATATCTGGAAACTAACCCAGCCTGGCTCCCATTGCCCAAGCGATTCAACTCAATGGCAATAATCTGGACGTTATACCTAGTCAGCTCTCCACTGACAAGGGCTGTTCTGTCAGGTTTGTTGGTTGTTCATGATGGTGGCATGTTCCACATACCAACGGTAGCTGGTGTCACGTTTACTTTCTTTTTTGAGGTTAATATGAACCCCAGATGGCTCCCCCTTTGCCTTCTCCTCATTTGACTGCAGCAGGCTTATTTTATTTGAAAAGAATATACTTACCAACTCCAGTGAGTACTTAACTGGTTACATGCTGTGATTATAAAAGAACCAACAGGACAAGTTGTCTGATCAGTCTGCCACGTTGAACCATGTTTTCTTTTCTTAACAAAGAAAGGAGTTAGCTCTAAGCAATTTAAGTAAAATAACAAAATTAAAACAGCACATTCTGGCAGCAGTCAGTGAGCAGGCTATACCAGACTTCTTATTCTGCAATGAGATAGAATTAATTGCTGACCTCAGTCAACATAGAACGTAGAACATAGAACATCACAGTGCAATACAGGCCCTTCGGCCCTCGATGTTGCACCGACCAGTGGAACCAATCTAATGACCCTCTAACCTAAACTATTCCAATGTTATCCATATGCTTATCCGCTGACCATTTGAACGCCCTTAAAGTTGGCGAGTCCACAACTGCTGCAGGCAGGGCATTCCATGACCTTACTACCCTCTGAGTAAAGAACCTACCTCTGATATCTGTCCTATAATTACCACCCCTTAATTTAAAGCTATGTCCCCTTGTGTTAGCCATTACCATCCGAGGAAAAAGGCTCTCACTGTCCACCCTATCCAATCCTTTGATCATCTTGTATGCCTCAATCAGGTCACCTCATAACCTTCTTCTCTCCAATGAAAATAACCTCAAGTCCCTCAGCCTTTCCTCATAAGACCTTCCCACCATACCAGGCAACATCCTGGTAAACCTCCTCTGCACCCTTTCCAATGCCTCCACATCTTTCTTATAATGCGGCGACCAGAAGTGTACGCAATACTCCAAGTGCGGCCGCACCAGAGTTTTGTACAGTTGTAACATGACCTCACGGCTCCGAAATTCAATCCCTCTACCAATAAAAGCTAACACACCGTATGCCTTCTTAACAAGGCCGAAGGGCCTGTTTCCCATGCTGGGTTGTTCTTTGTTCTTTGTAACCTTATCAACCTGGGTGCCAACTTTCAGGGAACTATGCACATGTACCCCGAGATCTCTCTGCTCGTCAACACTACTAAGAGTCCTTCCATTAGCCCTATATTCTGTACTCCTGTTATTCTTACCAAAGTGAATCACCTCACACTTTTCCGTATTAAACTCCATCTGCCACCTCTCGGCCCAGCTCTGCAGCTTATCTATGTCCCTCTGCAAACTGTAACATCCATCCTCACTGTCTACAACTCCTCCAACTTTGGTGTTGTCAGCAAATTTACTAATCCATCCTTCTACACCCTCATCTAAGTCATTTATAAAAATGACAAACAGCAGTGGCCCCAAAACAGATCCTTGAGGTACACCACTTGTAACTGAACTCCAGGTTGAATATTTCCCATCAACCACCACCCTCTGTCTTCTATCAGCTAGCCAATTCCTATCCAAACTGCTAAATCACCCTCAATCCCATGCATCTGCATTTTCTGCAATAGCCTACCATGGGGAACCTTATCAAACGCTTTGCTAAAATCCATATACACCACGTCAACTGCCTTATCCTTATCCACCTCTTTGATCACCTTTTCAAAATACTCGATAAGGTTTGTGAGGCACGACCTACCCTTCACAAAATCGTGTTGATTATCCCTAATCAATTTATTTCCCTCTAGATGATTATAAATCCTATCCCTTATAATTCTTTCCATAACTTTGCCCACAACAGAAGTAAGGCTCACTGGTCTATAATTCCCAGGATGGTCTCTACTCCCCTTCTTGAACAAGGGGACAACATTTGCTATCCTCCAGTCTCCTGGCACTATACCTGAAGCCAATGACAACATGAAGATCAAAGCCAAAGGCTCTGCAATCTCCTCCCTAGCCTCCCAGAGAATCCTAGGGTAAATCCCATCCGGCCCAGGGGACTTATCTATTTTCACACTCTTAAGAATTGTCAACACCTCCTCCCTACGTACCTCAATCCCGTCTAGTCTACTACCTGGTATCGCAGTATTCTCCTCAACTACACTGACTTTTTCCTGCTTGAATACTAACGAAAAATACTCATTCAGTGCCTCTCCTATCTTTTCAGGCTCCACGCACAATTTCCCACTGCTGTCTCTGATTGGCCCTAATCGTGCCCTAACCAATCTTTTATTCTTGATGTACCTGTAGAAAGCTTTAGGATTTTCCTTGATCCTATCCACCAAAGTCTTCTCATGTCCTCTTCTAGCTCTTCTTAACTCTCTCTTTAGCTCCTTCCTGGCTAATTTATAACTCTCCATTGCCCTAACTGAGCCTTCACGTCTCCTCTTTACATAAGCCTTCTTCTTCCTCTTCACCAGAGATTCAACTTCCTTAGTACACCACGGTTCCCTCGCTCGACCACTTCCTCCCTGCCTGACAGGTACGTATTTATCAAGGACTCGCAGTAGCTGCTCCTTGAATAAGCTCCACATTTCAGATGTTCCCAGCCCCTGCAATTTCCTACTCCACCCTATGTATCCTAAATCTTGTCTAATAGCCTCATAATTACCTTTCCCCCAGCTATAACTTCTGCCCTTCGGTATATGCCTATCCCTTTCCATCACTAAGGTAAACATAATCGAATTGTGGTCACTATCACCAAAGTGCTCACCTACCTTCAAGTCTAACACCTTGTCTGGTTCATTACCCAGTACCAAATCCAATGTAGCCTCACCTCTTGGCCTATCTACATACTGTGTCATGAAACCTTCCTGCACACATTGGACAAAAACTGACCCCTCTAATGTGCTTGAACTATAGCTTTTCCAATCGATATTTGTAAAGTTAAAGTCCCCCATAACAACTACCCTGTTACTTTCGAACCTATCCAGGATCATCTTTGCAATCCTTTCCTCTACATCTCTGGAACTTTTTGGAGGCCCATAAAAAACTCCCAACAGTGTGATCTCTCCTTTCCTGTTTCTAATCTCAGCCCACGCTACCTCAATAGACAGGTCCACATCAAACGTCCTTTCTGCCACCGTAAAGGATCATAATAACATTAAATTTTACACACAGTTTGACGGAGAGAAGAATAGCTCAATGTTTTAAATTTAAATAAGAGCAATTATGGGGGCTTGAAGCGAACAGGCAAATGAGGTTAACGGACATGTCAATAGAGATGCAATGGCAAATATTTAAGGAGATGTTTCAGAATACATAGGGTAGATATATTCCAATGAGAAAGCAAAATTCCCAGTGGATGACCTATCATCTGTGGTTAGCTAAAAAGATAAAGGTAGTATCACACTCAAAGAAAAAGTATACAATTGCATAAAGATCAGAGGCAGATCAAAAGATTGTAGAGAATATAAAAAAAAGCAAAGATCAAAAGGAGGAAAATTTAGAGTGTGAGAGAAAACTAACTAGAAATGTCAAGGCAGATAGTGTTCCTATCAATAATTTTAAAAAGAAACAAAGTGAACTCCAAAGATATGCAGGTTAGGTTGATAGGCCATGCTAAATTGTCCCTTCGTGTTAGGGGGGCTAGCAGGGTAAATAGATGGGTTTAAGGGGATAAAGCCTGGGTGGGATTGTGGGCTGTGCAGACTTGATGGGCAAAATGACCTCCTTCTGCACCGTAGGGATTCTACGTTTCTATGAATGTTGGTCGAATTGGAACTGACTCTGGGGAATAAATGATGGAAAATAGAAGGTAGCAGATGAATTGAACAAGTATTTTGCCTCAGTCTTTACTTTAACTGATACGAGAAGCATCCCAGCAATAGTTATAAATCAGAAACTGGAAGGAAGGGATCAACTCGGGGAAAATTACAATCACTTAGCAAACTGTTACAGTTGCAGGCTGACAAGTCCCCAAGTCCTGATGGTCTTCATCCTTGGGTCTGAAATGAAGTGGCTAATTAAATAGTTGATGGATTGGTTTTAATTTCCCGAAATTCACTAGATTTGGGGAAGATTCCATTAGTTACAAAAATATTTATTCAAAAAGGGTGGGGAATAGAAAGCAGGAAGTTAAGGCCAGTTAACTTAACATCTATCATAGGAAAAACATTAGAAGCTATTATTGAAGACATAGCAGGGCACATTGGAAAATTCAGGGTAATCAGACAGAGACATGACTTTGTGCAAGGGAAAATCATGTTTAACCAATTTATTGAAGTTCTTTGGAGAAACAACAATAGCTATGGATAAAGGGAATGAATGGAAGTACTGAACTTAGATTTCCAGAAGACACTGATAGGGGGCCACATCAAAGGTTATTGTGAAAAGTAAAAGGTCACGTTGTAAATGTTTGGATAGAAGATTGGCTAGCTAATTAAAAACAGAGAGTGAGCATAAATGGGCCTTTTTCTGATTGGCAAGATATAACAAGTGGCATGCCACATGGATCAGTACTAGGGCCTCAACTTCTTACAGCTAATATTATTGACTTGAATCAAGCAGTTTAAAGTTTATTTATTAGTGTCACAAGTAGGCTTACATTAACACTGCAATGAAGTTAACTCCAGCACCTGTTCAGATACACTGAGGGAGAATTTGACCTGGCTAATGCACCTAACCAGCATATCTTTTAGAATGTGGGAGGAAACCGGAGCACCCAGAATAAACCCACCCAGGGAGAACATGCAGACTCCGCAGAGACTGTGACCTAAACCGGGAATCTTCCAGGCAGCATTTGACCAAGTCTAGCATCAAGGAACCCTAGAGCAACTGAAATCAATGGGAATCAGGTAGTGACCTCACTGCTGGTTGGAGTTATATCTTGCATATTGAAAGATGGTTGTGATTGTTGGAGGTCAATCATCTCAGTTCCAGGACATCAGTGCAGGAATTCCTCGGACTGGTATCCTAGGCTCAACCACCTTCAGCTGCTTCAGCAATGACACTTCCATTATAAAGTCAGAAGTGAGGATGTATGCTGATGATTGCACAATGCTCAACATCACTTATGACTCCTCAGATACTGAAGCAGTCCACACTCTAATGCAGCAGGATCTGGACAATATTCAGTATCAGGTCGACAAGTGGCAAATAATATTTGTGCCACACAAGTACTAGGTAATGTCTGCCTCCAACAAGAGGGGATTTAACCAGTGTCCCTTGACATTCGATGGAATTACCATCACTGAATCTCTCACTATTAACAACCTTGGGGTTACCATTGATAAGAAACTAACCTGGACTAGTCATATAAAGATGGAATACTTTCTTCTTGCCTGGATGGGTACAGCTCCAACAACACTTGGGCGGCACGGTGGCATAGTGGTTAGCATTGTTGCTTCACAGCTCCAGGGACCTAGGTTTGATTCCCAGCTTGGGTCACTGTCTGTGGGGAGTTTGCACATTCTCCCCATGTCTGCATGGGTTTCTTCCAGGTATTCCGGTTTCCTCCCACGGTCCAAAGATGTGGGGGTTAGGTGGATCGGCCAAGCTAAATTGCCCCGTAGAATCCCGGGATGTGTAGGTTAGAGGGATTAGCGGGTAAATACGGGGATAGGGCCTGGGTGGGATTGTTGTCGGTGCAGACTGGATGGGCTGAATGGGCATCTTTCTGCACTGTAGGGTTTCTATGCTTTCTATAACACTCAAGAAGCTCAACACCATCTAAGACAAAACAGCCTGCTGATTGCTAACCCACCCACAAACTTTCACTCCCTCTACCACTGACACACAGTGGCAGTCATGTATATCATCTGTAAGATGCACTGCAAGAACTCACCAAGGCTCCTTAGACAGCACCTTCCAAACCACAGACTGCTATCATTTAGAACAAGGACAGCAGACACAAGGGATCACCACCACCTAGAAGTTCCCCTCCAAGTGAAATATCATCCTGACTTGGAACTGTATTGCTGTTCCTTCACTGTCGCTGGGTCCAAATTCTAGATTTTTCTCCTTAATGGTACTACACCTACCTACACCTCATGGACTGAAGCAGTTAAAAAAGATAGCTCATCACTACCTTCTCAAGGGCAATTAGAGAAGGGTACTAAATGCTGGGCTACCCCATATCCTATGAATGAATAAAAAAGATCCTTGCCAAGGTGCTAGTATCTACGCTTGTGATTGTTGCAGGGAGAGTACGTGATGCTGCACCCTTTAAGGCTTGCTCTTCCGCCTTGGACGCAATTGTCAATCCCACAAAGCTGGTGGGGTCAGGATAAGAGAGTTCATTCACTGTGCAAGTCACACTGTAAAAAGGGCAATAATTGGCATTTCAGAACCTTCATCAGATGTGCACGGTCACAATATTCAAAACCATTAGCAGCATATGAATCATGATATTTGACACCTTGCAAACATTAAAACACACACGCATCAAACTCACAAGGCTTTTGCCGGGAAGCTACCCAGCCTTTGAACACATAAACCAAACATGTACAATTCAAGTGAGCAAGCCAGGCCTAAGTCCCCTTCCTCGAGTCCTCTTCCCCTCTGCATTCCAGGTTTGGATTCAGCCGTTTGCTTTCTTACCACTCCCAGGCTGATTTCCAATCTCTCAGGTCCTTTCTGCGGATGAGAGCACCAGAACCTCCACTTCCTTCAGTGGCATGAGGATTGCCAGATCAGACACTCCACCTCCAGTCCTGTTTCATTCATATGCAACATAGGAGCACTTTTCCTGAAATGAGTAACCTTGCAATAATGATTACTCTCAGGTGACTTAATTTTATCACACTTCCAAGTTAAGAGAGGAATGCATGACATGCACAATGGTTGACAGCCAAGACGCCATTTAAGTCTAAGGCCACTGCCCCACCTCCGATCCTCAGAGCCACAACACTTCCTCCAAGGTGGTATCGGGACCATGAACAGTGACAGTGGTGCATAATGCTGCCTTGGATGTTCCAATATTTTCCAGCCTTCCCTGTAGCTTCTTTGCACAATAATACGCATAGACCAGAATTTTACATTCAGGAGTCAGGTGTTAAATTATGTTGGGCGTGCTTCCTGATATTATCATGCATCTGAGCAATTTTGAGATTGACGGGTTGGGTGCATGCTCACTGAAAATGGAAAGGCCAAATAAAACCATTAACAGGGCAAGAGAAAGCAATTTTATACTGTGTGTGCTATTTTCAGCTTATCACAAAGGTAAAATGTGTAGATGGAAAACACATTTTTACCATTTCTTCATCCAAGGGTGGAATAAAGGCCCCCAAAGGACAAACACTTTCTCTGTCATTATCTGTTCCTCACTGTGTGATTTCAGAGCTGTCCCAAAGTTTCTGAGGATTTTGGTAATGTTTCAATCCTGCTTTTCTATCCTGCTTTGCATCTACTGGAATTCTTTGAGGATGTAACAAATAGAGTTGATAAGGGCAAGCCAGTGAACGTGGTTTATTTGGACTTTCAGAAGGCTTTTGACAAAGTCCAACAGAAGGGATTAGCATCTTAAAGCACATGGGCTTGGGGGTAATGTATTGAATGGATAGAAAACTAGTTGGCAGACAGGAAACAAAGACCAGGAATAAACAGGTCTTTTTCCAAATGGCAGGCAGTGACTAGTAGGTTACTGCAGCAATCAATGCCTGGATCCCAGCTAGTCACTATAATTATTAATGATTTAGATGAGGGAACTAAATGTAATATCATAAATTTGCAGGTGACACAAAACTGGGTGGGAGGGTGAGTTGTGAAGATGATGCAGAGATCCTTCAATGTGATTTGGACAAGTTGAGTGAGTGGGAAAATGGATGGCAGATACAGTATAATTTGGATGATGTGAGGTTATCCACTTTGGTAGCAAAAATGGGAAGGTAGATTATTATCTGAATGGCCATAAGTTAGGAGATGGGAATGTGCAATGAGACTGCATCTGCTGCTTGACTCCAGAGGCTCGTCATCTGCCTTGGACTCAGCATGGTCTTGGTCTCTAGCTGCGCTCCCACTGGCCGCACCCTGAGACGTCACTGCTCCTGCCAGCTTGTCAGGTGAGTGTGAAATGCCCTTGCCACTGTGCATTACCCACAGAACCTACAATCTAATGCTCATTGATGTATGAGTACCTGCGCTGGTGGCTGGTTCTGAGAGAGAGATGATGTGACACTGGTGCAAGTGTAATGGCTTCCTCTTGGCATAATAGGTCTTCTTTGGGGCACTGGTGGCTCCTGCAAATGGCACATCTATGGGAGGAAGTCAAAATATCAGTAAATTCAATCATCATAGTCACTATGCATGCTGGGTGGGCCGAGGAGAGAATGGAGGCTTGTAGCCTGGTGCCACCTGCACTGAAGCTTCAGTAGGCACTCTGGCTGTGACAGTTCCAATTGAAAAGGACCCTGTAATGTTTCCAGTGCCCGCCACATGTGCATCAGTGAACTGCACTCTTATTTTTATCCGAGACCCCACCTCACCAGGACCAGAGGAGTGAACTGGCTGAAGGCACTCCAGATCCAGTGTATCATTTTCACGTTGATGAGGACATAGAGATTTGGAACTCCAACACCCATTCTTCAGTGCTCTACAGCATTATGGCGTCACTTCTCCTGACTGGAAATATGAAAAGACTCATTAGTTCTCCATCTCTCTGAAGGTCCATCCCAGTTTAACTCACGATCAGTGAGTGGGCCAGGTCATAGTGGCACACCTCACCCTCCAATATATTGAGGCCAATTGTGCTGATATCCTGGCCTTGGCACAGTAGGCTTCAGTTGATGCATACACAATCTTACACCCCTGCGCGTACGGAGGAATGGGCACTTGATAACACTTCTCTGAACAGGTCCATGCCTTCTCTGTGCTTACCTTTGCCAACTACAGATCACTGAACTCTTTGTGATACTGAAGCCACACACACCATGTCATGCCCGCTGACCTGTACAGTGATCTCTGCCCAGAAAAGTTTGGTCAGGTAGGGGGCCTTCACTTGCTGTCCCTGGGCATTAGGATGTGTCGCCTGGCACTCATCCCCTCAACCAGGACTTTCAGATTCTCATCTGAGAAAGAGGAGGCACAGTGCCCACTCAACTTGTCCTTCAGCTTTCAATGTCACTATGTGCTGAGACTATTGCCAGATAACACAAAAATTATTTTAATGGTTGCAATGGTTGGTCTCCCCCAAAACTCCTGGCAGCCTTCCATGGACACCTGATATTTTCCTACACCTGCACACTGAAAGTTCAATCCAGCCGTCGCATTTCATGCTGGGTAGACCTAAGTAGCCAGCCGGTATAATATTGTGTGACAATGTGATCTTGGCTGGGAATTGGTTTTACATGCACTTCTGTCCACAGTGACTTTGGGCACACCCTGAAGTTAAAGCTCAGGACGGCATGGTAGCACTGCCTATTCACAGCTCCAGGGTCCTGGGTTCAATTCTCGGCTCGGGTCACTGTCTGTGTGGAGTTTGCACATTCTCCTTGTGTCTGCGTGGGTTTCCTCCAGGTAATCCGGTTTCCTCCCACTGTCCAAAGATGTGCGGATTAGGTTGATTGGCCATGCTAAGAAATTGCCCCTTAGTTTCCAGAGTAGTGGAAGTTAGAGGGATTGGTGGGTATAATATGCAGGGATATGGGGTTAGGGCCTGGGTGGGATTGTGTTCGGTGTAGACTCGATGGGCCGAAGGACCTCTTTCTGCACTGTAGGGTTCTATGATTCTATGATTTATTCACCCTTGAGAACTCAAGAGATTACTCAGCCTCTTCCTGCATTGTGTCCATGCTGCTGGCTTCTGTGGCCATCTTTCCCAGGCTGCTCACATTATAGAGAGAGACCTCCACTTCCCATCAAATGGCATAAGGACCTTGTAATGGGCACAGCCTGCTGCAGGGCATGGAGGGCTTCATCTTCAAAATTTGGGGTGGCTCAGGTCTTTCTTCCCTTCACTGGCCTTGCCTTGGCCATCAATGGAGAAAAACATGTTAGAACTAAGCAGTTGGTGACTTTTGAGATCTTAATATCATGTGCATGATCAGATGTAACACCATCTGTGTTGACTGGCAACAGCACTCAGTTCAAATCCTCTGCAAAATTTAACACACTTTTCAGAATAATAACACTTAACTCAGCACTTGGTCCTGAGCTAGGGGTAGTTCCCTCCCTAATGCTTTCTCTGGGCTTTTAAAACATCTGTGTTTAAATGTTTTGCTTTTATCTGCATGAAGTTCTTCTCACCACATTACAGGAAGAATGGCATCACACCAGAGAGGGCACAAAAGAGATTTGCTACAAATTGAGAATCTTATCTGAGGAATGGTTGGATTTGAAGAGGTTGTGGGAGATGTAACTGAGGTGTATAAAATGATTAAGGAGATAGAGTGGATAGGATCTCTTTCCATTAGTAAGGAGTGGTCAAGGGAAAAAGATTCAAAGCAATAAGTAGAAAAATAGAAGAGAGTTGAAGGGTATTTTCTTAACCCAGAGCCTGGAACACAATGCCTAAAAGGCTGGTAGAAACATTCGCTCCATTTAAAAACACCTGGATATGCACTTAAGGTGCCATAACTTACCAGGCTTTGCATCAGGACCAGGAAGGAGTGATTAGAACAGATAGCTCTTTTTGTCTAGCAGAACACAATAGGCTGAATGGCCACCTGCTGTACCATAAATCTTTTAATATTTCAATGACCACTTCCAACCTGGCCACTAAGCCACAAGAGATACCCACTGCAGACCTAGTTTGAAACATGTGTCAGAAACATGACCATTCAAGCCAAACATTGATTGCCACATTACCATCGATATGTGATTGAACTGGCATGCTGCATATGTATGAAAGGTGCCTTGATAGATCTGGAAGCATCCTTCAACATGCCCCAACTTGCTTCTCCAGAGTGATTTTGATTTGATTTATTTTTGTCACATGTATTAACATAAATCAAAAGTATTGTTTCTTGTGCACTACACAGACAAAGCATACCGTTCACAGAGAAGGAAATGAGAGAGTGCAGAATGTAGTGTTACATCATAGCTAAGGTGTAGAAAAAGATCAACTAATACAAGGTAGATCCATTCAAAAATCTGACAGCAGCAGGGAAGAAGCTGTTCTTGAGTCAGTTGGTACATGACCTCAGACTTTTATATCTTTTTCCCAATGGAAGAAGGTGGAAGAAAGAATGTCTGGGATGCGTGGGGGGGTCCTTAATTATGCTGGCTACTTTGCCGAGGCAGCAGGAAGTGTAGACAGAGTCAATAGATGGGACACTGGTTTGTGTGATGGATTGGGCTACATTCATGGCCTTTTGTAGTTCCTTGCAGTCTTGGGCAGAGCAGGAGCCATACCAAGCTATGAGACAACAAGAAAGAATGCTTTCTATGGTGCATCTGTAAATGTTGGTGAGAGTCGTAGCTGACATGTCAAGTTTCCTTAGCCTTCTGAGAAAGTAGAGGCATTGATGGGCTTTGTTAATTATAGTGTCAGTATGGGGGGAACTAGGACAAATTGTTGGTGATCTGGACAACTAAAAACTTGAAGCTCTCGACCCTTTCTACTTCATCCCCACTGATGTAGACAGGGCCATGTTCTCCTTTATGCTTTCTGAAGTTGATGATAATCCCCTTCGTTTTATTGACATTAAGGGAGAGATTATTGTTGCTGCACTGGTCCACCAGATTCTCTATCTCATTCATGTACTCTGTCTCGTCATTGTTTGAGATCCGACCCATTACAGTGGTATCATCAGCAAACTTGAAAAATGAATTGGAGGGTAATTTGGCTGCACAGTCATAGATGTACAAGTATAGTAGGGGGCTGAGAATACAGTCTTGTGGGGCGCTGGTGTTGAGGATGATTGTGGAAGAGGTGTTGCTGCCTATCCTTACTGATTGTGGGTTGTGTGTAAGAAGTTCAGGATCCAGAGGGAGGTGCCGAGGCCCAGGCCACGGAGTTTGGAGATGAGTTTCGTGGGAATAGTGATGTTGAAGGCTGAGTTGTAGTCAATAAGTAGGAATCTGACATAGGTGTCCTTGTTATCTAGGTGTTCCAGGGTTCAGTGCAGGGCCAGGGAGATGGTGTCTCTTGTGGACCTGTTGTGTCAATAGGCAAACTGTAGTGGATCCAGATTGTCTGGGAAACTGAAATTGATTTGTGCCAAGGCCAACTGTTAAAAGCACTTCATAATGATGGATATAAGAGCCACCGGCTGATAGTCATTCGGGCACACTGCTTGGTTTTTCTTAAGTATCGGGATGATGGTTGTCTTCTTAAAGCAGAAAGGGACCTCAGATTGTTGTAAAGAGAAGTTGAAGATGTCTGTGAGTACTCTCACCAGCTGATCCACACAGGATCTGAGTACTCGTCCGGGTACCCCATCTGGGCCATTTGCTTTCTGTGGGTTGACCTTCGAGAAAGCTGCTCCGTCATCTACAATGGTGACCCCAGGTACAGGTTCACCCAGGGCTTCTAGGGTGGAGGGCATGCTTTTGCTGACCTCTTGCTCAAAATGGCATAGAATGCATTGAGCTTGTCAGGGAGGGGTGGGTTAGAACCAGCAATTTTACATGCCTTCATCTTGTAGCTATTATGTCTTGCAGACCTTGCCATAGTCGGCGGAGATCAGTCTGGCTGGCCTGGGACTCTAGCTTGGTCTGGTACTGTCTTTTGGCATCTTTGATTGATCTCCTGAGATTGTATCTGACTTTCTTGTCTAGGTCAGTGTTGCCTGACTTGAACACTTCAGACCTGGATTTCAGGAAGCAATGGATATCCCTGTTCATCCAAGGTTTCTGGTTGGGGAACACAAGGATTTGCTTCTTTGGCACACAGTCTTCTACACACTTAGTAATGAAGTCAGTAACTGTACTGGTGTACTCGTTCAGGCTGGTTGCAGAGTTTTTAAATACTGACCAGTCCACTGACTCCAAGCAGCCCCACAGGAGATCACCTGGTTCCTCAGACCAACATTGCATGACTTTCTTTAATGGATTCCCCCGCTTCAGTTTTTGCTTGTAAGCAGGAGCAGGTGCACAGCCTTGTGTCTGATTTGCCAAAGTGCAGGCATGTGATAGAGCGGTAGGCATATTTGCCTAGAATGTTTGGGCCTCTAGTGGAACAGCAGACATGTTGGTGGTCATGGTTTACTGTGTGCTGCACAACATTGTGCAACAGTGATACTTGGACCTACAGGAGGACTATGACAAGCTGCTCAGATTTTCTTTGGATGCCTCAGAGGGGGTGTAAGAAGAAGAAGAGGAGAAGCAGGGTGATGAGAATGGTGCACCCTCAATTGCTCACATCACTACCAGATATGCCTCTATAACTGCAAAGTTGCTTTCGTCACGAGAAAAATGCAAACAACACTCTTTGTCTCTCTTCCTCTACATGCTATTGGGGTGGAGGTAGGTGGGGGTAAGGTATGAGGTATTGAACCATAATTTCACAACCTTCAAAATGCTGCTATGACTCCTACTATTTCAAAAACTTTAATGTCCTTTTATCTTACAGCTGTCCAAAATTCCCTGACATGAATACATCACTTAATCTTCACTCATCATGTGTAATGTCACAGGAAATTAAACTGTAACATTTTAAAACCAATGTGAACTTCGACTGTCTACTCTTAGGGTTGTGGGTATCTACAATTAATATAACAGAGCAGTACAGGCCCTTCGGCCGTCAATATTGCTCTAACCTGTGAAACCAATCTAAAGCCCATCTAACCTATACTATTCCAATATCATCCATATGTTTATCCAATGACCATTTAAATGCCCTTAATGTTGGTGAATCCACTACTATTGCAGGCAGGGCATTCCACGCTCTTACTACTCTCTAAGTAAAGAACCTACCGCTGACATCTGTCCTATATCTATCACCCCTCATATTTTGCTTGGGAACTCGTTGGTCTGGATGAAGAATAGGAAGTGGCCAGGCAGAGCAGCACTAGAGGAATAAGAGTATCAAGAACATGTGCACTTACCTTTTTTTCTGTAAAGCACTATTGTGTGCATGTAGAGCAGTCCACATCTTCACTAGAAATGTGCATGGAGTTCACATCTGCTGTTCTGTGAAAATTGTGTCTAATCAGTATTTGTAAAACTATAAGTTTCTGTTTGGCACTTGCAGGCATGTTCATATTGTGATGATCATCAATTAGCCCAAACATGACATGCCAAATCAGAACTTTCAATTAGGAATTAACATAACCCCAGTTTTTACTCTTTGGCCAAAAAAAAACTTCCTTCTCTTTATTGTCCCACAAAGTCTCCCATTATGTTTCAAAAGTCCCTTTAAATCTCCAGCAGAAAGCAAACAGTAAAAGGTAATAAGCATCTAAGTAGTGCTGAGTATCCTCTGCAACAACAATCACCAAATCAGCTGGTTGCTGTTAGAAGAAGGTGTTAGTTCTAGTTCATTAATTCAAATTTTCCACCATTTGTTGAGGAGATGGAGTGTTAATGTCACTGGACAATTAATCCAGAAGTTGAGTTAATCTTCTGGGGAACATGGGTCAAATTCCATTATGGCTCTGGTGGAATTTAAATTCAATTAATAAATCTGGAATTGAAAGCAAGTCTCAGTAATGCTGATCATGAAGATATCATCTATTGTTACACCAAGTCATCTAATTCACAAATGTCCTTAGGGAAGGAAATCTGTCATTTTCACCAAGTCTGGTTCAGTGACTCCAAAGCCACAACAGTTTGGCTGACTGTTAATTGCCCTCTGAAATGGAAACATAGAACCTTGAAGCAGGAGTAGGCCATTCAGCCCTTCGAGTCTGCTCCGCCATTCATCTTGTTCATAACTGATCATCGAATTCAATATTCTGATTCCCCCTCCCCCCCATATCCCTTGATCCTTTTAGCCTCAAGAGCTATATCTAATTTCTTCTTGAAATCAGACAACATTTTGGCCTCATCTATATTCTGTGGTAGTGAATTCCACACACTCGCCACCCTCTGGGTGAAGAAATTTCTCCTCACCTCAGTTCTAAAAGGTTCACCCTTTGTCCTCAAACCGTGACTCTTAGTTCTGGACTCTGCCACCATTGGGAACATTATTTGTGAATCTATCCTGTCTAACCCTGTTAGGATTTTATAAGTTTCTATGAGATCCCCTCTCACTCGTCTAATCTCCAGTGAATATAATTCTAACTGATTTAGTCTCTCCTCATATGACAGACCTGCCATCCCAGGAATCAGCCTGGTAAACCTTGGCTGTGCTCCCTCTATAGCAAGGACATCCTTCCTCAGATAAGGACAGCAGAACAGTACACAATACTTCAGCTGAGCAAGCCACTCAGTTCAAAGGATGGGCAATAAATACTAGCCTTGCCAGCAATGCCTACATCCTCATGAAAGAATAAAGAGAAGTGTGAACTACAAATTGCCATGCGGCCTCCTCAGTGAGCATGAACAAACTATTTTAGTAGCAATCAGCTGTTTAGCAATCCACAAGAACACACAAGAATTAAAAGCAGCAGCAATGGTAATTTAATCACCCGAGCCTGCTGTGCCTTTGAATAAGATCATGCTTGGTCTGATTGTCACTTCAGCTCCACTTTGTTGTCTGCCCCCCCAACCTCACCACCACTCCCCACCCACCCCCGCCGTAATTTTTGACTCTTTTGTCAATCAAACATTTATCTAACTCAGCGTTCAATACATTCAATAGCCAGTTTCACTGCTCCACAGATTAAACACTTCATAGTAAAAGAATTCTCCTTATGTCAGGCTTAAATTGCAGAACCCTCATTTTTAAACTGTGTCCATTAGTTTGAGACTCTCCTCAAAGGGAAATTTCCTCCCAGCATCTACTCTGTCAAAGCCCCTCAGAATCTTAAATTTTTCAATCTGATCAGTCTTTTAAATTCCACTGGGTACAAGCCCAACCCTTACTCATAAGAATCAGTCAGGTAAACCTTCCCTGAACTGCTTCAAATGCAATCATATCCTTCCTTAAGTAAGGAGACAAAAACTATACACAATACTCCAGATGTGGCCTCAATGCCTGGTAAGGCTTTAACAGAATTTTCCAACTTGTTTCCCCATGCAATAAATGTCAACATTTCTTTGTCTTCCAAATCACTTGCTTCACCTGCACACCAACCTTTTATGAATCACATAGCCCCCTGTGGCAGCATGGCAGCACAGTAATTAGCACTGCTGCCTCACAATGCCAGGGACGCAGGTTCAATTCCCGGCCTGGGTCATTGTCTTTGCAGAGTCTGCACGTTCTCTGTATCTGCATGGGTTTCCTCCGGGTGCTCCGGTTTCCTCCCACAGTCCAAAAGACGTGACGGTTAGGTGCATTGCCATAATAAATTCTCCTTCAGTGTACCCGAACAGGCACCAGAGTGTGGCGACTGGGGGATTTTCACAATAACTTTATTGCACTGTTAATGTAAGCCTACTTATGACACTAATAAATAAACTTTGAACTCTATATCATAGAGTCCTGCAGTCTCTTTCTATTCAAATAATATATTGCTTTTCTAATCTTCTTGCTAGAATGGACAGATTCACATTTGCCCACATTATATTCCATCTGCCAAGTGTTTGCCACTCACTCCAATCATAAATAATATTAAGGTCAGCATGCACAAGTTTCAGCTCCTTTACGGATATCACATCTTGCGCTAAACATAGCTAAAACCCATGCTTCAGTTTAATCCACCTTAGGGACATTTGACGCCTAAAGTATCCAGGGAATGTCGCCCCAGGTGCTGATAGTAGCTGACATTGAAATCATGGTTTTTGTAGTCATATATTTTCTAAAAGTAGGTTTGAGAAGGCTTTAGCTGTTCATGCATATTTTAAATTATGGAATCAATTGCTGCCAGCTTGAAACTTACTTTGCACATCCACTACTTTTAGCATGTCTGCTGCAGTGAATGTATTCTTGCTTTTCTAGCTTGCTCAAATTATATCAGGCCAAATAAAAGTAAAGATATCTAATTTCTTCATTGACAGCAATAGTATTCTGCTGAAGAATAAGACCATGTTGTAACTTTCCATTGGGAGAAAAGTCACTAAGGTCATGAGCCAAAAGGTGTGACAGAAACTGAAGAACAAGTCAACTCCAGCAGCATTACATTCTGCATATGGCTGCATTGCCAGAAAGTTTATGGATTTTTCCAGGAGAGGCAAGGCAGATTACAGACAAGTTACAGCATGGTGGGACAGTGATTGGCACTGCTGCCTCACAGTGCCAGGGACCCAGGTTCGAATCCCAGCTTGGATCATTGTCTGTGTGGAGTCTGCACATTCTCCCCATGTCTGCATGGGTTTCCTCCCACAGTATGAAAGACGTGCTGCTTAGGTGCAGTGGCCATGCTAAATTCTCCCTCAGTGTACCCAAACAGGCGTCGGAGTGTGATGACTAGGGGATTTTCATAGTAACTTCATTGTAGTATTAATGTAAGCCTACTTGTGACACTAATAAATAATAAATAAACTTTAAATAAAATAAAGAACAGGTAATAGTTTTGTGCATACTGTACATCACCATCTCTATTAGCATTGGGCTGAAGTCTACCGTCATTTTTTTGCACTTATACAATGTACTGCAGCTGTTTTCCCATATTCTACCTGACACAAATTTGAGGTCATACAAAACTCTGTTGCCAATACCTAACTTCATGGCAAGTCCCATCTTCCTATTGCCTTTGTGCTAGCTCACCCACGTTGCCTCCTGGTCAAGCAATATCTTGATTTTGATGTCACTATGCTGGAAGAATATTACTTAGACACCATGACAAAGTTTTGTGAAAGTTATGAGGAGTTCTTTATTAACAATACTGATCTACATACAATAGGTATGGAGGAGATTCCATACATCTTAGTCCTCATCTTTAAATTGGCCCTAGCTCTAGATCATGTGACTTTTTAATCATCATGTGGGTGATACTGTACTCAATCTCATGTTAACTCTTTCGGTCTTCACGGAGGAGGACGTGAATAATTTGCCGGATGTTAGAGATGGAAAGGTGGTAGGACTGGAGGGTCTCGATGACATTACTGTTACTGGAGAGGTGGTGCTTGACAGACTGGAGGGGCTGATTGTGGACAAGTCCCCAGGACCGGATGGAATGCATCCGAGGGTCCTGAAAGAAATGGCAGAGGTGATAGTGGATGCCTTGGTGGTTATTTTCCAGACGTCGCTGGATTCCGGGGAAGTGCCGGAAGATTGGAAAACGGCTAATGTTACGCCGTTGTTTAAGAAGGGTGCCAGGCAAAAGGCGGGGAATTATAGGCCGGTTAATTTAACGTCTGTTGTAGGTAAAATGTTAGAATCCGTCATCAAGGAGGAAATAGCGAGGCATCTTGAGGGGAACTGCTTGATAGAGCAGACGCAGCACGGTTTCGTTAAAGGGAAGTTGTGTCTGACAAATTTACTGGAATTCTATGAGGATGTGTCTAGGGCGGTGGATAGAGGAGAGCCGGTGGATGTGGTCTTTCTTGATTTTCAGAAGGCGTTTGACAAGGTACCTCACAAGAGGTTATTGCAGAAGGTCAGGGGACATGGAGTTGGGGGTAGGGTGTTAGCGTGGATAGAGGATTGGTTGTCAAATAGGAGGCAGAGAGTGGGGGTCAATGGGTGCTATTCAGATTGGCGGATGGTGACTAGTGGAGTGCCCCAGGGGTCGGTGCTGGGGCCTCAGCTATTTACCATTTATATAGATGATCTGGAGGAGGGAACTGAGTGTATGGTGTCGAAATTTGCTGATGACACCAAAATTGGTGGAAAGGCAAATTGTGCGGGGGTGGGGAGAGTCTACAGAAGGATCTAGATAGGCTGGGCGAATGGGCCAGGAAATGGCAAATGGAATTTAATGTTGGCAAGTGCGAGGTGGTCCACTTTGGTAGGAATAATGGTAGGAAGGATTATTACTTACGTGGAGAAAAACTGCAGCAGGCAATGGTGCAGAGGGACCTCGGGGTCCTCGTGCATGAGTCGCAAAAACCCAGCTTGCAGGTGCAGCAGGTGGTCAGGAAGGCGAATGGGATGCTGGCCTTCATCGCGAGGGGGATTGAATATAAAAGTAGGGAGGTCTTGCTGCGGCTGTATAGGGCATTGGTGAGGCCGCAGCTGGAGTACTGTGTGCAGTTTTGGGCGCCGTACTTACGAAAGGATATTTTGGCCTTGGAGGAAGTGCAGAGGAGGTTTACTAGGCTGATGCCGGAGTTGAGGGGGTTGAGCTATGAGGAGAGGCTGAATAAACTAGGCTTGTACTCGTTAGAATTTAGAAGAATGAGGGGGGATCTCATTGAGACGTATAAGGTGATGAATGGGATGGACAGGATAGAGGTGGAGAGACTCTTCCCGCTCAGAAAGGATAGTAGGACTAGGGGGCACAGCCTCAAGATAAAGGGGGGGGCGGTTTAGAACGGAGTTGAGGAGGAACTTCTTCACTCAAAGGGTGGTGAATCTCTGGAATTCTCTGCCCGTTGAAGTGGTGGAGGCTGCCTCGCTAAATATTTTTAAGACGCGGGTTGATGGGTTTTTGATGAGAGAGGGGATTAAGGGTTATGGGGAGAGGGCGGGAAAGTGGAACTGAGCCACGACAGATCAGCCATGATCTTATTGAATGGCGGGGCAGGCTCGAAGGGCTAGTTGGCCTACTCCTGCTCCTATTTCTTATGTTCTTATGTTACGTACCTGATCCTTCAAGTGTACCTCCCCCAAGTCTTTATACCTGGACAGAGACTGGTATGAACAATACTACCAGATTGCTTCAAGTCTTACATTACCATAAATCTTTTGTATGAACTTTACTGTTACAACATAAACTATTCTAACCTTATATTGTAAACATTAACAACATTAATATTAATGGCATGTATTGATAATGTTCTTACTTCTTCTTCAAATCCTTGACATCAGAGATTCAGGCAGCTTGGAGATCTTAAGAACATAAGAAATAGGAGCAGAAGTAGGCCATCTACCCCTTCGAGCCTGCCCCGCCATTCGATAAGATCACGGCTGATCTGTCGTGGCTCAGTTCCACATTTCTGCCCTCTCCCCATAACCCTTAATCCCCTCTGTTATCAAAAACCCATCAACCCGCGTCTTAAAAATATTTAGCGAGGTAGCCTCCACCACTTCAACGGACAGAGAATTCCAGAGATTCACCACCCTTTGAGTGAAGAAGTTCCTCCGCAACTCCGTTCTAAACCGCCCCCCCTTTATCTTGAGGCTGTGCCCCCTAGTCCTACTATCCTTTCTGAGCGGGAAGAGTCTCTCCACCTCTATCCTATCCATCCCATTCATCATCTTATACGTCTCAATGAGATCCCCCCTCATTCTTCTAAATTCTAACGAGTACAAGCCTAGTTTATTCAGCCTCTCCTCATAGCTCTACCCCCTCAACTCCGGCATCAGCCTAGTAAACCTCCTCTGCACTCCCTCCAAGGCCAAAATATCCTTGCGTAAGTACGGCGCCCAAAACTGCACACAGTACTCCAGCTGCGGCCTCACCAATGCCCTATACAGCCGCAGCAAGACCTCCCTACTTTTATATTCAATCCCCCTCGCTATGAAGGCCAGGTCATTTGGTTGTTAGAGTGTTGGGCTCTACCATTTGGGCATCTTCATCAATAGCTTTGCATCGTGCAGTGGGTAAGCTCATTTAGGGAGGGGGCAGAGATTCTCATGTTGTGCCTGGCTGTGCTCCCTGGCATACCAATTTGGTAGGAGCAGGATTGGTCTTCATTTAGATGAAGGACTGTCTCTTGACTCCTGAGGTCTGGAATCCAAACTTTGTCCATCTGGAGGGGCTGTGGCAACTGGCTAGTGCACTGTCATCTGCTTCTGTTTGTAGGCCTGGCCTGTTACTTCTCCTGAACAGCCTTTGGAGACCAAACCTGTCTGGATATCATTTCAGTAAAAAGTCTGACAACACCAGGTTTCAGTCCAACCGATTTATTTGATAGTAAACTCACAAGCTTTTGGGTTAGCCCCTTCGTCAGGTGAATGGAGAGTTCTGGCCTCAGGCAGAGCATATAAAGCACAGACAGTTTACAGATTACTGATTAGAATGCGAATCCTTACACCTAACCTGCTGTTCAAGTCTTAAAGTGGCCGACAATGTGAGTGGAAGGAGCACTGATCACAGGTTAAAGAGATGTGTATTGTCTCCAGACAGTACAGTAAGTGAGGTTTTGCAAACCCAGGCAAGTCACGGGGGTTACAGATAGTGCGACATGAACCCAAGATCCCTGTTGAGACCGTCCTCATGTGTGCGGAACTTGGCTATCAGTCTCTGTTCAGTGACTCTGCGCTGTCGTGTGTCGTGAAGGCCGCCTTGGAGAATGCTTACCCGAAGGTCAGAGGCTGAATGCCCATGACCACTGAAGTGTTCGCCAACAGGAAGGGAACAGTCTTGCCTGGTGATTGTCGAGCGATGTTCATTTATCCGTTGTCGTAGCGTCTGCACGGTCTCCCCAATGTACCATGCTTCGGGACATCCTTTCTTGCAATGTATCAGGTAGACAATGTTGGCCGAGTTGCAAGAATATTTACCGTGTACCTGGTGGATGGTATTCTCACGTGTGATGATGGTATCCATGTCGATGATCTGGCACGTCTTGCAGAGGTTGCTGTGGCAGGGTTGTGTGGTATTGTGGTCACTGTTCTCCTGAAGGCTGGGTAGTTTGCTGCGAACAATGGTCTGTTTGAGGTTGCGTGGTTGTCTGAAGGCAAGAAGTGAGGGTGTGGGGATGGCCCTGGCGAGATGTTCGTCTTCATCAATGATATGTTGAAGACTCCGGAGAAGATGTCGTAGCTTCTCCGCTCCGGGGAAGTACTGGACGACGAAGGGTACTCTGTCCACTGTGTCCTGTGTTTGTCTTCTGAGGAGATCGGTGCGGTTTTTCGCTGTGGCGCATCGGAACTGTCGATCTATGAGTCGAGCGCCATATCCTGTTCTTATGAGGGCATCTTTCAGCGTCTGGAGGTGTCTGTCACAATCCTCCTCATCTGAGCAAATCCTGTGTATACGGAGGGCATGTCCATAGGGGATGGCTTCTTTCACATGTTTAGGGTGGAAGCTGGAGAAGTGGAGCATTGAGAGATTGTCTGTGGGCTTGCGGTACAGTGAGGTGCTGAGGTGATCATCCTTGATGGAGATGCGTGTGTCCAAGAATGCAACTGATTCTGGGGAATAGTCCATGGTGAGTCCGATGGTGGGGTGGAATTTGTTGATATCATCATATAGTTGTTTCAGTGATTGTTCACCATGAGGCCAAAGGAAGAAGATGTCATCGATGTATCTAGTGTATAGCATCGTTTGAAGATTCTGTGCAGTGAAGAAGTCTTGTTCAAACCTGTGCATGAAGATGTTGGCATACTGAGGTGCAAATTTGGTCCCTATGGCTGTTCCATGTGTCTGGATGAAAAACTGGTTGTTGAAGGTGAAGACATTGTGAAGGTGAAGGTGAAGACATTGAAGACAGCCAAGTTCCGCACACATGAGGACGGTCTCAACAGGGATCTTGGGTTCATGTCGCACTATCTGTAACCCCCGTGACTTGCCTGGGTTTGCAAAACCTCACTTACTGTACTGTCTGGAGACAATACACATCTCTTTAACCTGTGATCAGTGCTCCTTCCACTCACATTGTTAGCCACTTTAAGACTTGAACAGCAGGTTAGATGTAAAGATTCGCATTCTAATCAGTAACCTGTAAACTGTCTGTGCTTTATATGCTCTGTCTGAGGCCAGAACTCTCCATTCACCTGACGAAGGGGCTAACCCGAAAGCTTGTGAGTTTACTATCAAATAAATTGGTTGGACTGAAACCTTGTGTTGTCAGACTTTTTATTGTGTTTTCCCCAGTCCAATGCCGGCACATCCACATCATGGATGTCATTTGGCAGAATTAGAAGTTGAGTGCAGTTTCCTGTCCATCAGTAGGTCCAATGGGGAAAGGTCACACTGTAAGTGGGTGGACCCGAATTAAGAACAACAGTGGGAAATCTTTATTCTTCTCTGAGAGGGCTTTAACTGTGTGAAGTCGATGACCTCACCCATGGTCCATGGTCAAAAGCACACTACCAAGTTACCACCAACACATCTCCTGCTCCACCAGAGGCCCAAACATCCTGGCTACACAAATATCAAACATACCGACCGCTCTACTGCCTGCCCACACTTTGGCAAATCAAACCACAAGGCTGTGCTAGTGCTCCCAGCTTACAAGCAAAAACTGAAGCAGGAGAATCCATCAAAGAAAATTGTGCGATGTTGGTCTGTGGAAGCGGATGATCTCCAATGGGGCTGCTTGGAGTCAGTGGACTGGTCAGTATTTCAAAACTCTGCAACCAGCCTGAACGAGTACATCACTACAGTAACTGACTTCATTACTAAGTGTGTAGAAGACTGTGTGCCAAAGAAGCAAATCAGTGTGTTCCCCAACCGGAGACCTTGGATGAACAGGGATATCCACTGCTTCCTGAAGTCCAGGTCTGAGGAATTCAAGACAGGCAACACTGACCTATACAAGGAAGTCAGATACAATCTAAGGAGATCCATTATAGATGCCAAAAGATAGTACCAGACCAAGCTAGAGTCCCAGGCTAGCCACACCAACACCCGTCGGCAAGGTTTGCAAGACACACAGGCTACAAAATGAAGGCATGCAAAATCGCCAGCTTCACGCACCCCTCTCTGATGAGCTCAATGCATTCTATGCCCATTTTGAGCAAGAGATCAGTGACAGCATCCCCTCCACCCTGGAAACCAGGGATAAACCTGCACCTGGGGTCACCATTGCAGATGTCAGAGCAGCTTTCTTGAAGGGCAACCCACGAAAAGCAACTGACCCGGATGGGGTACCCGGATGTGCAATCAGGTCCAGTGTGGATTAGTTGGCAGAGGTATTCGCAGACATCGTCAACCTCTCGTTACAACAATCTGAGATCCCTATTTGCTTCAAGAAGGCAACCATTATTCCAGTACCTAAGAAAAATCAAGCAGTGTGCCTTACTGACTATCAACTGATGGCTCTGACTTCCATCCTGACGAAGTGCTTCGAAAGGTTAGTCATGGCACAAATCAATTCCAGACTCTCTGACAACCTGGATCCACTACAGTTTGCCTACCATTGCAACAGGTCCACAGCAGACATCATTTCCCTGGCCCTGCCCTCAACCCTGGAACACCTAGATAACAAGGATACCTATGTCAGACTCCAATTTATTAATTACTCCTATTTATTAACTACTCAGCCTTCAATACCATCATTCCCACGAAACTCATCTTCACACTCTGTGGCCTGGACCTCAGCACCTCCCTCTGCGACTGGATCCTGAACTTCCTAACTCATGAGCCACAATCAGTAAGGATAGGCAACAACAGCTCCCCCACAATCATCCTCAACATCGGTGCCCCACAAGGCTGTGTACTCAGCCCCCTACTATACTCCTTATACACCTATGACCGTGCAGCCAAATTCCCCTCCAATTCGATTTTTAAGTTGGCTGACAACATCACCGTAGTGGGTCAAATCTCAATCAATGACGAGACAGAGTACAGGAATGAGATAGAGAATCTGGTGAACTGGTATGGCAACAATAATCTCTCCCTCAATGTCGACAAAAAGAAGGAAATTGTCATCAACTTCAGGAAGCATAAAGGAGAACATGCCCCTGTGTACATCAATGGGGATGAAGTAGAAAGGATTGAGAGCTTCAAGTTTTTAAGTGTCCAGATCACCAACAACCTGTCCTGGTCCTCCCATGCCAACACTATAGTTAAGAAAGCTCACAAATACCTCTACTTTCTCAGAAGGCTAAGGAAATTTGGCATGTCAGCTATGACTCTCACCAACATTTACAGATGCATTATAGAAAGGATTCTTTCTGGTTGTATCACAGCTTGGTATGGCTCCAGCCCTGTCCAAGACCCCAAGGAACTGCAAAAGGTTGTGAATGTAGACCAATCCATTGCGTAAACCAGCCTCCCATCCATTGGCTTTGTCTACACTTCCCGTTGCCTCAGCAAAGCACCAGCATAATTAAGGACCCCACGCACTTCAGATATTCTCTCTTCCACCTTATTCCTTTGGGAAAAAGATACAAAAGTCTGAGGTCACGTAACAACCAGCTCAAGAACAGCTTCTTCCCTGCTGCTGTCAGACTTTTGAATGGACTTGTCTTGCATTAAGTTGATCTTTCTTTACACCCTAGCTATGACTGTAACATTTTGCACTCTCTCATTTCCTTCTCCATGAACGGTATGTTTTATCTGCATAGCGTGCAAGGAACAATACTTTTCACACTAAACGTGATAATAATAAGTCAAGGCAAATCAAATCAAAATCTTCTTCACCATTGGACTTCAGGTACCTTGGAAATCTGAAACGGTGGCAGAAAGCAGCTGCAGCTATGAAGTGTGTAAAGCACTCATTCGTAAACTCAAACTCATTCGTATTATCTAAAATAAGATAATTTGGAATGGAATGACTTACAAACATCTCTTTGTGGAACTTAATGACTGTATCTGGAAGTCACATGGAGCGTCTGTCCACCCATCTGGAATGTTAGTTCATGATAATTAGGAAGATGTGCTGTTATAAATGTATAGGTCCACTGCCATTCTTTTTCATGGCCTGTTGGAGGGACTATGTGGAAACGAATGGCTCTCTCTGGTCCTGATGATGTATTGTGTAAGTGACGCAATTAGTAATGGTCTCTTCTATTTTTTCTGTATTGCTTGGAAAATGCCCAGCCACCAGACTGCAGATTGGACCCATGCTCTACATTTAATGATCTCTAGATGACCTTGGTGTATCTTCTTGCAAGACGGCATCCTGCAGAGGGATTGGAATGAATAATAGATTCATAGAGGTTTGCAGCATCGAAACAGACTCTTCAGCCCAACTTGTCCATGCTGCCCTTTTTTTTAAATCCCTAAGCTAATCCCAATTGCCCGCATTTGGCTCATATCCCTCTTTACCCATTTTATTCATGTAACTGTCTAAATGCTTTTCAAGAGACAACATTGTACCCGCCTCTACTAACATCTCTGGCAGCTTGTTCCAGATACTCACCATCTCTGTGTGAAAAAATTGCCCCTCTGGACACTTTTGTGTCTCTCCCCTCTCACCTTAAACCTATGCCCTCTAGTTTTAGACTCCCCTACCTTTGGGAAAAAATATTGACTATCTAGCTGATCTGTGCCCCTCATTATTTTATAGATCTTTATAAGATCATCCCTCAGCCTTCTATGCTCCAGAGAAAATAGTCCCAGTCTATCCAGCCTTTCCTTATAACTCAAACCATCAAGTCCTAATAGTAGCATCCTAGTAAATCTTTTCTGCACTCTTTCTAGTTTAATAATATCCTTTCTATAATAGGGTGACCAGAACTGTACATAGTATTCCAAGTGTGGCCTTTCCAATGTCTTGTACAACTTCAACAAAACGTCCCAACTCCTATATTCAATATTTTGACCGATGAAATCAAGCATGTTGAATGCCTTCTTCACCACTCTGCTCACTTGTGACTCCATTTTCAAAGAGCTATGAATATATATCCCTCAATCTCTTTGTTCTGTAACTCTCCCCAACATCCTACCATTAACTAAGTCCTGCTCTGGTTCAATCTACCAAAATGCATCACCTCGCATTTATCTAAATTAAACTCTATCTGCCTTTCTGGCCCACTGGCCCAATTGATCAAGACCCCTTTGCAATCAGAGATAACTTTCTTCACTGTCCACTATGCTATCAATCTTGGTGTCATCTGCAAACTTGCTGACCATGCTTCCGATATTCTCATCCAACTCCAAATTAATATAAATGACAAATAACAGTGGACCCAGCATTGATCCTTGAGACACATCGCTGGTCACAGCCCTCCAGATTGAAAAACAACCCTCTACAACCACCCTCTGACTTCTGTCAAGAAGCCAATTTTGTATCCATTTAAGTACCTCACTCTGGATCCCGTGAGATTTAACCTTATGCAACAATCTACTGTGCGGTACCTTGTCAAAGGCCTTGCTAAAGTCCATGTAGACAGTATCAACTGCAATGCCTCATCTATCTTCTTAGTTACGCCTTCAAAAAACTCAATCAAATTTGTGAGACATGATTTTCCACTCACAAAGCCATGCTGGCTGTCCCTAATCAGTCCTTGCCTCTCTAAATGCCTGTAGACCTGTCTCTGAAAATATTTTCCAACAACTTACCCACCACAGATATGAAGCTCACTGGCCTGTAGTTCTCAGGCTTTTCCCTGCAGCCCTTTTTAAACAAAGGCACAACATTTGCCAGTCTCCAATTTTCAGGCACCTCACTCGTGATTATCAATGATTCAAACATCTCGGCTAAGGACCCCGCAATTTCCTTCCTCGCCTCCTTGGGATACACTTCATCAGGTCCCGGGGATTTATCTACCTTGATGCGCTTTAAGACTTCCAGCATCGCTTTACCTGTAATATGTACACTCCTCAAGACATCACTGTTTATTTCCTGAAGTTCCCTAGCATCCATGCTTTTCTCAATAGTAAATATTAATGAGAAATATTCATTTAGGATCTCGCCCATCCCTTGTGGATCTGCACATTGATGACCTTGTTGAACCATAAGAGGCCCTACTCTCTCCCTTGTTACTCTTTTGTGCTTTATGTATTTGTAGAAGCTCTTTGGATTCTCCTCTGCCTTATCTGCCAAAACAATCTCGTTCCCCTTTTTGCCCTCCTGATTTCTCTTTTAACTCTACTCCTACACCCGCTATACTCTTCAAGGGATTCACTTGATCCCAGCTGCGTATGCATGTCATGCTCCTCTTTCATCTCTTTGACCAGGACCTCAATATCCCAAGTCATCCAGGGTCCCTTACTTCTGCCAGCCTTGCCTTTCACTCTAAGAGGAACATGCTTACCCTGAACCCTGGTGAACACACTTTTGAAAGCCTGCCACTTATCAGATGTCTCTTTGCCTTCCCAGAGATTTCCCCAATTAACTTTTGAAAGTTCCTGCCTGATACTATCAAAATTGGCCTTGCCCCAATTTAGAATTTTAACTTTTGGGCCCAACCTATCGTTCTCCAAAGCTATCTTAAAACAAATAGAATTATGGTCACTGGTCCCAAAGTGATCCCTCACGAACACTTCTATCATCTGCCCTTCCTTATTTCCCAAGAGGAAGTCAAGTTTCGTCCCCTCTCTAGTCAGGCCATCTACATATTGAATGCGAAATTCCTCCTGAATACTCTCAACAAATTTCTCTCCATCCAATCCTCTAAAACTATGGCTGTCCCAGTCAATGTTGGGAAAATTTCCAACTAATACCACCCTATTGTTCTTGGGGCTATCTGTAATCTCCTTACATATTTGCTCCTCAATTTCCCACCCACTATTTGGGGGCCTATGGTACAACACTATCAATATGATTTCCCCCTTCTTATTTCTCAGTTCCAACCATGTAGATTCAGTGGCTGAACCCTCGGACATATCCCCTCTCAGTACGGTCATGATGTTTTCTGTCCTCTCTTACCTCCTGTTTTATCTTTCCTACAGTATCTGTACCTGGAACATTGAGCTGCCAGTCCTCTCCCTCCCTTAGTCATGTTTCAGTAATTGCTATAATATCCCAGTCCCACGCACCCATCCATGCCTTGAGTTCATCTGCCTTGCCCATCAGGCCTCTTGCATTGAAATAAATGCAGTTTAATTTGGATTTCCCTTGCTCTCTGTCTTGCTTTTGCCTGATCTGTCTTGTACTAAAGTTACTGGCACTGCCTTTTCTACTAGCAGTTTGTCATATACTAGGAAGTAATCTATAACTGTGAAGATACTCTGTTGCTTAAACCACAAGGTAGCACTAGGCCGCTGACAGGGTCATCCCAGTTGGTAGTAGGAGTGGGTACACTTTTTGTCGCAGAGCTGGTCTTGGCAGAGTTGTTGAAGCCAGTTTGTGGATGCCAGTTGAAAGCTAGTATCAGTCTGTGAGTAGGTCTCCACTTCAATGACAAGGGCAGTGTCAGTCAGAATTTCTGTGGTTGTCCTTTTCACCTGATTCTTACAGATTTTAAAATTCTCACCATGTTTGCAAATCCCTCCATGGCCTTGGCCCTTCTTAACTCTGTAATCTCCTCCAACTCCACAACTCTCTGACATATATCTGCTCTTCTAATTCTGGGCTCTTATGCATTCCCTAGTATATTTACTCCACTCTACCATTGGTGGCTATGCCTTCAGTATTCTGGGTCTCAAGCTTTGGAATCCCCTCCTTATAACTCTCTGTCTCTCTACCTCACCTTCCTAAAACCTACCACTTAGACCAAGCCATCTGACTCAATGGGGCAAATTTTCCTATTCCAACCACCACAGGAACCGTAGTGGGCGAGGGGCGGACCATGGAAAAGTCCGTTGACCTCTGGTGGGATTTTCCGGTTTTGAGGCGGGCGTAGCTGGAAAATCCTGCCCTATATCTCATTACATGGCTGAATGTCATACTTTGTTTTGTAATGCTCCTGTGAGGGGCTTTGAGATGTTTCATTACATTAAAGGTGTTATTTAAATCGTTGTTGTTGCACACTACTTCCCTTAGCATGACATCTGCTCTCAAGCTAGAAAGGTGCCTCACTGGGATAACCCACTTCCCTGCTTCTAGGTCTCCTTCTGGGGTTTGTTAATTGGCATTGTAATTGTAATTAGCTTCATCTCTTTATATCCTTACAGAAGAAACCACTAGTTTTAATGCATAATCCTCTGAGATGGGTTAGCCTCCATTTGAGATGTCAAGCCCCTTAAGGAGCTGGTCATTGAGACTAACAGCTGTTGCAGCCAAGAACAAATAAGAGTTAGAAACACAGATGGTTGGGTCCCAAAAGAGGATTTATAATCCAAGGCTTCTTCCTGAAATAACCTGAAATAATGATACGTATATAGTTCTATGAGTTATAACAAAGATTCAAACAAAAAGAAAATTTAAAACAATGGTGAAGGATCGGAGAGCAATTCTTGGAGATGTTGGGGTATTGAAGTATTTCTCACCATTGTGAGGGATCAGAGATAACGGGAAGGATTTTGCTGCCACACTCACCCCAAGGCTGAAAATCCCACCTGAGATCAATGGATCTTTGCATGGTCCGTGTCCTGCCCACTACAATTCCTGTGGCAGGTGGGATGGGAAAATTCCGTCCAGTAATCCTCAAGGTGATGGAGGATTAGAGAGTAATTCTCAGGGTGGTGGGGTATTAGAGAGTAATTCTCAGGGTGGTGGGGTATTAGAGAGTAATTCTCA
This sequence comes from Carcharhinus amblyrhynchos, assembly GCF_965287045.1. NCBI lineage: Eukaryota > Metazoa > Chordata > Chondrichthyes > Carcharhiniformes > Carcharhinidae > Carcharhinus > Carcharhinus amblyrhynchos. Next base: position 85,238,359 of record NC_137331.1, on the reverse strand, counting down.
GGGTGGTGAGGGTCAGAGTAATTCTCAGGGTGGTGGGGGATTAGAAAGTAATTCTCAGGGTGGTGGGGGTCAGAGTAATTCTCAGAGTGGTGGGGATTAGAGAGTAATTCTCAGGATGATGGGGGATCAGGGACAATAATACTTCAGGTGGGATTCAGTGAGTGAATCAGAAAGAGTAACTCCCAGGATGATAGGAGAACAGTCAGAGTAATTCTAGTGGTTGGAGGTTAGGCTGGATCAGACAGAGTAATTTAAGGTTGGAGAGCAGTGGGGGATTTGGAGAACACACTGCTAGAAATAAACAGGAACCATTCACTGGAACACTTGAGAAATTTCCCAGTATCCAATCCAGCTCATCCCTGTCAGTGAGTAGGGAATAAACAGATGAACCTTGCGAAATGGCTGGTAGTGATCCGAACTGGAGTTCCATTTTTTGGTATATAAGATCAACATGGACCAGTATCAGTTACTGTTTTTCCCTTCCCTGACACCCGAGGGGCTCCACGATGTCAAATTGTAATTGAGCAAGGACATGGTTCAACCACAAAAACTACAGTGGGACAAACTATTACAAAACAAATGGGTGGCATGGTGGCACAGTGGTTAGCACTGCTGCCTCACAATGCCAGGGTCCTTGGTTCAACTCCGGCCTTGGGTGACTGCCCATGTGGAGTTTGCACGTTCTCTCCATGGGTTTCCTCCAGGTGCTGTGGTTTCCTCCCACACTCCAAAGATGTGTGGGTTAGGTAGATTGGCCCCTTGGTGACAGTGGGATTAGTAGGATGAGTATAAGAACATAAGAAATATGAGCAGGAGTAGGCCATCTAGCCCTTCGAGCCTGCCCCACCATTCAGTAAGATCATGGCTGATCTGTCGTGGCTCAGCTCCACTTTCCCGCCCTCTCCCCATAACCCTTAATCCCCTTGCCTATCAAAAACCTATCCGCCCGCGTCTTAAATATATTTAGCGAGGCAGCCTCCACCATTTCAACGGGCAGAGAATTCCAGAAATTCACCACCCTTTGAGTGAAGAAGTTCCTCCTCAACTCCGTCCTAAACTGCACCCCCCTTATCTTGAGGCTGTGCCCTCTAGTCCTACTGTCCTTTCTGAGCGGGAAGAGCCTCTCCACCTCTATCCTATCCATTCCATTCATCATCTTATATGTCTCAATGAGATCTCCCCTCATTCTTCTAAATTCTAACGAGTACAAGCCTAGTTTATTCAGCCTCTCCTCATAGTTCAACCCCCTCAACTCCGGTATTAGCCTAGTAAACCTCCTCTGCACTCCCTCCAAGGCCAAAATATCCTTGCGTAAGTGCGGCGACCAAAACTGCACACAGTACTCCAGCTGCGGCCTCACCAGTGCCCTGTACAGTTGCAGCAAGACCTCCCTACTTTTATATTCAATCCCTCTCACTATGAAGGCCAGCATCCCATTCGCCTTCCTGACCACCTGCTGCACCTGCAGGCTGGGTTTTTGCGACTCATGCACAAGGACCCCCGAGGTCCCTCTGCACCGTTGCATGCTGCAGTTTTTCGCCACGTAAGTAATAGTCCTTCCTACCATTATTCCTACTAAAGTGGACAACTTCACACTTGCCAACATTAAATTCCATTTGCCAGTTCCTGGCCCATTCGCCCAGCCTATCTAGATCCTTCTGCAGACTTTCCACACCCTCCGCACAATTTGCTGTTCCACCAATCTTGGTGTCATCAGCAAATTTTGACACCATACACTCGGTTCCCTCCTCCAGATCATCTATATAAATGGTAAATAGCTGAGGCCCCAGCACCGATCCCTGGGGCACTCCACTAGTCACCAACCGCCAATCCGAATAGCACCCATTGACCCTCACTCTCTGCCTCCTATTTGACAGCCAATCCCCTATCCATGCTAACACCCTACCCCCAACTCCATGCCCCCTAACCTTCTGTAATAACCTCTTGTGCGGCACCTTATCAAACACCTTCTGAAAATCAAGAAACACCACATCTACCAGCTCTCCTCTATTCACCGTCGTAGACACATCCTCATAGAACTCCAATAAATTCGTCAGACACGACTTCCCCTTAACAAAACCGTGCTGCGTCTGCTCTATCAAACAATTCTTCTCAAGATGCCTCGCTATTTTCTCCTTGAGGGTATGTGGGGTTACAGGGATAGAACTTGCATGGGATTGCATGGGACTTGTCAGTGCAGGCTTGATGGGACAAATGGCCTCCTTCTGCACTGTAGGGATTTTATGATTCTCTGAAATGTAATAACTTATGGAAACTGTGGGAAAGTGCAGTGATCAAACCAATCCCCCCCCCCCCCCCCCCCACCAACAATGTGTCCAAACTGAGTGGACAATTTTAGAGGAAACTGGCATTGAAACACACTGGAGGTTGGCTGTTCCATTGCCTACTGGTGACATTCCTATTTACATTTTTGGATTTGTATCTGTAGTTTCAGTTTTTCATACTCTTTTTAAATCGGTAATCTATTTGATGCTGCTACAAATTATTCAAAATTTCAAATGGAACTCTTAACCATGTATAACAGCAACATATTTTCAATACTGGAAATCTGAAACAGAAAGAGAGATATTCAACAGGTCAGGTGGCACCTTTGGAGAGAATGGAGAGAGAAACAGAGTTAAGGTCATTGACCTTGCATGAGACAAAAACAGTTTCTCTCATGCAAGGTCAATGACCTGAAACCTTAACTCTGCTTCCCAGAGAATCTGCCAGATCTGCTGAGTGTTTCCAGCATTTTCTACTTCTTACCACTCACCATTTATTTTTGGCATGGTTGGTTAATTGGACGCTGTAGTCCTTGCAGGCCCTGAGAACCGGATCTTTAGAAAAAAACCCAGTCACTGTGCTCCCACTGCGGCAATTTATTATTATAGGCTTGTGACAATTCCAAACAAACTACAGACCGTTAAAATAAGCTTCTACATACTGATTTTTTGGCAATGATTTGGAAGTTACAATGCAAAACGTGTGTATAAAAATTATGAATGTGTGATATGGGGAAGGTTTGTTTGTTTGATGATTGTTTAATTGAACAGACTTGGAATCATAGCCCCTGCAATGGGACAGAGAATGTGGTTGATGTGCAGAGAATGTGGTTGATGTGGAGTGGCTGATTTGATCTGATTTGATTTATTATTTATTAGCATACAATGAAAAGTTTTGTTTCTTGTGCGCCATACTGACAAAGCATACTGTTCATAGGGAAGGAAAAGAGAGAATGCAGAATGTAGTGTTACAGTCATAGCTAGAGTGTAGAGAAAGATCAACTTAATGTGAGGTAGTTCCATTCAAAAGTCTGATGGCAGCAGGGAAGAAGCTGTTTTTGATTCGGTCAGTACGTTTCCTCAGACTTTTGTATCTTTTTGCCAACGAAGAAGGTGGAAGAGAGTATGCCTGGGGTGCATGGGATCCTTAATTGTTCTGGCTGCTTTTCTGAGGCAGCAGGATGTGTAAACAGAGTCAATGGATGCTTCCGGCTGTAGGGGATGCTGACCAGCCCACACTAGGGAATCACAGGGATGAGCCCACTCTAGGGAGGACCAGGAAATCACAGCCCCTGCACTGGGAGAGGGAAAGATTGTGGTTGATGTGTTCATAAGTGCATAAATTCATAAGATGTAGGAGAGAATTAGACCATTTGACCCATCGAGTCTGTACCATTCAATCATGGCTGATATGCTCCTCATCCCCATTTTCCTGCCTTCTCCCCATAATTCTTCAACCCATTACAAATTAAAAATCTGTCTAACTCCTTCTTAGATTTACTCGCTATCTGGGCATCCACTGCGCTTTGGGGTAGCGAATTCCACAGATTCACAACCCTTTGGGAGAAGTAGTTTCCCCTCAACTCTGACTGTGCTGGTGTTTCTTTTGGGGTTGCTGAGCAGCCCACTCTAGTGTCCCAGGGCATCACAGCCCCTGTACCGAGAGAGAGAGAGAGAGAGAGAGAGTGTGGTTGATGTGGAACAGTTGATGTTTCTTTCGGATTGTAAGGGTTACTGAGCAGCCCACTCTAATGTCCCAGGGAATCACAGCCCCTGCACAGGGGGAGAAAGAGTAAATGTGGTTGATGTGGTGTAGTTGGATTCTGAGTTGCGACATATCGGGGAGGGGAAGAGATACAGGTGTTCCAGAAGGCATCACACCCTTTAGATTAAATACCTTGAATTCGGCCAGTGGACAGGGACAGGAGGCTATGGCTGCAAGAGAGACAGATAGAGGATCCAAGAGGTAGGGTTGCAAGTGCCTCAGTCCCTGAACTTGTCCAACAGGTTCGAGATTCTTGCTCCCTCCTCATCTCTGTCCTGTTAGAGCAATCTCTAATTTTAAAACAGTACCCCCCCCCCCCCCCCCCCCCCCGTTTTGGACTCACCCACAAGAGGAAACATTCTTTCAGTGTCCTCTTTATGTATGTATTAATTTCCTCAGAATTACAGGCAGATGTACAAGGGGGCGGGGTTGCATTGTTAGTAAGGAATGAAGTTAAATCGATAGTAAGAAGTGATATAGGATCAGAAGGCATAGAATCACTGTGGGTACAGTTGAGGAATCGCAAAGGTAAGAAGATCCTGATGGGAGTTATGTACAGGCCTCCTAGCAGTAAGGGTGTGGGGCAGAAAATAAATCAGGAGATAGAAAAGGCAAATAAAAAAGTATTAAAAAATAAAGTATTACAGTAATCATGGGGTCATGGGGGACTTCAATATGTAGGTGGACTGGGAGGTGGGGTCTTTCGGGTCAAACCGAGTAAACAGACTCAAATTACATTAGGACAAAGAAAAAGGGGGCGGCTCCCAAAAGGAGGGGGAACGGCCCGAACAGAAGCAAAAAGTACAAAGGAAACTTAAGACACGTCAAATCAAAATGTGATTGTTGGGGTCTATAATGCACATCAGCCCCTGCGGTGCCCAACGGGCGTGGAAGGCGCCGACAGTGCCTGTGGACACCGCACGCTCCCTCTCCAGGGACACCTGGCCACGAACGTAGCCACGGTAGAGGGCAGACAGTCGGGACGGATGCCACCCCCCCCCCCCCCCCCCGATCGCCCGCTGCCTGGACCTGTTGATGGCGTGTCTCACCAGGCTCAGGAGCAGGTTCATGAGGAGATCGGCATCCCGAACCTCCCCTCTCCGCACCAGGTGTCCGTAGATCAGGAGCATGGGACTGAAGTGCAAACAAAACATCAATAAGAGGTTCTTCAGAAAATCAAAAAGGGTGTGCAATCTATAACACGAAACGTAGACGTGGTCCACAGACTCCTCGAGGCCATAGAAAGGGCAGTCTCAGGAGCCCACCTGGCAAGATTTTGGAGCCCATTATTAAAGATGAGATCACAGAGTACTTGGAAGTGCATGATAAAGTTGGACTGAATCAGCACAGCTTTGTCAAGGAGAGGTCACACCTGACAAACTTGTTAGAATTCTTTGAGGAGGTAACAAGGAAGTTAGATAAAGGAGAACCAGTGGACATGTTTTATTTAGATTTCCAGAAGGTATTTGACAAGGAGACTGTTAAATAAGTTAAGTGCCCGTGGTGTTAAGGGTATAATCCTGGCATGGATAAAGGATTGCCTGATTGGCAGAAGGCAGAGAGTGGGAATAAAGGAGTCTTTTTTAAGATGGCAGTTGGTGACAGGTGGTATGCCTCAGGGACCGGGTGCTGGAACCACAACTTTTCACAACATACATCAGCGATTTGGAGGAAAGAACTGAAGGCACTGTTACTAAGTTTGCAGACGACACAAAGATATGTAGAGAGACAGATAGTATTGAGGAAGCAGGGGGGCTGCAGAAGGACTTAGACAAATTAGGAGAGTAGGCAAAGAAGTGGCAGATGGAATACAATGTGGAAAAGTGTGAGGTTTTGCACATTGGAAGGAGGAATGGAGGCATCGACTACTTTCTAATGGAAAAATGCTTAGGAAATCAGAAACACAAAAGGATTTGGGCGTTATTGTTCAAGATTCTCTTAACGTGCAGGTTCAGTCGGCAGTTCGGAAGGCAAAATGCAGTGTTGGCATTCATGTCGAGAGGGCTAGAATATTAGAGCAGGGATGTACTTCTGAGGCTTTATAAGGCTCTGGTCAGACCCCATTTGCAGCATTGTGAGCAGTGTTGGGCCCCATACCTAAGGATAGATGTGCTGGCCTTGGAAAGAATCCAGAGGAGGTTCACAAAAATGACGCCTGGAATGAAGAGCTTGTCGAATGAGGAACAGCTGAGGACTCTGGGTCTATACTCAGAGTTTAGAAGGATGAGGCGGGGGTGGGGGGGGAAGATCTTATTGAAGCTTACAGGATACTGCCAGGCCTGGATAGAGTGGATGTGAAGAGGATGTTTCCACTAGTAGGAAAAACTAGAACCAGAGGGCACAACCTCAGGCTAAAGGGACAATCCTTTGAAATTGAGATGAGGAAGAATTTCTTCAGCCAGAGAGTGCTGAATCTGTGGAACTCTGCCACAGGAGGCTGTGGAGGCCAGCTCATTGAGGGTATTTAAGATAGGTGATACATAGGTTCTTGATTAATAAGGGGATCAGGGGTTATGGGAAAAAGAAAGAATGGGGTTGAGAAAAGTATCAGTCATGATTGAATGGGGGAGCACACTCCATGATCCGAGTAGCCTAATTCTGCTCCTATGTCTGATGGTTGATGTTTCTTTCAGGCAGTTATGATTACTGACAAGCCCACCTTGTGGCCCAGGTAATCACAACCCCTGCACTGGGGGATAGAGAATGGGAGAGTGAATGTGGTTGATGTGGAGTGGCTGATGTTTTTTTCAGGCAGTAGGGGTTTATCAACCAGCCCACTGCAGTGTCTCTGCTTTTTAAACTATGCGCCGCTGGGTGACGTGCAGCAGTTTAGTAGCATTGTGGGTGAGAGAGAGAGAGAGAGAGAGCCCGGGGCTGCAGGGGAAGGCTGATGGAGCAGGAGGAGGCGGCGGCGGCGGCGGTGGGCTGGGGGCAGCGGCTCGGGCCGGCTGGCGCCGTGTGCGGCAGCCCGGGGGAGAGGCTGTGTGTGCTCCTGGGGCTGTGTTAGGCTGCGGCGGCGGCGGTGTGTCTCAGTGTGTGTGTGTGTTTTCCTCTCTCTAGAACAGATCCCCAGGAAAGATGAGACAGGACGTGGCAGCGGGGAGCCTCCTCCTCTCGCTGGCTGGCTTCCGCTGCACCGCCACAGACAGCGGGATCATCTGAGCAAGAGGAGGGAGGAAAACAAATAAGAAGGGAAAATGTTTATTTTGCTTCCTATTATTTTTTTTGCCACCACTCGGCCTGCGGGAACATCCCAGCCCTCCTCCCCTCTCTCCTCCCCCCCTCCTCACTCCACCCAGACTATGTAGAGTTTGGACTCAGAAGTAAGTGAGCTGATCAAGGTGGGGAGGAAGAAAGCGGGATTATTTTTTATTATTCATCCCTTCCCGTCCACACACAAGGAAGAGCAGTTATTTATTTATTAATAATCTAAATCTCTCGCACGCATCTTCTCCTCCAGAAGCCAGCATGTGGAGCTCTGCCTCTCTGCAGCTACTGAGTAAAGTGCTGAGGAAGTTGGGCAGGGGTCCGCTGGCTGTGAGCCGGGGCTTGCAGAGACCCTCCTGCTCGGAGCTGCTGCCGCCGCCTCCGGGGGACGGGCTGGAGGCGCAGCGGCTCCAGCTGAAGCCGGAGCTGAGCCTGCAGGAGCCGGGGCTGGAGGGCGAGCTGCCCATGCTGGGGGACCCCAAAGCCCCCGGCTGCCTGGCCGGCTGCTGCTGCCTCAAGAGCTTCGCGCTGGTGTGCCTGCTCAGCCTGCTGTGCTTCTCCTCGCTGGCGCTGCTGCGGCGCTACCTGAAGGAGCTGCTGCTGTGGCTGGAGAGCCTGGACAGTCTGGCCGGGGCGCTGCTCTTCGTCGTGGGCTTCATCGCCGTCTCGCTGCCCTGCAGCTGGGGCTACATCGTGCTGAACGTGGCCGCCGGCTACCTGTACGGCTTCGTGCTGGGCCTGGGGCTGGTGGTGGTCGGGGTGCTGATCGGGACCTTCATCGCTCACCTGCTCTGCCGGAGGCTGCTGGCGGCCTGGGTCATCGCCAAGGTCCGGGCCAACGAGCAGCTCAGCGCCGTGGTCAGAGTGGTGGAAGGAGGCAGCGGACTCAAGGTGGTGGCCTTGGCCAGACTCACCCCCATTCCTTTCGGCCTGCAGAATGCAGTGTTCTCGGTGAGTAAAACTGACATGAGGGCTACAGTGCAATGTTACTTTGACCTCCAACATCCCTTATTGCAACTGTCTATAGTGTAGAAACTGCTCCAAGTTTACTTTTTTTTAATAACTTGTCACTCGAGATAGAAAGTTTGGAAATTTATTTATTAGTGTGACAAGTAGGTTTACATTAACACTGCAATGAAGTTATGATGGGTGGCACAGTGGTTAGCACCACTGCCTCAAAGCACCAAGGAACCTGGTTCAGTGCCTGGCTTGGGTCACTGTGTGGAGTTTGCATGTTCTCCCCGTGGCTGCATGGGTTTCCACCGGGTGCTCTTGTTTCCTCCCATGGTCCAAAGATGTGCGGATTAGGTTGATTGACCACACTAAATTATTGCTTAGTGTCAGGGGGACTAGCAGGATATGGGGATAGGTGGATGGGATTGTGGACGGTGCAGACTCAGTGGGCCGAATGGCCTCCTGCATGGTAAGGATTCTACTATGAAAATCCCCTGGTCGCCACAGTCCAGCTCCTGTTCAGGTACACTGAGGGAGAACTTAGCATGGCCAGTGCAACCGAGCCAGCACGTCTTTTGGACTGTGGGAGGAAGCCGGAGCACCCAGAGGAAACCCATGCAGACACAGGGAAAACATGCAGACTCTGCACAGACAGACCCAAGCCGGGTACCTAGGGTGTGAGACAGCAGTGCTACCACTAACCCATCCAACTCCAGACAACAGAGTATGTCTCACCGTCTAATTTGAGATTGGAATCTAAGTAACAATTTTGTAAAAATTTGTTTAGTTTAATGAATGGCTATTTTGCAGGGTATGCTGTTTTGGAAATAAGTATAAATGAATGAGTATTCCAAACTGCATTTTGACTCTCGATTATAGTATGTCTCAGATAATTCCTGTGTTTTCTAAAACTCTTTGATTTCCCATCTTGAACAAGTGGGTGGCATGGAGGGTATTTGTGTTTAATTTCCATGGGGATTTATTGGTGGTGCCTCCAGTCTAGGGATCATTGCTATTACTTGGGGAATAGGGGCAGTGGTGTATTTATCACAGTGGAACTCAAAACTAAAGATTAATTAAGAGTTCTGTAACAAAAATATTTCAGGTACCAGTTTTCAATAGTCCACGTCCCTTCCTTTTCTCTTAGTGAAATCAGACATGACTACCCAAAATCAAAATTAACTTATTTTGCACCAATTGTTGGTGCAATGACAAAATATTTTGAGAAGGGGAAAACTTTAATTCATTTTGAACACTTTTTCATTTGCCCTTTTTGTTCTGTGTACCTTGCAAATGGTAGCAACCTTTGGTTAGACAACAACCAGAATATTGCGTGCAGTTTCAGAAGGTCCTTGAGAGGAGATTTACCAGAATGATTCCTAGAATGAGAGAATTTAGCAATGAGATTAGGTTGGAGAAGCTGGGATTGTTTTCCTTAGAGCAAAGGAGGTTGAGGGGAGCTCTGCTAGTGATGTACAAGCTTATAATAGCAGCATGGTGGCACAGTGGTTGGCACTGCGGCCTCACAATGCCAGAGTTTGTTTCCAACCTTGGCTGACTGTGTGTGTCAGCCAAGGACACACACTGTGTGGATTTTGTCCGGGTGCTCTGGTTTCTAAAGATGTGCAGGTTAGGTGGGTTGGCTGTGCTAAATTGTCCCTTAGTGTCCTGAGTTGTGTAGTTGAGGGGGATTAATGGAATAAATACGTGGAGTTATGGAATCAGGGTCTGGATAAGATATTCTGTTGGAGAGTCAGTGCAGACTTGATGGGCCAAATGGTCACCTTCTGCTCTGTAAGGATTCTATGATGACAACTTAGGCAATGTAGACAGAGGAGCTGTTCCCATTACCTGATGGTACAAGGGCCAGCTGCCATTGATTTACAGTTTTGGGCAAGAGGTACAGGAGAACGTGAGGAAGAACTTTTTCACAGTGTGGTAATGACCTCAAATTCTGCTACAAGGGTGGTGGAAGCGGAGAGATCAATGATTTCAAAAGAAATTGGATTGGCAAATGATAAGAAAACAAGCCTGTAGCTTCGAGGATCGAGCATTAGACTGAAATCTTGGCATGGAGTCAGGCTGAGTGGCCTCCTTTATTGCTGTCCTAACTCTCTGATCCTCCTGATGACGCATCACTGAAATAAATCGCACATACCACAATGTTTGTCCAAATATCAGATCAGTGCTAAACTCTGGGATCACTTTGAGAGGCAGTCTTGCATTTTTGTATTTCCGTCTTTGTGCTTTGCTCCCACTGCCATTTTAGATTGTAATAAATGCATAAAATGCTGGAGATGTTCCAGGTCAGGCAGCATCCGTAGGGAGAGTGAGTAAAGTTTCAGTTCAATCTTTTGTCGTTACATCATCGACCTGCGAGATTAACTCTGCCTCTCTCCACAGATGCTGTCTGACCTTCTGAATGTTTACAACATCTTTTTTATGTTTCTGATTTCTAGCTTTTACAGTATAATTGTAGCCTGTGCCAAGTCACATTTAAAAGGGTTTGAGCAATTGCAAAATGTTTAACTTCATTTTTAATGTTAGGAAGGAGTGAAAATTTAATTGGTAATTCAGATATTGGTGAGAGGGTTTGGGTTTGTAAAGTGTAGTTGGCTGTAAATTTGGATCCATCCATGCAGGTATCCTCTGAAAGCAGACCCTGAATATAATGCTAGTGGTGCTGGTATGGCACGCAGCAGTGGTCACGCTTTCCAAGAAAAAAATAAAAATTCCAAATCTACACTATTCTAAGTTGAGAGTTGTGAGCATGCTGTAGGCTGCCGGTCAGTATGAAATATGTATGTGAAACATATTTGGCTTGCACACCGCTCACATTGGAACTGAAGGAAATATTGTCCATCTCTGTTCATGTTCACAAAAGAAAAGAGACTACTTTCCTGAAATAGAAGTGGAATTTCTAGGAACTTACGAGAAAATTAGAACTTAAAGATAAAGGATGCAATGGGCAGACAAAGAGAATTTAAAAAAAAACTATATGCTTAAATTTACTGCACACAGGTACTTAAGGGAGCTGATGATGAGGTTAGCCAATTTATGGATGCTTTGGAAATTGGAAAAGCTTTTGTGGATTGATGGTAGAGGAGGAACATGATATCAATTTATAAAGGGAATATGTCAAGGATCCTGCAGCGATGGGCCACTTATCCTGTCTGGTCGAGGGAGACATTAGCAAAATACCTAGAAAGTGTTAACAACAATAAAATTCAAGCATGTGTGACAAGAAAATAACTCGAAAGATGTTGCATTCTATCCACTTTCCTGTATACCTCAGAAAACTGCATAATAAGTAAAGCTCTGTGGAAGAGAAAAGGCCTTTGAAATGTCCAAGATGTATGCTTAAAATTCCATAAATAGATCGTAAGTGGTTTTTGAAATCTCAAGGTCAAAAGGAACTTTGAAAAGTGACATCCAGAAGGAATAAGTCAGTACTTTTGCCATTTGATCAGAACTGAAGAGGGTAAAATATGGGGCAGCAGAAAGAGTGGCTCATGACAGATGCATGTGACATGACAACAGAAACCATGACAGCAGATCTCCTGTAGGAGTAGCTACAAGCAGCAGAAGCCGAGCAAAAGTAAAGTTTAATTATTAGTCGCAAGTAAGGCTTACATTACATTGCAATGAAGTTACTATGAAATTCTCCTAGTTGCCACATTCTGGCGCTTGTTCAGGTCAGTGCCCCGAACCAGCATGTCTTTCAGACTTTGGGAGGAAACCGGAGCACCCAGAAGAAACCCACACAGATATGGGGAGAACGTGCAGACTCCACACAGACAGTGACCTTAGCTGGGAATCGAACCCAGGCCCTTGGTTTTGTGAGGTAGCAAGTCTAACCATTATGCCACCATGCCGTCCCAATGTGGCTAAGAGCAAGTCAGCATGTTTTTGAGATAGAATTCATGTTCAACTAATTGTTTTAGCCTTAGAGGTAAAAGACCTGGATAGTTTTAAACAATTGAAAGACAAATGAAATGTTTACCTTAATCTTTGGGGCGGCAGGGTTGCTATTGACATACAAAAATGAGGAAGTGGTTTCAGTTGTACATGGCCTTGGCTAAACCTCATTACTGTGTTTAGTTAGGGTATTAGGCCTTAAGTGAAATGACCTTGGAAGGGGGTTCATTGCAATTTCATTAGAAAGGATCCAGGTCTTAATGGATTCAGTTTTGAGAACGGGTTGCTTAATTCATAGTGCCTTTGAAAAGAGCAGTTTGAAGAGTAACCTAATCAAGATGTTTAGACTGATAGTGATCCAACAGAGAAACAGTTATATCGGGTAGGATAATCCAGAGCAAGGAGGTGATATTCTTAAATTTGGAACTTTTCACACAAAAGATCATGGAAATAAGACCATAAGACACAGGAGCAGAATTAGGTCACTCGGCCCATCGGGTCTGCTCCATCATTCAATCATGGCTGATATTTTTCTCATCCCCCATTCTCCTGCCTTTTCCCCATGATCCTTGATCCCCTTATTAATCCAGATTTATCTATCTCTGAATTAAAGACACTCAATGACCTCGTCTCCACAGCCTTCTGTGGCAAAGAGTTGCATAGAATCATCACTCTTTGGCTAAAGAAATTCCTCCTCATCTTTGTTTAAAATGATCCTTAGTATGAGGTTGTGCCTTCTGGTTCTAGTTTATCCTATTAGTGGAAACATCCTCTCCACATCCATTCTATCCAGTCTCGCAGTATCCTATAAGAAATCTGGAACTGTTTCTTGTAAAAGACCGGGGCTGGGTCTGTTGAAATTTTCAGGGTTCTTTTGAATAGATTTTTGTTAGGCAAGATATCAAGGGAACAGTGGTCACCAAATAGAGTTGAGATACAGATCAGCCAAAATTTAATTGAACGGTGGACCAGACTTGGGAGCTGAATAGCCTACTCCTGTCTCTGCATTCCTGATATGGGGTACTTGATGGACATTTGGATGTCAGAAACATTTATCACCGTATTGTACAGGAAATTAGTTCAAACCTCAAAACCATAGTGAGAGCCGTCAGATAAAAGAGGAAGCAAAGGGTCTTTGTTCATGGATCTGCTTCATAAATGATGATGACAGTTCCTGGATTGTTTAGGTGATCAGTGCCATTTTGGTTTAATTTGATTTATTATTGTCACATGTATTAGCATAGTGAAAACCATTGTTTCTTGCGCGCTGTACAGACAAAGCATACCGTTCATAGAGAAGGAAATGAGAGAGTGCAGAATGTAATGTTACAGTCATAGCTAGAACGTAAAGAAAGATCAACTTAATGCAAGGTAGGTCCATTCAAAAGTCTGACAGCAGCAGGGAAGAAGCTGTTCTTGAGTCGGTTGGTATGTGACCTCAAACTTTTGTATATTTTTCCCAATGGAAGAAAGTGGAAGAGAGAATGTCTGGGGTGCATGAGGTCCTTAATTATGCTGGCTGCTTTGCTGAGGCAGTGGGAAGTGTAGACAATGGATTAGGCAACGTTCACAACTTTTTGTAGTTCCTTCCGATCTTGGGCAGAGTAGGAGCCATATTAAGCTGTGATACAACAAGAAAGAATACTTTCTGTGGTGCATCTGTAAAAGTTGGTGGGAGTCGTGGCTGACATGCCAAATTTCCTTAGCCTTCTGAGAAAGTAGAGGTGTTGATGGGTTTTCATAACTAGAATGTCGGCATGAGGGATCAGAACAGTTTGTTGGTGATCTGGACAGCTAAAAATTTGAAGCTCTCGACCCTTTCTACTTCGTCCCCATTGATGTAGACAGGGGCATATTCTTCTTTGCGCTTCCTGAAGTCGATGACAATCTCCTTTGTTTTGTTGACATTGAGGGAGAGATTATTGTTGCCGCACCAGTTCACCAGACTCTGTCTTATTTCCGCACTCTGTCTCGTCATTATTTGAGATCTGACCTTTTGTGTTCAGTGTAAATGATTTGGAAGTGAGGAGAACAGCAAAGTGGAAGTTGCTGCCATGAAAATAACATGAGTGAGCACTGCAAATGTCTGGGGATGAGATGATCAATACCTTGGGGATTAGGCTGATGAGGCAGATGTAATTTAATGGAAACAAAGGAAAGTTGAGGCTGTCAAATGATAGGATGTAGAGCAACGCATGGAGAGGGATTTGCGTTGTGGAGGCAAGCTAGGTAAAAAATATTGGTGTAGTACGTAACTGCAATAAAGAAACCAAATTTGAACTTTGGGCGTTAAGTCTGGAAAGTATAATGTAAGCCTCCAAGAACAACTGGAATACATCAATGTATTGAAGTATTCATGGGGAAAACACAGAGGTAACAGAACTTCAGCTTCGAGCACCTGAACTGCAAGAGGTGCAGGAATTATAAATTAATTCATAAAAGGTGGGCGTTGTTGAAGCCAATATGGGATGGGTAATAAAACATGCTGAAGAGCCCTTTGTGAATGCTATAATGCGTATGAACATGCTCCGAGAGTGCTGTTAGAAAGGAATCCTGTGATTTAGACCCAGCAACAGTAAAGGAAGGGCATCACATTTCCAATCTAGAGTGATGTGTGGCTTTGAGAGGTCTTGCTGGTGACCTCTCAAAGCCTGACACTAAATGGTCAGTGTTTAAGCTGCATGGCTGTGCAATGGCCCAGGCAAGTGCTGCACACTTCCTGATGATAAAGTGAGGTTTACTGCCTTTGTAGTCCATGAGCAAAGAGTCCGTATATCAAGAAATTAACAGACAAGAGATAAGCTTGACAAGATACGTCACATAGAATTAACAACCAAAATTCACTTGTCAGTTTTTGAACTCTGATTCTATATTAGCACTCCTTTGTCCTGTGGCCTGCTCCTTGACCCTTCCTCTCACTGCTTCCCTCCCACTTGCAGCTCCTCTTTCTCCCTTCCACGCTCTCTCCTTCTCACCCACACTCTTTGAACCCTTGCTCGAGTGAGGTTCAGTAGAGAGAGGCGGCAAGCGGAGGGTTTTCTTCTATATTAAAGCTGGGAGAGATTAAACATCTGTTTAGTTGTTTCATTCTCTCACGTATAGTTGCAAAGTAGCTTGGTTGTCACTGGGAACAATAGTAATAACACCATTCACAGTTCTTCCATTGCAAGAGTTTGGTAGGAGTTTAAAGGAAGTGTAAAATGATCTGTAGGTCAAATTTGAAGCTACCATTGCTACAAAAAATAGATATTAACAGTGCCTGAAGCATGCATTCCTTTTTCAAATTACTCAATGTGCCGTCTAATTTACTCAGTGGATATCTTGAATAAGCTGCTTTATGATGTGTTGCTGCATTAAAGTGAACTGTATCTTCAGGCAGGTCCTGAAATTGGGAACAGTTGAGTGTATAAGTTTGCAAATGGTAAATATCTTTCAGCAAAACACAAAACAATCCGATAGGGAACAATGATTTACAAAACAGCTTGGTGAGAGCAGGTGTCAAATACCTGGGGACAAATGTAACCTAAATGTTGGAGACATTGAGCCTATGAGATCTGTTCTTACGATGAAATCTGGATTGTCAGCCTTCCTCTTTGTAGGACTAGATAAACTTGAATCTCAATATTATGTGTTTATCTTAAAAAAATTATGTAGAGTTGAATGATCCTAATGTACGCATATTTTGGAAATTCACTAATTAGTGACTTCATAAAGATAAAGCAAAGATTGGCATTGTGAAAATGTTACGAAAACATTCTTTTGGAGCTTAATTATGAAGTAAACTACATTTCAATATGAAACAATATTGTGAAAGCAAAATACTGCAGGTGCTGAAAGTCTGAAATAAAAAACAGAAAATTCTAGAATTACTCAGCGCTTGCAGCATCTATGAAATGAGCGAGTTAACAATTCAAGTTGTGTATCTATTATTACTTTTATTAACTAAAAGATCTGATGATGAAATCATAGAATCCCTACAGTGCAGAAGGAGACCATTCGGCTCCTCAAGACTCCATCAGCTGTCCAACAGAGCATCCCACTCAGGCCCTATTCTTGTAGCCCCACATATTTACTTCATTAATCCCCCTAAACTACACAAATTGAGACTCTTAAGAGACAATTTGGCATAGCTAATCCCACCTAACCGACAAATCTTTGGACTGTGGGAGGAATTGGAGGGCCTGGAGGAAACCCATGCAAATATGGGGAGAATGCACGTGTGCAGTTTGCACAATCATCCAAAGATGAAATTGAATTTGGGTCCCTGGTGCTATGAGGCAGCAATGTTAACCACTGCAGCTTTGATTGTTGTCCTGTTGATCCTGAAAATGCTGAGGTATGGATCACTCCCAAGATAACAATTTACAGTCTTGTATTGGAGGAAGCAGCTGGCAACCTGAATAAATTACAGTATTTCAGAACATTTTTAGAGAGGTGCTTGTGTTCAGACACTAGCCCTATCAAATATACACTAAACTATATAAATTAGTTAAATTAACCTTTGTAAATTTTATTGTAGAGTACATTGAGTTCATGCCACATTTTTTCTGCCCCATTTAGGCTGCAATGAGGTGTTGAAAGCAAGAATGACAGTTCAGAGGTCATGAGTTTAAATTCCACCACATGCAACTGAATCAGTAAATCAGTAATTTGTGCATTGTCATTTGATAATGTGTCAGTTTTGATGGTTATTGTAGAAATATCCTGGCTCATCACACTGCAGAGTTCAGTGAATGGGCCACAGCTATTCACAATATATATAAATGATTTGGTTGTGGGGACTAAATGTAATACAGTCAGTCCTCGGATTTGCGATACTATTGGCTGCTGAAAAATGCATCTTAAGTCTAAATGTCGTATCTTGGCGCTGATTTTCCCATGAGAAACAGTTGTAAGTGGGCTATTGGTTCCTGAAGCAAGGCCCAACAGCCAACTTTCAACTATATAACCCAGAATCTTAAGTATAGATCAGGGTCTCCAAACTGCAGCCCGTGGGCCACATCTGGCCCGCAGCCACTGACTCAGGACCTAGACGCTGGGACGGAAGCCACAAGCTGGACATTTGCTGCCGCTCTGTGCGGTATCTGATGGACCTGTGAGAATCTCCACCCTCTTTACCGGCCTATTGTCTATTCAGAGCTGCTGCCCTGTGACTGATAGTTTATTAAACAAATCAGCAATTGAGACATCCATTATCCAATCCGTAAGCTCTAACCGTCTGAAATGAGCGAGAACAATGACGGTGGCAATTCAGACCAGCCGGAGAGCAATGTGCTCAGCGCAACACCCAAACTGTGATTGACATCTGCAGCAGCCAATTGCCGTGTGCTGCTGTAATGCAGCCACCAGTCGCAATAAATTTAAAATTATTTGGCGCTTTTTTTTAGAAAAATAACTTTATTATAAAAGTAACTCTCTTAACTTTAGAAGTATTTTTTTCTTTGGCCTGCAAAAATATGTACAATATACAATTTGGCCCTCGTACTGAAAAGTTTGGAGACCCGTGCTATAGATGAACAATATATCAACAGTAACATTTACTGACGCAAAAAAAATAGAAATGGACAGGTATAAACTTTTTAGTACAGTTCTGTTTATTGTACCTTAGCTACAAATTTAAAGATTTAGAAGAGATTGAGGGACAGAGGGTGGTGCGTATATGGAATGAGCTGCCAGAGGAGGTGATAGAGGCGGGTACAATTACAAATTCTAAAATATCTTTGGATGGGTACATGGATAGGAAAGGTTTAGAGGGATTTGGGACTAGTTCAGTATAGGAAACCTGACTGGCATGGACATGTTGATCTGAAGGGTCAGTTTCTGTGCTGTATATCTCCATGACTCTATAAATAACTACAAAGCACAGACACGTTTTTACAACCTTAGTAATTTGTCTTTATTCCTGGGCTCAAGGATGGTTCTGAACTTTAGTTGGAGATTTTGAAGGGTCATGGGCTTGAGTCTTAGGATTTGTGGCTTCAGGTTTCTCTGGAGTTTCCTCTGCTTTCTTAAAGAAAGTGTCAAAAGAAGATGAGACAGATGTTCTCCTTTTCTCATTGTAAATTTCTCTGCAGCAGCTGAATATGTTGCATACGCCCCTAATCACTGATGCACAGTATTCAGTGTTGGGGTCATGTTCCTCAAACAGGAACATGGCGGCTTCCACGTGTCGAAATGTCTCAGCCAACACGTGTGCTGTTAAGACTTTACAAGAGGCGATCAGTGGTTGCATCTTTTTCCTTTGCCACTTGTTGCCATTTCAAATCCATTAGGTCACCATTCGATAATGCATCAAAATGTGATGCCTGTATCTCGTTACCTTCCTCTGATGCAATGTCTTGAGTTCTTCACCCATTTTGACAACGCTTCTAGTCACCTCTTAAGTATCAGTAAAGCCTCATGTCATACACAAACCCAGGACACAATTTTCTCCAAAAATCATACAAATTTGATTGTGACTTTGTTCCATGTCTCATTTATGTTCTTACCTGCGTGATAAATGTTGAAGCTTTTCCAGAATTCCTTGGGAGTTGGTTCACCTTCTTTCTCACTTGCCCTGATGGCCTGAGCAAATATGCGTCGAAGTCGTAGGCTTTAAAGGGTGCAGTTATCCCCTGGTCCATGAGTTGCAGTAGTGGGGCGGTCAGTAAGATGACACTAATGTCGGGATGCATGTCATCAGGGATAGTTGGGTGACCAGGAGAATTGTCGAGGAGTAACAATGCTTTAAATGCAATATTATTTCTGTGCCATTATCGCTGACAGTTGGCAAAAAAAAGGTTAAACTAATCCTAAAAGAAATTCCTATTGACCTACACCTTATGGTTGAATTTCCATTTACTGGGAGAAATGCCTTGGAGTATCCCTTGAAAACCCTGGGCTTTTCTGAATGGTACACAAGCAAAGATAAATTTAAAGTCACCTGCAGCATTGGTCTGAAACAGAGGAATGAGCGTGGATTTCTCCTCTTTGACGACGTTGGTTCACCACAGCATTTTCTTTCCAAAAGAGCCCAGTTTTGTCAACATTAAAAACTTGCCGACCACAATATTCACCATCTTCAATGATTTCAGCCAATGACTCAGGAAAAGCACTTGCTGGTTTCTCATCAGCACTAGCAGCTTCACTTGAGACCCTGATGTTAAGCAAATTGGCCCTAACTTTAAAATGCATAATCCACCCCCTCCTTCAAATAAAAGGCTCAGCATCCGGATTCTTCCCACTGTTACTTCTTCAGATCATCATAAAGACTCCTACACTTTACCTGAATTTTACATAAACTCTCAGGAGCATGGCGTTGATTTTGGTCCTCCAACTAAACAATTAACTGTTTCTCAACCTGAACAATACATCCAGCACACCGCCCAACCCATCCTCCTCACTACTTCGAGTTCACCCGCCCCAACTTCTAAAATAGTTACCGCCTCGCTCACCTCCCATCGTTTTCCCTGAATGCAAATCTGACTTCCAACAGCTATTTTTAAAACAATAACAACAAAAACAGAAAATACTGGAAAAATCTCAACAGGTATAACCGGAGAGAGAACAGAGCTAATGCAACAAGTCCTACTCTGTCAGAGTTACAAAGTTGGGCTCATGGAGCTGGGAATTCTCTCAACCCATTGTGCTGTGGCTTTATAATATGCTAAACTGATCAAGAATATCACCACTGGAAAATGAAGATTGTTAACTGTTATTGAGGTGGCAGTCTTATTTTTGGAGGACTCTGCTGGGGAGATCACACATTTCGGTGGTAACTCTGTCTGGTGGTGAGAACTATGAAATGAGCAGAATTGAACCTTTTCAATCTGTAACTTGTTCAGTTGGATTCATGCCATATTGATCTGTCAGTTGAGAATGAAGCTATTCGGACAAGGTTATTTCAATTAATCTGTGCAACATGGTGAAACAAAATGCAACTGCATGAGGACTAGCATGATATACTTTGAACAATAATCGTGAGTATTTGTCCATAATGCACAAGCTGCCTATTATGAATTCGTTTGAAAGAGCTATTTATTGACGTAGCTCAGATCTGTTTTGCTTCAGTTGGCCACTCAATGCTGTCTCTATGAACAAACATGAGTGTTCCAATGTAGTGCTTTTATATACACCAACTCTCCTTTGTAGCTTTTTAGCCAGGGTAATTCTGAAAACTTGTCTTTAAATTATAGTTCTACTCTCATTGGTGCCACTTAGACTTGCAGGGACATTTTAGATGTCTGGAAAAGTTCCTATTGAGATGAACAGTTACTACTCTCAAGTTTCAAAAGATGCTTGAATTACTATAATTTAAACAGGGCATGTTCCACAGCAGTGCAACATCTTCATATTGTGAAAATTAGCTATAATATGGAAAGATTTTTTAAATTAAAATTTAAAACAGCTGTATTGTCCATAGATTTTATTGTTTTTTTTGAACTGTGAATAATTATCTTTGAGAAACTGTGCACAGATTTCTGAAGTATAGTGGGTTGGTTAATAACTGAGTACTAGCTGTTTTTAAAATTTTTCTGATTCTGAATACAGTTTTATTAATGAACAATTGAAGACATATTGCTATAATAAATTGAACTATACTTGTGCAGAAGGTACGACATAATATAGAACTATTCCTTTAAGTCTACTATACAGGAGATAATGCACATTGATCTATTCAACACCTGCTTAACTTTCTTGATTTGAAACTTGAATTTTAAACTCAAGTCAACACAAGTCAAAGATATTAAAATAAATTTAGACCCTGAACCAATTATTTCATTTGGGGCTCATACTATAATATGTTTAAGGGCACAATATTTAGGCAAATAATTAAGTTGTATTTAGCAAGGGTTGTAAACAAATTGCACCAATCGTGTATCGGATGAAGCTTTTTTGGATAGAGAGATAATTAAAAGGCAGAAGATGAAAGAGATGGCTAAAAAAAGTGTGTTTAACAGACTGGAAAAATGTGGTGAATGGTGCTCTTTGTTTAAGGGAGTGAATTTGCTGATCGAGTCGCATTTTGTTGAGTCATAATTGTCAACGATCAAGGCAGATGGATTGCAGGTGCATCCTTGTATATAAAAATATGTGATATTACTTTCTTATTTTCAGAGTCAGGAAAGGAAACGCACCTTAAATGTACATGTTGAATGGAGCTCAGAAAATGGCTCATAATCATTAAAGGTCATAGGACAATTATTTTCCCACTGAAGCTAAATGGAACTCTTAAAACAGAAGAGTAAAGCTAGGCCATGATTGAAGTTTTGGATATCTCGTCAGAGTAAATAAATAAAAAAGATGCAGCTTGGACTCACATGAATACAACCAGGGCTGAGGGCTTAAGAAGTAGGTATAGAGAAGTTGAAATTTTATTCAACTAAAACTGTAAAGGCTGACCTGATAGACATTCACAATTGCAAATGATCCTGGTGAGTTATACAATGACAGCATCCACTGGACAATTATGTTGTAATAAGAGGGAACAATTGCAAGATAATAACCAGGGAAAGGTTGTGGGGGAGAGGGGACAACTTTCGTCTTGGGCTTTGACTAGAATGTTGTTGAAGCAGAGTCCGTAAGTTATCTTGAGTGAAATTGTTTAAAAGAGAAGGATATTTAAGGATATGGGATTAGATGATTTAGCTTGTGTGAACTTGATGTGCTGGAACATTCTCTGGTTTCTCTTTCAATGCTTCTTTACTGTCATCTAACTGGGTGGGACTTCATAAACCTGTTTCCATTTTTATTATCTAATCATAGCCAGAGAATCATCTGTAATGGCTTCTCTTCTTCCCCAGCACTGTTAACTCTTCAGGCCCGCAGAGATCCATCCTTTGACCCCCTCCTGTTTTTCATTTTAAACGCTGGTCCTCAGCTATATCAAAAAATACACTATTAGGTTCCGCATGTATGCTGATGACAACCACTTCTACGTCAACACCATCTCTCTCGACCCTGCACAAACTCTAACTTGACTGTTGTCCTCCATCAAATACTGATAACAGAAATTTCCTCCATCTGAATATTGGGAAGATTGGAATTGTTTTCAGCACCTGTCGCAACCTCTCTTCACAAACTCCAGACTCCATCCTTCTCCCTATCTTAAGGCTGAACCAGATGCCTAGCCACCTCGATACTATATTTGACCCAAAGACGAGCTTCTGACCAAATACTTGCAGCTTTGATATGATAGTCTATTTCTGCCTCTGTAATTTTGGCAATTTCTGTGGTTATCTTGGTTCGTCTGATGCTGAAACCCTCATCTGTGCTTCTAAGGTTTGACCATTACAAAAATTTCTAACCAGCCTCTTATGTTCTATCTTTCCTCATAAATATAATTTGCAATGTCCCTTTCACTCATTGTCCCATCCTCACTGACCCACTTTGACTCCCGCTTAAGTAATTCCTCAATTTAAAATTTACACCCTTGTTTTCAGATTCCTCTGTGGGCTCACCCTTCCTTCAGCCCTATATCTCTTGCACTACACTTCAATTCTGACATCTTGCAGATAATCAATCATAATCATTTTGCCATTGTGCCATCTGCTGCTACAGTCCTAAGCTCTGCAATTCTCTCCCTTAACCTCTCCACTCCTGCACCTTCTATTCCTCCTTTGAGATGCTGCCTTAAATTCTGCACCTGCCCTAAGATCACCTTTTGGCTTGGCGTTGAATTTGGTTCGATAATTCACCTGTGAGGCAAATTCTAATAGATTATCAGTTTATAAAAACGAAATTATCATTGACCTATACATTCTCCACAGAAAAATGATGTCTAAACAATATTCATTCAATTCAATGCCTGTAATAGAATTGATTTACTCTTTTCGTTGAAAACCACCATACAGCCAGAGGTATTTCTGAACATTAAATGCATTTTGCAGCAGTTGCTTCATTTATATATTTTTTTTGACTGCAGGGATAATTGCAATATGCTTTCTGTGGAGCAGTCTTTTACTGTTGAGTGGTAATAGGTGCAGTTCTTCTGTCAGCATATCTAAGCAAAACTGAAGGCAAGGAGCTATCTATAGAAATTTCTATTTATCTGTTGCTGATGTTAATGCCTATCAGTTGCCTCTTGTAGTAGCACAATATGCGCTGGTATTACCCACGAGTATATTGCTCACCACCCTAACCTTTAAATGGGAGCAAACATAATATTTTTATAATATAGATTTTCTTATATTTACACACCATCTCATTCATTTGTCACCGGTAAACTATGATGATTCTCCTTTCAGAGCTATAGCTTGTAACCAGACTGGCCATAGATGTCATGAAAATAATTGTCATTCTGGCAGCTCCATCAGCTGCCTTTTCATTGTTAAATTCCTCTACATGTGCATCTGCCATTGATGCTTTTCTACTTGGATGCTTTTTCAGGCGCTAACCTTTATTACCTTTGGAATGCACAAGTGTTCAGCCATGCAACATACATGATCATCTCACCATAATCACCTTGCTACAATTTGCCTTATTTTGGCATGATGATTCCTTCTCCTTTTAAGCAATTCCCATGAATTAGTGTGCTTTTTATTTAAAAAGTCTAATGTTAGAAATTTTGTATCTGTATTGATCTGAGTAGAAGTTCTCATACTAAATCCTCTGTGGGCTCAGCCTTCCTTCAACTGTACATATTTTGCTTGATTTGCTTTTTGTTTACCTTACCTGCATCTGTTTTTAATATCCTCTTTGTACAGTCGTGCTAAACAGTAAAAATAGTGAACCGCTTATTTATAGTAAATTAACTGTAACAATACTTGTGAAATATATAAAGCTGTCCCTAATTGGAG
Organism: Carcharhinus amblyrhynchos; assembly: GCF_965287045.1. Taxonomy (NCBI): domain Eukaryota; kingdom Metazoa; phylum Chordata; class Chondrichthyes; order Carcharhiniformes; family Carcharhinidae; genus Carcharhinus; species Carcharhinus amblyrhynchos. The sequence goes on along the minus strand of NC_137331.1, from coordinate 85,214,453 downwards.
TACACAAGATAATATAAGTTGAACAAAGAAAATTACAGCACAGGAGAAGGGCCTTCGGCCCTCCAAGCCTGCATCGACCATGCTGGCCAACTTAACTAAAACCCTCTACCCTTCCGGGGACCATATCCCTCTCTTCCTATACTACTCGTATACTTGTCAAGACACCCTTTAAAAGTCACCACCGTATCCGCTTCCACTACCTCCCCTGGCAACGAGTTCCAGGCACCCACCACTCTGTGTAAAAAAAAATCTGCCTCATATATCTCTTTTAAACCTTGTCCCTCACACCTTAAACCTGTGTCCCCTAGTAAGTGATTCTTCCACCCTGGGAAAAAGCTTCTGACTATCCATTCTGTCCATACCTCTTATAATCTTGTAGCCTTCTATCAGGTCTGCCCTCAACCTCCATCACTCCAGTGAGAACAAACCAAGTTTCTCCAACCTCTTCTCATAGCTAATGCCCTCCATACCAGGCAACGTCTTGGTAAATCTTTTCTGTACCCTCTCCAAAGCCTCCACATCCTTCCGGTAGTGTGGCGACCAGAATTGAACACTATATTCCGCGTGCGGCCGAACTAAGGTTCTATAAAGCTGCAATACGATTTGCCAACTTTTAACCTCAGTACCCCGGCTGATGACAGCAAGCATGCTGTATGTCCTCTTGACTACCTTCTCCGCCTGCATTGCTACTTTCGGTGACCTGTGTATCTGGACGTCCAGATCCCTTTGCCTATCAATACTCTTAAGGGTTCTGCCATTTACTGTATATTTCCTGTCTGTATTAGACCTTCCAAAATGCATTAGCTCACATTTGTCTGGATTAAACTCCATCTGCCATCTTTCTGCCCAAGTCTCCAACTTATCTGTATCCTGCTGTATCCTCTAACAGTCCTCATCGCTATCCACAAATCCTCCAACCTTTGTGTCATCTGCGAACTTACTGGTCAATCCTGTTACATTTTCCTCCAAATCATTTACATATATTACAAACAGCAAAGGTCCCAGCACTGATCTCTGAGGGACACCACTTATCACAGCCCTCCATTCAGAAACGCACCCTTCCATTGCCACTCTCTGTCTTCTGTGACCAGAGGTAGTCATGATGTGGCGATGCAGGCCTTGGACTGGGGTAAACACAGTAAGAAGTCTCACAACACCAGGTTAAAGTCCAACCAGTTTATTTGGCAGTAAACCCACAAGCTTTCGGAAATGCTGTTCCTTCATCAGGTGTGTGGAAGGTTCTGATCAGAGAAGGGCGTATAAAGGCGCACACAGTTTACAGAATACTGATTAGAATGCAATAATAATAACCTGAATAGCAGGTTAGCTGTAAAGACTTGCATTCTAATTAGTATTCTGTAAACTGTGTGTGCCTTTATATGCCCTCCTCTGATCAGAACCTTCCGCCCACCTGATGAAGGAACAACGTTTCCGAAAGCTTGTGGGTTTATTATCAAATAAACTGGTTGGACTTTAACCTGGTGTTGTGAGACTTCTTTCAATGACCGAGCCAGTTTTGTATCCACCTTGCCACCTTACCTCTGATCCCATGATACTTCACCTTCTGTACCAGTCTGCCATGAGGGATCTTGTCAAAGGCCTTACTGAAATCCATGTAGATAACATCAACTGCCCCACCCTCATCAATCGTCTTCGTCACCTTCTTCAGAAAACTTGCTCAAGTTCATGAGACTCGACCTCCCCTTCACAATTCCTCTTTTATAATTCTAATTCTAAAGCCCCTCAACCTTCTGAGAGAAAAAATATTTTCCTCGTCCCTGTCTTAAATTAATGACCTCTTTTAGTGGCCCCGGTTCTAGATTCTCCCACAAGAGGAATTGATCTTTCCACATCTACCCTGCCAAGTCCCCAAAATAACTGCTTTTATTAACTTTTGGTGTTTTTTTTTTAAATATGAGGCAAACATTTTTAAAAAACTTGTTAGGAGGGATTGAAACGTAGGAAAAATATATCCGGTGTATTTTCAAATTTAAGTCCAACAGATTTATTTGATAGCACAAGCCACTAGCTTTCGGAGCGCTGCTCCTTCATCAGGTAAGTGGGAGTTCTGTTCACAAACAGGGCATATAAAGACACAAATTCAATTTACAAAATAATGATTGGAATGTGAGTCTTTGCAGGTAATCAAGCCCTAAAGGCACAGTCTTAAAAGGTAACCACTCTCCAAGACAGCTTTCACGACACATGACAGTGCAGAGTTGCTGAACAAAGACTGATAGCCGAGTTCCACTCACGAGGATGGCCTCAACTGGGATCATGGGTTTGTATCACGCTATCTGTAACCCCCACGACTTGCCTGGGGTTGCAAAATCTTACTAACTGTCCTGGCTGGAGACAATACACGCCTCTTTAACCTGTACTTAATGCTCTCTCCACTCGTGTGTGTACCTTTTTAAGACTTGATTATTTGTAAAGACTCATTCCAACCATTATTTTGTAAATTGAGTTTGTGCCTTTATATGCCCTGTTTGTGAACAGAACTCCCACTTACCTGATGAAGGAGCAGTGCTCCGAAAGCTAGTGGCTTGTGCTACCAAATAAACCTGTTGGACTTTAATCTGGTGTTGTGAGACTTCTTACTGTGTTTACTCCAGTCCAACACCAGCATCTCCACATCATATTTTCAAATTTAACAGAAAATATTTGTTGATTAAGTTCATTCAAAAATTTGTTGTTTCCTGACTACAGGAATTTCTGTTTATTAAACAAATGTATTGTAATATTTTTATGCATGATGCAACTATGCACTCAAATAAGTTACAGAATAATGTATTCCCTTTGTCTAATTGAGCATTGCTTTTGGGTTTTTTAAATTATTTGCAATACCTGTTGGTAGTATTGCAGAATGCTGACTGCACAGTGATTTTTCACATCAACTGAGATTGATTACATTGCATTATTGGACGGTTGGGTATTTTAATAATTCAGACAACTGTATGAGCTTGTTGAATATGTTAAAACAAGTTCTCTCTGTATGCTGATGAATGCCTTATTCATGCCTTTGTTTAAGACTTAACTATTCTAACACAGTCCTTGCTGGTCTCTTGTGTTCTCTCTGTTGTAAAGTTGAGATCATCTCAAATTGCTGCCTGTTATTCAGACCAAGACCTTAAGAACATAAGAACATAAGAAATAGGAGCAGGAGTAGGCCATCTAGCCCTTGGAGCCTGCCCCGCCATTCAATAAGATCATGGCTGATCTGTCGTGGCTCAGTTCCACTTTCCCGCCCTCTCCCCATAACCCTTAATCCCCTCTCTTATCAAAAACCCATCAACCCGCGTCTTAAAAATATTTAGCAAGGCAGCCTTCACCACTTCAACAGGCAGAGAATTCCAGAGATTCACCACCCTTTGAGTGAAGAAGTTCCTCCTCAACTCCGTTCTAAACCGCCCCCCCTTTATCTTGATGCTGTGCCCCCTAGTCCTACTGTCTTTTTTGAGCGGGAAGAGCCTCTCCACCTCTATCCTATCCATCCCATTCATCATCTTATACGTCTCAATGAGATCTCCCCTCATTCTTCTAAACTCTAACGCGTACAAGCCTAGTTTATTCAGCCTCTCCTCATAGCTCAACCCCCTCAGCTCCGGTATCAGCCTAGTAAACCTCCTCTGCACTCCCTCCAAGGCCAAAATATCTTTGCGCAGGTGCGGCGCCCAAAACTGCACACAGTACTCCAGCTGCGGCCTCACCAATGCCCTATACAGCTGCAGCAAGACCTCCCTACTTTTATATTCAATCCTTCCTGTCGACCAGCCTCCAAATTCAACAGATTATGTTTTGCTACTTCCACCATGATGCCACCACAGGCACGTCTTCCCCTCCCTTTTCAGTTTTCTGTTCTGCTTTCAGAGCTCTTTGGATAAACACGGCGAGGTCCCTTTGTTCCACAGAACTCCCTAGTGTCCTACCATTCAGTGAATACTTTCTTGTCAAATTACTCCTTCCAGCATATCACCTCACACTTTTCAGGGAGAAATTCTTTTTGTCTATATCTTCTTGTAGCCCAAGACATTCTGTCACACTGTTAACCACCCATCCAATCTTTGTGTCATTCGCAAACTTACTAATCCTATCCCCCACTTAGTCATCAATGTCATTTATATAAATGATGAATAATAGGGGGCCCCAACACTGATCCCTGTAGTATGCCACTGGACATTGGCTTCCAGTCACTAAAGCAGCCTTCTGTCATCATCCTCTGTCTCCCACAGCTGAGTCAATTTTGCATCCACTTTATCAACTTATCCATGTGCATTTACCTTCTTTTCAATTCTCCCGTGTGGGACCTTGTCAAAGGCTTTGCTGAAATCTATATAAACTACATCGACTGCACTACTTTTGCCTACAGACCTGGTCACCACCTCAAAAAATTCAGTCAAATTTGTTAGGCATGACCTCCCTCTGTCGAAGCTATGCTGACTATCCCTGATCCAGCTTTGCCTCTCCAAGCGGAGATAGATGCTCTCCTGCAAAAGTTTCTTGAATAGTTTTCCTAGCACTGATGAGATTCACTTGTCTGTATTTCCCTGGTTTATCTCTACTACTCTTAAATAGTGGAACCACATTATCTATTTTCTAATCATCGGGCACGTCCCCTGTGGCCAGAGAGGAATTGAAAATTTGGGCCAAAGTCCCTGCGATCTCCTCCCTTGCCTCCCATAGCAGCCTAATTTGAATTGCATTTCATCTTCCAGCAGCACTCAAACATCAACATCGAAATGTATCTGAAACTGTGCACAGCTATGAAAATAAACTCACAAGATTTTGTGCAATTAAGTTTTGTCTCACCCATATGAAAAAATGGAGGCTTGTCTCCAAATGACACCATTGGGGCAAGGTAGAGGAGTGGCACTAGGCAAGATGCTGTTGCAGAAAGTATGCACAAATGACACAACACACTAAATAGCCACCTTCTGTTCTGTAAACATTCGAATAATTCTATTGCCCATTTGCTTCGCGTATCCTCACCATCCAACCCCTCAAAACACTCCTTCCAGGTGAAAGTGTAATTTGTCTGTACTCCTTTCAAATCATTTAGCATTTGCTGCTCACAATGCTTCACATGGGGTTACCAAAAGAAGTTTGTGGGACCAGTTTGCAATCAGTTCCATTCAGTGTACGCTTGTGACCCAGATTCTTTTTAATTTTATTTCTTGTTGCTCCCACTGTGATCTCAGTTCTCAGCCTCCTGTAGTGTTCCAATTAAGCACGATGCAAGAAGAACTCCCTTTTCGATTAGGCACTTTACAGCCTTCCGGGCTCAACATTGAATTCAGCAATTTTAAATTGTATCCCCTGCCCCTATAATTTCCTCTTGCCTTGCTGGTTTTGGTTTTACTCGCGTTTTTCTCTTTCTTTGCTTTCGGATGGCAGCTATAGGCACGTGCTGTAAGCGCGTTTTACTTCTTGGTGCATTTGCTCCTTCCTTCCTTTGGACTTGCACTACCAGCCCTTTTCTCATTCACTCTCTCTTCTGTCTTTCACCTTGCCACAACGTATGGAGAAAAGGTAGGCAAATGGTACTAAGCCGTGATACTCTTTGGAGAGCTGGTGCAGGCATGATGGGCCAAACGACCTCCTTCCGTGCCATAACAATTCTGTAATTCAGTTCTACATTTATAGTTCTTTTTCCACCCCTCCCCCACAGTGGCAAAGCATGACACAGTGGTTGGCACTGCTGCCTCACAGCACCAGGGACTCAAGTTTGATTCCCAGCTTGGGTTACTGTGCGGAGTTTGCACGTTCTCCCCCTATCTGCATGTGTGTCCTCCAGGTGCTCCAGTTTCCCCTCAATCCAAAAGGCGTGCTGGTTAGGTACATTGGACATGCTAAATTCTCCCTCAGTTTACCCGAACAAGAGCCAGAGTGTCGTGACTAGGGGATTTTCACATAACTTCTACTTGTTACACTAATAAGTAAATTTTAAATATTGCTTAACACCAATTTCATCTATTTTTTTTCTATTCTGATGAATGTATTTCTGATTAGAAATGTTAACACTGTTTCACCACTCTCTATAGATGCTGCCTGACCAGTTGAGTGTTTCTAGCATATTTTGTTTGTATTCAGCATCATGTTACGTTCCTAAAATAAATATGAAGCTTGTTTCGAGATAACTGATGATACCATTGTGGTTGTGTTGTACTTAAAACACCATCGTGAGCAATGCCTTTGTTCTTTGAGCTGTTACAACGCCGATGCGTCAACAGAGGCAAGTTCCTGTATTTCTCAAAACAAAATCCTTTATGTGTGACTTAAGGTTATGCTTGCTGGTTGATGGCATGTCAATTAGTATGCAACTATACTGACGATGCAGGGGAGTGTAATTGGACACCACATTCTGCGTGGAATAACTTCTGTACATGTGCAGGCACAACTCCGAGGAGACTATCTGTATCCCTGCGTGCATGTTGGTTCTAACTGTCTATTTAGCCCAGTGGAGCCCTCTTGTCTTTTGAATCAGACGGTCATGGGTTTGAATCACTTTCCAGAACCTAAGTAAGGAGTCAAAGCTGGCAAACATCTCCAGCCATCCTCTCCTCCCCCTCCACCCCCTCCTTCCCCCCCTCCCCCCATAGCCCCCTCCCCACTGCTCCCCTCTTCCCTTCCCCGCCCCCCCTCCCCCCTCACTGAAGCAATCCACTTCAAGTACCCAGTCCTACCTAAAGGATGTGGTCACAGCAGCTCCATTACGAGCATTATAAAATCAATCAATTTCCCCACAAGCAGGAAGTAGTCTAAGTTGGGAGTGGTAGGGATCAAAGGCTGATGGTGTTAGCATGTTAAGAATGAAACGTTTGGCAATGCAGAGATAAACTCAATTTACAAGAGAATCGCATTCCAACCATTATCTTGTACATTGAGTTTGTGTCTGTACATGCCCTGTTTACGAGTACAGCTCCTTACTCACCTGAAGAAGGAGCAAGACTCCAAAAGCTTGTGCTGCCAGATAAACCTATTGGTCTTTAACCTGGTGTTGTGAGACTTCTTACTGTGCTCACCCCAGTCCAAAGCAGGCATCTCCACATCCTGGTTACACGTGTTCAAGCCAGGCTGCATGTGAGTGAGTTGGAGCTCACTGTTGGCCTTGGAGGGAGTGCAGAGGAGGTTCACTAGGCTGATACCAGAGATGAGGGGGTTGGCCTATGAAGAGAGACTAAATAGACTGGGTCTGTACTCGTTGGAGTTTAGAAGGCTGAGGGGGGATCTTATAGAGATGTATAAGATAATGAAGGAGATGGATAGGGTAGAGGTAGAGAGATTCTTCCTGCTTAGAAAGGATAGCAGAACTAGAGGGCACAACCTCAAGATAAGGAGGGGACGCAGTTTAGATCGGAGTTGAGGAGGAACTTCTTCACTCAGAGGGTGGTGAATCTCTGGAATTCTCTGCCCGTTGAAGTGGTGGAGGCTACCTCGCTAAATATTTTTAAGTCACGGGTAGATAGGTTTTTGATAGACAAGGGAATTAAGGGTTATGGGGAGAAAGTGGGTAAGTGGAACTGATCCACTTCAGATCAGCCATGATCTTATTGAATGGCAGGGCAAGCTTGAAGGGCTAAGTGGCCTACTCCTCCTATTATGTTCTGATTTGGACATTATGATGCACTGTGGATTGATTTTGCTACCATTCTTGTAAGCTTTGTCCTCGGCTGTGGTTGAATTTTTCCTACCAAGTCCATTAGCCGCTGTTCAGGAATGACCTGCTCCGGTATGAAATCCAAGGATTTGAAACAGTATCAAGAAGTTCCAAGAGAAGGGTATGGACAGCCTGATAATGGGGGGCATGGAAAATTGAAGAATAAATGTAAATTTGATTGGGAATAGCCAACCCAGTCTTTGGAGTGGAGAGATGGTTATTTTTCACTTAGGTACTAAATACTGAAGGAACTGTGAACATTCTAAACCTTAGATTGCAGAAACAAGATAACTAAAAGAAAGCCGCGCTTTTTAATTTAAATTTGTTTACATTTGTTCAAACAGGATCAGAATATACATCTTTAGAAATTGTATGAGTCCTAATAGATGCAGACTAATTCCAAAAGTGGCTTAATGAACTATTTATTTATTTGGGTGGCACGTTAGCACAGTGGTTAGCACTGCTGCTTCACAGCTCCAGGGTCCTGGGTTCGATTGCCAGCTCGGGCCAGTGTCTGTGTGGAGTTTGCACATTCTCCTCGTGTCTGCATGGGTTTCCTCCAGGTGCTCCGGTTTCCTCCCACAGTCCAAAGATGTGCGGGTTAGGTTGATTGGCCATGCTAAGAAATTGCCCCTTAGTGTCCAGGGATGCGTAGGTTAGAAGGATTAGTGGGTAAAATATATGAGGGTAGGGCCTGGGTGGGATTGTGTTCAGTGCAGACTCGATGGGCCTCTTTCTGCACTGTAGGGTTCGATGAAAGGTTCTATGAAATAATTGACAACTGAATTTAGCAATGAAATACCTCCCTGTAGCAAAATACACGTAATTTGTTGGAGTAGTCAGGAGCTTTTCAGCCCAGTGCAGGGTAAAACTATTAAATGTAGCAAAAAAAAGCCTGCCATAAATGGGTCTTTCTTTTATGCTAATATCAACTAATGCAGATTTGCACCTCATTAGCAACCGTTCTGAACTAGTTGAGTGTGTACAAAGGGTATAATTCCTTTGGGTAATTCTGTGGTGCGAAAACAGTCCTCTGTGTAATGCACGTTACATTGATGCAGGGCAGAATTAAATTTTTAATGCGTAATTGCAAATTTAGAGTTAGAGTCAAATTAATTAGTGCATTGACAAAAGGTGAATTAGCCTACTTTCTATTTTTAATACAGCAGTGCTGGTTTGTATATGATATCATGCTAGATTTCGCAACCATTGCTTGTTCCAAGCTCTCCCAGAATTGAAAATTAATCTCCTGAAAAAAAATTGCATGGATATTTGCAAATTGTCTATCATAAGAACATAAGAAATAGGAGCAGGAATAGGCCTTCGAGCCTGCCCCGCCATTCAATAAGATCATGGCTGATCTGAAGTGGATCAGTTCCACTTTCCGGCTTTCTCCCCATATCCCTTAATTCCCTTGTCTGGCAAAAACCTATCTACCCGTGACTTAAATATATTTAGCGAGGTAGCCTCCACCACTTTAACGGGCAGAGAATTCCAGAGATTCACCACCCTTTGAGTGAAGAAGTTCCTCCTCAACTCTGATCTAAACTGCCCCCCCCCCCCATCTTGAAGCTGTGCCCGCTAGTCCTGCTACCCTTTCTAAGCGGGAAGAATTGCTCTACCTCTACCTTATCCATCCCTTTCATTATCTTATACGTCTCTATAAGGTCCCCCCTCATCCTTCTGAACTCCAGTGAGTCTATCATCTCCTTTGAACAATGTATTTGTTAATTATTGGTTGTGATTAGTGAAAATTGTTGACTGGGTGATGTGATTGGAGGCTTGGGATCATGTGATGCAACCTCCAGGGATACTTCCAACCATAGCTGCTAACTACACTGTGCCCCTAGACATTCATATATTAGCATTTGGATCACTGTTCCTTTCTATGTGTTAAGTTTCCAGTGTTCACTAAACATGGCTGCAGATTATAACCAGAGTGACTGTTCAATTAAGGTTTGTGGTGGAAAGAAAAACAGCTGTCTAATTTGAGCGTATGATGAGATGCAGAGTAATATACAGAGAGTATCATTGAAGCTGAGTTGAAAAGAGATAACAGCTGTGGCAATGGAATATTCTATAACCCAAATCCATAAGCACAAACAATCAACAAGTTATCGCAGTTGTTTAATATTCCATGAGCCCAAGTCTAGATGAAATTGAAGCTAAAATTAGAGCAGTCCTGATCAGATCCAGCTGCAATACAATGATTCAGAATTCATGGTTGTATCAACAACAATTACAAGCTTTTATTTGCTTTAAGCTAAGCTACTGACCAATAGGGCATCAACACAAACACCCAATTTGTTTTTTTCATTGGTTTATGGGATATGAGCGTCACTGCCAGGATACTAGCCAACTCACTGAAAAAGTAACTCATTCAGAACTCCTCCCTGCCCTTTTCCCCGTAACCCTGCAAATGTTTTATCTCATGTTGCGTATCCAATGCACTTTTGAAAGCCACTGTTGAATCTGCCTCCATGCACTCTCAGTGCATTCCAAATCCATTGGCTGCATGAGAAAGAATTCCTGTTCATTTCACTATTTGTTCTTTTGCCAAACAATGTCCTCTGGTTCTTAACCCTTTCATGTGTGGGATCAGTTTCTTTCTATTAACTGTCCTCCTGATTTGGAACACATCTCCTCTCAGGCTTCGCTTCTCTAAAGAAAACAACCTTGATTCTCTAATTGATCCACATAACTGATAAATTAATTCTCAGTTTGATGCAACACTTGCTTCCTGAACTAATATTTAACTTTATACTCCCGCAGATTACAGATTTATCTCTTCCAAACTACCTTGTTGCATCTTCAGTTGGATTGCTTCCCACGCAGCTTTTGAATTCTTACCTGGGAACAACACTGCGCACAATGGAAGATGTTATTGCTGAACAGAGTGTCAGTGGATATTTAATATTCAGCCTGCAGGTGAAGTGTATTGTTTGTATTAAATATTGTCTTCATGAGCAGTGAAAATTCATTTAGCATATGATGACAGAAGCATAAAATCCCTACAATGCAGAAGGAGACCATTTGGCCCATCTAGTCTGCACTGACCACAATATCACCCAGGCCCTATCCCCACAACCCCACATATTTACCCTGCTAATACCCTTACACTAAGGGGCAATTTAGCATGGCCAATCAACCTAATCTTTGGAGTGTGGGAGAAAACCGGAGCACCTGGAGGAAACCCACGCAGACACAGAATGTGCAGACTCTGCACAGACAGTGACCCTAGGCCGGAATTGAACCCATGTCCCTGGCGCTGCGAGGCAGCAGTGCTAACCATTGTGCCATCCATAAGGAGGTCAATAAAAAATAATTGTTGCCTTGCATAAATGTCAGTGCATGTACTCTGTATTATATACACAAATTAGGATGGAACTTTTTTTTTTCTTCATTCGTGGGACATGGGCATTGCTGGCTGGGCCAGCATTTATGCCCACCCCTAGTTGGCCTTGGAAGGCAGTTGAGAGTCAAACACATTGCTGTGGCTTTGAAGTCACATGTAGGCTAGATCAGTCAAGGACGGCAGATTTCTTTCCCTAAAGGACACTAATGAATCACGTGGGTTTTACTGGTAGTCAACAGTGATTTCACGGTCATCAGTAGATTCTTAGTTCCAGTTTCTTTTAATTTAATTCAAAGTCCACCATGGCGGGACTGAGACCCAGGTCTCCAGAACATTAGCTGACTTTCTGGATTAGTAGTCTGGCGATTAATACCACTAGGCCCTTGCTTAGGGGATTTTCACAGTAACTTCATTACACTATGAATGTAAGCTTAATGTAACTAATAAATAAACTTTATATTACTTTTACCATACGTTATTATGGCCCACTAATTTAATGATCTCCTGTATTAGTAAGGAGCTTAATCACAGATCTGATTGTTCCAGATTGGCCAGCTTTCAGGCTTTTGTTTTTCTTCCTTTTACATTTTGATACTTTTGTCTTCTGCCATTCAGATTACCAGCCTTTTCTTGTCCTGCAGATCAACTTCATCTCTTGTTATGTTTTGACAAAACAGTACAGCACTCTAGATGTGTATTGTCCTGGACAGGACAGTAAGTGAGATGTTGCAAGTCATGGGGGGTTACAGTACACATCTCTTGAACCTATGCTTAATGTTATTTCCACTCACATTGTCTGCACCTTTAAGACTTGATTAGCTGTAAAGATTTGCGTTCTAATCAGTATTCTGTAAACTGTGTGTGCCTTTATATGCTCTGTTTGTGATCAGACCTCCCACTCACCTGACGAAGGGGCAAACCTCAAAAGCTAGCGGTGTTTACTATCAAATAAACCTGTTGGACTTTAACCTGGTGTTGTGAGACTTCTTACTGTGTTTACCCCAGTCCAACACCAGCATCTTCACATCATCACATGTGGCATTGCAGCAGAGTTAATGCTGTGGCCAGAATAGTTGTAATGGTAAACCTCCTCAAACGTATCTAAGGAGGACGATATAGATATATATGGGGATAGAATGAGACGCAGTCTAAAAAGTAAATTTCGAGGAGGTTTTTGAGGATGGGACAGATATGCTTCGTACACAATAATCAGCCCCCCTTCCCATTGCACACGTGCACACACATAGATCAGTACTTAATGCTAAATTTGTGTTCTAATGTTAAAGATCACAGTATATACATATTTATCCAGTTCACACTTGTGGTTAGGCATTCTAGCACTATTCTGAAGTCTACAAATGTTTTGTCCTGGGCATTCCAGACTAGAGAGATTGCAGTGTATTAAATGATCAATACTGAGAACAAAATTCGATACACTATTTAAAGTCTCCTAGTAATGTAAGTGTCTCCAAAATAATTCTAATTCTTTTCTTTCCTATCTATCAACCAACATTCTATCCAAACTGCTACATTTCTGTTTCTACCATTTGCCTGACATCTTTCCACTTAACCAAATTTCTGAGGAGGAACTTTATGAAATATATTTGAAGATCCAAAAGCACCACATCTTTTTAAATCAATTTATTTATTGTGAGTTCTGTAAAAAATAAAGTTGCCTTAAATTTACTGATCTATGACTTGTATTTGTCATTCAATTTGTTAGTCTTTGATTAATCTCTTATATTCTAGATATTCCTTTTTATTTTATTTTTATTTAGGATTAACAGCAAGAAAAGATCATACAGCCTCTTGGATGCCCTGCCATTCAACACAGCTGATGGGTTTAATTGCACTTTTGCACACACTCCAAATATCCCTTGATTCCCTGACAAACCAAAAAGATGTCTATCTCAGCATATATATAGTAAGCAATGGCACATCCAAAACCCCCTGTAGTAAAGAATTTCAAAAATGTACAACCCTACAAGTGAAGAAATTTCTTCTCATCTCAGTTGCAAATGATTGTTTCCTTATCCTTTTGATTTGATTTATTATTGCCACATGTATTGGGATACAGTCAAAAGTTTTATATAAACAAAACGTATTGTTCATAGAGTACATAGGGGAGAAGGAAAGGAAAAGATGCAGACTGTACCTGCATTCAGGATTACCCAGCCTTGATTTTCATGAAGTTGGGCCTTCTCTGAAGTCCTTTTAAAAATGGTAGTCCACACACACACACACACACACACACACACACACACACACACACAACCCCCGCCCCCCCCCCCCCCCCCAGCCCATTCCCATTTGTGGCAACTTGTCATCCTCAATTGTCGCATGTTTCGTTGAAAACTGGCAACTGCTCTTGTCTAAGTGCATAGTCAATTCAGCTGTCCAATCAGATTCTTAGCAGCTCTTCAGGAGTAGGCCATCCTGCCTGTTCTGCCATTCAATAAGATCTTCACTGATCTCATTGTGATCTCAACATTTTACTGCCTGCTATCAATGATCCTTGAATCTTTGCCTATCTAACTCTGTTTTGAATATATTCATTAACCTAACCTCCAGTGTTTTCTGGGGCGGCATGGTAGCACAGTGGTTAGCACTGCTGCTTCGTAGCTCCAGGGACCTGGGTTCAATTTCTGGCTTGAGTCATTGTCTCTGTGAAGTTTGCACATTCTCCTCATGTCTACATGGGTTTCCTCCCACAGTCCAAAGATGTGCGTGTTAGGTTGATTGGACATACTAAAAATTGCCCTTCGTGTCCTGAGATGCATAGGTTAGAGGGATTAGTGGGTAAATATGTAGAGATATGGAGGTAGGGCCTGGGTGGGATTGTGGTCAGTGCAGACTCGATGGATCGAATGGCATCTTTTTATATTGTAGGTTTTCTATGATTCTATGAAAAGAATTCTACAGACTAATGACTCTCTGAGAGGAAAAACATTCTCATTTTAGATTCAAAAGGGAGAATTCTTATTCTTAAACTTTATTCCCTAGCTCCGGACTTAATCTCACCCTCTTTTGGAGAGATATCTTTATGTCAACCCAGCAAGATTTCACTATATAAATGACGCTTTAAAGAATAGATTATTGATTCAAGATTACTCCTGACCTACTTTAATTAATGCCTAAGCCTGTATATTTAAAGGATTCCAAAATTTGAGTTCCAGACTTAAATTCCCTTTTAATCATAATATTTATAACATACATAATAAATTTCTCACATTCCACAGAACCTCCCCATAGAAAATCATCAACATACATCATATAGATACCTGAGAGTTTTCTTTTGTGGTACCAGAATAACATTGCTGGATCTGCTTTCAGTAGGGTGCAGCATACTTTCAGCAAGACATTCCCAACCGAGAATATTGTGTTTGGAGGCTGATGATTATCATTTGAGGTAAACCATGTAGAGGCAATGCTTCTTTGGTATTTTTTTGATTACCTCATAGTTTTCATCAAGCCAATCTTGGTGTTTATTTCCACCAGTGTTTTTTTGACCCTTGTTATTCCTCAGCTCTACCCACACTGATTATAATTCTTGATCTTCTGAGCCTTTATTGTTATTGTCCTTTGGGCTACTCTTTTTTTTCCATTTGTCTTTTCAAATTGTGATGTATCCTGGATTATTTACATCTCAAACGTTGGCAATAGTGGTTAAATTGAGACTGTCTGTCTCTTGCTATCACTCCTTATCCATCTTATTGCAATTGCTTCTCTCATTCAGATAAAAGGCTTTTTTTAAACTACTATTTGCTGATGCACTATTACTATTAGGCACCATTACCATTATTACTCCCCCTATTCCCTGTCCCACTCTGTCTTTACCCAAACTGCTACACTGCTTCGTTACCTCAATTTTGTTCTTAGGACTTCTGCATTTCCCTTCACCTGAATCCTCCGAACCTCCCTATCCACAGCACACTATATTTAAGTGAAGCCCATCCCAATGGAATAGCTTCCACTTTCTGGAATACTGATGCTGAACCAAAACTACTTCCTACATCACACTTTGAATCATGTGTTTAATTCTTGAGTCTGCTTTACCCTATGCCCATTGGACTTTGGCTCAGATAGCAATCCAGAGATTATTACTTGTTAATTTGTAATGTTTTTATGATTCTAACTCATGAAATGTATCTTTGTGAATTTTAAGAGTTTGCATTTAACCCTTATTATACCGGTTGGTCCATGGTTCCCTAGCTTTTTTTAAGAAGGAAGGAAAGAATAAAGCTTTTGCTTGAGCACTATTCAAGACCCTTGGCATAATTTCCACATCTAACAGGGTTGGAACTCTGGAGTTCCTTTAATTTGCTAGTATTCATGCAGCTAGAGATTGATGACCTGGACTTTGAATTCCCATTATCTCTAACGCTTATTTCATATCCTTCTCCAGAAATTTACAGCTCATTCCATGATCATTTGAGATCATAATGAGAAATAATTAAAAGCTTAAACATATATCTTTTGTGTCTGGATTAAAGCAAATTACTGCAGATGCTGGAATCTGAAACTAAAAGAGAAAATGCTGGAAAATCTCAGCAGGTCTGGCAGCATCTGTTACCTTTGACAAAGGGTCACCTGGACTTGAAATGTCAGCTCTTATCTCTCCTTGCAGATGCTACCGGACCTGTTGAGATTTTCCATCTTTTATGTCTGATTAGTTATTCTCTCTCCAGTTCTTTCACTGCCGTATACACATAAAAGATGCCTTCTTGGTATGTACTGACCTTTATATTAATTTCCATTTTTAGCTCTTATTTTTCTCTTCCAGCCAGGTAGTCTGTTCAGTTCACCTCATTAATAAGACCTAGCTTCTTTACTCCAGTCCCACTATGCTGTTGAATTTATCATCTCATTTTCTGGCTGACATGTTAATTGACATTAGAATTTCTCACTCTGCAGGCATTGCCTCCCTGGCTTCAAAAACTACTGCAATCAACTCTTCTCTGATGCAACTTTTTTGGAGCCACCCATCTCCAACCTCTAGTTGCTGTGAAAAGCTCTCGTTCATGTCCTCCTTCCCTAATGCTTGCCCATCTCCCTCCCCACCCACTGTCTCAGTCTAAATTAGACTGGTTTCAATTTTAGTATCCAGTTTGGCCCCAACTTGAACTTTCCTATCTTCTTCATTACTAAGACTGCTTGATTTCCCCTATGTAAAATATCTACCTTCACCTATACCTCAGCTTATCAATTGTTTATGCCTTTGTCACCTCCATGCTTAATTATTCCAATGCTCTCGAAGGCGGTCTCCATCCTTTCTGCCCATATTCAGATAAAGTTCCATTTGCCCATCATTCTGTCCTTGCTGACCCACATTGAACTATTGCATTCCTCCCTCTGCTGCACCAAAATCAAAAGTTCTCATTTTTGTCTTTAAATGAGCTCACTTCTCCAGGCCAAAACCTTCAAAAATTCTAGTCTCAAGTGCATTCTCCACATCTTTCTGGATCACCATTTCTGGCTCTGCCTGAAATCACTAAGGCTGGGTAGTCTCGATTTCCCTCTGTAAACTCTTCCACCAATCATCTCCCTTTTTCTTTCAAGACTCCCTTTTTAATATATTTTTGACAAGTAACTAGAAATATTTTTCTATATTGGAGGCTGGGTGTAAATGTCGGTTGTTGGGATCGAGTCTGCAAGTTTGCAGGGTTCTAACAATGTTATTATATCCTGGATGTGCCTCTGACAATTGTGTGTGAAGTTTAAACCTCAGTTTGTATATTTAATTTGTGTATTCTCTGAATTTCCATATCATTATGCTGCAGTTATATTCTCTGGTTATTCTTTTGGTTACAGATCTGTATCAGCGTTGGATTGATGTTTTATGTCGTGCACAGGGCTCATACTGAATTGGATGCTGCCATTTTGGCTTGCCAGATGGAGCTGAAATCTTCACTTATTAATGATGGCCATCCAAATGGACCCAGTATGACATTCTGCAATAAGAGGACTTCAGTGACAAGTGGCGGAATTAATATTGTATGAATCAAATGATTACATAGATTGTGGGAACTTTAAACGCACCAGCCAGTACTAACACTAGAGGTGAATGACTCATTGGGCATCAGTACGTTATGGCTTTGCACAACTGCCTTAATGATGAACAAGTTAATGGAATGGTACTGGGAGCTGAACTAGAAAGATAATCACAGTCCATATCGTCCAGGAGTTGTTGGTGAAAACGAAAGCAAGTTGGAAGGTGACCTTCGGTAACTGAATTCCACAGGCTGTGGTTGAATCGTGTCTTTTCTGTTGTGGAAGAATGCACTGGAAGGGCAAAGTTGGCCCTCCTTTACTTCACATTGACCTTGTAAATTGGTTTACAATCAAAATTGTACAGAGTGATATATATTTGGTAGCAGCTGTATTTTAAAATCTAGTATTTGTGGCAATATGGTGTATCTAGTAAGACCATTTCTATTTGTGTGAATGAACAGCCTAATGTCAAATGAGCAGGCAAGAGAAACGAACCAAAAGTCCTCCCACCTGTGGAGTGTGCAGTGGAGCAATACAAGCTACATGGTTCAAGCAATGGTATTTTGCACATTACCAAACAATCCAAGTACCTCTTCTAATCTGGTTAAAGTCCCCTTTAAAGCATCAAATAATACAATGGGTTTGCTGATCAGTCAAACAAACACTCAGTTTATATTTTTGTCTTGCATTGTAACCTTCTAATTAAGTGAGTAGGAGTAGCACAGATGACCCTGTGACTACTTGTAATATGCACTTTAGTTATTTGGTTTTAAACTCAGTGGTACCATTTATAGAATAAAGGATGATACCAGAATGTTTCGAATATAATACGTCTCCATTGTCATTGAGCTATTGAAGGTGTCCGCTTTAATTGAAATAAGTAAAATGTAGGATTGAAAAGAACATTTCCTAAATAAATTATTTTGCACATTAAAATTAGCATGGTAAAACTGAAGACATTTATGGTCTTAAGGATCAATAAAATGTACATTAAAATACTTATCAAAATATGAAAGTAAAAATATAAATATCACAAGGTGATATATATTTTCTCAGCCCATTCCAATTTGTGTTTTCAAAATACCAATGGCAAGGTGTGTCTGACAAAGACTCAAAACGATGGCTGTATCCTCTCTCCACAGATGCTGTCAGACCTGCTGAGTTTTCCAGCATTTTCTGTTTTTGTTTTAAACTATGTTGAATAACAGTATAATGGTCAAACAGATAAAATATGCCAACATCCCCATGCTCTCTGTGTGAAGGTTATATCAGCCAGGGCTGCCCCATTTGTTAAAAGTGCTGGTGCATTAATGTTGAAAACAATCTCAGTGGAAGAATGTTCATTTCTACAAGGACATTAAAGTTAAGTTGTCCTGCATTTCAAAACTTATTTAAATTAACACATTAAAAAAAACTTAAGCAATTAAATGCAGTGAAATAAACAAAATGCTGGAAGTGTATAGCCAGTCTATTATTTGAGTGATCAATCCATTTTGATCAAATAGGATTCTCTCTTCAGACAGATATACTGGAAGTATTGCATGACAAGTACATTTTAAATTCAAAGGCAGCAAGTACATTGATTTGTGTTGCTTGAACATCCCAAATGTTTGATAAAATAGTTTGATTATGTATATATTGAGCATCAGTTAATTAATGCACTATGGCTTAATAACTGCCTTTAATGCAGCATGTTTATACTGAATGTGCTGTTCTGTGGCACAATAAATCTCAAAGGTGTGTTGCATGTTTTCTGAGCCATTACTTTAAATTCTCAATGTAGTGATTTTTTTTTGCTGTTCTGACATTTTTACGTGTTAAGGTCTCTTTGCCTTGATGGTAATCTGATAACTATTTTACATACAGCTCATGAGGTTATTTTTATATGATGTAGTACAATTAAAAGGCACCCATTTGTATTCCTTTTTATTTTTCATAACTTGGAGTTTACAGACATGCACTTCTAGCCAATACCAAATGAACATGAATTCTTTCCTTTTTATTTGTTGTGTATAATATGTTTTAATTACGTGGCCTATATACCATTCAGACTTATTCCAAATCTTGTCAGGACCATTTGTATCAATTGGGCAGTGCTATTAAGGCTGAAATAATGAAATGTAGTGAAGAATATGTTTGGAACTAATTGGGATCCAGTAGGAATGGACGTATAGAGCTTATTACAGTTCTTTGTTTTGAAAACACTTGTAGCAAGAAAAGATTTGTTTATGCTTAAATTTTGTATGTTGTGGCAGTAGACATATAACTAATTATGGAAACTTGCAAGACATTTACCATATATTTTTCTGAAACTTCAATAATGCTCATCTAAACTGACTCTGTTTTGCAGAGGAATGAAACAATTCAATACAAAGATCCCTTTAAAGAATAAGATTTAGTTGTAATGAATTTGAAGAAAAGCACAGTGTAAAAAAAAAAGTTTAATTTTTGACTTATTTCCTGTTTGTCCATGAATTTCAGTGAGGAAGCATGAATTGTTTTGGGGTATTATCGCTAGATTATTAATCCAGAAACTCAGCTAATGTTCTGTGGTCCCGAGTTTGAATCCCACTACAGCAGGTGGTAGAATTTGAATTCAGGGGAAAAAATCTGGAGTTAAGAATCTATTAATAACTAAGAAACCATTGTCGGAAAAACCCACCTGATTCACCAGTGTCCTTTTTAGGGAAGGAAACGTGCCGTTTTTATCTGGTCCGGCCTACATGTGACTCTAGAGCCACAGCAACGCGGTTGACTCAACCGCCCTCAGGCAACTAGGGATGGGCAAAAAATGTTGGCCAGCCAGCAACACCCATGTCCCACCAATGAAAGAAAACATACAACTGATTTTACAAACTGAAAACGGGTATGGAGCAGATACAACTTTAATTTGAACTTGGGACTTTGATAATGCTATTTTTATTATAAATTACAAAAGTGAATTACAGCTGTAACTTTGCTCCCTTCTGTATGTAAAAGTGATGTGGAAGATTAATCAACTTATTCTGCTTTTCGTTTGCAAATACACAACAGTGACTATTTTGTTTAGTGTCGTAAATGGAATTGCCGTTTATATTTCTTGGAAAGTAGTAAGATTTTATAAAATTTGGATTCTGCTTGAATTGTCAATGATATTTCCACATAATGACACTTGGCAATAATATGTATGTATTTCAATGGCACATTATACATAAAATGTGCAGGAGATTCAAGCAATTGGCTTCAGACAATTTCGTGATAAATCTGCAGAAATATCGTGGTCAAATGTTGTGTGTGAATAACATGCATCAAGACTAGGATGTGCGTGAAGTGTGTCTGTATTGACAGCCATTGGCATTATGGAACCTCCAGAATAAAAGGCCTTTGTGGAATTGAAATGAATACATGTTCTAATGAAGTGATTACAATGCTATAATTTAATTTTGGTTCAGATGACTACTGGAAACACCTTAATTGATGTGGTTTGTCATTTGACTGGCTGGGTTAGATCACTCTTACGTCTGGTGTCTGGTATTTTGTGCAGAAACAGTTGATGGTTTCTATACACAGTACAGTTGATACCACTGTTTACTATAAAGTGCATTTTCTTAATTGTCTTGATGTCAGATGAAAAATTGAATATTTAATTTAATGTGCAAATCTGTTTTAATAAATTGACTTCTTAAAGTGAACTGGCAGTTCTTCATCTGCTTCTGCTTTTCATCACCATATTGGCCACGTCAGCTTTAGATACTTTGAAAAAAAATTGAAGAATTATGTAACAAGCTAATTATAACTACATTTTTTTAAACCTGAAGCATATTAGATATCATCTGTCATTTTATATATCAGATTTTGTTAGATCCTATCTATTGAAGAAATCTGTCTCAAATTGTGCAGTTTGACAATTGGTCAGAGGTTGTTTATAATGTTGCCATAATTGAACAGTCTGCTAAACCTTGTAGCTTAGCCTAAGGCATTAATAGAAAATTGGCAAAATGCTGCAGAGTAGCAGCTGTGCACTGAATCAATGCCTTTTTGGAGGAGTGGAGAAAGGAGTGTGAAAATAATACGTTTCATGCCTCAAATTGAAACCAAGAACTACGTTGATTTATGTTTTGGTTTATTATAGACAAAGTAAGGAGCATGAGCAGCAGAACAACTTAACCAATAGCAGATTCCTATTGATACCTAATAAGACCGATTTTGAATTTACGTAAGTTTTCATAGTTCTTGGGACATTCCAAATAATTAATGAGTTAATTTAAAAGTGTAATTGTTTTGTAGCTAAACATGACAACGGGTGCACACAGTATGGGTTCACAAGGAACGAACAGGATTAAATGACCAGTTTTCTTCTGAGTGATGGATGTTGATTGCGAATTTCTATTGAGTATGCAGTTGAAATTCTACCCCAACCTAAATGGACAGGCATTATCTCAGTTGTAACTTGTGAAGTATAAAACTTTCAGCAATGCCTGCTTGAGTCAGATTGGAACTTGAGCCGCGGCCTCTGACTCCAAGGCTGTTAGGATGGATATATCCAGTCATATATTAGACCTAAATTTTGTGATCTTTCTGTACATTAAATCATGTATTATACTGTAAACTGTACAATTTGATTTTGTACAAAGCAGCATTCTTGTATCTTCCTCCATGCCTTCATCTAAGTCAATGGCAACTAAACAATTTTTTGCCACTTAAAGGAAATTGAAAGAATAATATTGCATCATTGTTCATACACATTTTGAATCATAAAGGCATGTTTAACAGTTTATCAATTACTTCCTCCAAATGGGATTGCCTCCATATAAAGCCAAAAAGGTCAAATGTTGAACAATATAACTACTTTCGCCTCTACATACAGTGAAGGCAAAGAACAATATCGAATCTGTCATCATTCACTGAGAACGTGGTTGGTGCAGACTCAATGGGCAGAATGGCCTCCTTGTGCAATATATGGATTCTATGAAAACAAATAAGATGTACATACAAAGATAATATACTGCAGATGCTGAAAATCTGAAATGCAAACAAGCTGCTGGAGATACTCAGGTCAGACAGCTATTTTGGAACAAAGAAAGTTATGTTTCAGGTCGATTTTCTTTAATTCCGATGAAAGGTTAGCAACGTGAATTGTTAACTGCTTTTCTCTTTCCACAGATTATGTTGAGCATTCCAGCAGTTTCTGTTTGCATTCAAAATAAAACCTCCTAGCAGTCTGTTTAATTATATAATGAGTCTGTTGGGTAATAAAGTTGACGTGGGAGTAAATTATTGTGAAGACTCCTGTAATGACTTGCTTAAAGACAACTTCCAAGATCTACCATAGAGCAGTTCCACATATTGTCTGCTATCCCAATCCTGTCTCAGAGTGGTGAGTCGTGAAATGTGGTTCAGACGATTGGAGCAATCTAACTGCCGTCGGATAGTTTTAGGCTTCCAGGACAAATTGCCAGTACCATTGCCTGCAGCACATATAAATAAATTCAAGTTGTAGGCTCTAATTGCATAGTATTGTATTTACCATAATTAGCTTGCATCATTGCAATAGGTTTTACATTTTAGGCATATCTGATTGACTCAGCAGAAAGGAAATATGGTTTAAAGAGTATGGAGGGGGAGGTGGGGGATGGAATTAAGCAATGCAGCCACAATTAACAATATGTTAAAGCTGCTACAATTGATAAATTTTCCCTGTCTACCAAACATGCTATTGATTCCTCTCCCAATTTACAAGTTGTATCAATAAATATATAGTATTCTACCAAGACCCATTACATTTAATCTTGTTGCTTTGATGGGCTACATTCATTCCTCAAATTTAGAAAGTATAGTGACATAAGAACATAAGAAATAGGAGCAGGAGTAGGCCATCTAGCCCTTCGAGCCTGCCCCGCCATTCAAAAAGATCATGGCTGATCTGTCGTGGCTCAGTTCCACTTTCCCGCCTTCTCCCCATAACCCTTAATCCCCTTGCCTATCAAAAACTTATCTACCTGTGTCTTAAATATATTTAGCGAGGCAGCCTCCACCACTTCAACGGGCAGAGAATGCCAGAGATTCACCAACCTTTGAGTGAAGAAGTTCCTCCTCAACTCCATTCTAAACTGCCCCCCCCCTTATCTTGAGGCTGTGCCCTCTCGTCCTACTCACCTTTCTGAGCAGGAAGAGCCTCTCCACCTCTATCCTATCCATCCCATTCATCATCTTATATGTCTCAATGAGATCTCCCCTCATTCTTCTAAACTCTAACGAGTACAAGCCTAGTTTATTCAGCCTCTCCTCATAGTTCAACCCCCTCAACTCCGGTATCAGCCTAGTAAACCTCCTCTGCACTCCCTCCAAGGCCAAAATATCCTTGCGTAAGTGCGGTGACCAAAACTGCACACAGTACTCCAGCTGCGGCCTCACCAGTGCCCTGTACAGTTGCAGCAAGACCTCCCTACTTTTATATTCAATCCCTCTCGCTATGAAGGCCAGCATCCCATTCACCTTCCTGACCATCTGCTGCACCTGCAGGCTGGGTTTTTGCGACTCATGCACAAGGACCCCAAGGTCCCTCTACACCGTAGCATGCTGCAGTTCTTTGCTATGTAAGTAATAGTCCTTCCTACCATTATTCCTACCAAAGTGGACAACTTCACACTTGCCAACATTAAATTCCATTTGCCAGTTCCTGGCCCATTCGCCCAGCCTATCTAGATCGCTCTGCAGACTTTCCACACCCTCCGCACAATTTGCCGTTCCACCAATCTTGGTGTCATCAGCAAATTTTGACACCATACACTCGGTTCCCTCCTCCAGATCATCTATATAAATAGTAAATAGCTGAGGCCCCAGCACTCATCCCTGGGACACTCCACTAGTCACCAACCGCCAATCCAAATAGCACTCATTGACCCCCACTCTCTGCCTCCTATTTGACAGCCAATCCTCTATCCATGCTAACACCCTACCCCCAACTCCATGCCCTCTAACCTTCTGTAACCTCTTGTGTGGCACCTTATCAAACGCCTTCTGAAAATCAAGAAACACCACATCTACCGGCTCTCCTCTAGCCACCGCCCTAGACACATCCTCATAGAACTCCAATAAGTTCGTCAGACACGACTTCCCCTTAACGAAACCATGCTGCGTCTGCTCTATCAAACAATTCTCCTCAAGATGCCTCGCTATTTTCTCCTTGATTACGGATTCGAGCATTTTACCTACAACAGACGTTAAACTAACTGGCCTATAATTCCCTGCCTTTTGCCTGCTACTCCTCTTAAACGGCGTAACATTAGCCGTTTTCCAATCTTCCGGCACTTCCCTGGAATCCAGCGAGGTTTGGAAAATAATCATCAAGGCATCCACTATCACCTCCGCCATTTCTTTCAGAACCCTTGGATGCATTCCATCCGGTCCTGGGGACCTGTCCACAATCAGTCCCTCCAGTCTGTCGAGCACTGCCTCTCTAGTAACAATAATGTCATTCAGGCCCTCCACTCCTACCATCTTTCCATCGCTAACACCCGGCAAACTATTGACGTCCTCTTCCGTGAAGTCCGAAACAAAAAAGTTATTCAAGGCCTCAGCCATTTCCCCACCCCCTACCACTAAGTCCCCCCTCTCATCCACTAAGGGTCCAACGTTCACCCTAGTCAGCCTCTTCCTTTTTATATATTTATAAAAACTCTTACTATCCTTTTTTATATTTAGCGCTAGCCCAGCTTCATAGTTTATCCTACCCTTCTTTATCAACTTCTTCATCATTCTTTGTTGATATTTAGACCTCTTCCAATCCTCTTCTCGCCCACTACTCTTAGCCACTCTAAATGCATCAGCTTTTAATTTAATACTCTCCTTTACCTCCTTCGTTATCCACGGCTGATTATCTCTCCTCCTACGATCCTTTTTAACCATCGGAATAAATTTCTGCTGAGCACCAAGAGAGATCTCCTTAAAGATCCTCCACTGTTCCTCAGCAGACCTACCTTCCAATGTGATCCCCCAATCAACACTCGCCAATTCCTCTCTCAACCTATCGTACTCCCCTCTGTTCAAACAAAGGGCACAGGTCTGGGAGCCCACTTTCTCCTCCTCCATCTGCATCAGAAACTCCACCATACAATGATCACTCTTCCCAAGAGGATCCTTCACCACAAGGTCCCTAATTCTACCCACCTCATTACATAACACCAGATCCAAGATAGCTCGCTCCCTCATCGGCTCCAACACACACTGTTCAAGGAAACTATCCCAGCAGCATTCCAAGAACTCTTCCTCAAGCCCACCGCGTCCAACATGGGTCGACCAAGCAATATGTAGATTGAAATCCCCCATAATTATCACTGTTCCATTCCTGCACGCCGCATTTATTTAGAACAAAATCAGCCCAGGAAACAGGCCCTTCGGCCCAACGAGCCCGCACTGCCATCTCAACACCACCAGTCCACCTCTCTACCCACGACCCCTGTCTAATGTTTTATGGCCATCCAGATTGAGGGAAACTGATTTAGGGACAATTTATTCCTGTCAATCAGCCTAACAGCACATCTCTGGGGTGTGGGAGGAAACCGGAGCACCCGGAGAAAACCCAGGCAAGCACGGGGAGAATGTGCAAACTCCCACAGACACTGGCCCAAATCCATGTGTCTGCACAGCAATCAGCGATAGTCACTGAGCTGTCGTCTTGCCCAGTATCTTGTCCAGTTTAGGCACACACTAACGACATGAAGCACTAGGCCAATCTCGAACAACCAAGAGCAGCCCCAGTACGACCCATCGTGTGTATGCCCCTCGTTGGACACGAGGTGGACCGACTTAAAACCTGTGAATGAAAAGAGAAAAAACATTATTATCATACTATACCCATTTACATTACCAGGGACACCCCAATGCTAATGACGCTTATTTAAAAGGATCTCCTATATCCACCCATCTCCAACTCAGTCATGTGCCTAAGTTACTGTAGTAAGTTACTAAGGACTCGAGCGTGTTTGCCTCCACCACCTTACTTGGCAGAGCATTCCATACCCCCACTACCCTCTGTGTGAAAAACCTCCCTTTCATATCTGTGTTGTACCTCTTCCCCCTCACCTTAAGTCCATGGCCCCTTGTCCTACGTGTCTCTATCATAGGAAATAGCTTACCTCTGTTTACTTTATCTATACCCTTCATAATCTTATATACCTCTATTAGATCCCCCCTCAGTCGGCGTCTTTCAAGGGAAAAGAGCCTCAATTTCTTCAATCTTTCCTCATACCCCAGTCCTTCCATACCAGGCATTTGCATGTTAATAGCCCGCCCCACCTCCAGATCATTATTTGGGGGCCTATAGACGACACCCACCAGCGTCTTCCTCCCTTTGCTGTTCCTAATCTCCACCCACAACGATTCTACATTCTGCTCTTTGGCTCCTATATCTTCCCTTACTACCTTAATCAGCAGAGCTACGCCCCCCTTTTTCCTCCCGCCTATCCTTCCTAAACACTTGATACCCCTGTATATTCAGCTCCCAGTCCCTGTCACCTTGCAGCCACGTCTCTGTAATGGCCACCAGATCATATCCATTTGTGCTGATCTGCGCCACCAGCTCATTCACTTTATTCCGAATGCTTTGTGCATTCAGATAAAGTGCCTTCATCCCAGCCTTCACCTGTACCCTATTTGCAGGAACGCCACCAACCTTACTCACGCACCCTACTCCCTTTATTATTGGGACATCCTTGGCCTCTTCCCGTACCTGTACCCGCTCCTTTACTTTAGACCCTGTAATTTCACCTACCTTCGCACCCTCCCCCCCCAATTAGTTTAAAGCCCTATCTACACGATTCGCCAGGACTCTGGTCCCAGCACGGTTCAGATCAACCCCACCCCACCTGAACAGGTCCCACCTACCCCAAAACTGATGCCAATGTCCCATAAATTCAAACCCATTCCTCCCACACCAATCCCTGAGCCACCCATTCACTTCCTTAATCTTATCAACCCTACGCCCGTCTGCACACGGTTCAGGCAGTAATCCAGAGCTAACCACCTTGTCGGTTCTACTTTTTAATTCCATTCCCAGCTTTTCATACTCCCTCCCCAGATCCTCAGTTCGCATTTTGCCTACGTCGTTGGCACCCACATGTACCACAACGACTGGATTCTCACCCTCCCACTCCAGGTTCCTCTGCAGCCCAGATGTAACATCCTGGACCCAAGCACCAGGCAGACAACACACCCTTCTGTGCTCTTTGTCATTGTGACAAAGGACAGTGTCAATACCCTTAACCACACTATCCCCAATTACCACTACATTACTTTTCACCTTCTCTTTGCCTATGTCCTGTGTCTGCATCACTGTACCGTGTGCAGTTTGCTCACCAACCTCACAGCCCTCGTTCTCGTCCACACTGGAAGCAAGAACCTCAAACCTGTTATGCAGATTGAGAGGCTGAGGCATTTGGTCCCCACCCTCCTTCCTCCGGTCCCCACCCTCCTTCCTCCTCTCAGCAGCCCCTTCCTGTTCCTGACCCTTAGAGTTAGCCAGTCTAGGGGGTGTGGATGTCTCTTGCACCCCATTATCAATGGCACCCTCCCTCCCCCTGATGAGCCTCAGTGTCTGTAGCTCAGAGGCCAGCTCGTCTACCTTGAGCTGGAGCTCCTCCAGCAACCTGCACTTACTGCAGACATGGTCACTGGGAAGGACCCTGGGGTCCACCAGCTCCCACATCATACAGAAACAGCACATCACATGCCCCTCCATTATTCCCTTCAGTAATACTGAACACCGTTTTCAACGCAAACTTACCTGGCCCTTTTCTGCCAAGCCCTTTGATCCTAAGCCCTTGCAGCTCACTCTGCTTCCCTCTCACTCCACTGCCCGCTGTCTACAGCAGGCCTCCTTTTAAACCTAGCGCCGTTTGAAAGACTGCTTACCCACAAATCCCCGCGATCCACTCCCTTTGTATTCTTAAAGCGGTAAACGCAAAAAAGCCTGCGAAAATGCTTTTAAATGATTTAAACAGTTTTTAAAAGGTAATTTCTTACCTTACTCAGTACTCCTTCACTCCGCCTGCTCCAGCGAACATTGTTTTGAGACTTCATTATGTAGTATAAAGGTCTACATGATGGGTCATTTACGCAGAGACAGTGGAAGCTTGTGCATACCCTAAAGGAGCAATAAGAGGCTCTAGCACCATCTGTGCCTGAACATATCAGTAGGACTGGGAAACTGGGAGGAGTACGGGAGAAAATGTGACTGGACAAAATTTGTCGATTCCTGTTTGTGGGCTTGAACCGGGTGCTAGGAACAACCTCCAGTGTGGAGAATTCAATGCTTGGAGAGTGATAGAAGATGAATTGCAGACTGAATGTTGGACAGAATGTCATAGCTTCTACCCATGGTATGTTGGGGTAATTGAATTCTCAACTGTACCTTCTAAACTAATGCTCAAATGCAATTCATTGTTTCTTGTACCAAGTAAGAATCACTTCTGTTAACAATACAGCATCACTTCAAACAAGGGATGCAGATTTGGGGGGAGCTGTAACGTGAACTTTGATATTTTTTGTTACCATTTTCTAAATTCCACTTGTATATATTGAATAGTAAATTTTTTTTGAATTTAAAAGCCCCTTTATTTAATCAGTTAAAAGCAAAATACTGCAGATGCTGGAATCTGAAGAACAACATAAAATGCTGGAAAATGTCAGCAGGTCTGACAGCATCTGCAGAGATGCGAGTTGGAGGGTGAAATGGGACAAAGGGAGTATAAATGAGGACACATAAGACCTCTTCTGCCATTCACTCATTCTGATCATTTATTGGACACTTTTAATCAAATCAGCCTTTTTGTACCCCCATTTATTTTCCCTATATCCCATTCCATACCCCCTACCCTCATAGTATAAATCTGCTGATTCTCTTCACTCTCAGCTCTGATGAAGGGTCATCTAGACTCGAAACATTGGCTCTACTCTCTCCCCACAGATGCTGTCAGGCCTGCTGACATTTTCCAGCATTTTCTGTTTTTGTTTATTTAATCGGTCTTAGGTTGATTTAGTTCATAGATCTATTGCCCCAAAAGACCTTGGATTCAGATCCCCTTCCAGGATCTGGATCAAGTCTACTTATTAGTTGCAAGTAAGGTTTACATTAACACTGCAATGAGGTTACTGTGAAATTCCCCTAGTCGCCACAGTTCAGGTCAATGCACCAAACCAGCACATCTTTCAGATTGTGGGAGGAAACCGGAGCACCCAGAGGGGACCCACGCAGACACTGGGAAAATGTGCAAACTCCACACAGACAATGACCCAATCCGGGAATTGAACCCAGATCCCTGATACTGTGAAGCAGCAGTGCTGACCACTGTGCCACTCCTATGAAGAGATCGGGCAGATGGTACTGCTAGAGTTTGGTTTCCTTACCTAAAGAAGCATTTTTTTTTGTGGAATTAGAGGGCCTGTGTTATGAGTGATTAAGTGGAATGGGTGTATATTCTCTGGTGTTCAGAAGCATGGGAGGTGATCAGGTTGTAGGTTTTGATGAAATAAATTGCTAAAAGCTATTTCTACCGGTTGTTGAGTCAACTACTTGAGGCTGAATTAAAATCACTGAAAGTAAGGGATTTCTTTTCAATATAATTGATGCAAGTACATGGAATGCCCTATCAGAAACAGCGGTGGCACCAGAATCTTAAATAACTTTCAAAAGGGAGTGAATGCAGGTTTCATTAGCTGCCTTCTGAGTTTTAAACTTTTATACTGCCAGAGGCTGATTAATTGATATCTCATTTTCTGTTTGCCCGGTACCTGGCTTCAAGTAAATATTGTGTTTACCTATGTAACACTACACTTCAAAAATTAATGAATTAAATATTAGCAGTGTTGCAATGTTCTAAGGTCATAAAAAATGTTCATAAAAAAACCATCATGCAAAGCAATTTTTTTAAGTACAGTTAAATAATTTTTTAGATAATATCCTGGAGCAAAGAAATTGTTTCCATGGCAGGTCATAAGAACATAAGAAAGAGGAGTAGGAGTAGGCCATCTAGCCCTTTGAGCCTGCCCCACCATTCAACAAGATCATGGCTGATCTGAAATGGATCAGTTCCACCTTCCCGCTTTCTCCCCATAACCCTTAATTCCCCTGTCTAACAGAAACCTATCTACCCATGACTTAAATATATTTAGTGAGGTAGCCTCCACCACTTCAATGGGCAGAGAATTCCAGAGATTCACC
This sequence comes from Carcharhinus amblyrhynchos, assembly GCF_965287045.1. NCBI lineage: Eukaryota > Metazoa > Chordata > Chondrichthyes > Carcharhiniformes > Carcharhinidae > Carcharhinus > Carcharhinus amblyrhynchos. The sequence continues at coordinate 85,184,252 of NC_137331.1, read as the reverse complement.
ACCCTTTGAGTGAAGAAGTTTCTCCTCAACTCTGATCTAAACTGCATTCCCCCCCCCGCCACCCCCCCGCTTATTTTGAGGCTGTGCCCTCTAGTTCTGCTACCTTTTCTAAGCGGGAAGAATCTCTCTACCTCCACTCTATCTAGCCCCTTCATTATCTTATATATCTCTATAAGATCCCCCCTTAGCCTTCTAAACTCTAATGAGTACAGACCCAACCTATTCAATCTCTCTTCATAGGCTAACTCCCTCATCTCTGGTATCAGCCTGGTGAACCTTCTCTGCACTCCCTCCAAGGCCAATATATCCTTTTGCAAATGCAGTGACCAAAACTGCACACAGTACTCCAGCTGCGGGTTCACCAGTGCCCTGTACAGTTGCAGCAAGACCTCCCTACTTTTATATTCTATCCCCCTCACTATAAAGGCCAACATTCCATTTGCCTTCTTGATCACCTGCTGCACCTGCAGACTGGGTTTTTGCGATTTGTGCACAAGGACCCCCAGGTCCCTCTGCACCGTAGCATGCTGCAGCTTTTTGCCCTTTAAATAGTAATCCCTCCTACTATTATTTCTACCAAAGTGGATAACTTCACATTTGCTAACGTTATACTCCATCTGCCAAGTCCTCGCCCACTCACTCAGCCATAAGGAATGTAGATTTGAATATAACCAACGTAAAGAATTCATAAATAAAAATTCAAGATTGAGATTGATATCCTTACCCCAAAAGAATTTATTGAGGGGTGTAGAGAAAAGGCGGGTAATTGGAGTTGAAATACTGATGATGTATAATCTAACTCAGGGTCTCCCAAACAAGCTTCTGCAACAGGCCAGGTTGATGCATAAAATTTGAAAAATGTATCAAAGCTGCTGGTCCAATCCGTGGCTAGCTTCTCCGGAATCCAGGCTCTGATTCGACGAGCTGGAAACAGTACGAAACAACGTTTTCATATTTCCAGATCCGGGCGAGAGAGACTGGCAGGGAGACTGGAACGTAGAGCCACAAGGAACACAGGGAATGTGGAGTGACAGGGAGTGCAGAGCAATGGGGAGAGCTGAACAATGGGGACCACTGAGTGACAGACAGCAGAGAGAAGGGGAACGTGGAGCAATGCAGGGATTGGAGCCGCAGGGATCACGGATTAATGCAAAGTGGAGCTGCGGGGAATGAAGAACGACCGGGAGAGTGGAATGACAGGAGCACAGAGAATGAAGTGACGGAGAGCGCAGAGTGATGGGAGAGTGGAGCAACTGGGATAGTGGAGTAATGGGGAGAGTGAAAAGTGAAATGACAGGAAGCTCAGAGTGATGGAGAGAGCAAACAGCAGAGCATGGGATAGCAGAGTAACGGGAAGGCAGTCATGATTGGTTGGGAGTGAAGGTAGGTGGATGTAATTGGGCGGAAGTCAGACAAGCTGAATGAGTGTGTAAGAGAGAGAAGTGGGTGTGTGTGTTAGAGAGGTATGTATGTAAGAGTAAGGTGCGACTGAGGGAGAGGTGTGTATGAGAGGTGAGTGTGAGAGAGAAGTGTTATCATTGTGTATGTGACTAAAAGAGGTGAGAGTGTATATGAGGGCAGGTGTGTGAGAGCTGAGTGTGAGTTTATGTAACTGAGTGTGTGAGAGGTGAGAAAGTGCATGATATGAGAATCCAAACTCCTGCAGCAAGCGGCACAGTGGTTAGCACTGCTGCCTCACAGCACCAGGGACCCGAGTTTGATTCCTGGCTTGGATCAGTATCGGTGCAAAGTTTGCATGTTTTCCCTGTGTCTGCGTGGATTTCTCTAGGTGCTCCAGTTTCCTTCCACAGTCCAAAGATGTGCGAATTAGGTAGATTGGCCAGGCTAAATTGCCCCTTAGTGTCAGGGAAACTAGCTAGAGTAAATGCATGGGGTTATGGGTTAATGGGTGGGATTATGGTTGGTGCATCCTCAATGGGCCAAATGGTCTCCTTCTACACTGTAGATTCTATGATTCTAGCCTTCCCATTAGCAGATTGAACCAAGGAGAAACATAACTCCTCCCATTAAAAATAATAAACTTATGTAGTTTTCTTAATAAGAAAACTTTTTAATTATAATGTACACAACAAAATTGGAAAAGACTTCTATAAATTAGTTTTTTGTATGCTTGTATCTATTATGCAAAAACAATAATTTTGTAGTTTTATTCTTCAACGCAATAAGATTTCTGAGGGGCTCTGTCAGTACTCGTGGGAGATCAAAAGGATTCCGTGGCTGTAAAAGTCTCGGAATTCCTGGTCTAACTCCAATGGTGGAGCACTTTGAGGTGATCTACTCCTGTGCTTATGTTATACGTTTATCTACAGTCATAAATAAACGCCTTTTTTGTTTTTACTGCAGATTAACTCTGGCAAAGCTCTACTAAATCTTTTTGTTTGTTGTATGAATTAGTGCACAAATTTGAATTGTTGCGGATAAAGGAGGTAAAATTATTTGTGTGGATATGTTGCATGGAAAAGGAGACATTTTTCACCTGAAGGTAATTTTGATAGTTTTTCAACACTAACATTGGCTGGGATTTTATATCAGGGCATAAAATCACATAGGAAGGGTAGGCAATGTCCTGAATGTCACCCTCCTAATGCCACTGGGATTTTACCCTCTTGCCTTGAGGCCGTTTGAGACCCTTGGGTCACATAATGGCCTCTTCCCACTGAGCCTGCTCTATAACCACTGGACTAGGAATGCTGCTATCTCAGCTGTGGCCACCATTACTACTGGTGCTGCTGACAGTATGATTGGTTGACAGCTCTTGAAGGCTGGACATCTTGCCCTGGAAGGGAAGAAGCCATGGCTGCAAGCCTCATCAATGTGAAATGGGGTGGCAACTTGATCCAGCTGCTGGCACATGTGTGGTGGTGCTCCCTCCTCCTCCTCCTCAAATACTGCCATGCATTCTGATTCATGATGTTACATTTGAATGTTTTGTATTATAAACCAATGTGTAATGTATCACATGATTACATGGTGACATCATCAGAGGTATAAGAGAGATTTTCCCTCTCTTCCATCCTGGACTGCAAACAAGTAACACCTACTTAATAAAGCTGCACTAACTGGTTAAATAACCCACCATGTGGCAACATTTTCATTCTTTTATCTTTGTTGTTAAACTTAGCTGACTGCTTTAATCTACAAAATTGAGAGACATGTGTTTCCACCAATTATAGGGCATTCTAATGGTGCCTTTTTACTTTTGTGCAGTTGGCGAATAGGGGACGTTCCCTAGCAGTGCTGTTACTGTTTTCATGTCCGCAGAGTTCCTGCCCAGAAGGGAAAGAAACAGTCCGGGGCGGCATTCTAATTTCCCTGTTATACTGGTTTTCCATTTTAAAGTATACAAAACCAGTTCAGAACTGTACCCTCGTTTTCCTATTTTGCTGTTCTTTCCTACTAGGTGAGCCTAGCTTTAAAATGTAACAAACTGCTGCTCACTGCCTCCCTCGCTGACGTTCCCAATTCACTGACCCTCCTCTCTCCTGCTCCCTACCTCCCACTCACAGCTACTCTTGCTCCCTCTTGTTGCAGCTCTCCTGAGTGAGAGGAAGTGGCAGAGGGAAGTGTGGAAGAGGTGAGCAGAAGGCAAGTTGAAAATGTTTGTACTTGTCAGTCCTTAAGAGCTGTGAAAAGGATTTTGGGCCAGCTGGATTTGAGGCAGCCAACAGATTTTGATGTGAAATTGAGTGAGGGATTTAACCCACTGTGATTGCTTGTTTTCTTATGGGAAAGTGATTTTTTAAATTTAGCATGCCTTTTTTAAGAATACAACAAGAGTGCTAAAGGAGGATAATTATTAAATGTCCTCATTGACTATAGCAAGAGGCGCTGGAGTTGGATCATAAAAAATAGGCGCAAGGTAGGCCATTTGGCACCCCAGTCATCAATAATATCGTGGCTAATCTGATGTGGCCTTGACTCCACTTTCCTGTCTGTCCCTCATCTTGACTTCCTTGTCAATTTTGTCTAAGTTAGCCTTGTGCATATTCAGTCTGCCAGCCTCCACTTCTCACTAGGGAATTCCAAACACTGCTGTAAGTGGAAATCCCTCCTCATCCCTGCCTTAACTGAGAGATGCCTTATTTAGAAACTGTGCCCCCGGTTCTAGATTCCCCCATGAGGGGAACTATCCCGTCAGCATGTACCTTCCGAGCCTTCACAGAAACTTTTGTTTCTCAATACCAATGAGCAAATTCCAACCCGCCAAAGCTTTCCTCAAAGCAACCCCTTTATCCCAGGAATTGGCCCAAGGAACTTGTCTGAACGGCTTCCAACACAATTTTAACTTTCCTTAAGTAAGGGGACATAAAAATGTGCACTTTATTCCAGGTGGAATCTCACCAATGTCCTTGTTATAAGACATCCCTACCTTTACATTCCATTCCCTTGCAATAAAGGCCAGCATTCAATTTACCTTCTAATTTCCTGCTGTACCTAAGAACATAAGAAATAGGAGCAGGAGTAGGCCATCTAGCCCTTTGAGCCTGCCCCACCATTCAACAAGATCATGGCTGATCTGAAGTGGATCAGTTCCACCTTCCCGCTTTCTCCCCATAACCCTTAATTCCCTTGTCTATCAGAAACCTATCTACCCGTGACTTAAATATATTTAGCGAGGCAGCCTCCACCACTTCAATGGGCAGAGAATTCCACAGATTCACCACCCTTTGAATGAAGAAGTTCCTCCTCAACTCTGATCTAAACTGCCCCCCATTATCTTGAGGCTGTGCCCTCTAGTCCTGCTGTCCTTTCTAAGCAGGAAGAATCTCTCTACCTCTACCCTATCCATCCCCTTCATTATCTTATACGTCTCTATAAGATTCCCCCTCATCCTTCTAAACTCCAACGAGTACAGACCCAGTCTATTTAGTCTCTCTTCATAGTCCAACCCCCTCATCTCCGGTATCAGCCTAGTGAACCTCCTCTGCACTCTCTCCAAGGTCATGCTAACTTGTTGTATTCATGTATAAGGACACTCAGGACTCATTGCATTGCATGCATTCTCCAGTACACTAATATTTTGCCTATCTATCCTCTCTGCCAAAGTGGACATCTTCACAATTTTGTGCATTTTTTCCCCATCTTCTAAATTTTTGCTGACTCAGGTATTTATATCCCTTTTCAGAATCTTTGAATCCTCCTCACAACTTAGTTTCCTACTTACTTTTGTCAGAAACTTTGGCAACAATACAGTCAGTCTCTTCATACAAATCATTCATAAAGATTCCAAAGGGTGGAGATTAGTAACTACTCCTCCCTGCATAAAATTTCCTCCCTTATCAAATTTCCAGCCTTGCACTCTGTGATGACCTGATATCTTTGCGCTCAGGTACTTTAGTGAGACCACCTGTACTACATCAGCTGAAATTTTACACAGATGAGGAAACGCAGCTGGGCTGCAGAAATCAGTTCTAACCAGCTAATTAACTAAATATCTCCAGCAGAGAGCTTGTTCATTTCTAATTAAGGAGAAAGAAATTTAACTTTAACAGTAAATTGTAGTTAAATTCAAATTAATTAGATTTTAGAAAATGATTAACACTGAGAATTAACTCTCAACATTTCATCACTTACCAGTTCTCAAACCCTCACTTTGGCTTGTACTCAGTGTTGAGCTGCTACCATTGTGCTCGCTTCCTTCCTTCCTGAGTATTAATTTCTACAATAACTGTGGGATTATACTGTCATTCAGGCAGTTAGAAACCTGAGAACTATTTCCAAAACAAGCAGCAATGACGGCTTTGTAAAAGAAAAGGTGGACATGATGGAACTAATGCCAGGAGTTTGATAATCCGTATTACTGCACACAATAGGGTGGCAGAGTAGTTAGCACTGCTGCCTCATAGCACCAGGCACCTGGGTTCAATTCCATCCTTGAGTGACCATCTGTGTGGCGTTTGCACATGCACCTTTTGTCTGCATGGGTTTCCTTTGGGTGTTCCGGTTTCCTCCCATAGACCAGAGATGTGCAAGTTAGGTTGATAGGCTATACTAAATTGACCCTTAGTATCAGGTGAAATAGCAGGGTAAATAACTGGGTAAGATTGTTGTTGCTGCAGGCTTAGTGGGCCAAATGGCTTCCTTCTGCTCAGTAGGTATTTTATGATTCTAATAGGGACCTCCAAATATTCTCTTTCAAAACAACTTATGGCTATATGGTGTTGATTGATATTGGGTGGTACAGTGGCATAGTGATTAGCACTGCTACCTCACAGTGCTAGGGACCTGAGTTCGATTCCCAAATTGGGTCACTGTATCTGTGTGTGTTTCCTCCCACAGTCTAAAAGATGTGCTGGTTTCGTGCATTGACCCAAACAGGCACCGAACTGTGGCAACTAGGGGAATTTCACAACAACTTAATGAAAGCCTTACTTGTGACTAATAAATAAACTTACTTACTCCCTTACTTATTCATTATTACAAATGTGAAATAATAGTTTCATTACATGAAAACGTCATAGAGATCCAGAAATGGATTCCAAATCCTCAGTGACAGATTGTGCTGAAAGTTGATCCTGCTTCCCATCTCCAATTAATACACCTGGCACTCGACGTACAAAAATATTGTGAAGAAGTATCAATAAATACATGTTCAGTTTTGCAGTGAGCTATGCATATGCTTAGCAGTTAATGCTAAATTATGCACTTTATTATGGGAACATTACTATCTTGGACATGTGGAGATAATTCTGAAGCATTGCCTTAGTCACTGGTTGTCTTCCTAATTACTGAAGAAAATATAAATCTATTTGCAGTTATGTCACAAGGCATGCATGATTATTATTGTAACTTATTGACTCAAATCTTTTCTGTTACAATCAGGGTACTAAATGGAATGTAATAGTTTGCACAGCTACTGCCACAAAGTGAGCTGTGCGGGATTGATTTTCTACTTCAGTTATTGAAAGGGTACAAATCATTCAGAAAGGATGCTGAGAGGAATGATGGGGTACTTAAATGGTGGACAATTTGTGGAAGCTGTCAGTTTTAGGACAATGAGGGGAAGGTGGATACACAGTGAGGAACCAGTCATGACTGCCCAGACGACAACACAGCCCTTTAAGAGGGCCAGTGGAACAAATAGCGACGAGTCACTTGGTAAGGAGGTGCCTTTGGTATTGCCCAGGTTGCAAGGAAAGTGAGCACTCAGTGTCCAGGCTTTCAAAAGTGGTTGGCACCTGCTGGCATTATGGAAGTAGAAGAGAAGGAGCAAGGCTGCAAGGGACAATTAGGTGGCCACCTGCCCAGATGAAAGGCCTCACTGGCAAAAGGCCTCAGCCTGTCAGATTTTGAGCTTCCTGGTGACAAACAGACTAAAATCAGTCATTATCCGGCATTCTCAACATTTAAGCTGCCTGCTGCTTAGACAAATTGGCACCATATAAAACAGAGCTGACTTTTAAACATAATCTTTACAAGAAACATGATAAAAATATGTTTTTTAAAGGCACAGTATCATCATATTATCAACAGTACAACCAACGTTCAAAGAACAGTTGAGTTATTTGCGGTGTCCCAGCCAATATTCGCTTCTCATAATATCACAAAAACAGATTACTACATTGCTGTTTGTAGCAGTTTGCTGTGTGCAAATTGGTTGCCATATTTCTTTCATTAAAATAGTGGCCACACATAAAAGTACTTCATTGCCTGTAAAGTGTTTGGGATGTTCTGAGGTCCTGAAAGGAACTTTTTAAATGTAAGTGGGGTAAAGAGAATGTCAGGAAAGTGAGGAAAATATGAGCAGATTTTAAATGTTTAAAAGTCAGTTTCTACCCTGACCAAGCATTTACATATTCATACTTTCTGGTATATGTCATGGACTATCGGAAGCCATGCTGTAGTGCTCCTTCGGTAGATATCTTCTGGATTGCCCAAAAAGGCTGTCTCTTTACATACACCTCATTCAGCAGAACCTCCAACTGTAGTTTTAGGGCTTCATCTGCTGAAACATTAAATAACTCTTCCAGATATTTGGACTATTTTCTCAGAATGTTATGTTGAACTTGCCTTTAAATGGCCGTGCAGCATTTTATACCCCACCCCACATTGAGAGGCAGCTTGTTGCTCAGGATCCTGCTCAAATGAATGTTTATTTAGAGAGCAGTGTTGTTGAATCAAAGTTAATGGAAGTCAAAACTGGGGAGATGTGAAGAAGTTGCTTCATTTTTGTTTAATTTATATTGATCAAAGTCACCCACACTGTTGAGTTTGACAGCTTCCCAAATCAAAACTGAACGTGCAAAATCAAGAAAACCAGCAACCCAACAGAAATTGCAGAATGTTCTCCTTTTAATCCCTCTTTTTCTTAGGCTGTTCCTCAGTTCACCTCAACTACAGTATCTCAGCTTTACCTTCTTCTTGCTATCCTACCAGATGACACCACAACAAACCTGTTTAGCCCAACATGGCATTGTCACAAATCATCACCACTGTGAAGAAGTCCATACCATACGAATGTTCTTCGAAAGGGCTGTTGTAAACATAAATGACAAAACGTAAAATAAATGGGCAATGTGTTCAAACAATGTGTTCAAACAAAAAGCATTTTAAAAAGCATTTAGATAGTTACTTGGGTACGATGGATATAGAGGGGTATGGGCCAAATGCGGGCAATTAGGAATAGCTTAGGGGTTTTTGAAAAAAAAATAAAGGCGGCATGGACAAGTTGGGCCGAAGGGCCTGTTACCATGCTGTAAACCACTATGATGCTATATCATTTTTAATACCTTTTAAACATTTCTAACATTACATTTCTAACATTTGCATAGAAATATTTGACTTTCTATCTTTCTTAGCAGCTTTCTCCCACCTCGTGTCTGTCCTTCTAAATCTCACATCTTATTACTTTGACTCCTCTTACATCCTACATAAATCAAACTTATCTAAAACTTTGTCACAAAATAGTGTGGTCTGGGCACAGCTGCCATTTAAGTAGCCAATCTACAAAGATGGCTGACTGACTGATGCTATCAACTGACTTGGTGTGTGCTGGCAGCAGAACTACGTGTTAGCTTTTGACCTTGCTGCCAGACAGTGCTCTGTAGCTGCCAAGCAACTGTTTTGTTTTTAAAAAGTTAGGAGATCGCATGGAAGATTCCCAAGGGGATTGTGCGTGAGACCAAGTTCCTACATTCAAATTACACAAGAGTAGGGTTTCCCAAAATTTTCCAACCAAGAATGCTTTTGACCACCTAAGCGTACTGTTAGAGAGACTGAACAAACAGTCTCCGAGACCATACAGAGCTTCATGACAAACAGTTTTATTTAATGTGCGTGAGAGAGAACACACAAATTCCAGCTTGCTTCGGAATTATTCTATTAATCATGTATTCTTACATTTTCTTATAATTTTTCGTGTTACAAGTTTACTTATGTTTTTATTTATTATTCACAAGTAAGGTTTATATTAACACTGCAATGAAGTTCCTATGAAATGCCCCTGGTTGCCACACTATGGCACCTGTTCAGGTCAATGCAGCATGTCTTTCAGAATGTGAGAGGATACCAGAGCACCTGGAGAAAACCCACGCAGATACAGGGAGAATGTGCAAACTCCACACAGACAGTGACCCAAACTAGGAATCGAACCTGAGCCCCTGGCACTGTGAGGCAGCAGTACTAACCACCGTGCCATTGTGCCATATACAATGCGTTACATGTGAGATTTTGATTAGGTCATCGTCTTGTTACTTTAAACTTATTAAAGTTCTGTTTTTATCGCATTGTGCTGCTCCATTATCCTGTGTGCTTTTATCTTTAATCCTTCTTTTGCACATATCCCATCTATCTTGCAATATTAAAGCATTACAGTATCTTCTTGCAGGTTCAATCCCTCCAACAGACAGAATCTGTGGCGAGAGAATAAAGCTAATGTTTCACGTCTGGATGACCCCATTCTGAGATTTTCCAGCATTTTCTGCTTTTGTTTCAGATTGCAGCATTTGCAGCAATTTGCTTTTTCATAAGTTGTACGATGAACCCTCTTGAAATGAATCATGTAACTTTCCTTATTAGCAAGGAACTTATTATGGTAAAAGAATCAAAAGAGTAAAGAATCCAAGTAATGATCCAAGTAATGTGTTCTGGAATCATTTTAATCTTAGTCCCATTTTTGAATACTGAATACATCAAATATCACAGCAGATGGCAGTATCTTCCAATTGTTCTTTCAGTCATTAAGAAGACCTGAACTTTTCATGAAACTTTTGGGTCAGAATTTGTTGAACCTGGTGAATTGCAAAGCCCCACAAGTTACTGAATGATGTGTGCTACTGCACCATTAGCTTCATGTCACACTTAAACTGTATTTGATTCCCATGAAGTTATTGCTCAAGTGTTCAATAAATTTGCCACGGAAAGTTAAATCTTTCATTAACCCTTTTAATAATGTGACAATAATTAAAGCCTGCCAATTAACCCCTCTTGCCCAGAAAGTGAACAATGATAGGCATAGCGTCTCATTCTACAATTGTGCATGGTTTTGGGAGATTATGAAAAACTCAAATCCACCAATCAAACTTTCTTCACACAATCACAGAATTGTTACAGCACAGAATGAGGCTATTCACCCTGTTGTATCTGCGTCAGCCTCTCCATCTTTGCAATGTATCGAGTGTCATTCCTCCACCTATAACCCTGCACATTACTTATTTTCAGAAAATAATACAATTCTCCCTTAGATATCCCATTGAACCTGTTGGCATCACACTCTCATGTAATACAATCTAGATCTGAACCATTTGCTGCATGAAAAAGTTTCTGCTCATGCTTCCATTTCTTCTTTTGCCAATTGCTTTCAGTCTGTGCCCTTTCAGTTCCACCAGCAGGAGCAGTTTTTCCCTATCTGCTCTGTCCAGACCAGTCTTGATTTTGAATACCTCAATCAAACCTCCTTTCAACTTTCTATTCCCCAAAGAAAGCAGTCCCAACTTCTCCAATCTATCATCTTAACTGAAGTTCCCCACCTCTGGAACCATTCTCATCATTTTCTTCTGCACTGTTGCTAATACCTTCACATCTTCCTTAAAGTGTGGTGCCCAAAAATGAACACTACAAGTTCAACATAGCTCTCTTTGTTCGTCTACTATATACCCTTATTAATAAAGTCTAGGATACTTTATGCTTTTTTCACCATGCTCTCAACCTCTCTTACCTTCAATGATTTATGCACATATACATCCCCCAGTCCCTCTGTTCCTGCATCCCCTTTAGAATTGTACACTTTATTTTATGTTGCCTCTCCATATCCTTCCTAAAAAGATGAATATCTTTCTCTGCATTGAATTTCATCTTACACCTGTCTCTCAATTGTACCAATATGTTTATGTCCTTTTGAAGTCCTACACTCTTCTCATTACAGCTCATAAAGCTTCCAAGTTTTGTATTATTCACAAATTTGGAAATTATGTACGCCAAGCTTAGGTCATTATCCAAGATCGGGAAAAAACAAAGATCCCAACACTTGGGTAACTTCACTGCAAACCTTCCTGTGCTCTTTTTTGATTTGATTTATTATTGTCACATGTATTGATATAAGTGAAAAGTATTGTTTCTTGCATGTAAAGAAGGAAATATGAGGGTACAGAATGTACTGTTACAGTCATAGAGAGGGTGTAATGAAAGATCAACTTAATATAAGTAGGTCCATTCAAAAGTCTGATGGCAGCGCGGAAGGGGAGATTGAATTAAAGCATTGTTAGAGACATTGAAAGACTTAGAGTTTTAAAAGCTTAGATTGAGAGTAAAAGATAAAATTAGAGGGTATGCTGGGCATAGCTTGCAAGAAGTCAAAGAACAAAGAAGAACACAGCATAGGAAACAGGCCCTTTGGCCCTACAAGCCTGCGCCTCCCATTTTAACACTTAGTAAGTGGCCCATTCCAATCTTTCTTCTACCTACGAATTTTGTCTACATCTCAAGGACTCCACAATAAAGGGGTGCAAATTTAGAGAATTATATGTGCGCCAGATTAAGGGAGATCCAATTTAGGGACAATTTATTAACACCAATCAGCCTAAAAGCACGTTTTTAGGGTGTGAGAGGAAACCGGAGCACCCGGAGAAAACCCACGCAAGCATGGGGAGAATGTGCAAACTCCCACAGACACTGACCCAAGTTGGAGATCTGACCCGGATCCCTGTAATTGCACAGCAAACAGTGATAGTCACTGAGCTGTTGTATTGCCCATCTACACTCCGGCGTCATCCATCAACTACTAGACTCTGTTTTCTATCTCTCAACCAATTTTATATCCATATTAGTGCTGGACCTTCATTCCATGAGTTGTAACTTTGCTCACAAGTCTGTTATCCAGCACTTTATCAAATGCCTTTGGACTACGTCTACAGCATTACCTTCATCAATCCTCTCTGTTATCCCATTAAAAACTCCAGCAAATTAACTAAACACAATATGCCCTTAACAAATCAGTGCAGGTTTCCCAAATTAACTCATATTTGTGCAAGTTATTATTAACTTTGTCCCAATTTATTGTTTTGAGAAGCTTCTCCACCCCAAGGTTAAACTGATTGGCCTGCAGTTGGTGGCCTTACCTTTGCATGATTTTTGAACAAGGGTTGTAACATTTGCAATTCTCCAGCCCTTTGAAACTGACCCTGAGTCTAAGGAAAATTAGGAAATTATGGCTGGTGCTTCCACAATTTCCACTTTCACTTTCCTCAGCATCCTTGGATGCATCCCATTGGATCTAAAGTTTATTTATTTGTCACAAGCAAGGCTTGCATTAATGCTGCAATGAAGTTGAGGGTAGCATGGTAGCACAGTGGTTAGCACTGCTGCTTTACGATGCCAGCAACCTGGGTTTGATTCCCAGCTTGGGTCGCTGTCTGTGTGGAGTTTGCACATTCTCCCCGTGACTGCGTGGGTTTCCTCTGGGTGTTCCGGTTTCCTCCCACACTCTGAAAGACGTGCTGGTTAGGTGAATTGATTCAAACAGGTGCAGGACTATGGCGACTAGGGGAATTTCACAGTAACTTAATTGCAGTGTTAATGTGAACATTACTTGTGACCAATAAATAAATAAAAAGTTATGTGTAATTCCCCTAGCTGCCACACTATGACGCCTGTTTGGGTCAATGCATCTAACCAGTATGTCTTTCAGACCATGGGAGGAAATGGGAACACCTGGAGAAAACCCACACAGACACGGGGAGAATATGCAAACTCCACACAGACAATGACCCAAATCAGGAATCAAACCCAGGTTCCTGGTGCTGTGAGGCAGCAGTGCTAACCACTGTGCCACAGCGCTGCCCTAAGATCTGGTGCCTAATCAACTGTAAGTCCAGACAGCCTATCCAATAACTCCCCTAAAATATCTGAACTATCTCCTCTTTTATCATGCCCTGAGCAGCATCTTCTCTCTTGGTAAAGGCAGATGCAAAATATTTGTTTAATACTTCAGCTGTGTCTGCTGTCTCCATTTGTAAGTCCCCGTTTTTGGTCCCTAATCTGCCCTACTCCAACCTTTGCCATCCTTTTACTATTTATGCTCCTGTAGAAGACTTTGGGATTCACTTTATGTTAGCTGCCAATCTCTTCATAAGCTCTCTTTGCTTCTTTTATATTCATCCTCATGTTGCCTCTGAATTTTCTATATTCAACCTGGTTCTCAGTTGCATTATTCACCTGACATCTATAATGAGCACACTTATTATTCTTCTCCTTAATCACCACCTCTTTATTCATCCAGGGAGCTCTGGCTTTCATAGAATCATAGAAAAACTACAGCATAAACAGGCCCTTCGTCCCACAAGTTGCGCCGATCTTATCTCTACTTACTAGGCTTACCTGTAACCCTCAATCCTATTAAGTCCCATGTACTCATCCAGGGTCGCTTAAGTCTCTTAAAAGACCCTATCGAATTTGCCTCCCCCACCACTGATGGCAGCCGATTCCACTCACTCACCGCCCTCTGAGTGAAAAACTTACCCCTGACATCTCTGTACCTGCTCCCCAGCACCTTAAACCTGTGTCCTCTTGTGGCAGCCATTTCAGCCCTGGGGAAAAGCCTCTGAGAATCCACCCTACCTATACCTCTCATCATCTTATACATAACTATCAGGTCCCCTCTCATCCTACGTCTCTCTAAGGAGAAAAGATCAAGCTCTCTCAACCTATCCTCATAAGACATGCCACCCAATCCAGGTAACATCCTTGTAAATCTCCTCTGCACCCTTTCAATGGCTTCCACAATGGCTTTGTTTGTTCTATATTTCCCTTTTGTGAAAGTCTACCTTGACTATGCCCAAACTACCTTGGGGACAGTTCTCCCAGCTCACTGCACTTTTAGAGCAAAACAATGGGCTGGGAGCCAGCAGCAGGCTATCCCCTGGGGAACACGGCCTCCACAGGCCTCAGGCTCCAAGTTTTTTGGAGTCTGATTAAAATATTGAAATTAGAATTTCAGTTTCATTAGTGGGCCCAGGACTGAAGTCTCCAGGCTTGCTAGCATCTTCCCCTACTTGCCGCCATCCCAACCCCTGTCAGGAGTACTTCACTCCAGTGGGTTTACAACTGTTCCCCACTAACAGTGAACAGGCACCCAACCCTGCTGGAGTGAAAGGAGGCCATTGAGGACCCTCCAGAGGGGTCAGGGATGAAGGGGAGAGCCTCCCTGGGCAGTGCACCCTGGCAGTGCCAGTCTGACATCCTGGCACTGTCCAAGGGGCAAACTGTCAATGCCACACCTTGGCACTGCCCACTAGACATTGGGCAGTGCCAGTGGGGCAGCACAGGGGCAGCAGCCTGTTTGAGGGGTGGGATCTATGTGGGCAATTAGTGGAGATGGGGGGGGTCCGGCTGCCCCTCTGCATTCGGTTCGGTGGCAGAGAGAGGAAAGGAAATGATCAGGGCTGGCCATCTGGGTGTGTGTTGGGGCTGCCAGTGGGCAGAGGGAGGGGGTGGGGTGGAGATCAGGGCTACCAGGGAGAGGTCGGGACTGGTGGGGAAGGGGTTGGGACTGCCAGTGGGGGGGAAGTGGTGGCTGGGGAGATCAGGACTGGTGGGAGGGGAGACATCGGGACGTTCCCGGAGAGATCTGCGATGCCAGTGATTGGGGTTGGGGGGAGGGGTGTAGGTGGGGGGCGGTGGGGGAGTCAGAGGGGCAGTGATGCGGGATCACGGGATTGGCCAGCAATCGGCCTGGCCAGTGATTGAGAGGCTACTGTGCATATGTTGATCTCGGTGCTGACAGATCGGTACATGCGCAGTGGCGCACTCAGTGCTGTGCTGCAGCCTCTCAGGCGGGAATAGGCCTCACTGCTGAATTTTTGGAGTGAATCTCATGAGAACACTCTGAGCACTTTAGAGTGTGGGAGCTTCATTCCGAATACTAGACAAAGTAAACAACGGGAATTACTCCAGTTTCCACACAAATTTGGCACTTGGCTTTGAAGGCAGCCCACTGTCAAACTGCCAAAGTTTCAGATTCCAATTTATCTGTCCTAAATCTTTTCTTACCTCATTGAAGTTGGCCATTTCGCAGTTAATTATTCTTTCTCTGGATTGTTCTTCATCCTTTGTCAGAGCCAATCTCAACTTTATTATCCAGTGATTATTTCCCTAAGTATTATTTTCCTGGCACTTGATCCACTTGGCTCAACTCATTCCCAAGAACCAGGGCTCACAGTGTTTCCTCTTTCCTAGAACTGGACTCTTGCCCAGAAAATGAATAAAGTTATGAATAAAGTTGCTCAAAATATGGGCTGAAAACAGTGTGGAAAGTACGAAATCTCATTCCTGTAACTGTGAATTGTTTTAGGAGGTTACAAAAAGTTCAAATTTTACATGTTACATTTGTTTGTATTTTTCCTTTATTTTTCTTTACTCTTTCTCTTTCTTAATCCAATTTTTAATCCCTCCCTGTATTTCTTTTCCTGTACCTGATTTGACATTGAGCTTACCCATTCTAATTCATCCTTCTCCGTTTTCCTCTGTTACTTCTCAGTACCCCTATATTTTAGTGGCTGAGAAGATATACTCTCCTATTCTTCACTGTTTGATCTAGGGTTCAGGATTTAGATGGTGGGTGGGATTTTGTGTTTCCTCCAAACAAAAACTAAGTGCGGCCCTTTGACCCTTCACATCCAGATGGAAATTCAGCCCTTGGAGTCGACAAAAAAGAAATTGCCAACAGTTCAAAAAATAACTCTGGAAAATTCCCTCCCAATTCCCTTGCAATCAAAAAAGATCCAGTAATCCATGATGGACCAGGTAATCAAATACCTGATTACTTGGTATAATAATCCCAAAGTTCCCAAGATTGGAAATTTCTGCCTGAGCTCAATGAATCTTTAAATGTTCCATCAAAGTTTCTGACTTGTCCGCTACGATTCCCATGGTGGGCAGGCTAGGAAACTTTCAGCTGACATTTCTTTAGCATTTGTCTGTTATCCTAATAATGCTATTATAGCCTGCTTTTCACGTATAAAAAAATTCTCGTTCGTTGACAGATCCATGTATATCTTAGCAGTCTACATAAGGTGGTACTTCTGTTTCCCGCCATGTCTCGAGTTATCAAACTATATGATATTGTGTCATAGTTACATCCATTAATTCAGTATCAGGCTCTTATCATGTGAATCCTTTACAGTACCAAGTTTTAGATGCCCTTTGCCTTCAGTTTGTGTGCTGTTTACAGCCCACACTTAGAACAACTCTATGGGAATTTCAAATATATATATGCTTGATCAAGTCTACTTAACAGTTGTTAGCACAAGATGTGATGCCTTGTTCAAGCAAATTCTTCCTCCAGGGTTATGGCAGGTGATTAGCGAATCCCATGGACATTTTAGATGACAGTGTCACACTTAACATCTCAGGAGAGTTAATCTTTGTTTACTATTTGAAGCAAAATCGTAAAAGTGTTAATGATTTAATGTATACAGATTGAATTGCAAAATTAAATATAAGCTAATATTCATATGTATGGCTTTGTAACAAGAAATGCATAAAGGAAACTAATCCCTTCCTTTTTCTTTTTTAACTGGGCTACAAAAACAAGTTGCATTTACTTCACAATTCAGTTTCACAAGGTTTGAGGAAGGCGGCTCAGTGGTTAGCACTGTTGCCTCACATCCGGGTTGAATTCCAGCCTTGGGTGACTGTCTGTGTGAAGTTTGCCCAATCTCCTTGTGTCTACGTGGGTTTCCTCTGGGTGGTTTGGTTTCCTCCCACAGCCCAATGATGTGCAGGTTAGGTGGATTGGCTGTGCTAAATTGCTCCTTAAGTGTTCAAAGATTTGTAGGTTAGGGGGATTAGCAAGGTAAATATGTGGAGATGCGGGCATAGGGCCTGGATAAGATGCTTTGTTGGAGAGTTGGTGCAGATTTGATGGGCTGAATGGCCTCTTTTTGCATTGTTGGGATTTTATTTTATGATTTTATGAGTCATAGTACACTATATCTAAGCATTACAGTTAAATGTCCAGTAGAGGGCAGCAGTTGACCAGTCTGATTGTCACATTTGCTTTGATTTGAATGACACAACACATCGCTGGGTATTAAAAATAATTGGAAAAAAGGAATAGTCCATATTAAACTTGCAAGTGCAGTGTTTTCACAGAACACTATGTACTTTTAACAAAAATAAAGCATGAAATGGATGTTGGTAGATTGTATTTTTTGGTGCATTTTCAGGATTAGTACAGATAAAACACATTTTATAGACACCTTTTGTTATTGCTTGAATCAATATGTTGGTGCACTCAATTTATTGTTTTTTTTTATTCATTCGTGGGACATGGGAGTCACTGGCTGGCCAGCATTTATTGCCCATCCCTACTTGACTTTGGAATGCAACTGAAAGTCAACCACATTACTGTGGCTCAGGAGTCACATGTAGACCAGACCAGGTAAGGACAGCAGATTTCCTTCCCTAAAGGACATTAGTGAACCAGAAGGATTTTTCCAACAATCGGCAATGGTTTCATGATCATCAGTAGATCCTTAATTCTGGATATGTTTTATTGAATTCAAATTCCATCACTTGCCATGGTGGAGATTCAAACCCAGGTCCCCAGAACATTAACTGGATTTCTGGATTCATAGTCTAGTGATAATACCACTAGGCCATTTATTTTAGATGTGTTTTTAATGGAGTAATTCATCATAGCAATCTGTCCTTTAAAGGTAATTTGACTTTTACAGTGATCAGCCTTGTGTATTTCTTCATATACATTTCAATGCTTCTCCAATGGAGAAAGCACCACAATATAGTGAAACATGTTAAAAAAATGTTTTGCCAAGCTGTACTGTCATCTTTTCTACTGTATCTGAGTGGCTTCGGTTGATGAAAAAGATGCTTTTGATATTTTGAAAGATCTAACCACTTGCTCCCTTAAATTCGGGCATTGAGAAAATCTTACCACCTTACATTGATTGACAGGCACTCCACTTTAAAATTAAAATGAGTACCTTCTTTTCTTCCCAAAAAGTATTCTATTGTTTGGACAATACCTGTGGCCATTATCAATGCAATGTTTCAGGTGCTAATGGGTTTGAGCACAGTAGGTCTTCCATTCATCTGAGAATATCTGGCAGTTTTAAAAAATTGGTTTCTGGTTTATTGACACAAGCGCATGTTTTCACATTATAGAATGTACTTTTTTTTCAGTTTTGATATATAAAGGCTTTGATTAGATAATGTGGGCATTATTTCCCACCAAGGGACTTAAAATATTTTTCACTGATTTTGTGTGGAATCTGATGACTATACATAATGCATACTGGTTAAATGGCTCTGAATGTCCGTAGGGGGCATAGAGGTAGGATAGATGCTCTGAGGGGGCTTGGGCTGAATAGAATAGATAGGGGGATGATGAAGGTAAGAACAAAGAACAAAGAACAACACAGCACGGGAAACAGGCCCTTCGGCCCAACGAGCCCGCGCCGCCGTCCCACTGTCTCAGTGTCCTATTCATGATTTTAGTCTACGCCTAATGTGCGAGGATCAGGGAGGTCCAATTTAGGGACAATTTAGTACCCAATCAATCAGCCTAAAAGCACATCTTTGGGGATGTGGGAGGAAACCGGAGCACCCGGAGGAAACCCACGTAAGGGATGAGGTTCAGAGGGCTTTTGGAGATGGGATACTGTGTTGGAGAACCAAGGTGAGCCTTTAACAGGCCTGCTTTGGGGCACACACTCCTCATGTAACCCAGCATAGTTTGAAAACCGTGGATTACAAACCCAACACCATTGTGGAAAGATCACACACGGGTCACACATGGGTCAGGTATTTGGCTTGCAAACTGCGAAAGGGAGGGTTGGATTTTCCTGAGTCTAGATTCTTCCCCAAGTATTAGCATTATTAGTAACTGGGGAAGATAATTGTCAAGAAAACATGGGTTATGCTAAATAATGATTTTTAATCCACCAGCTTTAAAATCAGAGACCTTGTAGAAAACAGACTAAAAGTGTGACTTGAGCCCAAACAATGATGGCTACACAATTTTCATCACTGTGCTCTCCACATTGCAACACACCCAGGTGAAGACACAATGGCTAGGATTTTGCACCTGTGGCAAAAAAAAGCAGCATTATGGGCACAAAATCCCATGAGACCCAAGAAATGGGAATCTCACCAATAAGGTCTTGCATTCAGGTTTTCCCCATCCACCCAGAGTGATGTAATGAGATTCCCACTAGGAAAGGTTGGGAATCTCGATTAAATAAATTACTTATAATTATATAAATTATAAATAATTTATATTATAAATTATAGCATTTATAAATGCTATAAATTATAGCATTAATTGTTTCCTATTTAATGTATGTGTGCATGTGCATGCGCGCGAAAGTCGGGACTTGTTTTGCTATTTCACTTAGATAGGTTTAACAATAATAAAACTAACATCTTTCTGTGTTAAATTGAAGCAGATCTTCAGAAAGATGTTAGTTTTATTATAGGTTGGTTCTTTTATGATCACAATGCATTAAAAGTTAAACACTCAGCGACTTACAAAAAAACTGTAGTGTTCAAAAGAGGAGTGGGAAAATAGGGGAGCTTTTTGACCCTTCCTCACCTGATTGTAACAATGGTTTAGGGGCTTCAGCACCTAAAGGCGGAGTTAGACAGATTTCTGATTGACAAGTGAATCAAGGGTTATGGGGGGCTTGCAAGAAAGTGGATTTAAGGCCACAATACGATCAACTATGGTCTTACTGAATGGCAGAGCAGAGGCAAGGGGCCAATGGCTCACTCCTGCTCATGTTTCTCATGCAGTTTTCAAGGATATAGTGAGAATTGTTGGGTCTGATGGCTTTTATCTGCTTGTCATGTTTTATGTAAATCAGAATGTCTGAGGCATTTTGTAATGATGAGAGTTTTTGTAATGTTAAGAGTTTCCTCTTCACTGCCTGGATGGTAATCTGACACCTTTGCAACGCATCCACTTTACAAAGCCGGCATGATTCCATTCTATGGATTCCATGTTGATGATAGGTAGAGACAAAATATCTCAAGAGCTCCTATGTCTCAACTTGTCCGTCGCTCCTTGGAAGAGAGTCCTACTTTCGGACCTGAATCCAGATGCACAGTAAAAATCCAAAACAAATTCTCTTCTTGACGGTATAAAATGCACTTTCAAAATACAGCAGCAATAAAGCATGAGAAAGAAAAGTAGTGGTAGGAAAAGACTAAAACATACAAGAGTGATGGGGTCACCCAGCAAAAAGAATCGGATCTTCTATAACAATCTTAGTAGTAGATCAGCAGCTTTGTTTGAACACTACCAAATTTACTGTCAGAGATCAGAATATTCTCCCTGAAAGTTTGTGGTTCCAATACATGGAACAAACTGAGAAATAAATAAAAAGGCCTAACAATGGAATGATGCAGATAAAAATCAGAGAAGCGAATGATTGCTTCATTTTTATGAAATGTCATAGAATCCCTACATTGAAATAGGAGGCTATTTAGCCCATTGAACCTGCACCAGCAACAATCCCACTCAGGCCCTATCCCCATAGCTCAACGTAGTTACCCCACTAATCCCTCTGACACTAAGGGGAAATTTAGAATGGCCAATCCACCTAACCGGCACATCTTTAGATCGCAGGAGGAAACCAAAGCATCCGGAGGAAACCCACACAGACATGGAAAGAATGCGCAAACTCCACACTGCCACCCAAGGCCAGAATTGAACCCAGGTCTCTGGAGCTGTGAGGCAGCAGTGCTAACCACTGTGTCTCATTTTATTAAGACTTAAATTATTTCCCTGCACAGAAATCTCCAAACAAGTAGTCATATTTTGATTCAGATTTTTTTTGTACATACCTGTTGCAGGAGTTGTTATATTTAATATCCCAGCTTAACCAGATAATTTAGGAGTCAGTGGATAACTACACTTTGAACTTAAGGAAGTGATTGGATATCTATATGACATTTTGGAAAGAAAGCTACATCTTCTACTTTTTATTGATACCTGAGGCTAGCAATTATTTCAGGATATGGGATGAGCTTGCAGTTACATATTTCTTAATATAGCCTGAATGGAAATTAACTATAGACAGCAAACAACTAACCACATCTTAATTTGCTGCAGGCTCCCCATGCGGTTCCTCTTTCATTTACTACTTTTGTTGTGGGCAATCAAAACAATTCTAATAAATTTATTAACATTGCCTTTAATCACTTTTATATCTTAATCAAAAATATAAAGTGAATACCCATGCGAGGTAAGATTTATATAGGGTATGATCTATTCATCGATTATGTCCAGTCTGAGCTCAGAATCTCATTCAAGTCTCAGGCATTTACTAGGGAAGGGTATCTGGAGTGGTTTCCCATTTCCTTCCTCACAGTCTAAAAAAAACTCTTTGTATTATCTTGTCCCGCATGGAATGAAAGCAAAATTAAGGAGCCACACTTTTGACCTGGGGCGATTTGGGCAGATTGGGGGGTGGGGGTCGGTTAAAAAAGTTTTAAAGTTTATTTATTAGTCACAAGTAGCCTTACATTCACACTACAATGAAGTTACTGTGAAACTCCCCTAGGTGCCACACTCCGGTGCTTGTTCGGGTACACTGAATGTACATCTAGCCAGCACATCTTTGGAATGTGGGAGGAAACCGCAGCACCCTGAGGAGGCCCACACAGACACAGGGAGAATGTGCAAACTCCACACAAACAGTGACTGAAGTCAGGAACCGAACCCAGGTCTCTGGCACTGTGAGGTAGCAGTGCTAACCGTTGTGCCGATCGGTGGAGGAGGAGGGATGGGGAGAGAGCATGTGGGGAGGGAGGACGAATGGGTGAGGAGGTGGGGTTTGGAGATGTGGTGTTTACTGAGATGAAAGCAGTGTGATATTTAAAACTAATGAAATTCTTCAGAGGTTTTCCTGACACGCCATCTTCGGTTTTGACCCTAAGGGATCGTACGTCATCACAATTTTTCTCAAATAACTGATTTTATATTTGTCCTCTCAGCCCGTAACATAAAATGAAAATACAGACATTAAGTCAAGAGAAAATTAGAACAGATTGGAAGTTGTCTGTGAGGGTTATTGTTTATTGTTGTCTTCCTTCGCACTTGTTTACTGTTAGACACTAATGCACAGTTGCCCTTTCTGTATGCACTGTATTAAGGCAGTAAATTAAACTGTCAGCACTGAGTGTCGAAAAGTCGCTGTTAGTATAATGTCAAGTGCGTCTTCAAACTCCAATAACCTCCATTGTAATTTAAGAAGAATTCATCTATTTAGATAGAAAACTGGTGGCAAGAGCATAAATTAGAAAATACACTTTAACTATTTTTCATTATTTAAGTTTAGAAGGCTAACTTCTCATTGATTTTACATTGCAATATCAATTGTTATATCATTTTTCAATAAGAACAAAATGTAGCTACCAGATAATGTGTTAAACAATTAACACGTTACACCGCCTCCTGCACCCCCCCATCACTCCCCCACCCCCCACCACACACACACACACACACACACACACACACACACACACACATCTCCATCCAGTCCTCACAGCAATATTTACCAGTTATTACAAATGTAACAATGTCCACTTTCTGCTGTAATTATTATTCATGGAGAAAATAATTGCTGCGTTTAGAATCCCAGACTTCCAGGGCTTATGATTTATGGTGACTGAAGAAGTAAATTTTTTTTTACGTGTGTTGGTAATTTGAATAACTATTCCAATTTGTCAGTAATTCAACAAACACGAAGTGTGATTTCTACTTTTATTTGGACAAGATCTAACCAATTAAAGCATAACAGGACTCTTGGGTATAACAAGTTTTAGAGAGTTTATTAAAGAAACGTAGGATAATAACTTTCACATCTTTAGCCTTTTGCACATTGTGTTGAAATGTAGTTCACAGGTTTTACCCTCTCAGGTCTCTGGTCTGGTCTTGAACTCAATGGGACTAAACGGGATTGAGGTACATCAGGAGGAGGTGTTAACAATTCTTGAGAGAATGAAAATAGATAAGTCCCCTGGGCCGGATGGGATTTATCCTAGGATTCTCTGGGAGGCTAGGGAGGAGATTGCAGAGCCTTTGGTTTTGATCTTCATGTTGTCATTGGCTACAGGTATAGTGCTGGAAGACTGGAGGATTGCAAATGTTGTCCTCTTGTTCAAGAAGGGGAGTTAGAGACCATCCTGGGGATTATAGACCAGTGAGCCTTACTTCTGTTGTGGGCAAAGTTTTGGAAAGAATTATTAGAGATAGGATTTATAATCACCTAGAGAGAAATAAATTGATTAGGGATAGTCAACACGGTCATGCCTCACAAACCTGGTCGAGTTCTTTGAAAAGGTGACCAAAGAGGTGGATAAGGGTAAGGCAGTTGACGTGGTGTATATGGATTTTAGCAAAGTGTTTGATAAGATTTCCCATGGTAGGCTACTGCAGAAAATGCAGATGCATGGGATTGAGGGTGATTTAGCAGTTTGGATCAGGAATTGGCTAGCTGATAGAAGACAGAGGGTGGTGGTTGATGGGAAATATTCAACCTGGAGTCCAGTTACTAGTGGTGTACCTCAGGGATCTGTTTTGGGGCCACTGCTGTTTGTCATTTTTATAAATGACCTAGATGAGGGTGTAGAAGGATGGATTAGTAAATTTGCTGATGACACCAAAGTCAGAGGAGTTGTAGACAGTGAGGATGGGTGTTACAGTTTGCAGAGGGACATAGATAAGCTGCAGAGCTGGGCTGAGAGGTGGCAAATGGAGTTTAATGTGGAAAAGTGTGAGGTGATTCACTTTGGAAAGAGTAACAGGAGTACAGAATATAGGGCTAATGGAAGGACTCTTGGTAGTGTCGATGAGCAGAGAGATCTCAGTGTCCATGTGCATAGATCCCTGAAAGTTGGCACCCAGGTTGATAAGGCTGTTAAGAAGGCATACGGTGTGTTAGCTTTTATTGGTAGAGGGATTGAATTTCGGAGCCGTGAGGTCATGTTGCAACTGTACAAAACTCTGGTGCGGCCGCACTTGGAGTATTGCGTACAGTTCTGGTCGCCGCATTATAAGAAAGATGTGGAAACATTGGAAAGGGTGCAGAGGAGGTTTACCAGGATGTTGCCTGGTATGGTGAGGAGGTCTTAAGGGGAAAGGCTGGCGGACTTGAGGTTATTTTCGTTAGAGAGAAGAAGGTTACGAGGTGACCTAATTGAGGCGTACAAAATGATCAGGGAGTTAGATAGGGTGGACAGTGAGAGCCTTTTTCCTCGGATGGTGATGGCTAACACAAGGGCACATAGCTTTAAATTGAAGGGTGGTAATTATAGGACGGATGTCAGAGGTAGGTTCTTTACTCAGAGAGTAGTAAGGGCGTGGAATGCCCTGCCTGCAGCAGTTGTGGACTAACCAACTTTAAGGGCGTTCAAATGGTCAGTGGATAGGCATATGGATAACATTGGAATAGTTTAGGTTAGAGGGTCATTAGATTCGTTCCACTGGTCGGCGCAACATCAAGGCCGAAGGGCCTGTACTGCGCTGTAATGTTCTATGCTGTATGTTCACCTGAGGAGATTGAGACGTAATTCATAGTCTGGAGTCTCCAAACATTGGTCACTAGCAACAAGAAATGGAACCTCTGTACGATTCAGTTTATTGCTGAGTTAATGATTGACTGTAGCTGGTGCATAGTAAATTTGGTTCAAGCAGGAACACAGTGGGGCTATTTCTCACAGTTTCTTGATCTGTTTTTGAACAATTTATCATTCATTAAGATAGACTATTGCAAAGCTATGGTGTATCGTCTCAAAGACTTCATCAGCATTCCAAATAGATTTTCTTGTTTTCTCAGATTCAGCTGAAATTGAATTTCTCATGAAAATAGATTTCAAACTTATACAATCCATGTTCAAATACAACAAGATCTGAACAATATTTAGGCTTGGGCTGACAAGTCACAAGTAACATTTGTGCCACATAAATGCCAGGCAATGACTATCTCCAGAAGGAGAGTTTCTAACCATCGTCCCTTGACATTCAATGCCATTCCCATCACTGAAGTCCCCACTATCAACATCCTGGATGGCCGGCTCAGTGGCTAACACTGCTGTCTCACAGCATTAGGGATCTGGGTTTGATTCCTGGCTTGGGTCACTGTCTGTGTGCAGTTTGCACGTTCTCCCCATGTCTGCATGGATTTTCATTGGGTGCTCCGATTTCCTCCCACAGTCGGAAAGATGTGTTGGTTAGGTGTATTGGCCGTGCTAAATTCTCCTTCAGTGTACCTGGACAGGCGCCGGAGTGTGGCGACTAGGGTTTTTTCACAGTAACTTCACTGCAATGTTAATGTAAGTCTACTTGTGACTAATAAATAAACTTTAACCATTGATCAAAAACTCAACTGGACCAGCCAACCGACTCAAGAAAAACTTCTTCCTTGCTGCCATCAGACTTCTGAATGGACCTACCTCACATTAAGATGATCTTTCTCTACACCCTAGCTATGACTGTAACACTAAATTTTGCACTCTCCTTTCCTTCTTGATGAACGGTATGCTTTGTCTGTAGAGTGTGCAAGAAGCAATACTTTTCACTGTGTACTAATACATGTGACAGTAACAAATCAAATCAAAAATGTAAATAATGTGGCTACCAGAGCAGGTAGGAAAGGCTAGGAATCCTGTAGTGAGTAACTTACTTGCTGACTCCCTCTGCCTGTCCACCATCTACAGGGCTCAAGTCAGGAGTGTGATGGAATACTCTCTACTTGCTTGGATGAGTGCAGCTTGAACACTCCAGAAACTTGACATCATCCAGAACAAAAGCAGCCAGCTTTTTCCACCCTGTGAAACTCCTTCAGATGAATGTATGCTTCTTAACATAAGAAGCCAGGAAATTTGAAATCTATTGAATAAGAGATCGGGTGAAGATGAAGTTATAGAGTGACAGCGGCTGTAATGAATGGCTGTTCTTTGGACTGCAGGATAGTGGAGATCCCCAGAGTCAGTACTAGGACCACTGTTTTTCTTGCTTGATATTAATGACTTTGACTTGGGTATACAGTGAAAGCAAAGCTTGGAAATATTGCAAACTGAGTAATTTACTGAAAGATTTTAAGGGGATATAGTCTGATGAATGGGTGATAAAATTCAATGCAGAAAGGAATGAAGTGGATACATATTGGTAGAACAAAGAGGAGCAAATAAAATAGGCAACTCCTGCCCCTGACTGGAAAAGCACCTGGAGTGGTTGCACATGCACACTCGCCTACACTATGACTGCCGGTGCATGTGGTGCAACTATTCCGGATTTCTTTTCATTTGGCAATTGAAGCATCAGTAGCGCAGGATTGCCGCAATGCATCAAATCTAGGATTTCTTCTTTATTATGGGGATAAATAGTTTGAGTTTGCAAGACATCACAGATATACATTTTGGAAATTGTGATTTCATGAACTCTCATGCAGGTTTAAATAATAGTCTTCTGAAGCAAGTTAGAAAAAGGTTTTGTGGAGGTAATTCCTTACTAACTCAGTTGACCGATAGTAAGGCTTTTAATCCCAGAGCCATGATCTCGAACCTCATATTGGGTGATGATTTTTTTTCAAATTTAATATTGTATATTTTTTTTTATCCAAAACACACAAATTGTGGTGAATAAAGGCCCTGTTACAGGGCCGATTACAATAATTATCAAGAGTGGATGATGTCCACACAGTCAGCATTGCAATGAAGCAGTCCGGGAACAGTGTCCTTGCAGTCAGTATCGCAGTGAAGCAGTCCGGGAGCAGTATCCTCACAGTCAGCATTGCAGTGAAGCAGTCCGGGAACATAACATAAGAACATAAGAAATAGGAGCAGGAGTAGGCCATCTAGCCCTTCGAGCCTGCCCCGCCATTCAATAAGATCATGGCTGATCTGTCGTGGCTCAGTTCCACTTTCCCGCCCTCTCCCCATAACCCTTAATCCCCTCTCTTATCAAAAACCCATCAACCCGCGTCTTAAAAATATTTAGCGAGGCAGCCTCCACCACTTCAACGGGCAGAGAATTCCAGAGATTCACCACCCTTTGAGTAAAGAAGTTCCTCCTCAACTCCGTTCTAAACTGCCCCCCCCTTTATCTTGAGGCTGTGCCCCCTAGTCCTACTGTCTTTTTTGAGCGGGAAGAGTCTCTCCACCTCTATCCTATCCATCCCATTCATCATCTTATACGTCTCAATGAGATCTCCCCTCATTCTTCTAAATTCTAACGAGTACAAGCCCAGTCTATTCAGCCTCTCCTCATAGCTCAACCCCCTCAACTCTGGTATCAGCCTAGTAAACCTCCTCTGCACTCCCTCCAAGGCCAAAATATCTTTGCGCAGGTGCGGCGCCCAAAACTGCACACAGTACTCCAGCTGCGGCCTCACCAATGCCCTATACAGCTGCAGCAAGACCTCCCTACTTTTATATTCAATCCCCCTCGCTATGAAGGCCAGCATCTCATTTGCCTTCCTGACCACCTGCTGCACCTGCAAGCTGGGTTTTTGCGACTCATGCACAAGGACCCTGAGGTCCCTCTGCACCGTCGCCTGCTGCAGTTTTTCGCCACGTAAGTAATAGTCCTTCCTACCATTCTTCCTACCAAAGTGGACCACCTCACACTTACCAACATTAAATTCCATTTGCCATTTCCTGGCCCATTCGCCCAGCCTATCTAGATCCTTCTGCAGACTCTCCACACCCTCCGCACAATTTGCCTTTCCCCCAATCTTGGTGTCATCAGCAAATTTCGACACCCTACACTCGGTTCCCTCCTCCAGATCATCTATATAAATGGTAAAAAGCTGAGGCCCCAGCACCGACCCCTGGGGCACTCCACTAGTCACCATCCGCCAATCCGAATAGCACCCGTTGACCCCCACTCTCTGCCTCCTACTTGACAACCAATCCTCTATCCACGCTAACACCCTACCCCCAACTCCATGTCCCCCGACCTTCTGCAATAACCTCTTATGAGGTACTTTGTCAAACGCCTTCTGAAAATCTAGAAAGACCACATCCACCGGCTCTCCTCTATCCACTGCCCTAGACACATCCTCATAGAACTCCAGTAAATTTGTCAGACACGACTTCCCTTTAATGAAACCGTGCTGCGTCTGCCCTATCAAGCAATTCCCTTCAAGATGCCTCGCAATTTCCTCCTTAATGACGGATTCTAACATTTTACCTACCACAGACGTTAAACTAACCGGCCTATAATTCCCCGCCTTTTGCCTGGCACCCTTCTTAAACAACGGCGTAACATTAGCCGTTTTCCAATCTTCCGGCACTTCCCCGGAATCCAGCGACGTCTGGAAAATAACCACCAAGGCATCCACTATAACCTCCGTCATTTCTTTCAGAACCCTCGGATGCATTCCATCCGGTCCTGGGGACTTGTCCACAATCAGCCCCTCCAGTCTGTCGAGCACCGCCTCTCTAGTAACAGTAATGTCATTAAGACCCTCCAGTCCTACCACCTTTCCATCGCTAACACCCAGCAAATTATTCACGTCCTCCTCCGTGAAGACAGAAACAAAAAAGTTATTCAATACCTTAGCCATATCCCCATCCCCTACCACTAGGTCCCCTTTCTCATCCTCTAAAGGACCAACGTTCACCCTAGCCAGCCTCTTCCTTTTTATATATTTATAAAAACTCTTGCTATCCTTTTTTATATTAAGTGCTAGCCCAGCTTCATAGTTTCTCCTACCCTCCTTTATCAACTTCTTTGTCAATCTTTGTTGACATTTAAACCTCTCCCAATCCTCTTCTCGCCCACTACTCTTAGCTACTCTAAATTCCTCCGCTTTTAATTTAACACTTTCCTTCACCTCCTTCGTTATCCACGCCTTATTACCTCTCCTCCTACGGTCCTTTTTGACCATCGGAATAAATTTCTGCTGAGCACCAAGAAAGATCTCCTTAAAGATCCGCCACTGCTCCTCAGCAGACCCTCCCTCCAACGTGCTCCCCCAGTCAACATTCGCCAGTTCTTCTCTCATCCTACCGTACTCCCCTCTATTCAAACAAAGGACAGTGCCCTCGCAGTCAGCATTGCAGTGAAGCAGTCCGGGAACAGTGTCCTCGCAGTCAGTATTGCAGTGAAGCAGTCCGGGAACAGTGTCCTCGCAGTCAGCATTGCAGTGAAGCAGTCCGGGAACAGTATCCTCGCAGTCAGCATTGCAGTGAAGCAGTCCGGGAACAGTGTCCTCGCAGTCAGCATTGCAGTGAAGCAGTCCGGGAACAGTGTCCTCGCAGTCAGCATTGCAGCGAAGCAGTCTGAGAACAGTGTCCTCGCAGTCAGCATTGCAGTGAAGCAGTCTGAGAACAGTATCCTCGCAGTCAGCATTGCAGCGAAGCAGTCTGAGAACAGTGTCCTCGCAGTCAGCATTGCAGTGAAGCAGTCTGAGAACAGTATCCTCGCAGTCAGCATTGCAGCGAAGCAGTCTGAGAACAGTGTCCTCGCAGTCAGCATTGCAGTGAAGCAGTCTGAGAACAGTGTCCTCGCAGTCAGCATTGCAGTGAAGCAGTCTGAGAACAGTATCCTCGCAGTCAGCATTGCAGTGAAGCAGTCCGGGAACAGTGTCCTCGCAGTCAGCATTGCAGTGAAGCAGTCCGGGAACAGTGTCCTCGCAGTCAGCATTGCAGTGAAGCAGTCTGAGAACAGTATCCTCACAGTCAGCATTGCAGCGAAGCAGTCCGGGAACAGTATCCTCGCAGTCAGCATTGCAGTGAAGCATTCCGGGAACAGTATTCTCGCAGTCAGCATTGCAGTGAAGCAGTCCGGGAACAGTATTCTCGCAGTCAGCATTGCAGTGAAGCAGTCCGGGAACAGTGTCCTTGCAGTCAGCATTGCAGTGAAGCAGTCCGGGAACAGTGTCCTCGCAGTCAGCATTGCAGTGAAGCAGTCCGGGAACAGTATTCTCGCAGTCAGCATTGCAGTGAAGCAGTCTGGGAACAGTATCCTCTCAGTCAGCATTGCAGTGAAGCAGATGTAAATTTAAAGTGTTTTCTTGGAGGAATTGATTAACTGAGAAACAACACAAATAAGTGAAAGTGAGGATCATTATAATAAGTTAACATAAGTAAGCAAAGTAGGGTAACAGAAGTAAAATTAGTATAAGGGAAGGAAGCATTCTTATATAAGCATAATTTTTTGTTAAAAAAGGCCGCAAATCAGGGCCCTTGGGGTAGCCATGGCAGGAAAGCGCGCACCAATGATATACTTCTGAACTGTGTGACAAAGCACTGAAGCTTCAGTTGTCCCTGGTTATCATGTGTGCAGGAAGTGTGCCCACCTACAGCTACTGGCTGACTGCATTCTGGAGCGGGAGCTGAGGGTGGATTCATGGTGGACCATCCATGACGATGAGCGTGTTGTAGAGAGCACATTCAGAGACATGGTCACACTGCATTGACCTGGCAGAAAGAGCCATAGTGTAGGAGATTCTGTGGCCCTCTTCCTTTCTAATAGAATTATCATTTTGGACACTGTTAAGAGAGATGACTGTGCAAGAGAAAGCACCGGCAGCCAACTTTGTGGCACCATGGGTGGGTCTACTACACAAGAGGAGAAGAGGGAGGATGCCAGCACTATAGTGGTAGGGAATTCAATTGTAAGGGGAAGAGCCAGGCATTTTCTCTGACCACTAAAGAAACTGTAGGATGGCATGTTGCCTTCCTGGTGCCAGGATCAGAACAGCTACAGGGCTGTCTGAAGGGGGAGGGCAAACAGACAGATATTGTGGTACATGTTGGTACCAAAGACGTAGGTAGAAAAAGGGATGAAGTCCTGCAAGGGACTTTAGGGAGCAAGGAAATAGATTTAAAAACAGGATCCAGATGGTAGTAATCTCTGGATTACTTCCAGTGCCACATGGGAGTGAGTATAGAAATAGGTTAGTCCAGATGAATGTCTGGCTGGAGAGGTGGTGTAGGTGGGAGATCTTTAGATTTCATGGACATTGGGACCATTTCTGGGGATAGTGGGATCTGTACAAT
Organism: Carcharhinus amblyrhynchos; assembly: GCF_965287045.1. Classification (NCBI taxonomy): domain Eukaryota; kingdom Metazoa; phylum Chordata; class Chondrichthyes; order Carcharhiniformes; family Carcharhinidae; genus Carcharhinus; species Carcharhinus amblyrhynchos. The sequence goes on along the minus strand of NC_137331.1, from coordinate 85,152,764 downwards.
GCGGACAAGTTGCATCTGAGCCAAAATAGGACTGGCATTGGGGAGAGTTTAAGTTAACTTGGCAGGGGGCTGGGATCCTGAGAGAAGCTTCATCATGGGGCCATGCACAGCCAAAATTAGAAGAGACAGCAAATGAGTCTTTGTCTGGTGCAGATGTGATGGACCCAAGGGTTTTTTTCTGTTCTGTATACCTCTGTGACTAGAGGCTTCCCGGGAGAGACCAGCTACTGAAGGATATGTTCCTTTGTGCAAAATAGTAAAAGTTAACAAAGGATGCAAGATGGAGTAAGCCCATAGATTTTGATGCATTTGCAAAATGTACTATTAACAAAGCAATATCCCAAAGTATTTTTAAAGAGAATTTTAATCATGAAAATTGACAAATAAACAGAACACCGTGAGGAAGTCAATCCTAACGTGATTCTATTTTAAATAATTGCTTGACACCAAGTTTCAGTTTGTATCTTAAAACTTAATTTAAATCATCTGTCTAGTTGCAAATGATAAATGCATGGCGGGGGGGAGGTGATTCTCCCAGAGACTCAAGTGGAGGCCTTGTTGCAGGCTTCCTGCTGGGCGCTATGGCCTCTACCATCTCCAGCTGCCGGATTTCCGGTGCTATCAGCTCCGCATCAGAAATCGGAGCGGAACTGCATAAATTATTCAAAGGACGATTTCCACCTGAAAAGCGAGCCCAGGGCTAAAGTCTCCGAACTTCCCCCAGCCCCGCTGCCAGGAGTGTTCACTCCTGTGGGGTTTATACTAGCCCCCATTGGCAGGGAGCTGGCAGACCGAACCTCGATTTTTTTTGATTTGATTTGTTATTGTTGGGGCCCCATCGCATACTGAACCATCTGCTCCATAACAGATTTCCTTGGTGGATTAAAAAATGTATCAAAGAGTTTAATAACGAAACTGAAATTTGTGCTGAATTGCTGCACACCCTACCTTAAGAGAATATCACCCTGTACTGGACCAGTAGCAAAAAGAAAGGAACTAACTTGGAACTTTGACTCTTTTTCATGGAGACCTGGCACTGCTTGATACTGGAGAAAATGGCACTTCTATAACTCCCGCTGCTGGCCTCTCTCTGGGTACTGGAGGCAGTTAAATGAGCAGGAATTGCTCAGTAGGTATGGTCATTGCTTCCTCTCTCCAATGTGCCAAGATTTCTTGAGCTGCTTTCAAATATTCCTCCACCCTGTGGTTCCTTCGGTAGCACTGATGTGTCATTTTACATCAATGTTTCCATTGCTGCCACCATGTTCTGAGATTGGATCCTTCTATCTTGGATTTTAGATATGGGATTTGTTTCATAGATTGTAGATATGCTCTACTTAACACTTGTTTTTAGATAATATTTCTAGACAGGTTATAGAATATAGGCATATAAATTTGAGGCATGATTTTAACTCTCCCCCACCTCTCTTCCCTCCCCCATTTTCTCTCTCTCTCGTGTCTAATACATGACTCACCAGTGTCAGTATTACATCATCATCTACGTGCTATATTAGCACATCCCATTTATTCTGTACCGGACACCATACTCCTGTTTGTTCACCTCCTCTGCAACTTGCAGACTTGCTTGCAAGATGAAATTGGATGGTTTCCTCCTCCCAGGAAGATGAACTCTTCTTGCCCTCACTGCACTTGACATGACCTCTGGGGTTGAGTCTGTGAACCAAAGGGGGTCTAGGATGATGTGCGGTTAAGAGGCATCTTACCCACAGTTTGCCTCCATTCTGTAGGAGTTTCCTCCTTCCTGTCAAGTTGTTATAATGATATAAGAACATGAGAACTAGGAGCAGGAGTAGGCCATCTGGCCCCTCGAGTCTGCTCCGCCATTCAATAAGATCATGGCTGATCTTCTCGTGAACTCAGCTCCACTTACTCGTCCGCTCACCATAACCCTTGATTCCTTTATTGTGCAAAAATTTATCTATACTTGCCTTAAAAACATTCAATGAGGTAGCCTCGACTGCTTCACTGGGCAGGGAATTCCACAGATTCACAACCTTTTCTGTGAAGAAGTTCCTCTTCAATGTGGTCCTAAATCTGCTCCCCCTTATTTTGAGGCCATGCCCCCAGTTCTAGTTTCACCTGCCAGTGGTAACAACATCCCTGCTTCTATCTTATCTATTCCCTTCATAATCTTATATGTTTCTGTAAAATATCCCCTCATTCTTCTGAATTCCAATGAGTATAGCCCCAGCCTAAGTTTCTCGTTATAAGCCAACCCTCTCAACTCTGGAATCAACATAGTGAATTTCCTCTGCACTCCCTCCAGTGCCAGTATATCCTTTCTCAAGTAAGGAGACCAAAACTGTGCACTGTACTCCAGGTGTGGCCTCACCTTATACAGCTGCAACATAATCTCGCTGTTTTTAAACTCCATCCCTCTAACAGTGGAGGACAAAATTCCATTTGCCTTCTTAATTACCTGCTGCACCTGCAAACCGAATTCTTGTGATTCTTGTACAAGGACAACCAGGTCTCTCTGCACAGCAGCATGCTGCAATTTTTTACCATTTAAATAATAGTCCATTTTGCTGTTATTCTTACCAAAATGGGTGGCCTCACGTTTACCAAAATTGTACTCCTTCTGCCAGACATTCGCCCTCTCACTTAGACTATCTATATCCCTTTACAGACTTTCAGCTTCCTCTGCACACTTTGTTCTGCCACTCATCTTAATGTCACCTGCAAATATTGACACACTACACTTGGTCCCCAACTCCAAATCATCTATGTAAATCGTAAACAATTGTGGTCCCTGAGGCACACCACTAGTCACCGATCGCCAACCAGAAAAACACCCATTCACCCCCACTCTTTGCTTTCTGGTAGTTAATCAATCCTTTATCCATGCTAAAACATTACCCATAATACCAAGCACCTTTGTCTTATGTAGCAATGTTTGGTGCGGCACCTTGTCAAATGCTTTCTGGAAATCCAGATATGCCACATCCACAGGTTCCCCATTGTCTTCTGCGCATGTAATTCTCAAAGAATTCCACCAAATTCATCAAACATGACCTGCCCTTCATGAACCTATACTGCGTCTTACCAATGGGACTATTTATATATTTATATCCAGATGTCTCGCTAGTTCTTCCTTGATGATAGATTCAAGCATTTTCCCTAGAACGGAAATTAAGCTAATTGGCCTATAGTCACCTGCCTTTTGTCTATCACCTTGGCATCACATTTGCAATGGCAAATATTATGGCAACAGCAACTCATAAGGGATTGGATAAACACGTGTTGTTGGTTTATTTAGAGAGACTAGGCATATGGGAACAAATACGCATGGATAGAAAGTTTAAAGACACATCAGCACAGTTTCTACATTATGTTCTCCGCTCAAAGAAGAAGTGAAACTAAACTGCATCCCATGACACACTTCCTTTCTTGTGATGTCAAGCTGTTATCCCTTAAAGATGTTGAAAATCATTAGGGAGCTGGACAAAGTAGATAGGGGAAATCCATTCTCACTTGTAAAAGGATCAAGAATAAGACGACAAATGTTTAAAGTGATTTGCAAAATAAACAAATGTGATGTGAGAAAAAACATCCAGGCTTGGGCCTGGAATGCACTACCTGGAAATGTGGTGGAGGCAGGTTCAATCGAGGCATTCAGTGAGGCATTAGATAATTACTTGAATAGAAACAATGAGCAGGGATATGGGAAAAGGCAGGGGGATGGCACTAAGTGCTGCTCGTCTGGAGAGTCGGTGCAGACATGATGGGCCAAATGGCCTCCTTCTGCACCAGAACAATCTGTGATTATGTGAGGTTTTTACACAAAAATCAGCATCATTCCAAGTATGCCAAAGCACCAACATCAGTATGTTGCATAGAAAAACGAACAAATTGGTAAAACTGCATTGAATAGGTTTAGTCTACAATTAAAACTCAACATGTTAGTCACCATAGTGGCTTTGAAGCAGAGTTTGCCAAACAACCTGATCCAGGAATTGAACTGCCGAAAGGAAAATCACCTTAATATGATGATACCATCCTTTAAAAGATTCATCCCATTCTAACCATCCATTGTTGTGGATGGATCAGGTTTCAATTTAATTGCCTGCTTCACCTTCCCTCCCATTTCTCTGTACAAATGTTTCGTGTTTCTTCACTCAACTTGCAGATTGCATCACTGGCAACAAAGAGACCAGGTGTTGTTATTTAACAGATGATCACATCTCATCTCTTGGGTGAAAGGGTACAATCACTGCTGATTAAACCTAGTGCCTGAATGCTGCTCTGCCGCTTGAAGATTGAAAGGCAAAGTAATATTTTCATGGCATGAATTCATTAACACATTGAATAATTCACAAACAGCGTGATAAATGAAATTCAAAACCTAATCGTGTTGTTGTAAAAATAAATAACCTTTACTAATGTGGCTGATATGGAAAATCATGAGTAGCATGTTAGTCCGGTACTGAAAGCCATCCAGTTGTTTAAAGAGAGGTCAGTCCAGTAATTACAAATGTAAGATGATTATTGATCGAGATATCAGTAAAATAATTAAATGACATATTAATAATTGAAACAAGAATCATGAAAATTAAGAAAAGCAAAAGAGTTCATTTTTGTCTGATCTTTCCCCATTCACTGTGTCACAACTGAGTTTCGTCAGTCTTTTAAGGAGCAACTTGATATATGCCATGTGCTCACCTAACTACTTTCTAATGAATAAAAAGCCATTCAGTTGCTCAAGGGGGATATCTTTAACCCTCAGTAGATTTGCTAAATAGCTATTTATGTGGAAAAAATGTGTCTACATATATTGATATATATATAGATATATATTTGATATTATAACTTGATTGTTTTAATGAGGTCACTGCACTGATGTTTTTTGATGAACAATATCTTATGATGATTTATAGAGAGCAGATTCATCAAATTAGTTATTCAGTTCAGATTAATAAATCAAAGGTGTTTAAGAATTTCATGCATGGGTCACAGAGGGCAAGTAAGGGAAGCATTAGTAATCTGATGAGACTGTTGCTCTTTGCTTAGACCAAATATTAATATTTATGTGAGTAATTTAGTGAAAGTAACCTCTGGAGGATTTGGGTCATGCTCATTACAGGAATTAAGTAAGTTTGTGAAAGTGGAAATATGAAACAGAAATAATAACCTGTCACTCAAGCCTATGAGTTTTAGAACACGTTTCAGCTGAAGGACCAATTCTTTTGATAAACTCAAAAGTTTAAAGGGAACATAATTGTAGTTGCTGAGGTCAGGCTTAGCATTATGTTCTGTGAGGCTTACATTGATATTCAAACCTTCAATGCATGTGGAATTTCTACACGGAGGCCTCCTGACCTCACATCATAAGTTCAATGGGATATTAAAGGAAGCCCTGGTGAAACTACAATAATGACATTAACAGCTTGGCATCTGTATTGCTGTCAGGACGTTTCTCAGGGTTGTCGGGGTAGGTTGGGGGTGATTGGGTGGTGCTGGATGTTGGAAGCAGCCAGTAACCATAGATTCAGAGGATAGGTATGTTTGCCCAAGAGCCACCCATCCAGTTCTGTTCATCTTTCACAGAACGTAAGCTCCATGAACACCTGCTTTCTGGAACTCAGCTACTAATGTACCTGATGAAACAAAAGTAAAATACTGCAATTGCTGGAGATCTGAAATACAACCAAAAAATGCTGGAAAAACACAGCTGATTAGACAGCATCCATGGAGACAACGGAGTTCATGGCTGGAACTCTCTGGCTGTTCATGCCCCAGCACAGCTGCAAGCGAGGACAGAGAGTGTGGCGCTCAGTTAAGTCTCCATTCGCTGCAATGGGATTGGAGAATCCTACTGGCTTGAACAGCCGGAGAATTCAATGGCCTTTCATCAGCACTGTACATGATAATGATGATGGTGCTCCTGCTGGTCAGACACCCCTGAAGAATTGAGGTAGCTTTCTGTTTCACAGCGATCAGATTTGCCTTGTGATGGTCAGCCCTATGTTAAGCATCGCCTGGTGATGCTCGGAGCCGCATGCTGGCATGGCGGTCTCTGCCATATTTATTGCAGGGTAAGACAGTGGGCTGGGAAGGTTCACAACTTGCTGACCTCTGTTTTCTCTGAGCCTTCTTCATAACCAGCTGGGCTTTTCATTCTGTTCACCATGTACAACACTCTTCCAAACAGTTAGCATTCAGAGGCCATAGCCACCAGTGGCTGCCTGTCAATCGTTAGTGTCCACCATCTTCTCACTTGCAGGTGTCCTTCTAGCAAAGGCATGGATGCCCAGGAGGTTGTAAGCGAGTGGCCAATTCACTGGACAGAAAGACTTTGAGTATATGGTCATCATTGATCCAGTGAACATGGTTGAGCAGCACAGGTGTTGTTGGCTGAACAATGAGTGTTTGCACACTTCAGGACTTCCTAGTTTGTGACCTTATCCTAGCAAGGTATGCTGAGGGTAGTTCTGAGAAAGCAAAGGTGGAAAGTGTCCAACCTTTCTCCAGCCTAGCATATGTTATTTAGGTTTCACCGCTGAAGAAGAATGTGCTGAGGACATAGGGGAGGCAATGGCCTAGTGGTATTATCACTAGAGTATTAACCAGAAACTCAACAAATGTTCTGTGGACCTGAGTTCAAATCCTACCACAGCAGATGATGAAATTTGAATTCAATAAAAAATATCTGGAATTAAGAATATACTGATGACCATGAAACTATTGTTGATTGTCGGAAAAACCCATCTGGTTCACTAATGTCCTTTAGAGAAGGAAATTTGCTGTCCTTATCTGGTCTGGCTTACATGTGACTCCAGAGCCATAGCAATGTGGTTGACTCTCAACCTTGTTCTGAAAGCCATTCAAGCCACTCAGTTCAAGGGCAACTAGGGATGGGAATTTATCCATCACTTGCCAGTGATGCCCATGTGCCACAAATGAATACAAAAAAAAGGCCTGATAGACTTGCGGTTTGGTGTTCTCACGTAGGTTACTGTTGTTCTGCGCTGGCTTACTCAACTTGGAAATAATCGCTGCAGTTTTTGTGAAGCATGTGTTGATTTCAGCATCAAGTGGCAGATTGCTGGTACTGGGAAAATCATATCTTTCAAAACAAATTGTTTTTATAAGTGGTAAGTCATTGCACTACCTGGGCCCTTGGATGGTGACCTGGATTTCTTTTTACAGAAGCTTATAAATTCACCTTAGACTAGGAGCAAGTTTGATTTCTTTCAACAAATTACCCGAAATGCATGGTACTTGAGGAAGGTCTGTTTGTTTATTTTGAACTGCATTCACTTTAATTGATGGAAAAAACCTGAAATGCAATGGCTAGCGACTGTTTGGAAATCACATGGAAGAGAAAAGTTTTAAGCTTTGAATCTTCTGGCCTTGAAGTCTGTCTTGCTGGGCAATAAAGTGAGAAAGGAAGGCTACGCTACGTGACTCTCTCTCTGCTCTGCCTGAAACGCCAAGAGTGCCAACTCGCTACTCAAGAATCCTCATCTGAATGTAACTTGTCTGCTTTTGGATCTGCAAAGCGGAGACCAGAAGAATTGATCCAACCTTGTGTCCTCCACGCCAAAGTGCAATTAATAAGAACTTCCAGCTGTTTACTGGAACCATCAGCCATCTTTACAGGAGGGAGCAACAGATTGACAGCATTGAGACACTGCAAACTTTATCCTTTATTTCATAATGTGTATCCTCTAAAACTCATCTCTTCAGACAGGTCTTACCTATTTATCCATTGCTCATGTGTGTATGTGTGTGGGAGAATTTTTTAAGAAGGGATTGATAGTTATCCTTCCAGAGTATAATTGTGTGTTAACCAGTCCTTGCAACTTGTTGAAAAAATGTTTTATTCCGTAACAAATAATCGTTCTGAGTTTATTGAAAGAAACTTTGTTAAAATCTTTTTTATTCTGGGTACCAGCAAAGAAGGTAAACAATTGGCCATTTTGGTGATTATATCAAACTTTTAGATTAATGGTATAACCTGTGCAGTAGTAGGGCTAGGTAACACTTGCACTCGTCCCATCCCAGTATTAACACTGGTGAATGTGGAGCCCAAAAAAGAAAAACTGTCAATAACCTCCAATACCATATTGTCAATGCTGATAGAAGGCAATACATCAACATCCTGGAAAATGGCATTTGTTTTCTTGACATCGATGGTCAAACCAAATTTTTCTACAGGCATGAGAAAGCCTGTTCATTTGACACTGGAAGTGTTCCTTGGTATGGAATATTAATGCTGCATCATCAGCTTAGAATAATTCTCTGATGAGGACTTTTTAAAATATTCATTCTTGGGATGTGGGCATTGCTGGCTAGGCCACCATTTATTACTCATTCCTAATTGCCTGTGAGAAGTTGGTGGTGATCTGCCTTCTGGAACTGCTGCAGTCCATGTGGTGTACATGTGCACACAGTGCTGTTAGGTAGGGAGTTCCAGGATTTTGACCCAGCCACTGTAAGAGATGGCATGTATTTCCAAGTCAGAGTGGTAGGTGGTTTGGAGGGGATCTTCCAAGCGGTAGTGTTCCCATGTCTCTGCTGCCTTTCTTCTTCTAGACGTTATATTTGTGGGTTTGGAAGGTACTGACTAAGAACATAGAACATTACAGCGCAGTACAGGCTCTTAGGCCCTCAACGTTGCGCCGACCAGTGGAACCAATCTAATGACCATCTAACCTAAACTATTCCAATGTTATCCATATGCCTATCCACTGACCATTTGAACGCCCTTAAAGTTGGCGAGTCCACAACTGCTGCAGGCAGGGCATTCCATGCCCTTACTACCCTCTGAGTAAAGAACCTACCTCTGACATCCATCCTATTATTACCACCCCTTAATTTAAAGCTATGTGCCCTTGTGTTAGCCATAGAGAAGGATTGGCGAGTTCCTATAGTGCATCTAGTAGATGGTACACAGTGCTGCCACTGTGCATCAGTAGTGGAGGGAATGAACATTTGCTGATGCAGTGCCAATCAAATGCGTTGCTTTGTCCTGGGTGGTGTCAAACTTCTTGTTGTTGGAGTGGCATGCATCCAGAAAAGGGGACAGTATTCCATCACATGCCTGACTTTTGCCCTGTAGATGGTTGACAGTCGTTGGGGAGTCAGGAAGTGATTACTTATCAAAGGATTCCTAGCCTCTGACCTGCCCTTGTAACCATAGTATTTATATTGCTAGTCCAGTTAAGTCTGTGGTAACTGATAACTCTCAGGCTATTGATAGATTGGCATACCTTTATTTTGGATCCCAGGCAAGCAAGGCTGAACAGCTTTTTATCAGTTCTAGTATGTAGGCAAACATCCTCTGTAGATGACCTAAGAGCATATGACAGCAAGAAAGAGAAGAATATGCTGAAGATGTTGATGCCGGACCACAACACTGTTTGACCACACTGCAGATCTCAACTGTTCTGATGTTGCACCATCATAGTTGACTTACTCTCATGGAAAGAGGAGATCACGCAGACCAGCTTTGGTGGGCAACCAATTTTCTCCATCAGCCTAAATGAACTGTCTCTGCTTGTATGGTCCAAGGTCTTGTTGAGGTCGATGAACGCAATGTATAGCAGTCTCCTGTGTTCGCAGCATTTCCCTTGGAGCTGCCAGATTAGAATATCATGTCAATTATAGTCCCAACTCTGAAACCGCATTTCGATTCGGGAAAGATGTGTTCAGCCAAGATCTGTATTCTGACAATAGGAACACAGGCAAATAGTTTGCCCCTGATGCTCAACAGGGCAATGTCTCAATCGTTGTTGCAATTTCTGCAGTCACCCTTGTTTTTAGACCAAGCCACAATCTTCATATTACATGTATCCTGGGGCACTATCCCCTTCCTCCATCAAACATAGAGAAGTTTGTACAGACACTGCAGGAGTGCAGGTTTCACGTGCATGATGAAGTGAGAAATTATAACATCATAGAAACATAGAAAGCAGGAGGAGGCCACGGGCTCCTTTGAAAATGCCCCTCCTGTTTACAAGGTGAAATTTGGCTTCAAGTAATCCAAACTAGCTTTAATTCAGCTGACTTCACTATTTTGCGACTCATGTTCAGGCGTTCAGCCACTCAACAACGTGCATACACTGACTGCACGGCAATCATGTAACTAAGCTTCAAGTTTGCATGATACTTGCAAAAGAAGTAATGATCTTTAATCGCACTTCATGATTTCATTTGAATTTTGTCAGCTCTCGTCTTCAGGAAAATCAGAAATAGGCAAAAACTGGGGAGAAAGGTTCTTATTTTAAAATATAAAAATGAAATACAAACTGTCGCATATTGAGAAAAACAGACCAGTTGCTGCTTTCAATCTGAGAGTGCTGTCATCAGAACATGCTCTGTTATTTAAAATAATAGTCAGTTTGTAGCTAATTAGTTACATTGATATAAAAAAATTACAGATGCAGTATTCATTTATCACAATATAATGGCAAATAGATTAAATTTTAAGTACTTTTCAGTGCTGGCATCACTAAAAAGAAATTCAACATAATTAAAAATTAGATCAATTTCGGGAAGAAATCAACTCTGAAACTGAGGGTGCATTTAAATGACTACACGCAGTGAAAGGCTTTAAGGGTTTTCTTTCTCAGTTTTCAGTCTCATGGCATCAAACATTGTCCTTTGAACTTGATTTTGCTAAGGAATAGAATTTAGAATGAAATAAAATCAGACGCTGGGTTTCAAAAGGAAAACACAAAGGATTAATTGCTTTGGGTATTATAATCAGCATCAAAAATTGCTTTCATTCAAATTGTGCTCATGTGATTTAATTGCTCTCCAATGATTCATATAGCAGGACAGTTTGACCAATACCCTCGCTGTGGGTACTGGAGATTTGGGGCGCAGTTTCTCAGCATATGGTCGGTTATAGTGCAGTGACGTTTCTGCTTTTGATTCTGAGTTAACTCTGACTTGCAATGAAAGTACAAATTGCTGGAAATATTCAGTGAGCCCAAGTCTGCCTAAAAAATTAACCTAGCCTTTCTCTTTTCAGCTGCTGTCGAATTCCCAAAAAATGCTTTATTACTTCATATTCCTATTATTTGCACTTTCTGTGCACCTCCTTGTGGGAAGATAATTTGTAACCACAGGACCCCAATGTCTGTCCAATTCAGTTATTGTCAAATCGCTCAAGTCCTCCTCAAGGGCAATATTTTTGCTTTCCCTCCTGCCAAAATTATTGGAAACCCAGAAACACCGCAAGGGATGGAACATCAAGATAAAACCTAAAAGAAAAGCATAGATCCAGCAGCAACAGCACTAATCCTGATCCAGGTGTGAGCATAGCAGCCTTCAGGCCTTCGTGGGCTTTGGTTTGTCTCACCCTTTAATATGTCATCTGCCTCTCCAATTGCCGCAGCAACTCCCAGTGCCAAATCTGGAATTTCAGACTTACCGCAGAATGCCAAGGATCTATCCTGCTTTAAATGCCATGACTTTTGTACGGCAAGTCTGGTTGAACATCTGGTCAATGATGGATCTGAGGATGTTAATGTTGGCAGACTAGATGATGCTAATTTCATACATGAGGGGGAAGGATAGGCTCTGTCTCCTGTTGGAGTTGGCCTGCATTCACTTACTGCCAAAGACAGGATGTGGAGAGGCGGGAGTTGGAGGAGTTTAGAGAGAAAGTTCCAGAGGGTGGGCTAGCCAGTTTAAGGCAAAGCTTCCAGTGATGGGGCGAATGAAGCAAGTGTTCACAACAGGCCTGAATGGGACCTGTGGAGAATTCTAGGAAGGATTGTAGGGATGGGGGAAGTTACAAAGATAGGGCATGAAGGATTTTGAATACGAGGGTGAATATTCTAATGAGGTATTGGAGGACCATGAGCCAGTGAGGATGTGCAAGGTCAGGTGCAATTGATGAAAATGATGGAGCTTGAAGGATGGGAGGCCAATCGAAAGAATATTGGAGTTTTAATGTTTTGAACAGAAAATTGAATTGATGTTATTTTTGTAGCAGATGAGCTGAGGTAAAGGTGGATGAGGGCAAAGTTTACCAAATGGTCTTTGTGATGGAGAAGATATAGGATCAGAAACTCGGCTCAGCATTGAACTTGCTGAAATTGCTGACAATCTTGGCTTTGTCTGCTAATTAATGAATTTATGTCCTACCACAACTTAGTTGGAGAAAATGATAAGTTGTCCAAAACTGTACACCAAGCAAGTAGATTGATCTGTAGATTGAGAGAGTTATTCCTCATGGAGTGGTTAAGCTGAAAGTTACTAATGCACCCATGAAAGTTGATCCCATGACAATGGATGATGTTTCCAGGGCAGCATATACCTGAGAATGAGAAGGGATCCAAAAATAGATCCTCAGAGATCATCAGATCTGACTGTGTAGAGATAGATAAGATGACATTGCTGCAGATTGCTTGCATTAAAAGACGGAGGCTGACAGGAGATCTGATAGAGGTCTACAAAATTATGAGAGGTATTGACAGGTTGCATAGTTAGGGGCTTTTACCAAGGGTGGGAGTGTCAATTCCAATGGGGCACAAGTTCAAGGTGAGGGGGAGAAAGTTTAAGGGAGATGTGCGGGAGATGTTTTTCACGCAGAGGGTGGTGGGTGTCTGGAATGCACAGCCAGAGGAGATGGTGGAAGTAGGCACATTAGCGATGTTTAAGAGACACCTGGATGGGTACATGAATAGGGAAGGAATAGAGGGATGTGGATTGAGCTAAAGGAAGAAGGTTTTTTTTAGTTTAGTTAGGACATCGTGATTGGCACAAGCTTGGAGGGCCTCTTTCTGTGCTATACTTTTCTTTGTTTTTTGTTCAGATGTACTATCTATGATTGGATAGGTAAGAGTAGGAACAGTTTCACTGAACTGAACAAGTCTCACTGAGGAGAAGGGCTGTTGATGTGGTCAGCTGTGTCAAATGGGGAATAGAGGTTCATGAAGGATAATGCAATGAAAGCTGATCTGTTGGCAGAATCCAAGGAAGCTGTGGTGCCTGGGCTGAAAGAGATGAAAAGGAGATTAGTGGAGTTAACTCCCAGTGAATTTAGTGGGTGGGAAGATTTGTTACAGGAGAGGATGCAGTGGTTGGGTTTGCTGTTTTTAAGGAGGTTGTGGCAGATGCCTTGATATTGAGCTTGGAGAATGCTAAGACTGGATATTGAGCCAAAAATTGAGAAATTAGGAAGATGACCAAAGGTTTGGATGAAGGGGTGGATTTTAAGAGAAATCTTACAGGAAGAGAATTACTAGAAGTTATAGGGGGGACATCCCAGTGAGTGGAAGCTAGCAAAATGTGGGCACAGCTGTTAGTAATGAGATGAAGGTTCGGGAGATGCAGAAGAAAAACCTTGGGTTAGTTTTAGGATTAACTGGCTTTCATATTGGGGGATCCAGATAAATGAACAAGATTGAGCCAAAGGGCCTTTCTCCTCTGTAAGCACCATGCCTGGTCTACCTAGCACATTAGCAGCTTGAATATATAGGATATTCAACTCAATTGTTTCATATGAAACCCATCTTTTGGGCGACACAGTGGCAAAGTGGTTAGTTAAAATTAAAGTTTATTTATTAGTCACAAGTAAGGCTTACATTAACACTGCAATGAAGTAACTGGGAAATTCCCCTAGTCACCACACTCCGACACCTGTTTGGGTCAATGCACCTAACCAGTACGTCTTTTAGACTGTGGGAGGAAACTGGAGCTACCGGAGGAAGCTGATGCACACATGGAAAGAACGTGCATACTTCATATGGATAGTGATCCAAACTAGGAATTGAACCCAGGTCTCTGGCACCGTGAAGCAGCAATGCTAACCATTGTGCTACTGTGCCTTCCCATGCCGCGCCTCTGCCTCACAGCGCCAGGGACCCAAGCTCAATTCCCACCTTGAGTCACTGGCTGTATGGCATTTGCGCATTCTACCCATGTTTGCATGGGTTTCATCTGAGTGCTCCAGTTTCCTTCCACAGTCCAAAGATGTGCGGGTTAGGTTGATTGGCCATGCTAAATTGACCCTAGTGTCAGGGGGTTAGCAGGGTAAATATGTGGAGTTACAGTCATAGGGCCTGGATAGGATTGTGATTAGTGCAGACTTAATGGGCCAAATGGCCTCCTTCTGAACTGAAGGGATTCTATGATTCCATGATAACTAAGAACCTCAGTATTCTCCTGATCCATTGTCAAACTATCATGGTTTTCACTCTTTAAAAGGATAATGTTCCTGACATGTGCATAGACTGTAGCAATAACCCAAATGTATGTAAGACAATAGCTACAGCACAAAAGGAGGCCACTTGCTCATACAGCCCTTGTCAGCTGTATTCAAAAGCATGTTAGCTAGTCCCTTTCCTCTGCTGTTGTCTCTTGGACCTGCATTTTTGTTTTCTTCAGATGCTTACCTAACTTCCTTTGAAAGCCTTAACTGAATCTGTCCCCACCAGCCTTTCAGGAAGTGTATTCCGGATTGTAACAAATTGCTGCACAAAAAAATTTTTCCTCACGTTGCCTTTAGTTACTTTGAGAATCGCCTTTAACCTCTGTCCTCGTGTTCCATACCCTTCTGCCAATAGGAACAGTTTCCCCCTATTCTGTCTAGACCCCTCTTGATTTTGGAAACATTTATCAAATCACAGGCCTCTTTCCGCTTCTCACCTCTGCAAATGTAATATTGAATTCTTGTGTGATGAAACTGCACAGTAGCATACAAGATATATGGATGTATTATTGTGTCTTTGAATAAAAAATTCTAAAAAGAACCTTTGATTTTATCTGTCAGTATTTCAACGAGCCGCTCCTACATATTCATGAAGTATGTTGAAGTTCAAATGGCTTTATCTCTGATTGCTGTCTCTTGTAGCAGCATTTTATAAACATCTCTGCTTTATCTACACTGTGCATAAAGCGGTTAATGTGTGAGCTCTCTGAAAGGTAACACTGCGTACATAAAGTAGGCTGTGATTGAATTAGGTTTCAAAAACCTGTCACTGTTTATCTATTGGTGCACTTTCTGTATAAAGGATAATTGATGTTTCAGAAAGTTCCTTAAAAGTCATTTACAACTCATTATTGCAGTGACATGCCATGGCTGAAAAGGCAGCTTTAATTATTAATGAATGGCTGATAACTTTATGTAAATGTATCATTCTATTTGCAGAGGATTTTACCAAGACAGTTGACAATGCTTCATATTGGGATGATGTACACAGCCAGTTCACCCTGATCTATACAGCAAAATCTCATTTTGGGAGAAGGCTCTTGACGAGCCTTCACCTTGAATTAGTTATCTTTGTGAGACAATTTGGATGAGTGAAGTGCAGCACTATAAATAATATGGCCACATGCATATGAACTTGACCAAAGTTTGGACATGCTACATGACTGAGTTAGAAAATATTACCAGCTCTGTCCACAGTATACCCAGGTATTGGTTTTTTTAAACTCATTTCATAATAGTGAGGCATTCAAGAGGGCATTAAATGATTGTTTGAATAGAAAGAATGAGCATGGGGTTACAGGGAAAAGATAGGGGAATGGCACTAAGTCATGATGCCTGGGAGCCAGTATAGACATGATGGGCCAAATGGCCTGCTTTTGTGCCAAAACATTCCTGTGATTCTGTGACATCAGCATGTTAGCATTACGTTCACTCATCAAGTAATCAAAGTGCTAGGCATGGTTTCTGCTACTTCATTGTTGGTTTTACTGATGTAATCGGGTGATTTGAAGATTGAGCAATTTTCAGTGTAAGTTATGGCAACTATAAACTGAGTTACTGTGAATTTTAATGCGAGTTTAAAAATCACTTTGATTGAAGCTGCCCCAATTGCAAAGCTGGTCACAGCCTCCCTCATTCGGAATAATGAAGATGACAAACTTGCCAGACTGTAGCTATTTAAGCAGGTTTTCCGAGTGAGCTTACTTTCTTAGATGCACAGGCACTAGAGGATTCACTTTAGGCGTATAAAAATATTAAATTTATGAAGATGCTGACTATTTTTACACCACTGAAACTAATAAAAGTTCAATGAAGTTTTTGACATAGTTTCAAGGATTTAAAATTGGGCTATCCTGGATGGAGGACTATTAAAAACGTTTATTTTAGAGATTAAACCCATTCTCATTGTACTGCATTGTACTGCAAAAATGACACCAGGCTAAGTAAATTTCTAAAACTTTTAAATAACAACGTATTTTTTTAAAGTAAAAAGAATTACAAGATGATAACTGATGCCATTGGTTCATAAAAGATTTTACATTTCTGATTACGCTGATCCATTTTAGTGTGGAACTTGAACCGTTATCACATCAGTGCAATTTCAAGCCCAACTTGTGTTTAGTTTCCTAATTGTGGCCCAAGTGGAAGTTTACCTCAAAGTATAACATAGTAGCAAAATCGACAGTTCTTAAATGTGCGGATTTAAATGGTCATAAAAGTTGATGCACTAGAGGGAGCTCTGACGTGTTTATGAGATAAAGCGAAATTTAAACGTTGTGTTTTTTTCAACCTTTACTATTTCTTCTTCCTCAACTCATACCATGATGTGATTCCAGACATTTAAGTGATCATTATTGATTTTTGAGCCTTAAAAGGAGTTATCAGAATGTTAGTTGATTGGAGTTGTATCCTAGCAGTTGATCCAATCTGTCCTTACCCAACATGGGGACAATTATCAGATATCACCGGACAAGGATAGGAAGTGAACCCTGGTGAATCCTCTCATTTCTAACGTGGGTCACTGAAGCCATTTGCAATGATCCAACCAATCCCACAGTTGAGATCAGATCATTTAGAACATGAAATTATATAGGGTGAAATTTTATGGTCCGTGTGACCGATGGGATCTAACAGGGTCACCAAAGTCAATGGAGTTTTTAATGGCACACCGCACCTACCCTGGCCCCACCCCTGCCTCCATGGGGCTGTACAATTCAGCCCATAGAATCTATAGCATAGCAACCTGCCATTGGGCCCAGCCAACAGAAATCAGTGTTCATATTCTACAGACCCTGCTCCCCTCCCATTCTAATTACCTTACCCGCTAACTCTATTCTTTTTTTCTCATGTATACATCAATCTGTCTCTTAAATATATCCGTGTTATCTGCTTCAACTGCTCTATGTGGCAGCAGGTTCTATATTCTCTCTACTCTTTGGGTAAAAATACTACTTCCTAAATTCTTCATTTGATCAGTGGCATTTACATCTGTACTCACCCACAGCTGGAATCAGTTTCTCCACATCCACTCGATCGAATTCCTTTGTAAATTTTACAAATTACTATCAGGTCTCCTCTTAGTTTTCTCTTTCCTGACAATAGTATCTTTTCCCTATTGGTTACATTCTCGGAAATCTTTTCGGCACTTTTTCCTGTGCTTCAGTATAAAAAACAGAAAGATACGTAGTACGGTCTAACCAAGGTTCCACACCAGAGATGGCTCAAGGAAGCACCTAAACCTCACCTCTCAGGCCTGGGAGACAGTTGCCCAAGAGGTCAATGCAGCTGTCACCCACCCAGTGCAGGAAGTGGATGAATGATCTCATCCATTCCGCCAAGATAAGTCCTCACTCAACTCCCTCCACTATCAAGCTATCAGCATGGCACCGTGTATGCAAATGGCTACTCTTCATGGATTTGATACATGCAGTCACAGGAGACACATAACAACACTTACTCTCTCAACAAGATTTTCACAGCTCCATGTTGCTCACACTCCATTCTCCGTCCCTCCAGTGTAAGGCATACCACAAACAGGGAACATGCATTTCACCCAATCTCTGCTCCATCCCCTCTGATCACATGTTTTTCTTTTGTTCTCCATAAAGGCCACGCTTACACACAACAAGAGCGAGTGAGCCCAGGCAGGAGAGGGACAGCAGAGACCATCAGCCTCTCTGAGTTCAAGGAAGCTGCTGGAGAGCTCACTGGTGAGGGTAGGGGATTGCTCCAATGGTAAAGCAGAGCTTGGCCTCTCCCAACAACGTCATATAGATCCCAGCTCCATGGCTTCACCCAATCCTGCAATCAGATATGCTCATGTCCGATTGCCCAGGGACCGCGAGAATAGCCGCAGCTGCATGTTGCTTTGCCTGCAAGAGAAGAGAGATGGCATTAATGCATTACAGGGGATAAAGGAGAGAACACTGGTTACTCACTTGAGACTTGGAGAATGATGTTTTTCTGCTGCACCCAATTTACTATCAGTGTAGGCATGCTCTTCCTCCTCCAGCCATCTTGAGGGCTTTCTGCTCAAATTGTGTGAGGGTTCTGAGCATTGGCATTACTCCGGCTGAGCGTGCTGGCTCACACTAGTTGCGATTTAAGCAGGAACAAAGCAGCACTATCGTAGGTAGGCTTTGAATGTTACACCACCTCAAGTCTTTGGTGAACTGAGGGCATGCCAGCCTTTATCAACCAGGTTTGACACCGATGTGATTTCCCATTGGCGCAAGATTGGAAGGCCTGACAGGATTCCAGCAGGCAACTATTTTAATGAGCATTCAGGGGATGCATATAATTGCAAATAGCATTGGTACCACCTGCCAGCTGCAAGAGTGACCCACCATTAACCCGCCATGGGGAGAATTGCAGTGGGATTTTACTCGGGTATGTTTCTGACTTTTTGGCTCCTGCCAGATTTATGGCACTTGCTCACCCTCACACCCATCACAGGCAGAGCAGGAGAATACCCTCCTTCATCTTCAGTGTGCCATATATTTGCAAACATGAAAAAAGTTTAATTTTATCATGTTTATATTTGATTTTAGAAAATTATACATTCAAAGGATGCTTCAGTGCCTCCCAGTGTTATGCAGAGAGCTTTTACCTCTTGCTGTAACATGGCGTATGTTTGTTAAAAAAAATCCTACTAATAATGCTTAGCTTGGTTCAATACTGGCTCAGTACTTGTAACACGCTTCATTCTGACTCAGGAGACACCCACCCCTCACCCTATGTCCATTTATACCAGAAATGAGTGGGTTTGATTTGGTTTGGATTCCTATTCCAGATTTTTAGCCCTTTAAACTCACATCCAATTATTTTTTGGTGGGGGGTACTTGTTAATATCCTTTTTATGGTGCAGCGCAATCACAAAATATATTTGTGTAGCAACTTATCCTGCAATTGCTTTCCATTTGGAACACTATTCATGGTCTATCACTTTGCAGTATTAAGAAGCACGAGAACAGGAATATAAGTGGAGAGCTAGACACCAGAAAAAAGCAAGCAGCCTCAGCTCTTTTCCAAACAAATGCACATATATTTACAATATATATTCAAAATTATGGAGATTCTCCAGAATACTTAGAAGATTTGCTAAAGTACTTGTTAAAACATGGATTTTTGTGGAACATTAACTGAAACAAAGAGAAAAAACTGTCAGGCCCCTCCTACTGCAAGCAGCCTCAGCCAGCTCTTTTCTGCAATTGCAGGGGCCTGTGGCTGATTTTGAGCCCCACAGCACATGGGCGTCTAACCCCACCCCCCAAGATTGATTTCCTCCACTCCAACCCCCATCCCCACCCGCCGGTTAGCCGATCGGGTTGCAGAGTGACAGTACCCCACCCCTTCCATTCCTGATCTGATTCTGTTGCAGAGTAGCAGTGGGCCCTCCCCCCCCCCCCACACCTCCCTGTGGGCTGCCATTTCAAGCTCTTCTCTTTGAGGCTCTGCTCCCACAAGCCTTGCCCACATATGCTCCACTTCCTGGCATTTTCTGGTGGGCAGTGCCAATGTGTCAATTGGGCATTGCCCTGATGTCATGTTGGCAGTGCCAAAGTGCCAGACTGGCACTGCCAGGTTAGCACTGTCTAAGGGGCATGACCCTTTGGCCTCACCTCCCTGAGAGGCCTCAATGGCCTCCAGTTCCATTGGTGAGGCCAATACAATTATTCCCCATTCATGGGGAGCAGGTGTTTTCCTCATCGGAGAGAACCTCTCCCGGCAAGGTCCTAAAGGCAAGCGAGCCTGGACAATTGAGCACTGGGCTTACTAAACACATGTGAATAAACATTTCAATATATTTAAATAAACTGTTCAACTTCTCGGCCATTTGTGGCAAGAGGCTGACTTTGCCAGAAATCTGGCTCTCATAAAATCGTGAGAGCTGAGAAATTGGGCGTGATCCTGATTTCTTGTCTCTCATATGATTTTGCTGGGTCACTCTGCTCATTCATGGATGGGGCAAGCAGGTAAAATTCCATCCATTAACTCTGTTTCACTTTCCACAGATACTGCTAGACCTGCTGAGTCTTTCTAATATTAGCCATTTTTATTTCAGACTTGCAGCATCCACAATATTTTGCTTTTAGATCGTGGGTGTGATCTTGCCACAGGACAACTGTGGGTGTATCTACACCATGTGCACTACAGTGGCTTACCACCACCTTCTCAATGGCAATTAGCAATGGGCAATAATTGCTGGCCTAGCCAGCTATGCCCACATTCCATGAATGAATAAAAAATATAAAAGTCGTGGAGTGAATTTTCAAATTAATTTTCATCCCATATTTGCTGAAAAAGGGCAGTGAAATCAATATGGAATGGCTCTATATCTGCTGACGAACCTCAGCTAGGGTTAGAATGCATTCTGATTTTTAACTGGATTTGAATCTGGGCAGTGAGAGTGCCCATTGGAAATATGCAGGAGACGTATGCATATAGACACATAGAATCATTGTTTAGAATACAGATAAACATATGAATTAGAAACAGGAGTGGACCACTTGGATTCAATAAGGTCATGGCTGATCTGCTTGTAATTTCAATCCCACATTCGCGCCTGCCCCTCAATAACCTTTCACCTCCTTGTTAGTGCACTTTTTGTCTGATTCCACCCGACTGCCACCAGCTGGAGTTCCTGCCCTAAAGTTGAAGTTTATTTATTAGTCACAAGTAGGCTTACCTCAACACTGCAATGAAGTTACTGTGAAAATCCCCTACTTGCCACACTCCAGTGCCTATTCAGGTATATTGAGGGAGAATTTAGCATGACCAATGCACCTACCCAGTTCGTCTTTGGACTGTGGGAGGAAACCGGAGCACCCGGAGGAAACATACACAGACACAGGGAGAATGTGCAGATTCTGTACAGTGATCCAAGACAGAATAGAATCTGTGTTCTTGACGCTGTGAGGCAGCAGTGCTAAACACTGTGCCATGCTGTCGGGGAGGCTAGAGAAAGAACTAGAATGAAGAACTGAATCACAGAATTGTTGTGGCACAGAAGGAGGTCATTTGGCCCATCATGTCTGCATCGGCCGCTGTGCCTGCCAACATGAAGTGGTGTAAGTCAGGAGATGAACACAGTTAGAAGGATCTTCAGCTCTTGTTCGGTAAAGTTGAACTAAACTTTTGGAGAATTTTTCCTGCAGAGACTTTTGAGTTTTATTATTTAACGGATTTGAAAACTTATGTAATTGCTGCTGTGCATTCTGCACTCATGTTGCTTCTTTCTATTCATTTGAAAAATATACTTCCTTTGAGATTCTTAAAATGTGACTTCACAGCCTGATTTCTCAGTGGGAAATTCAGCGAGCGGGCTTTGGTGCCACATCCTGACAAATCTGGACCAGGTGTCTTGGCAAGGAGTAAATGCTGTGCCCGTTTGCTCCCCTGCTGCTGCCAAGATGCATAGGGAGGAACCTATGGTGTTTGATGGAGTCAGGCTGGGGGGAAGGTATTGACCTCAGGACTTTCTCCCAGGGTGGGGGTTCCAGTGGCTGTACTTGTCCTTGTTGCCTTGGGAAAAATTATGTTTACTCTCAGGATGATGATTTCAGACACCACTCTGCTAAAGATATTCATTATTTTCTCTGCCCTCAAACTTTTGAGTTACCCCGGTCACTTTGATAGCGATGTCCCATTGACACTTGGAAGCTTTCAAATTGATGTGGAGATGCTGACGTTGG
Organism: Carcharhinus amblyrhynchos; assembly: GCF_965287045.1. Classification (NCBI taxonomy): domain Eukaryota; kingdom Metazoa; phylum Chordata; class Chondrichthyes; order Carcharhiniformes; family Carcharhinidae; genus Carcharhinus; species Carcharhinus amblyrhynchos. The sequence goes on along the minus strand of NC_137331.1, from coordinate 85,130,879 downwards.
ACTGGGATAAAACAGAAAGAAATCCTACAACACTGGCTTAAAGTCCAACAAGTTTATTTGTAGCAAATGCCGCAAGCTTTCGGAACAGGCTGTCCCTTTGTCCGGTGGCTGGGAGTTCTAATCACAAACAGGGCGCAAAGACACAAACTCAATTTACATGCATAATGATTGGAATGTGAGTCTTTACAGCTAATCAATTCTTAAAGGTACAGACAATAAGTGGAGACAGCTTTAAGCACAAGTTAAAGAGATGTGTATTGTTTCCAGGCAGGACAGTTAGTGAGATTTTGCAAGTCCAGGCAAGTTGTGGGGGTGACAGATAGTGTGACATGAACCCAACATCCCGGTTGAGGCCTCTAACAAATAAACTTGTTGGACTTTAAGCTGGTGTTATGGGATTTCTTTCAGCTTTCAAAATGACCAGAGAACTCCAATCCTGGATAGGGATTGGCCCCGATTAATGTTATAAGCTCTAGGTACTAAATTACCTCTCTAACATATTCTGAAAGTACCTGTTAGTTTTACCAGGGAGATCCCCTTGCTTTCTCTCATAAGGCATAGCTGCTCTGAAACATGAATTCCTGGGTGGAATTTATCCATTTTGGGACTAAGTGTGGTGGCGGGTGGCTCTGGTGATCATACGATGGGATCCTATACAAAAAATCTGCACTTAGAATCTCATTAGTTATGCACAAGTGAGTTCCCCTCTAACTCTCCTGTTGCGCTTCAGCTGATTCATCCCCCTGTCCTCAGCTGGTGGGTTCGAAGGTCCCAGCACCAAACTTAAATACCAATCAAGCATACTATATCATTCTTTCCACCCCACCTGTCTTTGCCAAACTGTGCCACCTAGAGGAAAAAGTTTAGCACCTCAGAAGAATTTCAAATTTACCAGTCAGTTCCCACCATGCCAGCGTGTGGATACACTGACGTCACCCCTTCCTGAGTATGACCTTCCAGAGAACGGAAAATCCTAGAGTCAATGATTTCTCTGCCAATGTGGTTCAATATACTTTTGTTTTAGGCTATATCCTGCTTAGCAATGATTTAAGATCTTGTAATCAAGGCAAACATCTACCGAATAGTGGATTTATTTAATGATTTGGCTTTTGTGCTCTAAATCCTCTAGGGTTCAAAATTCCAAATTGTGTGAATTTGTTTAACAGCCTCACAGACAACAGATTTTGAAGGGATTCTGAAATTATAAGTTGTGGTCTTCATAGAATCATAAAATCCCTACGGTGCAGAAAGAGGTCTCCTTAGCATCATTTTGCCCTGATCTTGAAATATTAATAATTCAAGATGAAAACTACAATATATATTAACAGTTGAATTTAATAATAGCTCACAAACAAGTTGAGACAGAGAAGGATCGTTAAAGCACTAGAACATGTATTAAGGATTGGATGGTGTATAAAAAACATTGCTGAAATTAATTATTTATATCAAAGTATTCATAACCATGTGGATGCCACAAGTTTGAAGATAATCAGGCTGTCTTCTAGTTCCTGCAAATTAGACATAATCACACATCAGAATCAAAATGCTAGAGCTTCATTGGTTACATTTCTTTTAGCTCTCCAAATGGCTGGTGGACTGATAAATTGTTACTTCGTGCAGCAATAAATGTAGCACCCTGGGATATATATTCACAGAAATATTAGTTCCTACATCTTTATGAATAAGATAACAATATACTGTAAACAATCTGACTCTTTTTTGCTGTGTAACATATTTTGAAATGAGCTGGCCTGATAATCCAAATAAAACTTCAAAAAGGTTGTAGTAATTTTTTAAAAAAATCTTTTCTTCTTTCCTGCAAGATGTCACTGGCAAGAGCAGCATTTGTTTCTCATCACTAATTGTCCTTTAACTGAGTAGCTTGCTCCGCCATTTCAGAAAGCATTCAAGTCAATCGCATTGCTGTGGACGTGGAGTCAAAAGTAGGCCAGATCAGATAAGGATGGCAGATTTCCTCTCTGAAAGGATATAAGTGAACTGGATGTTCACTTTGTTTTTTTGCAGCAAACAATGATATTTTGTACTCACTATCACTGAGAGTAGCTTTCAATCCCAAATTTTATTCATCAATTACATTTAGATTCCACCATCTGCAGTGGTGGGATATGAACCTGTGTCCCTGGGGGCAATAGCCTGGGCTTCAGTTTGTTCACGTTCTTACCAGTGTCTTACAAGCAAATTTGTACATGTCTAGTGTGGAATTGGAGATTTTTGTATTTTAGATTGTTTAGGTATAAATGGCTGAGAGCTTCTGAGTTTTCTTTTAATCAACTGAAATCTTCATTCTCAGCCACAGGTAATTTTTCATCAATGAAATCATTTTCAGCTGTAAATTACTGGTAAATTAGTAGGAAGATATTCTGACATGCATTTTACTCTCTTTAGTTGCCAGAAGTGAAATACGTAAAGCTGGTCATATTTCTTGTAGTCAGAACTCCCAGCAATTGAAGAAAAAAACAGATTTTATCTCCACAAAACATCAATGTCCATAATTTGCTGTCAAACTAACAAAAAGGCTAATAGCATTTGCTGTTATTTATGTGAAAGGGCGATAACTTCAGCAAAGGCTGATAAACAGTTAAATACAGAAATCCAAATGTTGCTGTCCCAGGTATATCTCTCTACTATCAGCTTCACAAAACAGCATCTACCAATTTGGCTCATCATTGAAATGCATTGAGTGGGATGAAGTTATTGCGCTTGCACATTTGTGTTATGAAATGGAGTTTATAAAGATGTAAAGAATCTTTGTAAAGAATGTAAAATATTAGAGGGAGAACAGCAGTGTGTGGTTCCTTTAAAAGCTAGTTTTGTACTCACCACTTGAATGTTTAAAATGCAGGGTACATAGATTGCAACAATTGTAACTAGGACCAAGCATCAGGGTTGCCTTGGTAACATACTTTGCAGGCAGTTGAATTTTGATAGCATATCATATTAAAGAAGACATTTAGCTAACAGCCTATCAGTTTAAAGAAGACAGTTAGATAAAAGGAACCCATCAAATTTGAATTTAAACTAAAGTATCAAGTTTATTTATTAGTCACAAGGAAAGTATACAGTAACACTGCAATGAAGTTACTTGAAATTCCCCTAGTCGCTACAGTCTGGTGCCTGTTTGGGTCAATGCACCTAACCAGCACGTCTTTCAGAATGTGAGAGGAAACTGGAGCACCCAGAGGAAACGCACACCGATATGGGGAGAACGTGCAAACTCCACATAGACAGTGACCTAAGCCGGGAATTGAATCCAGACCTTGGCACTTGAGATGGCAGTGCTAACCATTTTGATATTTGAAATTGTTATCAGCATTAAATCATTCCTGATGTAGAAAATACATAGGTTATCAGGAATATAAATATAGGAATTCAACTGCCTGTCTTCGGTGACTCTAGTTCAGTTAGTGATTTCAGTTGAGTCCAACTGAGAGCCTGCACAGAAGGCCAACTCTGGAGCAGTTCTCTATTGTGCCAGCTAAACAAACTATCTCTGAAGACCATTCTCCATCTATCCAACAACAGGGTATCAAGTCAGAAAAACCTTACAGACAGTAATCACCAGAAAAAAAAACTCCAAGGAATGGTTTGAGAGTGACTAAGTTTCTGTTATTACTGTTTTGGTACTGAATGTTCCTTGTCTTTATTTGAACAGCATTTCAGGCAAACCATCTTTTAATTAAAATATTATTTGTTTAAAGTTCTGGTTGACTGAATAAGATAACTTGTTAACTATTCACTTAAAGCGAGCGTCAGGTCTTTATATTAATGAACTGCTAAACGTGAATGTAGAACAGTTGACACCTTCCCAGACACTTTTATCAGACTACAAAGTGAGTTAAAAGGGAATAACCTCTGCATTGAAACAGTAGGTATGAACTATTAAATCTTATATATTTCAATCTAAGGATGCTTTTGATAATGTGATAAGCTTTCATCAGTGCCAAACAACATTTCTGGCACTGCAAATTAAATATTACAAATGTAGAGGTTCATTTCTTCAGGCTCCAATTGTTTTCAGAGATTTTATTCATGTTAGTTTAAGGTTGAAACTTTTTCTTTCACTTTCCATTTCTTCTCTCTTAATCAAATATTTCTTTCCCTCTCATTTATTTTCCCTCTGTGCTTGATTTGACACGCTGTTGATTTCACAATCCTTCAGTTTAATTGGTCAAAGAGATGCATGGTTGCTTACATCCCTAATTTCCCTAGGTGTGTCATTATCAATGCACTCTTTCAGCAACTTGACACACAGAAAAATGTAAAAGTGTGAACATGCAAAATTCAAGGCTAATGTTAGACACTATGAGATGGCCTGCCACAGCAAATTATGGACCATTCGTTGTTAGAAATCAACATTCAAAGTTACAAAAGAGGTGGGATTTTCTGGCAGTGCTCGCCCTGAAACCTAAAAATCCCACCCAAGCTGAATGGACCTTTCCATAGTCTGCTCCTTACCTGTTACGATTCCTGCGGTGAGCAGAACAGGGAAATTCATCCCGAGGAGTTTCAAGCGGCACCTTTAGTTAAGCACCAAGGGTGCAGATCTCCCATACCACCACTGACAGGTTCAATGGTAGGCAGGGAGGAGAGGAATTTGGTGGGAGGTCCAAAAATCGGTTCTATGTCAGTGTGAGTTTTCTGTGAGATTTTCCACTGGTGCCCGCTATTGGGAAACCCGCTGGAGGCTGGTGTGAAACAGATTTGCATCCCACTAATGGGATGCAGATGAAGGCCTGACAGATACTCCTGTGATGTCAGTGGGAAAACACCTCATTTAGAACATGTCTGGCACAATGTGGCGAGCAGAGGTCAACATTTGCCTGGAGAAGGCCTTAGGCTGCTTCTGGAGTATTTAATGGAGGCTGCCAGTGACCCTGGACACTGCAAAACCACCGCAGTGGGTGAGCAGTGCATCAGTCAGGTGGATCTTCCAGATTCAGTGTTGTTGAGGAGGTCCATCATACAGCCTCGGCATGTTTCTGGAGCTCCATCTTTCTTCAGGAGGTCTATCTTCTTTCTTCAACAGTGGGTCTGTGACGTGGGGGGCCTTTAAAATACGGCACCCAGATATGATGGCAAGTGTGCACAATCAAGCCCGCCTCATCACGCTATATGCTGCTAAACTCAAGGTGCATAATTACTGAGGTTGTGGCTAGAAGACATAGCATATCATAGAATCATAGAATCCTACAGTGCAGAAGGAGGCCACTCAGCCCATTGAGTCTGCACTCAGCATAATCCCACCCAGGCCCCATCTTCATAATTGCATGCATTTACCCTAGCTAGTCCCCCTGACTTTAAGGGGCAATTTAGCATGACCAATCCACCTAACCCACACCTCCTTGGACTGTGGGAGGAAACTGGGGCATCTGGAGGAAAGTCACACAGGCACGGGGAGAATGTGCAATCTCCACACAAACAGTGACCTAAGCCAGGAATTGAACCCAGGCCCCTGGCACAGTGGGGCAACAGTGTTAACCACTGTGCTGTTGTGCTGCCCTAATAGATGAACAAACAAAACTAATGTGCAGGAAAAGATCAGCTGGTCTATTGAGCCACAATGAACCCAAGAAGTTGAGGTGCAGAGTCTATCAATGTTGTTGCCTTGTGTGGCCATTCGAAAATGTATTGGGGATCTCTTGACTTACCTTCTGGATTCGGGAGAACATTTTCCAAGTCTGCTGCAAAATAAACAACTTTGTAGGGCAACTGAATTTGTTCCAAGCCCACAGTGTGGCACCTTATCATCTTTTGTCTTGTTAGTACTATTGGACAAAACATATGCAATAGATGTATTAGGGGAGGCGGCCATGTATAATGATCGCTGCCACTTCTTCTTCCAAGATGCACCTTATTGTTATGGCGAGTAATACAACACAAAAATAAATGTAGGTCAGCTGCTCTTTGGATCCTGGCTTGTGCTGGGAGAAAATTAATTTCATGTCTGGGACCAAATACTCTTGGTAAATTAGCAGCTCCTGTTCTAACTTCCACCTTTCGTCAGCTCATTAGCTCTCTTTTCAGGGTCAGGTACGAAGTGGGGACTTATAAATTTACTAATTATTGATGGCAAGTTTCAACTATCAAGACAAGCAGACTGAACATTTTAGGGACAGATGATGCACCTGTAAATGTCATCTGTTTTGGCATTGTAGGCACTTACCAACAGAAATATTGAAGTTCATTTTCCAATTGAAAATTTCAGCAGTTCTTGTAATGGAATCCTGAGCACAGTTTATTCGTGTTAATGTTTCTTAGTTTGAATCATAACAGGAAAAATTCTTAACATCTTATTATCTTTCTCGCCTCAAAGAGGTAATATCAGTTTTGAGAACTTGAAAACATTGAGCTGATTTTCCACTCTGCGGCCTCCCTGGGCAATGCTGAGGCTTATCCCTTCTTAAGGCCTTGTGATTTCATATAGATGCAGATTTTAAAGCGACTGTCATACAGATATCTGGCTTCATTTGCCTCTGCGGTTTGGACCTTATAGCTACTGATGGCGGACAGCAATCCCAATTGTAAACAAAAATTCTGACTTTAAAAGAAATTTGTCCAAAATTCACAAACAATACTTCAGCTGGTGAAGGCTGATACTCTGAGACTTAAATCGCCCCTACCAGGCTCAACAAAACAGTTATACTGGTATCCAAAAAGTAATCCTGACAGGATACCATTATGTATGGTAAAGCTGGGAATCTCTGTGTAATTAGTCACATGACATGCTGTGATGTCACCAGAGGCATTTACAAGTTTTTTATCTCTATTCTATGTTGGACTTCAATCTGGCAGTAGCTCTTAAATAAATCTACGTTGAGTTGGTTTGAAACCTACAGTGTGGCACCTTATTATCTTTTGTCCTGGTCATACTACTGGTCAAAACATCTAATATATAACAGATACAGTAGGGGAGGAGGCCACTTTTAATGATCTCTGCCACTTTTTCCTCTGCCTATGCAATTCTCTACCTGACTGCAGGACAGAAAACATGACTGGTTTGTTAAGTTATTTACTCGGTATCCGTTTTGACAGTGGGGATGGAGGACAAAAGAGCAACAGCACGAGGGGATCTAAAAATGAGACAAGGGGTAGTGTTTAGTGCATTTAATAGAAATCAAAATATAGCAATGGAGAAAGCAGTAAGATGAATAAATCTCTAAGGCCTGATGATTTCCAATTTGGAGCATTAAAACAAAATAAGGAAGGTGCAGAAGGTTTAGTTACTATTTTCCAAAGCTGCTTAGATATGCTTGTGCTTTTGAGGTGGAAATTTGCAAACATTGTTCCATTATTTAAGAAGAGGTGGAAAAAACAAATTTAACATCAACTGTGGAAACGTTACTCGAATCTATCATCAGAGACCGAATCTAACACCAGAACCTTTGATCGAGCATGGAGTCCTTATTTCCAACGCAGGTGAGATAGAAAGTTACCTGCTTACCTTCTTATGATTTTTCAGGCCTATCTTCTGATGGAGGGTCCTTCCAAATCACATAGTAAGCAATCCTCACAGGGATCAGCGGATAGAATCATTGTAGAAGTCATGCCTCCTTTTTACTGCACTAGTTGCCATATTTTGTGAAGCAGAGAGTTTAAATGTCCCAAAGCCACTTTGAGAAGCTATATAGAAAAGGTAAGTGGGTGAGGGAGTACGTAACAGGTGAAAGGGTGAGGACAAAGGGTGGCAGAAAAGTGGGTAAAGGATAGAGTGGCATGTAAGTGAGTGAGGGGTGGCAGCTAAGTGGGTGGACAAGTCCCCAGGACCGGATGGAATGCATCCGAGGGTTCTGAAAGAAATGGCGGAGGTGATAGTGGATGCCTTGGTGGTTATTTTCCAGACGTCGCTGGATTCCGGGGAAGTGCCGGAAGATTGGAAAACGGCTAATGTTACGCCGTTGTTTACGAAGGGTGCCAGGCAAAAGACAGGGAATTATAGGCCGGTTAGTTTAACATCGGTTGTAGGTAAAATGTTAGAATCCGTCATCAAGGAGGAAATAGCAAGGCATCTTGAGAGAAAGTGCTTGCTAGAGCAGACGCAGCACAGTTTCGTTAAAGGGAAGTCGTGTCTGACAAATTTATTGGAGTTCTATGAGGATGTGTCTAGGGCGGTGGATAGAGGAGAGCTGGTGGATGTGGTCTTTCTTGATTTTCAGAAGGCATTTGACAAGGTACCTCACAAGAGGTTATTGCAGAAGGTCAGGGGACATGGAGTTAGGGGTAGGGTGTTAGCGTGGATAGAGGATTGGTTGTCAAATAGGAGACAGAGAGTGGGGGTCAATGGGTGCTATTCGGATTGGCGGATGGTGACTAGTGGAGTGCCCCAGGGGTCGGTGCTGGGGCCTCAGCTATTTACCATTTATATAGATGATCTGGAGGAGGGAACCGAGTGTATGGTGTCGAAATTTGCTGATGACACCAAGATTGGTGGAACGGCAAATTGTGCGGAGGGTGTGGAGAGTCTGCAGAAGGATCTAGATAGGCTGGGCGAATGGGCCAGGAAATGGCAAATGGAATTTAATGTTGGCAAGTGCGAGGTGGTCCACTTTGGTAGGAATAATGGTAGGACGGACTATCACTTAAGTGGCGAAAAACTGCATCAGGCGACGGTGCAGAGGGACCTCGGGGTCCTTGTGCATGAGTCGCAAAAACCCAGCTTGCAGGTGCAGCAGGTGGTCAGGAAGGCAAATGGGATGCTGGCCTTCATAGCGAGGGGGATTGAATATAAAAGTAGGGAGGTCTTGCTGCAGCTGTATAGGGCATTGGTGAGGCTGCAGCTGGAGTACTGTGTGCAGTTTTGGTCGCCGCACTTACGCAAGGATATTTTGGCCTTGGAGGGAGTGCAGAGGAGGTGTACTAGGCTGATGCCGGAGTTGAGGGGGTTGAGCTATGAGGAGAGGCTGAATAAACTAGGCTTGTACTCGTTAGAGCTTAGAAGGATGAGGGGAGATCTCATTGAGACGTATAAGATGATGAATGGGATGGATAGGATAGAGGTGGAGAGACTCTTCCCGCTCAGAAAGGATAGTAGGACTAGGGGGCACAGCCTCAAGATAAAGGGGGGGCGGTTAAGAACGGAGTTGAGGAAGAATTTCTTCACTCAAAGGGTGGTGAATCTCTGGAATTCTCTGCCCGTTGAAGTGGTGGAGGCTGCCTTGCTAAATATTTTTAAGACACGGGTTGATGGGTTTTTGATAGGCAAGGGGATTAAGGGTTATGGGGAGAGGGCGGGAATGTGGAACTGAGCCACGACAGATCAGCCATGATCTTATTGAATGGCGGGGCAGGCTCGAAGGGCTAGATGGCCTACTCCTGCTCCTATTTTTTATGTTCTTATGTTCTTATGGGTGAGCGGGTCGGGTGGCCGGTACATGGGTGAGGGTGTAGGGTGACAGGTGAGTGAGGGGTTAGGATGGCTGGTGGGTGCTAGTGTGGTGTAATATAAAGTGTTAAAGGATTAGATATGCAAATATATGATGTAGATACCAACCAGTCATGTGTTTGTTCCCTAGAGAGAGTTGGAATGCCATAGCTTCGAGAAACATGCCTATCTGTAGCCTGTCCAGAAATAGTGCAGGGGTGTTAAGCAGATAATAGAGTTGGATTGTAGAGTGTCTATGACCAAAATATCAAGCCTACAATTCACAGATAGAAAGACAAGGGTGTAGAATGGCTGGTGAAAAGGCAAAGGGTAAGGCGGCTGGTAGGTCTTTGACCGGGTTGGATGAATTGGGTGGGATCAGGGGTGTCAGGTGGGTTTGGAGGTGTAGTTGGTGGTTGGGATGGGGGGGGGGGTGTGCATAGTCAGATGATCAGGGGGATAATTAGATGGCTAAAGGCATAGTTGCATGATTAAGTGGTTGGAGAAGGTAGTCAAGGGGATTTTATTGGAGGTATTCAGGTCATCAAGAGAGACAGGTTGGGTGGATAGTCGAGTGGTTGGAGGGTTTGTCAAATTATTAAGGGTGAGTCGAAGGGTCAGTGGATGTAGTAGTGAGTTGGGAGGTCAGTGTATAACTACCTAGGGGTTATAATTGGTTTTAGTCATTCTAACCTTTCCTGAGTAACAACTATCCAGGTAGCAGAGTCAGAACCATCCAAGATCTAACCCAGAAATGTTTTCAGAGGGTTTCAGACACCATTGAAACCACTGAAACCCAACAGTGCAGAAGGAGGTCATTTGGCCCAATCGAGCCTGCACCAACTCTCCAAATGAGTATCTTACTCAGACCCATCCCTCCTGCCATATCCCCACAATCCCACACATTTACCATGGCTCATCCATCTAACCTTCACATCTTTGGAGTTTGGGAGGAAACAGGAGCACCCAGAAGAAACCCAAGCAGACACAGGGAGAATGTACAAACTCCTCACAGGTGGTCACCTAAGGCGGGAATCAAACCCTGGTCCCCGGTGCTAACCATTGTGCCACTGTGCTGCCCCCAGGAGAAGTACAAAGTTCCTGGGCAGTTTGCATATGGTCATTGCATCGGGACTTCCAAGCGATCCGCCAACAAATATTGGAGGATACCTCTGTGGTATGATTGCCTGGAGGTTGGAAGTTCTGGGCTAGCATAACTGAACACTTGGGCATGTATGAGCTGATCAAAATGAATTGTTATTTATTTGTGAAAGGTGGCTCTTGTCTGTCTAATCTCATTGAAATTTTTGGGACTGTCACTATGGTGGATTTAATTAATTCTGGACTATGACATAATTAGATAGGATAGTATTTCTTGATCACACCAGTTTGCCCTTGAGAAGGTGATAGTGAGTCTTCTTGTTGAGCTGCTGCAGCCTATACAGAGAAGATCAGTGCTATGAGGTGGGGAGCTTCATAATTTTGATCTTAACAACCAAGAAGGAACAGCAATATATATATATTTCAGGCTGGTATGTGACTTGAAAGGAAACTTGAAGATGATAGTGTTCCCATGCACCTCGTACCCTTCTAAGTTGTGGGGTTTATGTGTTGTGAGGTGTCATCATGGTGCATCTTATAAATGTTTTTGTGTTATAAAATCTTTATATAGATTTTCAGAAGGCATATCGTAAGCATTTATATGAGATTATGAATAAAAATGAAAACACTTTAATTTCAGGGTAACCTGGTTGGGGATTGTTGTAGAGGCAGGAGTCAATGAAGATAAAGGGGACATGTTCTTATTAACAAGTTGTGTTCCACAGTTATCTATACTGTAGCTTTAGCTTTTAATGTAAATATGAATTGCTTGTTGAAGGAATAGAAGACTGGATATCCAAGTTTGTATATTGTACCAAATCAGGAGGCAGAATATGTTATGTAAGATGGAACAAGAAGTTACAAAGGGACATGAACAGAACAAGAGAAAAACAACTGTGAATGGTGTTCAATGTGTGAACATGAGAGAGTATGCACTTTGGATCCAAGGAAAACTAATCAGATTATTTTCCTAATGGTGAGGGAGTTGTGGAGATGCAAAAAATTTGGGTGTCTGTGTGTTTTGCTGTGCAAAGGTACAAGAGGTCCGGGAAATCTATTTAAACAGACGATCCCTAGATGTATTATTCATCTCTCCTCAGATACTGAAACATGTACCAATGCAGAAAAACCTGAACAATATTCAGGCTTGGACTGACAGGTGGCACATAACCATATAAGTGCCAGGCAATGACAAGCTCCAACAGGAGGGGATCCATCACTGAAGCCCCCATTATCAACATCCTGAGGGATACTGGTGACTAGAAATGTAACTGGACTAGCCATTTAAATACTGTCACTACAACTTTCTTCATCCAGAATTGAAATGCTAATGTTGGTTTATATCCATTTTTGACTGATGGACCTAAAGATTTTCTCAAAAGGGTTGAAAGTGTCCTTGGGCATTGCTGGCTAGACCAGCATTTATTGCCCATCTCTAGTTGCCATTGAGGAGATGATGATGAGCTGGTGTATGACTTGGAAGGAAACTTGAAAATGCTAGGGTTTCCATGCACCTCTTGCCCTTGTCCTTCTAAGTTGTGGAGATTGCGTGTTGCAAGGTGTTATCATGGTGCATTCTGTGAATGTTTTTGGGCTATAGATTTTTTACATAGATTTTCAGAATGCATTTCATAAGCATCTACATGAAATTATGAATAAAAATGAAAACATGCACCTCTTGTTGTAGAGGCAGGAGTTAGTGAACATAAGAACATAAGAACATAAGAAATAGGAGCAGGAGTAGGCCATCTAGCCCTTCGAGCCTGCCCCGCCATTCAATAAGATCATGGCTGATCTGTCGTGGCTCAGTTCCACATTCCCGCCCTCTCCCCATAACCCTTAATCCCCTCTCTTATCAAAAACCCATCAACCTGCGTCTTAAAAATATTTAGCGAGGTAGCCTCCACCACTTCAACAGGCAGAGAATTCCAGAGATTCACCACCCTTTGAGTGAAGAAGTTCCTCCTCAACTCTGTTCTAAACCGCCCCCCCTTTATCTTGAGGCTGTGCCCCCTAGTCCTACTATCCTTTCTGAGCGGGAAGAGTCTCTCCACCTCTATCCTATCCAACCCATTCATCATCTTATACGTCTCAATGAGATCTCCCCTCATTCTTCTAAACTCTAACGAGTACAAGCCTAATTTATTCAGCCTCTCCTCATAGCTCAACCCCCTCAACTCCGGCATCAGCCTAGTAAACCTCCTCTGCACTCCCTCCAAGGCCAAAATATCCTTGCGTAAGTACGGCGCCCAAAACTGCACACAGTACCCCAGCTGTGGCCTCACCAATGCCCTATACAGCCGCAGCAAGACCTCCCTACTTTTATATTCAATACCCCTCGCTTTGAAGGCCAGCATAAAGTAAAGGGGCCGTTCTCTTATTAACAAGTTGAGCAGATCAAAGCTTGGAATCCTGTGGTGAGTAACTCACCTGCTGTCTTCTCAAAGCCTGTCCACCATCAACATGGCACAAGTCAGGAGTGTCGTGAAAAACACTCCACTTGTCTAGAAAAGTGCTCCAACAGCACCCAAGAAGCTTGACACCGTCCGGGTCAAAGCAGTTTACTTGATTGCTACCCCTTCCATAAACATTCAATCCCTCCACCACCAATGAATAGTAGCAGTAGTGTGTAACATCTACAAGATACACTGCAGGAGCTCACCAAGATTCCTTATGCAGCACCTTCCAAACCCCCGACCATTATTATATACAGATACCTGAGCAGCAGATACCTAGGAACATCAGCTCCTGGAACATCCCAGGCCACATTGGCTTCCCTGCTTCTGGGTTGTCTGCCCACCTCTCCTCCACTGCGTCCAGAAACCTTCTGAGACCTGCCTCCATGAAATGTGGAGCTGCTTTCTGTGCTGCCACCCTCCTGGCGTGACTGGCTATGAGTGCCGAGGGAGTGTTTAAATGCATCTCCCTTTGTTAACAGTACACACTGTGAGCCAGTTCGGGTGAGTCACAGCTGGGGAATTACACACCAGACAGTTTCACACTGGGGTTCTTCCAGTGCACTAAGCATGGGAGGACTGTGGTCCAGTCCGTACGAGACAGGTTGGCACAGATTGTTCTGGTTTTCTAGCTCTTATAACACCTTCCCTCATTTTTGGAGAAATTTCGGCCAATGTTTCGAGTCCTTTGACTCGTCATCAGAACTAAATTAAATAATCCCATTCTATCAGTTGCACTTGAATCCTGATTGGTTGATAAATTGGATGGTGATAACTCTAAGTAACTTCCTAAGTTTAACTCAGAAAATTTCAAAGACTGAAATTCTTTGACAGCTGTGTTAGCAATTCCTTCTTCTTGACATGAAGGCTTGAGGGCAGTATCGTCAACATAAGCCTGCCTGCATTGGACATCCAAAAGGAATCAGCTTTCTGCTTACTTCTTTGTAAACAGTCTATCAAATCAAAATTAGTTTGATTAATCTCTGAGGCAATGTTGCAAGATGCAATCACAAGATTTCTCCTGCAATAAAGAGAAAGGGGACAGGAAATTCTTCGGAACTGCTCCCACGCTGCCAGCCTCACCACAAGAAGCATGTCAGAAATCTAATAGGGCTTACAAGGGACCGCTTATGTTTTTGAAATCTGATTTGATTGACATCGCTTAGAGGTCTCTCCAAAAGAGAATTGTTGGATGATTCTTTCGTTCATGAGGTCATTCATCGAAGTCACTGCAGCAAGTTGAAAATTGTGTTGCTGAATAATGTCCCTTGGAAAATAATCAAAGGATGATAACAAATCTGAAATGTTTTGTTTTTGTGTCTCAAAAAACAGTTTCAAAGCATAAATTGAGAATTAAGGGCTGTATTGATATCAAAAATATATTTGTAACCTTCACAACCTCAGAATGTCTTGAAACATTTTATAGTTATTGAAGTAATTTTGAAGTGTGGCCACTGTTGTAATGTATGGAAACCTGGCACACAGCAAGATTCCATAAACATTCCATAAATGTGTTCACTGAGCAGCATGGTGGCACAGTGGTTAGCACTGCTACCTTACAGCACCAGGGACCCGGGTTCAATTTCAGACTTGGGTGACTGTCTGTGTGGAGTTTGCACATTCTCCCCATGATGGCGTGGGTTTCCTCCGGGTGCTCTGTTTTCCTTCCACACTCCAAAGATGTGCAGGTTAGGTGGATTGGCCATGCTAAATTGCCCTTTAGTGTCAAAAGATATGTAGGTTATATGGATTAGCAGGGTAAATACATGGGGTTATGGGGAAAGAACCTGTGTAAGATGCTCTGCTGGAGAGTCAGTGCAAACTCAATGGGCTGAATGGCCTCCTTCTGCACTGTAGAGATTCTATGATATTATTGAAGTCAGCCAGTGCAGCAGGAGAACACCTCTGCACACAAGATCCCATACATCCATCTGAAAAGGATTTTCCTGCTGCCAGTTGCATGTTTTCTGGTGGAGATGATTCACCACTGGCTGCTAGCGTGATTGTCTGGTCTCACCAATATCTATGGTGCTTTGTGTGGCTCACCCAGTCCGCTGCTGGGGAACCTGCTGCTGGGAAGGGCCGAAAAATCCACCCAGGGATGAGTCTGACACCTCATGTAAAAGTTCACACTTATTGTGATGCAGGAGGTTACGCACATCAGTTATGTTCTGATGTGTATCTGCTCAAATCTCTGGAGCAGCCCCTATTATTTTGCATTCTAATGCAGAACTACTACCTCTACCAAGGCTGACACCTAAATACGATATAGCATTCCTAGCCTGTTCACATGGTAGTTTTTCAACTTTTAAAGTGATCAGAAGATTCATCTAACATAATTTCCAAATTATAACCCTTTGATTATCCTGAAGTATCAAACTATGCACTTCAAGAATTAGGTTAGGTTTGGGAAAAGCAGAAATGTTAACAGTAGTGACCACTGAAATCTCCAGCTGAAATAACTGAAAAAAACTGAAATAACTGAAATAAACCAGCAGTCTGGACAGGAATTTATAGCTTTGCTTGTCTTGAAACCATAAAATCCCTCCTGAGGTCAATGGACCTTCCCATATCCACCTCTCACTCACTCCAATTCCTGTGGCTGGCAGCATGGTAAAATTCTGGCCATAATGAAGACCGAGGAGGGTCCAGAGTAACAGAATGTACATTTGACTGGGTGGCACGGTAGCACAGTTGTTAGCACTGCTGCCTCACAGCTGCAGCAATTCCGGTCTTAGGTAACTGTCTGTGTGGAGTTTGAACATTCTCCCCATGTCTGTGTGATGTTTCCTACAGGTGCTCTGGTTTCCTCCTACAGCCCAAAGATGTGCAGGTTGGGTGGATTGGCCATGCTAAATTGCCCCTTAATGGATAGATGGCATGGTAGCACAGTGGGCAGCATGGTGACACAGTGGTTAGCACAGCTGTCTCATAGTGACAGGGGCCTGTGTTTGATTCCCGTCTTGGGTCACTGTCTATGTGGAGTCTGCATGTTCTCCCCATGTCTGCATGGGTTTCCTCCAGGTGCTCTGGTTTCCTTTCACAGTCCGAGACATGCTGTTTAGGTGCCTTGGCCATGCAAAATTTTCCCTCAGTGTACCCAATCGGGTGCCAGAGTATGGCAATTAGGGGATTTTCACAGTACTTTCTTTGCAGTGTTAATGTAAGCCTACTTGTGACACTAATAATAAATAAACTTTAAAAGGTGTGTAGGTTAAATGGATTAGCCATGGTAAATGTATGGGCTTAGGGATAGGGCAGGGTAGAGGGATCGGATAAAATGCTGGGTCAGAGAATCAGTGCGAACTTGATGGGCTGAATGGCCTGCATTGTAGGGATTCTATGATTCTATTCTATGATAAGAAATAATAGTTCCAAAAATACAGGTAATAACAAAATAGACCCAGAAGTTAAAAAGTTGTCTGCTGTTCACACATTTTATGTCATTTTAGTTCAATTTAGATATTTCCATGATAAGGTTCCTGCTCGGTACGGATAACTAATCTGGACATGGAGTTAAAAAGAGAACTTCAGGAAATTCAATATGTCTCTATTCTAATCCATATAACTACTGAGTGATAAAAGGACATGGTTCCAACTTTTCTCTTCACCCTCTGAACATTCAAACAAGGAAATCTGATCAGCAGTTATGATTAGCCGTCTTCGCATACGGTATATGCGTTTCTCAGGTGCCCGCACATTTGTGAAAATGCTGAAGGTTTTATTTTGGATCTGCTGATTATCACTTCTTACGCACCCAGCCATCCCCGGAGGGGGAAAAAATTCAGCACCGAGGAGCCCTCAGGAAGTATGCAGCACATCAAGGTTGGAGCCATCATTGTAACGATGTGGAGCTGGAGTTTGTACACAGGAGTTACATAATAATGCAATCTCTAATTACAATCCCCTTTCATCCATCCCACTTCTTCACCATGCAACAGGGTCAGCAAGGCTGTTAATATCTCACTGATTTGATCATCCATTGTGCAAGCCAGCTACGGTCGAACATTACAGGCAATCAGAAGTAAACATGGTGAGAAATCCAGTTAAAAATAGTGATCCTGTGCAACGCGGAACAATTCAGGAGATATTCATGATAGATGAACAGCGTTGTTGTCATGGTATTTTTCATCTGCTGAGAGCTGAAGTGCAATTCATTCCCACTCAATTTTCAGCTGGCAGCCATTAGGGATATTGCAACACGATTTGATTCAAACAAAGATGTTCAAGGTTTTTCACAGTGTTAACTAGCAGAGGGAAGCTGAGCTCAATGAAGTTAGTGGCAGACCAAACACTTAGATGAGAAAATCAAGTGTCAACTCAACGTCAATCACAAAATTGTCGAAGATTTTGTTTTACTCTTTGTACATGAGTGAAAAAATGGCTGTGATTTATTACCTGGAGGTCTCCGGAGACGATTTTGGAAATCTCAGCATTAATGGAGACCATTTGGCTCATTACACCACTGCCAATGTTAGTTTCACTTTAGAGCTGTTCTCTAATCCAATTTAGCTCATATTTCTCCTTATTCTTTAATACTTTTCTCTTTGATTGTTGGTTTAGCTCATTCTTAAATGCCAGGAACTGTTTCAGTTCCAAAACCAATTTGCAGTTCCCAATTCTAAATTCCAATAACGCCACATGGATTACTTTTCAAACATCTCTGTTAATGGTCATGGTATTAATGTTAAATTTATGGCCACTTAATATTAATTCACTGACTAATGGAAATAATCTTTCACTATTCACTCCCAAACACCTTTGAAATATTCAGCACTCTGCTAGATTTCTCTTCAACTTTAACAGTGAATACAGCCCCAGGCTTCCAAGTCTTTCATCATTATTAAGGCCTCTTATTTGCAGAATGGTTGTAATAAAACTATCTTACTCACAGTTATTGTTTCTACATATAGGAGTGCTGAAAGTTGTGTAAAAGTGGATGGGCCACACAACTGTGGCCTACTCAATTGCCAGAATTTTACATGGAGACAGACACGACATCATGCAAGATAATGTTGCCCAGGTGTCTCAACGTTGTTTCATTGTCGTTGGCTGTGCGCGGATGTCAGAAGTGCTCCTGCTGACATTTGACATTTGAATGAAGTCTATAAAAGTCCCAGTTGACTGGGATGTTTAGTGGCCCATCCACTTTTACGTGTGGCACACAGTCCAACCAGCCAAGCAACCTTCACATTTTTGCACCATGCTTGATCTAGTGCAGGATGAAAGGTCTGAACACGTTTGAAGTTTGATGTTCAAAGAATATTGCAATCAGCAGTTTGCTGTTTCATTGTGGAAAGTTTGTGGAATTTTTTGGTGTGGAAAAGTCCTTTCAACACTGCAGCTCCCTGAGGCACCGGCACAGCAGAGCCACTGAGTGAAACTGTCAGCCCACACCTTTACTTGTCTCGGCACTGCCCTCTTCTTATCTCCCCTGGCAGCAGTAAGCCACTCACAACGCAGCCAGTTAATTGGCTAACATGAAATTGCTGTCAGGAATGGCAGAGGATTGTGGGAATCTGGAAATGCACTGCCAAGCAAGATAGAGGAGGCTAGAAACCTTTCAACCTTTAAAAAATATTTGGATGAGCACTTGAAATATCAGAACATTCAGAGATACAAAGAACAATGAACAAAGAAAATTATAGTACAAGAACAAGCCTTGCGGCCCTCCAAGCCTACACCGACCATGTTGCCCGATTTAACTAAAACCCCTGACCCTTCCGGGGACCATATCCCTTTATTCCCATCCTATTCATGTATTTGTCAAGATGCCCCTTAAAGTTCACCATCGTATCTGCTTCCACTATCTCCCCTGAAAACGAGTTCCAGGCATCCACTACTCTCTGTGTCAAAGATCTGCCTCGTACTTCTCCTTTAAACATTGCCCCTTGTACCTTAAATCTGTGCCCTCTAGTAATTGACTCTTCGACTCTGCCCACACCTCTCATAATCTTGTAGACTTCTATCAGGTCACCCCTCAACCTTGTCATTCTAGTGAGAACAAACCAAGTTTCTCCAACCTCTCCTCATAGCTAATTCCCTCCATACCAGGCAACATTCTGGTAAATCTTTTCTGTATCCTCGCCAAAGCCTCCACATCCTTCTGGGAGTGTGGTGACCGGAACTGATTCCAAGTGCGACCTAACTAAGGTTCTATAAAGCTACAACATGACTTGCCAATTTTTAAATTCAATACCCAAATTGATGAAGACAAGCATGTCGTATGCCTTTTTGACTATCTTCTCCACCTGCGTTGCCACTTTCAGTGACCTGTTTACTACACTCAGATCCCTTTGCCTATCAATACTCTTAAGAGTTCTGTCATTTACTTTATACTTCCTATCTGTATTAGACCTTCTAAAATGCATAACTTCACATTTGTCTGGATTAAACTCCATCTGCCATCTCTCCGCCCAAGTCTCCAACTGTTCTATATCCTCTTGTATTCTCTGATGATTTTCATCGCTATCTTCAAATCTACCAACCTTTGTGTCATCCGCAAACTTACTAATCAAACCAGTTACATTTTTCTCCAAATCACTTATATATATTACAAACAGCAAAGGTCCCAGCGCTGATCCCTGAGGAAGCCATTTGTTACCCGTCCTCCATTCAGAAAAACACCCTTCCACTGCTACCCTCTGTCTTCTTTGATGCAGCCAGTTTTGTATTTGCCTTACCAGCTCACCTCTGATCCCATGTGACTTCACATGAGGGACCTTGTCAAAGACCTTACTGAAGTCCATGTAGACAACATCCACTGCCCCACCCTCATCAATCATCTTCGTCACTTCCTCAAAAAACTCGATCAAGATAAGGGACAAATGTAGGAAAATGGGATTAGCATGCCTTTAGTGGTAGATATTGTCAATGCAGACTTGGGACGGGGTCAAAGAGCCTTTTCTTCAGTATATTAATCCATGACCATGCGAGGGCAGGCGCAAATTTCACATTCACGTCAGATCCTGCTGATTGCATCACTTGTCCACCTAAAAATTCAGGTTTATCATCTAGAAGATCTTTCTTCCCAGCTGGATAATGTGGACATTGCTGGTGATCTATCATTCTGTCATCTGGACATGCCCATCTACAGGAGAAGACTGGCAGAATGGTCAGCTTTGTATGACTGGTCTACAAATAAGTACCACCAAGACCCAAGCCTACGTCACTGATATTTGTGGATGGAGTTCCTCTGGAGGCAGTAAAAGACTTTACTTATCTCGGGAGTCTCATCAGCAAAAATAATGGGGCCACGAAGGATATCAGGGCAAGACACTACAAGGCTCACAATGCACTTCCTTGACATCAACCCATCTGGAAGTCCAAGTAATACAGCATGAAGACAAAGGTTAGGCTACATAACTGCAATGTCAAATCTGTCCTGCTGTATAGGTCAGAGTGCTGATGAGTCCGGAAGTCACATATGTGCAAAACAGAGGTTTTGAAAATCTGCTACATCTCCTGGCCAAACAAAATCTCCAATTTAAGATTTGCATGAAAATACCTACCTGTCACAGCATTTTAAGTGAGATCAAGTACCATCGGCTCCGTGGGCTTGGTCATATGTTCAGAATGCCATCGAAGAGAATTGCCCAAGTGGCCCTTAGATGAACACCACCAGGGAAGAGAAAGCCAGGCAAGCCAAAGACAACCTGCGGTAGGACTGAGATGGCCAAGCTGAGTGAGATGGGACTCTCATGGCATGAAGCTAAAGATAAAAGTGGCATAAGTTCATAGCAGCCTTGTGTCTCTCAAGGGACAAAGAAGATAAGTAAAGGAAAAGAAGGGACTTGGTCAAAATGCTGTACAACTTTCAGCCAAAGCTTACCTTTCATTCCAAAGACAAGCGCATGCTGGGTTTTGCACTCGTACTTTTGAGGAATGGGAATTACAATTGCAATGTGGGAAATGATTTTCCTCAGCAACTCAAATAATGAGCAAATCATTAGCCATGATTGAATACTCCGAAATAAATTTTTGGATTTTGATCCTCTTGAGACCTGAAGCACTTCACAATCTGGGCACAGTCACCGTGTAGTTATGGGGGAGTGGGGGTCAATTTCCCCCAAAAAATGTAGGGGCTCAGACCTCCTTAAGGAAGCAACTGACATTGCTGTACCTGAGAAGAGACCTACCTGAGATGAGGTTTAGGAAGTAGATTGCAGGGAGTTAGGAAGGAGATTTAAAATCAGGACCTCTAAAACAGTGATCCCAGGATTGCTTCCAGTCCCATGTACTAATGAATAAAGAAATAAAAGAATTGAGTGATTGAACACATGGCTGTGGAGGGAGAGTACCAGATTTCGAAGGCATTAGGACTGGTTTGGGGGAGGGTGGGACTCTTAAAATCAGTAGTGTCACAGACTAAGTAGTTCCTTTTCAACATTGGACAAACTTGTAAGTGAATTACCTTCTTAACAGCTTTTTCTACTCAGCATACCGTCACTGTAGGGTTAATTGGTTCTGTACAGTGTATAATGGGTCAATGGTCATGGAAGTGCCTTGGGTGCCATGGGGGCATGAAAGCCATAGGGTGTAGGTGGAAGGGCAGAGCTTGGTATGAGGGCATGAGGGGTGGTAAGGATTGGATGCGGGCATAATGTGGCATTGGTGGGATATGGGGAATGTTTGAAGGATGAGGTGGTATGGGAGGTGAGATTTTTTGTGTTTTTATTTTAACTGAGATAAAGTACTACTGTACTGAGGTGGGCTTTTTTAAACAGCACACCTCTGCACTGGGAGTCCTGTTGCTGCCTGTGTTTTTCTGGGTTGGCTAAATTGACTGCAGCCTGTACCTGCATCATGACAATGAACATAAGAACATAAGAAATAGGAGCAGGAGTAAGCCATCTAGCCCTTCGAGCCTGCCCCGCCATTCAATAAGATCATGGCTGATCTGAAGTGGCTCAGTTCCACTTTCCCGCTTTCTCCCCATAACCCTAAATCCCCTTGCCTACCAAAAACCTATCTACCCACGTCTTAAATATATTTAGCGAGGCAGCCTCCACCACTTCAACGGGCAGAGAATTCCAGAGATTCACCACCCTTTGAGTGAAGAAGTTCCTCCTCAACTCTGTTCTAAACTGCCCCCCCCCCTTATCTTGAGGCTGTGCCCTCTAGTCCTACTGTCCTTTCTGAGCAGGAAGAACCTCTCCACTTCTACCCTATCCATCCCTTTCATCATTTTATACGTCTCAATGAGATCTACCCTCATCCTTCTAAACTCTAATGAGTACAAGCCCAGTCTATTCAGCCTCTCCTCATAGCTCAACCCCCTCAACTCCGGTATCAGCCTAGTGAACCTCCTCTGCACTCCCTCCAAGGCCAAAATATCCTTGCGCAAGTGCGGTGACCAAAACTGCACACAGTACTCCAGCTGCGGCCTCACCAGTGCCCTGTACAGTTGCAGCAAGACCTCCCTACTTTTATATTCAATCCCCCTCGCTATGAAGGCCAGCATCCCATTTGCCTTCCTGACCACCTGCTGCACCTGTAGGCTGGGTTTTTGCGACTCATGCACAAGGACCTCCAGGTCCCTCTGCACCGTAGCATGCTGCAGCTTTTCACCCTGTAACTAGTAGTCCTTCCTACCATTATTTCTACCAAAGTGGATAACCTCACACTTGCCAACATTGTATTCCATCTGCCAGGTCCTCGCCCACTCGCTCAGCCTATCTAGGTCCCCCTGCAGACTTTCCACACCCTCCGCACAATTTGCCGTTCCACTTATCTTTGTGTCATCAGCAAATTTCGACACCTTACACTCGGCTCCCTCCTCCAGATCGTCTATATAAATGGTAAATAGCTGAGGCCCCAGCACCGATCCCTGGGGCACTCCATTAGTCACCAACCGCCAATCCGAATAGCACCCATTGACACCCACTCTCTGCCTCCTATTTGACAGCCAATCCCCTATCCACGCTAACACCCTACCTGGGTGTTAGATCCTGGACCAAATTTTCCAGCCTCCCAGCCACATGTTCCCTGCTGGTGAGAGATGATGCATTATTTGCCAATGTTGGGATTCTTTGGCCCTGCCACTGTCAATGAGAATTCCAACTGATGTCACCTCACACTGGGAAACCCACAGGCACTGCCAACAGGACTGGAGAATCCTGCTAGCGTGAATGGCTGGAGAATTCCAGCCCCCATTCATTGCGGGAACTTTGTCCTGCAGTGGGCAGATCGAGCCAGGAATTTTTATGACTCCTGCTACCCTGGGTTCAAAATCCTAATGGTGAGTCAGACAGATCGGGAAATAAAACGTGGATATTTTAAATCTACTTCCCCCTGCTCCTATTATAAGAAATAATAGGTGAGAGAGAAGTTAAGATGGAATAGTTGAAATGTCCACCCTATTCCCACTGAGTTTCAGTTTGAAATGCCAGCTACTTCAGGTGCCTGAGGCAACCATCTCTGTCTTCATAGGGCCATACACAATCTCTCTCAAAAGGTAAGCAGGTTACCCAGAGAAGCAGCCTTGCCAGCCAAAGCCTATTCCGCTAAACAAAGACTTGTTCCAAGTAAATTTAAATTTTCTTTTGTTCAGTGAGGAGGAACGGCAGTGTACTCCTGAACTCTCAGGCAAGACTAGAACTCAATCAAAAACCATCCACTTGAGCAGAATTAAAATCCGGGCTCCCCATCTCAGCAGTTACTATCAACCTGGCTGGTAGTTCTGCACCACTCACTTTTTGGCATTTTCTGTGATCTTGATCAGCAATCAGTATGTTAATGTGGTCTAGCTAATAATAGTTTGAGTTTCCCACTGCCCTTGCCCAACCAGCCGATCGATCACCCTCCCACCCGAAAGCTAGATTCCCCGGAACATTCCAGAACGGCCATTCGCAAAGTTGATTCTGAATGAGATCAAAATAAGAATATTAGTGAAATAAGTTAGTGAAGGCCGGTGTCCCTTCACCAGATTCCCTTTTAGTTACAAGCTCTATTTTCGTTCATAGAGTGTTACAAACTCTGAGTCAGCATTCAAAGTACAAAGTACAGAAGAATAAGGGGGGATTTGATTGAGAATATAAAATGTTCAACTGGATTGATGAAATAAATGTTAATCAAATGTTCCCCTTCTAGAACAGTTTAGGACAAAAGTTCATAGTTATAGAGTAAGAGGGGGGAAGTTCAAGACAGATAAGGAGAAGCTACTTCTCACAAAGGGTTGCGAATCTATGGAACTCACTGCCCTAGGATGCAGTAGGCACAGAATCAATCAATGGATTCAAGAAAGAGATGGATAAATATTTGATCAAAAACAGGATAAAGGGCTGTAGAGATCAGCCATGATCATATAGAATGGCAAAGTGGGCTCGAAGGGCTGAATTGTCTACTCTCACCCCTAATTCCTATGTGCCTGCCTGTTTTGAGCTGACAGGTATTCTTTAATTGTGGAGCTGCATATTAAAGGTACCAAAAATCATATGGTGCGCTGCAGGGGATAACCATGTTGGTATTAATTTGGAAAGGAATACAAATTGTAAATATATGCAGCAGATCTATAGCCAATGTATATTTGTGCACAGTATTATCCTTAAAGAAAAGACAGTGCCATGACAGCCATTGATAACTTATCAAAATGTTGCTTGTCCAAGACAACAGCACTGACTGATATGGAAATAAACGCAGTAGGAAATGCTAAAATACCAAAATAGCAAGAGCAAATTCGCCCCCCCATTTTGTGACAATAGGTAGCCGAAAGGAATGGCCTCGAGCTTGTTATAATGCCGAACATAACTCTGCGTTTCATTTCCCTATCTATGCTTCATTTTAACCCGATAAAAAGAGCATTTTTGACATTCTCTGCATATTCTACTGAGCAATCACATCAAAAATTAAACCAATAAAACTGCAAGCTCTGGAAATCTGGAACAAACATGGGAAATGATGGAAGCACTGATTTGTCCAGCAGCATCTGTGGAACGAAGAAATGAGCTGGTATTTTGGGTTTAAATCCTTTATTGACTCATCTGTTCACTCCACAGAAGCTGCCTGACCTGCTGAATGTTCCCATCGTTGTCTGATTTTGTGACAAGATTCCCGTTGTGATCATTGATTCAGCTGGATTAATACACACCCAAGGTGAAATTATAGCTATTTTTAGTTTCTTAGTATATTGCCAGCAGCCTCAAAAATTTTAGCACTTTGATTGTTTTTGTACTCTTTTAGTTAAGTTCCTTATTTAAAAGAAAAACTGATTTGGTGTATTTCTGGTGAAAAACTGCTTTCTGAATCTTACAAGGATTGATGTTCCATGATTTAGTAAGGGGATGCAGAATTATAAATTCAAATGTTCAACGAGGTATCGGCAATGAAGGGAAATATTGGCTTTTCTAAAACACTTTTAACATTAGAATATTAAGATGTAGTGAAAGCATAAAGGTGAAATAATGCAAAAATAAACACAATTTTAAAACTGCAGCTTTAAGCATATATATCATCCTGCAATTTCTCATCTACTGACTCATAACTCATTTAATAACTCATAAGGGTGAGGTTATTTTTTCAATCACTATAATATTGAGAAACATACCTGATACCCTCCTTATGATGAATGGTGATGTTTCTTTATGTAATAGCAACACACACAATCAGCTTCAAATATTTTTCCTGCCAAAATGAATAGAATCCTTCATTTTCTCAGATGTTGTGCAGTTTTATTAGGGCAGCCAGTTGAATTCAGCATTATTCAACTTCTTTTTTTCCTCTTATCCAAAAATTGTTAGATTTCTTTTGATAAAAATCTGTTGGTAGCAGAATTCATATAGTATCATATATGTATCATCTCAAATAGTTTATTTTCTCTTTCCATGACTTTGATAGCATTAACCAAGATATTTTCTTGCTGCTGTCAGATATTGGTGTGTTTCCTATTTAATCTCCTCCTTTGTCAACCATTAAATAAATGTAGCCCCTGCCTCATCTGCAGGAAAAGCAAAATCGAAGCAGTCTACATTGTTGGTGAAATGGATGACTGAATGTTTAACATATTTACATATGTGCTCTTGATACCCTAAATAAGAAGTCTCACAACACCAAGTTAAAGTCCAAAGGGTTTATTTGGTAGCACAAACTTTTGGAGCATTGCTCCATCATCAGGTGTTGTGAGACTTCTTACTGTGCCCATCCCAGTCCAATGCTGGCATATCCACACTTTGATAGTCCAACACAGACAGAAACTTATTTTAAAAGAGTTATAGGGCGGAGCCTCTAATCTCGTTCACCGCCATTACCTGCAAGAATGGAGAAATGTGACCCTAATGCTGTGAAAGGTTTAACTTATGCACAAAATGTTAATTCTCTGAACAAAAAAATCATCTTCCAACTACATTAGTCATGAGAAATAGTTTGATTTGTAAATCTAGACTTTGAAAATCTGCCCTATTATTTTATCCTTCACTGGAAAAGGGATGTGTTGTTGCAATTATACAAGGCCTTGGTGAAGCCGCACCTAGAATATTGTGTGCAGTTTCGGTCTCCTTTTCTGAGGAATGATGTCCTTGCTCTCCAGGGAGTGCGGCAAAGGTTTACCAGGTTGATTCCAGGGATGGCAGGACTGATGAATGAGAGATGTTGACTGGGTTAGGATTGTTTTCGCTGGAATTCAGACGAATGAGGGGGATCTCATAGAGACTTATAAAATTCTAACGGGACTCGACAGGATAGATGCAGGGAGGATATTCCCGATGGTGAAGGAGTTCAGAAGTAGGGGTCACATTCTGAGGATTCAGGGTAAACCATGAAGAGATGAGGAAACATTTCTTCACGCAAAGAGTGGTGCGCTGTGGAATTCATTACCACAGGAAGTCGTTGATGCCAAAACATTGAATGTATTCAAGAGGCAGCTAGATGTAGCACTTGGGGTGAATGAGTTCAAAGGTTATGGGGAGAAAGCAGGGTTAGGCTATTGAATTGGACAATCAGCCATGATAATAATGAATGGCAGAGCAGGTTCGAAGGGCCAAATGGCCTCTGCCTGCTCCAATCTTCTATGTTTCAATCTTGCCCTTTGTTAAATACTTCAAGCTTTTATAAATGAGTCTGTATGGTTGTAACCAAAACTGTATTGCTTTTCAATAGGAATAAGCTGTGAACCAAATAGACACACTTTAAAAGCTTCTCTTAACACTGCACATTTATACAGCTCATATTCCTACACCCACTGCTATTTCAATAAACATGTTGCCTTGAAAGCTCAAGTGGCTGCTGCCATAGCTTTGGGAGCCAATGTTGTATGGGACAGTTTCTTTGAACAATGTACTGTGGAATCAACTAGAGAACATGCTATTTTAGACGTGTTAATGTGTAATGAGTCAGTATTAATCATTGATCTCAGAGAGTGAAGGAGCTTCAATAAAAGAGGGATGATAGCATGATGGAAATTCAATGTGAGAAATTTGGTCTGAAACTAATGTTTTAAACTTAGAAAAAGGCAATTACAAAGGTATGAAGATAAGAGTTGGCTAAAGTAGACTGGGAAAATAAGTTGAAGGGGGGAATCTTACTAAAAAAATGGCAGTGTGGTTTCTGGTGAGACAACCAGCATGTTTCTCTGGAGAGAAATGTGCAGGTTTTCTCTCCAAAACTTACAACATTCTATCAGAAAAAATCAAGGGGTTGTGTTAAACATATGGGGGCGGGGGCTCAACATAACAGCAAAGCTAAGCTGTAGTGAGATTGGGGCACCATCTTTAAAGCGTGCCCTGATCAAAACATGTATAATTCTATCCCCTAGTCCAGCTTGAGGATTCAAGATCTACCCTCCCCACTCCCAATCGGTCGGCATTTCTTTCCTGCCCCCGATCATTGGTCACTTCTCCCCGACAATCATTTGCACCTTCTCTCCACACATGCCCCCACCACCACTCCTGATCATCGTACTCTTTCCCCCACACCCTCGGTCATTGCCCACCCCCACCCAACAGTCACAGCTGTCACCCACCACTCCCTCCTCCTCATAATCGGAGCTGGCACCCACTTTCACTGCCCCCACCCCACCCCACCCCCCATGGCCATCGCCAGATCTCTCACTCCTCTGCCTGCTCCCAGCCGCCATCACATACGAATGAATCCTCCCAACACCACCCAACTCTCAATGAGGGTCCAAGTGAGGCCCACCCCTTGGCACAGGTTGGCCCTGCTGAGTTGCCAACTTGACAGTGCCAATCTGTGCCAAGGGACAATGCCAGGGGGTAGTGCCAGGCCACTGCCTGGTCATGTCCCTCTCGCATCTAGGTGAACCTGTTGTAAACCACGTTGGTGTGACTTCACATTGGCACACTGTCAATATATGGCAAAGGAGTCAAAATCTGGCAAGGGAGAGGGTTATTGATATTAAAATTTATTGAAATGCATTTAAGCAGGTTCACACCCACACACTGCCAGCGATGGGTGGGGAAATTCTGAAATCGCAATCTTGCCAGCAAGACCTGTTACTTCTCGCTCTTGAGCCCCCGCTGGCATTCGCACAGATGGTGAGCTTGGGCTCAAGATCGCCCCCTAAAGGTAAAATGGGAGAGAAGCAGTGGCAGGCATTTCAGAAGATATTTCATAACTCTCAGCAAAGATATTTCCATTGAGAAAGAAAGACTCTTAAGAAAAATGACCATCCATAGCTAATTAAGGAAGTTAAAGGTGGTAATAAATTAAAGAAAAGACATGCAAGTCTGGGATGTTTGTAATAGACTAGAAGATTGGGATAATTTTAGAAATTAGCAAAAAATAAATGTAAAAAAGAGGGAAATTAGAACAGTGATGTAGCAAGAAATATAAAAGCGGACAGTGCGAACTTCTATTTCTAAATAAAAATAAAGACAATGTTTGAAGTGAAACTGGGGAGTTAATAATGGGAAATAAGCACATGGCAGAGACTTTGAACAATCTTTTTATATGTATCTCCATGCCAGTGGGTACTAAAAGGACCGATAATAATAGAAAATCAGGAAACAAAAAGGAGAACCTTAAAATGATAACTATCACCAGAGAAAAAGTAATTTTAAAATATTGCCCTGTACATCCAAGTCTTAAATATAGATCAAGGAAAGCAATAGCCCCAGTACCAATCCCTCAGGAATTCCATTGTATAACTTTCTTCAATCTGAAAAACAACCACCTATCACTCCACCATTTCCTGTCACTCAGCCAGCTTTGTATTGATGCTGCTTTTGTCCCTTTTATTCTATGGGCTTCAGCTTTGCTGGCAATCCTATTCTGTGACACCTTATCAAATGCTTTTGAAAGTCTATATACAGAATATCAACCACACTACCCCCATCAAACATCTCTGTTAACTCATCAAAAAATTCTATCGAGTGAGTTAAACGTGATTTTCCGTTAATAAAACCATGCTATTTTCACTAATTAATCCGCCCTGTCCAACTAACTTAATTTTGTCCCAGGTTATTAGGATGGATTTACAGCTCCCCCCCCCCTCCTCCGACCAGCACCCACCCCCCCCCCCCCCCACCCCGCCGCCCACCAGAGACGTTTTCAGCAGAGAATATGTAAAATATGTCAGTAGCTAGCTCACCACCTTCCTGCCTATCCTCGACCTGGTCCCCATAATATGGGAGTTGGGTAAGGTGCACAATAGGCTGTTGGACCTATGGGGGGCCTAAATGACCAATGATTGTCAATATAAGGCCTGCAAACCACCTCCACTGCTGGAATATGCTGGGCAGTGGCATGTGGGTGCAATTGAGAAGGTAATCTTTTGAGCACAACTGTTTAAAATTCAGGAAGGGCGGTTCATCCTTCCAGGGGGGGATACCGTGTGCATATTTGTCACACCCCCTCTAAGATGGTCCACCTCTCATCTTCCTGCCACCTCATCTGGCCACCAAAACTTGTTACCCAACTCTTCATCCTCTCCCATAGGAAGTTGAATTTGTTCCTGCTCTAAAAGCTGGGGACTTTTCTCACTCTGGTCACCATTGCTCTTCTTTGAGGAAATGCTTCTAATCTCAGCACTGCAACCTATTGATTATTGGGGCCTGCTGGAGCTACTGGCTGCTTGAATGGCAGCTCTTGAAGATGGAACTTCCTCCCAATGCTTGATGGATATCTGATTCTCACCTTGTTGAGGCCATCCATAGTGCGAGTGCAGGGCTAGGGCTGTTCTGGGTGGTGGTGGGTGTGGGGGACAAGTGGCCTCAGGTTGGAGAAAGAGCTGTAGGGCTAGGCTGACACTGAGGTTACGGGTGACGAAGGTTGCATTCAGGCACATGACTTGGGGTTGCAGGGAGGTTGCAAGGGGAATGGGGCGGGTAAATGTTGAACAATGTATGTAGTCTCAAGCTGTGGATGGGTGAGGTCCACACAAGCTCACTTCGAAATGTTCAGGGGCTAACCAAAGGATATATATTATTATTTTTCTTAATTCATTCATTGGACATAGGCATTATGCTCATCACTAATGGCCCTTGAGAAATTGGTGGACAGCAGCCTTCTTGACCTTTTTCTACACCTTATCTATGACTGTAACAATATATTCTGTACTCTTTCCTTTCCTTCTCTATGAACAGTATACTTTGTCTGTATAGTGTGCAATAAACAATACTTTTCGTTATGTACTAATACACTTGACAATAATAAATCAAATCAAATCAAAAAGTGACAAGCTTTGCGAGAAGCCTCTTAGAAAATTGGCACTGGATGGATCACTTAACAGGACTTTTTTCATGCCCTACTTCATACTTAGTGCAAAAAGGGAAAGTCCCACCTCTTGTTGTATTAGCTGCCACCCACTTTTCATATTCTCTGATTGCCCCACTTATTTTCCTTCCCTTCTGAATGTCCTGTATTCAGCTTGGTTCACAATTCATCTTACTCTCTTTCTCTTTCATCACCAAGGAAGCTTTGTCCATGTTTGCCCTACCTTTACCTCTCGTGGTAATGTAACTTAACTGTACCTGAGTCATTTTCTCTTTAAAGGCAGCCCAGTTTTCAATTACAGCTTTATTTGTCAATCTTTCAATCCAATTTGCCTAGGACAGACCTGTTCTCACCCCACTGAAATTGGCCCTTTTCCAGTTTAATGTTTTTTGCTTCTTTTGCTCCTTAACCTTTTCCATGGCAAATCTAAACCTTACAGACAAGGTAGATGCAGGTAACCAAAGGAGAAAATGCTGGAAAATCTCAGCAGGTCTGGCAGCAGCTGATGTTTTGAGTCCAGATGACCCTTTTGTCAAAGCAGGTAAGATATTTCTCTTTGTTGGGAAGTCTAGAACCAGGGGGTACAATTTCCAAATAAGGGGAATACCACTTAGGATTGAGTTGAAGAGAAATTTCTTCATGTAGAAGGTTATGAGTCTTTGAAATTCTCTATCTTAGAGGGCTGTGGAAGCTCAGTCCTTGAGTATGTTTAAAGTGGTGATTGATAGATTTCTTACTAACAACAAAGTAAAGGGTTAGGGGGATAGTGTGTGTAAAAGGAATAAAAGTGTCTGATCAGCCATGATTGTACATAATGGTGGAAAAAAACTCAATGGGCTGAATGGCTTATTCCTATTCCTATATCCTATTCCTGTGGTACCATGATCAATTGTTTCCTAAATGTTTCTTAACTTCACAGAACCAGAGTATTGACCAATAATCTCTCTGTAAGAGCTTCATATCAGTTACAGCTAAATTGTAACTGTTACAAAATAGACTGTAAAAGGTTCTCATGTGGCCTTGCTAACTGCTTGTTATGTTAAAAATTTCTCAGCGACAGGATGTAGATATCTGTCATTTGGAGTGTACATTCCACTTAGAACTAGAAAATATTATTAGGGAGTTAAGCCTGAGTCAAGTTTCATGAAATTCAACATTCCTTGGCACGATGAATGTCGTTTTCTCTCCAGAAAGGTGTTTGCACAGCAATCATGCATCTGATACGAGATGTCAGGTGCCATTTTGTTGAGGCTGTTAGCATAGCACAGGGAAGAATGCAGGAAGAATGCAGCATTAACTTGGTGCCAGTTCTGCCAGGTTGGAACTCCGCACGCCAGTGAAAACTGTTAACTTTGCAAAACTAAATATCCATTTACTACATGAAGGATCTCATTGCGATGCTACTTAAAGGGATTATCAACTACTTTCAGGCTAATTGCTGAATGGTTTTGATTGGTTGCTGCTGCCATTGTAGGAGTATGTTTTGGTTCTTTGAGTTCTTCAGAGCTGCCAACTCCTACAAGGAGCGGTATGACACATGCTAAAGGACTTTTTTTTACTTTAACAATTCTGCACAAACCACATGCTCACAAACATGTAGGATACACAATACCTGGAATACAGCATGAAAGGGAGTATCAACAGAGGTAAAGCAGAGCAGGACAAACCGCTAGAAGGAGGAGGAGGAAGAACAAGAGGCATTTCTGCCCAATGGCTTCAGAGAGCAGTTCTTCCATCTGAGTCTGATAGAATGGCAGTGCCCATTTTCAGGTGGGCATCAGGCCCATATGGACATTCCAAATCCACCAATGTTATTAGTGCACTTGCAGGCACAACCCAGCAGGAGGGAGTATTGTAATTGGCCACTCCTATGCTTGCCATCTTATTAAGGTCTGTGGGCATGCTCCTAAGGTTAGAAGCACAAAGAATGGCCTGTAATGAATTCAGGCCTGCAGCCTTACTGGTGGAGGTCAGCACTGCTGTGGCAAAATGGAGATAAAGTCCTCAAATAAAGAGGTCCACATCCACCAGGGCCATCGGGGTGGAGGAGAAATCCCTCCACTAAATTGTTTTCAGATATAGCTATGGCCTCTCGCTGCTGGAGTCCTTTCACTGGGAAATGAAGCCTCTCTCTCAAATGGCCAGTCAGCTATCTGTTTGGAAACTGCCTCAATTGAACTGGTTGCCACTACATTAAGTGGGGTGGCTACTCCAATGGCAGTAAAATACCAGCACCATTGTAAATTGGCTCCTAAGTGGGGCATTACTTACATTATTTGACTGAAAGCCTCTGTGGAGTTGTCACCTGGAGGCAGAAAGGCATTGAGTTTTATCCCAAGGAGTATCTCCCTGTTTTTCCAGTCCTTTCATCACCAGGAGGTCAAAAAAAATCCAGCCCAGTATGTCAGGTGTCTCTGCTTTACAACGGAGGTTCTCCCTCCAATCCACCAGCTGTTTCAGCCACAAATGTGACCGTAGAGCAGGGCAAGAGTGGTATTGTCAGTGCTGTGAAGATGACCTTGGCCCTTAGCTTTTGTGTGTTGGCCCTTTCCAGACTGGAACAGAAGATATTTGCAACATCTCTCAGATTTTTGTCCAAACTGTTGCAAAAGGGAAACTGAGGCTGTGCATTCTAGGAGAACCAAATCAATTTCATTCAAAAAGCAAATTATTGGGAATATTACAGGTTTCACGTGCTGCAAGGTACCACTGATGTGGGCACTACAGGGTGACCCTGGGATGCACCACAGCTGAAAGGACTCATATAAATTAAGCTGCGCCATGTTGCATAGCCAAAACCAATCAATCACTCTTTTGTGTTCCCTCAGTGCTTGCCTTTTATGTTTCTTTGCCAGTTCAAATGCTCCAGATATTAGTACCCCAGTGATTGCAGCAGGGCTAGCTATTGGCTCTCAGCATGAGAGACTGCTGATGGCCTTGGAGGATCACCTTGTGCAGCTGTCTTCTTAGAAGAACCAACTTCAAATTGCACCATCTTGGCATGGGCAGCAGAAGTGTGACTGTCTGGCTGACAGACACAGAAAGATCACTGGCAGACAGATAGGATTAGTGTGTTCATCCTGAGTGAGGACAGGAGATTCACACTCCACAGAGCGACTGCCATTCATTGGGAATAGATTGGGAGGCAGTAAATTTAACATCACTTTTCAAGAAAGGAGGGAGAAAAAAAACAAATAATGATGTGATAATAACCAGATAGTCTGTTTTTTGCAATGTTGATTGATAATGAATATAAAATAATTGATAATAAGTATTGCCCAGGGCATAGGTGACAACCCCTCTCTTTCAATATTGTGCATGGAATCTTTTACATCCACTCGAGCAGGCAGATGAGTTTAACATCTCATCTGAAAGATAACACTTCCAATAGTGCAAAGAACATATGAACAAAAGAACAAGGAGCAGTTGCAGGCCATTCAGCCCCTCTTACCTGCTCCACTATAGCTAATCTGATAGTAACCTCAAAGATGCATCCCGGCTATCCCCCAATAGCCTATCAACCCCTTTCTTAATAAGAATCTATCCACCTTTGCCTTGAAGATACTCAAAACTCTGCTTCTTTCACCTTTCAGGAAGAGTGTTCCAAAGACTCACAAGCACCTTGAGTACTACATTGGTGTATCAGCCTTTGTGTTCACACACTGGAGTGGAACTTGACACTAGAACCTTGTGATTCAGAGGCAAGTACATTAACAACTCAGCAATGGCAGACACAAGGAAGAAAACTACCAAAAAATGGTACTTTCCAAGTTGTCATACTCTTTCTAGTGTTGGACCACCAGGATCAATGCTGTGGCTTCTGCTAGTTACCTATATTGATAATGTAAATGAAGTCTAATGTGTCAAAGTTTGCTCATAATAAAAGGTTTGGTGGGAATGTTAGCAGTGAGGCGGTTGCAAAGAGCCTGCAGATATATAGATAGGTTAAGTGAGTAGGTATGAAGGTGGCAGATATGCAAAATGTAGATTATTTACTTAGTAGGAATAGAAAATTGAATTTTTCAGCAGCTGTAATATCTTGCAATTGAACTACTAAAATATAGCCGTTCAGAAGTCTTTGGGTGAACTTTTACAAGACCTGAGAAAGCTCACATGTAGGTACAGCAAGAAATTAAGAAGACTGATATGTTGGCATTTATTGCAAGAGAGCTGTGTGCAAGAGGAAGCAATTCTTGCCGCAACCGTATAGGGCCTTGGTGAGACCATTCCTGGAGCACAGTGTATCATTTTGGTTCCATATATCTGTCTTATGGGGAGCGGTTGAGTAGGATTGAATCAATGCTCTGTAATTTGAAAGAATAATAGGTAATCAAATTGAAACATACAAAATTCCAAGAGGATATGACAGAATATTTACTAAGATGCAATTTTCCCTTGATAAGGAGCTTAGAACTAGATGGCGTGGTCTAAGGATAAAGGAACAGCCGGGAGAAATTCCTTCACTTAGATGGTTATTAATCTTTGAAATTCTCTACTCCAAATGGCTGTGGATGCTCATTCTTTGTGCATAACCTGGGTTGAAATCAATATGTTTGGGCACTAAGGAAATGAAAGTAAGTGAGAACCATGGGAGTTGAGGGTCAAGGACTAGCCATATTCATTTGTATCACAGCTGGATGAAGGACAATATTGCCTACTCTTGTTCCTATTCCTTATCCTAGAATCATAGAATCTTACAGTGCAGAAGGAGGCCATTAGGTCCATTGAGTCTGCACCGATCACAATGCCACCCAGACCCTATCCCTGTAGCCCCTTGCTAATCCCTGATGCTAAGGGCCAATTTAGCATGGCTAATCAACCTAACCCACACATCTTTGGACTGTGGGAGGAAACCGGAACACCTGGAGGAAATCCATGCAGACATGTGGAGAATATGCACACTCCACACAGACAGTGGCCTGTAGCAATGATTGGAGCAGTAGTTTCCATGCAGAAAGCTGACTTTGAATGAGAGTATTCTGGGTTTCCCCAATCACAATCAGATGTTGAGCGGCTGCTGCTTCTGCTGAAATGGAGACTGAAACATCAATGATCTTGGCATGGTCTGCAAGCAGAGAAAGCCATTATTTCCATGCTGAAAAGAATGGGTTCCAAGTTTTGCCTAAAGTCCTGTGCCAAGTTGTTGTTGGATTCCCCATGCCAACGTTTTTTTTAATTAACTCATGGGTTTTAGGTATTGCTGGCAGGGTCAGCATTTATTGCACATCCATAATTACTTTTTAAAAGATGATGGTGAGCTGCCCTCTTGAACTCTCCTGTGGTGAGGTTACATCAACTGTAGGGAGGGAGTTGCAGGATTTTTACCCATTGGCACTGAAGAAACAGCAATATAATTCTAGTCAACGTGGTATGTGGCTTGAAAAATATCTTGCAAATGAAAGTGTTCCCATGTGCCTCCTGTGTTTGTTCTGTCACCAGATTGCTGGTGTGACATTGGCAGGCTCGCCAATGCACCAAGCATTTCAATTGTGCACACCCATCAACCTTTTTCATCCAAAGCCCTCACCTGAGTCTACAGCAGAACCTGCGTGCAACCACATCCTCTAGTGAGCCAACACATAAGCAATATTTGCCCCCTGACATTGAGGCCCAGGGTCTCATTGCTCAATCAGTTGCAGTTCTTGTGTATCTGAAAGGAAAAAGGCACAAGTCTATGTGTGATTATGTCGAAGGTAGAAGGGGGGAGAAAGCAAGGTACGCATGCTTATGCAATTTATAAATCTGAATAGGTTGTGGAATTTGAGAAAGAGGCTTAAGTGTGAACATATTACAATCTTTGTTGCTTTCAACATTGTTGCTGGCCACATCCTCAACTATAGTAGCTCCAGTAATGGTGAACAGCAAATCAGAAAATGTTGGAAAATCTCAGCAGGTCTGACAGCATCTGTGGGGAAAGAATAGAGCCAACGTTTCGAGTCTAGATGATCCTTTGTGGCAGAGGGTGATGGGTGCCTGGAGCTCGCTGCTGGGGAAGATAGTGGAAGCAGATACTATAGTGACTTTTAAGGGGCATCCTGACAAATCCATGAATAGGATGGGAATAGAGATATATAGTCCCCAGAAGGGTAGGGGGTTTTGTTCAGACGGGCAGCATGGTCAGTGCTGACTTGAAGGGCCAAAGGGCCTGTTTCTGTGCTGGAATTTTCTTTGCTCTTTATTCTTTGTGCATCAGATAGAACACAGTCTGTTTTAATGCATAGCTGTATAAGGTTCGTTTAAACAGCATTTGTTAAACATATTATGAATATTTCATTTTATAAAAATCTATATTTGGATCCCATTTTTGTGAAGGCCCCAAATGAACTCTTAAAAAAGAATTAACTGATAGGAGAGGGAAGAATCAAAGTTCAGGTAATACTTGCTTATAACTCTAGCAATACATTTTTTATTCTGTAGAGTTACCTTCAGCTTAATTGTTGTGAGCAGGATTCAGCCCAAAAATGGTATGCTCTGCTGCAGCTTGACAAGAGGTTAATGAAATATGTCAGCCAGAGACTGACTGAAAAGGCATTACTTGAAGAGTTTGGGCTAAAACTTAACGCTGACTGACTTGATTGTGGAGCGTCAGGCATTGAACCCGGCAGACCCTGGAAATAATGCCATAGAGAGGATGCAATCATTTAGAACGGTCTGAATCGCAAATGATTTTAAATGAATAAGGCCTTCTGGATATAGTTGCCAACTTGTTATTCAAATTTTAAGTTTTCCCACTAAACAGTGTCAAATTAACAAATAGCTTGCAAATCCCAATTTGATGTGATATAAGTTGTGGCAGATGCGGGGATGGAATGTATTCTGAGTGGAGCTAATTCATTTCTCATAAGAGAGGTGAATTTTGTGGACTGAATTCAGGAGTGAAATAA
The DNA here is from genome assembly GCF_965287045.1 of Carcharhinus amblyrhynchos. NCBI lineage: Eukaryota > Metazoa > Chordata > Chondrichthyes > Carcharhiniformes > Carcharhinidae > Carcharhinus > Carcharhinus amblyrhynchos. The sequence continues at coordinate 85,093,395 of NC_137331.1, read as the reverse complement.
AGTAGATATAGAACAACAACTGCAAAGTACATACTAATAAATCCAAATGGGAAATATGGAAAATGATTTTTACTAGGTGATTTGCTATCACATGAAATAGTTGAGGTGAATAGCATCAATGCTTTCAAAAGCAAAAGAGCAGTAATGAGTGAAAAATAGAAAAACATGCTGCGAGGTTGCAGTGAAAGACAAACACAAACTAGTTGGGCCGAATGGTCTGTTTCAGTGCTATATGTATTTATATGGCAATTGTACATTTATATGGTACCTCTAACATAGTAAAACTCCTCAAGGCACTTCACAGGAATGTAACATTTAAAAAATGTAAGCACCAACCAAAGAAAGATGCATTTGAACACGTGGGCAAAAGCATGGCCAAAGAGATAGAATCATAGAAACTTCCATCACAGAAGGTGGGCCATTCAGCCCTCTTTTACTTGTGCTAGCTCTTTGAAAGAGCAGTTATGACTGATTCCATCTTCTCACTTTTGTCCATAATGTTGTAAGTGCCTCATCTTCAAGGACGTGTCCAGCTTCCAAAACCTTTTCAGGTAGAGCATTTCAGTTCCTGACAGTTGTCTGATTGAAAGAATTTCTCATCTCACTGTTCAAAAAACAATGGATGGTACAGCGACATACTGCTGCCTCACAATGCCAGAGGCCCAGGTTCGATTCCCACCTTGGGTGACTGTCTGTGTGGAGGTTGCACATTCTCCCCGTGTCTGTGTGGGTTTCCTCCGTGTGCTCTGGCTTCTTTCCACACTCCAAAGATGTGCAGGTTAGGTTGAATGGCTATGCTAAATTGCCCCTTAGTGTTAGCAGAGTAAATAAGTACAGTTATGGGTATAGGGCCTGAGAGGGATTGTGATCAGTGTGGACAAAATGGGCCAAATGGCCTCTTTTTGCAATGTAAGGATTCTATAAATCTTTTCCTCATGATTTTGAATCTGTGACTTCTAGTTATTGACCCTATTGACCCATTCACAAGAGGGAATTATTTTTCTCTTTCTACTCTATTGAAATCATCCTGAATATCTCTGTGAAGTTACTTCTTCACTTTCTCTGTTCCAAGGAGATGATCCAAACCTTTCCACCCTCTCTATATATATGTCAAGTTCCTCAGCTCAGATAACATGATGCTAAATCTCCTCTCCATCCTTCCTAAGAACCTTATATCTTTTTTGAAGTGTAGTGTCCAGAATTATCCATAATGGTCTAGCTGAGGTCATAGAGTCATAGAGGTTTACAGTGTAGAAACAGGCTCTTCAGCCCAACTTGTCCAAGCCGCCCTTTTTCTTAATCACTAAGCTAGTCCCAATTGTCTACGTTTGGCCCATATCCCTCTGTATCCATCCTACCCATGTAACTGTCAAAATGCTTTTTAAAAGACAAAATTGTACCTGCCTCCACTATTACCTCTGGCAGCCTGTTCCAGACATTCACCCACCCTCTATGTGAAAAAAATGCCCCATGGGAATTGTAGCGGGTGAGGGCAGGCCATGAAAAGGTCCGTTAACTTCAGGCGGAATTTTCCTTCTTGGGGCGAGTATGGCCGGAAAATCCCACCCAATATGTACAACATCTACTGCATGACAAAGTTTTCTGTGTTACCTTATGAAAGAATTCAGTCAAGTTAGTCAGGCATAATTTGCTATTGACAAATCTATGCTGGATCTCATTGATCACACACTCCTTTACTATGCAAAATTTATTTTGTCCATGATAATCATTTTCATTAACTTTCCCACGGATATTCGGCTGACTAACCTGTCATTTCCTGTTTTATCCACGTCCTGTTTCCATATTAGTCCTCCGAAAGATAAGAGATCGGTTTCAAGCAACCTTTAAAAGGAAAAGAGAAAGGTGGAGAGGCAGAGATATTTTGGCAGGAAATTCCAGAGCTCAGGTCCGAGTCACAAAACTAATCAAAGAAAGTCAGAAAGCAAAAGAGGCCAGAATTGAAGAACTGAAGAATTTTTAGAGGATTTTAGGGCTGGAAATGGTTACAGAGATTGGAAGGAATGAGATCATGGAAGGATGAGAATTTTCAAATTGAGGCACAGACCAGAAGCCAACATAGGTCAATGATGGGTGAATGGAATTTGGAGCAGATTTGGATATCGATAGCAGAATTACAGTGGTTAGCACTGCTGCCGCACAGCACCAGGGACCTGGGTTTGATACCTGGCTTGGGTTATTGTCTGTGTGGAGGTTGCACGTTCTCCTCGTGTTTGCACGTGTTTCAACTAGGTGTTCCGGTTTCCTCCCAGAATTCGAAAGTTCATTGGCCATGCTAAATTCTTCCTCAGTGTACCCGAATATGTGCCAGAGTGTAGCAACTAGAGGATTTTCACAGTAACTTCATTGCAGTGTTGATGTAAGCCTACTTGTGACAATAATAAAATATACTAAAAATTACCTCAATTTTATGGAGGGTAGAAGGTGGGAACCAGGAGAATTTTAGAATGGTGGAGTCAATGGATATTTGCTGGTCCATCAAATATTTTGACCCGTCGTGGTGATTTCTGTGGCAGATGGGACCAGAAAATTCCATCCATGGTATCAAAATGTCAGCTCCGATTCAAGGGGTGTGTTGAGATTGTAAACAATCTGTCTTAGCCTGAGATGGAAAGAGAGGTGGATAGAATTAATGGTTATGGAACGGAGTTTCTCACAGCAGCCATTAGGTCTTCCTAATGTTCAGCTGGACAAAATTTATATTCATTCAACACTGGATGTTGTACAATCAACCTGACATTGGAAAAACAGTGAAGAGGTTGACAATGATGGGAATGAAGTTGAACATAACTGTGGAAATGGATTTGTGTTTTCAGATGTTATCACTGAGGGGCAGAATGTGGTTGAGACGTAGAGGAGAGCTAAGAAGAGATCCTTAAGGAACTCCAGAGGTGTCGGAACAGGAAGAGAAGCCATTGCAGGAGATACCCTGCCTAAAACTGAATCATAAAGAACAGAATTTTAGACATCTTTTTTCATTGCAATATTTAATCCAGATGGATTTTGATACAGTAGACAGTCTTTTCAAGTGGACAATGGAAGAGAGACACTGTAGGAACTGTGTTAAAAGCTGCAGACAGGCCAAGAAGGATAGGGTAAGGTAGTGCACCATGGTCGCAAGTTTTTTTATTCTTTCACAGATTTGGGTATTGTTGGCTAGGCCAGCATTTATTGTCCATTTCTAATTGCCCTTGAGAAGGTAATGCTGAGCTACCATCTTGAACTGCTGAAGTCCATATGGCATAGCTTTAATCACAGTGTTGGTAGGAAGGGAACTCTAAAATTTTGACCCAGCAACAAAGAAGAATTGTCAATGTAGTTCCAAGTCAGGATGGTGACGAAGTGCCATCTATCTATTATCCTGTCCTTCTAGGTAGTAGAGGTCACAGGTTTGGAAGATGCCATTGAATGAGCCTTGTTAAGTTTCTGCAAAGCATCTAATAGATGGTATACATTGCTGTTGCTGTCCATCAGTGGTGGAGAGAGTGAATATATATTTTGGTGAAAGAGGCGCCAATCAAGCAAGGCTGTTTTGTCCTGGATGGTGTTGAACCTCTTGAGTGTTGTTGGAACTGTACAAATCCAGGCAAGCGGAGAGTATTCTAACATATTCCTGACATGTGCCTTATAGATGATAGACAAGCTTTGGGAAGTCAGGCGATGAATTATTCGTCACAGAATTCTAGTTCAATTTCTACCCTCCCTTCCTTTCAGGATGCTGTTGGAGAGGATTCAGCAATGTTAATGCCTTCAATTGTCAAAGCAATGCTAATGCCTTCAATTGTCTCTCCGTTGGAAATGGTCATTACCTAGTAATTGTGTGGCACAGATGTTACTTGCCCCTTATCAACCTAAGCTTGAATTTTGTCCAGGTCTTTCTGCATGTGAACAAGGAGTCCTGAAAGGTGCTGAATATTGTGCAATCATCAGTTAACATCCCCACTTCTGACCATCTGATGGAGTAAAGGTCATTGTTGAAGCAGCTGAAGATGGTTGGCCCTTCCACTGCCACATTTCCTTCATCAACAACTGTCTAAGTTCCTTTGCCCTCTACCTGATCATAAATATTCTCCTTTGTTCTTCATTACCATTTGCCATTTCTGCTGGCTTAAAAATCCTTATATTGCTATCTTTTTTGAGTACTGATGAGAGGTAAATCGATCTGAAGTTTTAACTGTTTCTCTCCAGAAATGCCTGACCTGTTGGATTTTCAGCATTTCTTTTTTTTATTTCAGATTTCTAGCAAGTGCAGTCCCACCTAGCTGGATTACTGTGGAGAGAAGGTGAAAAATATGGTATGATCAACTGTACCAAAGGCTGCATGTAGATAGATCAAGAAGGACAAGGAAGGATGGGCTACATTTGTTTCGATCATAACTATTGACTCCTGATAAGAGCTATTTCAATACCACATAGGGGATGGAAACTTAATTGGAAGAATTCAACTTAGCATTCTGGGGAAAATGGGTGTGATAACCCTCACAGGATCCATGTGGAATCACTAATTGATCTCCCTGTGGGGCTCATTGAGAATGAGGTCCCCTGGTAACAGGCAATGGTTGCCCAGCTGGAACTCATTACCTAAGTCTTTTATAAGGCAGGCCCAGAACTGGGCCTGCTGAACTGTTGTCCCAGGTAGGGACAAGTGAGTGTACATGGCAGTAGTGGTTTTACTTTACCTTCTGCAATAAACTATGTTCCATTCCAGTTGGGCTGCCTAAGTCATTTCATTGGTGAAGAGGAACAAGAGTAGTTTGGATAGCCTTGCTTTTCAACAACCCTAGTAAGAAAATGACAGCATATATTAAAAATGCCAATATTTGGAAAACTGGAAACCTATGATGCAGGTGTATAGGACCGGCCCCAGTATGCCAAAAGAATGAGATATTTCTTCTGGGCAAATGGGGTGGTGGGGGCTACTAGCAAAATGCACACAAAGGACTGTATGACTATACACATTTACCCTTTGAGGAGTCTTCAGCTTGCGTCATTTTATACAGGGTGATGGAGAACATCCTTCAAGGGATGCCCAAAGTGGCAGTCGATCTGAACGACATTTTAATCTCAGGAGTTACTACAAAGGAACATTTAGAGAGTTTGGAGGAGATCTTATGGCTTTTTTTATGCTAGCATCTGAATAAAAAGAGAAAAATCGGTGTTCTAAGTCAATGAGGCAATGTACCTTGGGTATAGAGTTGGCAAGGATTGATTACACCCTTTTGAAGGGAAGGTGAAGGCTATAAATGGGGCTCTGATGCCAAAGAACACAACTAAGTTGAAGTCTTTCCCAGGTCTCCTAAATTACTATGGAAAATTCATACCAAACTTGGCAATCCTCTGGCATCTCTCCATGTATTATTAAAAAAATCAGAAATGGTCATGGCAACTACCACAAGAAGAAGCTTTTGCAAATGTCAAACGATTGCTGTCAACAAATATGACCCTCATTATGACCGTCTGGGACCACTCATTGCAACCTGTGATGACACCCCCTATGGGATAGGAATGGTATTAAGGCACCTTTGGGATGATGGGACAGAACTTCCAATCGCGTATGCATAACAAACCCTGGCTGATTCAGGGAGGAAGTACGCCCAAATCCAAAAAGAAAGTTTGACCATGATGTTTGCAGTGAAAAAGTTTCAACAGTAGGTTGTTATTTCACCATAGTAACCAATCACAAATCTCCGTGGGCCTCTTCAAGGAAGACAAGGTAACTTCTTCCATCGCATGACCTGGATCCAATGCTGGGCACTGCTATTGAACTGTGCAAATGGATTTCCTTGTTTTGTTTTACTCTAAATGCTATAGGCAGTCTATTTTTTATGCATGTGGAGAAGTTAATTAAAATCTGCCCTGTGGCATGAACTTTTATTTTACTGTAGTAATGGGTTATGATAATTTGGGGATTACATTCTAATTTAGTTCAATTTCTTTTGAAAATCTAAGTCCATGATCCTGTTGATGACCAACATTGCACTTTACTAGGACTGAGCTTTTGAGCAACGTTTACCAGCTGATGTTTAAATCAGCATCTTTCGCCTCTATTAAACCCCCACTTCATGACTAAATAAGGGGGGGTTAGACTGGAGGGAGTCGATGTAGGGAATGTGCTCCCATCTGCCATGTAAGTGTGTGGCACCATTCAACTTTTGGCATTTGAGTGTTCATCAGTGGAGGGGGGGGGGGGGGGGGGGCGGGGGCACGGGGGGCGGGGGGGGCGGGGTACTTTATTAACATGTTTAAATCAGGCTCTTATAGTGAAAATAGAAGCATGTTTTAAATGTAATATTTGCCGGTTGGATTTCCCAAGCCTTGGGAAACTTGACTGTAACAGGGAGATGGGAGCTTCAAGCTCAAGGAGGTAAGTGCCTTTACAGTATGCTTTGTGGACTGGGAGGAGCAAGCATGCTCCCCAGCCTCCTCAAGGAATCCTTTGGCCTTCTGTCCACCAATTGTGGCTGCTGTCTTATGCCTTCTGTGATTGTAGATCTCCTTCACTCGTACTGATATCTTCTTTCTCCATATTACAATTGGTGAACCTCCTTGCCTAGGCCCTGACTGCCAGTCTGCCCCACTAGTAATTGCCAGAGACCATTTCAAAAGGATTCCAGCTGCAGTTTCCCAGCAGTGGTTTTGCTCCTCTACTTTCTCAGAAGACTAAGGAAATTGACACGTCAGCTACAACTCTCACCAACTTTTACAGATGCACCATAGAAAGCATCCTTTCAGGTTGTACCACAGCTCGGTATGACTCCTGCTCTGCCCAAGACCGCAGGAACTACAAAAGGTCAGGAATCCATCATTAGATTGGTAGCCCAATCCATCATGCAAACCAGCTTCCTATCCATTGACTCTGTCTACACTTCCCGCTGCCTCGGCAAAACAGCCAACATAATTAAGGGCACCTCCCACCCTGGATATTCTCTTTTCCATCTTCTTCCATCGGGAAAAAGATACAACAGCCTGAGGTCATGTACCAACCGACTCAAGAACAGCTCCTTCCCTGCTGCTGTCAGACTTTTGAATGGACTTATCTTGCATTAATTTGATCTTTCTCTACACTTTAGCTATGAATGTAACACTACATTCTGCACTCTCTTGTTTCCTTCGCTATGAATGGTATGCTTTGTCTGTAAAATGCACAAGAAACAATACTTTTCACAGTATGTTAATACATGTGACAACGATAAATCAGATCAAATCAAAAATTGGCCTGCTGCTGGGTGTGGGATAGAGAGAAAAATGTCATCGTGAGATACTGTTAATAATGTCGGCACGACCTCTCCAACTCTCATGTCAACATTTTCACTGTCCTCCACCTTCCTCCCCCTAAGTATCAAAGCATTTGTCTCCTTATTGTAATGTGTTTCTGGACTATCCTGGTAATATATAAAGACAAGTGCCTAACAGTTGCTAGAGATTTTCAATGCTAGACGAATGATTGGAAGTTAATTCCGCATGTGTCATTTAAAAACCATATCACACTATATTAAATGAGGTATGAGCAAATAGTGTAACATTTTGTTGCGGTTATATTCAAAGTAAACACACAAAATATCTAAAAAAAATTATAATCATGACAAGTCTCCACTAATCACAAACTGACAAGCTAGAATTTTATGTTGCTTGGGTGGGTACATGCTCAACCTGGAAGCACATGAAGTTGTGTAAGAAGACGAGAAGACATTGGATGTGTGTTTTGATGTCATTGTACACACGCAGTATTTCAGTTGGTGGGCATAAGCGGGAGTTATCTGCACACCCACCAACAATTAATGCAGCAGTTACAGGATTTAAAATTGCAATTGACTGGAATGTCATGCTATTTTTAGGTCAGCGTACAGGCAGCAGAGGAAGGCGGCCATCCCATTTTTTCACTTTTCTTACTCAAGGCAGGATAAAAGAGGGTAGGAACACTAACTGGGTGAGTGTTTAGGAGTTCAGTTGAGAGTTTGCTGTAGCATTACTGTTGAGATTTCAGACATTTTCCACTGGCTTCTTCAAAAGTATTTGTTTTGTCAGCCTTGTTCTGAGGACCTTTTTTGTTCTGGTAATTCTGTTGGAGCATTTCTGTCCACTGCAGCCTTCAGTGCACCAGGCAATACCATCTTCACTTCAGCAGATGGGAATTGTGTGTTCCACTGAGTGCACCCCTCGTGAGAAGGAAGAGGGAGGCAGAATGGTGAGGAGGTTAGGTGTTCGCAGGTTGCATCGCAGGGAGGAGAGAAGCAGGAACAGGAGTTTTAGGGTCAGCAGGGAAGACAAGGATGACAAACCTGCAGAAGCTACCACCATTGAGTTGTCAGAGTGCACAGGGAGCAATCCTGCTATCTCAACATGGTAGAGGTTCAAGGCATATGAGGTTCAACCTCTTTAGGGAAAGTACAACATCATTATGCTACATAATTGGACCAGAGATTGCCTCCAACTGTGTGACTGGATACCCAGTGCCAGTGGCTCTGAAGATCATAGCCGCCCTCAATTTTTATGCATTTGGGTCTTTCTAGGAGTCAGTGGGGGATCTGAGCGGAGTGTCCCAATCAGTCTGCAGTTGCAGGCAGCTCGTTTGCCAGCGTGAGACATGTCTGCCCCTCCATGCTCGTCATAAAATGGACAGGGACCTAGCAGAGAAACTAGGTGCTTCATCCATTTCTCACACTGGCAATAACCTCCTGAGGTCACAGCCAGTGTGTTGGATTTCAGGTTCGGTTGTAACCCGGGATCCCTGATTCTATTCCTGGACCTGCGTCTTACGACAGTCACCAAACTCTCAATGGAGGATGGTGAGCGCTAAGTGCTCGGAGGTTCTGCATGGATTCCTCCATGGCAGAAACCATAGCATGCAGATCTGCAGGGATCTCCGCCAGATTTCTATGCATCTGCTGGACATGCAGCACCTGCCACCTGATGAATGACTCCAGAGATTCGTCATCTACCTCATGCTCAGCATTGTCCTGGTCTTCGGTCTCTTCCTGGAATCAGCAATTCCTTGGATATGCAGTCCCACTTACCGACTGCTGAACATAGCCAGTGCATGGCCACTGACTGAGCTGTCAGTTAATGCTCAGGTAATTCCAGGTAATGCTTGCATATTCTCATCTCCCAACTACCATATATGAAGCAGAGGGATGTGAAAAAAAATGACAGATCCTGAGGCTTCTTGCTGAGCACCGCCACACACACACACACACACACTCCATCCAGACAAACTGTTGACAGCTGCACGTTTTTCAAATATCCCAAACTATCTCACAGAAATTACTACATCAGGTACATTCAGTGCTATACCTGAATGTTTTAGAATATTGAATTCACTTTGATCCCATGGGTGCAGAAAATCACTGCCTGCCAAATCAACTCACTTACCAATCAGAAAAGTGGGCACAGAAAGAGCCTATTATTTTTATAGATTAATTATGTAATCTGAATTACAAATGCATTGTTTTGATAGTACTGTGCATGTCAATATTGAATTTTCACTGGCATTCAGAACTGATTGGCGACTGGCACTAGGGGCATGCCAGCAATGAACATACCAACAGACAGATAGAGCAGAAGCCAATCGATAGCTTAAACAATGTCAGCATGACTGGATGACCTGAACAAATACTTCAGAACTTGAGGATCAGCTGTCAACACTTGCCTTTCTATCCACAGGAAGACACACAAGGAAATTTGTAAGATGAACTCTTGAGGATTAATCAGAAAAACATGCATTCCCAAAGGAGGTCTAGAGCTCCATCCAAGACAAGCATACCATTGGGAAATCATGATTGCTTCAAGGCCTGCAGCTGTAGCCATGATGATTAATATTTTTCTCAGTTACCAAAGGGAAATCAATCTCCTGGAGGAAAAACAATGAAAGAGAATAAATGGTGAAAGGTTTTTCTAAATAGGAGTCAAGGCAACAATACTAGAATATATTGTACATATTTATACTTCCTCCTGATTGCTAAAGCAAAAGTACATCCAATTTATCAATTCCATACACTTTACATTTTCAGACTGAAATCATGACCTTCCTTCAGACAAACGTCATCCTGAATTATTAACCAGCTTTATGATAATGGCCCTGTTATGACTTCACACTTCCCAGTTTTTATTTCAGATTTTCAGCTTATGCGTGATGTTTTGTATCATGTCCAGCGACTACTACTGGTTTTTCGATAGTCGGCAGGGATTAACTGCTTCATCCTAGCCACTGTTGTTACCGTTTCATTTTTGTGCTATCATTTCTGGCTTGAGTAAGAAATCATCATCTTTTCTTGGTGATTATATGAGGTGGCAATGACGGAGTTAGCCACTGCCGTCATTTTATTTTGGGGGCAATTTTCAGATGCCATTTGCTTGTTTCTGTCTTCCAAATTGGGCAGCTAGCTGCTGAAAATGTGGTAGGGGGCAGGAGGGGCACTCTGCCAAGGTATATCCATTGGTGATCTTTGACACTATCCTGTCAAAGCTGGCAGTGCAGCGAGTGATAGTGCATAATTTACATGATGGCAACACACTCATGCCATTGGGCCATATCTTGGCTACCTGCCTGAGGAGGCTGGGACTGCTGTCTGATTACATCAGGTCAGATACTGATCTGTATACATGAAAAGAAGAAAAGACATATACACTGGAAATCTGACATGAAACCAGAAATCCCCTGCACAAGCACATCAATGCTGAGTTATTCGTGCCATAATAAATAAACAGAGAAATAAAATGCCAGATCTAGAGTCTCACATGCCATATCACAGATCTGGATTGCCAAGATACTCTCCATGTCTGCCACTTGGTTTAACTTTCCTGGAGAGGCCATGAAAAGTATTCCTGTTCCTCCCTGTACACCTGGAGAGTAAAAAAAATGTTTTAAAGATTTACATTTCTGCATTTCCTCTGCTTGATTCTCTTTCCTGTTCTTTTCACCCAGGAAGGTGTTCAGTGTTGCCAAAAGTTAAACTTGCAGTCAGTCCCAATGACATATCTTTGGGATCTTTCCGATTAAAATAAAGGACCCAGTCAACTTATATGTAGGTTAGAATCAGGAACTGTCAATTCCCGATACACCCACCTGCCTGGTTTTTCTAAGAAGCTTAGGATTAAAATTAGCAACAACAGTCAAAAATAGTCTTTGCAAAAGACTATCAAATTTACCTTGAAATACTTCATCAGATAGGTATCACACAAAATCTGAATAATATTGATTTATGCTTAACATAAATTAACCTATACTAGGAAAGTTGTCCCAACATCCCTGTATTTGTCAGAACGAAGACTAATATTAATATTTTGGTTAATATAAAGGATGCTCATAAGAAAATGCAGAGAAACAGTCATTTCTGATCCACGGGGGTTTTTTGACAGCTGTTTGATTTCATATTTAATACGTTCATCTGATTAATGTATAATCTCTTTTGATCTCTGCAGTAATGAGTCTGAGTATGTAATACCTGACAGATTGACACTGATTCTGTTTACATGAAGAAACCCTTTCTTATTTTTCAATTTCAGGTTGATCAAAAACTTAATTTTAGAAATAGACTGAGGGGATGGAAAAAATTGAAATCATCTGTGTTACAAAGTAACACCATTTCCAACGAAACTATTGATCTTCCTGGAGAAATGGAAATGACTCTGAAACAATGTAAACCAGTGAAAGCCTGAAGATATCTGCAGACAACAAACGGCAGACAGCTTCACTCTGCTCTGGTCAAATGATTTCCAGCCAGAGCTGTCAAAAACTATCAATTTCAAACAAGCATTGCGTACTTCTTAATTTATAGCAACAAGCACTGGCAACCGGAGTGAAGAGTGAACCTCTGTATACAACGTGACAAAGTGCTAACACAATGTACAACCACACTGAACTTGTTGGGGACTAAATTGGATAGCCTCCAAAACTGCATATTGGAATCACGATGCACAAGTAGCCACACCCGTTCAAGGTGATGCTGACTCCAGACAAACTTTGTGCTGTCTACTAATTATAATGATTGCAGCCTGCAGCCCGGCACAGAACACGCCACTGAGCAGCTACAGGCCTCTGCAAGGTGGTTCAACTTCATGTGAGGCTAGTACCACTTCAAGGTTAGTGTGCACTATTTCAAGTCAGACTGCAGCAGGGGCTGGAAGTGCTGAAGGAGGAGTTAAAAAACAAGGACAACTGACATAAATATGAGCAGGCTGGAGAGCATACCTCAAGCTCTATGAAGCAGTGCTGGACAGTAACTGTGGGATGGTAAAGTTTGGGACTGTTCACAATGCAATCTGAGGTCATATTCACTGTAACCAAAGTCAAGTTAGGTACTTCCAACAGCTTGCCTGGAACATGGATGTTGCAGCTACCCTTCCTACCCCTCCTTTGCTCCCCAGATAGATGCTGTGGCCATGGGTTCCCTTCTAGGGCCAGCTCTCGCCGCATTTTTGTTAGTTTCCAAGAGAAATATGTTTTCAGTAGAAAGATCCCTAGCTTCTCAGTCCTTGCTATTTCTGATATGCAGATGACGTGTTTGTTACAACTGAATCTGCAGCTGCATGTAATAATTTCCATACACACCTTAATGTGCTCTATGTAGCGCTCAAATTCATCTTTATAATGGAGCAGTCTCACAAGTTCTCTTTCTCTGATGTACTTGTTTCAAAATCTACTTGTGAATTTTCTATTGCATCTACTGCAAGCTAACCTTCACTGGTCAATATATATGTTGGAATCCCTACAGTTCTACACACTACAAGAAAAAAAACCTCTTGTTTGCTCGAAGCTACATATATTCAAATGTACAGACTCATCATTTGCAGGCAAAAGAAATATGTCCAGATATTGCACCTTTCTCAATACACTAAAACATTGTGGACAATAGCTCCCTGGACGCAATCACCATGGCAATATCTTGACTAACTAGAGTTGACTTGCCAACCAATCATGCAGTATAAATTGGTGCTCCCTTTGAAAGTTGGCATTCTTGCATCTGTCCTGATGAAAAGCTCTGACAGCCTGTCTTTCTCAACAATACTCAAGCTTGCTACTTATTACCATCTGCTGCTTCTGCATTGTCTCCTTCTTAGGATACAGCTGAAGGAGTGCTGCTACTATCATACCCATCATTGCGAACAAGTGGTGCGCTCAAAGCCCGTGCTGTCACAACCAATGCTTTCCCACATGCAGCATCACTCCTCGCTGACTTCACTAACTATAAACAATGAACAACTCCTGAAAAATACCTCACATTTCCAGAATTTCAAACAAGCCACTGGGAAGTAACAACTAACCTGCAAGTTATTGATGGCCTCTTTAAAAAGGGCTGATTGGTGATCCTTCATATTGCTCAATATATCTGTACTTAATGCCTGTGCTGATAACCTTACCAAATGTAATTTGGTGTGAGCTAGGAAGTGGCATGGACACCCTTTTGGTAGCACTCAAACTAGCTGCGTTCCAGAGCCGAATATTGCAGCCACTAGAAACACTACAGTGTAGAAGGAGGCCATTCAGCCCATCGAGTCTACTCCCGCAACCCGATGCATTTAACCTACTAATTCCTCAACACTAGGGTCAATTTAGCATGGCCAATCAACCTAACCTGCACGTCTTTGGACTGCACTACATTTTTAAGTTTTTATATATGTAGGTGTGTGTGTATTATGAAGTATTCATGTGATACACCCTAAATTTCTATGAGATGGGTTTCACCACTTTTCTGCTAGTGGTTTATGAGCTGGGCTTGGCAATCCTCTTGTAAAACTCATGCAAACTGAGAGTGATCTGTTTCTAACCATCCCTGCAATGAGGCCACTGTATCCTAATTGAGAACGTCTACATAAATTGTAATATCAATAACATCACAGCCCTCAATTGCCAGTGTTAATCCTCACAATGCTTCACAATTGAGACTGAGAATTATAGGTTTCAGAACTAGTTAGGAAAGATGGGAGTGAGGAGTTTGAGGCTGGAAAATCTAAATATAGCCTTAGTAGAGATTTCTACATCCAGAAGAAGCATTTTTGGTGCTTTGGCTACACAGGCTTAGAATTTTCTGAAGTTTAGCTCCAAGTAGGGGTAGTATGATAGCACAGTGGTTAGCACTGCTGCCTCACAGTGCTAGAGACCTGGGTTTGATTCCTGGTTTAGGTCACTATTTGTGTGGAGTTTGTATGTTCTCCCCGTGTCTGTGTGTGTTTCCTCCCACATTCTGAAAGATGAGCTGGTCAGGTCATAGAGATTAGAACATAGAACATTACAGCACAGTACAGGCTCTTCGGCTCTCAATGTTGTGCCGAGCTATGTCCAATCCCAAGATCAAACTATCTCACTCCCTATGATTCTGGTGAGCTCCATGTGCCTGTCCAATAACCACTTGAAAGTCCCTAAAGTGTCCGACTCCACTATCACAGCAGTCAGTCTATTCCACGGCTCAACCACTCTGTGGGTGAAGAATTTATCTCGGACATCCCTCCTATATTACCCACCATGAACCTTATAGTCATGTCCCCTAGTAACAGTTACACCCACCCGAGGAAATAGTCTCTGCCTGTCCACTCGATCAATCCCTCTCATCATTTTATAAACCTCTATTAAGTTGCCTCTCATCCTCCTCTGTTCCAAAGAGAAAAGCCCCAGCTCCCTCAACCTTTCCTCATAAGACCTGCCCTCCAAACCAGGCAGCATCCTGGTAATCTCCTCTGCACTCTCTCCAATGCTTCCACAGGTTTACAGCATGGAAACAGGCCCTTTGGCCCAAATTGTCCATGCTACCCTTTTTTTTAAAACCCCGAAGCTAGTCCCAATTGCCCACATTTGGCACAAACATCGCTGGATTCCGGGGAAATGCCGGAAGATTGGAAAGTGGCTAATGTTACGCCGTTGTTTAAGAAGGGTGCCAGGCAAAAGGCAGGGAATTATAGGCCGGTTAGTTTAACGTCTGTTGTAGGTAAAATGTTAGAATCTGTCATCAAGGAGGAAATAGCGAGGCATCTTGAGGGGAATTGCTTGATAGAGCAGACGCAGCACGGTTTCATTAAGGGGAAGTCGTGTCTGACAAATTTATTGGAGTTCTATGAGGATGTGTCTAGGGCGGTGGATAGAGGAGAGCCAGTGGATGTGGTCTTTCTTGATTTTCAGAAGGCGTTTGACAAGGTACCTCACAAGAAGTTATTGCAGAAGGTAAGGGGGCATGGAGTTAGGGGTAGGGTGTTAGCGCGGATAGAGGATTGGTTGTCAAATAGGAGGCAGAGAGTGGGGGTCAATGGGTGCTATTCGGATTGGCGGATGGTGACTAGTGGAGTGCCCCAGGGGTCGGTGCTGGGGCCTCAGCTATTTACCATTTATATAGATGATCTGGAGGAGGGAACTGAGTGTATGGTGTCGAAATTTGCTGATGACACCAAGATTGGTGGAATGGCAAATTGCGCGGAGGGTGTGGAGAGTCTGTAGAAGGATCTAGATAGGCTGGGCAAATGGGCCAGGAACTGGCAAATGGAATTTAATGTTGGCAAGTGTGAGGTGGTCCACTTTGGTAGGAATAATGGTAGGAAGGACTACTACTTACGTGGCGAAAAACTGCATCAGGCGACGGTGCAGAGGGACCTCGGGGTCCTTGTGCATGAGTCGCAAAAACCCAGCCTGCAGGTGCATCAGGTGGTCAGGAAGGCGAATGGGATGCTGGCCTTCATAGCGAGGGGGATTGAATATAAAAGTAGGGAGGTCTTGCTGCAGCTGTATAAGGCATTGGTGAGGCCGCAGCTGGAGTACTGTGTGCAGTTTTGGTCGCCGTACTTACGCAAGGATATTTTGGCCTTGGAGGGAGTGCAGAGGAGGTTTACTAGGCTGATACCGGAGTTGAGGGGGTTGAGCTATGAGGAGAGGCTGAATAAACTAGGCTTGTACTCGTTAGAGTTTAGAAGAATGAGGGGAGATCTCATTGAGACGTATAAGATGATGAATGGGATGGATAGGATAGAGGTGGAAAGACTCTTCCCGCTCAAAAAAGACAGTAGGACTAGGGGGCACAGCCTCAAGATAAAGGGGAGGCGGTTTAGAACGGAGTTGAGGAGGAACTTCTTCACTCAAAGGGTGGTGAATCTCTGGAATTCTCTGCCCGTTGAAGTGGTGGAGGCTGCCTCGCTAAATATTTTTAAGACGCGTGTTGATGGGTTTTTGATAAGTGAGGGGATTAAGGGTTATGGGGAGAGGGCGGGAATGTGGAACTGAGCCACAACAGATCAGCCATGATCTTATTGAATGGCGGGGCAGGCTCGAAGGGCTAGATGGCCTACTCTTGCTCCTATTTCTTATGTTCTTATGTTCTTATCCCTCGATAGCCATCTTACCCAAGTAACTGCCTAAAAGACAAAATTGTACTCGCCTCCACTACTACCTCTGGCAGCCTGTTCCACACACTCAACATCCTCTGTGTGAAAAAATTGCCCCCTGGACACTTTTGTATTTCTCCGCTCTCAATTTAAACCAATGCCCTCTAGTTTTAGACTCCCCTACCTTTGGGAAAAGATATTGACTATCTAGCTGATCTAAGCCCCTCATTATTTTACAGACCTCTATAAGATTGCCCTTCAGCTTCCTACGCTCTAGAGAAAAAAATCCCAGTCTATCCAACCCTCCTTAAAATTCAAACCATCAAGTCCCGGTAGCATTTTAGTAAATCTCTTCTGAACTTTTTCTAGCTTAATGATATCCCTTCTATAATAAGGTGACCAGAACTGTACACACTATTCCAAGTGCAGCCTTACCAATGTCTTGCACAACTTCAACAAGAATCCCAGCTCCTGTATTCAATGTTCTGATCAATGAAACCAAGCATGTTGAAAGCCTTCTTCACCACTCTGTCCACCTGTGACTCCACTTCCAAGGAGCTATGAACCTGTAACCGTATATCTGTTTGTCCTGTAACTCTCCCCAGTGGTCTGCCATTAAATGAGTAAGTCCTGCCCAGGTTCAGTCTACCAAAATGCACCATCTCGCATTTATCTAAATTAAACTCCATCTGTCATTCATCAGCCCACAGGCCCAATTGATCAAGATCTTGTTGCAATCTGAGATAACCTTCTTCACTGTCCATTATGCCACCAATCTTGGTATCATCTGCAAACTTACTAACCATGCCTCCTGTATTTTCATTCAAATCATTAATATAAATAACAAATAACAGTGGACTCAGCACTGATCCCTGAGGCATGCTACTGGTCATAAGTCTCCAGTTTGAAAAACAGCCCTCTACAACCATCTTCTGACTTCTGTCATCAAGCCAATTTTGTATCATTTAAGCATCTCGCTCTGGATCCTGTGAGATTTAACCTTACGCAACAACTACCATATGTTACCTTGTCAAAGGCCTTGCTAAAGTCCATGTAGACAACATCAACTCCATTGCCATCATCTACTTTCTTGGTTACCCGTTCAAAAACTTCAATCAAATTTGTAAGACGTGATCTTCCACTCACAAAGCCTTGCTGACTGTCCCTAATCAGTCCTTGCATTTCTAAAGGCCTGTAAATCCTGTCGCTTAAAATACCTTCCAATAGCTTATCCATCACAGATGTGAGGCTCACTGGCCTGTAGTTCCCAGACTTTTGCCTGCAGTTCTTTTTAACAAAGGCACAATGTTTGCCACCCTCCAATCTTTAGGCACTCATCTGTGACTATAGATGATGTAAATATCTCTGCTGGAGGACTTGCAATTTCCTCCCTAGCCTCCCACAATGTCCTGGGATGCATTTCATCAGGTCTCGGGTATTTATCTACTTTGATACACTTTAAGACTTTCAGCACCTCCTTCTCTGTAATATCTACACTCCTCAAGACATCAATATTTATTTCCCCAAGTTCCTGAAAATCCATGCTTTTCTCAAGACTAAATACCGATGAGAAATATTCATTTAGGATCTCATCTATCCCTTGTGGACCCGCACACACATAGATTACCTTATTGATTCTTAAGAGGCCCTACCCTCACCCTAGTTACTCTTTTAGCCTTTATGTAATTGTAGAAGTTCTTTGGATTCTCCTTTGCCTTATCTGCCAAAACAATCTCGTATCTCCTTTTTGCTCTCCTGATTCCTCTCTTAACTCTACTCCTACGTCCCCTATACTCTTCAAGGGATTCACTTGATCCCAGCTGCCTATGCATGTCATGTGCCTCCTTTTTCTTCTTGACCAGGGCCTCAATATCTCGAATCATCCAGGGTTCTTTACCTCTATCAGCCTTGCCCTTCACTCCAAGAGGAACGTGCTTAGTCTGAACCTGGTTAACGCACTTTTGAAAGCCTTCCACTTACCTGACATCCCACTGATTCCTCCAATTAACTTTTGAAAGTTCCTGCATCATAATTGGCCTTGCCCCAATTTAGAATTTTAACTTTTGGGCCAGACCCATCATTCTCCATAGCTACCTTAAAACTAATAGAATTATGGCCACTGGTCCCAAAGTGATCCCTCATTAACACTTCTGTCACCTGCCCTTTCTTATTTCCCAAGAGGAGGTCAAGTTTTGCTCCCTCTCTAGTCAGGCCATCCACATACTGATTGAGAAATTCCTCCTGAATACACTCAACAAATTTCTCGCCATCCAATCCTGTAATACTGTGGGTGTCCCAGTCAATGTTGGGAAAATTAAAATCCCTACTATTACCACCCTATTTTTCTTGAAGCTAAATGTAATCTCCTTACGTATTTGCCCCGCAATTTCCTATTGACTATTTGGGGGCCTATAGCATAACCCTATCAAAATGATTTTCCCCTTCTTATTTCTCAGTTCCATCTATATAGATTCAGTGGCTGAAACCTCAGATATATCCCCTATCAGTATCGCCGAACAGGCGACGGACTGTGGCAACTAGGGGAATTTCACAACATCTTCATTGCAGTGTTAATGTAAGCCTTACTTGTGACTAATAAATAAACTTTAAAGTTCTACTCAGCTGCAAGCCAATCACATTAATTTGCATGTACAGTATTCTGGTTCATGACATTCCCAATGTGTAGATCATCAAAACTGTGTGTTATCTAAAGTTCTGGACAGCCCACCCAGCAGTGAATTGCTCTATTGCTGTCACTTAAAGCATATTAGATTGGATAAGTAAAGATACTCATACACAACCTGCCCCAAACATAAAGTTATAACTCAAGCCATCCAAACTATCGCAAAGAAATCTAGCAAATGAGGTGCAAAATTTTGTCACGTCTCTAGAAAACATTGTGATTATATTGATAATGACACTGCAGTAAATTGTGTGTTTGGGCAGTAGAATTTGTAAAAGGATGTTGAAAGGATGTGAAATTCAGTTTGTGTTGGTGTAATCTCTTGGGTTAAAAAGCACGTTGAAACTAATGGAATTCCTCAGTCTGCTGAAGGCATTAACTGCTCCTGAGCTTGTGAGTTATTCGCAATACATGGTACATTTTCACACAAGTATGTGGCTAACTAGCCTACACCATTACAAAAAATATATAAATCTGTGGTTCCAGAGTGGAACGTAATTCAAATATCTCACCCTCTGACAAGAAAATTGACAATGTGCTGAATATTCGCATAAAAGTTGGTATTGAAACATGTCCTTGATTGCAACACAGACCTGATTTTCAGTGGGTGCATTTTGAACTCTGCTTTTAACTGGGATCCATACCAGGTGGAAAATTGGCGAGAATTAACACAAATTAACACAGCCACAAAGCAGATAGGCATGTACATTGACTTCCAGAAACCTGCTGCCGAAGTCCTTGTAACTGCACGGGGGAGATAATCCTTTAAAGAAATGTTGGCTAAGTATTTTAAAAGGAAGATACGGTGCTATGAGATAGACTGGGTCAGTGGGATCAGTTTTGGATTATTCGAGCAGGGCTCTAACACCATTGCAGCAAATATTTGGCACCTTTCTGTGCTGTGAACACAATAGGTTCCATTCTTCTATAGTTATTAATGATTCCATGGCACTTTGGAATGAAGAGAAGGGAATCCTGGCTAATACTCTTCCTTCAACCAGTACTGAAATAACAGGCTAATTTGATTGATTGTCTGCTGGCTCTGTGTGGAAGTGATTGCTGTGTTCACCTGTATAAAATCCATGGCTGCAATGTTAAAAAGATTTACTTGAAGCAGTTTGGGATGTCACGAGAAATGTATTAAGGTGTAAGATCTTTCTTTCTTTCATCCAAGTAGATGTTCTCCATGAATGAATCTAAACTGGGTTTTGATGTAACGGCTGGAACTTTCTGACCTCGCCCGCAGCTCAGATTTTCCAGTCCTGCTGCAGCGAATGGTGATTTGGCTGAGTGCCAAATGCTTTGCTCTCACTGGCGTGTGAGATCGGAGAATTCCAGCCAATAGGTGTATCAAAACCAAGCTCAATCCTGCCCTGGCCTCATGCCCACATGCACATTTGCTGGTGGCTGAGAGGGCACAGATCACTGGATGGAAATCAGAAGTAGCCAACCTGATGATTTCCTCTTCTCCAGCAGAGAGTCACCGAAGTTACCTTGCTCAGTATAAACTACCAGTTGATACGGAACCTCCTGATCTGTATGGGTCAGATAACAAGAAAAGAAACTGGAAATGCAGGAATTCTCAGACATATATTTCACATTCCCTCAACTCACCACACCAAAAGACAAGTAGAACGTATCCAAAATGCACAGAGACTGACCTGAACCCATTTGTGTTTCTGGGTTTGAATTATCAACTCATCATAAACAGCAGTCAGAAACTCTCCATCTCATAATTTTAAGTGAAAGAGAAACGATGCACCATAAACCACCAGTTCCCATTCAGTGTTCCTCAAATCAGAGAATCTGTGCAGACTGAACATCTAAATGGGCGTCGTGATGTTTGGGCTTCTCCTGACAATGACCCAGAAGAACAAGGTGGAAAAGGTGGTGAGGTCAGTTGTGCCTTGTTTTCGTGTTATTTAAATAGTTATGTCTGCCTCACGCACAAAGACTTTTGCGATCGCTGAACAATCTCCAGAAATCCCTGGGTTTCTGCCCCTTTCACATGTGCAGTGCACTGGGGAATAAAAGTTCTACAGTAGTGGAAAACCAGCTACAAAGAATTTTTTAACAGATTGAACCATGGAGAAGGCCAACAGTTGGGGAAGGGAGGAGGGAGTTGTATGGTGGCGTCAGGGACGGGGGGGACGTGCATCAGGAACCCAAACACCAGTTTCTTACCCCAACCATGACATTAGCAGTCCTCTTCTAGATGTTCTGACCAATGAGAATTGTACACATGTAATTCTGCTTCACTTCTTCACTAGTTAAAGGAATCCTAGCAGGGAAGAGTGGAGGCATGCTTTGACTTTCAAGACACAGGCAGCAACAGCCATGATGGTATCTCAATGTGGGAAGGCTGCCCAATGGTTTCATCAGACATCTCTGAAGTAATGTTGTAGATTTTGAGGCCCAAATAACAGTAGTCCTCTCAGAAGAGATGAAGAAGAGATTAACCTTGGAAATGAAGCAGGCAAACCTGGAACTGACTAAAGAGATGAGCGGAAGGAGTGTAGATCTTTGCTCCTTCTTTATACTTCTTAAAACTTCCTCTTTGACCAAGGTTTTGGTCATCTTACTCAATATCTCCATGTGGCTCAATGTCTTACTTTGTTTTGTAAAGTTCCCGTGAAGTCTCTTGCGACATTTCATTACTTTGAAAGAAGCTATGTAAATATAAGTTGCCGTAAGTCAAACTTTTAAAAAACTTGGTGAGACACACCTCCGTCATTGAAGTGCCCTCTCAATTAATTACCATCCATCCATTATTCCTCTTTATTCCTTTCAGGGCCTCTGATTGACCCTCCAGCTTCAAGGGCTGTTAATGTGTCAGGCAATCTGCCTCCATATTAATTAAGGGAGCCCCCCTGTCAATATCCTAAAAAATGGATTTGAGATCCAGAAACCACATTTCCAACTCTTGTTTCCTATCCATGGAGGGGGGGAGGGATGGAGGGGTGAATGCAGCCTTTATTTGTTTTTGTTGGTTCTAAATGGATAGTTCAGTATCACGAGTAAACCAATGTTACAACATAATGGACAAGCTTCATATTTGCAATATGTACATTTATTTGCGAGAGATGTGTCACGTTCACACTTCTGAAGAATAGTTTTGTTAATGCAAAACCAGCTGTGGCAATTTCCCACTCATGGAAAATTAAACAATGAGACAAAAGGATGGAGATTTATTGTGGATCATCACACCATTTATCACAAGGTAAATCATTTTCAAGGATCACAAAAAGGCTGAAAGGTCAGAAAAGTCAATAAGAAGGAGGGCCTGTTCCAACCTGAGGTAAATATTACCCCACTGAAATTGAAAGGTCCACGCAGTAGATGGAATTTCAAAACCACTTATGGTAGATACTTGTGTTAAATTTTTGACTTAGAAGAAATGTAGAGGAACGGAAATGTGAGCATTGTTTATAATTCTCTCTAATGATGGTTAATGTGTTATAATGTCACTTTTGCAACAGCTGCCATGTTTTCCAACTGGGATTCATTTCTGCATACTTGAAATTTTCTTCTGCCGAATTTTTCCCACTTTTCTCACTCTTTTTCCTCCTCTCTTTAGCTGATGGGATTAAATTTTTGCTCTTAGCATTTTTGCTGTGAATGAACACTGTCTCATACTTTGCCCAAAAGACAATGATCATGTCAGGTTCAGTGAATGACTGGAGGGCACTGAACACAAGGGTAGGAGAAATCATAACTGAGGCTGATTCTGCCATTACCAGACAGCTACACGTGTGTGTTTGATCACAGGATTGCTGGCTAGCAATCAGGAAGGGAATCTATAGCCCATTTTCAATTCTCTAAGCCTAATTAAAGTATCCTTACTGCTGTGCAAGGTGAGATAAGCAAAATGGGTTGAAAATAGAACCTGGAATCTTCGTAGTTTGAGTGGCTCAACAACTATTTGTGTCAGACGTACCTAACCAGTTGAGGACTTTAACTACATTGACTAGTTGAATCTATTTGCCTTTTGGATCTCTGAGAATGTGTGTTGGATTGTGTTTGCTTGGTTGAAGCTTCACTCAATCGTCAGAAAACTCTGGTAGCATTTGGAGCCAATGTTCAATGTGACCTTGAAGATTAAATAACCTGCACAATCTGCACAAGGGATTACAATCAAATCTGCAAAACAAAGGTACGCTCATCACAAATGTGTTACAGCCTAAACTATTACCTCTTTCTCTATTAAGGAGTAATTCCTTTCAACCCTGTTTATATTTGTACTGGCTAAAGTAATAACCTTCTCCCCGTTGTCCTGCACAAGATAAAATACCTCTTATTCCTTTGACTGATGCACTGGTGTTGCAGCAAAATTGTTTATTAAACTGCAGAAACGTAAGAACCAAGACAGCACTAACAAAGTCTGGCATTTCAGAGTCCTAAGGAAAGATTATTTTTCTTCCAAGTTAATTAGTGTGAAGGTGCTGCGAATAATATGCCAAATATCTCTAGTAGGAGGATAAAAACCTGAATCCTAAAAGCTCTGGATTTCATTAACACTGCAGATAATTTTGCCTTTTGATGATAGGGTGAATCAGTTGATATCAGCTTGATCGCCCATTGATGGCTTATTCCCATCTTTGTTTCCATTAACTTCAATCAGGCAAGATGCCTATCAGATTATGCCTGATTTACATTGTCATATTGAGTTAAAATTAAAAGCATCAAGGCCTTTCTCCCATTTGGTAGACAGAAAGCACCTGAAAAAAGGGCCCGCGCACGGAAAAAAATGGATTTTAGTAGTTTTTCCTTGTTCTGCACCTGATTAGCACTGCTCTGAATTTTCTAGGTGAACTTGGGTGCACCTGAAGCAGCTGTGCCAAACTCAATTTCCCGAAATCCTTAATCAGCTTTTATACATTTTCTAAACATACATCTCAAAAGCCAGCAAGCACAATTTCTGTGAGTTCCTTTATATAAGATTACTGTGAATCACCAGATTGCACCCACCATCAGGCGGCACGTTAGCACAGTGGTTAGCCCTGTTGCCTCACAGAGCCAGGGACCTGGGTTCGATTTTTGCTTTCGGTGACAATGTGGAATTTACACGTTCTCCCCATGTCTGCATGGATTTCCTCCAGGTGCTCTGGTTTCCCCCCACAGTCTGCAAGACGTGCTGGTTAGGTACGTTGGCCATATTAAATTCTCCCTCAGTGTACCGGAACAGGCGCTGGAGTATAGTGATTAGGGAATTTTTACAGTAACTTCATTGCAGTGTTAATTAAGCCTCCTTGTGACACCAATAAATACATTTTAAACTAACTTTAAACCAAAATATACAATTAATATAAAAAGCAGAATACTGAGGAAGCTGGAATCTGAAACAAAAACAAAATCTGGAAAAGTTCAGCAGGTCTGACAACATCTGTGGGGACAGAATACAACCAACATTGAATCTAGATGACCCTTCATCCAACCTCTGACAAAGGGTCATCTAACCTTGAATCGTTGACTCTATTCTCTCCCCACAGATGCTGTGAGACCTGCTGAGATTTTCCAGCATTTTCTGTTTTTGATACAATTGATATATGTTTGAAAGAAACCATGAAAACAAAAAAATTCATAGAGTAATCTTAAAGGACACTGGAAAAAGAAGTGCAGTTTTTTCCTCTCTGAGTTAGGATTAAATGATTAAATTCAATGAGCATTCTGATAATAGAAGAAGACACAACATCTCAGTCTCATCAAATGTAAATCCTGTGTCATGTGTGTGAGACCCTCTAAAGGTTCTTCTGAGGTGAGGTTCCACCAGAGTTGATAGACCTTTATTAAACTACTAAGCAAGATTATATACTCACAGTAATACCAGTTGCTTAGCTTCCTTGCCAGCTGGAGTCCACCTTGATGGTTAATCCGAAGACAAATCCCCTTTGACTGAGTTTTGAGCAGTTGGCCAAATTTGTTTGACTCACTGAAGCAGAGATGTGTTTGTGGATTCATTTTTTATATATTTTTTGCTATGGCCCTGTATCAGCTAAGGTGGTAAATGTTTCAAGCCAATTTAATTTTTTTCAATGACATCATTGCATTTTCCACACTCTTATGCCCTAGGCCCCTCACAAGGTCATGCTTGGAGGAATAGAAACATCCTGACTCTGCTTTGTTATCTTTTACATGGTTATCAATCCCCAAGCTGGTACAGGCAGATATCCTTTTTACTTCTAACAAGCACATCTTTCTCACAGTTCAAGGCTAGTTGTCTTGCATATTTCAATGTATTTCGCAGACCTTGCTTATTCTGACAAGGTTTTGACTTGATTAAATTGACCATCATGCTTTGTGTTTGAGCACACAGTACAGTTCAGTACAGTTCTTCAGGTGTCTTCAGTCTGGGTTCTTCTTTCACCTCAATGTGCCATGTTACCACCATGAGACTGATTCCATGCACATAAAGTTACATTACAACCAGTCTACATTTATTAGGTAATTTTGAAAAAAATAAAGAAACAATTACATAGTTAAGAAGTGATTGTACATTAAAGTTGCATTATATGTGAGAACTCCAGGCTTTCTGTGTGTGGGACATTTCATGTGTGCAGCAAGTATCATCAGCTGGAGGAGCATGAGCTCCAGATTTGGAATTAGAGCAGTAGCTGGCCTAATTGATGTATCCATGAGGCTGCGGTTGATGCTGGACTGAGTACGGTATCACCCACAATGTGATGTAAGAGAGGACATGACCCACACTCAGAGTAATTCTGGTATATCAGGAAGTATGGAGGCTACTCCCAGCCTGAACCTTTTACCGGATATTTGTACATAGTTCCAGTACTTATTAAAGGCTTACAGTTAACCTACGTATGACTACAAAGACTTCTTCAGACCTACCAAACTGTAACCAATACCATACAACATGGTGGCAGCTTGTGGAAAAACCCATACCTTGCAGAAAATGTAAATAAAAACTAAAATGCTGTAAAACCAAGAACAAAATACAGCAAAGCAGTCTGACCTGCAAAGAAGCTGCTGAAGCAGAGATGTGGAAGAAAAATAAGCGGGAAAAACCTCCAAAGAAAGACTTGAAAGCTGATGGCAGAAATGTAAAATTTCTCACTGCAACAGAAAATTTAATTGAATCTCTCTTGGAAATCCAATTTCTAATCCCAGAGTGCAGTCAACAGCCCGATCAGGAGTGAATCATTAAAAACTTGAGGCCTCAAGAAATCCTGAGAAATCTTCAAATAATTTAAGAGTCAGAGGTTCAGTTTGAAAAAAAAACCGGTCACTAAAACCTTATTCCCAAACTTGCTCCGAAATAGAAAAAAAAATGAAATAATTTAGGAGAATTGTGCCTTCTAGCCTCAACTGAGAGAAAGCAAAGTCAGGATTCAACAAATTGGTGACTGTAAAGTAAAATGCTGCAGGAAGTTGATTCAAGCAGCTATTATTGGAAATGCTTCTGCCCACAGTTCCATTGTTCTGCTCTAGGAGATAGGCAAAGTGGCTATTAGCACATATTCAAGGATGTGTTTTGACCTCTCTCTTTGTGATGGTAATTGGGGTTCAGGGAGCCAGTTTATTTGCACTGTGTCTGCTTTTGTTGACTCCAAGGAGTCTGGACAATGTGGAATCTCACACCTCATTGTCCAGACGGGACAATGAGGTGTGAGATTCCACAGACTGATGATTCCCTGTGACCATCATAATATTCTGCATCTGAAATTGTGTTAACCAGATGATACCAGCCCCTCCCTAAGTGGCATTAATTTCTCTACCCTGAACCCACAGTTTGTTTCCTGATTTTACATAATCTTTCTCCGTCATTTCTATCTTCTCCTTCTGGCTGTACACCTCTTCCCTACAAATTCCAACTTTCTCGCTCTTATCCAAACACTGAGACTGGGATTCTCTGAGCTCATTCACCCCAACATCATTGCCAGTGAGAACAGAGAATTGGGCACTGAGCCAAAATTCCATTCATTGCAGCAGGACCGAAGAATCCCAGCCGTGGGCAAGGTCAGAGATTTTCAGCCTAGTTCTCCAAATATTTTTCAGCATTACACCAGACCTTCTCCCATCCCACCTGGAGTTCGCCGATCAACTGATTTACTGCAGTATCTCTATCGCTAGCTTCCCCTTGTAACTCTGCTTTTTCTAATTCTACTCCTCTCATTTCCTCCTCTTGACCCTGGATTTGTACCTTGTATGCCAGAAACCATAAACGGCTTTGCGAGAGAACCATCTCTGCATTCACTAGCCTTTTCCATTGCGTTCTCACCTCCGGTTATTTCTTTAACCCAAGATTCTAACACTTTAGTGACGTCTCTAGTCACCAACTCTTCATACACTTATTGGATTCAGCCATTGTGTCAATTCCTGTCTGAATCCCCAACATTCCAGGTGATTTTACTTATTTCTTAATGTGGAGATGCTGGCATTGGACTGGGGTGAGCACTGTAAGAGGTCTCACAGCACCAGGTTAAAGTCCAACAAGCTTATTTGGAACCACAAGCTTTTGGAGAACTGCCGCTTCACTCACTTCACTCCCCATTCACCTGATGAAGGAGCAGCACTTCGAAAGCTCGTGATTCCAGATAAACCTGTTGGACTTTAACTTGGTGTTGTGAGACTTCTTACTGTTTTCTTAAATGCAGAGGCTGAGAATTATGATTGACACAATCCAAGACTGCTTCCAGCACCTTTAATGAGAACTTTCAACAAACCAGTTTCAATTAAATCATACAGTTACCCCTCAGGTGGTCAATCTGAGAAGGTGTAGGTCGTTTAGGAGTGATCATTGACCAAGATCTTCCCACTAAGTTTACCAGGACTCTACCCATTGATACATTTCTTCTTTCTTGAGCGCTCCCCATAGATACATTTCTTCTGTGTTCCTTCTTCTGCATTCCTGTTTCAGAGTTTTACAAAATAAAGTATGTGAATGAGCTAATGAATGAATGAGCTTTTCTGGATGTGGATTGGATAGTTGAGTGCGTGATCGGCTTATATTTGATTAACGTATTCCCAAATTGTCCTCCATTGGCTTAACTACATAAGGACTCCTTTCAATCCTGCTGTCTTTAGCCTGTTTGGCTTTAATCAGCTTCTGCTGACCAGTTTGTTGTGATTAACAGTTCAATTCAATTCAAATTGTTCTGTTCAATTCAGCAATATCACTGCAATTGGCAAGTATCAATGTAATTAGCAAGTATCGCACCCAAGTGGTTTTCACAGAACAAAAACTGCTCTAAACTACTAGCCAGTTTATTAATCCTTTCCTTACAAAAGGAGAATATTAGCTTCTCCATTTGTCCAACAGGTGCATGGTAATTGTTATTGAGACAAGCTTTTAATTCCAGATTTTATTAATTTGAAATTTCCCCAGCTGCCAGGTTGGGATTTGAACACATGTCCACAGGGCATTAGCCTGAGCCTCCAGATTGGGACAGCACAGTGACACAATGATTGGTATTGCTGCCTCACAGCTCCAGGAACCCAGGTTCAATTCTGACCTTGGGCGACTATCTGTGTGGAGGTTGCATGTTCTCCCCGTGCCTGCGTGGGTGCGCTCAGGGTGCTCCAGTTTCCTCCCACAGTTCGAAAATAGGCAGGTTAGGTGAATTGGCCATGCTAAATTGACCCTTGTCGTCCCAAGGGGTGTAGGTTGGGGGGGATTAGCCCGGTAAATTTGTGGAGTTACGGAGATAGGGCCTGGCTAGGATGCTCTGCCGAAGATTCAGTGCAGGCTCAATGGGCCGCATGGCCTCCTTCTGCACTGTATGGATTTGATTCTATGATTACAAATCCAGGGGGCGATTCTCCCATCCAGGCCAGGAGAATCATGTGTTGGCTGATTTGTGAGATTCGCACATGTAGTCCCACCGCGTTTGCATTTCCCAGCGCAGGATACCTGGCACCGTCTGAGCCATGCTGGAAACTGGCAGGAACACAAGGTAAATACTTTGCATCTGTTTTTAATCTTATTTTAGTGTGGTTAGCGGGCCCGGAACTGAATTATCCAGCTAGCGTCTCGCACCCCGTCAGGAGTATTTCACTCCAGCGGGGTTCAGACTGGCTCCCCACTTTCAGGAAACTAGCAGGACAGCTCCGTTCGAATGAAGGGGGGGCAACTGGGTCCCTCAGGGGTTTGGGGGTGATGCACCCTGAGCATGGACACCCTGATAGCGACAGCCTGTGCCCTTGGCACTGCTGAAGGGGCAAAGTGCCCGACCCCAGGGGGTACCCTGGCACTGCCCACCAAATATCAGGCAGTGCCAAGGGAGCGAGGCCCTGGGGCGACGCAATCCATGGAGCATCCTGCTGCCACTCTGCATTGGGATCAGTCAGGGCTGGAAGGAGGGCAGCGATCGGGGTGGGCTGGGAGGGTGGTCAGCATGTGGGGGCAGCCTGGGGGGTGTGTTGGGGTGGAGGGCATTCCGCCTAGTGGGAGCGGGTCTGCCAGGGAGGGAGGAGTGGGGGGATCGTCACTGCTGGGGCATGTGGGCTGGAGATCAGGGCAATCCGAGACGGTGGGGGGTCGGGGAGGGGGGGGGGGGTGGTTGGTGGTGTCAGGGCTGGCCTGGGAATGCTCATGGGTGCTGTGAGAGTGTTGGGGGGGCAGCATTATGAGGTTTCTGGGCTGGCCAGCGATCGAGCTGGCCGGCAGACTGCAGGCTGACACGGGCCACTGTTCATGCGCAGCAGCCTGGAACAGTCAGCCTCTGGTTTGAAGAGGCCCTGCCCCCTGAACTTTTTATTATATTCACTATTGTAAACATTGCATTGCACAGTGTGAGAGATTTGAGTGTGAAGTTGCAATGAAAAAGCTGGTGTAATTTGCACCAGTTTTCCCAAAAATTTTTTGGGAGAATTGTGACCCCTGTGTTATTTACCACTCTGCACCACCATCTTCCTGTGCTCACATAACTGCAATCCTTCATCTCTGGAACCCTTCTGGTAAATCTCTTTTGTTCCCTCTCCAAAGCTTTCATATCCTTTCTAAGTTGTGGAGGCCAGAACTGCAAACAATGGGTTGGAACTAGTTTTACACAGGGTTAGCAGACTTTCCTTGCTTTTAGACTTAATACATCTATTTTTACAACCCGGGATCACATCTGCTTTATTGAATGCTTGTGCAGCTTTAAAATAATTGGCAGAAGAATTAGAGGTGAGCTGAATTTTTTTTTACTGAGAGGGTGATGAGGGTTTGGAAGGAAGATAGGAACCCTCACTGCATTAAAAACAAATACTGCTGGAAAGTGAAAGTCGACTAGATAGCTCTTCTACAGCCTGCATGGATAGGATGATCCAAATGGTTCCCTCTGTGTTGTTAATGTTTCTATGTTTAACGAATTGTACTGAAGGCAAATAAAAGCAAACAATCACAAGCCCCGTTGACAGCGGATGAAGATATGGATGCAGCCTGCTCCAGAGACATCATCAATTGTTTCATTATCTAGGGGCAGAAATCTTCCTTCCACCCCATCATACAGCAACACAATCTGACAATCAAACAAAGAGAATTCTCCCACTCGAGCCTCTGCTCTCACCCTGTTCCCAATCCTCAGTACACACACCCATACTTATTTGCCCTATTCAGCAGCGGTAAAAAGACACAAATACTTGTCTGAGTTCCATAGCATCTAGTAAAAATGCTGTTCCTTTTATATATTTTTTCCATGATTGGTGTGAGCACATGGCTATTTATCTTTGCACTTATTCTAATTGTGATGTGGAGACGCCGGCATTGGATTGAGGTAGGCACAGTAAGAAGTCTCACAACACCTAGTTAAAATCCAACGGGTTTATTTGGCAGCATAATTGAGTGCCTTTCATCAAGTGAGTGGTTCACCTGTTGAAGGGGCAGTGCTCCGAAAGCTTGTGCTACCAAATAAACCTGTTTGACTTTAACCTGGTGTCGCGAGACTTCTTACTTATTCTAAATGAACACTGATTTGGTAAGAGGCTAAACCGTCCTGCTACAGGTTGGGAGATGTCTGCAAATTTGTTGATAGCTAGGCCTAAGACGCTTCCTGGTGCTTAGTTAATCATAGGATCTGGTGTGAGGAGTATCATGGAATATTGCCTTCCTGAATGAATTATTTTTCATCATAAGACCATGAGATATAGGAGCAGAATTAGGCCATTCGGCCCACTGAGTATGCTTAATCGTTCAATCATGGCTGATAAGTTTCTCAACCACATTCTCCCACTTTTTCCCCATAACCTTTGATCCCTTTACCAATCAAGAAGCTATCTATCTTCAACGTCAATACACTGGCTTTCTATGGCATTGAATTCCATAGATTCACCACTCTCTGGCTGAAGAAATTCCTCCTCATCCTGGTTCTAAAGGGTTGTCCCTCCATTTTGAGGCTGTGCCCTCATGTCTTACCTTGTCTTGCCTACTAATGGAAACATCTACCCCATGTCCACTCATACCAGGCCTTTTAGTATTCTGAAAGTTTGACTGAGATCTCCCCTCATCCTTCTAAATATCCTTTTATCCATCCTGACATTTCTTACAGCCTCAGCATCACTGTTGCTTTTTGACCTGTAAGTGCAAAGATGATGTGTGGGATTAACTGACACTCACCCCAAAACTGGAAAATCCCACCCGAGGTCAACAGACCTTTGCATAGTCCTATGATTCCAATGGCGGGCGGAACGGAAAAATTCTCCCCAATATTTTTACTTTTCTTAAGCTCACCCATCAACACCTCACTACTCATCTGGGAAGAATCACCAGTAATCATGCATAGTAGACCAGGTTTTCAAATACTCCTTTCAGCCTTAGCGGCTGTTATGAATACGGAATTTTCCAAGATGGTTATGTTTTAAAATATCTCCCCTAACTTAACATGGAGCAGTGGGTGCAGTGGGGGGTGGGGGAGTGGTGGCAGTGTGGCTGGTGAGTGCTATATTCAACCTCTGCCCAGAAACAGGCCCATGTGAGCTGGTTATCATGGAAAAAGAAACTGAAACCTATTGAAAATTAAATGATGGTGTTCATACCTTGTCACAGACAAGACACAGCTGATTTTTTTGGAACAGACGGCCTACTGAGGGATTTACATAGCCATTTAATTTTACTGTGGCTGGGGGCTCACACAATGTGAGAAGCCCAGCAACTTTAGCAAGGGGTGGAGGGAATCTCATCAGTGTGATCCCTGGGAAGGTGGGTTCAAACCCCCCCTTCAAGGTCATCCCATGTTTACCCTTCCCATGACTTCTTGAAGCCCTGTCCCCCACTCCCTCTCCCCCATCACTGAAACCCCAATGCCCAGAACTACCTATGCTCCTTGGCATGATGCTTGTAAACCCAGCAGTGGCCAATGCTTCCAGCAATACTCTGGGACTATAGAACTGCCAGCCATCTGATTGGCTGATAGCTCTCTAAGTTGGGACTTCTTTCTGAGATAGGGATAGGGGTCTCACAATAAAGCAATTAATGCTGTTTCCAATATTAGTTGGGTTTGTAAGAGGGCTCCCCACTGACATTTTAGCCACAGGGATGGAGATCATGGTATCCTGTGAAATCCAGCCCATAGACACCGATCGAGTGAGAGAGATGCTTTAACTCCTACTGTGAAGAGCAAGAAAAGACTGTTTTAGTATTTGCAACCAAACAAGATGCTGGTGAGAGTTGTTTCCCAATTTGAAAAGAAGAAATGGGCATCATGGTGACACAGTAGTTAGCATTGCTGCCTCATTGTGCCAGGGACCTGGGTTCAATGTCTGTATGGAATTTGCACATTCTCTGTGTCTGTGTAGGTTTCCTCCAGGTGCTCCAGTTTCCTCCCACAGGCCAAAGACGTGTGGGTTAGGAAGATTGGCCATGCTATATTGCTAGGGGAACTAGCTAGGATAAGCGCATGGGGTTATGGGGATAGGGCCTTAGTGGGATTGTGGTCATCGCAGACTTGATGGCCTGAATGGCCTCTTTCTGCACTGG
The DNA here is from genome assembly GCF_965287045.1 of Carcharhinus amblyrhynchos. Classification (NCBI taxonomy): domain Eukaryota; kingdom Metazoa; phylum Chordata; class Chondrichthyes; order Carcharhiniformes; family Carcharhinidae; genus Carcharhinus; species Carcharhinus amblyrhynchos. The sequence goes on along the minus strand of NC_137331.1, from coordinate 85,060,483 downwards.
ATTCTATGATTCTTGATAAGAAGATGGAACAGATGGGACCTTTGGAGATTTAAGTAACAAGCAGTCACCAAGGTGGGTTTTGTCAGTGGAAATCATTTCTGGAATATTGAGACTTAGTCAGATGCCTTTTGAAGGATATTGGAAGATATAGCCTAGCATGGCAAGGAGAACTGAACTTGTTGGAAAGTTGGGTGTAACATGGGACTCATTATTATAATGCTAATTGTCTGTCAGACGTGAGGTACACAGCAACAGGAGTAATAAGCTGTATTCCCATTGCATTAATTAGTTAACATGGAAGTACTTTTCCTTTAGTTTGATGTATCAGTTGCCTGTTGAGGAATGTTGATTATGTTGATTTTAGTTTATTGCTAGTAAAAGTCTTAAAAAGTGAAATATTATCCACCTTTATTTTCATTCGTTGTTTCATCTCTTTTTTTGCTGGAGTCTGTAGGGGCATTGTAACATTGATGTTCTTAAAAGATTATTTAACCTCATTAGACAATCAGGCCACTATCCTCATTGCATTACTGATTCCTTTAGGATATATCAGAACAGAAGGCAGGATCATAAATTGGTAATATTTTTAGCAAACTGTAACTGTGGTGGTCTCAGAGTCAGTCAACCTGTTTATTTTTGACACTTGTTTCAGGGACTATTGATTCATAGTACTGAATAGTTTGGCATGATATCGCATTTAGCTTCAGCGATCAACACAAGATCTTGACCATCAGAAAAGTACAACATTGTCAAGCCACAATGGAGAATTCACAGCACTGTACACAGTAGTCTGTTTTGAAATCAGGCTTAAAACTTCTACTTTAGCTGGAGCTCCAACACAAGACAGCAGAGTTAATTAGACCTAGTATTGGTTGCAAAATATGCCTTACGCATTTTAGAGCACAACATACTTGTAATCATCTTTTCTGTTCTCATAGATTCAAATTAGAATTTATCTTGTTTGCACTGTGTACACATCTGGTACCCTGGTATCTTTCTAAAGGTCTCAAACATCCTAAGAGGCACCTTTACCAGCTGTCTTGAGGGTTTGTTAATAAATTTACCAGCTGTCTTCACAATATTAAAAATAGCTTGCACTTTCCAGTTATAAACCCCTGCTTGCTGAATCTAACATGGATTCATTGCCATTTTTGTAATTATTGTTTTGTAAACAAAGGCTTTAAGTGAGAAGACAGAGACAGGAAAATACATGGGACCATTTGAATGCTGTACTCGCATGCTAAATTTCTGTCCCTTGTATGAGCACACCCAAGTCTCTTTGAAAATCAACTATTAAAAAGTTTTACATCCTTGGAAAAATATTAGAAATGAAATAGTATTTTCTCTCATCAGTTCCACAATGTATTGTTCTAGGACGCTGTGAAGAAAACATCCTACAAACTCAAATTTTAAAATTCTTGGCAAATTGTTTGTCCTGATCTATACAAAGATTAAAGTCCCCCAAAATTATTATATTCCTTTGTTCCAACTTCAAAAAATTATTGTTTAATGCTCTGTCCCACAATAGAACTACTGTTAGGGAGCCTAAAAACTATTCCCATCAACATTTTCTGATCTTGCTATTCCTAATCATCACCGATAATGATACCACTTCATGATCCTCTGAACCCAAGTCCTTTCTCACTAATATCCTCATAGTCACTTCCCAAACTTGGTCACCTTGTAACCATGCTTCTGTAATGATCATCAAATCTAAACCATTTACTTCTATTTGATTCATTAGTTCATGCATTTTTTGTGTGAAGCATTCATATTCTGATTTGGCAACCTGTAATTTCATTTTTTGTCATTATTACATGTGTGGATCTTCTTCAGTGATGGATAAAAACTGTTGAACTCTCTCTACTTCCTGACCTGCTTTGTATATCTTTACCTATATTGCTACACTGTTCCATATTTTGCAACCAACACTTTGTCTTTGATCTTTCTTTTTGGATTTCTAAATTTCCCTTCAACCCAGCTTGTTCTATGGTGCACTCAGATATTATCTCCACTCCTGTGACCCCTTTCACGTTGTTTGTTGAACGTCCTGACATCAACTCAACATTTCCCTTTAACCAGTTCAAACCTGTATCCCTTTTCTTGTTGTAATGATATTTCTTGAGATGCTGCTCGGATTTATCTCTTCCGTACAATTATCATGTTATATGATCTATAAGGCTGTCCCTCTCTGCCGCTTGCGGCTGAGTCAAGGTGACAACATTAAAAGAATTACCCCAATATTTATGGAACATTGAGTATTGCAATGAGAATGGACAAAACAGGAATTATGATCCCAATTTAACATTCATCTGCACAATGCTTAATCATAAGCGAATAAGTTATTATTCTTAAGAAAATGAAAATTATGATTGTGTTACAATGATACCAATTCTCTGGCAATGGCCACCCAAATCCAGCTGCTGGATACCTTGCTGTATATGTGCTCTGTCTACCCAATGAATCTAATGCTACCTTGGTTAATCTCCCAATCCCCAGCTTTATAAAATTCTTTTCATTAAAAACTGTTCCCAAAAGCACACACCAGGCACTGAATTTTACGCAGGCTAACTCACCCCACTGTCAGACCATTAATTGCATTGAGTGGGCCTTCTATCCCACAGGAAAGGCACTCCCTCAGTGGTGGCCACTGTTGGGATTACAGGTAGTCCCAAGAAGGAGATACCGTGGACCTGGATTTTCAGGTAAGTCCAAGGTCTTGCTGCAGCCAGGCAGATGGGCAAGGTGGAGTATTTGGGCCAAAATCTTTAGGGTGCAAAAAAGGGAAAACGCCAGCATGGGAATACTACTGGGGTGGGTCAAGGGACGGTCCTTCAATTAGCAAAGGGTGCCTGACCAAAAGGTAACATTCAACCCAGAAATGAATGCTTTTGCCTGGCTGCTAAGACACTTGACGTGGGCCTACCCCACCATGGAAATTAAGAGGAGGCCCTTAAGCCATCCTTAATTGGTCAATTAAGGATCTAAATTGGGAAGTGGACCACCCTACATGTTGTCCACTGCAAGTAAAGTAAGTGTCATTGTAATTTTAATAACCCATTTCTCCCACTATACAGCGTCCCTTGAGACTGTCAAATTCAACCCTAGTTCACATTCATATATTATGTACACTACTTACTTGGCCTCTGTTCTCCAAATGTCCTAAATTTAACATTCCTACCCTTGTTTCTAAATCTCTCTAAAGTCTTGCCCTTCCTTATCTTTGCAATCTTGTCCAGATCCCCCCTCCCCGCATCCATTCTACTCCCTGTTCCTCTGATTATTTCTTCTTGTAGATCCTATTTCCTTCACACCACCATTAGCTGTTTTGTTTTTAGCTACCATATTATGCAATTCTCTTTTCCAATCCCTCTGCCTCTAGGTCACCTTGTCCTCCTACAAGTCCCATTTTGCCTTTGTCAGCCCTCATAATATCCCCTTCTTTGGCTCGACATCTATCATCTCCTCAATGTTCTGTTGAAGTGGATGTTTTTCTGTATTGAAGGCATATATAAATTTGAGCTGTTTTGTTCCAGTAAGATGTAAGAGTTGATACCAGTGACAACTTATTTCCTATATTTTGTCTTGTTTGACAGGTAAAGCAAAAATAATGGCTAATAAATAATTTGACCCTCAAACGGAGGAAAATAAAATGTATATCTTGTCAAAGCAAACTGAAGTCAACATTAACAACATTTCAATAATTACAATGACCCTAAAAACTTCAAAAATATTGCAGGGAAATAAGCATTTTTTTTTAGGAAGAAGAGAGGAGACAGGTGCCACAAACCATATTTTCTCCATTTACACTTAATATAGTCTGTGTGAGGTAATGGCTACATTACAAAAATGTAGACAGGAACTTATGTATCCAAAGATAGTGTTTCAAGTAAAGTAAACACAACTGTCTCCTATTTGAGGAGTGTTGTGTGGTAAGTCTGTCATGCTTGTTGTAAGAGGGAGTTTGAATGGAAAATGATTATTACACAAAAGGAACAGCACATTGGAGAAAAACATAGAAAGATAGGAATTAGGAGCAGAAGTAGGCAAATTCAGCCATTCGAGCCTGCTCTGCCATTCAATCAGATAATGACTGATCTCTCCCTGGTCTCAAATTCACCTCCCCACTGGTTCCCCATATCCCTTTTTCCCTTTTTTTTATTAGAAATATGCCTAACTCCCTCTTGAAATCATTCAATAATTCAGACTCCACTGTGCTAAGGGGCAATAAATTCCACAAATTTACCACCCTCGATGAGAAGTAGTTCTTCATCATCTCAGTTTTAAATCTACCACCTCTCAATCCATACCTAGAACTCTTGATCTAGATTATCCCACAAGGGAAACATTTGATCTATGTTTACTTTATCAATCCCTTTTAAAATTTTCTATACCTTGATTAGATCCACATTCATCCTTCTATACTCCAGTGATTACAAGTCCATACTGTTTAATCTCTCCTCATACATTAATCCTTTCATCTCCAGAATCAATCAGTTGAACTCTAAACTGCCTCCTATGCCACCATATCCTTCCTCAAATAAGAAGACCAAAACTGGACACAATACTCCGGATGTAGTCTCACCAACACCCTATACAATTGCAACAACACTTCTCTATTTTTATACTCCATTTGCCATCTAACTATTTCTCACTCTAATGTAAAGAGACAGCCATAATCTTAACAAGAGTATCAAGAATTCTTTCTGACATTTCCTCACTAAGAATTCTGTTGAATGAAGAAATAGAAGTTGCAAAAACCTTTCTTCCCCACCTGTTTCGGCATTCGGGCAGGAAGATACTTTAAAAAGTCTCCAATGAATCCCACTGTGCTCTGACTTTAATTATATGTTTACAAAGTCCTTACTTTCTTATTTATCACAGTTCTTGTAATTACAAAGCATACAATCGCATACAATTAAAAATTGGTCGAGCTCTAAAAAGATTAACTTCAGACGCACGTGCAAGGATGTCCTGTGACTGTTTTGAGCATTGAAACCTAATGACTTGCTACAGTGGTTACATGATAAGAGGAATTACTGTGCCTGTGATATTAATGCAATGATGGGTTCTGAGCAGCATTGGGGCACTGGGTGTGCAAATCATGAATGTAAAGTTAGCAGTTCAGATTCTCCAATTTTGACCAACTTAATCATTACTTGGGTCCTTTTAGTTTTACATCACTGACCTGCACAGCAGGCATGAAGCATACCCAGAGATGACATTTGAAAGAGATAGGAGATGTTGAAGATAGATTTACAAAGAGTCAATGGGATAAGGGGGAAAACTGTCTACTGGTTGGACTCATACTTGGCACAAAGGAAGATGGTTGTACTTGTTAGAGGTGAATCATCTCAGTTCCAGGATATCAGTACAACTGTTCCTCAGGGCAGTGTCCCAGTGAACCATTTTCAGCTGTTTCATAATTGACATTTCCTACATCATAAGGTCGGACATATGGATTGCACAATGTTCAGCACCATTCACAACTCATCAGATACTGAAGCAGTCCATGCTCATATGCAGCAAGAATTGGACAATCCATAGCTAAGCAAGGAGAGTAAAGAAAATATAAAACTAAGGTATACCATATTGCAGAGTGGCAGATTGGAGGATTGGGAAACTTTTAAAAACCAACGGAGGATTTCAAAAAAGTAATAAAAGGAGTAAAGGTAAATTATCAAAGAAATATATAAAAAGTAAGAGAGTAGCTAAAGTCAATGTTGGCCCTTTAGAGGATGAGTCTGGGAAGTTAGCAATGGGGAACACAAAAATGGCAGAGACATAAATTCAATATTTTGCCTCTGTTTTCACAGTGGAGAAATAGAACTATCCCAATAGTAGAAGTAATGCAGAGGTTGTTCAAAAGGAGGAAATCAAAAGAGTAGCCATCATTAGGAAAATGTGCAGAAGACAGACAAGCCCCCAGGACCTGATGGCCTGCATCCTAGGGTCTTAAAGGAAGTGGCAACAGAGATAATGAAGGCATTGGTTATGATAAACCAAAATTCTCTAGATTCTGCAAAGATTCCAGTGAATAGGAAAAAGGCCTAATTTAGTGCCCCTGTTCAAAAAGGGAGATATGCAGAAAGTAGGCAATTATAGGCCAATTAGTTTAACGTCTGTTGTTTGGATACTGTTGGAATCTGTGATTAAGGAAGTAGTAATGAGACATTTGAAAAGTCAAAACACAATCCATTAGAGTCAGCATGGTTTTATGAAGGGGAAATCATGTTTGACTAATTTGCTAAAGTTCTTTGAAGGTGTAATGAGCAAAGTGGATAATGGGGGTTCTGTAGATGTAGTGTATCTGGACTTTCAGAAGGCATTTGCTAAAGTGCCGCACAAAAGATTAATACACAAGGTTAGATCCAATGGGGTTGGGGATAATATATTAGCTTGGATAGAGGATTGGCTAACCAACCAAAGCAGAGAGTCAGGAGAAATGGGTCTTTTCCTGGTTGGCAAGCTATAACTAGTGGTGTGCCATAGGGTTCAGTCCTCGGGCTCCAACCACTCACAACCTATATTAAGATTGGATGCAGGGTTAGAATGTACTATCGCCAAATTTGCAGATGACATTAAAATGGGTGCAAAAAACATATTGCAATGAGGAAATAAAAAACCTACAAGTGGATATGGATAGGTTAGTTGAGTGGGCCAAACTTTTAGCAAATGGGATTTAATGTGGATAAATGTGAGGTAATCCATTTTGGTCAGAGGCAACTTATTATCTAAATGGAGAGCAACTTAAACATGGTTTGCTGCAGAGGGATCTGTGTGTCCTTGTGCATGAATCACCAGGAAACAAGACAAATGTAAGGAGGAAATCGATAGGTTTTTAATTAGTAGCAGGATGAAGGGTTATGGAGAATGGGCAGGAAGGTGGAAATGAGGCCAAGATGAGATCGGCCATGATTATATTGAATGATGAAAAGACCCAAGGGGCTAAAGTGCCTCCTCCTGCTCTTAGTTCTTATGGAATGCCACTGTTCCTCAGAGAAAAACAGGGAGAAGGAAGAAGAAATATTCAATAGAGATACTACAAAAGAGCCTGATGTCCAGGCACTGGGGATATTTGCTGAGAGTGTCGCAAACTGGCATGACATGAGGGCCACGTTAATTCAGCAATGATTCGCTTTAAATCTGCTCAGTCCAATGACAGATGACTCAATTGTTCAGCTGGCATCAAGGAAAGAAAATTATCCTGAAAGCACACACATCTGAATAAACCCACTGTCACCCACATACATTGAGAAAGAGATCTCCATCACCACTATATTGCCACATCATAGAACATGGATCTGCACCAAGTTCACATCTCCCCTCACCCACGCACCCCCGGAACCCCAAGGACATACTTTCCAATTTTAACATCAAGCTTTAATAACACACAAGTATGTTCAAAACCATAATTAATCATGGTTGTTACAGGAGAAAAAAATGATAAAACAAATAGTACACTTCACCCGGCTGACGCAGTAAGACCAGCCTTGTATGTACCACTCAAGGCCCAGCACTTTTCCCCAGCATGGAGTAGTTGTGTCTGTTCTCTGAGGAAAATGCCTCCAGCTTACTCTGCCTCACTTTCCTCTTACTAACTTGAGGTTTTTCTCATTCTAATCCTGATTTTGGCCCAACCCAGGTGAGTGTGTCTGTGCTGGTGGATGGCCTGGAGGTATGAAATGACAGCATTGGCTTTTTGAACTGTCACCCCATTGAGCAGGTCAATGAAACTGGAACTTTCTGCTCCATCTCTATACTGGCCCTATGAGAAGCGCAAGAAGGTGGTCACAAGGACCTGAGGAACTCTGCACAGCCAATTTATTAGGTGACAGCAGTCGATGAGTCATAGCACACATTGGGCCCATTTCTGCTTGAGGAGATCATAATGTCTGAATAGACTGGCCTTCCTCACCTGTTCCAGCATGGCACTGATATGACTTGTTGCATTACTCAATGCATGCTCACTGCTCATCTTTGCCCAAATGGGAGGGTAGATGTCTTCACACAGTGATGAAGTGAGCCCTTGCTCTGTCAATGTAAAGAACTATAGACACTCTGTTTGCTCATGTTCATGCTGCTGAGTGTTCATGCTGTCTGATATCTGGATGTCAATTGCCATTCACCTTTCCAGATCCTACCAGGTGAATGGGATGTACCCCAGGTTACTGTGGGAGGTGAGGGAAGAGATTGCAGAGCCTCTGGCAATGATCTTTGCATCATCAATGGAGACGGGAGAGGTTCCAGCAGATTGGAGGATTGCGGATGTGGTTTCTCTATTCAAGAAAGGGAGAAGAGATAGCCCAGGAAATATCGACCGGTGAGTTTAACCTCAGTGGTTGGTAAGTTGATGGAGAAGATCCTGAAAGGCAGGATTTATGAATATTTGGAGAGGTATAGTATGATCAAAAATAGTCAGCACGGCTTTGTCAAAGGCAGATCGTGCCTTATGAGCCTGGTTGAGTTTTTTGAAGATGTAACTAAACACATTGACAAAGGAGGAGCAGTAGATATGGTTTATATGGGCTTCAGCAAGGCGTTCAGTAAGGTCCTCCATGCAAAGTTTATTGAGAAAGTGATGGAGCATGGGATCCAAGGGGACATTGCTTTGTGGATCCAGAATGGGCTTGCCCACAGAAGGCAGACAGTGGTTGTAGATGGGTCTTTTGCTGCATGGAGGTCGGTCACCAGTGGAGTGCCCCAGGGGTCTGTTCTAGGACCCTTGCTCTTTGTCATTTTTATAAATGACCTGGATGAGGAAGTGGAGGGTTGGGTTGGTAAGTTTGCTGATGACACGAAGGTTGGAGGTGTTGTGGATAGTTTGGAGGGATGTCAGAAGTTGCAACGAGACATAGATAGGATGCAAGACTGGGCGGAGAAGTGGCAAATGGACTTCAATCCAGATAAGCATGTGGTGGTTTATTTTGGCAGGTCAAATGGGATGAAGGAGTACAATATCAAGGGTAAGACTCTTAGCAGTGTGGAAGATCAGAAGGATCTTGGGGTCTGGGTTCATAGGACGCTCAAATCAGCTTCGCAGGTAGAGGATGTGGTTAAGAAGACGTACTGGCCTTCATCAATCTAGGAATTGAGTTTAGGAGTCAGGAGATAATGCTGTAGCTGTATAAGATCCTGGTCAGACCCCACTTGGAGTACTGTGCTCAGTTCTGGTCGCCTCGTTACAGGAAGGAAGTGGAAGCCATAGAGAGGATGCAGAGGAGATTTACAAGGATGTTGCCTGGATTAGGTGGCATGCTTTATTAGGTAGGTTGAGAGAGCTCGGTTTTTTCTCCTTAGAAAGATGAAGGATGAGAGCTGACCTGATAGAGGTGTATAAGATGTTGAGAGTTATCGATCGAGTGGACTCCTGTAGGCTTTTCCCCAGGGCTGAAATGGCTGCCACAAGAGGACACAGGTTTAGGGTGCTGAGGAGTAGGTACAGAAGAGATGTCAGAGGTAAGTTTTTCACTCAGAGGGTGGTGGATGCATAGGATTGGCTGTCAGCGGTGGTGGTGAAGGCAGATTCGATAGGGTCTTCTAAGAGACTTTTGGATAAGTACATGGGACTTAGTAAGATAGAGAGTTAAGCCTAGTAGGTAGGGATATGTTTGGCGCAACTTGTGGGCCAAAGGGCCTGTTTGTGCTGTAGTTTTTCTATGTTTCTAAGTAGGTCATTGAATTTGTTACGACATTAGGCCCCTATCCTCCTGGTCACCCCTGTACTGTTGATCTCTCTTGTCATCTCCATGCAGGTGCTTTCAGTGTCTCTGGGCACAATTCCTCTGCTGAACACCAGTAACAATATTTTGTGCCTCTCAGTGACCACCTAGCTTAACACCTCAAGAGAGCCATCAGAGAACCTTGGAGCCACCTGTAGATGCCTGCCCATGCCAACACTGACACTGCTATGCCATTCCTCAGTGAGCAGCATGACGGTCATGGCTGTCAACTGCATTTTCAGAGGGACCTCCATCCCTATGTCCTGCTGCTGGGCCACTTTCTTACCATTAATTGGGCACCAAAGACCCCCCAATTTGACGCTTTGCATTTCAAAATCTCAGAGTCATTGACACTGAGGTAACATAAGGTTGGGACTCAGAAATGTTCCAGATTTCAGGTTCTTGACTCCAGAATGAAATTCCATTCCTTTGTCTCCTCCTTGCAGCTTGATTTCATCACCGATCTTTGCATCATCAGCAAATTTGGCTCCAATATGTAAGGCAGGATTTTACGGCTTCGCTTGTCCCAAAACTGTAAAATCCTGCCTGAGGTCAATGAAGCTTTCCATGCTCCATCCCTCTCCTGCTCTTACTCCGTGGCAGTCAGGATAGTAAAATTCCAGCCGTACAATCTTTTCATCCAATTTATTAATATTCATTGTAATATTCATTAGCCCCAGCAATAACCCCTGTAGAACCCTCAAGTTACAGTTTGCCAAGTTGAAAATGAACCATTTATCTCGACTCTTATCATATTCATGACCTTACAAAATATCATTGATCGTTACTAAGATGATCTGCAGAATTGTGATGGGAATGATATGGTGCCAACATAGGAGAACAGTGATAGCAAAATAAAACATGGAAATAGGAATTTCACTCAAAACTCTCCCAGTTCTCATTCATTTCCCTGCTCCACTCACACCCCCACCATGGCCAGTTGCCTCATAGCCCAATGGCCGAGTCTGCCTCTGCACAGGTGCAGTTGGTGTTGATGGTGACAGAGCTCTTTGGGAGCTCTGAACCACAGAAGGTGCACGCCAAATACATTGCAGCAGCTATCGCAGGGATATGAGCAGCCTGCCTCTAGCTCTGGATGTAATGGTCCCTCCTGTAACCTCAGTCTCTCTATCTGTTATCACCCACTCTGTTTTCCTCTCTGCTGTTCTGCATCACTCTCCTGTGAGCCTGCGGATACCCCATAGCATGACTTTGCAGTTGCTGTGATTTTTCTCCCTCTGCCAATGTAATTTCGGAACATCCATGGTGACTCTGTCCTGCTCTTTTCTGTTTGCAAATCTCCAAACTTCTGAAAAACATAAATGCTGTCAAGAACTATCTACATAGTTGTAGATATACGTTGTTGTATTTTCCAAAAAGAGCTGACAAAGCATCGTAGGCACCGAGCCTTTATTGAGATTGGTCAATCTGTGCAAAGATACCTGTACCAACTCCTGGAAAACCCGCATTGGAGATGTTAAATTCAAATACTTGTTTAATTCAGTTGAAAACTGGCTCATTACCATGGTGTTAGTGATTTTGCTAATTGCCCACCCACCTATTCTCCTGATTATGCTGACTCCAGCAGACAGGTTACTCACATGCAGGCATATACGCAGAAATTAAACTCTGAAGTGAGCGCACTGGAGCTGTATTGCAATTGTGCTTCAATTTTCTCCAATTGGTACTTGCCACCTGACCCACAATGCACCTGTCCCTGGAAGTCAAAGTTCCCTCGGATATGGAAATGCATTCAGAAAGAAGACATTGATAATATCACTACACATAGCAACCAGCACAATCCTCCCACCCCCACCAACACACACAGGCATCACAGGCATTTGCTCTATAAGAAATATTAAAACATGCTTGGACAATTACTCATGCCATTCTGCTCGCAGTTAATTGTTTTGAATATTAATTCAACTGAATGCGCATGGCTGACATTATCATTGATACCACACAATTTATCACATTATTCTCAAGGGCAAAATCTGAAGGCTGTCAAATCAAATATTTTTCCTTTCCATAACTGACTGGTGTTGTCATTCTCTGTGGCACCAGTGGATTTATTCTTTTGTGTTCTGCTAACTGATGGCGTTCACATTCTGAAGGAACTGTTTCTTAACAGGAATGTTCGAAGTTCATTAGTCGAACCAGAATTAATATTTAATCTGAACAGACAAAGGATTTTCATGAAAAGCCTTTCTTTGCAAACAAAATAAGAAAATGTGTGGAGAACTGAAGAAAAGTCGATTAAAAAGCATCAAATATTACCTCAAGCCATGATACCTGAAATTAAACAAATATGAATGAATAACAGAAAAGTAATATTTTCTGTACTGAATCAATTGCTGAAATGTTCTGAGTTTGCAGTTAATGTTCCATTAATACACTGTTCTAATGTCTGAGTTAATATTGGGCTGGACGATAAAAGCAATTCTGAGGTAGAATGGGGATGACTCAACTGTTGAAATTTCTCTGAGCAGTTTGAAAAAAAAACTGTGTGGGATAATGACTGGCAGCAGGAAAGTGAAAGAGAAAACAGCACAATCTGAATCAGAGGCTGCTGTCAACAGCAGCACAGAAGCGAATGCGGCTGTGAATGCAGCTCACAACAGAGGTAATAAAGCACTGTAGGAGTATTGTCATAGAAATTGGGTGAAATTAAAATCATCCCCAAGCTAAGAATATGCCTTTAAATTTGAACAATTGCTGGTCCTCAATGAAGAGAGTATTAAGTGTTCAAATTCCTTAATATATTACATTAAAAAACACAAGAGTGTCAGAGGAAGTTTGTGGGAAAAACATTTCCCAGGACTTGATCTGATAAATTTGGAGGAAGAATAGTAAGTGCGGATTTAAATTAATTTTAAATTATTCATCACTTCTAATTTGGAAAGTGAATTACCATACACATTTAAAATAGGCAGAAGATAAACAAAATTGTTTGGTGATATAGAACTTCAGTACTGCTGAAAAAGAAGACATGCTGTTGAAGATTTTTATCATGCATTCAACAGGACAGTTCGCAGGACAAACCAACAGCAAAGAGGACAACACTTTATACTGCATGAGAAGAGGGTTAGCTGGTTGGTAAATGGATTTGATTGGGAGAGGTGTTATCATGGAGAATGGAGCAGAGAACAGTTAACTGCTGAGCTTTCCTTCAAATTCAAACCAGGCAGGTCAACACTGATTGATCAAGGTATCACCATGGTGAATGTGCTGTCCCCAAACTTTGTCTTGTTGGAAAAGGTGCAGTGCATGAACCTGCTCCTTCTGTCTTCACACCATAACGTTGCCAGTCTTGCAATCTCATAAATAGGGTTTGAGTCATTTGCTCACTGTGCAAGGTCGATATTGAAATAAGATGCATCAGAGCCATCCTATAGGATAACAGTTACCTTGTTCAGATCATTCCTTGCTGCATATTGCATTTATTCATGAATGGGCTTAAGGCCACCACTTTCAATCCTGAAAATGCCCCATCTACCTCAGATTAGTCCTGAGTGTATCTCTAAAATTTGAACGACAACTGAAGCTAGCTATTGTATACTATTACTATGCAGTAGTAACACAAGTGGTATTCTCCACTAATAGGAAGCTTACATCAAGCCAAAGAGATGTTCTCCCTATCACAGAAATGAGTAAGGTGGTCTATGAATTTCAATGCTGGTGTGATGCCAGGTATGTAAGCTGTATGCCCCAACAGCTGGCAGATTGTATCAAACAGGCTGGTCACAACAGGCTAAGTTCTGACAGCACCCAACCAGCCTGTGCTTGCAAAACGCAAAACATAGGATAGAATTCTGCCTGTTTGAAGCTAAATTCGGTGGAGGGTGGCTCCAATGGCACCTTTCCTGCTGGCCAGAATGGCAGGATCCCACATCAGAGTCTGTGTTTGCATTTTCATTAATTTTGCCGAGACGAGTTTCCCTCTGAAGCTTCTGAAGGGCTGACAGCTGATTCTTCTACCTGCCGACAGATGGTGGGTTTGAAGGTAGTAAAAAGTCTCACACCAGCAGATTGAAGTTCAACCAGTTTATTTGATAATAAACCCACAAACTTTCAGAAACAATGTTCCTTCGTCAGGTGGGCGGAAGGTTCTGATCAGAGGAGGGCATATAAAGGCACACACAGTTTACAGAATACTGATTAGAATGCTAGTCTTTACAGCTAACCTGCTATTCTTTACAGCTAATTCTAATCAGTATTCTGTAAACTGTGTGTGCCTTTATATGCCCCTCTCTGATCAGCACCTTTCGCACACCTGACGAAGGAACACCATTTCCGAAAGCTTTTGGGTTTATTATCAAATAAACTAGTTGGACTTTAACCTGGTGGTGTGAGACTTTTTACTGTGTTTAGTCCGGTCCAGTTCCAGCATCTCCACACCATGACTACCATCGGGTTTGAAGGTCCCAGTGCCATATTTAAATGCCAGTCTGGAACACTCATTTCACTTTCCCCAACCAATCTGCCTTCACCAGATCATGCAGGATGTCAAAAACCCAGAGGAAAAAGGTTAGCAGCCTCAAAGGAAGTCTGATCCTCGATTCAACCACCCTCCCCTGAAATCATTGCCTCTGAGGCACCCATTCTCCAATTGTTTCTCTAACCACTTCATCTGGAGCCTTTGTGCATCCCCTTCCAGAAAACAATGTGGGAATGCTTTGACCCCTTGTTTGTGAGCTTTTCATGTAGATTTGTTGGGATCCAGCTTCCCTCCCCTCAATCTTTCCTCTACCTTCAATTGTTCTTCCTCTTCATCCACCTCCTTGCTCCCATGCCTGCCATCATGAACACTAGCTCTCCCCCTACCTTTGCACATCACTCCTTTCACATTGCCCCTTGGGCCTTTGTCAGGCCCCACTATCCCCAGCCTCATTTCGCTCTCCAACCGCGGTTGAATTTTGGACCTTTGTGGCAGCAGTTGCATGTGTCCCACAGCATGGTGCTGTCCAGATAGATACTGGTGTATGGCATCACGGGCAAGGAGACCCCTATACTCCCCACCTCAGCGACAGTACTGATCTGAGCTGGTGACTCAGAAAGGTCCATGGAACACCTAGCATGCTTCTATCCATGAAGACCAGCTCAGCTTGGAAATGGGGAGTAGGGATTGGTCTATCCCAGCAGTGTAGTGTATGTAAGGAGCAGTGCAGAACTATGGCAGTAAAATCCTCTGGGTATTTCAGTGAAGCATTTGATCATTTCAGTAAAGCATTTGATAAGGTTCCCCATGGTAAGTTACTGCAGAAAATACGGATGCATGGGATTGAGGGTTATTCAGCAGTTTGGATCAGGAATTGGCTAGCTGAAAGAAGACAGAGGGTGGTAGTTGATGGAAAATGTTCAACCTGGAGTTCAATTACTAGTGGTGTACTGCAGGGATCTGTTTTGGGGCCACTGCTGTTTGTCATTTTTATAAATGACCTAGATGAGGGTGTAGAAGGATGGGTTAGTAAATTTGCAGATGACAGTAAAGTCGGAGGAGTTGTAAACAGTGCAGATGGATGTTGCAGTTTGCAAAGGGACATAGATAATCTGCAAAGCTGGACTGAGAGGTGGCAAATGGAGTTTAATGTGGAAAAGTGTGAGGTGATTCACTTTGGAAGGAGTAACAGGATTACAGAGTATTGGGCTAATGGAAAGACTCTTGGATGAGCAGAGAGATCTCGGTGTCCATGTGCATAGATCCCTGAAAGTTGGCACCCAGGTTGATAGGGTTGTTAAGAAGGCGTACGGTGTGTTAGCTTTTATTGGTAGAGGGATTGAGTTTCGGAGCTATGAGATCATGTTGCAGCTGTACAAAACTCTGGTGCAGCCGCACTTGGAGTATTGTGTACAGTTCTGGTTGTCTCATTATAGGAAAGATGTGGAAGCATTGGAAAGGATGCAGAGGAGATTTACTAGAATGTTGCCTGGTATGGTGGGAAGGTCTTATGAGGAAAGGCTGAGGGACTTGAGGTTGTTTTTGTTAGAAAGAAGAAGGTTAAGAGGCATACAAGATGATCAGAAGATTAGATAGGGTAGACAGTGAGAGCCTTTTTCCTCGGATGGTGATGGCTAACACGAGGGGGCATAGCTTTAAATTAAGGGGTGATAAATATAGGACAGATGTCAGAGGTAGGTTCTTTATTCAGAGGGTAGTAAGGGTGTGGAATGCCCTGCCTGCAGCAGTAGTGGACTCGCCAACTTTAAGGGCATTCAAATGGTCAGGGGATAGGCGTATGTATAATATTGGAATAGTTTAGGTTAGAGGGTCATTAGATTGGTTCCACTGGCCGGCGTAACATCAAGGGCTGAAGGGCCTGTACTGCACTGTAATGTTCAATGTTCTATGGCAGAAAGCTTTGTTGCACTCACCTCAAAATCTCTGATGAAATGAGGATCTCATTTTGCACATCACTCTTAATGAATTGGATTTTAGACTGACGGAAGGGCTGATGGTATTCCAGCAATCAGTTGATTTAATCATAAAAGAAATTGTAAACTCCCTACAGTGCAGCAAGAGGCCATTCGACCCATTGAGCGTGCACTGATAAGAACATAAGAAATAGGAGCAGGAGTAGGCCATCTAGCCCTTCGAGCCTGCCCCGCCATTCAATAAGATCATGGCTGATCTGTCGTGGCTCAGTTCCACATTCCCGCCCTCTCCCCATAACCCTTAATCCCCTCTCTTATCAAAAACCCATCAACCCGCGTCTTAAAAATATTTAGCGAGGCAGCCTCCACCACTTCAACGGGCAGAGAATTCCAGAGATTCACCACCCTTTGAGTGAAGAAGTTCCTCCTCAACTCCGTTCTAAACCACCCCCCCCTTTATCTTGAGGCTATGCCCCCTAGTCCTACTGTCTTTTTTGAGCGGGAAGAGTCTCTCCACCTCTATCCTATCCATCCCATTCATCATCTTATACGTCTCAATGAGATCTCCCCTCATTCTTCTAAACTCTAACGAGTACAAGCCTAGTTTATTCAGCCTCTCCTCATAGCTCAACCCCCTCAACTCCGGTATCAGCCTAGTAAACCTCCTCTGCACTCCCTCCAAGGCCAAAATATCTTTGCGCAGGTGCGGCACCCAAAACTGCACACAGTACTCCAGCTGCGGCCTCACCAATGCCCTATACAGCTGCAGCAAGACCTCCCTACTTTTATATTCAATCCCCCTCGCTATGAAGGCCAGCATCCCATTCGCCTTCCTGACCACCTGCTGCACCTGCAAGCTGGGTTTTTGCGACTCATGCACAAGGACCCCAAGGTCCCTCTGCACCGTCGCCTGCTGCAGTTTTTCGCCACGTAAGTAATAGTCCTTCCTACCATTCTTCCTACCAAAGTGGACCACCTCACACTTGCCAACATTAAATTCCATTTGCCATTTCCTGGCCCATTCGCCCAGCCTATCTAAATCCTTCTGCAGACTCTCCACACCCTCCGCACAATTTGCCGTTCCCCTAATCTTGGTGTCATCAGCAAATTTCGACACCCTACACTCGGTTCCCTCCTCCAGATCATCTATATAAATGGTAAATAGCTGAGGCCCCAGCACCGACCCCTGGGGCACTCCACTATTCACCACCCGCCAATCCGAATAGCACCCGTTGACCCCCACTCTCTGCCTCCTATTTGACAACTAATCCTCTATCCACGCTAACACCCTACCCCCAACTCCATGTCCCTCGACCTTCTGCAATAACCTCTTGTGAGGTACTTTGTCAAACGCAGATGTCAGAGCATCCTGCTCAGGCCCTATCCCTGTAACCGCATATATTGACCCTACTAATCCCCCTAACCTACACATCTAGGGACACTAGCGGGCAATTTAACATGGCCAATCCAGCTAACCTGCACAGCTTTGGATTATGGGACGAAATTGGAGCACCCAGAGGAAATCCATGCAGACACAAGGAGAATGTGCAAACTTCACACAAACATTCATCCAAGGCTGGAATTGAACCCAGGCCCCTGGCGCTGTGCGGCAGCTGTGCTAACCACTGTGCCACCATGCTGCCCATGAATAAAGATGCATGAGACACAAATCTGAATGCAGATGGCGACCATGCTACCATCCAGCGGGAAAACTGACCCTTCATTAACCCACCATTGGGAGAATTTTATGCTGGGGGGTTTCTGATCTTTTCATCCTTGTTAGATTCCCTCTCCCACCCATCACCAATCCCGTTGCAGCAGAACTAGAGAATTCCACCCATAGTTCCAACACTAGATGTGATTCCCTGATGGGGCAACACTTGCTAAACAATTTTGATTGTGCTAAGAATTTAACTGAAAACTAATTTATGATTATCAGTTGGGCTTTGCAGTGTGTCTCACATATGCATGTTAGGAGCTCCATACTGACACACAAGGCCCTGTCCTCTACAGACAGAAGGAGCATGTCTATGCATTGTACCTTTTCCAACTGAATAAAACTTGGGGGTCAGTCATTCCTTGGTTCATTCCCTACGGCAATACCTTTACCAATCAGAGTCAACCTGCCTGGTTTAAATTTAAACAAAAGCTTGGCTGTTAACTGTTCTCTTCTGCATTCTCCATGGTGAGTGGTCTCACAACACCAGGTTAAAGTCCAACAGGTTTATTTAGTAGCACAAGCTTTCGGAGCACTGCTTCTTAATCAGGTGAGTGGAGAGTTGTGTTCACAAACAGGGCATATATAGACACAGACTCAATTACAAGATAATGGTTGGAACGTGAGTTTTAACAGGTATTCAAGTCTTTACAGGTGCAGACAATATGACACTTTAACCTGGTGTGGTGAGATTACTTTCTGTGCCTACCCCGGTCCAACGTTGGCAACTCCACATCATGGCATTCTCCATGACAACACCTTTATCAATCAGAATTCGGCGTCCACTTGCTAACCAATCATTACTCTCTTTGCGTGACATATAAATTGTTGTCCTGTTTCCTGTTGGTTTATCTTGTGAGCTGCCCTGATGAGTGCGAGATAAAAAGTTTTGACGCCATGTCTCTTTTTCAGCAGCAACAAGACTATGAGGAATTTGTAGCACAGGTGTAAGTATTGTCCTTTTGGATGACATAAAAGTTCACATTGTACCTGTTTATGTTCCTTCCGTGTACAATTCCTCCTTGCATCTTCGAACAAGAACTATAAACCATCTCTCTTTAAAATGTCTTCAGAAAATATAATGAGTTCAAACCCAACAGAGTATATCCACTCACTTTATCAGCTGCCCATTGGTTCTGTTTTATTTATTTGTTCGTGGCATGTGGGTGTTTCCGGCTATCTTCAAATGCCTTTGAGAGGGTGACGGCAAGCTTCTTGAACATCTGTAGTCCTTGTGTTGTAGGAACATTCAAAGTGCTGTTAAGAAGGGAACACGTTAGCACACATAGCTACAACAGAACTCAACTCTTCATAAATTCCACAGCCACGCTGAGAATCATTAAGGGACAGATGTGCTGGCGGCGATTCTCCCAAAAAAGTTCTAAGTGTTGAATTTGTGTGAAAACTTAGTAACTCTCAATGGTTCATTAATTCATTTAAACCATCAGTTGTGCCATTTCCATTCAGTGTTTGAGCAAAAGTAAATTGTCAAAATCTTCATGGAAGGTCCTTTTATAATGAACGGTTTGATTCTGAAATAGTATTTTGATGATGTCTCCCTTTTAAACATTACTTTGCTGGCAGGTATTTACGTTTTGTGCATCAGTTTTAATGGAGAATGTGGTTTACAAATAAATGACTGAGCACCTTGATTTTTTAGCAGGATTTTCAAAATGAATTTTCCACACTCTGAGCACTGCAGAGTGCCCTAGCAAGATTCATACTGAAAATTTGTAGGCGAGGCCTATCCCCATTTGGCAAGGCTGGCAGCAGAGCACTGAGTGGGCCGCTGTGCATGCGACGATCTGTCAGCACAGAGATCAGTGCATGTATAGTAGCTCTGCACTGCCAGCCAGTGTCTCCTCCCCTCCCACCAGCCCCGATCCCTCCGACACCCCCTCCCAATGACAGAAGTCCCAACCCCTCCCCCCACCAACAGTCCAGAACTCTCCCTCCCTACGCAGCCCTGACCGCTCCCAGTCAGATGGTCAGCATCGATCACTCCCTTCTCTCCCCCTGCCACCTATCCTTATGCAGAATGGCAGCGGGACAACCCCACCATCACTGATTGACCCCGTATAAGTCCTGGCCCCCTCAATGGGCCCTGCCCCCACTGGCTCAACCCCCTTGGCATTGCCCATTGCCCAATGCTCAGTGGGCAGTGCCAGTTTGCCCCTTCGGAGGTGGCAGGGGACCAGGCTGGCACTGCCAGGCTGGCACTCCCCCGTTATCCCCAGCCTCCTGACCCTCCAAGGCCTCTGTTCACTCCAGCGGGATTGGCCTCCAGTTCCCCCTTAGCTGGGAGCTGTTGTAAATGCCACTGGAGGGAACCACTCCCAGCAGGGGTGAGGAGGAGACGCTAGCAGGCCCGAAGACTTCAGTCTGGGCCTGCTAATCACATTCAAATTCAATTTTCAATATTTAAATCAGATCTGTTCTAAATTCCAGCGCAGAGTTGATGACTCCAAAAAACGTGGAGCCAGAGAGGCACGGAGGCCGGGGCGCCCAGTGGGAAGACCACTAAACGGCCTCCGCTGATGTCTGATAATGAGAATCGCCCCCATTATTTACACTAATGCAATATCCTGTGCCCCACTAACAAACTGAATTTGTGCTCACAAATAATCTGTAATACACTGAATCTCAAATAATTAATTTCACATTTACTTACACACCCACATCATTCATAATGTTAATGCACACCACTGTATAAAGATTGACAAGAATGTCATACACATCGCAGGTTCACAGAGACTGTGCACATTTCCATGTATTTGACTTATTCCACAATTCCTTAACCTTATTGAATGCTTCTGAAAAGGGAAGCTTCATCATCAGGACTGATTTCCTTCCCTCTTCTTTGCATATATACATTAAAAATAAATTGATTAAAGAAAATTATGACTGAACTGAACAGTTGGTTCTTGTGAATATTTTGAATATTTTCTGAGTTGTGAACCCTGATGGCATCGTCAGGGTCCTCAGTTAGTTGACTTACTAGTCCTGACAGTAGAAGAAATCTGGATTAACTTCAGTTGACACTATCATTAACCTTTGTAATCTGCTTTTACTTGTGCATACTAATTCAGTTCCCTTATCCCAGTGGTACATTAATTCACTTAAATCCTCAGTTGTGCCCTTTCCATTCAGTGTTTGAGCAAAAACAAATTGTCAAAATCTTCACGCAAGTCCCTTTTATAATGAACTGTTTGATTCTGAAATAGTATGTTGACGATGTCTCCCTTTTAAACATACTTTGCTGGCAGGTATTTACCTTTTGTGCATCAGTTTTAATGGAGAATGTGGTTTACAAATAAATGACTGAGCACCTTGTTAGAAGTGCAAAGAATTGAATGTGTATATACTTAAGGTGCTGCATAACAGTGATAAAATAATCTTGACTATGTAAACTACTGGCGACACAGAAAACAAACATTTTCAAACAAATTCAATAAAGTTTCAATTGTGATCAAATGAAAACAGTGAAGCAATCATCTCAATTATATTTCAAACTAAAACCCAATGGTCAGAGTTTATCAGAGTTGTAGTGATAACACTAATCACATGTTTTCAGTACATAACTCACTGTCTTTCATCATTAATGTTCTTAAGCTGAAGTCCATTCTTACCTGTTATCAACTGGAAACCTGCTGCACCATTGTGCCTCAGTATTTCCACTCACAGGATATCAACACAGAAATAAGAGAGGAAAAAAGGACATTTTAGTAAAAGAATAGTTGCATCAAGGTTGTCCTTTTTATTTGATCCAAAGCTTACTTTTCTGCCTGCTCACCATGAGATTTTATTTTCTCTGAGTATTGCCTCAATCGTTTCAGATGTTATAAAATCCTCTTTTATTATCAAAAAATGACTTTGTTTATTGAGTGGGCTGCTGCCACAGAATACATTTTAAAAAGACTTGTGGGTAAACAGCCAGTTTCAAAATGGCCAAACATATGCAAAACTACACCGTGCTATTTATAAGGCAACCAAAATAATGAGGTGGGTGAATGCGGGAGGCTGTTGAATGGGATGCCTGTTAAGTTAAGTATCAGTTAAGTAAGTAAATAAATAAATAATAAACTTGAAAAAAATACTTTTTCTTATATGATATATTGGCCTTGGAGGGAGTACAGAGGAGGTTCACTAGGCTGATACCGGAGATAAGGGGGTTGGACTATGAAGAGAGACTAAATAGACTGGGTCTGTACTCGTTGGAGTTTAGAAGGATGAGGGGGCATCTCATAGAGACGTATAAGATAATGAAGGGGATGGATAGGGTAGAGGTAGAGAGATTCTTCCCGCTTAGAAAGGATAGCAGGGCTAGAGGGCACAGCCTCAAGAAAAGTGGGGGGGGCAGTTTAGAACGGAGTTGAGGAGGAGCTTCTTCACTCAAAGGGCGGTGAATCTCTGGAATTCTCTGCCCATTGAAGTGGTGGAGGCTACCTCGCTAAATATATTTAAGTCACGGGTAGATAGGTTTTTGGTAGGCAAGGGGATTAAGGGTTATGGGGAGAAAGCGGGAAAGTGGAACTGAGCCACTTCAGATCAGCCATGATCTTGTTGAATGGCAAGGCAGGCTTGAAGGGCTAGATGGCCTACTCCTGCACCTACTTCTTATGTTCTTATGTTCTTTCTGTAAAGAGTCATTTTCTGTAAAGGGATTTTCCAGCTGCACTCGTCTCAAAACAGGAAAGTCTTACCTGAGGTCAATGGACCTTTGCAGGGTTCATGACCCATCTGCTCTGACTTCTGTAGCAGGCAGGAAGGGAAATTTCTGCCCCATGTGTGGGTAACAACAAGAAAACAATTTGTTGTTCCCTTTTTTCTCTCTCACCAGCCATTTCGCAAGTGTATCCTGCCTATATTCTGGCCAGTCAAATATCACAGGCAGTATCTTTAACATAAACCAAGCCATTGCTGACTCCTGAAGAAGAGAGAGACATTGCCCATCAACATTTTAAATTGTCTCATCACAGAATCCAGAAAGATCAGTGAACCCACTCCATAACTGTCCAATCTACAGGAATCATATATAATTGGTTCTCTTTTGCAACTCTTAAATCATTTACCCATCCTCCTTCTTTGTAACTTAGGCCAGAATTTTACACTACCCCTGTCTGGTGGGTTCTGAGGCAGGAGGGAGTGTGCCATTGCATGGACAGGATTTCCTCTGGGTCGCTGCCCACCCTTGACCTCAGACTGGGATGGACAGGACCTCGGATGGGAAACCTGCCCTTGCCCCAATTAAGCCCCTTAATTGGACAATCAAGGCTACCTAAGGGCTGTTTTCCACACAGTTTTAACATTCAGGCTGGTAGGCAGAGCAAAGCTCAGACAGGAATCCTGGAAATTATGTAAGATCAATTTTGGGTGGGAAAAAGGGGGAGAAGAGGTGGCAGCCCCATTAAAGGCCCCCTTTGACTGGAGACACTCTCCCCTTAAGGCTCAGCAATCTCCAGATCTCCTTGTCTTCTGCCCTATCCCCGAAGATCTGCACTGGGACCCCTGACACTTCATTGGGCGTCTGGTTCCTGAGTCATCAGCTTTGGCAACTCTTTGCAGTACCTCTTCTGACCACTGCAGCACTGTTGTTGGAATGATTGGAGAACTGCCAGCCAATCAGATTGGCTGGCAGCTCTTTAAGGTTGCACTGTCCCTTGACTAAAGGGCAGAAGTCCCACCTAGTGCCAGTCAATGCTATTTCGTTTGTAAAATATGTTTGTGGCTTTCAAAGACAGCGGGGCTTTGTTTCCCATCAACTCTTAAGACAGTGGGGGTCAAGCCTTCGCTATTTTAAAAGTCCAGGCCATATGTGTGTGAGTGCGTGTGTGTGTGCATGTGAATGTGTATAAACTTCTTGAAAGAATGTGCATGTGAGAGTTGGAGCAGTTTTTAAATGTTGAGTATTTAGTATAAAAAATACTCTCCTTTCCTGTAAAAACTTATAAGATAACCTGATTGTATATGTCTTTCAAGCAATTTCTCTTTTAAATGCCCGTTACAGTTAACCAAGAGGTGGGGAGAGAAAGGGGGAGCCATTCTATCACTTCTCACTGAGCAGGACCAAACCATCTAGATTAATATTTCCTTGTGACCCAAACAGGTGCCGTAGTGTGGTGACCAGGGGAACTTCACAGTAACTTCATTGCAGTGTTAAAGTAAGCCTTACTTGTGACTAATAAATAAACTTTAACTTTTGCTGTATCAAAATACTGAATCAGCTGTAGTCACAACTCCCAATGCAGTCTCCTCTGTGTTGGGGACACTAAATGAAGACTGGGTAACTGTTTTGTGGAACACTTACGCTCAGTCTGCAAGCATGACCTCAGCCTTCCTGTTACTTGCCAGTTCAACTCAGCATCTTGCTGTCATGCCCACGTGTCTATCTCTAACCTGCAATATTAAACTGAAGCACTATCCAGACTGGAAGAACAACACCTCATCTTCCGATTAGACACTTGACCATCTTCTGGTCTCGACTTTCTGTTCAACAGGTTAAGGCTGTGAACTTCCCCCTCCATTTTGACTTCCCCCACTAACATTCCTTTATCCTACCTTTGCCACTATTAACATTCTTTAGTCCCTAATTGCACCATTAAACAGCCCCTTTGTCTCATGTCCATGACATCCTCGTCAATCTCTCCTTAACTCCAATCTATCACTGACTTTTCATCATGCCCCACCTCCAGCTCTGCAAGTATGTAATTCATCATATTTCTATCCCTTCTTGGTTCTGTAGAACGGTCACATGGACTTGAAACATTGGGTGGCGTTTTCTGTACACCCCACCATGTATTTTATGGCGACAAAGGTGGCCTGCTATTGCCCAGAGGTGCAATCTACTGGTCAAAGGGGTTTCCTGTTGAATATATCCTTCACTGCCAGGAAACCCTTGGTGGGGATGTGCCATCGGTGGGACTGAAAGATCTCGCCAGTTTTAATGGCCAAAGACTTCCAGACATTAACTATGTTTCTGTCTCCACAGATGCTGCCAGACCTGCTGAGTTTATCTAGCGTTCTTAAATTTTATATTTGAAAGAATTAGAGTTTCTTTCTTCAAATGAAACATTCAATGTGAAGCCATAGTTACCTGTCAGGTGATTTTCAAGTAACAACACTAAAACCAGATTCACCATCTTCATCTCAGTGCTGTTTTAAGATCATGTTGTGTACCAGAAGGATTGTTACATTTACTCATATAACACCACCAATAAGAGATTGGAATTGTTTCTTTTTGTCTCCATGGTATTCCATAATTGACAGCATGTGGGAACATTATTTTAAATTTAAATTTTTACTGTCATCCCTGATTATTCATATGTTCATATGTGCTTACAATCACTCTGCCTCATATCAGCCAACTGAACAGAATCTGGGATCCTCCTGGTCTATATTGATCAGCTATCCATTAGATATCCTTTCAGGAAGACTGAAGCTTGAATGGGAAAAATGGAAGAAACTTAATGTCAACAAAGCATTCAAAATGTTGAGGAAAGCCAAGGCCTTAAGACTACGAACAAGCAATGTGTAAGAACAGTAAAATTTCAGCTCCAAAAAGATTGTGAGCCAGAGAAGAAATGTAATAGAATCATAGAGTGGAATCGCAGAATCCCACAGTGCAGAAGGAGGCCATTCGGCCCATTGAGTCAGCACCTATCCCCATAACCCCATGCATTTACTCTAGCTAACCCTCCTGACACTAAGGGGTAATTTTGCATGGCCAATCCACCTAACCCACACATCTTTGGATAGATTTGAAAGGGATTGAAAAGAGCAACATCTGGCAAATAAAGCTTGAAGATTAATGTAATGCATGACCTACAAGAAACAAAATGAGGATAAAATAATCTGAATGCTGTAAAAAACAAAGTAAGGTAAACAGAATCTTGGAAAAGCAAGTTGAAATTTTAAGAGTTGAATGGAAACTGATAGAGAATGAAATCTGAGGTTGAACAATCACTTTAGTTATGAATGAATAATGCTGCACCTAATGTGGAGTGAATTACTGAGTGGATGAGTGTTGAGTTCAGGAAGAATAACAAAATGAAATGGAAGGTACTGAGTGCTTTGCACACTATGTAAAATGTTCAAGCATAGCATGAAATACTCAGTTAAGTGCTTTGTGCCCTGCATTTAAAAGCTTAGGTACAGGAACATAGTGAAAAACAAGCAATGTGAAAGCAAAGTTACCAAAGTAAACCATAAAATGAAACCTATTTCAGGAAAGCAAATTGCTCTGTGAAAACTGACTAGATGTTGGCGTTTAGTCCCTGGGACCTGCCTCAGACCCAAACTAGAGGAATAGGATGAAAATGCATTCAGTCAAATCTTGGCTCAATTAGTTTGACCACAGAATTTGACTTTTTTGCATTGCTGGTATTGGAGCCCAGAGATAAAAAAATGATGAGGAATCTGCTCTCATTGAATTCCTGCACAGCTCTGATTGATCACCATTGTCATCACGGGAGATAATATGAGCATGGCCAGTGCTGAGTGGAAAGATCACAATGTTAGTCATGTCAGGGCGACATGGTGGCATAGTAGTTGGCACTGCTGCCTTATAGTGCCAGGGACTCGAGTTCAATTCTGGTCTCTTGCCATTGGCTGTGTGGTTTTCTCTGGATGCTCCCACTACCTCCCACAGTCCAGGTTAGGTGGATTGGCCATGCTAAATTGCCCCTTAGTGTCCAAAGATTGTAGGTTAGGTGGATTAACCGGATAAATGCGAGGGGTTACAGGTTACTCATCCACTGATGACATTGGTAGCTTTTACATCACACTGATATGTTTAGTTGAGTTAAATCCACACAGATTCTAATAGAACTGTTTAGCTTTGGGATTGTAACAATTCCTGAACACCATTTTATTGGTATGATGACTGGTGTGATAACCCCTTGCTGCTGCATCTTTTCAACTTCACCCTTGACTTTGTCTGAGGGTCTGTCAGGATAAAGAGACAAATTGGTCTAGCACCAGCTCATAGAGTTATGAGACTTGGTCTTCAATTTCCCTAGCCCTGTAAACATTTCAAGAAATTCATTTGTGAATATATTGATATAGTTCTCAACTTTATCCACTTTTTGAATTCATCTCAGTTTTAGGCATGCCTCTCTGCTTCTAATTTTGAATGGCATAGAAAGGTTCAAGGATATCTAGCTTTGTCATAAATTAGCCTTTGCCTTTTAAAGTTGTCCTACCAGGATGCTTACCAGAATCCTACCAGGATTTGATAGATGAGGGTTTCAATGTTGTCTATTTGAGCCATTTGACTTCATCTGATAAAAAGTAAATCTCTGCTCCTGTGTCTAGTTTTTGAACTCAATGGGTTGTCCATCCACTTTAAATTTAATATTCCAATACTTGTTTACAGCATCATTTAACATCCCTCAGGAACTCTAATTCCTTTGATTGTGATTCTTCCAATTTTAATATGTGGTTCTGTTTTAAATGCTTTTTCCTCTTATTACATGTTGTAGTGTTTTTTCATGGTTTTGGCAACTCTGCACATCACCTGCCAGTTTCTATGGCTTATTGATGAACAAAGTCATGCTTTTGTCTGGTCTTTGCTTTCTTCAATTAAATTTAGTTCTCTATTATTAAATTCTAAACAACACTGAAATACAAGTCAAAAGTTTACAGGGATTCTTCTTAAGAAGTTGAAGTCTCATCAACCCTCTACCTTTCTATTATATCATCGGTGATAGATCCTACAGCATACAGTAGTGAAACAGACCTGGTCTTCTTGAATTTTCTGTGTAATCCTCAAGCAGTTCTATATCTTGTGAAACGTTTTCTTCAATTTTCTCTATTAAGGGCCTTCATAAACTTTTTGAATTCTACAATGATTCTGGGAGCATATTCTGTGCTCCTGCGAGCTCTGGACATGTTCTTGGTCCTGTGTTGCTTTGGCCCTGCATTCACTCTATTCTTAAATTCCAAACAACACTGAAATAGGAGTTAAAAGCTTACAGGGATTCTTTGTAAGTTGAAGTCTCATCAACCCTCTACCTTTCTATCACATCATCAGTGATAGAT
This sequence comes from Carcharhinus amblyrhynchos, assembly GCF_965287045.1. NCBI lineage: Eukaryota > Metazoa > Chordata > Chondrichthyes > Carcharhiniformes > Carcharhinidae > Carcharhinus > Carcharhinus amblyrhynchos. The sequence goes on along the minus strand of NC_137331.1, from coordinate 85,032,634 downwards.
CCTACAGCATAGAGTAGTATACTGACCTGGTCTTCTTGAATTTACTATGTAATCCTGAAGCAGTTCTATATCTTGTGAAACCTTTTCTTCAATTTTTTTTCCATTAAGGGCTTTCATAAATTTTCTGAATTCTACAATGATTCTGGGAGTAGATTCTGTGCTTCTGCTAAGCTCTGAACATATCAGACTATGCCTTGGCTTGTATCTTTGGCTCCCACGATTTTCTGACATCTTGGCAAGACTTGAACATTTATCTTTTGTCTTTCCTTTGGGAATTTCTTTGTTTGCCAGCCCTGTACCTTCTATTTTAAGGTTCAGTCTGTCTTTTATTCACTGTTACCATGTTTTGTTGTGTGGTTGGTATCTAGATAGAGATTTTGGGGATTGTCTACTCTATGGTGAACAAAACAGGGTCCAATACTTTAGTTGGGGCCTAAGCAGTGCTTTATGAATATTCAGCCTAACTTTCCTCCATTTATAATCAACACTTCTATTAATTAAGGCCAAGATCCTGTGTTCTTTGTTAACAACTTTCTCAATATGTCCTGCCATTTTCAAATATCATTGCAAGTCATCCCTGGGACCGTTTGTTCCTACCTGCTCTTTAGATTGTGCCACTAAGTCTATATTGCCTCAGTGAATCAGGAAGTTCATTTTTGGCATGCATATCAGCAAAACAGTAAATGTGAATGTGATACTATTCAAACATTTGCTGTGACTGTTTCTTGATCACTTGGCCACAAATGCTAATTGCATTTTGTTGATTACACAACTGACTTATTCCCCAAAGCAATATAAGCAATTATATTCTTGTATTTGCCATTCCTACAGCATAGCGTGATGAGTTTGAAAGTATTTTACTGGCTATAAAGTACCGTGGGCTATCCTAAGGTTATTAAATGCATTATTGAAATATAAAAGTCTTTATTTGGCTGCAAAGATATCTTATGGAAAGTGACCACGTTAGGAACAATGTGTAATTTTTCAGTTGAATATATAGGGTGAGATCCTCCGGTCTCCCAGCCGTGTGTTTCCTGCCATGCCGACAAGAAACCCACAGGCACGGCTGCATTGCTGGCGAGATCGGAGAATCCCACCGGCGTGAATGGTCGGAGAATTCCAGCCAGGTTTTTGTGCTAAGTAAGGTAAAAAGTATTTCACTTTCATGCAAGATTGTTAATGAGCATTAGTGCCTTGATATGGAGCTGGACCTGTGGCTGAAAGGTCAGTCTTTTGGGTTTGTTTATACATACATATACTTAATGAGCTTTTACAAAAAAATCAAAACAGAAGAAACTGGACTGTTACATAAGAACATAAGAACATAAGAAATAGGAGCAGGAGTAGGCCATCTAGCCCTTCGAGCCTGCCCCGCCATTCAATAAGATCATGGCTGATCTGTCGTGGCTCAGTTCCACTTTCCCGCCCTCTCCCCATAACCCTTAATCCCCTCTCTTATCAAGAACCCATCAACCTGCTTCTTAAAAATATTTAGCGAGGCAGCCTCCACCACTTCAACGGGCAGAGAATTCCAGAGATTCACCACCCTTTGAGTGAAGAAGTTCCTCCTCAACTCCGTTCTAAACTGCCTCCCCTTTATCTTGAGGCTGTGCCCCCTAGTCCTACTGTCTTTTTTGAGCGGGAAGAGTCTCTCCACCTCTATCCTATCCATCCCATTCATCATCTTATACGTCTCAATGAGATCTCCCCTCATTCTTCTAAACTCTAACGAGTACAAGCCTAGTTTATTCAGCCTCTCCTCATAGCTCAATCCCCTCAACTCCGGTATCAGCCTAGTAAACCTCCTCTGCACTCCCTCCAGGGCCAAAATATCCTTGCGCAGGTGCGGCGCCCAAAACTGCACACAGTACTCCAGCTGCGGCCTCACCAATGCCCTATACAGCTGCAGCAAGACCTCCCTACTTTTATATTCAATCCCCCTCGCTATGAAGGCCAGCATCCCATTCGCCTTCCTGACCACCTGCTGCACCTGCAAGCTGGGTTTTTGCGACTCATGCACAAGGACCCCGAGGTCCCTCTGCACTGTCGCCTGCTGCAGTTTTTCGCCACGTAAGTAATAGTCCTTCCTACCATTCTTCCTACCAAAGTGGACCACCTCACACTTGCCAACATTAAATTCCATTTGCCATTTCCTGGCCCATTCGCCCAGCCTATCTAGATCCTTCTGCAGACTCTCCACACCCTCCGCACAATTTGCCTTTCCCCCAATCTTGGTGTCATCAGCAAATTTCGACACCCTGCACTCGATTCCCTCCTCCAGATCATCTATATAAATGGTAAATAGCTGAGGCCCCAGCACTGACCCCTGGGGCACCCCACTAGTCACCAACCGCCAATCCGAATAGCACCCATTGACCCCCACTCTCTGCCTCCTATTTGACAACCAATCCTCTATCCACGCTAACACCCTACCCCCAACTCCATGTCCATGTTACCAAGTGAAGATGGGCAAGAGAGACAGATAAAGACAGGAAAGAGTTCAGTACATGTTAGAGGGACATTCAGATTTCAGACATAAGAAATGCTACAAGGTTACTGAGAGATTGAGTTTAGGAAACTCATGTTTGTTCGGCAGTTGAAGCAAGAGTGAGTTTAGAGTCTTGTTTTTGGGTGTCTCAGGGAGGGATACAAATTGGGTGAGAAGTGTCAAGTGAATGCTCAAGAGTTTACTGGCAGAAAATCATTTGCACGTATGCCAGTCCCAAGCAAGGAGCTTTTGTGTCAAACTACTGCACACACTTTACTACGTTATACCTCTGTAAAGATATTGCTGGGCAAAGAAAATTGGGAAATTGAATCATCTTCTTGTGTTTGTTTTAAAATTGTTCAAACCTTTTTGCCTGTTACAATATAATTCATTCTTCTTGTTTTAATAAATATTTTATTCTTTGTGTTGAAAATTCATCAGCAGCCTCCTGTGAATTTGTTCAGTAACTTTCCTCCATATTTTTGAAAAAAAGTAAAATCCCACGTTTTACTCTGGGATCTGACTTGTCCAGTATTATCAGCTGGCATTGTAACAACCACTTTACCTAAAAAGTGTATTTCAGTGTACCAAGCCACTTAATCAGCTAATAATAAATTATTGTGCAGCATAATGACACATGATATTCCTCTCCATAACATCTAAAAAATTTTTATTGATAAGTGCTAGAAGGGAGTGCTGCCCCTTTTGTTAAGGCAGGATTTCCTGGCTTTTGATAAAGTACCAAATTAGGCATCTACAAACCATAAATTAAGAAAAAGCAGCCATTCTGAAAAAACTGCACAGTTCCCAATTATTGTTTGACCATGAAGGTCATTTTCTCATGTATATCAAGCATTAGTCGCTTGTGTTTTTTTTGCATAAATGTTTGACTAAGTTGTGTGGGTTCACATCCAAAGATATGCAGGTTAGGTTGATATGCTATCAGAGGATACAGCATGATATAGATCGGTTGGAGATACGGGCAGAGGGATGGCAGATGGAGTTTAATTCAGACAAATGTGAGGTAATGCATTTGGGAAGGTCTAATACAGATAGGAAATATACAGTAAACAGCAGAACATTTAAGAGTATTGATAGGCAGAGAAATCTGGGTATACAGGTACACAGGTCACTGAAAGTGACAACGCAGGTCGAGAAGGTAGTCAAGAAGGCATCCAGCATGCTTGTTGTCATCGGCTGGGCATTCAGTTTAATAATGGCAAGTCATGTTGCAGCTTTATAGAATCTTAGTTAGGTCACACTTGGAATATAGTGTTCAATTCTGGTCACCACACTACCAGAAGGATGTGGAGGCTTTAGGGAGGGTTCAGAAAAGATTTACCAGGATATTGCCTGGTATGGAGGGCATTAGCTCTGAGGAGAGGTCGGAGAAACTTGGTTTGTTCTCACTGGAACGACAGAGGTTGAGGGGAGACCTGATAGAAGTCTACAAGAGTATGAGGGGCATAGACAGAGTGGATAGTCAGAACTTATTTCCCAGGGTTGAAGAGGGGCCATAGGTTTAAGGTGCGAGGGGCAAAGTTTAAAGGAGATGAACAAGGCATGTTCTTTACACAGAGGATGGTGGGTCCTAGGGCGGTAGTGGAAGCATATACGATAGTGACTTTTAAGGGGCATCTTGATAAATACATGGATAGCTTAGGAATGGAGGGATATGGTCCCCGGCAGAATTAGGGGTTTTAGTTCAGTTGGGCACCATGGTCGGTGCAGGCTTGGAAGCCTGAAGGGCCTGTTCCTGTGCTATAATTTTCTTTGTTTGGTGTTGTTTACTTCTAAGGAGACCCGGCTTTAATTATATCCAATTTCTGACCCCAATTAGAAACTCCTCAGCCAGCTACTGTGTGTAGTTATAAGTAGGCTCCTGCCACCACTTGAGTTACTGTGCAGGATATTATTTTGTTACTGCTGTACAGCTCATTTAAAATTTGCAAACTCATGACAGTCTACTGCATGCTGCATGATTATACAGTTCAAAGAGGGACGAGCATGCAGTTGGAGGATGAGGAGGCCAATGGGCTGCAAATCCCACACAATGAAGGGAGGAACAGGAGGAGGAGGAGGAGACAGAGATGGAAAGTTGGTGTGTAGGTAGCGAGAGTGGTCCAAATCTTTGTCATAAGGAGCTACTTCAAGAGACGCCTACTCCCAGTTACATTCTTTCAAACGATGACAATCAACACAGTGGAAGTAGCACATTCTCTGCACTCATATTGACTCACTATTCCTGACACATACAGCCTCCCCCATCAAAACAATCTGAACACTAAAGGAAAGAGGAAAGGAAACTTCATGATCTCTTTCAATGTCTATACAAAAGAGAAGTTAGTTAACCCTTTTGGATGACCCTGTTTCTGCTTTGTTGACGAATGTGTTTGATTTACTTCATAATTTTAAATTAAGTTGAAACGTATTCTGAGAGAGATAGGTCAAGGTGGTTCAGTGTGCCCAACAAATTAGATTTCGAACTAGAGGGATTGCCGACCGTGATTTCAAATGACATACAAATTGGGGAATGGTAAGTAATTCTGACCAAAGAAGGAAATAATGATAAACTGGTGAAAAGGACATAAAGATGGCATTTGGAATTCAATGGATGTCAGTATGTGTGAGGTGGGGTATTTTGGCTAAGTAGATGTAATAATTATAGTTTGAGCAGAGGAAAGATGAGTAATGTGGAACAGCAGAGAAGTTCAGGTGCCTTAGGTTCACAGGACATTAAAAGAGGTACTTTGAATGGCTAAGAATATAAAAAGCACTGGGGCAGTCTGACTCCAAAGGTGTGCAGGTTAAGTGGATTGGCCAAGCTAAATTGCCCCTCAGTGTTCCAGGATGTGTATGTTAGAGGAATTAGCAGGGTAATTTTGTAATATATACCGCTTGACATAAAAGTCACTTTGCCATACTAAACTTCTTAAATGTACAGGCACTGGAGTGTGGCGACTTGAGGTTTTCACAGTAACTTCATTTCAGTTTGTTGAAAGCCTACTTGTGACACTAATAAATAAACTTAAAACTATAACACTAATCCCCCTAAGGTACACATCCTGGAACACCAAGGGGCAATTTACCTTGGCCAATCCACCTAACCTGCACATCTTTGGAATTAGACTGTTTCAGTACAGTTATAAAACTGCTATCTAACTGGCAATGTGGAAAATTACACACAGGGCCCGATTTTACCATTGCGTCACACCTGTTTTCAGGCACGAAAATATGGTAAAGTCAGGTGTGAGGTCATTAATGCGATCCGCACCCGCGTCCACGCAGATTGCCACTTTACCAAAACCCAGCCAGATCATTATCTGGAGGTGGGGGGGAGGTGAGTGAGGCCAGACCATTCTCTGGGGGAGGTGGGGGGGGCGGCGGTGAAGTGAAGCCAGATCATTGTCTGGGGGTGGGGGGGAGGAAGGAGGCAGGTAAGATGTATCTCTGGTGGGGAGGAAGGGGGGAGGCCCAATCGTTCACTGGTGGGAGGGGGAGGCAGATGGATCTCTGGTGGGAGGATCAGATGGATCTCTGGTGGGCACGGGGGGGGTGTGATTGCAGGAGGTCTGTTGCCACTCTGCGGGCAATCGGTGGGGGGATGTGAGGGGGGCAGAGGTGCTGATCGGTCTGGGAAGCAGGGAGGGGTTGATAAGAGGGACAGCAATGTGTGTGGGTAGTGGGGGAGTAGATAAGGGGGACAGTGATGTGTGTGGATAGTTGGGGGGGGTGGGGGGGAGTGGGGTGGGGTGGTGTTGATAAGGGGGACAGTGATGTGTGTGGGTAGTGGGGGAGTAGATAAGGGGGACAGTGATGTGTGTGGATAGTTGGGGGGGTGTGGGGGGGAGTGGGGTGGGGTGGTGTTGATAAGGGGGACAGTGATGTGTGTGTGCACCACTGCTCCTGCTGGTCATCCCGAGCTGCTTTCTGTGGTCCAGGAGCGATCTGACATGGGCGCGCTTTTTCAAATTTTTTTTCTAACTGCACATGTGCAGTTCAGAGCTCCGATCATTCTGGCAGTGCTAAGCCCCGCCCACAGCGCGAATGGGACTGGAGATGTTTTTTTCAGGATGAGTGCGTATGGAAATTCTGCAGTGAATGACTTCCCTTCTGACTCTGCAAAGCCTGTTCACTATCTGTAATGAACAAGTCAGGAATGTAATGGACTATGCTCCACTTGCTTGAATGAGTGCAACTCCAACAACACTCAAGAAGTTCAAGACAATCCAGGACAAAGCAGCCAGTGGATCAGCAACTCATACACCACCTAAAAATTCACCCCCTCCACCACCAGTGCAGAGTGACAGCAGTTGTGTACCTTCACTGTGTCTGGTCATAACTCACCGTGGCTTCAAAAGCAATTAGGACCGAACAACTAATGGCAGCCTAGCTAACCATGCTCATCTCTCAAAGAACAAAACAAGAACAATTTAAAGTCATGAAGGGATGGAACAGAGTGGATAGAAACAGCCTTTCCAATTCTTGCATGTCAGGAAGAAGGTAAAATAGATTTGGGTTTGGATGTGAACGATTTAGGACTGAAAATAACTAGGATTTGTGACTGAAGAACTTGCAGATCTGTCCCCACTTTTCTGCTGTACATTTTTTACTGTAAGTTCGCCCATGTAATAGTTATGTAGCTGACCCCAATACATATATGGAATCAGCACATTACAGACTGGGTACACATGTTTCCATATTTTTGTGTCAAATCCTACCATCCTTACATCACATTGGCCTTTAGTTGTCATATAATCAGCCAATCTGACATTTTTGCTGCTAGCATTCTCCACTGGTACTTTTCATTTGTTCAAGATGTTAAGGCATGTCCTAGCCATCCTGAGGTTATTGATATTTATTTTGTCTCCAACCTGAGTACTACAGGGGCTTAAAATTTTGCCTATTAAAAGGATTTTGATTATTTGTTTATTATTAGCAGCATTATTTCAACTCAAGAAAGAGGAATTGGCCACCGTCATCACTGTAATTTGAGATGCTATAGTGTTAATATTCAGGCTACATTCACAAACGTATTGCAATCGGGTAATTAAAGGCAATCTCCAAGTCCAAAATAGAAGCATCTCATATAAATTCAATCCAGTGCCAAATATATATTGGGGTCAGCGGCATTATTATTATGTGGGTTAACTCACAGTAACAAATGTACAGCAGAGAAGTGAGAACAGCTCTGCAAATTCTTCAATCACTAATCCCAGGTTTTTCTCTCTGTCCTAAAACTCTCATATACAAACCCATAAGTACCTTGCCCTCTTCTTGACTTTGCAAGACTGTTTCTCTCTGTTCTATTCCCTTCACCAGAAGTAGGAAGGTAGAAGTATTTGCTGGTCAAATGGACAGTTTAATATATTATCTAACTTAACAACAGGGAACAGTACACTTCAGGCATTTGCAGTAAACATTACTACAGTGCAATGTGACATCATGTTGCCTAGCAATTTATCTAGCAACAGGAATTATAGATATCACAGAACTATAAAACAATCCTGATGCTCCAGTTCTAAGTGTGATAAAATAAAGACATGTATGATCGAATACCACCAAACATCAGAGGCATAAGGATTAAAGCTTCTAAGCATTGCCACCTGAGTTTTGAAAATGATTTCTAGTCTGTCCTGTAAATTGGGATATTGATTGTGTACCATTGCCTCATCCATTAGATAATTAAGTTGAAAGAGGAACTAAATTGGTAGACAGTTTGTGGATGTAAGGTGACCCTATTATGAAACAATTTTTTCTCAGTGGTATTAATTCTCACTGGAATGATGGAGGTTGAGGGGCGATCTGATAGAAATCTACAAGATAATGAGAGGCATGGACATGGATAGTCAGAAGCTTTTATCCAGGATGCAAGAGTCAATTACTAGGGGACATAGGTTTAAGGTGTGAGGGGCAAGGTTTAAAGGAGATGTACAAGGCTTGTTTTTTACACAGACAGTGGTGGGTGCCTGGAACTCGCTGATAGGGGAGGTAGTGGAAGCAGATGAGATAGTGACTTTTAAGGGGCATCTGGACAAAAAAATGAATAGGATGGGAATAGAGGGATGTGGTCCCCAGAAGGGTAGGGTGTTTTAGTTCAGTCAGGCTACATGGTTGGTGCAGGCTTGGAGGGCCAAAGGGCCTGTTCCTGTGCAGTAGTTTTCTTTGTTCTTTGGGGTGAGGTCAAATCCATACAGCGCAGGATAGTAGAAAAATCACTGCAATGATTCAGAGGGGTGGATCATGGGGGAGATGTGATGGGGTTCAGTGCAGGTTGCCGGGTACTCGATAGTGCATGGGTAACTTGGAAATGTGTTAATGTGTGCCAGTCAGAGGCTTTTTTAATGCAGCCACTTCATTTGCATTTTATTTTTGACTTTCCTCTCCAATTAGTGGCAATGGATGTGATGACACAATTTCAACTTTAGTATTGGAAAGAATGATCCAAATATACAAGTTGAAGGTGTTGGCATTTGATATCAGAAGTATTCTCACAGTGAAAACTATTTCTTAGCCTTTTTGGCCTTGCCAGTCTCAAGTCCTTGAATAGGTTGTTGTTTCCCAAATTGGGTTCTCATCTTTTCAACAACTACATGTTTCAATTCCTCCAATCAGGGATTGTGTCACAGTAGCTGATAAGTCACAAATACCCATTCACCCCATGTCTCTGTTGGTTTCCTTCGGGTGCTCAGGTTTCGTCCCACTTTCCAAAGATGTGCAGGTTAGGTGGATTGGCCATCCTCAACTGCCCCTTGGTATCAGGGGGTCTAACTAGGGTAGATGCATAGGGTTATGGGAATGGAGGCTGGGCACAATTGTGGTTTGTGCAAACTCGATGGGCCAAATGGCCTCCTTCCGCACTGTATGCTTCTATGATTCTATGACAGTCTTCATGACTGTGACAAAGACAAACAATCTTTCTCAACCTTTTTACAGTTTTAGATATGGTTGACCACACCATCCTGCTTCACTGCCCCTCCACCATTTTTTCAATTGGGTAGGACTCACTCACTTGGTTCATATCTTATTTACCCAAATGTAGCTATAGAATCTCCTGCATTGGTTTCTCTGTCCATTCTGCCACCATTATCTCTGGTGTCCCTAAGGTTCTATCCTTGACCTATTCCTTTTTGTCATTCACTGTCTGCTCTGCTTTGGTGACATCATCTGAAAATGATCTGAAAATGACATCAGTTTCAGTTGGTTCTCTGGAGGTACCCAACCGTACCTCACAACCATCTCTCTTCACCCTTCCCCGACTTAACATGCCAGACTGCTTGTTGAACATCCAGAAATGGATGAGCAGATTTTCCTCTACATTATGGAAAGACTAAGGTCTGTTATCTTGTATCCATCACAAATTCCATTCCACAGCCACAATTCTATTCTCTCTAACCTGTGCTGAACCAGTCCAATTGCAAACTTGATGTTCCATTTGACTCCAAGGTAATCTGACCATAGATCAATTCCATCATTAAGACTGCCTATTTATACCTTCATAACATCTCCTGATGTTGCTTGTACCTCAGGTTATCTGCTGCTGGAACCCTCATCCATGCTCTTGTTATCTCTACATTGACTATTCCAGCACATTGATAGTCAGCATCCCACATTCCAACCTTTGTAAACTTGAATTCGTCAAAAACTCTGCTGCCTGTGTCCTAATTTACACTATTTCCCCTTCACCCATCAGCCCTGTGTTTGTTGACCTATACTGACTCCCAGTTAACAGAAACCTCAATTTTAAAATGTTCATCTTTGTTTTCAAATTATTATATGGCCTTGTCCCTATCTCTGTAACTTCCTCCAGCTTCACAATCCTCCATAATGTCTGTTCTTCTCTAATTATATATTCTTAAAGAAATCCAATTTTTATCACTTCATTGGTAACTGTAGCTTCATTTGGCAAAGCCCTAAGCTTTGAAGTCCTAATGTTACTCTCTTCAGTTATGATATTAAACATTTTTAGAAAAACTGTTTCAGATTTTAAAAAACCTTAGACTAAGTTTATAGATTGTTTTCAAAATGGCTCCAGGGTACCAGCCGAAATCATCAATTTCAATTATCTTTTCTTACCTCCCAAGGAGACAATGATGTATTCCTCAGACATCTATATTTAAAATTCAATGGGCGTTCCAAAAAAGTGAACAGAAACTTGTTGACTTCATGGTTTTTCCTCTGAACACTGATGAGCCACTGCAAGATCTGTAATAGAATTACAGCAATATTGCTTTAAATAGAAAGTGACTTGACATTCTGGTGCAGGCCACATGATAACGGTGAACATCTTGCCTTACCTGTACAAACATTGAAATGTGGAAGTAGAGGTAGATCCATAGAGAACCATCATGAAAAATGCTTTAACACAAGTAGAGCCTAAGGAGGACATCTAAAAGCAGATACTGCTCTGCTGTAAGTTAACCGGAGAGCTTAAAGTACTCCGCCTGCACAGCAGAAGAACAGTACCTTCTCTCCTCCCTGTAATGCTCGATTCTGAACTCCCCTGTTAAAACAACCTCTGGCAATTGGACAATGGAAACTATAGCAGCTACAGAAATAACTCCACAAACCAAGATCTTCACTTCAGGCAAGGCAACAACTCTACATCAAAACAATCAGCACTGCATCAAATGTGGAACCTTCATTCATATTTACAAGTAACATATTATTTTCATTTGTAACTAATCTTAGTGCATGTGTGGATTAGTAACTTCTTTTTTTAAGTAACTTCCAGAGCAGTGGTGTGAAACAAATGAACCTTCTGAGTAAACAGGCTTTGCTGCTGGATTATTTTAAATTTGAATTACTCACTTCAAAGATAAAATATACACTAATACTTTGTTTATGGGTGACTTTGGAAATCACTTTTTAAATTGTCCATGACATTTGTCTAAACTTCTACATCAGTCAACCACCTTTTTCTTCTTTAAGGCCCTCCTTAAAACCTAACTTTTGATCAAGCTTTTAGACATCTGTTGTAATATCTCTGTACATGGTAGCAATTTTTGTTTTATAAAAGAAAGTCTTGTAAAAGAGTCTTGAACCTTTTATTACATTAAAGAAGCTACATAAAAACAAAGTGGCTGTTGTTTTTGGTGGGACAAATGAGAGAGATAGTTGAATTTTACCTGGTGATTTCCACATGACAAGGCAGCAAAAAGCAGATGGTGAAGTGAAGGGAAGCAGTGGAGAGTTGGTGTCAGAGGACAGAGTACTCCCCAAACTGGAAGTATCCCAGAATCTGCCCTTGGAATCAGAATCATAAGTCCTCATGCAAGGACTACATAGAAATGAATTTCCCTGGAAGTTTAAACTTCTGATGAATTGGAACCCTCCGACACACCAATTTAATTTGGAGATTTACTCCAAAAATGTGCGGGTTACGATGATTGGCCATGCTAAATTGCCCCTTAGTACCCCAGAAAATGTAGGTTAGAAGGATTAGCAGGATAAATATGTGGAGTTGTGGGAATAGGGCCTGAAATGAGATTGTTATCAGTGCAGACTCCATGGGCTGAATGGTCTCCTTCTGCACTATAGGGTTTTTATGATTCTGATTTCAGATGGTTCCGACTTTCTTAGAATTGGAGAAATTCGGTAATGAATGGGAAAATCCAAAAACGCATTGATCAATCGGGTATGTGAAAGGATTTTGTTGTTTGCAGGAATTGCTTTATGTCAGTAACATTTTTGCGGGAGTGGAGAGGGGAGGGGAGCAGAGGGACTGGAGGGAGAGTTGGAAGGGAGGTGGAGGTGTACAAAAATGGCTTTTGTGTGAGGTTATGAGTTTGATGGACTTAAGTGAACCCAAGTGAACATCACAATAATCAGGGCACCCAAGGCAGAATTGTGTAAATGTTCTGGTGCATTGCCCTCATTGCCCTCCATCTTCTTGTCTTCTTCCTTCTTCTTTTCTTCCTTCTCAGAATTCTGCTGGAGGGTCTGTGGCATTTCTTTCTTCTGGGCAATGCTGTGCAAAGTGTGATCAACCATGACAATTCTAAAGATCTTGGATGGTTCATATTGAAGGGCACCTCTAGATTGGTCTCCAGCATGTCAATGGTTTGTTCAATGACATTTCCAATGGTCATATGACATTCATTGTAATTATCTTAGGTTTAACATAAAAACATTAATTTCCATATTTTTATGTTAAACCTAAGATAATTACAAGTGGAGTAGGCCATTCAGCCCTTCCAGCTTGCTCTGCCAGTCTACATGACCATGGCTGATCCTCTATCTCGATGCCAGCACTATCCCCATACTCCTTGAGTTTAGAAATCTATTTCCTTCTAAAATATACGTTTCTCTTAGATCTTCTCTCATTCTTCTAAAATCCAGTGAATTCATGCTTAATTGACCCAATCTGCCCTCAAGCAATCATCCTGCCACCCTAGGAATCAGTCTAGTGAAACTTTGTTGCACTCCCTTTATGGTAAGTATATCCTTTTTAGATAAGGAGACCAGAACTGCACACAATTCCCCAGGTGCGGTGTCACCAAAGCTCTGTACAGTGGCTGTAAGACATCTTGCTCCTGTACTCAAGTCTACTTGCAATGAAGTCCAACACGTTACTTGCCTTCCTAATTGCTTGCTGTACCTGCATGTTTGCTTTCAGTGGCTGGTATACTCAGACACTATGGTCCCTTTGTGGATTAATATTTCCTAATCCATCACCATTTAGGTAATACTCTGCCATTCTGTTTCTCCATCCAAATGGATAACTTTATATTATACTGCACCACTTGCTCAATGTGTTCAAATCACCTTGAGGTCTCTTAGCATCCTCCTCACCACTCATATTCCCACCAAACTTAATGTCTTCAGCAAAATTAGAAATATTACATTTGGTTCTTTCATCCAAACAATTGATGTATATTGCGAATTGCTGGGGCCAAAGCATTGACCCCCATGGTACCCCACTAGTTATGACCTGCCACTTCATAAAAGACCCATTTATTCCTACTCGGTTTCCTGTCTCCTAACCAATTCTTAATCCAGCCAATATATAATACCAATTCCATGTGCTTTACTTTTGCACACTAATATCTTAGGTGGGACTTTGTCAAAATCCTTTCTGAAAATCCAAATACACCACATCCACTAACTCATCCTTATCTATTATACTAATTAAATCTTCAAAAAACTGTAACTCCCTGTTTCCTCCCTTCCTCTTTTTTAAATAGCAGGGTTACATTAATTCGGTTCCAGAATCTATAGAATTTTGGAAGATGATAAGCGTTGCATCTACTATTTCCATGACCACCTCCTTTTGTACCCCGGGATGTAGATTATCAGTCATTGGAGATTTATTGACTTTCAGTCCAAGAGTGTTATTCCTCAGATATCTAGAAATGTTAACAGCCACAGGGTGGCACATTGACACAGAGGTTAGCACTGCTGCCTCACAGCACCAGGGACCTGGGTTTGATTCTTGGCTTGGGGCACTGGCTGTGCAGAGTTTGCATATTCTCCCAGACTCTACGTGAGTTTCCTCCAAATGATCCAGTTTCGTTCCACAGTCTGGTGCACTGGCCATTCCAAATTCTCTCCTCAGTGTATCTGAACAGATGCCAGAATGTTGCGACTAGGATATTTTCACAGTAACTTCATTGCAGTATTAATGTAAGCCTACTTGTGACACTAATAAAATAAACTTTAAGTGGGTCTCCCATGTCTCTGAGCAGCTACCAGTTAACTCTGATTCCAGATACGAAAATGTCAGGGAGATTGGACTGCCACAGGATAAAGGGATCATGGCATCTTCCTGGAAATCTTCTCCATACCTGTATAAAGAGCATTTTGTTAATTCAAACTCGCTGCAGATTAATGCAGTGGAAGACCTGATGGTGATGAATACTCTTGGGTGTTCTGCGAGGTAGCTGGATTGCCACACGTATGTAGGTGATCACATCCTGCACCTGCGGGAAGGCAAACAGAGCTGCAAACCTGAACATCCATTCGTTCTGATTGACGTCATAGCAGATAAACTGAACATAATTGTCAGTCCAGGAGAGCTAGCCCTCAATCACCTGTTTGATGGGTTTGCAGACAGCTATGCCTTCAGCAGGACCCTGAAAGGATTCACGGGCAAAGCAAGATTGCGGATAATGGTGAGTGACAGTCGCTGGTAAACCATGGATATCAGGTCTACTGAGCAGCAGGTCTTGTTCCATTAGGCTGCAAATATCAGCCACAACTGACATGATACCCTGAACCTCCTGAGACTTTGGTGTTCAAACATTTTGAGGAAATTTGTTCTTACCTGTAGACCCTATGCTCTGGCTGTGGCCTCCAACTACCCATTGCTGCTCCCCACCATTCTCTTGTTGAGCTGCAGGTCTATGACTGCCAGGCTGTTACTGGACATCTTGGCCCTCATCTGAACTTCAGTCTGAGACAGCATAAACCGTACCATCTTGATCTGATAGATCAGACCACCAAAGTGAAGATCAAATTCCCAAACCTCCAAAGTGTTGGAGAAACTCCCAAACTGTACTGTAGGTATTTCCCTGAGACTGATTCATCAGTTGGGGCTATGTATTCATTTTGTTTTCACTGATGTGTTCCAGGAAAGTGGTGCCCCCAGAGTTAAAGTGAAAAGTCTGTATCAGTGCTGCTGCAATTAAATGATTGGATTGGCGGATGGTGACTAGTGGAGTGCCCCAGGGCTCGGTGCTGGGGCCTCAGCTTTTTACCATTTATATAGATGATCTGGAGGAGGGAACCGAGTGTAGGGTGTCAAAATTTGCTGATGACACCAAGATTGGGGGAACGGCAAATTGTGCGGAGGGTGTGGAGAGTCTGCAGAAGGATCTAGATAGGCTGGGCGAATGGGCCAGGAAATGGCAAATGGAATTTAATGTTGGCAAGTGTGAGGTGGTCCACTTTGGTAGGAATAATGGTAGGAAGGACTATTACTTACGGGGCGAAAAACTGCAGCAGGCGACGGTGCAGAGGGACCTCAGGGTCCTTGTGCATGAGTCGCAAAAACCCAGCTTGCAGGTGCAGCAGGTGGTCAGGAAGGCGAATGGGATGCTGGCCTTCATAGCGAGGGGGATTGAATATAAAAGTAGGGAGGTCTTGCTGCAGCTGTATAGGGCATTGGTGAGGCCGCAGCTGGAGTACTGTGTGCAGTTTTGGGCGCCGCACCTGCGCAAAGATATTTTGGCCTTGGAGGGAGTGCAGAGGAGGTTTACTAGGCTGATACCGGAGTTGAGGGGGTTGAGCTATGAGGAGAGGCTGAATAAACTGGGCTTGTACTCGTTAGAGTTTAGAAGAATGAGGGGAGATCTCATTGAGACGTATAAGATGGTGAATGGGATGGATAGGATAGAGGTGGAGAGACTCTTCCCGCTCAAAAAAGACAGTAGGACTAGGGGGCACAACCTCAAGATAAAAAGGGGGCGGTTTAGAACGGAGTTGAGGAGGAACTTCTTCACTCAAAGGGTGGTGAATCTCTGGAATTCTCTGCCCGTTGAAGTGGTGGAGGCTGCCTCGCTAAATATTTTTAAGACGCGTGTTGATGGGTTTTTGATAAGAGAGGGGATTAAGGGTTATGGGGAGAGGGCGGGAAAGTGGAACTGAGCAGCGACAGATCAGCCATGATCTTATTGAATGGCGGGGCAGGCTCGAAGGGCTAGATGGCCCACTCCTGCTCCTATTATGTTCTTATGTTCTTATGTCTCTTCTGACTGTGTTACTCATACACAGCCTCATGTACTGCAGTGAAACACAGAATTTGGCCCTCATAGCTGGCTTCCCAAAGGGCTGTCAAGTTTTCTGATTGAACCCCTCATCCATTCCAAAACCCACACAGCACTGAAAATTAAAATTAACTATTGAATTATCTCAATGGTATAATCAATTCAATAATAATTCATGGCGGAAGCAGTTCTTACAATTTTAAAAGCCTTTCAATTCTTAAAAAAAGTTGCTAAATACACAAGGGCCAAAATGTTTACATATGCTTCCATGTGTGATATATATATGTGTATGTCTGTATATATTGGCATGTTGGCATTTGGAGTGCGGAATGCCCCTTTAAAAGAATGGAACAGGTGACCCCTGCGCAATTAGCTCCACCCAGTGTGGGACCCTCCTGGGCAGTCTTAGCTCTGACTGTGAATTGATATATCTTTAATAGATAGCTCCCACAATTTGAGTATTGGAGCCTACCTCGTGATTCTTTTTGCCCCTTAGTCTACAAGGGAAACCATAATACCATGCGCGTCTGTATGAATTGAATTGGATCTCATCAAATCTTGTAGTTGACATACCTAATATAATCTCCCTGTGTAATTTCCTGCATGCTCCCACAAAAAAACGACTAGGTTTTAAATCAAGGCAGCATCTTCTTTGTCCAACAAGGTTGAATTAATGGATAACATGGTTCTATGGCTTCACTAAACTGAACCTATAAATTTACTGGCAGAATGTGTCACTGAGTAAATTGGCATTTTGGGGGACAAAGAGAAATCCTCCAAATAAAACCAGACTGTTTTAGATCAGCTCAACCCAGGATGCTCTTTGGATGACCTTTTACTTCCCAATGCGGAAACTCTCTTTCCTATTTCAAGAAAGGTTACACACAATCATCAGCAGAGAATTCACACTGACCTATATCACATTACCTACTACAAAGACTAACCTCTGAATATTTGTAGTGAAGGTCATACTTGAAGAAGTGCAAGGTCTTCTCCCGTTTTCTTCATCTGTTGCATAGGAGTGACAAAAGCATTGCCTGGTTATCAAGGCAACTGTGACCTATTCAAGACATTGGTGTATGGAAGACTGACATCAATAGTGGCTTGAAATGAACCAGCTTCATAAAAGTTTAATGCAATGGCGACTTAGCAGGTCTGAATCTGCGTTGGATGTGATCTGAAGGTCATACTCCAACATACAGCGTAGACTGACTTGCTTCTCTGCTAAACCATAGCAGCACAAATCAGACTGTTTCAACACGTCACGGTGGCCCAGTGGTTAGCACTGCTGCCTCACAGTGCCAGGGACCTCAGTTCAATTCCAGCCTCTGTATGGAGTTTGCACATTCTCCCTGTATCTGCATGGGTTTCCTCTTGGTGACCCAGTTTCCTCCCACAGTCCAAAGATCTGCAGGTTAAGTTAATTGGCCACACCAAATTGACCCTAATCATGGAGATTAGCAGAGTAATACGTGAGATTACGGGAATAGGGCCTGGGTGGGATTGTGGTCAGTGAAGACTCGATGGGCCAAATGGCCTCCTTCTGCACTGTAGGGATTCTATGATCTATTCTATGTACACTGGTATCCTGATCACCTCTCCTCTGTCTCTAAGAATTCCACTTCTTCCTCTAATGCAGGCATTGTGAGGCCCAATGAGAGGAACTGCTTGCATACATAAAGCAGCATCTCAGGAAAGGTTGATTTAGCCTCCCCTAACGAGAGGCACTGTGCTGTCAAGACTGAGATATGTAAATCCAAAACAGATTGAAAATCAAATCAAGACTCTGTTAGTATATGTAGTTCATGATCAGTAGAATTATCTACTAGTCTATCTACTAGACTAGCCATGGGCAAACTGTGGCCTCGGGGCCACATCCAGCCCGTCTGAGTTCTGAGTCTGCCTGAGAGACATTTTAATGGCTGTTGCCCCTGCACAGGTTTGCTACATTCTGTTAACTTCCATCTAAGCTGATTTTCTTTCCTATCGGTCTGACTTCAGTGATATTCACATAAAGCAAATGCATATCACTTCAGTCATACCAGAGCACACACAACAATGACAGTGAAAGCCATGCACTCCCTCTGCATCCAAACTGTGAATGTTTATTTTGATTTTACCATTTGAATTGACAATAAGTCTATTAATATATAAATGATTAAGCCTTTCTTATAACTCAGTATGAAATATTCAACATGTGTTAAATGAATTTAATCTTATTCATGGAGTTATGGTTAGTGAACAAAGCCAATTTCACTCTTATGGCCCATTGAGATGAAGAACAGGCCATTCATGCAGCCTACTCACCAGCCTAGATTGTCCATCACTGTGCTAGACTGTCAAGGGAGCATTTATTCAGTGAAATTTCTTCATCTTTGGTGAAAACTCTTCTGTTAACTTTGGATTTAATAAACAGCAACAGCAAACTCCTATCACTAATTCTCTTCTTTATAAATGATGTGTTTTTGTACTGCTCACTTGATCTAAAATGAAGTTTATTTAAATTTATGTCATTGCATGTTACAGGGAGTAGCAAATTTTTTGCATTCTATTTCCCTGTCAACTGCAGTGTAAGAAAAACAAATAGAATGGTAGTTCATGCTATGTGAAGTCATCGCAGGAGTCTTTTGTAACACACAGCCAGCAGAATCAAACGCTGTCACCAATGACATAACACTGCCCAGAATTACCAGTGTTTATTTTTCACTATTTTAACCAAGCTCCTAATGCATTTTTATATGTTCATGTGTTATTTCAATTGATGCATTAATAAAAGGTTGGCACAGTGGTTAGCACTGCTGACTTACAGTGCCAGGAACCCGGGTTCGATTGGAAGGCAGTTTGCACCTTTTGCGTGTCTGCGTGGATTTTCTCCAGATTTTTGGTTTTCTCCAACAGTCCAAAGATGTACAGGTTAGGTTGATCAGACATGCTAAACTGTCCCTCAGTGTTCCAAGGTGTGTAGGTTAGGGGAATTAACAGGGCAAATACATGGGGCTGTGGCAATAGGGCGTGGATAGGATGATCTGTTGGAAAGTCAGCACAGACTCGATGGGCCAAATGGCCTCCTTCTATACTGGAGCAATTCTATGCATGAAATTTTACTGGGCATGTCCGCCTGTGGTTTGTACGATCCCGCCAGAGGCCAATGGAGAATGCTATTCTCCAAGCCTCGTCCGCCCCTATTCCGGGGCAGGCGAGCCAGTAAAATCTGGCCTATGAATCTACTTTAAATGGGTTGGAAGCATGTAGAACAGAAATTTGTGCAATTTGCACACAATTCTACTAAAATATGTTAGGAAATTAGCCCCATTAGTGTTTGTATTATATAGAGCACAGAGCAGCCCAATTTTAACCAGGCAGGTGACCTGGGGGAATTGTGAATCAGCACCACATCCTGAACTTCACAACATGAGGGTTGGTAATTTTGACTCTGAGGCTTCATTTGCATGCCACAGGTCAGCTGCCTGCCTGAAATAGGTAACAAACAGTGATGGGCTGGAATTCTGGGCAGCAGGAGCCCAGGAGGCTGGCATTAAATGAAACGTTGCTGAGAACAAACTAAGTTTACAGGATTTTGAGAAATCTTAAGGGATGGAAAGGGAGGAGTCTCGGACAGCAAAGATGTATAGATTCCTGATGAGCTTCAGGGAATCAGTCCTGCTTTCCCCAGCTCCAAAAACAAAATAAAGCAACTTGTTGGTTTTGTAATTTTTCTGCTTCTGCATAGAAGAATGAGAGGGAATCTAACTGAAACATATAAAATTCTGACAGGGCTGAAACGACTGGAAACAGACATGTTGATTCCTCTGGCTGGCGTTTCTAGAACAAGGGGTCACAGTCTTAGGATACGGGATGGGCCATTTAGGACTGAGATGAAGAGAGATTTTCTTCATTCAGAGGATGGTCAAACTATGGAATTCTCTACCACAGAAGACTGTGGATACCAAGCTTCTGAATATTCTTAAGAAGGAGTTAGACTTCTGGAGGTGTCAGAGGGGTATGGGGAGAGTGTGGGAGAATCGTATCAGCCATGGCCCTATCGAAAGGTGGAGCAGATTCAAAGGGCTGAATGGCCTTTCTTCTCCTTTCTATATTTCTTCTCTGCTCAGGCCAGTAGTTAAAATTGTAGCCAAAACTTGGTGACATCATTGGACCTTACTTTGCATACTTAAAGGAGGAAGCCATCAATTCAAGGTAAGTGCCCTTGATCTGCTTAGAACAACAGTTTCAAAGTGAAATTGGTGTGGGACATCAATAGATATTTCATCCTAACAACTTTAACTGCCCGCCTGCCTCCCTTCAACTAAGTAAACTGGGTTAAAATTATCCTTTATGGTTCAAAAACTGACATGTCTTGGGGATTATCTGATATTGGTAAACTGTGAGACTGACAAGTATTAACTCCTCTTCTCCCCATTGAAATTTGTGAACTGCATCAATAGCAGCTTTGACAAAGAGGCCATTGAAATGAAACATTATTCAAAATAATTAAAAAAGAAGAATTATTATTGCACATAATGCCTGCACAGACTCTAGTTCACTATCACAAGTAGAGTTTAGGCACAGGTAAACACTATCTAGTGTGGATAATTTAACACATAAAAGATTATCACTGTTGTTTGCAGATTGTCTGATGTGTCAAGTACAGGTATGGATAACTATTTAAAGAGAAGCAGTTTGTATCATTCCAGTATGATATTGTCTGTTGCAGAGGTACTTCCATTATAAAGCATGATTATGCTGAAGTACAATAAATTGCATCATCAAGCTGGATTATGAAGGTCCTCTTGTCCATTTCCAGCTACAAAATATTATTTGCCCTCATTCAGCATTAGAATTATATCGAAAAGAGCAAAGAACTACAACCCAGTTCAGAATAAACATTTACCACATGGGAAGAAAAGCAACAGGCGAAATGGTGCATTGTGCAAGAGGGGGGTGGGGGGTGGTGCGGTGTGGGGTGGTGTAAAGGAAAATAAGGCAAAATGACATTAGGAGAAAATTTCAGTATGAAATTAAAATACTTTGATTTGGTTTATAATTGTCACATGTATTAACATATAGTGAGAAATATTGTTTTTTGCGTGCTATGCAGACAAAGCATAACGTTCATAGAGAAGGAAACAACAGAGTGCAGAATATGATGTCACATTTATAACTGGGGTGTAGAGAAAGATCATCTTAATGCAAGGTAAGTCCATTCAAAAGTCTGACAGCAGCACGGAAGAAGCTGTTCTTGAGTCGGTTGGTACGTGACCTCAGACTCTTGTACTTTTTTCCCATCGGAAGAAGGTGGAAGAGAGAATGTTTGGGGTGCGTGGGGTCCTTAATTATGCTGGCTGCTTTGCTGAGGCAGCGGGATGTGTAGACAGAGTCAATGGATGGGAGGCTGGTTTTCAAGATGGATTGGGCTACACTCATGACCTTTTGCAGTTCCTTGTGGTCTTGGGCAGAGCAGGAGCCATACCAAGTTGCAATACAACCAGAAAGGATGCTTTCTATGGTGTACCTGTAAAAGTATCTGTAAAATATGTCACTGGCAGTATTAATTAATTTTTGAGCAGACATTGAAATGGGTGGCAAACCCTTCCACCTGAAACAGCCTTATTAAAACATTTAACTCCAGGCCCTTTAAAGACCCTGATGTAATTTTGATAATTCACTATGCAAAACATGTGTTTCAATCTATTTTGCCTGAGCATTAAGTGGCTAAACCAGCAGTCCTTTACAGGGCTGCTCTGGAGAAATTTTTGAAAAGCTGTAACTTTTATTACTGTGTGGCCAGAAGGATCATTTAAATATCCACCAACCATCCATTCATGCCCTCAATACCCTTTTTCCAGGATTTTCTTTCCAGCCTCTTGTGATTCACTTCCTGATTGGTTCTGTAAAGGAACTGCTAAGTTTCAGACCTGATTGGTAAGCTGCCTGGTCATGCTTGTTCACTGCCGAGAGCTCATCAAATATATATACATAAAATACATTTGATATATATTGGCTACCCAAGCAGGTCAAAGTTAGGAATCCTGCAGCCATTAACTCATCTGCTGACCCCCCCAAGCCTGTCCTCATTCTACAAAGGACGGGTCGGGCCTGTGATGGAATATTCTCCACTTGCCTGGATGAGTGCAACTCCAACAGCACTCAAGAAACTTGACACCATCCAGGACAAAAAGCCTGCTTGAGTGCTACCCTTTCTACAAATATTCAATCCCTCCATCACCGAGAAAACATTGGCAAACATGTGTACTATCTACAAGATGCATTGCAGGAATCACCAAGATTCCTTAGACAGCATCTTCTAAACCCATGACCAGCACCATCCAGAAGGACAAGAGCACCAGATACCTGGGAACACCACCACCTGGAGGTTTCCATCCAAGCCACTCTTCATGCTGACTTGGAAATATATCACTGTTTCTTCATTGTCGCTGGGTCAAAATCCTGAAACTCCTTCCCTAACAGCACTATGGATATATCTACATCTTAGGAACTGCAATGGTTCAAGAAGTCAGCTCATCACCACCTACTTAAGAGAAACTAGGGATGGGCAACAAATGCTGGCCTAGCCCGTAATGCCCACATCTTGTAAAATTAATTTAAAAGAAATTGCATTGAGCTCAGGGATAATGGATGTTAATTGGCTCATTAATGAATCTGAGTGACATGCTGCCACTGCCAACTGGGAATCTCACAACATGTCTTCCCACTTATTCAGGGAAGATTTTGTTGCCACCAGGAGATGAATGTGGAGTCTCTTCCAGGACGAAGTGGGCCATGCCACTGCAATGGGCTGTATTAGGTCCAGCCCTAAAGAAACCTTGCTAGCCTCACCTACATCCTGAAAACAAATTAAGAAAGTACGAGGCTTACTGTTAAATATGTCTACGTGTACATACGCATAAAAATAAATATTGGACCATTGAAAAGTCCAAAAGCCACATGAGCTGACTTCTTTCACTTGGGCATAAAGCAGTGGAAAATTAATCAAAAATAACAAATAAACTAAATAGGGTGGCACAGTGGTTATCACTGATGCCTCGCAGTTCCAGAGACCTGGGTTCAATTCCCGGTTTGGGTGACAGTCTGTGTGGAGTTTATACATTCTCCCCATGTCTGCATGGGTTTCCTCTGGGTGCTCCGATTTCCTCCCACAGTCCAAAAATGTGAGGGTTAGGTTGATTGGTCATGCTAAATTGCTCCTTTGTGTTGGGGGATGTCAGGGAGATTAGTAGGGTAAATATATGGGGTTAGGGGGATAGGGCCTGGGTGGGGTTGTTGTCAGTGAAGGCTTGAAGAGTTGAATGGCTTCCTTCTGCACTATAGGGATTCTATGATTCTAAATTCTTTATTATTGTTTTTGCAGCATGAAGGTTAAATTCCTGGAGGAGTTAAGCAGAAGAACTAATGAAAATGGAAATTTCAGAAAATAGGCTGTAGAAGTAGAAGGACAGTAAAGGCATAGGTCTGGATAATCACAAAGCAAGGACAATGGAAGAACTTGTCAAGATTGCCGCAAATTCTGCAAGCATGGGACATGGACTCAAGCTTAGAAGAGAGATTGTACACAGATACTTTAGAGTTAACTAATTTATGCAGAGGGAAGTAATTATGAGAAGTAGACTATCTAGGAAACAGTGGAAGCTGAGACAGTTAGCTTGGAAAAGCTTTAGAAGAACAGTAGCTATTTGAAGGAGTGTGTGATTGAAGGATGTTCTGACCTGGAATCGGTCAAATGCTTTGTAAGTTTTTTACTAGTCTTTTACATTGATTCATTCCTTACACATGTTTCTTCAATAGTTTAGATTTATGTATGTATTTACTTATTTATATATTTATTAGTTTCACAAGCAGGCTTCCATTAACTGCCATGAAGTTACTGTGAAAATCCCCTAGTCACCACGCTCCAGCTCCTGTTGAGGTATACCGAGGGAGAATTTAGCATGGCCAATGCACCTAAGCAGCACGTCTTTCAGGCTGTGGGAGGAAGTTGGAGCACACAGAGGAAACCCATGCAGACACAGAGAGAACGTGCACACTTCAGACAGTGACTCAAGTTGGGGATCAAACACCTCATTATTATTTATAAGCATTTCAAAATAAATTGCTTACATTATTATAAAATCAGGCTTTTAACCTAACCTAAATAAACTGAGGGAGCTGTTTACACATTAGAATTTTTCATTTTGATTGTATCTAACTTTACTGCTTTATCAGTGAACCTCAGATTTACCATCATATCCAATGCTGTATATTTGTTTCTTAATTTCTCAATTCTGTTGCTATACTCCTGCTGACTATCACTAGGAATTAGACCAAGCATCAGTAGTAACATTAACGAGGTACTGATGAAGAATCAAGAACAAAACAAGAAGCTAGCTGCTATTGTAGACCTTCTTTCAAAAGAAGGAGCATTTATCCTCAATTGACTGATACATACAGGACAGACACCCTGGATGGACTTGGGCCTCAATGTTACTCTGATGATATGGACAAAACAAAGTTACATTTAATATTAGGTGCATTGTGTACGTATTTCATTACATTGCTGCCTTATCAATAGCAAAATATCAAGATATTATCATGGAGAGTAATGTATTTTGTGGCTTAATTTGACCTAGTATAAAGTTCAATATTCTTGGAGCTATTATGGCAAATGGAATTTAATGTTGGCAAGTGTGAGGTGGTCCACTTTGGTAGGAATAATGGTAGGAAGGACTATTACTTACGTGGCGAAAAACTGCAGCAGGCGACGGTGCAGAGGGACCTCGGGGTCCTTGTGCATGAGTCGCAAAAACCCAGCCTGCAAGTGCAGCAGGTGGTCAGGAAGGCGAATGGGATGCTGGCCTTCATAGCGAGGGGGATTGAATATAAAAGTAGGGAGGTCTTGCTGCAGCTGTATAGGGCATTGGTGAGGCCGCAGCTGGAGTACTGTGTGCAGTTTTGGGCGCCGCACCTGCGCAAGGATATTTTGGCCCTGGAGGGAGTGCAGAGGAGGTTTACTAGGCTGATACCGGAGTTGAGGGGGTTGAGCTATGAGGAGAGGCTGAATAAACTAGGCTTGTACTCGTTAGAGTTTAGAAGAATGAGGGGAGATCTCATTGAGACGTATAAGATGATGAATGGGATGGATAGGATAGAGGTGGAAAGACTCTTCCCGCTCAAAAAAGACAGTAGGACTAGGGGGCACAGCCTCAAGATAAAGGGGGGGCGGTTCAGAACGGAGTTGAGGAGGAACTTCTTCACTCAAAGGGTGGTGAATCTCTGGAATTCTCTGCCCGTTGAAGTGGTGGAGGCTGCCTCGCTAAATATTTTTAAGAAGCGGGTTGATGGGTTTTTGATAAGAGAGGGGATTAAGGGTTATGGGGAGAGGGCGGGAAAGTGGAACTGAGCCACGACAGATCAGCCATGATCTTATTGAATGGCGGGGCAGGCTCGAAGGGCCAGATGGCCTACTCCTGCTCCTATTTCTTATGTTCTTATGTTCTTATGTTCTTATTTGATTTGAATTTGATTGAGGCATCAAAATAAAAACCTGATTGCTCCTTGCAATCTGTGAGATGACGAAATCGAAGCAGAGATTAAGATAGGATTGATTGATACCGACGTAATTGAATTGACAAATAGGAGGAGAACATGTGGTGTTGAAAACACAAGTGGGGTAGAAAACCTGATTAACAGATTTTATATAAGAAAGCTTAACATGCTTATTATGTTCCTCTGTGCAGACATTAACATATTAATTTAAATGGGTTAAAACCTGCAGAAAATTAGCAGTAAGGGAAGGCAACAGAGATGTGTTAATCATTACTGCATGAAGTTTGCCAATTAAAATTTTTACCTTTACCATTTGTATGGTAACAAAAGTGTTTTAACTCTGGTATTAGAGCTTTAAAACAGTCTAAGCAAGGACATAACCAAAACTCAGTTACACTCTATACTCCAATTTTACTTTTGCATATTGTGCTGTAATTAAATGGTTAATGTTAGTTGGAAATGTGATATCAAGTGAGGAACGGGGGTTGGAAGACAAAGGAGGTGATTCTCCCAGACCGCTGCACTGCTCTAGCAGAGCAATAAGCAGGGGGACATAAGCTGAGGCTGTATAGTAATCTTTCTGCTGGGCACGGTGGCCTCTGCACATCTCTGGCTGCCATATTTCTGGCATCATCAGCTCCATACCAGAAATCAGCGCGGAGCTGCTTTAAATATTTAATTACAAATTTTAATGCTATTAGCCTCTCCCTCAGCCCCTGCCAGGCATGTTTCAGTCCAGGGGGGTTTACAACAATTTCCCACTAATAGGGAACTGGTGGACCGACCCCGCTGGAGTGAAGGAGGGACCATGAAGGCCCCCCCAGGAAGTCGGAGGTAAGGGGGCACCCCCTGGGTATTGCTAGCCTGGCAGTGCCAGCCTTTCTCCCTTGCACTGTCCAAGGGGCAAAGTGGCAATGCCCAAGGGGCACCTTGGCACTGCCTATGAGGCATCAGGCAGTGCCAAGGGGGTGGGGAAGATGAGGCAAGGCCTAATGGGAGGGGGCCCCTGGGGAGATCAATGGGGATGGGGGTTCCCACATCCACTCTGCACTTGGGATTGGTGACAGAGGGAGGGAAGGGCTGATCGGGGTTGGCCATGGGGGTGAGGTGGGGGGGATGGGGGGGGGGAGGTGGTTGACCCGCTGGGGCAAGTGGTGTTCCAGGGGGGTCATATGTGTGTGTGTCTGTGTGTTGGGGAGATCAGGACTGCTGGGGAGGCAGGGGGTGAGCTCAAAGTGACAGTGGGGGGGGGGCGGGGGGGGTTGTGGTCGAGGCTGGCCTGGATACATGTGGGAGGCTGGCAATCCGGACACGATGGGGGTCAGAGAGGCAGCGATGGTGGGTTTTTGTGCTGACCCACAATCAAACTGGCCAGCAAGTGGGAGGCCGGCAGTGCGGGGCCATTCTGTGATGCATTTTCAGGGCCAAACCCCAAAAGCGAGTGGCGTTTACTACCAAATAAACCTGTTGGACTTTAACCTGGTGTTGCGAGACTTCTTACTATGCACACTGTGTGGCAGATTCATTTTGAAAATCCCACTGATAAAAGCTCCAGTGATACTCCAGTTTTTACGCAAATTTGGGACTAAGAATTTTTTGGGGAAATTCCACTCAAAATTGTTCACCTTGGCAGAATGAGAGCTTGGTGATTTAGCCATTAAAGCAAAATCATTTAGAAACAAACTCTAATATCCCTTGTCAATCCAAAACAAACCATAGCACACAAAATCCCTCTGAATGCAATGCCTGCCCCTGAGCACTTCTGAGATACAGCTTTCAGTGGCTCTTTGAAACCAATCTCACCAGCTTTTACTCAATGGACCTGGTTCTGTTTGCACAGTAAGAAGTCACACAACACCAGGCTTAATTCCAACCAGTTTATTTGATAATAATCCCACAAGCTTGGACTTAAACCTGGTGTTGTGAGACTTCTTACTGTGTTTACCTCAGTCCAATGCTGGCATCTCTGTTTGCACAGCTACTATATCCTGTTAAAATTCCACCAATGGCCTAATGAACCTCATCTGAATTCATGAAGCATTGCTGACCGCCCGGAAATTGCACAGTTATGATGGCAATGGGCGGGAATCCAGGAGGAGCCAAGAGGTCAGTGCTCCTTACCTAATTTAACTGCAAACCCCACCTCATTCCAACTGAGATGGTGAGAGAGGGATTATAGAGAGGGGCGGGATACATTAAAATTCTCCCTTTAAAGTTTGGTGTAAAGGTATGGAGTGTTTTATTAAGTCTGCTGTCAGCTATCACACCAAACACAATTTTCTATAGTTCTGTCATTGTAGGTCATTCAATAGATATTCTAAATCAGTGTTTGAAATTGCAATCAGCAATTTCCTGTCAATCTTTGTACAAAATATATCACATCCTGTTACCTTAGGCATTTGAGATTGGCTCGAGTTTTCCCTGAGGCCTGATTGATGCAGTTTTCGATTTGAGAGGCTGCTATTTACAGTGGAGAGGACTTGACTCTATTTTTTTACAGAATCTGTAATTATGCTGTCTTCAATAACATGACTGAAGCTTTGATAGTGGAGAACCTGTAGCTTTACAGAAATTTGTTTTTACATGGTAGCTGTAGACATCACTGCAAACCTTGTCTGATTTGATTATTGCAGGCTCACTTTAAGTTTATTTATTTGTGTCACAAGTAGGTTTATATGAAGTTACTGTGAATGCCCCCCTAGTCACTCCAGTGCCTGTTCGGGTACACTGAGGGAGTACTTAGCATGGCCAATGCCATAACAACTATGAACAGTATCACAAAGAGATAGCTTTGCTGATTTAGCAATTTGATTCTTTCCCTGTATTAAAGTAATGTTCCTACTTAGGTTTGGAAATAATTATAATTAGGTTATATATTCATCTTTACCACTTTGATAAGATCAGCTATAATGGAAGTAACAAAGTATACTGTAATTGATGGGAATTTATGTTGAAGCGTTACTCCATGTGGTAAATGATAACTATTTACTTCCCTGCCGTTATATTGTATAAATCAGAAAACAGCTGAACAATCTTGGCATCAGTTCCAATTTTTCAAAATAATGTTCTGCTAAATAACTAAATACAAGAGAGGTTAATGACTTGTGTTAATAAATAGAATTTATAAAGGCAAACTTCAGAAGAAGTTCTGAAGAGGGTTTCACATCTGAAATGTAAACTTGCCTGTTGTCTCCATGGATGCTGGTTGGCCCACTGTATTTTCAGCATTTTTGTTTCAGGCTCAGAATATCGACAATATTTGTTCCCATAGTTATCAAAAATCATAGAATCATGCAGCACAGAAAGAGGCCATTCAGCCCATTGTGTCTGTGCCAGCTGTTTGCACAAGCAACTCAAATTACTGCAGCATTGTGGCACCGTGGTTAGTACTGCTGCCTCGCAGCACCAGAGACCTGGATTTGATTCCCAGCTAGGGTCATTAACTATGTAGAGTCTGCAAGTTCTCCCTATGTCTATGTCTATGTGGGTTTCCTCCGAGCGCATAGGTTTCCTCCCACAGTCTGAAAACATGCTGGTTAGGTGCATTGGCCACGCTAAATTCTCCCTCAGTGTACCCGAACAGACACCAGACTGTGGCGATTAGGGGATTTTCACAATAACTTCATTGCAGTGTTAATGTAAGCCTACTTGTGACACTAGTAAATGTTAAACTTTAAAAAAAACAAATGAGTGAAATTTTCTTGCTCATAAGAGCAGACACACAGAAGAAATGGAAACAGGAGCAGACAATATGAGTCTTCAATCTTGCTTAATAAGATCATGACTGATCTGATGGTTATCTTAACTTTACTTTTCCGCCCACCTCCCCCCACACCACCACCCCACCCCCCTCCCCCCCCCCACCCCCATAATCCTTGTCTCCCATGTAAATCAAAAATCTGTCTAACTCAGTCTTGAGTATATTCAATGGCCCAGCCTCCATTGTTCTCTGGAATAGAAAACTGCAAAGATTAACAACTGCGAAGAAAATAAATTCCTCCTTGTCTTTTTTTTAAATGGGAGACAACTTATTTTGAAACTTTGCTCTTTAGATTTTCCCATAAGAGGAAACAGCCTGTCAGCAGCTCCCTCAGAATCCAAAATATTTCAGTAAAATCGCCGTTTATTCTTCTGAACTCCAATGAGTATCGATGCAACCCGCTCAATATTTTTTCATAAGACAACTCTTTCATCCCAGGAATTAATTTAATGAACATTCGTTGAACTGCTTCCAATGCAAACTGAGCCCTCCTTAAAGATGGAGAAGATAGGTGTAGAGGGGTATGGGTCAAATGCAGGCGACTGGGACTAATTTGTCATAAAAATTAGGCAGCATGGGCAAGTTGAGCTGAAGGGCATTTTCCATGCTGTAAACCTCTATGACTCTGTAAATAAAGTGCTCAAAACCATACACAGTACACTAGGTGCAGTCTCACCAATGACCCATACACTTGTAACAAGATTTCCCTACTTTTATACTCCATTACCTTTGCAATCAAGAGTAACACTCTGTCTGCCTGATGAATTGCTGCACTTACATGTTAATTTTTTGTGACACTCAGGCCCCTTTATATGGCAGCATTTGTATTTTCTTCTTAAATAACACATCGCCTTTCTACTCCTGCTATCAAAGTTGATAGTCTCACATTTTCCCATATTATGCTCCATCTGCTAAATTTTTGTTCATTCATTTAACCCATTTATTAGTCTTTTGATGACTCTTTGGCATGAGTTTTATTGGTAATTGGAAAGTGGGCTGGGAGATAGGGCCGCGACTTTCTGGCCATGTTGCACCAGTGCAGATCACGTTGGGGCAACAGAGGATTGGAGAGTCACGAGTGATCGGTCTAGCACATTCGTCAAGATGAATGTTGTTGCCAGAATGATGATTATTTGAGGACTCCAGCAAGCCAGTTTAATATCCAGAGCTAGATCTAGTTTCACAGTCTGGGGATAAAGGTTGATCCTTTGGGACATCACGCCCCCAAATTGTAGATGCGTCTTTCAATTCAAGCCTTAGCAGTACACAACTCACACTGTGGAGACTCCTTAGGCAAGGTAAGATGGTGATAGCGGACGCTATTCCCCTATTCAATATCATGTTTGGCATCATTTTTGAGGTGTCCTGTCAGGATGCAAATCTTGTTGTTATGCATTCTCTCTAGTGCAGTTAGGCGCTATGCAAGGTTGGGAATTATGGGGGGCAATTCTTCTGGCCCACTGCACTGTTTAAGTAGCAGAGAGACATCAGCAACGTGCCTGTAGCAGGATTTGTGACCAGCAGATCGTGACTCTTCTGGGCCTTTTTTTTAATGTAATCAGCCTCATACTGGAAATCAGCAAGAGGCTGATCACAATATTGGAATCTCAATTTCAATACCATTAGCAAGTCCAGGACAGTATCCTCCAAGCTCGCTAACATCTCCTGACCCGCTGGGAGAGGTTCCCATCAGTGAGGATTAAAGTTGCTCCCCATTAACCCTGCTGGTGTGGTCAGGGGTCATTGAGGCCCCCTGGGAAGTTGGGGACAGTATCCTTTGGGCAGTGCCAGCCTGATACCCTGGCAGTGCCCACCCAGTATCCTGGCACTCTATTTTCCGTCTCCACAGATGCTGCCAGACCTGCTGAGATTTTCCAGCATTTTCTGGTTTTGTTTCAGATTCCAGCATCCACGATATTTTGCTTTAATTTTAGCAATTAACTGCCAGGCATGGTTTGAAGATTTAAACCAGGCAGCTTGTCTCTGATTGGTTAAAGCATTGCCCTGAGGAATGAAATACAAATGGCTTTCACTTATTTGGGTTAACTGAAATAAGGCACAATGTCTGTACATGTTCTTTCTGTCTACAAAGAACAGGGCCCTGTGTATTAATATATATAGCTGCAGTACTACTCACTGTGAGCACGACTGACAATCTTAAATTGTGTGTCAGCTGTCAGGAATGGGTTAACTGCAACAGTCCACTTTAGACCTAATTTGTATGTTAATTGTTTAATAGTACTCACCGGGATATATAAAGATGTTACAGGTGGCACTGCGTGTTGGGTGTGGACATGTGGAGTTGTAAAAGGGAATAAAGTGAGTTTGTGAAGTAGCTGGACTTACATCATCTTTATTACTAGACTGCAACTGGGAGGCTTAACCTCAGAATAATTTATAACACAGTGAAGATTATTTTGCAAATGTTATCAAATTTTGGAACTGCATTGAACACTGTTTTGAGATTTGCGATCACGGGCTGGTTGGGTACAGTCTGTACTTTGCCTGTTGCAAACAGAGGAAGGAAAATGTTGTTTGATGTGATCTGCTGTCAGTCTTTGGGATGTACGGCATACATAACTCACATCACGCTGTTACTGAAATTCCTATAGCATATTGCTCATTTGTGTGATAGGCAGAACTTCTTTTCAGCTTGACAGCAGCATCCTGTTAGTGGTGAATATCACTCATGTTTCTACTGAATAGTAACAATAAGCTTCACCTGTTGCTGAAGTGTTTGAGATGCTTTGTCTTTCCAGGCTATTCTGAGGTAGGTCAGGCACTTTTCAGGGCCAAAAGTGATGGCCTTAGGCCTAGTCGTGAGTTTGCACACTATGTAGTGTGAAATAATCTGATCAGGTAGCCATTATCCTGCAAGTGTTTGATATGCTCTATTTCAACATCATGGGAAGCATGTAGCTAGGGCCCAATGTACAAGATAGCCTATAAGACCAATATTATTGGATGTGGAACTGTAAGAATTCCAATGTGTATATTGACCACCGAAGTTAGGCTTGCAGTAGACTGATTGGGAACTCTCTCGTAGATTTCTCAACTAGTACTTAAGGAAAAGGAGTTAATTTGATTGCTCCATTTCAAAAGTGAATTTGAGCACAAATTAGGCTCATTAAAACATGCAAGGAAATTATTACACACTGCTGCAAATTTAAATAGATGTATCATTCGCATATTGGAAATATGCAAGGGGTAGGATGTTAGGTGTCATTCTGACAAAGACAATTATCTCTTGAAAGCCAATCCTTTATGCTTCCTGAAGTCAAGGAGAACATACCCCTGTCTACATCAAAAGTAGAACGGGTCGAGAGCTTCAATTTTTTAGGTGTCAGATCACCAACAACCTGTCCTGGTTTCACACCCCCCACCCCCCCATGCCGATACCATAGTTTAGAAAGCCCATCAACGCCTCTACTTTCTCAGAAGGCTAAGAAAATTTGGCATGTCAGCTACGACTCTCACCACCATTTACAGATGCATCATAGAAAACATTCTTTCTGGTTGTATCGCAGCTTGTATGGCTCCTGCTCTGCCCAAGACTGCAAGGAACCACAAAAAGTCATGAATCCATCATGCAAACTAGCCTCCCATCCATTGAATCTGTCCATACTTCCTGCTGCCTCAGCAAAGTAGCCAGCATAATTAAGGACACCCCGGACATTCTGTCTTCCACCTTCTTCATTCGGGAAAAAGATACAAAAGTCTGAGGTCACGTACCAACCGACTCAAGAACAGCTTCTTCCCTGCTGGTGTCAAACGTTTGAATGGACTTACCTTGCATTAAGTTGACCTTTCTTTACATCCTAGCTATGACTGTAACACTATATTCTGCACTCTCTCCTTTCATTCTCTATGAACAGTATGTTTTGTCTGTATAGCATGCAAGAAACAATACTTTTCACTGTACGTTAATACATATGACAATAATAAATCAATAAAGATGTTTGCTAAGAGGGGATCCCATGACTATTTATTTGTGCCTACATGTTGCCATTAAAACTGAACTTAACCATACAGCCATACAACTGTATTGTGTACAGTTCTGGTCACCCTATTATAGAAAGGATATTATTAAAAGAAAAAGTGCAGAAAGTATTTACTAGGATGCTACTGGGGCTTGATGGTTTGTGTGATAGGCAGAGCATCTTTTCAGCTTGCCAAGAGCATCCTGTTAGTGTTGAATATCACTCATGATCCAACTGAATAGTAACAGCTAGCTTCACTGTTGCTGAAATGTAAATACAAATTTAAATATAGTAGATGTATCATTCACATATTGGAAATGTGCAAGGGGTGGGGGGTTAGGTGCCATTCCAACAAAGACAATTATCTCTTGGAACCCAATAAAGATGTTTGCGAGAGTCGTGCCTAGGAGGGGATCCCACGACACTATCCAGGCTGGATAGATTGGGACATTTTTCTCTGGAGCATAGAAGGCTGAGGAGTGCTCTTATAGAAGTCTACAAAATAATGAGGGGCACAGATCAGCTAGATAGTCAAAATCTTTTCCCAAAGGTAGGGGAGTATAAAACTAGAGGGCATAGGTTTAAGGTGAGGGGAAGAGATACAAAGTGTTCAGAGGTGTAATTTTTTCACGTATAGGGTGGTGAATGTCTGGAATAAGTTGCCAGAGGCAGTAGTAGAGGCGGCACAATTTTGTCTTTTAAAAAGCATTTAGATGGTTACATGGGTAAGATGGGTATAGAGGGATATGGGTCAAATGCAGGCAATTGGGATTAGTTTAGGGGTTTAAAAAAAGAAAGACATGGACAAGTTGGGCTGAAGGGCCTTTTTCCATGCTATAAACCTCATGACTCTATGATCCTAAGTTACTGAGTTCTTGAGTCCATGAATATTGATTCATGCAATCATGGTGGATCTAGATTGTGATGATATAGTGCTACATTGCAAATATCTTTGGCTTTCTTAAGTGGAACATTGATGAATAGGACAGGAACATCAAATGAGCCCATGATCTTATTGAATGGCGGGGCAGGCTCGAAGGGCTGGATGGCCTACTCCTGCTCCTATTTCTTATGTTCTTATGTTCTTATGAACACAGCATTGCTATCAATATACAAGTCTTCTATGGTCTTTGCAATTATGAAGGAATCCTTCACCATGTATCTGGAAAACCCGTTTAAAATGCATTGTAACAATTCACCCAACCATTCTGTGCAGAACCGTTCATAAACAAAAGGGCATAAAAGGCAAGCCTGTCTGATCAAGTTAAATGGCAGATCCAATGTATACAAATTTGAACCTGTCATTAAGGCATGCTTCTTGTTATCATAGTCATGCTTGTTATGATGACTTTTCTTGTCGCTTTTTTAGGTTTACTCGTGCATATCTGGGTTGGTTTTTAAACCTTTCGAAGTTCTGATATATTTGCATTGCATGTGAAAATCAGACAGGCAGAATCCCATAATATGTATTAGATCAGCTCAGAGCACTTTCACGTATTCAGCATCTTCAGTGGACACTGTTTTGTGGCAGGATAGTTGGGAACAGAGGAGTTCAAACTCAGGAAATACAACACACATGGCATAAGTAAGGACAATTATCTTAGAATGCCGGTACAGCTTACAAGTTATTCTGGTTCAAAATGTGCATACTTCAATTTATAGAAAAAATGTCTAGTCAAATTAAGGGAAAATAACATGAATGGAAATTACGTGAACAGTGTGGCAACAGTTCCAGTACTTGCATGATATACAGCACACAGCCCTGCTATTTCTAACAGTAAGTGTTTATGGTTTATGATACTAACCCTATCTGTGAACTGAATTCAGAGTTGGAAACTTGACTGACAGCTATTCCGTTAGACAGGACAGAACACAAATGTCAGTCCGTCACTGAGGCCATTAGGTCTGGTGTTTTCAGCTGCGGTCCAATTCCCAATGGAGAACATGACACACAATTCCTCTGAATTTTATAGATCTCCTGAATTGAAAGAATGAAAAATAAAGCCAACTTCTAACTGAAAAGGCATGTGGCACTTTTCTAAGACTATAAATGAATCTCTTTGTCATGATGGTGCAGATAAAGCCCACCTGTGACCATTGAACTGACTGGGCCCAATTTTATATTTTTCAAAGGAACTAATGGCCATAATGAATACAAATGCAGCCTCTTGGTTGCATAGGCAGCATGGCAGCACAGTGGTCAGCACTGCTGCCTCACAGCGCCAGGGACCTGGGTTCAAATCTGAGCATGGGTGACTGTCTGCATGGAGTTTGCACATTCCCCTCCGGTCTGCATGGGTTTCTTCTGAGCGTTCTGGTTTTATCCCACAGTCTGAAAGACTGGTTAGAAGCATAGGCCATGGTAAATTCTTTCTCAGTGCACCCGAACAAATGCTGGAGTGTGGCAACTCGGGGATTTTCAAAATAACTTCATTGCAGTGTTAATGTAAGCTTACTTGTAACACTAATTAATAAACTAAACTTAAATCTTTTTCAGCTGAAAATGCAGCACATGATGTCCAGTAGCTGCTTGAATAATCTGGTCTAGAAAAGGGAAATATTTACAGTATTGGGTGAAATTATGCTGTCCGATTTTAAGACTCAAGAACTTAACCTATTTGTACAATGTGCCTTTATCTGCTAAACCTATCTACGTCATCAACAAGGGAATAATGTTGATGGTCTAGGGTTTACTTCAGCATATCAATCCAACTATTTTTTAAAAAACAGTATGCAGCTATTGGACTTAATAGGAACATAATTTTGAATCTTAGTGACTGTTAAAAAGTGTAACTATATATCTCCAGTTAAAATACATATCGATAAAACTGAACACTTATCCAGTGATTCGTGAGCCAGTGATGGTGTTAAGGAAGTGGAGCAAAAGCAAATAATTGCAATGGAACCCAAATGTTGAGTACTAGAAGTGAAATGCCAAAGACAATATTCACACTAATACCTAGAGAGAATAGAATAAAGGGCTGTGTGAAGACCACTATGCAAACATTAATGAAAATCTAGTGTGGAGGAGAGGTGGCAGTAAGTAATAATAACATTACGTAGGAGAGACAATACTCATGCTAATGCCAAATCAGAGCAGAATGAAAGACTGTGTGTGAAGAACGGCATGTAAATGCAAATGGTAATAGAGTGTGGAGGAGAGGTGGCAGTGTGGAATAATAACACTGTAGGAGAAGAAACAATGAATATGGAGGTGGTAAGTTAACATGGAGGAGGCATGAAAGAACACCAAGGAAGATGAAATTGACATTGAAAAATGAACAATTTATGTTTTTAGAGGGGTATTCGGCAAGTATGTTCAGAAAGAATATAAAACAGCTTTGTGAGAGGTGATTGCACGAGAGAGGATGCAGAGAAGATTTACAAAGATATTGCTGGAAATGGAATTTTAGCTAAAAGAGAAATTTGGATAGGCTGGGTGGGTTATTTTTGAACCAAAGAGGCTGAGGGGGTGATTTAATTGAGTTGTACAAAATTATGAAGAACCTCGATGGAATGGGTAGGAAGGGTTTATTTTCTTTGGTAGAGGTAAATATTTGATTTGATTTATTGTTGCATATACTGGGATACAGTGAAAAGTATTGTTTCTTGCATGCTATGCAGATAGAACACACTGTTCATGAAGTACATAGGGAGAAGAAAAAGGATAGGGTGCAGAATATAGTGTTGCAGTTACAGATAGGATGAAGAGAAAGATCAGCTTAATATATGATAGCACCATTCAAAACTCAGGTGACCACAGGGAAGAAGCTGTTCTTGGGTAGGTTGATACATGTTTTCAGACTTTTGTATCATTTTCCTGACAGAGAAAAGTGGAAGAGAGAATGCCCCGGTTGTGTTAGGCATGATTTTACTGTCTGTTTTTCCAAGGCAACAGGAAGTGAGGACAGAGTCAATGGAATGGAAGCTGGTTTGCATGATGGACTGGGCTACGTTCACAACCCTTCATAGTTTCTTGTGGTCTTGGTCGGAGCAGGAGCTATGCCAGTTGTGATACAATTGGATAGGATGCTTTCTATGGTGCATCTGCAAAAATTGGTGAGAGTCATAGTGGACATGCTGAATTTCCATAGCCTTCTGAGAAAGTAGAGCCATTGGTGAGCTTTCTTAACTATAGCATTGGATTGGAGGGACCAGGACAGGTCAATATCCAAGGGGAATAAAATTAAAGTAATCTGAGCAGCATTTGTTTTCACCCAATGTGTGGTGGGGCTCTCGAACTCACTGACTGAAAGAATGGAAGAGGAAAAAAACTTCATATCACACTTAAAAAATGCTCAGATATCCATCTGAGGTGTTGTAACCTACAGGGATACAGAAAAAACCTAGAATGTGAGATCAGGCTGGCTTTATTTCAGCCAGGCTAGATGTATTAGGCTAAATGTCTCCTTCAGTGTCATGTTTTTGCAATGAATCATTTGTTATTTCCACTGTTCCAGTTGTTAACACGCACATACTCATGTTGTTTGTTGTTTTGTCACATCATTTTTGATTGCACTCTGCTTGAGGGAAAGTTGCATGTGTTTTTCTTGTGGGTTTTTATAGACTATGAGTGGGACAGGTTTAAGGATTGAAAGATCTTGATTGTTAGGATTCACTTGGGAGATGGGGAGCAAGCAGCAGACAGATAATATTTAAAAAGAGGGTCCCAGTCCTTTTCATAAACATAGGAACACTTTGGGGGGAATTTTCCCATCCCACCCACCAAGGGAATCGAAGCAGACGGGGGTGGGGAATGGATCATGAAAAGACCCATTGACCTTGGGCAGGATTTTCCGGTTTTGGGGTGAGCACGGCTGGCGAATCCCGTCCTATGAGTGTGATTTTACCTGAGCACTTGGAAAACAATGAAAGAATTAGACAGAATCATCATGGATTTATGGAAAGGAAATCATGTTTGACAAATATACTGGAATTCTTAGAGGATGTAACTAGTAGAATTGATTAGGTAAAGCAAACGGATGTGGTTTATTTGGACTTTCGGAAGGCTTTTAACAAAATTCCACCATAAGATTTTAGTGTGTAAGCTTAAAGTGCGTGGGATTGAGGGTAATATATTGAGATGGCTAGAAAACTGTTTGGCAGGCAAAGAGCAAAGAATAGGAGTAAATTAGTCTTTTTCCAAATAACAGGTGGTGACTAGTGGGGTACTTCAAGGGTAAGTGCTCAGACCCAGCTATTGGCAATTTATATTAATGTTTTAGATGAGTGACTAAAAGCAATATTTTCAAATTTGGAGATGACCAAAGCTGGGTGGGAGGAGGAGTTGTGAGAAGGATGCAGAGATTCTTCAGATTTGGACAAGTTGAGTGAGTGGAAAATGCGTGGCAGATGCAGTATAATGTGGATAAATGTGAGATTATCCACTCTGGCAACAAAAACAGGAAGGCAGATTATTATCTGAATGGTGATAAATTGAAAGAGGGGGAATGTGCAACAAGATATGAGTGTCCCCATACACCAGTATCTGAAGGTAAGCATGCAAGTGCAGCCAGCAGTAAAAGAAGCAAGTGGTATGTTGGCCTTCATTGTGAGAGGATTCGAATTCAGGAGCAGGGATGTCTTGCTGCAATTAGACAGGGTCTTGGTGTGGCCACATCTAGAATATTGAGTGCAGTTTTGGTCTCCTTATCTGAGGAAAGATGTTCTTGCTATAGAGAGAGTGCAGAGAATGTTTACAAGGCTAATTTGTGAGATGATGTGGGGAGATTAAGTCAATTGGAATTATGTTTGCAGGAGTTCAGAAGATTGAGGGGAAATCTCATAGAAACCTATAAAATTGTAACAAGACTAGAAAGGATAGATGCAGGAAGGTTGTGCTCCTGATGGTGGGGAAATCCAAAACCAGGAGTCATTGTCGAAGGATAAGAGGTAAACCTTCCAGGACTGAGATCAGAGAAATTTCTTCACCCAGAGAGTGGTAGACCTGTGGAATTTGCTACCACAAAATGCAATTGAGGCCAATGTTTTCAAGAAGAAGTTAGATATAGCTTTTGGGGCAAAAGGGATCAAAGGATATAGGGAGAAGGCAAGATCAGGGTATTGATTTGGATGATCAGCCATGATCATACTGAATAGCAGAGCAGACTCGAAAGGCCAAATGGCTATTCTCTATGAATCTATAAATCTATGACAGATTGTTATGAAATAATGTGATTACAGATTGGGTATGGAAGGTGGTGCTGTCGTTACTATTGGGATCCTGGGCCTTTCCATTCAAAATAGGTTTGAGAATCAAATGTCTATTCCAAACTTTTAATCAAGCATAATAAAGATTTTTTTTATTCGTTCATGGGATGTGGGTGTTCCTGTCTGGGCCAGTATTTATTGTCAATCCTTAAGGGCAATTAAGAGTCAACCAAATTGCTGTGGATTTGGAGCCACATATGGGCCAAACCAGGTAAGGACAGATTTCCTTCCCTAAGTGGGTTTTTACAACAATGGCTTCATGGTCATTATTAGGCTTTTAACTCCAGATCTTTACTGAATTCAAATTTCACCAAGTGCCATAGTGGGATTTGAACCCAGACCATTACCCTTGATCTCTAGATTATAAGTCCAGTGAAATAGAACTACACCACTGCCTTCTCAGGTCAGTTACATATGATTGGAAGTTTATTTCTCAACTTCCACTCATGTTATGTTGATTGGGACTTGGATAATAAAATGTGCTTTTCCTCATGACTCATTCCCTTCCACTTTACTATTTCCAGCAAGGCTAGAGCTGTGGAGTGGGAGCAGTTCAAAGGGTAGTTCCAGCCATTGTAGTGTGTGTGACACCTGTTGTCAACTCCACTATCTTTGCAGTCGCATCTAGACCAATCGATTTTGATCTTCCACACTCTGTTCACAGATATTTCAAGGTCCATTGCATCCCAGCCATTTTTACTGGTCCTCCAGCTGCTCATAGCTATTTATGAACTGGTGCAAATGTTCAAAATAAGTTCTCCTGAGATACAATAAACCCCTATTATTGGCATAATAATAATGCAAGAACAGTTGATCCTTGATTCCTGCATTGATACTGTTGGGTTTACATTTTGGCCAGGCATTTTGCTGGTAAATCAATTTCAGATTGATCAATGGCCATTTGATTGTGTTCTGCTCGATCTGTATCTCAACTCCATTTTCACACTTTGCTCCAAATTTCTTATTGTCATTACTTAACAAAAATCTATCTGCTTTGAAAGATCCAACTGACTCAACAGTCCCATGCTTTTTTTTCCAAATTTCCAATACTTTTTATGTGAAGAATTGCTTCTTGATTTTTCCCTGAATTCTCTCCTCTAATTTTAAAATAAAAGTTTTTATATTTATTAGTCACAAGTAGTCTTTCATTAACACTGCAACGAAGTTACTGTGAAAAACCCCTAGTCACCACACCCTGGCACCTGTTTGGGTACACTGAGGAAAAATTTAGCATGGCCAATCCACTTAACCAGCACTTTTTTGGACTGTGGGGGTAAACTGGGGCACTCAGAGGAAACCCACGCAGACATGGGGAGAACGTGCAAACTCCACACAGACAGTGACCCAAGTTGAAGTGGGGGGATTGAACCTGGCCCCCTGGCACTGTGAGGCAGCAGTGCTAACCGCTGTGCCACCATGCTGCCCCACTCTAATTGACTCTTTCAATACTTTCTCCATATCTATGTTATTAAATCCTTTGAACATCTGTCGAATTAAATATCATTCTATTAGCAAGAATGGTGATATGTTTGTGTATGTATTTTTAGTTTGATGGTTCAAATACGTTAATATTTGAACACATCAGAGCCATTTCCTAGAACATAAGAACATAAGAAATAGGAGCAGGAGTAGGCCATCTAGCCCTTCGAGCCTGCCCCGCCATTCAATAAGATCATGGCTGATCTGAAGTGGCTCAGTTCCACTTTCCCGCTTTCTCCCCATAGCCCTTAATCCCCTTGCCTACCAAAAACCTATCTACCCGCGTCTTAAATACATTTAGCGAGGTAGCCTCCACCACTTCAACGGACAGAGAATTTCAGAGATTCACCACCCTTTGAGTGAAGAAGTTCCTCCTCAACTCTGTTCTAAACTGCAACCCCCCCCTTATCTTGAGGCTGTGCCCTCGAGTCCTGCTGTCCTTTCTGAGCGGGAAGCACCTCTCCACCTCTACCCTATCCATCCCTTTCATCATCTTATACATCTCAATAAGATCCCCCCTCATCCTTCTAAACTCTAACGAGTACAAGCCCAGTCTATTCAGCCTCTCTTCATAGCTCAACCCCCTCAACTCCAGTATCAGCCTAGTGAACCTCCTCTGCACTCCCTCCAAGGCCAAAATATCCTTCCGCAAGTGCGGCGACCAAAACTGCACACAGTACTCCAGCTGCGGCCTCACCAATGCCCTGTACAGTTGCAGCAAGACCTCCCTACTTTTATATTCAATCCCCCTCGCTATAAAGGCCAGCATCCCATTTGCCTTCCTGACCACCTGCTGCACCTGTAGGCTGGGTTTTCGCGACTCATGCACAAGGACCCCCAGGTCCCTCTGCACTGTAACATGCTGCAGCTTTTCGCCCTGTAAGTAGTAGT
Source organism: Carcharhinus amblyrhynchos (assembly GCF_965287045.1). Classification (NCBI taxonomy): domain Eukaryota; kingdom Metazoa; phylum Chordata; class Chondrichthyes; order Carcharhiniformes; family Carcharhinidae; genus Carcharhinus; species Carcharhinus amblyrhynchos. The sequence continues at coordinate 84,990,580 of NC_137331.1, read as the reverse complement.
CCTTCCTACTATTATTCCTACCAAAGTGGATAACCTCACACTTGCCAACATTGTATTCCGTCTGCCAGGTCCTCGCCCACTCGCTCAGCCTATCTAGGGGTTACCATTGATCAGAAACTGAACTTGACCGACCATATAAATAAAATGATTACAAGAGCAGGTCAGAGGGTGGAAATCTGCAGAGAATAATTCACCCTTTGACTCCCCACAATTTATCCATCATCTACAAGGGGCAAGTCAGAAATGTGATGGAACATTTCCCATTGAGTGGATGAATGTAATTCCAACAACACTCAAGAAACTTGACTCATTCAGGACAAAGCAGTCCGCTTGAGTGGTACCCATCCATCATCTTCAACATCCATTCCCTCTACCACTGAGGCACAGTGGCAGGAATGTATACCATCTATAAGATGCATTGCAGCAACTCACCACAGCCCCTTTGTCAGCAACTTCCAAACTCAAGCCCTCTACCACTTAGAAGGACAAGGGCAGCAGATATATGGGAACATCACAATCTACAAGTTGCCCTCCCAAGTCACACACCATTTTGACTTGGAATCTCTCACTATTACTTTACTATCGCTGGGTCAAAATCATGAAGCTCCCTCCCTAACAGCACTTTGGGTGTACCTGTACCACATAGATTGCAGTGGCACAAGAAGCTCACCACCACCTTCTCAAGCGTAATTAGAGATGGGCAATAAAAATGCTGGCCTCGCCAGGGAGGCCCATGTCCCGTGAAAGAGTAAACAAAAATCTTGCTGTAACAATGTCAAGATTTACGCAGCACTACAATATCTCATTCTGTGAGGAATATAGGCAAACAGTGCAGACTGATGGATTAACTGAGTAAGTTGAAAGGAGCTGCGTGGTTAGCCCAGATTTGTCACATGCATTATTAGATTGTTTGTATCAGGAAGAGCACATAATTGTCAGGCTAACTCAAATATTGTACCAGTTTATATATCAAAGCTTGTATATGTATCAATGCAGAAGAAGTAGGATTAACCACAACTTACTGATTTCTCTTTTTTACTTTGTTCAACGTCTGTATATCTGTGGCCCTTCCTGTTAGTTCCCAAGTTTGTGTTTTAGAAGCCTAAAGGCCACAGGATGAAGAGGAAACTGAGCAGTCCCAACAATGATTAAGTTTAGGAGAGAGTACAATGAAGTTTGATTTTAACACTGAAGATGTAGACAAGAGTTAGAGAAAACAGGATAGCACAATTGGCTCTTTGAAAAATGAAGTAAGTTAGAGCATTGTATGGAGTATTAATTATAGTAGCAAAGAAAATAGAGGCAGGATAGAGAGAGGGAACTGGTATTAAAAAGGTGAAAGGAATCATCCAAAATAAATTTTATTCTTTTTTGCTGTTCAAAGGTATGAGAATTGTTAGCAAAATCAGCCGAGTTATTGGAACATCATTTTTTGGATGAATTTGAATTTAATAAACAGCTAAGTACTATTGTTATGAAAAAGAGCTGGATACAAAAGAAAAACCCAAGCAATTAGAAACCATTTGAGGAATAAACATACAAGGGTTCCATTTGATGTCAGAGATCATTGGCCTGGAAATTTATCTCCTGATTCAGTATGCACTGAGTTTTCAGCCCATTAAAATCGATGATCGCTGTGTACAATTCACCAATTGTCATTCCGGCCAAGCAATAGTTCCATTAAATGTGAAACCGTGGAAAAATTACCTTCAAGCGTACCTTCTCAAAAATGAAGCACTCTGTCCTCTTCTGTGCCTCTCGTCATGGAGACATTAGTTGTTGAGATTTTTCACTGACTTTTCATCAGCAGCAAAGGAAATAGCATCTGGTTATTAATAAACCCTGCAATCGAGCTCACAGATTTCAGGATTAAATCCAGATTGCTCTAAATATTGCAGTTTTATATTTTGTGACACAGGTAAATCACATGTAGTTGAGGTGAAATTAGTCTTCAATCAAAAAATATAATTGGGCATATGGTAAAATGGGCTGTTGATTCTCTTTAATCCATATGACGCTAACTCTGTCTGCAGAACAGATATAAAGTGCTGGAACAGAAGATAGTATGCTGAAGCCACTGTAGTTCTAGTCTCCAGACTGGATTAAATATTCCTTCTTTATTTGGCATTAATAACAATGGGATAAAATTAGCCTTAAGCATTGTCTTTTTCACAAAATTAAGACATTATCCTCCAGGTGTACATCTGAGACCACCATTATCTTCCATCTACTTTCCAATACGGTAACTTTCTATCAGAACACATTCCCTTTCTGTAGATTGATAAAAGAAATGAACAAAGAAAGTTGCTATTAAACAGATACATGTACAGATATTACTCATCCTCAAGTTTTTCTTAAATTGGTACAAGTAATCAATAATTTTTCAATTCATCTATAGAAAACCCAACAGCTCAAGAACATACCAGGCAACTCATCCGAGTCGCATTAGCCTGCAAAGGATTCAGATAATCAAAGAAAAAATATTAGACAGATTGGATTGCAGCCGACACACCTATCCAGGCCTACCAATGACAAAGTACTTAGCTTTGGCACATCTAGTTGGAAATGGCAGATGAGATTTGCTTTTGTAGACTTCAGTAAGGCAGCAATTGTGCCAGCTATTGCAAGTAGACCAGCAGACAATCCTAATGACAGGGATGACATTTCCAGTTACAATAGTAGGGATTTTCTGGCTTCATGTTTCAGATTCCTTCCATGCACTACAAATTAATTTGCAGTGGAGAGGACGATTAAATTGGTGATTGATACATTATGCAGCAGGGTGAATTTTCCCATTGGACTGAATAGCAGCCTGACAGCACTGCTTAGCTTTCAAGCATTACTGGATTCCTCAAGGTATTTGGAGTTACTTAATGGATCCAACTGACTGCCCAAGTCCCATTTCATCAATGTGTAGTTATCAATGATGATCAGTAGAACATCCTGCAAGTCAATACCTTGTTTTCTAAGCAATTATCACATTTTTTTTAAGGTACTATACTCATTTGTGCTACCTTCATTTAAGGATAGTTTCTCATGGTCAAAATCTATTTTAATTCAGACATCACTAAACACCCCTTGCACTAGACACAAATTGAACACGGATACAATGAGGCAAATTCAGGCACCAAAATAGTCACAGAGCATACAATAAGAATTTTGTAACAGCCTTTCAGGTGCATCAAAGCATATGTATATCTCGGTTAGTCTACCCAAAATCAGCATCAGGCTAATGTTTTCTATGCTCAAAGTGGGCTTGATATACAAAAAAAGGAAAAAGTGAAGGAAGCTAGGCGAAGCACCCACAATCAAGTACAGGGAGGACATAATCATTCACTAAGAGGAAACTCTTGCAGAATCACCAGCAGCTGAGGGGAAAAAATATCAAACGCTCACACATGGACAAATTCAGGTAAGGGCCCGAGGTCACTTTATAATGATGCCTGCTGCCCACATGCATTCAATATTATAAAACATCTTCCCCCACATCATCCTTGGTACTGTATTCACTCCAATCAATGCCAATTCTTAATAGCAATCACAAATCAAAAGAAGCCTTTGAAAAAGTAAAGAATCTTTAAAAATGCATTCATCTATTTTGCAATACGTGTCAATGACGTTCACATTTTCTCCTGTAATGTTGGTGTATTGTGAGCAACTTATGGCTCTGAAATCTTTGACATCTTTTATGAGATGCCCCAATGAAACGAATCATTATTCTGGCTGGTTAAGATCTTCAGTAGAAACTGCTTGGGATCTATACCTTCTCGGTTCTGGTCATGAATTGCCCATGTAATTACCCCTACCTTACACATGGTGACGACGTCCTGGGGTCTTGTCTATTATCTAGCTCATCTATTATCATTGCAGCAGGATAGATGGTCTGAATGTGATGTGACCTTGAGAAGTAGTTATTGTACCCATGCACATTCATATTCCTGATGATGAGTGATGCCTCAGCATGTATGACATGGATAGTGACATGAGGGTGTTTAAGAAGGAAAGGTGACAACAGGAAAAGTGGGTAAGTTTCAGTTTGAAGCAGACTTTACTGATAACCATTTCATAAAACTGTTAGGTTAGCATTTGGGACTATAGAGGTATAACTGGCCTGAAAACTCAATCAACTTTGTGGTCACATTATTTGGGCTTAATCCATAGAACCATAGAAAAGTTACAGCTCTGAAGGAAACCATTTGGCCCATCTTCTCCATGTCAGCCCACGAACACCCATTTGCCCTTTCTAATCCCACATACTTGCACTCGGCCCATAGCCCTTTAGCTCTACAGGATTTAAGGTGCAGATATAGGTACTTTTTAAAAGAGTTTAAGATCTCTGCCTCCACCACCAATTCGAGCAGCAAATTCCAGATACCCACGTTCCTTTGCTTAAAGGAGTTCTTCCCTCTTCCCTCCTAATCCAACTAAGTCTTATAACTTCTTGTCAGTTTAATTTTTTGGATATTGTATAATATATTAATATCAGTAACTAAAATGCCTTAAGTATGACCCATTCCCAAACGGCAGGTCAATTCTAATCCTAACTCTAATTCTTGCTCAACAGGAATGTCAGTTGGTGAATTGTACATAGCAATCATCAATTCTAATGGGTTGAACTGCCCTTTCATCCCGTTGCAAATCAACAAAGCAATGCAATTATTCATCTGGAATGTTATCCAGAAGCAACTACTCATCAATCAGATCTTTCCAAACATCAGTTTAGAATCATAGAATCCTTACAATACAGGAAGCCATTCGGCCCATTGAGTCTGTAATCACAGTCCCACCCAGGCCCTATTCCCCCAACCCCTCATATTTACCCTGCCAATCCCCCTGACACTAGGGTCAATTTAATATGGCCAATCAACCTAACCTGCATATCTTAGAATAGTGGGAGGAAACTCATGCAGACACGTGAGTTTAAGCTCCAACAAGAATCCTCAGATCTCATCACAACCTTGCCTCTGCTGTGGACACCTGCAACTCACCAGGCTTACTAAATAACACTCTCCAATCGCACAATTAATGACAGCAAAAAGAACAAAAGAATATTCTTGGACTTGCATCATCATGACAGTAGAGTCAGAAGGAACTAGATGAATAATTCTCAAAAGCATGATTATAATGACTGTATTAAAAAATGTATTGGTGGGGCATGGGTGTCGGTGGCTAGCCAGCATTCATTGCCCATCCTTAGTTGTCCTTGAACTGGGCTGTTTGCTAGGCCATTTCAGAGGGCAGTTGAGAGTCATCCACATTGTTGTGGCTCTGGAGTCACATGGAGGTCAGACCAGGTAAGGACAGACAGCGCATTTCTTTCCCTAAAGGACATTAGTGAGCCAGATGGGTTTTTCCAACAATCAACAATGATTTCCTGGTCATCAGTAGATTCTTAATTCCAGATATTGTCATTGAATTTAAATTCCACCAGTTGCCATGGCAGGATTTGAACCTGAGTCACCAGAACATTACTTGATTTTCAGGATTAATAGTTTAGCGATAATATTACCAGGCTATCACTTCCCCATAGAAGGAGTTCCATGAAAGCAGAAATCAAACACTTGAATATCTGATGGATGAATGCAAATAAAGTTGTAAATAATGAGCTAAAGCCATTGCAATAATTGGGGAGGGGGGTGGGGGGGTGGGTCTTTCGGGCCCATTGCAATAATTGGTGATATCAAATATTGGTGATATCTTATTAATTAGTGACTAGCTATAAAACATTTCTAAATGCGTTGTTATCATGTTTTGTTGTAGGGATGCCGGTGTTGGACTGGGGTAAACACAATAAGAAGTCTCACAAACCAGATTAAAATCCAACAGGTTTATTTGGTGACAAAAGCCACTAGCTTTCAGAGCGCTGCTCCTTACCTGATGAAGGTTTGTACCATGAAAATAAGAGGATGGCTATTACTATCAGGAGTGAAGCAACTCCATAGAGGGATGCAGTAAGAATCAGAATAACCCTGGCACCGCAGAAGATTCAGTTGCACAGAGGGAAAAGAATGAATGGTAGAAACACTGTTGTAATAAGGGATTTAATACTTAAGGATATAGTCAGGAAGTTTTGTAACTGCAGACATCATCCACAAATGATGTGTTGTCTCTGTGGTGCCAGGATACAAAGGTTATCAATAAGCAAGACATTCTACAAGGGTAAGAACAGCAGCCAGGTGTCATGGCTCATGATGGAACAAATGACCTCGGTAGAAACAAAATGTTATAGTCCTTCAGGCAGATTTTCTGGAACTGGGAAAAAGATTAGGAAACAAGGCCACATAAATGGGAATCTCAGGATTACTTGCAATGGCATGTACTAGTGCAGTGGTTCCCAACTTTTTATATGTCATGGCATGTCTCTATACTGTAAAAAAAATTAAGGCTTATTTTCTCTGTCTTCTTCCCTTACTGGCAGTTTCATTTTTAACTTCTCCCTTGTGCTCTCACCTGTTTTTTTCTTAACCTCTGCCTGTTTTTCTCGCTTTTCCCAGGGTTTTTGCACTCTTTTTGAGTCTTTGCTTTTTGTGCAGGCACTTTGTTTTCAGCTCCAAGTCCCATTGGTCATGCACATGGGCCTGACCAACATAAACAGTGTACACGCATGTGCAGCTCATTCCCAGTCGCCAATAGCACAGGAGGCCAAGATTCATCGGGTCTTGGAGATGCCAACCACTGAGTTGGAGACAAAGATTAGTTTTGGGTTGATTACATGAATTTTGAATCTTTTTGTGGCACACTTGGAAGTCTTCATAGCACCTTAGTTTGTCTACCCCAGCAGATACGATGAGCCATTTAAATCTTCATTCAGTTAGGCAGGACAATAATACCTTACCAGGTAGGAAGGGCCAACAAGTCCTAGCCAGGAGGATGGTGCAGACAAATGAATGGTTGGATGATGTGTTTCAGATTCTTGGGTAATGTGACCAGTTCTGGGGGAAATGGCAGCTGTAGAATATGGGTAGGTTGCATACGAACAAAATTGGGACTATTGGGTTAACTTGTAATGTTGGAGAAAACTAAAACTAACTTAGCTGTGGGAGGTAAACTAGAAAATAGCAGAATGGAGCAGAAATGAGAGCAAAGTAGAGAGGAAATATGTAGCAAAATTAGCAATATCCTAATATTTGCAGGGACTAGATTGAGGAAAATAATGAAAGTGTTCAAGGAGCTATTAAAGTGTTTCTCTGTCAATGTTCATTGTGTAAGTTAAGGAGATTGGTGAGCTGAAAGTGTAAATTACTAATGATGTTACAACGTGGTTACATTGACAGGAACACAGCTTCAACAAGACCGGGAATAGATTCTTAACATTCCAGATTACCAGATCTCTGGGAATGATAGAAAAGAAAAAGAAACAGGTATGGTAATATTGATTAAGGATAATGCTATAATCTTAAATAGAAAGAATATATGGACGGTTCATAGAAGTAATTTCTTTGGCTTAAGCTGAAGAGCAGATGGAGAGATGTTGCATTTTGGAGGATTTTTAAATATAGTGATAAGACCATATAGGAGCAGAATTAGACCACTCGGCCCATCGAGTCTGCTCCACCATTCAATCATGGCTGTTTTTTTTCTAATCCCTATTCTCCTGCCTTTTCCCCATAGCCCTGATCCCCTTATTAATCAAGAATCTATCTATCTCTGTCTTAATTACACTCAATGATCAGGCCGCCACAGCCTCCTGTGGCAAAGAGTTCCACAGATTCACCACTCTCTAGCTGAAAAAATTCCTCCTCATCTCTGTTTTAGCCTGATGTTGTGCCCTCTGGTTCTAGATTTTCCTACTAGTAGAAACATCCTCTCCATATCCACTCTATCCAGGCCTCGCAGTATTCAAAGAATTTCAAAAAGATTCTCCCTCATCCTTCTGAATTCCAGTGAGTACAGACCCAGAGTCCTCAACCGTCCCTCATACGACAAGCTCTTCATTCCAGGGATCATAAGGGGATAGATGAGGAAATTTTGTCATAAAGCTTCAGAGGCATGTAATTAAAATTAGAGCAGTATCATTAGGAGACTTTATTTACCCCAATATCGGTGGACAAAATCTAAGGAAGGAGAGGCATTTCTGTGCGCAGAGGAGAGCTTTGGCCTTGATCTTCTAAGCAGCAGCAATGATCATCGGATTTCCATTGCACTTGTAAATTCTCAAAATTCTGTCAGAATCTTCCGTACCCAGCTTCATGGAAACATGCAATGCAGTGTCCCTCAGGGATACCTCAGAGTTATGGAAAGGCAGGGCATGCTCCCTTTTTACAGCACCAACTGCTGTATGGTAACTTTAGAGATCCAGTTTGAATGTGAGTGAATGGATAGTTGAGTTGGTGAGTGGATGAATAGATATGTGAGTGAAGTGGGTAAGCAGACGAGGCGGGTAAGTGGCTTAGGTGGATAAGTGGTAGGGTAGTGAGTTTGGTAGTTGGGTATGTGGGTAAATGGGTAGGTTGTGGTAAGGTGAATAAGTGGGTTGGTGACTGAAGTGGCTTTGGAGTAGGCAGATGGGGGCGGTGTTGATTAAGCGGGTAGGGAGTAGATAGATGAGGTGCATAAGTGAGCGAGGCAGGATAAGTGGGTAGGGGGGGAGTTAGATAAAATGGATAAGTGGGTGATGTGGGTAAGTTGGGGTGGTGAGTAAATGGAGGAAGTAGGTAAGGTGGGTACTTTGGGGGGAATAGGTGAAGTGGGTAAGTAGGTAAGGGTAGGATCTGGAGACTGGAAGATTTGGCTGTTTATTAACCAACATACCCCAACTTCAACAATGAAAAAGGAGCATTGTATCTGATTCTGGATAATGAAGTAAGGTGAGTGGAATGTGTTGGAGATCCTTCAGTTAACACTGATCATAACACAATTCAGGCTGAAGTAATTACGCAAAGAGACCAGGAAACATCAAAGGTAGAATTGTCCAACTAGGGTTGAGCTAATTTTCGTGACTTAACGGACCTCGCACAGGTAGATGGCAACACATTATCGCAGGGTAAAATAAGAACAGAGCAATGCAGGCTAAACAGGGAAGATCATTCATGTACAAACCAGACACAGTGGGATGTGGGGCTAAGCATGATTGCTCTAAGAGCCAGTGCAGGCATGATGTCTCAAACGGACTCTTTCTGTGCTGCAAGTTTCTTTTGATTCTATGAAAAGACTATTTCATTTCAAATGTCTTCCAAACACCGGTAAGTGCTTTATGATCAATGTCTAAATTTAACATGTTAAAAATAACAAGACATTTCTTATACTGTTACTCATGGGCTGAAAAGAAAAGACCCAGGAATCAGCAGAAATAATTAGACTTTAAATGTTTAGCACAATTTAGGACATCATGAGAAGGGAATGAAGTTTGGAATAGGTATCAATTCTTTCTTTTAGTGCCTTATTTTTGTCAGACTCGTTGTGCGTGCTCAAGTGAAGAAGTGACTGCTGAAAGAGAGATGGCAGGGGGGATTTCTCCCGTCCCGTCCACCATGGGAATCATAGAGGGCAAGGGTGGGGGCGGACCATGCAAAGATCCACTGACCTTGGGAGGGATTCTCTGGTTTTGCAGCGAGCGTGGTCGGAGAATCCCACTCCGACATTTTTCACTGTTTTTTTTCCCCTGGCAGAAGCAGTAAACAAACCATAAAACCAGGAAATTAACCAGCACTGAATCAGACCAGAACCTAAAATTTTGTGTGAGGGTTCTTCTGACATCCTGCCAAAACTTCAGCTGGAGGTCAGCAAAACACCCGAAATGATATGTTGAAAATGAATATTTAAGCTGCGTCTTTGAGAGTTTTGCTGGCCCCTTGCTGAAAGTACGGGAGAAAGGCCACCATCGCACCCCCACAACTGTCTGCATTCCCACCCCCCATACTCCCACCCCTCTCACTCCCACACACACTTTCCAAGTCACACGGGTTTGAATTAGTGCTGTGGGATACTAGCAAAATGCTGATCATGGTCACCTGAAATTGTTCTTTTTATTATTAGAGCAGCTAAGTTAATGGGTTGAGGGAGGCATGTCAGACAAATGCATTGGGCATTCATTAGGTATTATTTCAGACTGAATACTTTTTACCAGATCGATAGAAGAATAAAATCAAAGATGAAAAGGTCGTCACCTACAAGATGGAACTTTCTTTTCCTTCTGAGGTTTAATAAGAATCGGCACGTTAAACCTTGCAACCTACCTCAAGGCAGACAATTGCTTCATAGAATACGTCTTTGTCCAAGAGTTAACCCATTGTTTGAAATGTGTTTGGATGGCTTGTCAGAGTTCTGATCCAGACTCGAAACAGTACTAGCTCTGTTCTCTCGACAGATACTGTCAGGCCTGCTGAGGTTTTCCAGCATTTGTCTTTTGTGTTTCAGATTCCAGCATTGATAGTATTTTGCTTTTATTTGAAGTATGTTAATGCCTCGACAAAAATAGCAGCCAAATGCCATTAATGCAATAAGTGGTACTTCATCAACAGTGCCACAATGGGAGATACATAGGCATTATACTGAAAACATACGAGAAAACATTGGTTGAAAAGTATCAAAAATTTTCACTCATAAACAGTGCCCAGCATTGGGCTTTTCCAGTCATGCATTTTTTTTACTGATTGGGATGGTGGATAAGCCAATCCATTCACAATGAATGTGTTCATTACATAAAAATGTTTTCCTTTATCAGAAAATTATCTGAAACAGGATTGCATGATAAACCAATCATCTCAGCCCCAGGGAGTCGCTGCCGGAGATCCTCAAGACCAAAGGGACATGTAAGAATAAAGAGGAATGACAGCATAAACTAAGTGGTACAATTATAAAAGAGGTGCAGGAACAGAGTCCTGGGGTGGATGGAAATAGACCAAAGTGCTGGAGATATTTTAAAAATTAATTCATGAAGGGGGTATTGTCCAGCCCTGTATTTGACAGGCAGGAATGGCAGAGGGAGCAAAGAAATGGGTGAGAGTCCAAAAATGCACTTTTACACCACTGGGATTTCTCCACTCACTTGTCCTCATTCCACCCCCCCCCCCACCCCCCGCCCCCCACATCAACCACATAACGGGAATCCCAGATTTTAAAGTCATCATCCCCATTTCCACCTGTTTGATTGCGCAGATGTTTACACCTGATATTCCCCCTACATTGGACTTTCCATCCACAAAGACATTGCCCAGTGGGGGCAGTGCCACAGGAATTCAATGAGGCAGGTGCTGGATGTTCTGGGCCTGGGGAGTGGATTGCCCTGTTGGGAGGAGTTCTATGGTAGGCCAGGTTTTTGCTATGCTATTTTTATCTTTCTTCATATTGGGGAATCCTGTGTCAAAAGGTTGCTGGCAGAGCAACCTCAGAAGGACTTCATGGGACATGCTTCATTGATTTTTTTTGTCTGTGTCAAAAAATATGGCAGGAAATCTGGCAGTCCAGCTGGTTGGATACACCTTGCTTTTCCCACCTGAGTTGACACTTAGTTACCAAATGAGAAAATTCAGCCCATGGAATGTGAGTATCACTGGCTAGGCCAGCATTTATTGCCCATCCCTTGTGGTCCTTGAGAAGGCGAGCTGTCTGCTTGAACTGCTCCAATTCTTGTAGTGTAGGTATACCTACAGTGCTGTTAGGGAGGGAGTTGCAGGATTTTGATCGAGCAACATTGAAGGAATAGCGATACGTTTCCAAGACAGAATGGTGAGTAACTTGGAGGGGAATCTCCGAATGATGGTGTTTTCATGTGTCTGCGGCTCTTGTCCTTCTACACGGTGGTGTGTGCGGATTCAGAAGGTGCCATCTAAGAAAGCTTGGTGAGTTCCTGCAGTGCATTTTGTAAATGGTATACAGTGCTGTTACTGTGCATCAGTTGTGGAGCAATGGATGTTTGTGGAAGTGATGCCAATCAAGCTGATGCTTTGTCCTGAATGGTGCTAAGCTTCTTGGGTATTGTTGGAACTGAACTCATCCTAGCAATCCATCACACCCCTGACTTGTGCCTTGTAGAAAGTGGACAGGTTTTGGGGAGTCAGGGAGGTGAGTTACTCACATTTGGATTCCCAGCCCCTAACCTGTGCTTGTACTGCATTATTCAAATGGCTAGTCCAGTTCAGTTTCTGGTCAATGGTAGCCAAACACCTTGGAAAGAGATGGGATCACCTCTGATGGGCCTAGAATGACACCAGCACCTGCAGAGAAAATTGCTGAGTAAATCCTTGCAGCTTTTTATTCATTAATAAAATTTGGATTCCACCAACTGTCATTGTGGGGTTTGAACCCATATCCACAGGACATCAGCCTCTGCATTACTAGCTTAGTGGCATGACCACTACACCACTGCCTCCCATTGTGTCCAGCATTCTGAACTTAGAAATTTGAGCATTCAGCACAGAAGATCTGGATCCTGCCTGATGGTGTGAAGTTGAGTTTGTAAAGATGTAAAGAAAATACTAGAGGGACAAAACATTGTGTGGTCCCTTTAAAAACTGGTTTTATGTCAGTACTTGGAGGCTTAAAATGCAAAGTACACACAGAGTCCCAGACTGAAACATTTGTGTACAAAGCCAGGCACAGGGTTGCCTTGGTAACAGGCTTCAGGCATTTGAATGTTTGAAATTAAAGCAGGCACTTAGCTACCAAGAACATATAAGATTTGAATTTGATTTGTTGACAACAGCAGACCAATCCTATTGTAGGAAGATAAATAGGTTATCACAGGTAGTAAAGAGAGTGCAAAGAGAGGAAAAACAGGAATTAACAAATGTCATCTCTCAAGTCGAGAGGGAGAAAGCAGCTCTCCACCCTGCCTTCTAAACAGCGAAAGATACCAAATTTAAAAGAACTCACAGGCAGAGTGAACCCACAGAAGAACTTCAGAAGTTTCCGAAAGCTACTAAACCTATTTCTTTGAGAGTGACGGAATTCTATTACTATATTTTTGGTTAATGAATGAGTATTGTATTTATTTGAACAGCATTCCAGTAGAACCTTATATTATTCAGTATGTTACTTGTTTAGCTAAAGTTCCCTGTTAGTTAAATAAATAAATCTTAACGTTAATTTTAAAGTGAGTGTCAGGTATTTCTATTAGTTACCCATTAAACGTTATTGAACAACAGTTCACCTTCCCACACACTTTTAGCAGGTTACGAGGTGAGGTATACCTTTTGGGGATTCAGCGTTACGTCTTAAAGGGGAACAACTTCCGCATCGTAACACTCACAATGATTGGATCAAATTAAATAATGCAGAGAATATTGAATTACTCTGCTGTAGACAACATCGTATTGACCTGTGCCAGGAATACTGCTGGGTGTGTCTTGCCCTCCATTCAGAAACCTAGTCCACTTGCACTGCCAAGGTTGTGATAACTGAGAGTGTGGGATGATGCATGAAGAGCTGCTTTATCACTGCATTGTCCAAAATTACTTTAAATTTACAATAAATGGAGGAAATATTGTTAACTAAATGTCTGAAAATGAAGAAGCTCCATGTACAGATAGACATGCACAGCTCCAGATATGAATGGAAGTGATAGGAATAACCTGAAAGATTGATGACTGGAGAGAAGTACACCTGGTAGGGTGCAATGTATTAACGGTAGAAATTTTTTAAAAAGACATTGAAAAGTAGCTGGAAATCATAAATGGTGTAAAATGAGCCTGTGGGCGAGCAGGTGGCAGAAATGGGTTGAAGAACCCACCTCCCACAGAGAAAAACACTCAGATCAGATTTTAAAAATAGTAGAAATTTTCGTACACAGGAAGTGGTGAAAATTTAGATTTCAGAGCCAAATAGGGTGATCAAAGCAGATAACGCTGTGACATTTAGGGTGAGGCTTGATCCATTTATAAGGCCAAGGAATGGAGGGAAGTGAAACCAGTATGACACGATCTAACACCTACAGTGGAAAGAAAGTTACTGGAAGCATTAACACTGGTCTGGAGCAGTTGAGCTGACTAGTCAGTTTCCATACTGAAATCTATCCACCTGTGAAGCAAATAAATTCTTTTACCAAAACTCCAGTGTCCATGCTTTGATCAGAAGTCACTAAATCAGGCTACAGATAGAATGAGATGTGAGCTACAGAAAATCTGTACTTCGATCATGAAGATGCACCACAGGCAGAGAGGAGTAAACAACCTTGAGGATGCAGTGAAACTTGTGAATCCTTTGGAATAATTCACGGCTGTCATTGATGTAGTTAAAACACCAGCCATTGTAGGCTTTATTGACAGTAATCAACATTATATAAAATTAACCAGTGTTCCCCTTCTGTCATAGTGTATATCGGAATATTAGCGAAGCATGTAAAAGTAGCATCAAGTTACCCACCCCATTCTGGAATTATTGTATATTCATCCTCCTTTGACATATATCATCAACGTGACATACTATATTTCAACTTTCAAAATGTTGATGTACAATACTGTCATGTGAGTAGCTTTAATGGAGTAGTTGATCATATTAATATGTTTAAGTAAGTTGATTGTAGAAAGGAGCAGAATTCAGAGTTTTCAATGTAGGCAGCATGCCAACTTTTGCTGCTTGCTTATTTGAATGCTCGCTGCATCTGGTCAGCATTGTCCATCCCGTTCATTAGCTGGACACATCTGCAGGGGGATAGCGACTTGCACAACTTAAAGCCAGTTTCTGCTCCTTTCACGGAATCTTTCATGGAATCTAGGGAAATTTCACAGTAACTTCATTGCAGCATTAATGTAAGCCTTAGTTGTGATTAATAAATAATTTTTTTCTTTTTTTTCTTTACAGTGCAGAAGGAGGCCATTCGGTCATCAAGTCTGCACTGGCTCTCTGAAAATGCATTCTACCTGCCTTCTTTCCCAGTCTTCCTTATTGCACAGTCTTTCTTTTCAAGTGGCAATCTCATCTGTATCTCCCCAATGTCTTCAAATACTTCCTCAAGTATGGCCCCTAGAACTGGATGCAGTACTCCAGATGAGGCCCCACTAGCATCTTATATATGCTTAGCACACTCAATGCCTATATTAATAAAGCCTGGGTTGCTATATGTTTATTAACTGTTCTCTAAACATGCTCTGTCATCTTCAATGAATTTTATGCATAAATACCAGGATCCTTGGTTCCTTCACCTCCATTAGATTTCTCCCTTTAGTTTTACTGTCCGCCCATATTCTTTCTGCCAAAATGAATCATCTCATTTAACTTTCCCTGCATTGAGCTTCATTTGCCACTTCCTGCCCAATCCTTTGACATGTTTATTTACTTTCAAAATTCAGCACTATCCACATTACAGTCAACAACATTTCCAACCTTTATATCATCTACAAATTTTGAAATTGTGTCCTGAACATCACAGTTTAGGTCATTTAATGTGTATCAGGAAGATATCTGCAAACGCCATTGCTATTTGTCCTTCAAGATGAAGACAACTATGTCAAGGTGGAGATGACTTTGACCTGGGTGTTTTATAAGCTTCAAGTAAGTACTAAAGCTGATCTGTGCTCACAAAGCTCAACTGCAAAAAGGATAGGAGTCTTGTTGAGATTTGGACGAGTTGTACAGGTGGACACTAGAGGCTTCTTTTTATTCTTATAGGATGGATCCTTACTCAAAAGTAGGCTGAAAGAGTTCAGTGAGCTTTCTGACCAGACTTTCATCTCCAGCCTTGTTGGGCTCAGCTGGGATGTTTTCAGCTTCTGTACTTTACCAGTAATTAGGGTTTGTCATTTCTAAGTGTGCGAAAGTCATCAAGAGAGCAGTAATGGCCACCTGTGACAAAGGACAAAATGTGGGTAGTGATGATTTCAGGTGGAAACAAAGCTGTCACCATGCATTTATTTAATACTTTTTCCTGGCTCTGAATTGAAGGATTTTAAATAAGTCCATCTGAACTTCAAGAGATGAATTTATCACTTGTTATAAGAGGGAATTCACAGCAATGGATGAACTTGTCAGGGCAGCAAGGAAACTATTGGCATTGTGGCTTTGTTATCATTCGAATTCCTCAGCAACAATACAAGCAAAATGTTACCAAAAAAAGGCAGGGTGTTGGTTCCCGTGAGAAAAATGACATTTTTCTCTCCAGATCTTACCACACTCTGTCACAAAAACAGGCAGGTGTGTTTCATGCAAATGGGCAGGAAAACGTGGGAGCACTGAGACCAGGGTGCCTCTCCCTCCTGATCAGAGCCAGCATTCACCTGGCAATGATCAAAGTTGGCATTATACATCGGCAAACAGAACTGGCATTCATCCTCCTCCACAAGCCCTCCCACACAGTCAGTCAATGCCTGCACCCACACCGCCCCATTCCCCCACCCCCGAACATTGGACCCCTTCCCCCCGGTGCCCACCCACAAAGTCAATGCCAACACCCAAACACCCCAAGCGGCCATCGCCGGCATCCCTCGCTCCCACATCCGCTCCACCCACCCGCCCCACCACAAATACCCGAATCCCCTTCTCCCCCATGAAGCTCCCACTGGAATCCACCCCCAGCACTGCCCCCTGGCATTCCACAGGTTGGCACTGCAAAATCTGATCTGAGTGCTTTTCTCTGGGAGGGCAGGATTCTTTAAACTACCTCAGCCACGTGCTTGTCCATAGGACTCATTTTGCACCCTTTATGATTTCCTGCTACTTTTAAGTGTCTTTTTAAAAGTTTTTTTCCAAATGTTAATACTGGTTTTCTTCTCTCCAGTAATCAATCTTTCAGGTTATTTCTATCAGCTCCATTCATACAAGGAGCTGCATATGTCTATCTGTTCATGGATCTTCTTCAGGACCGCCTGACCATGTCCCTCTCCCACTCGGGGGAATCCCATAACAGGTTCATGCCTAAGTGAACCTGTTGTAAACAATGCTGATGTGGTATCACATTGGCGAGATTTGAAAATATTCCTCGGACTCAATATATAGCAACAGAGGGAGTCTTTAATAATATGTAAATAGATTGTAATGTGTTTAAATCAGGTTCATGCCCATTGCGAATGTATCTTGAGCTCCTGTGCCATTCCAGCCAGTTCAAGATCGCCTCTACCTCCTGAAGAAAGTAACACACCAGAAAAAGGGGAATTTTTTGAAATGGATCTCACTGAGTTATTACCACGCTGGCCATTCAAAATGATAAAAGAGATCTATCTCACATTTATTTAGTGTCTTTTATGTCCTTACACTCACAACAAAGCAACTACTTTTGAACTGGAGTCGTTATTGCTCTGTAAGCAAGTCAGTAGACGATTTGTACACAGCGAGATTCCATAATCAGCAATAAGGTAAATGACCAGTTAATCATTATGATGATGCTTTTTTTTTAACATCCTGCATCGACTGTCCTCCATCCTCTTTGTTCTCCTTTCACCTTCCTCCTCTGTTGCATCTGTTTCCAATAGACAGGAAAAGATTTATTGTTAGCAATAACTATCTCAAAACAGCTCCTGACTGACACCAAATCAAACAGCAAGCAACACTAACTAATGTAGGAAACGCTGATCCACAATTTGGGTTAAAGAATATTTTTAGGTTAGTGTAGCAGAATGTTATTCTGTACTATTTTTTCATCACCTTATTCATAATCTGGCAACAACAGAAGCCAATACGAGTGACAAGAAATATTTCAGAGAAATGCATGTAGCAAGCACTCCTTTGTAATTGTTGTTGCTTCCTTAATGGAGTGCATAGGTGCATACTTTCCTGGGGAACTGGAGCATGCCATAGACAACTGTGAATTATACATTACCAATGACACATTTTAGTGAATTTTGAAGAAAATCTAACATTGTGAAATACTGTTCCTGCAAACTTTTAGTAAAATTTCATTCCTTTCACAGGAAAACACAGGAACCCACAATAAGTTTTAAAGGTTCCAAAAGGAGCAGTACTTGCAAAGTTATGAATCACATAATCTATCTATGCTGGTCAGGGAACCCACCCAACAGCACCCCTCCTACTCCACCAGCAACGTTCATCACCACAATGTTCAATTGAATAAACTTGAAGTTTATTCCATGAGCAAAATAAACATCTGAGTTGCATATTGTGGGCTTATTTTTCCGACCAGCTGCACTGATCAACTAGTGCAGTGAGCCGGGAAGATAGCACACGAGGATTTCACAGTAGTTGCAAACCAGTCTTACATTGAAAACCATCTTCCCAGTCCTTGTCAAAAAGGATGCAAAGCTGAGTTTAACATTAATCACATGCTTTGCGTGGTCCCCACCAACGGGGATCAGATGCGATGGTTATGTCAAGGGAGGGATCCTTTTAGATTTCTTGTTGCAACCAGCAGAGGGGACTGAATAAAGAAAGGGAGCCAGTTCATTTGTCATCACCTGGGGCATAACAATGTGGGGGTGACCTAGCTGGATAATAACAAATTGAGGATCTCGCCTGGATTAACAAATTTGGGGAACATCACCTGGTATCTGCTTGTAATATATGGAATCTTTTGCAGCTACCTGACAGATGGGACCTCGACTTAGCATCTTTCTCCATACGGCACTGGAGTGTTAGCTCAAATTCTAGAGGGGGCCTTTAACCCAGAACCATATGACTTCGAGATGAGAGTCTTCTCATCTTCAACTGAGCTACAGTTAACAACGTGTACCAGTCAAAGGTTGAATTATAGCAACATGTCAAGACATTTTTTAACAGCACTGCCAAGTCTGTAACCGCTAACACCTGAAGGATTAAGGGCAGCAAGAGCATGTGGACATTATTAAATCCATGTTTCTCTTCAAGGCATGTACTGTCCTAACTTGAACATGTATCACTATTCATCATCAGCACTGAGCAAAATCCTGATAATCTCTACCTGGGAGCATTATGAGAGTACATACGCTTGTGGATTGCAACAGCTTCAGAAGAAGGTCCACCGCCATCTTCAAAAGGGCAAACGTGGGTAACAATAGTTGCTTTTTTAGCATTGTCCACATCCAGAACATGAACATTTTTAACATTTTCCTTCAGCGGCACTCCCATTGCTATCACAAAGTGTGGCAAGAATTAGGAATTTTTTGCCACATCGCCTTCAGAAGCATGTGATTCTTTTATTGTTTTTAAATTATAGTCAGCAGGAAAGAGAAATTGGTTTGACTGAATTCAAAAATTTTACGCAGCATTCAAACGAGCATTAGAATGCAGACACAATTTCAGAATAAATCAGAATTCCAATCTCCGCATTAATGGTGTGACACACAACCCTGTTTCCCATGTAGCACAAAGAACAAAAATGCATCCTTTATATTGCATGACAAAAAAAATGTTTTATTCGGATTTTAAAACAACAGTTTAGGTGTCTTCAAAGGATGCTTTTACAATTTTTTACGTGCAATTCTTGCTGATTACATGCTTACGATAGTGACAATCAAAAGAGCAACCAAATGATTCGTGTTGCTTTTGTCTTACATTTCATTCCAGCATTTCTCTATCACGAGAAACATTCTGAATTTAAAAGGTTCATTCTCAATGTCACAATGCATTAGCTGTTATCTAGATGAGTGATCTCAGCATCATTCATCAAGTCAGCAAGATCAAATGAAGAATTCACAAGATTTGGAGCTCATGGTAAATAACTCATAACAAGAGCAAGATGAGCTTTTATTTGAATAATATGTAAATAGTATGTTTTTTATTCATCAACAATTAGATAATGGAGATTAATGTCAGCTGAAATATGGAAGGATCTATACATGTACAAACTGAGGATGATGGTGACATTGATGGCTACTGACAATGTCATTCTTGCCTTGCTATGGGCAGCATGGTGGCACAGTGGTTAGCGCTGCTGCCTCACAGTGCCAGGGACCTAGGTTCAATTCCCAGCTTGGGTCACTGTCTGTGTGGAGTCTGCATATGTCTAGGGCTGCCTCCAAGTGTTCTGATTTTTTCTCACAGTTTGAAAGATATGCTGGTTATGTGCATTGGCAAGGCTAAATTCCCTCTTAGTGTACCCGAGCAGGTGCCAGAATATGGCGACCAGGAGATTTTCAGAGTAATTTCATTGTGCTGTTAATGTAAGACTACTTAAAGGTTTACAGCAGGAAACAGGCCCTTTGGCCCAACTTATCCATGCCACTCAGTTTTTTACCACTATGTTAGTCGCAATTGCCCACATTTGGCCCATATTCCTCTATAGCCATCTTACCTATGTAACTGTATAAATGCTTCTTAAAAGACAAAATTGTACCCACCTCTACTACTGCCTCTGGCAGCTTGTTCTAGACACTCACCACCCTCAGTATTCAATTTCCCTCACTGATGGCTAAGATTGATCAGATTAGATCAATTAGATCATGGCTGATCATCTACCTCAATGCCACTTTCCTGATGTTTCTCCATATCCCTTGATACCATTAGACTCCAGAAGTCTATTGATTTCTGTTTTGAACATCCTCAATGACTGAGCTTCCATAACTCTCTGGGATAGTGAATTCCAAAAGATTTATCACTGTCTGACTAGAAATTCTTCTTCATCTCAGTTTTAAATTGCCTACCCCTTATACTGAGATTATGTTCGCTGGTTTTAGACTCACCATGATGTGGAGATGCCGGCATTGGATTGGGGTAAGCACAGTAAGTCTCACAACACCAGGTTAAAGTCCAATAGGATTATTTGGTCGCACAAGCTTTTGGAGCATTTCTCCTTCTTCAGGTGAATGAAGAGTTGTTTTCACAAACAGGGCATGCATAGATACAGACTCAATTTTCAAGATTATGGTTGGAATGCGAGTCTTTTCAGGTAATCAAGTCTTTACAGGTACAGGCATCCAGGGGAAACATCTTATCTACATCCACCCTGTCACCCTGTGTGTATATTTTTTGGCCTTGCTAACATGTGGCACAACTTTGAATGATTGATGTTTGTGTATCTGGGATTTCTTTGTTCCTCTACCCCAACTAAATTTGCACCTTCCAAATAACAAATGGCATTCTTACTCCTTCTCCCAAAATAAACTCACGTTTATCTGTGTTGAACTTCAGTTGCCATTGTTTGCACATTCTGCAAGATGATTGCTGCATACAGAAGAAATTGTGTTTTTTTAATATTTAGAAAGTTTCTGCAGTTTTATAACATCCCTATGAGAAGGAGCAGGAAAGAGAAAGTCACAGTGGCTTCATGGAATTAACCTGACAACTTGTGTCAACAAGAAATCACAGAATCCTAGGGCCTGATTCTCCCAAAAAAATTCTAAGCATAAGAAAAGTGGTGTGAATCACTATTGTCTTTTTCAGTGCGAGTTCAAACTTGAATCTTCCACATTTTGTGCACTGAAGAGGTCACAATCGTGAATCTCATTAAAAGCTCGGGAGGGGCGGGACCTATTCACATCAGAATCTGACAGTTCCGAGCCTCTGTGCATGCATAGTGGTCCCGAACTATCAGACTGCAGTTTGCTGGCCAGCTTGATCACTGGCCAGCCCAGGACCCTCGCATTGTTGCCCCTTGCAACAACCCCATAGCCTGAAGGCGACCTGCATAAGCATTCCCAGGCCAGCCCCAACCCATCCTCCCCATCCTGGGGAGCCGCAATCTCCAGCCAAACCCCTCCCCTTCCACTAGTGACAATCTCATCCACCCCTCCCACCCAGCAGACCCCTCCCTGCTGACCACTTTCCCCAGAAGCTAGACTTGCCCCCGGCAGACCCTCCTCTTCCCCAACCCTCCCTGATTGCTGGCTTCCCTCCAGCTCTGGCTGATTCTATCTGTAGAGTGGCAGCAGGGCCCCCCAGCCCCACTGATTGCCCCCAAGGCCCTGTCTAATTGAACCCACCCATTATACCCATCCCCTTGGTACTGCCCGATGCCTGGTGGGCAATGGCAAGGTACCCCCTAGGCATGGGCACTTTTATCCTTGGGCAGTGCCGGAGGCACAGGCTTGCATTACCAGGGTGCACATGGGGCACCACCCCCCCCCACCGCTCGATCCCTTGGGGGCTCTCATTGTCCCCCCTTCATTCCGGTAGGGCCTCCTGCTAGTCCCTGCAAGTGGGAAGCTCCTCTAAACCCTGCTGGAGTGAACTACTCCTGGCAGGGTGGGAAATTCTACTGGGCCTGATAATGACATTAAATAAGGTTAAAAACAGATTTAAATCACTTATCTGTCTTCCCGCCAGTTTCCAGTACAGTTCCAATTGCGCCTGCTCTCCAGCTATAGCAGATGAGCATGTGACGGGAACGCATGCATGAAATCTGCAAAATGGCTGACATGCACGTCTCCCAATTTGCCAAAAAACATGTGCATTGGGGTGGGAGAATTGGGCCCCTAAAATCCTAAGTTAGAGAATTAAACGGTGCCATTTGTCCTTCCATATCTGCATTGGAGATCTGAAAGAGCAATTTACCTAGTACCACACCCTAACCTTCTTCCTGTAATCCTGCATGGTCTTCCTTTTCAGGCACTCCACAGTAACTGAATCAGGGGATTTTAACTACCCACACACCTTGGTACTGCCAAATAAATAGAGTAAAAACATACCCTGTAATCTGATTAATCTTAGCCATCAGTGAGGAAAATTGGACGTTGACATCTTGATGGTATGTTACGAAGGTATTACACAATCAATGGGGAGGCCAATTATGGTGGAAGGCAGGCTGTGATTGCCAGTCCTCAGAAGTTTAGAGGGATCAGGATTCTTAAAATGTGTCCATGACAACTTTTGAAGCCACTATGTGAAAGATCCTACAAGTGAGTGGAGACCAAGGTGGCGGGAGGAGGGGGGTGGTGGGGGGGGGGGGGGGGGGGCGGGTGCGGTGTGGTACATCCTGGACTTAATTTTAGGTAATGAAGCTGGGCAAGTGTTTGGAAGAATTTTACAGACAGCGATCATAACTCCGTTAGATTCAAGCTTGTTATGAAAAAGGCCAAAGGTGGGCCTGAAATCAAAGTTCTAAACTGGGGGGAAACTGATTTTATTAAGATCAGATATGATTTGACCAGAGTGGAATGGCAGAAAATACTTTTAGGTGGAATGCATTCAAGAACAGAATAGGGAGAGTACAGGGTCAAGTTCCAATAAAGGAAAAAGGTGAGAGCAACAAATCCAGTGAAACCTGGATATTGAGAGATACCCAGCATTGGATAAAGAGAAAAAGGGAGTCTTACGCCTTGCATGCGTCAGTGTAGAGTCGATGGGCCAAAGGGCCTCTTCTGCACTGTAGGATTCTGTGATTCTGTGATTGTGACAGAAATTGAGGGTTCAAAACAGCAGAAGTCCTAGAGGAGTAGAGAATCTGCAAGGAAATGTAAAGCAAATTAGGAGATCAAAGAACAAAGAACAAAAACAGCCCGGGAAACAGGCCCTTCGGCCCAACTAGCCCGCACCGCCATTTTAACATTACCCCCTCCACCCATGACCCTTATCTATTGTTTTATGGCAATCCACATTGAGGGAAACTAATTTAGGGAATCAAAAAGGGAACAAGAAAATATAGTGGCAGGTAAAATAAAGAAACATCTTAAGTTGTTTCACAAGTAAATTAAGGGTAAAAGAATAACTAGGGAAAGAATAGGGCCCATTAAGGACCACAGTGGTAGTCTGTGTGTGGAGTCAGGGGATTTATGTAGGATTCTAAATGAATAATTTGTGTTGGTGTTCACTAGTGAAAGAGATGATGTGGGTATAGAAATCA
The DNA here is from genome assembly GCF_965287045.1 of Carcharhinus amblyrhynchos. Lineage (NCBI taxonomy): Eukaryota > Metazoa > Chordata > Chondrichthyes > Carcharhiniformes > Carcharhinidae > Carcharhinus > Carcharhinus amblyrhynchos. The sequence continues at coordinate 84,966,999 of NC_137331.1, read as the reverse complement.
AGGAGAAGGAATGTGATACTGTTAAAGAAATCAACACAACCAATGAACTACATAGTCAGCACTGACTACACACAGTCATCATTCAAATGAGCATGTAGCATGACGTTGGCATGTTGCTTGCATTATATTGAACGGAACCCAATTAATCACACATTGCACTTACCATAGCTGATTTCAGGTGTAATCCAGTATAGCCTCCCTTATGATTACCATTAGAAGTGATGGAAAAACAGAGTCAATATGATAGTAGTATTGACAGCAGTTTGCCTATCCATATGTTTGTTTGATTCTGGATATTGCATTGCACAAGTGAAAATTCTATCATCCTCTCATTAGCAAAACTAATAGGAAATATATGTCACATATTTTACTCCTTGATTTAAATTATAAATACGATTTATTCTGCACTTACTCCTGCTGATGCTGAAAATAATTCTACTCTGTTTAATACATTGTAATAATATTATTTAAATAGTATATTCAGTTGGTCCAATATTAACTTACATTTGTTCCACACAGGTATTTGTAATAAATCCCAAATTAGCACTCATAGTATAAATGTCAGGTTCCAGAATATTAAGAACTTACAGTCAACACTTTATGTTTTTAAAAGCAAAACAAAAGGCTGAACTGATGGCCGTTGGAGGGGTATTCTTTTATGGATTGAAAACACTCCCTTGTCTCAAGAGGGAACTGAAAGATACTTTGAGATTGATGTTGAATTAGTGTATTTTCCTAAAGCTACTTCAAAAGGGTATTTTGAATTGAATGGGCTATTGAATCACAAAGACATTAGCATATCACATTCTCAAGCTGTCAAAGGACAGAGGCATGGTGACGCTGTGGTTAGCACTGCTGCCCCACAGCACCAGGGACCCAGGTACAAATCTGCCCTTGGATCACTGTCTGTGTGGAGTTTGTACATTTTCCCCATGTCTGCGTGGGTTTCCTCCGGGTGCTCTGGTTTCCTCCCACAGTTCAAAGATGTGCGGGTTAGGTGGATTGGCCATGGTAAATTGATCCTAGTGTCAGGGTGATTAGTAGAGTGAATATGTGGGGTTATGGGGATAGGGCCTGGGTGGGATTGTGGTTAGTGCAGGCTCAATGGGCTGAATGGCCTCCTTCTGCGTTGTAGGGATTCCATCACAAGACAGGATGTGTAATCAACACACCATTTGTCATCTAAGCGGACACAGTAATTAACAGCAATACCTTGAAAATGAGAGAAGTACTTTCCACAACCTGCTCCAACTTTGACCTCACCTGAGAACCAACCTCTTGGAAAAGTGACTTTAAGAAACTTGGAGCAGCTTACTCAGAATCTTGGCTTTACCAGGCTTCCACTTCAACTTTAAAGCATCAATTCTATCTTAAAACTACATGCCTGCTACAAAAGAAACTGAGACAAGTTGTGATGCAAATGTCTGTTGATGTCAAATATTAATTTTCAATTTCATCCACTGGACTTACATCTGGATCTTTTATAAAAGGCAATTTCAATTGTTATGGACACTGACTGATGTGTGCCAGACATCATCTGACTTGCCTGCAGCTGTACCTCGGTCAAGCTTCGGGAAGTTTCAAATGTGCATTACCAATAGGGCATGCCCAGACAACCCTCCTGTGGAATTTCACACCTGCCCATGTCTATGATTACTTCAAGGATGGATTGAAACTTACAATGGCTGTCACTGTATAACTACATTCCAATTCATCAAGATGGAGACAGAGAGCGTGCAGAAACAGTGGTTACCCTGGAAGTGTGGATATATTCTTCCCAGCTCATCACTTGGAAGAATAGGCCATTCAGAATTGATGGCTTAGACATTTTAAAAAGTAATCATCTAGGCTATTACAAAATGGCCAAGATCTCTGCAGATGTGCGGTAATCAAATAACTTTAGTGGAATATCCAATCATCGTGGAGATATATGTCATGTAGTCAAATTCACAATCCCGTTTGCTTATAACAGACTGTGAACAGAGACAAAGAAATCTTAAAGACTTCAAATTCCACAGCAGCATTTCCAAGGGGATAAACAAGGACCACAGCTTTAAAAATTACATTAGGTGCGAACAACAACACCAAGGACTATTTATTTCCTTTTTTTGCTGAAATCTACTCTGGTGAAACGTTTACCTCCTCAACTTTGTAACTTGTATTTTTGCATCCCTGAGTGTGTATGTATGTATGAGTGTGTGTATGTCTGTGTATATGTGTGTGTGCATGTGTGTGTGTGCATGTGTGTGTATATGTGTGCGTGCGTGTGTGTATGTTGTGGCAGCAGGATGCGTATTTACTTCTTCCAATATCTGAATATCTTTACATGGTTGGGATTTTAACACAATAAAAACAAATCCCTTACTTGTTTAAACTCAAGAAAACCTGTCTGATTGAGTTCCTCACAATTAGTTAAAGTTTATTTATTGGTGTCACAAGTAGGCTTACATTAACACTGCAATAAAGTTACTGTGAAAATCCCCAAGTTGCCACACTTTGGCACCTGTTCGGGTACACTGAGGGCGAATTTAGCATGGCCCAATGCATCTAATCACCATGTCTTTTGGACTATGGGAGGAAACTGAAGCACCCAGAGAAACTCCACACAGACATGAGGAGAATGTACAGATTCCGCACAGGCAGTGACTCAAGTTGGGAATTGAACCCAAGTCCCTGGCACTGTGAGGCAGCAGTGCTAACCACTGTGTTATCATGCCAGCCAAGTACTGTACGTCAAATTGGCACATTCGTCTTTTTGAATAAAAGAACTATTCCAATCAATTGAGAAGTGGGAACAAGAGGGGTAATTTTTCTACCTATTCTCACCTAGCCATAACAGTTGCAATTCGATTATTCTATTTTTATCTGTACCTAGTCTTTGTTTGTGTGGGAGTGTGTGTCAGGCAAATAATTGAGATATCACATTAAAACTCTGGGCCAGTGTGATAATAAATAGCCTGCTTTATTTTTAAAACTCACAAAAGCTTGCTGCTGGAATTATTTGATTGTGAGTCTCATTCTGAGAGTAAAAAAACACACACATTTACGTACCAACATTATGATTGTAGTCAGTACAAAGGACCACATAAATCTCGTCCATCGCAATAAAGTGAGATTTCTCAAATCTTTTTAATGATATAACTCTAATTTGGAATCCTAGCATCATCAAAATGTTCCAGTTATGCTTCAGTCATTACTTAGTTTCATTGATAAAGCCAGCACCAGTACACGATCGCTTTACTGTAACTCGGAACTCTAGGTTTAATAATTGAGGCACCTGCTGAAGCAGATGGTGACTCAAACAATCCTTCTGCAAGCTAGGAAATCTAATAACAAATAAATCAAGATTTTCTTAGAAGTGGAAACACGTTCTTCTTTTCTGCCTTCTGTTTCAGAGAAGCATTGATACTGATTGGTAATTAACTCACTCTCATCATTGGAAATAATGTCTGTTTGGTTACATGTATTAGAGCATGGAATGAATACATTGAGCATAAATATTTACCAGTGCCAGTTACTCAGTGGCTAAGAGAGTCACAGACCTTGGGCAAGCTTTTCGCATCCTGAATCAGGAAGGAGTAGCGTTGGGACAGGAAAGAAAATGGTGGTTGCAAGTCCCGTACCTATTTTTGGTGATGGCCTTTTTGTGCAGCTCGGAAAAGAACAAAGCGCAGCAAAGTGGCACAGTGGTTTGCACTGCTGCCTCACAGCGCCAGGGACTGAGTTCAATTCCCAGTGTGGGTCACTGTCTAAGTAGAGTTTGCACATTCTCCCTGTGTCTGCAAGGGTTTCCTCCGGGTACTCCATTTTCCTCCCAAAGTCCAAAGATGTGCGGGTTAGGTGAATTGGCCATGCTAAATTGCCCTTTGGTGTCAAGGGGACTAGATAGGGTAAATGTATGAAGTTATGGGGATAGGGCTGGATGGGATTGTGGTAGGTGCAGACCCGTTGGGCTGAAAGGCCTCTTTCTGCACTGTGGTATTCTGTGATTCTATGAACACAGATTTGGTTGCAGATTACAGCATTCACAGTAATTCACTGTTCTTTTATGAAACAATCATTGATTGTTGTAACAACCAATTTTATTCGCTAATGTCCTTAGGACCTTTAGGGAAGAAAATCTACCATCCATTATTGGGTCTACCCTGCATGTGACTCCAGATCCACTGTAATGTGGTTGGCTCTTTATTGAAATAGCCTAGCAGTCATTCATTTCAAGGGTAATTAAGGTTGGGCGACAAATGCTAGCTTTACCAATGATGCCCAAATCCCATGAAAGAATAAAGAGGAAAATGAGCCTGAACACTTTAGGGATCTCTGACAGAAGGCCACATCTTCTCCTGTTCCAAGTAATGAGCCCCAAATTGTGATTCCCAAGGCCTTTCCACAGAAATGCTTCTGCCTCAGGCACCTCCTCCTGCACTTGAGTGCTATGCCTCACCATTTCTAATTGCATGCTTGGAACCAACCAGATACTGATACCTTGTGTGAATGGTGCACTGTGACATTGCACCCTCAAATAACTCTTCCTCTTGTTGCTGCCTGATAGATTCTTCAAAGGGACAAGCTGGCCTGAGACTGCTGGGAACTGTATGAGACACAAGATAATATTAATTTAAAAACCTAATTATTCAAAAAGCTAACACATGTATTGACTATTATTACATGCATGGAGTCAGGCTCAAGGAAGGACTGATTTTCTTTTGGTGAAGATGCGAATACAGATCCAATTCCATCTATTGGAATTTTTCAAAGGAATTGTTAACATTGGGAGATAAAGTGGATGGACTTTTTTTTGTTTTAACATGTTGTGGATAGTGCAGTGACTACCAGGGTGGTACTGCTAGGGTTTCACTGCCAGGGTGGCTGGGGAAGTGGTGCCAGTCTCTTTTTTGGCTACCTCCAGTGCAAGCACATATTCTAGCATGAGTGGTTGAAGAAGACTCAGTATGGAAATAATCAGTCAAGGTCTTCAGGTTAAATAATAAACCTGTTTATAATAAACACTGCAGTTGGAAAAGTGGAAGTGGAATCTCCTACCTGCTGTACCTGGAACTGTCAATCAGAACAAACCTGTTTGTAAACACTGCAATTAGAAAAGAGGAAATAATTGGGATGTATTCAAAGGAAACAAAAATAAACAAAGCTCCTCTCTGCTGTGTAATATCTGCACCAGTCAATCAAGAGGCTACTTAAAAGTACTGGATCTGAAACTGAATGTAGACAAAGCTTTTCAGAGCATTTGAACTTTCGAGAAAAAAATGCAGTTTTAAAAGACTGGACTGTCTGAACAGCTGTGATGGAAAAAGGAAGTACTTAAGGCTTACTGGACTGTACCAATAATGAATTATTTGATCTGCTCTGGAGCTGCAATCAGATTAGTTCAAAGTGGCCAGGCTGCACCTGCAGCTCATTCAGGCTACAAAAGGGAACCTCCCAAGTGAAACTGACATCTCTTGTGGTCAGAAGATTTCAAAAGGGTTTGCTCACACTTGGGGCTTCTGATAGAGAGCAAGGAAAATCCCTTATGTAGAATTAAATGCTGTTGTGATTTTGATGGCTTCAAGGTGTCCAAGAAGCATGGATATTAATATGACCAGGCTACTTCAAAGGTTTCACAGTACACAGAAAAGAATATTTTGTTTTAATTAAAAAGCTACTTGAAATCACCCTGCTATAAGAATGATTTCCACTTTTCTCAGGGTAAGAAAGAGTAGTCCAGCTATGAGACCTCTATCCTGGGAAGAATCCCAAGATTAAATCACTGGACCTCCTGCCAGGGGTGATGCAAACATAACAGAATGCTGGATCAGTCAGCCTCAAACTTATTAATGACATGGACATGATAATTAATTGGTAATCACCAGGTTCCCGCCTGTTTTGATTGGAAATCTGATTGGGGCCAGCACAGTGGGCAGGATTATTTGCAATGGGTTTGATGCTTGGTGAAAATCCCATTTTTGCCCTAACACTCAATTCAATGGGCCATCACAAATTCCTTCCAGGGATTAGTGGCCCCAGAGAATCCTGTCGCAAAAATTGTATAGGTTCCAATAAAGCTGTTATGTGAACTCAAGTTTAGTGTGATAATTCATCATAAAATAATTATAGAAACTTTGTTTTTTATTGTTCTTCAGAATAGAAAATGACTCAAATGAATAGATTTGAAATTAAAATTATGGTAGGTTTGTAACAGTTTCAAAACTAAAATAAATGATAAATAAATTGATACATGATACATTTGATAATTTCACCAGTGATAAAACTCAAATCCATATTTATTATTGGAAGGGAGTTGTCATTTAAAAGTTCCCTATCACTGGTCACTTTGGGCGTAGATTACACTGAAGAAAATTTTAGAATCTGCTGTCATTTTATATGAACTGTCAGCACTGACATTTATTAACTTTAAGTAGAATGCATTGAGAAGCTGTCAGAAAATAATTACAGCCACAGAAAATGCAAGCATAAAACATATTACTAATTATTCATCTAATTTTTTTGTCTGGTCAAATAAGTGATTCAGCACAGATTTTAAATGCATCTCTGAGAATAATTTCTATGAATAAATGCTAATATATGCAAAGCTCCAACAGACACTGACTTTAATCAAATGAATTTTAATTCAGCTCCAAATGTACCTGATTCACCTATTCAGAAGTTATTGAGCATCTGTAGAAATAAGAGCGCACATCACTCAAGTGAAGGGATGTTACAGGAAATGAAATATTAATCTTCGTGTAATGAAGGGTTAGACCTACTCATGGAGGAGGCTAATCTCTCACGAAGCACTTTAAACTTAATGCAATAAATGCAAAAATCAATGTGTATCGCACAAGCTGTGATAAGCAAGAAATATTTTGAGAATTTTTTTGAGTTCAGAATATCGCAAGCATGTGATTCAGGCAGAGCCAGAAGCATAGATAAGCGCAGAATGATTACAAAATTATTGTACATTGCTAGGACTGGACATTTTGGTACACGGCCCTCACTGCTTCCCTCTCTTTGGGGAAGTGCGAGTGAAGAATGTTTAAAATGCAATGTACAGAATCATAGAATTCCTACAGTGCAGAAAGAGGCCATTCCGTCCATTGAGCCTGCCCCGACAATAATCCCACCCAGGCCCTATCCCCTTAACCCATGTATTTACCCTGCTAATACCCCTGACATTAAGGGGAAATTTAGCATGGCTAATCCACCTAACCCGCACATCTTTAGAATGTGGGAAGAAACTGGAAGATCTGGAGGAAACCCACACAGAGGTAAGGAGAATGTGCAAACTCCACACGGACAGTGACCCGAGACTGGAATTGAACCCAGGTCCCTGGCGCTGTGAGGCAGCAGGCTTAACCTCTGTGCCATCATGGTAGAAATTTAAAAGCTTGCAATCTAGGTACTTATCTTGGATAATTCTTCAGGTTTGCGCAATGGCTTCTTCTTTGCTGCTATCAGAATTTTGAATGATCCTATCACACATTAAGCTAATCTTTCTCCTCACCCAATCAGTAGCTGCAACAGTCTATTCTGCACCCTATCCTTTTCCTTCCCTCCTCTGTATTCCATGAATAGTATGTTTTGTCTGCAAAGCGTGTAAGAAACAACACTTTACATTGTATCCCAATACATGTGACAATAATAAATAAATCAATATAAGAATTTTTAATAACTCAGTTAACTTAATTTTTATCTTTCATGTTGTCATGAGTGGCACAGTGGTTAGCACTGCTGCCTCACAGTGCCAGGAACGTGTGTTCTATTCCCACTTAGGTCACTATGCGGCGTCTGCACTCACTCTCCATGTTTGCTTGGGTTTCCTCTGGGTGCTCTGGTTTTCTCCCGCAGTCCAAAAGACACACTAAATTCTCCTTCAGTGAACCTGAACAGGCACCGGAATGTGGTGACTAGAGGATTTTCACAGTACCTTCATTGCAGTGTTAACGGAAGCCTACTTGTGACACTATTAAATAAACTTAAAGGAGAATTTTTTTTCAGAGTAAGATTTGATGACCTACAATGCACTGTCTGAAAGGGTACAGTCCAGTTTTATTCTGGTAGCACACACATTCCAAATAGTTTTTTCTGTTATGATTGATGTTATTAACATTTAATTGTAATGTTAATTTTTGCAGCTCTTTTTAGTCAGTGTCTCAGTGGTAAAGCTGATGTCAGCCAGTTCACCTCTTTTCAAGTCCTCCATCAAAAATCAAATTGTTATGAAGTGAAAATCACATTTTTGAATAGCTTTTACACTGAGAAAAATCATCTCAGGAGAGCTTTTTACTGCTTGTCAATTAACTAAAGACACCAACCAATAAACACAAGTATAAATTATAGCCTAGAAATTGGTTAAGCTCAATTTTTGCAGTGCTGAATAGATGAAAGGAATGATTGCTGGGGCTGAAGATTGAGAACCTGGGCCTTATCTTCATGATCGTGGAGAACTGTCAGCAGCTGTGTTGCTCGACGGTAACTCATCCAACTGGAGATTTGAATTTCAAGCCCTCTGCCTCATTTGTAACAATCCTCCTGTAGGTCTCAGGAAGCAAGGGGACAAGCTGATCCCAGACTCCAGGAGTGTTGTGACTCCAGGACAAGCCTGGGTCCATTCAGGGCAGTCCAATGTAGCAGATAAATCCTAGAACAGGTATTAGGTCCTTCATTACGTGAGAGGCCCAATGTCTGTGAAATACCCGTTAAATTTGGGATCAGGTGTGTTTTAGATGCCCTGGAGATTCAGTGTGTTGGACCCTCAGATTGGGACCGGAGATGCATTTTTACCGGCATAAAACTTTCACTCTCATAGTCCTTACATAATAGAATGGGAAGATCATATGAAGTGTACCAAATTGCATTAATAATTCACGTTTATTTTGTGAACTTGTGATTATTAAAAACCAGTGCAGATTCTGATGGTAATAGCTCAGAGTGACGAAAAGTCATGGAATCATACAGTAGAGAAGGAAGCCAATTGGCCCACCATACTTGTGCTGGCCATTTGAAACAATCATCCAATGCATCAGATTTCCCTGTTCTTTTCCATAACACTGTAAATTTTTCCAGATCAATTTTGAAAGATACTGTTGAATTTGCTTATGCCATTGTTTCAGGCAGTACATTCAGATAACAAGAGGTTGCTGTTTTGTGTGTCACTTTGGGTTCTTTTGCCAATCATCTTAAGTCTGTGTCTTTTGGTTGCTGGTCCTTTGACTATTGGAAATAACTTTTCTTTATTGTCTTTATCAAAACTATTTATGATTTTTATCAACTATCAAATTTCCATCTGAGCTTTTCTATGCTAGGCAGAACTAGGCCAGCTTCTCCAGTCTCACCACACAATGGAAGTCACTCATGTATCATTCAAGCCAATCTTTTCTACCTTTGTATGAGAGGGTGAGCTGCAAATGCCTATTATTTGCATATGTAAAAGACCTATCGCTTGTTTCGTGTGCTTGCCCTGGATGTCTCTTTTTCAGCCTTTTCCAACATGGCAGTAGTGCACTTGCAGCACTTCATAAGTTTGGAGCACTGTACTTGCCATTTTAGATAATTAGGCACCCATTTTACATCTAAAAAACAGATCAACCTTCATCACATTTCAAGGCTATGCTGTTTAAATCATGAGGTGAGAATTGTTGCTAAACATTTAAATAGTATTAATTAGATGTCTTCAGAGTTCTTGAATTTTTAATAACTCGTAAGAAAAGGATAAGTATCATATTATTAACCTTCAGTAAAGAACTCTTAAATACAATTTGTGAATGCAGCAGGGCTGAAGTCATTCAACTTGGCAGTGTCTCCAGCAATAAGTTCAAAGAGGACCTTGCAATATTATCAGTTTTCCACTGACTGTACAGAATTGAGTTACAGCAGCAAAAGTGAACTTACAGCTGTTATCATTCACTTATTTTTTTATATGGGGACAATGCATTTTGTTTTTACTGCTTTCTTCCCTTTTATAATTCTCAACCAGTCCCCGTATTAAAAGCTTCATCTGTTCACGATTCCACTCATTCATTTCTTGGGCTATTGAGAGATACAAGGGAACTGTCTTGCAATGATTATTTCCCCTTTTTTGTGAAATGTGGACATTTCACTCAGTACACTCAGTGCTGTACAAGTGGAGTGGAGTGGCAAAGCTTCCATTCTGTGACACTCTGCACTAATGATCTATTGAGTGGTGCCAAATTCCATGACTTATGGGTGCCAACTGAGAGATCAAATCATCATTATAAAATAAATACAGTAAGGTGAGAAGTTCAAAATGATTCAATTCATAAGTTATCACAATAAGGTTTACCATTCTATTATTAAAAAAAACTTGCTTCATAAAAATGCTGCAAAACTCTGTTTATGTTACCATGCTGTTTACTGACTTCTAAAATAATTATTGATTTTATGTGCTTGGAGACAGAGGACACAAGTGAGGTACTGAATTAATACATTGCATTTAACTTCATTAAGGAAAACAATGCTGGCAAGGTCATAGAGAAAGAGGAGGTATCTGAGATGCTAGATGGGCTAAGCATTGATAAAGAGATGATGTTAGAAAGGCCGGCTGGACAAAAGTAGGATCATGTTTATGTGAGGATATTGAGGGATGTAAGATTGGAAACCTTAGCACCACTGTCCACTATCTTCCAATTCTCCTTGGATACAGAATGGTGCCAGAAGACTGGATCATTGTAAATATCACACCCTTGTTCAAAGTCTTTGGAAGGATAAGCCCAGTAACTGCAGGCCAGTCAGTGTAACCTCAATAGGAAAGTCTTCAGCAATAATAACCTCGGACAAAATTATCAGTCACTTGGATTCATTAAGGAAAACCAGCATGAATTTATTCAGAGTTGATCATGTTTAATTAATATAATTGTTTTTTTTTGAAGTAACATGGAGGTTGATGAGGCTAATTTAGTCAATGTGGCGTACATGGACTTTCAAAAGGTGTTTGATAAAATTCTACATAACAGTCATGTCAACAACGTCAAAGCCTATGGGATTAAAAGGACTGTGGCAGTATGGATACAAAGTTGGCTGAGTGTCAGGAAACAGACAATAGTGGGGAACTGGAAGTAGGTATACAGCAGGTCCTCCATTACTGAGTAGTCGGACCACTGCTTTCCCTGATCTATATTAATGATGTAGACTTGGGTGTTGCATTGCACAAGTTCAAAATTTGCAGATACAGTATTATGAATTGTGAGGATTTGAATCAATTTGATTTGATTTATTATTGTCACATGTATTAACATACAGTGAAAAATATTGTTTCTTCACAGAGAAGGAAACGAGAGTGCAGAATGTAGTGAGGAGGACAGTATTAAACTCTAAAGAAATATAGGTAAGCTGGTGGAATGGCCAAACACATGGCAAATTACATTTCATACGATGTTACATTTTGTTGGAATATAAGATGAAATAAAATAAAGCTCTCAATGGGTGTGAGAGAAGAGGACCTGGGGTTGTATGTGCACAAATTGTGATGGTGGCAGGGTAGGTTGAGAAGTAGCTAGAAGTCACATGGGATACTGGGCATAAATATAAACATCCAGTACTAAAGCAAGAAGTTAAAGGGAACCTTTATAAAGCACTGATTTGGTTTATCTAATTCTCAGCACCACATATTGGAATTACGTGAAGACATTAGAGAAAGTGCAGAAAAGGTTTACAATGGTTCCAGGGTTAAGGACTTCAGTAATGAGAATAGATCGGAGAAGCTTGGACTGTTTGTTGTCCTTAGGGAAGAGAAGGCTGAGAGGAGAGTTTGTAGAACTTCTTTGCTACAGGGAAAGAATATGGGAGTGGCTCTAGCCGGGTTCTTACATAGATACGATGGGTCAAGTGGTGTTTTTTTTTGTTCTGTAGCTATTCCATGCTTCTATAGCCTAATATTTCTTTAGAAACTCAGCTCTAACTCTTTCAAACTGTTTTTCCAGATTCGTTATTTCCTGTAACATGTATAAACTTGCTTTATTTATCATGATGAGATAGCCCCAATAACATGAATGAGTATCACAAAAATCAGCAGTGTATTAATGTCATCTTGAAACACAAGTGCTTTGTTAGATTATCTACAACAGAATTCTTTCATGTGTGTAATGTGTTATAGGTAATGGAAAGAAGTTAAATTACGATTATATTTTCCAAACAGTGCTGCTCTTTGATAACATTCATGTTAAATGCAGGGTCTGAATCTTGAACACACCTATTTATTCTGAAAAGACAACAAATGTTATAGAAATAGCAACAAAGAAAAATATAAGTAGTTTCCTAATTCTAGTACCCAGAGTGAAAATAATGTAATAATGTCGAACTCATCATAAAAATTGGTGCCTGTAATTCAACATTCTAAAATTGTTGGGTCAGAACTTCCCTTCCCTAGGGGTTAGGGGAGGGGGCTGGTCATCCCCAGATGTTGCACTGGGGAACCTCTCCCAGAAGTCCCCATGCAAAGACTGTATAGGAGTTGATTGTCTGGTGATTGAGGCAAGCAAAATAGTGTCAGAGGGAAGCTTTTCAATATGGCTGTCGTCACCCTGGTCAAAGACCAATGTCTCCATGTGCAGCCATTTATGAACTGAGAAGCACCAATCTCTGGTCCTCCAGCATGTATTTCACCTAGAAGAGGGGGAGGCCAGTCAAAGGATTTACCATGGCTTTGAGATGGAGGGAAACATTTAAAAGACAAGCTCACTAACTGTATCACTTCAATTCATTCATGGATCCACTGAAGTAACCAAGATGCAGGCTGCAGGTAACCCTGCAATGGCACTGGCTCTCAACCAGATGAGGAGGAGGAGGGCCCTTCATAGATTGGCACAAGGCCAGGCAAAGCAAAGATCAGAGCAATAAGAGGCAGCAAGGCCTCAAGAGGGTGAAGATGCTTGTGAACAGGGTCTACTGCAATGACAACCATCAGCTCTGTTCTTAAACTTGAGTGAACGACAGTGTGGATCCCTGACAAGGCCAGAATGTGGTTGTTCACATCTGCCAACTTCTCCAAGATGAGCTGCATCTGTAAAGACACTGGATGAGTAATGTGGACCTCCTGGCCTGCAGTGAGTGAATAGCCGTCCAGGTGCCATTTAAATATGGGGTCAGGACTTTTGATCCAATGAGGTAACAGCAGGGTGGGTGATTTCCTGCCTACCCTGCAATGAGATTCATCATGCTTCTCACAGATGCATACTTAATGAATAGAACAGCAGAAGATTCAATCATCCCTTGACAAGGTAGGAATCACTCTGACTTCCTTGCCCACCACTGGATGTAGATTCTAGATCAGAAGATTTCACCCAATTTGTCTTATCTATTTCAGCTAAGCATATCTCCTGCGATTTAGTGCTAGAGTATTCTGTTTATTAGGCGTAGATTGTAGATGGCCATGTCTCCACATCTCTGACTTTTAACTAAGTCATTGGGATCGTTATCTGAGGAGAGATTCCCACGTCTTATTGTTCTGAAGTGTAGCTTTTAAAAACATATCCTTTGCATGTATAAATATACTTTTTCCTTTATTTTGATCCAACTAAATGTCTGCTTGGTAGTGGGAAGTTTTCAGTCAGGTATTGGAGTATGCGAGGTAATTTAATACTAGCCTCATGAAGCTGAGAATTGAGACCCCTTTAATGGAATTGGTGATGCTGATGCCTCCAGGCAACAAATAATCACATCTCATACTGAGGGTGTAGTGTCATTTTCTAACTATGTATCAAAATCGTTGGCAAATTAGATTTGCCTTTTCTACATTCCTGAATAGAAGTTCCTTAGATTTGATTTGCAAGTCAATGAAACCTCAGTGCGTAAATATGATTACATTTTATACTTTAATAATGGACCAAGTTATTGAAATAAATTAATGCTGATTACATATGACATGTAGTGACATTCAGTGTCACAGCAGTTCTCTAATAGGACACAGTGTCACATGTCTATTAGTATAAGTCATGAGCTGTCTTAGAAACAACTGGCCTCAATATTCCTCAGATCATGATCCCCGTAATGATGGCAGCATTGTGCCTGAAAACACCTCCCAGTGCTAATTTCACCAGAGTTTACGCAATTAGCAAAATTGTACCTAAATTGTATGAGATAGGTGAGTACAAGAGCCAAATATGAGTTCCATAAATGAACCAATCTGAATAACTTTCGTGACATAAGAACATAAGAAATAGGAGCAGGAGTAGGCCATCTAGCCCTTCGAGCCTGCCCCGCCATTCAATAAGATCTTGGCTGATCTGTCGTGGCTCAGTTCCACATTCCCGCCCTCTCCCCATAACCCTTAATCCCCTCTCTTATCAAAAACCCATCAACCCGCGTCTTAAAATATTTAGCGAGGTAGCCTCCACCACTTCAACGGGCAGAGAATTCCAGAGATTCACCACCCTTTGAGTGACACAGAGGTTAGCGCTGCTGCCTCACAGTGCCAGGGACTCGGGTTCAATTCCCAGCTTAGGTCACTGTCTGTGTGGAGTCTAGACATTCTCCCTGTGTCTGTGTGAGTTTCCTCTGGATGCTCTGGTTTCCTCTCACAGTCCAAAGGATATGCTGCTCAGGTGCGCTGGTCATGTTAATTTCTCCCTCAATGTACCTAACAGTCACTGGAGTGTGGCGACTAGGATATTTTAGCATTAACTTCATTGCAGTGTTAATGTAAGCCTACTTTTGATATTAGTAAACAAACTTTAACTTAAATTCCAGGTTGCTGGTTTGGCCCTGAGTCTATCGGGGGGGCAGGAGTGTGGATGTGTATTTGGGCAGCTCAAATGCATTCCTGTGGTTGTAGGTGCTGCAGCTTCACTGATTTGACATATTGGAGCCACAAAAATGCTAGTTTAGGGGAATCTTCACCCTAGAGCCAGAGCCTCCCTCCTCCCTCATTCCTATTTTAACTGAGGAAACTGCTGGGAATGGCAGAGACACAGTACAATTCCAATGATCCATTATATCTACCTGACCTACGGCTCATTTGTCCTTTATTTGTTCATGAAGTACGGGCATTGTTAATAAGATCAGCCTTTCTCACCCAGTCCTATCTATCCATGAGGAGGAGTTGGTGAGCTGCCTTCTTAAACCACTGCAATCTGTTTGGTGTGGTAATTTTGTCAATTTCCATTGTTGTTATATGATGGAACATATTACCAATGGTTAAAAATAGGCTCACATCAATTCGGGTGACTCCCATCTTAGTGATACTATTTGCATTTACTCAAATAATATTGCTGTCTGATTGTAAAAGGTTTGCTTTGGTTTGGTTTCATTTGACTTACTTTATTATTGTCACATGTATTAGTATACGGTGAAAAGTATTGTTTCTTGCATGCTATACATTCAAAGCATAGAGAAGGAAATGAGAGACTGCAGAATGTGATATTACATTCATAGCTAGGGTGTAGAGAAAAATCAACATAATGCAAGGTTGGTCCATTCAAAAGTCTGATGGCAGCAGGGAAGAAGCTGTTCTTGAGTCGATTGATATGTGACCTCAGACTTTTGTATCTTTTTTCCTACAGAAGAAGGTGAAAGAGAAAATGTCTGCAGTGCATGGGGTCCTTAATTATGCTGGCTGCTTTGCCGAGGCAGTGGGAAGTTCGACTGAGTCAATGGATTGGAAGCTGGATAGCATGATGGATTGGGCTACATTCACGACCTTTTGTAGTTTCTTGCAGCTTTGGGCAGAGCAGGAGCTATACCAAGCTGTGATACAACCAGAAAGAATGCTTTCTATGGTGCATCTGTAAAAGTTGGTGAGAGTTGTAGCTGACATGATAAATTTCTTTAATCTACTGAGAAAGTAGAGGTGTTGGTGGACTTTCTTAATTATAGTGTGGGCATGGGGCGACCAGGACAGGTTGTTGGTGATTTGGACACCCAAAAACTTAAAGTCGAGGGTGGCATCTTGCTGGCAGTGGGAAATTAACAGGTTGCTGCCAAGACCATGGTCCAAATGAGACCAACCTGCCTCTTAAATGCAGCTGACCTATTCAGAGGAGTGGTAGCTCAGCAGTCTCAGCAGTGCCAACATCAGCAGTGGCCATTGCTAAGGCTGTGACTCCAAAATGAGGGCCTCTGAATGCTGAGGTACCCTCAAAGATATGTCGCAGTGATTTGGATGGGTGGAATGGGAGATGTGTGCTAGTGATGCACTGGTGGTTTGTGGACATGAGATTCTCCTCTCCACCTTCAAACATTTGGGAGCCTCAACGGCCTTTTCTTGTGATGGTGAGCCCGAGGTAGCCTTTATTTGGCCATTTAAGTGGGATTATTGGCCACCTATTGTGCAGTCACACACTGCTGTTGTTCCACCTACTGACATTGTGCCACAATAACTGGAAGATACTTGCTTCCCCTTCCAATATTTTCACCACCACATTGCACACTTCAACAGGGGAAAAGTTCTGCTGAAAATTCAGAGAACTAACAATCCAAAAAAAATTAAAATCTCTTACTGAATTCATTAATCATCAGTTTGGAGTTCATTGGCAAAGTGTTTGCTATTGTTTATATCTATATAAGCTGCAGTTATATCACCATCTAGATCACCATCACCATCATTATCTATGGCAGCACAGTAGTTAGCACTGCTGCCTTACAGCTGCAGAGACTCAGGTTCAATTCGGGCCTCAGGTCACTGTCCATGTGGAGTCTGCATATTCTCCCTGTATCTGCATGGAATTCCTCCGGGTTGTTCGGTTTCCTCCTACAATCTGAAAGATGTGCTGGCTAAGTGCATTGGCCATGCTCATTTCTCCCTCAGTGTACCTGAACTTATGCCGGAGTGTAGCAACTAGGGGATTTTCACAGTAACTTCATTGCAGTATTAATGTGAGCCTATTTATGACACTAATAAATAAACTGTAAATTTTAGATTCATTTCAAGTTGTTCCATTCGTGTAGTGAATAATAGTCTGAATTTTTAATTCTTTCTTCAGCAACTTTTTCAGGTTATGTTCTTGTATTAATGCTATTCCTTCCCCACATCAATGATTTCTAATTAAATCTGCTCTTTTACCCATGGTAGTACGCTGCTTGTGATTTCTATCAGATCACATGCCGTAAAAGCACACTCTGTTCTCTTTACAGTTCATTTTATTGAATCACTAAATATTGTTTGCTTCCATGTTTTTCATGAGGCAATAGAAGGCAGTTGACTTGATTCTGTTTTTATGTTGAATGTTTTGGATGTATTATGGTTTTGTATGAGATCCCTCCATTGCTCTAATTCTGGTCTCTTATGTGTCCAGCATTCACAAGCCACATTTAGACCGGTAACAGATATTCCCCACTAGCTGTATTCTGGTGCCAATTGTCCCAACAGGAGACCCGGTGATGACTGGGTCATTAGCAAATGGTTGGTGGGATTGCACAAAGGTGAGAGCCATGGGAGACTGTTCATGGGATGTGGGCATCACTGACAAGATCAGCATTCATTGCCACTCACAATTAAAAAAGCCAGCGTAACTCAGATAGCGTGAATGGCCTTCTCATTCACTATTTAATTCAACTATTCCATGATGATAATTGTTTAGAGGCCTCACTCACTACCCCCCCCAGAGAATGATCTGGCCTCATTCCCCCCCACTCCACCCCCGAAAGACCGCCCCCCCCCCCCCCCCACTCCACCTCCGAAGGACATCTGACCCACTCTCTACTCCCTCACCAGAGAATGATCTGGCCTGCCTCCTTCCCCCTACCCCACCGACCAGGCAACAATCGGCCCTCCCCCCCACAACCAGAGAATGATCAGGCCCGCCTCCCCTGCTCCCAGTGATTGAGTCAGAGAGCCATTGGAAGCTCTGAACTCGCCTCTTCAGCAGCCAAAGTATCTGATTCAGACTTCTATTCAGCATGTTCATTTTGGCGCGATTCTGGGTCGGCGAACACGATGGTAAATGGGGAAATGCTGATAAAGTTGGGCGGACAGGTCATTAATTCAATTGAAATGCATGCAAATGCGGCCACTCCTGGGTCTCAGTAAAGTGGGCATCTGCGCGGGCACGGATGGCATTAATGGCCTCACACCTGACTTTATCATGTTTTTGCCGCAAAGGGCCCATCTATATCTGCTTCTAAATAAACCTTTATATTTTGTTATACTAACATCATCCTTGCAATTAGTACATATCCTGCTAAAAGGGGAGAACAGTAGTGAGACTCCATGAATGAACAATGAAAAGGGCCAGGATTCTCTGGCTATTCATGCCAGTGGGATTCTCCAGTCCCACTGGCAGCGCAGCCCTATATGTGAGTTTCCCGTCGATGTAGAGTGACATGAATGGGAATTCCCATTGACATCGGCAGGACCAGAGAATCCCACCGTTAGCATCTCCCACTTCCCGCTGACAGGGAACATATGGCTGGGAGGTTGGAGAATCTCGCCCAAGAAAACTACTGAGTTCACACATAAAAATATAGACAGCAAAGGAGTGCATGAAAGGAGCCAGAAACAATTAGAAAGGCAAAGAGAAGCTATGGAATTAAATTATCTGGGAAAATAAAACAAATTAGTAAGATCTTTTACTTATATATCAAAAAAGAAACACTGATTTGAATAGAACCATTAAAAGATAAACAGGATAATCCCACAAGTATCCATAGAGAGATGATATAATTATTAAATAATTACTTTGCTTCTATATTTACCAGGGAAATAGAACAGGTCAGGGAAAGATAACAGAGACTTTATTACACATATTTAATATAATGCCAGGTGACAGACAGATAGCTAATGTAATTCCTACGTTTAAGAAAGGGGGACAGAAACATTCCCAGGAAATTATACATCTGTCAGCTTAACATTAGTGATTGGAAAAATAATGGAATCCTGCTGAAGTAGAGAATAGAAGAACAAAAAATAGAAATAGAAGAATCAAGAAATGGAGAATATAGGGCTGAATTTTTCAAATGGTTGGATTTCCTATCCCACCACCCAAGAGTTGGAGGATGATGGATGATGGAGCAGGTCATCACTGTGGAATGCAACCTGCAATGAATTAGGTTTGTGTTATTCACAATCTCTTTCTCCATCCCTCTGTGATTGGTGGCCTTTCTGCCCAGTGGTGGTCACCAAGCATGAGGTCTCCTCCCTTTGTTCTGTCTGTACTTTTGTTTCACTGTCTACAATTGCTTGGCTGCTCTGCTGTCCGGCTATTCCCACGACCACCTTCTCCGCAGATGTGTGTGTCCTAATGTCAGGTATTCCTCCACCTATTCTTACAAATTCTCTGGAATTATATGCCATTTTCCACTGCGGGCAGAGGACAGCTTATAAGTATACAGTCCTCTAACAGAAAGTAGGACCTCCTGGGTAGCCTGTCTGTACACCCATCTCTCACCACAATGATAGAAACATGAGCCTGCATCATCTTGCCCACATTCACAAAAGTTTTATGATGCATCTGCTGCTGCACTTTTACATTTCAGTTGTCTGGCTGCCCCCTCCCTCTCTTTGCTAAGATATATTATTTGTTACCTTCATGGCTGCAACATTCCTCTAAAGACAGTGTCATGATATTTCTGGCAGTGTAGAACAAGTCATTGACCCAGGTAGGAGGGTCTCTTGATGCATTGGTGCAAAACTGTACCTCCCCCAATACCCAGGCAGCCCTGGAGGGAATCTGCAGGGAGGCATTGCTAAACCTAATATTCCAAAATTCCCTGGATTCTGGAAAGGCTAATGTAATGGCCCTGTTCAAAAAAGGAGAAAGACAAAAAGTAGGAAACTATAGATCAGTTAGTTTAACATCTGTTATTGTAAAATTGTTAGAATCCATTATTGAGGATGAATTAATGGGATACATGGACAGTTGAAATGCAATCAGTCAGAATCAGTATGGTTTTATGAAGGGTAATTTATGTTTGACTAATTTTCTGGAATTTTTCCAAGATGTAACAAGCCAAGTGGATAATGGAAGTCCGGTAGATGCAGTGTAACTGGATTTCCAGAAGGTATTTAATATAGTGCTGCACCAAAGGTTAATATACAAAGTAAGATCCTATTGGCTTGGGTATAAGATATTCATTTAGTTACAGGACTGGCTAAACAACAGAAAGCAAAGAGTGGGCATAAATGGGTCTTTTTCTGGTTGGCAAGCTGCAACTAATGGGTTGCTACCAGGTTCAATCCTTGAACCCAACTATTTACAATCTATATTGATGACTTGGATACAGGCATAGAGGGTATACAATAGCCAAATTTGCAGATGACACTAAAATAGGTGGGAAAGCAAGTTGCAATGAGGAAATAAGAAGATTTGGATAGGTTAGCTGAGTGGACGAAAATTTGGCAAAAGAAATTTAACATGGATAAGTGTTAGGTTTTTCATTTTGATCTGAGGAATAAAAAGGCAACTTATCTAAATGCTTCAGCGTAGCAGTTAATAGGAAGGCAAATATTCTAGACAATGGAATAGAATATAAAAGTAGGCAAGTGCTGTTTCAACTGTAAAGTCCTTGCTGAGACTGCATCTGGAGTACCATGCATAGTTTTGGTCTCCTTACTTGAGGAAAGACATAAATGCATTAGAGGCAATTCAGAGAAAGTTCACTAGATTGATTCCAAGGACGAAGAACTTCTTTTGTTCATTTATGGGACATGGGCATTGCTGACTGGCCGACATCTATCGCCCTTCCTTAGTTGCCCGAGGGCAATTGAGAGTCAACCATATTGCAATAGCTCTGGAATCACATGTAGGCCAGACCAGGTAAGGATGGTAGACTTCCTTCCCTAAAGGACATTGTCTTATAAAAAGAGATTGATCAGTTTAGGCCTATACTCACTGGAGTTTAAAATGAGAGGAAATCTAGTTGAGTTATATAAGATGCTAAAGGTGATTGACAGGGTAGATATGGAGTGGATGTTCCCCCTTGTTGCACATTCTAGAACAGGAGGTCCTAATTTTAGGCTAAGGAGTGGCAGATTTAAAAGAGAAATGAAGAGGAATTACTTCATTCAAAGGATCATGAATCTGTGGAATTCTTTCCCCAGATTACTATGGACACCAGAGCACTAAACAAGTTTAAGGAGGAGGTAGATAAGTTTTCAATTAGTGAGATGAAGGGTTATGGAGAACGGGCAGGAGGTGGAGATGAGGCTGAGATGAGATCAGCTATATCATATTAAATGCTGGAGCAGGCTCCAGGGATTGAATTGCCCTGCTGTAGTTCTTATGTTCTTATTTTCTAATCAAGGGAGAACAATCAGCCTACTCTGAGCCATCCTTCTCAAGGTGAATCACAGATCAATGCAGACAAGAATGAGTTTGGAGGTCAGGGTGATGATCTTGGGTTCAGTGGCAGAGATGGATGAGTCCGGAGCTCACTGATGATTTGGATTTCTATCAGCCTCTGCAACGCCAACACTGCTGCTTTGTAATCACTGTAGGTGTGAGCCTGCACCTCTGCTGCGTTTGTTGTTCACCCACTATGTAATCATAGTCAGCTATCCCTGCCCCAAGTATAAATGCTGTTCTATTCTGCATCTGCAGTTGTGACCCACACTGGCAGAATCAAATTCCACTCAATGTTTCCTCATGTGGTCAAGAACCTACCTAGAGGCCAACTATGTAAGGAAATCAAAAAGGGAATTCAGGAGAAGCTTCTTCACCCAAACAATGGTGAGAACGTAGAACTCACTACCACATTGAGTGGTTAAAGTGAAGATTATAGGTGTATTTATAAGGGGAAGCTAGCAAGCATATGAGGGAAAAGGAAACCCAAGGTTATAATTCTAGATTTAGATAAGGAATGATGGAGGAGGTTCTAGTGAAGAACAAAGCTGCGGTGGACAGGTTGGATTAATGGCCTGTGGCTGCACCTTATCTGGAATGTTGAATTATAGAATGGTTACAGCACAGAGCAATTCATCTAGTCAAACCCACCTACCTTTTCCCCATAGCCTTGTTTTCTTTTTTCCTGTTCAGATAATGATCCAATTTTCTTTTGAAAGCAATGATACTGCCTCCACCACACTCTCAGGCAGTACATTCTAAGGCCTAACCACTTATGATCTAATGTTTTTCCTTGAGTCATTGTTGCTTCTTTTGCCAAACACCTTAAAATTGGTGCCCTCTGGATCTTGATCCTTCAAGCTGTGGGAACAGTTTCTACCGATCCTCTCTCCTTTTCAGGTGGCATGCTTCAAGATGGCATTGGCAATCAAGGACCTCCATGTGTTGGTCCATGTTTATGTTTGGGAAAGTAGTGCAAGGTTTGCTATTGCCCTCTGCAGGTTCTGCCTGAACAGGAGACTCTCCCATCCTTACAGTCTATCTTTGGGAAGGAATTGCAGGTTGAGAATCAACTTCTCTGACCATGTCACAATCCTACCCTCCATGGCCAGGAAGTCCTAGAGTCACAGTCAAACCCAGAGCTTCTCATTCTGAGACAGGTAAGCCACCACTACACCACAAGGTCCCTATCTCATGGAATCCTATTTCCTTATTTCTATGATGGCGTACTATTATTGCAATTCATTATTGTGTTTGTTGCTGTACCTTTGGATCAGTGCATCCTGCAAACTTGGGAATGTGCAAGTGAAGTAATAAAATTATATGGACATTCTACTGATTTGATCAGGACCCCAAAGTTTATGCAATACTTCTAGATAACATGAATGAGGACAGTTATATTTTCAATTTGTGCCTACTTGATGAAATATTCACAAGCAACTGGTTCTACACAGTTTTGTCCAGTAGTGAAATAAAAGGAGCCATGTAATCTATATATAAATAGTGCACATACTTAACGTTTGCTCCCAGTTTGATTTCACTTTTCATTCAGATGGAGAACCATGCTGAGAAGTCATTTCAATAAATTCGTGGTCCAAACTCAACACCTGCTGCTCAGATTTTTATTCTCTTATTAATCGCTCGTCTGACAGCAGGCCTTGAATTTAAATTGACCAGCGAGCAACTTCTCAGCTCTTTAACGTAGAGACTTTTGGCATTAAGGATTATCAGGAACCTAAAAGTACAGACGCAGAAAGATCATCAGCTTAAGCATCCAGAAGCAGCACATGGGGAGTGCAGAGACAATGCAACTTTAGGCAAAATAATTCAAAATCAATTGCTAAGACCATGATATAGACTCTGTTAAATATATCTGCTGACATGGCTTCTTACTTCATTCACAGCACAGTTTGCCAGCTATGGTGGTTAAGATTTTGTGAAGAGCATTTTCAGAAGTTAACTAATTGGCTAGAAAGATTTTAGATGGCTAATGATTCACCTCCTGGCAGCTTTTGTATCAAGTATCTCTGTCTTTCTTTCTAAACTTAGAATAGATCATAGAATCCCTAAGTGCAGGCAGAGGCCATTTGGTCCATCAAGTCTGCAATGACCACAATCCCACCCAGGCCCTTTTCCTGTAACCCCACATATTTACCCTGCTAACCCCCCTGACCCTAGGGTCAATTTATTATGACTGATCAATCTAACCCGCACATCTTTGGAGTGTGGGAGGGAACCGGAGCAACAGAGGAAATCATTCAGACAGGGGGAGAATGTGCAGACTCCACACAGACAGTGACCTGAGGCCGGAATTCAACCCAGGTCCCTGGCGCTGTGAGGCAGCAGGGCCACCCATACGCTGCACACGGCAATACTTCATATGCAGCATT
Source organism: Carcharhinus amblyrhynchos (assembly GCF_965287045.1). Classification (NCBI taxonomy): domain Eukaryota; kingdom Metazoa; phylum Chordata; class Chondrichthyes; order Carcharhiniformes; family Carcharhinidae; genus Carcharhinus; species Carcharhinus amblyrhynchos. The sequence continues at coordinate 84,943,385 of NC_137331.1, read as the reverse complement.
GCTAACGTGTTTTCAAATGTTGGTCTAAAAATATCAGAATGCTTGATATGCTATCAGATTGATTTGAATCTGACTTGAACTGTGCCCATGCTAATAACTTTAAAATATCTAAGTTGAGTGGGTTACTTTACCTGAATATCTCCATGATGCAAAACAAAATGTCACCTGGATTATTTGTTGTTCCTTTACAAAAAGAACATGTGAAACAGTTCATTTAAGATGGCACGAGTGAAAATCATTTGTTTATGGCTCCACAGATGGCATAAAAAGATTATATTTTATAGTACATTTATCATTCATGCGCTGATTGCCAAAAGTTATTCGGTGAATATTCAAAGTTGGTCATTGTATTTCCCGGTGACACCAAGGGGCATATTGCACTCTGAATATAAAGCATCATATGCCAATTATTAGGTGCAACATCCAGTTATATAACTGCACAATCCAGTAGCTCAAAACCCATGCGCCATCAGTTATTGTAAGTCCCAATCAGAGCAGCTTTCACTGTTGCAAAAGACTTCAGGCAACATGCTTCATTTTATTCTTTAATAATAGGTGGAATTTTGAATATAAAATGCATAGTTAAGCCTGTTTAATGTATCATCAAATACTACCACTGCGTATTGAAAAATCTCGCTTTGGCACATAAATACGTAACATTTGCATTGCATGGGCCAGAAACTGTTGGAACAGCATGTCTTTCAGTGAGGGCTGTGAATTGGATTTTTTACCTTGTCCTTCAGACCATACCACCGATTGCTAAAAATTTTATTTAAAGTAAAGTTTATTTTATGATTATCACAAGGAGACTTATATTAACACTGCAATGAGGTTACTGTGAAAATCCCCTAGTCGCCTGTTCAAGGAAGAACTTAGCATGGCCAATGCACCTATCCGGCACATCTTTTGGACTGTGGAAGGAAACTGGAGGAATTGGTAAAGGCATGGTCAGGTCGATAAGGCATCTTGGATCTCATGAATAGCAGGTCCACTGGTTTATCTTTCAAACCCAATGAAATTTAAGGATAGAGAAAGAACCAGAATAAATGGTGGCACCAGAATAAAGGTGAATTAGAGTCAAATTGGTTGAAGAAGAAAAATAAAGAGATGGAAAGAAAGATTGGACTACGAAGGAGAGATAAAAACAAAATGAAAGGAGATGTTAAAAGCAAATTCTAAAACAATCTAAAACCCTATTTGAATTTCAATTCCATTGTTTATTTTCTGGATTTCCAAGGTCAAGTGGCATAACAGTACATTACTTAGAGATATGGAAATTTGGGGCAGGAGGAGACCATTCGGCCCTTCGAGCCTGTTCTGCCATTCATTATAATCATGGCTGATCATCCAACTCCATATCTTGATATAGAAATACAGAAAATAGGAGTAGAGGGAGGCCATTCAACTCTTTGAGCCTACTCCACCATTCATTATAATCATGACTGATCATCCAACTCAATAACCTGATATGGAAATATAGAAAATAGGAAAAGGGGAGGCCATTCAGTCAATAACAATGTCCTTAAGATCCAGATTACTGGTCCTACTGGCAGTGGCAAGAATAATTCAGTTTAGTGCTGCAAATCCAGATGTGACATGTAATGGGAGGTTCACAGCAAGATGGTAATTATATTTTGGCTTAGACAAAAGTAACAGTGAGTGCCACAATTTGTTCAACTATTAGAGGCAAATCAGAACTCATGGTAATAGTTTTCAGAGCACGACATAGGGTAACTATTAGCCCTGGTCTATACAACTTGGTTATCTGATCACAAGGTTAGGGATGAACCACAACCTCTTGGCTGGTTGTCTGTTATAACAATCAGAACCAAAACCGTGTTCAAAGAACCTTAATTGTAACCCGATGAATTGAAATAAAAAACACTTTTCAACGTAACTGAAAATCTTTTGACATTTAATGACAAAATATATTGCTATTTTCTTCTTAATATATGATTGGAGATGACCTGGCGGATCACCTGATGAAGGAGCAGTGCTCTGAAAGCTTGTGATACCAAATAAACCTGTTGGACTTTAACCTGGTTTTGTGAGACTTCTTACTTCTTAATGTAAGTAGAATATTTAATATTTTCATTGCCCCGAATGTGTTGGTACTGCCTACATTCATATGGCAGAAATTTGCAGCTTATGCTGCAGGTGAGTGAAAGCAGTAGTGGCTGGAGGTTATCTGTTAGACTAATAAGCTGGTTATATAGCTCAAATTCATACCTATATTGGACAATTCAAGAAATAATCAATTGAGATCCTCATCAGGTCAAGGATACAACCTCCTTAGCACTTCAGAAAATCAATGAATATGTGAATAAGAAGAAATAAACATTTAATTAAAGTTATTTTAATTATCAATATCAACGCTAAGAGAGCTGCAATAGAAAATATTCAATATTGTGACATCGTGAACACACCATAAATAATTAAACATGGATCATCCTGATTTAGCTTTTTCTTTAATATGCACCTCTCTGACAAGGGCTGTGAGCGTTGAATAATTTACGAGTGTACTCAAATTCACAACCCAATAGAAACAGCAGCTTAATTAGGTAAAATATTGAGACGTTTATTTCCATTCATTAACGCCAGTGATATTAACAAAGGTTGATGCCACAGCTATTTATCACATATTCGGAGACTATTGGAAACAATTGCTGCGCCGTCAGATATTATGGTTGAGTTCAAATTGTTTACTGTAGGTAAGCAACAGGACGGAGAGACGTTGAAAAATGTGGGGCAGCAATTGCTGACAAAGTGTTCTTTAATTTCCCAAAATAAGATGAAAAATCCACAACATCCGTTGAAATTATTCCACACCATATGACCAATGTAGAAATTCGTTTTCAAACCAGAATTATGCAGGAAACATTGTCATTCTTTGTTGCATTGTAGAATCTTCATACAACATATGACAACTTCGACGACATATGTAAGGATGTCAGGTAAAAACACAAGTTTGTCAGATTCTCTTCCACGTAGCGCAATAAGGTTTACACTTGGAAACAAACGTGTTTAATAAGACCCTGCTCCTAGTACAAAGCTTGACTTGCTGAAAAGCCTTGAGTAGACAAGAGCTGATAGTTTTTGGATCAGTTGATTTTACTTCAAGCGAATTTCTCCTTGTTTCTTTTTACACCTCTTTAATCTTAAATAGAATAATGCTACTCAAACGGTAGGCATTTTTCTGACAAAAATATGATTAAGCGTCAACAGACTTTTGAAACCTTAAATTCGAAAAGAAAAGATACCTGCTGCAATAACATAACACAACACATTGTGGTTCAATCTTCAAATGTTGACAGGTAGGAAAGTTTTGCTTTTTGGTTTAATTTAATTTCATGTTTGTAAATGGAAATGCAATATCATATTCCTCAATAAATAGAAGATGGATAATTGGACCATCTAATGTCGCAATGAATCACATTGTTCATGGTCTGGGTATCTTTGATGAGTACGGTTTCTCTTCCTGCCAGTCAAAGATTCAGCACAGAACACGTCCCACTGACTCAGACTGCCCCGCAGCCATTTCACGCTCAACTGAGCATCAATTGACTGCAGGCGAGACTTCCACCCCTCATTCAGGAGAGAGTTCTGCCTGAAAGAACTACTGGCCAACCTATGTAGCTGCTAATCCCTGCAGTGGCAGGAGGTGCAGTGGACAGAAAATGAAGTGTTTCGGCATACCAGAGCCTAGTTCTGGGATAGGACAGCAAAATAGGTTGTGCAGGTCCGAGGGTGGGAGTGAAAAGCGGGCAATTGGGGTGTTTGGGGAAGGAGATCCAGTGGCCATTGGACCATAAGGAAACCTGAAATCAGATGGTGGATGGTGATGGAAGCACACCCTCGCCATTCGGGCATCCCCCACACCAGCTAAATCCTCCTGACAGCTAAAAATTTGAAGCTGGGCCTCAATTGGAGTAAGGGTAGGTCAAAGGCTTTGCCTTCCCCAGTGTAAAATTGCTGCAAGGTCAGGGTGGGCAGGAACCTAGAGGGGAGACTATTCTTTCCATTTCACTCATGAAATTTAGGCAATGTTCAAGATCAGGATGGGATAATCAGTTACGGAGTTGCTTCTACTAAACCTCATCCAATGACATCCATTTGTAGCCCAGGTACTTGGCCAGGCCAAAGATCTTGGCTGCAATGTTCTTATAAGAGTTGTGTACAGACATACAGATACAATTTGACTTTTAGATGGTCAATCAACAGAGCGCATGCCCAGCAGTGAATTTTGAGCCTTATTTTAACCCAATGTTGCAGCTTTGGGTACCAAACTAGTCTGCCACAGGAATATTGGTCAGGTGGAAGGTTGGAAGAGGAAAGTATGGCTGAAGTGGGAGAAGGAGGACTGATGGGTTGGAGGGAGGTGTGGGAGGGTGGGGCAAACTCAGGCCAGAACCAACCTGCTGGCTGCCAGTTTGCACTTGGTCCAGTGCTGTCCTAAATGAGCACCTGGGATCCTATTAAAGTTAAAGTTTATTTATTAGTCTCACAAATAGGCTTACATTAACACTGCAATGAAGTTACTGTGAAAATTCCTGAGTCACCACACTCCAATCTCTGCTCGGGTACACTAAGGGAGAAAGTAGTATGGCCAATGCACCTAACCAGCATGTCTTTTAGACTGCAGGAGGCAACTGGAGCACCTGGTGGAAACCCATGCAGATACAGGGAGAACATGCAGACTCCACACTGACAGTGACCCAAGCCAGGAATCGACCTGGAGTCCCTGGCACTGTGAGGCAGCAGTGTTAACCACTGTGCCTCTGAACATCATGAACCCTGATATGGGATTTTAAATGGGCCTACAGCCACCCAGTGGTACACTCAAGAGAAGAAACTACAGCAATGATGAAACATGGACATTAAATCCTTCCCAACATTTTTTGAAGTGTTACTACACTGCTTTGAGTGGGTGGGAGTCTTAAATTTCAATGTTCAGGCCCCAACATGAATAATGGCCCTTCCATTGACAATCCTGAAAGTTACCATGAGAAACATAATGGAGTGAAATTTGGAGCCCACACCATTATGTTTCTGATGGTAGCAGCAATAGAGCAGAGAAGTTTGCTGCTCTTGAGGGTCGGGATGGCACTGCAACTTCTGGGAGCTCGCTTACACTCTGTTCCAGAGGTTGTAGTGCACCTGAATGTGCTCCAGAGAAGCCCACGCTCATGGAACCTTCCAACCTGAAAACTTGGGTTGACTGCACAGTCCTTAAAGTAGTTTTTATATTGATTTACTTAGGGCTGCTGTTAGCACATACACAGCCTTCTTAGGAACTCAGCCCTTTAAATCAACAAGTGTAAAAACACTGCTGCTCCTCTGAAACATGCAATACTTCCACACTTCCTACCCTGCCCACACCCCTGGCATCCTTTCATTCCAGCCTCACTCTGGCACCTCTGCCTCTGCCTAAGCCTGTTCCCTAAGTTATCTCCTGTGCTGCACCCCAAGGTCACTGCCACCCCCCTTCCTCCCCATTACCCTCACCCAAACCATTCTCCCACTTCTCCCCCGGTTCCCGCCACCCCAACAGCCACATCTGCCCTCCCTTTCCCAAATAAACTTGACTAGTCCAGGAATGCTGCCCCCAGCCCCTATCCCTGCCTACCTCCACAGCGCCCTTGTCTTCACTCCTGCCAATACCTTCTTGGAACCTATCACCTCTCTCTAGCACTCCTGACTCTCAATCCCGATCACCACCAGCTCTCCCTGCCTTCGCATCCAGCTTCCTTCATTCAGCTCTGCTCCCATCCCTGTGCCACTGTCTCTGTTGCCCCAATTCACCCCCCCCACCACCACCACCACCACCTCCCCCCCCCCCCCCACCCCCCCCTTACCATTGGCTCTACAGGTACCAATCCATCCTTGCAACCCTCTGCATCCTGTTTCCTCAGTCCTCCAATGTTGGAGAAGAGCTGGGGAAGTCAATGTGGGAGGTCGGAGTGGAGTTATGATTGACATACAGAGGGAGAATTGGATGAGCCAGAGCTCAGGAGAGGTGGTGGTATGAAGCTGAGCGTGAGGACAGAGGAGAAGAGTTGGAGGTACTGGTGAGGGAGATATGGGGGTGCTGGGATTGGGGTGAGCCTGGGGCGCTGAAGGAGACCCAGGGAGAGGTTACAATAGTTTATTCATAGTTCAAGCACAGAGGGAACTACCCCAGAGAAACCTCTGCAGCAGCACACTCCTGTGGTACAGCAGTCACTTCTATCGCAGCAACCACAGGGACAGCATTCTAATATGGCCCTCTCCACCAAGTCATAAATGCCAGTCTTCTGGCATTTGCAATTAGTTAGTACACAGAACATTGTTTTAAAATCCCAATCATGTCTACATAGGTTCATTATGAAACCCTCACCTAAAAGCAGATGTTATCTCTTAGCTGGCTGCAGCCAGGAGAGTGAGTTCCCACTGCAGCCAACAACCAGACTAGGGTCATAATGCTCCAAATGATCAGAACTGTGCATCTGTACTTGATTATTGGGCCCAAGGTCTAGGCTGATGTTCTCAAAGAAAAGGGTTACATTTGAAATCAAAAATACTTTCTGAGGACTACAGAGGTGTACTTTATTGCAAAACATGTTGACCAAAGAAGTTTGAGATTGTGGGATTGCTAAAATGATTGTGGGTGTAAAGAGTTTGAATTTTTTTGGCAGTGCATGCCACCTACAGGCTCTCAACATTTGTTTGAGCGGATAGTAAATTGCAGTCTATTGCCATTTTGAAGAATGAGCTTTTGGAGAAGGGCTTTTTGCAACCGGGGGAAATGGGACTTTGTCCTGAGAAGTAGGACCATTAAACTGATAGACAGGCCAAGTACCTTGTAAAATGATTTTATTCATGAGATCTTGTCAGACGTTATTTTCCTTGAATTTCATTTGTTTGCAGTGACCTAAATCAAGGTATCTCTAATAGTTCATCCAATTGCCAATGCCTTCCTTGACAAGATTAAAATAAGTAGAGAGGAAAGTATTACGGGAAAATTGGATTTTCAAAGGAGGCACAAGAGTTTCTCCTCACATCTGCTGATGGGCAAGATAACAGCTGCAATAATGCAAGGCTGTTAGCACTTTATCACTCGGTAAAATTGACATCTCCTGGCATTTGCACATAAGCCGATAAACAGAATTCTAGGCATTGCTATCAGTAATGCCCTGCTCCCTCACAGGCTACATTGTTGCATCATTCATCAATGTAAATACCACTGAGCTTAAACAAATTACCACTAATATTGCACTAAAGATCAATAAAAACAACTTGAGCCTAATTCAATCAAGAGTAACTGAGAAGGGATCATTGAGCTTGGTAGCATCATTATTTGGGTGCTATTTGGGACTTAGTGTTCCAAAATGGGATGCATGCCATATAAACAGACTTCTGACATGAGGACGCCAGATGTCATATATACACATATAAATTTGCATATGCACTTAACAATCACCAAAACTATGCAGTACCTGCAGATCATGTCATCGATCAGCGGGTAATACTGATTTCATACCAGCACTGCATTTTGGAGCTCAAAACTCCAGCCTCTGTTAACATTGCACAGCTGCCTGTGTGTTAAGCAGCTTGAAGGATCTCCCAAGTCACACTATTTAAAGGGACCACCAAATGTTGGCCATTCAACTTTGCCTCCTGTTCCCCATATTAGCCAATGGTGTTCTCTCTTTTCAGGTGTTGTCCCTCTCTCCTTTGAATCTGCCATCATCAACCCCTCCTCAGAAAACCAAAGTTTGATCACTCTGTGATTATCTATTCCAACTGCCTTTTCTCTGTGTATAAGGAAGTCTCCTGCCTTCAAACAACTCTCCCAACCTCACAAGCTGATGCAGGGTCCCACTCAACCTTTCCACTTCCTCCATCAAAGCTTGTCTTTTGATGCACAACACTAAAGATGTCAGCACCTCCAGCAGCCACAATGCAACTTCCCTTTAAAAAGTGCATTGCCGTCTGCGCAAGTAGTTTTAAGCAGCATTAATAAATAACAATATCGAGCTTTTGTTGAGATGTGCAGCCAATGTACAGCACAGTTAGCATAGATTGGCTACATCAATAATGATCATTAGCATAGTTGAAGAATATAGCCTCCTTATCTGCATTGGGTTGAAGAGACATAGTGTAATTTTACACTGTGTCTGTTTTCAGGGGCTATGCAATCTAGCCTCGACTGAAGTTTTAATAGCATAGTAATTCACAATGAATGCTATACAACCTTCCTTGCTCAGAAAATTAATTTTGCAAATGTGGACTCGCATTCCCTCAGAAGAAAGCTAATTGCTGTCATTGGTTTTATTCTTTCTTGGGTTTATACTTTGTTTTTTAAATTTCCATACCTATGTTCCAATCTTTATTTTCCTTTCTGGAAACTGATTTAAATGTAATTTATATGTTCTTTTTTATCTTCTGTGTTGCCATAAGTGAGGATTCTGCAAGCTGATTGGTTGATTAGCCATTTTGCAGTTCAATAATGATCATTAGCATGGTTGTAGTCCTGTTTGCAGATCCACTGCATAATCAAAAATCCATCAGAAAAGAGGAAGTTTGTGCTCCATAGACTGCTTTTTTCAAGGTAAATGGTGACCACTGTTCCTCTGTTGCTTACTGCAAAATCCAAACCAATGAGATTCCTTGCAAAAATTAAGCAAGGGTAAATTCAGAAAGAATTGATTTGTAATTACACCAAGAGCTGTAAAGGCAGTATAAGATATTGTCATCCTGATCAGTTGCCATATATCTTTAATAACATGTGTTTATTGAACACACAGCTTTTGTAGATACTTGACTACTAACGAAATATGGAATTCATTGCCACAGAAGGTTGTGGATGCCAGGTCATTGAGCATATTTAAGACAGAGATAGATAGGTTCTTAATCTTCTTGAATTGATTTGATTTGGTTTATAATGATCACATGCATTAGTATATAGTGAAAAATATTGTTCTTGCATATTATACAGACAAAGCATACCATACATAGAGAAAGAAAGGAGACAGTGCAGAATATTGTGTTACAATCATAGCTAGGGTGTAGAGATAAATCAGCTTTATATGAGGTAGGTCCATTTAAAAATCTGATGGCAGCAGGGAAGAAGCTGTTCTTGAGTCAACTGTATGCGACTTCAGACTTTTGTATCTTTTTCAGAAGTACGTCAGAGGTGCATGGATTCCTTGATAATGCTGGCTGCTTTGCTGAGGCAGCATAAGTGTAGACGGAGTCAATAGATCGGAGGCTGGTTTTGCATTGCCTTCGTTCACAGTCTTTTGTCGTTTCTTGCGGTCTTGAATAGAGCAGGCGTCATACTAAGGTGTGATGCAACCAGAAAGAATGCTTTCTGTGGCACATCTATAAAAGTTGGTGAGAGTTGTAATGGATGTGCTAAATTTCCTTAGTCTCCTGAGAAAGTAGAGGCTTTGGTGAACTGTCTTAACTATAGCGTTGGCATCAAAAGACTAGGACAGGTTGTTGGTGATCCAGACACCTAGAAACTTGAAGCTCTTGACCATTTCCACTTCATCACTATTGATATAGACAAGGACGTGTCCCCCACTACGCTTTCTGAAGTCGATGACTATCTCCTTTGTTTTGCTGACATTGAGGAAAGAGATTATTGTCATTGCATCAGTTCACCAGATTCTCTATCTCTTTCCTGTACTCCATCTCAAGGGGATCAAAGCTTATGGGAAAAGGCAGGAGAGTGGGGTTGAGAAACTTATCAGCCATGATTACCAGATTGAGAAATATCAGATTGGCTTTCTGTGCTGTACACCTTTGACTGAGAGCAAGTAAAAATTTGGATGAGACACCGACAACCTGATATTGCAAACGTTCCACAATCATTGATATTTAAATCAATCCTTGGCAAAATTTACTTGATCAGGAGTAATGTAAATGGGTATGGTATGATAATAATGTTTTTTCCCTTTTCATTCACAGGTTTTAAGTCGGTCCACCTCGTGTCCAACGAGGGGCATACACGCGATGGGTCCTACTGGGGCTGCTCTTGGTTGTTCGAGATTGGCCTAGTGCTTCATGTCGTTAGTGTGTGCCTAAACTGGACAAGATACTGGGCAAGACGACAGCTCAGTGACTATCGCTGATTGCTGTGCAGACACATGGATTTGGGCCGGTGTCTGTGGGAGTTTGCGCATTCTCCCCGTGCTTGCGTGGGTTTTCTCCAGGTGCTCTGGTTTCCTCCCACTCCCCAAAGATGTGCTGTTAGGCTGATTGGCAGGAATAAATTGTCCCTAAATCAGATTCCCTCAATCTGGATGGCCATAAAACATTAGACAGGGGTCGTGGGTGGAGAGGGGGACTGGTGGTGTTGAGATGGCGGCGCGGGCTCGTTGGGCCGAAGGGCCTGTTTCCCGGGCTGATTTTGTTCTTTGTTCTTTAGTAACTTATGCTATATGCAGAAATCACTAACGTCATGTAAGATGAAAATAGCTTATTTTCTAAAAGTTACCAGTTCTAGTAATAACTCTGCTTATTCTCCAAAATAAGTGCAAATATTTAATCAACTTAAACTACTGGGAAGGAAACTGGTTCCCATAAATGCTATTTCAGATGAGAAATTCAACAATTTTCTGGGAGTATATCCCTTGTCAGATTAAGAGCAGGTGACTTCTGAATGCCTGAAGTGCCTGTTTAAAGCAGATTGTACATGCTGCAATGTATTCCTGCTTAACAATCGATCTTTAAAGAGACTGCTGCAAGCTGCCAAAGTAAAAAAGAGTTTTAGTTTTTCTTTAGCCATGCAAACTGAAGCCAAGGTGGGAAAGATCTGCAGAACACTACGATTACCTGCTGCTGCTGCTGTTGGCCCACGTTCATCTTCTTCCCCTTCACCTCCACTCCACTCTTCCAATTCCAATCTGTGGGCAGAATTGGCATCCAAGCCTGCCAATTTTGAGAAGCCCTAGATGAGCAAGTCAAGTCTGGACACAGAATTGCCATTCTCAGATCACTTGCATTATGGACGGCACTGCTGCCTTGCAAGTGCCAGGGACCCTGGTTCAATTTCGACCTTGGGTGACTGTTTGTGTGGAGTTTGCACATTCTCCCGATGTCTGCAGGTGCTCCGGTTTCCTTCCACAGTCCAATGGTGTACAGATTAGGTAGACAGACCATGCTAAATTGTCCCCTTAGTGTCAGGGGAGCCAGTAGAGTAAGTATGTGGGGTAGGGCCTGGGTGGGATTGTTGTTGGTGCAGGCTCAATGGGCCAAATGGCCTCCTTCTGCACTGTAGGGATTCTGTGATTCTATGTAAATAAGGTGCTAGACTTAGTTTCAAACAAATCATAGAACGACACATTCCAGACATGCCAGCCACTTCATGCTGGCTTTTCTGTTTTCTCTTGATCCTATAAATAATTCAGGACTAGAGTAATTCCCTGGCCATTACATTTAGAAAAGGCTTGTGTTATTCCTGTGGGATGTTGCGTATCGTGAGGTTATGTGATATGAAATGTTCTCCTGATTTTTCAGCAATATTTATGAGTCTGCAGCTTTATGAGTCTGAGTCTCAGATATGCTCTGAGATTTGAGATTTGATAGGCTTGTGGTTTGTTACTGTCTTACCATCAACATGTTTATATAATGAGCTTGTTTTCAATCTTCACAATTGTGATCAAATTGATTTTTATATTGTTGTTTCAGATACATCTGGGATCACTGAATATATTTGCATGGTCCCTAACAAAATTCCAGTATAGTGCATTTGAGACTCCAAGCACCATCAAGAAGGTGCCATTCTAACGCCACATGCAAATTATGTCAATTTCCCCAACTAATAGCTATATTTTGTCTGAGTTGCAATCAAGGGATTTAAATGCAAAATGAAATAAGTCCATAACCATTAAGATTTAATCATTGTAAAGCAGGCTAAGTCTCCAATTATACTATCGCTCCCAATCTTAGGTAGTGACTACTAGTGCAGCCTGCAGTACTTTATCTATGTCTATTTGTAAACCTGAGTCTCAAGGCAAGGAAGGAGCTGCGTGCGTGATTGATTTTAAATATATTGACAATGCCAATAGCAATATCCATGCATTCTGTTAAGTCCTAAACAAATTTTAAACAAGGTTTGGCACACTCAAATTATGACACAGTTGACCAAATCATTCTCCTCCAATATCTCACTGTTATATTGTCAGCTGGGTGGGCATGTATCACTTTGTTCCATTCTCATTTACCTAAGCACAGCCAGGATTTCATTTGCATGGTTTTCCTTCCCAGACTAGCAGCATTATCTCTGGTGCTCTCCAATCCCTAGTTATCCCTATCTCCTCCCATTTCTCAGTTACATGCTGCCCCACCATGAAAACACAGCATTATTGTTCACAAGGTATGCGGATTACCCAGAATTTTTACCAGCATCTCTCTTCACACTTTATCCATTGCTAACTATCAGATTAGTTGTGCAATCCAATTTCCTCCGATTATTTGTTGGAAAAGTCAAAGTCATTGGGTGGAATAGAATGCCCTCTCCCCTCAAGGTGAGTTTGGAGGTAGGGAAGGTATTTAATCAAGTGGGACGCTACCAGATGGGGACTCCATCTCACTCACCTTCCCACTGGATAGGAATGCTTATGGATGGCCCTCCTCTCCCAACATCAGTTGAGGCTGTTGGTGCCCACTTAGGGTCCTCATCTTGCTGCAGCTGTTCAACCAGTGACTGCAGGTGACATCACCACAAGAGGAGCCTGAAAAGCAAACTCACTCTGTTTGCTTGTGGGGTACCAAAGAGGTAATTCCTTCAAAGGCACTCATTGTGGGGCCCATTATCAGTGTATCTACTTTGGGGTGAGTGGGATTGTGCAGGCAGCTGAGAACCACCTCCCTGGCCCCACCTAAGCCTGCAAATCTCTCCCTATGACCCCACCTCACTCACCTATAGCCTGGTTCCTTCACCAATCCTGGGTTACTTGTGGGTGCATTAATGGCAGCTACCTCTGCAACACAGTGCTCTCACCTGCTGTCCAGCCAGCAGGTGAGACCCCTGTTGACTGCGTTAAACTCCATCCATTATCTTTGGTTCCTGCTATAAATTCCATTTGCTTGCCATGGCAATGTTGTGCCTACAAATATTCCAATTTTCCAACTTTTATACTTCAGTATTATTATTCATCTTCTCTTAGCTCAAATTTACCTCTTCAATTGGCTTTAGATGTGAATGATCTCATATCATCCCACCTCTGTAACTAGAGCATATCAGTTAAAGAAAAATGCTCATATCTTGTTTCCCCTCAGAGTTTACATTCCATTCCAAACAAATAATACATTTCTGCTATGTATAATAATCACAAAGTCACGTTCTCTTGTCAACATATTTTAATCCAATCCCACAAATACTAAAACCATTAAAAACATTTGCTATCATAATAACAGAAAATAAAGGTTTCTTTTTGATACAGATCAGTTAAGACAATATATTATTTGTTTAAACATATTATAAAAACAAACTATAGCCTGTTGTGCATTCGTCTTGTTCCAAGTTGGAACAAGGGCACTTTAAGGGATGATCACATGATGTCCTGATGATGTCATCAGTCATTTGTCTATCCTAACAGCCTATAGAGTAAGTATCTTTCCAATAAAGACCTTGTTTGTGTGTACGTTCGTGGTCTACAAACTAATTCTTCAAAAATACCGCATAGCCATTTTCCAACCGACCTGCTAAATATGACTCTTCGGCAACTTAGATTGTGAAACGATCAAATGTAGTTTCTCACAAGCAACAGCAGCAAGTTATCCCAACTGCCTTGACTGTCCATTATACCACTACCATAAATCCAAACTAAACCATTTACTTTAAACTGTGGTAAAAGGATAAGATGTAAATATGTTACAGAACAATAACAAACCCTAAAACTTAGTAGAATTATCAAAATTTTAAACTAAAATTGAGAAACTGGCTGAATATAAAAGGTTCTGAGGAAATAAAGAAGCAACAAATAGAAGCAGAAAGGAAGCATGAAAAGCGGGAGCATGAAAAGAGACTGGCAGCTAACATAAAATAAACTTCCACAGACTTGTCTAGGCATATAATAGTAAAAAAGTATTAAAGGGAGAAGGGATGATGAGAAACCATAAAGGGAATTTATAAGTGGCAACTGAGGACATAGCTGAATATTTTGCATCTGTTTTTACCAAGCAAGAGGATGCTGCCCAGGTCATGGTAAAAGAGAAGGTAATTTAAACAGTAGAATGGTTTAAAATTGACGAGGAGGAGGCATTGAATATGTTATCTGTTTTTAAAGTTGTTAAGGATGAGATGCACCCAAGGATACTGCGAGAAGTGAGAGTGGAAAATGCGGAGGCACTAGTCATAATTTCTCAGTCTTCCTCAGACTGAGGGGTGATGCCAAAGGACTGAAGAACTGCTAGTGTTGCACCCTTGTTCAAAAAAGAGTGCAAGAATAAGCCTAGCAACGACAGCACAGTGCATTTAACTTCAGTAGTTAGGAGGATCTTTTTGAAACAATTCAGGGCAAAGGTAATAGCCATATAGGCAAGTCCAGGTTAATTAAGGAAAGCCAACATGGATTTCTGAAGGGAAAATCATGTTTAGCTAGCTTGCTGGAGTTTTTTGAAATGGCAACAGAGAGGGTTGATGAGGGCACTGCTGTTGATGTAAATGAACTTCCAAAAGACATATGATACGTGCTTCACAACAGACTTGTGAGCAAAGTTACAGCTCATGGAATGAAAGGAACAGGAGTGATATGGATATGGAATTGATTGAGTAACAGAAACAAGCAAGTGGTGGTTAATGGATGATTTGTAGTGAAGTTTCCAAGGAGTCAGTGTTGGGACTCTTGCTTTTCCTGATAGAAATGACCTAGATCTTGGTGTACAGGGTATAATTTCAGGATAATGATAAAAACGCAGAAGAATTGTGAACTGTGAGGAGGATAATGTAAAACTTTTAGAAAGATATTAAGAAGTTGGTGGAACGGATGGACAGGTGGCAAATGAAGTTCAATGCAGAGAAGTGCGAAGTGATTCATTTTAGTCAAAACATCATGGAAAAACTGTACAAAATAGAGGGCACAACTTTAAAGATCATGCAAGGGTAGCGTACTTGGATGTGCAGGTGCACAGGTCATTGTTGAAGATTGCAGGGCAGGCTGTGATCATTAATTAGGCATACAATACTCTGGGGAGGCACAGTGGCACAGTGGTTAACACTGTTGCTTCACAGCACCAGGGACCTGGGTTTGATTCCCTGCTTGGGTCACTGTCTGTATGGGGTTTGCACATTCTCCCCATATCTGCGTGGATTTCTTCTGGGTGCTCCGGTTTCCTCCCACATTCCAAAGGTCAATTGGCCATGATAAATTCTCCCTCAGTGTACATGAACAGGAGATTTTCACAGTAACACCATTGCAGTGGTTTATAGCATGGAAACAGGCCCTTCGGCCCAACATATCCATGCCACCCTTGTGACTAATAGATAAACTTTAACTTTAATTGATAAGAGCAGAGAGTACAAGAGCAAAGAGTTATGTTGTACTTGTGTAAATTACTCATTCAGCCTCAGCTGGAGTATTGTGTCCAGTTCTGGGCACCATGCACTTTAGGATGAATGTGAAGACACTGGAGAGAGTACAGAAAAAATTCACAGGAAAGGTTCCTGGGATGAGGAACTTCAGTTATGAAGATGGATTAGAGAACCCACAGCATGTGGACTGCAGCATTTCAAGAAGGCAGCTCACCACCACCTTCTCAAGGGCAACAAGGATGGGCGATAAATGCTGGTCTAGCCAGTGGCACCCATGTCCCATGAATGAATTTTTACAAAAAGTTGAGTTTGTTTTTTTTGGAGAAAAGAAAGCTGGGGGAGGGGGTAGATTTGATAGAGGTATTCAAAATCATGAAGAGTCTGGACAGATCAGAAAGGGAGAAACTATTCCACTCATAAAAGGATTGGGAATGAGGGAGCACAGACTTAAAATAATTCATAAAAGAAGCAAAAGTGATGCGAGGAAAAGCTTTTTCACACAGCAAATGGCTAGAGTCTGAAATATTCTGCCTGAGAGTGTGGAGGACACAGATTCAATTGAAGCATTCAGAAGGGAATTAGATTGTTACATGAGAATAAATTATGTGTAAGGTTACAGGGAAAAGGCAGGAGAATGGAACTAGGTGTATGGCTCATTCAGACAGCCAGTGTGAATTGATGGGCCAAATGGCCTCCTTCTGCACTGTAATAATGTTGTGATTTTTATCACTTCTGTGCTTGCTGACCTACATTAGCCCAGTCAAGCAATGATTTTCTTAAAATTCTCATCTTTATCATAAAAGCTCTTCATAAACCTGTCCAAAGCTGTATTAGTAATCTACTCCAACCCCACAAGTCTCCAATGTTCACTCCCTTGGTCTTTTCAGCATCCCCAATTGTAATCACTCCACCATTGGTGGCTGCATGTTTGATCGCTGAGCCCCTGAGCTGTGGAATAACCTCCCTGCACCTCTCTTCGCTCGACTTCAATTTCCATCTTTAAGGCATTCTTTAAAACCTACCTGTTTGGCCAAGCTTTTGGTCATCTGACCTCATGTGGGCTGATGCCGTATTTGATATTGGAGTGCTCCTGAGAAGTGTCTTGGGACATTTTATTACATTAAAGGTGCTATATAAATATACTTTGTTGTTACATTCCAGATGGTATTCTGGAAAAGCAGTTTGGGTTTGCCTTCACTTATTCCAGAGCTGGGTCCGTGACCTTACTTTAGAATTATATTGGCATTCTTAAGTTTTGCAAAGTAGAAATATCTCACGCTGCTGTGAAGGTTGTGTATAATTACAAACTATCTGCATTTTATTTGTTGCCTGCTAGAAATGTATTTATGCAAGTCCCAGTGCCATTTTAGTTTTATGACAATCCAACATGAAGTTTGGATCAGAAAGTCTATGTTTGTGCACTGCGCAAATCAGAATTGTGTTTATTATCCAATAGTTTGGCAATAGTCATTCTCTGTTTAAATAGCACCTGCTCTGTTTTGTTTCAACTATCCCAAAATCATATTTTAGTCAAATTTAATCTTTCAGTTCTTTGCCTCTTCCAGCAGTTCCAGTGCAGTTTCTTTTGTTATGAAATATTTTGCTGAAAATCACTCTATTTTCCACAAGAAAATAAATCATGAGAAACAAAATGATTGACAAGGCGATATGTTATTTCCATTGCCTTTTCATATGTATACACCGTAATCTCCAAAAGTGCAGATAGTGTATTT
Source organism: Carcharhinus amblyrhynchos (assembly GCF_965287045.1). Lineage (NCBI taxonomy): Eukaryota > Metazoa > Chordata > Chondrichthyes > Carcharhiniformes > Carcharhinidae > Carcharhinus > Carcharhinus amblyrhynchos. The sequence continues at coordinate 84,926,129 of NC_137331.1, read as the reverse complement.
AATGTGATTTAATTAGAACTAATCCAAGCAGTGGCCACAAAATGCTAAGTTAATTGGTACTGAATTTGAATGCCCTGTACTTGTGCTTCGGGTGCTGTGAGTAGATTAAGAGCTCTAAAATGGCATTTGTGGGATATGTGTGAGTTGTGCTGATTAACATATTATAAGTGGGTTAGCACACATGCAAAGGACATCCACCAGAATTAAGCACACTAGGCAAATTACTTTCAGTTGTTGCTGATTGATTTCCATTGCCTCATTCTACAATTATACAAATATTTAATGGTTTCAATAGTTACTTTAATTGTTCTAATGTAAAGGGAATGGTGGATCAAGTGCTGAAATACTTTATAGAATCATAGAACACCGACAGTACAGAAGGAGGTTATTCAGCCCATCGAGCCTGCACTGACAACCATCACTTCCCAGGCCCTATCCCCTAACCTCACGTATTTCCTCTGGTCATCCCCCGACACTGAGGGGCAATTTACCATGGCCAATCAATCTAGCCCGCAGATCTTTGGAGTGTGGGAGGAAGCCGGAGTACCAGGAGGAAACCCATGTAAACAGAAGTAGAACGTGCAAACTCCACACAGTCACCCGAGGTTGGAACTGAACTCAGGTCCCTGGTGCTGTGATGCAGCAGTGCTAACTTCTTGCTCTTGACTTTAAGGCTTCTGCAGAAAAAAGTTGCTCTCAGAAAAGTTTGCAAAAATAAACGTTTTTGTTGAAAAACAACATGTCAGTCCACAGAAGGATCTAGATAGGCTGGGCGAATGGGCCAGGAAATGGCAAATGGAATTTAATGTTGGCAAGTGCGAGGTGGTCCACTTTGGTAGGAATAATGGTAGGAAGGATTATTACTTACGTGGCGAAAAACTGCAGCAGGCGACGGTGCAGAGGGACCTGGGGGTCCTTGTGCATGAGTCGCAAAAACCCAGCTTGCAGGTGCAGCAAGTGGTCAGGAAGGCGAATGGGATGCTGGCCTTCATAGCGAGGGGGATTGAATATAAAAGTAGGGAGGTCTTGCTGCAGCTGTATAGGGCATTGGTGAGGCCGCAGCTGGAGTACTGTGTGCAGTTTTGGGCGCCGTACTTACGCAAGGATATTTTGACTTTGGAGGGAGTGCAGAGGAGGTTTACTAGGCTGATGCCGGAGTTGAGGGGGTTGAGCTATGAGGAGAGGCTGAATAAACTAGGCTTGTACTCGTTAGAGTTTAGAAGAATGAGGGGAGATCTCATTGAGACATATAAGATGATGAATGGGATGGATAGGATAGAGGTGGAGAGACTCTTCCCACTCAGAAAGGATAGTAGGACTAGGGGGCACAGCCTCAAGATAAAGGGGGGGCGGTTTAGAACAGAGTTGAGGAGGAACTTCTTCACTCAAAGGGTGGTGAATCTCTGGAATTCTCTGCCCGTTGAAGTGGTGGAGGCTACCTCGCTAAATATTTTTAAGACGCGGGTTGATGGGTTTCTGATAAGAGAGGGGATTAAGGGTTATGGGGAGAGGGCGGGAATGTGGAACTGAGCCACGACAGATCAGCCATGATCTTATTGAATGGCGGGGCAGGCTCGAAGGGCTAGATGGCCTACTCCTGCTCCTATTTCTTATGTTCTTATGTTATGTTCAGGCAGAATGAGTAGAGGTTACACAGAGCAGGCAAAACTGTTGGAAGAGGGAGGAGGAGGAAAGGGTTCATTAGCAGGGGGTCATGGAGTTGAAATTAATCTACAGCCACAGTGTGAAAGGGTTTATAGCAAATCAGCAACTGATTTATCACTGCACCAAATTTTCTTTCTAGTGAGGTTCACAGAATAATAATTGAAATTTTTTGTTAGAGTTTCATTTCCTAGTCTCATGATCCCTTTTAGTTGGTTTGAAATTAAAAATCAGCAGAAAGAAGTTGCTTTAATAATTTGTAGAATAATTGGCTGTTGATTCACTTGAAGCCCATTTCACACTGCTGGTGTAGATGTAGACTGAAAAAGATGATTTTCAATCACCATGAGAAGATGATGGTGAACTGCCTTCTTGAACCACGGTAGCTCATATGGTGTAGATACACCCATAGTACAGTTAGGGATTCCCAGGGTTTTGAGTAGCGACAGTGAAGGAACGGTGATATATTTCCAAGTCAGGATAATGAGTAACTTTGGAGGTGGTGGTGTTCCCATGTTCCCGCTGCCCTTGTCCTTCCAGATAATTGTGGTCATGGTTTAGAAGGTCAGAGGAACTTTGTTGAATTTTTGCAGTATACTTTGTGGATAATACATACTGATGTAACTCTGCATTAGTGGTAGAGGGAATTAATATTTGTGGATGGGGTGTTCATCAAGTGAGCTGTTTTATCCTGGATGGTATCAAGCTTCTTGAGTGTTGCTGGAATTACACTCATCCAGGCAAGTGAAGGGTATTCCATTACACTCTTAACTTGTGCCTTGCAGACAATGTGGAGTCAGGAGGTGCGCTACTCACTGCTGAATTCCTAGCCTGTGACCTACTCTTGTAACTAAAGTATTTATGTAGCTGTGGGAGGTAAGAGGGGTGTCAATAGAAAGACATTTTCAGTGGATACTAGGGAGCAGGGAATTGCCTATCAGAAGTTCAAACTTCCCAGTCAATTCCCTCAGAGTCCTTGTGTCGGGATTGCAGAGGTGTCCTATAGTGCATTTTCTGAGATATGTCTGGGCTCTGACCATCCAGAAAACAGAAAATCTTGCCCTAGTTCTCTATTAAATTAAGTCTAATCCCATTTCCCTGCATTTGCTGGATATGTTAACCTGGTTTCAAATGCTTATCTAATTTTTCTCAATTTTTTTCTCAAAAGATACAATAGCTTCTGCTTCAACAATTTCATGTGACAAAACTTTTCATAGTCTGTAAACTAACTTTTCTTCTCATGTTGGTGACCCCCTGTCACTGAATCACCAGTCAGAGGAATTAACTTTTTCCCAGTCACCTCAAAAAACCCCATTCCATTTGCAAAGTCTGTTAAATTGCTTTTCTGATCATATTCCTTTACCTGTTTGGCACCATCATTTTCATTAAAAATATCCCAACAATGCTTCATTGCAGAGTTCTTGCACACTTATAACATCTTATCATTAACATTTTCTTTTTTCGTATGAATCCATTTTCTATGATGACTGCATCCTCCAGAACAGGAATAATTCTCATCATACGTTTCATTATCCGTCTGCTGATCAGTCACTGAGAAGCATGAAGCTACAGTTTAAATGGCAAATTTTCATTGCCAGTATCTGAATCATATTCACAAGGCTAAACAACTTCAATAGTAATTTGTCAACCATGACAAAAAGCATGAATTTCATCCATTTTCAAAAAAAAACGTGAATTTCAGTTCATTGTGTTAGATAAAAGAAAAATGAATAAGCATCATGTGTTCTCGCACACTGTAAAATGAATGCCAGCATTTCAGAAGTTCATTATGCCAATGGTGAACTCCGTTGCCCAGTTACTTGCATGAATGGTTCGATTGAAATGGATGGGCAGAGGCGGGAACTTAAAAAAAAATTTAACTTAAAAAGATTCAGATTCTTATCGTATTCAATGTATCCAAATACTGCTGGAAGTAAACTTCTCTACTTAGTAATTTTTTGAACAACAAGGTGACTAAGTTTCATCCTGAGGGCAAAGAATTGTCACTAGCCAGAACAATAGAAAAGCATCATGGGATCAGGCAGAGCCAACATGGGTTTGAGAAAGGGAACTGGTGTTTAACTAAACTATTAGATACCTTTAGCAAGTTGGTGCTGACTTGATGGGCTGAATGGCTTCCTTCTGCACTGTGGGGATTCTATGGACATGGAATATAAAAGTAGGGAATTTGTACTGCAGCATTACAGGGCCTTGGTAAGACCATATCTGGAATATTGTACACTGTTTTGGTCTCCTTATTTGAAAAAAGATGGGCAAGACATTTTGGCCTCCCTGCCGCATGTTTCCCGGTTGTGGAAGGCAGCGTGTTGTTCGCTAGTGGTGAAATTCTTTGGTCCTGCCGCTGACAATGAGATTTCCCATTGATGTCACTCCACGCTGCCATGAAATCCATGGGCAGGGGTGCACTGCTGGTGGGACTGAAGAATCCTTGCTGGCATAAACAGCTGGAGAATTCCAGCCAATATAATTGCTTTAAAAACAGTTCAAAGAAAGTTCACTTGACTCATTCCTCGAATAAAGAGTTTTTTTTATGAATAAAGGCTCAACAGGCTAGGCTGATGCCCATTGAGTTTGGGAAGAATGATAGGTGATCTTATTGAAACATGTAAGGTCTGGAGGGGACTCAATAAGGTGCATACCAGGATTGCATTTCACCTTGTGGTTAAAATTAGAGTCAAGAGCGAAGAACTCTCTTCCCCGGAAAGCAGTGGAGGCTGGGTCATTGAATTTATTCAATGCTGAGATAGATTTTTGTTGGGGAACGGAGTCGAGGATTATGAGGGACAGACAGGAAAGTAGCTGAGACCACAAAAAGATCAGCCATGAATGTTATTGAATAGTTAAGCAGGCTTAAAGGGCAGATTGGCCTAAGCCTGCTCATAAATCCTATGTTCTTACATTCCTGCAACAAATTTACATAAACAGAGCATTATGCAAGGTAATCCCTTTCAAAACTCAAACAAACTTTAAAGCCCCGCGCAATCCGAGACTGGAAAATCCTGCCCGAGGTCAACAGACTTGTCCGCCCTGCGCCTGCTCCGATTCCTGTGCAGGCAGGGCAGTAGAATTCCAGGAATATGTTAAATTTGCACCATAAGAATAAGAACATAAGAACATAAGAAATAGGAGCAGGAGTAGGCCATCTAGCCCTTCGAGCCTGCCCCGCCATTCAATAAGATCATGGCTGATCTGTCGTGGCTCAGTTCCACTTTCCCGCCCTCTCCCCATAACCCTTAATCCCCTCGCTTATCAAAAACCCATCAACCCGCGCCTTAAAAATATTTAGCGAGGCAGCCTCCACCACTTCAACGGGCAGAGAATTCCAGAGATTCACCACCCTTTGAGTGAAGAAGTTCCTCCTCAACTCCGTTCTAAATCGCCCCCCCTTTATCTTGAGGCTGTGCCCCCTAGTCCTACTGTCCTTTCTGAGCGGGAAGAGCCTCTCCACCTCTATCCTATCCATCCCATTCATCATCTTATATGTCTCAATGAGATCTCCCCTCATTCTTCTAAACTCTAATGAGTACAAGCCTAGTTTATTCAGCCTCTCCTCATAGCTCAACCCCCTCAACTCTGGCATCAGCCTAGTAAACCTCCTCTGCACTCCCTCCAAGGCCAAAATATCCTTGCGTAAGTGCGGCGACCAAAACTGCACACAGTACTCCAGCTGCGGCCTCACCAATGCCCTATACAGCTGCAGCAAGACCTCCCTACTTTTATATTCAATCCCCCTCACTATGAAGGCCAGCATCCCGTTAGCCTTCCTGACCACCTGCTGCACCTGCAGGCTGGGTTTTTGCGACTCATGCACAAGGACCCCGAGGTCCCTCTGCACCGTCGCCTGATGCAGTTTTTCGCCCCGTAAGTAATAGTAGGGAGGTCTTGCTGCAGCTGTATAGGGCACTGGTGAGGCCGCAGCTGGAGTACTGTGTGCAGTTGAGGGGGTTGAGCTATGAGGAGAGGCTGAATAAACTAGGCTTGTACTCGTTAGAGTTTAGAAGAATGAGGGGAGATCTCATTGAGACGTATAAGATGATGAATGGGATGGATAGGATAGAGGTGGAGAGACTCTTCCCGCTCAGAAAGGACAGTAGGACTTGGGGGCACAGCCTCAAGATGAAGGGGGGGCGGTTTAGAACGGAGTTGAGGAGGAACTTCTTCACTCAAAGGGTGGTGAATCTCTGGAATTCTCTGCCCGTTGAAGTGGTGGAGGCTGCCTCGCTAAATATTTTTAAGGCGCGGGTTGATGGGTTTTTGATAAGCGAGGGGATTAAGGGTTATGGGGAGAGGGCGGGAATGTGGAACTGAGCCATGACAGATCAGCCATGATCTTATTGAATGGCGGGGCAGGCTCGAAGGGCTAGATGGCCTACTCCTGCTCCTATTTCTTATGTTCTTATTCTTATAGTGCAAATTTAACATATTCCTGGAATTCTACTGCCCTGCCTGCACAGGAATCGGAGCAGGCACAGGGCGGACAAGTCTGTTGACCTCGGGCAGGATTTTCCAGTCTCGGGTTGTGCGGGGCTTTAAAGTTTTGCTTGTTATGGCTTATATGATAGGTTTCCTAATCAACACCTATTGTGAATAGGGATTGGAAAATTCGGCATGGAGCCCTGAGGCCTAAGGCATGCAATTGTGAGAAGACCAAGTCAAGTAAACTTCTCTCTGTCTCTCTCTTAGAAAGCGCACAAGAGTGAATGAAAATTTATGCAAATTATTAAGTCACAACTTGCTCATCTTTTAGCTGGAAAGGCACCAACAGCTTTAAACACCTTTATGAAACATGGTCTGGAGGGAAGACATATTATTGCTTTGTAGGTCATTATTTTTAGTAGTGTTGTAATTTTATCCGCTGGAATTAGTTTTCTACACCAGTTCTTTTGAATTATTGTGTCATTAATTTTATATATACTATTACTCATAAAGGTCTTATTTTACCTTTCCTTTCAGATTGTCCCATCACAGCTAATTGTAATTCTCATTGCAGCAACAATTTAGCTACACATTCCTTTGGTATTCCTCTTGTGCACACAGAGAATTGAAAGAAGAATTTCTGAGAGATGAGCAAAGTGAGGCTAAAGTACTATTTTTCCACCTGTGTTTCCCGTTACCCCAGAGTAAGATCCATAGAGCTAGACAAAACTACCAGACATTGAGCAGCCTAAACAGTCATTCTAAAAGCAACTGCAAGAGGTCATTCAAAAAGCAGCCAAAGTAGGTTTGATCTTTTTTTTGCAGGGTTGGTAGAAGCAAAAGAACTTTTCCTGGACTGACACAAAAACTTCAGCTCACTTCTAGCCCATATGTCTAGGAAGTAGCCTAGTATACCTCAGCAGCTGGCCCATTCCCACAGCATGTTCTGATTTTCAGGGAACATGATGTGGATGTGCCGGCGTTGGACTGGGGTAAACACAGTAAAAGTCTGACAACACCAGGTTTTAGTTCAACCGATTTATTTGATAGTTGTGAGTTTACTATCAAATAAATCAATTGGACTAAAACCTGGTGTTGTCAGACTTTTTACTGTTTTCAGGGAACAGACAGCTAGCAAGCATTAATGTCCACAATTGAATTCAAACACAATACAGCCTCACACAATGGGTGGAATTTTACCGGCACATCTGCCCGAGGTTCATACGATCCCACCCGAGGCCAATGGAGAATGTCATTTCCGAGCCTCATCCGCCTGCAGAATCGGGGCAGGCGTGCCGGTAAAATTCTGGTCAATGTGTGTTGCAATCTGGTTCCATTGACATTGCAACAGGGCCAGATATCCATCTTGCCATCTCCCCTCCCTTTGCCTTTACTTCCCTCTCCTGTGTTTGTACTTTGACAAAAAAAAGTCTCCCACCTAATGTGGCCCAGTGTCAGAGCAATCTTACAAACGTTTTATCAGTTTCACATGTACTTATCTTCAATCAGGCTTCATTGCTGGCACAATTTGGCCATGTTATCAGGCACAAATAACATTAACAGGGATATAAAGCAGATGATTAGCATTTTCATCAGTTTCAGAAACAGCTGTACGCAGAGATCCTACACATATACAAGTATAATTGCATAAAATTGCAAACAATGTAAACACATAAACAGTATATTATTGGGAGTTGCACAAATGACAACATACTTTTCTGTGTGTAAAAATGACATTTTGCTCATTTCCTATAGGGAAAGATAGAACTATTTCACCAAACTCAGGAAATTTAATGTCAGTTAATGGATGCTTGTTTGTATTTGCATCAAATTCCTTTGTGTATTATTTTAACGTAATTGAATGACATAACAACTGTGTTAAAATACACACTAAGGAATTTTACGTGAATAATTTGTTTGCTACCAGAAGTAATGAAAAGGTTGTACATAATGTGACCATTAGTGTTAATATTCAGGTTATTTGAACATTCATTGCCTAAGTATTTTGTTTCAAGCAATTTTGGAGGTGCAGCTTTGGGACAACGGTATTCTATATGGAGCTTGCAGACAAGGCTGACACTTATTGCCCATATCTAGCTGCTCTTGAAACAGTGACCATGGACAATTTTTTTAAGTTGTTATTGTCCATTTGGTGGAAATCCCCCACAATGCTATTAGATGGGGGCCAGATTTTCCAACCTCACTTGCAGCCGGGATTCTCCCATCCCACTGCAGTGAATGGAGATTTGGCCAAACTCTCCATCCTCTCTGGCAGCGGTGACGGGGGTATGAACAGCCAGAGAATTCCTGAATAGAAGTGTACATTTTCAATTTGTTGGGACCTTACCAGAATCTAGGGAACTTTGGAAGATTGTGGGATTTTCCGCACAACTTGTCTTGCGTTTGTGGCGATGGAGGCAGCCCACCATTGGCTGGCGGTGGGGGTGTGTCATCGGTGGGACAGAAGATCCTACCGGTGTGAATAGCCAGAAGATTCTAGCCAATGAATCTACTGTCTCTGTAGCCACTTTTTTCCAGACACAAAGATGAAGGCCATTAGTCCAGGGGACTTGTCAGTATTTTCTCTAATTAGCTTTTCTAGTATCTTTCCCCTAATAATTGTGATTTAATTCCTCCCTCACTTGGTCCTTTGATTCTACTGTGAAGTTACTAAAGATTGTTCAAATTCATTGCCATTTCCTTGTTTCCCCAATGTTAATTTCCCAGTCTCCAAGAGCCCAACATTTACTTTAGCCAATTTCTCCCTTTTCATCTATTTGTAGAAGCTTTTGCTGTTCATATTTATATTTCTTGCTAGTTCAGTCTCACTTTTAATCTTTACTTTTTTTTTCATCATCCTTTGCTTGTATCTTGAATATTCCCAATCTTATGGCCTATCTCTAATCATCACAGCATTGTACCCCATTTTCTTCAATCTGACACCATCCTTAACTTCCTTAGTTAGTCATAGTCATTGCTGAGACCAATAATGGACTTCAAAGTGCGGTCTTCCACACAACTTTGCCAACTGAACCAACCTTCAGATTTTTATTGAAATAAACATCAAAATGGCATTTGTCCCTCTTGTAATGAACCATTGGTCACATGGATTTAGTAATTCCAAATTACATTTCATGGAATATCTTAGTTTTGTGAAACTAATTCAGGAAAGATATGGGCCTGCGTGACTCCATATGGCCTCATTTCATTTCAATGGAAAATTAAGATAGCAACTCACAATCTTTATCTTGACTTTGATTGCCCTGGTAATTTTTCAGTGCAAAAGTTTTCATTTCCTCAGTCCCCTGATGCAGCTCAGCTTGGGATAGTTCCTATTCTTTTTGCAACATTGGTGCTATTTAAGAAAATCAGTGGGAGTTTGTATTCCATTTCCTATCATGCTGTGTAATCCTTCCAAATATCATCACATTAAATGAAGAGTAGTTAATATAAATGGTCTTGTATAATACAATAATATAAAAGATAGAAATATAGGCAGTCACTTTCATTATCTACATAAATGCGAAAAGCTGCAAATATTTTCAGTGTCAACCATTGATTTGAAAGCCACTTTGCTTTCCTTTGTTGGCAGGATGACGAGCATAATTTAATTTTCAGATGTCCATTAAATCTCCTGCTTTGAGTTCTTGGTTGGTAAGGAGATCAAAGGTTATGGGGGAATAGGTGGGAGAATGGGGTTGTGAAGCTTATCAGCCATGATTGAATGATGGAGCAGACTCAATAGGTCAAATGGTCTAATTCTGCTCCTATTACTTATGGTCTTGTGGTCTTTTCCACTAATTTCTACTTTATTATATCCAGTACTCCACTGCAGTTCAGTTGTTTGGGTTGCGTATTCTTGGAGATTCTCCCAATGGTTCCTCAAAATTTTTAGACCTTTGTGAACCTCACAGAAATGGCATAAACTTAATCTTTTGACATTAGGATTCCCAAATCTGAATGAACAGATATTTAAAAAGGAAATGCTATTGACAAATTGAGAGGCTATTTTGGTTAGTGATAGGAATTATTAAAGAGTAGACGTTCTAACTGTGTGGAACAGATACGGAGAAGCACTCAATGAACAGAAATGGAATTGTGACTTTCACACTTTGACGTACCTACATTTTGAAATAATTTCCTTCCTTTTTGTTTCCATTTCTCCAAACTCTTTCTATTGCTACTCAGCATTATTTTTTTCCTTGGTAAAATGCCATGGCACATTTTAAGACGTTAATGCACAATGAATTAAACTAGGTAAAGACCTTGCAACCAATCCTGTCCTAACTTGGTCTGCCAGATAAACATGATAATGAGCAGACATTGGTAGTGGAGTGCCCCAGGGATCGGTGCTGGGGCCTCAGCTATTTACCAGTTATACAGATGATCAGGAGGAGGGAGCCGAGTGTAAGGTGTCGAAATTTGCTGATGACACAAAGATTGATGGAACGGCAAATTGTGCGGAGGGTGTGGAAAGTCTGCAGAGGGATCTAGATAGGCTGAGTGAATGGGCCAGGAACTGGCAAATGGAATTTAATGTTGGCAAGTGTGAGGTTGTCCACTTTGGTAGGAATAATGGTAGGAAGGACAACTACTTACATGGTGAAAAGCTGCAGCATGCTACAGGACAGAGGGACCTGGGGGTCCTTGTGCATGAGTCGCAAAAACCCAGCCTGCAGGTGCAGCAGGTGGTCAGGAAGGCGAATGGGATGCGGGCCTTCATAGCGAGGGGGATTGAATATAAAAGTAGGGAGGTCTTGCTGCAACTGTACAGGGCACTGGTGAGGCCACAGCTGGAGTACTGTGTGCAGTTTTGGTTGCCGCACTTGCGCAAGGATATTTTGGCCTTGGAGGGAGTGCAGAGGAGGTTTACTAGGCTGATACCGGAGTTGAGGGGGTTGAGCTATGAGGAGAGGCTGAATAAACTAGGCTTGTACTCGTTAGAGCTTAGAAGGATGAGGGGAGATCTCATTGAGACGTACAAGATGATGAATGGGATGGATAGGGTAGAGGTGGAGAGGTTCTTCCCGCTCAGAAAGGACAGTAGGACTAGAGGGCACAGCCTCAAGATAAGGGGGGAGCAGTTTAGAACGGAATTGAGGAGGAACTTCTTCACTCAAAGGGTGGTGAATCTCTGGAATTCTCTGCCCATTGAAGTGGTGGAGGCTGCCTCGCTAAATATATTTAAGACGCGGGTTGATGGGTTTTTGATAGGCAAGGGGATTAAGGGTTATGGGGAGAAGGCGGGAAAGTGGAGCTGAGCCACTTCAGATCAGCCATGATCTTATTGAATGGTGGGGCAGGCTCGAAGGGCTAGATGGCCTACTCCTGCTCCTATTTCTTATGTTCTTATGTTCTTATGTATTGTCATCTCAGTGATAAATATTTGCCAGTACACTCAGGAGAACTGCCCTGCCGTGGTAATTATCACCTTAAGACTAGTCATACCATGTAAAGGCCACATGATCTGAACAACCAATCCACACCTGACATGGGGAATCTCTCTAAGGGGAGGAGTTTTCTGAAGTTGGAAAGGATTTCATTAAAGAAGGTGGACTTGAACATGATCTTCTATTCAAAGGTGAGAGTGCTAGCAATGACCTGCAGACGGGGAAGTGATTGTGCCTGTTGCTAAGTTTGCTGGTATTGAAATGCATGATTCTGTGCTCATACACAAATTGCACAGTGACAAAGTTACATTCTTTACAGTTCCTCAGTCCAAGACAGTACGGATAACATCACTGTGGGTGCCTGAAGAATCCTAATAGACAATAATTGAGGCAATAGTTTCCCCTTGTTGTCTCTGGCAGCATTGTGAATGTGATGGATAACTGCAAGTTCACTTGAAACAATGACAGAACTCTCACTTTTATTGATGTATAGCCTTCTGAAGCAGCATGCATCAGACATACTTGGGCAGCAGTGGCTCAAATAGATAAACATTTGCGACTTGGTTACAGTTGATGGTGTAGCAAGTACACTTATGATGATAGATTGATTTTCATCTCTCCACCTCTTCTAACTCCAGAAAAGATAAAACAACAGTGATATCTCCACAGGAAACATTATACATTAATGATTTGGTAGAGGGAACTGAATGTATCATCTCCAAATTTGTAGATGATATGAAGTTGGATGAGAGGGTGAGCTGTGAGGAGGATGCAGTGATGCTTCAGCGTGATTTGGACAGGCTGATTCTATGGACATATGCATGGTAAATGCAGTATAATGTGAATAAATGTGAGGTTATCCACTTTGGTAGCAATAATAGAAAGACAGATTATTACTTGAATGGGTGTAAATTGAGAGCGGTGGATACTCAACGAAACCTTGGAGTCCTCATGCATCAGTTGCTGAAAGTATGCACACAGGTACAGCAGGCGATAAAGAAGGCAAATGGTATGTTAGCCTTCATAGCGAGAGGATTTGAGTATAGGGATGGGGATGTTTTGCTGCAATTTGTAGAGGGTGTTGGTGAGGCGATATCGGGAATATTGAGTGCAGTTTTAGTGTCCTTATCTGAGGAGGGATGTCCTTGCTACAGAGAGAATACAAGTGAAGGTTTACAAGGCAGATTCTTGGGATAGTAGGTCTATCATATAAGGAAAGATTAAGTCAGTTAGGATTATATTCACTGGAGTTTAGAAGAGTGAAAGAAGATCTCGTAGAAGCTTATGAAATTTTAACAGGGTTAGAATTCAGAAAGAATTTTCCCAATGGTGGGAGAGTCCAGAACTAGGAGCATAGTCTGAGGATAAGGGGTAAATCTTATAGAACTGAGGTGAGGAGGGTGGTGAATGTATGTAATTCACTACCACAGAAAGTAGTGGAGGCCAAAATGGTGTTTGATTTCAAGAAGAAATTAAATATAGCTCTTGGGGCTAAAGGGGTCAAGGGATATGGAGGGAAGGGGGACTAGGATATTGAATTCGATGATCAACCATGATCAAAATGAATGGCAGAGCAGGCTTGAAGGGCCGGATGGCCTACTCCTGCTCCTAGTTTCTGTGTTTCGATGAAACATCCTGCTGGTACAATCGAACTTGGCAATATTTTTGTGAGGAACAAATAGACAAAAATAAGCTTTTCAAAATTCTTTCAAATTTAAATATTGCCAGCTCTGAGGGAGTAAAGCTTCAAGGGAAATCTAGCTGCATCCAATTTATAATCTCCAATGGCTCTTTACGACACAGAGCATGCTGGCAGCACTCTTCAACAGCCAGCAGGCCATGTTTTTCACATGAATGATTACAGACTCTCTAAGTTGCATACTTACTATGGGGAATTGTCTCAGGGCAAAAACCATCAATGTGGCCAGTATAATGATACAAGGGCAATCAGATGCTGATATAACTCCATTATTCAAAAAGGGAGGGAGGCAAAATGGAGGAAACTATTGGCCAATCAGTTTAATATCTATCATTGGGAAATTGTTAGAATCCATTATTAAGGAAGTAATAACAGGACATTTAGAAAGTCAAAGTGCAATCCGTCAGAATCAGCATGATTCTATGGAGGATAAGTCATGTTTGGCTAATTTGCTTGAATTCTTTGAAGACGTAACAAGCAAATTGGATAATGGTGGTTCTGTAGATGTAGGTTATCTGGACTTTCAAAAGGCATTTGATAAGGTGCTCTGTGTCATAAAGAGCCATTAGAGATTATAAATTAGATGCAACTAGATTTCCCTTGAAGTTCTACTCCCTCAGAACTGGCGCAAAAGGTTAATACACAAGGTAGGAGCATAGTGGATTAAGGGTAATTTATTACCTTGTATAGAAGATTGGCTAGGCAACAGAAAGCAGAGAGTCTGGATAAATGGGTCTGTTTCTGGTTGGCAAGATGTAATAGTGAGATGCTACAGGTTCGGTCAGGGTGCTAACTATTTACAATCTATATTAATGACTTGGAAGCAGGGATTGTAGGTACCAGAGCCAAATTTGCAGATGACACTAAAATAGGTGGAATAGTAAGTTGCAATACTGAAATAAGAAATTTGCAAATGGATGTCATTGAAATTTACAGCATGGAAACAGGCCCTTCAGTCCAACTTGTCCATGCTGCCCAGTTTTACCACTAAGCTAGCCCCAGTTGCCCGCATTTGGCCAATCCCTTGATACCCTTCTTACCCATGTAAATGCCTAAATGTTTTTTAAAAGACAAAATTGTACCTGCTACTGTTACTGCCTCTGGCAGCTCATTCCTCACTACCCGCTGAGTGAAACATTGCCCCTCTGGGCCTTTCTGTATCTCTCCCCTCTCACCTTAAACCTACACCCTTTAGTTTTAGACTCCCATACCTTTCAGAAAAAAATATTCAGCATCTACCTTATCTATGCCCCTCATAATTTTATAGAACTCTATAAAATCACCCCTAAGTCTCCTATGCTCCAGAGAAAAAAATCCTGGTCGATCCAGCCTTTCCTTATAACTCAAATCATCAAGTTCCAGTAGCATTCTAGTAAATCTTTACTGCACTATTTCTAGTTTAATAATATACTTCCTATAATAGGGTGACCAGAACTATACAGTGTGTTCCAAGCGTGGCCTTACTAATGTGTGGTACAACTTCAACAAGACGTCCCAACACCTGTATTTAATGTTCTGATCAGTTAAAAAACTGCCGAATGACTTTTTCATCCCCTGCCCACTTGTAACTCCATTTTCAAGGAGCTATGAACCTGTACTCCTAGATCTCTTTGTTCTATAACTCTCCCCAGTGTCTTATCATTAAGGTGAAAAAAGTTATCTCAAACTGCAATGGAATCTTTATCAGTTGGACCAGTGGGCTGACGAATGGTAGATGGAGTTTAATTTGGATAAATGCCAGATGATGCATTTTGTTAGGTTGAACTAGGGCAGAACTTACTCAGTTAATGGCAGGGCGATGGGAAATGTTACAGAACAAAGAGATCTAGGGCTACATATTCATAGCTCCTTGAAAGTGGAGTCACAGGTGGACAGGGTGGTGAAGAAGGCATTCAGCATGCTTGGTTTCTTTGGTCAGAACATTGAATATAGGAAATGGGATTCTTGTTGAAGCTGTACAAGACAGTGGTAAGGCCACACTTGGAATACTGTGTACAGTTCTGGTCACCCTATTATAGAAATGATATTATTAAATTAGAAAGAGTGCAGAAACGATTTACTAGAATGCTACCGGGACTTGGTGGGTTGAGTTATAAAGATAGACCGATAGACTGAGACGTTTTTTTCTGGAGCATAGAAGACTGAGAGGTGATCTTATAGAGGTCTATAAAATAATGAGAGGCATAGATCATCTGGATACTTAATATATTTTCCCAAAGGTAGGGGCGTCTAAAACTAGAGGGCATAGGTTTAAGGTGAGAGGAGAGAGATACAAAAGTGTCCAGAGGGGCAATTTTTTCACACAGAGGGTGGTGAGTGTCTGAAACAAGCTGCCAGAGGTAGAAGTAGAGCTGGGTACAATTTTGTCTTTTAAAAAGCTTTTAGATAGTTACATGGGTACAATGGGTATAGAGGGACATGGGCCAAATGCAGGCAATTGGGACTAGCTTTGGGGTTTAAAAAAAGGGCAGCATGGACAAGTTGGACAAAAGGTCTTGTTTCCATGCTGTAAACCTCTATGACTCTATTAACTGAGTAGGTCCTGTCCCAATTCAATCTATCAAATGCATCACCTCACGTTTATCTAAATTAAACTCCATCTGTCATTTATTGGCTCACTGGCCCAATTGACCAAGATCCCGTTGCATTCATAGATAATGTTCTTCACTCTCTACTGTACTATCAATCTTGGTGTCATCTACAAACTTCCTAACCACGCCCCCTAAATTCTCATCCAAATCACTCCCTCACCTACCTTCTTGGTTATCCTTTGAAAAAACTCAATCAAATTCATGAGACATGATTTCCCAGTCATAAAGCCATGCTGACTGTCCATAATCAGTCCTTGCCTCTTTAAATGCCTGTATATCCTGTCTCTCAGAATACCTTCTAACAACCTTCTAATACCATCCACCATAATGAAGTGCTTCAAAAGGTTAGTTATGGCACGAATCAATTCCAGCCTTCTGAATGACCTGGATCCACGAGCGTTTGCCTACTGTCGCAACAGGTCCTCAGCAAATGCCATTTCCCTGGCCCTGTACTCAACCCTAGATAACAAGGACACCGATGTCAGACTCCTTTCTGTTGACTACAACTCAGCCTTCAACACTATTATTCCCATGAAACTCATCTCCAAATTCCATGGCCTGAGACTCGGCATCTCCCTCTGCGACTGGATCCTGATCTTCCTAACTCACAGATCACAATCAGTAAGGATAGGCAACACCTCCTCCACAATAATCCTCAACACCGGTGTCCCACAAGGCTGTGTTCTCTGTCCCATAACTTGTACACATGTGACTATGCGGCCAAATTCCCCTCCAATTCGATTTTCAAGTTTGCTGACAACACAACCAGAGAGGGTCGGACCTCAAACACTGATGAGACAGAGTACAGGAATAAGATAGAGAATCTGGTGAACTGGTGTGGCAAAATAATCTCTTCCTCAATGTCAACAAAATGAAGGAGATTGTCGTTGACTTCAGGAAATGTAAAGGAGAACATGTCCCTTTCTACATCAACAGGGACGAAGTAGAAAGGATCGAGACCTTCAAGGTTTTAGGTGTCCAGTTCACTAACAACCTGTCCTGGTCCCCCATGCCAACACTGTAGTTAAGAAAGCCCACCGACGCCTCTAATTTCTCAGAAGACTAAGGAAATTTAGCATGTCAGCTAAAACTCTCACCAACTTTTACAGATGCACCATAGAAAGCTTTCTTTCTGGTTGTATCACAGCTTGGTATTGCCCCTGTTCTGCCTAAGACTGCAAGAAACTACAGAAGGTAGTTCTGTAGCCCAAAACCATTACGCAAACTAGCCTCCCATCCATTGACTTTGTCAACACTTTCCACTGCCTCAGCAAAGCAGCCAGCATAATTAAGGATCCCACGCACTCCGGACATTCTCTCTTCCACCTTCTTCCGTCGGGAAAAAGATACAAAAGTCTGAGGTCACCTACCAACCAATTCAAGAACAGCTTCTTCCCTGCTGCTGTCAGACTTTTGAATGCACCTACCTTGCATTGAGTTGATCTTTCTCTATACCCTAGCTATGACTGTAACACTACATTTTGCACTCTCCCGTTTCCTTCTTTACGAACAGTATGGTTTGTCTGTCTAGCACGCAAGAAACAATACTTTTCACTGTATGTTAATACATGTGACAATAATAAATCAAATCAAATTAAACTTACCTACTACAATATTAGGCTCGCTGGTTTGTAGTTCCCTGTGTAGGCTTTTCCCTGCAGCTCATCTTGAACAAAGGCACGACATTTGCTACTCTCCAATCTTCAGGCAACTCACCTGTGGCTGTTGATGATTCAAATATCACTGCTAGGAGACCTTCAATATCTTGCCTAGCCTCCCACAATGGCCTGGGATGCACTTCTTCAGGTCCTGTGGGTATACTTATCTTGATGTGCTTTAAGATTTTCAACGCCTCCTTCTCTTAATATGTACACTCCTCAAGGCATCATTATTTATTTCTCCAAATTCCCTAACATCTAAGCCTTTCTCAATACCAATGAGAAATATTCATTTAGGATCTCATGTCTTATGGATCTGTATGTAGATGACCTTGTTAATCCTTAAGAGGCCCTACTTTCCCCCTAGTTACTCTTGCTCTTTATGCATTTGTAGAAATTCTTTGGACTCTTCTTTGCCTTACCTGCCAAAGAAAGCTCATGTCCCTTTTTGCCCTCCTGATTTCTCTTTTAACTCTGCTCCGGCAACTTCTACACTTTTCAAGGGATCCACTTGATCCAAGATGCCAATGCATGTCATATGCCTCCATCTTTGACCAGGGCCTCATTATCCCGAGTCATTCAGGGATCCCTACTTCAACCAGCCCTGCCCTCACTCTAAATGGAATGTGCTTACCCTGAAAGCTAGTTAACACATTCTTGAAAGCTTCCCACTTACTTTTGCCTGCCAACAGACACCCCCAATCAACTTTTGAAAGTTCCTGTCTAATACCATCAAAATTGGCCTTGCCCCAATTTAGAATTTTAACTTTTGGACCAGACCTATCATTCTCCATAGTTACCTTGAAACTAACGGAATGATGGTCACTGGTCCCAAAGTGATCCCTCACTAACATTTTTTCACTTGCCCTCCCTTATTTCCAAAGAGGAGATCAAGTTTCGTCCCCTCTCTAGTCAGGCCATCCACATACTGAGTGACAAATTCCTCCTGAATGCACTCAACAAAGTTCTCTCCATCCAAGCCCCTCGTACTAATGACTGTCCCAGTCAATGTTGGAAAAGTTAAAGTCCCTTATTATTACCACTCTATTTTTCTTGCAGCTATCTGTAATCTCCTACAAATTTGTTCCTCAATTTCCCGCTGACTATTTGGGGGCCTGTAGTACAATCCTATTAAAGTGATCTCTCCCTTCTTATTTTTCAGTTCTACCCATATAGACTCACTGGCTGAACCCTTGGATATATCGTCTCTCAGTACTGCAGTGATGGTCTTCCTAATCAAAAATGCAACTCCCCCTCCTCTCTTATCTCCTGTTCTATCTTTCCTATAGCATCTGTATCCTGGAACATTGAGCTGCCAGTCCTACCTCTCCCTTAGCCATATCTCAGTAATAGCTATAATATCCTAGTCCCATGTATCTATCCATGCCCTGAGTTCATTTGCTTTGCCTGTCAGGCCTCTTGCATTGAATTAAATGCAGTTTAATCTAGACTTCCCTTGCTTTCTGCCCTGCTTTCTCAGACCATCTGCCCGTTCATGTTTTGTCCATACTCCCTGTGTTTTATTTCTCGATTGGAGTTCTGTACACTACATGTGGTCCTTTCTGATTTTTGACTTAGTTTTCTCTGCCTTTCACTTTTCCCCTTAGTGCCTTTTGTTTCTGTCCCCACTTTGTTTCCTCTGATTTCCTGCATCGTTTCCCATCTCCCACCACATTAGTTTAAGCCCTCCCCAACAGGACTAGCAAACAATCCCCCTAGGACATTGGTTCCAATCCTGGACATTGGTGCAAACGTCCAATTTGTACTGGTCCCACCTCCCCAGAACCAGTTCCAATGACCCATGTGGATAGGTTAAGTGAATGGGGCAAAATTTGGCAGATGGAGTTTAAAATGGATATGTGTGAGGTTATCCATTTTGGTTAAAAAAAATGCAAAGACAAATTGTTATATACATGGAGAGAAATTTTGGAGAGCTTTGTGCAGAGGGATCTGGGTGTCCTTCGTGTATGTATTGTAGAAAACTAGTATACAGCTAAAGCAGGTAAAAAGGAAGGCAAATGGAACCTTGGCATTTATTGCTTAAAGAATTAGAATATAAAAGTAATGAAGTGTTGCTGCTACTGTACAAAACATTAGTGGGGGGACTGAAATTAAAATATTGTGTACAGTTTTGGTCTCCATACTGAGAATAGATGTAGTTGCGTTGGAGGCAGTGCACAGAAGGTTCACTAGATTGAGTCCAGAGATGAGGGTTTTATTTTATGAAGAGAGATTGGACAGGTTAGGCCTGTATTCCATAGAGTTTAGATAAATGAGAGATCTGATTGAGGTGTACAAGAGGGTAAGGGGCATTGTCAAAGTAGACATGGGAGGGATGTTTCTTCTTGTAGAACAAACTACAACAAATTATCATCGGTTTAAGATAAGGGTTGGCAGATTTAAATCAGAAGTGAGGAGAAATAGCTTTTCTCAAAGGGTGGTGAGTCTGTGGAATTCACTATCCCAATGTTTGGTGGATGCCGGGACTTTGAGTAAATTTAAGGAAGAGGTGGACAGGTTTTTAATTAATAAGAGCTTACGGAGAATTGCAAGGAAGTGGAATTGAGGCTGTGATGAGATTAGCCATGATCAGATTGAATGACAGAGCAGGCTCAAGGGTCTACTCCTACTCCTTAGTTCTTATTTTCGAAAAAAGAGCCTTACATACCATTGCATTGCAGCCCCACCTCTCTTGTAAAAATATTGCAGCTCATGTGGAGGTAATTTGGTTCAGTATGCTTCGAAGATCACCTACACCAAACTCACAACTTCCAACAATCAAGGAAAGTCAGAGGCACCAATAACATAAGTCCCCCCAAGCACCAACAATAACAACGTGAACCACCAGTTCTCTGGTCATTCAAGATGATCTCATCTGTACTCTTCAATATCAAGAGGATGAAGTCACTTATAGTTTGGACGTACACAAGTAACAAGGAGTCTATCACCAATCATTTTGATGATTCTAACTTTAATATCAGTATTGCTCAGGTGTTAGTGAAATAGTGAGTCCAGAAATGTAAGGCCTTGCTGGAAATGATTTGGCAGCATGAAATTGGCAGCTGATCTCTGATCATTGTTCTACCATCCAACACTGTCTTTTTACTGCTATGGTATATGACGCAGGAATATGACATTTTCCTGACTTTTTTCTGTGTTATTACAGTAACAATTATACTTCTGGCACCACAATGTCTAAATAAATAAGCTAGTTTGTTTCAAGTGTTGATTGAAAGAAAAAAAATATTGCATTCATAAGAACATAAGAACATAAGAAATAGGTGCAGGAGTAAGCCATCTATCCCCTCGAGCCTGCCCCACCATTCAATAAGATCATGGCTGATCTGATAGTGGCTCAGTTCCACTTACCTGCCTGCTCCCCATAATCCTTAATTCCCTTATTGGTCAAAAATCTATCTACCTGTGACTTAAACACATTTAACGAGGTAGCCTCCACTGCTTCAATGGGCAGGGAATTCCAAAGATCCACTACCCTCTGGGAGATGAAGTTCCTCCTCAACTCTGTTCTAAATTGTCTCCCCCTTATTTTGATGCGATGGCCTCTAGTTCATGTTTCCTTTCTAACTGGAAATAATCTCTCTGCTTCTACCCTATCTAGCTCCTTCAGTATCTTATATGTCTCTATAAGATCTCCCCTCAACCTTCTAAACTCCAACGAGTACAGGCCCAGTCTACTCAATCTCTCCTTATAAGCTAACCCCCTCATCTCTGGAATCAACCTGGTGAACCTTCTCTGCATTCCCTCCAAGGCCAATATATCCTTTTGCAAATAAAGGGACAAAAATTGCACTCTAGTTGCAGCATCAACAGTGCCTTGTACAATTGCAGCAAGACCTCCCTGCTTTTATACTCCGTTCCTTTCACGATAAAGGCCAACATTCCATTTGCCTATGTGATAAAAGGTAGACAGATTAGGAGTATAGACATACAGAGGGACCTGGGAGTGCAGGTTCACAAACCCATGAAGGTTGTGTCACAAGTGGAGAAGGTTGTTAGGAAGGCTTATGGAATGCACAAAAAAAGTTGATTTGTTGGTTAGGAAGAAGAAGGAGGCTTATGTTCGGATGAGGCTTGAGGGCTCGGGTAGTGCAGTAGAAAGCTTTAGATTGGCTAGGAGGGAGTTGAAGAGGGAGTTAAGAAGGGCTAGAAGAGGGCATGAGATGACTTTGGCTGATAGGATTAAGGAGAATCCTAAGGCGTTCTATAGGTATGTCAAGAACAGAAGGTTGGTTAGGGCAAGATTAGGGCCAGTTACAGACAGTAGGGGGAAGTTGTGTGTGGAACCGGAAGAGATTGGAGAGGCATTGAACCATTATTTCTCTTCGGTGTTCACGCAGGACGATATGAATGTAGCTGAGGAGGTCACTGGGGTGAAGGGGTGTAAAATAGAAAGTATTGTAGTTGATACAGAGGATGTGTTGGATATTCTAGATGGGTTGAAAATAGATAAGTCCCCTGGTCCGGATGGGATTTACCCTAGGATTCTATGGGAGGCAAGAGAGGTGATTGCAGAGCCACTGGCTCTGATCTTCAGGTCGTCATTGGTCTCTGGTATAGTACCGGAAGATTGGAGGACAGCGAATGTTGTCCCATTGTTTAAGAAGGGGAGCAGAGACTTCCCTGGGAATTACAGACCAGTGAGTCTTACTTCTGTAGTGGGCAAGGTTTTAGAAAGAATTATTAGGGATAGGATTTATAGTTATTTGGAGAGTAATGAATTGATTAGAGATAGTCAGCATGGTTTTGTAGCGGGAAGGTCGTGCCTTACTAACCTTATTGAGTTCTTTGAGAAGGTGACCAAAGAGGTGGATAGGGGTAAGGCAGTAGATGTGGTATATATGGATTTTAGTAAGGCGTTTGATAAGGTTCACCATGGTATGCTTCTGCAGAAAATGCAGATGTATGGGATTGGTGGTAATTTAGGTACTTGGATCAGGAATTGGTTAGCAGATAGGAGACAGAGGGTGGTGGTTGATGGTAATTATTCATCATGGAGTTCGGTTACGAGTGGTGTGCCTCAGGGATCTGTTTTGGGGCCACTGCTGTTTGTAATCTTTATTAATGATCTGGATGAGGGTATAGTTGGGTGGATTAGTAAGTTTGCTGATGACACCAAAGTCGGAGGTGTGGTAGATTGTGAGGAAGGGTGTCGAAGTTTGCAGGGTGACTTGGACAGGTTGCAGAGCTGGGCCGCGAGGTGGCGGATGGAGTTTAATGCGGAGAAGTGTGAGGTAATCCATTTCGGTAGGAATAACAGATGTGTTGAGTATAGGGCTAACGGGAGGACTTTGAATAGAGTGGAGGAGCAGAGGGATCTGGGTGTATGTGTACATAGATCCCTGAAAGTTGGGAATCAAGTAGATAAGGTTGTTAAGAAGGCGTACGGTGTCTTGGCATTTATTGGTAGGGGGATTGAATTTAGGAGTCGCAGCGTCATGTTGCAACTGTACACAACTCTGGTGCGGCCGCACTTGGAGTACTGTGTGCAGTTCTGGTCCCCACATTACAGGAAGGATGTGGAGGCTTTGGAGAGGGTGCAGAGGAGGTTTACCAGGATGTTGCCTGGTATGCAGGGGAGGTCCTATGAGGAGAGACTGAGGGATTTGGGGTTGTTTTCACTGGAAAGAAGGCGGCTAAGAGGGGATCTTATAGAAACATATAAGATGATTAGAGGTTTAGATAGGGTGGATGGTGATAGCCTGTTTCCTCGGATGGAGAAATCTAGCACGAGGGGGCATGGCTTTAAATTAAGGGGGGGTAGTTATAGGACGGATGTCAGGGGCAGGTTCTTTACCCAGAGGGTGGTGAGGGACTGGAATGCCCTGCCTGCTGCAGTTGTAAATGTGCCTAGTTTGGGGGCGTTTAAGAGATTGGTGGATAGGTTTATGGACGAAAAGGGATTGGTTTAGATTAGTGGGTCAATGTTTTTTTTTTAAAAAAAGTAAGACTGGTCGGCGCAACATTGTGGGCCGAAGGGCCTGTTCCGCGCTGTAATGTTCTATGTTCTATGTTCTATGTTCTAATGTTAGCCTTTATAGGAAGGGGTATAGAGTATAAAAGCTGCCGTCTAATGCTTCAGTTGTATAGAACGTTGGTTAGACCGCATTTGGAGTACTGCATCCAGTTCTGGTCACCTTACTACCGGAAGGACGTGGAGTCTCTGGAAAGGGTGCAGAGGAGGTTTACCAGGATGTTGCCTGGCATGGAGGGGCTGGGTTATGAGGAAAGGTTGGAGAAACTGGGACTATTCTCCTTGGAAAGACGGAGATTGAGGGGGGACATGATAGAAGTATATAAGATACTGAAGGGAATAGATAGAGTTAATAGTGAGAGACTGCTCCCTAGACTGGGTACAAATACGAGAGGTCATGATTTAAGGGTGAGGGGGGAGAGGCATAATCTGGAAGTGAGAGGAAGGTTCTTTACGCAGAGAGTTGTGGGGGTATGGAACGCGCTACCGAGTAGGGTGGTGGAGGCAGGAACATTGGACTCGTTTAAGGTTCAGTTAGATAGAAACATGAGTGAAACGAGGATGGAGGGTTATGGTAGGGGCTATTAAATAAGGTTAGAACCTCGGGAGACACCGGAAGCAGACTTGTAAGATTAACGTTTTTGTCTTTTTATTCCGCAGGTGGAGGTCCACCACGTGTCAAACAAGGGGCATGCACACGGTGGGTCGTGCGTGGGCTGCTCTTGGAAGTTCTGGGAGTGGCCTAGTACTTCGTGTTGGTGTGTGTGCTTGATCCTGGACTGGTAGACGGGCGCCGCAACAACTCGGTGACTAGCACTGCTAGCTGTGCAGATACATGGATTTGGGCCTGTGTCTGTGGGAGTTTGTGCATTCTCCCTGTGGTTGCGTGGGTTTCCTCCGGGCGCTCCGGTTTCCTCCCACACCCCAAAGATGTGCTCTTAGGCTGATTGGTTTACCAAATTGACACTATTCTCCCCTGAATCTGGCTAAGTTAGGGGTTCCATTTGTAGACAAGCAGGGTAGAATAGGTGTAGGGTGATGCGGCGGCGTGGGCTCGTTGGGCCGAAGGGCCTGTTTCCCGTGCTGGGTTGTTCTTTGTTCTTTGTTCTTGGATCACCTGCAAACTAAGTTTTTGCAATTCATGCACAAGGACTCCCAGGTCCCTCTGCACAGTAGCATGTTGTAATTTTTCACCATTTAAATAATAATCCATTTTACTATTATTCCTTCCAAAGTGGATAACCTCACACTTGCCAACGTTATACTCCATCTGCCAGATCCTCGCCCATTCACTTAGCCTATCCAAATCTCTCTGTAGACTTTCCGCATCCTCCACGCAATTTGCTTTCCCACTCATCTTTGTGCCATCTGCAAACTTTGTTACGCTACACTCGGTCCCCTCCTCCAGACCGTCTATGTATATGGTAAACAGTTGAGGCCCCAGCACCGATCTCTGTGGCACGCCACTAGTCACCAACTGCCAACCAGAAAAGCACCCATTTATTCCAACTCTCTGCTTCCTGTTAGATAGCCAATCCTTAATCATGCTAACACTTTACCCCCAGCTCCGTATACTTTAATCTTATGCAACAACCTTTTGTGAGGCACCTTATCGAACGCCTTCTGGAAATCTAAAAACACCACATCCACCGGTTCTCCCCTGTCAACCGCACTTGTTACATCTTCATAAAAATCCAGTAAATTTGTCAAACATGACTTTCCCTTCATGAATCCATTTCTAGGTGTCCTGCTATTTCTTCCTTAATGATGGATTCCAGCATTTTCCCAACAATGGACATTAAGCTGACTGGCCTGTAGTTACCCGCCTTTTGTCTACCTCCTTTTTTAAACAGTGGCGTTACATTAGCTGTTTTCCAATCAGGTGGCACCTCCCCAGAGTCCGGCGAATTTTGATAAATTACAATCAACGCATCTGCTTTTAGTTCTGCCGTTTCTTTTACTATCCTGGGATGCATTCCATCCGGACCCGGGGACTTGTCTACCTTTAGTCCCATTAGCCTACCAAGCACTACCTCTTAGTAATAGTAATCATTTTAAGGTCCTCACCCCCTACAGTCATTTAAGGCCTCGGTCATTTCCTCTTTTCTCATTGTTAAATCCCCCTTCTCATCTTCTAAGAGTCCAACATTTACTTTAGCCAGTCTTTTCCATTTTATATATTTGTAAAAACTTTTACTATCGGTTTTTATATTTGTGCTAGTTTAGTTTCATAATCTATCTTCTATTTTATCGCTTTCTTAGTAGTTCTCTGTTGTTTTTTAAAGCTTTCCCAATCTTCTAGTTCCCCTCTAATTTTGGCCACTCTGTACGCATTGGTTTTTAATTTGACACACTCCTTTATTTCCTTAGTTATCCACGGCTGGTTATCCCTTTTCTTACATTCCTTCTTTTTCACTGGAATATATTTTTGCTGAGTACCGAGAAAATCTCCTTAAAAATCCTCCACTGTCCCTCAGCTGTCCTACCAAATAGTCTGTGCTCCCAGTCTACATTAGCCAACTCCGCCTTCATCCTATCGTACTCCTCTTTGTTCAAGCAGAGGATGCTGGTTTGGGAGTCTACTTTCTCACCCTCCATTTGTATTAGAAATTCAACCATATTGTGATCACACATTCCAAGAGGATCCCTCAGAAGAAGATCATTAATTTTACCTGTCTCATTACACAGGACCAGATCGAAGATAGCTCGCTCCCTCGTAGGTTCTGTAACATACTGTTCGAGGAAACTATCCCGACAGCATTCTAAGAACTCTTCCTCAAGTCCACTGCGTCCGACTTGAGTCAACCAATCAATATGTAGGTTAAAATCCCCCATGATTATTGCTGTTCCATTTTTACATGCATCTGTTATTTGCTTGTTTATAGCCCACCCCACCTCAAGTTATTATTTGGTGGCCTATAGACCACGTCCATCAGTGACTTTTTCCCCTTGCTATCCCTTATCTCCACCCTCATTGATTCCACATTTTGCTCCTTAGAGCCTATATCGTTCTCACCAGCGCCCTGATGTCATCTTTAATTAACAGAGCTACCCTGCCTCCTTTTCCTTCCTGTCCATCCTTCTGAAATGCCTGATACCCCTGGATATTCAGTTTCCAGTCCCGGTCACCCTGCCACCACTTTTCTGTAATGGCCACCAGATCATACCCATTTGTATGGATTTGTGCCATCAACTCATTCTCTTTGTTTCGAATGCTACATGCGTTCAGGTAAAGTGTCTTTATGCCAGCCTTTATCCGGACCTGATTTATTAGTACATTCTTTTGTTTGCATGCTCTATCCCATCCTGTCGCAGACTGGTTATCCTTCCCCAAACCATCTCCCCGCACTGCGTTGACCACCTCCCTTCTCGAGCTTGTCACCTTTTTTACTCTGCCTGAGGTTAGATTCCTGCTACCTTCTATACTCTCTATCCTATTACGAGGAATGGAAACGTTACTAACCTCTCCTGAGCCCTCGACTCCTTTAACCAGTTGAATGTCCTCATCATTAACCTGCAGTCATATCCTCTCCTTTACCTTTGATTTTGTAATTCCCCGTACCACTGACTCCTCCCCCCCACTATTTAGTTTGAAGGCCTATCTATAGCCCTAGTGATACGATCCGTCAGGACTTTCCTAGGTCTTACAATTTAGCATGTAATGGTACGTCTAGACACAAAACATTCATTTTTGCATTGGATCCAATCATTGTTTAACGTCAAATGAAAAAGTACAGTTAATTATATTGGCTTATCAAATATAACAAGAGTTGCTCAGTCATTGATACATTTTAATTCAGTTATCCAGGAATTAGAACAGAATTTAGTCCTTCTAACTTAAAGTAAAGTTTATTTATTAGCCACAAATAGACTTACATTCACACTGCGATGAAGGTACTGTGAAAATCCCCCAAGAAAACCTCTGGGTAACTATTCTGCAAAGTAATTCAGAACCATCTAAAATCTTGAAGGGATTCAGCTGCAGGATGATTGACCGACCGAAGTTCAAACTTCCCAGGCAATTCCCGCAGAGTGTTTGCTTGGGAACTTCTGAGAGGTCCCCCAGTGCATTTTCTGGGCTGCCTCCGGGGAATAACCCTCCAGAGAACGGAAGATCTGGGCCAATTTCCAGGATATAATGATCTGGCTGTGTGTTGTAGCTGTATCACAGCAGGGCAAGAGTGTACTGTAAAATGTCAGTGAGGTGCAAGATTAGAGAATCTGTTTGCAGTACACAGCTGTTACTTTGATATTGTAACCAGACTGTCACACCAGAATCTATTAACAAATCCCTTATGTCTAATAGTATTCAACCCCAGTAACGGTTGAAAATTGTTCCGAGCGATTCATGTTATTCCCCAGTGTGTGAGGATTTGTAAACTGTATAAATTAAGTGAAATTCAGGAAATCAAAACCAAAGGCTTCACAAATGAAGCTTCTGGACACCCCCTAAGGCACTGGGTGTCTAAACCTAGCCTTTGGCCTAACAGTGGGACTGGACTATTTTATGGATGTGTTGGATCATGTGAGCTTTCTAAGTTCTCATTGTTTAAGGACTTGGTAAACATTACTTTATTTCAAGACAACCTCAGTGAACCTATTATCAACTAACTTAACAATGTTGAATGAAAGCGAGGATGAAAATGATCATTTTGCACAGAATCACAGAACTTTTAAAGTGCAGAAGGAGGTTATTTGGCCCATTGTGTCTACACCGGCTCTCCAGGTGAGCATTATGTCTCAGTGCCATTTTCCTGCCTTTTCCCCATACCATTGCACATTATTTCCATTCAAATAATCATCTAATTCCCTCTTGAATGTCTCAATTTTACCTACCTCCACCACAATTCCAGGCAGTGCATTCCAGACCCGAACCACTCATTGTGAGAAAAAATTTTTCTCACGTCACGTTTACTTTCTTTGCAAGTCACTTTAAATCTGCCTTCTTGTTTTTGGTAGTATGACGAGTGGAAATAGTTTTTCCCTATCTATTCTGTCCAGTTCCTTCATGATTTTGAACATGATTTTATACACCATCGTATTGGGGCTGCTTATTATTATGACATTTGGACACATTTTACTTAATACAATAAACAATCAGATAGTTTTTGTTTGGTTAAATTATTCTCTTAGTTAATTCAGAATGATTTGTTTTTGAAAATATATAAATTATCTCAGCTTTCCAGGGAGCTAATGTGAGTGTGAACCTTCAGGATGTTGGGGCTTCAAATCTGGGCCTGCATTTTCGATGTTTATGTCAAATTCCCCAGAACCAAAGAAGTTTACAGGAAGTCACTCAGTCCATCCTGTGAGCCAATTCCTTGTTAGAGAAACCCAAAGCTAATCTCACCTTTCCTCTTCTCTGTGCCATTTGTCAAGTTTTAACTATGTTGGGAGTTGTGGATTTTAAACAAAAAGAAAAAGTGTGGTTTGTACATGTAGATTGAAAGCAAAATATGATAGGTTTAATGAAAGAGATGACCTGTGCACAGCATACAGACTTAAACTAAAAGCAAGAGCCTCTGAAACACCCCATTGACATCACCATCAAATCATGTGATCTGCTCTTAAAGCAATCGTGCAATTACTTAAATATAGAGAACCTAGTGAACTGGGCAACGACAATAAGAACATAAGAAATAGGAGCAGGAGTAGGCCATCTAGCCCTTCGAGCCTGCCCCGCCATTCAAAAAGATCATGGCTGATCTGAAGTGGCTCAGTTCCACTTTCCCGCTTTTTCCCCATAACCCTTAATTCCCTTGTCTGCCAAAAACCTATCTACCCTCGTCTTAAATATATTTAGCGAGGTAGCCTCCACCACTTCAACAGGCAGAGAATTCCAGAGATTCACCACCCTTTGAGTGAAGAAGTTCCCCCTCAACTCTGTTCTAAACTGCCCCCCTCTTATCTTGAGGCTGTGCCCTCTAGTCCTGCTACCCTTTCTAAGCGGGAAGAATCTCTCTACCTCGACCTTATCCATCCCTTTCATTATCTTATACGTCTCTATAAGATCCCCCCTCATCCTTCTAAACTCCAACGAGTACAGGCCCAGTCTATTTAGTCTCTCTTCATAGTCTAACCCCCTCATCTCCAGTATCAGCCTAGTGAACCTCCTCTGCACTCCCTCCAAGGCCAAAATATCCTTGCGCAAGTGTGGCGACCAAAACTGCACACAGTACTCCAGCTGCGGCCTCACCAGTGTCCTGTACAGTTGCAGCAAGACCTCCCTGCTTTTATATTCAATCCCCCTCGCTATAAAGGCCAGCATCCCATTCGCCTTCTTGATCACCTGCTGCACCTGCAGACTGGGTTTTTGCGACTCATGCACAAGGACCCCCAGGACAATAATTTCTCCCTCAATGTCAACAAATCCAAGAAGACAGTCATCGACTTCAGGAAGCGTAGTGGAGGACATGCTCCTGTCTACATCAAAGAGGACAAAGTGGAATTGGTCGAGAGCTTTAGGTTTTTAGGTGTCCTCTCTGCTCATTCATACCGTGGATACCTTTCCATTAAAAACACATTTCTATTCCTTGCCTTTTCTCTAACAATTATCCAGATTAATTTGCAATAGCCACCTTCCTCCTCAGTCCACCAGCTTGTCTTTGTCCTAATGTTTTTTATTGCATTTTCCACTTGTCATTTCCATTTGTCAAATCTCCAACACCGTGTCAACAAATTTGATTCTGCTCCTGATATCAAAACCCAAACTGATGCAAGTTCCCATTCCTTCCAGCCCCAACTAAAAGTTTTCTTCTCTCTCTAGATATTTGGTGAAACAAAAGTTGAACAATGTGTTCTGAGCTGAGAGCTTCAGATTATTCACTGAAGAATCAAGAGGTAAATGACCATGGAGCCTTAATAGACATCTGAGAACTCTCCAAGATGCCAGTAACAGCTTTTCTGTGTACTATTACTGACAAATTAGACTACTTTAGTCAAACATACTATTTAATATTTCATGCTGAATAGTACACAAATGATTGAATTTTAAAATTAACCCTTTTCATGACATGGTAATAGCCTTGCCTGATTAAACTCTAACAGTCTTGGGAAATCTGTGCACCAATATTGTTCACACACTATACTGGAAAACATAAATTTCCAAACCTGTAGTCTTAATAAATCCAAGAGATTGGATGAACTACAGTCTGGCTATTAGAAGCAGAAATCATATACAACTGTCAATCTTTCCTATCCCTTCCCCCAAAAAAGTAAAATTCATTTGAAGATAGACACCATCCTGATGTGTGAGAACACTGTCACTTAACTGCTAGGGAACACCCACCTTATGTACTTTACCATGGTGGCACACTTGTTAGCACTGCTGCCTCACAGTGCCAGGGACTCATGTCCAATTCCAGCCTCAGATAACTGTCTGTGTGGAATTTGCTCATTCACCCCGTGTCTGTGTGAGTTTTCTCCAGGTGCTCTGGTTTCCTTCCACAGTAGTCATGATGTGGGTATGCCGGCGTTGGACTGGCGTAAACACAGTAAAAAGTCTGACAACACCAGGTTTTAGTCCAACCGATTTATTTGATAATAGACTCACAAGCTTTAGGGGCTAACCCCAAAAGCTTGTGAGTCTATTATCAAATAAATCGGTTGGACTAAAACCTGGTGTTGTCAGACTTTTTACTGTGTTCCTTCCACAGTCCAAAGATGAGCAGGTTAGGTTGATTGGCCAAGCTAAATTAACCCTAGTGTCAGGGGGATTAGCAAAGTAAATATGTGGCATTATGGGAATAGGGCCTGGGTGGGATTGTGGGTGGTGCAGACTTGATGGACCAAATGGCTTCCACCTGTACTGTAAGGATTCTATGATCCAAGCATCACCATGGTGAATTGATATTGACTAATATTTTCTGCTTCTCCATTAAGGATCTCTGAGCTCCTTCTGACCTTTGGGTTCACTAAACTGTTCTGTTCCCGTCCTGCAACACCACAGCATCCTGACCCTCCCTGTGTTCCCTTCTTCCACTCACCTTTCTTCTCCTCCTCCTTCCTAATCATTCTCTCCTCCTCACTATAGTTTGTATCTTCAACTGGGAACATAATTCCCATTTGTCTCAGAGACTTTACACCCCCATGAAATGGCCAAGAAAAAATATCATTCTGAAGGGCCCTAAAAATCAGAGGTGATCTCTCCAACTCAATCTCTAAATCTATTCTATTCACTCTTCAATCACTTCCTGCAGCCACTGATGTGTTAATTGGGAAGGAGGTGGTGTAGTTTAATTAATTGTTTGGGTCGTGCTCTGAGGACCCAGGATCAAATCCCACCAAGACAGATGGTGGAATTTAAATTCAATAAAAATCTGGAATTAAAAGTCTATTGTCGACCATGAAACCATTGTTGATTGTCGTACAAACCCATTTGGTTTACTAATGCCCTTCAGGGAAGGAAATTTGCCATTCTTACCTGGTCTGATCTGGACGTGATACCAGATCCATGGCAATGTGGCTGACTCTTAGCTGCTGTCTGAAATGGCCACTCAGTTCAAGGGCAGTTAAGGATGGGCAACACATGCCAGCCTTACCAATGATGCCCACATCCCATGAAAGAATAAACAAAAAAAATGTACACAAAAGCAGGTTAAAGTCCAACAGGTTCATTTGGTAGCACGAGCTTTTAGAGTGCTGCCCCTTCATCAGGTGAGAGCACTGTCACATTGAACTTCTTCAGAACAGGTTCCTTCCATGCAGCCTCTAGAGACCTTGGTGGCATTACACAGTCTGCTGCACACCACTGCATAATGGCCTTCACAGATGCAACACACCTGAGAGCTGGGAATTACATATCCTTCACACTGGATGTCCAGAATCACACTGATGAAGCCCAAGGATTTGAGTTGAAGGTCAATAACCCATCCTTGCTGTTAATTGGCGGCAAATAAGAGAGTAAACAAATATCTGGGTGATATAGTGAAACAATTAGAAATGAAAGTTGCCCTTTTGAAATGTTAACTTCTAGAAAGATTATGGCAGACATCATGGACAAAGAAAACCCACGTTCTTACCACAACATAGTGGAGTGAACACTCCTCATGGAAGAAATAGGACAGGCCTATGGTATGTGAAAAAGCAATTAGCTTGTCGATAAGGAAAGTTTCAACTTCAACTGCATCGGAAAAAATGAATCAGACAGCGACAGTCAAGTGCTGGAAATACTGAATATTAAATTTCAACTCCAAGTCACAAAGCTTCCCCAAAACAACTGATCCAACCATTATTCCAAATGTGACCAGAATGAGATCTGGGAGAATTGTCAAGCCTCCAGCCCATCTAAATTTATATAGTCAGAGATTTAAATGGGTGGGGAGAAGGAGTAGCAAGTAAAGAAAGAACCTGTACATATGTTAGGTGAAGACTTAGGGGGAGCTATAGTATAAAGTTTAGTTTATTAATTAGTGTCACAAGTAAGCTTTCTTTAACACTGAAATGAGACTATTATGAAAATCCCCTAGTTGGCACAATCCGGCGCCTGTTTGACAAACTGAGGGAGAATTTAGCATAGCCAACGCACTTAATCAGCACTTCTTTCACACTGTGGGAGGAAACTGAAGGAAACATATGCAGACACAGGGAGAATGTGCAGACTCCGCACAGACAGTGGCCTAAGCCGGGTCCTTGGTGCTGTGACGCAGCTGTGCCAGCCACTGTGCCGCCCATAGCAAGGGTTAATGTGGGCCGGGAGAACAATGTGAAGTAGAAAGACACATAGAAGTAGACAGGAGACAGAGTAGTTTGGAAAGACTCGGGTAGGAGTCAACATGGAGATAGCTCTTAATTTGGGCTATACTTTGCACATATGTACATGCATATATATTATCGATAAACACTACTGTCCAATCTTAAAAACCTCTGCACCGCCTCGTGAGTCCTACAGAATAAACCCTTCCATCAGAGGCCATGGGGTCAGAACAATTATTGTCCAAGGGATGGGAAACAAATGTCAACTTTTCCATAAATGTCCAAATCCAAGAATAAAAAAAACTCACTGAAGAATATTAGAATAGAAATATTAATGTGAAATTCATTGGTCTGTTATTTCAGTGGATGTCTTGACCTTTGTGCTTTAAACAAATTAATATCTTCATTGGCAAAAATATTTTGTAAAGATGCTTATTTTGTGATTGCACACTATAAAATATGGGCATACGTCAGAGATTGACAAAGCAGAGAACATTTACACAAGTGACAGTCCATTGAGAGTTTTAATCATATTATCATTATATTGAAGGTCCCTTGATAATAATCAGAGTGATTTATATCATAATTAGACAGCTGTGTTAATTTAATAAAATCTTTCAATCTGTGGCAGTCTTAATCTTATCACAGCTGCAGCTATCAGGTTACTTATTCACATCATTCTTCTAAAGTAACTGGTACATTTTATGTCTATGTGCATTACAGTAAGACTCTCACTTGTCAGAACAGAGTAACCTATTCCCTAAAAATGCCATTGACTATATAATTAATGTGTGTACTATATAGGAATGTGCATTGCCCAGCCAAAATGGCAGTAAATGACATGACTACAGGAAAAGATTGAGGATTGGATACTCCAATATAACACTCCTTTTAATTACAATATAACAAGGTGGCTTAGCACACATCCAATAATGTTATTTATTTACAGCTTGCATATGTTGCACTAACAACTTCATTCTCTGAATTGTGCCATAAATTAATAGCTAATTTTACTATAAGCATTGTCAATATACCAATCCCATGTGAACAGTTGTTTACCTAATGATGAAGAATTACATTATGTCCAATGAGAATAAAAATTGTTTTATATCCAATCAGTTTGTAACTGCCTCATTGAACATAAATGTGGTTGACAAGGCTCTCAACTGGATTTGAACTATTTCCTGCACCTCTGTCCCCTCACCTCTTCTCCTCCCTCCCAGCACCATGATAGGATCTCCCCATCCTCACTTTTCACCCCACCAGTTCCTGCATTCAAATGATCAGCCACCATCGCCAACGTGATGCTACCACAAAACATATCTTCCTCTCTCGCCCTCCCCCCATCAGCATTCCACAGGGAACACTCTCCATGACACCTTGGTCCACTCCTCCATCTTGCCATACTCCTTATCCCCTTCCCACAGCATCTTCCCATGCAAGAAGGTGCATTACCTGCCCCAGATACATGGAAACGTAGAAACTAAAAGCAGGAGTAGGCCATTCGGCCCTTCGAGCCTGCTCCTCCATTCATTTGATCATCCAATTCAATATCCTGATTCTCCCTGTATCTCTTGATTCCTTTAGCCCCCAGAACCAAATCTAATTTCTTCTTGAAATCAGACAACATTTTGGCCTCAACTACATTCTGTGGTAGTGAATTCCACAGATTCACCACTCTCTGGGTGAAGAAATTTCTCCTCACCTCAGTCCCAAAAGGTTTACCCCTTATCCTCAAACTATGAAACCTTGTTCTGGAAAAATAAAAAATGGAAGCAGTAGGTCTGGTCTGCCATCATCTCCCTGCTCCTTATCATTCAAGGTCACAAACACTCCTGTTAGGTTAAACAGCATTTCACTTGCACTTCCTTCAACTTGGTATTCTCTGCTCCCAATGCAGTCTACACAGGGGAGACTAAATGCAGACTGTGTGACTGTTTTGTGGAACACCTTCGGTCAGTCTGCAAGCAATGCCCCAACCTTCCTGTTGCTTGCCCTTTCAACTCGCCATCCTGTTCTCATGTCCTCATGTCTGTCCTTGGTCTGCTGCAATGTTCCAATGAGGCTCAACACAAGCCGGAGGAGCAGCATCTCATTTTCCAATTAGGCACGTTACAGCCCACAGAACTCAATATTGAACTCAACATTGAGTTCAACAACTTGAGACTGTGACCTTTCTCCTCCATCATAAACCCTCTTTTTAAAAATATATAGTTTTCACTGCATTTGTTGGCACTTTGGAGAGGTGGCTGGTGTCACCTCCCACCAGGTAGCAGGACTGGCATTTCTGACAAGTTTCCTGTCATGGGCAGCTGGCAGCTTATGTTTCCTGATCTGAATTTCCCCAAGGACGGCTTATTTGTCAGACTCTGAGAAATTTAGCCCGAGTTTATTATTTTTCAGGCACAAAAACTTAGTAAAGTTGGGCGTGAGGTGAGTAGTGCAATCCGCACCCACCTCCGCACTGGTTTTCCCTTTAACAAGGCCTAAAAATGGCCGTGATTGGGACCGCATCCGATTTGCATGCATTTAAATTGACTTAATGGGCTGCCCAACCTTACTGGCACTTCTCCCTTTCCCACCACATTTGCCGACCCAGAATCGACGCGAAACAGATATGCTCCAATAAAGTCCAATTTGGGTGCTCCAGTTAGTGAGGAGGTAGGTGCTTAGTGTCCTATGGCTCTCTACTTGGTATCGGTGGAGGCCGGGGGAGGGAGGAGGGGGTCTGTTGCCATTCGGCCTGAGATCAATGAGGGAAGGAGGGTCCAGTGTCAATCTACCTGACATCAGTGAGGTGGGGGGAGGGGGTCTGCTGCCACTCTGCCTGAGGTCAGTGAGGGCGAAGGTGGGTCCACTGTCACTCTGTCTGAGATCACTGGGGGGAAGGGGGAGGGTGGACACTTTGCCTGAGAATGGTGGGGGGGGTAGGGAGGAAGGGCCTGCGATTGGTCTAGCTGGTGGGGGATGGGGAATATGGGGGTCAGTAATGTTGTGGGAGTGGGGCAATGTCTGTGGGGGCCTGGGAGAGCCATTATTCGGCCCAGGAGGGATGTGGCGGGGGAGGGGTGGGGGCAGCGTTTTATTTTTTTGTCTGCCCGTACATGGTTGGAAGCGTCAATCGGAGCTGCAGAATTTCAGGCATGTTAAGCCCCACCCATGAACTTGTTCAGTGTGATTCAGAATCACTGATATTTTTGCAGGCTGAAAGCGTATGGGGGTGCCTGTGAACAGGTCTAAAAATCAGAATTCAAACACTCCCAATTTCAAGTCTGCCAAGCACTTAGAATCAAAATGGAAAAATTGGGCCCATTGTGTCACTTTTTTTTCTGCTAGCATGCCTTGTCTGCCTAAACATAAGAACATAAGATCTAGGAGCAGGTGTAGGCCACCTGGCTTCTTGAGCCTGCTCCCCCATTCAATAAGCTCATGGCTGATCTTTTTGTGGACTCAGCTCCACTTACCCTTCTGCTCACCATAACCTTTACTGTTCAAAAACATTCAATGAGGTAGCCTCAACTGCTTCATTGGGCAGGGAATTCCACGGATTCACAACGCTTTGTGTGAAGAAGTTCCTCCTCAACTCAGCCCTAAATCTGCTTCCCCTTATTTTGAGGTCATGCCCCCTAGTTCTAGTTTTACCTGCCAGTGGAAACAACATCCCTGCTTCTATCTTATCCCCTTCATAATCTTGTATGTTTCTACAAGATCACCACTCATTCTTCTGTGGCAGCTGCTCTTGTGGAGCAGGCATTCTTGGAAAAAAAGTGCTAATAGGTCCAGGGGACATGCAGTTAAGCTGGCTGGCAGTCAACTCACTGATCCAAGCATTGTTGCTCACTACGTCCCAGACCTCAGCTACAAGTAGCTTTTATAATGCTGCACTTTAATTTCCATGCCCTTTGGCAGATCACTCTCACTTGACTTGGGACTTGCATCAATCAGTACAGCAGCGGATATGCAGAAGAGCTGAACCAGGAAATTCTGGTCTGATTGTCTCTCAAAATCAGTGGTCATTGCAAAATATTTTCCCATTGGTACTAAAAACACAGCTTGGGAATTTGATTTATATTTCCCGTATCAGTCTTTGAATTGACTGAGAAGAAGAGAACTTTAGAGGTTAATAGTGTACAACTAGGACATTTAGTTCATCATGCCTGCACAGATAGTTTTCTAGGCTAATCCAAACTCTGCTCTCCTATGCAACACCCCTGTACATTTGTCTACTGCAAATGTTTCACCTAATCTTCCCTTGAAAGAGATCATCCCTGTCTCACTTACTTATCGTTCAAAGGATTCCACACTATCATAGCTCTTTTCATAATAAAATTGACAGTATTGGTCATTTTAACCTGAACCCCATGTTTTCCACTCTGCTCGATTTTATATGCCATGGACTTCAATTGAGAGTAAAGGTGAAAATCGAATTTCCAAAAGCAAATGTCCATGGGAGCAAATGGAGATTAAACATGCTGAAATTGACCTCATCCATAGAAGACAGCTTCAAGCTGTAGATTTTTGCACTTAAATGCTAAACTGCATGCCTGGAATCCCTTTGTGAGAGGTAGTTTGTCAGTGTGAACATTTTAATAGGTGATTAGAGCTTATGCAATGGGGATTTTGAATGTTAACTGAGAGAGCATCCAATGTGCAGCTGGAAAGCCTGCCAATACATTGTTCATTCTTTGTGAGTGCTCCTGCAGTCTCCTGTTCATGAACTTCCCCTGAAGCTCTGCATCTGAGTTCAACTGAGCAGAGCCAAGTGCATCTCTCTGATGTCTTCACTGTTGTTCCTGTCTACCATCTGCTCTTGCTCACTTGTGATGTGTGGGATGCCAAGTAAAAACCCAGTAGTATGCCTTACGTAATGTGTTCATCAGTTGGCAGTTCCTTTCTCTCTTGTCTTTTGGAAATCATTTGACACGCATGCTGTTCTTTGCTATTGGATATTAATCATTATCACCCAGGTTGCTAAGAAATCTTAAACCTGCTGCCTGAGTGATTACTGACCAGTTGCTCTTACATCACTATCACAAAATATTTCAAGCACATTGTGTCAAAGTTTCTTTAAGATCTTCTTGTTCCACATATTGATCAGTCACAATTTGCCGATCAACCTCATAATGCAGTAGATGATACTGTCTTGCCCTTTGTCCATCTGATCCAACAACACACAAATAGATTAGGCAACTATGCTTGCTCTACCTTTGTTGATTTCTCTTCAGCTTTCAATACGATGCAATGATCAGCTTATTTGAAAAGTGAGAAATCTTGATGTCAATCTTACTCTCCTACTTTGGATCAGTGACTTCCTTCACAAAAGGACCCAAAGGATTTTAGTTTCTGGAATTAACCCGGAGCCCATGTTATTGAATACTGGATCTTCTCAGGGCTGTATAAGAATTATTCCTTGTCTTAGTAATACTATTGGTTGCATTCAGGGAAAAGGCTACAATCATTTAGATGTAGGACAAGTCAGTTTGTGAAATCTTTTGTGCCCTTCACTCTAAGAACCTTTAAAAGGAGTTTGATGTCTAGATGAAAATATGCACTCAGTGGGGGAATTGCTGATTGATTTTTTTTTAATATATTGAAATAGTTTTACATAGAACAGAATCCTACAGTACAGAAAGATCACAACTCCATTCAGACCCTATCCCCATAACCCCATGCATTTACTCTAGCTAGTTCCCGTGACACTAAGGGCAAATTAGCATGGCCAATCCATCTAACCCGCACATCTTGGACTGTGGGAGGAAACTGGAGCACCAGGAGGAAACTCACGCAGAGACGGGGAGAACATGCAAACTCCACACAGACAGCGACCCAAGTCGAGAATTGAACCCGGGTCCCTGGTGCTGAGAGGCAGCAGTGCTAACCATTGTGCCACCATGCACTTAAATCTTTACCATAGGGCAAGTTTCTTTATTTTGTTGTCATTCATTTATTTGTAATTTTTAATGAACAAGCAATGTGTCCAAAATGAATTTCTGTATGGACAAAGGTGATTGGTTGATTGATTACTGCTACCATGTTGTGTGAGTACCTGAGCAAGTGCATAGTCTGTCATGGGTAGTCTTCCTGGACTAGCTCTTTGGGACTTTAATGGGCTTGTGAGAGATTGAATTCATGACTTCCAGCTGTCACAGTGCAACTGTTCGAGGTGAACATCATGTACATGATCATATTTCACTGGTAGCTGTTGTCAGGTCAATATGAGTAAGTGATGTGTGTCATGTGGCTGCCTAAGTGTAATTCTATCAATAAGTAACAAGTATCATTTAATCTCTCCACCTCCAATGGTACAGTGCCAAGTCTTGGCTTATCTCCAGTGCATCCATCTCTAACATGTTCAAGATGGCTGGAGGGCCATCTTTAGCTCTCTGCCTCTCCCTAATATTCTGTGGTCTCTACTACAGAATGGATGGAAAGCAGAAAGCTATGAGTGAGAGCAATGCAATGTGTTCAATGGATGTGTGATCAACATTTCTTGAAAGTTATTATTAAGGACAGATATGACATTTCATAAAAATAAAGATGAGTTACAGTATGGTTAGACAGATGAAGATGTGAGGACGTGCATAGATTGGGAAGCGTGGGTGCGAAGATAAGTCAGTGTGAGGAGTGGTGTGCAGGAGTGCAGAGTGAGGGGGATTGACGTGATGTGTTCAGCAAGAATGCTCCATTGGACCCCCCTTTCCTGCCCTAACTATATCCAGAAAATGTCTCCACACTCATGCTGTTCACCTTCTCATCAACCTCCAGCTTTTTTGTTTTCTGTGGCATGCCTCTTCTTCCTGTCCACAGGGTAGGTTATCCCCCTGCAGGCACTTACAGATCACAACATAGGTGTAGGGAGACACCTGTGAGAATCATCAGATGAGAAGAAATAATAGCAGGAGTACGCCATTTAGCCAATCAAACCTGCTCTGCAATTCAGTAAAATCCTGGTGGATCTGATGGTGGCCTTAATTTACCCGCCCATTCCCCATAACCCTCAACTCACTTGAAGATCAAAGATCATTTTATCCCAGCCTTGAATATTTTCAATGACCCAGTCCCAACTATTCTCTATGGAAAAGAATTCCAAAGACTAACAATTCTCTGAGAGAAGAAATTCTTCCTCATATCCATCTTATTTTGAAACTGTGCTCCCAACTTCTAAACTCCCTCTTAACGAGAAATATCCTCTTAGTGTTGACCCTGTCAATGCTCCTCGGAAACTTATATGTTTCAAAAATCAGGAATCATGAGGAGTGTAAACAGCTAGATTCAAAGCACAACCTTGCCGCTGTGGGACTCTGGAACACCAGTGGATTCTTCTGTTCCCCTGCCTCTACAATCAATCAACCATCATCTTGAACTGTTAGATAGTTCTGTTGAAAATCAACTTGCGTGAGTCATTGCCAAACAATGCTCTTAGTGATTGGTGGGGAAACTACAAATACAGCTGTCAATTTAATAATACATTGACAGATGCTCTATACTTGCTTCCAGGTTCCTCTTGCACTATCATGCCCTTCCTCTCTCAGGACCATTTAAAATTTCCCCCTAAATTGGTAAAACTTAGCAGAATGTTAAATCCACCCAAACTTGTCCATTTGCCAACCAGCAGGTTAAATTATAATTACCCCATAATGAATCAAAACTGTGACAGAACATCCCTTTCACTTTAAAGAACGTATTTACACTTTCTGTTTCAAACTTCATTGATTACAGATTGTCTTAATGAACTGAATGAAATTACTGATTAATAATGAATAAAGGTTCAGCGAACACTGCATGTTATCCAATAATTAAAATGTCAAAGTTTTCATGTTTGTTATTTTTGGAAAATGCAAGTTGTAATAGAATACCCTGATATTTTAGTTGTGTTGAATAAAAAGGAATGGTTTCCTTTGGTATTTCAAAAAGAAAATCATGCTTTTCCCATTTAAGTGGTTTAATACTGCAGAAACACAAATTGTCCTATTCTCTCTGTACTCAGTTTATATAAGGAGAAATAAAATCTGTGAGTGACCACTGAATGGCATTTCTAATATCCAGTAAAAATACAAAATGTTGTTGCAATGTTATCATAAGACCCTGGGGGAGTGGAGTTCCTCAGTGAGTTCCAAGACTGCGTGGCACTCCTGTCACATTGCATTGACCTTTCTAGCATTCTAAGTTTTGGATATCCTCTCTTGCTGAAATGCTCAGACTCTGTTTTGTTTGAAACTATGACAAACAAAATTCAAAAGAAGTAAAAGAACAAGGAGAAAAAAGACATTGTGCTGAAATTGGCCTCTGGAGATCTCACAGAACAGGTTATAGCTCACCCAAATTTCTTTCCCTCTGACTTGAATGACTGGGTCATGTGCATAGCTGGTGGAGTCAGGTACAATCAAGGCATTCAAGAGGGAATTGGATTATTATGTGAAAAGGAAGAACGTGCAATATTACTGGAGAAGATGGGGGAATGGCACAAGGTGAATTGCTCATTCGGAAAGTTGACACAAACACAACAGACTGAATGGACTCCTGTGGTGTAACGATTCTGTGATTCTATAAAACAGGCTACTAATTCTCTAATAAAAGGTCCCTGATCACAAATCATTAATTTGGTTTCTCTTTCCAACATGCCTCCAGACCTGTTAAGTATTTCCAGCATTTTCTACCTTTATGACATTTTTCTATCATCTTTTTCCCACTTTCATAAAGGCAAGCTGTAAAATGTGACTGATTCACTACAACTCTATGTTAAAATAGCTGTGTAGGAAGAAAGGGCAGAATATAACATAAGAAAGCAATTTAATTATTTATTTCTTGGGGAGTATTCACACATGTACAGGAAATACATCAGAGAACAGGATACAAATACAGTGAAAATATAAACAAAAATAAAATCTGACCAAAATGTTACCATATTGACTATATTTTTATTCACTCTTACTTAGGATGTATGGCTAGGCTAGCATTCCTTATTTGTCCTTGAGAATGTGGTGGTGAGCTGCAATGTTGGACCACTGTAGTCTATCTGGTGTTGGTACATCCACAGTGCTGTTAGCGGAGTTCCAGGATTTTGACCCAGGAATAGTGAAGGAATGGCAATACAGGTATTGTTCCAAGCCAGGATGGTGTGTGGCTTGGAGGGAAACTTGCAGCTGATGGTGTTTGTATTAGAGTTGTCAGCTACCCTTGTCCTTCTAGGTGGCAGAGATGACAGGTTTTAAAAGCAATGCCACAGGGGACTTAGCAAGTTGCTGCAGTATAGCTTGTAGATGGTATACACTGTTGCCACAGTTTGTTAATGGATAAGGTGCCAACCAACAGGTTGCACCCCATCTTGGATGGTGCCAAGTTTTTCAAGTGTTGTTGAAGTTGCACTCTTTTAGGCAAGAGGCTATTTTATCACACAACTGACTTGTGCCTTAAGGTGACTAAACACAGGGGAATCAGGAGGTGAGTTACTTGCTGCAGAATTCTCATCAGCTCTTGCAGCCAAAGGAACTATACAGTTGGTCAGTTCAGTTTCTGGCCAATGAGACCCACAAAGTTGATAGTGAGGAATTCAGCAATGATAATGCCATTAATGTCAAGGAGAGATAGTTTGTTTCTCTCTTGTTGGAGATGTTCATTGCCTGGCACTTGGGTGACCTAATTATTACTTGCCACTTATCAGCCCAAGCCTATGAACAACTATTGCCTCCTGTAAAGCCAAACTAAGTAAAAGCTTGGCCAACCGTAATAATATTTAATTCAATAGTTCCTCAAGAATGAAAATGCACCATCTCTAAAATTACGTCAGAAAAGTGACCACAGGTCAAGACAATTTTAAACTTAATTCTAATGGTTGCAGCACTATCAGTTAAGTGAAGCACATAACCAATTCATATATAATCAAAAGAATATACATACTGACAAATGGCAGGGCAGATTCTCAGCAAAAAGTTCATTATAACCTTAACAAAAAAAGCTGGCATCCACCCATTCCTCATACTTCACTTTTGCCATGTGGAATTGATGTTTTGTGGTTGCAGCTATGGCTGCAGGAGTTGGCAAATTTAATTCACAACCTCACAAGAGATCTCATAATTTGCTGCTCACTAAAGTGGAGGTGGGAGAAAAATGCCATAAAGATGTTCAGCACATATTATCTCCTGCTGAGAGACCCTCTGCCCCTTTTCCCTCCTCTAGCAGTTTGTTCTTCCCTGGATGGCGTCTCTTTGTTCTCCTTTATCTTATTCAATTCCCAGAAGAGGCTCAACCAGGCCTGGAAATATCTTGTTTCAGCACAATATTTTATGCAACAAAAAAATACTGCCAGAACACTCTCTGTAGACTATTCAAACTTGAGTCAAGTATAGAAAAACTCCAAGGACATGCAGAATTGAACCAACAAGAAATAATACAGCATCTAACCTGGAAGAACCACATGATCACTTTAAATAGAAATAGTGGGCTGAATCCTTCATCTATTCAACATCATGTGGGCAGCACGATGGCATAGTGCTTAGCACTGCTGCCTCACAGCACCAAGGACCTGGGTTCAATTCCAGCCTTGGGTGCATGTCTGTGTGGAGTTTGCACATTCCCCCTTATCTGCGTGGGTTTTCCCGCTTCTGCCCACAATCCAAGGATGTGCAGGTTAGATAGATTGGCCATGCTATATTGTCCTCAATGTTCCAAGATGTGTAGGTTAGATGGATGAACCATGGTAGGTGTGTGGGGTTACAGGGATTGGTGGGGGAAAGGGTTTGGGTAAGATATTCTGCTGGAGAGACAATGCAACTCAATGGGCGGAATGGCCTCCTGAACTGTAGGGATTCAATGCTTCGATCGTGTTCAGTTGCACAAAGTTAACATGGGGATAGGAGTGGAGAGGGGGGAGGAATTTTGGATATAGCAGTGGTGGTTTCAATTCAGGGATGGACATTCATTGGCACCTTTGCCTTGCTGATTTTCATATTGCTGGTGGTTGTCAGGCTAACAAAGCCTTTCACCAAGATGCTGTTGGAAATATCAATGCAGCTTGTCGTCTCTCTGCAAGAGTAAGTCACGTGGTTCCACTCCTCTGCTTTTTCCAGTAGCCATGCAATCTCTTTCTCAGTAGCCATGCAATCTCAGATAATTATCCTATTACCTTTTGAATGCCTTGCTTGAATCTGACTCCACCAGA
Source organism: Carcharhinus amblyrhynchos (assembly GCF_965287045.1). Classification (NCBI taxonomy): domain Eukaryota; kingdom Metazoa; phylum Chordata; class Chondrichthyes; order Carcharhiniformes; family Carcharhinidae; genus Carcharhinus; species Carcharhinus amblyrhynchos. The sequence continues at coordinate 84,881,849 of NC_137331.1, read as the reverse complement.
CTCTCAGGCAGAGCACTCCACTTCCTAACCATTTGCTGTGTGAAGAAAACGTATAGCTGCACTTATCTTCCATTTCAGCAATTTATGATTTGTCTTAAACGTTTTCATGAACTCTAGCTCAGGCTCACAGTAAGTTATCCTATCTGGACATGGGATAATTATGACAGGAGTATTATAAAACAATTTGCTCGATGCATTGAATAACAACTTTGGATAACATTGTAAAAATCAGGCTATTTCACTTTGATTAGGCTGTCAATAATCGCTGCTCGCAACCACACAGAAACAGGATGATTCATCACCTGTAAATTGGCTATTCTGTGCTTCACACTCTCCAGTAGAATTGTCTTTCTTTATCTGAGCACTCAACTGTGTTGAGTTGAGTAAATTGTGATTCATTTTTCGCTCCACTAGCCAAAAATGGATGCAGGGAATCTGAATGAAAGGGAGAAGTGATACAACTTTGGACTTTACATACTTGCAATCAAATATTTATTTTGTTTGAATATCATTGATTTGAGGTGGCAGAAATTGTTGTACAGACTTTGCTCAGAAATACTTAGGTTCGTTGCCAGCATTCTTTCTATACCTCAAGGTCTGCGATTCAATTCTGATGTCAGTTCTTTATTATGATAAAATAGAAAATAAGACTTATTCACCACAGATCTTCTGACACTTAACAATGCGAGTTGATTTCTTTTCTTCACGTACTTTGTAAATGTTGTTGGATAATGAAATGGGAAAGAATTGCTCAGTGTGATGTATAGAATAAAATTGTTTATAAATTGGTTTACAATTTTCCTACATATACTACCAGAGGAAGATGCTTTCCAAAAAAATTTAAAATGTGATTAAACATCATACCAGATTGCAGAATAAGGCTGAAATAGGACTTGAGAAAGTGCATAGGTAGGAAAATACCATCACCCTGGATGGCTTCAGAACCAGTTGCCATGGCTTCAGTAATAATGCACTAATAATGCAAGCACTGTTTTCTCCAAGTGAGTGAGGACTTGCAGCCTGTTTTCCCTCTGCCAGTTCTTTGCTGCTTCCTTCTGAGGAGGAAGTGTTTCAGTGAGAGTGTTACAGTGTGTTACAATGTGATGTGCCTGTCAGAGCTAAATAGTTGAAAGTATGTGACAACTGTGAGAAGGTCTGAAGCTTGTAAATGTTGTAATTGCATGAGATTGATATGGAGCATATGCACGTTATGCGAAAGTCCTGATCACTGGAGATTGTTAATGAGTGATGGATAGGGGTGTGGTGCATTGAACAGTGTGTGAAGTTGGTGGTACAGTTAGAAGGAGATAGCATTTTAAGATGCATTGATACACACTGAACAAACATGTCATTGAACATCTTCAGCATTCTATCCAACTTCTCAGGGCCGGAATCCTTGTGAAGGATTTCCATAGCTAACTATTATTGTTGCCTTCACAACATATTTTTGGAGGGTCTTTCAGCTCCCTGAAAAATAAGGGACTCACTCCTCCTTTACACTAAATCTCTACTGCTGAGGAACATTTCCTCTGACTTGCCGCTCCAGAGTTTTAGTTTCATCCTGTTCAGAATGTAACTTCCAGTCACATTCAGTCAAAGTGAACCTCGCATTAAGAAGTGCAGACTAGTTTTAATTTGTAATAGCCTTACAGGAATGAGGCCTAGGTTTTGGGTGCATAGCCACATCATGGAAATGAGCAACCAGTACAAAGTCTGCACAGTGTCTCAATTTCTTCCATGTGGGCCTGAGGTAATATGAATTGTTCCATCTATATGTTGAATGGCTACTGTCTGTTTAAAATTAAATGATTGTCAATTTGCAGTTGATCCTATGCAATCACGAGTTATGACATGGAGATGCCGGAGTTGGACTGGGGCGGACACAGTAAGAAGTCTCACAACACCAGGTTAAAGTCCAACAGGTTTATTTGGAATCACTATGCCATTACAAGTTAATAACATGATGACAAGGTCATGACTCAGTGCTATGAATAAAATAAACATGAATAAATTCAATAGGGAAGAATAAGGAGATTGGTGAAAATGTGGAATTCACTATCACAAAGGGAAGTTGAAGTAAATAACTCGTGCATTTAGTGGGAATCTGGATAGGCAAAAGACAGAAAAAGGAATAAGAATTGATGATAGGGGTGCATGAAGAAGGCTGAGAGTAATCTTGTAGTGAATAACCATTTTGAGAAGCCTCACAACACTAGGTTAAAGTCCAACATGTTTATTTGGAATCACAAGCTTTCAGACTGCTGCTCCTTCATCAAGTGAGTTGACTTTAACCTGGTGTTGTGAGACTTCTTGCTGTGCTCATCCCAATCCAACACCGGCATCTCCACATCATGCATAGCCATAGGCTTAGACCTACTGTGCCAAATGGTCTCCTTCTTTCTTGGAAAGATTAAAATAAGTCTTGTAATTATTTGTCTGGTCTGCTGAATACTGGTTATCTGTTTAATTATTTTAAAAGTACACATAATCAGCAACAATCAAAAACAAATACTATTATCTTTCAAACAATCAATTTCTACACAGATTAGTGTGACCAAAGCAGGCTACTGGAATCTATGTTTTAAAATCAAGAGTCCCAGCAAAAAAAATTTATAATCTGTTTTCACCAATTATCGAGTACCTCCATGAATTCAGCCTTTATTCCTGCTGCAAGTTTGTTGATAAAAATGTAATTACTGATTGATTAAAAAATAATTCCAAATGTTTCTATTCTTCAATCAATCAATTCATAGCATTTCAAGAATTGACTTGGTAATTTAATTTAATGCAGTTCAATTGTCAATCCCATTTTTGGATGGACTTTTACAACTCCACTCAATCAGCAAAGTAGCTCATTAGCAACCTAGTGCCCTTGGAGTTAAAGGAGAAAAGATCTGATTACAATGCATTTGACTGCATAATCAGTCATTGCTGGTTATTAGAATTGATTCATTTTAATGTTGAATTTTAAATAAAGCATAACTCAATAATTAAAATTTGTGTTTTGTAGCATATTCCACATGGCATTTCTAAAGACTAAATTAAGAAGAATACCCACATACCTTAACCCTTTCAGAAAATAAATAAATATTAATTTGTTTATTGTCTCCTTACCACCCCATTTTTCAATTGGAACAGAACATAAGAACATAAGAAATAGGAGCAGGAGTAGGCCATCTAGCCCTTCGAGCCTGCCCCACCATTCAATAAGATCATGGCTGATCTGTCGTGGCTCAGTTCCACATTCCCGCCCTTTCCCCATAACCCTTAATCCCCTTGCCTATCAAAAACCTATCAACCCGCGTCTTAAATATATTTAGCGAGGCAGCCTCCACCACTTCAACGGGCAGAGAATTCCAGAGATTCACCACCCTTTGAGTGAAGAAGTTCCTCCTCAACTCCGTTCTAAACCGCCCGCCCTTTATCTTGAGGCTGTGCCCTCTAGTCCTACTGTCCTTTCTGAGCGGGAAGAGCCTCTCCACCTCTATCCTATCCATCCCATTCATCATCTTATATGTCTCAATGAGATCTCCCCTCATTCTTCTAAACTCTAACGAGTACAAGCCTAGTTTATTCAGCCTCTCCTCATAGTTCAACCCCCTCAACTCCGGTATCAGCCTAGTAAACCTCCTCTGCACTCCCTCCAAGGCCAAAATATCCTTGCGTAAGTGCGGTGACCAAAACTGCACAGAGTACTCCAGCTGCGGCCTCACCAGTGCCCTGTACAGTTGCAGCAAGACCTCCCTACTTTTATATTCAATCCCCTTCGCTATGAAGGCCAGCATCCCATTCGCCTTCCTGACCACCTGCTGCACCTGCAGGCTGGGTTTTTGCGACTCATGCACAAGGGCCCCGAGGTCCCTCTGCACCGTTGCATGCTGCAGTTTTTCGCCATGTAAGTAATAGTCCTTCCTACCATTATTCCTACCAAAGTGGACAACTTCACACTTGCCAACATTAAATTCCATTTGCCAGTTCCTGGCCCATTCGCCCAGCCTATCTAGATCCTTCTGCAGACTTTCCACACCCTCCGCACAATTTGCCGTTCCACCAATCTTGGTGTCATCAGCAAATTTCGACACCATACACTCCGTTCCCTCCTCCAGATCATCTATATAAATGGTAAATAGCTGAGACCCCAGCACCGACCCCTGGGGCACTCCACTAGTCACCAACCACCAATCCGAATAGCACCCATTGACCCCCACTCTCTGCCTCCTATTTGACAGCCAATCCCCTATCCACGCTAACACCCTACCCCCAACTCCATGCCCCCTAACCTTCTGTAATAACCTCTTGTGCGGCACCTTATCAAACGCCTTCTGAAAATCAAGAAACACCACATCCACTGGCTCTCCTCTCCACCACCCTAGACACATCCTCATAGAACTCCAACAAATTCGTCAGACACGACTTCCCCTTAACGAAACTGTGCTGCGTCTGCTCTATCAAACAATTCTCTTCAAGATGCCTCGCTATTTTCTCCTTGATCACGGATTCTAACATTTTACCTACAACAGACGTTAAACTAACCGGCCTATAATTCCCTGCCTTTTGCCTGCCACCCTTCTTAAACAACGGCATAACATTAGCCGTTTTCCAATCTTTCGGCACTTCCCCGGAATCCAGCGAGGTTTGGAAAATAATCATCAAGGCAGTAGAGAGACGAACAATTTTTTAAAACTTACCTCTGATTTATTTTTAAATGTTTATTTATTAGCCTCACAAATAGGCTCACATTAACACTGCAATGAAGTTACTTTGAAAATCCCCTACTCGTTACACTGCAGCACATGTTCGAGTACACTGAAGGAGAATTTAGCAAGGCCAATGCACCTAACCAGCATGCCTTTCAGATTGTGGGAGGAAACCCACATAGACAAAAGGAGAACGTGCAGATTCCACAGTGACCCAAGTCAGGAATTGAACTGGATCTCTGGCACTATGAGGCAGCAATGCTAACCACTGTGCCACTGTCCACCCATCTTTCCCATCTTTGTGACAATAGTAGCAATGCTGGACTAGTAATCCAGATATCTGTGGGGGATGTAATTTGGACAGACTGTCTGTGGGCATATGCATGGCAGATGCAGTATAATGTGGATAAATGTGAAATGAAACACTTCAGTCAAAATAATAGGAAGACAGATTGGTATGGGCATAAATTGTTCAGTGAGACCTTGGTATCCTCATGTATCAGTCACTGAAAGTAAACACACAGGTTCAGCAGGCAGTAAAAAAAGCAAATAGTATGTTGGCTTTCATAGCGAGAGGATTTGAGTATAGGGATAGGATGTTTTGCTGGAATTCTATAAGGTGTTGGCGAGGCCACACCTGGAATATTGTGTCTAGTTTTGGTGTCCTTATCTGAGAATGTCCTCACTACAGAAGGAGTACAATGAAGGTTTACCAGGCTGTTTCCTGGGAGGTAGGTCTGTCATATGAGGAGAGATGATGTTGGTTAGGATTATATTCACCAGAGTTTAGAAGAGTGAGAGGGGATCTCATAGAAACTTATAAAATTCTAGCAGAGATAGACAGGGTAGATTCAGAAAAAAATGTTCCCAGTGGTGTGGTGCCCAGAACTAGGGGGTCATAGTTTGGAGATAAGGGGCAAATCTTTTAGGACAGAGGTGAGGAGAAATGTCTTCACCCAGAGGATGGTGAATGTGTGGAATTCACTACTACAGAATGTAGTTGAAGCCAAAATGTCGCCTAATTTCAAGAAGAAATTAGATGTATCCTTAGAGGCTAAAAGGATCAAGGAATATGGCGGGGGGGGGAGGCAGGTGAGATCAGGATGTTGAATTCAATGATCTGCCATAATCAAAAAAAATGGCAGAGCAGGCTCGAAGGGCCAACTGGTCTACTCCTGTTTTTGTTTCTCTGTTTACTACCTGTGTAGCTCATTGTTTGTGAGGTCAGCACAAGATGAGTTAAAACATCATGAAAAGGAATGTTTTGTGAAGCAGACCTAGGACAAGGCTGAAGAATTGAAAGAATGAATGTAGATCATACAGCCAGGTCTTAAAAATCTGGAAGTTGGTCTGGCCATTGTATTTATAATAATGTGACTGGCAGAGCTTAAGTGGATCATATAACCATGGTAACATAATGATTAGGAGAGATTGGGATAGGCTGAATACATTTTTGTTCCATGCTGTAGTTTTGCGCATATTTTGATGTGTTGTGATTTAGTTATATACATGCATGAAACGTAGAGGTCAAAAGTAGAATTGGTATAAATTTTGCATGTACCCCCTATGCTTTGGTCACATTGGAATTTGAAATGCAACCGCCATGGTGAATTATGAGCGCAATAAAAACTGCTCTTCTTATCTGCTCTGGTCTCTATGACAGTGCAGACAGTCAACAATGTAATTCACTCTTTACTGACCTCTCAAGTGACCTAGCAAACCATTCAGTTATCAAGAAGGCAACTAGCTACCAGCTTCTTAGAAGCAATTATGGGCAATAAATGTTGTAGTTGCAAATCCTGGGAAATCCCTACATTGGATTTGAATTCCTTGCTAATTAATAGGAACTAGGTCAAATATTACACTTCTAATTTCATTTTTATACTGAAGTAATTTTCAATTATTTCTTGATCTTTTGCATTGCTAATATAAACCTTATGATTCAATGATTATTCTTAACCAAGTGTTCCTGACAGGTACTTGGTCCACTGGGTCACTTTATTCTACACCACCAGATCCAACAATGTCATCTTCTGAATAACTAAGAACATACTGATCAAAGATATTCTCCTGAATATACTTCAGAAGTTTCTCTTCCTTTTACCCTTTACTCTAACATTATCCCACCTGATATTTGAGAAGTAAGGTTCTCCAAGACCACCATTCTCTGCGCGGGACTTTACAGCCTCACTCTTCCCAAAACTATAAAATCCCACCTGAGGTCAATGGACCTTTTCATGGTCCGCCCCTCGCCCGCTCTGATTCCTGTGGGGATGGGACAGTAAAATTCCGGCCTATATTTCTCACCCATCTCTGCAGATTTGCTCTTCTCTCTCTCTTTCTTTCTCTCTTGCTCCCTTTCTCTTTCTGTCTCTCATTCACTATTTGAAAGCCTTTTTTCTTCCCAAACTCTAATCAAATAAACTCTGCCCTTGTCCCCTCAAGGGCGTGTTTTGTTTTCCAACACTACAATCTCTTCGCTAATCAGTACTGCCATCCTTTTTCATTTTCCAATTTTGAATATTAAGTAACTAGTACAGACCATTTTTCAGCCACGGTCATGTGATTTCCATACCTGCATATTCATACTGCCACATGAGTATATATTGTTGTTGCCCACCAACCTTATTTATTATATATTGTGCATTTACATGCATGAATTCCCATCCTGTTTTTTCATTCCTTATGGTCCTTCTTAGTCTGCTTTGATCTAATCTGGCTTTGCTTCTTCCTTTATATTATCCAACACCCACTTTATGCATCTTATTCCTTTTTTCTACTTCTATATGCTGGTGTCCATCCTCTTGATAATTTACTTGAAACCCTCTCCAACAGTATTGGTGCCAGTCTTGCTCAGATGCAATTCCTCCCTTTAGAATTGGTGTCTCCTGCCCCATAATCTGCTCCAAGAATCTGAAGCCTTCCCTCCTGCAGCATGCCTGAAGTCAGATGTATGCCCTACATATCTTCTAATTTCTACTCTTATTAGGAATAATCCAGATATTACTGCACTCCTGGCACTACTTTTTAATGAACTCCCTCAGCTGCTGAAAATTTGCCTAGAGGGCCTCAATACCTGCTCTCATTATGTAATTGGTGCTGATGTTATACCACAACCTCTGGCTCACTCCCTTCATCTTGCAGAATATTCTGCACATCTCCATGATTTCCTTTATCCTGGCACCAGAGGGGCAACTGAGATTCCAGCTGTCCCTCAAGCTCGGAAACCTGGAGCTCATGCTCAGGTAGTTGCTCCACATATAGTTCTATAAGACATAGGAAGTGGCCAGAGGAAGTGTAGGAATTGCAAGCAACACATCTCACTGCTCTTCCATGTTCTAAAATTCTCTACTATTTTTTAGAAACTAACTTAGTACCTTGTTTAAGCTATGAATTTTAACTAATTACTTTAGAACTCACTGTGCCAATGCTTTTACTATGAATTCATTCATTTACTGTTATATTTACTTTGATTGAATCTTTTAATTTTCTGTTTCTTGGTTTGAATAATTGCCCCAACTTAGAGTGAGTAGAAAAGCAAACACACCAATTAATCACTTACCGCCCTTCCTGTGATCTCAGGCTTTGGTTTGTTTCTGTTTTTTTTAGTTGAATCCCTCTGAACTCCATGTTCTTTGTAGCCCATCACTCTCTCACTCTCACTGCTGTTCTCAAGCCTGCCTGCCATCTTTCTTTATACCCTGCTACCAGCTCTACTCTCGCTTACGTTACTTTTGTGAGGCTTACCCTGCAGTTTCTCTTTATCCTCCACCACCAGTCTTACTCTCACTCTGGCTCTCATTCTCAATGCTGCTCTCCATCCCTTTCTCTTCCTTGATTATCCCAGCTATCCTCTTGCTGTACTTGCCTCTCCCTTCGTAATTTCCCTCCAACCATAAAATGATGAGTTGCTCAACGTCAGTGAGCATCATCAATTTACTTGCTCAAGGTTAATGTATTGCTCATAACATTAGGGATGAATTCCAATCACTCTACCCACTACCCTCTCTGTACATTTCAAGCCTGAATGACCCTTTGTCAGAACTGAAGACAATTGAAAATATGAAGATATTTATACTGTTGTGGTGGAGTGGGGTTGGGGGCGTGCACTGTGGGGGCTGTGAGGGCTGGAAAGAGGCCACCTCTCCCTGATGTTAATCAGACTGGCCTGTACTTGCTGAGGCTTAACCTTGCAACCTATTTTGAACAAGGCATAACATTTGCAAATCTCTTTGGCACCGCCCCTGAGTCTAGAGAAGACTGAAAGATTACGGTCAGCATCCCTACAATTCCCATTTTCACTTCCTTCAATATCATTGAATAATCTCATCTGGTTACTCCGCTATCTGTCTGCCTGAAAGGCTCTGCAGTTTATTTTTGTTCCATCCCTGGTCCACAGGTGTGATGACCAGACTGGGAGTGTTCAGGGGCCATTGAAGTCCCTGGCAGTCGGGGACATGTCAAGAATTGCCAAAATTTTGGGGGCAGTATCAAGGGAGTGGAGACTGAGTGATGGGGGGGAGACGGTCATGAAGGGGGGCATGAGGAAGAGGCAACGACAAGGAGGCTATGAAGGGGGGGGGGGCTAAGAAAGGGGGTGCTTTCCAGGGGTGATATGAAGGAGGTTCATGAAGGATTGGGGCATGCCAGTGGAGCATATCAGAGGTCATTCAGGAGAACCCATTGTGTCAAGCCTCAATGCCCCAATGCTGAGCCCGGCAAAACTCTGGATAGAGAGAAAGATGGGGGGGTCCCGATGTCCTTGGAGACAGGGAAGGGATCGTCTGGTGCACTGTGAGATCGGGGCACCTTTTCAACATGGTGCCCGACTGCTTTGCAGCCAGGTTCATAAGAACATAAGAACATAAGAAATAGGAGCAGGAGTAGGCCATCTGGCCCTTCGAGCCTGCCCCGCCATTCAATAAGATCATGGCTGATCTGTCGTGGCTGATCTGTCGTGGCTCAGTTCCACTTTCCCGCCCTCTCCCCATAACCCTTAATCCCCTCTCTTATCAAAAACCCATCAACCCGCTTCTTAAAAATATTTAGCGAGGCAGCCTCCACCACTTCAACGGGCAGAGAATTCCAGAGATTCACCACCCTTTGAGTGAAGAAGTTCCTCCTCAACTCCGTTCTGAACCGCCCCCCCTTTATCTTGAGGCTGTGCCCCCTAGTCCTACTGTCTTTTTTGAGCGGGAAGAGTCTTTCCACCTCTATCCTATCCATCCCATTCATCATCTTATACGTCTCAATGAGATCTCCCCTCATTCTTCTAAACTCTAACGAGTACAAGCCTAGTTTATTCAGCCTCTCCTCATAGCTCAACCCCCTCAACTCCGGTATCAGCCTAGTAAACCTCCTCTGCACTCCCTCCAAGGCCAAAATATCCTTGCGCAGGTGCGGCGCCCAAAACTGCACACAGTACTCCAGCTGCGGCCTCACCAATGCCCTATACAGCTGCAGCAAGACCTCCCTACTTTTATATTCAATCCCCCTCGAGACCCCATCCTTCCCAGAACCAACGCACAACTCATTACTTTCCCAAAAAATGACTAAGGGCGTGATCTTAAGACACTGCCCACCCGACTTTCAGTGAGGCAAGGGTGGTAGGATTAGGCGAGAGGTGAAAAATAAGTAACGTGCCCAGTTTCTCACCTCCCCCAATCGTATCAGCCCTGTTTTGCCAGTGAAATTAGCTTCACGCCCAGCAAGGGGCTCAAAGTAGATTTAAATGTTGTTGAGATGCTTTAATTTCCCAGGATCCGAGCTCCTTGATGGGAGAATGTACTCCCTTCCATATTCTGCCTGGTGGCTAATGGAGAACTGTTTCTTCCCCTGATGTCCATAACGGTACCTCTCTCTCTCTCTATCCAGAGTTTCTGGGTCTATAAATTCACACCAGGACAAGCCAATATTTCCCTTTTGTATTCAGAAATTAAATCTTGCACTTGCATTAAGATAGGACTTGATGTTGGCTTTCAGTCCCCATGGCAACCAGTCACATTGGTTTATCACCGGACAGAACTAATAGGGAGTCACCTGCTGTATTTCACCTTGGCCAGAATTACTTTGCTCGTCCAACCCAGAAGCACGTGACATTACATGAAAAAACATTGAGCATACATTTCAACATCATCACGCACTCACACAATATTTCGGTCGGCAAGCACATGCAAGAGTCAGCAGTGCGCCCGCCAACAATCAAACAGGTAATTCAAACCATTAAGGGGCTAATTGAATGCAGTTTCACTTGGTCAATTTGGTTTTTACAGTTGGCGGTCAGGCTAATTGACCACCCGGCTTTTACATTTTAGCTTCAACCTCGATCCAAGGTGGAATGAACTCTCCTGACTGAAGAAATATTTAAAATGGTGTCTGGGCATTGAGATTTGTATTTGAATGTGCTGCATACATACTCTGTGCATAATTTTCCCATTGCAATTTGTTTTTTACTGGCCAGCAGCTCCCTCAGGCAGCTGTGCAGTGGCTGTCCCTCTGATGGAGCCAACCTGCACATTTCCTTCCTCAGCGCCCACCCTCTTTCTGTCCTCCCTTGGCAGTGCTTAGCCCATCACGGAGAATGATTCACGCTGGTTGCCTGTTAATTCTCCATTCACCTGACGAAGAGGGACTCCCCTCGAAAGCTTGTGAGTTTACTATCAAATAAATCGGTTGGACTAAAACCTGGTGTTATCAGACTTTTTACTGTGCCTGTTAATTGGCCAGACATCATCAAATTGCGCTCCAGGACTGACTGCAGCCAGCAACCCCTTTCATGACTGCTTCCAAGCCGGCCAACTCTGCACACCCAACATGTGAAAAAAGTCCTGCTCGTGAATTAAAACAGACCGTTTAAAACATACCCACCTGATAAAACCCCACATTCAAAAAATGCAACAAACTTTATATGGAGACCAAAGCTGTGCGTGGTAATCTAAGAGGGATCTAATCAAATCTCCGTAAACAACAGAAGTATATTAGAGGTAATCAGTATTTATTACAACAGCTAGTTTTTAACATTCATCAAATTGACCTACGGTGTTGGTGATAAGTAATGAAAAACCAACGTGGGCACCAAATATCAGTAGAATTGCATTGCCAGATTATGCAAAATATGGATCACATAACAATGCAGAGTCTCGGCCTCAGAATTGTCCTCTACTTCCCTGCCCATAAATATTTTTTTCTTTTTCCTACATTAGTTATTACAGTCACCTCACAGGGGATGATTATTATTTTATGATAAATTGTGGCCTGATTTGTACTGTGGAATGCCAAACCCACAGGAAACTAACTTAAGACTGTCCAAATGCATTTGGAATTGGACAATTATAGCTAACAGAAAAAAGGATTTGTTTTATCTTTTCTAATCCAAACCTAATTAAAACCCAAATTCCAGACCACAATAATGCACCCAATTCCCAGCAAGTGGTTTTCAAAGGGGTTTAGATGTTACAGCTCTCCTTGTAAATGAGACTCTCAGAATGAGGTGACATCTTTTGATAGAAGTTGAGAATAAAAATCAATAGACTTTTTAGGACAGTTTTCATCTTTTTATTAATTATTTGATGTTGCCTATGAATTAAATACTTTGCCTCTGGGATACTTACAGCTAATCTCTGAATGTTTCCTCCATTTTTTAATTCTTATTATCTATCCATGATAACAGTTTTAATATGCATGAAATAATACTTTATTATGCAAAGTGATTGAGCATGTATTTGGTCCCTGCAGAATAGGAAAGTCTCAGAAAAAGCAACAATCATCTCCAATTTACTTCATGCGTTTTCGGGTCAGCTAATTTGCTTATTTAAACTTGACACCATCACTCTTAGTAAATGTAATATTTGTTCAGACAATTTTGAATTGGAAGCACTCAATCAAATTTTTCTTTCTGTCTCAGGCCTCATTGAAGTTAAGTTACATGTAGATGGAATTCTTTGGAGACCTTGGTATTATTTTTTGGGAATATCTGGCCAGTGTTTCTATGAACAAGGAATGTCTTATTTTGATGTGTTTTGGCACTTCATTAAAAATCAGAATTAATTTATTTGACTTTGTTGACTTAGTGTGCCTACTTACAATATGTTTACCAGTGTAGTATTACTGAATCAGGTTTAGTCAAAATATTTCCCCATAAATTTCACTATTAGAATGTAATATTATTGTTTGAAATATGCATTTGTAACATCATAGAATCCCTACAGTGCAGAAGGGGGGCATTTGGCCCATTGAGTCTGCACGAGCTCTCTGACAGAATTTCTTCCCCAGGCCCTCTCCCCCTCCCTATCCCCATAACCCCACACTTTCACCATGGCTAATCCATCTAACATACACATCTTGAGGATTTTAAGGGCAATTTATCATGCCCAATCCACCTAACCTGCACATCTTCAGACTGTAGGAGGAAACCAGAGCACCTAGAGGAAACCCACACGGACATGGGGAGAACATGCAGACTCCACAGACAGTCATCCAGGGCTTGAGTTGAACCCGGGTCCCTGGCATTGTGAGGCACCTGTGTTAACCATTGTAATGCTTAATTTCTCGAATTCAAAACATGTTTAGATATCCAATTTTCTCACAGTGCAAATGTGGCTTTGGATGAATATTCTGATGTTTAACTACTTGTGGAATCGAGGGAATGTTGTTTGTCTCATGTGATTAATTGGGTAGGGTAGAGTCTGCCATTAGATGCTCTATACATGGGATCTGGAAAAAATGGATGTGATGGGCAAAATGAGCCTAGGCTTAAAAAGATACAAACTTGCACTTTACTGTGTGAGTCGCATTATAGCAGCACTATAAATTGCCTCTAAACAAAGCCTGAAAATTTCTGCCTGGAAAACAAGAATTAACTTCCATTATCACTGCAGTAAAGTGAACAAACTGAACATTGGTGAAGTGATAGCCCTCGTTGTTCATGAATGCATAACTATTGTTGGAGGAGTGTGTAGGGCCACATAAGTGTGATCAATGATACTCTTCAGCTTTGGGAATGCTGCCATTTGGCAAAGGAGCTGTGTACTGTCCTGCTATTGCTGACTGCATATGGGATAAGTCATTTAATTGCTTGCTGGGGCACACAAGTGTTTAGTCATCTGGTGATACAGCTGTGCGCTGCAGATTGACTGAGTTCCCTGAGGCACTAGAGTATGAGACATAAAGGTTAAAAGCTGTTGTAACTTTACGAACCACTGGAATGCCAAGTGGAATTTAATGCAACCCGTCGCAGCAAGAAACATGACGGCTGGGTCCACCTTTTCGCAGGAGATGCCACGCAGCGGGAAGCTCTCCCACGTTTCAGTTGGAGGCAGCAAGAGGCCAATGTGAGTCACTCAGCACTTGTGTCAGAATGTCAGTTTAGCTCATTAATGAGCCAATTGACACCAATTATTTCTGAGTCCATTGGAATTTAGTGGAGGTGTATGGATTAATTAGGAGTCAGATGGCTTTTCTGCGCCTCCTGAATGCCAGTCAGATATCATTGCTGTGTTTGCCAATAGCCTACCGGGAAAATCAGTTGTTTTCCAGCATTCAGGGTCCAATCAGAAGTCCCGGCATTGGGAAGGTGGCTGCCATTGAAGGCCAATCACCTTCCCTTTCTTCCAGCCCAGCTTTCATCCCAATGCCTTAGCCCGATCCCCATGATCCCCAACACGCTCTCACTTATCTGAATCCACAGATCCAATAATGATCTATGGTGGACCCCATAGAGCACAGTCAGAGCAGCCATCATTCTCCTTGGCATTGCCAACAATGAAAAGTTGTCAGTATCTGATTGGTGAGTGGGATTTCTGCCACTAGTGGGTAGCACTGCTGCCTCACAGCACCAGGGGCATGGGTTTGATTCCCCGCTTGGGTCACTATCTGTGCGGAGTCTGCATGTCCTCCCTGTGTCTGTGTGGGTTTCCTGCAGGTGCTCCGGTTTCCTCCCACAGTCTGAAAGATGTGCCGGTTAGGTGCATTGGCCATGCTAAATTCTCCCTCAGTGTACCCGAACAGGCGCCGGAGTGTGGCAACTAGGGGATTTTCAAAGTAACTTCATTGTAGTGTTAATACAAGCTTGCCTGTGGCACAAATAAATAAACTAAAACTAAAATTTTGGAGGTAAGGCCTGGTGTTAACCATTGAAGTGCCCTTCAGACACTCAGTTTGGTCAGGCCTTTCCCAAAGAAACCGTGTGGATTTCCCACTGGTTTTCCGACTGTGAGCTATGGGGGCATCCACGTCAAGAACATTGAATCCAGCTCGCCAAGTCTGTGGAAGAACTTTGCTGGAGATTCACTTCCAGTATATATCACAATTCTAGCAGAGAGCCCCTCAATGAATCATAGTATACAAAAATAAAGGAGATCATTTTCACCTCTGTCATCTAGCAGTAATCTGCCGCAAGGGCTTGCCAAACTTTTTTTTTGGAAATCATGTTTAGCGTTCCATTATGTTCAATGGCATGAAAATCAGGCAGCTTTTACAATAAGAAATTGTCTGTTGATAAAGGCAGAAGTCCCTGAAGAAATGTGAAGGTGTTGGTGTGGTTAAAATTGAGGTCATCCTCTCTAAGGTAGAAACCAATTATGCTCTGAGATTAACAGCAGATCAACAAAGTTAGTACTTTGAATAGCTCAAAGGCATCGATATGGTTTGGTAATGATTGTCCTCCATAGCAAAAGAATTAATGAAAAATTAAATGCAGTCTTAAAATTGAAATGTGATTAAAAAAAAACAAGTTACACAAATGAAAAGGATGATAAATTAAACTTTGCTGAGTGAAGTATTAAATTTGTCAGCCATCTGGCTATCAATTGAACAGCAGATGATACTTATGCACAGCCCTTGCTGGATTTAAAATATAATCTAACCACCTGGATGTAACAGTTGGTTGTTCTGTACGCTTATCACTTTTATGACAAGTTTATAAAATCCTTTATGAGTTCTCCTTGGATCTGGAGAAGTTTGTTTATTTATTAGTCACAAGTACGGCTTACATTAACACTGCAATGAAGTTATGTGAAATTCCCCTCATCCTCACGCTGACGCCTGTTTGGGTCAATGCACCTAACCAGCACATCTTTCCCGAATATGGGAGGAAACCAAAGCACCCGAGGGAAACTCACGCAGACTCAGGGAGAAAGTACAAACTCCACACAGACAGTGAACGCAATCCTTTCAACAGCAATTCATTATTCTTTACATTTGTGCTGCAAATAATACAGCTGCCTAATTTATTGAGTCAAGGAGTAATAATGCCACATTGTGCATTTAAAGGCACAACTATCATAACTTAAGATGATCTATAATAGTGAACAATGTTTTCACTCTTACAAATTGTTCATGCAAAGTTTGATACGACATTCAGTGGCCGTAATTACCAAACCTATGATTTAGACTTACCGCTGAGAAGAAAATGAATGAGATGCTTCGAAAAATCAGTTCAGTAATTGTTTAAGAGGAAGTTAACTGAAAGAGCTTACATTCAGAGTGATTGCTACATTTTATAATGGCAAGGCAAAATTTTGGCTGACAGTGAGGAAAGGAACAGACATTTACTTGTTCTATTCCTTAAGTTTTCATGATTATAATGTACATGAAGCCAGTTGTAGGATGTGAAGAACATTAATTAATGTGAAATAAACAGGAAATGACAACTTAATGACCTACATTTTATCCAATGTATTTTATTAAATGTCCAGCATTACCATCAATGTTTAATTGTATTTTTCCTTGAACATCTTTGCTCATTAACCTTTATACTGACACTGGTTTGTAATATCAGAAACTAATCTCGCAAGGTGCTGGGAAAACAGCAATTAAAAACAGAAAATGTTGAAATGCACAGTAGGGTAATCTGTATCTGAGTGCAAAAGATCAGTTAATGTCTTATGTGTAAAGTTCAGCAGGAAGATCCAATTAGTCATTCTACTTTACAATTTCTGATCCCTCAGAGAACTTGCTATGTATAATTGTGTCAGTTCAAGCTCAGAGCTGGCATTAATGGAGCATGCATTTCCCTAATCCAGCAGGAAAGAAACAAAATGGCAGTGGCTCCTAGGGAGTTTGGATTAAAAGATGCAACATTCCCAGAAAATAGCTATGTCTGGGAGAAATTGTTTACATGATCATACATGGGACTAATTGAAAACTAAAAGAATTCATAGAATTCCTACAGTGCAGATGGAGGCCATTAAGCCCATTGAGTCTGCACCGACCACAACTCTAACTCGGGGTGGCACGATGGCACTGTGTTTAGCACTGCTGCCTCACAGCACCAGGGACCTGGGTTTGATTCCCAGCTTAGGTCCCTGTCTGTATGGAGCTTGCACATTCTCCTTGTGTCTGCGTGGGTTTCCCCCTGGTGCTCCAGTTTCCTCCCACAGTCCAAAGATGTGCGGGTTAGGTAGATTGGCTACGCTAAATTGTCCCTTAATGTCAGGAGGACCAGCAAGGTAATAGCTGAGGTGATTGGAAACTCTCCAAGGAGACAATTATTGAACTGCCTCAGTTCATAATGACAGGAGACCAGTATTCCATTGAGCCAGGTTTATTACTTATTTTTGAGTCTCACAGTTGTGGATTCAGTTGTGTTTATTAACCTGAGTAAATGAGGGACTGTTGTATTGTTAGAGGTACTGTCTTTTGAATGATACATTAAACCTTGTCTGCATAGTCAGACAAATGTAACATATTTTATAGAGCTATGCAAAGATCCAAGGACTTCTCCTATGATAGTTTTGGATATGGTACATAAGGAGCAAGTTCTCCCATTAGCTATTAATACAAGGACTTTCAGGGCACAAATTTAAGGTTTTGGACAAGAGATGCAGGAGGATTGTGAGGAGGAATTTTTTTACAGAGCGATAATGATCTGGAAGTCAATAGGTGGGGGAAATAGAAACAATCAACGGGTGCGATTTTGAGGGCCCATTGGCCACTTGCAGAAATTCCATAACATTGCAGAACATCATGAGAGGCCAAAAACAAGATTTCCGATTGTGATGTTCCTCAACCTTCCCTGATGACATGATCAGATTGATGCCCAGGAAGGGAACAAATCTGATTTTGTTTTCATTCATGGGTCGTGAGCATCGCTGGCTGGGCCAACATTTATTGATGTGGAGATGCCAGCGTTGGACTGGGGTAAACACAGTAAGAAGTCTGACAACACCAGGTTTAAGTCCAACTGATTTATTTGATAGTAAACTCACAAGCTTTCGGGGTTTTCCCTTTCATCAGGCAAATGGAGAGTTGGCCAGAATCAGTTGGACTTAAACCTGCTATTGTCAGAATTCTTACTGTGTCCAACATTTATTGCCCATCCCTGAGGGCATTTAGGAGTCAACTATGTTGCTGTGAGTCTGGAATCAGGTAGGCCAAACCAAATAAGGGTGATAAATTTCCTTCCCTAAAGGAATTAATGAACCAGATGGGTTTTTACAACAATCAACAACAGTTTCATGGTCATCATTAGACTTATAATTCTAGATTTTTATTGAACTCAGATTTCACCATCTGATATGTATTTGAACCCTGGTCCCCAGAGCAATTACTGGTCCAGTGACAATACCACTACGTCACTGCTTCCTCGGAACATGAATTTGAATCTACCAACATGTAGTTAGCGGGGTTAATGTTGATTTTTCAGCTCACATAGAGTCTTCCCTCTCACCAGGCATGATGTCACACCAGCCTTAATTACTACTGTTTTTTCAAAAATGGGAACCAGGTATCATGGCCTCCACAAGGGAAGAAAGAGGTAAGCACCACTGAGTACCAGGGAGTCCAAGGGGACAGAGCCCACTGGCGGCTCCAGCAAGGGGTAGGGATTATTCTGGGAGTGTGCGGGAGCTTGGATGGAGAGTTAGGGGGGATCAGGGATGTTTAAGGCTCTGGAATAGCTGTCCAGAAGGTTTAATTGTAGAGGCGTGACAGTGATGATATCTGAGAATGATGCAGCCTGAATAAGAAGGGTGCCTATTAGCTCTGCACCTCCTGAAGAGAAAGCATTGCGCCCTTTAACATTCCTGACACTCATACTCATCACATCAATTGGTTAAGAGTTAACCCTTACCAATATCAGCATCCTGCAGTCTCAAAGTCAAGTAATGGGGTGAATCCTCAAGGTTCAGGGCTCAAAGCTGGGTTGCATGTGATCAATAGACACTGGACTTGCTTTTCTGCTGGGACCCCAATGCCTATCAGCCAGGATGCATTAACCCACAAGGTAGGCATCACCCATCCAGTTAGCCTTGCCTATTAGGGGTGGGTGCGCATCTCACCCTCCTGTCAGAACCCCCAGTGGTAGTGAGCCTAAGAGATGAGAGAACCAGACAGGAGACTGAAGGTGAGTCTAACTGGATGAAGGCAGAGGGTGGAGCCAGTCCTGTTCTGGCGATAGGAGGGCACCACAGCTATAAATGAGTGGTGGTTAATGTCTGGGATTGACTGCTTCCAGGTCCGCAAGGCCAGTGGGTCAGGGGAGATAATTACCCACTCATTATCTCTCACTCATCCCTAACAGGATTGTGAGCAATATCCGCATGGAATTGGTCATCCTCCTAATCATTGCACTGGAGGAGCTCAGACTCCAATAGCAATGTGCGGCTGTACCAAAGGAAGATATTGCAGAATGAGACCAAGGGCAGGTTCAGGAGCTGGAGGCCACACCAGTGATGCAGGGGCACAAAAGCACCAAGGGTCTACAGGGGTCCTATGTCCTTCATGGAGATGTTGGAAAACATGTGCCATCTCCGCCTCATGGGGGAGACTGTGTGGCACCTGTGCCATGTCCTTGCTGACTTGGCACCAAATGGTGGCAGAGGACATCTGCTCCCTATGACTGTCATGGTCATGGCAGTTCTCAACCTCTATGTCATGGAGATCTGCAGGGCTCCACAGGGAATCTTTGTGGAATATCACAGGCATCCACCCATATCTGCATCTGAGCTCACAAGACTCTGGACTACATACATTTGATGGGGATCAGGCCTGGCAGGATGAAAGGACTACAGTATTTGAAAACACAACTGGTCTGCCCCAGGAATAGGGGATGATTAACTACACTCATGTTGCTCTCCATGTCCCATGGCACCAGGGAGACCCCATCATCAACCAGACACTGTTCCACTCCCTCAATGTACAGCTGGTGTGTGACCAGCAGGTGCACTCCATGTACGTATGTGTCCATTTTCCAGGGAGTATGCATGACAGCTACATCCTCAGCCAGTTGCAAATCTCTGGAGTCTTTGAGGGATGCCCCATTTCCTGCAGGAATGGCTCACTGGGGATAATATCCCCTCAGGTCATAACTGATAGACTGCAGTGGAGGTCAGGTACAATGAGGCCACAATGTGACATGAGCTGTCACCAAGCAGTGCATGAGACTGTTGATGATGCGATTCTACTGCCTTGACGGGTCCGGTGGGCGCCTACAATACAGCCCCAGAGGGTCTCCCACATTGGCATGGTCCACTGTACCCTGCACAGCCTGGCTCTGCAGCAGCTCGATGAGCTTCCTAAGGATGATCTTGAAGAGCGGCAAGTGTCCTCAGCTGAGGAGAACATGCTGATGGACATTGAGGAAGAGCCCATTGAGATGCAGAGAATGGAGGCCAGCCAGGGCTAAGGGTGTAGAGGGACAGGTGAACTAGCTCGCTTCACTTTGTCCAAGGGATGAAATTGGCTCAGAGACCGGACATCTTGCTGTTGGGGCAGGAAAGTCCTTGAGTGGCTGCTGGCTGGTCAATGCAGGAGGATGATGATGATTCACAGTGAGGAATGGTCTGCAATGTGTCTGACTCCTGTCTGTTTGTTGCCAGCACGCTGACCCCCAAGTCAAATCTGAGTGAGGTTCTGCACTCCATTCCTTTGTCCCTTTGCTCTAGAAGACTAGTTAGGGATGAGAGTCTCGGGTTCACTATAATTCGCACTGCGAGGGCCTAATTGCCTGGTGGACATTGAAGCCCAGTGAGAACATTTGTGTTCTAATGGGGACAAGTGCCATAACACTGTGAGATGCGTTAGAGAATCGGAGGCAGTAAAGTGGTGAGCAACAATAACATTTAATTCAGTGACATATCCAAAAGTTACAAGTGACAATGCCCACCAGCTACAAGTGCCTAACTTCATCCGCTGAGATCCGACAATTCCTTAGATTTGAAAACCCTTCCATGACATCTAGGCACATTCCCAAAATGTACATCAGAGGTGGAGGTGGCCAGCTACCTTCCACACTGTGTTGCCCTTGGCAGATGTCCTCTGGAGGGGCAAGATCTAGAGGCCTGCTTTTGGGTGGTGATATTGCATCACTCTGTTTTACTCACTGTGCCTGAGTTGTACCAGTCTCGGGAATGGGGGATTCAGATTGGCTGGCCACTCCCTGGGTGGTCGGCCCCGGGATATGCTCCACGGGATCCTCCTCCCTCTGGGTGTTCGTGGGCCCTGGGTTAATCCATGGGATGGAGGGGTAGCCAGACTGAACTCCAAAAGCCTCAGTGTCACTTGGCGCTGCCAGTCCTGGAGGCCCACCATTGTCTGCACCTGGCGGTTGAAGCCCTCAGCCATGTTCCTCAGGGTCTGAGCCATGCTTCAGAGCTCTTCCCTCATAGACCTGACCTCATGCCCCAGGCTTTCCACTATGGACTGTACCCTTGAAGTATTAGCCTGGGTGCCACGTAATGTCAATAACATTTCAGGGAGAAGCTTTTCCAGAGTCACAGCCCAATCCCTGCGATGTTCCTGTCTCCACTTGATGTGCATCAGCAGCTACATGATGCTCTCCAGATAAGTCACCCAGAAGTCTGTCTGTTAATTCCACCCACTGAAGTGCGTGTCTTTGCGATGGTGGATGATGCGGGTGAGAGATGTGATACCTGTTTTATGCTTTCTTCGGAGATCTCCGAGGTGCTGTCAAGGATTGTGGAGGGCTCTGCATTTGGATGACCTGACTTCATTAGGTAGTGATCCTGCAAGGCAAAGGACATGGGTTCCTTATATAAGCCTTTCCTTATAGGGGGTAACTCAGACATTCCCCAGGGCGTTTTCTCCCTCTACCTTTTATCTTTTTTTGGGGGGCACAAAGAAGACATTGTGAGTCTGGTGGGTCGGGGGTCAATAGTAAGTTGCATATGTGGGCACTGCACCCACTCAGAAAGGGATTACGATTTAGGATTGTTGGGGGATTGTGAGGAAGAAGCTGGGAGGTTGTGTGTTGAGAAACAGTGAAGTGGCAGTGAATGGATTAATGGTGACATTCTGGGGTGGCTGATGGGACTGGCAAAAGGGGGAGAGAGAGGGAACTCACCCTTAAAGCTCGAAGAGGTCATTCATTTTCTTGAATTATCACTAGTGAGTCTATCAGAGTAG
The DNA here is from genome assembly GCF_965287045.1 of Carcharhinus amblyrhynchos. Lineage (NCBI taxonomy): Eukaryota > Metazoa > Chordata > Chondrichthyes > Carcharhiniformes > Carcharhinidae > Carcharhinus > Carcharhinus amblyrhynchos. Next base: position 84,859,791 of record NC_137331.1, on the reverse strand, counting down.
CAACTGTAGAGAGGTGATTGAAAAAAAACAAAGAACAAAGAAAATTACAGCACAGGAACAGGCCCTTCGGTCCTCCAAGCCTGCACCGACCATGCTGCCCGACTGAACTAAAACCCCGTCCCCTTCTGGGGAAAAGAATAAAGAAAATTGGGTGAGCAGCTTTACAGCAGTTTTCAAAGACTAGTCACTTTAATGTCAGATTTGTATTGATCTTGATAAAGTTGGCTTTAAATCAAAGGTGCTGGAAGATGTTTTGGTACATTCCAACAGCACCATGCCACTGCTATCAATGTTCATGCAACATCACAGTGCACACTCCACCTCCAACCATTACCTGCTATTGTTTCTTTTCTCATATTCTTTCATCTAATCATGTCAGAAACATTTTGTATGCAATACAAGTTCATGTTGGACAGACTGATTGCATGGATACATTGATGAAATGCAATGTCATATCTTTCCTTTCATTTTCAAATGAAAGTCATATCAAAAGGACCAAATGAGGGAGGAGATGAATGGGGGCCCCAAACTTCTGGCATTGTGAGAAGACAGCACTCCAAATTCTAAGCTGTAGATGCTGTCAAAGAGAAGAGATCGAGTACCAGCTGAGGATTTGTGATAAAATGCATTCCCCTTCTTTCACACATTCTGTCTATTATCTACCAAATAAACCAATGATAAATCCCTCATGTAACTTCTCCAATTGGAAGTGATAGGTATGTACTATTTTGCCTGCTGTCATTCTATCATGCTCTTTCCTGTCTCCAAGTAATCCCAGGAAAGAACTCATAGTTGCCAGTGTATCAGACATATCAGCAGCGTCACTAACCCTTTTCCATTTCTCAGCCTCCTCTTCAGCCTCACCTTTAATCACCTCTCCTAACACTTCTTCCAATTCACTGCTTGGTATCTTCTCCTTGACCAATTTTAGAAGTTATATTAATTAGAATAATATACAACCATTCAGAAAGATATGTATCTGAACAAAGAGATTGTCCGGAAGCTTATTACTATTCTCGCCAGTGGGATTTTCCCATCCCGCTACAGTGAATGGTGATTTGGCTGGTTGCTGAATTCTCCAGTATCACTGCAGCAGGAGCATGGTGTGAATGGCAGGTAAGCTCGCAACTTTTGTTCTGGAGTTTAGAAGAGAAAGAGAAACATGGTGCAGAATTTTACCACCCTTCTCCTGGGGTATACCTTCATTGTGGGTTTCCAGCAGTGTGAGGTGGATTGAATGGGAAACCCCACTGACAGCAATGGGACCAGACAATCTTGCCATCAGCCAATAGCGGGTCATCTTCTGCTGCTGAGAAACATGCTGCCCAGAGACCCTAAATATTTTCAAGGCAGAGATAGATAGACTAGATTAACATGGGGTTGACAAGCTTTTGGGAATGGGTAAGCGTGTGAGGTTGAAATTACAATCAGATCAGATATGATCTTATTGACCAAGTGACCTACTCCTGCTCCTAACTCGTATATATGTTCATCAATAATTCCATGAATGGAAAAAAAATCACGAAGCATTAAATATAAAAGATTGTAGAATTGACCAAAATCCAGGTAAATAATGGGAGAAATGTGAAAGCATCAGTGTGACAAGCATTGAATCTGTTAGCTGTGCTGAAGGTGTTATGAAATTGCATGCTGCAATTAATTACCAAACTCTTCAGAATATCTGAGCTGAACTGAAGCTTCTCTATCTTTCTGCAGAGAGGTTTCAGCCCGACATAAATGTGATAGTGTTAGTGTTCACCATTGTGCAAAACTGGCATAAATTTCTGACATCCGCACTGCAGTTAAATGTGGAAATTTTGGAAATGACTGCCAGTGATACTTACATTCTCTGCTCCTCCTGCAGTTAGATCACATGCAATCAACACAAAATCAGTCAATTTACATGAATGTCAATTGTTTTAGCAATATTCACTTCGTAGTAACCATTTAAAATTTTTAGCACAGCTGTAACTGAAGTTTTAATGCGATGCAAGTTTTAAGGAATGCTTAGCAACATCAATGTCCCTGACAAAGAGTGGAGTTGCATTTCCTCAGAGGAACCTTTGAGAATTGCATGATTTTTAAAATACTAAACATTAATTTTCTTTAAAATATTGTTATGACACTTCAACTTTTATTATCATTTGCCTTCTGTACAATGACTAAAATCTGAATTGTAGAATCATAGAATGGTTAAAAGACAGAAAGAGGCTACTTGACCCATCATGTCCATGATGACTTTCTGCATGTTGTACTCATCTAATTCCACTCCCTGTCTATTCCTCATGGTCTTCGAATTTTTCTCTTCAGCTATCCATCCAATTCCTATTTGAGCACTATGACTGAAACAGTTATTATAATTATTGCATTTTATTTCCTTTTTTGAGTCCTATGGGAATTCTTCAATTTAATTGGCTAATCAATCAGTCAACTCTCTGTACTATTGCCTCAGATTGTGCCAAATTAAAATTCACATCAGATAAGAGAAATACAAAGTCTATAACCGGTGAAACCTTTTGTGAACAGCTTTGTCCAAGGTCAGTAAAAAACACTCTTCACTACTGACCCCAAAATCCAAACCCATGTGCCACGTGTAGAGTGCACTGTACAATGTTGTATTTATAATGGTATGTGCCTCAATTTGCATTGTATACATCAAATATATTTCATTAAAGGTTAGTGAAATTAGAAGTGGTCTATTTTACAGTTGGTTTAAATGCTGTCTGAGCAATGAAAGTGGCAACTTGCCATTTTATGTTCATGAAGTTAACCTGGGCTAATAGTAACTATGTTTCCATCATCGTCATGATTGGAGTTACAGCAATGCCATTTAATGAATCTTGACCCTCATCAGGCAGATATTTTGTAATCTTATAAGAAATAAGATGGAAATGAGTTGGAAAACAACAAAGCAGGCAGCCTGACATAGCAGAAATAGTAACCTCAGTGTTTGAAAGCATTGAAAGATGAATTTGCATATAAATTAAAAAGCAATGCTCGTAGTGATCAGCACAGAAATGCCAGCATTCATGTTATAATTTTATACTTAAAAGTGAAGTGTTCAAATGGGATGTGTCAAGGTTGATCCACCACAATTAAAATGCAAGGGTCGGAAATCAGTAGAACTTGATGGAAATGGTAGAATGCGCCCGCCTGGCATAATTTTAAAATCAGAGCGGGCCATTTTGAGCAATGAAATTCAGAAGCACATTTTCACACCAGGCGGGGGAAACTGAGGTGGGGGGGTGGAAATCTGGAACCCTCCCCTCCAAAATGCTCATATTATTTCAGTGAATGGCAGCTTTCTTTCTCTCGCTGCATACTTATGTCATGTTCTGTTCAATCTGTTTAACCCAAAATGAATCTCAGGTGGGACAGTGGTTAGCACTGCTGTCTCACAGCGCCAGGGACCTGGGTTTGATTCCTGGCTTGGGTCACTGTCTGTGTGGAGTGTGCATATTCTCCCTGTGTCTGTGTGGGTTTCCTCCGGGTATTCCAGTTTCCTCCCACAGTCTGAAAGACATGCTGGTTAGGTGCATTGACTGGAACAAGCACTGAAATATGATGATTAGGGGAATTTTACAGTAACTTCATTGCAGTGTTAATATAAGTCTTACTTGTAATTAATAATTAAACTTTACTTTAAATGGCATTGTTTGCGCTTGTTGGGTCAATTGAATCTTTCAAGACTGACATTAATTGTTTTTTGCTTAGCAAGGGTGGCAAGGGTGAGTAATTAGTGTTAAGGCTCAGAACTGTCATGGTCTAATTGAATGATGGACTGGGTTGTGTCGGCTGAGTGACCTACGTCTGGTAGGTTCTTATGTATGTTCTGATTACCTTGCCAGAGTTTGCGCAGTTGGAGAAGGTCACATCATTAAAATATCAATTATCTAACCATCCGGAGCTTGCACAATACTAAAGCAAAGCTGAGATTTTCATGGACTCATGGAGACTCCATGCCTTAGGACAGCACAGTGATACAGTGGTTAGCACTGCTGCCTCACAGTACCAGGGATTCGAGTTTGATTCCCAGCTTGGGTCACTGTCTGTGCATAATCTGCATGTTCTCCCTGTGTCTGCATGGGTTTCCTCCAGGTGCTCCGATTTCCTCCTGCAGTATGAAAGATGTGCTGGTTAGGTGCATTGGCCATATTAAATTCCACCTTAGTCTACCCAATCTGGTACCAGAGTATGGCGACTAGGGATTTTCACAGTAATTTAGTTGCAGTGCTCATGTAAGCCTACTGGTGACACTAATAAATAAACTTTAAATTTTATCTGAAATGGCACAGGAACCCCTAGAAATCCTGCTCCTATTTCCAACAGATTCTATTTTGCCAGTGGGGGAATGGGTGGGAAGTACTCTCACATGGGAGAAACCTGAACTCTATAAATGTGCTGAATTCAAACAGATCACATTCTTACTGGAACAAGGGACTCATACTGCAGTGTATGACTTACAATTTTTTACAGTAGATAAAATGCTCACAAAAGGGAAGAACTTCTGGTGAACTGCCAAACTATCAAGTTATTTAAATACCCAGCCCTTTAAATTTTGATTTAAAAGCAGCCCGCCCTATGAGGTTCTGCTCTGCCAGATGACAGTGAAACATAACCCCTCCTGCTTTTTTCTGACAAAGTGTCAGAAGATCTGGAGTGAAAACACAGCTGTGTTTCTGGGGAAAAACACATCGATTTTCAGTTAGAACCTGTCACTTAGCCATTTTTTTTGGTATATCCCAGCTGTCTTTCTTGTGGTTTTATCAAACAGATCTTGCATTTTCAGGAGTCTCTCTCTGTGTCCATATCCTTCAGTGACTTCCATTAAGGATATCATCCTCTGGTTTTCTTTCCTTCTGAAACTATATTATCTTATCCTTCTGTATAATAAATAATATATTCCACCATTCTTTCTTGAGGTCTTTGAAAGCCTTCCTCACTGTCCATTCTCCGACTTATTTACCATCAGCAAAGTTTGAGATCATGTGCCCTATCCCCAAGCCCAAATATCTCTAAAAAGATCACACTCCTTATATTCGAATGAAGAAATTGTTTACATTAGATGACTAACACAAACCATTTGCCATTATTATTTTCAATTACAAAATTGCCACATATGAGTTATGAGTGACAGTTATTTCAGGCAGAAACAAATATCCAGTTTGCATCTTGCTATATGAAATTATTTATAAAACTCCTTAAATATGCAGCAACCCAGGGAATTTAGTTGAAGAGATTGAGGTGAGTTGACTGGTCTCTTCTACAGCATCAGTGTGGAAACCAAGTGAAGATTTCATGATTATTTGTCTTGGCCTGCCAGCAATAGCCATAGTGTACATCGTACCAGGGAAAGGGGTGTGCAGGTCAGAATTAAAGAGCATTGAGTCCATTCAATGCCTCCAAGGTACCTGATTAATATAGGATAGTTTCTGTAGTCATAAATGAGGCAGATTAATGGGCTATAAATTGAACACTTTGAAATATAAACCATCCAACATGTGTTGGGGGCAAATTTCATGAGCATGAATGCATCTACTATATGTAGTAATGAGTGTACAAAAACACCAAAATGGTGTTGCAGATCAGTTGCCCGGATTGAAATTACCCAATTCTAATTTCCATTGAAATTAACAATTTCCATTGGGCACAACAAGGTCCCAGAACAGCAGGACCATATTAAAATAAAGCAGATCATTACTCACTGCTGTTTGTGGGATATTGGCAGAATTCCCCCATTTGGAGACTGTGCCCTTTTGGTATGAAAAATGTATCTTGCACCAATGCTTTATATGAGTTCTCAGTATAAAATCCACTTTTATAGGCTAACAGGTTCAGATGGAAGCTTTGGAGAGGGTTCATCAGCAGGTCAGGTTTTCAAGTGATTTTCATTGTCTGACCACTTTGTTCCTGCCATGAATGCAGCATTAAAAATCATCATTTTGCACTCCTTGATGTGTTAATGTAGAGACTTAAGTTTTGCAAATGTCTACCAATCCTGACTTTTGTGTTCTTCATTATTAATTTATTTAATTTCCATACACTCTTTCACTCATCACAAACATTTCCAAATGATAGTTTTACATTTTATTCATTTTGTGCTTTTCTCTGGCCCATCTTTTCTAGTTTCTATTTAATTTTTTTTCCAATTGAAGTAAATTGGATTTTCTACTTTCCATGCATAGCTACCCTTCATCCATACCACCCACAAATATAAACATGCTTGTTACCTTGCAGGAAGGCACTATGACTTGATCAACTTCTGCGCTGCAATGTCATGGTTTTACATTCCTTTTCTTCCCATTCATCGGTTGCTACATCTCACTTAGATTTGGCAGAGTCTGGGGTTTGGTTTATTTGACACAAACTCCTTTCATTCAGGCTGAGACACATTACAGACATCAAATCTGCGAGTAAATTGACATTTTCTTTAACAAATTAGATATAATGGATCATGAATAATTTACCTTACAGTTCCTTCAGCATGTTCAGCATATCTATATAATACGCCATTTACAAAATTAATACAAAGTATAATACCCCTTAGAGAGAGAAATTAATTCAACAGCCTTGCCTCCAATTTTGCACATCAGCCTTTAAAAGTGGATTTTATATTGACAACTAAAATCCAGTTTTAGGAAAATATTAAGCTAACTTGCCTTTTTATGAAACATTTGAACAATAATATGCAGTGTTAACACGTCTTCCTTATAGCAGATATAAATTCTTTCCTTTCAATTAACTACTTGCATATTGTTCCTCCAATTGTCTTTTTCCGATAGACACAAATCATTCAATCACTCGAGCACAGGAACATATTACAAAATAATTAAGAAATAAGGAAATAAAATGGAGATTTTTTCATGCTGTGCAAAACTACTATTACTGTATTAAAATATTGATGCTTTGAAATGAGGTGTGCATATACACACATACACAATTGATAAGCAAGAAATAACCAATATACTTTAGCTCTAAGCTTGGAAAATCCTTCTATAATGCACCAGCGTAAGTTTCATTTTTCATGACGAGCTGGGAAGAACACCCAGCAGAAATGGCTTTATCCTTTTTAGAGTCATCTGATAATGATAATCTGATAATGATAATCTGATAATAAGGGTGGCACAATGGTTAGCACTGCTGCCTGACAGCGTCAGGGACCCAGGTTTGATTCCTGGCTTGGGTCACTGTCTGTGTGGAGTCTGCATGTTCTCTTTGTGTATGCGTGGATTTCCTCTGGATGCTCTTGTTTCTTCCCACCGTCCAAAAGACGAGCACGGAGAAATGGGCCATGCTCACTTCCCCCTCAGTGTACCTGAACAGGTGTCAGAGTATGGGGATTTTCACAGTAACTTCATTGCAGTGTTGTCAGCCTTCTTGTGTCACTAATAAATAAACTTTAAACTTTAATAGCTAGATCATTGACTGCTGTGGAACCAGGGGCCTGAATAGGAAAGCAGTTGTGACTTTCCTGCCAGTTCAAATTAACTGAAAGAAAAGTCATGGCCAGAAGATGCCCACACAAATAAGCATTGGCTTTCTTTTTGAGGCAAGGTTGAGCTGGAACTCCTTGGCGATCCATCTGGAAGTTTAGGGCCCATGCTGCTCAGGGATTTGGGAAGTGAGCAGATCTCAAAAGAGCCTCCCTGTTAGCCAAATGGCATATTCCTCTAGTTTTCAGGGAGCAACTGACCTGGGTGGAGAGAGTAGACCTCGGGTCTGAATGTCAAAAGCATCCTTTCACTAGCAATGTCAGGACAGGTTACAACTCAGCCTTTTGCGCAATTCCTTCCCTGAGTTAAAATCAAGTTTCAAGGGAGGGAAAACATAAATGATGGCGATGAGAGTTATGAAACCCTGTGGCTTCTCAAAACATTGCAGCAAACCGTGCAAAGTTTTCTACGAAGCTGTTTCTGCCTGCAGGATGATGGCAAGAGGATGAGGACAGACATGAGTTTTACTGAGTTGAAACAATTAGAAAAAGGCCGTACTGTTCAGTTTGTGACAGAGATTATTTAACTGGAGGTGAAGGAGAAATAAATCCATTTTAATAGAAGCCCAAGATACAAAAATTCATGTAAACATGAACAACAATCAACAGGTCCAAAAATTCCTGTCAGAGTAATAGTGAGGCTAATAGTGCTTGATACTATTTACTGCAAATGTCACAATAACTTCAGACAACAGCAGATGCATGATTAAATGTGCAAGTTGAAAAGATATTCACAAAGATGTACTTTGCTGTTGTTAGCTTCATAAAAAGTGGCATCTCACCATCTGACTCCCCATTCGACTGCACTCAATAGCATGAAGTTCCTGTGCTTGCACAAAAAGTTAATTCACCACAAATAGCTAACATCACAGAGCGGGGAAACAATGTTGGGATAGTTTTGGGTCTTGACTCTGTCCTGGTGAGGCATGGGAATGGTGTAAATAGTCAGGCCAAGCTTTTCATGGGAGCAACACCTTAATTGGCTGGAGGATAGGCCCTTAGTTAGGTCCCGAGGCACGGTACATTGGGGAGACCATGCAGACACTACGACAGCAGATGAATGAACACTGCTCGACAATCACCAGATAAGACTGTTCTCTTCTTGTTGGCGAACACTTCAGAGGTCACGGGCATTCAGCCTCTGATCTTCGGGTAAACGTTCTCGAAGGCGGCCATCACAACATACGACAGCGTAGAGTCGCTGAGCAGAAACTGATAGCCAAGTTCCGCACACAATAGGACGGCCTCAACCAGGATCTTGGGTTCATGTCACACTGTTTGTAACCCCCATGACTTGCCAGGGCTTGCAACATCTCACTTACTGTCCTATCTGGAGAGAATACACATCTTTTTAACCTATGCTTAATGCTATCTCCACTCACATTGTCTGCACCTTTAAGACTTGATTAGTTAACATAGAACATAGAACACTACAGCACAAACAGGCCCTTCGGCCCACGAGTTAGAACATAGAACATAGAACATTACAGCGCAGAACAGGCCCTTCGGCCCACGATGTTGCGCTGACCAGTTAAAAAACAATGACCCACTAACCTAAACCGAGTTGCGCCGATCACATCAACACCTACCAATCTATAGACCTATCTATAACCCCCAATCCCATTAAACCCCATATACTCATCCAGAAGTCTTTTAAAAGACCCCAGCGAGTTCACCTCCACTACCACTGACGGCAGCCGATTCCATTCACTCACCACCCTCTGAGTGAAAAACTTACCCCTAACATCACTTCTATACTTTCCTCCCCGCACCTTAAATCTGTGTCCTCTCGTAGCGACCATTTCAACCCGGGGAAATAGCCTCTGAGAATCCACCCTATCTATTCCTCTCAACATTTTATAAACTTCTATCAGGTCGCCTCTCAACCTTCGTCTCTCCAGGGAGAAGAGTCCCAGCTCCCTCAACCTAACTTCATAAGGCATGCCTCCCAGTCCAGGCAACATCCTTGTAAATCTCCTCTGTACCCTTTCAATAGCTTCTACATCTTTCCTATAGTGAGGCGACCAGAACTGCGCACAGTACTCCAAATGAGGCCTGACAAGGGTCTTATAAAGTTGCATTACCTCCCGACTCCTAAACTCAATCCCTCGATTAATGAAGGCCAGTACACCATACGCCTTCTTGACCACCTCCTCCACCTGCGAGGCCGATTTAAGAGTCCTGTGGACCCGGACCCCAAGATCCTTCTGCTCTTCAACACTACTAAGATTCCTGCCCTTGATAGTGTACTCGTTCATCCCGTTGGTTCTGCCAAAATGGACGACTACACATTTATCCGCGTTGAAGTCCATCTGCCACTTCTCCGCCCAGTCCTGCATCCTATTTATGTCCTGCTGCAACTTTTGACATCCTTCCAGACCATCCACAACACCACCGATCTTCGTGTCATCAGCGAACTTACTTACCCATCCCTCCACTTCCTCATCCAGGTCATTTATGAAAATGACAAACAGCAAGGGTCCTAGAACAGATCCCTGGGGCACTCCACTGGTGACTGACCTCCATTCAGAAAAAGACCCATCCACAACCACTGTCTGCCTTCTGCAGGCAAGCCAGTTCTGGATCCACAAGGCCAAAGGCCCTTGGATCCCATGCCCTCTCACCTTCTCAAGAAGTCTTGCATGGGGGACCTTATCAAACGCCTTGCTGAAGTCCATGTACACCACGTCCACGGCACTTCCTTCGTCAATGTGTTCAGTCACATTATCGAAGAACTCAACTAGGCTCGCAAGGCACAACCTGCCCTTGACAAATCCATGCTGACTATTCCTGATCATGTCAAACCTCTCCAAATGCTCGTAAATCTTGTCCCACAGAAGCCTCTCCATCAGCTTACCAACCACTGAGGTCAGACTCACCAGTCGGTAATTTCCCGGGCTATCTCTGTTCCCTTTCTTGAAAATAGGAACTACATCCGCAATCCTCCAATCTTCCGGAACCTCTCCCGTCTCCATTGACGACGCAAAGATCATCGCCAGAGGCTCTGCAATCACTTCCCTCACCTCCCACAGTATCCTGGGGTACATCCCATCTGGTCCCGGCGACTTATCTATCTTGATAGAATTCAAAAGTTCTAACACATCCTCCACCTTAATATCCACATACTCAATCTTTTCCATCTGCTGCAAATCCGTAGCAAAATCTCCCAGATCAGCTTCCACCGTGAATACTGAGGCAAAGTACTCATTAAGCACCTCTGCCATTTCTTCTGGTTCCACACAGACCTTTCCCCCTTCACCTTTTATAGGTCCTATCCCTTCTCTTCTCATCCTTTTACCTTTCACATATTTATAGAAGGCCTTGGGATTCTCCTTAATTTTACCCACCAAGGTCTTCTCATGACCCCTTCTGGCTCTCCTAATTTCCCTTTTAAGCTCCTTTCTACAGTCCTTATACTCCTCAAGATCCTTAACCTCTCTTAGTTCCCTGAACTTTTTGTACACCTTCCTTTTCCTTCTGACTAGGTTCAACACAGCCTTCGTGCACCACGGTTCCCGCGACCTACCAAAACCCCCTTGTCTCATCGGAACGTTGTCATGCAGAGCTCCAGACAAACATTCCTTGAATATCCGCCACCCCGCTTCGATACTTTTCCCTAAGAACGCCTCCTTCCAGTTTATTTGTCCAAGTAACTTCCTGACTTCTTCGTATCTCCCCTTACTCCAGACAAACACCTTCCTAGCCTGCCTGATCCTATTTCGTTCCAATGCAATTGTGAAGGAGATAGAATTATGGTCACCATTCCCAAGATGCTCTCCTACCGAGAGATCCATCACCTGCCCTGGTTCATTCGCCATTACCAGGTCAAGTACAGCCTCTCCCCTTGTAGGCTTATCCACGTACTGTGCCAGGAAACCTTCCTGAACACACCTAACAAACCCCTCCCCATCCAAACCCCTTACCCTAGGGATATTCCAGTCGATGTTTGGGAAATTGAAGTCTCCCATCACGACAACTCTGTTATTAATACATCTCTCCAGAATCTGTTTCCCTAGCTGCACCTCAACTTCCCTGTCACTATTGGGCGGCCTATAGAATACACCCAGCAAAGTTTTCGACCCTTTGCTGTTCGTAACTTCCACCCACAGAGACTCTGTAGATAGTCCCTCCACGGCATCCTCTTTCTCTGCAGCCATGACACTGTCCCTGATCAACAGTGCCACTCCACCACCTCTTCTGCCACCCTCCCTGTCCTTCCTGAAGCATCTGAATCCTGGCACCTGAAGTACCCAGTCCTGTCCCTGAGACATCCAAGTCTCCGTAATGGCCACCACATCACATTCCCAAGCAGCAATCCACGCCCTAAGCTCATCTACCTTATTCACTACACTCCTTGCATTAAAATATATACACTTCAGCCCGTCAGTCTGGGCATTTCCCTTCTCCACCCCCTGTCTAACCTCCCTCTCGTACTGCCTGCGGTCCTCCCCTACCTGGGAGCTAACCTCCTCCGTCCCAGTCTCCCCATCACAATTCCCTCCCTAGTTGTAAAGACTCACGTTCTAATCAGTATTCTGTAAACTGAGTGTGTGTCTTTATATGCTCTGCTTGTGATCAGAACTCCCCACCCACTTGACGAAGGGGCAAAGCCTCAAAAGCTGGTGGCGTTTGCTCCCAAATAAACCTGTTGGACTTTAACCTGGTGTGAGACTTCTAGCGGCGTTTACCCCAGTCTAATGCTGGCATCTCCACATCATGTCCCTCAGTTAGAAACCAAGGTTGGAGGAGGTGAAATGGAAGTGGGACTGAGCAAGAATGAACCTGATTTAAACAATGCAGCAACCATTATAATCATTCGCCTGAGATGGTGAGAATGGGGCAGGAAAGGCAGAGAACTGGAACCCAGGCTGAGGCCGCTACTCACTTTGCAGGTGCAAACCTGATCTTCCTTCAAGTAATGGTGGAGAGGAGTGAGGTCCTTTTTCTGGAAAGAAGCAGGATAAGTATCCTAAAGCAAAAGGGCATGGGTTGAGGTTACGGAAAATGTTAGCAAATGAAGTGTGGTCATAAGAAACAGTGCAGCAAAAAGTTCAGTTACCTTGTTAGTTCTGGCAAGATAAGTGCAACGTCAGCCTCTCAAGATAGGCCTCTGGGTATTCACCCTCGAGCATACACACCAGCTGAAGAGCCTGAGGGTGCATGCTTCTCCTGAAATATAGAAGGAATGTGTGGCCAGGGCATTTGCTGACTCCTCAGCAATGCTCAGGGCCATACTGATGTATACAGTTTCTTATGTCAATGAGCTATTGGTATTGGCCATAGGAGCCAACAGTTTCCCCGCTTGCAGTGGAAAAAGAACCCATTAAAGGGCACAGACTAGGGAAGGGGGTTCCCATCCTCCCATTGTCTACCAGTTAGTCAGCAGCATGCTGGGAAGCTCATCAAAATCACTGAGATGAGCAGGTAGGATAACATCCGACATTTTGTAAGACAAGAACAATTTGCAAATCGTGCCACTGGTGCCTCAGTTTTTGTACTACAGATTGGTGGACAGATTGGTGGACTGTTGTGAGACCCATCAAACCCCTTTGAACAATGGTATCCACAGCTATAATAGAAATAGGCATCACTTATATAACTTCAGTCTGAGCTTCCACAGGAACATAGATAGGTCAATTTACTTCTGCAATGGAAGCTGAGACATTGACCATCAGGCATTTGGGCCAAGATTTTCTGCTCCTGTTTATCATCATGTCAGTGCAGTGACAGGAGCAGAAAATCTCATGAGTATGTCATGCTCATATAAAAGCATAGGACAATTGTTCCCTCCCCCTGCAGTGATGAAACATATTTCCTGACATTCATTTGCATACATTAGCATATCATTATCAGGCATCTTCACCTAAATCATCCCACCCCATAAGAAAGTCCATTCACATCAGTAAGTAGTCTCACAACACTCAGTTAAAGTCCAACAGGTTTATTTGGAAGTATGAGCTTTCAGAGCATTGCCACTTCATCAGGTGAATGAAGAGTTCAGTTCACAAACAGGGCATACATAGACACTTACACAGGGGCAACGCTCCAAAAGCTTGTGCTACCAAATAACACTTTAATCTGGTGTTGTGAGACTATTACTGTGCCCACCCCAGTCCAACACCGGCAACTCCACATCATGATGCACAAAATGCAGATGTATGGGATTGGGGGTGATCTAGGGAACTGGATTAGGAATTGGCTAGCGGATAGGAGACAGAGGGTAGTGGTTGACGGTAAATATTCATCATGGAGTTCGGTTACAAGTGGTGTGCCTCAGGGATCTGTGTTGGGACCACTGCTGTTTGTGATTTTTATTAATGATCTGGATGAGGGTATAGTTGGGTGGATCAGTAAATTTGCTGATGACACCAAAGTCGGAGGTGTGGTAGATAGTGAGGAAGGGTGTCATAGTTTGCAGGAAGACTTAGACAGGTTGCACAGCTGGGCCGAGAGGTGGCGGATGGAGTTTAATGCAGAGAAATGTTAGGTAATTCACTTTGGTAGGAATAACAGATGTGTTGAGTATAGGGCTAACGGGAAGACTTTGAATAGTGTGGAGGAGCAGAGGGATCTAGGTGTATGTGTACATAGATCCCTGAAAGTTGGGAATCAAGTAGATAAGGTTGTTAAGAAGGCATACAGTGTCTTGGCGTTTATTGGTAGGGGGATTGAATTTAGGAGTCGTAGCGTTATGTTGCAACTGTACACAACTCTGGTGCGGCCGCACTTGGAGTATTGTGTGCAGTTCTGGTCCCCACATTACAGGAAGGACGTGGAGGCTTTGGAGAGGGTGCAGAGGAGGTTTACCAGGATGTTGCCTGGTATGGAGGGGAGATCCTATGAGGAGAGGCTGAGGGATTTGGGGTTGTTTTCGCTGGAAAGAAGGCGGCTAAGAGGGGATCTTATTGAAACATATAAGATGATTAGAGGTTTAGATAGGGTGGATAGTGATAGCCTTTTTCCTCTGATGGAAAAATCTAGCACGAGGGGGCATGGCTTTAAACTAAGGGGGGGTAGTTATAGGACAGATGTCAGGGGTAGGTTCTTTACCCAGAGGGTGGTGAGGGATTGGAATGCCCTGCCTGCTGCAGTTGTAAATGCGCCTAGTTTGGGGGCATTTAAGAGGTCTGTGGACAGGTTTATGGACGAAAAGGGATTGGTTTAGGTTAGTGGGTCATTGTTGTTGTTTTTTTTTAACTGGTCGGCGCAACATCGTGGGCCGAAGGGCCTGTTCTGCGCTGTAATGTTCTATGTTCTATGTTCTATGACATTCATATCAGTGTGGGAGCAGGCAGTGTGAAACCTGACTGATTTTGCAAGGCATGTACCTGCTGAACAGATCTCTAGAGGAGCTCAGGTGAGCGCATTGCTCAGCGGGAAGAATGCCAGGGGACGTGAAAATATCTGGGCAGAATGAGCAGGTGGTGTGTGTGGGGGTGGCAGGGGGCAGCGTGGGGATGAGGGAGTTTCAAGCAAACTTATGTACATGAGGGTGGCCTTTAAAAATGGCACCTCGATCTTCAAAAAACAAAATGGCTGGCGGGTGGCGGGCTCAGGCTGTCCCAAACGATATGACACAGAAAGCCACCTTCAGTGCTGACAGCTTTAACACCACTTTTCCCAACTGCGGGCCTTTCATTCCTGTTGCCACATCAATGCAGAATCCGCCTAACCTACCCTCTAATTTACAGCTGTGTCGTTGTGTTGGCTGGTGTTATGAGTGTGAGATTGAGTGATAGTGTTTCTTCAACAGCCCCTTCTTCCTCTTCCACTTCATTCTCCTACACCATAGATTGGTAAGGTTGCAGTTCCTGCACATCTGAAAGGTGAAGTTCACAAAGGGTTTTGGGGAGGGGAGAGAAGGAAAAGCAGGAAGTTCATAATTCGATAATCTGCTGTTTGTAAATTGAAAAGAATTGTGGGTTGAGGGGAAGTTGAGGTGTTAGAAGGAGCTTTCATATGAATATACTGTTACCTTCAGAATTTCAGCCTCACACTGGTTATGGCTTCAGTCAAAGCCACTTCGATGATGGCAAGCACCGTTTCCTCCACGGGGGTGAGGAATGCAGTCACTCCAGTCCCCTGCCAGTTAGCTGCTGCTGCCTATAGTTATGCTGTCACTTTGTCCTGCAAAAGGGAGAGAAGTGTGTTAGCGAGTGTGATGTAATGTGTTTGGGTGATGTGGTTGTCATTGTTGAATAGCTGATGGTATGTGAAAGCTGGGAGATGTGGATGTGAGGCTTGTTGTAGTAAATGTGTGTGATGAAACTGTGAAATGTTTAGTTGTGTATCGTGGTTGACAAGAGTGCTGGCAGTTGAATGAAGCTGCAGTGGTGAATGGAAAAGTTTGTGAAGTTAGTGGTAGAATTGGTGGTATATGGCATTGACCTTGACCATGTGTGAGGTAATTGAACTTCTGGCAGCACTATATCCATGTCCCTATAGCTAGACTTCTGGCTTTGACCATGACCACTACCTGTTCTCACTGCCTTTGCAGTGACTGGATGGCGTCCTGGTCCTTTCTGGTTAGATAATCTCCATCCTCCTGTCTACCTTCCTTGCTGCATGAGAGGAAGAAGAGCATGCTCTCTGCTGTACTATAGCATTCAGGTATCTCTTTCAATTAAACCCATTTATAGAATGATTTCTAGTACCTACTAAAGATGAAAGCCACTGTTAGGCCATAGCCAAGTGAATAAAACTGAGGTTTCATCATGTACAAAACAAGTTGTGTTAGTGACTTGAGTACATTATTCAAAAAAATAGTTCAATAGTGAGGAACTGCTGCCCCTTGGAAGAGTCAGCTTTTGGGTTGAAGTGAGGCCCATCCCTTCATTGTGTAGGGTTCCATAGCATTATTCTCTGTATCATAACTTCTGATGTCCTTGAGGATCTATCCTTTACCCACTTCTATTTCTCATCTACATGCTGTCCCTCAGCAACATCATCCAAAGGCATTAGTGCTTTTGTTTTCAGATGTATGCTGATTGGCACCCAGGATAAGTGAGTGCACAAGGCACATCCTCAGGCAAATGTTTTCAACTCACTGTCAGATCAACAACACTCTTTGGCCAAGAAGTCTGTCAGTCAGGATGGTCTATGCGCCAGATTGATTGCTTGGGACACTGCCAGAACAACGGCAATCACTGGCCATGTGGGATGTGCCAGATTCCCCAGTCCCTCCCACCTTGCTTGCCATGTATGAGGACAGCTCTATTTCATGGAATTAATGGCAGAGGACACATGAACACTTCCTTCAGACCTGGAGTGCAAGGTAAACAAGGTAAAGTGCTTGTCCCTGGGTTAAGTGAATGGCCTGACCCTCACATCCTGCATCACAGTTTCCTGATCTAATGGTCCAGCTCCTCTTTTCATGGTACCACATTACATCCGTAAACTGCATTGAATTGTCAAGTGCCTCACTTGATGGCCTTGCTTCCCAACTTCTTTCCACTAGATGTCCCTCTCCTGAGCCCTTGGGGAGTAAGCTCTCAGGTCAAGTGGGGACAGGTCAGGACATTTGGCCATCGAGTGAGCCAATGGCTAGGGCTTCAGTTCTGGAATCTCTCTGGGTGACCAATCCTATCAGAGTATTCATATTCAGAAGACCACAATGGGACATAAGGTGTGGAAATTTTCCATCCTACCCTCCACAGGAATTGTCGCAGGCGGGGGGGCAGACCAGGCAACAATCCATTGACCTTGGGAGGGAATTTCTAGCCTAGCCTTGGGGCAAATGCAGCCGGAAAATTCTACCCAATGTATTTGTCAGGAAAAATGACATATAAATGCACTTAGTTATTTCTTTCTAATATTGCAATTATCCACATCTTCAGGTCTTACCGGAGAAGATTATTTAATTCCACATCTGGTTGCACTAACTTTTCAAGTGTTTGCATCATAACCAGCAATTTGGTTGCCTTAGAAATGGGAAAGGAACATTACAGCAGATCTATTTTGATTCACCAGTTCTCTGCTATTCCCAGTACTGAATTCATAAATCCTTTCCATCAACCTAATTGTCAGTGTTGAAATCTACAAAATTTACTCAGATAAATCTTTTGTGATTAAAGCCTTGCAATCTGCTGATTTGGGAGCACTCTTGCATTTGAGACAAAATTTTATGATTTCAACATCCACTCCAGGTCCTTAAACACATAATTATAGGCTAACAGTTGAGTGAGGTCCTGAGAGATTGCTGCACTGCTGGAGGTGCCATCTATTCGGTGAGATGATAAGGCAATTTGCAGGCCTCCATTAACCCTCTCATGTGGGCATGTAAGATTGCATCAGTCTCTTCAAAAAAGACCAAAGGTGTTTCTCAGGTATCCAGGCTAATTTCTCAGTCTTCAACACTAAAATAACAGCTTCTTTGTCCATTTATCACATCATTGATTTTGGAACCTTGCTGAGTGAACATAGAATGCTTTGTTTTCCCATATAACACAAAAAAGATTTCATTGGTTGTGAATTATAGAAGGCATTTACTTAAGACAGGCTGTTTCCCATGCAAATAAGATCATACAAATATACAATTAATTTTTCTACTGATAATGGAAATATTAATATGGACGGCACAGTAGCACAGTGGTTAGCACTGCTGCTTCACAGCGCCAGGACCTGGGTTCAATTCCCAGCTTGGGTCACTGCCTGTCTGGAGTTTGGACATTTTCCCCATGTCTGCGTGGGTTTCCTCCAGGTGCTCCAGTTTACTCCACATTCTGAAAGATGTGCTGGTTAGGTGCATTGACCCGAACAAGTGCTGGACTATGGCAACTAGGATAATTTCACAGTAACTTCATTGCAGTGTTAATGTAAGCCTTACTTGTGACTAATAAATAAACCTTAATTTGTTCTTAACACTTGGTCAAAACCACTAATTCACTTGATATGAACATAAGTCCACACACTGATATTTGCACAGTATGATTTCAAAGTCTAAATGAACAAATTATTCTGCAAGATTGTTTTTCTGGTATTTACAAATGAATATATCATCTTGAATAAATATTAACAGTGATTTACAATTAGCAGGAGCTAATGCATAACTCAACCTCAGCAGGTTTTCCTCTACATTCCCAAATTCAGAAAAACGTCTCTTGGATTCCAGGAGGATTCATCTCATAACGGGAAATTGCCCCATTATGTCCTGTGTACAAAAAAACAGGATAAATAAGAACATAAGAACATAAGAAATAGGAGCAGAAGTAGGCCAACTAGCCCTTCGAGCCTGCCCCACCATTCAATAAGATCATGGCTGATCTGTCGCTGCTCAGTTCCACTTTCCCGCCCTCTCCCCATAACCCTTAATCCCCTCTCCTATCAAAAACCCATCAACCCGCGTCTTAAAAATATTTAGCGAGGCAGCCTCCACCACTTCAACGGGCAGAGAATTCCAGAGATTCACCACCCTTTGAGTGAAGAAGTTCCCCCTCAACTCCGTTCTAAACCGCCCCCCTTTTATCTTGAGGCTGTGCCCCCTAGTCCTACTGTCTTTTTTGAGTGGGAAGAGTCTTTCCACCTCTATCCTATCCATCCCATTCATCATCTTATACGTCTCAATGAGATCTCCCCTCATTCTTCTAAACTCTAACGAGTACAAGCCCAGTTTATTCAGCCTCTCCTCATAGCTCAACCCCCTCAACTCCGGTATCAGCCTAGTAAACCTCCTCTGCACTCCCTCCAAGGCCAAAATATCTTTGCGCAGGTGCGGCGCCCAAAAATGCACACAGTACTCCAGCTGCGGCCTCACCAATGCCCTATACAGCTGCAGCAAGACCTCCCTACTTTTATATTCAATCCCCCTCGCTATGAAGGCCAGCATCTCATTTGCCTTCCTGACCACCTGCTGCACCTGCAGGCTGGGTTTTTGCGACTCATGCACAAGGACCCCGAGGTCCCTCTGCACCGTCGCCTGCTGCAGTTTTTCGCCCCGTAAGTAACAGTCCTTCCTACCATTCTTCCTACCAAAGTGGACCACCTCACACTTGCCAACATTAAATTCCATTTGCCATTTCCTGGCCCATTCGCCCAGCCTATCTAGATCCTTCTGTAGACTCTCCACACCCTCCGCACAATTTGCCGTTCCCCCAATCTTGGTGTCATCAGCAAATTTCGACACTCTACACTCGGTTCCCTCCTCCAGATCATCTATATAAATGGTAAAAAGCTGAGGCCCCAGCACCGACCCCTGGGGCACTCCACTAGTCACCATCCGCCAATCCGAATAGCACCCGTTGACCCCCACTCTCTGCCTCCTATTTGACAACCAATCCTCTATCCATGCTAACACCCTACCCCCAACTCCATGTCCCTCGACCTTCTGCAATAACCTCTTGTGAGGCACTTTGTCAAACGCCTTCTGAAAATCTAGAAAGACCACATCCACCGGCTCTCCTCTATCCACCGCCCTAGACACATCCTCATAGAACGCCAGTAAATTTGTCAGACACGACTTCCCTTTAATGAAACTATGCTGCGTCTGCTCTATCAAGCAATTCCCTTCAAGATGCCTCGCAATTTCCTCCTTAATGACAGATTCTAACATTTTACCTACCACAGACGTTAAACTAACCGGCCTATAATTCCCCGCCTTTTGTCTGGCACCCTTCTTAAACAACAGCGTAACATTAGCCGTTTTCCAATCATCCGGCACTTCCCCGGAATCCAGCGACGTTTGGAAAATAACCACCAAGGCATCCACTATCACCTCCGCCATTTCTTTCAGAACCCTCGGATGCATTCCATCCGGTCCTGGCGACTTGTCCACAATCAGCCCCTCCAGTCTGTCGAGCACCGCCTCTCTAGTAACAGTAATGTCATCGAGACCCTCCAGTCCTACCACCTTTCCATCGCTAACACCCGGCAAATTATTCACGTCCTCCTCCGTAAAGACAGAAACAAAAAAGTTATTCAATACCTTAGCCATATCCCCATCCCCTACCACTAGGTCCCCTTTCTCATCCTCTAAAGGACCAACATTCACCCTAGCCAGCCTCTTCCTTTTTATATATTTATAAAAACTCTTGCTATCCTTTTTTATATTAAGCGCTAGCCCAGCTTTATAGTTTCTCCTACCCTTCTTTATCAACTTCTTTGTCAATCTTTGTTGATATTTAAACCTCTCCCAATCCTCTTCTCGCCCACTACTCTTAGCTACTCTGAATTCCTCCGCTTTTAGTTTAACACTTTCCTTCACCTCCTTCGTTATCCACGGCTTATTACCTTATTAAATGCAACCCAGCCAATTATCATACCAAATGAGCCTATTTTCAATCATCAGAATGGTAATGGAAGGAACCGTGATAATGTTAATAAGCAGCACTTCCTCGGCAATAATCTGCTCACTGATGCTCGCTTTAGGTTCTGCCAGGATCATTCAGCTCTTGACTTTAGTGCAACCTTGGTCCAAACAAGGGCAAAAGAGTTTCACTCAAGTGGTGAGGTGAGAGTGACTGCCCTTGTCATCAAGGCACTTTTGGCCAAGTATGACACCATAGGGCCTGAGAAAAACTGGAATCAATGGAATTCAGATGGAATCTTCTCCACCAGTTGGGGTCATACCCTGGCACAAAGGAAGATGTCTGTGGTTATTGGAGGCCAATCATCTCAGTTCCAGAGCATCAGTGCAGAAGTTCCTCAGGGTGGTGTCCTATACCCAACCATCTTCAGCTGCTTCGTCAATGACCTTCCTTCCATCATAAGATCAGAAGTGGGGATGTTTGCTAATGACGGCACAACGTTCAGCACCATTCATGACTCCTCAGACACTGAAGCACTCCATGCCCATTGACAGCAAGACCTGGACAACATTCAGTCTGCAGCTGGTGTGTGCTAAGTAACATTTGCACCATGTAAGTGCCCGGCAATGACTATCTCCAACAAGAGAGAATCAAACCATGTCCCCTTCAACCAATATTGTGGGGATTAGCCATATAAATACTGTAACTACAAGAGTAGATCAGAGGGTGGGGATTCTGCAGCAAGTAACTCACCTGCTGACTCCCCAAAGCAAGTCCACAATCTACAAGGCACAAGTCAGAAATGTGATCAACTTACCTGCATGAGTGCAACTCTAACAACACTCAGGGAACTCAACACCACCCAAAGCAAAGAAGGCTGGCATTCCAACCACCACTTTCAACATTCACTCCCTCCACCACCGACACACACAGTGGCAGCAAAGTGCACCATTTACAAGATGCATTGCAGCAACTCACCAACCTTCCTCCCACAGCATCTTCCAATCTCTACCACCTAGAAGGGCAATGACAGGCGATGTATGGGAACACCACTACCTGCAATTTCCCTTCCAAGCTACACACCAACCCGAACTGGAACTAAATCACCATTCCTTCCCTAACGCTGGATAAAAATCCTGGAGTTCTCTTCCAACAGACTGTGGTGTACCTATACTACATGGACTAAAGTGATTCAAAAACTTATCTCACCACCAGATTCTAAAGGCATTAGAGATGGGCAATAAATTGTTGTTTTCGCCAGTGACACCCGTAAAAGGATATTAAAAAAAACCCACTGTTTTCACTCAGATTGTCATTCTGCCTCTAATTGGCATGTAAATGTTTGCAGACAGGGGCTCCAGTGAATTTTTCTGCTCTTCACCAATGACAATAATTCTTTGTGGAGGCACTGACACATTTCAAGCCTCCAATAAATTACATTGATTACTGAAAGAAAAAGTTGCTCAAAAAGAAGCAGCAAAACTACTCAAATGAAAAGGCAGTATTGGCCAAATGTCACTCACCAGCATGGTTGAAACTCAACTGTCCACTGCAATAGCCTAGCATGCTGATCAGTTGTATCAAACCACCACATGAACTGCATGATTCAAGATCAAAGTCCTTCTGAAGGCATCTCAGGGTTGACAATATTTGTCATTCTTTCCAGATATCCACATTCCCAGGAATGAACTTTGAAATTTCAAATATTGACAGTGGATGCCTGTTGCACATAATAGGAGCTGGAGTGACTGACTAGGTAGTCTTTCTGCCTCTAAGCCAGAAGCCCCTGGCTTCAAGCCCCATTCCAGGACTTGTTGGCCATGAAAGAACCCAACTCTGGTGCAGGCAAGCCGGTGTGTACCCATGCCAGTCCCCAGCCCAGATAAATGAAGAGGTTTAGCAGCAGGAAGGGCAGCTGGCTGCGAGATCTACACCTGCCAAATCCAAATGATGGTTGAAATGAAGGAGTGATCAACCAGCATTATAGTGACCCCATGTAACCTGTGCAAAGCTAAAGGAGGAGGTTGACGGATGTACATTCTTATTGAATCTTACTTACTTTCCTGCTGCTTCTAATGATTCATTATTGATCCAGGTATAATCTGAAGATAAATAAAGTTTATTCGTTTTACCATCAGGGATTACTTGGGTAAAACTTTCCTTCGAGAAACTTAATAGCTGTGTCAGGGACCATGACAGAACAGAGGAAGCAACAGGCTCAGCAGAATGCCCTCATGTCCTTATTCAAACATAAAATCAGCAAAACCTGGTCATCTTGGTGCAGCAGGGAAAATATTTTATTTGATTCACCCTGATTTTTCTTCCAAGAAAGTCAATTTTCCCCATATGTCACTGCCAACTGGGATAATAAGTTAGTCCATGCCATGCAGATCTCATTGAATGATAACAATTTGACTCCATGCCTGACCAACAGTAAGTATTGTTTAATTGGAAATACAAAATATAAGAGGATTTATTTCTACTCTATTCTCTCAAGGTGTATGTTTTGCTTCTGATTGTATCTGCCTGATTGAAAATTGATGAAATCCATTGGGCTGTCTAGTGACTTTGAGTGACAGGTAGCTCCAGGACTCGAATTAATGGCCTCCTTTTCGGAAGTCAAGTACTTTATCACATCAGCTTTGGAATACCTTAGGAAGAAAACATGTTAGACTTGAGGGAAATATTTTATCAGGATAAAATAAGTGGCGAAGGTAACTTCAGATCTGGCTTTCAGTACTTAACTTCATCATTGGAAAACATATAAGAATTACACAATATTTCTTTCCATAACCATAATAGATATCAAGCTTTTGGAAAAAAAGGTGTAATATTAATTTTTAAAGGGCTGATAAGTTTGCCACACACATATCACAAGTCCAGTTAACATCCGCATTGGGTTCATTAAAGTAACAAAGCTGAATAAGGATACATGTCAGGTTCAATGCTTGCCAAGTGAAAAGATACCTGAGTCACTTCAATTCTAATAGAGTTTGCCATGTCAAGTTCAATGTATCTTGATTAGCCTCTGCAGGTCTCTCTCACGTAGGGAAGAAAATCTATGTTTCCTTTTGCTGTTACTGTTAAATCCAGTTATCCAGAATGTAAAAGTACTTATACTGGATAACAAAGATGTCAATGACCATTTTAGTAAAATTAAAGAGGCAGAAATTTAAAAAAAAGGAAAGTAAGAACTGCAACCCACTTGAGAAGAAAACTGGGAAAGATTTCGAGCCTTCAATAAATTACATTGAGCAACGTTTTCTTTCAGTAATCAATGCTTTCTCTGATTGGAATTCTCAGACACTAAATTGGAAACAAAAGCAAATCAGTGAGATTTTGAATTTCATTTTGATTTATGAACTTTTGCATAATTTATGCTCAAACTGTTAAACTTCTTTTATCATTTACATCTGAACCTGAAAGGATTATTTATTTTTAAAAATCTGCATTTTGTAAATTTTCTGTTCATTTTAGACCAGACACGTATGCCCAAATTTTACTGTCTCACCCACCTGAGGCTCGTAAGATCCGGCCCAAGACCAATGGAGAATACCGTTCTGCAACCCTCGCCCATCCCAATTTTGGGCCGGGTGAGGCAGTAATTCTGTGCTTCTGATGATTTTATTTTGCCATTCACTTCATATTAGAGTAAACATAATACATAAATATACAAACTTACAAGTTTAGCTAATAACTTGAGTTGATGGATCAACTATCAAGTCAGTGGGTTTATTCTGTCATGATGTTAACCTTTCCAGGTAATTGGGTTTAGACCTACCTGGCGCAGGTTTAACAACTGGCTGGGATGAAATTGTCTTTTTTAGTCCTGTTTCATTCCTATAACCCTTAAGATTTAATTAGCAGCCAATGCCAGTGAGTTCAATGGAGTAAACTAGGACCAAACTAGCTGCCTGTCACATACCCTGCCTTCAATTAATTTCCACATATATACTGTCCAGACTCAGTAAGCTCAGGTAACCCACTGTGGCTGAGAGTGCTGCAAATTCGATTTTATGTTGTACAGTCTGGAACCAGTGGGTTTGTACTCTTATTTTCACGACTGCAGTTTCAGTAATTGGGTGTTAATTGTCGACTTTACTTATTTATACGGTGCTTAGGGAACATGGGATGAATTATGATTCTGCAGCCTCTCTGTAATACCAATTATATCCCTGCATGTGGCAAGATCATGCTTTTTGTTCATAGCGCAAAACCATCCTTCATTAGAATCATAGAACCCTACAGCGCAGAAAGAGGCCCTTCGGCCCATCGAGTCTGCACCAAACACAATCCCGCCCAGACCCTACCCCAATATCCCTACATATTATACCCACTAATCCCTCTAACCTACACATCCCTGGACACTGAGGGGCAATTTCTTAGCATGGCCAATCAACCTAACCCGCACATCTTTGGACTGTGGGAGGAAACCGGAGTACCCGGAGGAAACCCACGCAGACACGAGGAGATGTGCTGAGCTGGGAATTGAACTCAGGACCCTGGAGCTGTGAAGCAGCGGTGCTAACCACTGTGCTACCGTGCTGCCCCAATCCTCTGCATTGTGCAGTGATATTCCATAAACATTGGTATTTGGGCCTGTATCATCTTTTTGGAATAGCTCTAAAAAGTGCATTTCACAATCTACTAAAAGCTTGTCAAGAAAACAGGGACACTGCTAACATTGAGGAAGCCAGTGTTGGAATTCAGTAACACTGGAGGAAAAGAATAATGCAACAGTGATGGCAAGGAGTTTTTCCTTGAACTTTTCCTTTAATCCATTTATTCTGAATAGTCAGAATAAAATATCTCATTGAACCATGACCCCTTAGAATAGAATCACAGAATGGTTGGAGCATGGAAGAAGGCCATTCAGTTCATTCAGCTGGCCCTCTGAAGGAACAATTCATGGAGTGTCACTTACTTTGCCTTTGCCCCATAGTCTGCAAAGTTTTCCTTTTCAAATAATGATCCAATTTCCTCTTGAAAACCTCAATTGACCATGCCTACAGTGCACAGGCATTCCAAATCCTAACCACTCATTGCTCCTTTTGCCAGTTATCTTAAATCTGTGCCCTTGAACCTTGCAGCAATGGGAACAATTTCTTCCTCTCTACTCTGTCCAGACTCCTTGTGATTGTGAATATTTTTGTCAAATCTTCTCTTCTCCAAGGTGAACAGACCCAACTTCTCCCACCTTTCCATGTAACTGAAAATCCTCATCCCTTGACCTATTGTGAATCTTGTTTGCACCCTTTCTAATATTTTCATGTTCTTCCAAGAGTGTGGTGCCCAGAGCTAGATGCAATACTCCCAACTGAGGTTGAACCAGTGTTTTCATACATGTTTAAAACAACTTTCTTGTCTTTGTAATCCATGTCCCTAATGATCAAGGCCAGGATGCTGTATGTTTTATTAACTGTTCTCTCAGTCTGTCCTGCTACATTCAATGATTTATGCGCGTATATACCAAAGAAATATATTCAAGGAATGTTCGCAGGATCATTTCCCATTAGCATTCCTTAAATGCCCATTCCCATAACCCTACATATTGACCCCATTAATCCTTCTAGCCTACACATATTGGGACACTAATGGACAATTTAGCATGGCCAACTCACCAAACCTGCATATTTTTGAACTGCGTGAAGGAAACCATGCAGCCATGGGGAGAACATGCAATCTGTCATCAAGACTGTGAGATATGTACTTCTCTCATCTGCATTTTGAGTTCTGTTCTCCAACAAGCATTTAAATTAATTTTGTCACTTGTCCATGAAAGACATGCATAGCACCTATGTTGATAACTGCATCACTGACCTTCATAATGCCCCAAGGATGTCTCCTGTGTGTGGACATTCAGCCCCTGCAATGCAGGGGTCAACTCTGGCTGACTCAAAGGTTAACATCCAACTGAGAACCTGGACATTGACATTGACTGGATGGGCACCTCCTGCTTCAATTTCACATTCATCTTTTGTGAAGTTTAATGCTAGGAGTTTAATGTTTTGCATTGCCTGAAACCTGCCTGACAAGATCAAGTTATTGATCCTCTTCCTGCACTGCACCAATTATGTGGGAGACCATCCCAAGTCTGTTCAGCTCCTCCACAATCTCCAGCCTTGTCTCTATGTCCTTCTTTTAGAAACCAATTTCCAAATCATTCGTTGTGCAGCTACACTGGTAGTTGATGCAGTGCTGAAGGAAGCCATTGTGGAATGTCTGAGCTTCAGAGTGGTCCCTTAACGGAATCTGGGTATGAATCGGTGATACACCACCTTCAGGTGCTTTATGTAGCCTGTACCAGTGTATTTCTCCTTTTGGCTACAGCATATTTCCTCTTTCCCATGGTAGGTGAGGCACAACTACTGCAGGTTGATTTCTGCAGGTGAAAAGCCTACGCCCAACATTGCTGGCAAAGAGGACAGGTCTTGTTCCATCTTTTACCAAATGACAACATTCCCTTTGTCATTATCACTACCCTTTCTGCCTTGGGATAATTAAGGCCCCAACTAGAGATGATTTAGTACCGTTGCCAGCATTTTGCTGCCAGAGATATAACCGCACCACCCCCAACTTGCTTTTCAAGTTTGCGAATGATGCCACTGTAATGGGTCGGATCTCAAACAATGACAAGACAGAGAACAGGAAAGAGATATAGAATGTCCTGAACTGGTGCAACAACAATAATCTCTCCCTCAATGTCAACAAAATGAAGGAGATTGTCATCGACTTCAGGAAGTGTACTGCCGGGCATGCTCCTATCTACATCAATGGGACAAAGTAGAAATGGTTGAAAGCTTCGAGTTTTTAGATGTTCAGATCACCAACCTGTCCTGATCCCAGCATGTCGACACTATAATTAAAGAAGCCCACCAACACCTCTACTTTCTCAGAAGACTAAGGAAATTTGATATATCTGCTATGACTCTCACCAACTTTTATAGGCGCACCATAGAAAGCATTCTTTCTAGTTGTATCTCAGCTTTAATGGCTCCTGCTCTGTCCAAGACCACAAGAAACTACAAAGGGTCGTGAATGAAGCCCAATCCATCACTCAAACCAGCTCCCACTTATTGATACTGTCTACACTTCCCACTGCCTCAGAAAAGCAGCCAGCATAATCAAGGACACCGCGCACCCCGGACATACTCTCTTCCACCTTCTTCCGTCAGCAAAAGGATACAAAAATCTGAGGACGCGTACCAACCGATTGAAGATGGTTTCTTCCCTGCTGCCATCAGATTCTTGAATGGACCTATCTTGCATTAACTTGATTACTCTCTACACTCTAGCTATACACTCTCTTATTTCCTTCTCTATGAATGGTATGTTTTGTATAGTGCGCAGGAAACAATACTTTTCACTGTATACTAATACATGACAATGATAAATCAAATCAAAGAATGAAGAGATAGTGATTGACATTGAAGGGACTGTTACTTTAACAACATTTGTGAATATCCAACATCAGTGCTTGTAGTGAGTCAGATCTATAGTCAATTCAAAAGACAGAAATATAAAAATGTTATGAATAAGATGGAGGAAATTGGCAAGGTCAATGGTCATAACATTAGTGACAGATATGGCATACTACAAGAAATGTTGTTGTTGAAAATTTTGATTTGGAAGCACATTCCAAAGTAGCCAACCTTAAAACTTCACAGATAAAGTTGTTTCCACTTTCCAAAATGAGATTGCTTGCACTTATATTAAGAAGTGTCAATCAATCATGAACGTGTGGTGTCAGTCGGTTGATTTATACATGGTAGCAGTACATCGGGTTTTCTATTTAATATAACCCTATTACCTATCCAATAGAAACTTATTAGCTTGTTGGTATGGGATTGAGTGTCCAAACATTTAGATTTGTCTATCTGTAACACATCTATATGTAGCTGACAAATTTCTATTAGGTTGATAGTCTGTCTAATGAAGCTGAAATGCATTCTTGCCCATCAAGACATGTCCATTAATAAAGCAGAGGGCACCAAGCAAGTAAGACACTTGTGTAGGGCATTGGTGAGGCCGCAGCTGGAGTACTGTGTGCAGTTTTGGGCGCCGCACCTGCGCAAGGATATTTTGGCCCTGGAGGGAGTGCAGAGGAGGTTTACTAGGCTGATACCAGAGTTGAGGGGATTGAGCTATGAGGAGAGGCTGAATAAACTAGGCTTGTACTCGTTAGAGTTTAGAAGAATGAGGGGAGATCTCATTGAGACGTATAAGATGATGAATGGGATGGATAGGATAGAGGTGGAGAGACTCTTCCCGCTCAAAAAAGACAGTAGGACTAGGGGGCACAGCCTCAAGATAAAGGGGAGGCGGTTTAGAACGGAGTTGAGGAGGAACTTCTTCACTCAAAGGGTGGTGAATCTCTGGAATTCTCTGCCCGTTGAAGTGGTGGAGGCTGCCTCGCTAAATATTTTTAAGAAGCGGGTTGATGGGTTCTTGATAAGAGAGGGGATTAAGGGTTATGGGGAGAGGGCGGGAAAGTGGAACTGAGCCACAACAGATCAGCCATGATCTTATTGAATGGCGGGGCAGGCTCGAAGGGCTAGATGGCCTACTCCTGCTCCTATTTCTTATGTTCTTATATGTATCTTGCCAATCTTCAAAACTCTGATCCATAGTTTTCTGTCAAAATAACAGTAACACTAATGGTACTCGTTATTGTTTACGCACAAACCATAGACTTCCAAAAACATTTCACAGATGCTTCACCATCGAAATAAATTGAATAATGTCAAATTACTGTATCTGTGCAGTAATTACAAACCAATCTTGCCACTGAACATGAAATCTTGTCTATTTCAATCTAAACACCCTCTTAATATTGTAGTAAATATCTATTACTGACGATCAATCACTCCAACACTGAAAATTAACAGTGGAGTACCAGTCCTCCATATTTTTAATTGTTGGTGACTTTTTAAAAATAGATTTTTTTTTACTTTCCTTTTCCGTCTCTATTTTCTGTTTCATAATCCACCAATCTTTCTTTTCTTCTGTTTATTCCAGTTTCAGTACCTGGCTTGACATTTATTATAACTTACACTTCCTTCCCCATGTTTGCATTGTTAATTTCACAGTTCTTCAATCTAGGTGGTTAATAGGATGTGTTATTTGCTGAACTCAGATGCCCTGCTTCCCTTGCTGCAACATTGTCAGTTCACACTTTCAATGACACCTAAACATTTTAAAAATCTGAACAGGCAAGGAAAAATCTAAATAATGCTTGATGGCCCAGGACAGCAAGCAAAACATAGGACAAAAGAGTTCTAGCAGAACTGAAGTCAGTGGAGATCGGGGGAGAAAGCTCTCTATTGACTAGAGTCATAACTAGTACAGAGAAGATTGTTATGGCTGTTGGAGGCCAATCATCTCAATCCCAAGGCAATGCTGCAGGAGTTCCTCAAAACAGATGGCATGGTTAGCACTGCTGCCCCACAGCACCAGGGACCTGGGTTCGATTCCTGGCTTGAGTGACAGTCTGTGCAGGGTTTGCATGTTCTCCCTGTGTTGGTGTGGATTTCCTCCCGGTTGTCTGATTTCCTCCCACAGTCCGAAAGACATGCTAGTTAGGTGCATTGGCCATGCTAAATTCTCCCTCAGTGTACCTGAACAGGCACCGGACTGTGGCAACTAGGGGATTTTCACAGTAACTTAATTGCTGTGTTAATGTAAGCCTACTTGTGACACTAATAAATAGGCTTTAAACTTTAACTAAGTGAGGTCAACGTCTTCAACAAAGACGTTTCCTCCATCATGAAATCAGAAGTGGGAATTTTCAATTATAATTGCACAATGTTCAGTTCTATTTGCAACTCCTCAAATAATGAAATAGTTTGTGCTTGCATTCACCAAGATCTGGACAGCACACAGGTTTGTGGTGATAAATGGAAGGTAGTATTCATGCTGCCCTGGGGCAGGCAATGACTATATTCACAAAAAGAATCTAAACCCTTGCCGTTGACAATGTCAATCCAGCATCAAGTTCTTCATCACCAACATGCTGGCGCAGATTATTGGCTGAAAAATGTAACGTATGTACATACACATCCAGGTCCCTCTGCTCCTGCACATCCTTTGGAGTGTACTCTTAATATTATAGTTCTTCCTGCCAAAATGCATTACCTCACACTTCTCTGTGTTGAATTTCATCTGCCACCTACCTGCCCACTCCACCAACTTGTCTGTCTTTTTGAAGTTTTACACTGTCTTCCTCACAGTTTAGCGTTTACATGACAAACCTTCCTCTGGTCCAAAAAAGTATCCAATAACCATTACTCACCATTTCACATTACACAGTCAATTTTATATACTTGTTTCTACCGTCCTTTTTCTTTAATGAGCTATAACTTTCTCATAATCTGTTGTGCGGCACAATATCGAATGTCATTTGGAGTCCATCTACACCATATCAACAGCATAACTCTCATCAACACTCCCTATTACCTCTGCAAAAATCTCTAGCAAGTTAGCTAAACATTATGATCCTTTTAGAAATCTACGCCGGCTCTTCCTAACCAACCTCCAGCAAACCAACTCCCGTCCATTGACTCTGTCCGCACTTCTCACTGCATCTGCAAAGCAGCCATCTTAATTTAGGGCCCCACGCAACCCCGGGCATTCTCTCTTCCACCTTCTTCCATTGGGATAAAGATACAAAAATCTGAGGTCACATACTAACTGACACATGAACAGTTTCTTCCCAGCTGTTGTCAGACTTTTAAATGGACCTACCTTGCATTAAGTTGATCTTTCTCTAGACCCTAGCTAAGATTGTAACATTACATTCTGCACTCTCTCTTCTCCTTCTCTATGAATGGTATGCTTTGTTTGTTTGGGCACAAGAAATAATACTTTTCACTGTATACCAATACTTGTAACAATAATAAATGAAATCAAATCAATCAACCAACATTTTTCCATGTGACTATTAATCCTTACCAAAATAATTGTTTCTTGTAGCTTCCTCAACATCAAAGTTAAACTGAGTGATCTGTAATTGCTGGGCTTACCCTGATAACCTTTTCTGAACAAGGATGAAATGTTTGCAATTCTGCAGTCCTCTCGTACCTCCCCTGAGACTAGAGAAGACTGAAAATTTATGACCAGTGCCACTGCAATTTCCATTCTCACTTTCTTCATCATCCTTGGATGTATCTCATCTGGTCGTAATGCCTTGTAAACTTTAAGTGCCAAAAATCAATTTAGTAGCTTATCCTTATTATAAATGAATTGGATTAAGGGTTTGAAGGCATGATTGCTAAATTTGCTGTTGATACATAGCTAGATAGGAAAGTAAGTCGTGAAGAGGACGTAAGGAGGCTACAAGGTGACATAGATATGTTAAGTGAGTGACCAAAGAACTGGCAAATAGAATCTAATGTGGGATAATGTGAAATTGTCTGTTCTGGCAGGAAGAATAAAAAAGAAGCACATTATCTAAATAGTGAAAAATTGCAGAGCTCTGAGCTTTGAAGAGATCAAGACATGAATTGTAGACGGCTAGAATGTAGTTACAGCAGATAATTAGAAAAGCTAATAGAATGTTATGATTTATTGCAAGGGGAATTGAATACACAAGTAAGGAGGTTATGCTTAATCATACTGTACATCTGGAATACTGTGTACAACATTTGTCTCCTTATTTAAGGAAGGATGTAAATGCATTATTAGATTACAGAGAAGGTTTACTAAACTAGTGCCAAAAACCCAGGTTAACTTATGAGGAAAGATTAGACAGGTTAAGTTTGTATCTACTGGAACTTAGAAGAATGGCGATTTGAAAGAAACAAAAGATCCTGAGAAATTTTGACAGTGCTGATGTGAAGAGAATGTTTCCTCTTGTGAAAGAATCTAGAACTAGGGAGTCACTGTTTAAAAATAAAGGGTCACTCATAATGTTTATTTATTAGTCACAGGTTAGGCTTACCATAACATTGCAAGAAGTTATTGTGAAATTCCCTAAGTCACCACACTCTGGCGCCAGTTCGGGTCAATGTACTTAACCAGCAGGTCTTTCAGTCTATGGGAGGAAACCGGAGCACCCAGAGAAAACCCACACAGACACGGGGAGAATGTGCAAACTTTACACAGACAATGGTCCAAGCCAGGAATTGAACCTAGGTCCCTGGCACTGTGAGGCAGCAGTGCTAACCACTGCGCTCCCCCATTTAAGACAAAGGTGAGACGACTTGTTTTTCTCAGCGGGTAATGAGCCATTGGAACTCTCTTCCTTAAAAGGCAGTGGATGCAGAGTCTTTGAATATTTTTAAGGCAGAGCTAGATAGATTCTAAATTAACAAGGGAGTGAAAGGTTACTGAGGGTAGGTTGCAGGTTCAAAGGGCCAAGTGGCCTACCTCTGCTCCTAGTTCACATGTTTGTGTTTTAATGGAGAGAGACAGTTGAATGTTATGTTACAGAGAGATCTGGGTTCATGGTACATGAATCATGGAAAGTTGGTATGCAGGTGCAACAAGTAGTTAGGGAGTCAAATGGTGTTTGTTGCAAGTGAGATCAAGTATAAACGTAGGGAAATGTTTCTGCAATAAAGGCAAAATCCTGTGGAATCTGAAACAAAAGCAAAAAATGCTGGAAAAGCTCAGCAGGTCTGAAAGCATCTGAGAAATAAAGCAAATGTTTTGAGGCTAGATGAACCTTTGTCAGAGCTAAAGACAAAGAAAATAGGGCAAATTTATGTTATGAGGGTTGGGGGGGTGGAGGTGTTGGAAGAGGGCTGTAATTGGACAAAGGGAATGTAAATGGTGATGATAAAAGCTGAGAAAGATGCCCAGAGCATCCGTTAAGAGATCGGAATGTGTGAATGGCAGAACAAAGGTACAGATTGCTGCCTCACAGCACCAGGGACTCAGGTTTGATTCCCAGCTTGGGTCACTGCCAGTATGGAATTTGCACGTTCACCCTGTGTCTGTGCGGATTTCCTCCAGGTGCTCCAGTTTCCACTCACAGTCCAAAGATGTGCGATTTAGGTGGAATGGCCATGCTAAGTTGCCCTTTAGTGTCAGGGGGACTAGCTAGGGTAAATGCGTAGGGTTGTGGGGGTGAGGCATGGGTGGGACTGTCCTTGGTGCAGACTCAATGGGCCGAATGGCCTCCTTCTGCACTGTAGCGGTCAACCTGTGGAATGTGGCAGTTAGCCTGGGGACAAGGTGGGCGGGGGGGGGTGGGGGGGGCTGCGCAGTGAATGGAAGATAAGATGGAAAAGTGTAAAAATAAAAATAAGAATATGAAGTAATAAAGATGACTGGATTGGGTAAGGACAGCACTTCCACTCTCTATTGAATAAATCGTTCTTTTTCACATGATAGCAGCTTCACGTTCACAGTCACTGATACCAACTTTTTGCTTCCAGACTTGTTAACTAAATTCAAATTCTCAAACTGTTACAGTAGGATTTATATTCATGTCCTCTGGAGTATTAATCCAAGACTCTGGATTATTAAGTCAATAACATAACCCCTACACTGCTGTATTCCAAGATAAGGAAATTATTATGATAATTCAAAGATGAAGGAATAAAAGAAAAGTAACAGAAAAAGTAAGCTGGTATAGATAATGCAGGAAATAAAGATAATAAGCAGAATATTGATTCAGGTTAACCAAACACTTACAATATTTGGCATTCTCAATATATTACTTTGTAATTTGCACCTTGACCAAGGTGACATGGTGGCAAAGTGGTTAGCCCTGCTGCCTCACAGCACCAGGGACCTGGGTTCGATTCCCGGCTTGGATCACTGCCTGTATGGAGTTTTCACATTCACCTTGTGTCTGCGTGGATTTCCTCCAGGTGCTCCAGTTTCCACCCACAGTCCAAAGATGTGCGAGTTAGGTGGAATGGCCATGCTAATTTGCCCCTTAATGTCAGAGGGACTAGCTAGGGTAAGTGCACGGGGTTGCGGAGGGTGGGGCCAGGGTGGAACTGTTCTTGCTATGGACTCAATGGCCAAATGGCCTCCTTCTGCACTGTAGAATTCAGGTTAACCAAGCACTTAACAATATTTGGCATTCTTAATATTCCTCCAGGTGCACCAGTTTCCTCCCTCCCTCAGTCCAAAGATGTGCCAGCTAGATGGATTGGCCATGCTAAATTGCCCCTTAGTGTCAGGGGGACTAGCTAAGGGTGAATGCTTGTGGGGGTAGGTCCTGGGTGGGATTGTGCTTGGTGCAGACTTGATGGGCCGAATGGCTTCCTTCTGCACAGCAGGATTCTTCTATGATTAACCATCAGTCCTCTTGGTTAATTTTATTTTTTACAGTATTTGGCTAAATTCCATTAAGCACTATATAATCATAACAGCCCACTACTTGAGGGGGTGGGTATGGAATGGTGGAAGCTGACAGGATTAATCCTGTTATGCAAAAGCTGTCCTCTTGCTAGTATTTCAAGAAGTTTTGGTAATAGTTGTGAAGACGCTTATTTCAGATTGCACCACATTTGAAGAGAAAATTGTGCATGAGAGACACAACCTCATTTTGGGATGTTCCTGCCCAATTTATGCTCACAAGTTGGCAAAATTAAATCACATTTCTCCCCAATATAACTCAAATGGTGAGATTTAAAATATAGAGGACAAAAGGCACCTTGATGTTCAGGTGCACCAGGCACAAAAATGGCAATGCATGTAGTTAGGATCGTAACAATTAAAATAGCACAAAAGCACACAATTATTAACTCCTCTTTCATTGAGATTGTAATTAGATTTGTCTTTGCACATTTAGAACTTTACATTTTTTTGCCAGGCAAGTGGCTGAAGATGCAAATTGATAACATTGCATTGTGGGAAATCAGACACTAGAATATAATTACATACAGGCACCATTACATGGTTTTACATATTTAGAAAAGATAGGGAGGGAAAGAAGGAAGATGGAGAAGTTGGCACAATGGCAGAGTAGTTAGCACTGCTGCCTCACAGCGCGAGGGACCAGGGTTCAATTCCAGCCTTCGGTGACTGTATGGAGTTTGCACATTCTTCTGAGGTCTGCATAGATTTCCTTGAGGTGGTCCAGTTTCCTCCCACAGTTCAAAGATGTGAAGGTTAGGTGGATTTGCCATGCTAAATTGTCCCTTAGTGTCCAAAAGATATGTAGATTAGGTGGATCAGCCATAGTAAATGTTTAGGGTTAGGGAGGTAGGCCTAGATAAGACTTTGTCAGAGAGTCGGTGCAGTATCAATAGGCTGAATAGCCTCCTTCTGCATTATCAGGATTCTAAGATTAAGAATAACTTAATAGTGATAGAGAAAAGAGAGGCAGCAAGAGAAAAATAACATTCATATCAATAGAGATATGGGTTAATGACGTATCAATCAGACTAATAGGTGCAGTTGACGCATCACCTATGGTGGATGGATTGTAGAGGCAAATTTGCAGATTAGAGAATTGAATAAAAATCACAGACAATAATCATAGGGAAGTTCAACTACTCCAATGTTAATTGGACAGAAGAGGAAGGTTAAGGGCATGGAATTCCTACAATTGGCACAAGACTCCTTACTAACCCAATATGTAAAAAACCCAAAAAGGGAAGATTCAGTATTGGGCCTAGTAATGAAAAATGAACAAGAACAGTTAAGAGAAGAGAGAGTAGGGGAACATCTGGAATGGACAATAGTGACCATAGTATGTTATGCTTTGAGATGACGGCCGAGAAGAACAAGCAGGCAAATAGATTGGATAAAAGCTTGCTTTGAGGGCCTGGGAATAAAACTTGGGAAAATTAAATGGGCAAAAATATTGGCAAACAATGTAGAACAACAAAGGAAACATTAAAAATGCTGATGAATGAGTTCAAGAAAAATATAAACCACTTAAAGGAAACAACAAATTAAACATTAATTAGAATTCATTACTAAATAAAGACATCAGGAAACAATTGAGGGTTAGAAAAGGATCATATATTCAATACATATAGTGCATGATAACAGAATAAAAAGAGATTAGGAGAGAAGTCAAAAATTGTTAGGAAAACAAAGAGGAACTTGGACAGAACAAATAAATATATAATTAAGGAACATAAACAAAAGAGTAAAATACTTTACAGGCAAAGCAATAAAAAAGGAAAGTTGGGATGTAATTAGTTTATTAAGGTATAGACAGGATATTTTACAGGCAACAATAGAAAGATGGTTCAAAAATTAAGTAAGTATTTTGGTTTGGTATTGACCTTGACATTGAATCATGACATAAACTATCAGATAAGTGTATTTAAACTGAAAAAAGGGGACATATAAACTAGTCAAATTCAAAGTGGAAAAAGCCTCTGGTCCAAATGGATTGCATCCACATTTTTTTAAATCTAGAAAAGATATAACCAAGGTATGACTACACATATTCAATAATTCACTCAAAAAATGTATTGCCAAAAGGCAGATAGTTAATGTAATTCCTACAGATAAGAAGTGGGACAAAACATACCTAGGAAATTACAGAAGGTCAGATTAATATTGGAAAATAATTGAATCCCTACTAAAGGAGAGAATAAAAGAACATCTAGTAACAAGAAATATAATGATGGACAGTCAGCATGGATTCAGCAAAAAAGGGAACATCCTGCTTGGCCAATCTTATTGAATTTTTTGATGAGGTAACAGAAAGAGTGGACAATGGTAATGGAGTAAATGTCACTTATTCAAAAGGCTGTTGATCAGATGCCCCATAATAGACTAATGAATAAGGTCAGAGCAAGTGGAATCAGAGGACAAGGGGCAGACTGCATTATTAGCTGGCTTCAAGGTAAAATGCAGAGAGTGGGAGAAGTAAACGGTAATTATTCAGAGTGGAGAAGTTGGGAAATGGTATTCCACATGGATCAAAATCACAATTTCTAATGCGAGTGGCACAAATTGGGGGTGGAATGGTTGATACTGCGGAGAAAAACAATAAATTAAGGAGGGTGTGAAATCCAAAATATTGAGAATCACAACTTCACCAAAAATCCCACAGTTCTATTGACAAAAATTTGCACTTGAAAACAATACAAAGTGATTTAAAACATAATTGCCCCTTGATAGTCAGACTAGGTTGTCTGCAGGCCAATTGGATCCGATCTGACTAGGACTGATTGATTTCAATAGGACTTTAGCTATTGATAGTCTCACTCCTGACAATGCTGTCACGATGAGGGTTTTTAGTCTGATATTATACCATGGCTGCATGGTAACTATTCTCATGCTCAAATCCTCTGAGCCATGATTGATGATATCTGATTGGTGAGTGCATGGCAGCTCACTTCTGAAGCAAATGTAATCACATCTTAAAACATATTCTTACAAAGGCATTAATAAACTTGCAGAATAGGCAAATAATTGGCAAATGATTGGCACTCAACCCTGGAACACCTAGATAACAAGGACACCTGTGTCAGAGTTCTATTTATTGACTACAGCTCAGCCTTCAAAACCCATTATTCCCACAAAACGCATCTCCAAACTCGGCACTTCCCTCTGCAACTGGATCCTGAACTTCCTAACTTATGGACCACAATCAGTAAGGAAAGGCTACAACACCTTCTCCATGATCATCCTCAACACTGGTGGCCCATAAGGTTGTGTTCTCAGCCCCCTACTATACTCCCTATACATCTATGACTGTGTGGCCAAATTCCCCTCCAATTCGATTTTCAAGTTTGCTGACGACACCACCGTAGTGGGTCAGATCTCAAACAATGATGAGGCAGAGAACTTGGTGAACTGGTGCAGCAACAATAATCTCTTCCTCAATGTCAACAAAATGAAAGAGATTGTCATTGACTTCAGGAAGCGTAAAGGAGAACATGCCCCTGTCTACATCAATGGGGACGAAGTAGAAAGGATTGAGAGCTTCAGGTTTTTAGATATCTGGATCACCAACAACCTGTCCTTGTCCCCTCAGGCCAACACTATAGTTAAGAAAGCCCACCAGCGCCTCTACTTTGTCAGAAGACTAAGGAAATTTGGCATGTCAGCTACGACTCTCACCAATCTTTACAGATGCACCGTAGAAAGCATTCTTTCTGGTTGTATCACAACTTGGTATGGCTCTTGCTCTGCCCAACACTGCAAGGAAGTACAAAAGGTCATGAATGTAGTCCAATCCATCATGCAATCCAGCCTCCCATCCATTGACTCCATCGACACTTCCCGCTGCCTCAGCAAAGCAGCCAGCATAATTAGGGACCCCATGCATCCCGGACATTTTCTCTTCCACTTTCTTGCTTCAGAAAAAAGATACTAAAGTCTAAGGTCATGCACCAACCGGCTCGAGAATAGCTTCTTCCCTGCTGCTGTCAGGCTTTTGAATGGACTTACCTTGCATTAAGTTGATCTTTCTCTACACCCTAGCTATGACCGTAACACTACATTTTGCACTCTCTCGTTTCCTTCTCTATGAACAGTATGGTTTTGTCTGTATTGCAAGCAAGGAACAATACTTTTCACTGTATGTTAGTACATGTGACAATAATGAATCAAAATCAAATGAAGTTCACCACAGACAAATGTGAGATACTACAGTTTGTTGGGAAGAGTATTACCTGGGTGTTGAGGCTGGGATTGAAGAACAAAAAGATCTTAGAATACTGCAGGCTATAAAAACTTAAGTATTAGGTTTCGTTTCTAGTCAGAATTTAATTGAAAAGTAGGGAAGTTATGCTACACCTATATCAAACATTGGTTAGACCATTTATGAGTACAACATGCAGTTCTGGATCACCTTAACATAAAAATGATAAAGAGGGTACAGAAAAAATTTCAATGAAGATTTACAAGGATGATACCAGAAATGCATGGGCAGAGATACCAGGAAAGGATTGATAGGTGGGTCACTTTTCGCTTGAAAAAAAGAAGGCTAAAACCTAATAGAGGCCTTTAAAATTATGAACAGCTTTGTTAGAGAGGACACTGAGAGAATGTTTCCTCTTGTGGGAAGAGTATAATTCAAAGCCATCAATATTAGACATCAAGAAATCCAAAAGGAATTCAGCAGAAATGCCTTCACCCAAGGAGCAGTGAGAATGTCAAGCTTGCTGTCACAGGAAATGATTGAAGAAAATAATGCAGATGCATTTAAGGAGAAGCATTTGAGGAATTTGGAGATTCCAGTGATAAAATTAGATGAGAGAAGATGGGGAGAGGCTCAAGTGGAGGATGAGTGAACTGGCTAAGCTGATTTGATTTGATTTGGTCTATTATTGTCACATGTATTGGGATACATTATAAAGTATTGTTTCTTGAGCGCTATAAGACAAAGCAAAGCATACCATTCATAGAGTACAAAAACAGAAAACGCTAGAAAATCTCAGCAGGTCTGATAGCATCTGTGGAGAGAGAATAGAGCCAACATTTTGAGTCTAAATGATCCTTCATCAGGACTAGGAGCAAAGAGAATCAACAGAGATTTATACTATGAGGGTGGGTGGGGGACTATAATTAGACAAATGGAATGTAAATGAGGATAAAGAAGGCTGAAAAAGGTGCTAAAAGTATCTATTAAGTGATCAGAATGTGTGAATGGCAAAGAAAGATACAAATGGTTAAGAGACTGCTAGAGAATTATGGCAGTTGCCCTAGAAGGGGGAGGGGAGGGTGGGTGCAAAAGGAGAGCTGGAATGAAGAAGTGGAAAAATAGGAGTGAGGAAGAAGGACGATCACATTGATGAATGAGGTGAAATGAAATAAAATGAATGGAAATAGGGTGAAGGTAGAGGAGGGAGTCCATCCTCTGAAGTTGTTGAACTCAATGTTCAGTCCAAAAGGCTGTAAAGTGCCCAAACAGAAAATGGGGTGCTATTCCACCAGTTTGCATTGAGGTTCACTGGAAATTACAAAAGACCAAAAATGGACAGTAATGTGTTGAAGTGGCAAGTGAATGATGGTCTGGGTCCTGCTTGCAGATGGACCAAAGGTGTTTGTCATCCAGTCTACGTTTGGTCTCTCTAATGTAGAGTAGGCTGCTTTGGGAGCAGTGAATGCAAAAGGCCAGATTGAAGGAGGTGTATATGAAGCACTGCTTCACCTGAAAGCAGTGTTTAGGACCTGTGACGGTGAACAGGGAGGGGGTAAAGGGGCAGGTGTTGCACCTTCTATAAATGCATGGGAAGGTGCTGTGGGTAGGGGATGAGGTGTTGGGTGTGATGGAGGAGTTGACTGGAGTATCCCGGAGAAAATGGTCCCTGCGGAATGCTGCCGGGCAGAGTGAGGGGGAAGATGTGTTGAGTAGTGGCATCATGCTGGAGTTGGTGGAAGTGGCAGAGGATGATCCTTTGAATGCGGAAACTGATAGTGTGAAAAGTGAGGATGAGGGGACCCAATCCTAGTTATGGGAGGTGGGGGGGGTGGGGAAGAGGCAGGGGATGGCAGTTTCAGAACAGTCGTCTGGGGGATGGAGAAGATCTGGTTGAGAGCCATCAACCACAGTGCGTGGAAAACCATGATTGAGAAAGAAGGAAGACATATCAGCAGTATTATTTTTTGAAATAGCATCATCTGAACACATGCGATGGAAAGTTATAGAGGATTGACAATTGGAAGCAAAATTGATAAATGTT
Organism: Carcharhinus amblyrhynchos; assembly: GCF_965287045.1. Lineage (NCBI taxonomy): Eukaryota > Metazoa > Chordata > Chondrichthyes > Carcharhiniformes > Carcharhinidae > Carcharhinus > Carcharhinus amblyrhynchos. The sequence continues at coordinate 84,818,503 of NC_137331.1, read as the reverse complement.
TCCAGGTCCAGATGAGAGCATGAAACAGCACCACAATAGTTGTCGATGTACAAATAGAGGAGTTGTGGGAGGGGCCAGAGTAGGACTGGAACAGGGAATGCTCCGCATGAGCCATAAAGAGATGGACATAACTGGGACACCCCACGCCTTACACCCTCCTAGTATTAAACTCTGCTGATTTTCTTTGCTCATAGATCTAACAAAGGGTCATTGGTTTTATTCTCAGAAACATTGGCTCTATTCTCTGTCCACAGATGCTGTCAGATCCATTGAGATTTTCCAGCATTTTCTGTTGTATCAGATTCCAGCATCCTCAGTTTTTTTGTTTTTACCGTTCTTTGGGGAGAAGGAAAGGGTGCAGACTATAGTGTTGCAGTTACAGATAGGGTGCAGCGCAAGTTCGACCTAATATAAGGCAGGTCCATTCCAAAGTCTGATAGCAGCAGGGAAGAAGCTGTTCTTGAGTCAGTTGATAGTCACTGGGTCTTGGGTGGCATGGTGGCACAGTGAGTACCATTGCTCCCTCACAGTACCAGGGACCTGGATTTGATTCTCAGTTTGGGTCACTGTCTGTGCGGAGTTTACACGTTGTCCCTGTGTTTGCGTGGGTTTCTTCTGGATACTCTGGTTTCTTCTCACAGTCCAAAAGATATGCTGGTTAGGTGCATTAGCCATGCTAAATTCTCACTCAGTTAACCTGAACAGGTGCCAGAGTGTGGTGACTAGGGGATTTTCACAGTAACTTCATTGCAGTGTTAATGTAAGCCTACTTTTGACTAATAAATAAGCTTTAGCGTTCTCAGGCTTTTGTAATTTTTTCCCAAAAGAAGAAGGTGCATGGGATGAGTAGGGTCCTTGAATTATGCTGGCCAGTCAATGGATGGGAAACTAGTCTGTGTGACGGACTGAGCTACATTCACAACCCTTTGTAGTTTCTTGCAGTCTCAGTCAGAGCCATACAGAGCTGTAATACATTCAGATTGAATGCTTTCTGTGGGGCATCTGTGAAAAGTGAGGAGGCTGAATTTCCTTAGCCTCCTGAGTGTCCTGTTTCTGTTCGATGCGTTGTATATATTCCTATGAAAAGCCAGAATGAATAGGGCAATTAATTGGATAATTCCTTAACTAGTCAGACTTGAAGATTGGGGAAGAAACAGAGCAACGATTGAGAAGGTGGCTGAATTAGAATGCGTTAATTCAATGTCAAATCACGTCCAGAATGAGAAATAAAGAGAGGAAGGGGATGGTGGTTAGCGCTGTTGTCTCATAGCACCACGGACCTCGGTTCAATTCCTGGCTTGGGTCACTGTCTGTGTGGAGTTTGCATGGTCCTCTCATGTCTGCGTGGGTTTCCTCTGGGTGCTCCAGTTTCCTCCACAGTCCAAAGATGTGTGGGTTCGATGGATTGGCCATGCTAAATTGCCCCTTAGTGTCAGGGGGGACAAGCTAGGGTAAATGCATAGGGTTATGGGGATAGGGACTGGGTGGGATTGTGTTTGGTGCGGGCTTGATGGGCCAAATGGTCTCCTTCTGCACTGTAGGATTCTATGTTCCATGTAAAAGGTAGATTAGATCAAAAAAAAGGAAAAAATGACAGAAGTGAATAGATAAAGAAAATGTTATTACTTTGCATGTTTAAAATCTCCAGCATCAATTAATGCCTAAGGGAATGAACCTCCAGTGTCAGAGATGTTGATTGGCATTAATTGTCGCTAAATGTGGTGTTTACACTTGACATGACAGTTCGTTCATGCCTAGCAAGCAAATGCAGCAACTTCATGTCATTCAATACATTTCAGTGGTGAGGCAGTTACTGTGAAATTCCCCTAGTCACCACACTCTGGCACCTGTTTGGGTCAATGCACCTAACCAGCACATCTTTCAGACTGTGGGAGGAAACCAGAGCACTTGGCGGAAACCCAAGCAGACATGGGGAGAACATGCAAATTCCACGCAGACAGTGACCCAAGATGGGAATCGAACCCAGGTACTTGGCGCTGTGAGACAGCAGTGCTAACCATTGTTCCATTATTATACAAAATATATAAATATACATTTGCATTCAACCAAGAATCTACCCTCATTTGAAGTTGCCAGTTGTGTATAAATAGTTGCGAGCACAAATTACCCTCACCATTACTTTGATAGCAAATTCTGGCTCAATGATAAACTTAGAACCGGAGAACCATAGATTACAGCACAGAAGGATGTAATTTGTCCCATCATATCCTGCCAGCCCAAGGACACCCAAATGCCTTTTATAAGCCCCCCTTCCTACACACACTGTAGCCCTGTAGCTTACAACACTCAAGTGTCAGATCCAGATACTTTTTAAAAGAGGTTAGGGTCTCTGCTTCCACCACCAAATTGGGTAGCAAATTCCGATATTCACTACCCTTTGCGTAAAAAGTTCTTCCTCATGTCCTTTGTACTCCTATTTTTATCTTGAATCTATGTCCCCTGCTTCTAGAATTCTATGCCAAGGGAAACAACTTTATCCTGTCCACTCTATCCCGTCCCCTCATAATTTTTTATACCTCAATCAAGTCACCCCACCACCCCCCCCCACCCCACCAGCCTTCTTTGTTCCAAGGAAATAACCCCAACCTATCCAATCTCTCCTCCTAACTATATTTTTCCGGCAACATTCTTGTAGACCTCCTCTGCACTCTCTCCAGAACAATTATGTCCTTCCTGTAATGTGTTGAACAGAACTGCACACAGTACTCTAGCTATAGCCTCACTAGTGTTTTATACAATTCCAACATTGCGGGTGTGAACTTACCAACTCACCACGCCAATCAATCAACCGTGAAGACAGTGCATCAGAGTAAAAAAAATCTGCACTCGGGGCAAATCAGTTATATGTCCTCCAGCCCTGTTTTGCTAGAAATTATATGAAGTCTATTTACATAAAACTAACGAAAGTTGAAAGCACTTATCTGGCCCCACACAGCTGCTTCCGCCCTCGCTGGTGAGACTTTCCAGCTGCGAGATTCACTACTGCTCTGCAGTAGCTGGGAGCGGGTACCATGGCCACACTGGGGGAAATCAGCCGCCATTAAAACCCCTAGATGGCCTGTGGCATGGCCAGTCAGTGCCCACCTGGCACACTGGCAGTGCTGAGCTGGGCACCATAAGTGTGACGGGCAGTGCCCAAGGGGGGAAACCTGAATGGGAGTGGGCCATGTTGGAGTGGGGCTATAACAGGGGGTAGTATTCACAGTGAAAGGGAGCTTATGCAGGAGGGAGCTCAACAAGGGCTGGTTTGCTGGAGAGGCAACGCAAGGGAGATTATTCAGGGGAGCTATACAAAGGGGGTCTTCCAGGTGGGGCTATGCAAGGGGGGTTATGAATGGGGGGGCTATGCCAGGGGTGGGATCATGAAAGCAGGAGGGCATGCAGAGGTGAGCTGTGGAGGGGGCTGTGACAGAGTGGCGTGTTGGGGGTCTGCCAGGCAATTCTCCGGAAGATTCTTGATTCCCTAATCCCCGCAACCTATGTTGGTGTGGGGTTTAGTAATGCCGCCCACCAATGATGGACAAGGAGTCCAATGTTCATGCAAGGCAGTGAGAGGACATTGTCTGGTTCACTGGGATATCAGGGGGTCCTATGTAATGGCTCTGAAGCCGGCTTCCCTGGCATACTTAGGCTCTGCTCCAGTCCCTGCCAAAACAAAACTCCCTGCTGCCAAAAAAACTGACAGTTTAGATTGCAGTGCCAAACTTGTCCAGAAGACCTGATAACAGACTTTGTTCTGGGGAGATCCTGCCCCATATCCTTACTTTTATATTCTATACCTTTGTCAATGAAGGAGACCATTCCACATGCCCTCTTTACAACCTTGTCTACTTGAACTGCTGCCTTTATGGATCTGTGCACATGTACACTGAGGTCTCTTATTTCATCTACCCGTCTTAATATATTCCTAGCAAGACACCTAGAAAAGAATGGTTTGATCAAGCAGACGCAGTATGGATTCGTGAAGGGGAAGTCATGTTTAACGAATTTATTGGATTTCTATGAAGATGTGACTAGTGCGGTAGACAGAGGGGAACCGGTGGATGTGGTGTTTTTAGATTTACAGAAGGCGTTCGATAAGGTGCCTCACAAAAGGTTGCTGCAGAAGGTTAGGGTACACGGAGTTGGAGGTAAAGTGTTAGCATGGATTGAGGATTGGCTATCTAACAGGAAGCAGAGAGTTGGAATCAATGGATGCTTTTCTGGTTGGCAGTTGCTGACTAGTGGAGTGCCGCAGGGATCAGTGCTGGGGCCTCAACAGTTTACCACTTACATAGACAATCTGGAGGAGGGGGCTGAGTGTAGGGTAACAAAATTTGCTGATGGCACGAAGATGAGTGGAAAAGTGAATTGCATGGAGGGCGCGGAAAGTCTGCAGAGGGATCTGGATAGGCTGAGTGAGTGGGCGAGGACCTGGCAGATGGAGTATAACATTAGCAAATGTGAGGTTATCCACTTTGGTAGAAATAATAGTAGGAGGGATTATTATTTAAAAAGGGTGAAAAGCTGCAGCATGCTACGGTGCAGAGGGACCTGGGGGTCCTTGTGCACAAATCGCAAAAACCCAGTCTGCAGGTGCAGCAGGTGATCAAGAAGGCGAATAGAATGTTGGCCTTTATAGCGAGGGGGATTGAATATAAAAGCAGGGAGGTCTTGCTGCAACTGTACAAGGCACTGGTGAGGCCGCAACTGGAGTACTGTGTGCAATTTTGTTCCCCTTGTTTGCGAAAGGATATATTGGCCTTGGAGGAAGTACAGAGAAGGTTCACCAGGCTGATTCCGGAGATGAGGGGGTTGGCTTATGAGGAGAGATTAAATAGACTGGGCCTGTACTTGTTGGAGTTTAGAAGGCTGAGGGGGGATCTTATCGAGACTTACAAGATAATGAAGGGGCTAGATAGGGTAGAGGTAGAGAGATTCTTCCCGCTTAGAATGGATAGCAGAACTAGAGGGCACAGCCTCAAAATAAGCGGGGGGGGGAGGGGGGATGCAGTTTAGAACAAAGTTGAGGAGGAACTTCTTCACTCAAAGGGTGGTGAATCTCTGGAATTCACTGCCCATTGAAGTGGTGGAGGCTACCTCGTTGAATATATTTAAGTCATGGGTAGATAGGTTTTAGATAGACAGGGGAATTAAGGGTTATGGGGAGAAAGCGGGAAAGTGGAACTGATCCACTTCAGATCAGCCATGATCTCGAAGGGCTAGATGGCCTACTCCTGCTCCTATTTCTTATGTTCTTATGTTCATTTATTGCAGACTCCCTATAACTGTTTGTGTTTTCTGCAATTTTCCCAAATGTGCTCCCCAAATTCACATCCAAATCGTTAATATATAACACAAACAGTAAGGGTCTCATCACTGAGCCCTATGGAATGTTACATGAAACAACATCCCATTCACAAGGGCATTCATTTGTTTCCTGTTGTAAAGCCAACTTTTTATCCAGTTTGCCATGTTACCCTGTATCCCATGGGCATTTACTTTTTTTGACCAATCTGCTATGTGGGACCTTGTCATGGCCTTGCTAAAATCAATGGACACAACATACGTTATATTGCCTTCATCAACCCTTCTTGTCACTTCTTCAAAGGATTCTATCAAACTGGTGAGGCAGGATATTCCTTTAACAAATCCATGCAAACCATTCCTGACTTGTCCATGCCTTTCTAAGCAGCAGTTAATCCTTTCTCTCAGAATTGATTTCACTAATTTTGCCACCACTGATATAGGAGTAACTGGCCAATAATTGTTTGACCTTTCCTTCAATCCCTTTTTAAATTTGTACAGAACTTTGATTGTGTTGCAGCTGACTACTGTCTATAGTTCTGGGAGTCATTATAAGAGGGATACAATGGAAAAAATGCAACATAAATTCACCATTATATTAGCAGAACAAAGGAGCTACAACTCATAAGAGAGACGTGAGAGTTTACAGCTATTTTTAGCAGAGGCTTGGAAGGTTCATGGGTAACCCATTAGAGCTCTGTATGATTGTAAAGGATTGTTAGAAGTAGTTAATAGCGCTAGATTGATATTGGTAATAATAGGGTGGCAATAAAAAGCATGAATTTAAACAAGTAAAAGAAGGTAGAGTCAGAAAATATTACTTATATGGTTTGGAAAGAACATAGAATCTTCTGCAGAGAAGGAAAAAAATCATTTAAAATAGCTAAGGAATTGCTTCAAGAATGGGCATTTTACGGCAGGAGAGTAGGATTGTCTAAATGTTTCATGTGAAGAAAATCTTGATGGTAGGAGCATGTTGCGATAAATAGTCTGCATCTGTGCTGTAACATTCTATCAATCTGCAGTTCTGCTCGACACAATTTCCCACTGAGAGAGATTGACCTCAGATTTCTCTCTCAGGCGTCTGAATGGGTTGTACATAATGTCATCAGCTAAATTACCTGCCCACTCTTGTGCGCAATATAAAAGAAGGGAAAAGCTGACTGAAGGGAGATGGGGGTGGGGGAGTGTTAAAATCGTGCATTACAAGAAATTTGATTCAACTAATATTTACCAATTCGAAAAATTTGGAAAATGTGAACCACGATTCTCCCATCCCACCGCGCTAACAGACAGATTGGCATATGTGCAGTAGCCTGCTCAGCGCACTGATTTCAGCCTTTCCGTAGTAAAAAGTCTGACAACACCAGGTTTAAGTCCAACCAATTTATTTGATAGTAAACTCACAAGCTTTCGAGGTTAAGCTCTTCGTCAGGTGAATGGAGAGTTCTGGCCTCAGACAGAGCATATAAAGCACAGTTTACAGATGACTGATTAGAATGCGAATCTTTACACCTAACCTGCTGTTCAAGTCCTAAAGTGGCCAACAATGTGAGTGGAAGAAGCACTGATCACAGGTTAAAGAGATGTGTATTGTCTCCAGACAGTACAGTAAGTGAGGTTTTGCAAACCCAGGCAAGTCACGGGGGTTACAGATAGTGCGACATGAACCCAAGATCCCTGTTGAAACCGTCCTCATGTGTGCAGAATTCTCCATTCACCTGAAGAAGAGCTTAACCTCGAAAGCTTGTGAGTTTACTATCAAATAAATCGATTGGACTTAAACCTGGTGTTGACAGACTTCTTACTATGTTTACCCCAGTCCAACGCTGGCGTATCCACATCATTCAGCCTTTCCAGCAGGAATAGGCCCCGTTGCCTGAAATTTAATGATATTCACACAGGTGGCCTCTGCACTGCATAGTGTGGGAGATTTTTCTCTGAACTTTCAGTGAAAAAACCAACGTGAGTTACTCCAGTTCTCACGCAAATTCGACACTTGAAATTTAATGAATAATTTGTGCTCTTAGTTCATTTCTTTGTTCATTGTAGATGATTGTCTTTTCATTGAAAACATGTCAGATCGTTAAATCATCAACTTCTTGGGTTCCAGTGGTTACTATCACTCACTATGGAGTGCGAGTGATCTTTTTCTGGTCACCAACAATGTATCACACAATTACAGCCCTTGTGCCTAAGGTCAACATTTAAATGTCTTTGATTTCACTGAGTATACAGTTCTTAGAATCAGGAACCAGTTAGACACCTCCTACGAGTGTTTTATTTCTACCAAGGAATCTTCGACTGCATGTTCATTCATCAAACACATCCATTTGGAGTGAATTGAGCTTTGAGGAGATCCTTTAGACAGAAGAACCTCAAGATCTGAATGAATTTCCAACACTAAATGGTCACATTTCCACCAAAATATTCCAAAGGCGGGCATGCCATTGATGGCTTGTGAATGTGCAGCAAGCATTTAATTGCATCCCTAGGTTAAATTCTCATTTAAAATGATGTATAATGCATTCAAATAAAATTACACATTATTTTAAAATAAAAAAAGAAGGTTTCACCTATTTCACATTTAACTAATTTGCATTTCTGTCACTTTCTAAGTTGTCATTTTTCTGAACATTCAGAAGTTTAAGTTTTAAGTTTATTTATTAACATCACACGTAGGCTTACATTAACACTGCAATGAAGTTACTGTGAAAATCCAGTCCGGTGCCTGTTCATGTACACTGAGGGAGAATTTAGCATGGCCAGCACATCCTTCAGACTAGGGGAGGAAATCAGAGCACCCAGAAGAAACCCGTGCAGAGAGGAGAGAATGTGCGGACTCCACACAGACACTGACCCAAGCCAAGAATTGAACCTGGGATCCTGGCATTCTGAGACAGCAGCGCCGACCACAGTGCCACAGAAGTTGGGATCTGTGGACTAAATTAGTGCAATATTTAAATGATTTAAAGTTGAAATACTGTATTTGAATATTTACTGGGTGGCACGGTGACACAATGGTTAGCACTCTGCTTCACAGTGCCAGGGACCCACATTCAATTCCCGGCTTGGGTCACTATCTGCAGAGACTGCATGTTCTCTCCATGTCTATGTGGGTTTCCTCTGGGTGCTCCGGTTTCCTCCCATATTCCAAAAGACGAGATGGTTAGATATATTGGTCATGCTAAATTCTCCCTCAGTGTACCCAAACAGGTGACGGAGTGTGGCAACTAGGGGATTTTCACAATAACTTCATTGCAGCATTAATGTAAGCCTACTTGTGACACTAATAAATAAACTTTAAACTTTACCAGAATTCCTTACATATACATTGGAACTCGTTCTTATGTTTTAGTTAATTGATACTTCTTTACATTCGAACATATTTGAATATTAATCAGTACATTCCCTCCATTGATTTGCAGGAAACTTTTATTCTGTTTTTCTGCTGCACTCCATCAGAGCTTAAAGCCAAAATAGGTTAAGTGGGCAGTAAATGGGATGGGAACCAATTACTCTGGATCTGTGCTCATTTTCAGAGACCAGCAGAAGAAGCTGCTCTTTTGGACAGTTACATGCAACTGAAGTGGTAATGACATGTTGATATCATTCCTGCCATGTCCTATCATCAGATAAAAGATCTTTGAACTGAAATATTAACTTTCTTCCTCGCTCCACAAATGCTGCCAGGGCTGCTGACAATTCTGTTCTGTTTTGATAACTGGTGGAGTGTTTGGTATCCAGGATTGCTAAGCACTATCTTAAAATTTAAAGGAACTACTCGATACGTTAAAAGACAGAAAAATCATATCATTCTCAGCCTATTATTGCTTGATATTTGACCAGATGCCTTAGTACCATATCCCTTTGGAACTTGTGTTTCCCACCCACCTGACCCCAGCCTACCCTCACCCCCCCCTCCCCATGATCCCCACACCACAAAGCCATTCTGCCTTTAGTGCCTTGTGGCCTATACCCTTTGCTTTAGGGGGTGTTTTGCCAGCACCAGTCACCACTCCCACTGGCGCTGCCAAACAATACGTATGTTCCAGCCGACGATTGGTCCAGGGGAAAGACCCCTGCTATTCAGTTAATTACCTGCTTGAGTCGTCTCAAAAGGAGGCAATGCAGGGGCTCTCACTGTAGCTAGTGGGTGAGACCCTCGTTGCCTGCAATAAATACCACCCCATTGATGGGGTTTCTGCTGCACTTCCAGTAAAGTTAGGGATGAAAAGTAGAAGCTGTTCCAAGGAAATAGCCAATCATGATATAACCATATTAACCACGATTAATAACCAGACAAGCATGAGAACGAAAAGATACATACCTTGCAGCATGCAACTCATTTCAGGCTATTGTGCGAGTGAACATGTGCTTTTCCAGGAAATGCTAAAATAACTTTTTTCTTATGATGGATCAATAACGACAACACTCCTTCATCCAGAAAGCCAGGATTAAACTCACTGGATGGAACCTCCAAAAGGGATTATATCCTCCTTTGTCGATGGTTCCATCCCTGAATAGAAAAACCTGAATTACATTGAAAGTACAATATGGAAACAAACCATTTATTCCAATAGGTTCATGTTGATTTTTTGCTCCTCAGGAAAAGTAATGTAAGGTAAAGATAAAGTCGCCATAGTCCCACATGACCATAGGCTGCTCTTGCCTTAGCTAAACCACCCCACCCTCCTCAAGATAAGGAATAGTAATCTAATCCACATAGCCACATTATTTCCATGTTCCTTCAGATCCTTTTCCTTCTTATAACTCATTTCCCTCCACTATAACCTAATCTTAAACATTGAAGAATATGGTTGCCAAGATCTCAGAACGATTATCATCCAATATGGATGAGCTTTTTACTCGTATAGATGAACAACATGTGCAAGAGGTAAAGAAAGAAGGGGAATGCTTTTATAATCTCATTCTTACAGTCAGAGGATAGTGGGTTATTTATGGAGTGTCAAAGCCAAGTGTTATACTTTGCATAAATAGTTAAATTAATTTCTTTTTGTGCAAAAGATTAAGCTTTTTGGATTTGGTGAAGGCCCATGCTCTCTGTTGTGATGAGGTAGAGTGTGTAGCTCAATAGATGCTTCCAATCACTGATGTACAGGGAGTTTCTGGAAGAAGCCTTCCACATAGAATTAGGGAAAACAGTATATTTTTGAAGTGATACTTGAAGCCTTAAGGGAGAAAACATGAGGTCCTGTAAAGGTGAATTATGATACAGCATGTCGGGAAACAAGGGAATTATTTGGGAGCTGAAGCAGGATCAATGGATTGCCCTTATCCAAAAGAGTGCATACAAAAAAATTGCTAATCAGTTTTCCATTGGCCTCCTGTTTCCAAATGATATTGTGTTATCAGCAGCAGATTTAGGGGGAATTTAGGGGGAATTTTTTTGACTTTACATAGATCAGGCATAGCACACAAGTTTCCAATTTGTGCCAAAGGCCGGTGATGCTCCCTGCTGGCATTACCTGTTATCCTCAGTATGGGTGTCCACAACAACATTCAGTGGGAGAAACTTAGATTGTGCCACCGATTATAACAGTGTTGATGTTCAAGTACAGTAGTAGGCATAGTCATAATGCTCTGTCTTTTAACTGGAAAGAGGCAAACGATCCTTTATTTTTCCCATCATCAAAGTCCCAGCATAAGTTAAACCTGTGTCAAAACCAAAATCTTTCTTGCTTTGAAACTCTCAGGCATGCAACAGCAGGGCTTCTTTTTTTTTTACCATCAATGAGTTGAAAATTGTATTGTGAGATGGATTTGTACCAAACAGCAGATGTGGCTTCAGTGAAAGGAGGATTGCAGCCAAACAACCTATCAAAGAATCAGGTATGGCAAAATCCCTCTCTTGAACACCTGAACTAAGCAATTGGTGGTGAGCCAGTCTAGACCCCATTACTGTACTTGAGCATCTACACAGTTAAAATGTAACTTTTTTTCCCAATGAATCCATGGTTCTCTTTTTGCTGTTGAGGAAACTCATACTGAGGTTTACAGCTCCTGGAAGGGGTTACCTAGCATCCGGGAACATATGGGTAATATATCCAGTGGTCTGCCAGCCATGGTTAGATTGCAGAGAAGCATGGGCTGCTGAGTTTCCGCTCCCCTACTGCAGATATTGGCCCTGACAATGTGCAGGCATTCTGATGCTCCCCAGCAATAACTTGACTAAGAATGTCTTGGAAGTACTGGTAAATTGACCATGACATCGACCTATATTCTCTTTTTCCGGAGGCCTTGGTTGGGTCACAATTTCCATCTTCCCCAAATATGGTCCTCTGCATCAGATGGGAAAGGGCCAGGATCAGGAACCACAAGGACCGGATGCATCACCAATACGTATTTGCCAAACTCTTGGTTTCCCCAGTGTGTGAAGAATGATATTTTTCATTCAAACCAACAACATGCATTTACCCTTTAATCATCATTACATAATACAAGCAAAATCTTCAGAATTCCTGTCAAATTCCATGTAAACCTTTATATATAACATAAGAAATAGAAAAGTGCTGCAGGAGATAAGGAGAGAGAAATATAAAGCAATTCAGTTGAATAAAAAGTAGTTTTATACACTTTTATTTCTATATGTTTGGGGTCGCATAAAATGGACAATATCACATCAGCCATCTGTTATCCTACCTGATATTCAGTCACATGGGAGTATATAACAAACAGCTAATGTGATACTGCTCATTTTAGGCTGTCTCCCAAGATATTTTTCTATCCCTTTGTGTTTGTTTTTGAAGTTTTGGATTGCATATTCAATAAAGATACTCCTGACATCTTTCTTTCTCCTTATTCTCTTTATTATTTATTGTCACAAGCAGGCTTATATTAACACTGCAATGAAGTTACTGTACAAATTCCCTACTTGCCACACTCTGGCACCTGTTCAGGTACACTGAGAGAGAATTTAGCATGGCCAACATGCCTTTCAGGCTGTGAGAGGAAACTGGAACACCTGGAGGAAACCCACGCAGACATGGAGAGAACATGCAGACTTCCCACAGACAGTGACCCAAACCGAGAATCAAATCTAGGTCCCTGGCACTGTGAAGCAGCAGTGCTAACCACTGTGCCCCACCATGCCTGAGTAACTTCGTTATTACAACAGTGGCATACTCTGTGATGTGAACAGTTAAGGTGAGATTTTGGGGCTATGCTTGCCCTGAAACTGGAAAATCCCATTCGAGGTCAACAGACCTTTCCATGGTTCATCCCTCACCTGTTACAATTCCCATGGCGGGTGGAATGGAAAAATTTGCCCCTCACAGCACGGCCACCCTGGCATATCTATTGGCCTGCCAGCAAGTCAGATTAAATTGTGGCCTAAATTTTACAAGTAAATAGTAACAGTAATGGAAATTCACTCTTATTTTTTGCAAATTGTGGAAATGATGCAGAACATTTGTTGCCTCTTGTTTTCCACACGCAGTTTAGGTTTTTTGTTTCATTCTTTCACAGGATGTGGCCATCACTGGCTACGTCTGCATTTATTGCCCAGCCATTATTGCCTTCTTTGCTACTGGAGTACATTCAGAATGTTTTACATCAGGAATGTTCAGTGATTAGTACAGGTTGCTGTTTGCTTTTGTTTAATAATGTACAGACTGAAGCAATTCATATGTGCCACACTAAACAAAACAGGAGTAGTTAAAATCCAGGAATATTTCATCCCCCCCCCCCAATAATCAGATAACAGATTAAGAAGCTATCACATTTGCTCCTGAGATGAAATATATTGGCAAATATAAAAATACTGAATAACAAGAGCGGATGGAAATAACCATCTAATCTTCCTGCCTGTCTTCCTTTGCCCAGAGTCTGCATCCTGCTCATTCCATTATCTCACTCTCAACCACACAAAAGTATGAGTTCATGAGTTTTAATGTCTCAAAATTCAAAGTGCATTTTCTATCACAAGCAATTCATAAAATATCCCTTTGAACCTCAGAAAATATTTTCGTGTTCAGTGTAATAAATGAACAATTCTTGCACTTTAATCAACAATGCACTAGCAGCCCCAGCAGATACTAGTAGCTATGTTGTCTCCCTTCCCTAAAGGAGAGGTCACTGATTGGACTTGGACGGGGTGGGTGCCAGGGGTACCAGGGCCTCGTCCCTGAGCCCAGTTGTGTTAGAATGTACACACAACCACTGTGTGCATCTGTATCTGTGTTTGTTTGCTATGTAAAATATAAGAAAATGTCCAATAAGCATATCAAAAAAAGCAATAAAACAACCTTGCATCAAAGAGTTTGATAGCTTGTTACAAAAATCAGGTGGGCATGTCAATAAACTGCTATCAACGATGAATTCTGCCAGGAGCCTCTGGAGTTTTGTAAACATGGGCATTAATCAATGTGCAGTCAGGTTTCAATAAAGTTTGAAATAGAAATAAATCACTGACTATGAAATTGGCAAACCGACTACGTTGCTTTTATAGTAAGTATTTATTTTTTAATGATCATTCTAGTGATTGAAGTTGTTCCGTGATTTAAGCTGTTAGGGGTTAGTTGCAAGGTTGTTGCAAATTGTATGATAGCTATTTATTATCACAATTAAATGTGCATTATCTTCCTGTAGTAAGTTCAGACAAATCTGATGTATTGATACAATCACTGTTGCACAGAGAACTAACATCTGTTGATTAATCAGAGTCTGTGGGGGTGAAATTAGTCTCCAACTTAGAGCAAAACAAGCTCTGATCAAATCAGCAGCCTTTCTTTCATCTGACCTTCTCTGAGCAGCCTGATTTTCTCTTCCCATTGAATTCAATGGAAAAGAGAAACGACTTTGGTTGTAAACCCTTTAGTAAGTTGTCTGTTTTTTAAATGAAGGATACCTGCAGCATAAAATGCCAAGAAAATAGCTCAGGATGAGGCAATGGACAATGTACCTGGAAGCTTTGGACAAGCAGTTAAGAACCTGAATAGAATGGATTCTCCACTATATTGCAAGATCTGAGCATTCTGTTATATTATGCTCTCTGCTGCCCTCTCTGTTTGGGATGTGTAAGTGAAATTACTTCAGCACTGGATGCCTGTAGTTGAGTATGTATTCTTCTTCTGTACAATGAAATGTGAAAGATGGGATGGAATTTTTTTTACACTTCATTTGAGAAATTAAGGACTGAAAACAATTGCGACACATTTTTAGTAGTCCTAAAGTTGATTTTGAAGAAACTCGAACAATTTGAAGGAACACAACGGCTGGAATTTTACCATCTTCCCGCCAGTGGAATCATAACAGGCGAGGGATGGACCATGGAAAGGTCCATTGTCCTCGGGCAGGATTTTACGATTTTGGGATGAGTGAGGCTATATAATCCCACCAAGTGAATCCCAGAGTAGGACATCATTGATGAAATTATTGTAGGACAATGGTGGAATTCAACACTAACAAAGAGGTCTGATATTATTACAAACAATGGTTTATCGTTTGGCTGAAGGTGAACAAAATAGAAGATAAGGATAATGTAAATGTTTTCCTCACCAAAACGGTGGGGAAGATCTGATGGCTGAGAGGTTAGGGGGAGGGGAGAGTAAGACAGGCAAGGAGGGGTGGTACTTGGAGAAGGAATGAGGACTTATGGAGTGGATGGGGTGGGCAGACCGATATATGGGGTGGGGGGAGTCAAACCAGGTAAAGGGGAACTTGGCTGTGGGGTCAGACAGGGAGAAAGGGTGTTGGACTGGGAGGGGGTAGAGGTGGTCAGAGGGGTTGCACTAGTGGGGAGAAGGTGTCCAGTTTTGGGTCGGGGTGTGTGCGTTGTTGGGATGACATGGGTGTCTGCTGGGGGAGTGTGGAATTGTCCCATGGGGGTTTTGTAAATAGTTAATCTGAAGTTCAAGGTGTTTTTTTCCTCTTAAATCTTTCGAAGTAACTATCAGGGTAAAACTTTCAGAACCATTTGAAATTGGCAATTTAAATTGCTTTGTTGGATGGTTCCAGGCTCAGCACAATTGTCCTGGGGAAGTTAATACTTCTGGACAATTGCCAAGCAAACACTAACATGACTTCTTCCCAGAGAGATCCCCCAGTGCCTCATTGAGATATCTCCCCAAAGGCAACACTGGAGAACCAGGAAATTATGAGCCATGGTAACAGTAAGAATACGTCTGATAGTGAAAAAATACGAAGTGAGCACAAAGTGTTTTTGAACAAGGAGGGCCAAATGATAAAATTGGCTGTAACAAAGGACAATGTCTTTATGCACAGTTTAGAGGCAGTAAGTAAAATTAGAAGGAACAGGAGCAAATAAGAAGGTGAGGAGCAGTGACTGGAGTGCACACATTGTGGTGATTCAAAAAGCAGATGGGTTCACTCGAGTTTGTGGAAATTATAAACAAATGGTGAATAAGGTGATTGAGAATGATACTCACCTACCATCTACCAGTGAAGATTTGTTATCTAATTTAGCAAATGGAAAGGTGTTCAGTAAGATTGATATATCAAATGCATATTGGGAATTAACTGACAAGACAAAGACACAGCTTACAGTTCACACACACAAAGGGTTATACCAATATGAAAGGTTACCACCTGGAGTGTCTACTGCACCTGTAGTTTTCCAAATTTATCATGGATCAGGTACTAAGTGAGATGAAAGGGGTGCGTTGTTTCTTAGATGATGTTCTAATTTGCAGTAAGATTAAGAAACAGCACACGGTAAGATGGAACCAAGTCCTAGATTGATTTCAAGAAAATGGTATCAAAACTGAAAAGCACAAGTGTAACATACCTGGGTCACCAAATAAATGGTGAAAGTATCCACCCAATGCAAGAGAAATCTGAGGAGAGTTTGGAGGCAAAGTGACTAGAGAACAAAGAAGAACTTAAAAGATTCATAAGGATTGTTGTGTATCAATCTAAGTTAATCTCTGATTTAGCTAATACATTTGTCTCACTTTGAAGAGACTCATTGCATTCACAAATCTAGTGAAGATTGAAGAGAGAGTCTGCCAGTGTCATGTAGTTCATTCGCTCAAAAAAGAATATCTAAAAAAGGAAGATCACAGTGCACCTTATAAAGTCCAAATTTCTCCTCCAGCCCAAAGTGAAAGTCAGAAAGAAACTGAAAGTTTGCCAATATCACAGAATCCACCAGTAGAGCAAAATGAGTCAGGAAGGCAAATCAATCAATGTCACAGTCCCAATCGAACGTCCCAAGCATTAAGGTAAAACAGTTTATTTTTACAGATTCTCCACATACCTCCATGTGCTCCAGTTTCTTCTCACAGTCCAAAGCTGTGCAGGTTGGGTGGATTGGCCATGCTAAATTGCCCCTCAATGTCTCAAGAAATATAGGTTAGGAGGATTAGCGGGGTAAATACACAGAGTTATGGGAAAGGACCTGAGTGGGATTCTCTATCGGAGAGTCGGTGCTGATTCAATGGGCCAAATGGTCTCCTCTACACTCGTAGGGATTCTATGTAAATCACTCTTAATAGTATTTGTCCTATAGGTGATTACAGTAAAAACAATTTACTAACACAACCTGCTCAATTTTCAGTGAATGTTCATGAAAGATTTTAGTCATATTGCACTCTGGGAACTGATGTACATGTACCATTTCACATTTTAACAGATAAGTTGCTTTACTTAAGTACGGTGGTATATTGCAAAATTCAAGCATTTTGTTATGTTTTCTTCTCTGCTGCCTTCTGTTGGGCAGGTGTAAATAAGGTTAGTTCAATAATGGCTGCCTGTGTTATTGTTACTCAGTGCAATACAATATAATAATACCTTCCTTGCTTCTTTGCTCTGGGTGAAGCAAAATTTGGAGACAGAGGAACAACAATACATCCCAGCTGAGCAAGCCACTTACCTAAATCACCAACCCCTTTAAAATCATGCAATGCATATACCACTGAGATCATACCCTGCTTCAGGTCGGCATGGTAGCACAGCGGTTAGCACTGCTGCAACACAGCGCCAGGAACCTGGGTTCGATTTCCAGCTTGGGTCACTGTCTGTGTGGACTATGCACATTCTCCCTGTGTCTGCATGAGTTTCCTCTGGGTAATCCAGTTTTCTCCCACAGTCTAAAGATACGTGGGCTAGGTGGATTGGCCATGCTAAATTGCCCCTTAGTGTCAGGGGTACTAACATAGCTAGAGTAAATGCACAGGGTTATGGGGATAGGGCCTGTGTGGGATTGTGGTCAATGCAAACTCAATGGGCCGAACAGCCTCCTTTGCACTGTAGGATTCTATAATTGTAGGTCAGAATGCATCTGTTTGTACAAAGAATGATTGAGAGCTGGAGGGAAATGCATGAAGGATGCTTTAAATCAGAACACTGCTCTCATTTAAGAAATTTATGGGGCTTAAAGGATCAAGGGTTACTGGGGGGAATATTCACAATATTGAATTCGATGATCAGCCATGATCAAAATGAATGGCAGAGCATGCTCGAACAGCCGAATGGCCTACTCCTGCTTCTATATTTCTATGCTAAATACTTGAAGGTGAAAAGTGGCTTTACCCTTCTGGCTGGGTGAAATTGAATGGACTAAGCATCTACATATGCCATGTTTAAATAAGATATGATAAATTATATTTGGTCATTTTCTGGTCAAGAATTCAGTTTATATTGAAATATATATTTCAAGAAGAGCTACAGAACAAATTCTTTCAGACGCAAGATTGGACAGTTATCATATCAACAAAATTGTATTTGTTCTTTCAACACCAGAGTGAAAAGAAAGTACAATGTATGAAAAAGGATTATCGATTCGCACGGCTTTTCTGATGCATTCTCACCAGTGCCCTAGATATATCTACTCCCGCCAGATGTTCAAAGTGGTCTTGTCTGGAATGGAAGCACCATTCATGCGCAACATGGTCCCCAGCATTGTAAAGGGTGGGATGTAATCTGAGAACTCCTTAATCCAGTAGCATCGGTTGTGAAGAGAGCTGGCTGGCTACTTCCAAAATAATGACGACGGCACGGTGGCACAATGGTTAGCACTGCTGCTTCACAGCTCCAGGGACCTGGGTTCAATCCCTGACTTAGGTCACTGTCAGTGTGGAGTTTGCACATTCTCCCTGTGTCTGCATGGGTTTCCTGCAGGTGCTCCAGTTTCCTCCCACAATCCAAAGATTGGGTTAGGTTGACTGTCTGTGCTAAATTGCCCACAGTGTCCCGGTGTGTGTAGGTTAGAGGGATTAGCGTGGAAAATGTGTCAGGTTGTGGGATAGGGCTTGGGGTAGGATTGTTGTTGGTGCAGACTCGATGGGCTGAATGGCTGCTTTCTGCACTGTAGGATTTCTAACTGCCTGTGCAATTTCTAAGCCAATGGCCTTGATATTTATGGGCAGTAATGGGCAACACATCCTGAAGTGCCCAATACCTGGAGATCCTGCTGCACTCTGCAGAGTCCAGCCCACAACCCAGCCAGATTGGCAGGCGGGACGTACTGTCCAACTGGTTGCAGGCAGAGTCCCATCTGCCCTCTCACTGCATTCTTACTTCCTGACAAGTTATCTGCCTTGGAACTGGTGAAGTGGGAGCAGCTTTGGCAATCTCCATTTCTTAGGAAGTTCCTCCCTTTAGAGGACAATCAATTAAACTTCTGAAAGTAACAGAAATCCTGTACAACGAGGTGTCTGCTGCTTTCCTGGGGGGAGCTTCTGTCAGCCCTTTAATCACACAGCAGATCTTGTCCACGTAAAAACCTAAGTGGAGCTCCGTAAGTAATTAATTTTGAGGACCACTCTGAGACATTTCAATGCAATCAAACATTGTGTAAATGTATGCATTCATTACCACAGCTGGGAGTTCACTTTGTCTTGACGAGCTCCATGCTTCTTATGCCCCATAGACCAAATTCAAATATATTGTCTGGCACTAAAATAACACTGTTTAATCTCCACTTCCGAAAGTGTCTTTTAAAATCAAACTCAGTGCCAGCCACTGTAGGTGAAGAAAAGTCACTTTTGCTTTTTAATTTTGTATAGTAGGCTGTCATGAGTCCTACTGCCATAAATCTGTCATAAGCAAGTACTCTGAAGAATCACAATTACAACCAATTGTGCAGAACTAAATGGGAGAGAACCGCTTTTCTTTCACAGACTGACAGACAAAATTTCAAAATAGAACTCCATTTTGGAGTGTTGATATCACTTATATAAAATCGCCATATTAAAGATTCATACTCTCTCTCTGTCACTCTTATGAGTCAAGCATTATTTCAAGCTAAAAAGCTAAAATTGCAAATATATTACCTGAGAAGGTTTTTAAAATAGAGAGTAACAAAGTGAGAGGACAACTCATAATATAACAAGAAATATTAAACTTCACTTCATGCTAAACATTATTTAGAATTTTGAAAATAAATACCATGGTTATTTATAGGGAAATTTGTATTTGATTTGATTTGATTTATTATTGCCACATTTATTAATATAGAGTGAAAAGTATTGTTTCTTGTGCATGATACAGACAAAACATACCATTCAAAGAGAAGAAAATGAGGGAGTGTAGAATGTAATGTTACAATCATAGCTAGGATGTAGAGAAAGATCAACTTAATGCAAAGTAAGTCCATTCAAAAGTCTGACAGCAGCAGGGAAGAGGCTGTTCTGGAGTTGGTTGATACGTGACCTCGGACTTTTGTATCTTTTTCCCAAAGGAAGAAGGTGGAAGAGAGAATGTCCGAGGTATGTGGGGTCCTTAATTATGCTGGCTGTTTTGCCAAGGCTGCGGGAAATGTAGACAGAGTCAATGGATAGGAGGCTGGTATGTGTGATGGATTGAGCTACATCCACGACCTTTTGTAGTTCCTTCTGGTGTTGGACAGAGCAGAAGCCATAGCAAGCTGTGATACAACCAGAAAGAATGCTTTTTATGGTGCATCTGTAAGGTTGATGAGAGTTGTAGCTGACATGCCAAATTTCCTCAGTCTTCTGAGAAAGTAGAGACGTTAGTGGACTTTCTTATGTATAGTGTCGGCATGGGGGGACCAGGACAGATTGTTGGTGATCTGAAACATGAAGCTCTCGACCCTTTCTACTTTGTCCCTATTGATGTTGACAGGGACATGTTATCCTTTACGCTTCCCAAAATCGATGACAATCTCCTTTATTCTGTTGACATTGAGGGGGAGATTATTGTCGCCACACCAGTTCACCAGATTCTCTATCTCATTGCTGTACTCTGTCTCATCATTGTTTGAGATCCGACCCAGTACAGTGGTGTCGTCAGCAAACTTGAAAATTGAATTGGAGGGGAGCTTGGCCACATAGTCGTGGGTGTATACGGTGTATAGTAGGGGGCTGAGAACACAGGCTTGTGGGGCATCAGTGTTGAGGATGCTCACGGAGGAGGTGCTGTTGCGTTTCCTTACTGATTGTGGTCTGTGAGTTAGGAAGTTCAGGATCCAGTCACAGACGGAGGAGCAGAGGCCCAGGCCACTGAGTTTAGAGATGAGTTTCACAGATGAGTTTCTCTTCATATTGTTCATTGATATATTGGGGTAATTTCTAGTTTGGGGCTGGAGCCCTTGAGTTCCCTGCCCTTGCCTTTGCATCAGTGGATCACAACCCGCAGCTTCCTAAATGCGCCGGCGCAGACCAAACCCAAGTGTCAGGAAATGGGATCTTCTGGATGACTGGGATGCCTTGTCACCGTTTGAAGAATTGAGATGGCTCCATAAAGTTGTTTTAAAATTTATTTATTCGTGTCACAAATATGCTTACATTAACACTGCAATGAAGTTACTGTGAAAATCCCTTAGCCGCCACACTCCAGCACCTATTCGTGTACTGAGGGAGAATTTAGCATGGCCAATGCTGCTAACCAGCACGTCTTTCAGACTGTGAGAGGAAACTGGACCACCCAGAGGAAACCTATGCAGATACGAGGAGAACGTGCAGACTCCGCACAATGACCTAAGCCGGAAATCAAACTCGAGTCCCTGGCACTGAGAAGCAGTGCTGATCACTAAGGGAGCAAGGAAGAGAGAGATCCCAGATAGGAACTAACTAAACAGGTCAATGTTTATTTACCATCTCTCACTGGAACCAGTGAACCTTCTGTTGAAGATAATTTGCCTTTAGTTGGTAAACATTTAGTGTCTTCATGATGGAACAAATAGCTAGACTCCTCCGTCTCGCATGCCAGTCTAATAGCTCTACCTGATGCTATCCTGCCTCTTGCTTATTACCCCCCATGAATTGGAAGGGCGATTCCAAAGGCTTGTCATTGGACTCATAGATCACAGAAGCCTCTTCCCCTGCAGTCCTCTGAGAGCCAGGGAGCTCAGCTGAACATGTCTCCTCCTGCTCTGGACATCAGATTTTGAGACCCTTCCTGAACTACCATTATTATCCACGGAGGTTTGTGTACATCCACTTTTGGAGGGTGCAAATGAGTGCTATGACGCCTCTAACAGTGTGGAGCTCTCCTCTTTCGCTTTCCCTCTTGACTAGTATTAGGGCTGGAATAGGAATCTTGGTCCTCCGCCTTGAGTCTTGGTCTCTCTCCGGAAGCAATTGCAAGTGAGAAGGGAAAGTGCAAGTGACAGTATCAGCTGCTTCCAAGATGGAGGCAGATGTGACCCTAAGGTTTGCATTAAGTAGGTGAACCCTTATTTGGTTGAGAAACAAGGCCAAGATCCCCATTGGTGATGGCTCTTACCTGCTTAATTCCCATCAGCTCAGAAGTCCTCTCCTTGGACTTCATTAGAGCCATCAGATGTTGCCGACGTCCTACAGTTTTCTGTCATTCAGCTCAGTTGTGCCAGAACATCTTCTGTACAAAGAAGGGAACTTTTAAGAGAGGCTACATATTACAACAGTTGGAGAATTGGATCTGGTCATCCCTCATTCCTCCCCTTGTAAGATAGCTCACTTCTGTGTGGCAGGTCATTAGTAATGTGCATTGGGCAGAGGTTATGGATCAGCCTCCCCCAGAAAGCTACGTACATCCACATGCAAGGAGAAAGCCTATAAATGCATGCTATGTGGAGGCTGCTAGTTCTCTCTTCACTTATGTAGGTCCACCTCTTAACCAATCACCACTCCCACAATGTCCACTCACACCTCTTCTCCATGTAGTGTTCCATGTCTGCTAAAGGATGAACTAGGCTGTTGCCCTGGTTCTTGGACCCTGATATTTTGGAGTCTTTGTGGATTCTGTGGCCTGTGGAAGATCCACCACAAGACTTAGCCTGGCGGAGTGAATAAGGTCATTCATCCTCTTGCTGGACTAGATTGCTGACCTCCTGAGTAGCGCACGTGCATTTACAACATTGAGCATTGGAGCCCATGCTGCTTCGGTTTCCCTGTTGGTCTTCCTCCTACCATCAGCCAGGTAGAGATTATCCCTCCTATGTTTGGCAAAATCAGGGAGGAAGCATGGGGAGACATCCCTAAATTTGAGTGCCAGACCTTCACCTCCCCTTCCTGACAGTAAGGTGCTGACAGTAAGGATTCCGTGCACCTTTCAAATATGGTGCTTGGATATGATGATGAGATTCTCACCATCAAGCCCACCTTGCCATGGAAGATGCTGCAAAACACCCTGGTCAATGAGGTTGGGGCTGGAGGATACGACATGGTTTCCTGTTGTCAATCATAAGTAATCAGGGGTAAATGGGGATGGGGAAGATAATTGGGAGATAGTTGGGTGTTGCAGGTCATGAGGATATCAGGAGGGTTGGGGATTAGCCTGGGGGAGTAGGGGATGCCCTGTGCATCATCTGGACTACCTCCATGGTACAATGCATCTAAGATCAAAAGTTTAAGAAATGGTCACCACACCTTTGTTCAAAGAAGATTACAGCTACACACCCTTCCCTCAACAGCCTCAGGTGTCCCCCAACTGTGAGAAGCTTTTGAGGCTGTGCACTTTGTTTGATTTGATCAGGTTTTGAAAAGTGCAATTTAAGCTTTTATTTTGATTCTGTATTTCAATCAGATGAACCTGAGTTAGAACTCGCCTCTTTGAACTAAAGTGTGTGTTTCACCTTGGTGACAATCGTCAAGCCTGATTTAGAATACTGGACCAAGAGTATCGAGGCATGAAATAATCATTCAGTAAAGTCCTCAAAACATAAATCATACTCCACTCTGCCTGATTAATGATGAGCCAAAAGTCAT
The DNA here is from genome assembly GCF_965287045.1 of Carcharhinus amblyrhynchos. NCBI lineage: Eukaryota > Metazoa > Chordata > Chondrichthyes > Carcharhiniformes > Carcharhinidae > Carcharhinus > Carcharhinus amblyrhynchos. Next base: position 84,795,065 of record NC_137331.1, on the reverse strand, counting down.
TCAGACTGAAAATGTATTGATTTGTTTTTGTTCAACTCAATAAGATTATCACTCTGGCGGTTACGGCTGATCATGCAATATGATTTGTAAATAGCTAAGTTTATCTTTTGCTCCTCACTATTGAAATAAGAGAAGGCTCTCAGGAAAGTTGCCAAATAAAAATTTGTCAATAATAAGAACTAAATGAGAATCCTTCATGTTTTTAGCCTGTCACCAAATTAATGTTTTGTAATGAGATTTTTCAATGATTGCTTTTACTCCATCAAACATGCAAGAAGAATTTTTCAAACTCATGGCGTTAATTTAACTTTACTACATTATATTGTTGTTTTCCTGATACTCGTTTGCTAATTTCTTTTAAGTATTGCTTATCATAAGAATGATATTGGCAGTTAATTTTGTCATAAGTTTAAACCAACAATTAATTACTTCTTAATTAATTACTAGTTTTACTTGCAACTTTATGGTGCAGGATAAATACTGTGATTGAACCATCAGTAGATCGTACCACTCTAAGTGCTTCAAAGAAACTATTAAGCACAATGCACAGTGGTTAACACTGATGCTTCACAACGCCAGGACCCAGGTTCAATTCCAGTCTCAGATGACTGTCTGTCTGGAGTTTGCACATTCTCCCTGTGTCTGCATGGCTTTTCTCTGGGTGCTCTGGTTTCCTCCCACAGCCCAATGGTTAGGTTGATTGGTCATGATAAATTGCCCCTTAATGTCAGAGGGATTAGAAGAGTAAATATGTGGGATTATGGGGATAGGACCTGGGTGGAATTGTTGTCAGTGCAGGCTCAATGGGCCAACTGGCCTCCTTCTGCACTGTGGATTCTATGAAATTCTGAAACTACTGAAATCAGTTTTTCATTCTTTTTATTCTGTAACAATATACTCAACATTTGCATTCACCAACTACAGATTAATAGTTTGACTTAAGTTAAAGTTTCATGTATCTAAAAACCACACTCATTGGAATAACCCTGTCCAAGATCAGAGTCTAAAGGAGACAATAATAGAGTGATTCAGGTCTCGTCTAAAATCCCATTAGATCAGACATCACATGATGACTCAGGTTGTTCAAAGGCAATGTCTATGACTCAGGAAAAGTATGATTGGCTTTGGGTCTGTGTAATCAATGTGATTGGCAATAAAGTTAATAAGATTAGCTAACAGTTTTCTGCCCACTTGACACAGACTCAAGGAGTTGGGCTCAAATTTGCTTTTAATTAGTGGGCCATCAGTGCAACAGCAGGATTGGTGCAAATGGATTTGCTGTCACTGGAATGGAGGGAAAGTTTGTGCAACAGCATTTAAAACAAGCAATTAAAGAGACACATGTCCTTTGAGAGAGTAATAGAGAAGAGCAAACAATCTCAATTGTGCTGTCAGCTGGATGAGCCCCTAAGTTCTCAGGCTGTATCTGAAGAGTTGTGATGCATTTGAACAGCAGTCAGGTCAGGAAAAATGAGACTATTGGACACTGATGATTAGAAGCCCCATAAAGGATAGTTTAAGCTGTGTAAAGCAAATTGGAAAAGTTGATGAATACTATCTTTGGCACTGCAATAACTTAAACATTCCAGAGATTGGCTCCTTTGAAACAGTGGTCTGAAAGCTAGTGGCTTTTGCTACCAAATAAACCTGTTGGACTTTAACCAGGTGTTGTGAGACTTATTACTGCATTATAAAGACCAGAAGAGAGAGACAGGAAACAAGGAGCTAACCAAATATTTTGCCTTTAGCTGGCCAACTTCATTCCATAGGAATTGGCTTATCAGGTCCCTATACTTAGTGCTGACTTTAAATGTAGTTTTTCTTTGTAGACTATACATGGGAACAGGTCTGATGCCAGGTGGCCTCTTCTAATGATGTACCATAATGCAGTTCTCCAGTCTGGGAGAGAGAAATCCTTGAACTAGGAGTGCCTTCTGTTGGCATGTCCCCAGCCACCAGCCCTCTCGCTATCATGGTTAACGCTTCTTGGAATTGTAATGGGAAAAGGAGGAACTGATGGGTTCTGCTCCAAACAAGTCCCAGCAGCAACTAGCATTGGTCTAATTCCCAAGCTTGCTGTCATTCGAGTGGATTGAATTGGAAAAAGTGTGCAGATTTGAGGTTATACTTTTTAAATATGACTGGGAGCAAAAAAATTTGTATTTATCACAGAGAAACCTCAAGCATATAGCTACAACTTAGGTATACCAACAGAACCCAGAATGCCTTTATCATCACCACTTACATTCCCTTTGTCCAATTACAGTCCTTCCCCAGCCCCCCCTCACCTTCATGGTATCAATCTTATCTGATTTTCTTTTCCTCCAGCTCTGATGAAAGGTCATCCTGACGCAAAATGTTGACTCTATTCACTCTCCACAGATGCTATCAGACTCTGAGTTTCTCCAGCATTTTCCGTTTTTGTTTCAGATACCAGCTTTCACAATATTCTGTAGTTTTCTTAGTGCTAGCCCCACAATGTAGTATAATCGAGTTAAATGATTTGTTGCAGACACCAATAGGGCAATTTTCTGATGTTCCTGATCAGAAACCCCACCTATCAGGATCACAGAAAAGAAAATCAGACACCCATTGTGTATTAAAATATTGTGTATTAAAATAACCTGGTCCTTTTCTGGTTTTAAACTGTGTATGTGTCTTCACAGGAAAAATAAATGGCAGGAGTAAAATGCATAATAAATAATAAAGCCCTCATTTTCGTCATTACATCGTCCCCAGCACTGTTCATCACTATTGCATACAGCTATATCCTTTTCTGTGCTGTTGTTTTATTCTATACCTTCAGAAAAGATATCTTTGGATAAAGGTCACATAAAGTGCAACCAATTTATTTTCCCACTTAGTGCTATGCTAGTTTTATCATCCCATTAATCCTCCTTAGTGAAACTGTATGGTGCAAGTTTTTTTTCCTCTTCTAACCTGTGACTTCTAGTAAATGCCTTACCAGTAGAAGGACTGTCTACCTGCTACATCACTGTGGGAGCTTTTTGGGAATGAAGTGGCCCTCTAATCCCTTTTAGTAGTTTCTAAGATAACCCTTAACTACTTTCTGTGGTGCATGACAGCTGTTGCCTGTACTCTGGGCATCTGCAGTCATTTCTGTGCATGTGTGGGTGGGTGACTAGATGTGTCATTGTGTTATGTGTAGGCAGCTTTATCCACACCTGACATGTTCCTGCTACTGCTCACTTCTTCAACATGTCCCCTCAACTATAATAAAACAGTTCAGCAGAAAGCTAGCTAAATCCCTGCTTGAAGGCTCTCTCAAGTTTTTATTTATTCATTCATGCAGTGTAGGCATCGCTGGCTAGGCCAGCATTTATTGTCCATTCCTAAGTGCCCTTGAGAAGGTGGTGTTGAGCCACCTACTGCAGTCCATGTGGTATCCAGCAGCATATAAAAGCCAAGCCAGTGTGCAGTAGCTAGGAGCATAAGCAAGTCTGCACATCAACTATAGTATTCCATTTTTCATGTCATTGATTTGAAGTGTTAACTCTGGTTCTCTCTCCAAAAATGCCTAATCAACTGAATATTTCCAGTCTTTTCTTGTGAGCAGATCCTGTGAATCATAAGACTTCTCAGCTGAGACAGAAAGCAAGCCAGTCCCCACTGTGCAGCTGTCCTCATTGTTAACAGGGAAATGTTTATGTATTGGTACTGTACTTTAGTGCATTGGTGTATTTCAGTGAGTCACTAAACAAATTTTGGAAAAAGACAAAACAAAAGATATTAGTCATCACGATTGGGAAGCCCCTGTCATGCAACAGTTGTAATAGGACTTTTAGTATGAAGTCCTTTTGAGGTGTGAATCTGGCAAGATATCCTGTTATAAATTACAGCTTAAATTTGCACTGCCCTGTGGCATTGCCATTTATTGGTCAGGTGTAGCTCAGCCTTTGAGTCAGAAGCTTGTGGATTCAAGCATCACCCCAGTGAATTGAGCACAAAATGAAGGCTGAAACTCCAGCACTAAGGAATACTGCACTGCTGGAATTCTCTGACCTGGCCTGTACCTGGGATTATCCAGTCCTACAGCAGTGAACAGAGATTTGACTGAGTGCCAAATTCTCCATTCTTACTGACAGCGGCAGTGAGGCATATGAGACCGGAGAATTCCAGCCAATTCCTTCTGCCCTCTCAACTGAATGTAAAAGAGCTCAGGGCACGATGTTGAAGAACAGCAGAGGAGTTTAACCCTTCATCATCACTAAAGTAGTTTATTTGCTGTTTTTAAGACCTTGCTGTGCACAAATTGACATATTTTCTACATTGCAGTGGTTACTATATTCCAAAAGCATTTTGAAATATCTTGAGTTGGTGAAAGGCTTTACTTTAGTGTAACTATTCCTCCTACTCATGGTCAGCATATACCTTTAAGGCAACTATCTGGAACATAATGTCATTCTTAAGGTCTTCTATATTTTTGTCTGGGTCCGCACAGAATATTGATCTTAGTTACAACTTGCAGAAATGTTGCACTGCTCTCACCTAGGGCAGTGCCTGTGAGTGCGGCACATAGTAGCCCTCCTTCCACTCAGAGTATAGCATGACTGGGAGGAGTTGGTGATTGGAGTCATTGATTTATCCAACATTTCCAAAGCATTTCACAGAATCAATGAATCCCTACAGTGCAGAAAGAGGCCATTCGGCCCATCAAGCCTGCACTGACAACAATTCCACCCAGTCTCTGTCCCCATAATCCCACATATTTACCCTGCTAATCCTTCTGACACTAAAGGGCAATTGAGTATAGCCAATCAACCTAATGCGCACATCTTTGGAAGTTTTTGCAATGATACTTGCGTTTTATCATCTGTAAATTCTGGAGTTCATTTGCAGCAACATCCTATTGCTTTTCTAAATAGTTAATCTAATGTGACATTAATGTACCTTTAAGAGATGTTTTTATTTAAATCATGTTCTCTGTAGCTCTCAGCTCTCATTGCTACCAAGTTGTCTCGATGAGTCCTTTTATTGCTACATAAATGGGGTTTGTTTATTTTTACTTGGGATCTTTTAAGACTGCATTGTTAGGAGGAAGTTCATGGATTCTGGACAAGTACTTTTGTCTTCCTAGTGATTTTAACATTTCATTTTCTGTTTGGCTGCCATTTGATTTTTAGTTTTGGAAGGGACACCAAGCTGGAAAGAAGTGTGTCTCACTCTCCTCTCCCTGTTTTGTTTTGGAAATTCTGCTGGTTAGCTGAAAGCAGGGTTTATTGCCTTCCAGCAGAGGAGAATCTGCTGTTGGTGGCTTGACCAGAGACTCTACCTGGTGTTCTGGGAGACTGTTCTGCCTTCAAACTGTTCTGAACATATCAAGAGAACTGCAGCAGTCATCCAAATGACTCCGTTTTAGTATCATGGGAGCATTAATCTTTGCTGTGTTAAATCTGTGGAAAGGTTTTGTCTATGGGATTGATTTGACTGGAATATTTTAGTATATTTGTTCAGGGTTATACGTTATTGTGTCTGCTTTGTTTTGTTTGTAATTGCTAATTAAGGTTATTGCTAATATTCTTACTATACATTCTTAAATTAACTTTGTTTGATAAAAGCCCCCTAGTGGGTCATGTGAATCATACCTGAAGTGAAACATATCATGTTTACCCTAGCCAAATTCAAAGTGCAAAATTTGTGAACCAGGTTGGCTCCATAAAACACTTTGGAGTTTCTGACCTGAACCATAACACTGGTTAAGTTTATTTTTCATGCAATGGTCCTTTTCCATAGAATTCCCACAGTGCAAAAGGAGGCCATTTGGCCCATCAGGTCAGCACTGACCACAATCCCACTTAGACCCTGTCCCCATACCCCACATATTTACCCTGCTAGTCCCCCTGATTCTAAGGGGCAATGTACCATGCCAATCAAGCTAACCTGTACATCTTTGGACTGTGGGAGGAAACCAGAGCACCCAGAAGAAACCCATGCAGACACGTAGAGAATCTGTAAACTCCCCACAGACAGTGACCCAAGCTGGGAATTTAACCCAAATCCCTGGTATTGTGAAGTAGCAGTGCTAACCATTGTGCCACTGTGCCGCCCATTTAAGATTTCCATTAAAGATTGCTGTAGTCCTACAAATGGCTGCAACGGCACAGAAAGTGCTCCCTGTTGTAGATGACAGAAAGAAGTCTCACCACACCAGGTTAAAGTCCAACAGGTTTATTTGGTAGCAAAAACCACTAGCTTTCAGAGCCCTTGCTGCTCCATTGTCAGGTGAGTAGGAGTTCTCGCCTGACGAAGGAGCAGCAAGCGCTCTGAAAGCTAACGGCTTTTGCTATCAAATAAACCTGTTGGACTTTAACCTGGTGTTCTGAGACTTCTTACTGTGTTTACCCCAGTCCAACACCAGCATCTTCACATCAGGTAGATCCCAGAGGCAGCCCTTTGTGTAGAATAAATGATGAGCACCAGATTCAGAAGTTCAGATTGGAAAACATTCCACATAGCTCAATGTTTGTAGCTGATTAACACCTATATTTGAATGTATAATCATAGTGTCCTGGAATGCTATAGCACAGGAGATAATTTAGCCTATCAGACACATGCCAGCTCTTGGAGAGAGCTTTCTAACTTGTCCAAAATCTTGGCTTGGTCCTATGACATGTAAATTCTTTCCCTTTCCTCCCTTTTCATACAGTGCATACGAGATCACAACAATTCATTGATTCCAATTCTTTTGCTTATCCCCTTCATTTTATATCTACTGATTACTGACCTTCCTGCCATGGGAAATTGCACCTTCTTATTTAATCCATCAAAACCCCTCATAATTTATGATACCTCTATTTAATTTCCTTTTAACCTTCTCTGCTCTGAGGCAAACAACCCTAGCTTCTCCAGTCTGTCCACATAACTTCAGTTCTTCGTTTCTGGTACGACTCCAGTTACTTTTTTCTGCATTTAAGGCCTTCCTAAAGTATTTTGTTCAGAACTGTGCAGTACTCGGTACAGTTGAGGCCTAGCCAATGCTTAATCTTCATGCTCACCTACCTCCAATCCAGTGTTAAAAATCCTCTTCTCAGCTGGAAGGAAAGAAAACGGAAGCTTTGCAGTAATGGACACAAGACTATTCTCTTTTCATACCCTGGCATTCAGCTCTCTTTTTCTGGTGGAAGTAACAAGGAAAGCTCAACAACACTGGAAGTGAACAAATCAGTGATGTGACATATCAATACAGTAATGTGTATGTTTAGGGTTTTAATAGTAATTTGAACTGAACAGTCACAGCTGAAAAAATATTTGAGAAACGGCATAAGTAAGGTCCAGGCAATAAGAAGGAGAAAAAGAATTGGTAGCCAAGGTAACTGTACCTGTGTTAAACTATAGTGAAGGCAAAAATATGAAATGAGCAAACACAGATTTAAATTCAATATCACACCCACATTAATGTCACTGGATGAGCTCAATATAGCCTGCCTAGATTTAATTTCACAGTCAGTACAATTGTCTCTAAATGTGTTTTTAATTCAAATTCTTAAACTAAAGTGAAAGGTGCAAAGGAATCAATTTTGGGGTAATAAAATATAAAATTATGAACAACCACTTGACTTCCCCTTAATCTTTTGAATATTTCATTGTGATGATTAGTGAGAAACTAATGTGTTTAAGTAGTTTTTATTAAGACAGTTCCAATATTAGAACACATTGGAAGCCTTTCTCTCTACACAACATGTGACAGAATTACAAACCTATTTGCAAACAACAGGTTAACCATTTTGTTACACATAGCAATAGAGAAAATTGAGCCCAAATGTTTCAATTTTTTATGATTTGAATAATATGTTTTCAAACATCATATAGAGTCATACAGTGCAGAAGAGGTCCTTCATCCCATCGAGTCCATATCGACACATTAAAAAAACTTGAACTCCCACCTAATCCCATCTGCCAGCACTTGGCCCATAGCCCTGAATGTTATGATGTGCCAAGTGTTCATCCATTTTTAAAGGATGTGAAGCAGTCTGCCTCTACCAAACTCCCAGGCAGTGCTTTCCAGACCATTACCACCCTCTGGGTTTTTCCTCACTTCCCCCCAAGCCTCTTGCCCCGCACCTTGAACCGATGTCCTCTCACGACTGACCCTTCAACGAAGAGGAACAGCAGATGTTTATCCACTCTGTCTCTCATAATCTTGTACAAATTGTTCAGGTCACCCCTCAGTCTTCTCTGCTCCAATGAAAACCCAAGCCCACGCAACCTCAACATTTACTAGCCTACATATACCCCGTAACTGTGTCTTTCACGTTTAAATTGATAGCACAGTAATAGACCTAGTTTTATCTCCATTCCATTCCATTAAATCATTATTGTTAGATAAATGTAAGCGGTCGACTACAACTGTTAACTAAGTTGTGAATGAAGCTATCTGTCTGGATTTCATAAGCTTTAGACATCTGATTTGATTTGATTTGATTCATTATTGTCACATGTATTGGTATTCAGTGAAAAGTATTGTTTCTTGCATGCTATACAGACAGAGCATACCATTCATAGAGAACAAAACAAGAGAGTGCAGAATGTAGTGTTACAATCATAGCTAGGGTGTAGAGAAAGATTGACCTACTGCTAGGTAGGACCATTCAAAAGTCTGATGGCAGCAGAGAAGAAGCTGTTCTAGAGTTGGTTGGTACCTGTCCTTAGACTTCTTCCTGAAGGAAAAGGGTGGAAGAGAGAATGTCCAGGGCATGTGGGGTCCTTGATTATGCTGGCTGTTTTTTCAAGGCAGCAGAAAGTGTAGACAATGTTAATGGATGGGAAGCTGGTTTGTGTGATGGACTGAGCTTCGTTTGTGACTCACAGTAGTTCATTGTGACCTTGGACAGAGCAGGAACCATACCAAGCTGTGATACAACCAGAAATAATGCTTTCTATGGTGCACCTGTATAAGTTGGTGAGAGTCATAGTTGATATGCCAAATTTCCTTAGTCTCCTGAGAAAGTAGAGGCATTGGTAGGTTTTCTTAACAATATAGTGTTGGCGCGGGGGGACCAGGTTGTTGGTGATCTGGACACCTAAAAACATGAAGCTTTTCACCATTCCTACGTTGTCCCCATTGATGTCAACAGGGGCATGTTCTCCACTACGCTGCCTGACATTGATGACTATCTCCTCCTGAACAACACAATAAACATTCTAGCCGTTGACAAAATGAGAACTTGGTGCCGAATCTTTCCAGGAGAAACTTAATGAGTATAAATATAAGAGTGAAAAATAACTTTTAAATAAGTTTCATCAAAGTATCAAAATGATCAAATTTCACTGATACGTTTGCCCTCTCTTCCATTAATTGCAGCTGATTGATAGCTCCTTTTAATGAGCTGCCATTGAAAAATACGGGTTAGAGCTTGTCAAAATAATAAAAGTAATGGAATCTGCCTTTATCTATGAGTAAATGTTTCAGCAACTTCAGGCAGGGCACAGAGGCACGGTTGATATGAGTATACAAATGTTGCTGTCAAGTTGTTTTGCTACTGGTTCTGTGAAAATGGCATCCTGTTCTTAGCCTCCATGTTATTAATGAACTTGCTGGATTTGTCCATTAATGCCCAGTAAACATGTCTCAGAATGTTATGAAAAGTGGAAGTACCTTTTAATGGCCTGGTAAATGTTAATGACTGACAGTCAGCTCTTCTCGCAACAAAAATTAACCATTCCAGGTGTTGCATCTCACCACTTCTGGTTTTGACTTTTCCGAGAAACTTTCAAAAATGACAACTCTTTTGTTACTCTTCCCCTTCCTACCTCTTTTCTTCTCATTGTCTTTCTCTTTACCTCTCTTTCTGAGACTGATTTGACATTAAATTCAGCCACTTTAATTCACCCTCCTCCACAATGCACCCTCTACTTGCTTCCAGTCCTCAAACCTGGTTGTTTAAAGATATATTTTGGTTGCCCTGTTCACTCAGGGCCCAAATGCTCTGCTTCCTTCGCTTCATCCTGATCAGCTCACATTTTCAGCAATGTTTTATGAACTGCAAGTCTAACCAATGATAGATTGTTGAATGTCCTTCTACAGAAAATTCTGCTCTATTGTATTTCTGTCTACATTATTCTCTGGAATTTTCTTTTCATCTGTCTGACTTTATGCTTTTAATGCTCAGAATGTGTACTTCAAAAGCAATTAATTGTTTGAAGTGTTTTGAAACATGTGAATGCGATACATTGTTGTAGAAATTGAAATATTATTATAATGTCTCTTTTGGGCAGATGGATGGCTTGTAAGTTACCACCCAAACTGACAGGACATTTTAATTTTACTTTCCAACCCTTAAGTTTCCTTATGTTCTTCAGTTCAGTGGTGCACATGGCAACGATGTGGTCTCAGCTTGATATTTCTCTGAATTGTGAAGTGATAGGAAGGTGGGAATTAAATTTCTGTCCTCCCACTATGTGATTCTGTGTACCAGGGCTTGAGAGCAATCTCCCTGTTCCACAAGAATTGGAATGAATAATATTACCTCAGCAAAGACAATCAACTCCTAATGAATGTATTGTAGGAAAAGTCACAGTCAATATTACCAGAAGGCAGTAGTAACTGTCATTAACACAGAAGGGTCAGAAAAGGCACTGGAAATACTACACCACCAGAATAGGTGGAATACACTGGCTTAGCAGGTAATAATGAATGAAATAGGTTTAAAAGGGAGGACTGAGGCAAGTCTTTCGGCTTTCATTGAATATATTATCCTCAGAGAGCATGGTCACATTTTCCATAAATTTCGTTATTTAATTTAATAAATGAAATTGTGATAATTGGTTAGATATCTGAAATGCTAGATGGCCTTGTTGACCTGAATGTCAATCCATCCCAAATCAATTATGCCTTTGATGTGCTTTTTTATAGAAGCAAATAAAAATGGTCATTTTGTGCCTGCTAATGGGGTTCTTACTAAAATTGATGCTTGAAAATGTGCTTTTATTTTTAGACCATAACTGAATGGTGAGAGAACTCACAAAAAGTGAAAACATACTTGATCTCGTGGTTATCAATCTACCTGTTGCAGATGCACCCATCCATGACAGTAGGGGTAACAACTGTACAATGCTTGTGGAAATAAGTTCCCATATTCTGACCGAAGAAACTCTCTAATGTGTTGTGTGGTACTACCACCATGCTAAATGGGATCATTCAGAAAAAATCAGACAACTCAAAGGTGTTCACCCACAAGGTACTATGGACCTTTAACAAGAGTAGAATTATATTCCACCGTAGTCTGTAACATGGTTTTGCATTTTGTTCATTCTACTATTACCATCAAACTAGGGGAACAACCCTGATACAATGGGAAGTGTAGGAGAGCATGTTAAGAACACATCAGGCATATCTAAAAATGAGGTGACAACCTGATAATGCTCCATGGATGCTGAACAACTGAAGCAGCATCCTACAGACAGAACAAAGTGATTTCACAACAAATGGATCAGGACAAAGATCTACAATCCTTCCACATTCAGTTAGGAATTGTGGTGAACAATTAAAGAACAATGAGGATGAACAATAATAAAGAACTTCCATGAAATCCCCATCCTCATCAAACATCTTCAGCCAAACATCTCAGCCTCCTCCTGAGGTTTTCAGCAGTATCACAGATAACTGTCTTCAGCTAATTGTGGCTGGAATTTTACCGTCCCATCCACCAAGGGTATCAGAATAAGTGAGGGGTAGACATTGGAAAGATCTGTTGACCTCGGGTGGGGTTTTACAGTTTCAAGCCAAGCGAGGTCATAAAATCCTGCCCTTTATCTTGAAATGACCAAAGTGACTGGACACAACTAAGGCAAGAGCCCCAACAGCATCCCAAACTTACAGCTGCAGATTTGTGCCCTAAAATTAGACAATGACTATTATTTTACATTTAGGTGGTATAGCCAGATGATTATATCAGGAGTAGTGAAGTGTATTGCTGTAATGCCTCTGTTGTCCATGTGAATCAGGCATTGACTCATTATATGTTGCCAGGTCTGTTCTTAGTGACCACAGTAGAATGCTGAAGATCTTGTCATTTGTGTATCAAGTATTCATGTCTACCATGGATGTGTGGCTGTGACTTAGAATTGTTCATGACTTTGGGGAAGTTTGAAGTCAGAGATCTTCTACATTGGGCCTTTCGCAAGATATTATGACAACTTGTGGAACTCTGTTGTGCGGAAATTTCAAGGTGATCAATTGGGTCTTAGACAATTCAAAACTTGTAAAGCAAATATCTCTGTGCAAAAACATAATAAAATGTATTTAACATAAAACATAGAACAAACATACAGCCAACCAGAAACTTCCAAAGGGTTAAACAGCTCTGGGGTTAGACCTACAGAACTTCTCCAAAACATCTGAAGTACGTAGTCAAGTACAGATCAATTATAATTTTTCCTAATCAATAATTCTGCCTTTCATTACCTCAAAATCAATTTCATTTTGTAGTCATACATCAATACAAATCTCTGTCAAGTACCACAGCCAGCCATATGATACTTAATAATATGGTGATATTCTATTCGTCCTTCATATCTCAGCATGACTATAATTCTTGGCTCTAGCTACATCCCTGCAGCCTGGTCCCATAAGGTCAAAGTGAACATTCCCACCGGTTCACTGCCAAGTTGAATAGACATGTGTTCCTGCTCCCAGGGGTATATCTATCCTTGTGCCTGGGCAGTGAATGCATCTATTCATAAATGTGGTAGAAAACGCACCCTTATAGGAGTCCTCCTGCTAAGACTACTGCTGTCAAACCAGTTCCCAGACTTTTGGCTTTAAACTATTGATATTTACCACCATGCATTTCAGTAACTTTGACCAAAGTGAACAATACTTTTAAAATATCAGCATATATGTTATAAAATAATAACTACTTGCTCTGATTCACTTACTGCATTCACATATGTGTAAGCTGTTTGTGTTAGCTTGCCCAATAATAATTTAACTCTTTACTGATTCCTTGTTCTCTTAAGGACTGCATTCTGCCTATGAATCTTATTTGCTGGTTCGGAACCCCCTTCTTCAAACTTCATTTGACTTTCAGAGTTTCATCAGGGCTGAAGTCACGTTGGTGATGTGGAGGATGGCAGCCTTCACACTGTCCATTCTATTGAGTGATAAATTGTCATTAACCTGGGGACTAAACATCAGTTTTAAAGATGAATGTCTATAAAATGATCTATATCATAATTCTACACACTTTTATAGTTACATAATTTTGAGGCCACTTTTCTTTAGGTTGAACAGCCAAAACACAATAAATACGATGATGATAAAAGGCTCTATGAGTCATTCTACCTGTATGAATCATCTCAACAAGATAATTATATTGTGAATTTTAGCCTGAGCTTAGAAAGTAAGAGAAACATTACCTGTGTGGGAGATGGAAGGTCTAAAGTGGGAGACTGATTCAGAGTGGGAGTATTGGCAGATATGTACATTTGACAATAAAATTAAAAGGACATGTTCAAGATTTGAATTTTACCATTTTAATATACGATTCATTAATTGCAATGTTGTTGTTTACTAATAAAGCTTAAAAATTCACTTTAAGTACCAAGCTTTACAACCATATATCCAAGAATAAAAGAATTTTCTAAAGTCCAATCTGTTAATTATATATGTGCATGTCACTGTTTAATGCCTCACTATTCACCTTAGAATCTAGTCACTAAATTTATTTGAACTTCTTTAACCTATTACACTGAATATGAATTATATTTTGATTAAATATTTTGTTTCAATTATAAAACACATTGCACCCAAACATTGTAGACAGTTCCGTAGAATTCTGTATTCCTAATTTTTACAAGTTTGATCAGTTGCCACAAAAGACTTGATTAATGTATTACTGGAGTTGCACATAATTAAAAATTAATTCTTTAGAATTAAAGAACAGTAAAAAGCTATCAAATATTTTAACCAAACCTAACTTCTATTTCTTCTTCTGTTTTGACTTAATTATCATTCTCTTGGTTGTACTTTAACTCGTTAATTTTAATTTTACATTATTTAAGTTTAAATACTTTGGGTGTAATCTTACCAGTTGTTCACTCACTCTGATGCTGCAGCGAGGTTGGAGAATTTGGCACTCAGTCAAATCTTCATTCATTGCAACGGGCTGGGAAAAGGTGGTAAGATTCCAGCCTTTGGCTTTGAATTTGCTTGCATTTCGAAACAAATTGGTGTATTATTTAGCAGCAGTAGCCAGGATGTGGTTATTCCCAACCTTTCAGTCAGTTTTTTTTGGCGGAGACAAAATGCTGAGCGGAAATTGGTTACAATTCAATTAGCAGGCCTAGAACCCGGGTTTTTCCAGCAGCACACACCCAATTGGGAAACCTGAGGCCTGCAGAAAATAAATTAATCCTCTGCCTTTATTAACATGTCTTGCTGCTGGCCCCTGGCATGCCTCCATAATGTGGGTATGCCGGCGTTGGACTGGCGTAAACACAGTAAAAAGTCTGACAACACCAGGTTTTAGTCCAACCTATTTATTTGATAATATACTCACAAGCTTTCGGGGTTAGTCCCTTCGTCAGGTGAATGGAGAGTTCAGAACTCTCCATTCACCTGACGAAGGGACTAACCCCGAAAGCTTGTGAGTATATTATCAAATAAATAGGTTGGACTAAAACCTGGTGTTGTCATGCCTCCATAGACAGCTCATCTGCAGGAAGAGGGCAAATGCATAGCCACTTGGCTGGCAGCTGCCTGATGTCTGGGAGCAGTGAGTAACTGGGTGAGATGATCACAGGGACTTTGGAGTCAGCAGAGCATAGGAATGCTCTTTCAAATTTCTTTTTAACCTTCCTTTTGTTGGTTGTCATTGAAGAATCCTGAAGCTGTAACAGGCTCATACCTGCTCTGACATTGGGAAAATGAAATGAATCTCGGGGGGAATATGTCAATGCTATGCCCCAGCCCACATTTGCCTGGCATCGCCTAATGTCGTCTTGTGTAGTCATTGGAAACAACCATAAAATATACCTCACAATTTTTACAGTGACCCAAGTGTGCACAGATTGGTCCTAACCTGTGTTGAAACTACTCTGCCTGTCTTCTACATAAATTATTTTCTTTACATTGACAAACATTATTAGGTATTTGATAATCTAATGCTTTACATATGTGGAAATGGTTAAAGATTGAAAGCAATTAAACCTCACAATGATGCCATATATGAATATTATAGCTGATTAGTTAAAAATTCCAACATTTGATCACTACATTCATTCATAGAAATAATAGATATTTATCACATATAACACTTTATTAATAATTAGGTACCTAGTTATTTCATTCTGAAATTAAATGTTTTATTACAGTATAAATCTTAATGTGATACATCGCCTGTAGTCACCTGAATGGGCTTCACACTGGATAGTAATGGACTATAAAGTAGGCAAAATCCAATTCAATGTTTAGCAATTTTATACTATGAGGTGATATTCACCCTGCGGCCTAGCAGAAACAAGTCGAGTAATTAAAATTGGCTGTGAGACTAAACCATCAATGCCTTCTCCATTCCTATGGCCTGGAATTTGAATCCACTGTACTGAGAAGGCAGAAAGATAGGTCACCCATATGGATCCTTCTTCATTAAATGTGTAGATCAAAAGCAAAATAAGGACCTCACTTGCATTTGATTTGGTAGCCTTAGCAGCAAAATCTGAAGTAACACAAAGCTTCTTGGATGAGAAGAGGCACAAAGAGATAAGTTTCAAAGACTTTCTTAACTTTTTCAATAGGGCCAGAAGGAGAAGAAATGTTCCTCCACATCTTACAAGGAAACCTCAGATTCCCCCCATTGCTGTCTTGGCTCACCTCATTTCCTGGTTAGATGTCAATACCTCCTACCTCCCTGAAACTCCTTCCCTGTGACTCCTTACCCTGCTAGTCCCCCTGACATTAATGTGCAAATTAACAGCCAATCAACCTAACTCGCACCCAAAAGAGAAAACACTGGAAAATCTCAACAGGTCTGGCAGCATCTGTAAGCGGAGAAAAGAGCTGATGTTTCAAGTCCAGATGACCCTTTGTCAAAGCTAAAAGGCATAGAAAGTGGAAGATATTTATACTGCAGGGTGAGGGAATGAAAGATGAGTCGTAGCCACTGAAAGCAGGGGAAAAGGCTGCTAATGGCAGTCCACAGAGAGAATAAAGGGTGTGAATGGCCAAACGGCAGAGAAGCTGTAAGCTGTGACAGATGGAGATGTTGGGGGTGGGGGGGTGAGGGTGGAATGGAACAGAGGTAGAATGTAGAAAAAGGGAAGCAGACAAAGGTAAAGGAAAGGGATGAAGTAGGGGAAAGAGTTGGGGGGGGGGAGAAAAATGAAGAAGTAAAAGATAGAGAGCAGTAAAAGTTAAATAAAATGTTATGAATGAAAACAGACGGCCGAGGCAAGTCATCTGAAGTTGTTGAATTTGATGTTGAGACTGGAAGGCTGTAAAGTGCCTAGCTGGAAGATGAGATGCTGTTTCTCCAGTTTGTGTTGAGCTTCACTGCAACATTGCTGCAGGCCAAGGACAGACATGTGGACACGTGAGCAGGATTGTGTGTTAAAATGGCAAGCAACCGGAAAGTCAGGGTCCTGATTGCACACAGACCAAAGGTGCTCATCAAAGTGATCACCCAGCCTATGCTTGGTCTCCCCAGTATAGAGGAGACCACATTGGGAGCAGTGAATGCAAACACCAAATTGAAAGAGATGCAAGTGAAACACTGGAATGAATATTTTGGACCTGAATGGTAAATATAGAAGAGGTAAAGGGGCAGGTGTTACACCTTCTTCAATTGCATGGGAAGGTGCCATGATTAATGGGAGAGGTGTTGGGTATAGTGGAGGAGTGGACTAGGTTATCCTGGAGGGAACAGTCTCTGCTGACAGAGCATTCTAACCTACCATTCTAACCTAAACTAACTCGCACATCTTTGGACTGTGGGAGGAAACCCACGTAAACATGGGGAGAAAGTGCAAACTCCACACAGACAGTGACCCAAGGCCAGAATTGAACCCAGATCCCTGGTGCTCTGAGACAGCAGTGCTAACTATTGTGCCACTGTGCCGCCCATCAAGTATTGATATGCTGCTCATGATCTTCAAACATTCTGCATCTCATCATTAGTTCTGACTAGGAAAATTCAATCTCTTTTACCTGATACAGAGATAAAAGTCAATGTTACATAATTACTTAAAATATTTGCTTATGTTTGAAATACATCCCATCACTTTTTCAATTATCTACTGCATTTAATTACCAACTCGCTTCCATATAACGTTTTGAACAACTGCCAATGAATAGCCCACAGCAATTCCAAGCACTTACACTGACAATTGAGATTTTGCAAATTATTTAAATATACAAATTACCTGCACTTGTTTAATCCAGCACATTAAAATTGTTTTTACAGGGATAGTTGCTTCAAGTGTGGCAAAGTGCTCAGCAGGTGTACGAACCAGCAACCAACAAACCATGATTTAGCTCCACTCTGAACAACAGTGCCGGGAAGTCAAAACAATTTCAATGGGTATTGAAAAAAATTAAAGGTCATTATGGAACGTAAATAGCTTAGTGTGTAACATAGCCCCTTATCAGATACATCTTTACTCCGCTCTTTGTTATTAATTCAAAAACATAAATGACAACAAAGGTGAGAATTATTGCTGGAGAAAGGCCTCTGTCTATCTTCACTGCATATTATAATAGATCATATTGCACATTAATCCACACCCCACTCCCAAACTCTCCCAAGTCAGACAGAAATTAAGTATGATAGTACTATTCATCCTCGTTCAAATACAGCTCATCTCTGGGTAAAATCTGAGGTGATCAAGTACCGCACAAAACAATGGTTTCATTCTTTTGGGGCTGGGGGCAAAATATTATCTTGTTGGGGAATCCATGGTTTATTATGTGCAGTCTGAGAAAGAAGCAGACTTGATGGATTGAATTTTTTTTTTCTTGCTCCAATCTTTCTTACATACTAATTTGCTCTTGTTGGCTCAATCACATCCTACCATTAAGCCAGTGTGTATTGCTGTAAAAGCCCAAAGGGACAGCATGGTGGCAGAGTGGTTAGCACTGCTGCCTCACTGCACCAGGGACCCCAGTTCGAATCCTGGCTTGGGTCTGCGTGGGTTTTCTCCAGGTGCTCTGGTTTCCTCCCATTGTCTAAAGATGTGCGGGTTAGGTGGATTGGTCATGCAAAATTGCCCCTTAGTGTCAGGGAGATTAGCTAGGATAGGTGAAAGTGATTATGGGGATGGAAGCTGGGTGGGATTGTGGTCAGTGCAGATTCGATGGTCCGAATGGCCTCCTCCTGCACTGTGATTCTATGAATCAAAGCTATTCACCTCCAATGAGGGAATGGTGTTATCTAAGTGTTTGGTCTGGTTATCGGTGAACAAAGTCACCAAAAGTACAAGATACTAAGTGAGAAATGTTGTGTCATTACTCAAGCTACCCATTGAAGGCTTTCAACAGCAACCTTTAACAACTCGTTAGATATATACGATTCAATATCAGGCTGGTATTCCCTGGAGTCAAACAAAACACCTGGCATTGACAATAAAAAGCTTAGATCTGATTACATTTCCTCCATTTTTAACTGATAATGCCACAATACTCAATTGAAAGTTTTTTTTAGCTTCACAGCAAAGACAAGGAAATAGTTCAGATCAAACTAAAGTCACATGGGATTTGGATAGGCTGGCTAGATTGGTACAGAGCTGGCTTGGTTTTCGAAGACAAGAGTAGCGATGGAAGAGTGTTTTTCAGAATGGAGATCTGTAGCTACTGGTGTTCTGCAGGGATCAGTGCTGAGACCTCTGGAGGAAAGTATAAGGGATGTGTTTAGTAAGTTTGCGGATGACACAAAGATTGATGGAGTTGCTGATAGTGCCAGGGATTGTCAGAGGATACAACAGATACAAAGCAGCAAATTAACATGTGGGGGAGGTTTCAACTACATGGGAAATTATGAAAAAAGTTAAAAGAAAGGAGAACTCAGGAGATGTTATTAATGGAGGTGCTAGGATTCAAAAAGGTATAAAAACTAGCCTATAGGCTCTTTACCAAATTGCTCATAGCATTCGAAACAAGGTAAATGAGTTGACGACGCAAATCATCATGAACGAGTATGATTTAGTGGCCATTGTAGAGACGTGGGAGTTAAATATGCTGGGGTATCAGACTATTCGGAAAGACCAACAGGAAGGTAAGGAAGGTGGTTTAGCTAGGATGATATCAGGGCGGTAGTGAGAAATGATATAGGTTCTATAAAGAAAAAGGTTGAATCCATTTGGGTGGAAATTGTAAGGTGAAGAAGTCACTGGTAGGCATAGTCTATAAGCCATAGCTTATGAGAGTAAACCAACTCAGAATATAAAAACAGACAGCAAAAGTTTCTACAAATATATAAATTGAAAAAGAGTGGCTAAGGTAAGCGTTGGTCCTTTAAAGGATGAAAAGGGGAATTTAATAATGGGAAATGAGGAAATGGTTGAAGCATTAAACAGGTATTTTGTGTCAGTCTTCACAATGGAAGGCACAAATAACATGCCAAAAATTGATGACAAGAAGGCTATGGCAGGTGAGGACATAGAAAGTATCATTATCACTGAAGAAATAGTGTTGAGCAAGCTTAAGGAGCTAAAAATAGACAAGCCTCCTGGCCCCGATGGAATGCATCCCAAGGTACTAAAAGAGGTGGTGGAGGAAATACCAAATGCGCGTGTGGTAATTTATCAAAATTCACTGGATTCTGGGATAGTTCCAGCAGATTGGAAAACAGCAAATGTGACACCACTGCTTAAAAAAAGCGATAGACAAAAGGTGTGTAACTATAGGCCGGTTAGCAAAGTTCTATAGTGGGGAAAACGCTTGAATCGGTCATCAAAGAAGAAATAACGAGACATCTAGAGAAATTGTCCCATTGGGCAGTTGCAGCATGGGTCCCTGAAAGGCAGGTCATGTTTAACTAATTTATTGGAATTTTTTGAGGACATTGAGTGCAGTGGACAATGGGGAACTGGTGGACATAGTTTATCTGGATTTCCAGAAAACATTCAATAAGGTGCTGCATAAAAGGCTGCTGCATAAGATAAAGGTACATGGCATTTCGGGTAATATATTTGCTTGGATATAGGATTGGTTAACTAACGGAAAGCAAAGAGTGGAGATAAATGGGTGTTTTTCTGGTTGGTGATCAGTGACTAACGGTGTGCCTCAGGGATCAGTGTTGGGACCGCAATTGTTTGCAATTAACGTAGATGATTTAGAGTTGGGGACCAAATGTAGTGTGTCAAAGTTCACAAATGACACTAAAATGAGTGGTAGAGCAAAGTGTGCAGAGCACACTGGAAGTCTGCAAAGGGATGTAGATAATTTAAATGAGTGGGCAAGGGTCTGGCCAATGGAGTGCAATGTTGGTAAATGTGAGGTCTTCCATTTTGGAAGGAATAACAGCAAAATGGACTATTATTTAAATGGTAAAAATTGCAGCATGCTGCTGTGCAGAGGGATCTGATTGTCCTTGTGCATGAATCGCAAAAAGTTGGTTGCAGATGCAGCACATAATTATGAAAGCAAATGGAATTTTGTCCATCGTTGCTAGCAGGATGGAGTTTAAAAACAGCAAGGTTACGTGACAGCTTTATAAGGTGCTAGTAAGGCATCTAGAGTACTGTATCCTTACTTGAGAAAGGATGTACTGGCATTGGAGAGCGTGCAGAGGAGATTCACTAGGTTGATTATAGAGTTCAGAAGATTGGCTTATGAGAAAAGACTGAGTAGACTGGGGCTATACTCACTGGAAATTAGAAGAATGAGGGAGATCTTATAGAAACATATAAAATTATGAAGGGAATAGATGGAAGCAGGGAGGTTGTTTCCACTTTGAAACTAGAACTAGGGGACATGCCTCAAAATAAGAGGGAGAAGATTTAGGAGTGAGTTGAGGAGGAACTTCTTCATCCAAAGGGTTGTGAATCTGTGGAATTCCCTGCTCATTGAAGTAGTTGAGGCTACCTTGTTGAATGTTTTTAAGGCAAAGATAGATAGATTTTTGAACAGTGAAGGAATTAAGGGTTATGGTAAGTGGGTGGGTAAGGGGGGCAGAGTCCACAAAAAGATCAGCCACAATCTTATTGAATGGCCTAGCAGGCTCAAGAGGCCAAATGGCCTACGCCTGCTCCTAGTTCTTATGTTCTTATATAGGATATACATAGATTAGATACTTGGGCACAGAAATGGCAGATGGGATTTAATCCAGACATATGCGAGTTGATGCATTTTGGAGGATCAAATTTAGGTGTGAATTATATTGTAAATGGCAGAAAACTTAGGAACATGAACAAATAGAAGGATCTGGGCGTGAACATCCACAAGTCCCTAAAAATGGCAACACAGGTGGCCAAGGTGATTTAGAAAGCATACAGCATGCTTGCCTTCATCAGCTAAGTCATTGACTGTAAGTGTTGGGAAATCGTGCTGCAGCTATTTAAAACCTTAGCTACGCCACATTTGGAGTATTGCACGCAGTTCTGGTCACCGCACTACCGGAAGGACGTGGAAGCTTTGAAGAGAGTGCAAAGAAGGTTCACCAGGATGTTGCCTGGTCTTGAGAGTGTTGGCTATGAGTAGAAGTTGAATAAACTAGGACTGTTTTCACTGGAAAGATGAAGGCTGAGGGGAGAATTGACATTTCCATCCTCTGAAAAACTCTCTGAAATTCCACCCTGTCCATGCCTCATAATTTTGTAGACCTCTAAAGTTCTCATAAGAAATAGGAGCAGGGCTAGATGGCCTACTCCTGCTCCTATTTCTTATGTTCTTATGAGAACTTTAGAGGTCTACAAAATTATGAGGCATGGACAGGGTGGAATTTCAGAGAGTTTTTCAGAGGATGGAAATGTCAATTCCAAGGGGGCACAGATTCAAGGTAAAAGGGGGAAAGTTTAAGGAAGATGTGCAGGGGATGTTTCTTATGCAGAGAGTAGTGGGTGCCTGGAACTCATTGTCAGAGCAGGTGGTGGAAGCAGGCATGTTAGCCACATTTAAGAGGCACCTGAATGGGTACGTGAACAGGGAGGAAATACCAAGTAAGGACAGAAGGTTTTGTTTTTAGTTTAGTTAGGGCTTCGTGATCAGCACAAGCTGGAGAGCCGAAGGGCCTATTCCTGTCCTGTACCTTTCTTTGTTCTTTGTAAATACTGCCTCTGGTACTGGACCCAATATCACTGCACAGACTTCTTGCCTTTTTCCTTCTATGATGTTTTCAAGTTAATTTTCCCTTTGTAAAATAAAGAGGAATTTTAATAATGTAGGAAGTACAGGGGCAAAGACCACCAAACTTGCACCATTTCTATTTTGGGTACATTTAGTCCTTTGTTTGTGATTGGTAAACTTGATCCCATACAGTTTGTGATCTGTTATCATGTCTTTATATATTTTGTTTATCCCATCACTCAGTTAATGTTTGGTAATGGAAGCTAAGTGCCTGGTGTGGCTCAGCAGTAGCTCCCTCACCTTGAAATGTAAAGGTTGTATGTTCCAACCTTAATCTGGAAATTTGAGCGCATAATCCAGGCTAATATTTTGACGTTGTGCTGAGGACAGTCCAACCTATCTCCTCAGAAAGAAGTAAAATATCTCACAGCACAATTCAAAGAGGAACAGGGATGTTGTCATGGCCAATATGTCTCACTTAACATTGATCATCTATTTCGCTGCTATTTATGGAAACTTGTGCACAAATTAGCTGTAATGTTTCCTTACATTGCAATAGTAACTGAACTTGAAAATACTTCGTGACCGATATAGTGCTTTGTGATGTCCTAAAATTATGAAGGGTGTTGCATAAAGGCAAAATCTTTCTATTTTATAATTATCCTATAAATAATTTCACCTGGTTGCACAATTCTGCCGTCTTCAAATAAAAATGATGTGGAGATGCCAATGTTGGACTGGGATGGGCACAGTATGAAGTCTCTCAATACCAGGTTAAAATCCAACAGATTTATTTGGTAGCACGAACTTTCGGAGAACTGCTGGTCGATTTGAGTGGGTTCGTGATCTGTAGTCCTTTCGGGATCATGTCTGCTTTCTTGCATTTTTGTAGAAACTTGATGTCTGTGTCTATATGCGTGATCTTCTTGAAAATCTTCTCCACTTTGTGCTGGCAGTTTGCAGTGTCGGTGACAGCCATGATGTGGAGATGCCAGCGTTGGATTGGAATGGGCACAGTAAGAAGTCTCACAACACCAGAGCAGTGCTCCGAAAGCTCGTGCTACCAGATAAACCTGTTGGACTTTAATCCGGTGTTGTGAGACTTCTTATTGTTCAAATAAAAATGACAAGCTGCGTCAGTTCAAGAAGAATCAAACTACTCTAAGCAGAGACTGTACCCACTAACCAGGCATTGGAAAAAAAACTTCAGTCACAATATTACTGTAGTTTTCTTCTCTACCTCAAACCATTTAAAGTCAGGACTTGGTTTTCGCATGAGACATCAAGTTTCTACAAAAATCAATTAAATTAAACTTGTGTTTTCAATAAATAAATCATGAGAACCTGGATTCATGCCTACAGTGTTTCACCTGGTAAGAGACTAATTAGAATCTGATCACCTGAGAAAGATGCTGAATGGAAACAAGCAGCAGGCACAATTCAGGCGTTATGCATGTTTCAGTTTCAATTCTAGAGTTGCATTGGCAGAATCTTAATAACTGATCACTTATCTGCTGTGTCAAATGGACAGTGCGCAGCAAGGAGCATCTGGAAAAGGGAAGAGAAAATTCAAAGCTGCTGGACTAAATAATTGTCCAAGCTATACTTTCTTACATCCAGAAACATGTTTATCCCTATCCTCTTTTTCTGTCGATCCATCACCACCATTGATGACAAAGGAGCTGGAGACATGGCTGAAGAGGAAGTGCAGCAAAGAAGGAGGCATTTATTTCATGTCGGTGATCATGATAAGCAGAATAACAATGTGAGCTGATGATGGGAATGATCAGAAACAACACAACCCCGAGAGTTTCTGGAACAAGATCACCCTTTTGTTCCTCTATCTGAACACTCCAAAACTCCTATTCATGTGTGCTGCTTTCTTTCTCATTCTTTTAGAAATAGACAATGTAAGTACCTACAACTAGGTGATTCAGAAGGCAGGACAGAGGCAGTGTAGGGATTGGATGAGAATTTGCCAATTTGAGGGGAAGTTGTTGCTGCAGTAAAAATCTCCACTCTCATGAGCCCATGATGCTTATGGTGAGAGGTTAGAAGCACATCACATCTACCAGGCTGCTTACATACACAAAGAAAACTCTGGCTTTTCGAGTTTTGTGATATGTTCAGATCCACTACGATATGCTCGGAATGCACTCGGCAGCACTAAACTTGGATGAATCATCATTTCCTGATATTTTGCGCTCTTTACTCCTGCTTACTTTCCCAGCATGATTAATAAATATTGGGACATCATGTCCTAAACTCTTATACTTTCAACTTTTCAAGACAAAATTATGTTTTATGATTTGAAGTTTGCACTATTCTAAGATAGCATTAAAATGCTTTTCTTCTGTAAACCCTCTGAAGAGTTACAAATCACACAATAAAATATGGCATTGCATTTGGTTGGAAGGCATTTTATTTTTAGAAAAACATATCTGCATCAATTAAAATCTGATGCTTTGGAAATCAAATAATAATGATGATTAGGGAATGAGATCCAAATTATTAAGCATGATCATTTTTTAATTATCTCATTAAGACTTATCAAATTAACTGCTTGTTAGTGTCGTTACAGATATTAGAATTCAAACTGTGTTCCCAAAGCAATAACTGAGAAACAAACAAGCTGGAAAATTTATCTGATGTAGAGCACAGTATTGAACAATTTTTACAATAAAATAAAATCCCTGATGGAGGCAAACAAAATTAATGTTTTCCATGAATCGTCTGATGTTAGTTTTATTTTGGATGTGTAAGATCTCTGTTGACAAGTATTCGGGATATAATGATATTCACTTAAGCTTTTTCATGTGTCTAAAGTGGTTGCTGTTGTCATGTGGTTTGCTGTGTGATCTTAGTGTTGGAAGGGCAAAGTGAAATTATTCAGCAACAGCAATGAGAGTGCTTTAATTATCAGTTATCTTTCATGAGCATTTGAATTATGTCATCAAATATGAAGTAAATAACCTCTTGGATGACGTGCATGTATTTATCATCAAGGTTTATCTTCATTTCCACCTGTGGAGCAAGTGTGCGCAAATCTGATTTTCATAATTGTAGAATTAAATTGGTTATAGGCACTATCATTAAGGATGCCAAATGGAGGAAACAAATTGGAGGCTTGAGAAACTGTAGATAGGAAGTAAATGATATTTGTTAGAGTTGATCAAGTTATTTGTTAATATCTGTAAGCCTATTCATTGGTTTACATGATGTGGAGATTTGGACATTGGACTGGGATAAGCACAGTAAGAGGTCTCACAACACCAGGTTAAAGTCCAACAGGTTTATTTGGTAGCACAAGCTTTTGGAATTGCTCCTTCAGGCCCATTCCGAAAGCTTGTGCTACCTAATAAACCTGTTGGACTTTAACCTGGTGTTGTGAGACTTCTTACATTGGTTTACATACAGTGGAAGCCAAACATCCATACAGTTTCATTACAAGGGTCATATGGATTCAAAAGTTAACTATTTTTCTCTCTCCATAGATGCTGCCAGACATCTTGAGTTTATCCAGAATTCTCTGTTTTTATTCCATATCGCCATCTCAACTTTGTTTACGTTTTTTGGCAACAAAGCATCTACTTAACTTCTAATAAAGGCAATGATCTTTCACTTCGTAATTAGAATAATGAAGCAGACTAGGAAGAGATTAATCAAAATAAAATGTGTTATACTCTTGAGTGCACACAATGCAGCGGTGTTAGTTTGGTCTGCAAAGAACAATCTGCCACTTAAATTCTGTCCCTGACATGGCAACCATATTTAGGTACAATTAATCGAATTGAGACAGAGCCTTAAAATTCCTAAAAGCATTTCACTTGTACCTTTGGAACAATTTCTAACCAAAGTACCATTCATGCCACTTTTGTTGTTAATTCATAGGACTTGGGCACAACTGGCTAGCCCATTGTTAATTGCCAATCCCTAACTGTCCTTGAGAAAGTGGTGGTGAGCTGCTGTCTTGAACCGCTGCAGTTCATGCGGTGTAAGTATGCCCACAGTGTTGTCAGGGAGGGACTTCAAGGGCTTGAATATTTTGGATGGTGGGGTTTCCATTCCTGCCATCCAAAGAGTTGGCGGGAACACACTTCTGCCAACTTCAACTGCTCTGTGACTATTTAATGCTCAAATTAGCATTAATTGACTGCAGGAATCTTCTGCAACTCACTTGGGAAGAAGTCCAATTGTTGAGAGCTACTGGATAATCTGACTGGCTGGCAGCTCTGTTGTGCCTGCAATGACAGGAACTACAGTGCATGTAACAGGGGTTGCTTCAACATGCCAGAGCCTATGCTATGGGACTGGACACCAAGGTATGTTTCTCCCAAGGTGGAGCGAGCAGGAAAGGCCTGGGGGTGGAAAGTGTACATTTTAGGTTTTGGAAGAGAGGCCTGGGCATGGAGGAGCGTGATCCTGCTGCCACTAGGCCTTAAAGGGATGGAGGATCCTCAGAGCTCAGATAGGGGCTCCTGGTAGAGATCCCCCCCTCAAAAGCCCCAGCTGTCCCACCCCATATCGAAGCCTGTTCATTTTCAAGCTCTCACATTGCCAAGTAAATCCTCCCAGAAGCCTAAAATTTGAGGCTAAGTGGAAACGACCTTTAGATGGCCAATAATTAGCCATACATAGAAGCATACATTGAAAATAGAAGCAAGAATAGACAAATTAGCCCTTTGAGCCTGTTCCACTGTTCATTATGTTAATGACTGAATTCAATAACCTGATCCTGCCTTCCTCCATATCCTTTGATCCCTTTAGCCCAAAGGGGCTAAATCTAATGATTTCTTGAAATAACACAACATTTTGACCTCAACTACTTTGTGTAGTTAATTATTCCTCAGATTCAGTAATCTCTGAAGAAATTTCTCCTCACCTCAGTTCCAAAAGGTTTGCCCCTGATCCTCAAGCTATGATCCATAGTTGTGGACTCCCCACCATTGGGAACAACCTTTCTGAATCTACCTTGTCTAAAGCTGTTAGAATTTTATAAGTTGCAATTTTATAAGTTGCTTCTCATTCTTCTAAACTCCAATGAATACAATCCTAACCAATTTAGTCTTGCCTCATATTATAGTTATGTTGTCTCAGGAATCAGCCTGGTAAAACAATATCAGCCAGGGTCCCTTTCCTCTGCTTTTTGTTATTATAGAATATATTTTGTACAAACAATGAATCACAGACTGATAACTTAACAATTATCAATTGTATTAGTAAGTACCCATCCAACTGTAGTCACCCAAACAGTTGTTTAGATTTCCTTAGGCGATGTAAACTTGCACACCATTCTTTCTTACAGTCTTTTAACCACCTGGTTCTGCTCTTAGATTCATTTTTTCTTTACTCCTTTATCTTCCTAGCTTTGTTCCCTAACTGGCATCTTGTTTAGTTATTTACATTTCAGCTATTTAAAGATGATCCCTAATATTAGTTACTCGCCAACCAATCAGCTTATCATTTTCCTGTGACATAGATGGATTTTTGTTGAGTAAGGATGTCAAAGTGTATTTATCAAAGCTGGCTACAGATTGTGGACATGAACTCTCAGAGATACAGGAATTCCTAGTCACAGGACATATTCATATTCAATTTCTTCAACCTTAACAGCAGCAATAACAATTCCCATTCATTTGTTTTGCTAGTGCTCCTCAGAGCCAAACTTGGTCACACTCACACGCTCATTGAAAATCAGATATGCCAATGGGACAGTATTCCAGGGGCTCAATGGGCATATCTCCGTTTGCAGCCAAATGTCATTGTAGCTTAATCCGCTCCACTCCCAAGAGCTCTCTGCTCCATCTCCATTCCAGGTTGTACCAAAGAAAAGCCGGGCAGTGTGCCTTAATGACTATTGTCCAGTGGCTCTGACATCCAACATTATGAAATGCTTCGAAAGGTTAGTCATGGCACAAATCAATTCTGGCCTCCCAGATTGCCTGGATCCACTACAGTTCACCTATTGCCGTATCAGATCCACAGATGGACCTACACTCAACTCTGGAACACCCAGATAACAAAGACACCTATGTCAGACTTCTATGTATTGACTACAGGTCAGCCTTCAACACCATTATTCCTGCAAAATTCATCTGCAAACTTCATGGCCTCGGGCTTGGCTCCTCCCTCTGAGACTGGATCCTAGACTTCCTAACCCACAGACTGCAATCAGAAAGGATAGACAACAACACCTCCTCCATGATCATTCTCAACACTGCTGCCCCACAAGGCAATGTCCTCAGTCCCTTACTCTATACCTTTTACACCAATGATTGTGTGGCCAAATTCCCTTCCAACTCAATTTTCAAGTTTGCTGATGACACAACCGTAGAGGGTCAAATCTCAGACAATGATACAGTGGAGTACAGGAAAGAGATAGCGAATCTGTTAAACTGGTGCGATGACAATAATCTCTTCCTCAATGTCATAAAAAGGAAGGAGATAATCAGCAACTTCAGGAAGCGTAGTGGAGGACATGCCCTTGTCTACGTCAACAGGGACAAAATAGAAATGGTTGAGAGCTTCAAATTTTTAGATGTCCAGATCACCAACAACCTGTCCTGGTCCTTCCATGCCGATGCTATAATTAAGAAAGCCCACTAATGCCTCTACTTTCTCAGAAGGCTAAGGACATTTGGCATGTCCACGATGACTCTCATCGACTTTTACAGATGCACCATAGAAAGCATTCTTTCTAGTTGTATCGTAGTTAGGTATGGCTCCTGCTCTGTCCAAGACTGCAATAAACCACAAAGGGTGGTGAACAAAGCCAGTCCATTGCACAAACCAGCCTCCCATCCGTTGATACTGTCTACACTTCCTGCTGCCTTGGAAAAACAGTCAGCATAATGAACAACTCCACGCACCCTGACATACTCTCTCCCATCTTCAGAAGTTGAAGAGATGTACCAACCGATTCAAGAACAGCTTCTTCCCTGCTGCCATCAGACTTTTGAATGGACTTACCTAACATTAAGTTGATCTTTCTCTACACTCTAGCTATGACTGTAACACGACACTTTGCACTCTCTCCTTTCCTTCTCTACGTGTGGTATGCTTTGTCTGTATAGTGCACAAGAAGCAATACTTTTCACTGTATACCAGTACATGTGACAATAATTGAATCAAAATGATACCACTATCAGTTTGTCCCAGCTGAGATCTCCTCTTAGACTCATATTCAAGAGCTCTTCCTACTAACCAAACCAAATGATTGTTGCTGCAAACTGTGGACATTAACTTGACGGATACAGGAATTCCTGCTCACAGGGCACATAGGTGTTCAATTGCTTCAATTTTTACAGCTGTGGCAATGACAATAATTGGAACAATGCGGTTGAAGGGGCAGGAGAAATCATGAACTGGAATTTAAAGGCTGTGGTAATCCTGTAAGCAAACAAAGGTCAGACTTAAGAATGAGGGGACATTACTCCCACAAACTGCTGTGGATGATGGATCAACTGAACTTTTTAAAATAAAGATTGAGAGTAAGCTTTACTTGTGACGAATAAATAAACTTTAAACTAAATTTTTATTTGGTAAGGGTATCAAAGCATATTTATCAAGGCTGGGTAAGTTAAGGTGCGATCCAGCAATGATATACTTGAATGGAGAAACAAGCTCAAGGAATTGAATAGTTTAATTCTGTTACTATGTTATGTATTATCAGCTCCTAATAACAATCTGTGCAGCTCTAATGGCAATAGACCACGCTAGTCTTCCTCGAGTCTCACTATTCAAATCTGCAAAAATCAAGAAACAGAAAAATAACCTCTCTTCAGTCACTGTGCAATGGGATAATCAGTATTGTCCATTGTTGGTGTGCATCTAGTTCACAAAACAACACTGACAATAAATACTCTCATCTCAAAATAACATGCATCAGCAGCAATGCAATTTTATGCTCAGACAGCATATTATCTGTTACTTGATACCACACTATACAAAACCATTAGCAACAGACTACTGAAAATGTAGTATTATCTACTGACCATTTTCTCAACAGTGAGATTAAAACAATATTGTTTAATTACCCTGTTTCTAAATACGAGATTATGACATCTTCAATAATTTACTGCGATACAGCAGGATCCATGGACTGGCTAAACTGTAAATGTGAAAATGGTTTTATTGATGCATCATAGATTGATGATTTAGTGATTTGCACTCCTAAACAGCATTTTAGATATTTTGAAACCAGAATGGACATTGTAACTTCATGAATTTTGGAACTAGCTATATCTTGCTGGGATAAAAATAAATTCTTTGCCATTGTGTTCAAAAGAATGAATAGAACAGATTGAAAGGATGAGTAAGGGCACTCCGCCCAATATTTGATATCTTTACACAAAAATGGTCAGTGACTCCGTGGGGTTCTAGTATTTTCAAAGCGGTCCATCACTTCTCTATGTCAGAAGTGGAAACAGTAATTAATAGATAACAAAATTATTTCACCAATCAATCACACATTTAGAGATACTGGGGGTACTTTGTGCATCACTCTCACACCAGTGCCATTTAGATACAGGACAATGTTGTAATAAAATGATGTGACTGGTGAAAGCATTGACTTTAGCACGTGCTTCCATGTGATACATGCTTATACATTGTATGCAAATCAAAATCAGCCAACAGTTAAGATATCTGGTGTTCCTTTTCACCTCAAATCACCAATGATGCAAGTCAGGAAGTGATACACACTCAGTGATCTGTTCTGGGACCCTTGCTGTTTGTGATTTTTATAAATGACCTGGATGAGGAAGTGGAGGGATGGGTTGGTAAGTTTGCCAACGACATGAAGGTCGGAGGTGTTGTGGATAATTTGGAGGGAAGTCAGAAGTTGCAGCGTGAAATAGATAGCATGCAAGACTGGGTGGAGAAGTGGCAGATGGACTTCAACACAGATAAATATGTAGTGGTACATTTTAGCAGGTCAAATGGGATGAAGGAATATAATACTAAGGGTAAGACTTTTAGCAGTGTGGAAGATCAGAAGGATCTTGGGGTCCGGGTGCATAGGACTCTCAAATTGGCTTCGCAGGTAGAGGATGTGGTTAAGAAGGTGTATGGTGTACTGGCCTTCATCAATCGAGGAATTGAGTTTAGGAGTCGGGAGATAATGCTGCAGCTCTATAAGACCCTGGTCAGACCCCACTTGTAGTACTGTGTGCAGTTCTGGTCGCCTCATTACAGGAGGGATGTGGAAGCCATTGAAAGGGTGCAGAGAAGATTTACAAGGATGTTACCTGGATTGGATGGCATGCCTTATGTGGATAGGTTGAGAGAGCTTGATCTTTTCTCCTTAGAGAGACATAGGATGAGAGGGGACCTGATAGAGGTGTATAAGATGATGAGAGGTATTGATCAGGTGGACTCTCAGAGACTTTTCCCCAGGGCTGAAATGGCTGCCACAAGAGGACACAGGTTTAAGGTGCTGGGGAGTTGGTACAGAGGAGATGTCAGGGGTAAGTTTTTCACTCAGAGGGTGGTGGGTGCGTGGAATCGGCTGCCATCGGTGGTGGTGGAGGCAAATTTGTTACAGCTTTAAAGAGACTTCTGGATGAGTACATGGGACTTAATAGGATTGAGGTTTATAGGTAAGCCTAGTAGGTAGAGATAAGATCAGCGCAACTTGTGGGCTGAAGGGCCTGTTGTACTGTAGTTTTTCTATTATTCTATTTCCAAGAAAAGCTATAGGGACTATATTATTCTAGCTGTAGTCAGTTTGGAAGACATTTTCTGACTGTCTTGTGAATGTAATAAGTCCTCAGAAGCAGAAGTCCCTTCAACAAAATTTCTTTATTGACAGAATCCAACATCATCATACAGAGTGCTCTCAGTATGCAGTCTACACCTGGAGTGCCAGAGGAACTGACACACCTGTTTAAGTACAGATTATAGGGCTCTTTAATTGGACTATCAATTAGCCCTTAAGAGTTCGTATTCAAGAAGGCCAATCTCAATTGCCTGATTAAAATCATAATAGCGAGTTTGCCCCTTAAATGTAAATGTAGATTTTACAGTGATGTTGCCTGTTGCTCTAGCACACTGCATTTTTTCATTCTGAACGTTAACTTCTTTGGAGTGCTTCTGGAGACGCTTAATCAACACTCGTGTTTCCCTGGCTGATTTCCTGCCTTTAGGAAGGCAGTTTTGTGCTGACAGTTCATTACCATATTGTAATGAGGATTCAGGACCAAAATTAGTTGGGTTTAACACTGACTCTTCCTTCTTTGCCACCTTATCAACACAAGCCTCACACCAGCCTCACCTGATTTACATATAGCATAAAAATCACCCTCACCATTCCTGAATAACACTGAGATCATAAAATTCATCAGTAAGAATGTATTGAAAAAATTAAAACAATTTCTACTTCACTATTAAAAAAGTGTCCTAAAATGTTTGCAGCTTTCAAAGTGGAAAATCGATAAGTGGAAAAAAGTTGTTGAAAATGTGTAGAATATCAAAGGATTATAACATCAACAGGTTCTGAAAAATATACCCTTATGAACAATGCATAACATTTAATTCCAATTCCTGAAAATTCTATTTCTATAATCTTCTTATTCTCAAACTCAATGTGTAATGTGTACCTCGAACATCAGGTTTTGTTGTAGCTTTAGGACCAATCATTTTACAGTACATTTTATAAACAGGTAGCATCCAACTTGAAGGTGGGAGGGGTATGTAAAACACACAGTGTGACCTCCCCATCTGTCCTTCTCTGACCTGCATGAAATTTTACAGGGAGTAGTAAAGGCATAAGAACATAAGAAATAGGAGCAGGAGTAGGCCATCCAGCCCTTCGAGCCTGCCCCGCCATTCAATAAGATCATGGCTGATCTGTCGTGTCTCAGTTCCACATTCCCGCCCTCTCCCCATAACCCTTAATCCCCTCGCTTATCAAAAACCCATCAACCCGCGTCTTAAAAATATTTAGCGAGGCAGCCTCCACCACTTCAATGGGCAGAGAATTCCAGAGATTCACCACCCTTTGAGTGAAGAAGTTCCTCCTCAACTCCGTTCTAAACCGCCCCCCCTTTATCTTGAGGCTGTGCCCCCTAGTCCTACTGTCCTTTCTGAGCAGGAAGAGTCTCTCCACCTCTATCCTATCCATCCCATTCATCATCTTATACATCTCAATGAGATCTCCCCTCATTCTTCTAAACTCTAATGAGTACAAGCCTAGTTTATTCAGCCTCTCCTCATAGCTCAACCCCCTCAACCCCGGCATCAGCCTAGTAAACCTCCTCTGCACTCCCTCCAAGGCCAAAATATCCTTGCGTAAATACGGCGACCAAAACTGCACACAGTACTCCAGCTGCGGCCTCACCAATGCCCTATACAGCTGCAGCAAGACCTCCCTACTTTTATATTCAATCCCCCTCGCTATGAAAGCCAGCATCCCATTTGCCTTCCTGACCACCTGCTGCACCTGCAAGCTGCATCTGGCAGATCCCTTACCCTTGTGCCTACTGAGGCCCATAAGTCATTTGTTGTCCCTGAGGAGTGGAACTCCTGTCTCCAGTTTATTAATAGCCAATTGACCAATAAATATCAGCAGGGCAGACAGGGGGCAGGAGGAGGGGTTTGGGGGGAGGGGGGCAGGGTGCAGGGATTATGGCACCCTGTAAAATCAGAAAACCAGAACTTGCTTTCTCTGAATCCCTTATGTGTAAAAAGATTATCAAAAAATCTTGAATGTGACATCCGGTAATGGCACCAAGAAGGAAGAGAATGATGCCAATTGAGATAAAGGCTTATGAGAAGCCAATGGCTATTAGAAATAAAAGTCAACAAAAACAGCACAGATTTTCTTAAGAGTGTTGAATGACTTCTTACTAAAGCTTTTAAGTTCACTGTCATGCACAGTTCAATGCCTAGCAACCTTGGACACCCATTATACATGAGCAGGATTTGCAAGTAGCTATGGCTTGGCATAACGGCTTGAAAATGATCACATATTTACAGAATTTTGCATCATTATACTATAGTGAAGAGCCTGCTCCAATCTTCACTGAAAATGTTCATTGTGAACAAAACAAATGAAGACCTAGAATTATGGATCTGGTCCTCATTTTCTGTGGCTGTAAAGCCGTTGTGAAATGGCACCCATCTGTAATTAGTGATATAAAAAAAAGTCATTAGCTATCCATTCTTCAGGATCAGGATTCTGAGATGACTGAGGGACTGCACCCCATGACCTATTGCCAAAGCCTACTTCAAACTGAGTTACTGGAGGCATTTACAGGGTGGTAGGGCACTGCTGTTGAAATGACTTGCTTCGTGATAAATTTTATTTGAATTATTAATATACATAATGTAAAAATATATTATTCTGTCTGCTGGGCTTCTGGATGGTTACCTCATACTGAAGTGTAGAAATGGTGATAATTATTATTTTGATAAAGACCATGATAAAAAGCATTGATGGGGACTTGGATAACTCTTGCAGACAAGACAAATAATGCAAAGAAAAGATTTGTGTCAGCTGAGCAGATGCTATTGTGTTTTTCTTTCCAATCACCAGATTGCAAAGGTAGAAGACTGATACAGAAGCTGAAACATCAGCTGACAGGACAAGGTCACTCCTTTCAAGATACTGAACAGAATCAACAGCAAGTAATGGCTTGCATTTATTTTACACTGTTCAATTATGGGCATTCGACAGCACTTTTCAGCAGAAACAATGCTTTCAGTGCAGGAAATCAAGGGGACCAGATTGGTTAGCCCCTGAGAATAGACAGAGGGATGATTATGTGGGGTTGACTAACTTCACCCTGCCTGCTCAGTAGAATTACTTTTGCTTGTGGCCAGCACTAATTGTGTTGTTCACCCGCTTCCCAATGCAGCAAGTGAGCCCAAAAGTGTTAGCTTTGGACTATCACTATCTAAAGCTAACCTTCAGTGCTTACAACTAAGTACACCTTTTACAGGGGGTTGGAACAGATGCTGGCATTAATGCAAGAGGTGAATCTGATAAAATGGCATAACAGGAGTGTATGGCTTGTTGTGCTCAATATCATAGAATTCCTACAGTGCATCAAGGTTCTGATGAAGGAGATGGAAAGTAGACGAGGTGTCCTGACCTTACAGGGTCATGGTCAGTGAATCTAGTTCAAAAGCCATATCCTACCAAGTACATCACTAGCGTCAGACATTGTCCAAAGTGCTACAGCTGAACCATTCATCTGCCAACATCTTCTAACAAACAGGAATCATAAATAACATTCATTGCATCTTGACATACTTAACGCATTTGCAAACTCCACGTTCACATCTCACAGTTTCGACAGTGTCAGGAGTTCAACCATGATAAATGTCTCTCAAACAGACTGCGCAACACTCACTGCTTTCTGTTCTCCTTTAGGACAAGATGCTGCACAACCAGAGGCAACAGGAGCTAACCAGAGGGACACAGAAGCATCAACATAACATGTCCAAATCCTCATGGAGGTGACAGTGCTTTGTGATAGGTATTGCTGAGGATGTGGGGAATTGTGGAGCCAAATCCTCATAACTAATCCTCCTTCCCACTTCCCATCATCCCATATTCTGTTTAAATTTACAAGCTAGACAGGTGTAAGCTTAGAGGAGATAGTGCTATACAGTGATAATGACACTGACCTAGTAATCAAAGGCCCAGGCCATTGCTCTGGAGGCACAGATTCAAATTGTACCAAGGAAGCTGATGGAATTTATATTCAGTTATTTAAACCTGGAATGGTGACCGTGAACCTATCATCAATTGTTATAAGAACTCATCTTGATCATGAATGCCCTTTAGGGAAGGAAATCTGCCATCCTTACCTCATCTGGCCTACATGTGAATCCAGCCCACAGCATTATGTGGTTGACTCTTGACTGTCCTCTGAAATGGCCAAGCAAGCCACTTAGCTCGAGGGCAATTAAAAATGGACAACATATACTGATCTTGTCAGTGATGCCAACATCCCGTGAAAGAATAAAAAAATTATGCACATCATAATTTCCACACACCCACCCACCCTCCCCTATCTCCACATCACAATCATTGTGTTTTATTCCTTTCAGGTACTCAAGAACAACAATCTGGCCAGGCATTGGAGGAACAGCAGTATGGGAGTGAAGATGAAGCCACAGTGCATGCAGTTGATTTCACACTCACAGCCACCAGCTCAAATATTGGCACTGCAGATACTTGGAACAGTGGCAGGACCTGCATGTGGTGAAATAGCAGGCATGAGTATCTTACTGCCATGTTAAAGTGCAAGACAATTGTAACTGCCAGCTTGCCATAGGGAGAGGTAACAAGGAGGTTCCGCCACCAAATACATATAGAGACAGCAACTTAAAAAATGTATAAGGCTGAATATTTTACGTTTTGTATGCTATTTGGCATGATTTATTTAATTTGGGATGTTTATTTGTCATAACTTTTATTTTTGTATTGAGGCCAAGTAGATACTATGATGGTCAGTATAATGGGATATATCCCAGAATACTGAGAGAGGCAAGCGAGGAAATTGCTGGGGCCTTGAGAGAAATCTTTGTATCCTCATTGGCTACAGGGGAGGTTACCCCAGTCTAACGGGAGTTTGCCCCAGTCCAACACCAGCATCTCCACATACAGGGGAGGTCCCATAGGATTGGAGAATAGCCAATGTTGTTCCTTTGTTTAAGAAGGGTAGCAAGAATAATCCAGATAATTACAGGCCAGTGAGTCTTTACATCAGTGGTAGGGAAATTATTGGAGGGGATTCTTCGAGACAGGATTTATTCCCACTTGAAAATAAGTGGACGTATTAGTGAGATGCAACATGGTTTTGTGAAGGGGAGGTCATGTCTCATGAACTTGATCAAGTTTTTCGAGGAAGTGACAAAGATGATTGATGAAGGCAGGGCAGTGAATGTTGGCTACATGGACTTCAGTAAGGCCTTTGACAAGCTCCCTCATGCAGACTGGTGCAAAAGATGAAGTCGCATGGGATCAGAGCTGGCAAGGTGCATACAAAACTGGCTCAGTCAAAGAAGATAGAGGGTAACAGTGGAAGGGTGCATTTCTGAATGGAGGGCTGTGACAAGTGGCATTTCTCGGGGATCAGTGCTGGGACCTTTGCTGTTTGTAATATACTGTATATAAATGATTTGGAGGAAAATGTAACTGGTTTGATTAGTAGGTTTGCGGACAACACAAAGATTGGTGGATTTGCGGATAGCAATGAGGAACATCAGAGGAAACAGCAGGGTATAGATCAGTTGGAGACTTGGGCAGAGATGACAGATGAAGTTTAATCTGAACAAATGTGAGGTAATGCATTTTGGAAGGTCTAATACAGATAGGAAATATACAGCAAATGGCAGAACCCTTAAGAGTATTGTTAGGCAGAGGGATCTGGATGTACAGGTACAGAGGTCTCTGAAAGTGGCAATGCAGGTGGGGAAAATAGTCAAGAAGGCATATGGCATGCTTGCTTTAATCGGCTGGGGCACTGAGTTTAAAAATTGGCAAGTCATGTTGCAGATTTATAGAATCTTAGTTAGGCTGCACTTGGAATATAGTGTTCACTTCTGGTTGCCACACTACCAGAAGAATGGCTT
The DNA here is from genome assembly GCF_965287045.1 of Carcharhinus amblyrhynchos. Lineage (NCBI taxonomy): Eukaryota > Metazoa > Chordata > Chondrichthyes > Carcharhiniformes > Carcharhinidae > Carcharhinus > Carcharhinus amblyrhynchos. Next base: position 84,757,243 of record NC_137331.1, on the reverse strand, counting down.
CGGAGAGGGTACAGAAAAGATTTACCAGGGTGTTGCCTGCTATGGAAGGCATTAGCTATGAAGAGAGGTTGGAGAAATTTGATTTGTTCACACTGGAATGACAGAAGCTGAGGGGCAACTTGATGGAAGTCTACAAGATTATGAGAGGCATGGACAGAGTGGATAGCCAGAAGCTTTTTCCCAGGGTGGAAGAGTCAATTACTAGGGGGCACAGGTTTAAGGTGCAAGGGGCAAGATTTAAGAGAGATGTACGAGGCAGATTTTTTTACACAGAGAGTAGCGGGTGCCTGGAACTCGTTGCTGAGGGAAGTAGTGGAAGCAGATACAATAGTGACTTCTAAGTGCCGTCTTGACAAATACATGAGTAGGATGGGAATAGAGGGAAATGGGCCCTGGAGGGGTAGGGGGTTTTAGTTAAGTCAGACAGCATGGTCAGTGCAGGCTTGGAGGGCCAAAGGGCCTATTCCTGTGTTGTAATTTTCTTTGTTCTTTTTCAGTAACAGAGGGAAGGTAAGATATGGCTTCTTTGATGATTGGGAATTGGGTTTGTAGTTAACTGGTATTTCTTCAGGCACAACATGGCTAGAAAATATTGTTTTGGTCACCTCCTTCCTTCCTCTTTCTCCTTTTCCTCTTCTTCATCCTCCTGCTTTTCAGGTGTCCACCAAATAGGTAGTGCATTATAATTATGAAATTATGCATTATTCAGCAGACCCCACAAATCCTGACACCTGCTCTATTTCATACTAAATCTGGCATGTCCAGAGGGATCCAGGGAGCAGATAAATAGGGGGCAATTTTGAGCCTGCACTCTCTGCAGGGAATGCTGGCATGTACTCAAAGTCCAGAGAGCAGTATTTGTTCCAGCGAGTTTCTGAGTTCCGGATTTACAGGCCCTTACCAATGGAGTAGCATGAAACACACTGCGGAATTGAACATAAGAACATAACATAAGAACATAAGAAGTAGGAGCAGGAGTAGGCCAACTAGCCCTTCGAGCCTGCCCCGCCATTCAATAAGATCATGGCTGATCTGTCGTGGCTCAGTTCCACCTTCCCACCCTCTCCCCATAACCTTAATCCCCTCTCTTATCAAAAACCCATCAACCCGCGTCTTAAAAATATTGAGCGAGGCAGCCTCCACCACCTCAACGGGCAGAGAATTCCAGAGATTCACCACCCATTGAGTGAAGAAGTTCCTCCTCAACTCTGTTCTAAACCGCCCCCCCCTTTATCTTGAGGCTGTGCCCCCTAGTCCTGCTATCCTTTCTGAGCGGGAAGAGTCTCTCCACCTCTATCCTATCCATCCCATTCATCATCTTATATGTCTCAATGAGATCTCCCCTCATTCTTCTAAACTCTAACGAGTACAAGCCTAATTTATTCAGCCTCTCCTCATAGCTCAACCCCCTCAACTCCGGTATCAGCCTAGTAAACCTCCTCTGCACTCCCTCCAAGGCCAAAATATCCTTGCATAAGTACGGCGCCCAAAACTGCACACAGTACTCCAGCTGCGGCCTCACCAATGCCCTATACAGCCGCAGCAAGACCAGAAAGTTTTGCAGAAAGTTCATTTTAATACATCAGCATGCTATTGGCCAGCACTGTCACCAGGACTTCCCCTCTCACTGGATATTCAGGGGGCACTGGCATGATGTTACACCAATGCCATTTACCTGTTTTGGGGGTCTCCCAGGGCCCTAAAGGTAAGTAAGTCCCTGGTGGAGACGGACATGGCAACGCAGTGGCCTAGCAATGTCCCTGGCACTGCCCCTTGGCACAGGTTGACACGGTTAGGTTGGCACAATGTCAGCTCAGACTGTGTGGGTGTGGGGAGGGTAGAAATGAGAAGGTGCAAATAATTGGGGGTGTGGGGGAGAAGGTGCTGATGATCAGGAAGCTGGAGAAGGGGCAGATGATCAAAGGGGGCTGGAGAAAGGAGGAATGATTGGGGGTTGGAGAAGAGGCTGATGATCAATGTGGTTGAAAGGGGGCCATTGATCATGGGGTGAGTGGAAGGGGGCTATGATTGGGAGTGATAAGCAGATGACTAATCTACTGATGATTGGGGGATGGAGAGGGGGCTGGTAAATGGGGAGTGGGGGAGAAAGGGTCGATGACTGTAGGAGGGAGAAGGGCCGAGGATCGGGGTGGGGGGGAGCAATGGGCTAATGATTGGGGGCATGGGAAAAGGACTGATGCTGCGCTTGGGAGGCTGGGGGAGCTGTTTGATTGAGAAGCACTGACTCCGATTGAGAATGAGGAGGGGAGCTCTGGAGACCTTTGTGGTGAGTTCAGGGGAGATTTACTCAGATTCTGTTTGGAATGCTGTTTAAAGATGGTGCCTCGATCTCTGAGCAATGGATTTTTGCTGGGTTTTGAGACCCCATCCCCATCATACGATGGCATGAACCATGCCCCCTTGATTTTTTTGGTAGAGTGTCATAAGATCTAGAGAGAAAACCTCTCACAAGAAACAACACAGTATTATTTTTGGGGAAAATTTTGCCTATAGTTTTAGCACGTCAGTGGTCAGCTCTATCACATTTCATATATCCACATAGCATTCACCCAACAAGTTTGCTACAATGAGTGTTGCCACTGTGTATGCTTTAAATACATTTTTAAAAGAGAATACACGTGAATTCAGTTGAAGCAGTTACAAAGTTAAAAAGAAAGTTCCAGAATGCATGGCATGTTGGGTGAAAGCTATGTGGAGAATCAATTGGAGGGAGGAAAGGGTGCACAATAAGACAGAGTCGGAACAATAGGTTGAAGAAGATTTTGGAGTCAATGTGAAGGTATTTGAAAACAAGGTCAAGAATATTTGCAACTTAATCTGCCAAGAGAAAATGTTTGCTGACTCCTTTATGTAATAACATAAGAGAGGCTTTTATAGATAATAAAGGCTAAGGGGATTTGTAGTGTAAATTTGTGGGTTGACAGGGATGGGGTCCAGTTAAGATGCTCGATTGGAAAGAGCTGGTGTAGACTCGATGGGCCGAATAGCCTGCTTTGGCACTGTAGGGACTCTATGATTTTATGATATCTTTGGAGCACAGCTTAAATCCACAGCCGACTGATTCTAACTTTGCTACAGTGAGCCAGTGTTGCCACTATGTATGTTTCAAATGCATTTTTAAAGAAGAATACTTTCAGTTGAAGCAGTTACAAAGTTAAAAAGAAAGTTCCAGAGTGCATGGCATGTTGGGTGAATGCTTTGTGGATAATGAAGTGGAAGGAGGGAAGGATGTTCAGTAAGACAGTTAGAACGATAGGTTGAAGAAGATTTCAGAGGCAATGTGAAGATATTTGAAATCAAGGTTGAGAATATTTGTAAGTTGATCTGCCAAGAGAAAATGATTATTCTTGGAGCTGTAAAAAGCATACTCAAAAGTTTCTGTCGTATTAGGGTAAGGGAAAGCAAGGGAAGAGCTATTGGGTGTGATAGTAAGGGCTGGAAGTGAAGGAGTGTGATATTCCAGACGTGGGAGAAAGCTGTTTGAGTGATGTTCAAAATGAAGGGCTTGGAGACCAGTTCAGAATCAAACAATACAAACCAGAATGTACATCTTCAGATTCAGTATAAATAAATGACTGGAAAGGGATATCGTCTGATATATGAGGTTTCTGATGGTTGATTAACAAAATACCTTCCATCTTGGCATGAAGAAGGAAAATATTAAAGATTCTGGAAATCTTAAATGAAACAAACATGGTGGAAAAAAACAACAGGCCCATCAGCATCCGGGAAAAAAAATTAATGTTTCACAATTTTTTCATTCAGAAGTGAGTCCTTTAATGCAAAAGAAAGAGAGCTTGTGTCCCCGGTTTCCAGCACTTTCCACTATTGTTTCAAAATCCCTACTTCTTAAAGTCACTTTTACTTTTCCCTATTCCCCTTTTTTTGCGCATTTAAATTATTTTTTTACATTCTTTTGTCCATTTTGTGCATTCTATTCGTCTCACTGAGAACATTTTTATTCACCGTCCACAAGTTGTAGCCTCTTTCAAGCATTTCAAAAGATCCATCTAGACATTCTACTCATATCTTCCTTGCTTCACTACACTTCTCCTTTTATTTATTTTGTCCAGTTTTATCCTTCAGTCTCCAGTTTTGCTAAAGGCTTTAAACTCAAAACATTAACCTTAACATTAACCTCTTTGTGCTTCTGCAAGATCAATTTTCAGCATTTTCTGTTTCAGTCCTGCTGATTTTAAACTGGGGGAAACCATGTAACTCATTCATTACCTGACATGAGACAAGCAACTGCACTGCATGATGATAGTTGTAAAATGAACGATAATGGTTAAAAGTTAATTTGTGGCATCATCACCGCACATATAAAATCCATTGCCAAATGATCTTAATATATCGATAGATAAGGAAGAGCCAAGGACAGGGCACATTCTGAATTTGTGAAGAGTATTTGTTATGATGTGGCATCATTATTTGAGCAAATACAAACTCAAATTGCCTTACTCATTATGTGAATGCGTGCAATGCAATATTACTTGCATATTTTTCAAACAAGGACAAGATGGTACACTCCCTGATTCATAACAATATTTCTCAACTTCTAATCTCGATTTCAACGCAATTTCAGAGAATGAAAATCATTTTTATTTCTATTTTCTCTGTTAGTTATAGGAATTCTAAGTGAAATGAGTTTCAACAGTCTCAACATGTTTCCTGTTGGCTGCAGTTCCACAGCACAAAATTGCTTATTTCAATGATAACTGGCATAAGATTGGCACTTACTCAGGGGGCATTTGAGTGACTGGGTGAGGAAAAGGATGACATGCTGGCACAGTGGTTGGCACTGTTGCTTCACAGCCCCAGGGATCTGGGTTAGATTCCTGGCTTCGATCATTGTCTGTGCAGAATCTGCATGTTCTCCTTGTGTCTGCGTGTGTTTCCTCCAGAGTTCCAAAGGTGCGCTGGTTAGGTGCACTGGCCATGCTAAATTCTCTCTCCGTGTATGTAAATAGGTGCTGGCATGTGGCGACTAGGGATTTTCACAGTAACTTCATTGCAGTGTTAATGCAAGCCTACTTGTGACTAATAACTAAACTTTAAAAGGAACTGTCACATTGATGCAGTAGTGAAAATTTTTGTAAGTTTGGCAATAAGGCACATTTTTGAGCACCGTAGAAGGAACCTGAATTGGGAATATTTGATGCTCAAAAGGTGGAATCTGGAAGAACCATTTAATTTGCTAGGATTGCTATTACTCTCCTTGTAACTGCCTACAAAATAAGCAGATACATTTTTTAACAAAACTAAATCATTGAATTAGGCAACGACTTACAAAATAAATATGAATTCTCACAATTTGAATGGAATCTAACATATGGGGTGTGATTTTTACAACCTCATTTGTCCCAAAACTGTAAAAGCCTGTCTGAGATCAATAGACCTTTCCATTGTCTGCCCCTCGCCCACTCCAATTCCCATGACAGGCAGGCAGTCAAATTCCAGTCATAATATTTCATCCATAGCTTATATCAATTAAAAGTGTTGGATCTGTGGGTGCACATGTGGATATAATAACATAATTTTTAAAAATTATTTCAGGGGATGTGGGCATCACTTGCTGGACTAGCATTTATTGTCCATCCCTAATTGCCCTTGAGGGAGCATTTAAGAATCAATCACATAGCTATGATCTGAAGTCACTTGCAGGCCAGACCAGGTAAAGATGGTAGATTTCAGCAACAAAGACATTGGTGAACTAGATAGATATTTGACAATTGACAATGGTTTCATAATCATTATTTAATTCCCGATTTTTATTTAAATTTCATCAGTTGTGGTGGGATTCGAACCCAGGTCCCAAGAGTATTGCCCTTGACCTCTAACCCACTGACAATATCACTATGTCATTTCATCTCCAAATCAACTCAGGATCATGTGGACAACTCTAACTCACTAATCATTCATAGAAACATACATAGAAAATAAAAGCAGGAGTAAATCATTCAGTCCTTCGAGGTTGCTCTGCCGTTCATTATGATCATGGCTGATCATCAAATTCAACAGCCTGATCCTCCCCCTGCCCCCCACCCCCTAATCCATTTAGTTCCAAGAGCAATATCTAATTCCTTTTTAAAATCACACAATGTTTTGTCTCAATTACTTTCTTCAGTAGTGAATTCCACAGATCCACCATTGTCTGGGTGAAGAAATTTCTCCTCACCTCAATCCTAGAAGGTTTACCCCTTATCCTCAAACTATGACCCCTAGTTCTGGACTCTCCTACCATAGGAATATTGTTTCTGAATCTACCCTGTCTAATCACATTAGAATTTTATATGTTTCTATGAGATCCCTGCTCACTCTTATAAATGCCAATGAATATAATCCTAACCAATTTAGTCTCTCCTCATATGAAACTCCTGTTATCCTAAGAATCAGCCTGGTAAACCTTTGCTGCACACCTTCGATAGCAAGAACATCCTTCCTTGGATAAGAACACCAAAACTGCACACAATACTCCAGGTGTGGCCTCACCATTGCCCTGTACAATTGCAGTAAAACATCCTCTTGCTGTGAAGGCCAGCATACCATTTGTTTTCTTTACTGCCTGCTGTATCTGTGCACATACTTTTTCAGTGACTGATGCATGAGGACACCAAGGTCAGTGATTAATGCATGCGGACACCAAGATCTCGCTGAGTAGCCACCTTTCTCAATTTACGCCCATTCAAATAATAATCTGCCTTCCTCTTTTGCTACTGAAGCAGATAACCTCACATTTATCCACATTAAACTGCATCTTCCATGCATTTTCCCCGCTCATTCAGCCTGTCCAAATCATGCTGAAGCATCTCTGAATCCTGCATGGTGGTTAGCATTGCTGCCTGGGTTCAATTTCAGTCTCGAGTCACTGTCTTGCACATTTTCCCCATGTCTGTGTGGGTTTCCTCCAGGTGCTCCAGTTTCTTCCCACAGTCGATTGGCCATGCTAAGCTGCCTTTTAGTTCAGGGGGGCTGGGGGCGGGGGGGGGGGGGGGGGGGGGGATGGAACTAGCAGAGTAAATTTGTGAGGTTATGGAGTTAGGCTCTGGGTAGGATCGTTGTCGATGCAGGCACAATGAGCCATCTGCCCTCATTCCGTGCTGTCGGTATTCTGTACTTCTCCTCACAGGTCATCCTCCCACCCAACTTTGTATCATATGCAAATTTGAAGATAATACATTTAATTCCCTGGTCCAAATCATTTATATATAAAGTGAAAAGTTGGGGTCCTAGCACAGATCCATGTGGCACCCCACTAGTTACTGCCAATTGGAAAAAGACCCATTTATTCCAACTGTTTGCTTCCTGTCTGCTAACCATTTTTCTATCCATCTCAAGACACTACCCACAAACCCTTGGGCTTTAATTTTACATAGTAATCTACTATATGAGACCTTGTTGAAAGCCTTCTGAAAGTCTAAATAAACCACATCCAACAGTTCTCCCTCATCAACTCTACGAGTTGCATCCTGAAAGAATTCCATTAGAGTTGTCAAGCATGATTTCCCTTTCATAAATTCATGTTGAAGTTATCTCATTGTATCACTACTTTCCAATTGCTGTGCTATGAAATCCTTGATTTTAGATTCAAGCTATTTCCCCACTACTGACATTAGGCTCACTGGGGAAGCTGTATAACTCTATAGCTCCTTGTTTTATGAAGGAGAGGTCGTGCCTCACTAACTTGATCAAGTTTTTCGAGGAAGTGACGAAGATGGTAGATGGGGAAAGGCAGTGAATGTTGCATATATGAACTTCAGTAAAACCTTTGACAAGGTACCTCATGCTAGGTACACAAGGTACATTATGTTCTTATGTGAGTCACACAGGATCAGAGGAGAGCTGGCAAGATGGCTACAGAACTGGCTTGGGCATAGAAGACAAAGAGTAATAGTAGAAGGATGTTTTTTTCTGAATGAAAGGCTGAAGGGCTTGTACCTGTGCTGTACTGTTCTTTGTTCTCTCTACCTCTCTTTTTGAATAGTGAGCTTACATTAGTTACCCCCCAATCTATAGGAACTATTCCAGAGTTCAAAGAATTTTGGAAAATGACCATCAATGGATCTACCATTTCTTGGGTCACTGCCTTAAATACTCTAGGATAAAGATTGTCCGGCCCTGTAGATTTACCCGCCTTCAATCCCATTAATTTCCCCTAAACTATTCTCTACTAATACTGATTCCCTTCAGCTCCTCACTAAAACTTGTGTTTCTCAGAACTTCCAATACATTATTCATGTATTCTTTTGTGAAGACTGAAGCAAAGTACGATTTTAGTTCCTAGGCCATTTCATGATTCTATATCTAAGTTGTATATTCTGATCTCTGAACAGATAAATTACTTGTGGGTGATCTTTCAACCTCAAAGCTACATGCTTCAGTTTATCTACTCCAATAGCCAATTCATAAACTTTTCGTTGGGTGATGTGACACTTTGAGTGGAAGTTGTGCACAAGACCGGGGTTAAACTGCAGGTGGAATGGAACAGGCCGCTGTCGGGAAATCTCATTCTATGATTTCACTGATCCGAGGACTCAGATTGGGATGCGCCACTTTGGTGTGCGCATACGCTATCTGAGTTTTGCCTACCAGCATGTGAACGGTGTCACTGCAATCCAAGTCTTGCTTCCTGTTTATTGTCGAGCGGCGGGCAATCGGCCAAGTCACTAAATAACACATTATGGCATAAAGGTTCATCAAATTAAAGACATTTTCCATTCTTCTTGTGTTGTTATGCTCTCTGGTAAATAACTAAATTATATAATTCGCATAGACTTTGAACTAAATTTAGAATGAATAGAATTAGCGAACTGAAATTTGTGGAGTTCTCAGTGGTTCAAGAAGCTCGTTGACACGTTAGTAGTGGCTCCTTAACTACTCGTTACTTAATATTATGATGCATTTTAGAATATACTCAGCTTACATTTAAACCTCTTTTAACGGATGGGTTAATCACTTAACATTTTCCACAGTGAGAGTAATATGTGACATGATAAGAGCCATTGAGTGAGTTCGATTCAGGTTTTCTTTGCATGAACTGTAATTTATCAATCAAGCAAAATTCAGCAATTTCGTTCCTCAAGGATGTCTCGTATATAATTTATAAATGTCACCAAAACCCAGCTCGGATCGTTCACATCATGGTGCAATGTTCTCAACTTCTTTTGAAATGCTTGTTAAGTTCTGCATCGCCAACTACTTTGAAGGAGCTGCAATCTCCTCTCATCCAACAGTCCGCCTCGTTACCGTTATATATCCACTGAAGATTGCGCATTAAAGGTACAAGTAAAATCAGTAGCAAAATGAATTGTCTGATATGCAGTGCCGCTGTTCAGTTTCGCTTGTCAAAGTGTTGCAGTGGTGATTCTAAATGATGAGGTACTTTGAATTTTAAAAACTGATCATTTTTCTTGACTTTGACAACACTTCATACCTGCTGTAGAGGCTTCTTTACTTCCCTAGGACACAATGTAATGCTCACACCCCAGGGACACCATTGCGCACTGAGGGTCGGCTCCAACTTTTCATTATGAAAAATGCCCACTGACTTATAGGTAGATTCACGCCTCAACGCTTGAAGAGTTACATGAGCAAACAACACAAGTTTAATACGCTTTCTCCATACTGTCTTTGGCTTTGGATCAGTGAGTTAGCTCTCCAGTAATACATGATTTTCCAATATAATCCGATCGATCCCGCGTCGAGGTGTATGAGGCATCCCTTGGTGAGGATTAGGATTGTGATCCGGCGTGGTGATGAGACTGAATCTGCTGCGATTTTTTTATATCATTCGATATAAGGATATTCGATACATTCATGATGTCACTGGCAGGGGAGGGACTTATAAGCTTCACATTAAGAAAGGGAAATTATTTTTAAAAGACCGCAAAACAATATCACTTCTCATATGAACAGCAGTATAACACTGCAGTAGCTGGAAATCCGAAATAAAGACAGAAAATGCTGGAAAGTCGGGCAGCTGAGTATTTCCAACGTTTTCTATTTTGATATCACTTTTCACACAATCCTGTCATACTCGACAATATTTTTCTGATCATTATCCTTCTCCCCAGTAAATTCTTGCCGTGGCTGGGCAGTATGTACACGTTTCCTTCATATGTGTATGCTTCAACAAAGCTCTACAGAATAATAGATTATTATACTTTTAATCATGGAGTTGTCTCGTAATAATTTGCCGCTGATTTGCCTGTCGGCATATTCGTTATAAATAACAACATACTGGTTTGGAAACTTAGTTTGCTCCAGATACTGTCAGATTACACATTGGCAGTGAAATGGTGAGTTTTGAGTTAAGATTGTGTTTGAAAACTTATCGCCCACTTGGTTGGCGAGTGGGCAAAAAAAAATGAAAACTGAAAGCAGTTAAACAGAGAAAGAACTTAAGAAGAAAGGATAAACATGTTTCACTTGTTATTTTAAACTGCAGGAAGACATAGAAGAGGGCGACGCTGCGCCAATTCATTTGAGTTCCAGTATGGATTATCAGGTGACTTTGCAGGAAGTATGTCGGGAAATGTATGTGGATGGGCAAAACCAGTGAATAATACGGTGGGACAAAAGGACTAGGGCAAGGAAATTAGATGCAAGTTGTTTTATTTTCAAGTGTACATATGTGCTATAAAGATAAAGGTAAGGAAGATGGGGGAGGAGGGTGGACATGAAGACCCCATCAGTGGACAAAAATGGAGGGGTCAGGTGTCTTGAGAACTTTAAAAGATAAAGCGAGGTTACCCAGAAGTGAGAGCAACAGAGGGATTATTGAACAAAAAACGACGAGAAAATGATTTAAAACGTGCAGGGCTGAAGAACTATTAATAAACACCTTTGCCTGGTTTTTCAACTGAAGAATTCGAAGATAACCAATCGGATCTGCAGACTGAAGCGGGCACATGTTATTTAGATAATGAAAACAGGCAGTGCTACAAAGATGCAGCAAGTCTGGCAGCATCTGTGGTGAGAGAATCAGAGTTTGTTGTAGTCATATGACTCTACTCCAAACGTTAACTCTGTATCCAGCATTTTCTATTCTTTATTTCAGATTTCCAGCATCCGCAATATTTTGCTTTTATGTGGATGATATAAGTTTCATGATTGGCTACCAGGCGGCTGTATGAACGAAACATACCTTGCAAAACCATTGTATTACTTCAATAAGTAGAAAGGCGTGCACTGCAGGGCCAGGAAACGTATGGACACAAAACATCACCCCACCTCCCCCATGATGATTTTCAAAGAGTGCTCCGGAAAATTCTCTTATTCTCAAACTCGGCTTCACTATTGGAAAGAGTATTGTAGGCTTCTCTTGCCATTGAGATTGATGAACTTGGGATTTGATTTCGGAGATTATTATTTAAATAACCTAAGCAGCCAAAATTAAGGACGTGCGCACATAACATGGTCGCGGAGAAAGCGCACTCACATTAGGTATACTTAGGAAGGACGCGGTCCACCTTAGAAGAATGAATTAGGCTAACAATATATATGATCTTCAAAATTATTGAGTAGATTTTCTGTCATCACCTCTTGAAGCATGCAAATCAGCATTTTCACTGTAGCACTTTGAAGGCATAGAATTACTCAGCTATCTTGACAAGTATGAACATATAAATGCATACTAACTTTTTACAAACATGCATTCAATTATGTATAGAAATAGAGATAATGCTGGCAAAACTCAACAGATATAGCAGCATTTATGAATAGAGAAACAGTTAATGTTTCTAGTTCAATATGACTGCTTCAGAACTGTTTCTCTGTCCACAGATGCTGCCAGATCTGCTGGGTTTTGCCAGCATTTCCTGTTTTTATTTCAGGTATCTAGCATCTGCAGGATTTGATTTTATTCTATATAAATGCACAGAAATATGTATGTATGTACTAATACAGATGGAGTTTAACGCTGGGAGCTATCTCATTAGGATCTGAGAAAAACAAATTTGAAGATTCTCCAAATAAAGTATATTTATTAGTCACATGTATGGCTTACGTTATAACACTACATTATGAGACTAGGAGCTGTTGCTGCTTAGTGAATTTATGTCCCTGTCCATCATTAATCATTAAAAGCTATTTCACAAGTGCAAAGTTCATCAAGAGACTAATAAAATATTGTTCTTTATCTCAAGGGGATTGGAATCCATTAGAATGGCAGGACAAGGTCGCCAGCGCAGAGGTCCTGGAGTGTACCAATTCGAGCAGCATACACTGATTGTTAAGTCAATAATGTCTGCAATGGCACAGCAATGTTCATCGATTGATGAAAGCAGTAGATCCAAGGTCCTTCTGTACTATGAATTGATCACTAGGTCATGATCTTCTGGATGTCCATATTGGCACCATATGGACACCTGTAAGCGAGAATAAAAGATGGCAGACATTAACTGAAGAGTCCATTACTGACAGCCGTGACCTCTTTAGGCCGACCATTTGGAATGGCATTGGAAGAGCCAAGTAGAGATGGAAAACTCAGCTGCCCAAGAGAGAAAAAGATGGCCAACAAATTGTCCACCTTCTCAGCCCATGTCTTCTTGTGCAGCAAATGCGGTAAAGACTGGCATGTGCCAGAGTGGGGCTCCTGAGCATTGCCAAGTCAACCTTAATACAGTGTTGATCACCACAGCACAAACCATTATCTTACAAAGTGGATGATTGCCACCAATAAGAATTCAAAAGTGAGGAAAATAAGCCATCTGTTGAATAGATGTTTAAGCAGACCTTGCCTGATGTTCACTCCTGGACACTGAACCTGAGGACAGGGCACACTGTAAATTCATTACTTTAAAAGGTTATATTCTGAGGACTATTTGCATAAACTTGGTTTGTGGTCTTTGTGTTTAAAAAGATAACTGGGTGGGGGAGGGAACATCTAACTGAGATCCTCAAATTGATATAGGGAGCTGAAATTGGTAACTATAGAAAAGCTGTTTCTTCTCGTTGGAGAATTCTAACATTAGAGCTTAACACATTTAGGGCTGAAATCAAGAAGCTTTTCTTCACACAAAGTGCATTGGAATTCTGAAAATTTCTCTTACAAAAGGTTGTGGATGTTAGATCAATTGAAATTTTCATGACACACATCATTAAAAGTTTGCTCGATCATTTCATGAAGGTATCTAAAATAAAGATGAGTAGATAGAATTTGAGACACAGACCATTCATATAGTTCTAACTGAATGTTGAAACCAGTGGGAGAAGCTGAATGGCCTATCCTGTTTCTATGTTTCCAATACAATATTTGCTGTTCCTTCTTTAGAACTGATGAAAGGCCATTGACCTAAAATGTTAGTTTTGCTTTTCTCTCCATGGATGCTACCTGGTCTGTTACTTCTAGTGTTTCCTGTTTTTATTTTATCTCTGCTTTAGTAGGAGGAAGTGGTGAATTCAGTTAACCTTTTACTGAAAATTAATTAAATACATTGGTATCTCTGTTGGGCTGCTAATTTGATTAATAAATATACATATAGGAAAGAAGATGAATACATCTCATTGCACATAAATCATGAGGACAGGAATTTGAACTATATATCTGGTGAGGAGGTCCAAGAAGCTACTTACTGTGCACGTAATAAAAGTTAAATGAACTATTCTCACCTTTCCACTCCTCCCCCTCCTTTGTACACTCATGTTTCTGTTCTTTGCAGATATTCTCTTCTATGCATGAAATAAATATTTAGTAAAATGCTTTCCTACTCTTGTCTTAATCATATAGTCATTGAGATATCCACCTTTTTCCTATACACTTAGTGGCTGTCTCATAGCACCAAGGACCTGGTTTCGATTTCCGACTTGGGTTACTGTCTCTGTGGAGTCTGCACATTCTCCCTGTGTCTGCATAGGTTTCCTTGGGTGCTCTGATCTCCTCCCATGGTCCAAAGATGTGCTGGTTAGGTGCATTAGCCATGCTAAATTCTTCCTTAGTGTACCCGAACAGGCTCCAGAGTGTGGTGACCAGAGGGATTTTCACAGTAACTTCACTGCAGTGTTAATGTAAGCTTTCTTGTGACCCTGTTTAGAGGATAGTTAATTAGAGGCTTGCACAGAGAGGGAACAGTTATTAAGTTTTTTTCCTGTAGTCGTTCATTTTCGCCCCTGCCGTACACATACTGTAAGTGGCTAAAACAAAAAAAAGTTTTCAGCACGTTACATAGTGAGTAATAAATGAAAATGCATTCTTGGAGAGAGAATAGAGCCAACAGACTCTGTCTGACTAACAGTCATCCAGAATTGAAACATTGGCTCCATTCTTTCTCCACAGATGCTGTCAGACCTGCTGAGATTTTCCAGCATTTTCTGTTTTTCAGCAGTGTTTTGCATGTTTATAAAAAAGAGTGCATTCTTGTCCATTCGCCACACACGAGTGGGGTCAATATTGTGCATTACCTTTTTCTCTCTTCTTGATTGAAGCAAAAAAGCGACAGTGAAATGCAACAAGTGTCGCCTCTGCTTCAGATGAAGCATCTTTCGCCTGCTCTATGTCTGTGCTCTCAGCTCGCCCCGCTGGAGGGAGCGGCAGCGCGTGCGCACTGCGCGCTGAGGGCTGGGCTCCCGGCGCAGGAGCCGCATTTAGAGGGCGCACACTGGCTGGGCTGGCTCAGAGTGAGAGCTCCACAGAGCAAGGCGACTGGGGAGGGAGCAGGCAAAGAGAGCAAGCATGGCAGACACACACAGCCTTTACCTGCAAGGGATTGAAGAGTCCACCACGCAGTTTCTGGAAATTTGGCACCACTACGACAATGCTGGTAACTACTTTTATTTTGCAATAAACTAACTCCTCCACAGAGTATTGTTTGTCATTGCCAAATGAACACTTTTTTGGTTAAACGTCTTCATGCTGTTTGTATTCAACAAACTGTTTGATCAATGAGATGCTTGAAAATAACCAGCTTGATTTTATTCGCTTGTTATCAAAGCATTTCTGAAGTGGGAAATGTCAATTTTATCTTTAGAAATTAAATCTAGCTGTCTCGAGTGGCGCATCTAATTACTTTAATCCGACTGCGTAGAATTAAAGCTGATTCAACTTTCTTATAAGTGAAAGTGTAATTTATTATTTTAGGTCGTGGTTATATTGAAGGAAACGAACTGCAAAATTTCATTCGGGAACTTCAGCAAGCTCGAAAAGGCGCTGGCTTAGTAAGTGTTAAACAACTGGAGGGCAGCACACATAGTAGAATAGACACATCTTGCAACCCAAATGATTGAGATGTAAATGTACATGTGGTGAAAGGCTGGTCACACTGAAACAATAGCTTTATAGCAGCCGCATTGTTTGTAAATACAATTTGTTTGGATTTTGCATCGTTCCAAAGGCTGGGCGTGTGGTCATTAGCAGAAAACCACCAAAACTTAAGGAATTTCGCCCCAGTACGATGATGAAATTATTTTTGGCATTTACTTTTGAAGTGGGGACAGTTTTCTTGCCTACTTCCCTCCCACCCCCCGCCCAACCTCCCCTCTCGTCCCGACGTTTTCACTTGCAAAAAAATCCTCAGCTTAAGTTCCCCGCACTGAACACATTTTGCATTCTGGATTACACTTTTAAAACTATTATAACTAAAGCTGCAAAAAGCAGCGAGATCCGCTTTTTGGTGACGAATGTCACTGACAAATCCTTTCTCCCTGGCTCCACCTTAGGTGATGATTAGACATAGTTAGCACTGTTGAAATCCACAACGCAGACAACGTGAGTCTAACAGTTAACAGTTACAGAGCAAAGATAATCCAGTAGATTTTATTCACTGGTAATGTTTCTGGGGCAGCAATTGAAGAAAATAAAAACACCGAGAACAATTAAACAAAGCAGTGACATATTAACGCACGTTTAGTGTGTTGACATGTGTGTTTGCAGTTAAATAAACATATAAATCCGAATTCTCGTTAACAAAACCCAGATGTGTGACACCATCACAAGCGCCAAAAAATGGATGCTTTGGTACCCACTGTTACCTTGACTACAGACTCCCTATAAAGGCGGCAGTAAGAAGAGGAAATCAGTCATTAACACCGACAATGCCTGACAGCAAGTCCCAATCTCCTTAATTATGTGCCATTGTTTAGCACTTCCAAACTAATTCGTCACTAATTTTGAATAACGTCTTTCCATTCGGCACGCAGCACCCAGTGAGCGAGCAACGTTTGCCTGATCTTTAATTTTGATTAGATTTTCCTCCAGAGGGATTTTCTGCGCAGAAAATTCTTCTGCCGGTTTAGGGTGTGAGCGCTCACCTGGTGCACCACAGCCCAGCGCCAGAATGGATAAGTTAGTCACAAAATCGCACCTTTAGATCCGATAAACCCTCCCCTCCGGGCAAGTGTGATATAATTTAATGATAACAGTAACTTGATGGAGCTCTCTATTCAGAAACTGTTGCGTGTACGATTTATGTTCGTGTATTATCCCCTTCGCCCCAATCCCGGCGTTTTCAAAGCGCTTTGGGACATCCTGGGGAAGCGAACGGCGCTCTCCCTCTATCTCTCTGTGTATGTATAGGCAAACCATTAACTTCTTTAATCGCAGTAATTAAAAAGTTAACTGGTTAGAGTGATTTCTGTTGTGGATAGTACAATCGAAGGCGCTGGATATTCTTTGGACAGTTTTTAAGAGGTGTTTAATTGGTATTTTTCGAATCGTTCCACTCTCTATCGGTGCTGCTATCTAACTGCATGTTGATTCAAAATGTTGATTTATCCACTCCCGACACATTATTCAAGGCTGTGCTTTTCCTTTACATTAAGGGATATCGGGAGCGGACGGGTAAAGGGGGTTGAAGATCAGTCACGATTGTACTGAATGGCGGAGCAGGCTTGATGGGTCTTCTCCTGCTCCTACTTGTGTTGTACACTGACTAAACAGTATTTTGCAGGACTGTGCACTGTTAGTATCATTGGTAACATGACTAACATGATCAATTCGTAGGAATTATCCGATGGGATGAAAGCCTTGGTGGAGAAGTATGATCAGAGTGCTGATGGAAAGATAGAGCTGGCCGATGTAAGAATTTTCAATTTGTTTTATTCATGCTGAAAAATTCATGTGGGAGAAAGCAGGACCTCGTTGTTGCTTTAAGAAGCAAATTGTTGCTTATGGCTCTTGTTCACTCACTTAATAACAGTAGGGCAATATTGGTGTCCCTGTGGAAAATATAAATTTTTTTGATAAAAGATTACAAATCTTTAGATATATCAATGAAATCCGACATCAATTTTTATAGAAGTGCTTACATTTAAAATGGGCATTGTGCCAATTTGCATAATCTATCCCTGAACCTTAATCTTAAATAAACTTTGAAAATTATCACTGCGGGAATTTATAATTACATTATCGTTCCTAGACTTTGACAATCTTGACTGTATGTTTAATGCACAGTAACATGCATTACAAGTTTATTATACAAGGACATGGTAGCCCTGAGAGTTGGCTTTTACTTATCGTATTCTTTATGTTAAAACAGTGGTTGTCTAATCAGTAGAGGCCGTTGAACAGAAATGAAGTATTGCAAACAAAGAGTGAGAAACAATCTGGGACTGCTTCACCTTGGGACACTGTCTAATGGTTGGATATAGAAAATTATTGGCATTACGTCTAATGGCAGATCGCTTGTCCTTTTTTTGAAGACAGGGAATGGCAGATTGCCATGGGAGGAATAAAGAGGATAAAAAGAAACTGGCAGAAATAATAATGGAAGAAAGAAATGATTATTTGCTCACATAGCATCTGGTGGAAAATAGATACTTGGAATTGCATGTAAACTGATTAATATCATAATTGTAAAACATTTTCAAAATCCCAATTTGGCAGTAAAAGATGCATAATCAAAAGCCCAACTAGAAATGTTCAAAATAATAAGAATGGTTGAAAGAAGATATTTTATTCTGTAACCATTTTCAGTGAAATGATAGACTGTCATAGAAAGTAAATTTGTTGATATTATTCACATCAGTTTAATCAATTTCTTGACCCTAAATGGAATATGTTAAATACCATCTACCTAGATCAATGTTTACATCTTGAAAGTATATGAAGGTCTCCTGTTCCCAATGAAAATTAGTTTAGTCTGTCAAGATCAAATATCATTGGATGTGCATCTATATCATGAACTACCCGCATTCTGCAATAACTGGTACAAATTTAACAATTTGCAGTTAGATCCCAAAAGGTGGACAAAGGAATGTCAGACTGGTGCATTAAGGGATGTACTTGTGAGGTTTGTCGATCAGATATGTTGTCAGGACAACACAGAGCTCCGCAGCATACACAGATCCTAACTGACTAGCTAAATTCTTTGGCATAAATCTTGGTTTTAGATATATATTTTCAAAATATTACTTTGGCTATTTAGTGGACTTGGAAGTTGATCCATGCAATAGCAAAGCTAAAATTGTCTGATTTTTAAAAGGGCAAGTGCTTTTCAGTCAAATTACTTACCTGTACATTGACAAACATAGATTTGTAAATTCTTGTGAAATGATTTTATCAAAATATGAATAAAATTCTCATTTTTCTGTATAATATGGGGTGGCTGAAAGCTATATTAGAATGATCAGTTAACTTCCAGTAGAGGAAAGAAGGTGGCATAAGAGAAGGGACCGTGTTATGGAATTTTATAATGTATGATTTAAGTTTACAGTTTAATATTTTTATTACTAATTTTAATTGAAGGAATTAGTTGGACAACCAAGAGTTAATCTAATATTCTATTTTTCTAGCTTGCTCAGATTCTACCTACAGAAGAAAACTTCTTCTTATTCTTTCGACAACAATTAAAGTCAAGCACAGAGTTCATGGAGGTATAATTGCTTTTTCCAGTGATTTAAATAGTTTTTGGTCATAGCAGTGACTCTTCATACAACATCCATGTCCCAGCTGAGGGAAAGATCAAGATTGCATGTGTTTTTTAAAATATCCATAACATTGCAATATAACAGTTTTATTAAATGTTACATATGTTACTCAAATATTTTAATATGTCTACTGAAATTTCACTTCATTTGCATGTATTGAATGCATGTTGAAACTCAATTGGAATGATATAGTAAATGAAAAGATTATCAGGTACAAAAATACATAAATTTTTAAATTCTGATTTATATAATACACACCTATGTGAGCATCAGTACCTTCTATAGAGGTTATTAAGACATAAATGGATACGCTAGTCTTAGACTGCCTGTTGTCCCTGTAAATGAGCTTGTTGCGCACATTGAAATTGGCTATTACGATGTTGTAGCTATCACAGAGACGTGGCTGCAAGGGCATCAGGACTGGGATCTAAATATCCAAGGATATGTATCCTATCGAGAGGACAGGCAGATGGGCAAAAGGGGTGGATTACATAGTTAGTAAGGAATGAAATTAAATCGATAGCAAGAAACGATATAGAATCAAAGCATAGAATCTCTAGGTAGAGCTGAGCATTGCAAAAGTAAAAAGACCCTGATGGGAGTTGTGTACAGGCCCCCTAGCAGTAGTTGGGATGTGGGGCAGAAAATAAATCAGGAGGTAGAAAAGGCATATAAAAAAAGCATTATTACAATAATCATGGGGGACTTCAATACGCAGATTGACTAGGAAAATCAGGTGGTGGATTCCAAAAAAAGGAATTTGTGGAATGTCTAAGATGGATTTTTTGACAGAACCTACTAGGGAACAGGCAGTTCTGGATTTGGTGATGTGTAATGAGGTAGACTTGATTAGGGAACTTAAGGTGAAGAAATCCTTAGGGAGCAGTGACCACCAAACAATCGAATTTATCCGGCAGTTTGAGAGGAAGAAGCTGGAATCAGATGTAACGGTATTACAATTAAATAAAGGTAAATAAAAATGAAGGAGCTGGTCAGAGTTGATTGGAAAGGGAACCTAGCAGGGAAGACAGTGGAACAGCAGTGGCAGGATTTTTTGGAGGTTATTCGGGAAGCACAACAGAAATTCATCCCAAGGCGGAGGAAACATGCTAAGGTGAGGATAAGGCATCCATGGCTGCTGAGGAAAGTCAAGGACCACATAAAAGCAAAAGAAAAAGCATAAGTGGCAACGATTAGTGGGAAGCCAGAGGATTGGGAAGCCTTTAAAAGCAAGCAAAGGACAACTAAAAAAGATAAGGGGGAGAAGATGAAATATGAGCACAAACTAACTAGTGATATAAAAGAAGATAGAAAGAGTTTCTTTCAGTATATAGAAGGGAAGAGAGATGCAAAAATAGACAAATGGGGCTGGAGAAGTAATAATAAGAAACAAGAAATGGCAGAGGAACAGAATAGTTACTTTGCATCAGTCTTTACAGTGGAAGACACCAGTGGGATGCCAGAGCTCCAGGAGAATTGGGGGCACAAGTGAGTGCAATGGCCATCATGAAGGAGAAGTTTCTGGGTGACTGAAACGTCTGAAGGTGGATAAATCACCTGGACCGGATGGACTACACCCTTGGAATCCAAAAGAGATAGCTGAGGAAATTGTGGAGGCATTGGTGGTGTTCTTTCAGGAATCACTGGAGACAAGGAGGATCCCACAGCACTGGAAAGTAGCTAATGTATAAGAACTGTTTTAGAAGGGAGGGAGGGAGCAGATGGAAAATTATAGACCGATTAGGCTGACTTCAGTCATTGGCAAGATCTTAGAGTCCATTATTAAAGATGAGATTGCAGAGTACTTGCATGATAAAGTACGACTGAGTCAGCACGGCTTCATCAAGGGGAGGTCATGTCTGACAAATCTGTTGGGAGTTCATTGAGGAGGTAACAAGGAGAACCAATGGACATGATTTATTTAGATTCCAGAAGGCCTTTGACAAGGTGCCGCATAGGAGACTGTTAATGGTAAAATCCTGGCATGGTTAGAGGATTGGCTGACTGGCAGAAGGCAAAGAGTGGGGATAAAGGGATCTTTTTCAGGATGGCAGCTGGTGTGCCTCAGGGGTTGGTGCTGGGACCACAACTTTTCACAATATACATTAACAATTTGGAAAAAGGAACTGAAAGCACCATTGCTAAGTTTGCAGATGATACAAAGCTATGTAGAGGGAGAGATAGTATTGAGGAAGCAGGGGGACTGCAAAAGGACTTGGACAGGTTAGGAGAGTGGGCAGAGAAGTGGCAGATGGGATACAATGTGGAAAAGGGTGAGGTTATGTACTTTGGAAGGAGGAATGGAGGCATAGACTATTTTCTAAATGGGGAAATGCTTAGGAAATCAGAAGCACAAAAGGACTTGGGAGTTCTTGTTCAAGATTGTCTTAAGGTTAAAGTGCAGGTTCAGTCAGCAGTTAGCAAGGCAAAACCTGTGTTAGCATTCATGTTGAGAGGGCTAGATTACAAGAGCAGGGATGTACTTCAGAGGCTGTAAGAGGTTTGTACATGGGCTATTGTGAGTAGTTTTGGGCCCCGTATCTAAGGAAGGATTTGCTGGCCCTGGGAAGGGTCCAGAGGATGTTCACAAAAATGACCCCTGGAATGAAGAGATTGTCGTAGGAGGAACAGTTGAGCACTCTGGGTCTGTACTCATTGGAGTTTAGAAGGATGAGGTGGGATCTTATTGAAACTTGCAGAGTACTGCGAGGCCTGGGTAGAGCAGACGTGGAGAGGATGTTTCCACTAGTACGAGAAAACTAGAAACAGAAGGCACAACCTCAGGCTAAAGGGACAATCATTTAAAACAGATGAGGAGGAATTTCTTCAGCTAGAGAGTGGTGAATCTGTGGAACTCTTTGCCACAGAAGGCTGTGGAAGCCAGGTCATTGAGTGTCTTTAAGACAGACCAGGGTTATGAGAAAAAGACAGGAAGATGGGGATGAGAAAATTATCAGCCATGATGAAAGGCAGAGCAGACTCGGTGGGCCAAGTGGCTCAATTCTGCTCCTATGTCTTATGGTATCCTGCACTTAATGTACCAAAATCTTATTTCCCAGATATTTGCATAAAAAAAGTAGGGAAATTATTTATTCAAATGTTATTCTTAAGTGGTTTGGATATCTTGTTGATATCACCACTCAACAGAAATAAAAATGTACCCTACGTGTCAGCACATAGTGGTAGTTGCAAAGATCTTTGTGCTCCACGGAGGATATGCTTGAACAATACATTATGATAGAAACATTGGGTGATTTAATTGAGGAATGAAAGGAATTTCAAGGCGCATCAGCAACATATAAGAACATGGATAGGATTTGCATAGTATACTGCAACATACATTGTTACTGAAGAAAATGCAATGCTTTATTTTAAGGTTTAAATTCAACTTGATCCCCTATGTTACAGGCAACACTGCAATCTGGAGTGGTGAAAATAGGAGATTTTCTTGCAATGTTAGGAGTAGGAATAGCTTAGACAATGTGAGATTCTTCTTGGACATTTGTAAGATGCATATTGCCTTAATGTTGCAGAAGTTAAGACTACATTTTAAAATTTAGCAGGAAGGCTAAGAATACATGTTCTCCTTGAACATGTCCTGAAAGCCAGCTCTAGAAAACACTGCCAACAGTTTGGATGTAGGTTGTGCATTTACTGGGTTAATTGTAAAGTTTAAGAGTGGGTGGAAGAAGCAAAAATGTGATTTTAAACATACAGGTAAATAAAATCCAAAAATATCTTGATCAAGAATGCAAAAGTAATTTGGCAAATTTTTAAACAAATAGTTTTTTAAATTCTTTGAATACGTGTAAAAAACCAACATACAAAGGCAAAAATTGCCATACACACCAAGAAAACAGTGGTTCTTGATGACGTAAGAGTTGAAACAGATTTTGTCATTGAGCAACAATCCTACTACAAAACATGCCCAGAGTTGAGTTATGTGGGTAAATCGTAATTAAGTGGAACGAACTATGTACCCAAATGATTTTCATTTTCAGACATGGCGAAGGTACGATGAAGATCATAGTGGCTTCATAGAAGCAGATGAACTGAAGGTAAAGACCTATTGAACATACAATTTTATATATGTCAATACTCCAAGAGCTTGAAACCAGTCGTGACCCCCTAGTTGAAATTATGCTCATCTTTGCAGTGAATGAGTTGCACAGAAAATATGCAGAGTGCATTGGTGTGATTAACAGTATATATGGCTAGTTTAATGGGCAGCTGAATACTACAACCACACATGATGGAGTTGCTCATATGAATGCTATTATCCTGATTACAGAAACAGCTTTTGCTGGTGTAGACACAATATTCTTTCTTATTAAAGTTTATGGATTGAAATTTCGTTATGCGTTTTTTCAGGCACCTGTTCCAATTGGGAGGGCTGAAGCCAGCCCACTTTCAGGGCTCATTTCAATAACTGGGATGAGTTGCCAGCAGTTTCACTCATTTCCAGGACTTCAATTTTGTATTTTCTACCTTGTTTTCAATTAAGGGCAGTTGTACAGGGATGGGGTAAAGGGGCAATGGGAGGGGGTCAGGTGCAGGCCAGTAGTGCTATGACAGACTATTGTTTTTGGTCCCCTGTCTAAACATCATCCTCTAGCTGCTGACTTTATCCTTCTCCCTGGCAGAAGTTCTGAGGCTAAACCAGATTGTTTGCAATTTTCATGGAGAGGATATCCTGTAGGGATCAAGGACAGAATACATTTGGCTTGAGTTAAACAGTAGAGACACCATTACATGACATGGAATATTCATCATTTAGTGTGAAAAATATTGAAGAACAAAATTAGGAAAATACAGTGGAAAAATTAATTATAATAGAATTTTAATTCTTTTACACACTGGGACATTAATAGTTCAAGGCACATAAGGGGAACAGTTTCTAAAATATGTCCAGGAGAATGTTTTACATAAGTGTGTTTCCTGTCCAGGTAGGAAGGAGGCATTGCTGGAAATAGTTCTGGAGAATGATGTGGGTAAAGTGGATCAGGTATCATTGGGTAAACCTTCATGGACAGTGGTCATTCTATCATAAGATTTGCTATGGAAAGGACAAAGAACAAACAAGAGTAAAACAATTAATTGATTTTTTTTTTAAATCTTGCTTGGCATGTGGGCATCAGTGGCAAGTCCATTACTTGTTACCCATTTCTAACTGCTCTTCAAGGTGGGTATGAGCTGTCTCCATTCACCTGACGAAGGGACTAACCCCGAAAGCTTGTGAGTCTATTATCAAATAAATCGGTTGGACTAAAACCTGGTGTTGTCAGACTTTTTACTGTGTTTACGCCAGTCCAACGCCGGCATACCCGCTTCTTGAACTGCTACAGAGCTTCCACTACAGGTGTGACCACAGTGCTGTTAGGAAGGGAGTTCCAAGATTTTGATCCAGCAACAGTGAAAGAATTGATATGGCCAGGATCCACTGCTGGACATTTGGTAGTCCAGCCAAAAGTCCATTGATTTTCAGTGGAAGCGGACATTCCGAGCGGGGATGGAACATCCAGTTAATATTTCCAAGTGAGGACGATGTGTGGCTGGAGGGGATGTCCATAAGTCTGCTGCCCTTATTCTTCCAGGTGGCAGAGATCACAGGTTTGGAAGGTGCTCTCGAAGGAGCCTTGAATTGCTGCAATGCATCTTGTATATAATACACGCTGCTTCCACTGTACAATGGTGGTGGAAAGAGTGAATCTTTGAGTTGGTGAATGGGGTGTCAACCAAGAGGGCTGCTTTGTCTTAAATGGTGTCAAACATCTTGAATGCAGTTGGAGCCACACTCATCCAGCCAAGTGGAGAATATTCTGTCATACTCGATTTGTCTTGTAGATGGTGGACAGGTGTTGAGTTATTTATCACAATTTCCAGCCTTTGAACTGTTCTTGTAACAGGCTGTTCTAGCTTTTATTCTAGTCAATGATAACCCACAGGATCTGGCCTAGGAAAATTGCTGGAGTAATTGTATAATGGGCTGCCTTTATAGAGAAGGTGGCTAATGCAGAATCTAGGTACATTCCCACAAAGGGGAAAGGCCCAGCAACAAAGCCAGAGTTCCCTGGACAAAAAAATAGAGTAAACTGAAACAGAAAAAATGTGTATGAAATGTCAGATTGATAAAAGAGAGAACCAAGCTGAATAAGAAAGTTCAGAGGAGATGAGAAAACAGCAGCAAAGCATGGTATAAGAAAAGACTGGCAGCCAATAAAAAAGACTAAGTCTTCTACAGGCATATATAATAAACTGTTGGTAAAATGATAATAAGGATGATTAGGGATTAAAAGGGGATTTTGCACAAGGAAGATGACGCTACCCAAGTCAAGTGAAGGAGTCACGGGATGCATCTGAGAATGCTGAAGGAAGAATGGGAATTCTAATGCTCCTTCAATGCAGGGGTGTTAGAGGACTAGAAAAATGCAAATATTACACAAAGCAGAATGTAAAGATAAAACCAGCAACACCAGGCTTGTTTGATTTCACACTAGTGAGTTTAAACTTTCAAAAACAAAAATCTGGGACAAAATTAACAGTCACTTAGATAAATCTGGATTAATTAGGGAAAACCAGCACAGATTTTAAGGGCAATTTTTAAATTAATTTGAGTTTTGTAATCAGAATAGAATTGAGTTGACAGTAATGCTGTACATCTATCTCCAAAAGGAATTTGATAAAGTGCCACACAACAGGCTTGTCAGCAAAGTTGAAGCTCAAAGAATAAAAGGAAGAATGGCAGCATGGATCCAATGTTGGCTGAGTAGCAAGAAACAGAGAATGGTGGTGAATGGTTGTGTTTTGAACTGGAGGAAGGTGTATAGCAAAACTAGACCAAGCTAGAATCTCAGGCCAGCCACACTCACTCCCACCGACCGCAAGGTTCGCAAGACATAACAGGCTACAAAATAAAAACGTGTAGAATTGCTGGCACTAATGCATCCCTCCTCAATGAGCTCAGTGCATTCTATGAAGTTTTGAGCAAGAGCATGACTTCCACCCCGGAAGCCTCGGCCGAACCCGTATCCAAGGTCACCATCACAGACGCCAGATCAGCCTTCTCAAAAATCAACCTGTGGTAAGTGACTGGCCCAGATGGGGTACCTGGGTGAGAACTCAGATCCTGTGCAGACCAGCTGGTGTGGTATTCGTAGACATCTTTAAAACCTCTCTTTAAAACAATGTGAGATTCCCATCTGCTTTAAGAAGATGACCATCATCCCTGTACCAAAGAAAAACCTGGCAGCATGTCTTAATGGCTATTATCCGGTGGCTCTGACATCCATCGCTATGAAGTGTGTTGAAAGCTTAGTCATGGCACGAATCAATTCCTGCCTCCCAGGTTGCCTGGATCCACTATAGTTCACCTATTGACGCAACCAGTCCACAGCAGATGCCATCTCCCTGACCCTGGAGCACTTGGACAATGAAGATATCTATGTCAGACTCCTATTTATTGACTACAGCTCAGCCTTCAACATCATTATTCCGACAAAACTCATCTCCAAACTCTGTGGGCTAGGGCTCGGCTCCTCCCTTTGCAACTGGACCCTAGACTTCCTAACCCACAGACCTCAGTCAGTAAGGATAGGCAACAACGTCTTCACCACAATTATCCTCAGCACTGCTGCCCCACAAGGCTGTGTCCTCAGCCCCTTGCTCTACTCCTATGACTGTGTGGCCAAATTCCCCTGCAACTCAATTTTCAAGTTTGCTGATAACATCACCATAGTGGGTCGGTTCTCAAACAATGACGAGACGGAGTACAGGAAAGAGAGAGAATCTGGTGAACTGGCGTAATGACAATCTCTCCCTCAATGTCAACAAAACAAAGGAGATAATCATCGACTTCAGGAAGTGTAGTGGAGGACACGACCCTGTCTACATCAACAGGGATGAAGTGGAATTGGTCAAGAGCTTCAAGTTTCTCAAGTGTCCAGAAAACTAACAGCCTGTCCTGGTCCCCCCCATGTTGACACTATAGTTAGGAAAGCCCATCAGGAAGCTAAGGAAATTTGGCATGTCCACTACGACTTTCTACACCTTTTACAGATACAACCGAAGGAATGCTTTCCAAGGTGTATCACAACTTGGTATGTCTCCTGCTCAGTCCAAGACCATAAGAAACTACAAAGTTGTGAAAAAAGTCCAGTTCATCATACAAACTAGCCTCCCATCCATTGACACTGACACCTCCTGCTACCTCGGAAAAGCAGTCAGCATAATCAAGGACCCCATGCACCTTGGACATATACTCTTTGTTGTCTTCTGCCAGCAAAAAGATACAAAAGTCTGAGGTCACATCCGAACCGATACAAGAACAGCTTCTTCCCTACTACTATCAAACTTTTGAATGGACCTAACTCCTATTACATAGATCTTTCTGTACACACTAACTATGGCTATAACACATTCTGCACCTTCTTTCCTTCTGTGTATGGTATGCTTTGTCTGCATAGCACACAAGAAACAATACTTTTCACTGTATACTAATACATGAGACAATAATGAATCAAATCAATATAGCAGGGTCAGTATTAGGACTACTGCTTTTCTTGATCTATTATAACATAGAATTATTTGTGCAGATGACAAAACTTGAAGTGTTGTGAATTATTACAAGGATACTGATTGACTTCAAGTGGTTATCGGCTGGGGAAACCAAAGGACACATAGCTTTATAAATAGATTACAAAAGCAAGGAAGTTATGGGAAATATTTATAAACCACACCCTTTAACTAAAAAATAAACATTTTGATCATCTTGGGTTGAAGACTGAAGAATCCAGCACCTGCTCTACTCACTGATTTAGTGCATAAGTAGGCAGCCGGCTGCTTTGTTCATGCCTGTTTTTTTGAATGTAACGCATTCAATTTCCATCCCATATTTCTGTTAATGTCTGAGAATTAACTTTGAATTCTTCATTAGTAATAAATGCAAAATGCAGTTTGAGGTCATGACATTCTTGGCCCAAAACCCTTGGGCGGATGTAGCTGTTACTAGGGGGCATAACTTTAAGGTTTGTGGTGGGAGATGTAGGAAGGATGTCCGAGGTAGAGTCTTTACTCAGAGGTTGGGGTGTGAAATGCACTGCCTGCTGTGATAGTAGAGTTGGACGCTTTAGGAACTTTCAAGCGGCTATTGAATAGGCACGTGGAGCACACCAGAATAATAGGGAGTGGGACAGCTTGACCTTGGATTTGGACATAGCTCGGCATAACATCGAGGGCCAAAGGGCCTGTACTGCAGTGTTCTATGTTCTAAGACCTGATCTGTGAATGATGCCATGGGTGGAATTTTCCAGTCCTTTCCACCAGCAGGATCTTTCAGTGGCAGGTCAGGTAAGCCACACAAAATGCTGTAGACATCGGCAGGACTGGAAGGTTCCAATGGTGAGCTGCCTCTGCTTCTGGAAAGCTGGATAATCCTGCCCTAATAAAGCTGAAATTTCATCTCAGTAAATTCAATTACAATAAACCTACGCAAATATATTTGTTCTTGTGACAACATTTAACTCTATCTCATCAAGTCTTGATCATTTCACTGTCTCTTCTTGCTTATACCTACTTGTCCAACAACTGATGTTGGAGAAGCAGAAATTTCATAGAACTACATAGATCATTACAGCACAGAAACAGCCCAGCAGTTCTATACTGGTGTTTACACTGCACACAAGTCTTCTCCCACTTCATCTCAGCCTATCTTTTCTCTCATGAATTATACTTTGGATTTATTATTAACTGTCTGGTATTTATGACTTCTAGTTTTGGACACTCAGAAACATCCTCTCTGTTCTACTGAACCTTTCATAATTTTAAAGACCTATCCAAAAAATAATTCCAAGAAAAAGCTTGCTTACTCAGGAGAGCAGTGAGAATTTAGAACTTGTTACTGCATGCAGTAGTTGAGGCAAATAGCATTTCTGAATTTAAGAGGAAATTAGACTGACACATAAAGAAAAAGTAGGTAGACTGAAATGAAGTAAAGTGGGAGGAGACTTGTGTGCAGAGTAAACACCAGTATCGTCCTTCTGTAGAGAAAGGAGCTCCAACTTTCCTTTCTTCAACTTTTCTTTCTTCTAAAATTTGCTGCCATGCTGCAATGTGCTGAGGATATAGGCATTATAGATAAACATCTTGGTCCTGTGGGCTCCATTTATTATCAGCTGAAATCGGTGGCTGCATTTCAAATGGGTAAGAGATGATCGCCAAGAGACCGATTTGTCTTTCACTGCAGATCTAAGGTAGCAGAATTTGTTGACTGCTTCCAGTGGTATGTTGAGTCTGATCACAGGCAGTGACACAACACTCTGTCCCTCAACTACAGCTTTCTTGAATCTGAAGATGAGGGAGAACATAACATTGGCGTGGCATGGATGATCCATGAGCTTTTGGAGCTGGTCTTCTGTCTGGGCACCAAGTGCAGTATCATCAGCTTATAGAAGATTTCTGATCAGGACATGCGTCACTTTTGTCTTGGTTTTCAGTCTTGATTGGTTGAATTGTTTCCCATCCAATCGTGTGTTGAAATTTGGTCCTTCCATGTCAGCAGGGAAAGTGTGAATTAGTAGGACAGAGAAAAATCGGAGATTAAAGGCTTAGACGAAGGTGCTTCACCCCTTTCTGAAGTTGTTGAAGTGACTGGTCCTGCACATTATCATGGAAGGATCGTAAGAGGCTGCAAATCTCACAGCCAATTTTCTCCAGTATGCAGCAGAGACCTGTCCTGCTACACAGTGTCAAAGGCTTTTGTGAGATCCATAACAGCAAGGTAGGGTGGTGTTTTGTCTACATTCCCTCAAAACTTAGAAGATCACATTTACCACAGAGTTGCCTGCTCTAAAGCTACACCCAACAAAATTCCATTGTCTGGTTGATGCAGCCTCTTTAGAATGACTCTGGCAAACACCTTCCCAGCTGAGGAGTAAGATTCCCTCTATCATTGTTCTTTGTATATCATGATGTTTGCATCAAATGTATACAGTGGGGCTAAGCCTTCCCTCTAGCAGAGGAGAAAGTCATCATGAAGGTATGGCAGCAGCTGGGGCTTTCCATATTGGAATAGCTCAGCTGGTATTCTGTTCCTTGCTGCCAGGGATTCAATAATCTTTTCAAGCTCACAATGAGGATTTTTCATCAAGCTCATAACCGGCAGAAAACTGAAGATCATCAAGCACAAGCAAAGAGATAGCTGCCTCATTTGAGTGTGGCTTGGAGAAGTGCTCAACCCAGTGGTACGTTTGCTAGTGCCTGTTGGTCAGTACTTCAGACCTACAGATTTTAAATGGGCAGCTTTGGTTGGGCTGAGTGCACTTTTGATATCATCGTACAGTATGTAGCATGAAGGTTACTTTTGTCACTCACGGTTTGTATTTCTTTGCATAGATTGATCCAATACTTGTTGGCACACATCCTGCTGCCTTCTGCACAACTGCCTCAGCTAGCATGAAATTTTCACATGCTGTAGCATTAGGAAATAAGATATATGCCAGGTAAACTGTGTTCTTCACTCTGACAGAAGTCAGTTCTGCAAGAAGGGTTTCAAACCAATCTTTGTTACTGTTTCTTTGCTAAAGTGTTGTTAGAGCAGCTTTGTAGGTGATTGTGTAGAAATCCATGCTTCATCAGCATTATCTACTGAACCCTCAGCTGGGAGAGGCTACCTGAGAGCCTCTGAGAATATTTGATGTCATTACTTGTGCATGGATGGGTGTGTTATTCATTATAAATTAACACAGGGTTTCCCAAGCTTTCTGAGCTGCAGAACCCCTAATGACCTCCCAAGTCCATCAGTGAACCCCAAGCATTCTCATCATGTTGACATGGCTTTCCTTACCACAAAATAAGTACAAACACAGAAATCAAATGTAAGTAAGTCTTTTCTAGTTACATCTATGCATATATTAGGAAGAGGCACACAGTTACAAATAGAATCATCAGCTATGTGGCCCCTCCCACTAGCATCTGGCTGAGCCACCCTCCCATTGTCCTTTAACATTAGCCCTAGAAGTAATATCCACTTTCAATGTGGGTAATCTGGTAGTAATTAAAAAAATATTTAATTCTTACCTTTTGTCATTTTTAATGAGGAGTGATGTTGGAAAGCTGATACTCATTAGACACAGGCACCTCTCGCTCCCTCATGTCCATCCCCTCTCACACATACACACATCCCCCTCTTTCCTACATACAAGTCTCAGTCTCTGTGTGTGTGTCTCTCTCTCTCACTCTCTCTCTCTCACACACACACACACACACACACACACACACACACACACACACACACACACACACACACACACACACACACACACACACACACATTCACATTCACCCTCCCCACTAACTCAAGCCTTACCTCATATACACACTCACTCTCTCTTCCTGCTCCTCCACCCCCCACTGTCCCCAGTGGATGGCCCTCTACCCTATGGCCCATACTGGGAGGTGCACCCACCACCCCCCTTCAGCTGTGTGGCCCATGCTGGACAGCCCTCTGTTCCAAGGCCTACTCTGGATCCTCTTCATACTCTAGCACCGGTGCTGAGTTCCATTCCAAGATCCTCCATTCCCATCACTGAGCTGTCTATGTTCATCCAATCAGAGGCCAGCTTCCCCAGAAGCCAGCCTCTGATTGGACAAGCATTATGGCAAAATTTTTCAACTTTTACAAATCTGCCTGACGTGCCACGTTCTACCTGAGAGACTCCTGCAGAAGCCCCGCAATGTTCCACAGACCTCCATTTGGGAATCCCTCTATTAACATATCCAGTTCACTGTTACATACACACACCTTTCCAGCACTTGTATACCAGCACAATCTGCAACCTCATGGCACCGGCATATCACCCACTCAACTATTATTATCAAGACAAGGGTTCAACCCTGGTTCACTGGAGAGTGCAGGAGGGCAGCACCAGGCATACTTAAAAAATGAAATCAAAGGATCAGATCTAAGCTCTGCAGTCCTTCCGTATCCCGTTGAAAATGATGGTGGACAACTCTGCAAATATCCCCATGCTCAATGATGGAGGAGCCCATCATGTCAGTGCAAAAGATAAGGCTGAAATATTCGCAGCAATCTTCAGCCAGAAGTGCTGAGTGGATGCTCCATTTCGATCTCCTCCAGTGGTCCCCAGCATCTCAGATGCCGGTGTCCAGCCAATTCGATTCAGTCCAAGTGATATCAAGAAAGGGTTGGAGGCACTGAATGCTGCAAAGGCAATGGGCCCTAATAATGTTCCAGCAACAGTGCTAAAAACTTGTGCTCCAGAACTTGCCGCTCCCTTAGCCAAGCTCTTCCAGTACAGTTACAACACTGGCATCTACCCAACAATGTGGAAAATTGCCCAGGTATTTCCTATACACACAAAGCAGGACAGGTCCAACCTGGCCAATCAGTCTATTCTCGATCGTCAGTAAAGTGATGGAAGGTGTCATCAACAGTGCTATCAAGCAGCACCTGCTCAGTAATAACCTGCTCAGTGACACCCAGTTTGGGTTTCACCAGGGTCACTCAGCTCCTGACCTCATTACAGCCTTGGATTAAACATGGACAAAAGAGCTGAATTCCAGAGGTGAGGTAAGAGTGACAACCCTTGACATCAAGGCCGCATTCAACCAAGTGTGCCATCAAGGAGCCTGAGCGAAACTGGAATCAATGGATATCAGGGGACAAACTCTCCACTGGTTGGAGTCATACAGAGGATGATGATTGTGATTGTGAAGGGTCAGTCGTCTGAGCTCCAGGGCATCTCTGCAGGAGTCCCTCAGGGTAGTGTCCCAGGCCAATAATCTTCAGCTGCTTTATCAATGACCTTCCCTCCATTATAAGGTCTGAAGTGGGGATATTTGCCGATGATTGCACAATGTTCAGCATCATTCGTAACCCCTCAAATGCTGAAGCAGCCCATGTTCAAATGCAATGGACAAAAGCCAGGCTTGGGCTGACAAGTAGCAAGTAACATTCGCGCCACATAAATGCCAGGCAATGACCATCACCAGTAAGAGACACTCTAACCACTGCCCCTTTACATTCACTGAATCCCCCACTGTCAACATTCTTGTGGTTGCAATTGACTAAAAACTCAACTGGACTCAACACATAAACACAGTGATAGCAGGTCAGAGGCTGGGAATAATGCAGCGAGTAACTCAACATCTGACTCCCCGTAGCCTATCCACCATCTACAAGGCACAGATCAGGAGTGTGATGGAATACTCCCCACTCACCTTCATGAGTGCAGCTCCAACAACACACAAGGAGCTTGACACCATCCGGGACAAAACAGCCCACATGATTGGTACAAACATTCAACCTTCCACCACCGACATTCAGCAGCAGTAGTGTGTACTATCTACAAGATACACTGCGGCAATTTACCAAAGGTTCTCAGAGAGCATCTTCCAAACTCATGACAACTTCCATTTAGAAGGACAAATGCAGCAGATAAATGGGAATATCACCACCTGCAAGTTCTCCTCCAAGCAATTCACATCCTGACTTGGCAGTATAATTGCCGTTCCTTCACAGTCACTGGGTCAAAAGCCTGGAATTCCCTCCCTAACAGCATTGTGAGTCAACTCACAGCTCAGACTGCAACAATTCAAGAAGGTAGTTCACCACCACCTTCTGAAGGGCAACTAGGGATGGGCAGTAAATGTTGGCCAGCCAGCGATGTCCATGTCACACGAATGAATAAAGAAAAGATGCAGCAAGCAGTTAAGAAAGCAAATGGTATGTTGGTCTGCATTGCAAGAGGACTTGAGTACTGGAGGAAAAATGTCTTACTGCAGCTGTACAGGGCCTGGGTGGAGTATAGTGTGCAGTTTTGGTCTCCTTATCTAAGAAAGGATATATTAGCCATGGAGTGAACATAGTGAATTTTCACTAGAGTGATTCCTGGGATGCAGGATTGTCATATAAGGAGAAACTGAATTGATCAGGCTTGTATTCATTGGAATTTAGAAGAATAAGTACAGGAAAGAGGTAGAGAACCTGGTGAACTGGTACAGCAACAATAATCTCTCCCTTAGTGTCAGTAAAACAAAAGAGATAGTCATCAACTTCAGGAAGCATAGTGGAAAACATGTCCCTGTCTAGATCAATGGTGATGAAGTGGAAATGGTAGAGATTCAAGTTTCTTGGTGTTCAGATCACTAACAACCTGAACTGGTGCTCTCAAGCTGACACTATAGTTTAAAAAAAACTCACCAACACCTCTGCTTTCCCAGGAGGTGAAAGAAATTCAGCATGTCCGCTATGACTCACCAATTTTTACAGACGCACCATAGAAAGCATCCTTTGCAGCTGGTATGGCTCCTGCTCTGACTAAGACCGCAACTCAAGAACTTACAAAGGGTTGTGAACATAACCCAGTCCATCATACAAGCCAGCCTCCCATTCATAGACTCCATCTATACTTCTGCTGCTAATAACACATTTGCTATTTTACCTTCAAAACACCATTAGCACCTTCTTGGTCTTTAACACCATCATTAAGACCAATTATTCTGTTCCCCATGCTCCACCCTATCTCTTCAACAGTATAAGATCCATTATATTTCTCCCTCTCTCTAACTCTAAAGAAGAGTTGTACAGAGTTGAAACATTGGCTAGAAATTATATGCAGTAACGCCAGTGGGATCTTCCTGTCCACCCCTGCTGTGGATCTCATGGCAGCAAGTAGTGCATTCAACAGGAGACCCGGTGTCAATGGCAGTACGAAAAGATCATTCTGCCGTCAATGGCGGGCCACCTTTTGCACTGAAAATCGTGCCCGTTATCTTTGTTTGTCTCTCCACAGATACCGCCAGACCTGAGTTTTTCTAGTAGTCTTTATTTCAGATTTTCAGCAGCTGCAATATTTTCCTTTTATTTGAGCTAATATCTAAATGTACTTACCTGATTGGACAGGAAGATGCACAAATCTTCACCATCTATAATAGATGCACTTGATTGATCATCTGATTGGTCACCTGACACTGTCAGGTGCCAGGGGATCCTTTAAAATGCTGGCCATTACCTTGCTCCAGATGCCTGCAGCTTCTGAGTCAAGACTCAGGATGGTGGTCTGTAAGTGGCCTTTATTGCTAATTCACAGCAATTAGCATTTTATTGGGTGTGCACCCATGGCAGGCCTGGAAGATGGAATGCTGCCAACTTCTGGGAGCAGAACCCACCACTGGCAAGCAATTGTATTATTCAACCCAATATTTCACCATTAGGACAAATAAAGAAACTATAGATTTACTTGTACTTTCAATTTAGTACATTGTCTTTGCGTTATTGGTTAGACCAGCAGTTTTATTGCCCATCCCTAGTTGCCCTTGAGAAGGTAGTGGTGGACCACTTTCTTGAACTGCGGCAGGCCATGTGGTGTCGGTGAACCACAGTTAGGGAGGGAATTCCAGGATTCATTGGCAATGAATGAACAGTGATATAATTTCAAGTCAGGATGGGATGTAACTTGGAAAGGAACATGCAGATAGTGGTGTTCCTAAGAATCTACTGCCCTTGTCCTTTCAGGTGGCAGAGCCAACAGGTTTGAAAGGTGCTGTTGAAGGACCCTTGGTGAGTTGCTGCATTGCATCTTGTAGATGATACACACTGCAGCCACTGTTCATCAGTGGTGAAGGGATTGAATATTTGTGGATGGGGTGCCAATAAAGTAGGCTGCTTTGTCCTGGATGGTGTCAAGCTTCTAGAGTATTGTTGGAGCTGCACCCAACCAGGCAAGGGAGAATATTCCATCACACTCCTGGGTTGTGCTTTGGAGATGGTCGACAGGCTTTAGGGAGTCTGGAGGTGTGTTATTCTCTGCAGAATTCTCAGCCTCTTACCTGCTCTTGTAGCCATTGTATTTCCATGACTAGTTCAGTTCAGTTTCAGTCAATGGCAACCCCCAGGATGTTGATAATGGGGGTTTCAGTAATGGTAATGCCATTGACTCTCGAGAGGAGAGGATTAGATTCTCTTTTTGAGATTGTCATTGCTTGGCATTTGTGCGGTGCAAATGTTACTTGCCACTTGTCAGCCCAAGCCTGAATGTTCTCCAGGACTTTCTGTATGTGGCATGGACTATTTCAGTATCTGTGCAGTCACAGGTAGTGCTGAACATTGTGCAATTATCAGCAAAGCTCCCCACTTCTGACTTTATGATAGAGGAAAGGTCATTGATGAAACAGCTGAAGATGATTGTACCTCGGACACTACCTGAAGAATTCCTGCAGTGATGTCCTGGAGCTGAGATGTTTGACCTCCAACAACCACAACCAGTGCATGGTTTTCCTCCTGATTCCCATTGACTCCAGTTTTGCTAGAGCTCCTTGATGCCAAACTCTGCCTTGATGTAAAACCTCACCTTTGGCTTTCAGCTGTTTTGTCCATGTTTGAACTAAGGCTATAATGAGTTCAGGAGCTGAGTGGCGCTGGCAAAATATGAACTGAGTAGGTTACTGCTGAGTAAGTTCCGCTTAATAGCACTGTTAATGTGTTATGCTGGTGTTTGAAAGTAGACTGATGGTGCAGCAATTGGCTGGGTTGGACTTATCCTACTTTTTATGTACAGGACATAACTGAGTAATTTTCCACATTAGTGTTGAGCTGTACTGGAACAGATTGGCTTAGGGTGCAGCTAGCTCTGGAACACAAGTCTTCGGTACTATTGCTTAATTATTGTCAGGGCCCACAGCTTTAACAGTATAATATTTCCAGATAAGTTTCACGCAAGTCCAGTGTATCTGGCCAAGTCTCTCATACTGATTTCAGTATCCAAAACTTTTGTGGTGAGTCCCAGTCATGAAATATCAATCTATCAGAAGTTTAAACTTGAGTGCATGTTCATCGCATTGCCCTTAACCTTTGATGTAGATATCAGAATATTTGGGCCTCTGTTTCGCTCTTCACAGAAACTGGCTGACCTGTGAGTATTTCCAGCTTATTTTGTGTTCATTTTCAATTTGTAGCATTAGCAGGTTTTTTGTATTTGATACTCCTTTGAAGTGCCTTAAGCTGTTTGATTACATTAAAGGCTTTGTAGAATTGCATATTGTTGTTATTCTTCTAAAAAAGATTTCCAATGCAGAAATTGAAACTGGAAGTGTGATGACCGAAAATGGAGAAAGATGTTGGACAGGAACTGTACACTGGCGCAATTCATTACATTATAGACAAGTGCATGGCTACCATGTTACTAACCCTGCACAGAAATGATAACTGACTTTACAGTTTACTGACATTCACCATGTCCACAAGAGGGCAGCAACAATTTAGTTATAATGGAGCCAACAGAACTTTATACAAAGAAAATTGTCATTTTCTTTCAGTGTCATCCTTCTATCACTGTTTTCATGAAGTTCCCAATTCCATTAATAAAGGCCAATGGAAAGCACAGATTTACATTCTCTCTCTCTCTCTCTCTCTCTCTCTCTCTCTCTCTCTCTCTCTCTCTCTCTCTCCTCCATTTGATGTGCAGGTTAGATTGATTGGCTACGCTAAATTGCCCCATAGTGTCCCAAGATATATAAGCTAGTGGGATAAATACATGAGGTTGGGGGTAAGCCTGGGTAAGACTTGGCGCAGACTCGATGGGCTGAGTGGCCTCCTTCAGCAGTGTAGGGATTCTATGATCTGTGGATGGTATATCAAAGTATTGAACACACAGATAAAAATTAAGCAGTAATATATTGAAAGAACTCTTATTTTAAATTAATGGATCTAGAGCTAATAGCTGAATATTTATGGTGCTGTTTCTGTTGTTTGGCTGTGAATACAATGGTTGAATATTGATGGTATTTAGAATAATAATGTTTCTAACCATGGGAAGTGAGATTGTCTCACTGGAAGTAGTTCAAAATGTTTAAAATACCACCTAAATAGGGTAATCATTCAGCAGCATGCTTAGAATTGTATGAGTTTAAGTGTTTTTTTTTGCAGGAAATAACCATAAAAAGATCAGCACAATCCCTCACAATAATTATCATCTAAATAAATACTTCTTGACTGAAGAAATTTAATTCCTGTCTTTAAAGCCCTTCAGGGTCTGGCCCATCCCTATTGCAGTAATCTGCAGCTCTACGACTCCAGCGCTCAAATTAATCTTTCCTCTGACTTTTCTACACCAATGGCGCCTTGCCTTCCATCACCTTGGCTTACAATCAAATTCTTACCCCAAGCTTCATCTCCTCTCCACTCTTCCTTTAAAATGCTCTGCAAAACTCACAGCTTCAGCCAAGCTTTTGGTTACCCTTTCCAATAGTTCCTTCTTTGCTTGCGTTTTGATTATACCATTATCAATTAAATGCTTTGGAATATTACTCTGCATTAAGTGTACTATATCAAGTGTAGGTTGTTTTTTGTTGCTGGAGTAGTGGAAGTCCGAACAAAAAATCAATATGTACATGAACACCTGGAAAGCTTTCAATGAAGTTCTATGTGTAAGTGTCTAATGCAAAATTAAGACACTTTCTTAAACAAAGTGTTGCAGGAATGTGAAATTAGATGAAATAAATACTGCTGCAAGTATTGATTAAGAACATGATGTTAAACCAAGGACTGGGAATTTCACCTGTTTCTAACCTACATTAACAGAGATTCTGCATTAACAGCTTGTATTTTTTAGACATTTTTGACATAGAAAAACATCCCATTCACAGAGGCATAACCAGACAAAAATAGACGCTGAAGTAAAGAAGAAAGACTGATCAAAACCTTAAAGTAAAAGTTGGATTTTAAGAACTTAAGTAGATAGGGAGTGGATTGTAGAGTAAATATTCAGATCAGAGCTCTAAATGACATAAGGCACGGCCATCAATGTTGGAACGATGGGAGGGTTTACAGTGGGATAGGATCTGGATAGCAGAGTTCTAGAGTATAGAAAATGGGAGGTCAGCAAGCAGAACACTGGAATAGTCAAACCTGAGGTTTTCTGTGGCTGAGATAGAAGGTAGCAGTCTTTATGATGGACAGTAGTCAATTAGGATTCTGAATTTACAAATTATCTGAAAAAATAAATAGGGCAATGGGTCTGATGGAAAAGATATAGTGTTTCTGGTGAGGACCAAAGAAGATTGGTGACAAATTGGAATCGTACGTATCTGTCTTTTGGTGTTACAATCACCCAAGAGCTTAGCAATAGCATCTAAGTAGAGCACGTAATTTTGAAGTGAATCATAGTTTGGTGATGGATATCAGCACACATGCATTGATTGTTCCCAGAAGTATGCAAAATGGGCAAATGATGATTATGTCAAACAGCAGGCAATGCTGATTTGACATCCACAGTGTCATTTTGGAGCTCGATGCTTTAGTAATGTTTTATCTTAAGCTCACACAGCTGAGCACACCAACAGGAAGGATTCATCAGCAGTGCTATTTAAAAAAAAACAACTATTTATATATTAGTTATTGGTTCATTTTTTTAGCTATTGCTTCAATTCTGTTAATGAAATTCTGCTAATGAAGACAGCATCTTCCAAACCCATGATCACTTCCATCTAGAAGGACAAGGGCAACAGATACATGAGAACAACACCATCTGCAAGTTCTCCTCCAAGTACTTACCATCCAGACTTGGAAATATGTTTCTGTTCCTTTGCAGGCACTGGGTCAAAATCCTGGACTTCCTACCCTAATGGCATTGTGGGTCAACCTACTATACATGGACCGCAGCTATTCAAGAAGGCAGCTTACCACCATCTTCTCAATGTCAACTAGGGATGGGCAATAAATGCTGGCCAGTCAGTGTCACCCATGTCCCATGATTAAATAATAATTTTTAAAAATGTATGATGCTTTCTATAGTTGTTTGAAGTCACCAAAGGTCCACAGGTAGTGCTGTGACAGA
Organism: Carcharhinus amblyrhynchos; assembly: GCF_965287045.1. Taxonomy (NCBI): domain Eukaryota; kingdom Metazoa; phylum Chordata; class Chondrichthyes; order Carcharhiniformes; family Carcharhinidae; genus Carcharhinus; species Carcharhinus amblyrhynchos. The sequence goes on along the minus strand of NC_137331.1, from coordinate 84,717,512 downwards.
TACTGAGTGATGTTTGGCTGATTTTAGACATGAGTGCACAAGTCCTTTGGAATACAGCATAACTGGGAGAGTCAACAGAAGTGACACAAAGCCAGATAAGTTGCTGGAAGATGGAGGAAGAAACGAAGGGCTCTCAGCAGGAGGCCACATCTATCAGAAGTATTCTGGGAGAAATTTTCCAACCAGAACCTCAGCAAGGAGCAGTGTTTGAGAGCTCTGCACTTCAATAAAGCTACCCTCACCGAAATCTGCCAACTATAGCCACCATAACTGCACCCAAGAGCAGGGCAAGGATAAGGCCTGGATGGGATTGCTGTCGGCGGACACTCAATGGGCCAAATGGCCTCCTTTTGTACTATAGGGATTCTATGACTTTCCAGTATTTGGTTTGTAGCCCTGTAGGTTACCACACTTGAGGTGTATATCCAATGAGTTGAGGATTCCTGCCTCTACTACCTCTCAGGCAGTGAGTCCCAGACCCCCCACAACCTTCTGGATGAAGAAAGTCTTCCTCTTCTCCCCTCTGATCTTTTTGCTGATCACTTTAAACCTATACCCTTAGTCACTGACCTGTCTTCTAAAGTGAAAAGGCCCTTCCCACCCATCCTATCCTGCCCCTCAAGTTTGTATATTTCAATCAAATTTCTCCTCAGCCTCCTCTCTTCCAAAATGAACAACCCTGGTGATCCAAATTCACAGGAGTCTACTGATAAACTTAACACAAAGGATAACATTCTTATCAAACCAAAAAAAATGTACTGTACCACTCAGACAATAAGATTGGAAAAATCTCAATATAAACACAAGAAATTGGTTCAAACAACATTCATGATTCCTTCATCCCAGCCATACAAATTTGGAAAGATAAAACAATTTATCATATCTATTTTATACTCTAATATTCAGGGTAAGTATACAGTACCTGTGTTGAGTTGTGGTCATACACACCACACTCCAAAGCAGATTTTAAGGATTCCTCAACAACCCACCCAGAAGCTCATCATGTCATGAATCAACAGATTTCATTAAAACTTTTCTCACGAGGGTTCTCAATCTCCATGTTTGAAGAACTCACCTTGGAAATCTCTCCCAAATGTCACCCCTACTTGGACAGCTTCAAGAAGAATCTAGCTCCAGGGTTTAATTCTCACCTTCTAAGATTTCTTTTCCCTGGATCTCACAGTACATTCAAGCTTCAACCTTACAATAAATGATAAGAAACTGAGAAATGCAGTGGATTAAAGGGTCTTTGAAGTGTATGTGTACAGATCACTGAAGGTGACAGGATGGATAGATGTGGGATGCTCCAACCTTTGCCACGGCTGAGATTCTCCAGTCCTGCTGCTGTGAATGAAGATTTGGTTGAATAGTAAATTCTTCATTGTCACAGGCAGTGGTGGAGGCGTGCAATATTGGAGAATTCCGGCCATGGTATTTAAGAAGCGTGTGGGCAACTTTTCTTTATTTGCTGAAGCAAGAAGAACATAGGAGAAGGGGTTTGCACTAGGACTGTACAAAAGACTAGTTAGGCCATAGTTGAAGTTCTGCACACAGTTCTGATTATCACATTACAGGTGAAATATGATCATATCATTTGATTGGAGAGACAGGAATGCTTTCTTTTGACCATAGGAGGGTAACAGAAGATTTAACTGTAGTGTATAAAAATTAGGAGAGACCAAGATAGAATGGATAGGAAGGACCTATTCCTCTTAGTCAGTAATCGATTGGCATTGATTTGAAGTAATTAGTGGAAGGACCAGAGCAATGTTGAGAATTGTTTTCACCGAAAGGATTGTGGGATTCAGGAATTCATTGCCTTAAAGCAAGGAGCAAAACCCTTATCACATTTAAAAATTAAAAAGTGCTCTGCACTTGAAATACTATTAACTACAAGGCTATGGGCAAAGAGCTGGAAATTGGAATTAGGTGGGGGAAGACCTTTTTCAACTAACACAGACTGAGTGGCTGCCATATATTTCTATGATTAATTCTGTCTGCAAAATAGCAAACACATGGGTGTTTGTGTATTAGTTGATTTCTAGTGGTGTAGAACATGCAGTGGGGCTAACATCCACATCAAGCAGGACTGGTGGTGCTCAACTGTACCAAGATGCAGAAGCAGAGGAGGGCGACTGTTGGCCGAAGCTGTAGACAGAGATGCAGCTGAGAAGTATGTTTAGTGGGAGGCTAACAGTCTGGGAGATTGCTATAAGTGGAGTCTCACAGGAGGCAGCTTGGGAATCTCATTTGTTTAATATTTTTACAAATAATGTGGAGTAACAAATTGCAAGCACAGTGATTACATTTGCAGGTGATAATTATATTAACTAATTTAATTAAATTGAACTATTAGTAATGTGATAGGTTCCAAAGCTGAACTGGGCAAGCTACAGGAGGTTATAAATATACTTAGGAATAAATGATAATTTATTCTTTTACCGGACATGAGCATCACTGGCTGTAGGCCAGCTTTTATTGTCTATTCCTAATTATCCTTAAGAAGGTGGTGGCAAGCCACCTTCAACATGGTGAAATAAAAATGTTTCACGTGGGAATAAGATACCCATAAGAATATTAATTAAACAGAAACAAAATAAGATGCATTGAAAATAAGAGATTGGGACCATTGATGAAAAATTTTGAGGCTATCATTACAATGCTAAATAGAAATGAGCAAAGCAAGTCAGATGTTGGGAGATATTTAAATAGGTCAATAGAATCCCCATAGTGCAGAAAGAGGCCATTCAGCCCATTGAGCCTGCACCGAAAATAATCTCACCCAGGTCTTATCCCCACACCCTTACACAATTACCCAACTAATCTCCCTGACACTGAGTTTACCTAATTTACATGGCAATCAACCTAAACTGCACATCTTTGGAGTGTGGGAAAAAATCAGAGCACCTGGAGGAAACTCACGCAGACTTGGGGAAACTTGCAAACTCCATACAGGTAGTCACTCAAGGCTGGAATATGAACCCGGTCCCTGCCACTGTGAGGCAGTAGGTGTAACCAATCTGTTTCTTTCCAGTCACTGATGCAAATAACGCTTAAACTTAGCACCACAGTTCTGGTTACTACCATACAAAGATAAAACAAGTATGAAAGGGTTGTTAAAATTGAAGTAAAAGACGCAGCTATTAAAATGAATTAAGCCACATATACAGCAAAATACACAACTTCCAAGATCTAACAGGGGAATTGGAGGCAATAAACACATACTAAGGAACCATGTGAAGGATGAAAGATTGAAGTGTGGGGACATAAAGAATAGGCCAAGCAACTAAATATTGTAGGTCATGAACAAAAGGAACATAAACAAAGAAATCATGAATGAATGAGACATTTGTTGGCTAAGATAGATTGAGGAACTTCATTGAAAGGCATGATGGTGGATAAGCAATGGCTAATATTTAAAGAACAAATGTATGCATTGCAACAGTTATACATCCCTTTCTGGCACAAAAAACACAAGAAAAGCATGGCTTACCAAGGAAATTAAGGATAGTAGCAATCTAAAGAGGAGTCACATAATGTTCTCAAAAAAGTAGCAAGTCTGAGGATTAGGAGAATAGGAGAATGCCTGAAGGCATAATAGACTAATGACCAATGGGTCACGTCAGGACTAAGACAGTCAAGAAGGCTGCCCAAGTCTTCATTGGAAAATATTACACCTGCCTTGGCAATAACTTGCATGGCAACAAGAGGGTCTGCGAGGAGATTGTCATCATCCCCAGCGAGAAACTGTGCAACAAAATTGCAGGGTATGTGACACACTTAATGAAGCGCATTCAACATGGGCCTGTCCGAGGCATCTCCATCAAACTGCAGGAAGAAGAGCGGGAGAGGAGGGATAACTATGACCAATGGCTTTCTGCTCTGGATCAGGAGATGATTGAGGTGGACCCGGATACCAAGGAGATGCTGAAGCTACTGAACTTTGGCAGCTTGTCCAATCTACAAGTCACACAACCTTTGGTAGGAGTGGCCTTCCTGACTCCAAGAATCTAAAGTTATTTGTACCACAATGTTCTCTCATTGTAAAAGACAAAAATCAAAAAAAAAGAGCAAGTGGGGATACAGTGTAGCAACATGGATAGCAAGCTGGCCACAAAACAGGAAACAGAACGTAGTGGTTGAAGGTTGTTACAGATTGGCGAATGTTAGGAAGTGGTGGAACTACTATTGTTCAAATCTATATAAGTAATATTGACTCAGGAATTGGAAGTACACATTCAAAATTTGATTATGGTGCTAACTTGAGAGTTATAATTAATAGAGGAGAACTGTGACAAAATATAGAAAGAAAATTAATACAGATTTTTAAAAATTAATTCATGGGGTTTGAGTGTCGTTGGCTAGATCAGCATTCATTGCCCAACCCTAATTGTCCTTGAAGGTGTCTGTCTTCTTGAACCGCTGCAGTGTATAAGCTGTATGAACACCCAAAGCACTATTTGGAAGGAAGTTCCAGGATTTTGACAGAGCAACAGTGAAGAATGAGCATGTATTGGATAAATAAACAATATACCCAAGTGTCAGCTAGAAGGAAAAGGTGGCCATGTACACTTTGGAAAATAACTGCATACCTGAGACATAAGAAGAAATTCTGTTGCAGCAGTGAGTGTCCCATTGACAGGAATAAAAGTGAGCGGAACCTCCACTCAGAGACAGGACATTTGATCATATGCAATCACACAGCAGCCAGCCAATTAACTATGCAAAGCCAAGTAGCATGGCCTGTTGTGCAGCGGGAGTGGGCAGAAAGTAGGCAACACTGCAGTTACCTCATGGGGTCAAAGGTCTGGCCACCATATTTAAAAGGCAACTAGCCAGACAATCACTCCCAGCATCATCATTCTATTTGCCTCAGATATTGATTTTGACCTTGAACCGCTGTCACTTCCTGCTCACATATTACACTTGGATTTCTGAAGCTGTAGCCACCCTTTCTTCTATGGTCAGCCATGCCCCAACCACCCTGGACAGCTGTCACCTGAGCTCAATGCAATTCCAACCCACCCTCCAGAAGCTGATATTTTGTCTCACACAAAATAAAGTGTCCCTGCCTGACTTATTTCTTGCTCCCAAGAGCATCAATAGATTCTCTCCATAGGTACCAAGGAAATGGGAGTACAGATACACAGAGCACTAAAAGTAGCAAATGCCAATAGAAAAGCAAACGAAGCACTGTGATTCACTTGTGGAAGAATAGAATTGAAAAATAGAAATGTTATGTTGAACTTCCGTGCAAAATTGAAGGAAGTGTATAATCAAGGAGATTTGGTCTGCCCTGGAATGCTATTGAAACAAAAAAAAATCTGTATCAACCCAGACCTGATCAGCCAGATATTATATCACCCAGATATGTTGAAAGAGACACTCTGAAACATATTGGGCACTTCCCATACCTTGGCAGCCACCTCTCTCAAATGGACACCATTGACAAGGAGATCCAACTCTAGATCAGCTGCACCAGCTCAGTCTTCTACAAACTACAGCAGCGAATGCTTGACAACTGAGACTTCTACAAGTCAACATTCTAGTGTAAAGAGCAGTTATGGTCACCATATTTCTATACGACAACAAGATGTGGATGGTGTATCAGTGATAGAAAAGCACACTAGAAAAATTCCATCAGCAATACCTACTCTGGATATAATGGGAGAACCATCAAACAAAAGCTAGTGCCCTTTTTGAAGCCAGCTGGACAAGCATTGAGGCAAAACTCATACAAATTCAAGTACACTGAATTGGTCACTATGTTCGGATAGCTCAAAAGTGACTCTTCCATCAGGTCCTGTTTCTCTCAACTGACAAACAGCCAAAGTTCCGGGGAGGACAAAGAAAGCACTTCAAAGATATTTTGAAGTACTGAAAGCACAATAACATTGATATTCATGACTGGGAAGAGATGGCTACCTGTTGTTCAAAAGGGCGACAACTTGTCCATCAGACTTTGGGGTGAAACATCTTAATAATGAGTCAGGGCGGCTATAGTGAAGGAAAGAAAGGGAAGTAGATCCGGCACTCTGGATCCCAGTACTTCATGTGATTTCCTGCCTCATGTGCTCAAAGATGCGTGGGTTCAGAATCAGCTTGTTCTATGACCGGAAGACCTATGACAGAAATTTGCAATCTTGAGTAGACGTCATTCTGGAATTAAGGGACTGCCGACAAGCCAATGACACCAGACTTCCTGCAGCATGGTTAAGTTTTCACAGCTTTAATAAACTTTGAAGCCTCAATTCAAGTTATAATCAAATCATTTTGGAAACTCTCTGGTAAAAGGACAAATGTGCATGTTGTTAAATATTGATTAGAATGCCATCAAAACACAACATAACGTGGAGATGCTGGCATGGACTGGGTGGGCACAGTAAGAAGTTTCACAACACCAGGTTAAAGTCCAACAGGTTTATTTGGAATCACAGGCTTTCAGAGCGCTGCTCCTTCACTCATCTGATAAAGGAGCAGTGCTCCAAAAGTTCATGATTCCAAATAAAACTGTTGGACTTTTACCTGGTGTTATGAGACTGCTTTCACTATCATATGGTTTTATTGTTATAGAGCATTTAATCTGTCACAAGTTCATGAATCATTGAAATCCTAATGAATTTCAAATCTTTATGATAAATTAATGAAGTAAACTTAGTCTGAACTTTATAATCAAAAAATATTAAGTGACAATTTGATATGCCTTAGTTTAGTCCTATAAAATGCTGCCTTATCATTCAATGGCCTCCTTTTTTTCAATGACTTAACTAATAGCTAAATAACAGAGAATTGTCATGTCCATATACTAATGCATTTGTTACAAATATCTCAAAGCACGTTCAATATTTATCCCATCTTGCCTTCATTTGGCAAGGTATTGATTTTAATTGTTTATAACTGAGAACGAAACGATAGTAGTTTTATACTGCAAGGGTCACATTGATATACAAAAATAGACTTCAATATAGCTGTGTTTGATATTAGAAACAGCTGATGAGATCTCAACACATTACTGTTTTTTTCGAACAGAGCTTTCTTAGAGATCTACTAAAGAAAGCAAACAGACCCTTTGATGAAGTGAAACTAGAAGAGTATACCCTGACAACGGTAAGAGTGAAATTCTATTAATTTGTTTTAGCAACATTTATTGGTTGCAAAATAGTTGGTACAGAACTTTGAAGGTCAGAAAGTAGTTCTTGCAAGAGAACGTTAGCTGTGCCAACTCCCCTACCCTTTCCCCCTTAGCCCTGTAAAGTTTTTGCTTTCAGGTGCCTATCTCAATCCCTTTTGCAAATTACAAATATATCTGCTTTCATCACCCTTTCAGGCAGTTCATTACAGATCATAAGGACTCACTGTGTAAAAAGCCTTTTCCCTTGTTCCATTTGATTCTTTTGTCAATCATTTCAAATCTACTTTTTTTAATGTCTTTACTCCTTGTGATTCTGAACGCCTCTGAATTGCGTCTTAGCCTTTTCTTTAATGAAAACAGCCAAACCTACGCAGACACGAGAAAAATGTGCAAACTCCGCATGAACAGTCACCTGAGGCTGGAATTGAACCCAGGTCTCTGACACTGTGAGGCAGCAGTGCTAACCACTGTGCCACCATGTCGCCCCTATGAGAAACACTTACTCTCAGATTTTTGCTGTTTGCAATCACTTGGATCTGGATTCCACTGTGCCACTTGATTAACCTCAAACTTTTGCTATGCCAATGGCAGAGTTGGGACCAAGTTTCACTCTGTGAAATTGTCCACCTGCTGCTCCAAATGCAACTGCTATTTTCAAAATTCAACATTACCTCCTCTTTCCAGCAGTTTACACCTCAACTTACCTGACTTAGAATGTTAGACCACTTGATCTATTGTCTGGATAATCAGATCTGTAATGACATAATTTCATTCAGCTGACTGCCTCAAACAGGTGACCCTGCACCGCCCCCACCCCTCCCCCCAGTCACCACATAATGGTCCTTCACAGCATTCATTGAGCTTTCATAATCTGCCTTTTCTCCCATTGGAGACAGCATTTTGGAAGTCTCCCTCACCAAAGCACCTGCACTGACCAGCACTAAATCCTGTTTCTGTGTTTTCTAAGCCCTTGCTGCCTCGTCACAGAAACAGGCTGCAACTGTCAGCAAACTCTTTGAACTCGTCCAGCCACGTTTTCCATTTCACACTGATGGTACCGACATTACCTGTCTGCTGTATTGGCTAACTCCCTAAATGTGCTATGTCTGGTTTCCTCCCATAATCCAAAGATGTGCGGGTTTGGTTGATTGGCCATGCTAAATTGCCCCTTAGTGTCAAGAGGACTAGCAAGGTACGTGGGGTTATGGGGATAGATCCTGGGTGGGATTGTTCTAGGTGCAGCCTCGTTGGGTTGAATGGCCTCCTCCTGCACTGTAGGGGTTCTCTGATTCCCTCGTAACTTAAGTCCTTCATTCCTGTAATCATTGTCATAAATCTGTTTCATTTCTAATTGCCTTTACATCCTTGCTAAAGTTAAAGGTTCATCATAGCTTCCTTGCTTCTGTGTTTTATGCCTAGGATCCCATTCAATGACTTTCTCAACCTAACCTGCCACTTTCAACAATTTGTGTACATTTATCTGGAGCCGTCTCTCTTCAAAATTATACCTTTAAGTTAATATTGCCCGTCTTCATTCTTCCTAACAAAATGCATTACCTCGCACTTCTCTGTGATAAATTTATTCTACTACATATCCACCCATTGCTTCAACCCTGTCTGTATCCTCTTGAAGTCTATCACTATCTTCCTCACAACTTTCAAGTTTTTTGTATTTTCTGCAAATTTTGAAATTGTGGCCTGAGCACCTAAATCTAAGTCATTAGTATATATCGAGGAAAGCAGTGGCCCTAATACTCCTGAGGCACACCGCTGTAAAGCTACCCCCAGTCTGAAAATCAACAAACTCTCATTACTTGGTTTCCTGGAACTCAGCCAACTTTGTAAAGGCCAATAAAAGGCTGACTGCCAAATTCTCCATTTTCACTGGCAGAGGTAATGGAGCATGGAAGACTGGAAAATTCTAGCCATGAGATCTCAGCTTCTTCAAACCTACCCAGCTTGCTTTTGAGGGATTGCAGTGAATCCGTACTTCCATATATTTTGGTCACCAATTTCAGAGGTCACTCACTCTCTGTGAATAGGCGTATTTCCAATCTATCTTTATTTTGTAGTGATATCCCTTACCTCTCCCATTCCTAATTCAAAAGATCTAGCTACTCCCTCTTTTTAGAAACAGCTTTTATACCACCTTGAATTCTATATTTCTCCTTGTCATTAAGAGCTCTAAGATTAGTTATCATTCCGATGGACATCCCGTAGACTTTCTGCTGATTCTTGCTTTGCTCCACCATTTGATGGGACCTAAACTGATCTCTCCATTTAATTTAAACGGATAGTTTGGTTGAGTTCTATAATTTTCCAAATAGAGCTCTCCGCCAGGATTGCTCGAAGCCTTATAGTTGTGCTTTAAAAAAATGTTCTTTAAAACAATTGTTTTTCCACTTACAAATAGGAAACTATTTATAATAATCATGGTTTAGTAGGTGAAACAAGCAAAATAAAAAGCGTGGGTTGATTTTTGAATCTTTACATGTTAAAGAAAGAATAGGTGTAAGTAAACATAACTAATAGCTGATAATTTCTTTTCTTCATTTTCCACCTTTGTACTCTTAATAGAGCACATATGTTTGGAAAAAGTTGGAGAATTTTAAATGATTGGAGATCACGTAGGAAGTGTCAAAAATTATGTGCCCCCCCCACTTCAGCAAAATGGTTTTAGAGATTGTCCCTCTATCTGTACACGCTGCTCCTTCCCAACATTAAAGCCATGTGTAAGGAGTCTCAGTGAAGTACTTCCCCCAGTAAATGTAAGGGGAAAATGTCACAGTATACTGCACATTCTTATGGAGGTGGACCTCACAAGAGAACAGGATATAACGCACAACCACATATATGCAGACACAAGCATGGGTGTAGCATGGCAGCACAGTGGTTAGCACTGCTGCCTCACTGCGCCAGGGTCTCGGGTTCAATTCCCAGTTTGGGTTGCTGTCTGTGCAAAATCTGCACATTATCCCAGTGTCTGTATGGTTTTCCTCACATAGTTCGAAAGACGTGCTGATTAAGTGCATTGGCCACGCTAGATTCTCCTTCAGTGTACTCAAAACAGGCACTGGAGTGTGGTGACTAGGGGATTTTCACAGTAATTTCATCCTGCTGTTAATGTAAACCTACTTGTGACCAATAAATAAACTTCAAGTTTACTTTAATTACTTAGATCTTCTATTGAGCTTTGTGATTGTTCCCTGTATTGGACACATTTATGCTTGGAGATGATATTGCATAAAGTATTTTACTCAAAAAGTAAACTGTTTTGGGATGTTTTGAGAGTGTAAAATGTGCTATAAAATATAAGTTATATTTTTCACCATAAATTCAGTCTCAGAGTACATGTGTTCATTTTAGTCTGCTTTTTAAATATGAAACTTCATTTCTGTGCAATAAAATGGCAAATTGTCAAATGTATCTGAAGTGACATAGAACACATATGCTACTGGAGTAAATGTGGTGTCAGTCTTCTCAGCTTTTTCCCTCTAGCACTTAGAGAACTTTGTGATTCATGAAACTGACACTGTTCCCACAGTGCCTTCAGGTTAAAGATTAGCAGTGGTGGTTACTTACTCATCGAACTGGTGAAATTCCCAGGAGTCAAATTGAAATCTTTGCCCCTGCAGCCAATTTGTAATGATGCCACATGGCTTCCTATGCTGTCTCAGGGAATCTAATACTTTGAAATGGTCCCTGCAACCACTTGTGTAAGCCTATTTATAAGTATTGCTCTGATGCTGGCAATGTTGTCATTCAATAACTCCTACAGCTGCCAGTCCTGATGGCCGCCATTTCCTGAGAGCAAATGATTCTCCTGGGCACAGGACAGCAGGCCTTAATTCCTTAACTGAAATACTATTATTTTGGATGCCAGGACACTATCTAATCAGCCAAAGTCAGCCTTAATTCCTATTTGGGCTTGAACCAGTGTGAATGCTCGTGAGAGAGATGGTCTTTACTGCTGTGTATGTGGCCTGTATAATTACTGTTAATATTCACATCTTTCCGACTTAGTAGCAACATCCACCACTAACAACCCTTCATCCATTTGTTCCACTTACATGGATAAGGTACAGTATTTTTTGTTGGTAAGCCAGCCTACCGCAGTAAGCGTGCTTCCATAGGTAACTCAAGAAGGGTATTCAGCAAATAATACTTCCAGTTTGCACCTAGAAATCACAAAATAGGAATTATTTGTACATCCAGGTGATTTATTGATCACCTATATTGATATATTGATCCCTATATTCTCAGTTGACCAGTATATTCCAATCTTTACCTCCACTTCAATTGCTTCATATATTGTCCGTTCAGTAGCAGTCTTCTCTTAATATGGCCACCTGATAGCCAACTTCCGAACATGTATTGACATGCGTCCCTGAAAAAACAAAATGAGTGTTAAGAAAGAAATAACTTGGCTCATGTTACGATTATCATTACGTTCATTAATGTAGCTGAATATTCATGTGATCATTTTCATTCCTGGCTTTAAAAAGTCAAAGTTAAAAGCTTCTCTGTCTATATTTCGGTCTATAGTAGAATAGCTTTGGTGTTGCCTGGAATGACATTCACAAATGCGAATGAGTGTTATATTGTTATATTATCTGTAAAGAGATAAGAAATAAGTGTTGTGTGAATATATAGCCTGGGGTGCCATATTTACAGTCGCACTGTGAGCATGTGTCAAATGACAATGTATGGAGAACAGCAAGAAATGCACTTGAAAAAGCACCAGCATTTTGAGACTAAAGTGTGGTTATTTCTAACCTGTGGGAATATAACACTGAGCTAAAATTTATTTCATTCATAACTTTAAAACGGTATAGTTGAAACTATGCTCCATGCACTTACCTTGTGTCCAAATTAGACACCCTCACATAATACTTGACACTATGTTCATTAGTGTTACAAATATTTGCTTATTTCATTCTAAATCTTTCAAGTTTAGTTAAAAGCAGCAATGAAATACATATATATCACTCCCTTATTCCCAGGTTGAGAAGGAATGATGTTCCTCACTTACCTTGATGCTCTTTTTCCAAGTATTTATTTTGTACTTCCTTCCAAAGTTCCTGAATTCACTCAGTTTGTAACCTGTTGTCACACTGAGTATAGAGCAGCAGTTCCCAAATTGAAAAAGCCGGGAGGGAGGATGGTTCCCATCATGTATAAAGGAGGTGCTTCAAAAGTCTGAAATTATTTATATTTGAAGACACTATGCACACTTAATTTTAAAATGAAAAAAATATACATTGGGGCAGGTTCTCATGTTGCGATCTCAGTGCGATTTGCAATGTCTGAATTTGTACTGATTTTAGAAGCAGAAGTTGCACCAAGTAAAATATCTTCTGCACAGTAGTCAGTTATTTGCCAGAAACAGCCCTGACTGGCCCAACTTTCACTGCGGCACAGTGCACAATGGTTAGCAGTAATGTCTCACAATACCAAGGTTCAATTCCCAGTTTGGGTCACTATCTGTGTGGAGTTTGCACGTTCTCTCCGTCTCTGCATGGGTTTCCTCTGAGTGTGCTAGTTTCCTTCTACAGTCCAAAAGACATGCTGGTTAGGTGCATTGGCCAGTGTATCTGAACAGGCACTGGGCTGTGGCGACTAGGGGATTTTCACACTAGCTTCATTGCAGTGTTAATGTAAGCCTACTTATGGTGCTTAATAAATAAATTTTAAACTTCCAGAAATTAGAGGGAATCCAAACATTGTAATCTGTGATTTTGATTGCCTGTCTAGACTACCATAGCAGGAAATTGGCATATAGTTACATCAGTGGCAGTCTGTGCTATTACAAACCAAATATCAATAGGCTCAGCAAAACTAGATTTAAGTTGATCTCTGTAAATGAGAAATGGCTGCCCTAACACATTGCGTGCTATTGCATCAAGCACCATTCAAATATCAGAATATCTGGAAAAGGGAAGTTCTGCAAGTTCAGCTTCTTGTTACAATCTGATTCAGGCAAAGGCAGAATGTTTAAAGTAACCAAATCACCACAGCAGTAAATGGCAAGAGAGAGAAAAAAACAGCCAAAGCAAGAACAGAAGCAGGTATTCATCAGCTCAGAAGTGTTTCTTTATACTTTGCTAATAGTCTGAACAAGTCATGCCAAAATTGTAACCGTCACTGATCTGTGGCATTAAAGTGTTCTGAATGCAGTATAACTGTTGTGGTTGTGGTATTTGGTATCCGATAATTAGGAAGGAATGGTTTTAAAGCATACACCTGAGAATTGGAAGAAACAAATAAAACCAGGCAAAGGAAACGCTGGAAATAGGATCCTTCCTGCCTGAACTTGGAGTTCACATTCTCTGGTTCTAATAAAGAATGCTGGCTGCAGTGTGTTGTCTGTGTTTCAGCTCTTCAATTCATGAAACCAAGCAAACTAACACGTGACTTGGAGACTGAACGTCCTGCCCTCAAAAATAATCCGTAAGATTTTTTTTTCAGATGAAACTCTTTCACCTGAAAGGACAGATGACGATAATCAAAAACGGTCCTAAGGTTGTTCCATGGTAACATTTATTAGCAAGAATCTCCAAACTCAAGGAAGAGGCTTTTCTGAATCATCATCATTTCCTGGACCACTACTTCTGGGTTTTGTTGGGCTATCTGTACGGCAATGAATTTAAACCTTCTTTGCAAAATAAGTAATGTAACATTTTTATCATGCATGAACAACAGAGTTTTGTCCATAAAGCTTTTCTCCACGGAATATATACTGCACGACAACGTAACTATGTTGCCTTTGTCTTTGGTACAGAGTGAAAAATGGTCAGAGAAGTTAAAGGTGCCATTCTGAAACACTTGCCTCAGCTTTGCACAAAATTCAATCAATGCTTTCCTGAAAGAGAGGCAAATGAACTGCAGGATTTTGCTGGGATTTCAAACCTGTTTTCTGAGCACATTTTCACAAAGGCCAAAATTGCAGAGTCCAACAGAGAACTGAATCCACAACAGTGATTAGACTCTGTTTAGAGAGACAATTCTAAAATCTCATCTCATGATTTGTTCTGGCTTTCAATGCAAAACGAGTAGTACAACATATCGCAAAGAGTTGTTGAAATACGTGTCCACTTTGCCTCATCGTATGTGTGAAACTGGATTTGTATAATTTATTTACATCAAAAGACAAGTATAGAAGCAGTTTGAATATAGAGCCTTGTTTGTGGTTGTAACTCACCAAATCAAAACAAAATTCCACTAATGGTGCTCCAGCAAATAGGTTCAACCAACACTCACCAAGTTAACGATTCTTCGGAGCAGTGAGCATGGCATAAAGCAGAGAGACTTTGGAGCACAGAATGGCGCCAGCCGCCACCCTGGTAACTTGGAGCCAATCAGAGCTACAGTTACAAAGAAGAATCATGGTGTGGCATCACAGGAAGCAGGTAGGTATTGACTGGTGAGTATTTTCAATTTATCTTATCTAAACTAGGGAATTTTAATAGAGATCATTAGAACATCAATTGAAATAATAAAATAAATAAGCATAGGCAGGACTTGATGCATCAATTAAAATTAGTTAAAAAAATGAATTCATTGGTTAACAAAAATACAGTAAAGAGGTCAGGGCAGATGATGTGTTGCAGCTGCAGGATGTGGATGCTGAAGAATACAAATGTGATCAAAGGCAAACACACCTACAGTAACCATCTGGAGCTTGAGGAACTTAGGTTCAGAGTTAATGGGCTGGAGGCATAACTGTATACGCTCTAGCCTTAGGCTAGAGTTGTCTGATTTAGTCCATGGTCAGGGACAGGAGGATGTGACTGAGTGAGATACTGTACTATACTATTTTGTTTTCTGTCTTAAATAATATGTTAGCTGAAAAAGTAAAACTATCTATGCAAATAAATGGAAGTAGCATTGAATACCAAATAACAGCCCTTTTTACATCATAACTGAATGTCGACTTAAATGGATAAGAAAGTCATATAGTGTAAAAGGAATGTCGGTTCAGTTTCAGTATTGAGGAAGACTAATTTTGCCCTTTCTCAAAAAGAGGGAAGCGGGGAGGCCAATATGTGTGTGAAAATTTGGGGGCAAAAGGGACTTAGCATATAAACGTTTGGGAATCTCAGGATTAGACATCTCACTAAAAGGAGTTCAGTGCCTTTCAGAAAAATTATGACAAAGAGAAAATCTATTTTCTGAACCATAAAATGGCCTCTACAAGTCCTTTGCTCCATTTCCACTAAGATGCTGGATGCTTGAATTAATTATAATTGATTCCACAGAACTAAAAGTTGAAAAGTTGGAGCAGTTGCGTGTCCTGTTGCTTACTATGAGACGTATTTTCTTAGGCAAAAAATAAGGGGTTTTTTTCACACAGGTAATGTTTTTGAGGGGCCTTGAACTAACAGTGCTTGCAGCACACACAGCCATGATGACTATGAAACCATTGCCGATTGTCAGAAAGACCCATCTGGTTCATGAATGTCCTTTAGGGTATGAAGTCTGCTGTCCTTAATTGGCTTAGCCTACATGCGACTCCAGACCCACAGCAATGTGGTTGACTCTTAACAAAATGCTCTCTGAAATGCACTCAGTTCAAGAGAAATTAGAGGTGGGCGATAAATGTTGGCCTGGCAGGCGACATCCATGTCCCATGAATGAATAGAACAAAAAAAAGCAGAGAACCATGCTGGGTGTCCAGTTTCTGGTCCAATTTGTTTTCAAGGGGCCTAATGTCAAGGGACTTATTTTCAACTACCGATATTCATGGTTCACACAGCCGGCTTGTTACTCCACATTCATGGGCAGGTGCTCACTGAATCTACAGACTGTTCCAAACTTACCTCCATCATTTCAACAAGAAAGTGAACTTTTACTAAAGTTCCTAATGTCTCAGTGGGCTAATTGCCCTGTGTGATCTAGCAACAGTGCTGAAAGATCAGAAAACGCCTGCTTCCAATCCTGGTCTCTGTCGTATTACTCTAAATGCAGAGTGGGCAGTGAGCTGAGTCAGAGCATAGTGTCCTTAGAAAGCTAGTGGTCAACTTTTACACATGGCATATGAATATTTAAGAATTATTTTGGTCAAAAGTCAGGGGTCGACTTTTACATGAGATTGACTATTACTCAACTATATAGGATATAAGATTAATAGATACAAAATTATTCGGACTCTATAAGGCTAAAAGACGTTGGAGCAGAATTGAACGTGGGAATTGACCCGGGTTCAATTCCCTGCATGGGTCACTGTCTGCGTGGAGTTTGCACATTCTCCCCGTATCTGTGTGGCTTTCCTCCGGGTGCTCCACTTTTCTCCCACAGTCCAAAGATGTGCGGGTTAGATTGATTGGCCATATTAAATTGACCCTAGTGTCAGGGGTACTAGCAAGGTAAATATGTGAGGTTATGGGAATAGGGCCTGGGTGGGATTGTGGTTGGTGCTGACTCAATGGGCTGAATGGCTTCCTCCTGCATGGTAGGGATTCTATGATTCTATGATTGCTGGAACACGGTTAGAACAATCAGAGGTTTGTGATCTGAAATGTGATTTTAGATGGTTGACAGTGCGGGACAATTGCTGATCGCAAAATGGAACCTCATGGGCAATTGCCTTGCAAAACTTCCCTGGAAACCTCCAGGGCTGCGGGGGAGGGGAGATGGTTTGGGGGGCAGATTACAGGGTAGAAATTCCCCAGTGCACCTTTGGAGTACCCCCCCCCCCCCATACTTGCTCTGGAACCTGGAAGTTATAGACCATTAAATCTGTGGTGTAACATATTCACCTACTCACTGCCATTTAAAATGTTTCTTTTAAGCATCAAACTCTATCTCGTAGCTGACCTAAGCTGAAATTGCTTTCTTGGTGAACTCTGCATTTATGAAAGAAAGGTTCTAGAACAGAAACTGGCTTAAACAAACGTAAACTTGCTTTATGTTGGGACTGAATCATTGTTGCACAGCCAGTTTGAGTACCATGCAAACAAATGTTCATCTGCATACAGAGTTCAGCTGAGGACTTTTATCTAGTGTTCTTCACTTATCACTTGTTGGGTAAAATTCACTTTATATTCCTCTACAAATTACAATCAAGTCCATTCCCAGAAGTGAATAATATTTGAATAGGTTAAATACAGTCTCAACACCATTGCTATGTTTAACTGTGTTAAAATATTGCACACCTACTATCTTTATGGACAATGGCAGTAATCTGGTCAGTTTATAATAACGTTTCATTGTTTAACTCCTGCAGGAAGATTTCAAGAACAAATATGGAAGAAATATTTAATGCTAATCTGACTAAGCTGTTATATGCATGTATGAATATTTGATGGTAGGGAAAAGTAATTATTTAAGTATCAGTTTGACCATTTTATATATATTTACACCTTTTCAAATAACTGTGCGTAACCCCAAAGTTGATTGCATTACAAATCCCCATGGTCTTCCCCTGCCTCACGACAAACAATATGCATCTGATAATCAACCTTTATCGACTAAAAATAAATGGAAAACTATTATATTTCCTAGCTGTAAATGCTCATCTTCAGTTGATAATATGCTAAGGTGCTGCATATTAAAAGATACTAAAGAATAGGACTAATGCAGGAATTTAATAGAAGCTGACAGGTATGGAATCTGCAAACAAAATGAAAATTGGCACTGAAAAAGTTATGTCTGCCATGTTTTTCTGATAGATTTGTTTTCATGCCTCAATTTCTCCTGCCTCTTGATCCTATAAATATTTTACACAATCTACCATGGTGTAAATAATATGATATTGTAATCAAACCAACATTTTGCGATACAAATCTGGTCATATATCAGCCTTTTATCAATCATGGTCAAAAAATACAGCTTAGTATCTGTTTGGCTAGGGGATCTCTTAAATTAGATACTGGCGCACAAGTAGAAAACAGCAACGTGGAATAATTAGCATAAACATATCAGATCATGGAGACAGAAAGACTGCAAAAGGAATTTTAACTTCAAACTATTATGATTTAACCCCTTTGCCAGAGACCTGTAGTGCTGCAACATTAAAAGCTGTACATTTCCTCATGCAACATTTTGTTTTTAAAATTCTATCTTCATTTAAATTTGCTAAAAAAGATAAATGTTTGATTCATTTTAGGAAACATTAACTTTTATTTTTTAAGCTTAAAATGTTCGATTCAAATCATGATGGAAAGTTGGGACTGGGCGAAATGGCAAGGTATGTTACTTTCAATACATCATTGATCTTTCAAAGCAACAATATTATTGGGCGATCTAAATGCATAAACTACAAATACGTTACATTTATTTTTTAATAGGTTGCTTCCTGACAAAGAGAACTTTCTCCTCAAATTTCAGGTAGGTGTTATCATCTTTAGAAGAGTACATTTGACAGCTAAACAATACTAAATCCATCCAACTGTATTTATGGATAAACAGAGTTTTGTTATTTTTAGCAATTGGGATGATTGGGCACTCCTTTCGACAATTAAAATGTTAATATATCCTCAATTTCACAAAAATACATTACACCGCAAAAATAACATGGTATTCAAACTCTAGAAATATGTGCACTTTCTGGAACTAAGATATTTGTTTTTAGTCACACATTTCTGTTTTGCTGGAATTTAAATATTAAATAGCACTTCAGCAATCTCCATAATCTATGACTTACCATGGGGAATGTATCATGTCTATTCATAGATTTATCAGTTTTATAGCACGTTAAGGAACCTTCATTTATTTTGTCATTCTGTCAGCAGGATTTGTTTTTCATTTTTCAGGGGGTGAATATGACTTCAAAAGAATTTAATGATATCTTTGACTATTATGATCAGGTAAGTTTTTTAAAAACCTGATTTATGAGCTTTTAATTAGCAAAATATATCAGGGACATGTTGCTACAAGAGAAGCAATTTCAGTATCTCAAAGGGGAAAATTGCCATTTTGCATATGAAAAGGGCTCAATAGAACTAAATCTCATTTGATCCTTATACGAAGTACAATAATATTTAACAACCAAACATTTTTCATTGTGAATATCAGTTGTAGAAAATATGTTCTGTTGTACATTTCAGAGGGGAACTTCGCAAAATCAGGTGGGATTATGATGAAGATTGAAGGAAAATCTGGTCAGTGAGGCCCTCATCACTGATTAGGGTTTCCCCTTCTCATTCACTGACTCCTCCTTTCTCTCATGCTGCATCCAAACGGCAACAGGATGAAGAGAGTCTCAATTTCGTCCTCCCCACTTACTGCCCCTTCCTGAAGCCACCATGTGGAAGGTGTCATTGGATTGCAGAATAATTGAGTTTGCATAATGGAGGGAGATTACATTGTAGAAGCTTTCCTACCTCTTAAGTTGTATCAAGCACTTTGCTGTTTAAAGCATTTGTCTTGTCCAATGCTCAGATTTTCAGTGGAATTCTAGTTGCCATCTTCAATGTGCTTCTGACTTATTAGGATCATTTTCCACTTCTACTGCAGTAAAATCCTGCTGCATTCTGGATTTCAGCCCTGATACTGGCGAGCTTCCTATTCACAGAAGGTATTCTGCTATATTACTGACCCATGAAACCCTAAGCCAGAACAATAGCTCAGATTCCACTGTGGAATTCTGCTCTAAATGGGAAGATCATTCTCCAGAGTCTCAAAATCTGGCAAAAGTTTGGGCAAACAATCCAATCAATTATTAAGATTAAAACAATTGACAATTGATTTTGAGTAAGTATGAGCTGTGCAACATAATAATAATAACACTTGCTTCACAATCCAGTGAACTTTACAATCTGCGTCGATGATATGAATGAAGGAACCAAAATCTATGATAGCTAAATTTGCTGATGGCACAAAGATAGGCAGGAAAGTAAGTTGTCAAAAGTATGTAAAGTAGTAGTGGGCAACCTGTGGTCCAGGGACCACATGCTGGGTTTTGAGTGAAGACATCTTGTTGATTGTTGCCCACACATAGGGTTACCACATTCCACTAATTTCTGTCCACATAGCCTTTTTCCTATTTGTATGACTGAAGTGATACACATGTAAAGCTAGGGCAAGTGAAGTGAGTCATGCTGATTGTACATAACATTGACTGTGAGAGCTGGCCACTCACTCTGCATCCAGAATGTAAATATTTTATTTGTTTTTATCATTTGAAGTTGATATTTCTAGTAATATAAAAATGATTTAACCTTTTCCATAACTCTTTATGAAATTTTCAGCATGTATTAAATGTATTGAATCTTATTCATGGTGTCATGATTAGTGAACATGCCTGACTTCAATCTTGTGGCCCTCTGGGATTAAGAGAGCCCACTCACCAGCTTAGATTGTCCATCACTGACATAGAGAGTCTTCCAGTTCTTCCCTCCAGCAGGATCTTTGGAAAATCCCACTTGCTAAGTGAGTGGACAAAAATTTGGCAGACGGAGTAGAATGTGGGAAGAAGTGAACTTGTCCACTTTGGCAGGAAGAATAGAGAAACAGTATATTATTTAAATAGAGATTGCAAAGTTTGGTGGTACAGAGGGTACTGAGTGTCCTGGAAAAAGAATCACAAAATGGTAGTTTTCAGGTACAGCAAGTGAATTGGATGGCGAATGTAATGTTGACATTTATTGCAAGGGGAATAGAACATACAAATATGGAGGTTTTACTGCACCTGTACAGGACATTGGTGAGACCACATCTGGAATACTGTG
Organism: Carcharhinus amblyrhynchos; assembly: GCF_965287045.1. Classification (NCBI taxonomy): domain Eukaryota; kingdom Metazoa; phylum Chordata; class Chondrichthyes; order Carcharhiniformes; family Carcharhinidae; genus Carcharhinus; species Carcharhinus amblyrhynchos. The sequence continues at coordinate 84,696,710 of NC_137331.1, read as the reverse complement.
CACGGTTTTGGTCTATTTGAAAAAGATTCAGTTCAGAGAAGATTCACAACTCATTCCTGGGATGAAGAAAGGTTTATCAGATTGGGCTTATACCCATTGGAGTTTAGAAGAATGTGAGGTGATCGTAAGATCCTGAAGCCACTTGCTAAGGTGGATACCAGAAGGATGCTTCCACTTGTGGGAGACTAGAACTAGGGAACATGGTTAAGGAATAAGTGATCCCTCTTTTATGATAGAGATAAGAAGAATTTGTTCTCTGAGGGCCATTAATAGGTGTAATTTTCTTCCCCAGAAAGCAGTGGAGGCAGGGTCAGTGAATATTTTCAAGACTGAATTAGATAGATTCTTCACTGACTAGAGACAAAAGGATATAGGAGATAGATAGGAAAGTAGAGACCACAAACAGATTAGGTGTGATCTTATCAAATAATGGAATAGGTGAAACACTGGACTGAGAGATTTTAGTCATTGAGAGACCATAAATAGGACTTTACAGTCATAAGGAAGATTAGCAGATTTCACAGAGCTGTACAGAATTGAGGTGGAAAAGGGAAGGACAGCTTAAAAAGGGACTAACTATTTGCAGTGGTTGATGAATCAGCAAACAGAATGCATTAATGTAGAATCACTACCAGAGACAAATTAGGAGCAATGTTATCATGCAGAGCTTTCAGGATGTAGAATAATATGCCATAAAAGGCAGTGGATACAAAATGCATAATTGCTTTTAAAAGGGGAGTGTATAAATGATTGAAAAATTCAAATCTATAAAGGATGATAAAATGGAAGGGGGTGTGGAACTAAGTGCAGATGTACCTATTCAGTTCTGTAAAATTTGATGGTGCTATGTGTTAAGTTATATAAACACATTAGTGGCTTGGACTTTGGCACGATTATGACATTTTCAGTTATAATCGTGGAATGAAAAGTATGAAAGATAACAATACACTTCAAGAGGACGTTGGTTGGTGCAGTGGGCGTATGTTTGGAAGATGAAATTCAACATAGAAAAAGCGTGATACGTTTTGGAAGAATGTGGAGAGATACGATGCCGGAATTTTACCGTCCCGCATTCCAATGGAATTGGAGCAGGCGAGGGGCAGACCTTGGGAAAGTCCATTGACCTTGGGCAGGATTTTATGGTTTTGAGATGAGGTAGGCCGTAAAATCCTGCCTATATGTTAAATAGTACAATGTTAAAGGAAGTGCAAGAAGAGATTCACTTAGCAGTACTTGTGAACCAACCGGTGAAGGTGGCAGGAAAGGTTAAACTGTCCATATGGAGTCTTGCCTTTGTAAATAAAATCATAGAGTAAAGATAGCCAGATAGTTAAACTAAAGATGCACAAAATAGTAGTTCAGTTCCTGTTGAAATATTGTGGCCAACTCTGGGCACCACGCACTGGATTGACATGAAGGCTTTGGAGAAGGTACCTAAAAGATTTATTAGGATGATTCCAGGGATGTAGATAGACAGCAGAAGTAGAGTTATTCTCCTTCGAACAGAGAAGTTTAGAAAGATGTTTGTATCATTGAATCCCTACAATGCAGAAGGAGACTATTTGGCCTTTTGAGTCTGCACCAATTCTGTGACAGAGTACCCTACCCAAACCCACTACCCTGTTCTATCTCCCTAACCTCACATATTTGCATCTAACCAACACATCATGGGAAACTAAGGGGCAATTTAACATGGCTAATTCACGTAATCTGCACACCTTTTGACCATAGGACAAAACTGGAGTATCCGAAGGTAAGCCACGTAGACACAGAATGTGCAAACTCCACAGAGGCAGTCACGCAAGGCTGGAATTGAATCTGGGTCTCTGGCACTGTGAGGCAGCAGCGCTAACCACTGTGCTGCAATTGAATGAGGTGTTCAAATTCATGCAGGGCTTAGAAAGAATAAATAAAGCTAAACTAATACACGATAAAATGGTTGGAAGTTGACAACCAGAGAATACAGATTTAAGGTGATTGACAAAAGAACCGCAGGTGATGCAAAGAAACCATTCTTCACACAACAAGTGGTTATGATTTGGAATGCACTGTTGATTATGGTGCTGTTTCCAGATGAAGTAGTTGCATTCAAAAGGTTAACTGGATAAATATTTGAAGGAGAAAAAAAAATCATCAGGATTTGAGAAAAGAGTTAATACTAATTGGATTTCTCTTTGAAAGAACTGATGCAGCCACAATGGTTGTAATGGTCGCCTTCAGTGCTGTACAACAAATTGTAATCATATAGCACCTTTAATATAATATTATCCCAAGGAACTTTAAAATAGTATTATAAAACAAAATTTGACACTGAGCCACATAAACAAAATAAGCATAGTTTCCTTATTACTCAATTTGCCATGGAAGACCAAAATTCCAGGATTTAGATATATTTAATGAAATATTTTGCATTCCATTTCTATTACTTCCTTTCAGCCAATAAGCATTGCAAGTGCATTTTAAAACGTCTTCTCTTGTATTACTTTTGTAGGAAGACAGTGGTTGTTTCCCTTCTACCACAGGTGATTAACAAAATACTTCTATTTTTGAAGCTGGGCCATAGTTTCAGGACAAAGAAGTGGCTATTTGGAATTGAGATGAAGGGACTATTTTTCACTCTGAAGGTTGTGAATCTTTGAATTCTGTACCCGGATGAGTGTGGCTGCCCAGTCATTGTGCATATTCAAGACTGAGATGAACAGATTTTTGGGCGTTAAGGGAATCACTGTATTTAAAGATAGGACGGGAAAGTGAAGTTGAGGCACTAAATCAGCCAAGATTTTGTGGATTGAAAGAGCAGGCTCGAAGGACCACATGACCCACTTTTGGTATTTCGTATGGAAATTTCCAAACTAATTTGTTAATATGGAGAGGCGATGGCATAGTGGTTTTGTCACTGGACTAGTAATCCAGGAACAAACAGACAACGTTGGAAAAATGCAGCAGGTCTGGCAGCATCTCTAGTGAGAGAGAACAGAGTTAAGGTTGAGTATGTTTGACTCATGAGAATTGAGGGGAGGGGGGGAATCTGTTAGAATAAATGTGTAGCAATCTTATGATCAAGAGATAGAGGAGAGCAGCTGCAGGGGGGCAGGGGAAGGAATATTTTTGCATTGAGACAGTGATGTATGAAATGTTAAAAAAGGTGAAAGATCACAGTCTAAAATCATTGAACTCCAGCACCCACAGCATTTTGCTTATTTCAGCAAAATGGGGGTTTGGGTTCTGATGCCACCACAGCAGCTGGCGAAATTTGAATTCAATAAAAATCTGGAATTAAAAGTCTAACAATGACCATGAAGTCATTGTCGATTGTCGTAAAAACCTAGCTGCTATCCTTACTTGGTTGGCCCATGTGACTCCAGATCCACAGCAATGTAGTTGACTCATAACCGCTCTCTGAAATGGCTTAGCAAGCCTCTCAGTTCAAGGCTGGCCCAGCCAGCAATGCCCACATCCTGTGAACAAATGAATGTGGCTGCCCTGAATGACCTACATTTATTTAAATTTACTTAAAAGTTCATCATCTTCCATCTATGCAAGATGGACGGATATGCAACAAATCAAATCCGTTGGGAATGAGGTATGTTCATATGGTGCACTTTTCCTGATGTCTGAAGAGACCAATCTATAACCAAGCCATTTTGCCACAGATGTTACAAATGAAAGTTAACAGGAATCATTGTGGGTGGTTGTTTCTTTCAGTGTTGGCATCTATTGCCAAGTCACGGTAGCCATACCAGCCCACAGGTAATTCTATCATTTCTCTCTCATTAACTAGTGTCTCCAAGGTGTGAAAATCAATGTCCTACATGTCATGCTTGTAAGATTCTTTCAAGGAGTGCTCTGGACATCCTACTGGTCTCTGGCTTCGGCTACCTCAGCCTACAGAAAATCCTTCAGTTTTTGTCCATCTTCCATCCTGCCAAAATGCCTGAGCCAGCAAAATCACTTCTTGATGAGTGCCAACGTATCTAAAAGCTATGCCTGCTATATTCATGATTTTGTCCATATTAGATAATTTAAAAGCATTATGTTTAATATAGCATGCAAAAGCCTTACCATTTGTATAACAAGCTGCTTATGGAGCAAGACACTGAATTGCAGAGCAGTGATGCATTTTGTTTGCCCACCTCCATTAATACACTGTTTACATTGATCAGACTGCTAGTTTTTTTTAAATGTAGTGTCTTGACTTTACCCCATTTTATTTACTTATATTACATCTATTCTGAACAAACACAGGAAATCAGGAATTATTTGATTTGATTTTATGCTACTGTAAACAATCTTCCATGGTCTTAGAATTGACAGCACTATTACAAATGTGTTAAGGTGCAGAACTTTTTGACATGTTTCCCTGCGCAACAAATTTGAATTCACAGACCTGAATTCTGTCTCCAATTGCTGCCAAGCCTGCAGAGTATTTACAGAATTTTATTTTTTTATTTTGAGTTCTAGGACATGCAATATTTTGATTTTGTATTATATGAAGTGTTTTAAGATTTCAGCCTGTAGCAGTGCTTTGTAATGCGAACTGCCCATGAAGGTTTCCAATATTATAATTATTTTTCCATTTCCAAATGAGAAATGATATTTGATGCTCAATGTTATCACTTTTTTTAAAAAAAGCAATCAATTGTGAATGTTGCAGACGTTATTTGCGGAATTCTGAAGCATCTTTTTTAAAATGCTACCAGGATGTATTTGTCAGACTTTTACCAAATGATAACTGTAAATTGTCACTTAGTATTTCAGAAATATTATATGCACTGTAACGTTAACAGATTGGGATTGTTAAGAGACTGTTATACAACATAAATGCCTCAATTTTGTGTCTTTTTCTTAGGATGGTAATGGATACATAGATGAAAATGAATTAGATGCACTACTAAAGGATCTCTGTGAAAAGAACAAAAAGGTAGCAAAAAACGCATTCACAAAAAACACTAATTTTAATGAGATTCACAAAATGATGTCATATTTAAAAGGTTGTTCATGGCATTAGTTAACGCTGACTTTTTTTCTAAATTCAGGACCTAGACATTCAAAATCTTACAACATACAAGAAAAGCATCATGGCTTTGTCTGATGGAGGAAAACTCTTTCGGCAAGATTTGGCATTAATCCTCTGTGCTGAAGAGTTTTAAATATCTTACATTCTCATGTGCTTGTGATTTGTGTGACGATAGCTGTGTGCTAAAAGGGTTTAGGAAATGCTTTCCTTCTACCTGTGAAGTTCACTGATTGCATATAGATTAATCAGTAGAATGTGCACCACATTCTTTCTGATCTGTTGTATCTATACTCTTTGTAATTTACTGCTTTTGTATCTACAGAATTCATACAATAAAGTATACTACTGAAACTGATAATAGAAGATATGGCATAAAAACATCTGTTTTTGTCCTACACTGAAAGGGTTTATATTAAAGTGTTCACAAAACTGCTGAAAAGGTGGTTTAATAAATGCATAAGGTTTAAACGATACATTGTATTTTGGTAGTACAGAACTTGAATATTGCTGAAAAATAAAGAGATGTCAAAGTTTGTTGCCTTGCACTCACCAGGACACTTTGCAAGAATGTCGAGAAAAGGAGAAAACAATTTATACTGTATGAGACAAAATTGCTGATTGATTGGTAGAAGCAATGCCATGGAGAATGTACAAGGTGACTAACAGTTAACTTTCAAACAATGCTTGGAAGTTTAAAGTTAAGCTTATTTATTAGTATCAAAAGTAGTCTTACATTAACACTGCAATGAAGTTACTGTGAAAATCCCCTAGTCACCACACTCCAACACCTGTATGGGTACATAGAAAATTTAGCATGGCCAATGCACCTAACCCACACGCCTTTCGGACCGTGGGTTGAAATTGGAGCATTTGCAGGAAACCCTCGCAGACACCGGGAGAACATGCAGACTCCTACAGACATTGACCCAAGCTGGGAATCAAACCCAGGTGTCCCTGGCTTTGTCAGGCAGCAGTGCTAACCACTGTGTTACCATGCCAACCACAACCAGGCAATTTGATCCTGATTGGTCATGGCATTGCTCTGAGGAATGAATCAGCAAATGGCTGTTTTTTTTTAGCTGATGCTGATAACCAATTTAAGATTGTCAGTTGGTGCTCAGTGTGATACATTTGCACATACTGAAGAAATGCGTGTGATTGTCTGGCCTCCTCACAGCGTGTTTCCCAGTAGTGGGATCATTTTGGTCCCACCACTGTCAATGGGATTTCCTATTGAATCCACCCCGTGTTGCTGGGAAACTCTCAATGGGAATGTGCCTTTGGCAGGACTGGAAGATCTTGCTGGTGTGAACAGAAGATCTCATCTTACATATATTAATACACATGCTCTGTTTTCTACAGACAAAAAGATGTACACACATTACACCTGTTTCAGCTAGATGGAAGACAAAATGCAAGTCAAGTCAAATTGGAATCTGGCAGTGCATAATTTATTAATGATTTAAAGTTAAAGTCTATTCAGTTTCTTTCCCTCTTTATTCTGTTATATCTTGATGCTCTTATTTAGATTTTGTTTTGTTCCTTCTTTCCCTACTTCTGGGATATACAAAAATGGATGGGAAATATTGTGAATATACAGAGAATGCAGAGAATGAGGAAACAGTTTGAAAATACATGAAATATAGGACAACTGAACAGTCAGGAAAGCTTAAACAGAAATAGCCATTATCAGACATAAAACCATCCACCATTACAATTAATTTTTACATTAAATACATAATACAAATGAACTTTTTTTGCTTATAACGTGGTCACTGTAGTATCAGTGAACAGAGCATTGGTTTTAAACTCACTTTTAATCTCGTATTTCAAAATTAAAACAAGTCATACAGGATTCATTATGCTAAATATAATACCAAAGCCCTATAATCTTGTTCTTAACTATTACCTTTTCAAACTGTTACAAAATATGTTTGAAAGGAACTACATGTCACACTGTTAACCTTTCTATCCAAAAAAATTGATTTACAAATATAAACAATTATTCTCAATTCCCATCTTTAGGCACCATGCAAGAACCAGATAAAGTAAAGATTAAAGTTTATTTATTAGTCACAAGTAGGCTTACATTAACACTGCAGTGAAGTTACTGTAAAAATCCCCTAGTCTGCACACTTGGGCGCCTGTTCAGGTACACAGAGGGAGAATTTAGCATGACCGATGCACCTAACCAGCACATTGTTGGGACTGTGGCAAGAAACCAGAGCACCCTGGATGAAACCCACGCAGGTATGGGGAGAATGTGCAAACTCAAGGACAGTGACCCAAGCAGCGAATCGAACCTGGGTCCTGGCACTGTGAGGCAGCAGTACTAACCATTGTATCACCATGCCACAATGATGGACTGTGCTATTCCATTACACTTTACCAGGGAAATTTTTCAGAATTTCTCAATTTCACTCTGCCTTATGGCTGGGCTGATTAGTCTCGCACAACTGAAATATTGCAATTGTCCCAAATTACCATTCTACAACTAGCAATAAGTATAGCTCCTATAAATATATTTCAACATATAGGTTTGAAAACAATTAGTAAAAAGTGAATTAAAATAACTCAATATAAACCAAGAGCTCTTTTACTCGAATAAATGATCAAGTTGCCTGACATTATATTCTTGATTGACATTATTGTAAATTCTGTTCAGCTGATTGCAAGATCTATGCCATGCTTATGAGCCTTTGGTTTTTCTGATCAAAGACTCGAGGATATCCCATTGTTCACTTGTAACCTAGAATTTAAAAAATGTTGTTACTGTTACTTGTCAAATTATCATAATACAATTCAAACAGAGATAAATGCATAATATATAGTTTCATATTCCTGAAACATGACCATGGAAATGAAATAATTATACTGCAAAGTAATATGGAGCAGATTTACTACACTACCAACTGTTAATAAGAACATGAACTTTATCTTCTGTATACTCAAACTCTGGGACATAAAATTTGATGCATGGCTTTAGTTGTGATACATTTTCTTGGGGTCAGAGAAATGTAGTTTGCTGTAAAGCAAATCTTTTGAGTTGATACAAAGACTGCTGATGACTATGATGTCTGTAACCATTTTAAATCTGCTTCCTTTATATGTAGGGAAATCAAACTAATCCAAGGAGAGAGGGATTGTAAAACAATAGAATATTAAGTGGATTTGATAATACCTTCAGTAGATTGTTAAATTGACCAGCCATTAAAACATATTCACCACCGTCGAACCTTATTACCTAAAACAACATGATCACAAGGTTAATATTCAATTACATTTGACTTAAAACTTTAGAAAAGTGTCTTTTTTAATACATATCAAACTCATAAAATAGGAAATTGCTTTTGAGAAAGCTCTTTCCATCATTGTTTCAAAAGCAAACATTTTTTTGCAGGCGAACGGTATAAACACATGCCAGAATAATATTCATAACATCTGCAAAATAAAAAAAACTGTTACAATTCAATTCCTGACTCAAATGTTAAACTAAAATCATTCTAATTCACTATTATTGTCAATCTACTTCTACGTCACAGAGTTGGTTATTTCAGTCATTTTATATTCTATTTTGGTGGAACTGGAGTATCCAATATGTTAAAATTTAGATCTCAATCTTGAAATTACACCCAAATAACCAAGCTGACATTCAAGACCTGAAGCATTAGCTTGCATACCTGTATTGGAAGCATGAATAACTAATATAAGTAACATACTTTTCCGAAGTAAACTGGATTATCTAACTTGCCTCATACAAGGATTGGTTTAACGATATTATGGGGGACCACTATTTGATGTTATTATTCAGGAATTAATTCTCATGCTGTGTTGCTGGAAAAGCCAACATATATTACCCATTTTATAGTTTCCTTTGATGGTGAGCTTCCTTAAACCTCTGCAATCCAAGAGCTGAAGGTGCACAAAATACTGTCACGTGTTCTGATACAGAATACGTCAAAGGATTCTGACACAGCAACAAAGATACTGTTATGATCCCCATGGTGACCAATAACTCCTAAAAACGAATGACTTTCCCATCAACTGATTGAAAGAACCCAACATTTGACCAGCTCTAAGTCATGGTATTCATACTGCTTGTTCAGTAGTATCAATGGTAACCCCAGTGAGCGTTGAGAAAGTGGTTAAGTTCTGTCTTATTGTAAATAGTCATTGTTTGGTACTTACGGGCTCATTATTAAGAGCATATGTTTTAAATAAACAATAATACTATCGAACCATAGATCCCTACAGTGCAGAAAGAGGCCATCCATCAAGTCTGCACCAACTCTGGAAGAACAATGCAACCTGGCTCTTCCCTCTGCCCTATCCCCATAATCCTGCGCTTTACCATGGGTGATCCTCCTAACCTACAAGTCTTTGGACAAAATTTAGCATGGCTAATCCACATAACCTGCATGACTGGGGGAGAAAACCAGAGCACCCAGAGGAAATCCACGCAGACACAGAGAACTTGCAAAGTCTACACAGTCACCCAAGGCTGGAAGTGAACCTGGATCCCTGGTGCTGTGAGGCAGCAGTGCCACCACGCCGCCCAAATTTAAAAACAAAATACTGAAGACGAGAAATCCGAACTAAAAGTACAAAATGCTGGAAATAGCAGATTGTTCAGCAGCATCTGTAGAGAAAAGCAGTTAATGTTTCAATATGATAAACTTTCATCAGTTCAGATGCTCCCAGACCTATTTTCAGTTTTAATTTTACACCAAATGTTAACTTACTGCTCCTGAAACCCAGTTGGCATAATCACTGCAGAGATAGGCAGCAAGGTTTGCAATTTCATTCACTGTACCAAAGCGGCCTGCTGGAATTAGCTTCAGCTGGTCTTTTTCAAAAGCACCACTTGGGTCAAGTCGGCTAAAGGCACCCTACAAACAACAGAAAATTCAAATGACTCTGCATACATTATAAATTTAATTTGAAAGTCAAAATATGTTTCAGTAAAAAAACGCTTAGCTCTCACTTGAAATACAATTATTTCAGAATGTAATGAACATTATCAGTCTGGGTGTTTTAGCATATCTATGTCCCTGCTTCAGTGGCTTACATAATAATGAGGGCACAACACTATTATGACACGTGGTTTATAAATAAATGGACCAATCTGAAGGGAAATGTATTAAAACTACGGCTGAGATTCTCCCCAAAAAATTCGAAGTGTCAAAATTGGTTTTTAAGTGGGATTTTCAAAATGAATCTTCCACACTCTGTGCACTGCAGAGTGCCACAGGGAGATTGATGCTGAAAAGTGGGCGGGGCCTATTCCCACCCAAGAGGCTAGCAGCACAGCACTGAGCGGGTCACCGAACATGTGCCAATCTGTCATACTGGAGATTAGCAATTGCACAGTAGACCCACTCTGCCTGCCTTCCGATCAAAGGCCAGTCCTGCAACGCTGCCCCTCTGATCACTGGCTACCCGATATCCCCACCGTTACCTCAGCAGCCCCGAATCCCCTGACCACCAATCCCCCAGCAACCCCAAACCCCCTGACCACCATTCCCCCTTGGCAGCCTCTGCATCCTCCCACCCCAATGGCCAGCCCTGATCAACCCTTCCTGCCCTCTGCCACAGATTCCTATGCAGAGTGGCAGAGCAACCACCACCGCCCACCCGCCCCCCCCTCCCCCCCGCCACCACCACCTCCTAATAGGCCCCATCCCCTCAGCACTGCCACTTTGTCCCTTTGGTCGTGCCAGGTTGGCAATGCCTAGGGGCATCACCCCCTTACTCTCGGCTGGGGTTGGGCCACCATCTCCATTAGTGAGAAGATGTTGTAAACTACGCTGAAGTGAATCACTCCTGCCTCGGGGGCAGGGGTGGTGGGAGAGATGCAAGTCGACCCAGAGACTTCAGTTAGGATTTTAAAATAAGAATTATAATATTTAAATCAGCTTTGTATTGATTTTCGTTGCACTGCAGAGGCCCTGGCACAGCGAACCGGGAGAATCATTTTTCCCCCAGCAGGTTTTGGGGGTCTGTAACTCATCGTATGAAAGGCCAGTAAAGGCAGAAATGCTCAACTCATTTAAAAGTTATCCAGGTATTTACCACAAGGTCTGTAACCTACAAGGTTGTGAATCAAATGCAGCACAGTGGAATTAGGCTGGGTGACTTGCTTATTTGCTGGCACAGATATGATGGGCCAAGTGGCCTCTTTCTGTGCTATAAACTTGCCATGATTCTATTTTTAAAAACTAGGCTAACATTAAAATTCATTTCCACAATGTATTTTGCAATCTGGAAACACATGAGGAACCAAGTGGGAAGGAAAATACTTGAAGTAAAAACAAATGGCTATTTCATAGACAAGGAAATGAGTGTTTGTTCTACCTAAGCACAATTACCTTTACCTTTGTTTTAATAGGTCCTGGTTGAATCACATTGAACCTCATACCATATCGACCCCATTCAGCAGCAAGTGATCTGTAATATTACATCAAAATTAATAAAAATTGCAACATTTTTGCATTGGTCATGCAATAAAAACATCACCTTTGAACTGATAATAAGTAGAGAATGATAAAATAGGAAATAAAAATACCAAATTTGAAATATTTATTATGCACAGCAATCTACAAAGACAATTATTTCCAAAACACTAAATCCACTCCCTCCTCCTACAATTAAAGTAAATTAAGATGCTTGCTGCTGGATTGACACAAAATGTCACTGCACTCACATAAAATTATTTATGATAAAAGTTGATAATCAATACCTTTTTAGTATTCTGATTGTCCAAAAGATATCCTTTCATCTAGCTGTTCAATGGAAAAACACTATAAAATCTCAAAGGTGAACGCTTCTTAACTGTATTGAAGGCAAGTTGAAGTAACGTGTGGACTGCAAATTTATTTTTACAATACATCACAGCTGTAGGAATAAAATACTTCAACAAAATGCCAAACATCAAACAACTAAATGTCTGAGTTCAAAAAGATTCATTTGCTGGTTTTAAGTTACCTGTCAAAAACAATGGATACCACAATACCTACTTGGGATTCCTGAAACAAAATGTGGTAATTATGACTGGAACAATTACTTGCAAAATATTTTTCACTTTAATTGAAAACAAAGCAACTGGAACATATTCAGGAAGCGTTATATTTCAGTACAGGAATGTTCTATGCAAGGAGTACAGCGATACCTTAAACAAAATAGAATAGGATCACAGCAATTAAATGCTTTAGTCATTAGGAATGCTAATGTAATAAAAATGGGACTGCATGTAGGATGAAGATGCTGCTCTGGGACAGCCAGTAAATCACACCTATCCCAGAGAATAGCGTGCAGCCTAAAAATCCATTTTGTACTCAGTTGCAAACAGTTTGCAATTCTCCTGGCCGCTTTCTAATGGCACAAACTAGATCACGCCCAGAAAAGGCATGAAGCCAATTAAAATACTGAAAGTAGCATTTAAATATGCATAGCTCATTTGAAACCCAGCGCACAATTCACTGGCCTCTGGGCGCGGTGTGATAATGGCAAGAATCAGTACTGGTCTCCAATATTGGAGACCTAGTGCGATGGTCACACTGGGAGTGTTGGGAGGCCACTGAAGCCCCCTGGTCATCAGGGGCATGGCTGGGCAGTGACCATTGGGTAATGCTCACCTATTGGGGCCCAAGTGGCATACTGGCAGTGGGCACTGGACAGCCTGCCAGAGCAGTGCCAAGGCTTGGGCCTTAGTGTGGGCCATGACAGTATGTGCGAGGGACTATGCTAGGGGTGGGGATTCTGATGGGGCAAGGGGGGGTTGAATCATGCAGGCAGTCTTGATTTGGTACAGGGGATGGGGGGGGGAGGGGGCATGTCAGGGATCGAGCAGGGGGACCAGTCAGAAAGGCCCTGATGCTGGCAATCTGTTTCGGTGTGGGGAGGAGAAGGGACCATGCCGCAGATGAGGAGGAGAAGGGTGTCTTGATGTCTGTGGATGAGGGAGAGGAGTCTTCCAGAGAGATTGGACAGCCCTTGTGAACTGATGCCTGAGTGCTCAGAATCATAGAATTCTACAGTGCAGGAAGCAGCTATTCGGATCATCGAGTTTGCACCAACAACAATCCCACCCAAGCCCTATCCCTGTAACCTCACACATTTACCCTGCTAATCTCCCTGATACCAATGGCCAATCAACCTAACCTGCACATCTTTGCACTGTGGAATGAAACCAGAGCATCTGGAGGAAACCCATGCAAACACAAGGAGAATGTGCAAATTCCACACAGTTACCCAAGGTCAGAATTGAACCCAGGGTCCCTGGTGCTATGAGGCAGCAGTGCTAACCACCATGCCACCCCAAAAGCCAGGCTCACCATGGTGATCGTATTGGCACTTCCAATTCTCCAAAAACGTGAAAAGCAAAATATTGCAGATGCTGAAATCTGAAATACAAACAGAAAATGCTGGAATATTTCAGCAGGCCTGTCAGTGTCTGTGGAGAGAGAATAGAACCAACGTTTAAGTCAAGATGATCTTTCGTCAGAGCTGCTAAACAAAGGTCATCTGACTCTTTTAAGCTGAAACTTAATGAAATTTAGATTTAATTTTATATTTGTGTTTATCCAAATCTCTGCTGTATCCTAATTAGCAAGTCGCAGTCGCACATTGTTCCTGTGCTGTCGACATCATCTCCCAGTCTGCCAATTCCTCAGTTTTAAAATTCTCATCTTTGTGTTCAAATCCCTTCATGGATTCTCTGTCTCAGTAGCGTTCACCAGCCTTGTAATCCTCCAAGGTCTCTACTTTTCCTCAAACTTTGGCTATTACATTCTTGTTCCCTTTTGCCTCACCATTGGTAGGCACTTGTGCCATCAACTGCCTTGGCCCTAAACATTCCATCTAAATCTCTCAAAATATCCACTTCTGATGCTTGAACAACCTGCATAAATCCTCTGACTTTATTTTAGTCCCCTGTTCTAACACCACCTTTGTCTGATTTTTTTTGTCTGATTTTGGTTCAGTACAGTATCTTGAGAAATGTTACTATGTTAAAAGCATTACAGCATATTAGTGCAGGATTGTGGTTGAACCCATTGCTCTCTTTTATGTTAGTACATGTTGAATAGGTCAGTTTCAGAATCTGAGCCTGTGTCCTCATCTCCACATGGTCTGCAGCCCTATCATTCTTGTTCTCTCTTATCTTCACTGACTCAAAATGCATCAACATGTCGACTTCAGACTTCTCACTCTTCCAATCATCTTCATGACCTTTTAGTGACCCCTTCAGTTATTTGCTCCAAAAACGTTACTGAGTGTGGGAAGATTGCAGTGCGGTGCCTGCCTGAGACACCGGTATAGACATTGCATTATTTTCATGGTTGCGCTGGACGATCTCAGAGAAATAGGGCAAGCAAGGACGAGAATGGATTGCAATAAGATAATTTAAAATTTTGAAGGACTAGGAGCCAGTGTAGATCATTGCAGAGGTGGGAGATGTGCGAGAGGCACTTAGAGCTGGAGAGGATAATCACATCAGAGTATGAATGAGCTGAAAGCACTTTAACTCCTCGTACTACTGACCCATTGTTATGTAACATCAATGTTTTATTTGACCTTGGACTGTGCTTTCAACCCATACTTACCTATCACAAAAATGTGTACTTTATCCTACATAATTACCATTTGACTCCATCCTGCTGAAACTTTTATTCATGCCCTCATCACCTCAAAACCCTCCATAAACTTCAGCTTATTCATTCTCTGATGTGATTATCCTCTCCAGCTCCAAGTGCCGCTCCCCCTTCTGCAGCGATCTCCACCTGGCTCCTGGTCCTTCAAACTTTTAAATTATCTTGTTGCAATGCATTCTTGCCCTGCTTTCCCTATTTCTCTGAAATCTTCTCGCTCAACAATGAGCATAATGGTGTGATCTGTACCGTGTGTCTCCAGTACGTGCTGTATTGCAATCCTCCTACACTCAGTAACTTTTTCGGAGCAAAAGCAGAGAATACTAGAAAAGAGTCAGATGACCTTTGTTTAGCAGCTCTGACGAAAGATCATCTTGACTTAAACGTTGGTTCTATTCTCTCTCCACAGACACTGACAGGCCTGCTGAAATATTCCAGCATTTTCTGTTTGTATTTCAGATTTCAGCATCTGCAATATTTTGCTTTTCACGTTTTTGGAGAATTGGAAGTGCCAATACGATCACCATGGTGAGCCTGGCTTTTGGGGTGGCATGGTGGTTAGCACTGCTGCCTCATAGCACCAGGGACCCTGGGTTCAATTCAGAAAATGTTAGGCCATTTAATAGCAAGACCCACCCCGATTTACGGCCAGCAGAAAGCAAACAGTGCTCACAAATCATTACATTAACAGCTGCTCACAGTCTTTTTGTGGGACTTTGAGCAGCAACTTTCGATTATCGAGCATCTGAAACATGACATTTTATACAGGGGGTGTGGGATTTGTGTAAACACGGCAAGCAACAGTGTCTCTTCAACTAGTCAGACTGAAGAATCCTCACAGCCACATGCAGCTAAACCAAGTAGTAAGATAAAATATTTTAATCAATGTATATCATGTCAAGAAAGTAAACTAATGAGGGGCAAAAATGGAATTGAGAAATAAGAGACAGAAACAATAAGAGCACAATGTTTAATTTCAATTTTTAAGAAATCTCCAATAATTAAAATCTGAAGGACTGAGGGTCACACTTATGAAAGTTAATTTGCAGTGGTAAAAAGGTTGTTTGGCAGTAGCCAAGAAACATCATGGTGTTAAAATAATCATTGTCATCAGAATGGACAAACACTAACCATTCTTGACGTTTACTGGGAATCCAATGGCCAAGTACCTTAAATACACATATTGCAATGCTGAGTCTATCGGTGAGGGGATAGTGTAGTAAAATTCGTGGAGGAGCAGGGACAAATCACACAGCAATCTCTGCCTTTTTCAATTCTGCTGTCCATGTGCACATGCCAAAAGTTGCTGTCCAATTTAATCCATAATAGCTGACAGATTCACGGTCATTCTGAATAAAAGTTGTATGTTATTACTCACTTGCTCATGGCTTCTACTCCTGCTTTTGCAGAGGCACTAGGCATCACAAATCCTGATCCAGTCTCTGCATAGGGGGTAGTAATGGATAGGAAAGATGCACCTAAAAGACATTATGTTTTGGAACTCAGAAAGTAATTAAACATTCTAGAAAATAAGAATACAGGAACTAAGTAATAAAACTAACAAATTTTAAGTGACTGTTTGCAAAAACTGTTACTTCCTTATAGGAACTACTACTGCAGTTTATTTAATTTCCATCCATTTACAGTATGAATAGTGTATTTATGAACTGTAAGTCAAAATTGTTTCATGAGCAGGATCTATAAGGCCAGAAAAAATGATCATGTTCTGTATTTTACACACAAAATTATACTCCAAGAAAATTCTATTTTGCTACTGGGTCTGTTATACCTGATGTGGAGATGCCAGCGTTGGATTGGGGTAAACACAGTAAGAAGTCTGACAACACCAGGTTTAAGTCCAACCGATTTATTTGGTAGTAAACTCACAAGCTTTCGGGGTTTGCCCCTTCGTCAGGTGAATGGAAAGTTCTGGCCTCAGACAGAGCATATACCAGCACAGACAGTTTACAGATTCCTGATTAGAATGCGAGTCTTTACAACTAACCTGCTACTCAAGTCTTAAAGATGCTGACAATGTGAGTGCAAAGAGCATTATGCATAGGTTAAAGAGATGTGTATTACATAAGAACATAAAGGAGGAGTAGGCCAACTAGCCCTTCGAGCCTGCCCCGCCATTCAATAAGATCATGGCTGATCTGTCGTGGCTCAGTTCCACATCCCCGCCCTCTCCCCATAACCCTTAATCCCCTCTCTTATCAAAAACCCATCAACCCGCGTCTTAAAAATATTTAGCGAGGTAGCCTCCACCACTTCAACAGGCAGAGAATTCCAGAGATTCACCACCCTTTGAGTGAAGAAGTTCCTCCTCAACTCTGTTCTAAACCGCCCCCCCCTTTATCTTGAGGCTGTGCCCCCTAGTCCTGCTATCCTTTCGGAGCGGGAAGAGTCTCTCCACCTCTGTCCTATCCATCCCATTCATCATCTTATACGTCTCAATGAGATCTCCCCTCATTCTTCTAAACTCTAACGAGTACAAGCCTAATTTATTCAGCCTCTCCTCATAGCTCAACCCCCTCAACTCCGGCATCAGCCTAGTAAACCTCCTCTGCACTCCCTCCAAGGCCAAAATATCCTTGCGTAAGTATGGCGCCCAAAACTGCACATAGTACTCCAGCTGCGGCCTCACCAATGCCCTATACAGCCGCAACAAGACCTCCCTACTTTTATATTCAATCCCCCTCGCGATGAAGGCCAGCATCCCATTCGCCTTCCTGACCACCTGCTGCACCTGCAAGCTGGGTTTTTGCGACTCATGCACAAGGACCCCGAGGTCCCTCTGCACCGTTGCCTGCTGCAGTTTTTCTCCACGTAAGTAATAATCCTTCCTACCATTATTCCTACCAAAGTGGACCACCTCGCACTTGCCAGCATTAAATTCCATTTGCCATTTCCTGGCCCAGTCGCCCAGCCTATCTAGATCCTTCTGTAGACTCTCCCCACCCTCCGCACAATTTGCCTTTCCACCAATTTTGGTGTCATCAGCAAATTTCGACACCCTGCACTCGGTTCCCTCCTCCAGAGTCACATCTGGGCTGCAGAGGAACCTGGAGTGGGAGGGTGAGAATCCAGTCGTTGTGGTTCATGTGGGTGCCGACAACGTAGGCAAAATGCAAACTGAGGATCTGGGGAGGGAGTATGAAAAGCTGGGAATGGAATTAAAAAGTAGAACCGACAAGGTGGTCATCTCTGGGCTACTGCCTGAACTGAGTGCAGACGGGCGTAGGGTTGATAGGATTAAGGAAGTGAATGGGTGGCTCAGGGATTGGTGTGGGAGGAATGGGTTTGAATTTATGGGGCATTGGCACCAGTATTGGGGTAGGTGGGACCTGTTCGGGCGGGATGGGGTTGGTCTGAACCGTGCTGGGACCAGAGTGCCGGCGAATCGTGTAAAGAGGACTGTAGACAGGGCTTTAAACTAATTGGGGGGGGGGGGGGAGGGTGTGAGGGTAGGTGACATTACGGGGTCTAAAATTAAGGAGACGGTACAGGTAAGGATGGAGGCCGAGGATGTCCCAATAATACAGGGAGTAAGGGGCGTGAGTATGGTTGGTGGCGTTCCAGCAAATAAGGTCCAGGTGAAGGCGCTTTATCTGAATGCGCGAAGCATTAGGAATAAAGTGGATGAGCTGGTGGCGCAGATCGACATAAATGGATATGATCTGGTGGCCATTACAGAGACGTGGCTGCAAGGTGACAGGGACTGGGAGCTGAATGTCTAGGGGTATCAAGTGTTTAGGAAGGATAGGCGGGAGGGAAAAGCTCTGCTGATTAAGGATAGCATCAGGGTGGTTGCAAGGGATGATATTGGAGCCAAGGAGCAGAACGTGGAATTGTTGTGGGTAGAGATTAGGAACAGCAAAGGGAGGAAGACGCTGGTGGGTGTTGTCTATAGGCCCCCGAATAATGATCTGGAGGTGGGGCGGGCTGTTAACGCGCAAATAAGTGCGGCGTGCAGGAATGGGACGGCCGTAGTTATGGGGGATTTCAATCTGCATATTGATTGGTCGACCCATGTTGGACGCGGTGGGCTCGAGGAGGAGTTCTTGGAATGCTGCCGGGATAGTTTCCTGGAACAGTGTGTGTTGGAGCCGACCAGGGAGCGAGCTATCTTGGATCTGGTGCTATGTAATGAGGAGGGTAGAATTAGGGAACTTGTGGTGAAGGGTCCTCTTGGGGAGAGTGATCATTGTATGGTGGAGTTTCTGGTGCAGATGGAGGAGGAGAAAGTGGGTTCCCGGACACACGTCCTTTGTTTGAACAGAGGAGAGTACGGTAGGATGAGAGAAGAATTGGCGAATGTGGACTGGGGGAGCGCGTTGGAAGGTAGGTCTGCTGAGGAGCAGTGGAGGATCTTTAAGGAGATCTTTCTTGGTGCTCAGCAGAAATTTATTCCGATGGTCAAAAAGGACCGTAGGAGGAGAGGTAATAAGCCGTGGATAACGAAGGAAGTGAAGGAAAGTGTTAAATTAAAAGTGGAGGCGTTTAGAGTAGCTAAGAGTAGTGGGCGAGAAGAGGATTGGGAGAGGTTTAAATGTCAACAAAGATTGACAAAGAAGTTGATAAAGAAGGGTAGGAGAAACTATGAAGCTGGGCTAGCGCTTAATATAAAAAAGGATAGCAAGAGTTTTTATAAATATATAAAAAGGAAGAGGCTGGCTAGGGTGAACGTTGGTCCCTTAGAGGATGAGAAGGGGGACTTAGTGGTAGGGGATGGGGATATAGCTGAGGTCTTGAATAACTTTTTTGTTTCGGTCTTCACGGAGGAGGACGTGAATAATTTGCCGGATGTTAGAGATGGAAAGGTGGTAGGACTGGAGGGTCTCGATGACATTACTGTTACTAGAGAGGTGGTGCTCAACAGACTGGAGGGGCTGATTGTGGACAAGTCCCCAGGACCGGATGGAATGCATCCGAGGGTCCTGAAAGAAATGGCGGAGGTGATAGTGGATGCCTTGGTGGTTATTTTCCAGACGTCGCTGGATTCCGGGGCTGCCTCCAGACAGTACAGTATGTGAGGTTTTGCAAACCTAATCAGTAATCTGTAAACTGTCTGTGCTGTTATACGCTCTGTCTGAGGCCAGAACTCTCCATTCACCTGACGAAGGGGCAAACCCCAAAAGCTTGTGAGTTTACTATCAAATAAATTGGTTGGACTTAAACCTGGTGTTGTGAGACTTCGTACTCTGTTATACCTGCCATGGGAGCACCTGATAGTGCTGATGGCTGATGAAAGTGAAGTATTCCATCCCCTGCACTGCCTCAATAAACATTCTTGAAACTAATGCAAAGTACACAAGCTGAAAACACTGTGGGAAATTTTGCATGCCCTCAAACCTACAGGCAGGATAGCAGTTTGTATAAACTGGTCCAATAATGTCATATAGGTGTGTCTATAGAGTTGATTTTTGAAGTAAGAATTGAATACACTGCCTTTTCACTTAGAGGCAAAGGTACTACCAGAGTCAAAATGACCATTAAATCAAAGTAATATATTAGTCAAAAATCAACCTGTTTTGTTGGAATGTACACGAGGTTCTGTTAAGATCTTGCAAAAAGTTTTAAACACCAAAATTTTTCCTCACCTTTTTCTGCTTTAATCAATTCTTTTCCAATTTCTAGAGTTACATATGCAGTACCATTAAGAACAATATCTACAATTGTTTTAAAAGCATTTGCAGAAAGTCTTTCTGAGGGCGCGATGAAGTTTCCAGCAGCATTGTTTATTATAACCTAGTGTGCAAGGAAATAAAATTGCATTAAAAATCTGTAAAACTACTGGTTCATAATGTGGCCTGCAACATCAAAATACCACGGTGCTTCTGTGCCAAGGCTTTTATAGTTGCGTACCAAACCATCACAATAAACATTTACCACAGCAAAGACTCGCTGAATGTTAGGCTTAGTATGCCTTTAGTTTCTATTTAAATTAATTAAAGCTACACAACGTGACTTAGCACTCAACTGCTGTGGGTGTTCTGGGTGATGGGTAAATAAAAGCTCCATCCAAATTTAGTAAAGAAACTGATTGCTTTGTGGTTCCATGTGGCTGGGGGTCACTGAGCTAACCTTCATGAATATGGTTAAAGACAACTTTAAATAATAGAAGGGCAGTCCTAGCACTGGACACGATAGAGACACTACAGACAAATGGCACTAGCAGCTAGAAAAACTTTTGGATAGCTGCTGAATGCTTATGTACAATTTTCATTAGTACTCCCTTGAGTTAACATGGGTGACTTTTTTTTAAAAACAGGCTGATTGTAAGTAATATTTCCTTTCTCTCAGTCATTAACTTTTCAAATTATGTTCTAAACAGACCAATTACACTTCAACGGAAATCAGGCACACCGCAAGATCACTTTATCGATAATTCAAAGGCACCCTTGACACTATTTAGCAATGAAAAGCCTCCGAGTTATCAGCCTGGATTGGTAATATACTTTGTCGGTGAATTCATTTTAAACAGATTTCAAACTTTAGAAAAAAATCATTGAGGTGATATGCATGTGGTACAGATGTCAATCCACTAACTAAACTACTCATATAAAGGATCTTGGTCACTACCAAAAACTCCAGATGTAAAATATAGCCATCTATGCAAAATATACATCCTGTGTTTTCCTGGGCTTTCAAAATGCTTTGTAAAATTAATTACCCAAAAATTATTGTTTTTATAAATAATTTTAAAGTGATCAAGACTTTCAGATACACAAATAAAACTAGCGATTCCCTCTCCGAAGGGGAACTGCCAACTTGCAGATGTTAGAAGAAAAATAAAAGAAATAGCACTGAACTGATGCTGTCAAACAATGGGGAGCTGAACTTCTGCTATAATTATTCATGTGCAGTCATGTACAAAGGATGTTAACAAAAACAAATGCTTAATACTTGAACTTTGTTGTTGGCTTTTCAATTTAATGTTTTTCTGTAGCATTTTACAGAAAGCAAGTTATATAATGCATCATCTTCTTTACTACGGGAGTTATCAAGTTACTTTCAAAATTACCTTAGCATAAATTGCCTGTTTTGTTGCACTGAGAGAATGGGTATTCCTGTGATTGAAAATCTGAGCAACAACTGTCCGATCAGGTCAGTGTCATTCCATGCATCAATAAAGGTGGTATAAAGGACGGAATCTGATACCAGGACATGGTACTAAGCAGCAATGTCACAATAAGTTCAGCCAAATTGGAAGTCAATTGAAAGATTTAAAATTCCATATGTATGCATTACACACAACAAATAAAGTCAAAGGCACCTCAAGAAACAATTGGTTTCACCCATCCTCAGAGTCAGAACAGAGTTGAGGAGGAACTTCTTCACTCAAAGGGTGGTGAATCTCTGGAATTCTCTACCCGTTGAAGTGGTGGAGGCTGCCTCGCTAAATATTTTCAAGAAGCGGGTTGATGGGTTTTTGATAAGAGAGGAGATTAAGGGTTATGGGGAGAGGGCGGGAAAGTGGAACTGAGCTACGACAGATCAACCATGATCTTATTGAATGGCGGGGCAGGCTCGAAGGGCCAGATGGCCTACTCCTGCTCCTATTTCTTATGTTCTTATGTAGAACTCCCTATAACTCATTCAGTAATAAGTACATACCGTTCACAGCATAAACCTTAAAACTAAAGATCCTTTTCATTCAAAAGCAAAATAGTGGCAAGTACCAACCAATGAGTAAATAAATCAGTACCTTTTTGTTGCATCAGAGGAATCTATGCCAATGCTGCTCAGAACAATATTAGCAAAACTTCAACAAACCATCCCCACAATATTGATGGCAGGATATTGGTGAAATGCTGCTATCATGGACAGCAAAATTAGTGATGCTGTCACTAAAAGTCAAGCTTCTAAATGAGCAGAGGTGGGTGGAGGTCCCACTGGAAAACTGATTAATAGGAGCAATCAAGTGACAATATTTCAATTCATCAGCTTTTAACCGAGTACCTTTCATATCATTTAGGCTGTTGATTGAAATTGATAAATCCAAAAAACATTAGAATTTCAAACCAGCAGCAAGCAAAAACCCTATTTAACGGTCAACTGACTGATGCTTTTATAGTATAGGAAATGACACAGGAAACTTGACCTTAAAATATCACAGTTGAAACCTCTTGATCTAAAGATCGATGTTAACCATCATATTTTATATCGGTTTAGATAAAAAATATCAGTACACATGAAAAACGCTTGCCTTGGGTGTTGCTTTAATGGACTTTAAATTTCATAGAATCATAGAATGACTATAACACTGAAGGAGACCATTCAGCCCATTGCGTGTCAACTCCCTGCAACAGCATTTCTGATACATACATGTTACATTCACATATATGTAAATATTTTTTGATAAACACTGTCAAAGTCAAATTTATTTAGCCATTCTGACACTCTCAGATACACCAAGTACAAACCTTACACAAAAATTTCTAATAGCCTTGTTTGGGCATGAAGTGTCTAATGTCTATTCAGCCCAAACAAGACTATTTAATATAGTCGGCATGAAATGAAGGCTCCCTACACTGAGGATTTTAATTCCTCATTGATGTAGAGGGGCTAAGTTAGAACATAAGAAATAGGAGCAGGAGTAGGCCATCTAGCCCTTCGAGCCTGCCCCGCCATTCAATAAGATCATGGCTGATCTGTCGTGGCTCAGTTCCACTTTCCCGCTTTCTCCCCATAACCCTTAATCCCCTCTCTTATCAAAAACCCATCAACCCGCGTCTTAAAAATATTTAGCGAGGTAGCCTCCACCACTTCAACAGGCAGAGAATTCCAGAGATTCACCACCCTTTGAGTGAAGAAGTTCCTCCTCAACTCCGTTCTAAACCGCCCCCCCCGCCTTTATCTTGAGGCTGTGTCCCCTAGTCCTATTATCCTTTCTGAGCGGGAAGAGTCTCTCCACCTCTATCCTATCCATCCCATTCATCATCTTATACATCTCAATGAGATCTCCCCTCATTCTTCTAAACTCTAACGAGTACAAGCCTAGTTTATTCAGCCTCTCCTCATAGCTCAACCCCCTCAACTCCTGCATCAGCCCAGTAAACCTCCTCTGCACTCCCTCCAAGGCCAAAATATCCTTGCGTAAGTACGGCACCCAAAACTGTACACAGTACTCCAGCTGCGGCCTCACCAATGCCCTATACAACTGCAGCAAGACCTCCCTACTTTTATATTCAATCCCCCTCGCTATGAAGGCCAGCATCCCATTCGCCTTCCTGATCACCTGCAAGCTGGGTTTTTGCGACTCATGCACAAGGACCCCGAGGTCCCTCTGCACCGTCGCCTGCTGCAGTTTTTCGCCACGTAAGTGATAATCCTTCCTACCATTATTCCTACCAAAGTGGACCACCTTGCACTTGCCAACATTAAATTCCATTTGCCATTTCCTGGCCCATTCACCCAGCCTATCTAGATCCTTCTGCAGACTCTCCACACCCTCCACACAATTTGCCTTTCCTCCAATCTTGGTGTCATCAGCAAATTTCGACACCATACACTCGGTTCCCTCCTCCAGATCATCTATATAAATGGTAAAAAGCTGAGGCCCCAGCACCGACCCCTGAGGCACTCCACTAGTCACCATCCGCCAATCTGAATAGCACCCATTGACCCCCACTCTCTGCCTCCTATTTGACAACCAATCCTCTATCCACGCTAACACCCTACCCCCAACTCCCTGTCCCCGACCTTCTGCAATAACCTCCTGTGAGGTACCTTGTCAAACGCCTTCTGAAAATCCAGAAAGACCACATCCACCGCCCTAGACACATCCTCATAGAACTCCAGTAAATTTGTCAGACACGACTTCCCTTTAACGAAACCGTGCTGCGTCTGCTCTATCAAGCAATTCCTCTCAAGATGCCTCGCTATTTCCTCCTTGATGACGGATTCTAACATTTTACCTACAACAGACGTTAAACTAACCGGCCTATAATTCCCCGCCTTTTGCCTGGCACCCTTCTTAAACAACGGCGTAACATTAGCCGCTTTCCAATCTTCCGGCACTTCCCCGGAATCCAGCGACATCTGGAAAATAACCACCAAGGCATCCACTATCACCTCCGCCATTTCTTTCAGAGCCCTCGGATGCATTCCATCCGGTCCTGGCGACTTATCCCCAATCAGTCCCTCCAGTCTGTCGAGCGCCTCCTCTCTAGTAACAGTAATGTCATTAAGACCCTCCAGTCCTACCACCTTTCCATCTATAACACCCGGCAAATTATTCACGTCCTCCTCCGTGAAGACAGAAACAAAAAAGTTATTCAGGACCTCAGCCATATCCCCATCCCCTACCACTAAGTCCCCCTTCTCATCCTCTAAGGGACCAACGTTCACCCTAGCCAGCCTCTTCCTTTTTATATATTTATAAAAACTCTTGCTATCCTTTTTTATATTAAGCGCAAGCCCAGCTTCATAGTTTCTCCTACCCCTCTTTATCATCTTCTGTGTCAATCTTTGTTGACATTTAAACCTCTCCCAATCCTCTTCTCGCCCACTACTCTTTGCTACTCTAAACGCCTCCACTTTTAATTTAACACTTTCCTTCACCTCCTTCGTTATCCACAGCTTATTACCTCTCCTCCTACGGTCCTTTTTGACCATCGGAATAAATTTCTGCTGAGCACCAAGAAAGATCTCCTTAAAGATCCTCCACTGCTCCTCAGCAGACCTACCTTCCAACGCGCTCCCCCAGTCCACATTCGCCAATTCTTCTCTCATCCTACCGTACTCCCCTCTGTTCAAACAAAAGACGCGTGTCCGGGAACCCACTTTCTCCTCCTCCATCTGCACCAGAAACTCCATCATACAATGATCACTCTCCCCAAGAGGATCCTTCACCGCAAGGTCCCTAATTCTACCTGCCTCATTACATAGCACCAGATCCAAGATAGCTCGCTCCCTGGTCGGCTCCAACACACACTGTTCCAGGAAACTATCCCGGCAGCATTCCAAGAACTCCTCCTCGAGCCCACCGCGTCTAACATGGGTCGACCAATCTATACGTAGATTGAAATCCCCCATAACTATGGCTGTCCCATTCCTGCACGCCGCACTTATTTGCGCGTTAACAGCCCGCCCCACCTCCAGATTATTCAGGGGCCTATAGACGACACCCACCAGCGTCTTCCTCCTTTTGCTGTTCCTAATCTCTACCCACAACGATTCCGCTTTCTGCTCCTTGGCTCCAATATCATCCCTTGCTACCACCCTGATGCTATCCTTAGTCAGCAGAGGTACACCCCCCCCTTTTCCCTCCTGCCTATCCTTCCTCAACACTTGATATCCCTGGACATTCAGCTCCCAGTCCCTGTCACCTTGCAGCCACGTCTCTGTAATGGCCACCAGATCATATCCATTTGCGCTGATCTGCGCCACTAGCTCATCCACTTTATTCCGAATGCTTCGTGCATTCAGGTAAAGTGCCTTCATCCCAGCCTTCACCTGGACCCTATTTGCCGTAACGCCACCAACCATACTCACGCCCCCTACTCCCTCTATTATTGGGACATCCTTGGCCTCTTCCCTTACCTGTACCCTCTCCTCAACTTTAGCCCCCGTAACGTCACCTACCCCCCCCCCCCCCCCCCCCCCCAATTAGTTTAAAGCCCTGTATACAGTCCTCTTTACTCTCTTCGCCAGCACTCTGGTCCCAGCACGGTTCAGACCAACCCCATCCCACCCGAACAGGTCCCACCTACCCCAATACTGATGCCAATGCCCCATAAATTCAAACCCATTCCTCCCACACCAATCCCTGAGCCACCCATTCACTTCCTTAATCCTATCTACCCTACGCCCGTCTGCACTCGGTTCAGGCAGTAGCCCAGAGATAACTACCTTGTCGGATCTACTCTCTAATTCCATTCCCAGCTTCTCATACTCCCTCCCCAGATCCTCAGTTCACATTCTGCTTACGTCGTTGGCACCCACAAGAACCACAACGACCGGATTCTCACCCTCCCACTCCAGGTTCCTCTGCAGCCCAGATGTGACATCCTGGACCCGAGCATCAGGCAGACAACACACCCTTCTGTGCACTTTGTCATTGTGACAAAGGACAGTGTCAATACCCTTCACCCAACTATCCCCAATCACTACTACGTTCCTTTTCACCTTCTCCTTGCCTATGTCCTGCTGCATCACTGTACCGTGTGCAGTTTGCTCACCAACCTCACCTCCCTCGTCCTCGTCCACACTGGAAGCAAGAGCCTCAAACCAGCTATGCAGATTGAGAGGCTGAGGCCTCCTCTCCCCACCCTCCTTCCTCCTCTCCCCACCCTCCTTCCTCCTCTCAGCAGCCCCCTCTTGTTCCTGACCCTTAGAGTTAGCCAGTCTGGGGGGGGTGGATGTCACTTGCACCCCATTGACAAAGGCACCCTCTCTCCCCTCGATGAGCCTCAGCGTCCGTAGCTCATTTACCTTGAGCTGGAGCTCCTCCAGCAACCTGCACTTACTGCAGACATGGTCACTGGGAAGGACCTAGGGGTCCACCAGTTCCCACATCATACAGAAACAACACATCACATGCCCCTCCATTATTCACTGTAGTAGTATTGAAAATTTCAACACTAACTTACCTGGCCCTCTTTCTCCCCAGCCCTTTGCTCCTAAGCCCTAATAGCTCACTCTGCTTCCCCCTCACTCCGCTGCCCGCTGTCTACACCAGGCCTCTTTTTAAACCTGGCGCTGATTTAAAGCTTGCTCCCCCACAACTCCCTTTTAACCACTCCCTCAGAATTCTTAAAGAGGTAAATAGAAAAAGCCCGCAAAAGTGCTTTTCAGTTCTACAAGGAACAAAGTGCTTTAAACTTAAATTTAAACAGGTTTTTAACAGGTAAATTCTTGTCTCTCTCTCTCTGCTCCTTCACTCCTCTGCTCCAGCAAACAATTAGGCTAATAGAAAACACAATGATGGGCTGAGAATGCTAACACAATAGAACCATACAGCTCAAAACTGCTAACAGGTACAAAGCAGACAAAAGGATTTTCTCAGGATCAGACAAGCATCACACGGATTTGAGTCTGTGCGACTCATTCTCCCATTTCATTGTCCAGCTTCCTGTGTAGCTGGGGAACCAAGGAAGGTTACATCCAAAATTAAGGACAAATATGATCCCATGAGGTCAGGATGTAAATTACTATTGGCTGGAGTTGGTGACGTAAGAAGTTCCAGCTTTCAGACACAAGTAACATCCAGGGCAGGAACACAGCCTCCAACTTCAAGACGGATTTGTTTTCAAAAATGTTATAGTAGATAATGTCTTGGAAGGTGGTAAAATGTTTTTTTCTAAGATGAAGGAATGCCTGGAAACTTTCCTTCACCTAAGACAAGTTAAGGCGTAAATTCTTACAGAATAGATCTGGTGGTGTCGAAATGCAGTGGTCAGCATGTAGAAATGTGTACCTTCCCATTTGCCCTTGCAATTTTCCAGAAGGTGTACAATAAGGTGCCTTAGAAAAGGTTGTTGCAGAAGGTTAGGGTACACGGAGTTGGGGGTAAAGTGTTAGCGTGGATTGAGGATTGGTTATCTAACAGGAAGCAGAGAGTTGGAATCAATGGGTGCTTTTCTGGTTGGCAGTTGGTGACTAGTGGAGTGCCGCAGGGATCGGTGCTGAGGCCTCAACTGTTTACCATTTACATAGACGATCTGGAGGAGGCAGCTGAGTGTAGGGTAATAAAATTTGCTGATGACACGAAGATGAGTGGAAAAGCGAATTGCGTGGAGGGCTTGGAAAGTCTGCAGAGAGATCTGGATAGGCTGAGTGAGTGGCCAAGGACCTGGCAGATGGAGTATAATGTCAGCAAATGTGAGGTTATTCACTTTTGTAGAAATAATTTAGGAGGGATTATTATCTAAAGGGTGAAAAGCTGCAGCATGCTACAGTGCAGAGGGACCTGGAGGTCCTTGTGGTTGAATTGCAAAAACCCAGTCTGCAGATGCAGCAGGTGATCAAGAAGGTGAATGGAATGTTGGCCTTTATAGCGAGGGGGATAGAATATAAAAGCAGGGAGGTCTTGCTGCAACTGTACAAAGCAGTGGTGAGGCCGCAACTGGAGTACTGTGTGAAGTTTTGGTCCCCGTATTTGTGAAAGGATATATTGGCCTTGGAGGGAGTACAGAGTAGGTTCACCAGGATGATACTGGAGATGAGGGGGTTAGCTTATGAGAAGAGATTAAATAAGAACATAAGAACATAAGAAATAGGAGCAGGAGTAGGCCATCTAGCCCTTCGAGCCTGCCCCGCCATTCAATAAGATCATGGCTGATCTGTTGTGGCTCAGTTCCACTTTCCCGCCCTCTCCCCATAACCCTTAATCCCCTCTCTTATCAAGAACCCATCAACCCGCTTCTTAAAAATATTTAGCGAGGCCGCCTCCACCACTTCAACGGGCAGAGAATTCCAGAGATTCACCACCCTTTGAGTGAAGAAGTTCCTCCTCAACTCCGTTCTAAACCGCCTCCCCTTTATCTTGAGGCTGTGCCCCCTAGTCCTACTGTCTTTTTTGAGCGGGAAGAGTCTCTCCACCTCTATCCTATCCATCCCATTCATCATCTTATACGTCTCAATGAGATCTCCCCTCGTTCTTCTAAACTCTAACGAGTACAAGCCTAGTTTATTCAGCCTCTCCTCATAGCTCAATCCCCTCAACTCCGGTATCAGCCTAGTAAACCTCCTCTGCACTCCCTCCAGGGCCAAAATATCCTTGCGCAGGTGCGGCGCCCAAAACTGCACACAGTACTCCAGCTGCGGCCTCACCAATGCCCTATACAGCTGCAGCAAGACCTCCCTACTTTTATATTCAATCCCCTTCGCTATGAAGGCCAGCATCCCATTCGCCTTCCTGACCACCTGCTGCACCTGCAAGCTGGGTTTTTGCGACTCATGCACAAGGACCCCGAGGTCCCTCTGCACCGTCGCCTGCTGCAGTTTTTCGCCACGTAAGTAATAGTCCTTCCTACCATTCTTCCTACCAAAGTGGACCACCTCACACTTGCCAACATTAAATTCCATTTGCCATTTCCTGGCCCATTCGCCCAGCCTATCTAGATCCTTCTGCAGACTCTCCACACCCTCCGCACAATTTGCCTTTCCCCCAATCTTGGTGTCATCAGCAAATTTCGACACCCTGCACTCGGTTCCCTCCTGGTCTGTACTTGTTAGAGTTTAGAAGGCTGAGGGCAGATCTTATAGAGACTTACAAGATAATGAAGGGGCTAGATAGGGTAGAGGTAGAGAGATTCTTTCTGCTTAGAAAGGATAGCAGGACTAGAGGGCACAGCCTTGAAATAAGGGGGGGGGATGCAGTTTAGAACGGAGTTGAGGAGGAACTTCTTCACTCAAAGAGCGGTGAATCTCTGGAATTCTCTGCCCATTGAAGTGGTGGAGGCTACCTCGTTGAATATATTTAAGTCACAGGTAGATAGATTTCTGGTAGAAAAGGTAATTAAGGGTTATGGGGAGAAAGCAGGAAAGTGGAACTGATTCACTTCAGATCAGCCATGATGTTACTGAATGGTGGGGCAGGCTTGAGGGGTTAGATGGCCTACTCCTGCTCCTATTTCTTACATTCTTATTCCAGTAGACACTTCTGGATTCCAGTTCCAGGGTAACTGCTAGGATTGCACACAGATGACGTTTAGGCCTCGAAATCCCTTAATGACTGTACTCACATCAGGAAGTCCTGTCATTTTAGACATCTGCTCCACAGTGTACTTCACAGAATTTGGATCTCTCACATCACACTGAATTGCATGAACCTAGAAGAAAAATACAACTTCAATTTCTCCCACAAAAACGAAGATGGCAGACTAGTATAAATATGGTGTTCACTAAGTGTTCATTAGCCCATTTTATCCAAGGTCAGCAAAGTCAGGAATTAGACCTCCCACATCTCTCTGTAACAGTGGGGAAAGATAAAATTAATGGCCTAAATTTTGCAGACAGAACCACGTTCACCATTCTCTACACTTGCCAGCTATCCAGACTTTTCACAAGCTTCTGAGCAGCAATTTATTGTAATTAGAAGGTATCTGCTGCCAGGGCGAGCAACAGCCTATCTCTTCAGCTAATCCAATTGAAGCAACTTCATGTGACATGCAGTCTGAAACAGGATGTAAAAGGAAAACTATTAATTCATTGCAAAACTAAAAATAGATGGTGAAATAAAGAGGGGGAAGGAAGGAGGGTCCAATTGAGAAGATATAAAAAAGACTACTTTTTAAAAAATCTTAATTATTCATAGAATCACAGAATCTCTACTGTGTAGAAAGAGGCCATTCAGCCCATCAAGTCTGCACCAACCCTCCGGAGAACATCCACCCAAGCCCACCCTACAACCCAACGCATCCACCAGAGCTAAACCGCCTAACCTACACACTAGGGGAAATTTAGCATGGCCAATCTACCTAACCAGCACATCCTTGGGCTATGGGAGGAAACTAGAGCACCCAGAGGAAACCCACACAGACACAGGGAGAACATGCAAACTCCACACAGTAATCCAAGGCCAGAATGGAACCCGGGTCTCTGGTGCTGTAAGGCAGCACTGCTAACCGCTGCGTCACTGTGCAAATTTTAAAAATCTCCAACAATAAATTAAGTTTTCAGAGCCAGAGTTTGTTTGGCAGTAATCAGTCCTGAACTTATTAAATGGTGGTGCAGGGCTCAATGGCTGTATAGCCTACTTTTGCTCCTTTTCTTTGATGCTTTTACAATGATGATGTCAGTTAAATTCACTTACACTTGAATGCACTAAACATGTTCAATGGATAAAAGTGGATACATAAGGCAATTTCACATTCTTGTATGTATTGTACAGATTTTAATTCCGAATGTCTTTGCAGGGTACTATTGTAGTGCAGCTCATGTCAAAGTAGGGAAAAATTAGACACCAAATTCCCAACATCCTCATTTAACTACATGTGTAGACTCTGAAGTTGATGTTTGATTTACCAGTAATGGTGTGCACTGTTAGCTCCTAAATTATTGTTCCACAAAATTCGATGTGTTTTCTAATATGTCTGTATAGACAATCATCATTGGAAATATGTAGATTAAATGAAGGATACATTGTGCAAACTGCATAGCAGCTAAGGGATCAACTCAATTCAACATATCTTAAAACTCAGTTATATTTTTCTTTAAAACATTTTGGCAAAGTTCAAAGACAGCATCAGGAAATAGAGGAGAGAGAAACAAAACTAGAGTTAGGAACAGTACATTGCATGCAAAAAATCCAGAATAGGTCAGTGATCTAGGATTCACTTGTGTTATCAGAGCCATGTTTGCAAGTGACATGGGAGTGGTCCAGTATGCAGTAAAATACGAGTTTCATCATTGCTTGTATGAAAACAAGTCACACAATGACAGACAGTACTTTCAACTTTGGCGGGATGGAATGTTGACAAAACAGAAATGTTCCACCAGTTATACAGCTAAACCAATTTTCCTTTCCGTTCAAGTTACTGGGAAAAGGCAAGCATGGTATCCACAAGTAACTGATCCAGCAGTACCAGCGTACCTCATCTTTCGAATCCACTCAGTATCACAGTCATCTCCAAGACATACAACACTCCTCGGACTGCTGTTCTCACCACGTCCTGAGATCCACGCTCAGCCATGCACTGCCATATGCACACTCTCAATCTCTCTCTCCAGCAGCATCGACTCATTCTTTCTAAAAACTGTCCTGGTCTCCAGTTTCACTTCATTCTTTGTTTCTTCCTACACATCAACAAGAAACCTTTTCTCTTCCTTTTAGGTGTTAAGGGACGCAAGCTGCAACAATTCATCGCCTCCTCCTGTCTCTTGGACTCCATCCCTCCTATTCACCATACCCCCCGACCTCTCCGTCTCTGAAGCTGTGCGTGCTGTACTCAGCAAAGGACTCGGCTTTGTACCCTTACACTCTCATGTTAATGAATTTCATGCTCGACATGATGCTGAACTCTTCTTCCACTGCCTTTGGCTCCGTGCTCACTTCTTTGGACTGGAGTCCTCTCCCTGTTCAGCAGATCCTATTACTCAATTCCAGCATTCCCCTCCATCTAGACCCTCTCTCTGGCCTCTTACCTACTCTTGATCTTTTCATTGAGAACTATCAGTGTGATATTAGCCTTCTCAATTTCTCCATTCCTCTCAATCACTCTAACTTGTCTCCTTCCGAACTGGCTGCACTTTGCTCTCTTCAGACCAACCCTGACCTTATCATCAAATCCGCCAAGGGCGGTGCTGTTGTTGTCTGGCATTCAGGCCACTATCTCGCAGAGGCTGAGCACCAACTCTTAGATGCTTCCTCCTTCTCCCCCAGACCAAGACTCAACCATCAAACATCAAGTCACTGTTTCCAGGACTGTCAATGACATCATCTCCTCCATAGATCTTCCCTCCACAGCTTTCAACCTCATGGTCTCCCAACCTTGGACAGCTCCCTTCTACCTCTTTCCCAAAAATCCACAAACAGGACTGCCGCACAAGGCCCTTTATGTCAGCCTATTCCTGCCCCACTAAACTCATTTCCTCCATTCTCTCTCTTCTTGCTTGGTCCCTTCCCACCTACATCTGCAATTCGTCCAATGTCCCACAAGATATCAATGATTCCAGTTCCCCGGCCCAAACCTCTCATCTTTACCACGGATGTCCAGTCCCTCTACACCTCCATTCCTCACCAGGATGGCCTCAAAGCTCTTCGTTTCTTCCTCAAACAGAAGTCTGAACAATCCCCATCCACCACCACTCTCCTCTGTCTGGCTGAACTGGTTCTCTCATTCAACAATTTCTCCTTTAACTATCTCACTTCCTCCAAGTAAAAGGTGTGGCTATGAGCACCCACACGGTAATGCCTGTCTCTTTGAGTTATGTGGAGCATTCTTCGTTTCAGTCCTACTCCGGCCTTCTCCCACAACTCCTTTTATCAGTACATTGACAACTACTTCGGTGTCTAGAGCTAGGAAAGTTTTTTCAATTTTGCTTCCAATTTTCACTCTATCACCATCACATGGTCCATTTCTGTCACTTCTCTTCGCTTCCTTGACCTCTCTATTTAGTGATAAACTGTACTCTAGTATCATTTACAAACCAACCAACTCCCACAACCTGACAACAACATTTCACACACCACATCTTGTAAGGACTCCATCCCATTCCTTCAGTTCCTTCACTGCATCTGGTCTGATGATGCTGCTTTCCAAAATAGCAGTGCCAATAGGTCTTTCTTCTTCCTTAATCGTGGTTTTCCACCCACTATAGTTGGCAGGGCTCTCAACCACATCCAACACGTTCATCAGACAACTGTTCTCATCCCTCCGAGAACCAGGATTAGGTCCCCTTATCCTCACATTTCACCCCACCAGTCCCCACATTCAAAGGATTATCCTCCGCCATTCCCACCAACTCCAGCACGATGACACTCCCAACACATCTTGCCCTCACACCAGCTTTCAACATTCCATAGGGACCACTTGCTCCAGAACATCAAGGTCCACTCCTCCATCACACCCAACACCTCACCCCCTGCCCTCAGCACCTTCCCATGCAACCGTAGAACACCTGCCCCTTTACCTCCTCATTGCTCATCGTCCCAGGTCATAAACACCTCTTTCAGGTGAAGCAGCACTTCACATGCACCTCCTTCAATTTGGTCTAATGCATTCACTGTTCCAAATGTGGTCTACTCTACATTGGAGAGGCCAAACATAGACTGTGACCACTTTACTGGACACCTTCGGTCTATTTGCAAGCAGGACCCAGACCTTCCTATTGCTTGCCACTTCAACACATCTACTGTCCACATATCCATCTTTTGCAATGTTCTAGCAAACCTCAATGCATACTGGAGGAACACCACCTCATCTTCTGATTAAGCACCTTACAGCCTTCTGGACTGAATATTGAGTTCAATAACTTCGCTCCTCTACCTTTACCCCATTTCCATTCATTTTATTTCATTTAATTGCATCTCATTCACCCATTTTATCAAGCTTTTCACTTCTATTTTTCCACTTCTCCATTCCATACCCTGCTCCCTGCTTCCCCCCACCCCCTTGTGCAATTGCCATATTTCTCAGGCAGTCCTTTAACAATTTGTACCTCTGATCTGCCATTCCCGCATTCTGATCACTTAATGGACACTTTCAGCACCTTCTGTATCCTCACTTACATTCCTTTTGTCCAATTTCACAACCCCACCGCCCTCCTCACCCCAACACTATAAATCTCTGCGGATTCTCGATGAAGGGTCAACTAGATGTGAAACATTGACTCTATTCTCTCCCCACAGATGCTGTCAAACCTACTGAGATTTTCCAGCATTTTCTGTTAATGCTAGTGTCCTGTCAGTTTTACCTTGGTTGTGGCAAATAGCCCAATTCCAAACCTTATATAAAGTATTGAGCTTTATTTATCTGTACATTAGAATTAAAACCTCATCTTGGCTAACTGGCAACACTTGACTACTTGAAACTCAGCTGGTCCTGGCATTCCAGTCAAATGACACAGTAAAATAACTTCACTCCTGTGGAAAATGTGGCAAACTCCCAAATCATATAATATAATGGGAATTGAAGCAAACTTAACCCTTGTATTATTTCTGCATATAGATAAAGTAAATATTTAAATTATGCACTTATAAAAAAGAGAACTATGTCAATACCTTGGTAAATTAATCGTACCCAGAAGGGAAGCAGGGAAACTGAGAAATAATGCATACGATAGTCTTTGTGCTGAAATCATTCTGGTGAATTGCAGAACACAACACCAGACAATATTCTGAAAACACCGCAGTTTAGTACTGAGGGAGGTACCATCATTCAAAACCCTTAAGCTACGCTGAGTGAGAGGCGGCACGGTGCCACAGTGGTCAGCTCTGCAGCCTCACAGTGACATGGATCTGGGTTTGATTCCCGGTTTTGGTCACTGTCTGTGTGGAGTTTGTATGTTCTCCCCATGTCTGTGTGGGTTTCCACCGGGTGCTCCAGTTTACTCCCACAATCCGAAAGCTGTGCTGGTTAGGTGCATTGGCCATACTAAATTCTCCATCAGTGTACGCAAACAGGTGCCAGACTGTGGTGACTCAGGGATTTTCACAGTAACTTCATTGCAGTGTGAATGTAAGCCTACTTGTGACTAAATAAATAAACTTTACTTTCATAGACTGCAGTGAAACTATCCTGTTATTTTTTAAGAAAACTGTAAATCCATTCTTTATCCACGTAACCAGAGGGTGCCATGCCTCTTCCTAGATATAAAACCTTTGCAGATGTTGAATGACATAATTCAGCAGTTTCTATTTTTGCTTGAAGTCTTCAGTTAGTGCTTAAACTGAAAATCAGCTGTAAAGACTGGGACAAGATGAAAAATTGAAGCTAATTACAGATTTTAAAAAGTCATTTATGGGATGTAGGCATCGCTGGCTGGGTAATAAGAACATAAGAAATAGGAGCAGGAGTAGGCTATCTAGCCCTTCGAGCCTGCCCCGCCATTCAATAACATCATGGCTGATCTGTCGTGGCTCAGTTCCACTTTCCCGCCCTCTCCCCATAACCCTTAATCCCCTTGCCTATCAAAAACCTATCAACCCGCGTCTTAAATATATTTAGCGAGGCAGCCTCCACCACTTCAACAGGCAGAGAATTCCAGAGATTCACCACCCTTTGAGTGAAGAAGTTCCTCCTCAACTCCATTCTAAACCGCCCGCCCTTTATCTTGAGGCTGTGCCCTCTAGTCCTACTGTCCTTTCTGAGCAGGAAGAGCCTCTCCACCTCTATCCTATCCATCCCATTCATCATCTTATATGTCTCAATGAGATCGCTCCTCATTCTTCTAAACTCTAACGAGTAAAAGCCGAGTTTATTCAGCCTCTCCTCATAGTTCAACCCCCTCAACTCCGGTATCAGCCTAGTAAACCTCCTCTGCACTCCCTCCAAGGCCAAAATATCCTTGCGTAAGTGCAGCGACCCAAACTGCACACAGTACTCCAGCTGCGGCCTCACCAGTGCCCTATACAGTTGCAGCAGGACCTCCCTACTTTTATATTCAATCCCCCTCGCTATGAAGGCCAGCATCCCATTCGCCTTCCTGACCACCTGCTGCACCTGCAGGCTGGGTTTTTGCGACTCATGCACAAGGACCCCGAGGTCCCTCTGCACCGTCACATGCTGTAGTTTTTCACCACGTAAGTAATAATCCTTCCTACCATTATTCCTACCAAAGTGGACAACTTCGCACTTGCTAATATTAAATTCCATTTGCCAGTTCCTGGCCCATTCGCCCGGCCTATCTAGATCTTTCTGCAGACGCTCCACACCCTCCGCACAATTTGCCGTTCCACCAATCTTGGTGTCATCAGCAAATTTTGACACCATACACTTGGTTCCCTCCTCCAGATCATCTATATAAATGGTAAATAGCTGAGGCCCCAGCACCGACCCCTGGGGCACTCCACTAGTCACCATCCGCCAATCCGAATAGCACCCATTGACCCCCACTCTCTGCCTATTTGACAGCCAATCCCCTATCCACGCTAACACCCTACCCCCAACTCCATGCCCTCTCCATGTCAGCATTTTTTGCCCACCCTAGCGGAAGAGATAATTTGTGAAGTACCCAAGCACCAAGACTCTCATCTGAATTTAACATCCAATTTTATCTTGTACGAGTTGCAACTAACTGATGCTTATTTCAGTGTCATGCAGAAGCTGATACAAGTAGATTTCTAGACAATGAGAAACAAAGCATGTTTCTAAACAATGAGAAACATAGCATGTAAGGTGGATTGGTTCCTATACTGCACTTTGTTTAACACAAGAATATTTTGTTTACGTTAACAGTGAAAATATCACCCAGCGTACTAGTATATTGCTGCTAATAGTGTTGCCTACTTAAAATTGCAATAACATCACTTAATCTTTTGCTGGACAAATCATTCCAATGATGGTGACGGCATTTTATATTCAAAGACTGTAGTTGTTCACCCACTAAAATTTTAAAACATTTTGACTCCAGTAATATAGCACATTTAATGGCATGTTACCATTCAAATGAAAAGTGAAGTTGGGAAAACAGCAGTAGCCATGATAATAACAATAATAAGAACAAAAACATCTTTGGCTAACAATTAAACTTAATTAATGTGCAATGACTGTCCTCAAAAATTATAAATTTGCAATTTTTTAAAAACATAATTTGAAATCTTTGTCCAGTGCAAAAGCAAAATACTTGGTCGCTGAGATCTGAAAAAAATACAAAGTGCTAGAAAAACTCAGCATGTCTGGTGGCATCTGCAGAGAAGGAAACAGAGTTAATGTTGAGTCCAATATTATTTTTCTTTCGAGCTCATAATTTATATAATGTTTTACAAAAATTAAAGGGATTGAATGATAATTTTAGAGGTACAAAACTTGGAAAGATGATCAAATTTTCTCTTACATACTAATGTAATTTGATTGACAAATTTTAGGTGACAACTGGATTGATTGAATGTATTACCCAAGCTCCAGAGGGTAGAATTTTGAAAACTGACACAAAC
Source organism: Carcharhinus amblyrhynchos (assembly GCF_965287045.1). Lineage (NCBI taxonomy): Eukaryota > Metazoa > Chordata > Chondrichthyes > Carcharhiniformes > Carcharhinidae > Carcharhinus > Carcharhinus amblyrhynchos. The sequence continues at coordinate 84,658,498 of NC_137331.1, read as the reverse complement.
AAAACCACGTGCAGGGCAGTCAGGGCTACATAAACATTAGATTCACTTGTTAGTCTGGGTTATTTTTAAACTCAAACTATAACCATGTACCTGGTTTCCAGTTTGCAGTGAGATTTCTTCTGCTGTCTGCTTCAAAACATCCAACTTTCTGGAAGGCAAATTTTTAAAATGCAATTATTTGATTAATTTGCAGTTACAGAACAAAGTAATTTAACAGAGTCTCTTATATTGAATGCAAAGATCAAAACTTTTAACAACTTCAACCATTAATTGATTACTGAGTCACACTTCCTTATTTAGTGCTGAGCAAAATATTTCACCATTTCCTCAGGCTCACAAAGCTTGGAGGCGAATTTTCCCATTCTGCAGGCCGTGGGAATTGTAGCAGGCAAGGGGTAGACCATAGAAAGGTCCACTGACCTCAGGTGGGATTTTCTAGTTTCTGGATGAGCGCAGCTGGAAAATCCTGTCCACAACCTTAAGTATGGCTGGCATACAAGTTGCTCCATCCACTCAGACCTGGCCAGACCACACAAGAATTGGAAGCATGAGTAGGCAATTCAGCCCCTCAAGCCCACACCGCCATTCAAAACGATCATGACTAATCATGTTTCAGCCTCAACTCCACTTTCCTGCCCTTTCTCCATAACCCTTCAATCTGTTACTAATTTAAAAATCCATCCATCTCTTCCTTAAATTTACTCAATGTTCTAGCATCCACCACACATTGTGGCTGTGAATTCCACAGATTAATAACCCTTTGAGAGAAGTACCTCTCATCTCTATTTTAAATCTGCTACTCCTTATCCTAAAACTATGACCTTCCATTCTGGATGCCTTGCTTTCCTCAGCCAAATGGTCCAGTTTCTAGGATAAATCTGTGAGGAAAAGATAATTCCAAACTCCTTTCCCAACCAACTACTGGCTACCGCCTTAAGTCTTTTTGCTCCAAATCTAAATCCTCATATTTAAACAGTGTGAGGTATTTATGAATTTTTTTTAGTTTCCAACACAAAGATCATGTGTTCAGTTGTCTTGTCTGCTGCTTTATTAAATAAAGAACGAAAAGAACAAAGAACAAAACAGCCCGGGAAACAGGCCCTTCAGCCCAATGAGCCCGTGCCACCATTTTAACACCACAAGTCCCCCCCTCTACCCATGGCCCTTATCTATTGTTTTATGGCCATCCACATCTCGATTCTATTACTTGAGCACATAATTTAGACACATCAGTGCAATACTCAAAGTTCTGCATTGTCAGAGATACTAAACACAATTTTTCAGCCCCGCACACAGATGATTCAGTCCCTCCCAAAGCCAATAGACTTTTGGCTGGGCTGCTGAATCTCCTGTGTTGGGTCCCATTATGATGGGGCAACAAGTCAACAACAAAATGGGTGGCTTTCAGATGCCCTCCCTTTGCCCCGCTCTTTCCAATGCCAGGTCCTTCTATCCAGCCTCCTAAAAGGCAATACCCCCTACCAGCAACCCCGCCATCCAGATCCAAGCAAACCAGAAGGCGTGCTTTTATTCCCTGCTGGCTGCTTGTATGGTGTGATGAGTCTGTTAAAGAGAGCACATGGCAGCAGGCACAAAGGCCATCTAGAAGCCTGTGTCTCTCAGACTTAATTAGGGCAGAGACAGGAAGGCAAGGAGGAGCCAATCCCTTGTGCCTGATTAACTGCCCCTTCCATATTCAGACCTGCCTTGAAGGGATATATTAAATTCCACACATTGATTCAAGATATCAGACAGTTCAGAAGTGTACTGTAATAACCTGCTCAAATCTTGCTCGGTTGATTTTTTTATTTAGCTTAAATAGGTAACTGGGAAAGGCAGATGTGACTACAATGTATTGCATTTAAACAAAATTAAAGCATTCACTGTGTAACGTCATCTACTTACCTACTCGCAATAACACATTCAGCACCCAGCGATGACAGGGCAGTGGTCATTCCTTTCCCAAGTCCAGTACCTCCACCAGTGATAAAGGCCACTTTACCCTTAAAGGTTCCAGCAGGTAGCATCAGTGTTTTCATTTCAGGGAACCTCACATTTTGAGCAGAGTCATTATTTTGGTACAGCACCTTTGTTCCTTGATTGAAAAACTGCAGACAAAAATAGAATGCTATGAACAGCTCTCTCAAGCCAACAGTATCTTTATCAGTATATTTTTTATTGGTGATATAAGTGCCTTAAATTATATCAGTCGACTAAGAGCAAAATGAAGGAGAAGGGAGGTTTCATTTGATCTTGGTCTTTGAAGTATACTTGGGATTGGAGAACACTTAAGCTCCCAGTCTTCCACATCCAATCCTGAATGGTAGTGGACGATTAAACAACTAACTGGAGGAGAAGGTCTCACAAGGCTGAAGCATTTGCGACCATCATCAGCCAGAAGACAGCTTGGTATCCAGCGTCACAGATGCCAGTCTTTTTGATTCACACCATATTATATCAAGAAATTGCTGAAGGCACCGGAGACAGCAAAGGCTCTGGGTCCTGACAACATTCTGGTAGTAGTACTGAAGACTTAAACTCCAGAACTAGTCACATCCCTAGCCAAGCTGCTCCAGTGCTGCTACAAAAGTGGCATCTACCCAACAATGTGAAAAATTGCCCAGATAAGTTCTGTCAACAAAAAGCAGGAAAAGCAAAACCACCCAAATACCGATCCATCAGTCTTCTCTTGATCATCAGCAAAGGGATGAAAGGTGTTGTGCCTCACATAAAAGTCATGACTGTGATGGAATACTGTCCACTTGTCTGGATGAGTGCAGCTCGACATCAGATTGAGCGAGAAAAGACAAAGTGCCATACTAGACTTTTAGTGTTAGGCAAAGGTAATTATACGGGCCTGAAAAAAAAAAGAGTTGGCCCAAGTAAACTGGACATAAATAATTCAGGGCAGAACAGTTGAGGAACAATAATGTTGGCAAGTGCGAGGTGGTCCACTTTGGTAGGAATAATGGTAGGAAGGATTATTACTTACGTGGCGAAAAACTGCAGCAGGTGACGGTGCAGAGGGACCTCGGGGTCCTTGTGCATGAGTCGCAAAAACCCAGCCTGCAGGTGCAGCAGGTGGTCAGGAAGGCAAATGGGATGCTGGCCTTCATAGCGAGGAGGGTTGAATATAAAAGTAGGGAGGTCTTGCTGTGGCTGTATAGGGCATTGGTGAGGCCGCAGCTGGAGTACTGTGTGCAGTTTTGGGCGCCGTACTTACGCAAGGATATTTTGGCCTTGGAGGGAGTGCAGAGGAGGTTTACTAGGCTGACGCTGGAGTTGAAGGGGTTGAGCTATGAGGAGAGGCTGAATAAACTAGGCTTGTACTCGTTACAGTTTAGAAGAATGAGGGGAGATCTCATTGAGACATATAAGATGATGAATGGGATGGATAGGATAGAGGTGGAGAGACTCTTCCTGCTCAGAAAGGACAGTAGGACTAGGGGACACAGCCTCAAGATAAAGGGGGGGGCGGTTTAGAACGGAGTTGAGGAGGAACTTCTTCACTCAAAGGGTGGTGAATCTCTGGAATTCTCTGCCCGTTGAAGTGGTGGAGGCTACCTCGCTAAATATTTTTAAGACGCGGGTTGATGGGTTTTTGATAAGAGAGGGGATTAAGGGTTATGGGAAGAGGGCGGGAATGTGGAACTGAGCCACGACAGATCAGCCATGATCTTATTTAATGGCAGGGCAGGCTCGAAGGGCTAGATGGCCTACTCCTGCTCCTATTTCTTATGTTCTTATGTCCTAGGAGACAGTAAGGAATAAGATCATCCATGGCTAGACAAGGAAGTTAAAGAGGCCATAAAGCCAAAAACTCGAGCATAACAAACTGCAAAAGCAAGCGATAAACTGGAGGATTGGGATAACTTTATGGTTTAGCAAAAGGCTTCTTAAAATAGAATCAAAAGAGGCAAGAAGATTTACAAAAGGAAACTAATAGAAAACGTAAATACACATACCAAAATCTTCTACAAGTATATAAAGAGGAAGAAAATAAGTAAAACAAATGTCCCTTTAGAGGGCAATATTTGTGAGGTATTAATGGGGAACAGGGGTGGCGGAGGCACTAAATAAATATTTTGCCTCTGTCTTCACAGTAGAGAATAATGAGAATTTTCTGAAAACTGTTGTTAATGCGGAGGAACTTTATGCAACAACCATCAGCAGGGAGAAGATAATGAATAAATTAATGGAATTAAAGGCAGATAAGTCTCCAGGACCTGATGACCTGAATCCTAGGGGATTAAAGACGACGGCAGCAGAGATACTGGATGCATTGGTTGTGATATTTCAAAATTCTGTGGATTCTGGTAAGGTTCCAGTGGTTTGGAAACACACTAATGTAGTGGGGCAAAATGCAGGAAACTATAGGCCTGCTAGTTTGATCTCTGTAGTGGGAAAGTTGCTGGAATCAATCACTGAGGAGATGAATGAGCATTTGGTAAAGGTAAGTCATGCTTGACAAACTTGTTCGAGTTCCTTGAGGACATGGAGTGGCAGAGTGGCACAGTGGTTAGCCCTACTGCCTCACAGCACCAGGAACCCAGATTCAATTCTGGCCTCGGGTCACTGTTTATGTGGAGCTTGCACACTCTCCCTGTACCTCTGTGAGTTTCCCCCGGGTGCTCCAATTTCCTCCTACAGTTCAAAGATGTGCAGGTTAGGTTAATTGGCCTTGCCAAATTGCCCCTTAGTGTCAGGGGGACTAGCAAGGTAAATACATGGGGTTACGGGGATAGGGCCTGTGTGGGATTGATGTTAATGCAGGCTCAATGGGCCAAATGGCTTCTTTCTGCACTGTAGGGATTCTCGGGCATAACCAACAAGGTGGATAGTGAGGAACCTGTGAATGTAGTATATCTGGAGTTCCAGAAGACCTTTGACAAGATGCCACATAAAAGACTGATCCAGAAGGTGATATCACAGAGGAATTGGGGATAGAGTACTGGATTGGATTAAGTATTGGCTGACTGACAGAAAGCAGAGGGTTAGGATAAATAGGTCCTCTTCTGGCTGGCAAAATGTAACTAGCGGGGTGCCGCAGTGGTCAGTCCTTGGACCTCAACTGTTTACAATCTATAACTGGAGGGAAGAACGTGGGAGACCAGCCAGGAATGGGCTAGAATATTCAGGAACCAAGGTAATGTAGACAGCATGCGATAGACAGCATGGTTTTGTATGAGAGAGCTCATGTCTCACTAATTTAATTGAGATTTTTAAGGAGTTGACAAAAATGATTGACAAGGGAAGGGCTATGGATGTTGTCTACATGGACTTCAGTAAAGCATTCGACATGGTCCCTCATGGCAAGATTAAATCTCACGGGATCGGGGTAAACTAGCTAGATGGATTCAGGACTGGTTTGGCTATAAAAGTCATGATGTGGAGATGCTGGTGTTGGACTGGGGTAAACACAGTAAAAAGTCTCACAACACCAGGTTAAAGTCCAACCTCTGAAGTTGGACAGTGATGGAAGGGTGTTTTTCTGAATGAAAGTCTAACTAGTGATGTCCCATGGAGAATAGTGCTGGGACCTCTGCTGTTTATAATATGACTTGGAAAAAAACGTAATTGGTCTGATTAGCAAGTTTGTGGATGATACTAAGATTGGCGGAGTTGCAGATAACGATGAAGATTATCAGAGAATACAGCAGGCTATAGATTGGCTGGAAAAATGGGTGAAGAAATGGCAGATGGAATTTAATCCAAACAGATGCAAGGTGATGCATTTTAGTAGATACAATTCAGGTGGGAGCTACAAAATAAATGGCAGAACTATCAGGGGCATAGATGCACAGAGATCTGGGAGTACAGGTCTACAGATCCTTAAAAATGGCAGCCCAGGTAGAAAAGGTGGTGAAGAAAGCATTTGGCATGCTTGCCTTCATTGGATGGGGCATCATGTATAAAAGTTGGCAAATTATGTTACAGTTGTATAAAACATTGATTAGGCCACATTTGCAATACTGTGTCCAATTCTGGTCACCACACTACCAGAAGGATGTGGGAGCTTTGGAGAGAGTACAGAAAAGGTTTATCAGGATGTTGCCTGGTATGGAGGGTATTAGCTATGAGGAGAGCTTGATTAAACTGAGATTGTTCTCTCTGAAAAGATGGAGGCTGAGGGGCGACCTGATAGAAGTTTATAAAATTATGAGGGGTCTAGATAGGGTAAACAGTTGGAAGCTTTTTTCTCCAGGGCAGAAATGACAATTACAAGGGAGCACAAGTTCAAGATAACGGGGGTGGGGTTCAGTGGAGATGTGTGGGGCAAGATTTTACGTACAGGGTGGTGGGGGCCTGGAATACATTGTCAAGTGAGGTGGTTGAGGCATTGCATTAGCTACATTTAATACTCATCTTGATCGGCATATAAACAAGTGAGGAATAGAGAGGGGGATATAAGCAATTGGTCTAGATAGGACAACGTGATCGGCGCAGGCTTGGTGGGCTGAAGGGTCTGTTCCCATGCTGTACTGTTCTTTGTGTAGGTACGAATAAGGGTGTCAGATGATTGGTGCGCTGAGACAAGATCAATGTTACATAAGTGGAAACAGACAGTCAAAGTAATGGCACAAATGCAGTCAGAAGCTCGCCTTGAGGTTATGAACCAGTACGGAGCCAGTAGTTAGGAGCAGAAATTGAAAATCAATAGATTCTCTGGTTATTTATTTCACTTTTGTTAGTAGGGGCCCTTTTTGTACATTTAACTGCCACATTGTTCACATTATAAATAGTCACCATACTTCAAAGGAATGAACACAGGACATGGGGTGGCAAAGGCCAAGAGTGGTATCATCGCTAGACTATTAATCCAGAAACTCAGCTAATGTTCTGGGACCCAGGTTCGAATCCCACCACAGATGGTGGAATTTGAATTCAATCAAAAAAAATCTGGAATTAAGATTCTACTGATGACCATGAGCAATTGTTGATTGTCAGAAAAAACCCATCTGGTTCACTAATTTTCTTTAGAACAGATATATGCCGTCCTTACCTGGCCTGGCCTACATGTGACTCCAGATCCACTGCTGTGTGGTTGACTCTCAACTGCCCTCCAAGGGCAACTAAGGATGGGCAATAAATACTCACCAGCCTACGACACCCATGTCCCATGAATTAATTTTAAAAAATTACAAAGTTCAGAAGGGAATTGGCAGAACAAATAAGAGAAGCAAAAAGACAGATTATAAGAATAAACATACAGCTAACTTAAAAAGGAAATCCACAAGTCTCTTATAGACATACGCATAGTAAAAAGATTGTAAAAGGAGTGGGACCCATTAGGGATCAAAAAATGAGGTGCCATGCTGGGGCATTAATACCTCACCTTGCCAAGGAAGATACTGCTGCCTAGGTCATGATGAAAAATGAGGTAGTTCAGAGACATGAATTATTTAAAATTGATAAGGGGATGGTATCAGATAGGCTCTCTATGCTTAAATGTTGATAAGACACCAGGAACAGATTGTCTATATGGATACACAAGAGAGCATGGCAATTGAAGATGCACTAGTCGTCCCATCTTCTTTAGATTCTGAGTAGTGCTAGAAGACTGGAGCATTGCAAATATTTTTACCCTTGTTCAAAACAGCAAGTAAAAGTAAAGCCTGTAACTACAGGCTAGTCAGTTTAACCTTAATAGTTGCAAAGTTTCCAAGAAACAATGATAATTTGGAACAAAATAATGCAATTAACAAAGTCAGCACAGATTTGTTAAGGGAAAATTGTGTTTAACTAACTAGATTTTCTTATTGACGTAACAGACAGATGGATGATGCTGTTGTCTATATGAATTCCAAAAGGCATTTTGCAAGTCCACATAGACCAGCACGAGTTAGAGCCCATGCAATCAAAGCAACAATCAATATGGATATGAAATTGGCCGAGTGATAAGAAACAGAAAGTGGTAATTTTAGACTAGAGGAAAGTTTATAGTAAAAGTTTCCCATGGATTGGTATAAGGATTCCCTCCCTTCCTTATATTGCTTAATGATCTAGATCTTGGCGTACAGGGCACCATTTCAAAACATGAAAGTATTATGAACAACGAGAGAATAGTTTGAACTTCGGAAGGACATAGGTTGGTGGACGAGGCAAACAAGTGGCAGGTAAAATTGAATAGAACGAATTATGAAATGATTCGTTTTGGTCAGAAGAACCAAGTTCCAAAGTGGGTACAGGATGTATCTGTGTGTGTCACTGAAGGTGACAGGACATGTTGATAGCACATGTCCTATCATCATATGAAGCATATGACATCCTGAACTTTATCAATGGAGGCACTGAGTACAAGAGCAAAGTTATGAGGTAGGCAAAAAGTGGAGTTGAGGCCAGAATCAGATCATCCATGATCTTACTGAATTGCAGAGCAAATTTGAGAGCCAAATGGACTTCTGCACCTAATTCATATGCATGTCTATGTTTTAAACTTGCATAAAATACTGGCATCGCCTCAACTGGGATTTTGTATCCAGTTCCGAGCATCATGCTTTGGGTGGATGCAAAAGCAGAAAGGATGCAGAAAAGAATCACGAGGATAATGAACTTTAGATGCCGAGATTGGAGAAGTTAGAACTATTCGCCTTGAAAATCATAAGGACTTGATATATAGATTGGACAGCACAGTTGCCAACACTGCTGCTTCACAGCACCAGGGGCCTGGGTTCAATTCCCAACTTGGGTCACTGTCTGTGTGGAGTTTGCACATTCTCTCCTTATCTGCATGCGTTTCCTCCAGGTGCTCCAGTTTCCTCCTACATTCTGAAATTCATGCTGGTTAGGTGCACTGACCCGAAAAGGCACCAGACTGTGGTGACTAGGGGGAAGTTTGACAGTAACTTCATTGCAATGTTAATGTAAGGCTCACTTGTGACTAATAAATAAACTTTAATAAACAACAGGCACCAGTGTATGGCAACTAAGGGATTTTCACAGTAGCTTCACTGCAGCACTAACATAAGCCTATTCATGATACTAAACTTTAAAAAACTCATGGAGTCAGGACAGAGTGGAAGGGAATTGAGAACAAGAGCACAGAGATCTAAGGTAATTGACAGCCAGTAGTTAAGATCTGGAAAGTACAACTTGAGATTGTGGTGGAGGCAAATTCAACCAAGAGAAATTGAGCTATAAGACTATAGAGAAAAGGCAAATGCACTAGGTGAATCGCATCTTTTCAATGGCCTCCTCTTGTAGTGTAACTATTCTGCGTCTAAAGTGTTTTATAAATGTTGGCTGTCAGTGCCTGGAGTTAAACTCCAAGTACATCTCTAATATTGATGAGAAACTCATTGACCTGCAGCGTTAACGCAGTTCCTCTTTCCACACATACTGCTTAACCTAATATAAATTTCCAACTTTCCAATTCTAATTCCTCACAAAATTTGTGAAGGAGCAGTGCTCCGAAAGCTCGTGCTACCAAATGAACTTGTTGGACTTTAACCTGTTGAGACTTCCTGCTGTGCCCACCCTAGTCCAACGCCAGCTTCGCCCCATCATCACAACATGTAATTGTGAATTAAATCCTTTATCGAAAAGGGCGTGAAACATTTCCAAGCTCGCAGATAACAGACTAAAATATTCCTAACGGAATCTCACCCGCTCATGTCTATTAAACCGAGTCGATGTGATGTTAAATCTACTCCACTGCCTCAAACACAAACGCACAGCCATTTTTTCCCCAAAGCAGCTTCAAACTTTATCAACAACGCCAAATACAGCTCGCTCTCACCAAAACCCCGCCCATTAGAACGTGTTGCCCCGCCCCACGGGTAGATAGTCACGTGACATCCATCCGCTGGACTGCGGTGCATGGAATAGCGTTGGGTCTCCTTTCTCCCCCGCCCGGGGGGAGGGGAAAAGGCTGTACGTGGTACTCACTTTGCCTCGCCTCTATCCGGGCCGTCACGTGGTGATATTTTAGGTTCCCCCTCCGGCCTGAGAGATCACGTGGCGCTCACTGTCCCGCCCTCCGGGTCTGAGCGGTCACGTGGGACTCTGATGATGCGGGGCCTTGCAGAGCGGTCGATGTTGTTTTGGTGATGTGGTCATTAGTGCCCGTGGTCTCGGCGGGAGGTAGGCACACTGTTCATGGTTTTTTTTTGTCCACTTTACATATCTGTTATGGGTCCGGGCCGATGTTGGCTGTTGCACGTGTTAACTGCGGTTAACAGGCGTGTTGCCTGCACTCCTCTTGCTGCATAAATTACTGAGAAGTGGTCGGTTCCTGCAGTCGCTGGTGGGGAATATTAGGCGAGTGGGCCATAAGTCGAAAATCTTGTTGACCTGTATCTAAACCATGTAGTAAAGCAATTGAATGTGTATTTGGTAGGAAGGAGGCTGGGCTAGGTTCTGAAAAGATGGACAGGAAAGATGAAGTCATGAAATCTCAAATCTAATTATTACAGTACAGAACGAGGCCATTTGGCCCAACGTGTCTGCACTGGCCAGATAAAACAAGTCACCTAGCCTAATCACATTTTGCAGTCGTTGGTTCATAGCCCTGTAGGTTACAGCTTTCAATGAGTTGAGGGTTTCTGCTTCTTTTGGACAGTTGAGTCGCAGACTGCAACTATCTGAATGAAATAACAAATCTCACAACACCAGGTTAAAGTCCAACCAAAGGTTTATTTGATATTATGAGCTTTTGGAGTGCTGCTCCTTCACCAAGTGAGTGGAGAGTTGGGTTCACAAACACAGCATACCTAGGCAGACTTGATCCAAATAAACCTGTTGAACTTTAACTTGGTGTTGTGATACTGTACTGTGCCCAACCGAGTCCAATGCTGGCATCCCCATATCATATCTGAATGAAAAATCTTTTCTTCCACTCCCCTCTAATTTTTCTATCGATTGCTTTAAATTGATATTTCTGAGTCACAGATCTTTCTGCTAAAGTAAGTAGGCTCTTCCCATCCACTCTATCCAGGCCCCTCACAGTTTTGTATATCTCAATGAAATCTTACTTCAGCCACTCCTTTCCAAGAACATCCCCAACCCAACCCATCCAATCTTTTCCCCTGGTTGCATGTTTCCACTCCTGGTAGTCAGCAGGGGCTCAAGATTGGAAGTTGCTGTTCTCACTGACGAGAACATTACTTTGGCCTGGGTGGCACAGTGGTTAGCACTGCTGCCTCTCAGGTCTAGGGATCTGGGTTTGATTCCCAGCTTGGGTCACTCTGTGTGGAGCTTGCATGTTCTCCCTGTGTCTATATGTGTTTGCTCTGGGTGCTCCAGTTTCCTCCCACTGTCCAAAGATGTACAGGTTAGGTGCATTGCCATGCTAAATTGCTCTTTAGTGTTCTGGAATTCATACATTAGAGGGATTAGCAGGGTAAATACATGGGATTGCAGGGTTAGGGCCTGGGTGGGAATATAGGTGCAAACTCGATGGGCCGAATGGCCTACTTCTGAACTGTATGGATTCTATGATCATCTCTGCCCCTCCCTGGCATTGTTGTTAGATTCATACCCATACTGGGCATGAAGCAGCTTTGTATACATTTCAGTATATTATTAACCTGCCACCCCTGCTGTATATTGATGATGCACTGGCATGATGTCATGCAAATGTTGTTCACACAGATATGCACCTGTCATGCAGGCCTCTCCAGGGGCATAAAGGTAATTATAGCCCTGTGATGGAGAGGAAAATGGCCAGACAGTGTTCTGGCAATGCCCTTGACACAGGTTGATACCATGCCAGCCTGGCAGTGCCAACCTGTACCAAGGGGCTGGCCCCAGTGGCAGGCTCATGGGTGGGAGTGGACATTCATGCTGCTATGTTTATGGGCTGGGAACATTCCAACGAGCATGGGATGGCCATTGCAGTTCGGGTGCCAGCTCCAACTGATGATTGGAGGGATAGTTTTTGCAACTGCAAGCCTTTGTCCAGTGGTGTTCTGCAAGGATTGATGCTAGATCCCTTGCTGTTTTTAGTGTACATTAATGTCTGGACATGAATGTAGGCGATATGATCAGTAAGTTCATATTCAAAAGTGAGGAGCAAAGTCTTAGATTACAGGATGCTATAGAGGGGCTGGTTAGATGCACAGAAGAGTGGTAAACGGAATTTAATCCTGAAAACTATTAAGTCATGCATTTTGGGAGGGCCTAACAAGGCAAGGGAATATACAATAAGTGGTCTCCTTTTCTTCTTCCCTATGTACTCTGCGAATGGTACATTTTGTCTGAATTGCATTCAAGAAACAGTGTGTTTCACTGTATACCAATACATGTGACAATAATAAATCCAACAAAACAAAAATGGGGGGGAGGGTCTGATGCATACCAAAAGCTGTGCTTTCATAGATAAATAGATTAATATTAGAGAAATAAAGTTGCATTCGTTCACACCTATTCAGACAAATGCGTTCCATTTATTTACTTTCTAAAAACTCAGTACTATTTTGTGAGTAAACATAATAGCCAATTTGCACAGACCACCCTCCCCCCAAAGACATCAAGAGCTGCATGCTTTTTAAATAATTCATTGGGATCTTGTATGGGGCACCTCGGTTTAATGTCTTATGAATGATTTACATAACATAAAGAACATAAGAACATAACATAAGAAATAGGAGCAGGAGTAGGCCATCTAGCCCTTCGAGCCTGCCCCGCCATTCAGTAAGATCATGGCTGATCTGCCATGGCTCAGTTCCACATTTCCGCCCTCTCCCCATAACCCTTAATCCCCTCTCTTATCAAAAACCCATCAACCCGCGTCTTAAAAATATTTAGCGAGGAGCCTCCACCACTTCAACGGGCAGAGAATTCCGGAGATTCACCACCCTTTGAGTGAAGAAGTTCCTCCTCAACTCCGTTCTAAACCGCCCCCCTTTATCTTGAGGCTGTGCCCCCTAGTCCTACTGTCCTTTCTGAGCAGGAAGAGTCTCTCCACCTCTGTCCTATCCATCCCATTCATCATCTTATATGTCTCAATGAGATCTCCCCTCATTCTTCTAAACTCTAACGAGTACAAGCCTAGTTTATTCAGCCTCTCCTCATAGCTCAACCCCCTCAACTCCGGTATCAGCCTAGTAAACCTCCTCTGCACTCCCTCCAAGGCCAAAATATCCTTGCGTAAGTGCGGCGACCAAAACTGCACACAGTACTCCAGCTGCGGCCTCACCAATGCCCTATACAGCTGCAGCAAGACCTCCCTACTTTTATATTCAATCCCCCTCGCTATGAAGGCCAGCATCCCATTTGCCTTCCTGACCACCTGCTGCACCTGAATGTAACATTTCTGAATGTAACACTGAGTACTCCCCCAGTTTTACATTTAGTATAAGCCAATATTTTTGTCAAGTCTGAAATCTAAAAATCCACTCTATATTTTTAAAGACACATGTTAAATAGGAAGAAGAAAATAAAGAGATGCACAAAGGGCATCTAAGATATAAAGATTGTGAATCAAGCAAGTTAAAAGCATGTAAGTGTAGAAACAGTCATTGGTCTGACACCAATCAGCAATAAAGGAAATTAAATATTTGTCTTAATTGTCTACAATTTTTAAATTAATTCATGGGTTGTGGGCACCATTGGCTGGGCCAGCATTTGTTGCCCATCCCCAGTTGCCCTCGATTTCAGTGGCTGGCTAGGTGTTTTTAGAGGGATTTAAGAATCAACCACATTGTTGTAGGTCTGGAGTCACATGTAGATGAGACGAGTTAAGGATGGCAGATTTCCTTTCCTAAAGGATATTAGTGAACAAGTTTGGTTTTTAAGAAAATAGTTTTGTTCTTAATTCCAGTCTTAATGTTGAATTCAAATTTCACCATCTGCCATGGTGTGAATTGAACTTGGGTCTGCCTCTGGATTACCAGACTGGTAATAAAACCATTATGCTACCCCTATTGGAAGATAAAAGTTGGATAACAGGCATATCTGAAGCGAATATGAAAAATGTCATCACTGGTAATAGAAGTTCAAAAATAAATTTATTTCAAATTAATGGGACTGAAAGTAGAGGAGTCACCAGTCCTGTGTTTTTATATAAATGATTCTGAATTCAACTGCATTTTAATACAATAAATGCAATAAAATTATAATGAAAAGTTTTTTTTAAGGTGATGTATCTCTTTCTGTTCAAACCTTTTTCAAACAAGGCATTAAATTGCTGACCATGAGCTACCACTCTAAATCCAAAAGTTTTTTTAAAAATCTAACCTTTTGGATGTAATCAGCAATGACAGAGCAATCTTCATTGCCTATTCCAGAGTGCCCTGAGGTCAGTAATAGTCGTGTAGTGGAGAACTGGTGTCTCAGGCCAGGTTCTGGTGTTCATAGAAATCATAGAAACCCTACAGTGCAATAGAGGCCATTCAGCCCATCGAGTCTGCACTGCCAACAATCCTATCTGGGACTTATCCCCATTTATCTTGCTAATCCTTCTAATCTACACATCCTGGGACACTAAGGGGAAATTTAGCATGGCCAATGCACCTAACCCAGAAACTATTATTGTTGAAGGAAATCCCTTATTTATCTTTGAATACGTTTCTTGCAACAATTCAAGTATAACTGATTATCTTGATAATTCCTGTGTATTCACAGTTACAGTCAATATGAGGATTATTATTTATGACTGTTGCTCTATTTGAAGTATTTGACTAAGTTGTTCACTGTAAACTTAATTTCCCCTTTATTCATTAATATTTGTTTCATTTCCAGAAGCGCCTTACCATTTGTTAGTTGGTGTAGATTACATTGTTGGTCGAAAGAACTGTGCAATCCTTCTTCGTAATGATCAGTCCATTAGTCGTTCACATGCCGCACTTTCAGTTAGTCACCCGGCTGCCAATCTGGTGAGTAATTTTTTTTTAATGTTGCCTTTGTAGAATGAAATGCTTCTATTTTCCTCTTGTTTCAATCTTAAGTTGTTACTTGCAATTTTTAAAAATCACACAGCTCAATTGTCATTAATACAAAAATTATATTTGCTGCCATTGGTAGGAAGTATAGGATCGTAGAATCCCTACAGTGCAGAAGGAAGCCATTTGGCCCATCAAGCCTGCACTCACAACAATCCCACCCAGACTCTGTCCCCACAATCCCACACATTTACCCTCTTAGTCCTCATGACACTGAGGGCAACTTAGGATGGCTATTCAACTTAACCCACCCATCTTTGGAGTGCAGGTTAAGCAACTGCAAAAATAAAGTTATTTCTTTTCAGTGCTTAATAAAATCTGATAAATTAAAAGCAAAATACTACGGATGCTAGGAATCTGAAATAAGAATGGAAAATGGTAGAAAACTCAGTGGGCCTTGTCAGCATCTGTGGAGAGAGAAGCAGAGTTTCATTTTGTGTCCAAGAGCTTTGTTTCAGGAGCTCTGAAGAAGTGTCATATGGACTTGAAACATAGATAAGTGTCTTCAATGAGAAGTGATCTTGTAGCATCTTTAGGAATCAGGAAATTTGACATTCTGCTAATGTAATAGAGTAATGAACTTCACTGTGGAGTTAGGTTGGAAGATGAGCCTTGAGGAGCAGGTAACAGCTGCAGCGTGAGTGAATGATGTATGCAGTCTGTTGAAAGGGGCCATATTGAGACAAAAACAGAGCATAAGTAAAGTTTATTTATTAGTCACAAGTAAGGCTTACATTAACACTGCAATGGAGTGGCTGTGAAATTCCCCTAGTTGCCACAGTCCACTGCCTGTTTGGATCATGGACGAACAAAACTGAAATTTATGAAAACAAAATTAACATTTTCAGGAAGTGTAAATTATATTATCTCATTCCAACTCTCTGTCTTTATTCTACTGTTTTAAATTATTTTATTTCAATTGGAATTTTAAATTCTCCAAAATAATTTAAGGACCTGATTCATTGTAGAGGATGCTATTATGGTATGGGATGAATATGCCAAATTATTTTAATTAAGTAAATGATCATAGTAGATAGTCACAAAGTAACACAACTTGCTGATTATGGCAAATTGCATTTTTTTTAATCAGAAAGTAATATTGATTTGATGGTGAACTAGCTGATAGCTTTAACCCATCTGCTAAAGGATCCAGTGTACATTGTGTGGGTCATACATTTTCTTTTGATTTTTGTTCCTCTGTGGGGTTGTAAGAATGTCAGAAGTATGGTATATCGCTCTAAATTGCCCCAGTATACTTTAAATAAAAGAAAACTACATTGTTACTGAATTGTCTCACTTGGCCCTGTAAGTGTTTTATGGTTAGACTCGGTGTTGGAAATTAAACCTTTTTATGCAGCTCCACCTATGTAACACAAGAAATAAGAGCAGTGGGTTAAGGCCAGTGTTCAACACCCATGATGTCATGACAACAGACCTTCATTGTCTGATTAAATTCAGCACAAAGTGACCGCTTCTAATCAAAAGTTCAACATGGGACTAAGAAAGAAGTACTTGTGTAGTCACCCACTTCATAACATTGAGAAATTCCAAATAATCTAGTAATATACTTTTATTGTGTAAAGTCTTTATAACACCATAAATCCTCAGATTGCAATGTATGCATGTTAATTGGATTTGTAGTTAACATCTTAAAATAGAGGTTATCCTAATAGCAGTGTCACTTTCAGCAGAACAATCACAACATTTAATAACTATTTCATGTAGTCATGTGACCATTACAAATGATTTAACAGCTGACTATTGCCCTTGAGAAAAGAAGATTTTGATATTGAATGTTTAATATTCTAAATTTATTCCCTGTTTCTGTAAAGACTCAAGCTGCTAGAAACTCTGTACTGACGTTAAAAGATACTTCAAAATATGGAACCTTTGTAAATGAGGAGCGCTTAGAGAGTGACAGCCCAAAGATCTTGACATCAGGAGAATTGGTCACGTTTGGACTTTTCCAAAGCAAATTCAGGTAATAATTTACTGCCTTTTTATCAATGTTTGACAAATAATTGTCATGATTAACTTTCAAATTGGTCAACCCTATTTGATTAAGAGTGCCATATTTCTGGTTGTGCAACAGTTCTATTGAAACCAGAGACATTTAAAAATCAGAGTCATTTGAAAGGCCAGAGGTTTGCATTATTTCCTTTTCTTCACCATCCTAGATGAGACTCTATCTACTTGGATGAATAGATAAAAAATATACCGAAACTCATTTTGCAGAAGCGCAAGGAGTTCTTCCAGTGTCCTGGCCATTGTTCTTCACCTTCAGCACTACCAAAATAATTTATCTCATTTACTCTTCGTGAAACTTTGCTCAGTGAAAATTAGCTGCTGCATTTTAATAATGATTAAGACCATACAACTTTCTGCTGACTCTTAATCCTGGTATTAAATTTTTCCATCACTAGGTACTTTCAGATGTTGACAGAATTTGTCTACAAGCGTGGCCATTTGTCACTGTGCTAAATCCACACCTTTTTGAATTTTCCTTTGTAAGAAAAAAGTTGCTTTTCTTTCTGCTAAATGATTCAATGTGGGGGGGGGGGGGGGAAGTAACATGTTTTTTGTTGTTATACCACCTTCCTGATCCAGAAAGGTTGGAAGATGGTTCTCAATTATGCTGAAACTAACTAACTATCTTCAACCCTACAAAACCATGTAATTGGAGAAAGAAAACAATTTTTTTTGTCCATTCGTGGGACGTGGGTGTTGCTGGCCAGCCAGCATTTATTGCCCATCCCTAGTTGTCTGAGGGCAGTTGAGAGTCTACCACATTGCTGTGGCTCTGGAGGCACATGTAGGCCAGACCAGATAAGGATGTTTGATTTCCTTCCCTGCAGAACATTAGTGAACGAGATGGGTTTTTCTGATAACCAACAATGGTTTCATGGTCGTCAGTAGATGTTTAATTCCAGGTTTTTTTAATGGAATTCAGGTTCTAGCGATAATAGCTCTAAATCATTGCCTCCCCTAATAATGTTTTGCATAACCGGTTTTATGGGCCTAACTCGTCCGTGATTCCTTTACAAGGGGATCACATAACCTTTTGTTTCTACTACAAATTGACTGGTTTTGATATTTTGAGTATTCTTTCTGAGAATCACATGGCAGTCATTGTAACTGTGTCAGCTGCTACTGCTTGATTTTCCTGTGCATTCAAATGTCCCTTTTTATACTTTGCAGTACAGTAAATATATTTTTCCCCTCAGAGTGGAATATGAACCCCTGATTGTATGCTCTTCGTGTTTGGATGGGCCAGGAAAAAATGAGCTAAACAAATCCATTCTACAACTTGGAGGTCATCATACTAGCAATTGGACAGAAGCTAATACTCATCTTGTTATGTCATCAGTCAAGGTCACTGTGAAGGTTAGCTGAATGGAATAAAACAAAATAATGTTTCACATTACAGGGTTTTGTGAAGCTTTAAATCAATGCCAGCTGTAACTGACTGAGAATTTTGTTTTAATTGAACATAAAACTCTTCATTTTCAGTTTCAGTATAAAATGAAACTCCCAGGTTTTGAAATAAATAGTGATTATTTTCCACTAACCCGAATAGTCTCCTGAGTCCCCAAAGTGGTTTTAACTCTTCCAGAGATACCCAGTATGCTCTATGGATTTTACTTTGACCATAATGTTATGGACGTTTAGGCCAACGGGATTTTCTCATCCAGCTGCAATGAACAGAGATGTAGCTGGACACCAAATACGCTGCAGCAGGAGCGGCCAATAAATCGCACCCTTTGTCTTTTGGAACATAATTGATAGTATTTCTGACTTTAATAGGAATACATTTAAAATTTTTTTTACTGCTGATTTTCATTTTGGTTTTTTAAACGTGAACTGAAAAATTTCCAGGAAGCTTTACTTTATAAAGCCTGACTGCAACTTGGTAGATGTATGGATTCTTTGAAGTACTGCTATATTATGGTAGTGCGCTAAGACTTCTCTTTCTGGATTGATCATTTTCAGATGGCCCACGTGGTTTTTCTTTGAAAGCATTCTGACGTTTGCTTGGTAACCCGTCTTGAAGCAATAGAGTGGAATGACAAATTCACGCTTTCTTCTTCAGTGTTGTTGCATTTGTAACTGTGAAAAATGGAGGGGAATGCAACACAGATTTGTTTGTGTACAGTTGCCAACACCTTGATTTCAAATTCCTCCATGGTTTCACCTGTTCCTAACTCTGTAACCCTTTGCTTTCTGCAGTCCCTTAATTCTGGCCTCTTGCATTTCGCTGACTTTCTTTGCTCCTGCATGTATGCAATTTTTTCTTCAGTTGTCTCCCTAAACCTCTCTGTTTCTCCACATCTCAGTCCTCAAAATCTACCTTTTTAACCAAGCTTTTGGTCAGCTGTCCTAATACCACCTGGTGTGTGGCTCAGTGTTAAATTGTTTAAAGTGCCTTGGAACGTTTTAATAAGTTAAAGGCATTGGATACGTTCAAGTTTGATTACCAAATTACCTATTTCTTCTGTTGTTATTTTCCGAATACAAAATGCAAGTTAACACATCCAAATATGTTCAATTATGTTGCTTAAATTGTGATAGACATAATATGCTTTAAATCAAGACTTAGTTATACACAGATCAAATTGTTCTTCGGTAAAGGTAAATAGCTGACAATTTCATTTCTTTGGCAAACTGAGTTGTACTTGCCTTCTATAAGGAATTGAATTGTTGATTACATGACTGTCTATGTGTTGCTTCAGTTGGTACATACCAATGGTAATAATACCACCAATTTTTTTTTTCTTGCAAGACCATATGTGCAATGATTTGTTGTCGACCCATAGTCAAACCAGAATTTTTTGTTCGTCTTACCGAGGCAATCCAGCACAGACGACAGCTTCCCAGTCCAGAAAGGTAATGGAAATTTGTCAGTTTCCTTAAATTGTAAGAACTTTGGCAATCTCCAGTATAGTGCATAAAATCATGAGGGGCATAGATAGGATAAACACAGTCTTTTTCCCAGGGTAGGGAAATTGAAAACCTGGAGGACGTAAGTTTAGGGTGAGGGGACAGATTTAAAAGGGACCTGAGGGGCAACATTTCTTTATTTTCCATTTTAATTTCCCCTGTCTCCACGTCTACTTTAATTTCCCAACGTATACTTTCATCATTCTCTTCCTTTTTACATATTGGCAAAAGCTCTTACAATCTGTTTTTACATTTCTTGTTAGTTTTCTTTAATACTGTGTTTTCACCTTTGCTATAAATGTTTTGGTCATCCTTTGCTGGTATGTGAACTCACTCAATCATCAGACTTACTGCTCTTCTAAGTAATATAAACCTCGCCTTTTAATTCACACTATAATACAATTTGTAACCTCTTTAGTTTCTTCTATTGCAGAAAATTTCAGGCTGCATTTAAGCAACATTTAAAAAGTATATGGATAAGTACATGCATGGCAAAGGTATAGAGGGATATGGGCCAAACACAGGCAGTTGGGACTAGCTGAGAGGGCACCACGGTCAGCATGGACTGATTGGGTTGAAGGGCCCGTTTCTGTGCTGTTGCTCTACGACCCTGCAATGTACACTTTTAACCGTGTAAATGTGCCATTTTTGAAATAATGATTGCAAATTGAGAAGCATAAGAGAACAAAGGATGATAATCTCAATAGACCAGGGTATTATTTCGATTACTTCATTTGCAATGCAACTCTAATTAACAATATGTTAATGAAGTGTCAAATTGTAAACTGAAAAAGAAAATCTACAGTTGTCCTTTTTTAATTCCTGATTTTAGGAATTGTCTTGTAATCTTTCATATATTAAAAACTGTACATAGAACATAGAACACTACAGCACAAACAGGCCCTTCGGCCCACGAGTTGCGCTGATCACATCAACACCTATCTATAACCCCCAATCCCATAAAACCCCATATACTCATCCAGAAGTCTTTTAAAAGACCCCAGCGAGTTCGCCTCCACCACCACTGACGGCAGCCGATTCCATTCACTCACCACCCTCTGAGTGAAAAACTTACCCCTAACATCACTTCTGTACTTTCCTCCCCGCACCTTAAACCTGTGTCCTCTCGTAGCGACCATTTCAACCCGGGGAAATAGCCTCTGAGAATCCACCCTATCTATTCCTCTCAACATTTTATAAACCTCTATCAGGTCGCCTCTCAACCTACGTCTCTCCAGGGAAAAGAGACCCAGTTCCCTCAACCTAAGTGTAGTGTTGCAACATTCATTCTGAAATTTGTAATAAAACCAAAACAATGACGTATGTTTTGTTCCTGGCAGTTTTTCTCCACCTATTGATGAACCGGGTATCAGGACTGAAAAGCTGGATATTACAATAAAGCCCGAGAGAAAATCCATCTTTAGAGGCAAAACATTCATATTGTTGAATGGAAAACAGGTAATTGTTGCATTTCGAAGAGGAACAATCTTCAATAGTATTAGATGTAATAGCAATTTCAAATTACTGTCGTATGTCCGGATTTTTGTGTTTAATTATTGTGTGAAGGGAAGCATTATCTTCTTAGTAAAAGTAACTGGTAGTATAGTACTGTACAATGTAAACTGGAATCGGATTTTTTTAAAATATCATTTAAAGTCAGGCTGAAACTTTCTGCAATTTGTAAGAGGTTACAAATTGTATTATAGTATTAATTAAAAGGTGAGGTTTATCATACTACTAAGAAGAGTAGTAAGAAGCCTGATGATTGACTGAGTTCACATACCAGTAAAGGATGACCGAAACATTTATAGCAAAGGTGAAAACACAATATTAAAGAAAACTAACAAGAAATATAAAAACAGATTGTAAGAGCTTCTCCAAGTATGCAAAAAGGAAGAGAATGATGAAAGTATATGTGGGGAAATTAAAGTGTACATGGAGACAGGAAATTAAAATGGAAAATAAAGAAATGGCGCAAAAGTTAAATTAGTATTTTATGTCTACAATAAAAGACACTTGAAAAAATAACTTGAAAAAGCAAGTTTAATGAGACCAGAGTGACCAGTCTTGGATTTTAGGGACTGTCTTGGACTTTGTTCCCCTGTTCCATATCCCAGGTGTGAGCTTCCCTGGAATGCTATCTGTCTAGATCTCTGTCCTTTTGTCACATGATTTGCGTTTGCACAAACGCAGTCCAGAACCTGCACAATGCACATGGGCACATGTAGCCATTAGGAAACAGCAGTACAGCACAGACTAGCACCAACAGCAATGCTGTCCTCTCAGCCTTGACAGATGCATAAATGTAAATCGTTTGATTGATGTAACTCCCAGGGTTCTCTATTAAGTCTTATCTTTCCCAGTGATCTTTTCCTGCATGCTCAAAACCAGCGTGCCTTTTCCTTATGCTATACATCTATTTTACGTGATGAACTTAAGCCTTATAGAGGAGTGTGCAAGATTGCCAGTTTGATTGCTTAATATTGAATTCTGTTGGAAGGAACAGGCAAAATAATATTTAGGTCTTGCATGTTGGTGTATTTAAGTAGGTGTTTTGCCTAGTTTGGGCAGGCATGCTACTCGTGTTTGTTCAGCTGTTTCAAAAACTAGGTCAGCTGGATGTCACTGGGGATGGGGTAGTCAGTGCTGCATTGCAATATTCAGCCTGTTACTGTCTTGCTGTCTGAAAATGGGGATGAAAACATTCCCATAACTTGCGTATTTTTACTGATGTGGCATTGTTTTCTCCTCCTTTAATTTGCTTGGTGGAATGACGTGTTCCTGTTGAAAGTTTATTATTGTATT
Organism: Carcharhinus amblyrhynchos; assembly: GCF_965287045.1. Lineage (NCBI taxonomy): Eukaryota > Metazoa > Chordata > Chondrichthyes > Carcharhiniformes > Carcharhinidae > Carcharhinus > Carcharhinus amblyrhynchos. Next base: position 84,635,873 of record NC_137331.1, on the reverse strand, counting down.
TGCATCCACCACCTTTTTGGGTAGTACAGTCCAGGTTATCAAAACAATTCTTGTTTACCCTTGGATCTTTTGTCAATGACCTTAATTTGTCCTGTGGTTACTGACCCGCCTGGCAATGAAAGCAGTTTGTCTTGTTGACTGCACTGAAGATGGTTAAGAGGAGGTTTACGAGATTGAAATCTGGAATGAGCAGATTGTCTTTTAAGGATAGGTTGGACAGACTGGGCTTCTTTTGTCCTGGAGTTTAAAAGAGTGAGAGGTGACTTGGTTGAAGCATACACAATCCTGAATGGTCTCGACAAGACCGACACAGAAAAGGTGTTTCCCCTTCAGGGTGAATGTAGAACTAGGGGGCACTGATTAAAATTAGGGGTTGCCCTTTTAGGGCAGAAATTAGGAGAATTTTCCTCAGGGTTGTGCAATTTTGGACCTCTGCCTCAAAAGGCAGTGTAGGCAGCATCATTGAATATTTTTAAAGCTGAGGTAGATTGATCATTGTTAGGCAAGAGAATCAAAAGCTATTGGGTAAATGGGAATGTGAAATTTGAAACACAAACAGATCAGCCATTATCTTGTTGATTAGTGGAGAAGGCTCATGGGATTGAAATATCTATTTCTGCACCTATTTCATATGTTCAAATGATCTGACAATTTATATGTTCATATGTACGTAACTTCTTGATTTCATGTTAGTTTCAATGCTGAATTCAAATAACCAGATAATTTGTCATTTAGTATTAAGCATGGTTTTTTCATGCATATTTTAATGAAAACACCACATCTAGTGCAATTGGACTCCCACTACCAGTTTATACTGTTTATTTCTGTTGGCTGCCTCTTGCCTTGCAGCACAAGAGGCTGTACTCTGCTCTCACTCTTGGAGGAGGAGATGTTAAACTTCTCGAGAATTGTACCTCAGATACGTCATCCCTCGAAGCACCAGGAAGCTGTGTCATTGAAGTTGGAATGTCAGATTCTCAAACTATGTCAAACTCAGCAGAAAAATGGATTGAGTCAGTGATGAAAATTTTACAACGGTACGTAACCAATCTTTATAATGATTATATTGGTCAATAGGTAACACTAGGCAGGCATTATTTATTCATTGACAATAGGTGATTTTTGAGGAATTTAGAAATTATACTTTTTGTATCTTTGTTATTTTCAGAAATATTATATTAGATGAATTAAGGGGAGGTGATGGCCTAGAGGTATTATCACTTGACTATTAATCCATAAATCCAGATATGTTCTTGGGACCCAGGTTCGAATCCCGTCATGGCAGATGGTGGAATTTGAATTCAACAAAAAAATCTGGAATTACTGATGACCATGAAACCATCGTCAATTGTCAGGAAAAAACCATCTGGTTCACTAATGTCCTTTAGGACAGGAAATCTGCCGTCCTTACCTGGTAAGGCCCTCAAGTGACTCCAGAGCCACAACAATGTGGTTGACTCTTAACTGCCCTCTGAAATGGCCTGGCAAGCCACTCAGTTATAACAATCGCTACAAAGTCTCAATAAAGAACTAAAACTGGGTGGACAACTTGTCATCGACCTAGGCACCGGAAGAGACTGCAAAACAAACAGCCCTTTCAACCCTGCAAGGTCCTCCTTACCAACATCAAGGGGCTAGTGCCAAAATTGGGATAGCTGTCTCACAGTAGTCAAGCAACAGCCTGACATAATCATTCTCGTGGAATCATACCTTGGAGATAACACCCCAGACATCACCATTACCATCCCTGGATATGTCCTGTCCCATTGGCAGGACAGACCCAGCAGGGGTGGTGGCACAGTGGTATACATTTAGGAGGGAGTTGCCCTGGGAGTCCTTAACATCGACCCCAGACCCCTTGAAGTCTCATGCTTTCAGGTTAAGCATGGGCAAGGAAACCTCTTACTGATTACCATATACCGTCCTCCTTCAGCTGCTGAATCAGTATTCCTGCATGTTGAACAACACTTGGAGGAAGCACTGAGGGTGGCAAGGATGCAAAATGTACTCTGGATGGAGGATTTCAATGTCCACCATCAAAAGCGGCTCGGCAGCAGCACTACTGATCGAGCTAGTTGTGTCCTATAACTGCTAGACTGAGTCTGCAGCAGTGGTGAAGGAACCAGCAAGAGGAAAAAACACACTTGACCTCATCCTTACCAATCTGATGCAGATGCATCTGTCCATGACAGTATCGATAAGAGTGACCATCTCACAGTCCTTGTGGAGTTGAGGTCCTGCCTTCGCATTAAGAAGTGTTGTGTGGCACTATCACTGTACTAAATGGGTCAGACTTTGAACCGATCTATCAACTCAAGACTGGGCATCCATGAAGCGCTATGGGCCATCAACAGCAGTGGATCTGTACCCCAGCACAATCTGCAACCTCGTAGCCCGGCATATCCTCCACTCAACCATTATCATCAAGCCAGGGGATCAACCCTGGTTCAATGGAGAGTGTAGAAGGGCATGCCAGGAGCAGCACTAGGCATACCTAAAAATGAGGTGTCAATTTCATGAGGTACCAAACGGGACTACTTGTATGCCAGATGGCAAAAACAGCAAATGATGGACAGAAATAAGCGATGCTATAACCAACAAAACAGATCTAAGTTCTGCTGTCATTCCACATCCAGTCGAGAATGGTGGTGGACAAGTAAACAACTCGTGGAGCCTCCTCCTCCAGTAAATATTCCCATCCTCAATGGAGGAGCCCAGCACATCAGTACAAAAGATAAGGCTGAGGTATTCACAGCAATCTTTAGCCAGAAGTGGTGAGTGGATGATCCATCTTGGTCCCCAGCATCTCAGATGCCAGTCTTCAGCCAATTCGATTCACTCCATGTGATATCAAGAAACAGTTGGAGGCACTGGATACTGCAAAGGCAGTGGGCCCTGATAACATTCCGGCAATAATACTAAAAACTTGTGCTCCAGAACTTGCCGCTCCCTTAGCCAAGCTCTTCCAGTACAGTTACAACGCTGGCATCTACCCAACAATGTGAAAAATTGCCCAGATATGTCCTGTACACAAAAAGTGGGACAGATCCAACCCAGCTAATTACCGCTCAATCAGTACACTCTCGATCATCAGTGAAGTGATGGAAGGGGTCATCAACAGTGTTGTCAAGCAGCACCTGCTCAGTGATGCCAAGTTTGGGTTTCACCAGGGCCACTCAGCTCCTGACCTCATTACAGCCTTGGTTCCAACATGGACAAAAGAGCTGAATTCCAAAGGTGAGGTGAAAGTGACAGCCCTTGACATCAAGGCCACATTCGATCGAGTGTGGCATCAAGGAGCCCTAGCCAAACTGGAATCAATGAATATTGGGCAAACTCTGCTGATTGATGTCATACCTGACACAATTGGAAGATGGTTGTGGTTGTGAAGGATCAGAGATTCCAGGACAGTCTCTGCAGGAATCCCTCAGGGTAGTGTCCTGGGCCCAACCATCTTTATCTGCTTCATCAATGACATTCCCTCCATTATAAGATCAGATGGGGATGTTTGCTGATGATTGATTGCACAATGTTCAGCATCATTTTTGACTCCTCAGATGCTGAAGCAGCCTATATTCAAATGCAACACGATCTGGACAATACCCCGGCTTGGGCTGACAAGTGGCAAGTAACATTCACGCCACAGAAATGCCAGGCAATGACCATCACCAATAAGAGACACTCTAACCACAGCCTCTTGACATTCAATGGTGTAACCATCATTGAGTCGCCCACTGTCAACATTCTTGGGGTTGCCATTGACCAGAAACTCAACTGGTCTCACCACAAGCATAGTGGCTACAAGAGCAGGTCAGAGGCTAGGAATACTGCAATAAGTAATTCACCTCCTAACTCCCCAGAGCTTATACCCCATCTACAAACCACAAGTCAGGAAAGTAATCAAATACTCCCCAGTTGCCTGGACGGGTGCAGCTCCAACAACACTCAAGAAGCTTGACACCATCCAGGACAAAGCAGCCTGCTTGATTGGTACCACATCTACAAACATTCAATCCCTCCACCACAGATACTCAGTAGCAGCAGTATCTACTATCTACAGGATGCACTGCAGCAATTCACCAGAGGTCCTTAGACAGCACCTTCCAAACCCACAACCACTTCCACTAGAAGGACAAGGGCAGCAGATAAATGGGAACACCGCCACCTGTATGTTTCCCTTCAGGCAATTCACATCCTGACTTGGCAGTATATCGCCGTTCCTTCACAGTTGCTGGGTCAAAATCCTGGAATTCCCTCCCTAACGGCATTGTGAGTCAACCCACAGCACTTTGACTGCAGCCATTCATGAAGGTAGCTCACCATCACCTTCTCAAGGGCAATTAGGGATGGGCAATAAATGCTGGCCAGCTAGTGACGCCCATGTCCCAAGAATGAATAAAAAAGTTGAGAAATATTATTGCAATTTTTTAGTCTTTCTATTTGAAGTGAAAAGGACTAGTCAATATGATACTTGACCAGGAATCCATGAAACAAAAGGTTCACGTCATGTCATGATATGTTATGAAATTTAATTTAATAAACTTGTATTTTGTATGTACCCCAATAACCTTTATTATAAATGACTTCAGCCCCACAAAACAATTGGTTGACTCTGAATACCATTTGTAGTGATTGATAAGATTAGGGGCGGCACGGTGGCACAGTGGTTAGCACTGCTGCTTCACAACTCCAGGGTCCTGGGTTCGATTCCCAGCTCAGGTCACTGTCTGTGTGGAGTTTGCACATTCTCCTCATGTCTGCGTAGGTTTCCTCCGGGTACCCCAGTTCCCTCCCACAGTCCAAAGAAGTGCAGGTTAAGTTGATTGGCCATGCTAAGAAATTGCCCCTTAGTGTCCAGGGATGCTTAGGTTAGAGGGATTAGTGGGTATAATATGTAGGGAATGGGGGTAGGGCCTGGGTGGGATTGTGTTTGGTGCAGACTTGATGGGCAGAAGGGTCTCTCTGCACTGTAGGGTTCTATGATCTATAAACCTTAGGTATAAATAGCCACTTCAAATTGGAATTATATATTTAAAACTTAGGTGTGGATTGGTATGTAACTTGTGCTAAAGTGATTAAATTGTTAGTTGTCCTTTTGGTGATTTGTATTAACCATAATGTTTTCTGTTTGATTAGAAAAAGATTACGTGCTATACCGGAGGCAGAAATTGGTTTAGCAGTTCTTCACAATTCAACAGATATTTATTGCAACCCCCAGACAAAGCCTGGTAAGTGTATAAAATATTTTCCTATAGAGCTCGATTTTACCGTTGCGTTGCACCTGTTTTTGGGCACAAAAACTTGGTAACATCAGGCGTGAGATGAATAGCATGATCTGTGCCCGTCTCCATGCTGGTTTCCTCTTTACCAAGGCCTGAAAATGGCCATGATCAGGACCATACCCGAAATGGGCATGACAGCCACGTAAGTGCATTTACATGTATTTAAATTGACTTAATGGGTTGCATGCCCAACCTTACCGGCACTTCCATCTTTATCACTGCAGTCAGCCATTTAGAATCGGCGCGAAACGTGCTCCACAAAAGTCTGATTCAGGCGCTCCAGTTAGTGAGGAGGTAGGTGCAAGCGTCCGACAGTTCTCTGTTTGAGATTGGTTGGGGGAGTGGTCCGCTGCCACTCTGTCTGAGATCAGTAGAGCGGGAGGGACCCGCGATCGACCCTGGGGCTTGGGGGAGGGATAAGGGGGTCAGTAATGTTGGAGGGGTGGGGTAATATCTGTCGGGGCCGGGTGGAGGCATTATCCGGCTGGGAGCGATGTGGCAAGGGAGTGGCATTCTATCTTTGTTTTGTCTGCGCTTGCGCAGTTGGATGTGCCGATCAGAGCTGTCGTGTTTGGGCATGTTAAGCCCTGCCCATAGACTTCGAGAGCACCATTTGGAATCGCTGATACTTTTTCTGTATGGGGCCGCCTAAGAATGGGCCTGAAAGTCAGATCTGAAACACTCCCAGTTTCAAGTCCCCCCAGCACTTAGAATCAAAATGGTAAAATAGGGCCCATAATGTCATGTCTTATTCCGATGTGAACTAAAATGAGAAAAATGCATGCAGTTGTGAGGATGCACTTAAGTTCCAACATTTCAACTTGCCTTCTATAAGTTCAGTACAATTATTTGCATCCTAATTGACCTTGTCATTGGGCCAAATTCTGGAGTTCCCTGCTCAACGTTGTTCTGAGATTCTGAAATCATTGTAAGACCTGCTGCAGTCCACAAAGTTGCAGTTAGAAATTTTGATGAGTAACTCTAGGCACCAAAGATATTGTTTCCTTGCATTTCCATTCTTATTTCACCTCTTTGAAGGGGCTGATTATTTAATATTTGTTTCAGTTTGTTTTTCATGCAAAGCATTTTCAACCCAATGTTGCTTTACTGTGGGCATGCTTTGAAAAATGGTGATTTTTTTTTAAAGAAACTTGCTGCTTTTCAAGAACAATGCTTCCAGGTCCAACACTTTCTCAAAATGTGGACATGGTCAACATGTCTGCCCCAGATTCTGAACGAATTACTGCATACGTACCAGATACACAGCCATCACAAGAACACAGTATAAGGTAAAGGAAAAACTTGCTTTTATATAGGAAATGCAAATTAGTTGTATGCCACATAATTATAGGTATAATTATAATTTCACATATTCACTCACCATTCTGGTTAGGTAAAGGGAAGCAGGTTCTCTCTATTCTTCTGCTTTGTTTAGTGTTTGTAAATTTTGTGTCTTTTGTTCATTAGTCAGGATAATCACTCCAAAACCTTATTACTTTTCAGCCTCTTGGTTGAGACCCTTTCATGTCTTATAGATGTTCACTCCTGACATCTTGCTGTATGCATCATCCTGCATTTATTCACATTAAAAAGCAATCTGACATATTTCAGCCAATTTACTTACTAGGTCCAGTAGGTCTCTTAGAAGCAAATGGTAGGCCAAGTAAATAGTGAGGTGCTCAGAACTGCTGGAAGGCAATAGCAACCGTGGAAATGGTGCCACCAAGTTGATATTTGACATTCGAAGGTGTGGTATTGATGGCTTGTAGACACAAAAATGGTATTCGTTAGATTAGAGAGATTAAGTGAAGATCTAATACAAGTGTTTACAATTCTGGAAATGAACAGTATTTTAGAGAGTAACCAGTGAAAAATTATTTCTGCAAATTGCCAAATTGGTAACAAGGGAGCATAAATTTAGGATTAATACTAGAAATGTAAAGGTGAAGGCTAGAACACATTTTCAGGGGTTACACTAAACAAAGCTACCGCAAGTGGCAGTTTAAAGCAGTTAAATCACAGCATCTAAGAGCTGCTGGACATCCTTGCGAGAGCTGATGGGAGTATGACCTCTGAGGTCAGATGAGAACATCTGATGCACTTGCTTGAAGGCTGAACAAGCCAATTCTGGAAAAGCAGAGTATGCTGCACACATGAAGTTGTTCCTTGCCCGTGGTGTGGGGTGATCTCAGTTGACTGCTTATTTGCAGGGCTGGTGTTTGTTCTGGAGCTTCTGAAACCATACGCCATTGTGGTGGCAAAACCCTGCTGGTGTCTCCTTTTGCATTAATGGTCAGCTAGAGGCTCCCAGTTGTCATGATTGATGTTGAGGACATTCATGTCTCTATTGACAGCATTCTTGAATTGGAGTTGGGTGCTCTGCTGGCCTCTTGACTTGGCCTATGTCTCTCATGGTATCTCCTCAGGGATGCAGACATCTTCCAATCCATGCACATGCACAAGTCACCTTTGCTTGATTAGCACGAACTTGTTCAGCATGTTTGTCCTAGAAAGGACTGCTTCATGATTACTTTGTTTTTCCATGTGATGCCAAGATATGTCTGAAAAAGAGCTTGATAAACATTTGATTAAAAATACTGGAGTATGGGGAAAAGAAGAGGAAACTGGGGTGAGAATAGCTAGTTTTAGTGTGAATTTGGAATTAATGGCCCAGAGTTTTCTCCTGTTGTGTTTAAACATTTGTGATTATCTAATGTAACACTTGACACTACCAAGTTTTATGAGAAAGCACGTGAGGAATATTATTACACAACCATTTTATTGGCTATATATGACCTGTTAAAATTGCCTCTATTTTAACATTTTCAACAAATTGTACCATCTTTTGTTCAGAGCATATGACTTATTATGTCATATAAGTTTAATAAAAATGTCACTGCTGATTCTTGCCTGGATTTGCTACCTTTTTATTAATACATATTGACCAATTAGGTGAACTAGGATCTGAAATAGATTTTTAAGTTGCAGTATTACCAGAGGTACTTTCCAAATGAACCTAAAGTGAACACTAGATGGCACAGTTGTCCTATTGTAGGGTCTCCTATGCCAGTCAACCTTGCGTATACTGTTTGTGATGGTAAAGACTGAGAAATGTTAGCCCATACAACAATAAGGAAGATACGTAGTGAGTTGGGTTCATTTCTATCTGTAATCTGAACTGCTGTCCATTATTTGGAAAAAGTAAAAGAAATGCAGAAATTAACTGTGTGTAAGTCTATAATAATGGTCTATCAAAAATTAAAGCCTGTTATTTTTGAGTTATTATGCAGATGAAGATTATTTATTGGCTGAATTATGACTAGAATTAAGAGTTCTATACATTAAACCTTATTGATTCACTACAAGTTCAATTAATTAGCATTACGTTGACATTTACAAAGCAGCTGTAACTGAACAGGCAACCATGCAAAATATTTATCTTGAGTGCAGAAAAAAATTTCCTGTTGTATTTTCCTCTTTGTGGCCTTTGACTTAACCCATAGCTGCCTTCAGTGGGGAGAACACCCTTGTGTCAATTCTACAGAGACAATATCAGGGTGAGTAACTGGCTGCATGAATTCAACACCACTCTGACATTGGTAACATTCATTATATGTTAGCAAGATACTGAGGCATTGGTTTTCTCAGAAAATGTGGTTGTATAGAATAGGTGAAAGGTTTCTATTGAATGTGGGACTTGAAACATTCAAACTGCTATTTGAGGAAGTATTTCACCAATTCTATTTTTATCAGTGCCTCAATTTTAAAATGTGCATCCTTTGCAAATGTCTCCATGGACTCTTCCCTCCCTATCCCTCAACCTTCTCTAATTTTGCATTTCCAAAATGACTTCTCTCCTGACTCTGGCATCCCTGATTTGATTGCTTCACCATTGGTGGTTGTGCCTTCAGCTAATGAAGCCCACAGCTCTGGATTTGCCTCCCAAAAATCTCTCTGCATCTCTATTTCTATTTTCTCCTTTAAGATGCTCCTTAATAATCACCATTTTAACTCATGATGTGTCTGAGTGTCAGATTTTATTTGCTAATGCTCCTGTTGCTTTACTTTATTAAAGTTGTTATATAAGTACAAATTGTTATATTTTAAAAATCTTAATGGCAGGCATTTACTGAGCATAAATCTTACCTCACGTCTCACTATTTTGAGTTATACATTTATTCAACAATATGATAATTACCTTGGTTCTTTTTCTACCCCCAACCTCCAGACCCCCTGTGCTCCTGATACTGCAGCCCCCAAGCCAGAATCATCTTAATCGGATCCCATCACTGTGGGAAAAGATTGGGCTAGATTTCTCAAACTGTTCTAAATTGTTTTTCTCATTCAAAATGTTTGTGCTAGAGAGATTATTGTGGAGGAAAAAGCGTATTTTGGTGTTGGCATCAGGTATTCCCATGTGCAAGTACATCAAGTAAAGTTTCCTCTTGATAATGCTAGAAAAATGCAGATACATGGCCACTGTTTACTGATATGCAAAGTCAGTGAGTGAAACTCTGCCAGATTTATTGCAAGCCAATGTCCAGTTTTGGAGTCAATGGCAAAAAAGGGATTGATTCAGGAGCATAAAGGATAAGCTGAGACAATGGAGGTTTTCCAGTTGATCCATGGGCAGGAGAGTGGAGAGCAAAGGTACAGTGGGGTTCTGAAATGAGTGTGGATGTTAGTGTGGCTGATCTGGGGAGTTGGCAATGGAGCAGCAAGAGCGAAGATCCTGGCGTCAAGCCACGAGATCAGTACAGATGCGACACACACCAATATAACAATACTACTCCACCTTGGCAACCAAGCCTTAATTTTATAGATTAAGTTCTATTAAAAGTTTTTTTTTATAAGTATACAAAATGCATCAAACAAATTATATTGAACACAAACTTCTTTTTTATTGTGCGCACATCCCCATATATAAATAAATATAAAGGTCAGTTGGCAATATGTAATGTAATGTTGAATACAAGATGCTGCCCCCTCCCTACTCAAAAAACCAACTCTTTACAATTTGAAGATACCCCTCACGAGTGCAGCTTTTATTTTCTCTTGTAGTAACTTTCCTTGCACCGTTGACTGGATTCCTGGTTGCATTTTTATTCTCCCATTAATGTCTGGATACATTATGCCCCCTTGATGTAAATTTTCCTTCTTCAGTCTGTGATCTCATTTCTACCACCTTCCTCTCTGCTCCCCCCAAACAAGCCTGCTCCTCTGCCTCTTTACTTAGTATCCTCATTTCACTCCCTGCCCTCATCAGCCATGAGGAACCAAGATAATGTTGATATCTTGTGTTGAGCGAATTGCTAGCCAACACTTAGCCACTACAAGTTGAATAGAAATATCTTGATTTTTCTCTCCTCCACCATCACACTTTTCCTTGATTTATTCAGCTGCATTAACCATTACAATGCTTCTACAAGTGTGGTACAATATTAGTAAGCCAGCATGCAGTGGCACTAAATCTGTAGCTCAATGCATGGCACACTCCATTAATAATGTATAAATCAGAGAGATATTTTGTTAAGTACGCTATTTCCTTTTTCGCATTTGAAGTTTTTTGGGTGTGACTGATATTGGCATCTACTGAGTAACTATAAATGGGAAAAATGTTCAATTTAATATCAAAGTACGTTGGTAATTTGATTGTTCATAGCTGAAGCTTGCATGAAACATTATCAAATCTTGTTGCAGAATGAACATGAATAGCACGCAAGTAATAAAAGAAACCCCTGAAAAGGAAAGCAAAGAGGTTTCACAGGATACTTCGGTGGTGCAGGAAACTTCCTGCAAGAGACCGTTTTTTCCAACAGACGAATGGCAGAAATTGAAGAGCAAAGAAGAAAGACAAACAATCATCGCAGTTGATAAAAATCCATCCACAGCAAAAGCACTCCAAAATGTTGAAAAGAAAGGCAGCATCTGTTCACAAAAGCAATCTATCGTTGACTTCTTTCAGCCAGTGGGAAGAAAAAGGTGAACGTTCAAATTTTTTTTTTAGGAAGTTGCTTTATCATATTCAGTTTGCAACATATTTCCTAAAAGTTGAAATTAACCAGCAATATAGGTCCAAAAATACTTATATAATCAACCTGGCAATTCTAAATTACAAAAAAAAAGCATGTTATTATCTTAATCTTTTGTATTCTTCTGTTCCTACTTATATCAGAATTGTATTTAGGGAAGAATAGAACTGAAATTAAAAGTATTAAAATTGATTTATTTTTCCTCTGCAAAAAAATGAACAGGGAAAGAGAGGAGACTGAATCATCCCAGGCTAAATTTGCAAGAACAGGGGAGCCAAATCTACCCACTGATTATCAATTGTACACCACAGATTCTTCACTGGAAAAGAGAGGCTCCAAGATCGCTGGCCAGAGCACAGATTCTGAATGTTTGTCTGCAAACCATCAAACTGGAGCCTTTGCTGAGGGTTTAAAAGAAAGACCTGGCCAAATTGGTGAAGAAGAAACATTCAGCAATCGGGGCTCTGCAAAAACAGAGTTTGTTTGTGAAAAGGCAGTACGAAAAAGAAAAGACCCAGAAGACGAAAATTTGAAAGATGAGATGATCCTCTCCAGAGAGGAACAGCTGGGAATGAATAAAAAAAGAAAGGTAGAATCTGAGATTTTATCTTTCAATGAAAAAGATGAGGCTGTACAAAAAAGTGGAGTTAAAGCAACTGTGAGTAATGTTTTCTAAATTGATGGTTTTATCTTTTGTGCATATGGACTAATGTTCGCAAACACAAGACTGACAGTTTATAAGTGCAAGTTTTATAAGACAAAATAGCTGTTCCTTAAATCTAACCACCTGTGATTATGTTTGAAATGATTGCAGCCAATCCTCCAATATTAGAGGATCACTAGTCGTTACGTTTTTAAGTTTAAAAGTACAGGCTTGCCTTTTCAACCTTGCCCCTTCCCTGAGGTGTGGTGATCCTCAGGATAAATCCACCATCAGTCAGCTTCCTCACAGAGGGGAGAGCAGCCTATGGTCATCTGGGACTGTGGCGACATTTACATATTTCTTTTAGTTTTTTGTTCTCTTTGAAGGTTTTGCGGGTCTTCGTCTGATATGCCCCAAATAGTGATCAGAAGTTGGAACAGTGGGTAATTTTCCTCTTCTCAAAGCAAAGGAGCAAGAACCAGTGGTAGTCATCATACTGCCAGCCTTGTTGAGATCAACTAATTTGGCATTGACCACAAATCGATCATGAGCAAATCTCAACATTTTGTCTTTGCTGACTGAGTTATCGGGGAACTTGTTTGAGTTGTATTTTTTAATGGATTTTTTTGGTTGGTAATGAAGATCAATCCTACTAATTCTATCATGCCAATATTTTGATCTTTGGCAGAGTAAGATTGGGATGGGAAAATCCACTTTTTTAAAAAATGTATTGATTTGATTTGTTTTAATCTTTGTTCAGTGTTTTGCCTACATTTGGTATTTTGAGAATATTATTTTAGAACATTACTTGTAATAAAACTTCAGGCATAACATTTTTGCTCACAGATTCCATGTTGATTAGTCAGTTTTCCAGTCATAATGCAGATGACCATTATGCTTAAGAAAAAAATTGTATTGCATGCCATATGTGTGTGGTAGTGTTAAAAGCTTTGTTCCACAAACTTCTGTTAAATTTGTTCAGCAACTGATCCTATCTTTGCTACCCATAACATTTGTTTAAAGAAATGTAACCATGATTAAAATTATACCTTTGGTCCCTAGATTTACAGTGCAGTTTGCATAAAAGGTAAATTTTGTGATTTGTTAATAATTGAGTGGGAATTATGGAATGTAAATGTATCTTGTTTTTCTTTGTATCCAAACATGCAAAGTCAACACAAGTAAAAGAAGAATCCGATATTAAGCAAGAATCACCTGCAGCTCTTAATAAGGAGTCAAGTAATGTAAGTATTTTACACCATTGTAAATCCAACCATATTAAATCATTACTGAAAGAGAATTTATGATTCATTATTATCAGACTTGATTCTGCACCTTCCAGTTAAGTAGCAATCTAGATTACCCTTTTCTATAAGATCACTTTTACTGTGGTCAGTCTATCTTAAATAACAGCAATGATCTTAATCCTGGATGGGTTAATACCTGGGTTATGTGATACTAATTCTTAGTTCCCTAGTTTGACCGCAATAGAAAAAATGTTCGCGACAATTCTGAGGCCAATCGTGTGCATGGAAATTTTCTGTTTAAAAAAATACTCAGGTTTACTTCTTTTAAACTAAATTAACTGGAATAGGGCAGATTTGCTTGGTGCCTTGTGTTGTCCCAGTGTGAAGTTCATACTTTGTAGTCTGAAGTGGAAAGTTTTGTGTGATTGTTGAATGATAAGCCTAGACTTTGAAATTGTTTATTTAGTATGTCAGAAATTGAATTTACATCTATTGTGAAACAGTGCAGAAGAAGAATGTCTAGGTGGATAAATATTACATTTCACTTAATTGTTAAATAGTTTAGAGTTTTTTAAATTCTAGTACCCATCTCTCTCAAATTAGTTTTTGCCTTGCACTGTCAAATCAGTGTTCATGTCGGTTTCTTGCCTCTTGTCATCTTACTGGCCCCACATTTCCACTGTGAGGGTGCGAGGCTGATTTAAACATTTAAATCAACATTTAAGTATAATTATTGTCTGGGCTCACTTGCCTTAACAGCATTTGCCAGTGAGGACCTTCACTAGCAAGAGTCACATATGGCCTCCATCAACAGGGATTTGATGCAGTGGCCTTGCTGGGAGGACTGGATGCCATTGTGGTTGGGGTGGGGGGGCAATACCCCTTTGGGCAGTGCTAGCCTGAGATCCTGACAGCGCCAACATGGCACCCTGGCACTGTCAGCCTGGCAGTGCCAATGGGTGGGGCCAGGATAGGGGTGGGGCCTGTGTCTGTTTTTAAAAAGAGCAAGAAAGTTTTGTTGCAATTATAGTGGGCTTTGCTGAGAGTAGAACTGATTATTGTGTGCAGTTTTCATCTCCTTTTCCAAGGAGGCATGTACTCGCCTTAGAAGGGCACTACATATGTTCACTGGGTTGATTCTAGGTTAAGAGAGTTTTATGAAGAGTGATTGAGTAGAATGGGCCTAAAATCTCTTGAATTTAGATCAATGAGATGATTTCATTGAAATGCTGAAGGACTTGACAGGATGATCAACTCAGTGAACAAATGAGCAATTGAATCAACATTTCCTAATTATGCTAATATGTTTGCTTTGTTTTGTAGCATTTGGAATTACTGCATGAATCTGAAAATAATGAGGCTCTTCCAAGCAGACTTCTGTTAACCGTGTTCAAGTCACTTGTTGTTAGCCAACCTGGAAGAGGGAGAATACCTGTGTCAAGTGCAGAGAAGACCCAATTGAAGAACTTTAAAAAGTTTAAAAAGGTTAATAACATATCCTCTACTTTCACTTTTTGTCACTAGATTGGAGTTTTAATCTATGCTTTTTGCTTGAAAATCAATGCTGGTTGCCATGATACTTTTGTAATATGTAAATCCACCAGTAAATTCAGGGATTAAGCAATGAACTGATTTGCATATCTTCAGAGCTTGCTCTTAAATGCGGTCTGACCTTTTACGTGGGGTTGAGATTTTCTGTGCCCCACCACAGCATGTTTTGTGGAAGTGGAGGTGGGTTTTCCTGTCCTGCCTTGTCAACGAGTTTTCCCATCATTTGAACCCCTTGCAGGAACAGCCGAAAGAGTTCAGTCTTAATCTTTCATGGGATGTAGGAATTGCTGGCAAGACCAGCATTTGTTGCCCATGCCAAATTGACCTTGAATTAAGAGTCAGTTAAAAGTCAACCACATTGCTGTGGCTCTGGAGTCACATGTGAGCCAGATCTGATAAGAATGGTAGCTTTCCTCCTGTAACGAACAGTAATGAACCAGATGGGTTTTTCACCAATTATCGATGGTTTCATAGTCACCATTATCAAGGCTAGCATTTCATTTCCAGATTTATTGATTGAATTTAAATTCCATCAACTGCTGTGGTGGGAATTAAATCCGTGTCATCGGAGCATTAACTGTGCCTCTGGATTCTTATTCTAGTGGCATGATCACTATGCAACCTTAAAGGGGAGCTGCATGAATCTAAAAGAGGGAAAATGAAACATAGAATGGAGAGAGGGGTCAAGAATGACATATGCTGCATTAGTGGTAGCAGTGAGCCAGAGAAGAAGTAACAGGGTTAAGGAAGTCCAGGAGGCATTGAAGAGCCACCTTTGGAAGGAATTAGGAGCAGGTGAATAAGGAGATCAGTTCCCAACATCAGGCCCTGAGGACCTAGCACCAATGCAACATGTCTAATGACCTCGCACAGGTGGTTAAATTCAGTGACTACATCTTCACGTGACATTTTACTAGTGTTTCACATAACATGGACGTTTGTATAGATTTGGGAAATGGTGAGTCATTGGGCATCAGTGGGCTGCACCTTTTTTTTAAGTTTGTTGATGGGAGGTGGACATCAGCTAGGTCAGCTTTTATTGCCCATCCCTAACTGCCCTTGAGAGGATGGTGGTAATCTGCCTTCTTGAACTGCTGCAGTTGATGTGATGCACTGCAGGAACATTGTGTCATTAGGAAGGGAGTTTGCATTCTAACAATGCAAATTGATGGTTTGTTTCTTAGCTCAAGGGAAGGCAAAACTGCAGTTTAGTTATGTTGCTGAGGCCTCGTCTCATGACCTCAGTGGGTAAGCATACGGGAAGTTGCTGAGGCACGGACACTGCAATGCTTGGTTCATTGGCTAGCCAGCTGGACAGTCTCCTGTCACTGTCAAGCATGGAGAAGTCTGGCTGCTTTGACAGAGGGTATAGCATAGAATTTCTTCTCTCCGCAGACTTGTCTCCATCTCTCCATTGTGCTGCAGACTCAGAGACAGTTTCACTGTTGCCCCAGACCTTATTTGGACAGGTTGCCTAATGTTCTGACTTCCTGTGAGGATGACGAAACCATCCCTGCGAAATCTCGGAACTCAGCGTAGCACCTCCATGTCAGGCACGTTCGGGCATTTTACAGCAGGAAAACATGATATTATTAACATCACCAGATTATCAACTTGCCTGCAAGCTGGATGCCTGACTATATAACACTGGTCCAAGATTCATCTTGCAGCTTAGTGCTTGATTTTCACAGGCCTGAATTTTTAGGATGGCAAGGGCTTGGTCCCCAACAACTGAAGAGTTGCTAGAGAACACAGCCCCACTGGTGCTTGACTGCTGCGCTCCCATTTTATGTTCTAATAAGCATTGACAATAGATTGGACATCTGCCCCTCGTTCAGAGAAAGGCCCATCTTGGGGCCTTTCTGATCGGCTAGCAAATCTCCAGTCCATGTAATGCCAAAAACTGCGGTGGCTAGTAGAGAAACTGCTTGGAGCTGCCTGAAACTAAGTCCCAGGAACAGAGAGAAGTGTAAGGGGCCCTAGGACATGGAGAGAAAGGAAAGCCTGGGGAGATTTGAGTAGGACCAACTAGGGTCTTGGAGAGTAGGCCAGATAAGAGAGGGTGGTCCAGATGTCACCAGGTGTTAAAGGGAGGGACCCCCATCCAAAGGTGGCTTCTGATGGAGACGCGCATACCCCACCTCTCCCTGCCCAATATCAAACTTTCTGGGTTTCCTCTACAGAGCTTCAATCATTTGAGGCTGGGTGGAAAATAGCCCTGAATTATCCATTAATTGGCCACTTAAGGGCTTCTAGTGGGGCAAGGAGAGCTTCCTGCCTGATGTCTTGCCTGCCACAGCGTAAGATTGCTGCAAGTTCAGGAAGAGCTGGAACCTGGAGGGAATCAAGTCTCTGCAATATTACGCTTTCCCCCACATAAAATTTTGACTATCAGCGTGAGGCAGGAATTTGTTCAAAGGGTGTTCCCAGTTCAGTTTAGGAATTCCAGAGCCAGATTATGTGCCATCAGTATAGTGCTAAGCCAACTGCTTCTGGTGAGTGCCTTTCTGGAGAAGATGCACCGGCTGAGTTATGTTAGAAATGGCTGGTGACACGACATGTGGCAAAAAAAGTGCTGGTCTCCTGTGAGCAGTTTTTTGAGTTGAACAGTGCAGAAAAATGTTGAGTGATGTCCCACCGCAGCAAGGCACACCCTATGTCATTCTGAGCAGTTCTGTCTGTCCAAAGAAACGTTTTGTGCTTAAAGGTAGCAGATTGCCTGTGGCCTGCTTAAATGAAAACTATACAGGAGAATGTGCTGCCTGGTGGAAATATGTTCTCATTCAGCATCTTTCAACTGATTTTTTAAAAACCTTTTATTAAATGCGTGTTTGAACATTATGCATTGATTGGCTGTGTTATTTTAGCTATTTGTTGAAACTATTTTCCGTTGTTGTAGGTTTTGTATCCAGGCGCAGAAGAGCTTCCTAAAATTATTGGGGGCACAGATCTGAAGGCTTATCAAACCAAAAAGTGCTCAGAAATGGAGGAATGGTTGAGACAAGAAGCGGAGGTACGAAAGTGGATTAATGATCAAGGCCTTGGGTGTTCTTCTGTGCTCACCAGCCTGCAGTTCCCTTTTTTAATTCACTTCAGTGCATGAAACATCATGGCAGGTTGACCATAGAAGCAGAAAGCCCTGCTTAAAGTAATTTTGTTAAACTTGGACTAAATATTTGTTCAATCTGAATGTATTTTAATTGCATGCAGAGTAATATATTCCATCATTTGTTTGACCTAGGAGCAAAGCCAACAAGCCAAAGAAGATAATCTTGCTGATGACTTGTTCAGGTAAGGAGCAAATAATTTTTAAAGGACTGTGCGTGGTGGAAACAAGTGAAGACGAGTGTACCTCTGCCATGCTGTGTTAACTCAATGTTATTACCATTAAGCAGCTCTTCCTTGAGGTTTTTCCCTGCCTTGTTGATGCCCTGTAACGACAAAGCTGAAAAAAGGAATAGTTCCCAACTCACTGTGTTGATTTCAGGCCAATCCATATCCAACAACCTACTCAAGGTTGCCTTTTCCTTTTAGGTTTTGACTACTTTTATGGAATAACCTTTGGAATTTGCTTTGGAGTTCTTATAGATACAGGCTGGGATTCTCCCAAAAAATTCTAAATGTTGAATTTGTGTGACAACTGGAGTAAATCATGTTGTTTAATTTTTCAGTGGGAGTTCAGAGAAGAACCTGCCACACATTGTGCACTGCAGAGTGCACCAACAAGAATCGTACTCAAAATCAGTGAGCAGGATCTATTCCCACTGCGTAGTGCTGAGTGGGCCACTGCGCATGTTCTGATCTGTCAGCGCCGAGATTGGGGCATGCGCAGGGGGTACGTCTGCCGTCCTTTCGATTGCTGGCCAGCGATCCCGGCAACACTGGCTCTTACCTCCCCAGAGCCCAATTGCTAGCTGGTCCTGCAAATATGTCTGTAACCCTATTTCCCCCCCCACCCCTGCACCAGCCCGCCTCAATCTCTGGCCCCCCTCCCTCTGTTACTCAGCTCAAGTGCGAAGTGGCAGTGGGAACCCTGCAGCCCACCAACCAGCCGCTAGGGGCCCTACCTCCATTAGGCCCTTTCCCCTTGGCATTGCCCAATGGCCATTGGCACTCTGACCTTTGGGCACTGCCAAGATGCCAGTCCAGGTGGCACAGCAGGCCCCCCACACCTTTCCAGGTCACTCCAACAGGGTTGGGCTGCTAGCTCCCTGCAAGTGGGGAGCTACTGTAAGCCCTGCTGGAGTGAAATCCAGGGTGGGAGAGGCTAGTGGGCCCGGGGACTTTAGTCCCAAGCCTGCTAATTACAACTAAATTATATAAAAATGCTCCTTTGAATGCCGAATGCCGCTCTTTGCCTATTCTTACGTGAAGCTGATGGCGCTGGAAATCCGGCACTGGGAGTTGCGCTTGGGGCTGGCGTCCAGCACAGACCATGCTAATCAGGGTCTGCAGAAATCTTCTAGAAGGGAGATTCACCCCCACAGTATCTCAATACCACAACCTTTGGACTGATTTGGGCTGGATTTTGGATTGTGCCAGTTTTTGGAGAAAACACCAAAACCTTAACTCAAATAATAGGAGACACATGGAACCAAATTAAAGTTTGAAAAAATATATAATAATGAAGAAATAAAGTATTATATGGCTGACTTGTCTTGCGATCAAGGCCATTCAGGGTGAGCAAAAAAGACCTGCGCGTGAAGCCATTAACTAGTCTGCGCATCTAAGAACAAAGAAAATTACAGCACAGCAACAGGCCCTTCAGCCCTTCAAGCATGCACCAACCATGCTGCCCGATTTAATATAACTCCCTACCCTTCCGGGGATCATTTCTCTCAACTCCACTCCAATTCATGTATTTGTCCATTCGCCCCTTAAAAGTCACTATCAGATCTGCCTCCACTACCTCCCCCGGCAGCGAGATCCAGGCACCCACCATCCTCTGTATAAAAAAAAACTGCCTCATACATCTCCTTTAAACCTTGTCCCTCGCGCCTTAAACCTGTGCCCCCTAGTAATTGACTCTTCCACCCTAGGAAAAAGCTTCTGACTATCCATTCTGTCCATGCCTTTCAAAATCTTGTAGACTTCTATCAGGTCACCCCTCGACCACTGTTGTTCTAGTGAGAACAAACCAAGTTTCTCCGGCTGCTCTTCATAGCTAATGTCCTCCATATCAGGTAACATCGTAAATCTTTTCTGTACTCCCTCCAAAGCTTCCACATCTTACAGGTAGTGCGGTAACCAGAATTGAATGCTATATTCCAAGTGCAGCCTAACTAATGTTCTATAAAGCTGCAACATGACTTGCCAATTTTTAAACTGAATACCCCGGCTGATGAAGGCAAGCATGTTGTATGCCTTCTTGACTACGTTGTCCACCTGCACAAGTGACCTGTGCACCTATACACCCAGATCCCTTTGCTTACCAATACTCTGAAAGGTTCTACCATTTACTGTATATTTCCTATCTTAGATCTTCCAAAATGCATTATCTCACATTTGTCGAGGTTAAACTCCATCTGCCATCTCTCATCTCAGGTCTCCAACCGATCTACATCCTGCTGTATCCTCTGACAGTCCTCATCACTATCCACAAATCCACCGATCTTTGTGTCATCCACAAACTTACTAATTAAACCAGTTACGTTTTCCTCCAAAACATTATATATAACATATATATTACAAACAGCAAAGGTCCCAGCACTGATCCCTGAGGAACGCCACTTGTCACAGCCCTCCATTCAGAAACGCATCCTTCCACTGCTAGCCCCTGTCTTTTTTGATTGACATGATGTGGAGATGCCGGCGTTGGACTGGGGTAAAAAACAGAAAGAAGTCTCACAACACCAGCTTAAATTCCAACAGGTTTATTTATCACAAATGCCACAAGCTTTTGGAACAGGCTGTCCCTTCATCAGGTGGCTGGGAATTCTGATCGCAACTAGGGCACAAAGACACAAACTCAGTTTAATGATTAACATCCTTTTAACTTGTGCTTAATGCTCTCTCCACTCACATTGTCTGTACCTTTAAGACTTGATTAGCTATAAAGACTCGCATTCCAATCATTATTCATGTAAATTGAGTTTGTGTCTTTGTGCCCTGTTTGTGATTGGAATTCCCACCCGCCTGACAAAGGGACAGCCTGTTCTGAAAGCAGGTGGCGTTTGCTACAAATAAACCAGTTGGACTTTAAGCTGCGTTATGAGACTTCTTTCTGTTCTTTCTTTGACCGAGCCAGTTTTATATCCACCTTACCAGCTCACCTCTGATCCCATGATACCTCACCTTCTGTACCAGTCTGCCATGAGGGACCTTCTCAAAGCCCTTACTGAAGTCCATGTAGATAACATCCACTGCCTTACCCATATCATTCATCTTTGTTGCTTCCTTGAAAAACTCAATCAAGTTAATGAGACATGATCTCCCCTTTACGAAATCATGTTGCCTCTCATTAATACATCCACTTATTTCCAAGTGGAAGTAAATTATGTCTCGAAGAATCCTCTCTAATAATTTACCTACTGCTGACGTAAGGCTCACCGGCCTATAATTACCTGGATTATTCGTGCTACCCTTCTGAAACAAAAGAACAACATTGGCTATTCTCCAATCCTCTGTGACCTCCCTGTAGCCAGTGAGGATACAAAGATTTCTCTGAAGGCCCCAGCAACTTCCTCCCTTGCCTTTCTTAGTATTCTGGGGTATATCCCATCAGGCCCTGGGGACTTGTCTACCTTAATGATTCTCAAAAACCTCAATACCACCTCCTTTTTGATCTCAACATAATTCAAACTATCTACACACCCTTTCCCAGACTCATCATCCACCAAGTCCATCTCTTTGGTGAATACTGACGCAAAGTACTCATTTAGTACCTCGCCCATTTCCTCTGGCTCCACGCATATGTTTCCCTTCTTGTCCTCGAGCGGGCCAACCCTCTTCCTGGCTACCCTCTTGCTCTTTACATATGTATAAAAATCCTTGGGATTTTCATTAATCCTGCTGGCCAGTGCTTTATCGTGACCCTGTCACTGCAGCACCTACTATATTGTTATTTTACTCATTTAATAACAATTAAAATTGAAGTACAGCACCTTATAAAAATATCCAGTTTTTTGACAACCCTGATTTTTGGGTAGCAATTGGAGACATGACCATGACTAAGGCGATAGGTTTTATTTTTGCTCTTTTTTTTGCCCCTCCCATGCTACTTAATATTATTGCGGGATCTTGGTAGAGTATATTTCACATTGGCAATCTTTTGGTATCTTGTACGATATAAACAATGAGTTTCTGGTTATTTGACTACGAAGAGCATCACCGTGGAATTCATTGACTACAATCATACACTTGCTGTTAGGCTCACTGACGCAATTAGAAGTATGCTGGAGCTGATTTTAGTGTTTGTACTGTTGCCCTAGCTAAGATCAACTAACACAGCTTGACCAGGAATTGAGAATTCAATAACAGTCTGATGGCTGACTTGAATGAAAACTGCAATAAGTGAGCTTAATCTTCGCCCTTATTTTTTAGGTTTCCTTGTACCACTGGTATTATGTTCGCTACCACTGAAAATGATATAAAACGCTTATTTAACAAGTCTGCTGTTTCCTTATTGTCCATTATAGTCTTGCCTACACCTACCTTTAATGGGCACAGGTTCCAATTGACCGCTCTTTTTCATAATATGTTAATAAAAACATTTTACTTTAAGCTTTGATATTTCTTGAATGCTTTCACATCCCTTTTTGTATAACTTCCTACTTCCATTGTATCCTTTTGCTTGATGCAGATTTCCCAGTCTGGTTAACTTTAATTTTTCTGTATATTTCTGTAAGCCTTTCCCTGTACTCCCAATTTTGCTCAGCTTTAACCAAATCTCTATACTAGCTAATGTATCATTCCTTTTCAGCTTAATTTGTGACTCTGACCTGCCGATTTTATTTCTTCCACTACATGCATTTGAGCAGATCAGCTGCTGATCTAGTCTCGTACTGGCATTTTTTGTCTTACTTATTTCCTTTTCTAGATTGTCTTTGCTATACTTTTATAATAAAAGCATTTTATGAATTTAGTTTACGCACGACAAAGTGGTTTAATCTGTTTTTATTTCACCCCTGAGTAAAACTGTCTGTAGCTGTTGTCCCTTTGTATGACCTTTCTCCCAGTGAAATAACATGCAGATTAAGGTCAGTATTAATGGAGAGGACAGAAGTCTCACTCACCAGCTGGAATTCTGGCAAGAGGACCCCTACCCATAGTGCCTCTTTTTCGGCAGGTCTGCCGTATCAAGTGTCCCACTGGTACTTAACTGGACAGCATTTACCAGGATCTAAGACCACGGAGGTTGAGAGCTGCTGTCCATGTCAGCTCTATTCAACAGCAGTGCCACTGGTGAGGTGGTAGCTGCTGCCAGTGCAACATCCACCTGAGGCCAAGTATTATTGTTGGATCCAAAGCCACAGGAGCGGTGAGGAAAGGCTGTGGTGGATCTGCAAAGAAACTGGAAGGAGGAAATCGTTAGTAAAGACAGAGTTGGTTCTCAGGGTGGAGGGGGGAAAGCAGTGGGCTTCCCTCACATCTGATTAAATGCCCCCTACCCCCGCCCACCAATTTTTCTCTCTATTCTTGCATAAGGTTGTAGATGTAGCTGGCAAGCCTAGCACTTGTTGTCAATCCCTAATTGCCCATGAATTGATTGCCTTGCTAGACTATTTTTGAGGGCAGTTCAAAGTTGACCACATTTTGCGTCTGGGGCTATACCAGGGAAGGACAGCAAATTTCCCTCCCTGAAGCACATTAGTGATCAGGTACGTTTTTTGACAATTGATAGTTTCAAGGTCACAATTACTGAGACTAACTTTCAATTCCAGATTTTAATTTAAATCCCATCACCAGAGTATTGGCCCAGGTCTCTGGATTGCAATGAGAAAATTACTGCGGATGCAGGATTCTGAAACTAAAACAGAAAATGCTGCAAAGTCTCAGCAGATTTGGTAGCGTCTGTGGACAGAAAACAGC
Organism: Carcharhinus amblyrhynchos; assembly: GCF_965287045.1. Lineage (NCBI taxonomy): Eukaryota > Metazoa > Chordata > Chondrichthyes > Carcharhiniformes > Carcharhinidae > Carcharhinus > Carcharhinus amblyrhynchos. Next base: position 84,612,088 of record NC_137331.1, on the reverse strand, counting down.
TAACGTTTTGAGTCTGGATGATGATTCTTCAGAGTATTTTCTGTTTTTGTATCTGGGTTGCTCGTCCAGTGACATCACAACTAGATCAATGTCTTCCTGTGAGTTCCACTCTGTGTTATCCTCCCTTTTTATAGAGATAAAATGAAAATGATTAGCCTGTAAATCTTAGTTCTGAGGGGTCAGAAGCATTGCACTAAACCATAGTGGTTTCTGTCCCCTTTGTTCTGAGTAGCTGAAATATACAAATCTGGTTGTTCTTTAATAAGCTCACTTCATAAAATGATATTGCACACCAATGAAACATCTCAATAGCAGAGGAATCGGGTTAACAAAGATAAGAATTCAGAATGAAAAATAAGGAGTTTCATGAACTATTTTATCATTGTTAAATCTTCTGCGTCTGAAATGATTTTGGAGCACCAAACAATGGTATGTATTTGGGGTATTAAAATGGTGCACACACAGCCACATTTCTAGTATTGTGATCATACTGTCTCTTTAAGAAATGTTTCTTGTGCAGGATTACTTTTAGCAGTCAGTTCTATTTATCAGTGCTGCTTTGTCTGTGACCGGCAGCCCCTGTTGATACTGCAGAAGCATAATTGGTCCTAATTGTAGAATTTTTATTTCAATCTGGACTATTGCAGTTCTGTTATCTTTGTGTTTTCCCCTGGGGTTTTTCAGAGTGGGGCTTGATTAGGTTGACAGAAAAATTTATGTGATTGAACAGGATTAGGCTTACACAGAAATCAAGTCTGCTGCTGCTTAGAATTGTTGGAGAAAAGTGCCTCTTTCCATCTTATGATTTCGAGACTGGGAGCTGTCAGGAAATAAGCTGTATAGGGCACTGGTGAGGCTGCAGCTGGAGTACTGTGTGCAGTTTTGGTCGCCACACTTACGCAAGGATATTTTGGCCTTGGAGGGAGTGCAGAGGAGGTTTACCAGGCTGATTCCGGAGTTGAGGGGGTTGAACTATGAGGAGAGGCTGAATAAACTAGGCTTGTACTCGTTAGAGTTTAGAAGAATGAGGGGAGATCTCATTGAGACATATAAGATGATGAATGGGATGGATAGGATAGAGGTGGAGAGACTCTTCCCGCTCAGAAAGGACAGTAGAACTAGGGGGCACAGCCTCACGATAAAGGGGGGGCGGTTTAGAACGGAGTTGAGGAGGAACTTCTTCACTCAATGGGTGGTGAATCTCTGGAATTCTCTGCCCGTTGAAGTGTTGGAGGCTGCCTCGCTCAATATTTTTAAGATGTGGGTTGATAAGTTTTTGATAGGCAAGGGGATTAAGGGTTATGGGGAGAGGGCGGGAATGTGGAACTGAGCCCGACAGATCAGCCATGATCTTATTGAATGGCGGGGCAGGCTCGAGGGGCTAGATGGCCTACTCCTGCTCCTATTTCTTATGTTCTTACGTAAGTCTCTTTCGCTGGAAATTGCTGAATGGGAGTCAAGCAGGTGTCTGTCTGTATCTGTTCTGACAGGTTAAAAGGGTGAAAATCCAGATGAATATACCTGTTTTTGTGCTAACTAATCCTGAAGAAGGATGTCTGTGGGGATATTGCTAACATTGATACTATAGAAATAGCTAGCTGTCAAGAATTATACCTTGTCATGTTTAAGTATTCCAATTGATAAAAGCTATGTCAGTTGTTTTTGCTGTATTTTAACTGTTGTTAAGTAAAGTTTGATTTAATAAAAGTTTCCTAGTGGGTCAATTGAATCATACCTAGAGTGAAACACTTTATACTCATCCTAATGCCAAAATCAAAACAAGTTGGGGTCTAGGCTAACTTCATAACATATGTTGGAGTTTCTGATCTGGTCCCTAACAGTTTCATAATTTTAACGCAGTCTATACATTCTTTAAGAAAGCAAAATGTCTGGATTCCCGGATCAGTCTGCATCTGTTGAGAGATCCAACCATCAGGATTTCAGCATTTTAACCTTTGAACAGAAACAAAGAACAAATATATGTTACAAGAATTGGAAAGAGAAAGAGGATTTGAAAATAAAAAAGCAGCAAAGAACCATCAATGTATGGTAACAAATTATTTCATCTAATTAATGGGTGGAAACATAAAGAAAACAGGGACATGTGAATGTCTATGACAGGAAAATTTCTGGATTGGATTTAAAATCAAAACAGATAATGATGGTAAAGTGTAGTGTGTCCACTAGCTGAAAACAACTGGTTTAGTGGAACAGTGCTCTCAGTAGCATTTCCAGAGTTGCTGACTATTGTATTCTCTCCCTCCCTGAACTATGATGGGGGACATCTTGTTCTCATCTTTCATTGTCTCAGGCATCACATTCAATGGGTCATCCTCCACTATTTCTGCCACTACCTGTACAACAAACACATATTCCCTCTGCCTTCCCTTTCAACATGCCGAGGGGATCATTCCCTCCACATTCAATCACGTCCCACCTTCCCATGCAAGAGATGCGATACTTGTCCTTAACTGCCTCCCAATTTACTCTCCTGTGCCCTTGGAATCCTTCCAGGTGAAACCTCTTCCATTATCATCCCATTCAGTTTGCCTTATCAACCATTTGATATTTAACCTCTCCTGTTTTCATCCTGTCACATACCTTCCTTTGGTTCTTTCCTTCCCCTTTGCCTGCCTCAGCATCTCTTTAAAAGCTGTTGTGTCTGATTATCATCTGTTCGTCGATCTGAAATTTTAACTTTGTTTCGCTGTGCACAGATGTTGCTGAACCTGTGGTATTTCCAGTTTATTACCCAACTTTTATTCTGGGCCTCTGAGCTGGTTGATATTCTGAATAGTTCTTTCTTTCTCCAGCACCTTCTCCTGTTTTAAAACTTCCATTGTGACCCCCTCTTCCTTCCCTTTGCTCCACATTCCAGCTGCCTGTCATTTTTATTCAACACTCCCCACTCAGATCTCTCTGACCTATAGATCAAACTTTTGGACACCTCTCCTAATCTCTCCTGTAGCACAATGTCCAGTTTCCTGACAAAATGATGAAATACATCAGATTCTGGAAACATGAAAAGTAAACAGAAACTGACAAGTTAGACAACATCTGTCAGGAGAGGAGTTTGGGTTGCTAAAAAGGTCCTCACCTTCAAATGTTGACTCCACCTTCTATTTTATGAACTTAGGAATTAGGAGCAGAAGTATTCAAGTTCAGCCCTTCGAGCCTGCTCTGCCATTCAGTCAGATCGTGGCTGATCTTTCCCTGATCTCAAATACATCTCCCCACCTGTTCCCCATATCCCACTTATTTTTAATTAGAAATTTGTTTATCTCCCTCTGAGAGCACATTGTGACTTATTTTATCTTTGCCCATCACTAGCAACCACAACCATATTAATTTTGACAGAAGTTGAAACTATTGGCCTGATTTCCCCAATCAGATTCTCCTGTTGAGCACACTTGCAGGGGATGCTATTCAGAAGTCAGAGGCTATAGCTGCTGAGGTTTATCAGAAATGCCTTGCTGAGGAATCAACCTTACTATCCCATTAGTAGACCATACCTTGTGTCAGTTACCCGAGACTGCAAGCTACTGGGAAAGAGTTAACAGCAAATTACATCACAGTATTTTAGGTGAGATGGGATTGTATGTGAAATGTGACCCATGTCTGGTATGACTACAAACTATTAAACTTTTGGAGTTTGACTTTATGTATGTTTATATACTTCATAGAATCATAAAATCCTACAGTGCAGAAGGTGGTCATTTTCCCACCTAGACACTATTTCTATAACTCCATGCATTTATCTTAGCTAGTCCCCCTGACACTAAGACACAATTTAGCATGGCCAATCCACCTAGCCCTCACATCTTTGGAGTGTGGGAGGAAACTGGAACACCTGGAGGAAACCCACGCAGACATGGAGAGAATATGCAAATAGCACACAGACAGTGATCCAAACCGGGAATCAAACTCGAATCCCTGGCACTGTGAGGCAGCAGTGCTAACTGCTTTGCCACCGCACTGCCATTCTTTCCTTTGTAACCTTAAAATCATGAATGGAATGCTGGGATATTGGGATAATTGTGACCATTAATCTGTTCCACAATTATTTTTTAGAGTACTGTAATGCTCCAGTATGATAGAAGTATGATCGTTTCTAAATCTAGCATTCTGCAACTCTTTTATTTTGTCATTCTTACTTAGGGTATTTTGTATAAAGTTTCATATTTTCTGTTGTGTTTTTTGAAAAATTGACGCAGCAATTGTCTTAGCAGAACTTCAGAAAACAGAACAATATTTGTCAGCATAATCTCAGCTCCACTAAGAAATATTGACATAGACGTTACAAATGCGCAAATTCTTTGAACTCTGTAAGGCAATGTGCTTATGTTGCTTAGAAACAGTGTTTGCCTGTAAATAAATCTCTGGTTAAATGATGACGTAATTCTGTTCAGAAATGGGGATATTTTTCTGTCTAAGCAAAAAATGGTTTAAGATGAGGTTAGAATTATAAAGATAAAAGCTTGGTCATCAAATCATCAACTCAAACCATTCGTGCATGAATGCAAGTTGTCAGAAAATACTATGAAAACCAACAGATTTTGTTTTCAAGACCGTTCAAACATCTTTAGGCGTGGACTGTGATGGCCATTTGGCTCATCTACATTCATCCAGAGGGATTCTAAAGTCTGTATTTCAGCTTTCAAATGTTTCTTGAAAGGTATTTCTGGAAGGCCATTTAATTTATTGAATTTCCTGACCTCAGTCCTAAATTTATTGTGTGCTTGTCCAACTCACTTTTAATTAAAATAACTTGGATTTACTTTTCCCATTCCCTATTTAATAAGCCTCTATAAAATCACTTCTCAAGTTAAAATGCTAGTTTTTCCAATCTTTCCCTTGTGCCCTGAGACTAGAAGTGAACACAGTCCTTCTAATTGTGTTGTGACCAGGGTATTATACAGTTCAGTCACAAGTTTCTCTGATTTGTAGCCTGCTATTTCTGCTCTATATTGAGCAGAGATGTTAAATTTTAGCTATAATCCCTGTTTTTCTTTGAGTTTGTCTATTTTAGCAGCATTTATGATATATGTAAATGACTTTCTTCATTTAATTTGCAATATTTTGCACACATCTTCGCTAAAGTTTGTCTACCATTATTTTGCCTATTTGCATATTCAGCCTCTTCACACAATTTCTAAGCTGCCTTCTCCAAGTCAATTAATTACTTTTCATTTAATGTGCCTGCAAATTTGACCAATTTTTGACCAGTTCCTGATCCAAGTCATTTATATTAATCCCAATTGTGGTCCTAACACCAAGATCTGAGGGCATCATCTCTCCCCCCGCCTCCTCTTCAGTACTTCTGCCAAATTATGTTCCCTTTCTATCCTTCAGCCAAGTTCTTATCCATTTGCAGAGTATTAATGTTAGCATTGGATTTAATTAATATCCTTTTGTGTGTAACATTTCAAAAGCCTTTTGAATGACTGTGTACACCACAAATGCCTATTTGGCATTTTTCACTGTTCATTTTTGCTTTCACTTGCAAGATGTTGTCAAAGTTAACTTTTTAAATTTGTTAACCCAGCTAGTGTGAAGTTTGTTTAATCAGGGATTCTTGCTTTTTATAAATGCTACTGCTCCCCGTACTCTGCATTCTTTAAAAATTATCCACTTGTCTTCTGCTGAATTTTCATTGAATAACTTTTCAATCCATTTGCTTCAGTTGTTCCATCATTTCTATCAATTAAACTTTTTACTTACTCATTTTTGGCTTCCAAAATCACATTAAACTTGGCTATTCTGTGGTTGAAGTTCTTCAAGCATGTTACAATTTCTGTTTCCTGCTTTGTAGGGTTAATAGTAATAGCTTAGTCAAAATGGGCATTGTCTTTCATAATTTTCAAGACCGAGAACCAGCAAGCAATCATGCATTGCACTGACTAATTTTGTCTGTAAACCAGTTTCCATTCAGTTGATTGAAGTGTCCTATTAAAATAACTTTCATATTTTCACATAGCCTTCCTGTCTATTTATAGAGCAGCTTAACATTGACAAGCCCAAAGGCATTCTTTTTGGAGTCTAGTCAAAATTCCATACCAAGGCCCTTAATCTTGTTCCTTTCACATGGATTAATGGGAACAGCCATATTCTCCAAGCAAACGTAACCCTCTATAAATGTAATTTTGTTAAGCCTTTTCCTAACATTAGGCAATCATAAAAAACTATAATTGTATTATTTCTATTTTAATCCTGTGCTGTGTTATCATATTTAACTGAGCAATATGCAGTAGAAAATTCTATTTAGCAAAGTGCTTTCAGACTTCACGAATGGGTATTAGATTTGGCAGCCATGTTTTTTGCAGTTTTCTTGTGCTCCTAAGCAACGTGTATTTTCACGTCCTACTGAAACTATGTAGAACAATAAAGCTGGTTTTGAAGTCTATTGATGTATTTACATATAGAATAGTTAATGCTATAATTTGACTGATGCATTAATGCTGATGTTTTGTTTGGCTCCAGCGAGATATTTGATATAAAGGATGTAATATATTTAAAAAGTTTTCATTTAAATTCAAGTCGGGTATATTGGTGTGTAGCCAACATTAAACTTCCCTTTGAATTAGTAATGCCAAAGCATCTGCAAAAAGAATTTACAAGTTTAGAAGTTTACTAAGTATAAAAACATACAACTAAATTTTAAATTAGTAGATTTGATTCTGCTTTTGTTAGGGCAAATTGAAAAAAACTTTAGATAAACAGATGGATCATAAACTGTTCTGTGAAAATGTATGCAGTCCATTTAAGTCCAAATTTAAGCAGTTGGTATTCTGTGCTGTAGACGTAACTGATTATATTCGAGGATATAAAGTAGAAGAACACGAGAAATCTCAACTTCAGTTAATACTTGCGCTGAAACAAATCAACAAGACGTGAATCTTATTTTGTAATGATTTTGTGATGGTTGCAGGAGTCTTGCTTACAATAGATAATCTCTTGCTGCCAGAAATGTAATATTAGTGTTATTGCTGAGACTGATTAAAGTCAAATTTGTTTATAGACCACTGGTACTTGTGTGTCTGTGTTTCTGTATGTGTATAACTTGTACTTATCTAGGTCAAAGGTGGTGGTTATAGTGCTACCCAGTGGAATATTTTTCATTTGCACATTCCTTTGGGCATTTCTAGCTCATTATAGATGCTTTATTAGCCTTGGTGTCCCAATTGTCAATTCAAGTACAAAAGGAACATGCCCTAAGCACTATAAATGTCCTATAATCTCTTTACATGAAATTGTTCATTCTTGAGCTTGCATATATCAGCACCAAATTTTCCTGCCCAAACTTTCTTGCCATTAAGCTCAGAATATGTTACTGAGAATAAAACTCAGAATACTGTGACCCTGTTTTCTCGATGTTTAAAGCTAAATTTCAGAGGTAAACAGTTTTCAGTTTATTCTTTTGCCACCAAAACTACCTACTTAAATGATAGACTTTAGGTCTTTGTGAAAGAAAGTATTTTTCTTTTTTTTGAGTGACTGAGAGAATTGAAGGTGTGTTATCCTATTCTTAAAAATTAGTCATTATTGGTCCTCTCTCTATAGGTTACACCCTATCTGAAATTTGGGGCAAACTGCCTTTTTCAGCTCAAAACCAGAATGGTGAATCCTACTTAAATGAAACAAATATTTGTGTGAAATTCCTGTTTCTCTAATGAGTCAACATGCTTGAGAGAAAATTTAAATGAATTAGATAATCCATTTAAATGAATTGTGTTACCGTCTACTGCTAGCTCCTGTCCACTGCTCTCAATCTGCACAATATCCACCTGACGTGTCCTTTGAATTCTGTATCAATGGAATATCACAGCTGGCTGAACAGTTGAGATTAATTTGGAGCAGCAGTTTGCCTCAGCTTGCAGTGGACAGAGTAGCAGATGGCAAAATAGGACAACTGTTTAACTCAAATAACTGAATACTATTTCTTCAAATTGCATTGTAGAGACTTAGTAAAAATGGATTCTGATTTTTTGTTTTCCCTTGCTTCTGCTCTTAGCAAAATTGCTGAAATCTAAAACAGTATGAGAGGCAAATAAAATCAAACCTCTTTCTTCTGATAGTGCACTGATTCTCTAGTGGACACTTTTGTATCTTTTACGTCCTTGCAGAGGCTTTTTATGGTCACTGTGCTTTGCAATAGCAATCTTAAGCTTTGACTGTCAGAATTCTTTTCCTTTTGACCCTTTGTTTTTTACATATCAATAGTGATGTTTAAGATTAAATAAGAAACTTGAAAGTTTCAAAATTGTCAATTCTCAAATTACTTCTGCCAAAATGTAGGTTGGTGTAAAATAATAATATCCATTGTAGAATGTTCCCACTTAACTTTACATTGTCACCATGAAATAGTTAAGTGTGCGTTTTAACCTATGATCATAGACAATACATTGACCTTTGAAGTTTTGATAAATCCTTGTCAAAATGCATGTTTTGGGCAATACTCCTATTAGGAATTGGCCGCAATTTTCCAGCTCAGAAGTATATAATTAGGGTTATATTCAACTTATAAGTTGACCCTTGGAATCAACTTGACTGATACGCAGAATATTAAATATGAACCATTAGTGTTGGTGTGGGTGGTCGCCATTTGAAGTGGAAAAAAATTTGTTTATCATTGCCATGTGCGGCCTGCTTTGTGTGGGTGTTTTCAACTCAGTGCGTCACCTCGTATGCTGCCTGCTCGATTCCAAGGGTCAACTTATAAGCTGAGTATAACCCATTATATATTTCTGAGCTGGAAAATTGAGGCCAACTCCTAATGGAAATATTGCCCAAACCTGCATTTTGACATCCAAAATCAGGAGTTGTTTTATATACCTTGTTGACTTATATGTCACCATGTATGTTTTATTTTCATTTTGCAAGGCTAATTATGTGAATTAATTTGCAGATATGACCCAAAATCTGTTAAAAGAAGAAGATGAATTTGAGGAAACTGAATTCACTGGCAGCAAACTCTCTCATTCTTGAGCCACAAAGAGACATTCCACGTAGCAGATGATGACATATGGAAGTCATGTGTATTTTCTTTTGGAATGTTTACAGCTATTTTTAGCTTGTGCTCTTTTCTAATTTTAAAAGTCAATCTTTCTCCAAGTTTTATTGATTTTTTTGTTTACCTTATGGTCAACTGCACTTTGCTTTGTGAGAAATCAGAGGAAGTTTTTTCTGAAAGCACCGAGGTAAAGATGACTAATAAATGAATGTATATGTATGCATGTGCTATAGTTGATTCAGAAAATTGGAATTGTTTAAGATGTATGTGAAGCAGAAAATGAAGTTTTTTATATGCCATATATGAAAGTTTGCAAATATTAGCAGTTTTTATGACAAATGAACAAGTGTCAAATTGGCAGATATACAGATGCACAAGTTTGTGATTTGTGCTGTAGCATGCATTCTATGCCAAAATGTCTTGGAGGTGCATTGTCTGTACAAAAACATTGTTTTGCATATATAAGAATTTCTTTAATCCCAAATTTCTTTGTACAATTATTGTTTTCAACATTCAGTTTTAAGCACATTTTCCTGTTGAAGTTGAAGAAAAATGCTGCATAGGAAAATATCAGTTACAAGTGTTTTCTGTTGAGATGTTGAGGAGGTCATGTCTCACTAATTTAATGGATTTTTTTGAGGAGGTGACAAAAATGATTGACGAGGGAAGGACTGTGGATGGTTGTCTACATGGACTTTGGTAAGGCAATTGACAAGGCTCCTCATGATAGGCTGGTACAAAAGATTAAATCTCTGGATCAGGGTGAACTAGCTAGATGGATTCAGAACAGGCTTGGCATAGAAGACAGACAGTAGCGGTGGAAGTGTGTTTTTCTAAATGGAGGTCTGTAACTAGTCCGCAGGGATCGGTGCTGGGACAGCTGCTGTTTGTAGTATGTATAAATGACTTGGAAGTAGCTGATCTGATTAGCAAGTTTGCAGATACTAAGATTGGCGGAGTTGCGGGTAGTGACGAAGATTGTCAGAGAATAAAGCAGGATATAGATAGGCTGGAAAAATGAGCGGAGAAATGACAGATGGAATTTAATCTGGACAAATGTGAGGTGATGCATTTTGGTAAATTCAATTCAGGTGGGAGCTATAAAATAAATGGTAGAAGCATTAGGAGCATAGACAGGGAGTACAAGTCCACAGATCCTCAAAAGTAGCAGCACAGGTGGAAAAGGTGGTGAAGAAAGCAAATGGCTTGCCTTCACCGACGGAGCTTTGATTACAGAAGTTGGCAAATTATGTTACAGTTGTATAAACATTGGTTAGGCCACATTTGAAATACTGTGTCCAATTCTGGTCACCACACTACGAGAAGGACATGAAGACTTTGGAGAAAATATAGAAAAGGTTTACCGGGATTTTGCCTGGTATGGAGGGCATTAGCTATGAGGAGAGATTGAATAAATTGGGATTATTCTTCTTGGAAAGGAGGAGGCTGAGGGGCAACCAGGTAGAAGTTTATAAAATTATGAGAGATATAGGGAGACAGTTGGAAGCTTTTTCCCGGGACAGAAATGACAATTACGAGGGAGCACAAGTTCAAGATAAGGGGGGAAAGGTTCACTGGAGATGTGCAGGGAAAGATTTTTACAGAGAGGGTGGTGAGGGCCTGGAATGCATTATCAAGTAAGGTGGTTGAGGCAGTTATGTTAGCCACATTTAAGACTTATCTTGATAGGCATATGAACAAACAGGGAATCAAGGGACATAAGCATTTGATCTAGATAGGACAACGTGATCGGCGCAGGCTTGGAGGGCTTGTTCCTGTGCTGTTCTGTGCCTTAAATCAATTCACTTTTTTGTTGGAAGTGCACTTATCATAAGGACAGTATCGTATCTTTATATTGACTATTTTTGTTGCATACATTTTGTCCTTCACTGTTTATTTGCAAATTTCTGCAACAGTCATTAGTTCAAATTGTATATTCTAAAAACATTGGAAAACCACACCAAATTATTCATTAGCATGGACTAACATGGTTCAAGAAGCCCCAGCACCTTCTCAAGGGCAGTTAGGGAAGGGCGCCGCACCTGCGCAAGGATATTTTGGCCTTGGAGGGAGTGCAGAGGAGGTTTACTAGGCTGATACCGGAGTTGAGGGGGTTGAGCTATGAGGAGAGGCTGAATAAACTAGGCTTGTACTCGTTAGAGTTTAGAAGAATGAGGGGAGATCTCATTGAGACGTATAAGATGATGAATGGGATGGATAGGATAGAGGTGGAGAGACTCTTCCCGCTCAAAAAAGACAGTAGGACTAGGGGGCACAGCCTCAAGATAAAGGGGGGGCGGTTTAGAACGGAGTTGAGGAGGAACTTCTTCACTCAAAGGGTGGTGAATCTCTGGAATTCTCTGCCCGTTGAAGTGGTGGAGGCGGCCTCGCTAAATATTTTTAAGAAGCGGGTTGATGGGTTTTTGATAAGAGAGGGGATTAAGGGTTATGGGGAGAGGGCGGGAAAGTGGAACTGAGCCACGACAGATCAGCCATGATCTTATTGAATGGCGGGGCAGGCTCGAGGGGCCGGATGGCCTGCTCCTGCTCCTATTTCTTATGTTCTTATGTTCTTATAATTGCTAGCCCAGCCAGTGACACCCACATCCCATGAATATTTCTCTTAATCACAAAACACTAAAATATTATATATAAAATAAATAATTATATATATATTTATATGTTATATTGTATATAAGTTATATAATATAAATATATTACAAAATTTTATAAAGCAGGAATCCAAACTATCAACCATCAGCTTTGACCACAAGTCAATAATGAGCAATCAGCAGCAGTTACTACTTTAAAAAGGATACCTTAAAGCAGTCAAACATTTTAATATTTTTGAAAATCCTTTTTAATTTGTCCATAAATGGTTACAGCAGTTAACATTTCTTAATAATGTATCTTTTTAACTTGTTCACAATGATTTACAATTTTACTGTGCCTTTAACATAAAACCTCTCTGGGTGTTTCATAAAGGAGAAATTGGGCCACGTTATAGAAGTCTTTGAAGTGCTAACCGAAATCATGATTGGAACAGGTTTGGGGTGGGCTTTTGAAGATGGGACAGGAAGTAACAAAGTGAAGCATTTTAGGTAGCTGTTGTAGAAGGTAAGTGAATCTTGTTTTGTCAGGTAAAGAATATGTGGATAGAGATTGACATGTACATTTACAGCCCTGAATTTTTTATGGGCCTGATGTTTCTCCTTAACATTCCCAAGCCTTTGGACAGGGGAATTGGAGCAGAGACCCCTCTCACCATGATGAATCTCCACTTCTCAGCAAGCAAGTTATTGTGAAATATGCAGTTGCATTTATATGGTGTGTAACTGATGTAGGAGTACTGTCACAACATGTCTCATATTTATTTCTTTATGTATCGTATTGGCAGGTTCCGTGAAAAGAGTGCAAGTTAGGCATTTCAGTTGTGGGGCTGACGCTTCAAATCACAAGATCTGCAAAGGGGCAGCAATTCTTCCTAAATTGTTTCCGCGTTCTTCTTTTAGTGGCAGCAGCTATCGAGCTTATTTTTGCTCAGAATTAACACTAATCTAGGGCTGAGGGACCTATTTCTTCCTTCTCCATTTTGGAATGGGTGGCAATTTATGGGTACTAATCCCACCCTTTGCTTTTATTCTATTCCCACAATATGCATCATTTGATCATTTTATCCAGATCCAAGTGAAAATTATTTGTCAATAACAAACTCATTCTTCCACCATATGACGATCTGCTTGCAGTAATTGAGCATTCGCAGCTGACTGTCCTCCACCATCCTACCAATCACATTGGTACCATCTGCAAAATGTTTTGGTGTTTGCCCTTTTCCCAGATTATTCCTCATTAGCTTCTTGTTAAGAAAGTCTGTAAAAATGTTTTGAAAATGTTACTTGCCTCTTTGGGAACCTAGTTCAAACTTATGGTCTCAACTTCCCTTCCTTATTCCTTACTGGCTTCTTTTACACTTCTACTAGCTGGGGCTACCCAAGTAAACCCATTTTGAGGCCAATAATGTGTGAACTCAGTGTCAAGGCAATGTGTTCTTGTTCAGAGGCAGACAAGAACTTAAATAATGTCTTAGCTAACTTGATAGCAAAGCCATATACAGTTTCTGGTGGAGATTACAACTGTTGCAGTAGCTTCACACTGGAGTTGAGGCCTGAGAGCTCTGGAATGGTTTAACATTTTTAACCTCATATTTTAAAGCTCTGCATAATCCCTAGCTAATATAATTTACGATCTTAAGAACATAAGAACATAAGAAATAGGAGCAGGAGTAGGCCATCTGGCCCTTCGAGCCTGCCCCGCCATTCAATAAGATCATGGCTGATCTGTCGTGGCTCAGTTCCACTTTCCCGCCCTCTCCCCATAACCCTTAATCCCCTCTCTTATCAAAAACCCATCAACCCGCTTCTTAAAAATATTTAGCGAGGCAGCCTCCACCACTTCAACGGGCAGAGAATTCCAGATATTCACCACCCTTTGAGTGAAGAAGTTCCTCCTCAACTCCGTTCTAAACCGCCCCACCTTTATCTTGAGGCTGTGCCCCCTAGTCCTACTGTCTTTTTTGAGCGGGAAGAGTCTCTCCACCTCTATCCTATCCATCCCATTCATCATCTTATACGTCTCAATGAGATCTCCCCTCATTCTTCTAAACTCCAACGAGTACAAGCCTAGTCTATTCAGCCTCTCCTCATAGCTCAACCCCCTCAACTCCGGTATCAGCCTAGTAAACCTCCTCTGCACTCCCTCCAAGGCCAAAATATCCTTGCGCAGGTGAGGCGCCCAAAACTGCACACAGTACTCCAGCTGCGGCCTCACCAATGCCCTATACAGCTGCAGCAAGACCTCCCTACTTTTATATTCAATTCGCCTCGCTATGAAGCTGTGACTATTGCCACATCATGGGATTTCCTTGGAGATTGTTTGCCTTTGACTCTAGCAGAATATACTGAGACAAGCTTACCTGGTGATGGTGCGTTGTTAAAAATATGATACCCAGCTGCTGCAACACCCACATTATGAGTAGAAGCAGAATAACTTCAACTTGCAGGAAACACAGAGATACAGAGAACAACTATTTCTTGACTACCACAACTTGAATTCACACTCATAATATGGAGGTACTCAGTGCATAAACTATTTTTCAAAACTACTGTGTCAAGTACAAGGTATCAATCCTGATCCATTGATTCGTTAGGTTCTGTCAAAATAGCAGATGTGCATGAGTTGGCTTATCGTTGTGAGCATTCTTGGGACTGAGCTCTCAGCTCAAGCTAAGCCATGAGAATTATCTGTCAATGCAACAACTCTTAAACTGTTGAATGGGCAGTTTAGGTCTACCTTATTTGTGTCATACGCTGTCAGTTACTGTCTCCTGTTGTAATATGCCTTTAAAGGGTAGCAGCTTGCCATCACTAGAAGGAAATTGTCATGTGATCCAATCTTGGCTTCATTTCGGCCGAACCCAGCACATAATTTGGCTGTTGAGGTTTTCAAGTGTTCTAGTTTGTGTGCAGCTTCCCTTGCGTGCCAAGTCTAAATAAATGAACCCATTCAGTTATGAATGATTGGTGCTTTTATATCTTTAGAAAAATACAACATGGTGTTCAGAGGTGGTCAAATAGCCTGGTAGCATAATTAAGTACAGGTACAACATGATCAACTATCTTACATGGCATGAGATGATCCTCAATCTTCTAGTCAGATGGCAATGAGTTTGTTGCATTTGAGAGTGTTGAAATTGCAATGTGGTGATTGTAAGCCACAGCATTGAAAGCAGACAGATCGCTTGTGGTGAATTTGCAGCATAGCCTATCAGTTTAGTGAGTGGGTCAGTATGCTGAGGGGACTAGCATCGGATTAGCTCAGTTGGGATCAGGTGAGTGACCAGCATGTGCGAAAATCAGGCCAGAAAAGGTTACAATTATAAGGGGCAGAGCTTTGGAATATCATGGGAAAGTGGTTGCAGCGACTTTCATCCCAGGTACTATAGGAGAAGGAAAGTCAAAGGAATATTATCAAAGTTTCCACAAAATTCCCCAGTTTGAATTCGGATGTAGCTGACCTACTATCTAAATTCAAGAGTGTTTGAACAATGTAGAGCACTGGTTTCTTAGTTCAGTTGTGTGACAAGAAAGCCATAAAAATATGCCCAACAATTCAGACATGCAGGTTAGGTGGTTTGGCCGTGGTAAATTGTCCCTTGGTGTCTCAAGATCATAGAAAAATAATAGAATCTCTACAGTGCAGAGGGAAGCCATTTGGCTCATCAAGCCTGCATTGTCAACAATCTCACCCAGGCCCTATCTCTGTAACCCCACGTATTTACTCTGCTAATCCCCCTGACACTAAGGAGCAATTTATCACGGTCCATCTACCTAACCTTCATATCTTTGGACTGTGGGAGGAAACTGGAGAACCCGGAGGAAACCAACACAGACACAGGGAGAATGTGCAAACTCCATAGAGTCACCCTAGGCTAGAATTAGAACATAGAACAGGACAGCACAGTATAGACCCTTTGCCCCTCAATGTTATGTCAAGCTATGTCCAAATCCAAGATCAAGCTATCCCACTCCCTATAATTCTGGTGTGCGCTATGTATCTATCCAATATCCGCTTGAAAGTTCCTAAAGTGTCCGACTCCACGATCACTGCAGGCAGTGCGTTCCACACCTCAACCGCTCTGAGTGAAGAATCTACCTTGGACATCCCTCCTATATCTCCTACCATGAACCTGGGTCCAAGGCACTGTGAAGCAGCAGTGCTAACCACTGTGCCACCATGCTGCCTGTGCAGGTTAAGGGGATTAGTGTGATAAATGCATTATGGGAATGGGGCCTGGATGGGTGCTCTGTGACAGAGTTGGTACAGACTTGATGGGCTGAACAGTCTTCCTCTGCACTGTATGGATTTTATGAAGTCTTCTATGAAGTGAATTTGAAATGAAGGTCTACATATGTTGATCTGTCACAATTAGCAGAAGAGCTAAAAGATCCCTAAAAGGTATGAACTATACTGGAAGACCAATTCAGAATCGGGTTAAACTTTGGTATTCATGGACAAGGACTCGTATCATTTTGACAACAGCTTCCAGAATCCATTGACCACTTTGTCAGCAGATGCAGAGAAAAAAGAATGTAGTACAATTTTTCAAATGCAGAGTTAGCAGCCAGAATTATTGAGTTGGTATTGTATTCACTCCCATGGAAGGATTCCAGAAAGATTTATGAGATGTGCCCAAAATGTATTGCATCAAAGAGCTATTCCAGCATGTAAGTATAAAGTGATCTTTACAGGTTGGCGAAGCTTAGTTTCAATTGTTGGCACACACTAGAACCAATAAAACCTAGCAACATGTGAATGATTTGGCCTTCTGTGTGCACCAAAGAAATGCCCAGCTTTTAATCAATTCTGCAATCAATGTGGCAAAAAGGGCTATTGTCAGCAGCAGT
This sequence comes from Carcharhinus amblyrhynchos, assembly GCF_965287045.1. NCBI lineage: Eukaryota > Metazoa > Chordata > Chondrichthyes > Carcharhiniformes > Carcharhinidae > Carcharhinus > Carcharhinus amblyrhynchos. The sequence goes on along the minus strand of NC_137331.1, from coordinate 84,595,615 downwards.
GCACTAGAGTAAATGCTGATGAAGCTACAAAGACTTATGAGCAGGTGAGAAGACTCAGAAGAGAGACAGGCCATTGGCTGGGTATAAACAATGATATTGAAGTCTTCGTCAAGAAATGCAAGATACGTCAAGAGCATATACAATTCAGCATAAAGAACCATTCATTTCACATGAAGTTTCTATTCATTCTTGCTCCAAAATTGCATACAACCTCTTTCATGTCTGAGGCACAGACTTCTTCACCATCACTGGGTGGCATGATGGCACTGTGGTTAGCGCTGCTGCCTCACAGTGCCAGGAACCTGGGTTTGATTCTTGACTTGGATTACTGTATGTGTGGAGTTTGCACATTCTCCCTGTGTCTGCATTTGTCTGTGTCTGTGGTTTCCTCCAGGTGCTCTGTTTTCCTCCCACAGTCTGAAAGACATGCTGGTTAGGTGCATTGATCCGAATAGGCACCGGAATGTGGTGACGGGGAATTTCACAGTAACTTCATTGCAGTGTTAATGTAAGCCTTACTTGTGACGAATAAATACACTTAAACTTTGACTACCACAACTCCATTTTTTGGCAATTGCATAATATGTCAAACATAACTGTCACACAGACTCAAGGTGCAATTTTTAGTTTATTTGGTGTATCTAGAAATATCATGAATAACAATCTGTAATTTATTGGCAAGTCATTTCAGAATGTGTGAAAGTAGAATATTGATCTCATTACCCTCAATCTAATGGCCTGGCTGAATGAATGATTCACATGGTGAAATCCCAACTCTCAAATGTAGACAGACCCAGCAAGGTCTTTCCATTAGATTGTTACATCTGAGAGTAAACACCTTTAAGTGTAATTGTTCCATCACCGGCAAAACTGATGTTTGGCAGACCAGTGCATACCAACTTACCCGTTCTAACTCATTCTACTCTCTCACAAACTAGAATAAGTTTTAAAACTGCAAAAAAAACCAATATGCAGAATAAAAATACAGAGCACAGAACTGGCAAGTTTACAGTTGGGACAAATAGTTCACATCCGAGATTCCTCAGAAGGTATTTGGCAACCAGTGGAGATGACCAGGACTCAGGACCTGTTCAGAACCAAGGTCCTGTGAAGTCATAAAGGCAAAGAACAGCACAGCACAGGAAACAGGCCCTTCGGCCCTACAAGCCCGCACTGCCCATTTGAACACTCAGTGAGTGTCTTTCAAGTCTTTCGTCAATCGTCGACGTTTCTGTCTACCTCTAGTGGAACTCCACAATAAAGGGAATTATATGTACACCAGACTAAGGGAGACCCAATTTAGGGACAATTTATTGACACCAATCAGCCTGAAAAGTATGTTTTTGGGATGTGAGAGGAAACTGGAGCACCCGGAGAAAACCCACGCAAGCATGGGAAGAATGGTGGGCACAATGGTGAAGTGTAAAAAATCAGATCCATTCTAAATCCTCAATCACTGAGCAGCCTTACTGCATCAAGGACAATGTCCCAAATGCAAACAGGAATGACATCCAATCATACATAACCTCAAAGATCACTATAAGCCATTAAGGAAACCTCCAGACAAGGTTAGCATTGCATGATCTGGGTGTACCAGCAGATTACCTCTGCACCTTAAAGACTCATAGATTCAGCAGTTCTATACATTTATGTAATGGTAACTAAAGTGAACATGTATTGTAAATAGTTATGCTTCTTTGGAACAGGGAGCAATGGCTGGAATTCTCCCAGCCTGATACACTGCTCAAGTAATGCAGCGAGCCAGAGGACATCAGTGGGGTGGGGGTGGGTGGGGGGGGACCCTGTGCCAGAAATCGGTGTGGGGGGGGGGTCCCTGTGCCAGAAATCGGTGTGGGGCTAACTGATTACCTTATTAAAATTGACTTTTCAACATGATAGGCAAGCCTAGGACAGTAGTCACTGGGCCATTATGTTTCTTTCCACCACCCCCCTCCCCCGCTGAGAGAGATTCCCACCAGTGAGGTTTACAGCTGGTCCCTATCGATGGGGACAGAGGCATGTTCACCCTGCTGGTGGGGACAGAGGCATTTACCCCACAAGGTTGGGGCAGGGGGTGCACCTTGAGGGCAGGGCAAGGAGGAGCAGGACTTTATAGGGGCCGATCGGTGGTGGTGGAGGTGTGGGGGGTTGGGGGGGGGAAATGTATTCATTGTGTACTCTGCACAGTTGTTAGCACTGCAGCCTCACAATGCCAGGGACCCGGGTTCAATTCCCAACTTGGGTTACTGTCTGTGTTGAGTCATAGAAGTTTACAGCATGAAAACAGGCCCTTTGGTCCAACTTGTCCATGCTGCCCCTTTTTTTAACCCCTAAGCTAGTCCCAATTGCCTGCATTTGGCCCATATCCCTCAATAGCCCTCTTGCCCATGTAACTGTCTAAACGCTTTCTAAAAGACAGAATTGTACTTGCCTGTACTACTTTCTCTGGCAGCTTGTTCCAGACTTTCACCACTGTGTGTGAAAGAATTGTCACTCTGGACTCTTTTTTATTCTCTCCCCTCACCTTAAACCTATGCCCTCTAGTTTTAGACTCCCCTACCTTTGGGAAAAATATTGACTATCTAGCTGATCTATGCCCCTCATTATTTTATAGGCCTCTATAAGATCATCCCTCAGCCTTCTACTCTCCAGAGAAAAAAGTCCCTGTTTATCCAGTCTCTCCTTGTAACCCAAACCATCAAGTCCTGGTAGGATCCTAGTAAATCTTTATTGCACTCTTTCTAGTTTAGTAACATCCTTTCCATAATAGGGTGAACAGAAGTCTACACAGTATTCCAAGTGTGGCCTTACCAATTTCTTGTACAACTTCAACAAGACGTCCCAACTCCTGTATTCAATGTTTTTGACAAATGAAACCAAACATGCTGAATGCCTTCTTCACCACTCTGTCCACCTATGATTTCACTTTCAAGGACCTATGAACATATATCCTTAGAACACTTTGTTCTATAACTCTCCCCAACACCCTATCATTAACTGAGTAAGTTCTGCCCTGGTTCAATCGACCAAAATGCATCCCCTTGCATTTATCTAAATTAAACTCCATCTGCCACTCGCCAGCCCTTTGGCCCAATTTAAGATCCTGTTGCAATCCTAGATAACATTCTTCACTGTCCACTATGCATGAATCTTGGTGTCATCTGCAAACTTACTAACCATGCCTACTAAATTCTCATCCAAATCATTAATGTAAATGACAAATAACAGTGGACCCAGCACTGATCCCTGAGGCACACAGCTGATCACAGACCTCCAGTTTGAAAAACAACCCTCTACAACCACCCTCTGTCTTCTGTCATCAATTTTGTATCCATTTGGCTACCTTACCCTGGATCTTGTGAGATTTAACCTTATGCAACAAGCTACCATGTGGCACCTTGTCAAAGGCCTTGCTAAAGTCCATGTAGACAACATCAACTGCACTGCCCTCATCTATCTTCTTGATTTCCCCTTCAAAAAACCCAAATTTGTGAGACATGAGTCTGCATCTTCTCCCTGTGTCTGCACGGGTTTCCTCCCACAGTCTGAAAGATGTGCTGGTTAGGTGCACTGTGTACCTGAACAGGCATTGGACTAGGGAATTTTCACAGTAACTTCATTGCAGTGTTAATGTAAGCCTAGTTGTGACAATAAGTAAACTTAAACATTAGGGATCAGTGGGAGAGGTAGCAATTGGAACTCCACATTAGGAGTGGGGGATTGGGACTGGCCATGGGGGTGGGAAACCAGGGCTGGCCAGGGGAGCTGCTGAGTGGTGCAGAGGGGTCAGGTAGCCTGACAATCAGGTGAGCATGGGAAACGATTGGGAGGCCGGCAATGGGGGAGTCAGTGCGCAATCTCCCCAGTGACAGATCGCTGCAAGTTCAGTGGCCCACTCAGCACTATGCTGCTGGTCTCTCCAGCAGGATGAGGTCCTGCCCAACCCCGCCCCCCCACTCCCCCACATAAATTTCCCTGAGAGACAGGGTGCCGGAGATTGATTCCACTAACTACTCCCAAAAACGGGCAGGAAATTCACCCATTTTCCCACCTGTCGCAGAATCCTGGCCCATGTCTTTTAAAAAAAAGGGGGCTGTTATGCGTTCAAAGGACAGCTGCATGGCATCATTAGAAGGGAAATGTACCAGATGATCCAGTCTCAGTTTCACTTTGGCCTGTGAGCAGAACACAGCAAGCAAAGCTTTGCTGCTGAGATTTTCAAGAGTTCTACCTTGGTACAGCTGTTCTTCTGCATCTACTCTAAATAAATGAACCCACAATGGGTTTACCTTATGGATGATTGGCATTTTTAATAAAAATATGATACTTGCTGGAAAGTGATGATGATCCTTTTGGATATCTTCTTGGAAAAATTTCACAGCTCTGCTGGCTAATTTGAGCAAGACTTTAAATCCCGCAACTGGATTTAGCTTTTCAAAATCCATATGGCGAGTTCCTAATGAGTTGTGTTCCTGATTTCAGTGGATTGATTGCTTTTATTGTATTAATTCTGCTCATCTTAAAATGTCAGTGCACAGCCCACATACAGGCAAGTGCAAATCATGCTCAGCCATTTTTCTGCTTGGGTTTTTGCTCAAGTTCTTTGACTGAGGTTGGTGGATGGAACAAGACCACTCATGAAACTGAAAAGGGCTGAAGATTCCTTCAAAAGCAGCAAAGTTGTCCTCAGCCAGAAAAAGAAACAGCACTTTCAGAAACACACACTTTGTCTTCTTTATCAATAAAAGAACATTTCAGATTTAACCAAACATCACAAATAATTTCCATTCTAAAAAAAAGTTTTTTTTATAAAACCGCAGAACTAATTTTCCAACTTTGGACTTCCATCAGGGAACCTCTTTCGGTAATGAATTAGATCAGAAATGTTGGTGTGCACTGTGCATGATTTCCAAACTATTCAAATCAATATAATATAGAGCACATCTCAGAATTTCTGTTACACAATGTTGGTGGGTGACGTTCCCTTGGTGAAACTGCAAAATTGAAAGATTACCTCTGAGAGCTGTAATATATGAGCAAAGTCACTAATATGCATCTCCTCACTGACACAGTGGTGTATGACACCACTCTGTGATATTCTTGCAACATCCAGCTCCATTTTAAATATTCTAATATAAATGTTCTAAGTTATCAACACAATTTCTCATCAGATGCCGGAATGTATATGTAATCAGAGAGGCATAACATTTGAAGATCATAAGATGCTTTAGGAACATTTCCTAAATGGCATAATTGTGATTGAAAATGCTAATAATTACTGAAATGTTCACACCTTATTAGTGTCTAATGGAAAAATATACATAGGACCTTCTTAGCACTGAAAATAGTAGGCCATCCAATGAAGTGGAGGAAGAAAATAGATGGGCAGAAGGCCGAAACACCAAGCAGTTTTGACATGACCTTTAATTTTCCAATCATTTTTATGTGCACTTTTCACAAATTGATTGTATTTTGATATGCAGTTCCAATAATGGATTTCTTTGAATGGACTTGTCCATGTCTTGTCGGATTTGTCCATGTCTTGTTGCTTGTTTGCCATGTTCATTGCCATTTGTTGCGTAAAGAAATGTGCGCATTTTTAATTTTTGCAAGGTGTCAATGTTACTACTGAGTACATATTGAGAAATAACTGCAGTATTTCCTCCACTCCATTATCATAGTATGAATAGGACCTGCACTGACTTATCTGTATCTTGAAACCATTGTTAAAGGACTGCAGTTGGTGACTTTCGATTTTAAATAGAACGGTCAAAATTCATCATTAATCCTGAGATTTTTTACCCTTTATCATTTCCTATTTCAGAAATTAACTGTGTCTTTTTCTTCAGGCGTTTCACTAAACAACTTGTGATGCCCAGAGCTCCACCTTTAAGAAAACGGACAAAGTTGTCTCCAATGAGTGGGCCCATACCAAAGAAGCTAGCCTCATTGGTACACTCAAATGTATAGGGATCAACTTCAATCGGATTTCGCTTACACGAAATGGGTTTACTTGGATCTGTTCCCAAGTACTTTCCATGCTCTTTAAGAAAGGATAAATTAGGGTAAGTACCTATCAGCACCAAGGCCATTGAGATATTTAAGGCAATGTTCTCTCCCGAGACACTCTGAAGAATGCATTTCATATCTGGTTGAAAAGAAATAATTCGGCTTTCAGGGAAGCTGGTATAGTTGGGGTGTGACATTGTGGTGTGGGACTGCTTGCACATCTTGCGATAAACTTTGTGGTATTCTGGATAAAGCTTCTTAGGAAGCTGTTTGAAAATCAAACCCGGATCAGTGACATTTCTTCGGAAGGTATGAATGACAGGGATTTTATGGTGGTAGGCACAGAGTACTGCATCTGCTGCAGTCAGCCCTGCACCAACAATGACAACAGGATCTGACAACTGGTTGACTTTGCAGCTTTTGATGGCAGACTCAAAGGCTGAGATGCTGTGAAATACAAAAGGCAAGTCTTCACCCTCAATCCCTAACTTTGCAGGTAAATCGTAGGTGCCAGTGGCTAAGACAACATTCTCAGTGAAAAGGCAAAAAGGTACATGTGATCCATCTCCAATTCTCTGATATCCTCTGACTTCCCAAAGTGTGTGAGCTGGTCCATTTTCAGTAACAGGCAACTGTTGTGTAGTAACATCCTTTTTGATGTTCTTAAGCATTTTGTCCTTTACATTCTCTTGATCTTGCTGACACTTTGAGACGGAAGTGACCCAAGTGTTGCTAACAAAGTTTTTCTGAAGACCCATAATCTTAACGTAGTCTTTATAATATGAAGCTATTTCTTCTGGAGTTGCTCTGTCATTCATTAGGTTTCTGTAGAAAAAATACTTGTATTAAGTAGGTCACCTGACCATTAATGTTTTTAATTTTTTTAATCAGTCTAATAATTCATACAAACAATTCTTACAGGATTACTGTGATTCAAATTTTTAAGCTCATGTTGATTTGAACAAAGTCTGTTCTGTGGTTCCCAAGTATTTAATTGTTTACTGGAGCCAAATATTATATGGCATTCAGCCTTATTTAGAAATGGTCACTAAGCTCTAAGTACAAATTCCAATCAAACATTCTTAACTAAAAGTAACTATGTGGGTGGTTAGATGAACAATATTTATTCTAAATATTATTGGTTAAACAAAGCATGAGATCAAGTATACTTGGTCATATTTTATTTATCCTCAACCTTTTCAAAGGATTTCCTGAACTGCTTAGAACAATATTAAAAATCTCCAATGGTAAGAATACTGTATGATTAGATAAATAATCGTTGCTCCATTTACTCTTTGACATAAGCTGATCCAGTGTTTGCTTGCATTATATTTCCCTGTCTTTTACACAGCTGTGTTGCCTGCTTTCAGTTTGTTCAATGTTTTAGCCGCTGAGTATATGTTGTGTATCATGTAGGCTTTGTTGTTTCTCTTGATCCTATAAATATTTTTGTATTTTTCATCAATCAAAGATCCAGATCATCTTAGCTGAGTAGGTCTCAAATCAGTCCTTGTTGCAGATTCTGCCTTTACCAAATAATGTTTCTAATGCTTCAGAGATGATTGAGCTTAATGACTCCCAAGCTTCAATAATACCAGCCTCACCCTTGCCCAGCAAACCTTTAGTGAGTAGCAATTGTTCTATCAACAGATCAAAATGTTGGTATTTGACATTATTGCTTGTGTGAGGGATGGTGATGTTTAGAAGGCCGGCATGTTTGGAAGTGTGAAACTTTGGAGGACGCACCTTCACTTTGCTGCTGACAAGTGAGAGGTCAGTGTTGCAGTCTATGCTAGGTGCAGGTTGGAAAACACACAGATTAAGCCTTCTTGTGATGATCAGGCCTAGTTGGTGCCAATGTCCTGACCTTCAGTGATGCCATGATACCTTGTAGTAATGTCTGTCTGTAAAATGGGGTTACTGGTGCAGAGTGAAGTCAGGACATAAAGATCAACAAGGTGTTGTCCATTATCATTGATCTTGTTCACCCCATGATGACTGAGGCAAAATAGCCATGAATCACTGCCTGTCTCAATATGTATATTGAAGTCACAGAGAATATACAGCCTTTTGCCATTTGGAAAGTTCCTTAGACCATCATCTGAGTCATCATGGAAATAGATAGTGCGTAGGCATGTATAATGTTGACTGTACCTCCATCAGTGGATAGCTGCAGGGAGGTGAAGCAGTCCAAGGTTGCAATTGAGAGCTCAATCAACTATATCAGTCCACTGCTCACTGTGGGGCCTACATCATGCTCGCAGTGATTTCCAACACACTTTCCTTGTCAGCAAAAAGTGTATTTCTTCTCTCAAATAGAGCCAGCGGCGGCCAAACTGGTCTCTAGTACAGCAGCAATGTTGACACAGTAGCACTCCACTGGGAGTAGTTAGCTGGTTCTGCTGCCTTGGGTCCGTGGTGACAGAGAATTGTCACTGATGCAGAGCTAGATACACACATTGGGAAGGCAGCTACTGCTGTGAACCGACTGACAAAATGCATTTGGGATAATATCAAGCTAACTTTCAAGACTAAACTAATCATTTATAAGGCCTGTGTTCTCAGCAATTTTTGCTGTATGGTCACTAGAAAAAGAAACTCAATAATTTCCATCATTGTTGTCTGAAGCACATTCTGGATACCTCCTGACAGAATAAATGGCAAATGCAGCAGTTCACTCAAAGGTGTTGCCAGTAATAAAACATGATCTGGAAATGCCGGCATTGGATTGGGGTGGCACAGTAAGGAGTCTTGCAATGCCAAGTTAAAATCCAACAGATTTATTTGGAATCACGTGTTTTTGGAGCACTGAGAGACACTCACTTGATGAAGGAGCAGCGCTCCGAAAGCACGTGATTCCAAATAAGCCTGTTGGACTTTAACCTGGTGTTGTGAGACTTCTTACAGTAATAAAACAGGGGCAGCTGCGGCGGATCAGCCATGTCCACAGAATGCAATAAGATCACACACTCAAGGACTTCCTGGATGGCCAGCTAACCAGATCCAGGTGACCATTGGGGTGCCCAAGGCTTCAAGGATGATTGTAAGTGTGACAAGAAGGCCCTAAACATTGATTATTGCATTGGAGAGTCACTAGCTGGTGAAAGAAGGAAATGGCAACAACTGCTGTGAGCACTACCATCATTTTTGTGGCAGAACCTTAATGGCGTTCACAGCCATTAACAAAGATGTATTAAATGAAGGCATCTCCATCCAAATGGATTTTTGTCACATCTCCATGATGTCCCATTGGTGGAAGGATGCCAACACAATTTACATTTTGAAACTGATTGTAGGTGATGTTGTATTACATGAGTTTTCAATACAGTTAGGAATTTTCCAACGTTTTAACATCAGTGCAATGCACCACTTAATTAAATTCAAACAGATAAACGTGACAATAAAAATACTGGGCATAAGAACCTACAATTTCCATATCTGAACACTTGTTGTATCCATGGTGCTGCTGGTATAGCACCGGCATCTTCTTACACTTCAGTAACATCATCCAGCCCTGACCGGCCCTTGACTCAACTCCTCTGCTGCTGAGAGTTTCCTCTTTGGCTCTGTTATCTCCAGTTTTGGCCGCTCCAATGGTCCCCTGGCTAGACATCCATCTCTACTCTCCATGACTTGAACTCACCCAAAATTCTGCTGTCTATGCTAACTCTTATTAAGACCCATTTGCCCATCACTTCTGTGCTTATTGACTGAAACTGGCTTCCAGTCTGGCAATGCCTCAATTTGAAAATTCTCATCCTTGTTTGCAAGCTCCTTCAAGGTGCTACTCCTCCCGGTCTCTCAAAATTCTTCCAGTTCTAAATCCATCTGAAATCTCTGCGCTCCTCCAATTCTAGCCTCTTTTACTTTCAGAATTTGAATTATTCCAGCATTGGCAACAATGCCTACTGCTGCCAAGATCCAAGACTCTGAATTCTTTCCCTCAGCCGCTCCGACTCTACCCTTCTATCCTCCTTTAAGAAGTTCCTCAAGACCTACCTCTGTACGCAAACTTTTGACCATCTGTCCTAATATCCTCAAATGTTGTTGGATAATGCCCCTATAAAATGCCTTATTACACTGCAGGTGCTATATAAATGCAAATTATTACTTTAGCAACTGAGGAATATTTGTACTATAACATTGCTTCTTTTGCATATTAATAATTTCAATGAAAATGACGAAATTGCTTTCTAATTTTCATGGGAAACATTCCTAAATATTAATTTACCATTTTAAAGGCAAACTGCATTTCATAGATTCCTTTGTCGTTCTAAGTTTTTTTTTAAATGAACGTTACCAATAACGTCTGTGCAGAGTTTGCACATTCCCGCCATGTCTGTGTGGGTTTCCTCCCACAGTTCAAAGATGTGTAGGTTAGGTGGATTGGCAATGCTAAATTGCCCTTTAGTGTTGAACAGAGGGGAGTATGGTAGGATGAGAGAGGAATTGGCGAATGTGGACTGGGGGGAGCGCGTTGGAAGGTAGGTCTGCTGAGGAGCAGTGGAGGATTTTTAAGGAGATCTTTCTTGGTGCTCAGCAGAAATTTATTCTGATGGTCAAAAAGGACCGTAGGAGGAGAGGTAATAAGCCGTGGATAACGAAGGAGGTGAAGGAAAGTGTTAAATTAAAAGCAGAGGTGTTTAGAGTAGCTAAGAATAGTGGGCAAGAAGAGGATTGGGAGAGGTTTAAATGTCAACAAAGATTGACAAAGAAATTGATAAAGAAGAGTAGGAGAAACTATGAAGCTGGGCTAGCACTTAATATAAAAAAGGATAGCAAGGGTTTTTATAAGTATATAAAAAGGAAGAGGCTGGCTAGGGTGAACGTTGGACCCTTAGAGGATGAGAAGGGGGACTTAGTGGTAGGGGATGGGGAAATGGCTGAGGTCTTGAATAACTTTTTTGTTTCGGTCTTCACGGAGGAGGACGTGAATAATTTGCCGGGTGTTAGAGATGGAAAGATGGTAGGACTGGAGGGTCTCAATGACATTACTGTTACTAGAGAGGCGGTGCTCGACAGACTGGAGGGGCTGATTGTGGACAAGTCCCCAGGACTGGATGGAATGCATCCGAGGGTTCTGAAAGAAATGGCGGAAGTGATAGTGGATGCCTTGGTGGTTATTTACTAGGCTGATACCGGAGTTGAGGGGGTTGAGCTATGAGGAGAGGTTGAATAAACTGGGCTTGTACTCGTTAGAGTTTAGAAGAATGAGGGGAGATCTCACTGAGACGTATAAGATGATGAATGGGATGGATAGGATAGAGGTGGAAAGACTCTTCCCACTCAAAAAAGACAGTAGGACTAGGGGGCACAGCCTCAAGATAAAAGGGGGACGGTTTAGAACGGAGTTGAGGAGGAACTTCTTCACTCAAAGGGTGGTGAATCTCTGAAGTGGTGGAGGCTGCCTCGCTAAATATTTTTAAGGTGTGGGTTGATGGGTTTTTGATAGGAGAGGGGATTAAGGGTTATGGGGAGAGGGCGGGAATGTGGAACTGAGCCACGACAGATCAGCCATGATCTTATTGAATGGCGGGGCAGGCTCGAAGGGCCAGATGGCCTACTCCTGCTCCTATTTCTTATGTTCTTATGTCAGGGGGACTAGCTAGGAGTAAATGCATGGGGTTATGAGGATAGGGCCTGGGTGGGATTGTGGATGGTTGGGAATGGTGTTATATTTCCAAGTTTCTCAGCAGGGAGGGGCAGGGATGTGTGGGGGTGGGGGGGATTGTTTAGGGCTAGGACCACATTGGTAGAGGCCCAGGGGGAGAATCTGCAGGGACAGACTCGATGGGCTGACTGGCCTTCTTTGCACTGTAGGATTCTATGATTCTAATGTCCATACAACTTCAACTAAAATAGTTTTGAGTGACAAATTATCAATAAATGTGAAAACTGATCAGATTTGTTGACATATTCATATCCTGCTGTCTTTATCAAAAATAGATATAATAGGAAGCCAGGCTGCCCATGACCACAGGCAGGCACACTGCATAAAGGAGCACATAATGGGGTTTAACAAGTAAATTCCATTCATTAGGCTGGATTAATCTGATGAGGAGTAACATTAAAAGAATGAAGTCACCATTAGCAACTGGTAGGGCTATTTAAAACTCAAATAGATCAAATTCCACAAATAAGAAGTGGATAAAGATTTGAATGGGGTAGCCATAGAAGCTAATCTTCTCCACTCCTGTATCCACATCTTGTTGAATGTGGGAGGATCAAACAAAAATAGGGCACTTTACGGTCAAAATTTTCCAGCCATTCCCAGCAACAGGACTTCCCACACTGGAGGTGGCTCACCATTGGCCACTAGTGGGATCTTCCAGTCCCGCCAAAGTCAATGACAACATACATGGCTTTCCGCTGTTGGGTCAACTTTGACAGGACCAGAGGATCCTGCTGGCTGGTGAGGCTGGAAAATTCTGCCCTTTGTAATAATAAGCAGAGGGGTGGCACCTTTTTTTGGTGGTGTGCATGGCAACAGTTCATCCGCTCGTGAAGGGCACCCTTCTGGTACCAACCCCCCCCCCCCCCGCCCAAGTGTGCATCAGAAAGATGTCAAGGAATGCCACACTGATGTCACACAGCCCAAGCAGCTGATGCAGTCTCAGAATACCAGATTTGGGCCATGCAAACCAGGCAACGTACTTATCAATCACGCAGCACTAAGCTGTTAGATGGGTCCTGTACTGGTGTTCCTTAAAGGGCCGGGCAAGCTCAGCATTTTTGCCCATCCCTAATTGCCCTTGAGAAGGTGGTGGTGAGCCATCTTCTTGAACTGTTGCAGATCATCTGGTGTATGTACACTCACAGTGATGTTAAGAAGTTGTAGGATTCTGACAAAGTGACGGTGAAGGAATGGTGTTATACTTCCAAGTCTCTTAGCAGGGAGGAACAGGAGTGTGGGGGGAGAGCATTTGGGGCTGGGACTGCATTCACAGAGGCTCAGAGGGCAGTGGGAGAACCTGCAGGGACAGACTATTGGAGGACCACTAGCTGTGGAAAGGAGTCATTAACAGGGTGTCCCCTGCACCACCATCCTCGCCCCACCTGAGCCCCCAAAATAGAAAAGCTTCTATTTTGCCCACGGGCTCCTCTCTACAACCTCAAAAGTGGAAGAGGCCATTTGGCCCTTCGAGCCTGCTCCACCATTCATTACCATCATGGCTGATCATCCAACTATAGTGCCAACTGGTCACTTAAAGGCCTATTTGGGACGCATGTGGGTGACCGACCTTAGGCCCCATGTAAAATTGCAGACTGGTTGGGAACAGAAGACATTCAGCTCGGATTGGTTTCCTTAGAAAAGAGAAAGCTCAGATAGAATTGTTCATAATCATGGGAGTGTCTAGGTAGATGTTCCCATTAGTCAAGAACGAGACAACACTGATTAATGGTGACTGGTTAAAGGAACCCATGGTAACATGAGGAAAACATTTTAACACAGCCAGTGGTTAGGATTTGAAATGCATTACCTGAGGGTGTGGTGGAGACAAATTCAATTGTGGCTTTCTAAGGAACCTAGAGAAGCAGTTAAAGAGAAAGCAATTGTGCAGTGCTAAGGGGAAAAGGTGGGGGAGTGAACGGGGAAAAGGCTTAGGAATGGGAATAACTAAGTTGCTCCTGTAGAGAGTTGGCAGGGACTTGAAGGACTGAATGGCCTCCCTTTATACTGTAAGCATTGTATGATTCTAAATGAGATGGAAGCATCGAGTTTACATGCTTCCTACCTTCAACCTAACTGGCTAGGGTGGGTTGTGAATTGTGAATCCTGCTTAAACAGCATGGCAAATGATTTTCTTTTGTTCCGCCCAATACCTCCAGCCTCCTGCAATGTCAGACTGTCTGTAATACAGGGAAAATGGAATCATAGCATGGTGACAACACAGAAGCAAACACAGAAGTTCCTGTGTCCAAGGCCTTTACGATTACAATGAAGTCGACAAAATAAAGATTAGGCTCCACTTTCACACTCAAATTTCTGTGTCCACTGTGTTCAGGTGATTTAGCAGGGTATAGGACCAGGAAAATTGGTTCCATGGGGATTAATTTTAATGGATCGTTCTGTCCCTTTGCTGAACAGAACCATCGCAAGCAAAGTGAACTGCACTTATCCAGGCCTAGGTCAGCGTTTCCTATCCTTGTCTTTAATTCAGTAGGAGAGGCAGCATCTGGGGAGAGAGAAACAGTGGCCAAAATTCTTCCGTGGGAATTGTAGCGGGCAAGACAGAAATTCTGGGCACCATTCAAAGGGCCTGTGAGCTCGGGTGGGAATTTCCAGGTTTGGAACGTGCACAGCTGGAGAATCATGGCCAGTGTTAATGTTTCCAATCCAACATGACTTACCTTCAGAATCTGAAGAAGTGATATTGGATTCAAAACTCTTTCTCTCCAAAGGTGCTGCCAGACCGGCTGAGAATTTTCAGTACCTTCTGTTTTTATTCGCACATCCAGGCTCGCCGGCCTTTCCCATGCAAAATTATCCAATCGTTAACTGTCACTATTTCAACTTAAAATACAATTGGAATGACTTTTCAAATTGCCATATGCTTTCTAAATATCCATTTTTAGAATATTTTCAAGGATTGGTTTTCCTATTGATGACATTGACTATCAGGGAAATATATCTGTTTAAATGTATTCTGATTTAACATTTGCCCTTTTCAAAATAAAGCATACATTCCACCAGACTTTAAACAATTTAGGTCAAAAATAGCTTTTGTTTTGTATTTGGTACGTTTGAAGAAAAGAAATATGCAGAAGTCAATTCTTAGAATTTAGAATCAAAAAGAATCTTTTGACTAAATGCACATTACAAGGCAACAGGGAACATTTGAAACAGTTTTCAATTCCTGGAAAGGATACACTTCTACATGTGCAGAATTATCTTTAGTAATACATTGAAGAGGTTTTCTTGGAGATTCTAGAGAGTTTACTAATCTGGATACCTCCATTTACTTTTGGTCCAGTCTTTCAATTTCAATCCAGGTAGCTCCATCCAACTGTCCAAACTAATCGTTAGCATGGACCCTTTCATTACCTAAAAACATGCAACAGATTATTTTTATTGAGAGACCACATGAAAGGTTGGCCAGACCAGACTGCACTAATGCTGAAACAAAAAAGAGATCTAATAAATTATAAAAACAGTCACCAAATGGTGACAAGCTTGGGTTCTCGAAACCTGGAAGTTAGAGGAAGAAGGGAATACTGAAAGAGTTACACTGAAAGACTGGAGAACCTAGGAATGAATGAGTGATGGTAGGAGGCCATATTGTGCACCTCAATAAAGAAAATATAGGGAGGGGCAATAATGTGTGGATTGTGAACAATGTGTAGGAGCAAGATTGAAATTCTGACAGACTTAAATTAAGAGTTATGAGGGAAATTAAGTGTCTAGAATCAAAAAGATTTAGGATTAGAGGATATTTCAATGGTGGAGAATATGCTGGAGATCTTTTTTGAGTTGCCTACTAATACAAACAAAAATATTGATAGGTGGAGAAAGACAACAAGTGGATCCAAAGCATGGAGGCACACTGGTTGGCACTGCTGCCTCACAGTGCCAGAGACCCAGGTTCAATTCCGGCCTTGGGTCACTGTGTGGAGTTTACATATTCTTCCCATGTCTTCTCCAGTTTCCTCTGGGTGCTCTGGTTTCCTCCCACACTCCAAAGATATGCAGATTAGATGGATTGGCCATGCTAAATTGACCCTAGTGTCAGAGGGATTAGAAGGGTTAATATGTGGAGTTACAGGAATAGGGCCTGGATGGGATGTGGTCAGTACAGACTCAATAGGCCAAATGGCCTTTTTCTGCACTGTTGAGGTTCTATGATTAAAGGTAGGAAGCAGTAGCTGTTGACTAGAGATCTACAACAACTAAAGGAAACTAGAGGGCCAATATTCTGCATCCCTCCTGGCATGATTCCATCAGAAATCCAAAGGAAATACAATGGAATGAACATTAAGCTGGATACATTGAGTCCTGGTTTTCTCAGTACTTTCCATGATTGGATCAGAGCCGCCACATCTCCAAATTATAACCTGTCACATCAGAGGTGATGTGGCTGGGGAAAAGGGCTTAAAAGCCAGTCTGAGAGGCTCTTTTGGGCGTGGCCTGTCCCACAAATTTTAATTGACTTTTTAAAAAAAAATCAAAATACAATTATTCAGGCTTTTCACTACAAGGCAATTGTAGGCTGTTAACACAAATAAATACAGCACAACGCACTACATATGAGCAATTCCAGGCATGCATACATCATGCAGCAATATATGCTCAAGATTGCTGAACTGGTGGATCACAAATCATTAAAAGGTCCATAACGCATGCCATGAAGCTCTTGCTAGAAGTAAATATGCATTTGGATATATTGTCCAGACATTCAGATATAAAACTAGAAATTTTATCCTTTCTGGAAAGGAAACCCTTATTCTTACACTTGTTGTTTTTGTCAATCCGGATCTGGTAACTCAATGTTCTCCTTGCCTACTGATAAACTGCACCCTCATTAACCAAGAATGGCTGCCTGACACCCAGTTTATCCAATTTAAAACTCTCTTCTACATTTTGAAATCTATCCAGTTTTCCTTATCTTTTATTTGCTTCCAGGATTGCTTTCCACTGCTATATTCTTCAGTTGTTGGATTTCTGTGCATCTCTCGCTCCATCTGCCCCATCACTGATGACTGATCTTTTAGTTCCTCTCTGGGATCCTGTTCTATACCCTACCAAAGCTCTACCTCTATGCTTGTTGTGTGAAGTTCTGTGCTGAGAATGCTAATTTATAAAATCTCTTATATCCCATATTCCCACTGTAACCTAAGTAATTACCTTCCACTCTCAACATGATAACTTTTGGATATCTAATTATCATTCAATACACTACACAATATTACATTCCATATGAAATAAGATACTAACATGCCACGCACCACCGGGTGGATCCTTTCCCAGCACCAAATGAGGAATGTTCTTGTGTTTCTCTAACTTCCATTGTAGGACTGACGGGTAATCAAATCTAATGTCTGCATCAGGGTGAAGAAGGGTATCAAAGAGAAGTGCCACAGGGTTGGATGACCTGCCTTCAAGTCCCTCGGATAAGTATTCCAGATCCTGTAAAAATAAAGATACCTTGATCATTCCTATGAGATCTCAGAATCTACAGCCTCTCGTTTCAACTTATCAAGGTGAACGCTATTAACCTCTGCCTCATAGTGGAGAGACAGATGTTGGAAGAGTGAAACAAAGTTCATTGCACATGGATGGTGACACATTCAAGTATTCGGGAGGATATAGCACAATGGTATCACAGAGTGAATGGCAGGGAAGGGTGAAAGCAGAGAAACAGCCTACACCAGCTTATCTACTGTAGCTGCAAAGCCAGCTAAACGTCTTGAACCCGTATCACCTCTCAGATCATCCAAAATCAGCCGAGAGAGTAGGAGCAGCAGGATGTACTCTTCCTCTAGTATAATAAAAATCCTTAGCATGGGTTAGGCTGGGAAGTTACCTACAGAAAAGAATGTACTTGAACAGAGAGAACCATTAACAGCATCAGCTAATGTAGCAGCCAAGAAGGGAAGTTGAGGATTGTTAGTTTAATACAAATAAAGTTGAGGGAAAGAGAAGGAGGCCTCTTGGTCAGATAAGGTAGATAGGAATGTAAGTGGAGACAGATGCAGATTCAGGGTTAGGGCAAGGAAGTATCTTCAGAGAAAGTTAAGTCCGGTGGGAGAAGGGAGGGAAGCAGCTGATCGAATGGTTTCAATCTTTGTAACAAAGAATTCCATAAGCTTAGCAGATGTACTGTTGCATGTGAAGGTAAATAATGCGGGTGGTTTATGAAGGCAGCTAGTGCTGGTGAAGAAAAGCTGAGTGCTATCCTTATCTCCCTGAATGAGCTTTGAATAGTGGTCTGTTTTAATAACGGAGGGCAAAGCCCAGAAGCTGTCTAGCCTGATATGCAATTGTTAAACCAGTTGTTCACCAAAGGCCATCAAATCTACATCCCATGCAAAGATGTTAAGGGGAACAATTAGGGTGGGAAACAATAATAGCTCTAGTGGGGCCAAGAGCATCAATGGTAATGGACACAGGTATGGTTTAGCAAACCAATAGTTGCAGAGATAACATGCTGAATTGAAAGACCCAATACAGGTTGTTGGTGATTTGAGAGCGCAGAGGTCAGTTACTTGAGGGACAGCTTTTTCCAAGGTCAGGCACAGAAAGAGATGCTGAGAAGGGTGAGTGGAGAAAGGGATGTGAATTGAGAACAATATAAGGAAATTTTCAAAGATTGCCTTGTCCATGTCAGTAATGACAGTGAGACTGTATGAGGTGGCAAGATCGAAGGAGTGGTATTCTACCTGGGTAGGAGAGGTTTTATAAAGGGAGTGATCTAGAGAGGAAAGGAGGGTAGTGAGAAGAAAGAAAATAAGGAGTGGATATGAAGGTTAAAATCCTCCTAAAACTATATGGGCTCTTGTTGGGCCACACTTGAAGAACTGAACAGATGTGCTTCCCTTATCTAAGGAAAGATGAACTAGTATTGGAGAGAAGGTGCACTAGTGATCCTGGGCATGGAGGGATTTTCTTATGAGGAGAGCTTAAGTAAGTTGGGTCTGTACTCAATGGAGTTTAGAAGAATGAGAGACAGCCTTACTGAGGTATATAGGATTCACAGGAATCAACAGCTTTGATGCTGAGAGGTTGTTTCCCCTTGTGGGAAAGTCTGGGATCGGAGGCATAATCTCAGAGCAAGGAGATCAACCATATAAGACATAAATGAATTGAAGTGAATCAATTTATTATTGTCATATGTATTGGGTACAGTGAAAACTGCTGTTTCTTGTGAGCAAATAGACAAATCATACTGTTCATAGAGTACATAGGGGAGAAGGAAAGGGGAGGGTGTAGAGAAAGATCAGCTTAATATATGGTAGTTCCATTCAAAAGTCTGATGGCATTAGGGAAGAAGCTATTTGTGAGTTGGTTCGTAAATGTTTTCAGATTTTTGTATCTTTTTGCTGACGGAAGAAAATGGAAGAGAGTATGTCTGGAATGTGTGGGGTCTTTGATTATGCTGGCTGTTTTCCCGAAGCTGAGGGAAGAATAGATGGAGTCAATGGATGGGAGGTTGCATGATGAACTGGGAGACATTCACAACTCTTAGTAGTTTCCTGCAGTCTTGGACACAGCAGGAGCCATTCTAGCTGTGATACATCCAGAAAGGATGCTTTCTATGTGCATCTGTAAAAATTGGTGAGAGTCGTAGTGGATATGTCAAATTTCCTTAGCATTTTGAGAAAGTAGAGGCATTGGTGAGCTTTCTTAACTATGGCGTCGCTGTTAAGGGACAGACTGTTGGTGATTTGAACATCTGAAACCTGAAACTCATCTCCATTGATGTAGGCAGGGGCATGTCCTCCACAACATGGAGATGTGGACGATGGAACAAGGGAAGGTACTTAAAGGAGAAGTTTGGGGATAAAGGAGTCGGGGAACAGACTTGGTGAAGGTGACACCATCACCAAGATGGATTGAGTGAGGCAGTTGGTGGAAAGAATAGACAGTGAAAGAGTTTCATTCGGAAACTACCCCTCAGTCACTTTTCTAACAGGCCAAAATATTAATGTGATCGTCCACAAAGGGTTCATGGATGGCAAGGGCTTTCTTCTCAAGTGGATGTACATTTTGGAAGGAGAAGTTAAGGGAAATAGTAAAAGCAGGCCTATGGGCAGAATTCACAGAGTTAAGGGGAGATTCCGTTCTTGTACTTTTTATAAGCTCCTCAAATTAAATCCAAACATAGGAATACTAAATAAAAAATAAACAGAATTGAAGACACAAACACATATGCTGCCGTCTCACTGACCTGATCCACAACAGAAAAGTGTCTTCCTTCTTCCAGCTTGTTATGAAGGACTGGGTTCGGATGTACAGCTCCTGGTGCCATGTACGGTCTATATCCAGAGAGTAGATAGGAAAGACATATCCCAGAAGGACCATTTCCTGGATCAATAATTTTAGCAACATTGTTATATTGACAGAACATTTCTAAAATCTAAATGGAATCATGTTAATTTAACCTTCCTAATAAATTGTAATTGGCTGTTGTGTGTAAGTCACCCACTTTTATACGTTGTGTGATTTTACTCTCCACTGTAATCAATGGAGTGTAAAATTGTGTAACAAAAGGTGTGAAGTAGACCGTATCCTGCCAGACAAGTTAACTTAAAGTCACTCATGAAATTTTCCACTTTTAAATGATACAATGGTTTCAGATATTGAATTAGAAAAGTAAATCAACAATAAAAATATAAACTGCAAATTTTCATTTGAGGTATTAACGGCCAGAACAATTACAGCCTTTCGAGTAATTGAGGCTTGTTAAATTTAAATACAGACTCAACCGCTCATACAAATGGATTTAACTTCAATATAGGATGGTCAGTATAAACATCTGAGATTGAGAGAGTTCATTTAAAATGTCCTGCCTATCTTTATGTTTCAGTCTACTTCGGAAATAGTTAATATTCCCTTTCCCATTTTGAATGTAGGTGTGACTGATTTCCAAAAGGCATGTTCAACTAAAAGTTTACAATCATTTAAAAAAAAACTGGATTATAATACTGCAGGTGAGAATGCATCAAGATTGTGTATTGTTTAAAAAGCTACTGATTCAGATCACTGATATGGTTATTTTCTGTTGATACTATTTGGTCAAAGGTTGAAAACAATTGAGCAAACACTTTGAGCAGAGTTTTATATTTCCCGCCAGTGGATCTGGGATTCTATGTTGTGAGGGCCCATCCTGCTTCCTACTCAAACGTTTCTCCCCACCCCCGAGGCCCATACCATGTGGGAAGCCTCACAACTTGAGTTGCATGGATCAATGTCATTTCGGCAGAGGGTTGGAGAAGAATCTCCTTTACAGGCTCCACAGGTCCACTGAAGGCAGCCCCCTGCCTCACCATTCCTCAACTCCCAGGATAATCCCCTCCTCCCATTTAACCTTCATTCCCACCCCCGCCCCCACCTGTTGAACCCAGCCCCCAATCTCTTTACCAGCCTTGCCAAAACCCCCTCAACCTCAGACTTATCTGGGCTCCTAAGATGTGGCTACTGCTCCATACTGAGACTACACAGTTGCCAACCACCTGATTAGCTGACAGATCTCTTAAGGTGGGATGTCCCACTGAGATAGGGGTTGGAGTCTCGCCCCAAAGTACTGAGTGCTCCTCTGTGTTAAATTGTTGCAAGGAAGTCACCGGGATCTTGAACAGACTTCCTGCCACACCTGTCATTTTAGCCAGAAAATTTTTCTGCAGGCATTGTGGCACAATGGTGAAATTCCTACCTCTGGAGTAGAAATTCCAGGTTTAAGTCCCATGGCACAGTGGCACAGTGCTTAGCACTGCTGCCTCACAGTGCCAGGGTCCCAGAAAATTCAGCTCCTTAACTCTGTTGGCAGATATGTGTTTAATTAGCAGCATTTTAATTCCTGATCTCAAGGCACGGTTGAAATCTTAGAGGTTATGTAATTCATTTATCCATTTGTATTACCATAAATTTAAAACAGTATCTGTTTATGTAGCTCTACCACTTTAATACTATTATTCTATTCACTGTGTGGATAACACTCCTGCTTTAGTTTGATCTACTGTGGTAACATAGCAACACAAAGCGGTGTTAATCCAATGAGCTGATTATTTCCTGGTTGAACAAACTACTGAGAAAGCACAGCCGCTTCCGCCAAAAATAAATGGAGAACTTAATGGGTTACAACTCCCAACTTCAAAATTGGCTTTTGTGCAAATGGATGATGATTATTCCTTTTTCCCTAATGTCCAAATGCACTCAAGGTTATAAGAATGAGTTCTCCATCAGATACCATGCTCAAAAAGGCTGTTGGTGACAATGGACTTCCATAGCATTGTTCCATGATGATATTTGGCAAAGGTCGGCAGTGTTTTGCCGTTGCCTTCTGCACTATGGCTCACTAAGAAAGTCCCCCACTCCTAGTGCCTGCTGTCATGTGCATTGGAAGGAATTTACAGGCTGATAATCAACCTGTTTGGCTATGTTATGAAAGGCATCTTCTGTGGCCATCCAGTCCTGAAAGTAAAGCTGAAGTTTATTTATTAGTCATAAGTAAGGCTTACAATTAACACTGCAATGAAGTTATTGTGAAATTCCCCTAATCGCCACACTCCAGTGCCTGCTTGGATTAATGCACCTAACTAGCACATCTTTCAGATTATGGGACAAAATCAGAACACCCAGAGGAAACCCACGCAGACATGTGGAGAATGTGCAAACTCCAAACAGACAGTGACCCAAGCCAGGAATTGAACCTGGGACCCTAGCACTGTGAAGCAGCAGCGCTAACCACTGCACCATGGGACTTAAACCTGGAGTTTCTGCTCCAGAGGTAGGAATTCCACCACTGTGCCACAATCCCTCCAGAAGAATGAGTACAGAAACCAAAATTGTGATCATAATAATCATAATTCAATAGCAGAGTGAAAAAAAATCTGACAGAGTCAAATAGTGAATGAAATAGAAGAATTATTGTATAAGGATCAGGCACATGTAGGGTTGTGGGACTGAGTACAGTTCCGTCAATGCGGTGATATAAAGGATGACATGACCTGCGGTCAGTTGAGTGTTGGACAGAGCCAGGTGTACCAGCAAGTTTGGAGCCAGCTCCTAGTTTGTACCCTTCACTCTTATAGAAATAGTTTTAAGTGTTGATAAAGACTTTCAATTAATCTACGTACGAATACAAAGATTTCTTCAGACCAATCAAATTGTAACCAACCTTACAAAATGGCGGCAGCTTGTGGGAAACTCAAATCTTTGCTGAAAATGAATAGAAAAACTAAAATGCTGGAAGACTGAGAAAAAATTCAGCAAATCAGCCTGACCTGACAAAAAGATCTAGAAGCAAAGGAGCAGAGGAAAATTCACAGAGAAAAGGCTCCAAAGAAAAACTTGGAAGCTGAGAACAGAAGTTTTAAATTCCAACTCCTTTGGAAGTCCAGCTTTGAACTCAGGAGTGCAGAGTCAGCAGACCTACCAGGGATGAGCTAAATCTTTTAACCTCCAATCTCATCATGTCCTGACAAATCTTTAAACAATTCAAAGTCCGGAGTTCAGTTTAAAAAGGCCTGGTCGCTAAAACCCAGTCTCCAAGTCAGCACTTAACACATGGCATCCAAGCACACTCCAAAACAGAGAAGTAATTAATTAAATGATCCTGGAGAATTGTAATTTCTAATTTCAGCTCAGAGAAAGCAAAAACCAGGATTTGACAAATTCTTGACTTAATAAAACGCTGAACAAGAGAAATTTGCAGGTGATTGGTTCCGGCAGCTATTTTTGAAGTTTTTTTCTGAAATGAATGTTGACACCATGTTGAAATTCAGAATGTTCTTAAAGCACTTAATCTTCAAAGAAGTTATACATGGATCAGAATTCCACACTTCCAAATCATTTCAGGTTAATCCAAGGCCCAGAGCAAACACATAAGCTGAAATTTTACTGCCCTCCCCACCACGGGAAGCAGAGCGGGTAAGGGGCAGAGCATGGGAAGGTCCACTGACCTTGGGCAGGATTTTACGGTTTTGGGACAAGTGTGGGCATAATATCCTGGCCAATATTAAAGACTTTGGAGGAAAAGGTTCTCATGACACAGCATCACTTCAGGTTTAGATAAGAAAACAGAAGCAGGGTAGGTTAACACTGATCACGGAAGACTTTATAGCAAGACAGGGAATCAATGAAACATCTGTTAAATTTGAAGAAGTATAAAATCTTTCAACATTTATTTTAATCCACAACACAATAAAATACTCGCAAAGGCTAAGTTTAGCATGCAAGTCCAGCAGCCAGGAGAACCTGTTGCCTGTTTCATCTGTTATTTAAAGAGGATGGCAGAAGGTTGTGAATATTGAGACTTAAAATCTGAACTCAGAGAAAGAATAGCGACAGGAGTAGCAGATGGTGCACTCTCTGACCTCATGCAAACAAAGGAAAATTTAACTCTGGAAAAGGCAATCCAGAGAAAAAGTTAAACATTTATTTATTAGTATCACAAGTGGGCTCACATTAACACTGCAATGAAATCCTCTAGTCACTGGAGCCTGTTCAGGTACACTGAGGGAGAATTTAGAATGACCAATCCATCTAACTAGCACAAGTTTCAGACTTTGGGAGGAAACTGGAGCACTGGGAGGAAACCCACACAGACACCAGGAGAATGTGCAAACTCCACACAGACAGTCACTCAAGGCCAGGAATTGAACACAGGTCTCTGGCACTGTGAGGCAGCAGTGCTAACCATTGTGCCAACATGCTGCCCAATAGATAGTTAGGCAATCAGAACGATGTGAACATCACAGATTTTAAGGGGGTTTTTTGGTGCAAAGGCTAACTCACAGTTCAACTGATTAAGCGCCAAAGGCATAGGGACACTTCAGGCGTGGGAAAGCAATACCCAAATCGGGCAGCAGTGTAACCATGCCAACTCTATAGAACAAAGCTCCCCCACAAGCAAGATCCACATCCTGTAGTTTTAGGTGAAATGCACAGAAGCCCAAAGATCATCCATGAGGTCAAGACTGCAAGCCATTCTTCTTGGGTGAGGGAACGTTTCAGTTAATGGCCATTTAACAAATTTTAATTTAGACATAGGGGCCAGTGTCATAGTCCCTTCAGACAAAAAACCATGGCTTGTGACCCAGTGGCTGACGCCACCCAGAATATTCACTTGCTTCCATCATAATGTTAGAAGTGGGGATGGTTACTGGTGATCGCAAGGTGTTCAGGAGCATTTGTGACATGTGAGGTACTGAAGCCGTCCATGTCTAAAAATGCAGCAATACCTGGACAACGTCCAGACTTGAGCTGATAATTGGAAAGTAGCATTTGTGTTATCCAAGTGCCAAGCAATGGCCATCTCCTACAATGGAGAACCTAGCCATCACTCCGTGGCATGCAAGCCATTACCATTGCTGAAACCCCAACTGTCAACATCACGGGGATTAACACTGACCAGAAACTGAACTGGACTGGCCATATAAATATTGTGACAACAAAAGCAGGTCAGAAACGAGAAATCCTGCAGCAAATAACTCATTTCCTGACTCCCCAAAGCCTGTCCACCATTTATAAGGCACAAATCAGGAATGTGATGGAATACTTTCCACTCTAATGTCTGTATGCGAGCAGTGCTGTGGATTCTTTTTAGGAAGTTTTTTTCATTGTAGAGACCCCTCTAACAGCCTCCTTATGTGACTGTGGGTATCTTGCAAAGAATCATACCACTACAGTTGATGCTTACGTTCTTATTATCCTGTTTCTCAAAGTACCCCTATCACCCCCAAGAAAACAACCTGTTCCGATAAACTATCTATGGCACATCACATTGATGTCAAGCCTAAAATAAGAAGCTAATCCAGTCCTGTCATTTTCCAGCCAGACATTTTGAATTAAAACTTTGTTCCACAATATCTGATAATGCAGCACTGCCTTGAGGGTTAGACAGACACACCTGTTACTATATTTAAGTTATTTGAATTAAAAATAGTTTCTCCTTTTTTTTCAGTGGGAGTACAAGTTCTCACATAATCTAATTGATTAAAAAGTGTTAAGAATTAAGATTCTACCATGGAATATTGTAGGCTATAAGCCAGACAGCAAGCTTATTAATAGCTGGTTGTTCGTAGCAACAATACAAAACAGTTAACTCATTCTCTCTCCTCAGATAACAACAAAAAATAGAAGCGAGTGTGACACTTTATTACCTCTATTAATATTGAAAGGATTTACATTTACGTAGTGCCTTTTGCAATCTCAGATCATCCAAATTCACTTTCCAGCTGACTAAATAATGTTGAACTTATATAATGTAAAATAACAGTTAATTTGCACACAAGGTGCTACTGATAAAACCCACTGTTCTTCCAATAGTGCCACTGGATTTCTTACATCCACTTAAGAGGATACACCAGGCTTCCATTTAACATTCCATGTGAAGAACAACACTTCTAACAATCTTCCCACAATTCTACAAAATAATATCAGATCAAGTGCTCAAGTATCATTGGATTGGAAACCCATGACACAGAGATAAGAGTATTCCCACTGAACCAAGACTGACACCTAAGAACGAATACAGTTAGCAACTTTTGCACACACCTCTTGTACTCATAGCTGATGAATTACTTCATAGGTACAGATACTGACAAGGGAAAAACAGACCCAATTGCTCCCACAAACAGCAATAAAATCATTCTTCACAGTTCAGGCACTTGGAAAAATGTTGCAGCAAAAATGGCACAGATGCCAATTAGATTAGATATCCTCAATATGGTGAACAAGGAGCTTGGGAAGATCTAACTGATCTCTTAACCTGAAGGCCACTAAACAGCAGCAGTGCTGGTGTTAAACTACTACGTAGCAAATTGAAAATCATCCCACCCCATATAAATATTCATACCTGCACCCAGTTACTCCTGAATGATACTTGTCTGGGATTCGTAATGATCATAAATATTTGCAGTAAAACAGTAGAGGGATTCATATTTGCAGTAAAAAGATAGAGGTAACTTACCTATAATTGTAACAGGAACATTTATGGAGAGGTTTCCAAGGAGGGTGTTTTCTTCCAGTAATGGCATTGCAATCTTTCTGGAACAATAATCGGGCAGTTTTTCTATTGTTTCATGCTCTCCACGCAAGCTTCTCAAATCTTAATTCTGTTGTGGTATAGATCAAGTGGAAGTAAACAAGACGATTCAACCAAAGTGCATTTTTTCAAGTTAAGTGACAGTCTTATATGTGCACATGCTAACTTCAGGTGAAAAATAAGTTTGATATAATTTGTGCAATTAAATAGCAAGTAGAATTAATATATATTGATAATATGTACATTTGTTCCAACTTTTGGTAACCCACTGTGATGAATGGAACAGAACAAATGTATGCTCCTTAATTTGAAAGACGAAAATGAATCATTCAGTAGTTATTATGAAAATTTTAGCTTTTCAATCACCCTCATGAACGCTAAAGAAAATGGCAAACAACTGGTTCAACCATTTATTGCCAGATGTTTTTGGAAGACTATTGGAAATCGCTGGCATCAGTTGAAATTGCTTATTATTCTACAATTAAATAGAAAGATAGCCTTGGCTTCTTTTCTCTACAGTAATAAGTCTCACAACACCAGGTTAAAGTCCAACCTGTTGGACTTTAACCTGGTGTTGTGAGACTTCTTACTGTGTTTACCCCAGTCCAACGCCGGCATCTCCACATCATGACTACCATCTTCTTTTCTCTACAGCAAACATTCTTTATAAAACCTTGTCCTCTGCCTCCTTAACTGTCACCTGCAACAATAAGTGTGAAGACAGCTCATCAAGACCATCTGAAAAGCTGCCTCTGCCTCTCCTTAGGTAAAAGTGGTTTAACTTTTAATGGAATGTAAAGCTGAAGTTGCTAGCTTGAGATTGGTGCCAAATGTCATCTAAATTTCTACCCCTCCCACGCTCTGAAGCCTCACCTTTATCTATTCAAAAAGAAATCTACTCATGCCTTCTCAGAGGGCATCTTGTCCATGAGCCCCCACCTCCTAATCTCTTCAAAGCTATTCTCACCACATTGCTGACCACCCAAATTCATCTCTTGGTCCCCAGGCTAACTGACATTGTTGACAGTTTTTTGTCTTCAGGTGTGGTTTCTTTCCCTTTTAATTTTCTGCCAACATCCCTCTAAAAGGAAAAACCCTTCACGCTACTGTTGTTGCAAATTACTATCCAATTTCCAACCTCCCTTTCCTCTCCAAAGTCCTTGAACATGTTGTTGTCTCCCAAATCCATGACCACCTTTCTCAGAATTCCATTTGTGAATCGCTATAATCATAGTACCAAAACAATTCTTATCAAAGTCACAAAAGACGTAAGAACATAAGAAATAGGAGCAGGATTAGGCCATCTAGCCCTCAAGCCTGATCTGCCATTCAATAAGATCATGGCTCAGTTCCACTTACCTGCCTGCTCCCCATAACCCTTAATTCCCTTTTTGGTCAAAAATCTATCTAACTGTGAATTAAACACATTTAACGAGATAGCCTCTACTGCTGCAATGGGCAGAGAATTCCAAAGATTCACCACCCTCTGGAAGAAGAAGTTCCTCCTCAACTCTGTTCTAAATTGACTTCCCTGTATTTTGAGGCTCCTGTTTCCATTCTAAATGGAAATAATCTTGCTGCTTCTACCCTGTCTAGCCCCATCATTATCTTATATGTCTCTATAAGATCTCCCCTCAATCTTCTAAAGTCCAATGAGTACAGGCCCACAGGCTCATGGACATTTTACGTGTGTTACGGATAGATTATGTGTTCTTTTATTGTCCATGATCTAAGTATCTGTAGTGTGTGTATTTTCACCCTCACAGTGGTTGTTCCAATTTAAACAACTTCAGCAGCAAACATTTTTGTGAGTTCTTTAAATTCTTTTTTATGGGATATGGGCATCATTGGCAAGGCCAACGTTCATTGCCCGTCTCTAATTGGCCTTGAGGTGGTATTGGTGGGCTGCCTTATTGAACTACTGCAATCTGTGTAGTGTAGGTGCGATTAGGGAGGGAGTTTGAGGATCTTGAACCAGTGACAGTGAAGGAATGACAATATATTTCCAAGTCAGGATGGTAAGTTACTTGGAGGAGAACTTGAAGATGGTGGTGTTCCCATCTGTCTGCTGACTTTGTTCTCCAAGATGGAAACAGTTGTGAGTTTTGAAATGTGCTGCCTAAAGAGCCTTGGTAAGTTCCTGTATTATTATGCAAAGGTCCGTTTACCTTGGCTGGGATTTTCTGACCTTGGGGTGGGTACAACCAGAAAATCCTGCCCAGTATTAGTTATGCAAAAATTAGACAGAAATGAAAAAAGAAGTACAATTACAATGTGGGATTATTTCATCTATTTTGTGACAGGCTGGTGGTTTCTTAGATAAGTTGATACTTTGGCTGGAGTGATGTTCTTGAAAAACACAGGATTCTCAGTAAGTTGTGAGATTCTTTGTAGTTGAATTGCACAGAGGTTGTTTCTCAGCTAAATTTTAATTTGGAACAGGTTTGGAGGAAGAGTCCTGCTCCTACTTTCAAGGTAGTCTGTTTATTATCTTAATTAATTAATTGACTGCAGTTGGTTCAATGGTCTTTTGCTGGTCTCCCTGTCACTGCAGGGCTGATTATTGTCATTTTAAAAGTCGGAAACAAACATGGCTGTCTTACCCAAGTGATCTGTTACAAGTCCAAAATCCTCTTCCAAATAAGGTGGTATGTTAGGCCAATAAACATCCTGTGTTATAGATTTTCACACTTTGAATGTTTTGTATAAGCAGTCTATTTGTGTGTTGTATGAGGGATCATCACAATACAATGAAAAGTCAATAGGATCCATTTAAAATTTGTCTGCCACCCATTGAGTTTCCCTAGCAAAATATAGAGATGGCCTGGCTGTAAACCACATTGTCTGTAGGTTTTTGGTCCTTATTTGTTCAGGACTTGGCCACAAACTATGTTATCTGCAATCCATATGGCAAAAGTCACATAGTATTCGGCAGCCATCAAATAGCTTTTATGTTCACTTTTTTAGAATATAGTTTTAAAATTTGTGCTATGAACTGAACTAACATTCCTTGTCCTTCTTGACCTGTCTGCAGTCTGTGACATGGTTGATCGCACCATCCTTTCCCAAAATCTCTCTACTGTTTCCCATTGGGTGAATCTGTTGTCACCGGTTTCCATTCATATCAATCTAATCATGGCCAAAGAATCATTTCAATGGCTTCTTTTCCAGCATCTGAACCACTTAGTTCTAATCACCTCAGGATCTATCCTTGGTCTCCTTCTATGTCTCATCCATGCTGCCTTTTGGCAAAATCAAACAAAGCATTAGTTTCACTCATATGTTGACAACACACTTCTCTAACTTACCACTGTCTTTCTTGACTCTCCACTAATTACCAGACTGCCTCTCCCACATACAGTACTGGATGAGCAGCAGTCGCCTCCAATTAAATGTTTGGAAGAGTGAAGAACTTGTTTTTAGTTCTTCAAACTCCATTCCTTAGCTTCCAACTCTATCCTTCTCCCTGACAACAGTCTGAAACTATAATAGTCTGACTGTCACTTTGGCATTATATATGGCCACAAGATGAGCTTCTGGCCACATCCTCACTGTAAAATTCCTAGCTTTTGACCTGCTCTGGTAGCCACAGTATTGATATAGAACATAGAACACTACAGCACAAACAGGCCCTTCAGCCCACAAGTTGCGCCGATCACTTCTATACCTACTAAGCCATAGACCTATCTATAACCCTCAATCCCATTAGATCCCATATACTCATCCAGAAGTCTTTTAAAAGACCCCAGCAAGTTCGCCTCCACCACCACTGACGGCAGCCGATTCCATTCACTCACCACCCTCTGAGTGAAAAATTTACCCCTAACATCACTTCTGTACTTGCTTCCCTGCACCTTAAATCTGTGTCCTCTCGTAGTGACCATTTCAGCCCGGGGAAATAGCCTCTGAGAATCCACCCTATCTATTCCTCTCAGCATCTTATAAACCTCTATCAGGTCGCCTCTCAACCTTCGTCTCTCCAGGGAGAAGAGTCCCAGCTTCCTCAACCTATCTTCATAAGGCATGCCTCCCAATCCAGGCAACGTCCTTGTAAATCTCCTCCGCACCCTTTCAATAGCTTCCACGTCCTTCCTATAGTGAGGTGACCAGAACTGCGCACAGCACTCCAAGTGGGGTCTGACAAGGGTCTTATAAAGTTGCAGCATTACCTCCCGACTCCTAAACTCAATCCCTCGATTAATGAAGGCCAGTACACCATACGCCTTCTTGACCACATCCTCCACCTGCGAGGCAGATTTAAGAGTCCTGTGGACTCGGACCCCAAGATCTTTCTGCTGTTCAACACAGCTAAGACTCCTACCCTTGATAATGTATTCCTTCATCCCATTGGTCCTGCCAAAATGGACCACTACACATTTATCTGCGTTGAAGTCCATCTGTCACTTCTCCGCCCAGTCTTGCATCCTATCTATGTCACGCTGCAACTTCTGACATCCCTCCAGACCATCCATAACACCACCAACCTTCGTATCATCGGCGAACTTACTAACCCATCCCTCCACTTCCTCATCCAGGTCATTTATGAAAATGACAAACAGCAAAGGTCCTGGAACAGATCCCTGGGGCACTCCACTGGTGACCAACCTCCATGCTAGTCCAATTCAATTTCTGGTCAATGGTAACCCCCAAGCTATTAATAGTGGGGGATTCAGCAATGGTAATGCATGGAATGTCAAGAGGTGATGCTTAGATCCTCTCTTGTTGGAGATGGTCATTGCTTGCCACTTGTGTGGCATGAATGTAACTTGGGCCTCTTATACAGCCCAAGTTTAATCACTCCACTATCAATGGGCTTCAACTGCCAAAGCACTAAATTCTGGAATTTCCTCCGTAAACTTCACTTTATTCCTTTAAGACACTCCTTAAACCGTACCTCCATGGAAAAGTTTTTAATCATTCAGCCTAATATCTCCCTTTGTGGCTTGATGTCAGATTTTATTTTAAAATGCTCCCCTGAAGTACCCGATGATGTTTCAGTCCCTTAATGGTGCTTTATCAATATAAATGCTGCTATTGTTGTTGACATATCACACAGCTGCACAGAATGGGAAACTCTTAGATTCAGTTCAGGATTGCGTGCAGTTAGGTATTTCTATATTGGCAATTTGGCACTACATTTCGCTTAAGTCTCTCTGGACGAGAGGCATACTTTTAATCCCAATCATAATGCAGTTAAACACGATATAAATGATAAGATTTCAAGAGTGCGTTTGCTGTAAATTCAAAATACTGCAGATGCTGCAAAGTTGAAATATAAAAAAAGTTGGCAAAACTCAGCACACCAGGCCATATCTGCACAGATGCAGAGTTTATAGTTTTACTTAATGAGCCAAAAAAGTAATTGGCCTGAAACGTGCACTTTGGGGATAATCTTTGGCATGGTGAGCTGGTAAGATTGCGAGAGAGGCAAAAAAACAGTTTTGCGCCTGTTTCTCACCTTTCTCAATACCAGTGGCACTGTGAAGCTGACTTGAGGCTTATCATAATATTTAAGTGTGTATTTAAATATTATTAGTGGGCCCGGGACGTAACTGTCCAGCTCATATGCCTTAACAGCCTCACTACTGGAGGTCCTCACCAGTGAGGATCATGTATGGTCCTCGATGATGGGGACCAGACATGATGGCCTCAACAGTGGGATGAGAGGCCGTTGAGATCCCCTGGGTGGTCAAGGTGGGAAGGGAAACACCCCTTGGGCACTCCCAGCCTGGCACTGCCCACCAAGCACACTGGTACTGCTCACCGCAGTGTGATACCTTGCATCGATATGCGCTCACTGGCTACCTATGTGAAGGACACTTGAATGACATACCAGTTGGTTGATGTTACTTATGGAAATAAACCACAATATGAGAAAGCATCTACAAGATTATAGAGAAAGCATTAAAATAACTATTTAAAATTTATTTGAGCTTTTCAAGGAAAATTAGAAATGCTCATTCTCACTAATAAGTACATTGAGCAACAACTGAAGGAAAAACTTGGTTAGATTTCAGATATAGCCTTTCACCATCTGCATTTGTGTTTTAATTTTGGATTTCCAATATTCTTAGTTTTCTTTTTATGCAGAGTTTTAAGTGTTATCTTGTGCCAGAATTTCCTATAGGTGTAACCAACAGGTAAGGACCCCATCAATAATACAAACTTCCAAAATTATATGAGGTATTAAGCCATGAAATGTGTGCCAACACAAGTAGAAAATAAAGCTAACCTGATACTACATGAAAGAAAACAGGAACAATGGCCAACATTCTTCCCCCCTTCACCACCAACAGGTTCGCTGATCAGAATAGGTCACTGATTTATTGTGGGTGCAACATTAGCCTACACTATAACAATCAATGTACTGCAAATTGCATGTGAAACTCTTTGAGATCAGAGATTTTTCTGAGATTTGATTTATTATTGTCACATGTATTGGTATACAGTAAAAAGTATTGAGATCTGAAAACTGTTGCATAAATCCAAGTTTTCAAAAGAGAAAGTTATTTTTGAAACCATTAAAATGTTTGAAATTTTTAACTTGTTGGATTGTTCCAGCAACTACAGTACTTGCCAGTGGAACGTGATTAACTGTATCAAGCTAGTGAGAATCAATAATATTTACACTGTATAGCAGGTAACATTGTTCCCAATTGACCAGGAATGATGGGAATTCTAAACAATGGACAGCATCTCTGGATATATGTGATAAAGTTCACAGTGCCTTACAGCTAATCATCTGTGTTTTTTTACACAGTGCTGAAACTCACATATTTAAGACAATTAACTCATATAAAAAATAGTTTGGAAGCACAGTATGATTCAGCTGGCATTCTGGTTATTTTTATCATTGCCTAAATCTACATAGTTCACCATTTCAAGCTCTCATTGTGTACTAACAATAAACTTTGTTTTTTTTAAAATCATGTGTCCATGTACTCAGCAATTCTTTTATCTGTGCTACCAACTTGTAGTCTTGCACAGTGACGCTGACAGAAATAGTGTCCTACTGAACAGATTTTGTTCTACTTTTTTCTTGCTAAGCCTTTAAATAGAATACTCCGGAGGTGATGATGGGAACGAGCAATTTTGATCAGTGGGAAATGAAATGGGAATCAGAACTTATGGAGTATTATTAAAGCCTAGTACCAAGATAGAATGTGCCCAAGTTAACACTTTGGTGACTGAGGCAGCATGACTGCACATGTTGTCATTGCTAATGTAAAGGAGAGAATAACTGAGGAACAGTACCTGCACTGGACATTTCTCTAGTATTGCTTTAACACTTACTGCTAGACTGGTGAGTTATCCTGCACAGACGTTACCAGACCAGATACATTAGAGCCCATGTAACTCATCCTGTAGCTGATTTGTGGGTTCGATAATCACATGGGGGATTGGTTGGGACTATGCAGCAGTATTAATCATCTTGACAATCTTGGCAATACTTCTACAGGCTACTGTATTGGAAGGCACTGGATGAAAAAATAAGGAAAGTCTGGATTAGAAGCAGGTACATTTAAAAATACAAAAATATGCTTGAAATACAGAATAGGAACAAAGAGGGAAAGGAGCACATTCATTTTTTTAAAAACTTAAGGCTATTTTCTTAAAGGTCTCACCTCTAAAACGTTCCTAATTAGAAGTCTTGGAAAATAAATTTACAGACTATTAATACAAAGGTAAGACTTAAAATCATAGAATCCCTACAGTGCAGAAGGAGGCCATTTGGCCCATCGAGTCTGCACCAACCATAATCCCACCCAGGCCCTATCCCCATGACCCTACTTATTTACCCTATTAACCCCCTGATATTAAGGGGCAATTTAGCATGGCCAAATCAACCTAACCCACACACCTTTGGACTGTGGAAGGAAACCAGAGCACCCAGAGGAAACCCACGCAGTCACAGTGAGAACGTGCAAACTCCACACAGACAGTGACCCAAGCTGGGAATTGAACGCGGGTCCCTGGCGCTGTGAGGCAGCAGTGTTAACCACTGCTATCGGAATCTAAATCATTTGAGACAAGTAATGTGATAACAGGAAACTTGTCAACATATTTTTGAATCCGCTGTCTGGCTACAGCGTACACTTTCTGAAAACAGAAGATCCTATAACAGTGTGCTGGTTCAAAGTGGGAGAGCTGGTAGACCCGGGGGTCCCCCTTTCTTTGTCTCTGCCACTGATCTAGGGAAACTCTCCATCTGCATAAATTTGCACTAAATCAATCAAATCTAAATGATCCTGCTAAATACCTGCAACATCTACCTTCATATTATCCTGAAACATGCTCCATGCAAAAAGAATCCACCGAGGAGCAAACTAAAAGCTGAACGGTAGCACAGGCGTGGAGAAATGAAAAGTTTTGATGAAACTGACCACCAGATCCGACTGGATTTCTTGTGCTGTTGGTGATGAGGCTCCCACGGTTCCGGTCCGGGATTAAACTTTGAACCGATCCTGCAGGGAGGAGCAGTACTGGATCTTCCTGCCGGCAAGGAGATAAGCCGGAGCCAGGAGTGTTTGTGCACGGAGAAAGCTAAAGCACTTTGCTTCCGAGTTTTCAGCTCCCAATGCCAGTGCGGCAGCACTGGAGAGGCGGAGTTCTGATGTAATTTCTGCTGACCCCACTCTTTCAGATAGTCGAACCGAAGTCGGAAACATATTTAGCACCAGTATCCTAGATAGCAAATCCCGGCTACAATTGCTATCCAGTGGATCAGAGTGTTGGCGGATTGAATTGCAGTCTAACTCAGTAATCTGAAGGTAGCATTTGGTATCTAGGTCACTGGATCATAGAATCTCTACAGTGCAGAAGGAGACCATTCAGCCCATTGAGTCTGCACTGACAACAATCCCACCCAGGCCCTATCACCATAACCTCAACTACTTATGCTGCAAATTTCTCTGATACTAAGGGGCGATTTAGCATGGCCAATCAACCTAACCCGCACATCTTTGGACTGTGGGAGGAAACTGGAGCACCGTAGGAAAGCCACACAGACACAGGGAGAATGTGCAAACTCCACCCTGTCACCCAAGGCCAGAATTGAACCAGGGTCTCTGACGCTGTGAGGCAGCAGTGCTAACCACTGTGCACCATGCAGCCCCAAATCCCTCTCAGATACTTGTTCTAGGATGTATAGCAATAAACTCTCCTCCCAAAGTGCACAAACAACAATTTATACAGCATTGTATAAACGTTCCAAGGAAATTCAGAGAGATTGCTTTCCAAAGAAAATTATAGAATCGCTACAGTGCAGAAGAGGGCATTCAGCCCCTCAAGTCTGCACCCACACTCTGACCGAATATCTTATCCAAGTCCTCTCACCTGTCCTATCCCTGTAACACACATTTACTTCACATATTTACCATGGCTAATCTATCTAACCTACACATCTTGGGACACTATGGAGCAATTTAACAAAGCCAATCCACCCACCCTGCACATCTTTGGACTGCGGGAGGGAACCAGAGCACCCGGAGGAAACCCACTCAGGTGAGGCTTGGAAAATCCTGCCCTAAGCCAATGGAGAATTCTGTTCTGCGGGCCTCTCTTGCTCAGGTTCTGATAAAATTCTGGCCAGGGAGAACGTGCAAGTTTCACACAGACAATGACCCGAGGCTGGAATCGGACCTGGGTCCCTGGCGCTGTGAGGCAGCAGAGCTGACCACTGTGCCACCCAATGTCAGTGGCAGCCACAGGTTAGGTGATGAAAAACTTGGTTAAAGAGTTAGGTTTTGAGGAACATCTTAAAGTAAGAGAGACAGGGGTAGAGAAATGGGGTGGCTGCAGGGATGAAATTGCAAAGCTTTAAACCAAAGTAGCTGAAAGCACAGTGATCAATAGTGCAGGAATACAATCGAGGGTGTGCAAGTAGCCGGAGTTGGAGGAGCAGAAATATCTCAGAGAGTTATGGGGATGACAAAGGTTAAGGCAGTGTTGAGGCCTAAAATGATTTGAACACAGGACTATGAGCCAAAGATGTTACAGGACCAGGAACCAATAATATAGGTCAGTAAGCACAGGTATGATGGCCGAACAGGTCTTGGTGTGAGTAAAGATAGGGGCATCAGAACCTTTGATGAGATTAGGTTTACCAAGTGTGTAATGGTAATATGTATTTAGCAGTAGTGTATATATTCATGTAAGGACTAAAAATTTAGGTCAATGCTGAGAAAATTATTTCTATTTAAAGAGTACCTTTCGGGACCTTCGCACATCACAAAGTGATTCACAAACAGTTAAATACTTTGAACATATTAACCAGGATTTGAACAGCACAGCAGATCAGAAGACACCAGGGAGGCCTTTAGCGAAGTTTGCAACTGACATAACACCAGTCACAAGACTCCCAAGTGTGTTTTTTTTTGCGTTATCAGCTCCGTACCAGAAATTGCTGCAGAGCTGATTATTTCAATATGAAATTGGAATTTCAATATGATTAACAGGCCTGCTAGCATTTCTCCCCCCTCTTCCCCCCACTGGGAGTGGTTCCCTCCAGCAGGTTTATGATTGCTGCCCACTAAGGGGGAACCTGTTGACCCCACTGGAAGAAACAGTGGCCATTGAGGCCCCCCGGAGGTCAGGGTTAAAGGGCCGTTGGGCAGAGCCAGCCTGACTGTGTCAGCCTGGCACCCTGGCACTGCCCAAGGAGGAAACTGGCTCTGTCCACCAGGCACATTGGCACTGTCCACTGATCCCCAGACAGTGCCAAAGGGACAGGGCTAGAGGGGGCAGGGTACTAAGGGAAGGGCCTGCAATTAGAATCGCTGGGAGAAGGAGGGAGGAGATGATCGAGTCTGGCCATCGGGGTGAGGTATTCGGACCTGGTCATTGGGAGGGGTGGGGGGGGGGGAGTTGCTGTCCAGGAGAGGGTGCTGCTGTCCTCTCAGACGGGAAAGGACCCCACTCACCACTTAGCAGAGGGAATTACGCTGAGGCACTCTGCATTGCTCAAGAACGTTGGGAGAATAATTCAGGTGACTTATGTATGTAAACATGGTAGCCATTTGTGTGGACCTAAGTCCCACAGACTGCATGTGAGATAAACAACTGATAAATGTTATAAATGTTAACCGAGGCACCAAAGAAATTCTAAACTAAAATTAGAACACTGGGGATACTGGAAAACTGAATTAAAAAGAGAAAATGCTGAAAAAGCTCAGCATGTCTGGCGGTATCTGTGGAGAGAGAGACAGACATCTGATAAGGTTCTGAAAAAGAATCGTATGGATTCAAAATGTTAACTCTATTTCCCTCTCCAAGATGCTGCCAGACCTGCTGAGCTTTTCCAACATTTTCTGATTTTATACAAAGAACCTCTTCCTCACAGAGTTCTGTTAAATATTTTACATCCAGCTCAGATAACTGACGGGTGAGCAATTTACTATCTCATTTAAAAGAGCAACATCTGAGATACAAGTCTCGGTGGAGTAATTATTGATATTGAAGTACAAATATGTCAATCACTAAAAGTTTGCCACAGGTTAACAAGGAC
Source organism: Carcharhinus amblyrhynchos (assembly GCF_965287045.1). NCBI lineage: Eukaryota > Metazoa > Chordata > Chondrichthyes > Carcharhiniformes > Carcharhinidae > Carcharhinus > Carcharhinus amblyrhynchos. The sequence goes on along the minus strand of NC_137331.1, from coordinate 84,557,395 downwards.
ATAAAAAAAAATCAAACACTGGGCTTCACTTTTAGAGAGATAGAATTGAAAGGGATAAAAGTGTATCAAATTGGACTCGCTTCAAAACTGGAAAATCCCGCCCAAGGCCAACAGACTTGTGCTTGGTCTTGTCCCACTCACTACAATTTCCGTGGCAGGTGGGTGAGAAATTTCTGCCCTTTATGTGATGCCACTATTGAATCACTTCCACAGCATTGCATTCTATATGAGCTTGCCCTCATCTATCTCAAGCCAAAGTCACCAAAGTCTGTGGGAGGCAATGACACTCCAGCTGAAGTATTCAAGTACAGAGAACATAAGAACATAGAACATAAGAAATAGGAGCAGGAGTAGGCCAACTAGCCCTTCGAGCCTGCCCCGCCATTCAATAAGATCATGGCTGATCTGTCGTGGCTCAGTTCCACATTCCCGCCCTCTCCCCATAACCTTTAATCCCCTTGCCAATCAAAAACCTATCAACCCGCGTCTTAAAAATATTGAGCGAGGCAGCCTCCACCACTTCAACGGGCAGAGAATTCCAGAGATTCACCACCCTTTGAGTGAAGAAGTTCCTCCTCAATTCCGTTCTAAACTGCCCCCCCCTTTATCTTGAGGCTGTGCCCTCTAGTCCTACTGTCCTTTCTGAGCGGGAAGAGCCTCTCCGCCTCTATCCTATCCATCCCATTCATCATCTTATACGTCTCAATGAGATCTCCCCTCATTCTTCTAAACGCTAACGAGTACAAGCCTAGTTTATTCAGCCTCTCCTCATAGCTCAACCCCCTCAACTCCGGCATCAGCCTAGTAAACCTCCTCTGCACTCCCTCCAAGGCCAAAATATCCTTGCGTAAGTGCGGCACCCAAAACTGCACACAGTACTCCAGCTGCGGCCTCACCAGTGCCCTATACAGCTGCAGCAAGACCTCCCTACTTTTATATTCAATCCCCCTTGCTGTGAAGGCCAGCATCCCATTCGCCTTCCTGACCACCTGATGCACCTGCAAGCTGGGTTTTTGTGACTCATGCACAAGGACCCCGAGGTCCCTCTGCACCGTCACCTGCTGCAGTTTTTCTCCACGTAAGTAATAGTCCTTCCTACCATTATTCCTACTAAAGTGGACAACTTCACATTTGCCAACATTAAATTCTATTTGCCAGTTCCTGGCCCATTCGCCCAGCCTATCTAGATCCTTCTGCAGACTCTCCACACCCTCTGCACAATTTGCCGTTCCACCAATCTTGGTGTCATCAGCAAATTTTGACACCATACACTCGGTTCCCTCCTCCAGATCATCTATATAAATGGTGAATAGCTGAGGCCCCAGCACTGACTCCTGGGGCACTCCACTAGTCACCCACCGCCAGTCCGAATAGCACCCATTGACCTCCACTCTCTGCCTCCTATTTGACAGCCAATCCTCTATCCACGCTAACACCCTACCCCCAACTCCATGCCCCCTTACCTTCTGCAATAAACTCTTGTGAGGCACCTTGTCAAACGCCTTCTGAAAATCAAGAAAGACCACATCCACCGGCTCTCCTCTATCCACCGCCCTAGACACATCCTCATAGAACTCCAATAAATTTGTCAGACACGACTTCCCCTTAACGAAACAGTGCTGCGCCTGCTCTACCAAACAATTCTCCTCAAGATGCCTCGCTATTTTCTCCTTGATCACGGATTCTAACATTTTTCCTACAACAGACGTTAAACTAACCGGCCTATAATTCCCTGCCTTTTGCCTGCCACCCTTCTTAAACAATGGCGTAACATTAGCCGTTTTCCAATCTTCCGGCACTTCCCCGGAATCCAGCGACGTTTGGAAAATAATCACCAAGGCATCCACTATCACCTCCGCCATTTCCTTCAGAACCCTTGGATGCATTCCATCCGGTCCTGGGGACCTGTCCACAATCAGTCCCTCCAGTCTGTCGAGCACCGCCTCTCTAGTAACAATAATGCCATTCAGGCCCTCCACTCCTACCATCTTTCCATCGCTAACACCCGGCAAATTATTCACGTCCTCCTCCGTGAAGACCGAAACAAAAAAGTTATTCAGGGCCTCAGCCATTTCCCCATCCCCTACCACTAAGCCCCCCCTCTCATCCTCTAAGGGTCCAACGTTCACCCTAGCCAGCCTCTTCCTTTTTATGTATTTATAAAAACTCTTGCTATCCTTTTTTATATTAAGCGCTAGCCCAGCTTCATAGTTTATCCTACCCTTCTTTATCAATTTCTTTGTCATTCTTTGTTGACATTTAAATCTCTCCAAATCCTCTTCTTGTCCACTACTCTTAGCTACTCTAAACGCATCTGCTTTTAATTTAACACTTTCCTTCACCTCCTTCGTTATCCACGGCTGATTACCTCTCCTCCTCCGATCCTTTTTAACCATTGGAATAAATTTCTGCTGAGCACCAAGAAAGATCTCCTTAAAGATCCTCCACTGTTCCTCAGCAGACCTACCTTCCAACACACTCCCCCAATCAACATTTGCCAATTCCTCTCTCATCCTACCATACTCCCCTCTGTTCAAACAAAGGACACATGTCCGGGAACCCACTTTCCCCTCCTCCATCTGCATCAGAAACTCCACCATACAATGATCACTCTTCCCAAGAGGATCCTTCACCACAAGGTCCCTAATTCTACCCGCCTCATTACATAACACCAGATCCAAGATAGCTCGCTCCCTCGTCGGCTCCAACACACACTGTTCGAGGAAACTATCCCGGCAGCATTCCAGGAACTCCTCCTCGAGCCCACCGCGTCCAACATGGGTCGACCAAGCAATATGTAGATTGAAATCCCCCATAATTACCGCCGTTCCATTCCTGCACGCGGCATTTATTTGCGCGTTAACAGCCCGCCCCACCTCCAGATCATCATTCGAGGAACATCTATAGCTATGAAACTCACCAGCCTTTTTTGCATTATCTGGAAGCGGGGCATTTTGTCTCAAGACTACCAGAAGATTTCCATAGCTCACCTGTACAATGGAAGGGAGGCAAGTCCATCTGCAATGGTCATTGTGATATTTCACTTCTCTCCACAGCAGGAAAAGATCTTGAGAGCATTATTCTCATTAGAATTGTCACTCATCATGCAGACTTAATGCACCCAGAATCACTGTGAGGCTTTTATGCTGGATGAGAAATGGTTGACATGACCTTTGCGATGCATCAAATTCAAGCCAGCTTCTGCGAATAGTACCACAATCTCCACGTGGGTGTTTATTGACCAAGTAAACCGTAAAGGCCTGTGGAAGAGGCTTTACAGATGCGACTGTTCTGAAAAGATGACCAGAGTCACTCACTCATTGCATGGTCTCATGATAGTCAGTATGATGCAGAGTGGTGCTTCATTAGATGCTTTTCCAGTCACCAGACACCAAACAAGGCTAAGTAATGGCTCCAGCTCGGCTAGCTATTGACTTTACGACCAAGGCTCCTGTATACATTTAACAATCTCAATGTAGCACTACACTTTCAGTTCATGCCAAAAGGCAACCTATGTGATCAGCAAAGTCTTAAAGCTCGCTTAAAGATCACAGTATGACTACTGAGTGAACTCCTATTCACTAACGACTGTTCTCAGCGCACACTCTGGAAGACACCCAGTTGTTTGCTGACTGCTTTGTCCAAGCCTTAAAATATGTCTAAAGAAGAAAAGAAATGTTGTACCAACCTGTTCCTGGCCACAAACCTCAAAACCCCAAAGCCACAATCAATAATACACGTCTCAACTCAGTTCAAAAGTTCTGTTACTTTGGGGTATCCTCTCCAACATCACCAAGTTGTATAATGAAATAACCCATCATCTGACAAAAGCAAACTCAGAATTTGGCAGGCACACACACAGACTTTGGAGAGAGCAAAGAATTTGCCTCAAAGCAAAAATCAAACTCTACCATATAGTGGTTCTCACATTACTTTTATGATTGAGAGATGTGGGCAACTTAATCAGCACCACATAAAGCAAGTTGATACATTTCACCTTTGCTGCTTGAGATCTATCTGCAACATAAGTGACAGGACAAAATCCCTATGCTGCATATCTGGTAATGACAGCATGATCATTAGAGCTTAGTTTCTGAACACACGAACATTCCTGCAAATCAAAGGCAGTATTCTACAGCCAGCTGAACATGGGAATCCACAGTATACAATCCCAAACTTAGGTAGAAAGACATTTTAAAAGCCAATCTCAGAGCCTGTAAATTGGACTCCACTACATGGGAGAAAATAAACCTGGAGAAATCTCTGTCATCAAGCAATCTCAACATTCGAGGAAAATCAAGTCAGGTCCCATTGGACAATGAGCACACACAAAGCCACACTTCCATCCACCCTTCCAACAGTGACTTAATATGCATATAATTTACATCTTTCATCGTAACCCTCTATTTCTTTCTCCCTCAAACACTTGTCTAGTTTTCTCTTAAATGGATCTATACTGATCCCTTCACCTGCATTCTCACCAGATTTTGGCAACAAATTTCTGCTGATTTCTATTGGATTTCTTGGTGACCATCTCATATGATAGTGCCGATGAGGGGGTTGATACCGGAGATGAGGGGGTTAGCTTATGAGGAGAGATTGAATAGACTGGGCCTGTACTTGTTGGAGTTTAGAAGGCTGAGAGGTGATCTTACAGAGACTTACAAGATAATGAAGGGGCTAGATAGGGTAGAGGTAGAGAGATTATTTCCACTTAGAAAGGAAACTTAGAAAAGAGGGCATGGGATCCAAGGGCCTTTGGCCTTGTGGATCCAGAACTGGCTTGCCTGCAGAAGGCAGAGAGTGGTTGTGGATGGGTCTTTTTCTGCATGGAGGTCAGTCACCAGTGGAGTGCCCCAGGGATCTGTTCTAGGACCCTTGCTGTTTGTCATTTTCATAAATGACCTAGATGAGGAAGTGGAGGGATGGGTTAGTAAGTTCGCTGATGACACGAAGGTTGGTGGTGTTGTGGATGGTCTGGAAGGATGTCAAAAGTTGCAGCAGGACATAAATAGGATGCAGGACTGGGCGGAGAAGTGGCAGATGGACTTCAACGCAGATAAATGTGTAGTCGTCCATTTTGGCAGAACCAACGGGATGAACGAGTACACTATCAAGGGCAGGAGTCTTAGTAGTGTTGAAGAGCAGAAGGATCTTGGGGTCCGGGTCCACAGGACTCTTAAATCGGCCTCGCAGGTGGAGGATGTGGTCAAGAAGGCGTATGGTGTACTGGCCTTCATTAATCGAGGGATTGAGCTTAGGAATCGGGAGGTAATGCTGCAACTTTATAAGACCCTTGTCAGACCTCATTTGGAGTACTGTGCGCAGTTCTGGTTGCCTCACTATAGGAAGAACGTAGAAGCTATTGAAAGGGTACAGAGGAGATTTACAAGGATGTTGCCTGGACTGGGAGGCATGCCTTATGAAGTTAGGTTGAGGGAGCTGGGACTCTTTTCCCTGGAGAGACGAAGGTTGAGAGGCGACCTGACAGAGGTTTGTTTATAAGATGTTGAGAGGAATAGATAGGGTGGATTCTCAGAGGCTATTTCCCCGGGCTGAAATGGTCACTACGAGAGGACACAGATTGAAGGTGAGGGGAGGCAAGTACAGAAGTGATGTTAGGGGTAAGTTTTTCACTCAGAGGGTGGTGAGTGAATAGGAAGGCGAATGGGATGCTGGCTTTCATCGCGAGGGGGATTGAATATAAAAGTAGGGAGGTCTTGCTGCGGCTGTATAGGGCATTGGTGAGGCCGCAGCTGGAGTACTGTGTGCAATTTTGGGCGCCGTACTTACGCAAAGATATTTTAGCCTTGGAGGGAGTGCAGAGGAGGTTTACTAGGCTGATTCCGGAGTTGAGGGGGTTGAGCTATGAGGAGAGGCTGAATAGATTAGGCTTGTACTCGTTAGAGTTTAGAAGAATGAGGGGAGATCTCATTGAGATGTATAAGATGATGAATGGGATGGATAGGATAGAGGTGGAGAGACTCTTCCCGCTCAGAAAGGACAGTAGGACTAGGGGGCACAGCCTCAAGATAAAGGGGGGGCGGTTTAGAACGGAGTTGAGGAGGAACTTCTTCACTCAAAGGGTGGTGAATCTCTGGAATTCTCTGCCCGTTGAAGTGGTGGAGGCTGCCTCACTAAATATTTTTAAGATGCAGGTTGATGGGGTTTTGGTGAGAGAGGGGATTAAGGGTTATGGGGAGAGGGCGGGAATGTGGAACTGAGCCACGACAGATCAGCCATGATCTTATTGAATGGCGGGGCAGGCTCGAAGGGCTAGTTGGCCTACTCCTGCTCCTATTTCTTATGTTCTTATGTTCTTATGAATCGGCTGCCGTCAGTGGTGGTGGAGTCGAACTCGCTGGGGTCTTTTAAAAGACTTCTGGATGAGTATATGGAATTTAATGGGATTGGGGGTTATAGATAGGTCTATAGATTGGTAGGTGTTGATGTGATCGGCGCAACTCGTGGGCCGAAGGGCCTGTTTGTGCTGTAGTGTTCTATGTTCTATGAAACCAGAACTAGAGGGCACAGCCTCAAAATGGGGGGGGGGGGGGAGTGGGGGAGTGGGGGGGGGGAGTGGGGGGGGGGGGGCGCAGTTTAGAACAGAGTTGAAGAGGAACTTCTTCACTCAAACAGTGGTGATTCTCTGGAATTCTCTGCCCGTTGAAGTGGTGGAGGCTACCTTGTTGAATATATTTAAGTCACGGGTAGATGGATTTCCGATAAACAGGGGAATTAAGGGTTATGGGGAGACAGCGGGAAAGTGGAACTGATCCACTTCAGATCAGCCATGATCTTATTGAATGGCAGGGCAGACTCGAAGGGCTAGATGGCCTATGCCTGCTCCTATTTCTTATGTTCTTATGCCACAATTGTGGAATCACATTCATGTAACACTGAACCAAGTGATAGTGGTGGGGCGGGGAGGGGTAGGAGTGGGGAGGGGATTTATCTTTAGCAAGATTAATTGTTACTGACTCAGGTTGTCAAATACTTAACAATTGCAAAAGAGCTTGAGGTCTTCCCATAAAGAAAGGGAATCTTGTAGCTCATCCTGTCTGGTCCCATCACTTACCTCTGGAAAGCCTTGGTCTCACCTGGTCTGCTGTTTAGGGAAAGGTCATTCAGCAATTTTTTTCAGGTGTTGCAGTGTCACCTTCAAACTGGCAGACTCCCTCTCAGTTGAGGAAATGCTGCTGAGAGTCCCCAGTGTGATGATCTCGTGAGAATCTGGAAGGGTCAGCATGTGTCTTATCTCACTGTCACTCTGTCCAAAGTGTGAAATCTCAGCAATAGTGCACGTGTGTGTGTGTGTGTGTGTGTGTGTGTGTGTGTGTGCACTGAATGCAAGCATCCTCCACTTAACAGTAACGTGATTGGACAAAACAATCAGTGTACTCTATCAGCATCACAATTAAAAGTACAGAAGGCTTCATTGGCTGCTGCCATTATGAGCATCATAATCATGCGATAATCCAATTAGAGTAATGCTGTCAGTGTGATATCCTCTATTTACTCAGTGTCCCTGGTTGGATTAAAGAGGGACTAAAGCCTTTTTCTTCCTATAAATCCTGTGCAGTCACATTCTACTGCATCACCCTCACTGGGATTTTTACATTTCCAAAACAATAAACAAATAAACCCTTGTTCTATAAAATACTCGTTACATGCTCTGGCACCACCATTCTTTTCATTTGATAAGCAAAAACTTTCCTCATTCGGAACTGATCCAAAGACGGATAAACTAAGCAGGTCTGGCAGCATTTGTGGAGAGAAACAGAATTAACATTTAAGATCTAAATGGCTGTTCTGTATCTCAGATTTTCTGTTTCTGCAGTATTTTGCTTTTAGCTGAGTGTTTATTGCCAACTTGGCCAATATACATTCCAGTGGCTCCTTTAAGCTAAAACAAAGATACTCAATGGCACTGAGTGCTCAGACTGTGTTAAATGTCATTCTTAGTGTATTAAAAATAGCTGAAAATAGAGGAAGTGAAAGCTAACAAAACGACTCAGTGGAGTGATAAAAGGCAATTCCCATTGTGAATGGAAATACTACATTGTTGTTGGTTCAGAGGAGGTTTAGTAGACTGATACTGGGATTGTCTTATGATGAAAGGTTAGACTGAGCTTGTTTCCACTGGAGCTTAGAAGAGTGAGGGGTGGCTTGACTGAAGTATATAAAATCATGAATGGCCTTGACAAGATAGACGTTCCCTGTTGTGGGCAAGTCTCGAACTGGGGGGGGGGGGTCATTGAATATTTTTAGGGCTGAGGTGGCATGATCTTTGATGGGCAAAGGAATCAAAGATTATTGGAATAGATAGGATCATAGAATCCCTATAGTGCAGAAGGAGGCCATTTGGCCCATTGAGTCTGCACTGACCACTATCCCAACCAGGTCCTATCCCTGTGACCCAATGCATTTATCCAATGCATTTATCCCCTGACACCATGGGGCAATTTTGCATGGCTAATCCACCTAACCCGCACATCTTTGGACTGTGGGAAGAAACCGGAACACCCGGAGGAAACCTGCACGGACATGGAGATAATGTGCAGACTCCACCCAAACAGTGGCCCAAGCCAGGAATCGAATCTGGGTCCCTGGTGCTGTGAGGCAGCAGTGACAACCACTGTGCCACCATGCCACCCAAGGGAATGTAGAAATTGAAACACAAACAGATCAGCCTTGATCTTATCTAGAATAGGCTTGAAGGGCCTTTTTCTACTCCTATTTCACATGTTCATCGAGAAACAGCAAAATGAGAAGGCAATTCAGCCTCTTGAGCAAGTTCTGCCATTTAATCAGCCATTAATAACCTATACCTTAACTCTAACTACCCACCTTGATTCCATAAACCTTAATGCCCCTGTCTAAGAAAAAATTGTCAATGTTTAAATGACCTAACCTCAGCAGTTTCTTGGTGGGAAAACTTTGAAGCGCTCCACTATACACCTGGCAGGGTCTCACAAAAGCTTGTACCGCTGCAGCATCGCTTCCACTACTTTATATTCCAGCCCTCTTGGGATAAAGGTCAAGATTGCATTAGACTTTTTTGTACTTGCCCATTAGTTTTTGGTGATTTTTGTACATTAATCCCTAAATCACTGTCCGTCCATCGATCTCTGTTCATCCAGAGTTTCTCTCTACTTGACATTTAGAAAATTGTCTGGTTCATCTTTCTTAGATCCACAGTGGCTAACTTGACACTTCCCCACATTGAACTCTACCTGCCACAATTTTGTCCATTCACTTAGTACAGCATGTCAGTGACACTTTGCAACGTTCTACTCCCATCCAGGCTAACTATTGTGCCATCAAACTTAGTAAGAACATAAGACATAGGAGCAGGAGTAGGCCATCTAGCCCTTCGAGCCTGCCCCGCCATTCAATAAGATCATGGCTGATCTGTCGTGGCTCAGTTCCACATTCCCGCCCTCTCCCCGTAACCCTTAATCCCCTCTCTTATCAAAAACCCATCAACCCACGTCTTAAAAATATTTAAGTGTCATCAGCAAACTTAGATGTATGTTTCTCTGTTCCTTCTTCTAAATCCATTATAACCTTTAGCTCTAGTACAGATCCCTGTGGGACACTTATCACAATATGAGTTCATTCCCATTATCCATCCCTATTTTCTGAGCTGAAAAGTGACTGTGGCAACTTTTTTGGAAATCTGTGTTGCATTTCATGAACAGCCTCCCTGGCTCCTAGTGCTTCAAATTAAACTTCACTGGCCATTCATCCATAGCCTCACCTAATGTGAGACTTTCCTGCCCTACATCCCAGCCTGGACGCTCTTTGATTCTTAGCTCAGGTATCCCTCCACCCCGGCTCCCAAAGGCAGCTTGGTTTCACACCCTGAAACTCTTTCCCGAAATTCCCCTGCCTGTCTTACTGTTTCTCTCACTAAAATCCCACCTTTCTAATCATGTCTCAAATTCCCTTTCCACATGTTACTAGTGATCAGTAATTGTATCCCCTCTGTGAAACATTTTGGGATATTTTACGCATTAAAAGCACAATATAATTGCAGATATTTTAATTCATTTATGGGATGTGTGCATCATTGGCTGGGCCGGCATTTATTGCCCAACTACCCTCCATTTCAGAGGGCATCAGAGAGGGCATTTGACAGTCAACCACATTGCTGTGGATCTCGACTCATATGTAGGCAAGGTTGGCAGATTTCCTTCCTTAAAGGACATTAGTAACTAGATGGGTTTTTACACAATTTTTCCATGGCCATAATTATCTTTTAATTCCAGATTTTTTATTGAGTTCAAATTTCACCATCTGCTATGGCGGGATTTGAAGCCAGATTCCAGTGCCCTTGCTCTCTGGATTATTAGTTCAGTGACAATATTACTACACCACTGCCGCTGCTACTGTTTTTCAAACAGTTCAAAAAAATTCATAAGCAATTAATTTCTTTGAAATGCAGCACTTATTATTTAAGAATGGAAACATTTTTGCCATTTTGTGCACAGCAAGATCAAATAGTAAGAGATTTCATAACTTGTCTGTTGGCTGAAAGAGAAATGCTGACTCATCACGATGATGATTCTTCATAGAGTGTCATATTTAAAATTCTGTTATCAACATGACATTTAATAAAGGTATCTAATTATCAGCGTACTATGTGAGCCATAATTCACAAAAAAGCTTATTATACCTCACAGCTACTCCTCAAAACGTATCCATGTTCCTACATTGATAATTATGTTTTTCCTGTCCCTGATTATCACACTGTCATTTCAGCAGTATATATCCTTTGTACAGTCCCTGATGAGTTGCTAAGACTCATTGAAACTTCATAGGTGTTACACTCATTCAAAATGCAACAGGTTATCATATTCATGGCTGGACCAGTTCATTCAAAAGTCTGATGGCAGCAGGGGAGAAGCTGTTCTTGAGTTGGTTGGTATGTAATCTCGGATTTTTGTATCTTTTTCCCGATGGAAGATGGTAGAAGAGAGAATGTTCGGGGTGCGTGGAATCCTTGATTATGCTGGCTGCTTTTCCGAGGCAGCAGTGAGTGTAGATGGAGTCCATAGATGGGAGGCTGGTTTACATAATGGACTGGGCTATGTTCATGACATTTCGTAGTTTCTTGCAGTCTTGGACAGAGCAGGAGCCATACCAAGCTGTGATAAATCTGGAAAGGATGCTTTCTATGGTGCATCTGTAAAGATTGGTGAGAGTCGTAGCGGACATGTTGAATTTCTTTTGATACCTGAGAAAGTAGAGACTTTGGTGAACTTTTTAAACTGTAGCATCGGCGTGGAAGGACCAGGACAGGCTGTTGATGATCTGGACACCTAGAAACTTGATAGTTAGGGATTGAGGACACCAGAAGATAATCATGGAGAAGGTATCATTGAGATGTCGAGCTTTAAGAAAGCAGATGCTCTGTGAATGACTGAGAAGTTATCTCCAAATGAATATGCATTAGATATCTTGCTATGTAACTCAGGCTCTACAAAAGGTGGTAGAAAGCATTAAGTGTACAGCAAGTACACTAATATTAACCAAAGCCCATTGATTTCCAGTTTTTAAAGAAAAATGGATAATGCTGTTTAATTTGACTCTCAATATATTGGTAACTGTCTCAGAATTCATGGAATAAAATGCAATTTAATACATTCAATTATCACCAATTAGTAATGCTGGTGCTACTTTTCTTCAAATGCCATAACATCACAATTGTAATAAATTTGGGGTGGCACAGTGGAAATGTGTGAAAATGCTGCCTCACAGCACCAGGGACCCAGGTTCAATTCCAGTCTTTGGTGACAGTCTGTATAGAGTTTGCATTTTCTCCCCGTGTCTGCGTGGGTTTCCTCCAGGTGCTCCGGTTTCCTCCCACAGTCTAAGGATGTGTGAGTTAAGTTGACTGGCCATGCTCAATTGACCTAGTGTCAGAGGGATTAACAGGGTAAACGTGTGGGATTACAGGAATAGGGCCTGGGTGAGATGTGGTTGTACAGACTTGATGGGCCGAATGGCATCCTCTGTACTGTAGGGATTCTATGTCATTCACTGTGATCTGTTGGGAATAGTAGTTCAGTCAAAAATACCTGGAACATTCACTCCAGGCCCATTCCAGTATATGCCAATACATCATCAATCGAAAAAATCAAATAAAATGGAGGACTGTGAACAATCATGAGAAATCAGTTCAGTGGGCATCACATTTTTCTTGCATGGAGTAGATGCCCACATAAAATTTACGTAGATATGAAATAGGAACAGAAGTAGGTCATTCAGACCTCTTGAGCCTGCTCTGCCATTCAATACAATTATGGCTGATCTGTTTGTGTCTCAAGTTCTACATTTCCATCTACCACCATTAATCGTTAATTCCCTTGCTTAATAAGATTCTATCTAACTTAATCTTAAAAATATTAAATTACCCCACTTCCACTGCTGTCCGAAACAGAATTCCAAAGTTTTACAACCCTCAGAGAAAAAAATACTCCCCAGCTTGTCATATTGGGGTCACTCCTAATTTAAAACAGTGCCCCTGGTTCTGGACACATTCTCAAGAAGAAACATCCTTTCTATGTCCACCTTGTCAATACCATTCAGGATCTTATATACTTCAATCAAGTCACCCCTCACTTTGCTAAACTCCAGTGGAAACAAGTGTTGTCTATCCTAATAAGACAACCCACTCGTTCCAGTAAATCTTCTCACAATCACTTCAAGTGTATTTATATATTTCCTTAAACAAAGACTGCACACAGTATTCAAGATGTGGCCTCATCAGTGCCCTGTGTAAATGAAGCATAACATCCTTACTTTAATCTTCAATTCCTCTCATAATCAATGATGTGGAGATGTAAATGCTGGTCAGGGATGGACAAGATGAGAGGTCACATGACACCAGGTTTATTTGAAATCACAAGCTTTTGGAGCACTATTAGTTATAGACTCGCAGTTCTGGTATCATCCTTGCAAACAAGAAGATCATACTAGCAGATATTTCTTACTAATGTGAAAAGAAATTTTCTCCAACTCAAACTATGTAGAATAACGTCAAATGGAGAATAAAGATAGCTCATACACCCAGGTGAAAAAATAACCTTGAAAAATTTGAGATTAACTGTAAAAAGGCTGTGATGTTTGATCAGGGATTAAAGCTATGACCCAGTGACAGTTACAGGACTATCTCATTATTAGATATGATTAACAGAATTGGGGAGGGGCAGAGACGCCTAGTACATGTGTCACTCTGATTAGTTAAATGAATATTGGAAGAGTTCCCTCTAAACTAAATATATAACATGCTGTACCTCGTGAGCCATATGGTAATCTTTGTTGAGAAGAAAATAGTCTGTAGCAATGTCTCTCTCTTTCTTCATCTTTGGAGAGAGAAAGAGCCATCCCTCTATTAGAAATAAAACCAGAAATGCTGGAAATACTCAGCAGGCCTGGCAGCATATGTGGTAAGAGAAATTGAGTTAACATTGTATCCCTAAGCAACCCATGTGTAAATCCTTTTGTAAAGATGAAGATTTCAGGTTATTTTGTACGTGTTTTTGCATAATAAACACACTGGCCCAGATCTTAAACCTGGTGTTGTCAGACTTCTTACAGATCATCTGGTCAGCATTGATGCTGTCCATGAAAATTTGCTACCTGATTCTTATGCAAATTTTCAATCAATACTTTCGATCCTGGTTGAAGCTACGATGGGTCAGTGAGTGGATCAAATATCCATGGCAAAGACCATCGATCACAAGAAAAGACAGATGAAGAGAGGATACATCCTGTTTTCATGGCATTAGCTGCTGCAATTAGTCAAGGTTTTAAAAATCTCAAGTCTTTCAAAGAGTGGATAAGTGGATGAATGGATCATTCATCCACTTATCTAGTATGTAGCTGAGTGCAGTGTAACTGAACCTGATCTGAAGGGGGGGGGGGTGCGTTATCAGATCAGATCAGTGGAGGGCAGTCATAAAAGGACAGTTGTAGAGTCACAGAGTTTACAGCTTGGAAATAGGGCCTTCGGCCAAACTTGTCCACACCACCCAATTTTTACCACTAACCTAGACCCAATTGCCTGCATTTGGTCAGGTCGGGTTGGGATGTTGGTCTGGTAGGGCTGGGAGGTCAAGTTGGGGATGTTAGTTGTAGTGCTGAGCTTGGCTGGCCATTCACTGGGTTAGATCATGTATTAACCAGCATAACATTTCCAGGGTAAGTATTCAGGTAAGCCCTATGTATCTGGTCCAAGTCTTTGATACTGGAAATTTCTGCAGAGGACCCTGGGCAGTGATGATCAACCCATCGGAAATTTAACATTTCTGGTCAACCACGCTGCATATCTGTGCGTCAGGAATTCTATGGGGTTCTGACATGGATCACCCAACCTGCGTCCAATCTCTGACAGTGCTGATACTGGAGGATCTGGACTTGAAAATTACTTCTCATTATAAAACTATATACTAAAATAGACTTAATAATGTTATTAAACATTTTGGTCCCTAAAATTCTCACCCCAGTGTAAAGTGTCATGATAGATCCTTTACAATTGATGTGTGGGATTAGGGCCAGGTCCCATAATTTTAATGCTTTAAACAGATCAAGAGGCACATCTGATTCATCTTCCTTGTCAAAGATACAAACAGTCTGGTCAAAGAACTCTGAGCTGGAGGAGGGAAGGTTTGGTTTCTCCCCACCATGAATACCTTGCAGCTGCCCTGCACAGTAAAATGATTGTGAACTGTTAAAAAAAAAATCTTCAGTAATCATCTAGTCTCAAGAGTAACCCTCTACCAGTAGATTTTGCAAGTTAGTTTTGATGCAATCATGCCCCAGAGTGCAGAATCAATCAACAGTTTCAAGAAAGCGATAGATATGTTTCTGATGAAAAAATGGGATAAAGGGCTATAGGGAGCAGGCAAGAAATTGGAGTTAAGACCAAGATCAGATCAGCCATGATCAATTTAAATGGCAGAGCGGGCTAGGAGGGCTGAACTTCTGCTGGACATATACATAACGTACTGAAGACATGGGACCTAGAACACCCAGTCCACAAATCCTGATTTCCATCCTCCATTGATGGCCCCCTAAGGGGCATCCCTTTAAGGTCAGGACCAGTTAACTCAGGTCACAGCATTTCTTCCAGTTATGCTACGATGGGACTACATTGGGAATGCTACAGATGTCTAGCATTTGTAAAATTAGACAGATTGGGACTCAAGAGTTTTCTGGCCTTCACTCTACTGAGTTACAGAAATTTACTGAGAGTTGATATAAAACAACAAGGCGACTTCTATATTAATGTAGCATCCTTACTCCTTCCTGTACAAAATCATCCCCAAATAGGACATGATTAACTTTCTTGAGAGTAGACTTTGTAACATTTATTAATTGAAATAGTCAAGAAAGGCTCAAAATAATTATAGGCCTCTTTTAATCAGTGCTCTGTTTAGTGTTTCTGTACTCATGTAAAATATTTATTGTGTCTAATTTTCTTCAATAAAACTTTTAAATGTGGCTTTTTTCTGAAACAATACTCTGTTCATAGATTACTCATAAACCCATCCCAAACAAAACAGATGCTTATATTCAAGGTTCTTGAGGAAAGGCAATATTTACAGTTTCAATTTTCCAAACTCAAATGTTTCCCATGAAGAAAAATATAGACACTAAATACACTCTTGATATTCAGATAACTTGTGTTCTTATTCTCTTCTATGATGTAAGTGATTCCAGCATAGAGACATTGATGACCTTGACCTGCATGTGGGAGTCAAATTCCAGCGAATGGCACCCAGGAGGCTGAAAGCTAATCCAGAAATGATGCAAACAAACAGAACAATGGTTGGCAACAATTATATCAGTACAAGCCTACTTTAAGGCTTGCAGAGCAATGTGGCAACAGAATATTCCTTCCATTGCTCAGTGCAATTTAGAATAGGCATCGAGAACACTGACCACTTTATGGGGCTATTGTTTGATTAACAACTCTTTGTGGTTTTAATGAGCTGAGCACAGTGCTATGTGGCACTGTGTGCTGAGAAGGCCTCAGGCTTGGCATCTAATTATAAAAGGCATCAGTGCCCAGTGCAGCAGCATTGCTATATCGAGCACTGTATGACTCTCACAAAGTTAAATGAAACAAGAAAACCCAAAAGGCAATCCTATCAGAACAACTTTTGTTTTGGTGAAAACTTGGCTGGATTGTATCTGAGAAACTACTTTTCATCTGTAAACAACTGTTCTGTATATTCCATCGAAGTAAGTTCATGTTGTATCGAAACAAAAACATGAAGAGAGGGTTTCCAGTGCTCTTTAACACAATAGTGCAGCAGATAAGTTATTACTTGTTCCTTGTTCTTAATTACAAAATAACATTACAGCTCAATCCACCAATTCTTTTCAAATGCTTCTCCTCCAAACAATGGCCATGCAGATATAATTAGGGAAACATTGGTAAAAGTAAAGATTTGTTTGGCAAGATGTCTTTTTTTTTAACTGAAATTATCTACAGAGACTGATGTGAATACAACTGTAATAACTTTGTATTTGATTCATTCTTTTATGCATCGTGTAAAAGCTATTTTTCTTCCCTTTGCTTCCATATCTGAGAATGGCCAGTATCAAAGAGAACAAAGAACAACACAGCACGGGAAACAGGCCCTTCGGCCTGGCGAGCCCGCGCTGCCATTTTATCATTATGAGTCCCCCCTCCACCCATGACCCTTGTCTATGCTTATGGCATTCCGCATTGAGGGAATACTAATTTAGGGACAATTTGTTACACCAATCAGCCTAACAGCACATCATTGGGGTGTGGGAGGAAACCGGAGCACCTGGAGAAAACCCACGCAAGCATGGGGAGAATGTGCAAGACACTGGCCCAAATCCATGCATCTGCACAGCTAGCAGTGATAGTCACTGAACTGTTGTGTTGCCCAGCATCTGGTCCAGTTTAAGCATACACTAACGATGTGAAGTACTAGGCTACCCTCGAAACAACCAAGAGCAGCCCTCGTAAGACCCATCACGTGTATGCCCCTTGTTGGACAACAAGGTGGACCGAAGCACCTGTGGATTAAAAGAGAAAAACATCAATACCATGTACATCCTTGTACAAACCTTCAAGGGAATCCCCAGAAGCTCAAAAGTAAAACAAGTGAGCCAGAAAATATGTTGGAAGGTCCATAGGAATCAATTGATTCCCAGGGACGTCCCAAGGCTCCTGAGCCTTATTTAAAACAGCCTCCTATATCCCTCCATCTCCATCCCACTCATGTGCCTGTCTAAGTAACTCTTAAACAACTCCAGCATGCCTGCCTCCACCACCTTGCTTGGCAGACCATTCCGTACCCCCACTACCCTCTGTGTGAAAAGCCTCCCTCTAACATTTGAATTATACCTCGCCCCCCCGCACCCCCCCCCCCCCCCCACCCTAAGCCTGTGGCCCCTCGTAATGTGCATTTCCAATTTAGGAAAAAGCTTTCCACTGCTTGCTCTATCTATACCCTTCATAACCTTATATACCTCTATTAGATCTCCCTTCAGTTGCCGTCTTTCAAGGGAAAACAGCCCCAATTTGCCCAATCTTTCCTCATAACCCAGTCCTTCCATACCAGGCAGCATCCTCGTAAACCTCCTCTGCACTCTCTCCAGGGTCTCCACATCTTTCCAGTAGTAAGGTGACCAGAACTGGATGCAGTACTCCAAATGCGACCTAACCAATGTTCTACACAACTGCAACATTAGACTCCAGCTCTTATACTCTATACCCCTTCCTATAAAGGCTAACATACCATAAGCTTTTTTCACAACCTTCTCCACTTGTACTGCCACCTTCAAAGACTTGTGCACTTGCACCCCCAGGTCCCTCTGCGTTTCTGTACTCTTTATAGGTCTACTCTTTATCATATAACTCCCCCCTACATTATTTCTCCCAAAACGCATCACCTCACATTTATCAGGATTAAATTCCATCTGCCATTTATCTGCCCAGTATACCAGCCTATCTATATCCCGTTGTATTGCCTGACACTTCTCCTCACTGTCTGCCAATCCAGCCATCTTAGTGTCATCTGCAAATTTGCTGATCACACCACGTACTCCCTCTTCCAAGTCATTTATATACACTACAAAGAGAAGAGGTCGCAGTACTGAGCCCTGAGGCACACCACTAGTGACAGACCTCCAGCTAGAAAAGCACCCTTCCACTACTACTCTCTGTCTCCTATTACCAAGTAAAAAGTCTGACAACACCAGGTTTTAGTCCAACCTATTTATTTGATACTATACTCGCAAGCTTTCGGGTTAGCCCCTTCGTCAGGTTTGCTGATCACACCACGTACTCCCTCTTCCAAGTCATTTATATACACTACAAAGAGAAGAGGTCGCAGTACTGAGCCCTGAGGCACACCACTAGTGACAGACCTCCAGCTAGAAAAGCACCCTTCCACTACTACTCTCTGTCTCCTATTACCAAGTAAAAAGTCTGACAACACCAGGTTTTAGTCCAACCTATTTATTTGATAATATACTCGCAAGCTTCAGGCTTTTTACTGTGTTTACGCCAGTCCAACGCCGGCATACCCACATCATGATCCTATTACCAAGCCAGTTATCAATCCATCTAGATACCTGTCCTTGTATTCCATGAGCCTTAACCTTTTCAACCAACCTAGCATGAGGGACTTTGACAAACGCCTTACTGAAATCCATATAGACGACATCAACGGCTCGTCCTTCGTCGACCGTTTTTGTCACCTCCTCAAAAAATTCTACCAGATTCGTAAGGCAAGACTTCCCCATAACAAAGCCATGCTGCGTATCCCTAATCAGATCGCAATGCTCTAAATGCGCATACATCCTATCCCTAAGAATCCTCTCCATCAACTGGCCTACCACTGATGTCAAACTCACCGGCCTATAGTTACCAGGGTTATCCCTCCTACCCTTTTTAAACAACGGTACCACGTTCGCTATTCCCTAGTCCTCTGGGACCTCACCTGTGTCCAAAGAAGAGACAAAGATTCATGTCAGTGGCCCAGCAATTTCATCTCTTGCCTCCCTAAGTAGCCTAGAATAAATGCCATCAGGCCCCGGAGATTTATCAGTTTTAATGCTACCTAAAAGCCCTAACACTTCCTCCCTCGTAATGGATTGTTCCTTCAACTGATCTACAGCTCCCTCCAAGACAGTACCAGACATCAAGCACCTCTCCTTCATGAATACCGATGCAAAGTATTCATTCAGGATCTCCCCCATTCCCTCGGACTCTAAGCACAGTTCCCCTCCTCTGTCACTGAGAGGACCGATTTCTCCTCTAACCACCCTTTTGTCCCTGACATAGGAGTAAAATGCCTTTGGATTTACCTTAATCCTGTCTGCCAAAGCCATTTCATGCCCCCTTTTTGCCCTTCTAATTCCCCGTTTGAGCTCCCTCCTACTCTCTCTGTATTCCTCCAATACTCTCTCCGTTCCTAGTTGCTTAGACCTAACATACACCTCTCGTTTCTTCCTGACCAAGTCCTCAATATCCTTAGTAATCCACGGCTCTCTAATCCTACCTTTCCCATCCTTCTTCTTAACCGGCAAATGTCTTTCCTGCAACCATTTCAGTTTTCCTTTGAAAGACTCCCACATGCCGAATGTGGACTTGCCCTCAAACAGCCTATCCCAGTCTGTATCCCAGAGCGACTCAATTCCTAACTGTTCTATATTATCCTCCCCCTGCACTGCTGTGATGTGCTCCCTAACTAACAACACCACTCCCCCACCTCTTTTCGACCCCCCTCTGTCATGCCTAAAACTCTTATACCCTGGAATATTTAGCTGCCAGTGCTGCCCTTCCTTTAACCACGTCCCTGTCACTGCCACCACACCTAAATTCCTCGCGAACATTAAAGCCTTAAGTTCATCTGTCTCACCCGTCACACTCCTCACATTAAAACAGATGCACTCCAGACCTCCAGGCCCACTCGGATCCTCCTTCTCCTGGGGAATTTTCCTTTCATCCAAACTTACCCTGTCACCCAACTCGCTCCCAATCCCAGTGCCTACTGAGCTATCGGTCTCATCCCCACCCCCCCCTCCATATTAGTGCTGAAACACTCCAGCTAACCTCCCAGCTAAAATATTTGTGCCCTTCCCATTTAAATGTTCCCCATCCCACCTGTACAGGTGCCCTTTCCTCACAAACACTTCCCAATGTGTTCACGCAGGACGATATGAATGTAGCTGAGGAGGTCACTGGGGTGAAGGGGTGTAAAATAGAAAGTATTGCAGTTGATACAGAGGATGTGTTGGATATTCTAGAAGGGTTGAAAATAGATAAGTCCCCTGGTCCAGATGGGATTTACCCTAGGATTCTATGGGAGGCAAGAGAGGTGATTGCAGAGCCACTGGCTCTGATCTTCAGGTCGTCGTTGGTCTCTGGTATAGTACCGGAAGATTGGAGGACAGCGAATGTTGTCCCATTGTTTAAGAAGGGGAACAGAGACTTCCCTGGGAATTATAGACCAGTGAGTCTTACTTCTGTAGTGGGCAAGGTTTTAGAAAGAATTATTAGGGATAGGATTTATAGTTATTTGGAGAGTAATGAATTGATTAGAGATAGTCAGCATGGTTTTGTAGCGGGAAGGTCGTGCCTTACTAACCTTATTGAGTTCTTTGAGAAGGTGACCAAAGAGGTGGATAGGGGTAAGGCAGTAGACGTGGTATATATGGATTTTAGTAAGGTGTTTGATAAGGTTCACCATGGTATGCTTCTGCAGAAAATGCAGATGTATGGGATTGGTGGTAATTTAGGTACTTGGATCAGGAATTGGTTAGCAGATAGGAGACAGAGGGTGGTGGTTGATGGTAATTATTCATCATGGAGTTCGGTTACGAGTGGTGTGCCTCAGGGATCTGTTTTGGGGCCACTGCTGTTTGTAATCTTTATTAATGATCTGGATGAGGGTATAGTTGGGTGGATTAGTAAGTTTGCTGATGACACCAAAGTCGGAGGTGTGGTAGATTGTGAGGAAGGGTGTCGAAGTTTGCAGGGTGACTTGGATAGGTTGCAGAGCTGGGCCGCGAGGTGGCGGATGGAGTTTAATGCGGAGAAGTGTGAGGTAATCCATTTCGGTAGGAATAACAGATGTGTTGAGTATAGGGCTAACGGGAGGACTTTGAATAGAGTGGAGGAGCAGAGGGATCTAGGTGTATGTGTACATAGTTCCCTGAAAGTTGGGAATCAAGTAGATAAGGTTGTTAAGAAGGCGTACGGTGTCTTGGCGTTTATTGGTAGGGGGATTGAATTTAGGAGTCGCAGCGTCATGTTGCAACTGTACACAACTCTGGTGCGGCCGCACTTGGAGTACTGTGTGCAGTTCTGGTCCCCACATTACAGGAAGGATGTGGAGGCTTTGGAGAGGGTGCAGAGGAGGTTTACCAGGATGTTGCCTGGTATGCAGGGGAGGTCCTATGAGGAGAGACTGAGGGATTTGGGGTTGTTTTCACTGGAAGGAAGGCGGCTAAGAGGGGATCTTGTAGAAACATATAAGATGATTAGAGGTTTAGATAGGGTGGATGGTGATAGCCTGTTTCCTCGGATGGAGAAAGCTAGCACGAGGGGGCATGGCTTTAAATTAAGGGGGGGTAGTTATAGGACGGATGTCAGGGGCAGGTTCTTTACCCAGAGGGTGGTGAGGGACTGGAATGCCCTGCCTGCTGCAGTTGTAAATGCGCCTAGTTTGGGGGCGTTTAAGAGATTGGTGGATAGGTTTATGGACGAAAAGGGATTGGTTTAGATTAGTGGGTCAATGTTTTTTTTAAAAAATAAGACTGGTCGGCGCAACATTGTGGGCCGAAGGGCCTGTTCCGCGCTGTAATGTTCTATGTTCTATGTTCTAATGGTCTACAAATGTAAAACGCTCTGCCTTGCACCAATCCTTCAGCCACGCATTCAGCTGTAGGATCTCATTATTCCTAGCCCCACTATTACTAGGCACTGGTAGCAGCCCAGAGATTGCCACCCTGGAGGCCCTGCTCTTCAGCCTGGCCCCCAACTCCCTGAACTGCCTACGTATATCCCCCCTGCTCTTCCTTCCTACATCCTTCTTTCCTATATGTGCAATTACATCAGCCTGGGTCCCTTCGCCCTTCAAAATTCCCTCTACCCTCTCTGAAATATCCTGTACCCCTGCTCCAGGGAGGCAGACTACCATCCTGGAGTCCCGCTTTTGCCCACAGAACCACCTATCAATTCCTTTAACCCTCCGATCCCCCACCACTATCTCACATCTAGCCTCCTTCCTTCCCTCTGAGGCATTCTGGTCCTCCTCTCTTGCCCTTTCTACCCCAGTTGTTGCCTTACCCTTGATATTTTGGGGGACTACCGCTGGGGTAGTCTTTGGACCATGACTCCTCTTCTTTTTCCCCTTCCTAACATTTGGGTAAGTTCATAGCTACCTCAGAAGACATCAGTACTGAACAATAGTACCCTTCAGACATCATGGCTGCAAGTTCCTGGCTGTTCATGCCCCACCACTGCTGCCAGTGAGGACTGAGGATTTGGCGCTCAGCCAAATCTCTGTTCACTGCAGTGGAACCAGAGAATTCTGCTGCAGTGAATGGCCAGAGAATTCTGGCCTGAATTTCTTGACATACTTCAGAATACTGTGCTTTTCTCTATTTATTGTCAGATGTGAATATCCTTCCTTTTAATCTGAAGCAATATTAATCATTAAGTAGCTTTCCTACTTCTAAGAACTCACAGAAGTAATAGTTTTTCTAATGAAGTTAAAAGTTGTCATGAATTTTATCTCTGTGATGTTAGGGTTTAATGGAAAACAAAGTTATTGTAGAAATTCAAACAATTCAGTGATTATAGTTCTGCTGCAGAATTAGCTGAAGACGCTAGGATTAGAAGGATAGGGCCTGGGTAAAATGCTCTGTTCGAAAGTCAGTGCAGACTTGATGGGTCAAATGGCCTCCTTCCGTACTATAGGATTCTATGATACCGCAGCCCAGGGTGGGACACCAGTCCAAAGGTGTAAGTTAGAGGGATTGGCTATGCTAAGTGTCCCTACATGCCAAAACGTGTATAGGTTAGAAGGATTAGCTGAAAATTTACGTTCCAGGTGAAAATCAGGAATTTGGCAGCAAACTAATTAGAAACAAAAATCGGTCATTTTCTGTAAGAGGAGGTTGCTTTAAAAAGTTCTGTAAGAGGAGGTGGCAAGTTAAAAAATCAATCCAAGTTTTTCAGCTGGTGAATATGTGGACTACTGTGAGCAGCTCTGGACACCGTACATCAGGGGGGATATATCGAACTTTAGGGAAATCAGATATTTTGGATGGGGGCCACCTGACATAAGGTCATGTTTTTTCTCCCAATAGGTGCTTTGGAGTCTCCATAAGTGAAAGTTTAATCTTTTCCCCAGTGTCAGAAAATTATAGGGGCATTAATGAAGTGTTTTTTTTTCTCTCTTTGACCTTACCTCTTCATCAGATTTGAAAGTACTGGACATGGCGGAAGAGGCCAGTTGATTAAAATCCAAGGATCATTCAATCAGATATGAAAAGATTGCTTGCTTTAAGACTGGTGTGGGAAGGTCATGCTGGAAGAGCAGAGATGGCAGGGGCACTGGGCATAGGGCTTTTGGAACTTGGAGGTCACATGATGAAACTTCCAGGAATACATCACATCTAGATGCTGGTAACTGTGGAGAAGAGAAGAATTATCACTCATTACTTGCTCCGATAATCTTTGATCAAACCATCCATTCCAACAAAAATAACTGCACTGAAGAGCTGTTTTTATCATTGTACTTTGAACCCCTCAGTTGAATCAAAATGTTCAACACCATTAAATACTGAAGGGTTCATTTACCATGAAAGATGAATGGTGATTCAATAATCCAGAGGATCTAATGGAGCCAGATTCAGCAGTGTTAGATAAATAAAACAACTGACCAAAAAGACAGGCTAACTTTACAATTTGTCTGTGAATAAAATACCATCATGAAATTGTGAATGCTTCACTAAGTTCTGTCAAGTCAATGTTGATAATCGTGAGAGCTTTTTTGTCTGTAAATTAAACAGATGAGAGGAAGTTTATTTGAATAAACAAGTTCTTATAACATACGGGATAACTCAGAATCAGTGATGTTTTTCCACACATGTCCTTCCAAATCATTATTTTAACAAGTCTCTATCTTTGCAATACAAAATAAATATACCAGAGATTAAACTTCAAAATCATAAATTAAATTGATTGTTGCTTACATTGTGATCTGTTAAGTTTAAATATGCACCCATGTCTGGCCACATTGCTAGCATGAATGTTGGGGAGGAACTTAATGAAATTTAGTTCTGTTTGGGATTCCATTACAATGTGTTTTCAAGAAGCAGTTCGATATAGCACATGAGGTGAAGGGGATCAAAAGATATAGGAGGAAAGCTGGATCATGCAATTGAGTTGGATGATCAGCCATGATTATAATGAATGACAGAGCATGCTTGAAGGGCTGAATGGCCTCTGCCTGCTCCTATTTTCTATGTTTCTATGAGGAGGCTGGTTGCTGGAGAGAACAGATTTTCTTACCCTTTCTCTCCCAAACATCAAGAGTCTGTATCTGGGAGTGGGATATGGTGGCATCTTAGCTTTTCCCAGGAAATTTCAACCAACTAGTAGACTAAGTGGAACATCTACTGACTAAAGAAGGAAAAAAACTTTCATGACTTTTCAGAGTGTTTTATAGTGTTTTACAGCCAAAGGACTTCCAAAATGCAGTTACTGATTGGTCAGAAACCCAATTGCAGTCTTGTGCTCAGCAAATTCCCACAAACAGAAGCATAATAATGACCAGATACGCTGTTTGTGATGTTGAGGAGGGATAAATATTAGTCAGGACACCGAGAATAACTCCTGTGCTCAGGGGAATGTGTTCTGCATGTTCTGTTCAGGTGGGAGCACAACACCCAGAAATGCCTCAGAGAGAAGATAATAAATCTTGAAGGGATGATTAATTATGTTGCAAGATCAGCATCATAAAGTCATAGAGTCATAGAAGTTTAAAGCGTGGAAACAGGCCCTTTGGTCCAACTTGTCCATGCTGCCCTTTTTTTTAAAACCCCTAAGTAATCCCAATTGCCCGCATTTGGCCCATATTCCTCTATACCCATCGTATGCATGTAACTATCTAAATGCTTTTTAAAAGACAAAATTGTACCCGCCTCTACTACTATCTCTGTCAACTTGTTCCTGACACTCACCACCCACTGTGTGAAAAAATTGCCCCTTTGGACACTTTTGTATCTCTCCCCTCTCACCTTAAACCTATGCCCTCTAGTTCTAGACTCCCCTATCCTTGGGAAAAGATATTGACTATCTACCTTGTCTATGCCCCTCATTATTTTATGTACTTCTATAAGATCACCCCTCAGCCTCCTATGCTCCAGAGAAAAAGTCCCAGTCTATTCAGTGTCTCCTTATTACTCAATCCATCAAGTCCTAGTAGCATCCTAATAAATATTTTCTGCACTCTTTCTAGTTTAATAATATCCCTTCTATAATAGAGTGACCAGAATTGCACACAATATTCCAAGTGTGGCCTTACCAGCGTCTTGTACAACTTCGACAAGATGTCCCAACTCTTGGATTCAATGTTTGACCAATGAAACCAAGCATGTTAAATGCCTTCTTCACCACTCTGTCCTGTGACTTCACTTTCAAGGAGCTATGAACATGTGGCCCTAGATCTCTTTGTTCTGTAACTCTCCCCAACGCCCTACCATAAACTGATTAAGTCCTGCCCTTGTTCAGTCTACCAAAATGCATCACCTTGCATTTGTCTAAATTAAACTCCATCTGCCATTTGTCAGCCCACTGGCCCAACTGATTAAGATCCCATTGCAATTGGAGATAACTTTCTTCATTGTCCACTGTGCCACCAATCTTGGTGCCATCTGCAAACTTACTAACCATGCCCCCTATATTCTTTTCCAAATTGTTAACATAAATGGCAAATCACAGTGGACCCAGCACTGATCCCTGAGGCACACCACTGGTCACAGGCCTCCAGTTTGAAAAACAACTCTCAGCAACCACGCTCTGGCCAATTTTATATGAATTTAGATACCTTATCCTGGATCCTGTAACATTTAACTTTATGCAACAAATTACTATGGGGTATCTTGTCAAAGGCCTTGCTAAAGTCATGTAGACAACGTCAACTGCGCTGTCCTTATCTACCATCTTGGTTACCCCTTCAAAAAACCCCTTCAACAAAATGTACAAAAATGCCCAAAAGTTAAAATTCTAAATTGGGGCAAGGCCAATTTTGATGGTATCAGGCAGGAACTTTGAAAAATTAATTGGGTGAGTCTGTGGGAAGGCAAAGGGATGTCTGATAAATGGCGTGCTTTCAAAAGTATGTTAACCGGGATTCAGGATAAACATGTTCCTCTTAAAGTGAATGGCAAGGTTGGCATGAGCCAGGAACCCTCAATGACTCGGGATATTGAGGCCCTGGTCAAGAAAAAGAAAGAGGCACATGACATGCATAGGCAGCTGGGATCAAGTGAATCCCTTGAAGAGTATAGGGCATGTAGGAGTACAGTTAAGAGAGAAATCAGGAGGGCAAAAAGGGGACACAAAATTGTTTTGGCAGATAAGGCAGAGGAGAATCCAAAGAGCTTCTACAAATATGTAAGGAGCAAAAGTGTTACAAGGGAGACAGCAGGTCCACTTAAAGCTCAACAAGTAATCTATGTGCGGATCCACAAGAGATGGGTGAGATCCTAAATGAATATTTCTCATCAGTATTTACTGTTGAGAAAAGCATGGATGTTAGGGAACTTGGGGAAATAAATAGTGATGCCTTGAGGACTGTACACATTACAGCATGTAGCTCTTTTGAGAGCTGATAACTTCTGCTGTACTATTTAGGTAAGGTCTCACTGTGCTGAATTGAGACCTACATGGCAGGGCTTTGGTGGCCTGGGAGTCGATTGTGCACTGACAAAAGTGTGAAGCCCCACTTCAACCTTACTGATGATGCTTTGCCCACCATTTAGGATGATGTTGGCACCTGTAGAAATTGGTGAACTTCAGTCTGGTTAGGCTTCACTTTTGCTGGTGAAGTGGATACTAAAATGATAACACAAAATTTGGCATCATCACAAATCAGACTAAAATGACCAATGCTATGAACAAACAGATATATTGGAAATATGAAAAAAAATGCAGAGAAGGTTGATTAACAACTGAAATAATATTGATTAAAGTTTCAGCGCTGTTACCAGCACTCTATTCTCTTTCATCTGACAATATGAACATTCAATTTCTGAAATAACACCATGGGAATCATTTGGATCTAACTCAACCATTCAGAAACTAACAGGATTAGATCCTTTGCTTGTTTAACGCCCCACCTGATTACATTCAATAAAAACTAAAATCAGCCAGTGTTCCTTTCCAGCCAGTGGGAGATTGTTCCTTTCCTGTCAGTTACCCACGGGTAGGTTAGGTTAGAATTACACATCTTCATCTTCTTAAACATTCCTTTTTGTTCCGTTATGCACATATCCCACTGCACCAACCTAATGACAGAAATTGTAACAGTGCAATTAATGGTATTGCAAAGCAAAAATGCACAGCACACAGGGTGGCATGGTGGCACAGTGGTTAACAATTGTCTCACAATGCAAGAGACATGGGTTCAATTCTGGCATTGAGTGACCGTCTGTGTGGAGTCTGCACGTTCTCCCCATATCTGTGTGGGTTTCCTCCAAGTGCTCCAGTTTCCTCCCACAGCCCAAAGATGTGCAGGTTAGGTGGATTGGCCATGCTAAATTGCTCCTTAGTGTCCCAAGGTTTGTCGGTTAGAGAAATTAGCAGGATGAATGTGTGGGGTTAAAGGGATAGGGCAGGGCATGGGTCTGAATAAAATGTTCTGTTGGAGAATTGCTGCAGACTCAATGGGCTGAAGGGCCTTCTTCTGCAATGTAGGGATTCTATGATTCTATGAAAATTCAAAGGTTGGATATTGAGTTAGGAACACAGCCCTCAGCCTTGTCTTTGGGCCAAGAGTCTTTGGTTCTGATTGCTCCCTGGACTGCCACAAAGAATATGTCTCATTGAAGCTGGCAGTTTCCAACTTCAGTGGGGGAGAAAGGGGATGGTCTTAAATGAGGCCTCAATTATGCAAATCTGTTGCTTACTTCTGTGGAGTGTGTAGTCAATGCCACTTCCAGCCCTGTTCAGGAATGTGTTCCAGTGACTGCTCCCTGTTCTATGACTGGGTTCCCCACACACCCCCCTCCCCACCATCACCCCTTCTGCCCCCACCCCCTCCCCCACCTATAAGGAAGGAAATCTGCCATCCTTACCTGGTCTGGCCTATATGTGACTCCAGAGCCACAGCAAGGGAGAGGCAGACTCTCAACTGCCCTCCATGAGCAACTACTGATGGACAATAGGTGCTGGCCAGCGAGTGACACCCATATCCCACAAATGAATAAAACAAATCTGATTGGTTAACGAGGTGCACAATTATTTGTTCAAAATGGCTCCCGATTAAAAATGTTCCAGTCCAAAATTCCACAGAATGTCCTTGGGTGAATGTAAATGTAGTAAGTAGGTGATAATGTTTGCCACTGAATAACCAGGCTACTGGGGGAATTTTAATTTGACAAGTTGGGGGAGAGGTTTGTGAGACAAGCAGCTGGTTAAAATGCCCGACACTGACATCACGGTGGAAAGCCAAAACTGCTGACCTTTAGCCTCAACACAATCTACAGCATGCAGAAACTTTGGGACTGGCGGGTTGGCAGTTATAAAATGTTTAGGGCTCTTTATCAGCTGCTTAAATTAGGATTACTGAATTTTAACTGCATAACTCCTGGGAGTTATGGAACTTCCCAGGGAGGGCAAGGTGAGAAGACAGAAGGATTTTTGGGGCCTAAACAAGTGACAGGCAAGAAATGTTTTAAATATTGAGATCCCATGCCTGCTTCCTTGCTTCAGTGAAAGGCTGTTGCTGACAACGCTTGCTCTGAGAATGCTTTCAATGTTTTTGAGGTGATTTCCATTACTTTGGTGTCTAACATGTTTGATCTCCATTTCTCAAATTACCTCGGTATCTTTGTCAATCAGGTCTCCTCATCTCAAAGCAAAGTTATGACTGGTCCTTGCTAGCAAGAGAGGCAACGGCCTAGTGGCATTATCGCTAGACTATTACTCCAGAAACTCAGCTAATGTTCTGCAGACCTGCGTTCAAATCCTGCCACAGCAGATGGTGGAATTAGATTTCAATGAAAAGTGTTTGGAATTAAGAATCTCCTGATGACCATGAAACCATTGTCGATTGTTGGAAAAGCCCATCTGTTTCACTAATGTCCTTACCTGGTCAGATCTGTTGTCCTTACCTGGTCTGGCCTCCAAGTGACCCCAGAGCCACAACAATGTGGTTGATTCTCAACTGCCCTCCAAGGGCAACTAAGGATGGGCTATAAATGCTGGCCAGCCAGTGAGGCCCATGTCCCATGAATGAATAAAAAAAATCTGTAGAAAGGTCAATGGACTTGAAACATGAACTCTGTTTCTCTCTCCACAGATGTTGTCAGATGTGCTGATTTTATCCAGCATTTCCTGTTTCTACCTCCCACTTTCATTGGGGGTGCTGAGGATGAGCTAAGTGCTCTAAGTTCCTGGTGGGTTCCCTTTCAGAATCCAGAATGCAACAGAGCATAACAGCAAGAAATAAGGGAAAGAAGGAGGAGCAGAACACATTCCCTCTGAGGAGGAGGAGAAGCAACATGAGGAGGAATAGGAGCATGATGTTGTGAAGCACCAGCAGTCAGTCACACAAATAACACACCAGAATGCCCAGAAAGGCCTGACTCAGGCACAGTTCACTTATACTGAACGTGTGCAGCCATCTCGCAGACAAATTCGAAACCCACTTGTGTCTCCCTCACCCCATGCATCCTGTATAAAGCAGTCCGAAAATCAACGACGCCTTCCTTTCACGATACCCATTGAAAGTCCTTCACTCTTGTCCTATCATTCTGCACAAGGCCAATTAACAGGCAGCAGAAACAAAAATGGAGCAAACAATTGAATATTATGATACAAAGAAATCAATCAGCAAAGCAGCATTTAAAGTTGTGTTAACATCTGCATGTATACCCATGTCCAAAGAAAATTACTTGCTCCGTCAAAACTATTTGGCGTTGACCATGAGCTGGAGCCAGGCTGCTCACTTTGCTGCTCAGATACCTTTGGCTCATGTCCTCTGGGATTCAAAAACTGTGAGGGCCTGAACTTACCCAGCGCAAGGGCAAACTCAACCATCGAGACAGGAGGCAGATGTGAGGTGTTGAGTTGGATGAGGTGGGGGAGGGGGCAAGAGGGGGCCCGCCTGGACTTCCCTGCTGGCAAAGTGCTGCGGAGCACTTTACTGCAATTCAGTGGGGCGCTGAATGGCAAAGACTTGGATTCCATCATGTCCATTTAAGGTAGCATTCTGAGCATGCAAGCCATTGGTAAAGGCTGGAATGCACGGGTTTGGGTATCATATCTGATGCTGCATACAGTGACTACTCTTTCCACATGTAAAGGCATCAATGTTAAGAAATCGTTGCATCTCCATCAACTGTGCACACCATAATTGAGAAGGTTGGCAGGACCTCATACACTTTCTGCATAGAAGGACAGTATCATGATAAAAGCTCCAAACTGATCCCCCCAATAAGAACATCCAAACAACAGGGAGAGACACTTTCTACTCTCTCAAAGGTCATAGCAGACCACATAGCAGAAGGAAATCTGGATTCATACCATGAATGGTGTGATTTGATCTGATCTATTATTGTCACATGTATTGGTATACAGTGAAAAGTATTGTTTCTTATGCGCTATATCGTCAAAGCATACCGTTCATAGAGAAGGAAAGGAGTGGGTGCAGAGTGTACTGTTACAGTCATAGCTGGGGTATAGAGAAAGATCAACTTAATGTGAGGCAAGTCCATTCAAAAGTCTGATGGCAGCAGGGAAGAAGCTGTTCCTGAGTCAGTTGATACATGTCCTCAGACCTTTGTATTTTTTTCCTGATGGAAGAAGGTGGAAGAGACTATGTCCAGGATGAGTGGGGTCCTTGATTATGCTGGCTGCTGTTCCAAGGCAGCGGGAAGTGTAGATAGTGTCAAATGAATGGGAGGCTGGTTTGCGTGATGGACTAGACTTTGTTCATGTGATCAGAGGACAGATTGGGGGACATACTAAGATGTGATACAACCAGAAAGAATGCTTTTTATGGTGCATCTGTAAAAGTTGGTGAGAGCTGTAGTGGACATGCCAAATTTCCTTAGCCTCCTCAGAAAGTAGAGGTGTTGGTGGGGCTTTCTTAACTCTAGCATTGGCATGGAGGGACCAGGACAGGTTGTTGGTGAATGACGATGGCACTGTGGTTAGTACTACTGCCTCACAGCGCCAGGGGCCTGGGTTCAATGCATTGCTTGAGTCACTGTCTGTGCAGAGTATGCACGTTCTCTCCCTGTCTGTGTGGGTTTCCTTGGGGTGCTCCAGTTTCCTCCCAAAATCCAAAAGAAGTGCTGGGTAGGTGCATTAGCCATGCTAAATTCCCCCTCCGTGTACCTGAACAAGTGCCAGGATGTGGAGACTAGGGGATTTTCACAGTACCTTCATTGCAGTGTTAATATAAGATACTTGTGACACCAATAAATAAACTTTAAACTTTTTATTTCGGAAAAGAATGAGACAATCCAATGGCTCCCAAGCAGATCAGATGGAGAGTTGACAAAGAGAAGTTCAGCTCCATTGAACAGATACCAGAAACACAGATTACAACTCAAACACTGAATCAGTGAAGGTTGCTCAAACCAACAGAGCCTAACTCTTTTCCGAAGTGATCAGAACAAGATCTGGAAGAACTGACAAGCTTTCACACTGTCTAAATTTATCATCTTGGAGACATGAAGGGGGAAGAAGGAGTAGCGCGATTGTAATGTAAATATGTTGAGTAGAGACATAGGGGGAGTTGTAGTATAAGGGTATCTGGCAGAGCACGGATTAACATGGGAATGGGAAACAACATAGCTCAGTGTGATGTAAAGACAACAGACTAGAATCATTTCTGAACTGGACCAAGACCTGTGTAGAAGCCAGCATGTAGTTAGCTCATAGCTTGGGATACATCCTGGATATATATGCATGTTACAATAAACACTTAATGTTCTCTCTTTGTGAACATACAATTGGAGTCTTTCAGGGGGTTGACGTCTTTGGCAAAAATATAGGCAGCGTTGTTCCAGGACCACATTACTTTCTGTTCTTTACAATTTTAAAAATGTACTTATTTTCTTTGTTTGTTTATTTATTAGTGTCACAAGGAGGCTTACATTAACACTGCAATGAAGTTACTGTGAAAATCCCCTTGTCGCCCCACTCCAGTGCCTGTTTGGGTACACTGAGGGAGAATTTAGCACAGACAATTCACCTAGCCAGCATGTGTTATGGACTCTGGGAAGAAACCGGAGCACCCGGAGAGAAACGCATGTGGTCACGGGGAGAATGTGCAACTTCACACAGACAGTGACCAAGCTGGGCATCAAACACAGATACATGGCGCTGTGAGGCAGCAATGCTAACCACTGTGCCACCATGATGTGTGCCATTGTGCCGCCCTTGAAGCCAGCAGGAGCAAAATGCCACGTGAGCTATTGTTAACTGCCATTTACCTATGTCAGTATCTTGATCTCCTGCATCAAGATCCCTAATTTTTTACCTCACTAACCTTTCCAATAAGCCATCCCTTCCCTCCCAGCCACCATGCTTCCTCCTGAATTATTGCCCTTCTTACTCATTCCTCTTTCATGGTTGTCTTTAATGACAAACTTGAGGGCCATTCCAATCTTCAAAAATCTTAACAAGTAGCCGCCCTGGGTTGTCATCAATTTCACCACACAATTCCTTAACCTTTATTATTGGCTTCACCAGCATGCAGGGAATCTAGATACCTGTCTGGAGCATCATTCAATTTGATTTGATTTGATTTATTATTGTCACAAATATTAGTATACAGTGAAAAATATTGTTTCGTGCATGCTATACAGATAAAGCATACTGTTCATAGAGAAGGAAATGAGAGAGTGCAGAATGCAGTGTTACAGTCATAGCTAGGGTGTAGTTTAAAAGTGTTAGAATGAAGTTATAGAAGCATAGTACGAGAGTAAAAGAAAGAATTAGAAGGTAGGCTGGGCACAGCTTGCAAGAAGTTGCCTCGCTCTGGTGCCATCTTGGGGGAAAGGTCAATAAGTATCAGTAAGCTAATGATTAAGGAATTTACTCTGGCCCTGCCAACTTTGAGCAGCCAGTGGTGGCAGTACTGGACAGGAGGCACATCCCAACACGATATTCTCCCCTAAATCCTTGCAAAGTTTTGGCACTTTAAATAACAAACTTATATATAAATTTTCAAAATAATTTTTTTTTTACAAACTTTCCTCTTGTCTTGAATTGCATCATCATTTTTACCCTTTGGCTTATTCACTGTAAAATTTTTTTGCAATACCTGATTCAGTGAGAGGTGGACTTTTGGTTCCAATGAACCAATGAACGCTAACAGAACCAATGTTCATCTTGTCCCTCAGAACAATTTGGTATTATCAGTGTGCTCCGAATGTATTAATTTGCTTAATTTGCTTGATTACAAACAGGGCATCTGAAGATTATAGAGATTATATGCCCTGTTTGTGATCAGAACTCCCACTTACCTGACGAAGGAACAGCCAGTTCCGAAAGCTTATGGCTTGTGCTACCAAATAAACCTGTTGGACTTTAACCTGGTGCTGTGAGACTTCTTACTGTGCAATCTCCTTAGTGTCAACATTGTGATCCACAGATCATGCTCATACTGCCATCTACTGGCCCAATTGTGAAAATAAGGAATGAAGTGAACAATTGTGGTTCACATGTTTAGGTTAAAGTAACTTCTTTAATTTTAATAAAAACATTTTAAATACAAGAAGTCACTAATTTAATGAATTAGCTTCTCTTTTATAATGCCTTGCCATACTTTTGGTGCAATGTACAATATTCAGGAATTATACAGTAAATGGTAGAATCCATCACAGTACTGATAGGCAGAGAGATTTGGGCGTAGGTGTCCACTAATCACTGACAGTGGCAATGCAAGTGGATAAGGTAGTCAAGAAGACATACGACATGCTTACCTTTATCGGTGGGGCATTGAATATAAACATCGGCAGGTCGTGTTGCAGCTTTAAAGAACTTAGCTGGGTGTCATTTAGAATATTGTGTACAATTCTGGTCGCCACACTACCAGAAAGATGTGGATGCTCTAGAGAGGGCACAGAAGAGGTTTACCAGGATGTTGTCTGGTCTGGAGTGTATTAGCTATGAGGACAGGTTGGATAAACTTGGTTTGTTCTCACTGGAATGACAGAAGTTGAGGGATGACCTAATAGAGGTTTACAAGATTACGAGTGACATGGACAGAGTGGATTGTTAGATGCTCTTTCTTAGGATAGAAAAGTCAAGTACTAGGGGACATGGGTTTAAGGTGCGTGAGGAAACATTTAGAGGAGATGCGCAAGGCAAGTTTTTTAGACAGAGGGTGGAGAATATCTGGAATGCGCTACACAGAGAGGTGGTGGGAGCAGATACGACAGCGGTGTTTAAGGAGCAACTAGATGAATGCATGAATAGGATGGGAATGGAAGGATACGGACTCAATTAATGCATATGATTTTAGTTTAGATAGACATCATGATTGGTGCAGTCTTGGAGGGCTGTACTTTTCTTTGTTCTTTGTTCAAAGCTTGCTAAGTTATGAAATCTGTATGTGTTCAATTACTTTGCGTTTCCATTGGAAAGGAGGAGAGTGAGGTGTATAGTGTCTGGTTGATTTGACAAAACCAATTTGTGCTCATGCCAAAGTTGAATTTTACTCCTAATGCAGAGCTGCTTCAGGTGGATCATTAGAAACAAGTGACACAAAGTCACCCACACAGAGAGGTGAGCTTTTAATATGAGTACGGCCCAAAGAAAAATACAAACGGCTCTAAGGAGGATAAGATGTAACCATAATTTTCAGAACAAAATAAAACATAAAACTATGGTGGAGTGAAGAATAAAACTGATTATATAATATGGGTATTAATCTGCAGATGAGTTTCCTGTTGATGCCAATCAAATATCATCAGGTAATTTGTACCAAACAGTGTGCGCTGATTGAGATATCTTACAAAATAAAAATATTTTATATTATATATTGATCTTTTCTTTCTTCTGGAGTTTGAGCGACATAATAGCTTGGAACTCCATTCTTATACCTCAGGCTAGGAATCCTGCAGCGAGTAACTCATCTCCTGACTCCCTAAAGCCTATCCACCATCTACACAGCACAAGAGATCAGGAGTGAGATGCAATATTTTCCACTTGCTTGGATGAGTGCCGCTCCAACAACATTCAAGAGGCTCAATACCATCAAGGATAAGGCAGCCTGCTTGATTGCTATCCCTTCCACAAACATTCAATTCCTCCACCACCAACAAACAGTGCCAGCCATGTGTAACATCTACAGGAAGAACTGCAGGAACTCACCAAAGTTCCTTTTACAGCACCTTCCAAACTCACAACCAATAACATCTAGAAGGATAAGAGCAACAGATACCTTAGAACACCACCACCTGGAAATTCCCCTCCAAGACACTCACCATCCTGACTTGGAAATATATTTGTATTCCTTCACTATTACTGGAACACCCTCTCTAAGAGCACTCTGGGTGTACCTACATTACAGGGGCTACAGCAGTTCAAACTCACCACTAACCTGTCATGGGCAGAGATGGGCAAACAAATGGGAGTGGGGACGATGGGGTGGCCAATCGGTGAGGGTGGGAGAGTTCCCCTGCTACCCTGCAAAAGGATCAGTGGAATGGTGGTAGAGGGAGGGAAGAGGGTGATCGGGGCTGGCCATCAGGGTGGGAGATGGGGTTGGGGCTGCGGGGCATGGGACAGGGCTGCCAAGGGAGGTTCGGGCCTGCTGAGAAGGGTCTAGACCGTGGGTAGTTAGGGAGTAGGGAAGGTCAGGGCCATCGGAGCTGACGGATGTCAGGCAGACATCAGGACTTCCCTGGAGGGGTCCAGGAGATCAGCAATTGGGGTTGGGGTGTCGGGGGGACAGAAATGCGGGGTCAGAGGGCTGGCCAGTGATTCAGCTGGGTAGCAATTGGAAGGCCACCAATGCGGGGCTACTGCACATGCACTAATCTCAGCGCTAAGAGATCAGCAAATGTGCAGTGATCTGCCCAGCACTCTGCTGTCACCTCTCCAATGGGATTAGGCCATGCCCCTGATTTTCAGTGTGGCCCCCTTAGGGCACTCTGCAGTGCTCAGAGCGTGGGAGATTCATTTTGAAAATCACGTTAAAGTAGCCAGTGGGAATTACTCCAGTTTTTACACAAATACGGCACTTAGAATATTTTTGGGAGAATCGCCTCAGTATAATTGAGGTATGAATTTTTTAAATGTTTAAAAACCAGTTGCATGGAGAGAGGATGTTGCAGAGTGGGGCATTCAATAGCAAGGGCATGCCTTGGCTCTCTGTGGGCTTCCCCCTTCTTGATACTGGGTGCCTGCATAAGGCACTATGTGTCTTTCAAAGAGCGACCACCATCTCCCCCTCAAAAGTTCACATCAAGCCCACATGATGGACTGAACATGTAGACAGCATAACAAGTAAACCTGTCTCTGAATATTAGCAACAACTGGGTGACATCCTTAAGTGGCCAGTATTTACCCACTTAAGGTCCTCTACTGGCGGTGGGGTGGGATGTCAGTCCTTGGGCCTTCCTGCCACTGATTTATTGAGGTGCAGGTGGGAAAGCAGAGGGCTCCCCCCACCCCCCACCCTCCCCACCCACACCCCCTCCCCCCCACCCCCTCTCAGTAAACCTGCTACGGGGGTACACGATTCTGCTCCTCAGATCTTTCTGTATGGATGAACTAAAGTACTTAAAATATCTTTCATCAGAGAATGGGTTGCAAAACAACCAGATTAATTTAGTTCAGTATGGTTTGGTGATCAATGTTAAACCTCTCAGTTGCAGTCCAGTAACAAAGATGACACAAGTCCAGCTTCTTCACAAACTCACTTTATTCTCATTACCACTCCACATACACATACCCAATACCCAGTGCTACCTGTAACCCCTTTATATATCCCAGTGAGTATTATTAAACAATTAACATACAAATTCGGTCTAAAGTGGAAGGCTGCAGCTAACCCAATCCTAACAATGAAAACAAATTTTACAACATTCACGTTATGTCTAGTTTAGTTTCTCTAGTTAATTAACAATTTGCTGATGGATTCTGTCAAGTCCCATATCACATCTCAACTCTTTCAGTCGGAAACTGACTACAAATCTCCAAACATGTGCTCTGCATCACCATATTACGATATGCCAGCTAATCACCACCAGTGACCCATGACAGTTATATTGGTAAGAAGACTGGTGTGTCGAGCCAGTGAGATCACACAACAGGCATTGCAACGTTCTCTGTATATCTGGAATTATGTTCTCTGTATATCTGGAATTATGTTCTCTGTATATCTGGAATTATATATCTACAACTGATAACATCACCTAACATCCCCAAGATAATTTCTGACCTTTCGTCCCCTCCTCAATTCCACTCCTCTCTCCATTCATCAATCTCAACCTCCTTCTTTTCCTTTTGCACAGTCTTCCCTCTGGTCTTCTCCATCCTTTCAGCTTTCTGCTGGAGAAATGGTGTAACAGGGAAGGGTTTGGACTCTTGGGGCAATGGGACTGGTTCTGGGCAGGGTGGAATACATCTGGGCAGAGCTGGGCTCAATATCCTCTCAGGGACTTTTGCTAGTTCATTTGGAAAAGTTTTAAATTAATTTGGCAGGGGAATGGGAACCAAAGGGCTTAGATGGGTCAGATTCAGATCAGGAAATGGGAGATAGAACATTAGTTAGTGATGTAGTCGGAAAAACAAAGAAAATGAGGATTAAAAAGCATCTAACAAAGCTGTTTATTCTTCAATGCAAGGAGTATTACAAACAAACCATTTATATAGATGATCTGGAGGAGGGAACCGAGTGTATGGTGTCGAAATTTGCTGATGACACCAAGATTGGTGGAACGGCAAATTGTGCGGAGGGTATGGAGAGTCTGCAGAAGGATCTAGATAGGCTGGGCGAATGGGCCAGGAACTGGCAAATGGAATTTAATGTTGGCAAGTGCGAGGTGGTCCACTTTGGTAGGAATAATGGTAGGAAGGACTATTACTTACGTGGAGAGAAACTGCAGCAGGCGACGATGCAGAGGGATCTTGGGGTCCTTGTGCATGAGTCGCAAAAACCCAGCTTGCAGGTGCAGCAGGTGGTCAGGAAGGCGAATGGGATGCTGGCCTTCATAGCAAGGGGGATTGAATATAAAAGTAGGGAGGTCTTGCTGCGGCTGTATAGGGCATTGGTGAGGCCGCAGCTGGAGTACTGTGTGCAGTTTTGGGCGCCATACTTACGCAAGGATATTTTGGCCTTGGAGGGAGTGCAGAGGAGGTTTACTAGGCTGATGCCGGAGTTGAGGGGGTTGAGCTATGAGGAGAGGCTGAATAAACTAGGCTTGTACTCGTTAGAGTTTAGAAGAATGAGGGGGGCTCTCATTGAGACGTATAAGATGATGAATGGGATGGATAGGATAGAGGTGGAGAGACTCTTCCTGCTCAGAAAGGATAGTAGGACTAGGGGGCACAGCCTCAAGATAAAGGGGGGGCGGTTTAGAACAGAGTTGAGGAGGAACTTCTTCACTCAAAGGGTGGTGAACCTCTGGAATTCTCTGCCCGTTGAAGTGGTGGAGGCTGCCTCGCTAAATATTTTTAAGAAGCGGGTTGATGGGTTTTTGATAAGCGAGGGGATTAAGGGTTATGGGGAGAGGGCGGGAATGTGGAACTGAGCCACGACAGATCAGCCATGATCTTATTGAATGGCGGGGCAGGCTCGAAGGGCTAGATGGCCTACTCCTGCTCCTATTTCTTATGTTCTTATGTTTATGTAACTAAGGGCACAGATAGTCACATTGCAGCAAGGTGTTGGTGCTACAATGGAAACCTGGCTAAAGGAGGGGCAAAATGGACAGCTCAATATCCTTGATATAGAGTTTTTAGGCAGGATAGAATGGGTGACAAAAAAGGAGTGAGGGGGTAGCATTAGTTGTTAAAGAGTCAATTACTGGTTTTGTTTATTCAGTTGTGCTACTTGGGCGTCGCTGGTTGACCAGCATTTATAGCCTGTCCCTAGTTGCCCAAGAACAATTGAGAGTCAACCACATTGCTGTGGCTCCAGAATCACACATAGGCCAGACTAAGTGACGACAACAGACTTTAGTGAACCAGATGGGTTTTCACGACAATCGACAATGGTTTCATGGTCATCAATAGATCCTTAATTCCAAGTTTTTTTTACTGAATTCAAATTCCACCATTTGTCATGGCAGGATTCAAACTTAGGACCCCAGAGCATTAGCTGAGTTTCTGGATTAATGGTCCAGTGATAATACCACTTGGCCATCGTCTCCCTGTGAGAAGGGATGATATACTAAATGGGTTAACAAATGAGACTTTATGGGTTAAGAACATAAGAACATAAGAAATAGGAGCAGGAGTAGGCCATCTAGCCCTTCGAGCCTGCCCCGCCATTCAATAACATCATGGCTGATCTGTCGTGGCTCAGTTCCACATTCCCGCCCTCTCCCCATAACCATTAATCCCCTCTCTTATCAAAAACCCATCAACCCGCGTCTTAAAAATATTTAGCGAGGTAGCCTCCACCACTTCAACGGGCAGAGAATTCCAGAGATTCACCACCCTTTGAGTGAAGAAGTTCCTCCTCAACTCCGTTCTAAACCGCCCCCCCTTTATCTTGAGGCTGTGCCCCCTAGTCCTACTGTCCTTTCTGAGCGGGAAGAGTCTCTCCACCTCTATCCTATCCATCCCATTCATCATCTTATATGTCTCAATGAGATCTCCCCTCATTCTTCTAAACTCTAACGAGTACAAGCCTAGTTTATTCAACCTCTCCTCATAGCTCAACCCCTTCAACTCCAGCATCAGCCTAGTAAACCTCCTCTGCACTCCCTCCAAGGCCAAAATATCCTTGCGTAAAAAAGGAACTGTCACACTATAGGAGACCCTCAAGTAGTGTGAGGGAGATAAAGGAGGCCTGGTGTAGACAGCGGGCAGCGTCTGAGCGGGCAGCGGAGTGAGTGGGAAGCAGAGTGAGTTAATAGGGCTTAATATCAAAAAGGGCTTGAAGGAAAAAGGCCAGGTGAGTTTGTTTGAAAAAACAAGGAAAAAAAATTTTTTTCAAAACTACTACAGCAGGAAACAAGGAAAAAAATTTTTTTCAAAACTACTACAGCAGGAAACAAGGAAAAAAATTTTTTTCCCCATAAAAAATTACAGTGAATAATGGAGGGGCATGTGATGTGTGGTTTCTGTATGATGTGGGAACTGGTGGACCCCAGGGTCCTTCCCAGTGACCATGTCTGCAGTAAGTGCAGGTTGCTGGAGGAGCTCCAGCTCAAGGTAGATGAGCTGGCCTCTGAGCTACAGACACTGAGGCTCATCAGGGGGAGAGAGGGTGCCATTGTCAATGGGGTGCAAGTGACATCCACCCCCCCTAGACTGGCTAAATCTAAGGGTCAGGGACAAAAGGGGGCTGCTGGGAGGAGGAAGGGGGGTGAGGAGCGGAGGCCTCAGCCTCTTAATCTGCATAACAGGTTTGAGGTTCTTGCTTCCAGTCTGGAAGAGGACGAGGCAGGTGAGGTTGGTGAGCAAACTGCACACGGTACAGTGATGCAGCAGGACATAGGCAAAGAGAAGGGGAAAAGGAACGTAGTAGTGATTGGGGATAGCGGGGTGAAGGGTATTGACACTGTCCTTTGTCACAATGACAAAGTGCACAGAAGGGTGTGTTGTCTGCCTGGTGCTCGGGTACAGGATGTCGCAGCTGGGCTGCAGAGGAACCTGGAGTGGGAGGGTGAGAATCCGGTCGTTGTGGTACATGTGGGTGCCGGCGACGTAGGCAAAGTGCGGACTGAGGATCTGGGGAGGGAGTATGAAAAGCTGGGAATGGAATTAAAAAGTAGAACCGACAAGGTGGTCGTCTCTGGGCTACTGCCTGAACTGAGTGCAGACGGGCGTAGGGTTGACAGGATAAAGGAAGTGAATGGGTGGCTCAGGGATTGGTGTGGGAGGAATGGGTTCGAATTTATGGGGCATTGGCACCAGTATTGGGGTAGGTGGGACTTGTTCGGGCGGGATGGGGTTGGTCTGAACCGTGCTGGGACCAGAGTGTTGGCAAATCGAGTAAAGAGGACTGTAGACAGGGCTTTAAACTAATTAGGGGGGGGGAGGGTGCGAGGGTAGGTGACGCTACGAGGTCTAAAGTTAAGGATAGGGTACAGGTAAGGGAAGAGGCCGAGGATGTCCCAATTGGTGGCGTTACGGCAAATAGGGTCCAGGTGAAGGCTGGGATGAAAGCGCTTTATCTGAATGCACGAAGCATTCGGAATAAAGTGGATGAGCTGGTGGCGCAGATCGACACAAATGGATACGATCTGGTGGCCATTACAGAGACGTGGCTGCAAGGTGACAGGGACTGGGAGATGAATGTACAGGGCTATCAAGTGTTTAGGAAGGATAGGCAGGAGGAAAGAGGGGCTGGCGTAGCTCTGCTGATTAAGGATAGTATCAAGGTGGTAGCAAGGGATGATATCGGAGCCAAAGAGCAGAAAGTGGAATCGTTGTGGGTGGAGATTAGGAACAGCAAAGGGAGGAAGACGCTGGTGGGTGTCGTCTATAGGCCACCAAATAATGATCTGGAGGTGGGGCGGGCTGTTAACGCGCAAATAAGTGCGGCGTGCAGGAATGGGACGGCAGTAGTTATGGGAGATTTCAATCTGCATATTGATTGGTCGACCCATGTTGGACGAGGTGGGCTCGAGGAGGAGTTCTTGGAATGCTGCCGGGATAATTTCCTTGAACAGTGTGTGTTGGAGGCGACGAGGGAGAGAGCTATCTTGGATCTGGTGCTATGTAATGAGGCGGGTAGAATTAGGGACCTTGTGGTGAAGGATCCTCTTGGAGAGAGTGATCATTGCATGGTAGAGTTTCTGTTGCAGATGGAGGAGGAGAAAGTGGGTTCCTGGACACGCGTCCTTTGTTTGAATAGAGGGGAGTACGGTAGGATGAGAGAAGAATTGGCGAATGTGGACTGGGGGAATGTGTTGGAAGGTAGGTCTGCTGAGGAGCAGTGGAGGATCTTTAAGGAGATCTTTCTTGGTGCTCAGCAGAAATTTATTCCGATGGTCAAAAAGGACAGTAGGAAGAGAGGTAATAAGCCGTGGATAACGAAGGAGGTGAAGGAAAGTGTTAAATTAAAAGCGGAGGAATTTAGAGTAGCTAAGAGCAGTGGGCGAGAAGAGGATTGGGAGAGGTTTAAATGTCAGCAAAGATTGACAAAGAAGTTGATAAAGGAGGGTAGGAAAAGCTATGAAGCTGGGCTAGCACTTAATATAAAAAAGGATAGCAAGAGTTTTTATAAATATATAAAAAGGAAGAGGCTGGCTAGGGTGAACGTTGGTCCCTTAGAGGATGAGAAAGGGGACCTAGTGGTAGGGGATGGGGAAATGGCTAAGGTCTTGAATAACTTTTTTGTTTCTGTCTTCACGGAGGAGGACGTGAATAGTTTGCCGGGTGTTAGCGATGGAAAGGTGGTAGGACTGGAGGGTCTTAATGACATTACTGTTACTAGAGAGGTGGTGCTCGACAGACTGGAGGGGCTGATTGTGGACAAGTCCCCAGGACCGGATGGAATGCATCCGAGGGTTCTGAAAGAAATGGCGGAGGTGACAGTGGATGCCTTGGTGGTTATTTTCCAGACGTCGCTGGATTCCGGGGAAGTGCCGGAAGATTGGAAAACGGCTAATGTTACGCCGTTGTTTAAGAAGGGTGCCAGGCAAAAGGCGGGGAATTATAGGCCGGTTAGTTTAACGTCTGTGGTAGGTAAAATGTTAGAATCCGTCATTAAGGAGGAAATTGCGAGGCATCTTGAAGGGAATTGCTTGATAGGGCAGACGCAACACGGTTTCATTAAAGGGAAGTCGTGTCTGACAAATTTACTGGAGTTCTATGAGGATGTGTCTAGGGCAGTGGATAGAGGAGAGCCGGTGGATGTGGTCTTTCTGGATTTTCAGAAGGCGTTTGACAAGGTACCTCACAAGAGGTTATTGCAGAAGGTCAGGGGACATGGAGTTGGGGGTAGGGTGTTAGCGTGGATAGAGGATTGGTTGTCAAATAGGAGGCAGAGAGTGGGGGTCAATGGGTGCTATTCGGATTGGCGGTTGGTGACTAGTGGGGTGCCCCAGGGGTCGGTGCTGGGGCCTCAGCTATTTACCATTTATATAGATGATCTGGAGGAGGGAACCGAGTGCAGGGTGTCGAAATTTGCTGATGACACCAAGATTGGGGGAAAGGCAAATTGTGCGGAGGGTGTGGAGAGTCTGCAGAAGGATCTAGATAGGCTGGGCGAATGGGCCAGGAAATGGCAAATGGAATTTAATGTTGGCAAGTGTGAGGTGGTCCACTTTGGTAGGAAGAATGGTAGGAAGGACTATTACTTACGTGGCGAAAAACTGCAGCAGGCGACGGTGCAGAGGGACCTCGGGGTCCTTGTGCATGAGTCGCAAAAACCCAGCTTGCAGGTGCAGCAGGTGGTCAGGAAGGCGAATGGGATGCTGGCCTTCATAGCGAGGGGGATTGAATATAAAAGTAGGGAGGTCTTGCTGCAGCTGTATAGGGCATTGGTGAGGCCGCAGCTGGAGTACTGTGTGCAG
This sequence comes from Carcharhinus amblyrhynchos, assembly GCF_965287045.1. Lineage (NCBI taxonomy): Eukaryota > Metazoa > Chordata > Chondrichthyes > Carcharhiniformes > Carcharhinidae > Carcharhinus > Carcharhinus amblyrhynchos. Next base: position 84,513,439 of record NC_137331.1, on the reverse strand, counting down.
TTTTGGGCGCTGCACCTGCGCAAGGATATTTTGGCCCTGGAGGGAGTGCAGAGGAGGTTTACTAGGCTGATACCGGAGTTGAGGGGATTGAGCTATGAGGAGAGGCTGAATAAACTAGGCTTGTACTCGTTAGAGTTTAGAAGAATGAGGGGAGATCTCATTGAGACGTATAAGATGATGAATGGGATGGATAGGATAGAGGTGGAGAGACTCTTCCCGCTCAAAAAAGACAGTAGGACTAGGGGGCACAGCCTCAAGATAAGGGGGAGGCGGTTTAGAACGGAGTTGAGGAGGAACTTCTTCACTCAAAGGGTGGTGAATCTTTGGAATTCTCTGCCCGTTGAAGTGGTGGAGGCTGCCTCGCTAAATATTTTTAAGAAGCGGGTTGATGGGTTCTTGATAAGAGAGGGGATTAAGGGTTATGGGGAGAGGGCGGGAAAGTGGAACTGAGCCATGACAGATCAGCCACGATCTTATTGAATGGCGGGGCAGGCTTGAAGGGCTAGATGGCCTACTCCTGCTCCTATTTCTTATGTTCTTATGTTTCTTATGTTCTTATAAATTTCTGCCTGTAGGAACAAGAGGACAATAATAGTAGGACACTTAAACTATCCCCAGTGTCATCTGGATTTCAAACAATATAAGGAGCATTGAGAGTGAAATATTCATGTACCATGTTTAGGATTTTTAAAAAAAAACAATTTGTGGCAAGCCAAAAAAAGGAGATGCAATTCTGGATTGGGAAGGTAGTGAATGTCTGGAATTCTCCACCCAAAGGGTGGTGGAGGCTGGATCATTCAAAGTATTTAATGTGGAGGTGGACGAATATTTGATAGATTGAGCAATAAAGGGCTATAGGGAAATGTCACAGAAAAGGTGTTGAGGCCGGCATAAATCAGCCACGATTGATTTGAATGGTGGGACAGGTTTGAAGGGCCTAGTGGCCGACTCCAGCTTCTCCTTCTTGTGTTCTTGTATTCATAATGAGCAACTCTCCACATTAGTGATCAGACTAGATCTTTTTCATTTCGTGCTGATGTTTTTGATATCCAGAGGCTGTTTAAGCCACATCTCACTGTAAATAATCTAACCTGGATTTCACTTGGATGTAATTGTGGTGTTTAAGATCACACCTTGTTGCCCAAGGTGAGTTTGCCCATTGTCTCTATCTCAGTGCTTCCCTTGCCATTTAGCATGATTGTCTATAGAAGACACTTATAGACCTTGAGTTATGCAGAAATGCTACAGGAGTTGTCAGAATTGGTGATAGGCATACAAACCAATTCCAGTTTGGGATGGGAATCAAGCGGGGGTGTGTTATTTTACCCTTGCTGTTTAATAGTGTGGGAGAGAGGATAATGAGGATGGGGTATGTTGTACAATGTTGGATACCATTCATTAGGTCTTAATGAAGTCTTCGTAGATTTAAGTTGGTTAACTGTGTATATTTATTAACTACCAGAACTACGGGCATTTGTACAATAGAGAGTCTCCATGTCTGCTTGTGCACACAACCCTGTACAATACTACACTGACCTCCAGGTGCAGGCCATGTGGTCTCTTATATCACTGTGTAGGTGATACTGTACTCAGTCCCATATGTTTAACCCATATGTGTTTCCCCCAAAACTTTATCCAATGTATTTCACGCTATTCTAGTTTACTCCATGTATTTTCATCATGATTACCACCCCATCCCCCTCTTTCAAGCCTCTGTATGTTCATGTGGTCTATATGGCTTTTCACACTCCCATATCTTGTTTACACCACTGTCAGAGTGATAGGTTCCGTCGATACAAATAAACTATGTTGATTTGTAGTTTGCTTTGGCATTTGGATACCTTCCTAGTTTTCCCTCCACTGTACTGTGGGAGTGGGCAGTCTATGAATGAAAAGGAGCCTTTTCCTGTTTCTCTTGACTGTATCCTCTGGGGTGCCAACCAGCTAGGACCGAGGTTGATTATTGTCCTTCCTGATGATAGTACCCTCTGCCTCAAAGCTCTTAATCCAGATCTGGTTGTCCTTTCATATTTGTGGCAAATGTCTAGCGTGGCACCTTTTGTTGCAGTCAGAACTTGCTTCTGCCTGTAGGACTTTTCTCTTTTTTGGATATCCTTGGCTACCAAATCTGATGTAATTTTTTTTTCAGTGGGATTGAAAATTGTCTGCAGAGTTTTCTGTCCATCAAGCGTTTGGATGGGGGCCGGGATGTATTGCAATGGAATGGATTTGTACCTGAGCAGTGCTGAGGGAAAGTCTTTTCTTTTGGTATGGCAACTTCCATCCAGCTGTTGCTGTAATAGGACCACACCCAGGGTTAAGTCATCACTCACTTGCAGTCTGTTCGAGAGTGCATCATCCGCCAGTCTTACGACAACACTGTCTTGATATGTCCAGATTTTAGGACCCTGTATTCGCGTCTTCTGCCATCCTGTACAGATTATTAATGAATAAGTTGACAGGTTTTCCTGCGTGCTGGGAAGGCTTAATAAATTTAGACCTTTTGAGGATTCTGTTGCTTCTTAGGTCAAAATAAACATTGAGGAATTTTAATACTTCTTCAGGTGATTTGTTGATTCTTTGTCTAACAATGATATCAATCTGCTCTCAGGCTTACTGAATGAAGTAGTGTGATAATTTGTTCACTTCTATCTTTCTTACATAAGACCATAAAATATAGGAGCAGAATTAGGCCACACGGCCCATCGAGTCTGCTCAGCCATTCAATCATAGCTGATATGTTTCTGAACCCCATTCTCCTGCCTTTTCCCATAACCTTTGATCCCATTACCAATCAAGAATCTATCTATCTCTGTCTTAAATACACTTGATGACCTGGCCACCACAGCCTTCTGTGGCAATGGATTCCTCAGATTCACCATTCTTTGGCTTCTTTGTCCACTCTCCTAACCTGCCCAAGTCCTTTTTGCAGTCTCCCCAACTCCTCAATACTACCTGTACCTCCACCTATCTTTGCATTGCTTGCAAACTTAGACACAATGCCCTCAGTTCCTTCATCTAAATCATCGAAAAGCAAAAGGTTGTGATCCCAACACTGACCCCTGCTGGACTCCACTAGTCACTGGCTGCCAACCAGACCTGAAGCAATCATGTGTCAAAGCAATCTCTTTCTCCAAAGTCCCAGTTATATGATTGATCTGGGCCTAGGCAAGTGCAAGCTCAATGGTGAAATGATTAAAATGTACATAACTACATGGGGTTTAGACACAGTTCTGGTCATCCTATAATAGAAAGGATATTATTAAACTAGAAAAAATGTAGAAAAGATTTACTAAGATGCTACTAGGACTTGATGGTTTGAGTTGTAAGGAGAGGCTGGATAGACTGGGACTATTTCTCTGGAGCATAGGAGGCTTAGGGGTGATCTTTTAGAAATCTATAAAATAATGAGGGGCATAGATCAGCCAGATAGTCAATATCTTGTCTCAAAGGTAAGGGAATCTAAAATTAGAAGTTTAAGGTGAGAAGGGAGAGATGCAAAATATTTTCACACAGGGGGTGATGAGTATCTGGAACAAGCTGCCAGAGGTAGTAGCAGAGGTGGGTACAATATTGTCTTTAAAAAGTGTTTAGACAGTTACATGAATAAGATGGCAATTGAAGGATATGGGCCAAACGCAGGTAATTTGGACTAGCCTAGTCATTAAAAAAAAGGGCAGCATGGACAAGTTGGACCAGAGGACCTGTTTCCTTGTTGTAAACCTCTAAAACCCTAACTTGTTTTCTCTAGCAGACAGGTCAATTATGAAGGACCACTGATTTAAGGTGCTTTGTAGAAGGATAAGAGGAGATTTTAGGAAATGCTTTTTCACGCAGAGGGTTCTAGCTTTCTGGAATTCACTGCCTAAGTCGATGGTTGAGGCAACTGAAGTGCTGTAATGTGCAATGCTATGGACTGGGTGCTGGAAATGGAATAAGAATGGACAGCTAGTTTTCCTTTCAGCTGGCACTGACAGGGTGGGCTGAATGGCCCCTTTCTGTGCTGTAATGTTTCTGTGATTTCAATGGTTTCTAAATCCAAATTGACTTGGAGGAGTAATAGATTTCTGATCGATAGTTAAAAACCTTTTAAAAGTGTATGTTCAGCCTTAAGAATGTGCCAAAATTCAGAATGATGCCACCATTCATTTGAAAACAAAGGGTTTACCCACACTCACATGTTTTGGTAGGCTTTCACTGCACTGCACTTGAGTTTGAAAAAAAATTAAACAATAGCTGTTTGGATCCACTGGCTGCAGACTCCTCCACTTCAACGCCTGGCCTTTGCTGGTCTTGAAAGCTGATTCTTCAGCCATGATTCTTTTGTATTCATTGATATTTTTTCCTCTTGGAGCAAACTTGGACTTTCAGGGTCATGTGTTCCACTGCTAAATCATTAAGTTTTTCTGAAGGAATTTTTGAATAGCCATTAATGGCTACTGAACTGTTTAAAGGTTTCTGAGGACATGCTGCATCCTGGCGTTTAAAAGCTTTAACTCACCCCTGTTAGCTTTGCTCTTTCAGAATTGAAGCTAAACTTCCAAGAGGTTCCCTGGACTCTTCTGCTGCAGTGAGGAATTTTAAAGTTCTGTCTTTAGCTTCCAAACTTTACTTTGGAGCTTTAACCTGGCAATTTTTCACTGTGCATTTGCTTCTTGAGCTTTTCTTGTGTGTTCTTTGAATTTTTCTTTAAGTCTTGCAGCATTTTAATTTTTGTGTGCTTTGTTTTGCTGGAGTCATAGAATCCCTACAGTGCAGAGAGAGGCCATTCAGCCCATCGAGCCTGCGTTGACAATTTTCCCACCCAGGTCCTATCTCCATAACCCCCCATATCTACCCTGCTAGGTCCCCAGACACTAAAGGGCAATTTAGCATGGCCAATCAACCTAATCTGCACATCTTTAGAGTGTAGGAGGAAATTGGAGCACCTGGAGGAAACTCATGCAGACTCAGGAAGAACATGCAAACTCCACACAGACAGTGACCCAAGGCCAGGATTGAGCCCGGGTTCCAGGCACTGTGAGGCAGCAGTGCTAACCACTGTGCCACTCTGCTGCCCTTGCCATGCTAGGTTTTGGGTTTTTCCATTTGCCATGTTGTAGGGTGTTAGTATTTGGTAATCCATAATAATGTTTTCTCTGTCTTAAGTAGTGTAACTGTAAGTATTTATTGATTACAAGAACTATGTACATATGTCATAAAGGGTTCAAACCTGGTGCTGTCTCCATACTTGCTTGTGCACACAGTTCTATCCAACAGTTGACTGACTCCTCAGTGTTTTCTGTGCGGTTGGTTCTGCACTCAGTCCTATGTTAACTCTTGATGTGTCAGGCCCTTAGGCTACAGTGTAACAGGAGATACCAGAAAGATATGACTGCATTGTAGAATGTCAAAATATATGGAATCTTAGATGTTCAGATGATATCACACTCATTGCCGGGACAAAGGAAGAGCTAGAGACTGGATGGCAGGCCTAGTCAAAAGATACAGTGAGTCTTTTGCATTGAACATGAATGAGGCAAAATTCATTTTTTCGGGCTCTTAACCAATAATGAACAGATTACTTTGGCCATTTGTTGAAAATAAACAGCGATAAGGTAGATCAGGTTTTCAGAAAGCATTGCGCCCACTCCGGTTAGAGAACTCTTCTGTGTCACTACACAGAAGAATTCCCGAAATGTTAAAAAGCAACAGACCTAATGGGGTAGAAAAAAAGACTGGCAAGTTAAATGAGAAAAAATGCAAATTGTTTGAGTTTCACAACAGGCAAATGGTTGTCTTCATTTACAGAAGTGAAAGTCAGTGATAGGTGTTGTACTTTCTGTTTGCCACCAATAAAGTGATAAAAGTCAGAATTAAAAATAAAATAATATTATTGAAGTTGACTGTCCTACTTGGTTGAAGATGTCAAGAAAGTACTCAATGAGGACACTTTGTCAACAGAAAGAAAATCACAGTGAAGATTTTTTTTGTCGCCACCATTCCTCCCCCTACCTATCGCCACCTCCCTTCCACCTTCCTGCTCCCCCACATCCACTCTCAGCTTCTGCAGAATCGCCAGAAATCGCAAAGCAGCTCCCTTCCTTGTTAAAAGCAGAAAAGTGAAGAGCAAAGTGTGCACATATAGTGAATTTTCATCATTTTTGCACCTGGGAAGATTTTAGTTCTCAGCCGGCAAAGAGGAATTGGTGGCAGAAATCTGTTGTCTGAGGTTTTCTAAAGTTCCCCTGAGATTTTTTGGGGCTTCCCCCAAGTCAGTTTAACTCAGTTAGAATTTACAGTTGGTATGTACTCAGCCACAAAAACGTAATGAACAGGATACAGTGCTCATCTGACATAATTGGACCTAAATGCACTTAGGGCATAATACCACAAATTCAGATCTAAGTTCAATACCTTGCCTAGAATGATGTAGGGCTGACAGCACCCAGTTGTACTGCTGGCTCCGCATTGTCCTCTGGCCAGAAAAAATGGAGTTCATCCTGTGGTGTCCAAGTTGATAACTGTATCCTTAAGGAGCTGAAAATGAATTTTAACGTGTTTCTGCCGATGCAAAGACAAAATAAAGACTATCTTCTCAAAGTAGTCTCAAACCGTTCCTGAAATTCTGTCCCAAACTGTGGGTGTATCTACACTTTAGGGGCTGCAGGAACTGCAAGAAGATAGCTCACCACCACCTTCTCAAGGGCAACTAGGGTGGGCCATAAATGCTGGTGCAGCTAGCGACATCCACAACCCCTAAAATGAATTTTTAAAAAAGCTTGGTTTGGACAATTTTCCTCCAGAACTATCCAAGATGGATGCAAACTACTGTGGGAAGTCAGTTTTATTATTTTATTTATTATTTTACCTTTTTATACAACATTTCTGTAACATTTTCTACAGTATGTTTTTATTAACATTTTCACACAGAATAAACTCTGCTGAAAGTTACATGTGCTGGTCTTCTTGTGCACATTCCCAGCTCTCAGTTAACCTTGACAGATGACCCTTACCTTAAACACAATGCATGATTAGAGGTTCAAACCAATTAGTGTCGGCCACCTTATGTGGTGTGTTCAATTAACTAAAGAATGTAAATGGCTGTCCTCTGAAATAATGGATAATAATACTTGTAAGACAAAGAACAATAGTCAGAGACAGCAGAGAGATTGGTAGGTGACATCTTGTTTACGAGAACGAGAGACTGCAGGGAGACTGGTGACATCTTGTGGCAGAAAGACTAATGACATCTTGAGAGAGAGAGAGGGTGAACAAGACTCAAAAGCTGGTGGTCACCTTATAATGATACAACTGACTGAACTTCTAATAAACTCTTACAATTTACCGATGAGGTGTCAGTGAATTCTTGAACCTAATAACACTATAAGAATACTGGCTAACACAGTATGTACCTATCCTGCTCTCCCTGTCCGCTATATAGTGCTGTTTTAATAACCTCACTGATACATTTTTTAATTTCACCAGAATTTAATGCTATATTAATATTGTGCAATATATCTTGTTCATTGAAATCTAGATCATAGAATCATAAAACCCCACAGTGCAGGGAGAAGCCATTCAGCCCACTGAGTCTGCACTGACCACACTCCCACCCATTCCTACCCCCACACTAATCCCTCTAATCTAGGCATCTCAGGACACTAAGGGGCAATTTTTTTAGCATGGCCAATCAACCTTATCTGCACATCTTTGGACTGTGGGAGGAAACCGGAGCACCCGGAGAAAATCTACGCAGACATGAGGAGAATGTACAAACTCCACACAGACAGTGACCCAAGCTCGGGAATCAAACCCAGGTCCCTAGAGCTATGAAGCAGCAGTGCTAACCACTGTGCTACCGTGCCGCCCAACCTTTCATTCACTGCAACACCTTCTCCAAATTTACACTGAAGATTTAATGTTAGGATAGTGAAATGGATCAAGTGTAGCAACAAACAGCAACTAACATACTGCCAGCATCTATATAAAGAAGAACTTAAAGAGGAAATGGTGACCATTGAGTAGGAAGTAAGATTTAAGGAACCAAAAGCATTATTGAAGAAACAGACTTTAAAGCATGTTTCAAAGCCAAAAAGGGAGGAAGTCTGTGACTGCTAGGTAATTGTCAAATAGTTAAGAAACAGATTAGGTAGAGGAGCTTGAGTCTAGAGAAACCTATCGTAAAATGGTTTAATGGATTAAAAACTTCAGCTAATTGCAAGATGTTGTATCCCATGTTGAGACTATGGGTTGAGAAAGTAGGGAAACAATAATTTAGTCCCGGATCCATCTTCCATTCTCTTCAAATGCAATTTCCTGATTGGGAGCATGGGTGTAGAATCTTAATCATAGAATCCTACAGAGCAGAAGGAGGCCATTGGGCCTATTGAGTCTGCACTGACCACAATCCCCCCAGTCCCTATCCCCATAACTTCATGCATTTACTCTAGCTAGTCCCCCTAGGGGCAATTTAACATGGCCAATGCACCTAACCTGTGCGTCTTTGGACTGTGGGAGGAAACTGGAGCTCTCGGAGGAAACCCACACAGGCACAGGGAGATTGTGCAAACTCCACACAGACAGTGAACAAAGCCAGGAATCAAACGCAGATCCCAGGTGCTGTGCTAACCACTTTGCTACCATGCTGCTGTGGAAAATGACAAACGTGCATCAACAAAGCTTTAGATAAAAACAGCCAGATGAAGGACTCAGGAAATAATAAAGAATAGAGTAAGATCAACATCTTCCATCATCTCCTGAGAGTGCTGATTTTTTCTGGAACATGACCACAACAGTGGTCTAATATTTTACGCAACTGACCTTTCTCCAGCTGCTAACAAAGGCAGTGATACTGGATCATATTCAACCAAAGGGAACTCCGCCGACTTGCTCTGGTATCATTTCTAACAGACATGAGGGCAGAATTTTACCATCTCGCCCTGCCCATTAAGGGGGGCGGGGCCTATGGGGGTGGGTTCTATGAGGGGCAGGTCTTGAATGGGCAAGGCCTGAAGGGAGCCAGTGGCCTGCAGTAACAGCCCTGGTGAGTGCAAGCTCACCGCAGAAGAGGATGGGGCAGCAGTGCCACAAGAAGATGAATGATCTTCTGCATTCAGCCAAGGTACGTAAGCCTCAAGTGGTCTTTATCTGGACCCCCTTGCCCATCCCTCACACCTCCACCTTCATTTCTCACTCAGTCACTTGGATCTTTGACAGCACCAATAAGGAGGCCTTCCTTGTCCACCCTTCCCCAATCAATATATTCCCCCCTACCCACTGCCATGTTCCTCACACTCCATATCCCACTCAAGCCCCATGCCTGTCATATCTCATCACTGTAAGAAGTCTGACAACACCAGGTTTAAGTCCAACCAATTTATTTGATAGTAATCCCACAAGCTTTCGGGGTTTGCCCCTTTGTCAGGTGAATGGAGATTTCTGTCTTACTGTGTTTAACCCAGTCCAATGCCAGCATCTCCACTTCATGACATCTCATCACCGCCAACGAGAATCATGTTTTTCTGAACTCTCTGCATATTGAGCCCACATCACCTTTCTCGTGGACAGAGAGTGGGCTCAAGATCCCATCACAGCTATTCACCTTTCCACACTGCTCTAACACTCAGCTTTCCTTTTAAATACAATAAAAGGGTCATCAGTTAGCTAACATAATCATCAGCTTGGGTTTTATTTTTTCATATTCTTTGGTCTCAGGGTATTTGAAATATCTGCTAAATAGTTCTGCTTATTCCTGTGATCATATTTCAAACTGTTCCTTCTTTGATTGCTGCTTAGCAACAAGTCTGGCCTGGAGTTAAACATGATCATTTATTTTCGAGAATCTCCTGCCGTGTGTAATCCCGCATGAGATGCTCCCTGAGCAAGTGTCTCCACGAAGGCATCTTTTTATTAAAGTTTTCTAATCTTTATAGAATAACAAGGATTATCAGAATCCACAGATGGATTATCCCTTCTTACAAAGTCCACTTAAATAAACTTTTGATGATGTTAAATGAAAAAATAGGCAGAAAATTGTATTCCGCATTTTCACTATGTGCTCTAATGGACATGTTTACTTGCTGGAAGCACAGCCGTAAAATTATCATTTATTTATCCTACACACTTCTAGGGTGAGTTGATCAGCAGCAACAGCACATATTTATCATACAGGACCTTTAACATAATCAAATGTTTCAAGGTGCAACACAGGGTAAGATTAGATACTGAGCCACATAAGGTTTTTTGGAGCATCTTAAAGGATACGCACAAACCATTCAGTTTATACAAAGTAAACACACACATATCAACCAGCTGCCTTTCTTAATGTGAAATAGGGAAACATCGTAGTGAATTGGCAGCTGATTTTCCACCACTTTCGATCTTCATTCCAACAAAGTTCACAAAATATTTCAAATGCTTATTTGAAGATTCATATTGAGTTTCATTATCACTTTTACTTGGGCTGAAATTTGAAATTCAAAATCTGCATTATATGCTCCATTAGTCAGGATGTAACCAACAGTTACATACGATATTTTGATGTCCAAAGCAAAAGGCTAGTTCCATGGAAGCAAAACTAATTTATTGGACTTTTGGAGGAGGGTGGGTGAGGTGATGGAGAGAAGAGGTGGTAGATGTGTCTTGGGGGGCGGGGGGGGGGGGGGGGGGGGGGGGGCGCAGTTGGGAGGTGGCCAGTGAGTGACAGAAGTGATGGAGGTATGGATGGGCCAGTTTTGTAGTTACCCAAGCATTAGACTGAGTCTTAATCTCTCTAACACTTACTGGCTAACTATCCAAGGAAGTACATCAGAACTATCCAAAGTCTCTGATTCTAACTCAGAGGTTGATATATTTGCAGGCATTGCCAGAAAGCAGAAGAATTGCCTGTTGGAAGTTAAAATTTCCCAGGCAATTCCCACAGAGGTCAACGCATCAGGAGTTCCCCAGGGTATCAATGTGTATCTTCGGTCAGATGTTCCATTTCTGGCAATCTGGAAACTGGACGATTTGGACCATTTGATAAAGCCAACAAGTATGATCAGAATGAAAACTAAATCTTTATATATGCTAAGAAATCTTTTGGACTGATTCTCTATCTTACATAAGCATTGCTGCTGAGTGCTAGTGAACCTACAATGGAATGTAAAAATAAATATTAAATAATAAGACATGAAGATCTCAAATGTTACCAATTCTAATCAAACGTTGCACCTGAGCCACCTTAAATTATTGATTTGCTCGAAGTTGGACATCACACTTCATTACACAGGTGTAGAGAACCAAAACATTGACCAAAAAATCTGAAACTATTCTGTCAGAGACATGATGTGGAGATGCCAGTGTTGGACTGGGGTGGGCACAGTAAGAAGTCTCACAACACCAGGTTAAAATCCAACAGGTATATTTGGTTTCACTATCAGGCGATACCAAATAAACTTGTTGGATTTTAACCTGGTGATGTGAGACTTCTCACTCTGTCAGAGACATGTCAGAACCTTTAGAACTGCTGCGCAATGTAATCAGGTCTTTGCTCATTAGGGTTCAGAACCTATGATTTGCATTCATTTCAACAAATTTAAATATCATTAACCACCCCCCATGCCAGATATTCCGCCCTGACTAGATTTTCAAAAACGGCAGTGGGGGGGATGATCTCGCTGACACAATTCCTGTTATGGCTGCCTCCCCAAATTTCACAGCCATAACGTGAGTTTTGCTTGAAGAGAACGGGCCCTCCAAATCTCGCTCTATATCTTAAGGGACGCACAATGTGATGATTTTAAGTAATTTTTTTAAACCTGATCATGCAAAAAAATTGCAAGACTTCATTTGGAACATGTTAGTATATTGGACAATTTCATTACTGATTCTAAGATGGAGGGTCAGATTTTCCCATCCTGTCGTGTAACTGAAGGGTGTTGGGCAGGCATTAAAAATGGCATTGGCCCCAGATGCATCCTCGTTAACCACTGGAGGCTAAGCCTGGCCCTCCTCATCCCACCAATCTTCCTGCTACACCCCCGGATCACTGGGCCGCATGATGCTGCCCCCGACCCTCACTCAGATGGGGGCCTGGATGCCACTGTGGAGGTAGGAGTGAGGCTTGTGTTGTGCTAGGGCAGCATTAAGTGTGCCACATCACCCTCTTACCTGGCAAACCCAGGCCTATCACCCTGATGTAATGTCAATGAGACCTTGTCAGGATCTGTGGGCAAGAGTTGAGGGTGGGTGGACGGATCTGCGGACTTCATGTCTCCTATTGAGTGATCCTAGTGGTGATGAGGGTCTCCCTCACTATCCTGCCCTGCTGGATATTTGCCACAGCCTCTCTACCATCCTCCGGCTCCTCTTCAGCTTTGCCTTCATCCTCCATATCGTTCTGGACCCTCTCCTCCTTGGGCACATCTGTCTGGTCCCACACCTCCCCCCCCTCTGCTGTTGCACCAAGTTTTGGAGCACACAATAGATCACGATGATGTGGGAGATCCTCAGGGGCCTGTACTGTAAAGGACTAGCAGAGTGGTCCAGGCAGCGGAACTGCATCTTCAAGAGCCTGATGCACCTCTCGCGACAGACTGGTTGGCAGTGTGGTCTTCATTATAACAGGTCTCCACCTCAGTCTTAAGGTATTGAGGCTGTTTGGAAACTCACTGGCTGGAACTTTACCACCACTTTATCGGAATTGCAGCGGGCATGGCTCACAGAATGGAATTCTCCGTTGGCCTCAGGCGGGATTTTACGAATCTCACCGAAGCAAGGTCATAAAATACCAGCCACTGTCAATACATCAGGGTTCAGCATTAGTGATCTCTGCTTGCAGTGATAATTCATTTGGAGTGATTAGGTGGCACTATTGGAACAGTAATCCACATTTAACTGTGTGATTAAATGCATCTATATTAACAACTATTGCAGGCACTGTGTGAACACACTCTCACACAAGAGACACAGAATCCCCCAGAAATTCCAAGCTGGAAGGATTAACAACAAGTCATAGTCTGAGAATAAAAACACATTTGATTTGATAGCGCCACGTGGAGACAAAATGAAAAGTTATTAGATCCTGTAGCACTTCTGTTTTGAGTCTATAGTTTTCTAAAAACAGTGCCAAGAGGGAAGTGTCTCAAACAATGCCAGGAGTGTTATCATTCTCCAGCAGTACTAAACGTAACTTTACCTCTTTTACACATATTGATAAATGATATCAATATTCTGACAATCCTAAAACCCTTTTACTGATAATGCTCCCCTTCACTTTTCTGTCACTATTGATTCGCTAAAGATTAATTTACAAAATTAAATTCAAGTTTTAACAGAAAATTCTGGGCACAGACCAGGCTGACCACACTGAGTAAGCAGTCAGCAACTTTCTAACCGGTTTAATCTGCATTTGGTTCCCCGAGAGATTACAACATTTGCCTTCTCCCACACATAATCACACAATTTTCTGATAGCATCCACATCTGCGTACTGTTGACTCGATATAGTTTAAAAGTTTGTTCATTAGACATAAGTAGGCTTACATTAACACTTCAACAAAGTTACTCTGAAAATCCCCTAGCTGCCACATTCTGGCGCCTGTTCGGGTACACTGAGTGAGAATTTAGCATGGCCAATGCAGCTAACCAGCATGTCTTTCGCACTGTGGGAGGAAACCGGAGCATCTAGAGGAGACCCACACAGACACGGGGATTAGATTGTCTTTTATCCTCGTTGTTCTCACAATGGGCAATGTCTTGACAGTCCTACAAGATGGAATAAGTCCTGACCTGATGCTCACTGTGCACAGCTCCCCTCCTGACATTAGCTTTATGAAGTATTTGTGTACACCAAAACATTTGTGAAGGGAAATGGACAGTCAGAATGGAATTTTCCTTATAGACGATATTTGACTGATCATTAGAAATTAGGGTTGCTAACTTTCCAGGGGTTACCCTGTAGTCTCAAGTTATCGAAGACTAATCTCTAGGACATTGCTATGAGCAATCCAGGAGATGAATTATAAGGGCATTAAAAAATATATGTTTTATATTTCTGTGAACACTTTCATTTATTGATTAGAAAAGTATTGGCAACTGGGAGAAAAATCTGTATGACTGACAGTCAAACTTATCCAATTGGGAATCAAGAAGATCACTTGTTTCGAATCAATGTGTACTGGAGTGAGCACAGCGGCTGAGCAAATAACAAAATGTCTGGGAATGGGGCAAACTGAAGCACCAGGTCATGTGACTGAGCTTCCAGGAATGTACCCACCTAGAGTTGGCAAATGTATTAGAGGTGGATTTCATCATACAGGAAAATACGGGCTATTGGTTCCAATTGATCATTACAAATGAATTTTTACTACAAGCCTGGATTAATAAAACTAAGTTTTAATGTATTGAGGCAACAAGCTCCATACAAGAACCCAGCATCAAATGCCCTCCCCTACTTAAGCCAAATAACTCATGGTGAGGTATTTTACCATAAACATAGGCATTAGCTATGACTGTAACACTATATTCTGCACTCTCCTTTCCTTCTCCCCTCTGTGCTCTACGAATGGTATGTTTTGTCAGTATAGCGCAAGAAACAATACTTTTCAGTGTATCCCAATGCATGTGACAATAATAAATCAAATCAAATCCTCCAATATTTTACTCTAGTTTATCTATTCCCTACAGCATTTTACCTATTCTTATCCAGGAGGTCCAAATAAAGGAATAATCTTAACCGATCTTATTTGGTGGAAGCAGGGCTCTGGTAGGGCATCTATTTCACACTTTGCCTGATGTTACGCTCCACAAAATTCAATTGGACCAGGGACAAACACAGGCCAGTGGTTCACTGAAGAACCCGTGCACTCTTGTTGTGTTTACCTGTGGCAGGGTTTTCCAACCCTTCCCGCTGGTGGGGGTCTTTTGGTCCTGCCAAAGGCTACCTCCCATGGTCAGTTTCCTGGTGGCATGGCCGGTGAGTAATGCAAATGACTATTGACTTCGATGGGATTGGAATATCCTGCTGGCGGATAATGACAAGCTGCCTCTGCCACTGGAGAACCCTTTGTGGGTTTTGGGGGAGGTGTGGGAGGAAATCTTTCAGCATCCAGTCTGTCCAGTCCCCTCAGAATATGTTTCAGTAAGATCTGCTCTCAATCTTCTGAACTCCAATTGATAGAGGCCCAGCCTGTGCATCCTTTCCTTGTAAGATAACCCGCAGAGGTCGAGTGGGGGGGGGAACTTAATTTGGCGGGAGGCCAAGAATCAGTTTCCTGTTGGCAGGATGGACAGTAGAAACTCTGTTCTTGGGACTTTCAAACTGGGTTAAAGGTGGGACAAGCAACGCTGTTTTGCAAACGTTAGGTTATCATACATGGTCAATAAAAGAGCACCCTCATTGGGATTAAATTCCTCCTCCAAATTAAATTCCCCATCAGTGAGAAATTAAAATGTTCACTGTATATAAGTGGTATGCACCTGGCGAACGTGACTTCTTCCACATCTTTGAGATGAGTGCTTGCTGTTTTTGCCTCTTTGAGGGAGACATAACATAAGCTATGCAAAGACTGGAAGTAGGGTGGGAGAGGATGTACTGTGTAAGAGTGGATTGGAGGCTGGACCTGAGATTTGGATGAAGGGGGCAAGGTTGGGGGAGGGAGATTATCCGGATGCCCTTTAAATATAGCACACAAACTTTTGACCCCAGGAGATGATGACGGGGAGTTGATTTCCTGCCCACCTCCACCAACAAAATGAAGGAGATTGTTATTGGCTTCAGGGAGCATAAAGGAGGACATGCCCCTGTCTACATCAATAGGGAGGAAGAAGAAAGGGTTGAGAGCTTCATGTTTTTCTGTGTCCAGATCACCAACAACATGTTCTGATCCCCCATGCTGACACTATAGTTAAGAAAACCCACCAACGCCTCTACTTTCTCAGGTGACTAAGGAAGTTTGGCATGTCAGCTACGACTCTCACCAACTTTTACAATGCACCATAGAAAGCATTCTTTCTGGTTTCTTCACAGCTTGATATAGCTCCTGTTCTGCCCAAAGCTGTAAGGAACTACAAAAGATCCTGAATGTAGCCCAATCTATCGCACAAACCAGCCTCCCATCCATTGACTCTGTCTACTCTTCCTACTGCCTCGGCAAAGCATAATTAAGGATCCCACGCATGCCAGACATTCTCTCTTCCACCTTCTTCCTTCGGGAAAAAGATACAAAAGTCTGAGGTCACGTACCAACCGACTCAGGAACAGCTTCTTCCCTGCTGCTGTCAGACTTTTGAATGGACTTACCTTGCATTAAGTTGATCTTTCTCTATACCCCACCTATGACTATAACACAACATTCTGCACACTCTCGTTCCTTTTCTATGAACGGTATGTTTTGTCTGTATCGCGCCCAAGAAACAATACTTTTCACTGTAAATACATGTGACAATAATAAATCAAATCAAATCAAATCACTATGAAGTTCTCCTCGCTCTGCACAGATGCAGAAATAACAAACTGACCAACGTAAGATTGCACGTGGTCAGCCAGCCTTCCCCCCGTGGGAAACACTCTGATAACTTTTCTCACCATTGAACTTCAGACTTCAGAAGAAAATGTTACACTGCAAGTAACTAACACAAGTGATAAATAAATATTAAAATCTATAGACTTCCTTTTACAGCTAGAAATGATGTAGAACTACCTATCTATTACAACTACTATTTCTGGATTTCTTTCATTCCCACTAATGGATTTTGATTATGCCAATTTCTTAAAATATACCCCAATCAGCCCCACGCCCCATCCTCTGTTTTCGGTGTAGGTGGGTGCTGTATTCAGAGACAGCTTCTGATCACACGGACACAGCTAAAGCCCCAAAGTAGCCCTCCACCCCACCCCCCAGCAATCTTAGAAACAATAGGTGAGGTGCCAGCACTAAGCCATGTTGTCTAATGACAGCTTGCCTAATGGGGAAAATTCGTATCATGCATTGCTGTTGCTACTTAAAAGCAGCCTACACTTCTTAAAGATTGAGGAGGTGCACTTTGGCTGCAAACATCTGTGACTAAAGACTGTTGATAACACTGGGCACAGGAGAAACGACAAGGGCACCTTGATTTTCTGATGTAGTGCTGGAGGCTTTGGTGGAGAAGATCAGAAGGATGAAGGTCTAGATAATGTAAACATTGCCACACACAGCAGTCATTTCCTGATGACTGGAATGAGCTGGAACTTACATTTCTTCTTCAAGCATATAAATGTATGTGTGGGTCTAGCCCATTCCTTGGGCTCTGATTGTTTATGTTACTTTACACCAGTTAGGTTTGGCCACATTCCAGAGATTGGGAAGATGCTTGAGTGTAATTTCATATTGGCAAAATCAATGCAACGTGTTCATTCTTGAATCTAACTTTCAAAATGCCTAAGCCAATATATTGGGAAAAGGCTGCTAATAAAATATATTTAATTAGATGTTAGAATCAGTGAATCCCTGCAATGTGGAAGGAGGCCATTCGGCCCATTGAGTTTGCACCAGCCCACATTTATATCTTACCCAGTCCCTACCCCTCCACGTATTTGCCCCACTAATCCCCTAACCTACACATGTTGGGATACTATGGGGCAATTTAGCTTGACCAATCCACCCAATCTGCACAGCTTTGAACTGTGGGAGGAAACCAGAGCACCCGGAGAAAACCCAAGCAAGCACAGGGAGAATATGCAGACTCTGCACAGATAGTCACCTGAGGCTGGAATTGAACCAGGGTCCCTGGCACTGTGAGGAAGCAGTGCTAACCATTGTGCCACCGTGCCACTCTGCCATTCTAGAGGTTCCAGGAAAAGTAATTATTGTATTGATAGAAAATAAAAACACAGTTGAGAAATGACACTCTGCCAGCATCTCGACTGCAATTTGTACAGATGATCGATTATAACAATGTTTGATGTCTATAATTAATGGGCAGTATATATCACCATACTAAATGCTGAAATCCATATTTGCTCTTCCAGCTTCCTTCATTCAAAAAATGTCTTCAAAAGAACCTTACTGTTCAGTGACCTTTAAACTAAGTAGGAAACTGAGTCAAAGTGACATCAATGTGCAGTTGCAAAATAACAGTACAACCAAATGGAAAAGAGGTCAACATTCCTGATCTATTAGTTTCATGACATTATTTTCAAAGGTTAATATTATTCCACAACTGTTCATTGCATCATTGCAAAATTTGCATTATGCACCGGAAGTGACGTTAAATTGAAAAATCCAACTTCTTTACTGAGATGGTGTATTATTAGCTCCTGGCTCCCCTGATGTTTCAGTGTAATGTTCCTTTGATGAAGCAATCGTCACATGCTGATCATCTAGTTTATGCTGTACAGTGCAGCTGAAAAATTCTTGGGGTATCTGACTCAAGGAGTTTATGAGTGGATAGTTGTCATATTCATTTCCTGTGCATAATTGCAAACTGAACACATCAGCACCAGGACTGAGACAGTCCCCAACAAAAAGAATAAAGAAATAACACAACTGTTGGGTTGGGCACAGTGCTTTGTCTTAACAGTCGCTCTCCTGAAGGATAAGCATTGTAGCTTTCAGTTTATGAAACTCATCAGGATTAGTGCACACATGTAACTAAGTCCCAGTCTTTTTTTCTGAGCATTGTCATTTCTATTATAGTGCAAGACGTGACTGTAAGCACTGAGTCATGACTTGGAAATGAAAAAAACAACTATCAAACCTATCCACAAATCTTGGCTGAGATGCTTTCCAGCTCCCACCAGCTTACATCAAATTCTGTTCCATCACAGAAATATTTGTCTGGTTTTTGATACAAAGGACATGCAATTAGGTGATATGAGTTTACACATTGAAAGTTTGAAAGATTGAAGATTTTAAGGAAAACCGTTTCAGTTTGTTACATCAGGCAATCCTGTTTCTGTGTTTGGCAGGCAGCAAAGGAAGCAGGATAGAAGTACTGGAAACATCATTTATTAGAAAAGGCCTCGAGCCTCTCTGTGACATTCAGTTAGATCATGGTTGATCTGAACCGGTCTTGAGACTATGTGCGGTGGCGGATGGCTCCGGTAACGCCTGTCCCTCTACCCAAAATGGTGAGATCCCACACCAGGTTCTGTGCTTGGAAGCTTATTAGGTATGTGCAGGCATGTTGCCCTCCAAACCATCTTGGTAGCCGTTTGCTAATTCTTCCACCTGCTGCCAGCTCTCAGGTCCAAATTTCCAGGCGCCATATTTAAATACTAGTCCAGAACACTCATATCACACTTCCCAACCCTCCTGCCTTCACCAGACTGTGTAGAGCATCAGCAACCCAGAGGGAAAAGGCTAACAGGCACAAGAGGAAGTCTGTTCCTCGATTCAACCACCCTCCCACTGAGTCCATCACCTGTGAGGTGCCCATTCCCACTTGGCCCTTAACCTACCGCATCTGTGTGGAGTTTGCACATTCTTCTTGTGTCTGTGTGGGTTTCCTCAAGGTCCAAAGATGTGTGGGTTAGGTTGATAGGCCATGCTAAATTGACCCTAGTGTCAGAGGAGTTGCAGGGTAAATATGTGGGGTTACGGGAATAGGGCCTGGCTGGGATTGTGGTTGGTGCAGACTTGATGGGCTGAATGGCCTCCTTCTGCACTGTAGGGATTCTATGATTGGAGGCTGGACCTGGGAACTGGATGAAGGGGGCAAGGTGTTGGGGCGGGGAGGGGGGGAGATTATCTGGCTGCCCTTTAAATGTAGCACTCAAACTTTTGACCCCAGGAGATGATGACAGGGAGGTTGACTTCCTGCCCATGTCCACCTACAAAATGGAGGAGATTGTCATTGATTTCAGGAAGCATAAAGGAGAACATGCCCCTGTCTATATCAATGGGGAGGAAGAAGGGTTGAGAGCTTCAAGATTTTAGGTGTCCAGATCACCAACAACTTGTCCGGACCCCCCATGCCAACACTATAGCTAAGAAAGCCCACTAATGCCTCTATTTTCTCAGAAGACTAAGGAAATTTGGCATGTCAGCTACGACTCTCACCGTTGAGCGGCACGGTAGCACAGTGGTTAGCACTGCTGCTTCATAGCTCCAGGGTCCTGGGTTTGATGCCCGGCTCGGGTCCCTGTCTGTGTGGCGTTTGCACATTCTCCTCGTGTCTGTGTGGGTTTCCTCCGGGTGCTCCGGTTTCCTCCCACAGTCCAAAGATGTGTGGGTTAGGCTGATTGGCCATGCTAAGAAATTGTCCCTTAGTGTCCAGGGATGTGTAGATTAGAGGGATTAGTGGGTATAATATGTAGGGATATGGGAGTAGGGCTGGGTAGGATTGTGTTCAGTGCAGACTCGATGGGCCGAAGGGCCTTTTTCTGCACTGTAGGCTTCTATGATTATCTATGATTGGGAGTCATTCTTCATCCCCTTCCAGTAAACAAAGAGCAAAGGAGAGTACAGTGTGTACTCTTTGGCCCACCAAGCCAATGCCAACACATGATGCCTTTGTAAACTACAGGCAATTTGGTATTCCTCTGACACCCACCCCCACCCCACATCCCCTCCCTGTTTGTGAGCTTTACATGCAGCTTTGCCTGGATCAATGTTCTCTCCCTTCGGTCTTCGTTCTGCCTCCCATTGTTTGCCCTTTTCATCCACCTCCTTGCCCCCCTGCCTGTCATCGTAAATCCTATCCCTGCCTGCACAGCTCTCCGTCCACAAAGTTCCCCTTGTCTTTATTAGTTCACTCCCCCCTTCATCTCGCACTCCACCCCCCCGTTGAACTTTCAACATTTGTGGTGGTGATTGCATGCGTCCCACAATACGGTTTTGTCGAGCTAAACACTGGTGCGTGGCACCAGGGGCAAGGAGACCCCTGTACTCCTCAACCCCAGGCTCAGTACTGAATTAACTCCATGAACAGGGGGGACCATGGATGGAATTTTCCTTTCCCACCCGCCACAGGAATCATAGCTGGCTGGACAGGACCATACAAAGGTGCATTGACCTCGGGCGGGATTTTCCGGCCTTGGGGAGACCGTGGCTGGAAAATCCCAGCCCGTGGGTCCAGCAGCATGAAGATGGAGGCAGGAACTGGCCTGCTCGGCAGAATGGTGAACAGCACGTCAGATCGACACAACCCTGCAGCAGAAAGTTGCACTCACTCTGAAATTGAACTGAGCACTGCCTTGTGCACACTGCTTTTTTATCAATCGAGATTGATGCCGATATAAATTCCCCTTGGCGTGACACAAGGTTGAAAGGCCTAATGGAATGCCGAAGGGAAGCTGATTTAATAAGCATTCATGAGATGCAAATGAAGGAACCAGCCAGCAGGAAAACCGACCCTCCGAGAATTGTGATGAGGTTTTAGAATCATAGAACCCTACAGTGCAGAAAAAGGCCTTTCGGCCCATTGAGTCTGCACTGAACACAATCCCACCCAGGTCCTACCCCCATATCCCTACATATTATACCCACTAATCCCGCTAACCTACACATCCCTGGACACTAAGGGGCAATTTCTTAGATGGCCAATCAACCTAACCTGCACATCTTTGGACTGTGGCAGGAAACCGGAGTACCTGGAGGAAACCTACGCAGACACAAAGAGAATGTGTGAACTCCACACAGACAGTGACTCGAGCCGGGAATCGAACCCAGGACCCTGGAGCTGTGAAGCAGCAGTGCTAAGCACTGTGCTACCGTGCCGCCCATGTAGGTGGGTTTTTGGGTTTATGTAGGTGGGTTTATGATTCTTTTGGCCGCTGCTAGATTTGCCACGCTGTCCCGGCACCAAACCCTCCACATGCTGTTTGGGAGAATTCCAACGCCCCAGTTAACTCAACTTTCACAACCTTTTGGAGTAGAAGGTTCCGGACTGTGTGAAAAAGTGCTTCCCCGTTTCATTCTTGCATGGTCTTTTGCTTTTGAGTTATTTCCCCTAAATCATGATTTCCCAATAGAGAAAATGGTTTCTCTGGAACCATTCCATCCGTGGCCAGGATTTTATGGCCCCATCACAGCATGTCCCCCACAAGTACATGAAGCAGATCATTCGAACTGCTATTAAACTTGGCAGGATTGTAAATATCCCACCAGACCAGAGTGGCCCAGGCAATATTGTTCATTGGAACGTAGTTCGGAATACCATGCTTTCTTCTATCATTTTGTAAAGACATAACCAGATACTCTTCAGGTCCATGACCATAAGTTCATGGAATCATCTAGCACACAGGGAGGCCATTCAGTCCATTATGGTTGAGCAGTGAAACAGAGCCGCCGGCTGGAATTCTCCCTCTGTTCACGCCCCATTGCTGCTGCAGCAGGAATGGACAATTTAGTGTTCAGCCAAATCACTGCAGTGGGACTGGGGAATCCCAACTGCCAGCCTAATTTATAGAATCTAGCCTAGTATATTTATGTCAGGAAAAAAGAGAGTAAATACACTGCAGCATTCTGAATCAATCCTAAATGCATTCAGAATACCAAAGATGAAACTCAAACATTACCAGTGGCGGAATTACTCCCACCGTCATCTTCCTGTCTGGAATATCTCCTTACTCGAAGAAATTCAAATCCTGTTAACCATCGCTTGCTGAACTTAGTCACTGAAGCACAGATTCGACTTTGGGAAAGTTTGGGGATGTTTTTCATACTTGCAATAACAATTCTTATGCAGAGAAGATACAGACAATACAGTTTGACATGAAGGGTGAAACCATACCAAACAATGGCGGAGTGTTAGTGCTATCAAGAAAAACAGTGGCCGGGGTTCTCCCAAAAAAATTTCTAACTTCTCAATTCATGTGTAAACAGGGGTAACGCCCACTGTTTTTTTTAGCATGATTGTCAGATTGAATCTCCAACACTTTGAGCACTGGAGACAGTCCTGGCGAGATTCACTCTGAAAATCACGGGCGGGGCCTATCGCCCCCGCTGGAGAGGCCAGCAGCATAGTGCTGAGTGGGCCACTGCGCACGTGCCAATCTGTCAGAGCCAAGATCGGCACATGTGCACAGCGGCCCCGCACTGTCAGCATCCTGATCGCTGGCCAGCCCAACAGGAAGCTGGCATCAAAATGTTTGGTGGTTTTCAGAAGGCAGTGTGCCCCTTTTAACTTGAGATACTGACCACTCTCCAGCCCCATGACTCCCCTTTGCTGGCCTTCTGACTATCCCCTCCCCCCCAACCTATTGCTGGCTTCCCAGACCACTCCAGACAAGCCCTGATGTCCCCCCTTCCAGGCCAGCCCTGATCTCCCCAACAAACTCCCCCAGGTAGTCCTGATCTCCCCGACAGCTCCACCCTGGCTACTCTGACCACCCCCCCTCCCCCCATCCCCCTCCACCCATCCGCAGCAGCCCCGACTCCTCAGCAGCCTTGACCACCTTTCCACCCAGGTGGTCAACCCCGATCACTGTCCTCACTGGTCCAAAGTGCAGAGTGGTACCCCCTCCGATTGCCCCCCCAATGGGCCCCGCCCACCCAATAGGCCATGCCCGCTCTGGTCTTGCCCCCTTGGCACTTCATATTGTCTGGCAGGCAGTGCTGAGGTGTCCTTTGGGCAGTGCCAGGGGGACAGTCTGGCACTGCCAGGCTGGCAATGTCCAGGGGGCACTCCCCTTACCCCAACTTCCTGGGGGCCTTCAATGGCCTCTGTCCCCTCCAGCCGGATTGGCCACCTGTTCCCCATCAGTGGGGAGCAATAGTAAACCCCGTTGGAATGACTGACTCTTGGCGGTGGGGCAGAAGTGCTAGCAGGCCCAGAGACGTCAGTCTTTGGCCCGCTAATGATATGCCAATTGCAATTTATATATTGAAATTAGCTCCGCGCTGATTTTTAGTCCGGAGCTGATGACGCTCAAAACCGATGCCTGGGAGACTTGCGGAGGCTGTGACACCCAGGGGAAACCCACAACATGGCCTCTGCTGTCTCCCGGCCTTGTACCATTAGAGCAGTGCAGCGGCCTGGGAGAATCGCCTCCTCTCCAGATCTTAGCACGCTCTGCCACAAGAAACACCATCAGGTGGGGGGGATGGAGAGTGGGGCAGGTGGGGGTGGGGGGGGGTGGTGGTGAGGGGGTCATTGACACACCAGCAAAGCCCAGCTGCAACCAAGATCAGGGCACCCTGTTTAAAGGGTGTCCCAATCAGACCAGACTATGACCGCTCCCTAGCCTACCACAGAGGTCACATTCTCCTGGATGGTGATTGACAGTGCAAGATCACCTCCTAGGTTTCCATGGGACCCACCATGTGCCAACAGCATGCTGATTGCCAGAATACGGCGGGCCCAGGAATTATTTGAGGACTCTGAGTTGCTGTTTTTCTTCTCTAGTCCAGTCTTCTTGTTATTCTAATACTGTACCTTATTTGAGGCAGCACCGCTGTGTTCTTCAAATAAGGATGTCAGAATAGGCAGGCAAGACTGTTCCCTTCCTGTTGGCGAACACTTCAGTGGTCACGGGCATTCAGCCTCTGACCTTCGGGTAAGCGTTCTCCAAGGCGGCCTTCACGACACACGACAGCGCAGAGTTGCTGAGCAGAGACTGATAGCCAAGTTCTGCACACATGAGGACGGTCTCAACAGGGATCTTGGGTTCATGTCGCACTATCTGTAACCCCCGTGACTTGCCTGGGTTTGCAAAACCTCACTCACTGTGCTGTCTGGAGACAATACACATCTCTTTAACCTGTGATCAGTGCTCCTTCCACTCACATTGTCGGCCACTTTAGGGCTTGACCAGCAGGTTAGGTGTAAAGATTCGCATTCTAATTAGTAATCTCTAAACTGTCTGTGCTTTATATGCTCTGTCTGAGGCCAGAACTCTCCATTCACCTGACGAAGAGGGAAACCTCGAAAGCTTGTGCGTTTACTATCAAATAAATCGGTTGGACTAAAACCTGGTGTTGTCAGACTTTTTACTGTGTTTACCCCAGTCCAACGCCGGCACATCCACATCACGAAATCACATTGGTCAGTATCTCAAGTTAAAATGGACACACTGCCTTCCAAAAACCATCAAATATTTTGATGCTAGGAGAGAGTGCAATCCAACTTGAAACTAAGCAGTCTGAGCTTTGGGGCAAAATCTTCCTAAAAAATGGTGGAGTGTTGGTTCTGGTGAGAAAAATGGCATGTTTCTCTCCACACCTGGCACCCCACCCTTTCCCCCAAACATCAGACTCCCTCCCCTCCTCCAAGTGTCAGTGACAGCAACCGCTGCCCTTCCCCTTGAAGAACAGACCACCCCTCCTGAAACACCCACCCCACCCATTGCCGGTACATAGCTCTCCCAAACAGTCCAGTTCCCATGCCCGCTTCCGCCCACCACCACATATACATGAATTCCCCCTTCCCCATGAGGGTCCCACTGCCCCTGGCATTGCGCACTGGTACAGTTCAGCACGACATGGAGATGCCAGTGTTGGACTGGGGTAAAGAAGTCTCACAACACCAGTTTAAAGTCCAACAGGTTTATTTGGTAGCAAAAGCCACTATATTTCGGAGCGCTACTCCTTCGTCAGGTAAGTGGGAGTTCTGACCTCCCACTTACCTGACGAAGGAGCAGCGCTCTG
Source organism: Carcharhinus amblyrhynchos (assembly GCF_965287045.1). NCBI lineage: Eukaryota > Metazoa > Chordata > Chondrichthyes > Carcharhiniformes > Carcharhinidae > Carcharhinus > Carcharhinus amblyrhynchos. Next base: position 84,487,905 of record NC_137331.1, on the reverse strand, counting down.
AAAGCTAGTGCTTTTGCTACCAAATAAACCTGTTGGACTTTAACCTGATGTGAGACTTCTTACACAGTTTAGCGCTATCAGATTGGCATTGGCATGGTGCCAGCCTCTGTGAAGGGCATTGCCAGAATACTGCCTGGCCATGTCCCCTCTCCCCCAGGGGCTATACTCACCTTTATGTCCTGGTGGGGGGGATTTCCACAACAGGTTCACATCTGGGTGAACCTCTTGTAAACCGTGTTGAATGATGTCACATTAGTGCATTTGAAAATATGGCAGGGACTCAATACCTGGCAGTGGGGTCTTTCTTCTGGGTGCTCTGGGCTTCCTCCAAGAGTCTGAAAGATGTGCTGGTTAGGTGCATTGGCCATGCTAAATTCTCTCTCATTGTACCCGAACAGGAGCCAGAGTGCGGCAACTAGGGGACTTTCACTATAACTTCATTGCAGTGTTAATGTAAGCCTACTTGTGACACAAATAAATAAATAAACTTAAACTCTTTGTCTTCACTAACAAAAACAATTGAGAACTTATATGAACTTTTCCTAGACTAGTTTCCCTTCACCTGCCAGCCACTGCTGGTATCCACCTATCTCCAGCCAACTGCTTGTAGAAGAATCACATCTTGGAGGGTCACAGGTAGCTGATTCTCTCCTTCAGAAAGAGAAGTTTCCTGCCTTGACAAACAGAGCCTTGATCATGAGGATTACAGTCATAAACAAGAACCCTCTGTCAGACAATAGTCAGCGTGACCCTATACACTCTGTATAGAGTACACAGCCTTATCATTATGTGAAGAATTTAGTCATTGTGCCTTGTCAGCCATGCCCACTTAACTGGAATGAGTGAGGCTTGGAAAGTGCATCGGGCTGCTATCCAGCAGCCGTGCCCCTGGAATCATTTAATCTGCATTCCTTTCTATATGCCTCTGCCGGGAACAGATGGCCAATCATACCTAGCCCCAAAATGGCCCCAAAATGTAATAGATTCTTGCATGAATGCACCTCATTAACCATGGAGTAACGCTGCTTTACTGGGCAGTTAGTGTTACAGAACAGCACTCAGTTGAGCCTGTTTAGCTATAGTTTGAGCCAATGATTAACAGGGTGATCCTTCGCTCGGCCCAGAAGAGGAGTTTTTCTCATGTTTGATTTTCCATCTGTGTCATTGCTGAATAAAGACAATTCTGCTGCCTATCTTCCTCCACAGTTACTGCCTCCTAATTCCAATTCCTCCTGTGACCATCCAGCCTTCCCTGTTACCCTTGACCCCATTGTTAACGTCCAGCCTCACCATTAGCCTTGACCCCATTGTGACCATCCAGTCACCCCCATTACATTTGACCCTCTTAAAATTTATGTGGATATTCCTGTTCTTCAATACTGAAGCCTCCATGTCCCTCATTATTCTGATGCTACCCCTTCTTTAGGCCACCTAAACCATTATCAGAGACCACCCCCCCAACATCCATAAAATTATCCAATATGTTCTCTGATGTTAGAGTTCCCACCATACTGTATCCAAATGCCTCCCCTGAATGTGCCTCTGTGTCCCAAAGCTTCCTTGAAGCCCCAGTATCAAATGCTGTAGATGACACAATTCTGTGCACGGCTGTCACTGCCCAGAGAGACTTTCCCCACCCAAGACCGGGACCAAGAAATGTATACCTTGCAAAGCCCAGTGACATGCCCTGGACAGTGTATCCTCATTCCCATGGCAGTCTCTTAAACATGTCCCCCCCTCAACAGTCTGACCTCATGTCCAAGAGCAGTGTCTTGCTCCTGGACAGTACGTTAACCTTTCCTAGACAATCTCATCAACATGCTCCCTTGATGGTCTTTCACCACTCCATGTTGGTCTTGCCCCATTCACCCCCTTCCCAGTCCTGCTTCTGTCTCATCCCTCGCTGCTGGTGGTCCTTCCTAGTCTTGCTCTCATTTCACTTCTCCTCACCTAGCCAGCCCCCTTCCCCCTGCCCCACTCACCTCCCCCCCCACCCCGCATGTTTGTGCACAGCCTTGGTGCCGTTCTGCCACCAGCACCCAACATGTAGTGGTAAACGTTTAAAAATAAGACAACGGCAACATCTACTGATCTCAGATTTGTGGATGAAGTGAAGCGAAATGTGTGCCACTTCTATACAACTGCAAATCAGAACATTCTAATTACCCATTGGTGGGGAACTTAATTTGGAGGGGGATGTGATACTGGTGAGTTTTTTCATTCATTTATGGGACGTGGGTATCGCTGGCTGGATAGCAGTTATTGTCCATCCCTAGTTGCCCTTGGAGAGCAGTTGAGAGTTAATCACATTTACTTACGGGGCGAAAAACTGCAGCAGGCGACGGTGCAGAGGGACCTCGGGGTCCTTGTGCATGAGTCGCAAAAACCCAGCTTGCAGGTGCAGCAGGTGGTCAGGAAGGCAAATGGGATGCTGGCCTTCATAGCGAGGGGGATTGAATATAAAAGTAGGGAGGTCTTGCTGCAGCTGTATAAGGCATTGGTGAGGCCGCAGCTGGAGTACTGTGTGCAGTTTTGGGCACCGCACCTGCGCAAAGATATTTTGGCCTTGGAGGGAGTGCAGAGGAGGTTTACTAGGCTGATACTGGAGTTGAGGGGGTTGAGCTATGAGGAGAGGCTGAATAAACTGGGCTTGTACTCGTTAGAGTTTAGAAGAATGAGGGGAGATCTCATTGAGACGTATAAGATGATGAATGGAATGGATAGGATAGAGGTGGAGAGACTCTTCCCGCTCAAAAAAGACAGTAGGACTAGGGGGCACAGCCTCAAGATAAAAGGGGGGCGGTTTAGAACAGAGTTGAGGAGGAACTTCTTCACTCAAAGGGTGGTGAATCTCTGGAATTCTCTGCCCGTTGAAGTGGTGGAGGCTACCTCGCTAAATATTTTTAAGACGCGGGTTGATGGGTTTTTGATAAGAGAGGGGATTAAGGGTTATGGGGAGAAAGCGGGAAAGTGGAACTGAGCAGCGACAGATCAGCCATGATCTTATTGAATGGCGGGGCAGGCTCGAAGGGCTAGATGGCCTACTCCTGCTCCTATTTCTTATGTTCTTATGTTCTTATGGCTCTGGAGGCACATGTAGGCCAGACTAGTAAGGATGACAAATTTCCTTCCATAAAGGACATTAGTGAACCAGATGGGTTTTTCCAACAATCAACAATGGTTTCATGGTCATCAGTAGATTCTTAATTCCAAATATTTTTTATTGAATTCAAATTCCACCTCCTGCCATGGCAGGATTCCAACTTGGGTCCACAGAACATTAGCTGCATTTGTGGGTTAATAGTCTAGCAATAATATCACTAGGCCATCACATCCCTCTAAAAGACCATAGTTGGTCTTTTAATGAGATGCTGATGATGCAAATAGGTTAGAATCATAGTATCAAAGAATCCTTACAGTGCAGAAGGAGGCCATTCGGCCCAATGAGCCTGCATTGACAACAATCCCACCCAGGCCTTATTCTTGTAACCCCATATATTTATCTTGCTAATCCCTCCGACGCTAATGGACAATTTATCATGGCCAATCCACCTAACTCGCACATCTTTGGACTATGAGAAGAAACTGGAGAATGTAGAGGAAACCCACGCAGACACAGGAAGAACATGTAAACTCCCACAGCCAGTGACCCAAGCCAGGAATCGAACCGGGGTCTCTGGCGTTGTAAGGCAGCAGTGTTAACTATTGTGTTACTGTGCCAACCTGACCTTTTTCGTTGAGAAACTGCCTTGAAAGTCAAGAGAAAAAGATATAAAAATCTTTCCCCCCTCATGGGAACTGATTTTTTGATTCATGCCAAATTGATTGCACCCTCTGCCCCCCCCATGATTCTCACTGCTGTTGGGAGCATACGATTGAGCCTATGTACTAAGGAACTCAGGGAATCCCCTGATTTCCCATAAGTGTGATACTCCACTTACCTGGCATGACATTGGTGGGAGAGCTTAGCAATAGAACATAAATGCTTGGTGAATCATTTGAGTAAGAGATTTGGATCAACCTCCAGAACTTCTTTCTCCTGAACTCTGAAACAAATGCATCAAACTCTGTGATAATACGGGTAGCAAAACGGGTAGCTAGTGTCCATCACTCAAACCAGTCTCCCATCCATTGACTCTGTCTACACTTCCTGCTGCCTCGGAAAAGCAGCCAGCATAATTAAGGACCACACACATCCCGGACATTTTCTCTTCCATCTTCTTCCATCGAGAAAAAGATATAAAAGTCTGAGGTCACGTACCAACTGACTCAAGTACAGCTTCCTCCCTGCTGCTGTCAGACTTCAAATGGACCTACCTTACATAAAGCTGATCTTCCTCTACACCCTAGCTGTGACTGTAACACTTCATTCTGCAATCTCTCATTTCCTTTTCTATGAACGGTATGCTTTGTCTGTATAGCGCGCAAGAAACAATAATTTTTACTGTATGATAATACACGTGGCAATAATGAATCAAATCAAATCAGCTTGGCTTGGAGAAAAGGGGAAAAGGTTATCCCGTCTTATTCATGTGATATAACTAATGAGTTTCAACGCACGAGGAACGTGCCTATCATTTTCCAACATTCCCCACAGTAGGAAAAGTTCCTCATGGAACTTCACTTTCAGAAAATTCCACTGAGGTGGAACTTTCACATGCCTCCAGAGATTCTGGGAATATTCAAACAAAGTTAAAACAGTACCTCAGAAAATTCCCCATGGAAATTCAGGAAGTGTCTCTTCTCTGAAAAATAACTTGGGACATTAGAAAAAAATTACAGTAATAATGACCAATGGTAACTATGCAAACAGCCAATCTAGTGGAATAACTCACTGTATAATAACTAATAACGACATCAACAATTTAAATCCAACAAGCTATCCAGTGCAGTATATTGAGGACAGGGATGACTAGTATTTGTAAGTTGGTCAGTCCTGGTGGCATTCAGAAACGTTTTGTTTCCCAAGAACTTGGTGTACATGTCTTTGAGTTGAATAGAATCATAGAATCTCTACACTGCAAAAGGGGGCTATTCAGTCCATCGATCATGCACTGACAACAATACCACCCAGGCGCTATCCCCATAACCCCATGTATTTATGCTGCTAGTCTCTCTGACGCTAAGGGCACAATTTTACCATCAAGTTATGCCTGTTTCCGGGCGCAAAACTTGGTAAAGCCGGGTGTGAGGTGAGTAGCATGTTATGTGTCCCCCTCCACGCCGGTTCCCTCTTTACCAAGGCCCGAAAATGGCCACAATCGGAACCATGCCCAAAATGGCTGCGGTGGCCATTTAAATGCATTTGCATGCATTTAAACTGACTTAATGGGCTTCACAACCAACTTTACCAGCACTTCCCCATTTACCATTGCGTTCGATTATCCAAATTCAGCGTGAAACAGACATGCTCTACAAAAGTCCAATTCTGACGTTCAAGTTAGTGAGGAGGTAAGTGCCGAGCATCTGATGACTCTCTGCATGAGATTGGTGGGGGAGGGAGGGGGATCCACTGCCACTCTGCCTGTGATCAGTGAGTGGGAAGATAAGGTCTGCTGCCACTCTGCCTGAGATCAGTGAGCGGGAATGTGGGGTCCACTGCCACTCTGCCTGAGATCAGTGAGCGGGAATGTGGGGTCCATTGCCACTCTGCCTGAGATCAGTGAGTGGGAATGTGGGGTCCACTGCCACTCTGCCTGAGATCAGTGAGTGGGAATGTGGGGTCCACTGCCACTCTGCCTGAGATCAGTGAGTGGGAATGTGGGGTCCACTGCCACTCTGCCTGAGATCAGTGAGTGGGAATGTGGGGTTCACTGCCACTCTGCCTGAGATCAGTGAGCGGGAATGTGGGGTCCACTGCCACTCTGTCTGAGATCAGTGAGTGGGAATGTGGGGTCCACTGCCACTCTGCCTGAGATCAGTGAGTGGGAATGTGGGGTCCACTGCCACTCTGCCTGAGATCAGTGAGGGGGAGAGGGGTTCACTGCCACTCTGTCTGAGATTGGGGGGGTGGGGTAAAGAGGGGGAGGGGCCTGTGTTTGGTCTCAGTGACGGAGATGTGGGGGATAAGGGTGTCAGTAATGTTGGGGGTGTGGGGCAATGTCTGTGGGGGCCAGGGAGAGGCATTATCTGGCTGGGGAGGGATGTGGCAGGGAAACAGCATTCTATCTCTTCTGGTCTGTGCATGCGCAGTTGGTGAGGACGCCAATCGGAGCTACAGGATTTCAGGCGTGTTAAGCCCTGCCCGCAGACTTGTGCAGCGCACTTTGGAATTGCTGATTTTTTAGATAGAGTGCATATAGGGGCGCCTGAAAACGCATCTAAAAGTCGGATCTCAACACTCCCAGTTGCAAGTCTGCCCAGTACTTAGAATCAAAAGGGTAAAATATAGGGCCCTAAGGGGCAATTTAACATGACCAATCCATCTAACCTGCACCTCTTTGATTTAATTTGATTTATTATTGTCACATGTATTAGTATGCAGTGAAAAATATTGTTTCCTGCGTGCTACACATTCATAGAGAAGGAAAGGAAAATGTGCAGAATGTAGTGCTACAGTCATAGCTAGAGTGTAGAAAAAGATCAACTTAGTGCAAGATAGGTCCAGTCAAAAGTCTGATGCCAGCAGGGAAGAAGCTGTTCTTGAGTCAGTTGGTACGTGACCTCAGACTTTTGTATCTTTTTCTTGACAGAAGAAGGTGGAGGAGAGAATTTTCGGGGTGCGTGGAGCCCTTAATTATGCTGACTGTTTTGCCAAGGCAGTGGGAAGTGTAGACAGAGTCAATGGATAGGAGGCAGTGGGAGGAAATTGGAGCACCCAGAGGAAACCCATGCAAACATGGGGAGAACATGCAAAACTCCATAACAGTCACCTAAGGCTGGAATCAAACTTGGATCCCTAGCGCTATGAGGCAGCAGTGCTAACCACTGTGCTGCCATGCATGGCGTGATGCAGCTCTGTAACTCGGCTTTCATGTTAGCCACTTCCAGCAATTTCTTTACATTTTTTCCAAATGGTGGTCATCATGGTGAAACCCCTGCGTGTGTGTGCATTGCTGCATGGGATGGAAATGCGATAGGAGCTGATTTTCTTCATATTCTTGATTTTTTTTCCCCGCAAGCTTTATTCAAACATTTCATGGAACCTCTCCTCACTGATCCAGCAATGTTTCATTTCTGGGGAGGATTCAATGCTTTCTACAATACTGAGTTCTTCAGAGAGCGCTTCCAAGCTATTCTCTTCAGGATTACATGCTGGAACATAAGAACATAAGAAATAGGAGCAGGAGTAGGCCATCTAGTCCTTCGAGCCTGCCCCGCCATTCAATAAGATCATGGCTGATCTGTCGTAGCTCAGTTCCACATTCCCGCCCTCTCCCCATAACCCTTAGTCCCCTCTCTTATCAAAAACCCATCAACCCGCGTCTTAAAAATATTTAGCGAGGCAGCCTCCACCACCTCAACGGGCAGAGAATTCCAGAGATTCACCACCCTTTGAGTGAAGAAGTTCCTCCTCAACTCCGTTCTAAACCACCCCCCCTTTATCTTGAGGCTGTGCCCCCTAGTCCTACTGTCCTTTCTGAGCGGGAAGAGTCTCTCCACCTCTATCCTATCCATCCCATTCATCATCTTATATGTCTCAATGAGATCTCCCCTCATTCTTCTAAACTCTAACGAGTACAAGCCTAGTTTATTCAGCCTCTCCTCATAGCTCAACCCCCTCAACTCCGGTATCAGCCTAGTAAACCTCCTCTGCACTCCCTCCAAGGCCAAAATATCCTTTCGTAAGTACGACGACCAAAACTGCACACAGTACTCTAGCTGCGGCCTCACCAATGCCCTATACAGCTGCAGCAAGACCTCCCTACTTTTATATTCAATCCCCCTCGCTATGAAGACCAGCATCCCATTAGCCACACCATTGCAAAATTCTTCTCAGGACACACACCACTTACAAGGGCTAATTTGGATGTTCTATTGTGAAAACTGTTTTCAGAGAAGTCAGGTCCATCTTTTGTAGAAAGGTGAAAAATCTCTCTCACATTTTGCTGTCGCATCTGAAGTTAATTGCTTCATTCACTGCAACCCCAAAAAACTTTGTTCCAAATTCTCTGTCCAGATTCCTATGCATATCACTCATCAGCTCATACACCAACTGGAGGTTGAATGACTGAGCCTCTGAAGCTTCAATACAGTCTGTGAATAATTTTACAGCATTATTGAGAAAGCGAAAGCAAAGTGCAAAACAGCTCAATGTTTTTATGGGGTACTCTTCCTCTCCTACATCTATAACTAGATAGTTACAGGTTTCCAGCTTTTCAGTAACCTGTCAATAGCCAGCTGCAGAGAAAGCCAGCTGGTCACAACATTCCTCAATATATTGCACTCTCCACTTCAGTAGTGCCACTGAACTCCATGAAATGCTGCGTTCTGGGGGGATGAAATGCTGAAGTGAGCATATCCCTTGAGAATGCTGTTTTCTGCATCATTTGGTGGCATGGTGGCACAGTGATTAGCACTGCTGCCTCCCAGTGCCAGGGACCTGGGTTCAATTCTGGCTTTGGATCACTGTGTGAGTTTGCGCAGTAAGAAGTCTCACAACACCAGGTTAAAGTCCAATAGGTTTATTTGGTAGCAAACGCCACTAGCTTTCAGGGCTCTGCACCTTGGTCAGGTGAGTAAGGAGTTCTGATCACAAACAGAGCATATAAAGACACACACTCAGTCTAGAGAATACTGATTAGAATGTGAGTCTTTACAGCTAATCAATCTTAAAGGTGCAGACAATGAGTGGAGATAGAATTAAGCATAGGTTAAAGAGATGTGCATTGTCTCCAGACAGGACAATAAGCGAGAAGTTGCCAGCCTAGGCAAGTCATGAGGGTTACAAATAGTGTGACATGAATCCAAGATCCCGGTTGAGGCTGTCCCCACGTGTGCGGAACTGGGCTATCAGTCTGTGCTTAGCGTCTCTGCGCTGTCATGTGTCGTGAAGGGCCTAGTTGGAGAACGTTTACCCGAAGATCAGAGGCCGAATGCCTGTGACCACTGAAGTGTTCGCCAACAGGTTTAGCAATCTGAAGTCTCCTTATCAGCTGCAGTGTTTCAAAGGGGCTAAGATTTTCAACTTCAAGGAAAACCATTGTCTGATTGAGGGTTTATTGAATTCCAAAAGTCTTTTCATTCCTGAGTATTCTGCTTATAAACCATTCAGCTTGACCTCATTGCGGTTAAAAAGGTCAGATATCCTTTGGCAGCCATTTATAAGGTTTTTTGTGTACATTTAAAAAGGAAGATTAGATTCTTCCCCAAAAAATGTCAGAGAAACATGTTAATGAGTTACGGTCTAAGTGTTTTTGTCTAGAATATGGCATTAGAACGTTCTCATTCAGTCCAGAAACAAGACATCCAGTTACCCAAAGCTGCACTACCTTTGTCTCATGAAAGAAATGCATTGTAACAAACATACATCACAATTTAAATCATATTATGATTATTGATGCCGTGGCATTAGATGGGTATTGGATTGATGCTTTCTTTGCTATCTTTCCTTGTAAATATTAAAGCATTAACAAGATTATTTTTCCCCTTGAAACAATGCATTAATGCTACTTTGTCTGAGATCGCGTGCCCACAATTTAGGATGTAATTGGATCAATAGCTGACTGCAAATGCAGAGCAGGGTTCATTCTGTTACTCTTCTGCTGGTATCACAGTCCCTGTGCAACTCTGGGCCCCAAGTGAAAGGGAAGTGTCAATTGTATCTCATATTACATTGCAAAACCAGAATAAGCGGAAATGCCTGCAAGTTCAAGACAGATGTCAGGCAGCTCTTCTTCATGCCTGGAATGCTTTTCTTGACTGGGTTGTGGAAGCAGAAACTCTGGAAATCATTCAACGTCCAGCGGTATAATGGGGAGGCGATGGGGTATTATCGCTATCCTATTAACCCAGAAATTCAACTAATTTTTTGGGACCCCGGTTTGAATCCTGCCATAGTAGATGGTGAAATTTGAATTCAATAAAATATATCCAGGATTAATAATCTACTGATGATCATGAAACCATTGTTGATTATCTGCCGTGTTTACCTGGTCTGGTCAACATGTCACTCCAGACCACAACAATGTGGTTGACTCTCATCTACCCTCTGAAATGGCCTAGCAAACCAATGGCAAATAGGGATGGGCGACAGATGCTGGCCCAGCCAGCGACGCCTGCATCCCATGAATGAATAAGAAGAATGATGAACTAGATGGTGCTCCTTGACCTTTTGTTAAAAACAAAACATTCTGCATTTGTGCAAATATGGGCAACTCCAGATATTTAAATGCTGCAATCTCTGGCTGTGTGTATCTTTGCAACTGGCGGTACACAGAGCAATGTGAAGACCATATTGCTGTCTGGTGTGGGTGCCAACTGGATAAAAACAGCAACCATTTTCAATACCACGGTTAGCCATTTACATTCCTTATTCACACTTACGTTGCTCCGTCTAGTACAAAGTGAGCACTTCCTGGGATGATAGTTATAGTCACTGGGGTCAAAGCGTCAGCTATTTCATCTTGTAGCCATGCTGGAAAAAATCAGGGCTGTTGGACGCAAGAGCCCTGAATTAAAGGCAGCATTAGATTTATAAAGCAGCAAATGAAAGAAAGCTTTCTTGATTGAGGTTATATGTAACAATTTACAACTTACGTGAATAAAGATTAATTATTTATTGAGCATATCATAGGTAAGAGTTTGAGTGTTAAGTTACTCAAAGTTTGCTAATGTGGTTTCTCAGACTGCTTGATGCCACGTCTTGTTGCTGTGTTGTAACTCCATCTTATCTGTATGCATCCATTCTATCTTTAGCATGTGGTTTTCGTGGTTTGTGACTATATTTTGCTCAGTCAGTGTGAAAACGCACAATGGGCCCTATTTTACCATTTTGATTCTAAGCGCTGGGTGGACTTGAAACTGGGAGTGTTTCAGATCTGACTTTTAAACCCGTTCTCGGGTGTCCCCATATGCACCCTGCCTACAAAAATATCAGTGATTCCAAATCAGAGAGTCATACAGGTTTACAGCATGGAAACAGGCCCTTTGCACAACTCGCAAGAAGCCTGTGGGCGGGGCTTACCGCACCCGAAACCCTGCAGCTCCGATCGATGCCTCCAACTGCGCATGAGCAAAAAAAAAGATAGAATGCAGCCCCCCTGCCGCATCACTCCCGGATTGGATAATGCCTCCCCCTAGCCCCCACAGACATTGCCCCACCTCCACAACATTACTGACTTGCACATCCTGCCACCTAGACCGATTACAGCCCCCTCCCCCTTCCTCCTACTGATCTCAGGCAGAGTGGCAGCAGCCCCCCATCCCCCCCGCCCAATCTCAGAGAGATTGGCAGCAGCCCCCCTTCCCCCCAAATGATCTCAGGCAGACAGTTCCCCCCTCCTCCCTACCCCAGACCCTCCCACACAAGGCCCCCATCTCCTCCTGACTCCGATGGCTGTATGACACCTCCGTCTCTCTCCCCTCCTACCCTGCCTCTATCAGTACACCTGTAAGTGCTCATTTGCCTTTCCCTCAATGTTAACAAGCAAACTGCATGGAACTTGCTGGAATGCTCTGACAAATTGCCTGCAGCTGTTCTGCCATAATAAGGGACAGCTCCATAAAAACTCCAAGGATGGCTAGGTAGGTAGTGTAGGGACAAAATGACTGCATGATTTACTGAAGGTGACTTTGGGAGGCTCCTGGATGTGGCAAAGGTGAGGTAGGACACCCTCTTTTGCCCAGCAGGATGTGGAGCTGGTGGAGGGGGGAAGCTGATGGTGATGCATCCTGTGAGGCAGTTGCTGTTTCCATCAGTGCCATAGCACTGACCCCCAGAATGGGGAAGCAGTGTTGCAAGAAGGTCAATGACTTCACCTGTGTAGCAAGGGTGTGTGCTTAATCCCATCTAACATCTCCCCACCACCACTGCCCCCACCCCCACTCTGCAAGAGTCATACCAACATTTCTTTCATGGCTCTTTCTATCCCCACAGGAGAAGATCCACCATCTCACCTGAGGATGGGCACAGTAGGTGGTGAGCCAGATCTCTGGGTTCTTACCCCCCCTTTGGAGAGTGGGCACTGGACTTTCCCAGGAAAGGGGAGATGTGGTACAGCATAGTTGGGCTGGAGTCAAGGTGTGAGCACCAGTCAATCCTTCACTCAATTTGAGGCAACTTTTTGGGGATATGAGTTTTGGGTATGAGGAACAAGATTTTAAAGGAGATATGAGGCATGTTTATTATCAAAAGAGGGTGCTAGGTGCCTGGAACTTGCTGCTGGGGGTGTTTGTGGTGGTAGATATGAGAATGACCTTTAAGGGGTATCTTTACAGCTACATGAATGGGATGGGAATAGAGGCATAGGGGCTGACAAATCAGATGGGTAGCCTGGTCACTATAGGCTTGGAGAGCCTAAGTGCCTGTTTGGGTGATGTAATTTTCTTTGTGCTTTGTTCTGTGTTCAATGGAGAAATGTGAATCAACTTTTTAGTATCCTGGATTCCTCTCCCTCCCTTGCACTTAACCTTGTGTTCTAAGTTGCAGGAACAGGCCCATATGCCCTGGGGCCTTCTGACATTGTGGCCCCCACTGCAGATCCCATCCATCTTGCTCCAGACAGCTCAGATGAGTCCTCAGAGGATATGGGTGAAGGGATCTCTGAATGTCAGTGGGTGTCAGCTTCCACCTTGCATTTCACCATCCCAGAGACTGACACTATTGGGTCCAGTTAGTGATGAGGCTTCTGGGTCATTCTCTGGTGAACATGACACATCTGCTGATGTACATCGGGTGGAGAAGGGAATATCTGAGGTCTCTGGCATGCGGTGGCTTATTGGAAGTGAGGACTCAGCTGGCCCTAGGCTATGTGCTGGGCCTCTGAGATCCCTACTCCCTCAGCAACTGGCAATGCAGCAACAGAGCCAGGGGAGCAGGAAGGGCTGATGGCCACACTAGACTGACTGTGAGGCTGTTGGGAGGAGTCCCTAAGCTTTCAGGCAGACCAGCTATTGCCTATCTTGCATGGTTCCCAGCCCACATTGGAAGGGTGGCATCCACAGTAGAAAGCCTGGGGCTGGGGATCCTCACTAAGTGGCAGGCTCCATGCAATGGCAACAAGAATCCCAGAGGGCTGCAGCTATGGCTGAGGGGCTGCAGAGCTTGCAGTGGGACAGCACTGAGACACAACAGGCTATGGCAGCAGCCCTTGAGAGCATGGCCCAATCTGAGGGCATTGATGGATGGCCCCTGACCCAGGTGGCCATTGCTGAAGGCTCCACCACCATGGGTAGGATGCAGGTGGTCCTCCAGGGCTGGCAGGGCCAGGTAACACTGCAGAAGCACTGCTATTCCATGGAGTGACCCAGGGGCTCACAGGAACCCTAAGGGAAGAGGAAGGGCTCAAGCCCATGCCAGGACTTTCCAGCCAGGGCACCATGGCTGTGGCTACACCTTCTGTCTCCCCTCTTCCTGACACCAGGGCATCTCTGGGGCAGTGGGATGAAGAGGGTGTCATTGAAACATTCCAGACACTTGGAAGCTAACCAGGGCCCTCAAAATCTGGGGCCTCCAGAGGATGCCTGCCAAGTGCCCCACAGGCAATGGGCCAATGTAGACAGCTGGGCCCCCTCTACCTCCAATGTACATTCTGGAGTGACAGACAGTGGTAGGCCACAAGGTTAGGAAGTTATAATTGCAGTGAGTTGGCATGGGTGAAGGCTGCACTAGTTAGATCCTTAACATTTTCCATTCAGATGTTTTTATGTTAAACTTATTATTTAAACACCTTTATTGTTATTAAATGTTTTCTCACCACCCACCTCAAATAGGAATCCTCTTTAATTGATTGCCAGAGGGATGCTTCATGTTGATGTCAGTTGGGGAGGCCCTTAGTGCTATGCTGAGAAAATGAAGGTTCTGGGGAACCAATGACTATGTCATTCCCTCCCTCACCCCACCTGCTCCAAGGTCCTGTTTGGGGGTTTCAGATCCCTTACCCACTACACAGACATGGACTCAGGTGCCAGTGTACATGAGCGGCTCAGGTAGGAGTCAGATTAGTTTGCACCAGGTCATTATCATAATGGTGCTTAGCAAGTCTCTCCACTCTCTTGCCTGCCAAAAAATTCACTAACACAACATACCCAGGCCCACCACTCTGGTGTGACAATGTAGTAGGAGATTGAAGGAATTTTGTTGGGGGAGAGGGTGTGGGGAAATGAAATCCATGTGCACAGACACAGGCCCCTAGTGACTGAAGTGCCTGGTGATCTGGGTCTCCCTAGCTGCCCTTGCATGCCTCACTCAAGCTGCCAGCCCTCCAGTGCCTGAGTGGTGGTGTTCCTCCTCCTCCAATAGGTCACCTCTCTGCTGTGCCAGGTTGTGCAGGGCACAGCACACCACCACAATGTGGGAAGAGATCAGAGGGCCCTACTAGAGTGGTCCAGGCACAGGAATTGCATTCTGAGGAGCCCTATGCACCTCTCCACTGTCTCATGGGTGGCTACATGAGCCTCATTATCGTGAGTCTCTGCCTCAGATACAGGCCTCTGCACAAACATCAGCCATGTCTGAAACGGGTAACCCATGAGCCACCCCCACAGCCTGGGCTCCTTCTTAAAGGCCTCCAATGTGTCAGAGCTCCTGAGAACTAAGCTGTCATTCATGCAGACATGCCTAATGTTCATATTGTGGCCACACACCAGTTGAATATTTAGGGAATGGAACCTCTTTCTGTTGACAAATCATGGATTCTGCACTGGGGCCTTGAGGGTGACATGGGTGCAATCGATGGCCTCCGTACATTAGGCTGTGCCTAATGTACAGGGGACCATCAATGGCTGCAAACCCTGCAGCCTGAGCTTCCTGATGGGTCTGGCCCAGGTTAAATTTGATGTACTGCCCAGCTCGGGTGTTCAGGACTTCTATGACCTGCTTGACACAGGTGTGCACAGCTGACCAGGAAATGCCACAGACATCTCTGCTAGACGTCTAGAAGGATCCAGTCAGAGTGGAGCCAGATCAATTTGACAACCATCAGGAGTGGGTGCCCCCATGCCCTGAGGTGCCAGGTCCTGTAACAGGTTGCAAAGGGCCATCAGTGGTACATGGTGTCTGACATCTGGTCAAATGACAGTGTGTATGGAACTGCCAAGGTCTCTGCTCCTGTGTTCCCCCCCTGGGCGAATGGTGGCCACTTCCTGCCTCTGGTGGTCATCTCCCTCTACTCCTGCAAGTAGTAAGGCCTGGGCCTCCTGTGTCTGCAATTCTCCCTTCTCCCTCCTCCTCCTCAGCTCCAACAGCAACCAAAAGAACAGCAACATTGATCAATTGCATTGCAAAAGCCATCTCTTCACTCTGAAGGAGGGGTGTTGGAGATGGAGAGGAACACATGTAAAGGTTAAGAAATGCTTCTCGCTCCTAGCCCAGCAACATACACTGTCCATATTGCCCATTCCTCCACCCACATGCTCTCCAGAATCTCAACTCCTTGAAAAGTTCTGAGGTTGCAGCAGTGCAATTTGCAAAGGCTTTGTGCACATCCTTCAGCTGTTAGAGTGCTGAGTGCACTAGGACCCAGCAGTATCCATAAGGCCTGAGGTCAGTGCTGAGACCCAGGTCCATGCTGAAAATCAAACATCAAACACCCTGCTGGGCAATAGGCCCAACACCACCAATCTGGGGGTTCAGGTTAAGGATCCCATTAAGATCCCCATAAGGTCCAAAGATGTGCAGGCTAGGTTGATTGGCCATGCTAAAAATTGCCCCTTAGTGTCCTAAGATGCTTAGGTTAGAGGGATTAGCAGATAAAATATGTAGGGATATGGGGGTAGGGCCTGGGTTTGATTGTGGTCAGTGTAGACTCAATGGTCCAAAGGGCCTCTCTGCAGGTAGGGTTTCTGATTCTGTGGTAAGCAGCACAAAGCTGTCGGATGTTTAGTACTTACCACCTCGCTAACCGTCGTTGATGGACCGCCTGAATCAAACTTTTATGGATCATGTCTGTTTCATGCTGATTCCAGATTGGCAAATGTGGTGATAAAGGGTGCAGTGCCAGTAAAGTTGGGGTGCAGCCTGTTAAGTGGATTGAAATGCATGCAAATACTTTTAAACAGCCATCAAGCCCATTTTGGGTGCGGTCCCAATTGTGGCCATTGTTGGGCTTTGGGAAAGGGGGAGCTGGTGTGGAGGGAGACGTGGATCACGCTACTCGCCTCACACCCGACTTTACCAAGTTTTTACGCCCGAAAACAGGCACAATGCAATGGTAAAATCGCCCCCATAGTTTGCATTCTTACGCAGGCAGCTATTGATGTGATTTCAGTCACAAACTCAAGTGAAGGTGTGAACAGTTGTATTTGAAGAGAGATTGCAGCATGGATTTTTCTGACATGAGATCCAAACATGTATTCCAACTTGGATTGCACGGTTGGGTAATTTACCCTCTGATTTTGTTACAAGTGTAAAGCTTTACTTAACAACAAGTACAATTGCATTGCAAAGCTGTTCCTCAGACAGTTCTTTGACAGGGAACAAAGAGTAGGAATAAATGGGTCATTTTGAAATGGCAGGCAGTGACTCATGAGGTTCTGCAAGAATCAATGTTTGGACCCCAACTATTCACAATATATATCAATGATTTGGTTGAGGGAACCAAAAGTAATATTTCCAAGTTTGCTGATGACATAAAATGTGAATGGTGAGAAAGATGTTAAGAGGCTGCAAAGTAATTTAGACAAGTTGAGTGAGGGCAAATACATGGTAGATGCAGTATAACATGGATAAATGTGAAGCTCATGACTTTAGATGGAGAGACAGAATGTCAGTGTTATTTAAATGGTGATAGATTGGGAAATGTTGACATACAAAGGGTACAATTGGTTTCCTAGTACATCAATCACTGAAAACAAGTATACAGGTGCAGCAAGCAGTTCGGAAGATAAATGGTATGATAGTCTTCATTGCAAGAGAATTAGAGTACAAGAGCAAGGATGTTTTCCTGTAGCTGTACAGGGTCTTGATCAGACCATCCCTGAAGTATTCTGTGCAGCTTTGGTCTCTTTTCCTAAGAAAGGATATACTTGCTATAGAAGGAGTGCAGTGAAGATTTACCAGGCTGATGCCTGGGATGGCAGGCTTGTTGTAGGAGGATAGATTGTATCTACTGGGCCTGTACTCACTGGAACTTAGAATGAGAGGAGATCTTGTTGAAACATAAAAATTTGGAGATGGTGGGACATACTGGATGCAGGGATGATGCTCCCTCTGGATGGGGAGTCTAGAATAAGGGGACAGTCTTGGGATATCTGGTAGGCTATTGAGGACTGATGAGAAATTTCTTCACTCAAAGGGCAATGAGCCTATGGAATTTTCTACCATAAAAGGCCAAGTCATTGAGTATAGTTAAGGAAATAGGTAGACTTCCAAACTAGGACCAGCCATAAGCATGTTCAATGGTGGAGAAGCCTCAAAGGGCTGAATGGCCTACTCCAGGTTGATTTTCCATCTTTCGATCAGGACAAACACAAGAATGCCAAATTTCAAATGATCACAACCAGTTATACTATAGGAGAAAAGAGTACTAATTGGTTAAGCTCATAATGTGGCACTTTTATACTTGCTAAAGGTGACATACATTCAAACACAGGGAACTCTTCTCTGCAAATGAAAGTAAGTTTATTTTTAGTCACAAGTAGGCTTACATTCAGTGTAATGAAGTTAGTGAAAATCCCCTAGTTGCCATACTCCGGCGCCTGTTTGGGTACGTAGAGGGAGAGTTTAGCACGGCCAATGTATCTAACCAGCACTTTGGACTGTGGGTGGAAACTAGAACTCTTGCAGAAAACCCATGCAGACACAGGGAGAATGTACAAACTCCACACTGACAGTGACCCAAGCCAGGAATTGAACCAAGGCCCCTAGCACTGAGGTAGCAGTGCTAAGCACTGTGCCACATTGCTGTCCCAGGAAAGGAATATATTTCTGAATTATCTGGGAATTGGGGGAGCCTATAGATTCAAGTTGCTTCCTCCATGGCAACACTTCGTCCAATTGGAGTCAACTTGCCAAAAAAAACACCTTTTTCTCCTATGGTATAAATTGTGATCATTTGAAATTTTGCATTCTTGTGTTTGTCAAAGAAGAAAAGCTTTGGCAATGTGTCTCCTTTTTTCAGTAATATTCAACTTTTTTATATATTACCAAGCAAAAATTGAAACTGTTACAGAAATGGTTCCTGAGATGTGAAAATGCTGTGCCAGAAACAGGTAGGCTGTGATCATATTTCCTTAAGCCAGGGCAATGTTGGAGGGTTAGCAATCCCAAAAAGGAGGGGAGGAAGAGGAAGTAGCCTTCTGCTCTCTCTGCTCATTCTGAACAGTTCAGAATGCTATTAACAGCCGTTGGGATGTATAAGCTGCTTACTCAGTGCCTATTAGAAGTTAGGGGCCCTGGTGGGGTGGAAGGTGGGGTGGTGATCAGTGTTCATGTGCTCTGTTTTTGGAATGACCATTGGAAATCCCCTAGAGTTCCACACTGGTAGATGTCACAATAACTATTGGTAGCTGTATTACGTGGAGGATAGCTGTTGTGCCAAAAATGAAGCTGTTCTGACATGCTTTGACTTCTAATTAAGACCCAGTGCAAGAATTTAAAAACAAGTAAAATAAAATGGCACAAGAATTCTGAAACAAAACCAGGAAATGCACAAGTCACAATTCTGCATGGAAAAGTATATTTTGGGTGTATACTCTTCCTTAGAACCTTCCCCATAAGCTTGGGGTGGGGTGTGGGGGAGGTCAAACTACTTTTGAATAAATGCAGACTAGTGACTTGTTCAATTTATAATCTGACAGCCACTTTGATAATGAACCCCCTCAAGGACAAATCTAGAAACAGGGGCAGGGTTTCAAAATAAAGGGAGTCCCATTTATGATGGAGATCAGAAGGAACTTCTTTTCTTTAGGGATCAGTAATCTTTGGAATCCAGACAGCAGTGGGGGCCTTGTCAAAGCATATATTCTAGAATGAGTGAGATAGGGTTTTGAACGAGAAGGGAGCCAAAAAGTTATGGGATACAAGCAGGAAAGCAAATTAAAGTCAAAATGATCAGCCATGATCTTACTGATTGGTGGAGTGGGATCAAAGGGTCAAATGACCTTGGCCTACTTCATGTCGACAGTGATTCAAATTCAAGAAGTGTTGGCAATTGTTTGAGGATAATGTAATGATTTCCACTTTTTTGTCAATCTGAAGCTTCAAGAAACAAAGCAGCACAGCTTCTGCAGTATTTAGAAAGAGGCATTTACAAAAGTTAGTGCAAGATAACAAATTTTTGATTTATTACTGTCCACAGGTATTTGCATTCAGAGAAAAGTATTGTGGGTGGCACGGTAGCATAATGGTTAGCACTATTGCTTCACAGCTCCAGGGACCTGGGTACAGCTGCAGGGACCTGGGTTTGATTCCTGGCTTGGGTCACTGTCTGTATGGAGTTTGCACATTCTCCTTGTGTCTGCATGGGTTTCCTCTGGGTACTCCAGTTTCCTTCCACAGTCCAAAGATGTATGGGTTAGGTTGCTTGGCCATGCTAAAATTGCCCCTTAGTGTCCTGAGATGCGTAGGTTAGGGGGATTAGCAGGTAAATATAAGGGTAGGGCCTGAGTGGGACTGTGGTCAGTGCAAACTCGATAGGCCAAATAGCCTCTTTCTGCACTGTAGGGTTTCTATGTTCTATTGTCTCTTGTGCACTATACAGGTAAAGCATACTGTTCATTGGGAAGGAAAGGAAAGAGTGCAGAATGTAGTGTTACAGTCATAACTAGGGTGTAGAGAAAGATCAACTTAATGCAAGATAGAGCCATTCAAAAGTCTGGCAGCAAGGAAGAAGTGTTCTTGAGTTAGCTGGTACATGACCTCAGACTTTTGTACCTTTTTCCCAATGGAAGAAGGTGGAAGAGAGAATGCATGGGGTCCTTAATTATGCTGGCTGCTTTGCTGAGGCAGCTGGAAGTGTAGACAGTCAATGGATAGGAGGCTGGTACGTGTGATGGATTGGGCTACATCCACAACCTTTTGTAGTTCCTTGTGGTGTTGGACAGAGCAGAAGCCATACCAAGCTGTGATATAACCAGAAAGAATGCTTTCTATGGTGCATCTGTAAAAGTTGATAGTTGTAGCTGACATGTCAAATTTCCTTGTCTTCTGAGAAAATAGAAGCATTAGTGGGCTTTCTTAACTATGATGTCAGCATGGGGGGGCCAGGACAGGTTGTGATCTGGACACCTAAAAACCCTAAGTCCTTGACAATTTCTACTTCGTCCCCACTAATGTAGACAAGGGCATGTTCTTCACTGACTTCAGGAAGTGCAATGACAATCTCCTTTATTTTGACTCTGAGGGAGAGATTATTTCATTGCAGCAGTTCACCAGATTTTCTATCGCATTCCTATACTCTGTCTCATCATTATTTGAGATCTGACTCACTACGATAATGTCATCAAACTTAAAAATCAAATTGGAGGTGAATTTGGCCAGTCATTGCTGAATAAGGAGAATAGAAGGGGGCTGAGAACAAAGTCTTGTGGGGTGCCAAAAATTTAGGTCGTGACATTGTATGGTTTTTGTTTTGAAAAGCCAAAATAGAAGGATTGTTAGTGTAATACTTTATTACATATGTTATGTATTTGTAGATCTTTTGTTAAATAGTTAAACTTTGAAGAGATTTTAATATGGTGCTTAGTCGTAATCATAACTGGGAAGGAGCTGATGAAGGCATAAATTGAAGCATGGTGGCTACAACAATGAAGAGAGATTTTATTCTGTTTGATACCTTGTTTTGATTTATTATTGTCACATTAGCATACAGTGAAAAATATTGTTTCTTGTGTGCTATACAAAGCATACCATTCATTTGAGAAGGAAATGAGAGGGTACAGAATGTAGTGTTACATTCATAGCTAGAGTGTAGAGAAAGAGCAACTTAATGCAAGATAAGTCCATTCAAAAGTCTGGTGGCAGCAGGAAAGAAGCTGTTCTTGAGTTGGTTGGTACGTGACCTCAGTATACCTTTAGTATATTGCTGAAAGCTTATCAGGATATTGGTCTTAGTCTAAATACTCTTACAGGGGTCAGGAGTTGAAAATCACCTGTGAAGTAATGTGAACCCAGGAGTCCAGAGTAAGAATAACAAAGATCCAAAGAGTAAAATAATTAGGCTATAGTTAGGGTGACATGGTGGCACAGCGCCAGGGATCCAGGTTTAATTCCCAGCTTGGGTGACTGTCTTTGTGGACTCTGCACATTCTTCCCATGTGCGTGGGTTACCTTCAGATATTCTGGTTTGCTCTCACAGTCCAAAAATGTATGGTTAGGTTGGTTGGCAGTGCTAAATTGTCTTTGTGTCAGGGAGATTAGTAGGGTAAATATGTGGGGTTACAGGGTAGGGCCTAGGTGGGATTGTTGTTGATGCAGTCTCAATGGGCCATATGGCTGCCTCCTGCACTATGGGCATTCCATGAAGAATGCACTGCATGCCCTTGACATTAAAGCTAAACATCTTCAGTTTTCAGAGACTGATTGGAATGTCATTACAAGCTTTCCTTTGAGTTGTACTTACTTTAGTGTATCTTCAACTATGCTGCCTGTTCAGCTTGATGGTTATATTTCTAAAAGTGGTTCCTTTGTCCTGATAACAGAATCATAAGCAGATAGACATACTCATAATATTAGAATATTGGAGTCAGCTTTGGCAGCATAACTTCAGGAGTCTAGCACGTGGCCATTTATCATGAAAATCCAAAATGCAAAGGTACTGTTTGATTACTGATTGCTAATTGCCTACTCAAATTGAAAAGCTATTGCCACTTTGATTATGCCTTGTTAAAATCCATTTTGATGGAAATTTCTTGGAAGTGTTGAATACTGTCAATAATTCTCAATTGGTTCAACATTTGTGTGTTTTTAATTAATTACATCTTCTCATTGTAACAAGTGTAATTTCAGCAAATGTTGGCTCCTCACTCAAACATAACTGTGGCCAATTCCACTCCAACTCAATTTTGCTGATGACACCACCATAGTGGGTTAGATCTCAAACAATGACAAGTCAGAGTATAGGAATGAGATAGGGAATCTGGTGAACTGGTGCTGTGACAATCTCTCTTTTAATGTCAACAAAATGAAGAAGATTGGCATCAACTTCAGGAAGCATAGTGGAGAACATGCACCTGTCTATATCAATGGGGAGGAAGTAGAAAGTGTCAAGAGCTTTAGGTTTTTAGGTGTCCAGATCACCAAAAACATGTCCTAATCCCCCCCCATGCTGACACTACATTTAAGAAAGCTCACCAACACCTCTACTTTCTCAGAAGACTAAGGAAATTTGGCATGTCGGCTACAACTTTCACCAACTTTTACTGATGCACCCACCATAGAAAGCATTCTTTCTAGTTGTATCATACCTTGGTATGGCTTCTGCTCTACCCAAGACCATATGAAATTACAAAGGTTGTGAATGTAGCTCAATCCATCATGCAAACCAGCCTGCCATCCATTGACTCTGTCTACACTTCTGACTGTCTTGGCAGAGCAGCCAGCATAATTAGGGACTTCATGCACCCCAGATGTTCTCTCCAACCTTCTTCCATCGGGGAAAACATACAAAAGTCTGAGGTCATGTACCAAGCAACTCAAGAATAGCTTTGTCCCTGCTGCCATCAGATTTTTAAATAGACCTACTTTGCATTAAGTCGATCTTTCTCTCTCTACACCCTAGCTATGACTCTGCACTCTCTTGTTTCCTTCTCTATGAATGGTATGTTCTGCCTGTATAGTGCACAAACAATACTTTTTACTGTACACTAATACATGTGACAATAAATCAAAATCAAGTAACTGTAAAACTCTTCTGTTTCTATAATGCTGATCAATACAATATCAAAAAGGCTGAAAAATTTAAATTATACATAGTGAATTTCATCATATTCAAATGTCTGTGCTTCAGCTCAAATTCCTTCCATAGACTAATGGTCAAATACAAACGCTGTTTGGATGTATAACATAAAAATATATAAGGGGAATACCATGAAGCGTACTTGCTGTAGTATCCCAACTTCCTTACAGAATACCTCTAATGCTCAACTTAGAATATGAAAGTATAATACATATCTTAAGCAAATATAATTTTATAGAATCCCTACAGTGCAGAAGGAAGACATGCAGCCCCTTGAGACTGCATTAATTCTCCAACTGTGTGTTACACAGCCCCCTACCCCTCCAATTGCTGTAACCCCCCCTCATCCACCATGGTTAATCCATCTAACTGACATACCTTGGGACACTAAGAACAAAAACAACAAAAAAAAACAAAGAACAACACAGCATGGGAAACAGGCCCTTCGGCCCAACGAGCCCATGCCGCCATCCCACTGTCAGTGTCCTATTCGTGATTTTAGTCTACGCCTAATGTGCGAGGATCAGGGAGCAATAAGAGGCAATTTATCATGGCTGTTGGAGAGAAAATCTGAGTGGGTTAGAGAGATTTTAAATTAGGGAGTTAAGGCTCTAATCAAACCACTGACACTAAGTGAAATGGGCTCAGATCAGCCTAACAATTTAATAGGGAAACTGAACAAAGAACAAAGAAACTGCCTGCATAAAGGCACATAAGAATGAGGTTTGAATAAGTATTTCTGATTTAAACATGTTGGGTATTTTAAATGTATTAGCTATATTTTATAAATGTTATTATACACTTTAGCCAAGAGCAGCCTCCTGCAAGGGATGATGGAATGAAGCTTTAGCAGACAGAACCACATTCTTTGGAAAGAATGAAACCTCAGTGTGCTAGTTTTTATCAGTGAAAGTTGCTAGCAGTAATGCTCTCAAGGCTACTTATGAATAGGATTTTTCACACTATCCAAATAAGACAGGTCTCTTCTCAGACATGAGAATGTACATCTCTCTGGTTTGGCCAGTGACATAGCACGAGTTGGTGGGAACAATAACTTTGACCTTTGTAGCTATATGTCAGGGATTGAATGGTGGAGCAAACTCTGGGCTGAGTGGCCTAATTCTACTTCTGTCTTATGGTCTTGGGGGTTACTAGGCAATAGAGGAAGAAGTGTCAGTAATAGGGGGAGGAAGCATCTGGATGCTATGGACCAATGAAATCCCATGATGTCAGAGGGTGGAATGCAATTGGCTGAAGTATGTGTCAAGTGTTATTAATGATTGATTATACTGAAGATGATTTGACTGTAGCTGACAAAGGTGGGAACATTTGATTTAAGAAATGTATAATTGTTTGTTTGAAACATTATAACTTCAGAGTTATATTGGAAAGCTCAGCCTTCTCTTTAGAAAGGTATTGGACTACCCAATGTGTCTCCCCCCCATCGGTTAATAAAGATGCATCTTTAACCGGGACACTGGCTTTCATGAGTCTTTGCATTGGCTGAAGTTTTGGCAATACTCCATCTCCAGAGAACCCTGCAATAATGGCCAACCCGCTTAATTGGCACATCTTTGTAGTGTGGGAGGATACCAGTATCCTCCAGATCACCCAGAGAGAACTCAGGCAACATGGGAAGAACATACAAACTTCACACAGATACCCAATTCCAGAATTGAACCAGGAGCAGTGCCATCATGCTGCACCCATTATATCATGCCCATTAAAGGTGTCCTATTTAACTTATTAAACATGAATTATAATCAGTTTATAATCTTCTACAATGTTTCTTTAAAAAATGGACATTAAAATACTGTAAAACATGGTTTCAGAGAATCACCTGACTTGGCAGGGCAAATTCTAATGGGGAGGTGATTAGTTGTATTATTGCTGGACTACAATCAAGAAGCTCATCTAATGTTCTGGGGACCAGGGTTCAAATCCTACTTTGGCAGATGGTAGAATTTGAATTCAATAAAAAAAACCTGGAATTAATCTACTGATGACCATAAAACAATCATTGTTGGAAAAACCCATTTGGTTCACTAATGTCATTTAGGTAAAGAAACCTGCTGTCCTTGCCTAGTTTGGCCTACATGTGACTCCAGAGGCAACGTGGTTGATTCTTAACTGCCCTCAGGCCAGCCAGCAACATCCACATCCTATAAATGAATGAAGAAAATGGGTTGCACTGCCATGAAGGGGCAAAAGAACACCTTCCAGATTAACCAATACCTGAAACAATCCAAAAAGTATTTCCTATCTTGAAGGGGTCTTTTCAGAACGAAAGTGCCTTAGACTCTAAGGGTGAATTGTCTGCACATACAGACCCAGGTTGTGGCTAATTAACTTAGTGTTACTTAATTAACTCCACCATCTGTGGAGGACCATGTGGTAAGGCAGACATTTTTGCTGCCCCTTTAAAAAAAAAAGGTACTTAAATGTGAATGACAACTCTGACGTAGTGATTTTTGAGGTGAATAAGTAATCCTATTTATTTAAACCCAGAACGAGCTTGCTGCTGGTCACTGAAATTACCCACAAACTTCAGGATTAAGAAGTACACACGACTTCCTTTACAAAACATGTCAATTATAGACAGTAAGGCAAAAGGGCAGGAGTTTCTGTAGTTCTCATGCATCTCTGCCTGTAACATTTTATGGTGACAGTGTTGTGAACAGCAGTGTCAAAAGTTAAAGTTTATTTATTAGTAACAAGTAAGGCTTGCGTTAATACTACAATGAAGTTACTGTGAAATTCCCCTAGTCGTCACACTCCGGCACCTGTTCAGATCAACCAGCACAGCGTTCAGACTGTGGGAGGAAACCCATGCAGACATGGGGAGAATATGCAAACTCCATACAAACAGTGACCCAAGCCAGGAATCAAATCCAGGTCCCTGGCATTGAGGCAGAAATGCTAACCACTGTGCCACCATGCACAGACACTGACATTATAACATGTTTTGGTTTACTTCTCATTAATAGGCTCAATATTTAGGCTAACAGGTATAAACATTTATTACTGAAGTACATTCGTTTCTGAAAATGGTATTAATATTGCTTCAGTCAAACACTGAGGCCACATCTGTCATTTTTTCAATGACAGTTGGTGTTAAAATGATTGATTCTGGGAGGGTCATGTTTTCTAAGGTATGAGTGCTGTAATACTGTTGCATTTTATATTGCAATATTATTCATATCCTGGTTTCACTTCCTTTAATTCACTAAACTTGAACTTTGCTACAAAGAGGATCCTTTAAAACAGATATAACATTCATAGTTAATATGAACATTAAAGTGCTGAAATGAATATTTTACTTCCATCTTTAGTCTTTATCTTCCTTCCTTACTCTAGTGAATTCAACAGAATATTTTGAATCCTAGAAATCAAGGTCACCAGATGTGCGGGGACATCATTATTTGCCATGAGGAATTTGCTCAAATGGTGTGGCACTTGCTTTGCACATGAGATAGTTGGATCGATGAAGGGGCAGCACAGTAGCTAGCACTGTTGCCTCACAGCTCCAGTGACCCAGGTTCAATTCTGACTTGGATCATTGTCTGTGTGGAATCTGTATGTTCTCCCCATGTCTGCATGGGTTTCTCCAGGTGCTCCTGTTTCCTCCCACAGTCCAAAGATGTGCGCATTAGGTATATTGGCCATTCTAAATTGCCCCTTAGTGTCGGGGGACTAGCAGAGTAAATAGGTGGAATTGCAGGGTGGGATTGTTGTTGGTGCAGATTCGATTAACTAAATGGCTTCCTTTTGCACTGTAAGGATTCTATGATCATCATGTTCAAGTTCCCAACAAATTGCCATTAGTTTGAATAATTGCATTACAAGCTTGAAAAATACCAACCATTAAAGTTGATTGAAGGAAAAGGTTAACCAGATAACAATAGTGTGTTTAAAGCCAGAAATAGGAAATTAATACTGTCCATTACAATCATTAGAATAAAGAAACTGGCTTTCTAACAAAAAAAGCACAATTTCTTCCAGTTAATTATTAGCATCAAGACAAAAGCAATTGTCTATCAACACTGTACCCTTCCCACCATTTCCAACCTCTCAGTGAGCATTGACTATTTAAACCTGATAAGCCAGGACTTTCCAGCCCTTCAGGCTGGTAGAATCTTCCAGTCCCTCTGATCTGTAAAGAGAGTTTGATGGCTTGCCAGCCTCACCGTGGGTTTGGGAGACTGGCAAATTCCAGCCTCAATCTCTAATTTGATACTCTCCCGTTCCAAGTTCAAGATCTGATGTGAAGACTTGAAAGATATATTTTTTAAATATCTGAATTCAATGTGCATTGATCTAATGTTACACCAAAACAGAATTGTACATTTGTGCAGTTAAATTAACTGTAACTAAAGCAGGATGTGTACTATTAAGCAACACTTGGTTATTCTTGTCTACAACTCTAGCACAAGATTCAGACTCTTCTCTGAGATCATGAACCTCTCTATTGCACAACAGTCTGATAATGATACATTTAGAAAATAACATTTTCACAGCTAACGTTTTCTAGTAATTGAATTTTTTAAAATGACATGTTGGGTAAATTAGCTTAGATACTGTTCCCACTCCCATTACTTCACAGCGGCTGATTTGAAAGAAAATGGAGAAAATTAGAAATTGGGATCAACTTGAATCATGGAGGTATGAAAACTGGTCAAACTAAAATGGCCAGATTGCCAATTATTCCAACTCATTTTACTTTTGGTACCTACTAGGGACAGAGTTGGAGGCTAGATTTGTGTAAATGTGATTCAATGATATAAATTGCAGAGTGTTCAGTTAGATTCTTGGAAGATTGGAGCATTGAAGGCTACATTACATCACATTCATGATTGTAGTTTTTATGAAGTGTTCCCACTGCTGTAATATCAATTTTTTTTCCTTCAATTGCTGACTGACCTGGTGTGGACTTACAGGCCTAGAAATTTAATCACATCATCTATCCTTTAGGTGCTAAACAGTTGTCTGAACCTACAGTTCAGAAAGCCCCACCAATGCCACTACTTTCTGAGGAGGCTAAGCAAATTTGGTATGCCTGCTATAATTCTCACCAACTTCTACAGCTGCTCTGTAGAAAGCATTCTTTCTGGTTATATCACAGCTTGGTATAGCTCCTGCTCTGTCCAAGACTGCAATAAACTATAAAGGGTTGTGAACTAAGCCCAGTACATTACTCAAACCAGCCTTCCATCCATTGACACTGTTTACATTTCCTGCTGCCTCAGAAAAGCAGCCAGCATAATCAAGGACCCCACACACCCTGGACATATTCTCTGCTACCTTATTCTGTCAGGAAAAAGATACAAAAGTCTGAGATCAAGTGCCAACCAACTCAAGAACAGCTTCTTTCCTGCTGCCACCAGACTTCTGAATGAACCTACCTCGCACTAAATTGAATGTAGTAGCACTACATTTTCTACTTTCTCCTTTCCTATGTACAGCACATTTTGCCTTTCAAGCAACAAACAATATTTTTCACAGTATACTAATACATACGACAAAAATAAATTAAATCAAATCTCCCATGGAGCGGCAGGAAACATGCTTACTGTGAGTCAGAAATGCACTGTCAGCTATACTGGTAAAAAGGGCAAAGAAAAATTGATGTGTCATCATCTTTACTCAGGAAAGCTAAGCTTACAGTAGCCTAATGTGCTGTCCTTAAGACTATGCTGCAGTCAACAAGGTAACCTCTAATAATATATTTACCTAAATGTAAAGCTAAGAAGTGCACGCCCCCATTCCTCCTTAAAACACTATTCTGCAGCCCTGCTACTGATCCCCTTAGCCACCAATCACTTATCCTGACCACTGTTACCTCCTGACCCAGTCATAACCACATAGCTTCCTCATAGCAGTCCAAGCTTCAAACATGCCAGGCCTGAAATGGTTGCTACGAGAGGACACAGGTT
Organism: Carcharhinus amblyrhynchos; assembly: GCF_965287045.1. NCBI lineage: Eukaryota > Metazoa > Chordata > Chondrichthyes > Carcharhiniformes > Carcharhinidae > Carcharhinus > Carcharhinus amblyrhynchos. The sequence continues at coordinate 84,458,978 of NC_137331.1, read as the reverse complement.
TAAAGTGCTGGGGAGCAGGTAGAGATGTCAGGGGTAAGTTTTTCACTCAGAGGGTGGTGAGTGGAATCGGCTGCCGTCGGTGGTGGTAGAGGTGAACTCATTGGGGTCTTTTAAGAGACTTCTGGATGAGTACATGGGATTTAATGGGATTGAGAGTTATAGATAGGCCTGGTAGGTATGGATATGATTGGTGCAACTTGTGGGCTGAACGGCCTGTTTGTGCTGTAGTGTTCTATGCACCTCTGGGAAAACTATCTCTTACTCGCTGCATCATGGAAATAATGACAGGCACAATATCGGAGATGCCAGCAGCTTCACTATTCTGGGACAGGGATTATGATCTGCACCAAATTTCCACAACATCGTTTTTCACTCCAGGAATTATTTTGCATTCTTTTGGAAAATCCTGGAAGTACAGCTTTGATTCCTGGTTTGGATTATTGTCTGTGTGGAGTCTGCACATTCTTCCAGTGTCTGCATGGGGTTCCTCCATCTGCTCTGGTTTCCTCCCAGTCTGAAAGGTGGGCTGGTTAGGTGCATTGGCCATGCTCAATTCTCCCTCAGTGTACCTCAACAGGCGTCAAAGTGCAGCGACTAGGTGATTTTCACAACAATTGCAGTGTTAACGTAAGCCTACTTGTGACACTAAAATAAACTTTACAGCAGCTTCATAAAGGCCAAGAGCTTACAGAAAAAGGATCATGGAATTGAAAGAAACAAAATATGCTCCTTAATAATTTTATTGTATAATTAGGCAGATAACATTTCTTGAGCTAGTAACCACTTGAAGCTTTCATTTCTTTTAAAAGTAATGTGTAATGTACTATAGCCTAGATGTTTCAATTGAGATTATTATAATAATAGCAGCACCAACCCATTATAGAGTAGTGAAGAGTCATTTTGATCTGTGTTATTGTATTTGTCTCTCCACAGATGCTGCCAGACTGGTTTTTCCAACACTTGGCTGCTTTTATTTCAGATCTCCAGCATCCGCACTATTTTGATTTCATCATATAAATGGGAGTACTGTTGGCATCAAAACAACAGTTTAGAGAGTCTAGGTTTTGATTTGCGTCAAACAGAAGTAGATTCTCCAATAGGAAAGTTCAACTAAGCTCTCAATGATTTATTGGAAAGGCTTTCGTAACTTGTTATCACAACACCATGTTGCAAATCATGTCAGCATGCATCACTATCTGATATGTAAACTAAACCACTGTAAAACATAATACAAGGTCAAACAAACACTAATCGGAATTTATGTTTGAAGTTTATGTGGGTAACACAGCCACAATGCAGACAGTTTCCAAAAAAAAGTTACAGTATCTGTATTAAATTCCAAGCAGAAGGGAACACCTTTTATAATATCATAAACTCAGGCTTTGATATCACACTGCTTTTGAATTGTGGGCCTAAGAATGGCACACATTAAATCAAAACATGACAAACTCTGCTCAGCATATACATTCAGTATAGCTTACAATATAAAAAGCCAGAGCTGCAATAAAGCTCTGCAATGATAGTTTCTCTTTGGCACATGGTTGTAATGTTATATTTAGGATAGAGCAACTGATGAATTAGCAGAGAAACATTGATGACAAGACCTGTAAAAAAGAACTTTGTTCATGAACATATAACACAAAGGGAAGGGAATTAGTCCTATTTCAGCAACAAAGAACATCATTACAATCTCACCCATGGCTGGGATTCTCCAATCCCACTGAAGTGAATGGAGTTTTGGCTAAGCGCCAAATTCTCCATTCTTACATGCAGTGGAGAATCCCAACAATATTTGTGTTAAAGCGCTATTCTTTAGTACTTTCTTAAATTCATAAATAAAAATGTTCAGTAGATTACATTTTAACAGTGCACACTACAAATCACTTCAGAATAGCAGCTCTCATACTATTCATCACTATAGATGAAAAAAATGCTAAAAGACTTATCATAATGAACTTTCCACTCCCTCAGATGAGTGAATGATAAGTCAAATTTACACTCATTCTCTGTTATTTTTCTTTCTTTCAGAAATCAAATCCTATTTATATTTCACCAAGCTTAAAATTTTGTTAGCTGGAAGGTCAAGAAAGCTCAATTTTTGTTAATTCGAGTTCAGATCAGACATGTCAATTTAGAATAGTGGGTGGAGATCTCTGGATCTCTGCAATAGACATTTTTCCAGCATGCAATACATCAAAGAGTGAGACACAGGTTCTTGAGCTTACTGGAGGATTTAGACAGCAAAATGTGAATGAAAACTTCTTTCCTGATGTTTGCATATGCAAGATACCTTTTCATAGTTGAACTGAGCACCTAGGGTTGTCTGGTAAACACAGTTGATTTAAAAATACAGTGATAAAAAGGTTAGGATCTGGACTGCGCTGGAGATAGATTCAATCTTAGCAGTCAAAAGAGAATTAGATTATCCGAAGAGGAAAAAAATGACAAGATTATGGGGATTGGCTCTAGGCACATTACTCTTATAGAGAGCTAACTCAGAAATGCCTGAAGCTTTCTATGAATTGTCTTTGTTTTCCTTCCTACATGCACTGAGTGTCACAAATATTTGTTCTCAAGTTTCTTGGACCTAGAGAAAGAGGCTAAGTGATACAAGAAGTGGTTTGCGCTTATACATCAGCACGCACTCTGCAGGTAGAATTGAACATTCATACTCTGGCACACCATTAGCAAAGCTAAAAGCTCCATTCACAAAGGAAATTGAGTCCATAGATCCACTATCATGTTAACACAATGAAAAGATTGAAGATAAAAGTTCAAAATGTCAGCTGGTCAGAAGTGTTATAGTCAATGGCAAACATCTTTGCCATTGTCTATGATTGTCATTATTAATGAATGTGTGCTTATTCTAAGGATGTCTTGTTTTTGCTTTAGAAGCATTGCATATTTCCCCAAGCATGGATGTATGAATGGATCAGAAAGTCAAATGTAGAGCAGTGCTATTTGAAGTTTGGATGCACTGCAGGTATCCTATCAAGATAGAACAGGAAAATCCATGTGACAATAACAGGTAGTTGCGGCCCAAGATTTCCTCAAACTCCTGTAGGGTGTGCTGCAATGTTGATGGGAACATTAGCACAAAATGATAAAAGAGGACCTCCCACCTCACCAGTTAAGGTGGGGGCTGAGTGCTTGGCAGGACCACACCTGCTCTTCAGATGCACCATGCATCTTGGTTTCCCCTCCCTTTAATTTTGTTGGTCATGTCTGACTTTCCTTCAGCTTTCTCTATGGCCATTTAAAGGCTTGAGTTACCATTCAAGCATTTCTGAAAGCTTTCAGAATTTCTGCTGTTCTTCTGGAATGCTGCCAGCTTAAATCTCCCCATCAAATTAAAATGCACTATATATATTAGTTTTTGCCTCCAATCACTCGTGTGCTCCCCACATAAATCAAAATCTACAAATGGAAATTATGCATTTTTATAAAGTAATAATGTCCTAACCTCTCTAAGCAGGGTGAAAACAACACACTTCCATTTGATTCTATCTAAAATCCATTTTAAAAGTTCAGGTATAAACATTCATATTAATTCATCGCCGTTGTAGTGTCATCTTTATACGAGACATTCAATGGAGTTTATTGAGAATAAAAGCCTCTATTTCCTTTCAGATGTGACACTCATACTTTGTGGTGACATTCAACGTAACAGCATGGTAAAAGGCCATCAGGCATCATTTTGTAATTGTTCGATGGCCATAGCCACTGGCAACAGCATGGAGCAATAACCTGAATAAATGGGAGTTATCTGTGATGAAATTCACAAGTCCATGGTCGAAGGAGAATAATTTCAACTACTAAACCATTGTACTGTCACTAGGTGAGATCTGCAGCACAGTACAAAGACCACTGAAGATGAATCAATCCTGGACAGAATAACTTAAGTGACCCAGGACAACAAATGACCTGAAGAAATAAATGTGAGTAATAGTCACAGAGTGCCAGGCTCTCAACGGCCTCCACAGATACTGTCCAACTTGCTGACTATTTCCACCATTCTCGGTTTTTATTTCAGATTTCCAGCTTTTGCAGCTTTTTGCTTTCGTTAAAATAATAGTCACTTGTTTTTGAGTTGTGTCGACATCAGGCTCATGTAAGTGATTGGACTGGATATTATGCTTAGTTCTGGGTAAGGCTGAAGGCCCATCTGCTTATTGTCTTTTAACTTTTGAACAACAATTTTGGCAAAGTCCTCTCCTTGGTTGTCACAAGTGTCTAAGAGTTGTCGGACTTTAGCAGTTCTCGTGGGTTTGGTGCTGATGAGCTCATAATCCTCTTTCATTATGAGTTCACGGGCAATCAGAGCATCCAGGCCTTGATTCAGACATGCTTCTGTCATCTGATTGATAATATCCTCCCTTTTGCTTTGAATCCACTGATGAGCCACACCTTGAGAGATGCTCTCTGTGAAGTAACCTGCATGTAAATAAGAATTTTATCAGTAAATGGAGCACAGCAGACAATTAACAACAGTTCAAGGATTGTGGTCTCAACATTAGCTCACACTTGAGCAAATGACTGCAATGGTAATATTTGGCACTTTTGCTCTGATACTTCGTGACAGAAAACAGCACGAGGCCTCAGTGCAGACTTGCACAGTGTCCAAAGTATAAGGAACACTGGAGTTTGTGATATGAGGGCAGGGACAGAATTGGTGGTGGGTCCAAGGAGTAGAATCATAGAAACCCTACAGTGCAGGAGGAGGCCATTCAGCCCATCAAATCTGCACTGACCACAATCCCACCCAGGCCCTACCCCCACATCCCTACATTTTTACCCGCTAATCCTTCTAACCTACGCATCTCAGAACATTAAAGGGCAATTTTTAGCATGGCCAATCAACTAACCTGCACATCTTTGGACTGTGGGAGGAAACCGGAGCAGCCAGAGAAAACTCATGCAGTTGCAAGGAGAGTGTGCAAACTCCAGACAGACAGTGGCCCAAGCCGGGAATCGAATCCAGGTCCCTGGAGCTATGAAGGAGCAGCGCTAACCACTGTGCTACCATGCCGCCCAAATACTTACTCTCAGTTCTATTTAACCCCACCCCCTACCCCTCCAGCCCCCAGTCACCATTGGTCATTCACACGAATCTGGGGTCAGGCACACCCATTGGGTGCTATTTTACCGGCACGCCTGGGGCCAACGGAGAATGCTATTCCTTGTGCCAGTAAAATCAGGGGCATTATTTCTTATCTTAAACTGGTGAAATATTATAGACATCAAAAAAGTCTGTGTGTTCTTGATACCATCATTATTAAGAGCATAGGAGCATGGAAGAGCTAATTTTAAGGGACTATTTTTCCAGACAATGAGAAAAAGCAATCTCTGGAGAAAGAAGTACCATGTTTTAATCTTCATGATTCAGCAATCCATTTACATGCACCAGATTTGCAGTTAAATCCTATCCCTTAGTGAGGCAGACACCCCAGATGTATTGTTCGCTTGGGGAAGTATACATGCAATATGTAAGTGTGTACGATCCAAGGATTTAAGATGCTAAAAATGGAAGTTCATTCCAGCTTGGATCTACTCCCAAATGCTTTCCTTTAGGAATTTCAGGGCAAGCTTGTTAAACTTTTGCAGGTTTATTGCTTATCATTTTGAGGTCAGCTGCAATCAAAATTGGGAAGAACTTTCATCTGCCTACAAGTTATGAAGAAGAAAGCGACATACGTATTCAAGTGTTCCAATATAATGCTTCCACTGTATTGAGACGTATCTTGAGATTACAGGGGAAATGATGAAGAAATTGAACCAAGTGCAAGACTTCAGCTGCTCAAAAGCTGCATTTGCATCTCTAGATGTCAGATCAACTTTGTCTGATATGAATATGATCAGATGATAATCTACAACAGTGTGATCTGCACTGGGCAGCCGGCCCCAAGCGCCTCACCCTGTGCCAGATTTCTGGAGCCATCAGCTCTGGAAATAGACGCAGAAGTGCATTACATCCTCAGGGGGGTTCACTTCAATGTAATTTAAATTTCATTAGCAGGCCCGGGACTGAAGTCTCCAGGCCCGCTAGCCTCTCCCACTCCAGCAGGGTTGACAGTACCACCCCACTTTCAGGGAGCTGGTGGCCCGACCCCTTTGGGGTGAAGGAGAGGCAATCAGAGGGTCAGGCTGCGGGGTGGGAGGAGGGTGCTTCTGGTCATTGGCACCTTGCCAGTGTCTGCCTGTGTACCTCCCCCCTGGCACTACCGAAGAGGCAAAGTGCCAATGCCCAGGGGGCACCTTGGCACTGCCCATCAGGCATGGGGGAGGGAGGGAGGCCAGTGATCACAACTGGTGATTTTCAGCATGATTCACGCTAATGCACTCAGTAGAATAAGGGAGATTCATTTTGAAACTACACTGAAAAAAAAAATCAACATGATTTACTCCAGTTTTTACGCAAAATTGACATTGATTTTTTTTTTCGGGAAAATCGCCCTCAACACTTTGCAAATGTAGACTTCTAAACCACAGGTTTCTAATCATTTAATAAAGTTATAATATAGTCTGGAATCAATTCATAAAGTAGTTTTAATTAATATTAATACTCTATAGTTAGCTTAGCCATAAATTCCACCCAGGAAATAAACGTTCATTATATATTTTGATTTGGATCAAAGTGATATCTACAGCAGTGCCAGACCAGCCCATGGAAGTCATTAATCAGCCTAGACAGTCATCTCTTATGCAAAAAGTAGAAGTTAGATACTAAGGAGGGAATCTCCCTTGTTTTAATCCCACTCCCCCACTAATTTTCCTTTCTAACACAATTCCAATAAATCAAGTTTTACTTGCTTTCAAAGTCTGCAGAGGTTGGTTTGAATGCTAAACCTCATCAATCTAAACCTGTGAATATTTTTCAAATGGTATACATACATTTTATATTCAGCTGAAATTTTCTTGATGAATAGAAAATCTCTGGGCAGGAGTTACTGGGCAACCCGCTGCGTGTTTGGCATTGGTGGAAGGCAGGCCACCATTGGGGTCTGCTGGTCCTGCCACTGTCAATGACGTTTCTCATTGTTTCCTGTTGAATGCATCCCTTATCGATGTGAAACCCATGATGGGGACGCGCCATCAGCATTCCTGTCTCTGTGCCTTCAATCACGTGACACAGATTGATTCCTACGTAATTATAAAATGTCTTCACTCACCACTGGAAGATTGGAATGTTAATAATCCCCGTCCACAGTCCAATTCACTTTCAGGAATTCCCCTTCTAGGTGTAAAATTTTCTTCTGGTTGGCATATAGTAGTCTGAGCCAAATTGTCTTCTTCACTGGGCGCAACTGAAGATGGCGTGTACAATTCTTCATCTTGACATTTCATGCTAGACAGAACATTTTCATCTGTGTTTTCTATGAAGGAACATCCATAAAATACATGTAAGCGTTATGGGCAAAGATTAAAATGTTTCCTTTCTTATTTTACATGTAAAATCTTTTCAAACTCACAAATATAGATCACATCTTTTTGGAAGTTCACAAGACGTTAATGGAATAAATATAGTAAAGATAATGGTTAAAGTGTGGGCTAGTTGTGAGCTATACTAGGGATTAATTAGCATAAATATACAGGAAAAACATACATTTGAAAGACCTGAATTTAAATAGCTATGGTGCATCGATGTACGGTGATCCACATGACATTGCACAAACTGACTAGGAACTTTATTGCTCTTCCTTCATTGTCGCTGGATCAAAATCCTGGAATTCCCTTCCTAATGGCATTGTATGTGTATCTGCACAAAGTGCATTGCAGCAGCTGCAGGGGGTAGCATACCACCACTTTGAAAGGCAGTTTGGGATGGGCAACAAATGTTGGCCTTGCCAGCAATGCTCATGTCCCATGAAAGACTAAAAACATACTGGATTCATTACCTCTCTCTTATATTGCTTTGGCACTCAAGTATGCAATGTACATGAGTATTACAAATAGCCTTGAGAATACATAAAGGGAAGAAATTTATTCATACAGCTCATTTATGTCAACTCCCCATTTCCCAAAGTACAGACAGCACTGTGGGCCACTATCTAGAGAGCCCACATTATGTTCCTCATTTCAGTGTGGTTCATGGTCCTGTCTGCCCCAGGAAACAATGTTCTCCCAAAATGATTTGAACTATTTTCTCTTTTTTTTTAAAATTCACTCATGGGATGTGGGCATCGCTGACTGGGCCAACATAAATGCCCTCAGGGATGGGCAATATAAGAGTCAGCCACATTGCTGTGGCACTGGAGTCACAAGAAGGCAAGACCAGCTAAGGATGACAGATTTCCTTCCCTAAAGGATATTAGTGAACCAGGTGAGTTTTTACAATAATCTATGGTGGTTTCATGGTCATCATCATCCACCAAAACAGCTAGAGACCGCTGCCAAAATCTCAATCTTGGTATGCACCTACAGTTCAAATGGGTGGTTGGTAGCCAGAAGCACATTGGTGCATGTGTGCCTTTCTCTGCACAGAACCTCATCGTGGGGGTAAGAGATTGTCTTCTCCTTGTTCACTCTCTCATTCATTTCCTCAAATGGCCGTGATAATTTCTCCTGTTTCTGCTTCTAAGAATCCAACATTTATTTCAGTTACTTTTTAATGTCATTGTTCAAAGCTCCAATATTTTCTTATTTACTGCTCTGTCCATGGTATAACTACTTGTAGGGACCTATAAGCTCCTGTTACATATACCTAATGTGATAGTTCATACGTTTTAGTTTTAGAAATTGAAATTGAAAAACACTGGTAAGTATCTGGGGGCCCATAAGCCACAGATTTAAAATAATTACAAATCCAAAGGTAACTTGTATTTACTGGATAAAAAGTCACAGCTAAACAGGTGAGATTTAAAATGGCAGATGAGTTTATTGACCTGAGGAAATGGAGATATGGGAAGGAATTTGATAATTTTTCGATTTACGTATCAACTCAGGCGGGAGAAGCAGTGTTAGCCCGCTGGCCTGATCGCTGGCTTTTTCAACCATATATTTCGACACTTGAGCAAAACAAAATCAGGGAGGCAGCCTAGATTCCCCCATTGTCATGCTGGCAACAGCAGCTTTTGGCTGATCTTGAGAATATAAAATTTTACCCCACCCCTCCCTTCCCCCAACCCCATGGACACAGAGACACCCCACCTCTCTAAAGTGAAGAACTGTCACCCCAGTGACCTCTCAATGGATGCTCCCTCTGGCAGTGCCAGGGGGAAGTGCCAAGCTACTGCTCATGAGTTATTCTTTCCCCCCGGGGGCTATTATTATCTGTGCACTCTTGGCAGGGGCCAAACACTCCAGATGCTTGTTTGGCAAAAGCTGTTGTAAACCCCACAGATGTGATGACGTGCTGGCGTAGGTGGGGGAGGTCCATACAGTATTAGGTGGGGACAATGTATGAGAAAAAGATGAAAGGTCAGTTGAATCACATGATGAGTACAATGCTGATGGTGATGGCTTGTGATCAGCAGTCAGTGTAAGAGCTAATGTGGGGATTAGATTAACAGTTAGGAGAAGTCACAGTGTGGTAATAGCAGGCCCCTAGCAATCTTCTCACATGATCTTAGGAGACAGGGGTCTTCTGAATGAGAGCTCCTGGTCTAAACATTTACTCCACTTTGAAAATTTCACTCAGAAATTCATAGTTTATAACAGAGGCTAATGGAAACAAAATAAAATCTTCACTCCTGCCCTGGTTCTATTTCCTTTTCCATCTAAGCTTCACAATTTTCTCATTAGCTTCACTCCCTTCAGCAAAACCATCAATTTAGTTTGAGAGTGTTCTCCCTTTGCTGCATCACCTCACTGATCTTCCCACCTCTCTTCGCCACTTCTTAATGTAATTCACTTAGTGCCTCTACCTCGTTCATCAATTTTCCATTGGGCATCTCATACTTGCTTGCTTGCACCTCATCTGCATCACTGACTGACTCAAACACCAGCTGGACAGCAACAATAAATCAATCACACTTACTGCTGTCCCTGTTGTCTGATAATGTCGGCATAATGTTGCTTGGAAGTAGTGAGGGAGCTGTGGGAAACTGAGGGAGAACTCTCGCTGATTGCTGAAAGGAGACATTGTCCTGGTGTGAGGATAAGCTGTGTGGTTCTGGATTCAAGGCCTGTTCGCAACATAATCACAAAATTAAAAAGGAAACAACAGAAAAGTACAATTTTAAGAGCTATCAAATTATTCTAAAATTAGGGGAGATTGAAATATTTGAAGATTATAAGCATTTATCTGCCAACTGACATAATTTTACAAGACAATATTGGTAGCACATGCTGCCTCTTTTTATCTGACCATAAACTAGCTAAACAGTCATTTGGCAGCCCGAAAAGCTATGACATTTGTGGCTATTATTTCTCTGTTGATCAACGTTCTGGAAGCCATCACATTTCATTCACAGAGTGCATTCTACAGCACAGGAGGCCAAAGATGTGATGAAACACTTTCTTATAGTAGCTCGGTAATTAAAAGAAGTCAGAATGCTCAAAAAGATGTGCAATGTTGAATGTCAACAAATCTATTGGAAATGCACTGTTGCTCAGACAGACTGCAATACCAAGCATTATAAAAAGAAAAGATTACTCTCATTCAATTCATTTACCAAAAATATTGCATCTTTTTGGGTAAATACTATTTTTCTTCCCTGGTGATGCAACAACTGCGTTTGAGAGCAGGCAATGACTTTGGCATGCATCAACCATGCTCTTACCTAGTTTGGATGAACACCAATTTAGGGACAATTCTACATCGCGTTTTCCTTCCGTCTTTAAATCATCATAAATCTTCACTCAGTAACTCCCCACCCACAGCTACAGAAATAGGATGGACAGGCAAGCATGGGGAAATTAAATCTGCATTTTATCTCACAAAAACATTGTTTATTTGTGGTCCAACCAATATTTCATTCATCTAGTACACGTGGATTTGAAACAACTTTTCATAACCTAGTACGGTAGTTTTTGTAATATAAACAAAATATCACAACTGGACTAACTGCTTCCTTTACAGTAAAAGGTTTCTTCCATTTGTGCAAGACAAAGCACACACTAGTAGCTGCCCATTTCCTTTCTCTCTCTTTTCTGCTTGTTCATGACCACCTGGGCAGTCTAGAAGCTGAATCTGTCGAATGTCTGGAGCAATAGCACTGACCAGAAAGTTATTTTAGATCTTGTATTGCATAATGAGGCAGTGCTAATTAACAGTGCCATAACAGAAGATCTGCTGGGAAATAATGATCATAATACAATTGAATTCCATGTTATGTTTGAAAATGACATATTTACGCTTTTCTTATAGACTCGACATCATATGATCATTTATAATGCTCTACAATGTAATGTCATCAACACTAACTTTTTTCCCTTCATCCTCCAAGTTTGCCAAAGGACCACTTCTCTCCAATACCTTCATTCTTGTTGCATTTTACCAGGTTTCGCCCACATTATCATCACACTCTTCCATGTGAGGCAGCAAATTAAATGCATTGCATAATATATTTGCTGTTTAAAGTGTGGTGCCCTCTATATTAGGGAAGCACTCTGTTTAGTGTGAGCATACTACTGATCGCCATGTGGTTCATCACTTCAAATCTCCCTTTCACTCCCATTAGGGTGGCATGGTGGTACAGTGGTTAGCACTCACAATGCCAGTGACCCGTGTTCATTTTTGGCCTCAGGTCACTCTGTGTGGAGTTTGCACATTCTCCCCATGTCTGCTTGGGTTTCCTCTGGGTGCTCCCATTTCCTCCCACAGTCCAATGCTGTGCAGGTTAGGTGGATTGGCCATGCTAAACTGCCCCTTAGTGTCGGGGGACAAGTAGGGTCCATACAAGAGTTGCAAGGATAGGGCCTAGTTAGGATTGTTGTTGGTACAGACATGGTGGGCCAAATAGCTTCCTTTTGCACTGTAGAGGTCTATTCTATGATCTGATTTTTCTCTCTTGCTCTCCGCTCCCTCCACTAAAAACAAACTGAACATAAACCCAGAAGAATACCTCAACAGCTAACATAAAAGGGAACTCCAAGCTCTTCTATAAGCATGTAAAAAGTAAAAAGATGCGAGAAGAAAGAATGTAGCTGATTAGAATTTTTAAAAAGCTTGCACAAGGAGGCAGTAAAAATAGTGGAGGTATTATACGAGTACTTCAGATCTGTCTTTATAAAGAAAGAGGACACTACCCAGGCTGAGGTGAAAGAGGAATTTACAGCTGGGAAAGAGGTGGTGTTAGAAAGGCTGGTCGGCATTTTCCAGAAGTTCATGCCAGCATAAGCTTCCGGTCGTGTCGACTGCGCAGCCGCTCCATGGGTTTCCCGGCAGCGTCGATGCAGTCAGTAGGAAATGTTGCATAGGGGTTGGAGTTTAAAAACAGAGGTTTTGTAGCAATTGTACGGTTGCGGCATCACCTGGAATACTCTCTACAGCTTTGGTCCTCTTATCTAAGAAAATATATAGTAGCATTGGGAGCAATCCAAAGGAGATTTGCCAGGCTAATTCCTATCAAGGAGGGACTAAATAGCCTGGATCTGTATTCCTTGGAATTCAGAAGAGTGAGGGGTGACATCGTTCAAACATATAAGATCCTGAGGGGACTGACAGGGTAGATGGTGAGATGTTTTCACTAGTGAGAGAGTCTCAAACAAGATCTTACAAGATAAAGGCTGGTTAAAGTGTAGAAATTTCTTGTCACGGAGGTTGGTGAATGTCTGCAATTCTCTGGCCCTAAGGGTGAAGGAGGTTGGATCATTAGAAGTAGTCAAAGTGGAAGTGGATAAATATCTGATAGATCGAGGAATAGAGGTCTATGGGGAAACGGCACTGAAAAGGAAGTGAGGTCAGTATAGGTCAACCACGATCATACCGAATGATGAAGCAGGCTTGAAAGGCCTGGTGGCCTACTCCTGCTTCTACTTCTTGTGTTGTGTTGCGCACTGTAAAGATTCTGTGATCTGTCTTAAGGCATCTTACCACCCTCTGGTCTAAACAATGGTTTAAGTGGTGTCACATTAGCCTGAAGCCATTTTAAACTTTAGCACTATTGTATAACTCACATGATTGTCTTTCCAATGAAATCAGATACCATAAAAGCCCCTGGCATCGTTTGAGCATGCAGGAAGCTGCCTGTGTTGATAATTTCCACTTTCATTTTGAGCATTATTAATTTTTACTACACATTTTACTACAAACTTGAAAATTATCCTGCTGTCTCCTTCCATTTCCCTGCCAGTTCCTCCCATTCACAATCTGTTCCATTCCCTAATGAATCGCTGTCAGCCTAATGTCTGTCCCAGAGGAGCACTTTTTCACCTCGTTCAAACCTTCCCATTTGATTTTTCAATCCATCACATACAGAGATGTCACAGTGATGGTTGCAAATGCCTCCAAGTGCACAGCCTTTTGGAATTTGGGAATATCTTTCATCATTTTCATGAATGTGAGATCCAGAGCATATTTCTGATCTAATTGTGAGAATGGCTGTTTAAACAAAATCCTGTCTTGATCACAGATCCCTTGGAACGCCGTTCAGGAATGGAATTGGCTTAAAAAATTCCAGGATAAAACCCTAACAGTGTGATTAGAGTGCATTTTTTTTATTAAGGATAAATTAAACAAGGAAGATGTACAAGTTGTTGAAGTGACAACCATCTCACCATCTACCCTGTCAGCCCCCTCAGGATCTTATATGTTTGAACAATGTCACCCCTCACTCTTCTGAATTCCAAGGAATACAGATCCAGACTATTTAGTTTTGATAAGCCTCAAATCTGTAAATTGGTAAGTGGCCGTTTTCTATTTCTTTAGGTTTACTACATCATTTTAAACAAAGGTACTTTGAATGAGGCATGAATTTATTACCTGTCCTGATATGTTAAGTGACTTCAAGTCTCCACTGAGTTTCTCATATGAAGAGGAAAGGTTCGGATCACAATTCCCCTATAATTATAATAAAAATATTTGAATACGATTAAATCTAGTCTCAATAATAGGTAAACATCCTATAGATTTTATCAGGTTACTAAACAATCAGTTTAATCATCCAGATTGTAGGTCAATTATTCAGCTTGGCAGCAACAAGGGAGTTCTGTACCTCCACCCCCCCCCAATCAATGGCAAAATAATATAGTGTTCCATGTACTGGATTGCATTATATTCTTCCATCACGGAACAATTTAGGCATGCACCCCGCTGTTAACTTCTAACCTACTTGAAAATGCTTTCGGAAATCCAGCCTCAAGATGTTTACAAGATTACTCAGGGACTCAAAAACCTTTCAGTCCATCTTATTTGAATAATCTAAAATACCGAAACGTTTCCTACCTGCTGCATTCACTTTTTTTTTAAATGATTCCTGGTTTTTGCTTCCACTGTCCTACCTTCATTCTCTAATCCAGTGTCGACCATTGTGTGAAAAATTTCCTGATAACTCTTAAATTTGGCTTTATCATAATAAACAGTATCCTTCAGTTCTACTCATACAGATTAAAGTGAGTTTCCAGATTTACATTGCCTGTATCAATTGCTATCTAATAATCCTCTTCAAAATCATCCCTCATACATCTATCAAAGTTGCAAAACTGTGTCTCACAGAAGGCCTCTATCTGCCATTTCTCCACTGGGTAAATGCAACACTTATTGAAATACTGCTATGCACTGAGCCAAATAAAAGAACAGTGGATCAAAATCATTATGGTTGATTGTGATACTGATTACATGTTGGATGTAATTGTCAACAGCATCCTGGCAATTAAGGTAAAAGCCCTGACCACATTTTTTTTTAAATTGTAGGAAACAAATTCAAATCAACTTACTTTGCCTCTTTTCAGATACAGAACATCTTCAAGTAGAGTCAGTTCATTAAACGCTCGAACTACTGGTTCCAATTCCATGAGGCATTCTTTGTAAACAAACAAGTTTTAGATTAATGGTCATTCATTTTGTCTTTAAACTTTGAAACCTAATACCAATTCTTTTTGCACTGCACTATTATAGATGCATAAAGCAAGATGTCATTGGTTTAAACTGCAATTCATCTGGGATCCGTCATACCAGTGTACAACAAAGTTATTTCAAACTCAAATTACATCTGTCAAAATGGCATTTCTGCTGTTTCCTGCGCTCGTTTTAAAAAAAAACAAATCAGGTATCGTATCCAAGCCCAATGGAAGTCCACTTTTTATCCAAACATGCTAATTTTCCCAAGACTTTAGCACACTACACTGCTGCAAACCTGTAACTTGTAAAATAATCTCTAAACGCTACATGAGGGGGAAGGTTTGGAAGTACTTCCTTTTTGCAATGCTACTCTCCATTCATATGTGCAACAGTGCAAGCTGGGCTGACCAGACAACCACGAGGTCTGTAAGATCTGTGGCATAACGGAATAGACTGAACTTTTCATCTGCAAACTTCTGTTAACCATTTAATCATACAAAGAAACATAGAAACTAGAAGCAGGAGTAGGCTATTCAGCCCTTGAGCCTACTCCACCATTCATTTTGATCATGGCTGATGGAAAGCTAAACGATGTTGGATGCCCAACGAGGGGCATACACGCGATGCGTCGTACTTGGGCTGCTCGAGATTGGCCTAGTGCTTCATGTCGTTAGTGTGTGCTTAAACTGGACCAGATACTGGGCAAGACAACAGCTCAGTGACTACCACTGTTTGCTGTGCAGACGCATGGATTTGGGCCAGTGTCTGTGGGAGTTTGCGCATTCTCCCCGTGCTTGCGTGGGTTTTCTTCAGGCGCTCCGGTTTCCTCCCACACCCCAAAGATGTGCTGTTAGGCTGATTGGCAGTAATAAATTGTCCCTAAATTAGTTTCCCTCAATGTGGATGGCCATAAAACAATAGATAAGGGTCATGGGTGGAGGGGGGGTACTGGTGGTGTTAAAATGGCGGCGCGGGCTCATTGGGCCGAAGGGCCTGTTTCCCGGGCTGTTTTGTTCTTTGATTATTGAATTTGATATCCTGATTCCCCCCTTCTTCCCATATCCCATGATCTCTTTAGCCCCTAGAGCTGTATCAAATTTCTTCTTGAAATCAGACAATGTTTTGGCCTCAGCTACATTCTGTGGTAATGAATTCCACACATTTATCACCCTCTTGGTGAAGAAATTTCACCTCCCCTCAGTTCCAAAAGGTTTACTCCTTATCCTCAAACTGTGACCCCTAGTTCTGGACCCCACCACCATTGGGAACATTCTTTCTGAATCTACCCTGTCAAACAGTGATAGAATTTTATAAGTCTCTATGAGATCTCCTCTCAATCTTCTGAACTCCAGTGAACATAATCCTAACTGACTTGGTCTCTCCTCCTGCCATGCCAGGAATCACCCCAGTAAATCTTTGCAGTAAATCCATAAGGTAACTAAAGGATGACTATCCATTCATAATTGATTTTGCTACAGAGTTTACTGCTGGTGTACAAATGACTGATTTTCACATTATAGTAATTGAGGGTGGTTCTTTACCTGACTGAATTAACCTTATAAACAATGATACTGAGAAGGTTCCGTCTTCAGAGAAATGGAAAAAATATGGATTGTACATCAGTTCTTTAATTGAATAAAATGTGGTTACATTTCTCTACCCAAGGGACATTCAAATTGTCTTAAACGAATGAATTTTGAAATCTTATTTTGATGATCTAGTTTACAGGCGGTTGCAGGTATCAAACTGGCCCAGCAAGGAGGAGGTTAATAAATGAGTAATATGATTGGATTTAAGAGAGACCCCAAGAGGAAAGTGGCTTTTCCTCCCAGAGGCAACGAGATTTAAATTGAGGGGGGGATCAGGAAGCTATCATGAATGGCATTACTCGCAAACCTACAAACATTCTGGAGAATGGTAAGATGGGTCAGTGGTTGAAGTCTGGTCAAGTGGACAGAAGGGAAACATAAATGAGCACGTTAAAAGATTAACAACATAATCCAGTCATCTCTGGAGGTCCCCAGAATCAATAATGCCAGTTTTGAGTCAATTTGATTTCCTTCACGTGATAATCAAGAAACAGCTGAAGACACTGGATTAAGCAAAGGCTATCAGACCGAATAACATTCCAGCAATAACGTGGTGTGCTCCAGAACTAGCCGCGCACTTAACCCAGCTGTTCTAGTGCAGGCACAACACTGGCATCTACCCAACAATAAGGAAAATTACCCAGGTTATGTCTTGGCCATAAAAAGGACAAATGCAACCCAGCCAATTGCCACCTTCTCAGTTTACTCTCGATCAGAGAAGTGATAGAAAACATTGTTGACAGTGCTGTACGGCACATACTGAGCAATACCCAGGATCATCTCAGTTCCAGGACATTACTGCAGGAGTTCCTCAGGGTAGTGTCCAAGGCCCAAACATTTTCAGCTGCTTCATTAGTGACCTTCTCTTCATCATAATGTCAGAAGTGAGGATGTTCACCGTTGATTACATACTATTCAGTACCATTCACAACTCCTCAGTTTGAGGAGAAGGACAACATCCAGGCTTGGATTGTTAAGTAGCAAGGAATATTTGTGTCACACAAACACCAGCAAACTCCAACAAAAGAGACTCTAACCATCACCCCTTGACATTCAATAACATTACTAGCACTGAATCCCCCCATATCAACATCCTGAGAGGTTATCACTAGCCTAAAACTCAATTACTGTCACTACAAGAGCAGATCAGAGTCTGAAAATCCTGTGGAGAACAACTCCCTTCCCAAACCCCATCCACCATGTACTTGGCACATTCCAGAGTGTGATGGAATACTTTCCACTTGTCTGAATAAGTCCAACAACACCCAGGACAAAGCAGCCTGCTTGGTTAGCAGCCCAAACACCACCTTCAACATTCATTCCCTCCACCGCCGACCCATTGCAACAGCAGCGTATATCATATGAAACCGTCTTGTCCAACCCGCAATCCGCAGGCCAGATTGTGGACCACAAAGCTCAAAATGCTGGCAAGACCAACATGTGAGTTGAAGGTTCTGCCAGGGGCTGCTCTCCAATCAGAGGCCATTTCTCACCCGCGTTTCCGCTTACCAGTAGTAAAAGTAGGAGAACCGTGCCTCTGATTGGAGGAGCACTGAACACCAGCAGCACCTTCTGCCACCCTGTGGGGAGGCCAGAGAATCCCACCCAGAGAGCACGAGAGCGAGGGGCCCAGGAAGGAGAGGCTGCCGGAGCCTGGGGTGTGGGACGCTGACAGTTATGTGCAAGGGTGTGGGTGTGTATAAGAAAGCGAGCCTGTGTCTGCCTTACTCCCAATCCCAAGACTCTCTCTCACCCTCACCCCAACACACTGACACATACCCACAACCATTCACAGAGGGTGAGGGTGTGAGCCGCTGACACTTGGAGTGAATCTGATACTCTACTTGTCATCTCTATTAATAACATTTTAAAAATAAAACCTTAATTTATTGCTTTGACATTGCTTTAGTGTTTTTTTCATTCATTTTTTTTGAAATTTGGTTTAATATTGTGCCAAAATTAACCCTAACCCTAACCTCACTGTGTCTGTGTGGAGTTTGCACATTCTCCCCATGTCTGCGTGGATTTCTCCCCCTGCCCTTCGGTTTCCTCCCGCAATTTGAAAAGGCAATTAGAGATGGACAAGAAAAATGCTGGTCTAACCAGCGACACCCACATGCCATGAACAAATAAGTGAAATATAAACTGAATATTCACAGCAAGAGGAAGATAAGGCAGATAGGATTCTGAACCTGGGAGAACCAGACAGGAAATCCATACCAGGATCATGGTGAGATTGTGCTGCTGTGCTTATGGAAGTTTTGCTGACACATATTCTAGATTCTGCCAGAACTAGTTCAAGTCTCCAACCACGTCACCAGTGTTGCAACTTCAGTAGAACAAGGGGAAGGCTGTTTAAAACCAATACAATAACAACCTCACTGAATTGACAATGAGAAATACACTGCGATTGAATGAGGGAATAATTGCTACAAGCAATGGAGAATGTTAGTTAGCAGTGGATTGAGGATCCTATACTGGCACCAAACTATTGCAACCTTATCTTTGCATACACCACCGCATAATTGTAACAACTTACTAATAAAGGAAGGCCGTTCATGAGGATTTTGTGACCAGCCACTAATCATTAGAGCAAGCAGTGTTTCGCGACTGGGGATATCCAAGGGTAAACTTTCCTCACTGGTATCAGGTCGGGAACCCCGCAGGACACTGAACATAACCTGCACTGGGTTTGTAGCATCTGAGAAAGAGAGTAGCAAATGAGAAGATTGAACCGAGGTACAAACAAAACATTTTCTCATCACTATTAAAATATACAGCATTTTAACATTAACCAAATGAAAACACTTTACATTCAAAATGTATAGAAGAAAGATTTTGGAGAAACAAAACAACAGATTAAAAAGAAAAAGTTAGAAAATCAAAGTTTCTTTATAATAGTTCTGTGTTTTATACTCCTGTGGCTGTCCTGAACAGAAGTTATTTCAAGTAGATTTCACTCAGGTGATCAAAAAGATCAGTTTTAACAAAATACATGCTGCAGCAATACGAATTATTAAATGCTGAGCAATTTCAATGGGAGTAATTTAGAACTTCCCTCATTTTCAAGGTTAATAATTTTTCAATGCACTTCAAGTAAGTTTTTTGCAAAGTAGAAGATGACACAAGAACAACTGACATTACATAGCACTTTTCATCAAATCCCAAAGAACATCACAACCATTAGATAGTTTTCAAATGTTTAAGTTACTGGCACAATGTCAATCTGCACTTCATAGAATCATCGTAGAATCCCTGCAGTGCAGAAGGAATCCATTCGGCCCACTGAGTATGAACCGAGCATAATCCCACCCAGGCCCTATTCTCAAAACCCCATGCATTTACCCTAGTTAGTCCCCCTGACACTAAGGGGCAATTTACCATGGCTAATCCACCTAATCCGCACGTCTTTGGACTGTGGGAGGAAACCGAAGGACAGGGGGAGAAATCCACGCAGACATGGGGAGAATGTGCAAACTCCACACAGACACAGTCTCCCAAGTCCTATGTTCTACGTTCTATGGAATAGTTTAGGTTAGAGGGTCATTAGATTGGTTCCACTGGTTGGCGCAACATCGAGGGCCGAAGGGCCTGTACTGCACTGTAATGTTCTATGTTCAAGTCGGGAATTGAACCTGGGTCCTGGTGCTGTGAGGCAGCAGTGCTAACCAATGTGCCACTGCGCTGCCCATTTTAACTGTAATTAATCTTCAAATAATGTGATAGCAATTTTTTTTACATCTATCTGCGGGGGCAGACGAGGTCTTGATTTAACATTTTAACTGAAAGGCAGCCCCTCCAACAATGTAGCACTCCCTCGGTATTGCATTGAAATGTCAGTCTAGAGTATTCAGTCAAGTCTCCAGCTACAGGAAGCAGCCTCTCAGCATCAACCAGGTCAAATCCTAACATGTATTATCCTAACATAAATTATCATGGAATCATAGAAACCCTACAGTGCAGGAGGCGGCCATTTGGCCCATCGAGTCTGCACCGACCACAATCCCACCCAAGCCCTACTCCTATCTGCCTGCACATTTATCTGTTAATCCCTCTAACCTACGCATCTCAGGACTCTTCAGGGGCAACTTTTAGCATGGCCAATCATCTTTGGACTGTAGGAGGAAACCCACGCAGACACCAGGAGAACGTGCAAACTCCATACAGACCCAAGCCGGGAATCGAACCCAGGGCGCTGGAGCTGTGAAGCAGCAGTGCTAACCGCTTGGTGCTACCATGCCTCCCATTAACTTCTCATCATTTAAAACAAAAATCTGTTTTTCTATTCTATCAAAATGAATGCCTTACATTTCCCCACAAAATGCTCCACCTGCTATTTTCTTGCTCACTTAACCTTTCTTTCACCTTTTGCAGACTCTTCACACATTTGCCTCACACCCAGTCTTGTTTCATCAGCAAACTTGGATACATTCCACTTAATTTCTCCTTCCTCTGTATTAATACAGAGTGTTTATTCCCTGCACTAACCCTTGTGACATTCCACCGGTTATAGCTTGAGAACGTGAAAATTGCACGTTTATTCCTACTACTCTGTTTACTGACCTTTAACCTTTGGATGCAGGCATCTCTGACTCCACTATGTTAACATATTGCTCCAACCCACGACCTTTTGTCTGGCACTTTAATGGATATGTTCTGAAATTTTTACTGGTTCCTCCTTCTCCTGTTTGTTACTTCCGCAAAAAACTATAAATGTTGAACATAATTTCCCTATCTTAAAACCACACTGACTCTGACCAAAGCAGCATTTTTTTTTAATAGTTTTCAGCATTTTCCCAATGACTGAGGGCAGGCTGACTGGCTGGCCTGTACCTCCTGGATTTCTCTCCCCCTCCACCGTTGATAATTAAACATCTTGAGAATGATGCCTAGAACTTGATGAATTAGAATTTATAAATGACATTGATACAGGATGAAGAAGCAGAAGGTCTGACGTCAAAACTGAATAGAACTGACCTTCAAACGGTTGTTTTCTTGAAAGAACTTCCCACATTATGATTGAATAGCTATGAAGGGAACAGAGTATGTTTAGACACAAGATTTATAAACTACCTGGAACAATTAACAAGCACAAATGTTATTTAACTTAATTATTAAGGTAACAATGCACTCCGCGTGAGCTCTGCTCAAGGCAATTTAGAACATACAATGATAGTGGAATAATTCTACAATCAAATATCTTCAAAAACACTGGGGATGATTCTCACATTGGAAGATTCCAGAGGTGCCCAATGCGCAGGATCTGCACTGGGTGTCCCACCTCAACAGCGTTTCCCAGCACCGGATTTCCGGCGGCATCTGCTCCGTGCCAGAAATGTGGCAGGGAGCCACATAAATTCCGTAGATAAGGATTCCAATATTATTTAAATGTCATTAGCGGGCCCCGGGACTGACCCTGCCAGGAGTACTTCACTCTAGCGGCGTTCACAGGAGCTCCCTACTTTTGGGGAGCTGGCCGTCCAACTCCACTAGAGTGAAGGAGGGCAATCGGACCCCTCCCCCAGAGAGTCAGATGGTGGGGAGTTGGTGTCCCCTGGGCATTGACAACTTGGCAGTGCCAGCCAGTGCCCCTCTGTAGTCAGGATTGGTGGGGGAGAGAAGCGGCGGAGAAAAAAAAACAAAAAAAAAACTGTGGGGGGGGGGGGGGGGGGGGAGGCGGGGAAAGATTAGAGCTGCGGAGGGTTGAGGCTGGCAGGGCATGCTTAGAGGGCCAGTGATCAGGCTGTGGGGGGAGGCGGAGGGCCGTCGCAGGGTTCACGGGGCTGGCCAACAATCGGGAGGCCAGTATACAGGGGCCACTGCGTACACACCAATTTCGACACTGACAGATCGGCGCATGCGCAGTGGCCCCCACAGCGCCATGCTGCCAACCTCTGCAGCGGGAACAGGCCTCGCCCACTAAATTTTCATGAGATTTACGCTAGTGCGATCAGCAGTGCACAGAGTGTGGAAGAATCATTTTGGAACTCCCACTGAATAAAAACAGTAGGAGCTCCAGTTTTCATGCAAATTTGACACGGAGAATTATTTCGGGAGAATCGCTCCCCCACCAACCCCCTCAACCAATTCTGCACTTTGAAAAACTTAACCGGACAACATGCATGTAACAAATGCCAGTCCTTTTTAAACAGGAAGTTCACCACTTCTGAGCGAAGAGTGTATTTCCAGTTACAGAAATTACAGCCGCTCAGTAGTACAGAATTTGAATATTGATGAAACAAGAGGCACGGTGCTGAAGCTTATCGTCATTGATGATGCAAGACACAAGGCTTCAACGAGTCTCTTTTTAAAGCAATATTTGCCAAGTTTAAAGGTGGTTAGGGGTTTGAACATTGAGCTGGAGCAGTCCTGTGGACTTACTTGCCTGTTTTAGGCAGTCGGATAGGAATTTGTCTTAGGTACATTTCTCTAATTGTTTTGCCTCTCTAAAGTGGTTGTGGCGTACATTGCTGCATCATTCTTACATGGGCGAGCTCAACGGGAGCCATTGATTCTTCTCTTTCTCACAACCTTGGCTGCACTTGGTTCAATAACGTCTACTTCTGCCAACGCAGTTTCCACTACCTCTGCATTTATAGTGCTTACTGTCAATTGACAACTGCCATCTTTACAGCTTAAGGACGAGTGCCCCAATATTTACAGAGAGTTAGGGTCACTTGTTTGCAGTTGGGAAATACAGAAATGTGAGAAGTGTGGAGGCTCTGCCAAATTTTTACCACAGCATATTATTAGCATTTTCTTACTCTGTTTCCTGTCCTGCTGCTGGGTGAGAAAATAGGTGACAGAAAGCTGCAGTTGGGGACCCTTTTGGGGACAGTTCATGCCATGTGGGAAACATGGTTCGGCAAACCACAGTTAAAAGCGGGAAATAATGAGGGAAAGGAGGGGTGGGGGTGCTTGTCAATCCCAGGGAAGGTATTGGGGGAGGGGAAAAGACACTGCAAATGGAGGGGAAGGAGGGGGGGAACATCAGCTGATCATGGGAAGTGACAGGCTGTAGCAGAAGATTTGCTCAATGGGCCAGCTGTGCATGCTTAGAAATATATCTGTGCTCCTCCTGGCCTTGAAGCATTGTTGGAAAAGCACTTACCCCCAACTGGATTTGGGAACGTCTGTCTCCCTCCAGCTAGTCGTTCCACCACCACCCCCCACGAGTATTGGGTAACCCAGCTTAAATCACTAATTTTAACATGGCTTCTAAGTTTTTTTTGAGGAACAAAACCTCATTTAATTACAGACTTGCTTCATAAGATTACTTAGACCGCTCCAAACCTGCCATGATTAAACATGACGTAGGTGTGTTTGTGAATGTTTTGGGCCTAGGTCCACATATTTATTGAATTAATCCCACAATGCTTCCCCCATCTGTCCTAGGGGTGATAGGATTCGCCTCAAAACAATGGGATTATGTTTTTAGAAGCCACCATTACACTAGAATGAAGCAAGCCTTTGGCTAGTGATGGAGTTAGAAGGTACACAATTTGAACATCGTTCCAACCATTCCCAATGACCAGCGATCCAGGATCTGGCTTAATTCTATCTTCAAATTCTCTAGGATACACCTAGCCAATGGGTTCGAGTGGCTTATTTTCATCATGTGCGTCAATGTAAGCCTGTCAAACGGCCCTGTGTCAAACTAATTAATCTATGATTGGATAGTCATACATATATATAGCATTCATACCACAGCACACGTATACACATGCACACATGAAGATATATATTTAACGATTAAGCTATTGCTCTAATTTACAGATTAATGGGTACACATATTGACTGTGAGCACATTAGCAGTTACACCAGATCAGAAAGTTCTGTCACATCACAGTTAAAGTGATAAAATTAATTCTTGAAAAACATAATGTTTAAATGTCTCAGCTTATCAAAGGAAACAAACTACAGAAATCATTCAAAAGAAGTGGTGTACTGATGAGGAAATTAAACTGCAAAAAAAAGGCACCTATTGCACAGAATATTCATGACTGGCACATTGTGCTATCCTTTGGAATTCATTGGTCTGATATAACTCAAATTCAAACTTCGAACCTTTTCACTTCTTTGTCTTGTCTCTCCCAGCAGGTTGCATGGCTGTGTGGAAGCATCCGTGGGGATAGGGATGAGGAATTTTACAGAATGGGGCACTTGATCTTTGCCCATCCTTGTTTACACATTCAAATGCAGATCCAATAAAGATGGTTTGGATCTGGGACGTACTGCCTGAGAATGCGTTGAGTGCCAATTTATTCATGGCCTTTTAAAAAGATAATAATTGGGCATGCACCGAAGGAAGAATTTGCAATGCTACTGGTAAAATGAGGTTGTGTGATTATTTGAGGAGGTAACAAAGAAGTTAGATAAAGGAGAGCCAGTGAACATGATTTATTTAAATTTCCAAAAGGCCTTTGACAAGGTGCTGCACAGGAGACAGTTAAATAAGTGCCCACGGTGTTAAGGGTAAGATCCTAGCATGGATAGAGGATTGGTTGACTGGCAGAAGGCAGAATGTTGGAATAAAGTAGTCTTTCTCAGGATGGCAGCTGGTGACTCGTGGTAAGCCTCAGGGGTCAGTGCTGGGACCACAACTTTTCACAATATACATTAACGATTTGGAAGAAGGAACTAAAGTCACTGTTGCTAAGTCTGTAGATGGTACACAAATATGTAGAGGGACAGGTAGTATTGAGGAAGGAGGAAGGGGGCTGCAGAAGGACTTGGACAGGTTAGGAGAGTGGGCAAAGAAGTGGCAGATAGAATACAACGTGGAAAAGTGTGAGGTTATGCACATCGGAAGGACGAAAGAAGGCATAGGCTATTTTCTAAATAGGAATAAGCTTAGGAAATCAGAAACACAAAGGGACTTTGGGAGTCATTGTTCGAGATTCTCTTAAAGTTAACGTGCAGGTTCAGTCAGGAGTTACGAAGGCAAATGCAATGTTAACATTCATGTCGAGAGGGCTAGAATACAAGAGCAGGGATGTACTTCTGAGGCTGTATAAGACGCCATTTGGAATACTGTGAGCAGTTTTGGACCCCATATCTAAGAAATGATGTGCTGGCCTTGGAAAGGGTCCAGAGGAGATTCGCTACAATGATCCCTGGAATGAAGATCTTGTCGTATTGACAGGCGCTTCATTCAACAGTTGAGGACTCTGGGTCTGTACTCATTGGACTTTAGAAGGATGAGGGAGGATCTCATTGAAATTTACAGGATACTGCTTCCACTAGTAGAAAAACTGGAACCAGAGGGCACAACCTCAGGCTAAAGGGACAATCCTTTAAAACAGAGATAAGGAGGAATTTCTTCAGCCAGAGAGTGGTAAGGCTGTGGAGGCCAGATCATTGAATGTCTTTAAGACAGAGATAGATAGATCTTGATTGGTAAGGGGATTGGGGTTATGGGGAAAAGACAGGAGAATGGGGATGAGAAAAATATCAACCAAGATTGAACGGTGGAGCAAACTCGATGGCCAAGTAGCCTAATTTTGCTCCTACGTCTTATGGTCTTATGGGATGAGCTCTCTGAAGCAGAAAGCTGACCAACTCACAGAATTATAGAATTCTTACAGCACAGAAGGAGGCCATTTGGCCCATCTTGTCTGTGATAGTTCTCTGAATGGGCTATTCATCTCCGTGTCATTTCCCAATGACAGGGGGTGGCATAGTGGACAGTGAAGAAAGTTATCTCCAATTGCAGCGGGATCTTGATCAATTGGGCCAGTGGGCTGACAAATGGCAGATGGAGTTTAACTTAGACAAATGCAAGGTGATGCATTTTGGTAGGCTGAACCAGGGCAGGACTTACTCAGTTAATGGCAGGGCGTTGGGGAGAGTTACAGAACAAAGAGATCTAGGGGTACATGTTCATAGCTCCTTGAAAAAGTGTAATCGCAGGCAGAGTGGTGAAGAAGGTATTCGGCATGCTTGGTTTCATCAGTCAGAACACTGAATACAGGAGTTGGGACGTCTTGTTGAAGTTGTACAAGACATTGGTAAGGCCACACTTGGAATACTGTGTGCAATTCTGGTCACCCTATTATAGAAAGAATATTATTAAAGTAGAAAAAGTGCAGACAAGATTTACTAGGATGCTACCAGGACTTGATGGATTGAGTTATAAGGAGAGGCTGAATAGACTGGGACTTTTTTCTCTGGAGCGTAGGAGGCCAAGGGTTGATCTTATAGAGGTCTATAAAATAATGAGGACCACAGATCAGCTAGATAGTCAATATTTTTTCCCAAAGGTAGGGGAGTCTAAAACAAGAGCGTATAGGTTTAAGGTGAGGGGAGAGACACAAAAGTGCCCACAGGGACAATTGTTTCACACAGAGGGTGTTGTAGAAGTGGGTACAATTTTATCTTTTCAAAAACATTTAGATAGTTACATGGATATGATGTACAGAGGGATATGGGCCAAATGCAGGCAATTGGGATTACCTTAAGGGTTTTAAAAGAAAAAGGGCAGCATGGATAATTTAGGCCGAAGGGCCTATTTCCATGCTGTAAACCTCTAAGACTCTATCACAGCCTAAATGACTCCTCTCTACTGTAATTATTCTACATGCTGAACTGTTATTCCTTCTCCATCTGTTATCATATACCAAATATCCAAATTAATTCCTTCCTCACCACACTAACACAACATCAAGGGCGAGTCTGCTTTTACAAGGGTTGGAATGCTGCACGTGAATCCACTAACAGGCAGGACACCCAAAGAGGTCCAGCATGAGGCTACCTTGATACCCTTAATGGCAGGTCCTCATTTAAAATAAACCTTCCCAGAGTTCCACCTTGCACTTATCCAAATTCATCACTTGATCAGATTCTTCACCTGATTAGGGGGTGTGCAAGAGGATTTACCTACAGGATGCTGCAGCCTTTGGAGCAGTCCCTGGCAGTCAGCAGGAGGTTGAGTAGTGGATGAGGCTGGCTGCTCATTGAGGATGACTGGATTTCTTTGCAGTCTTTGTAAAGATGGCTGGCGATTTCCTCGCACTCAGAGTGAGAGGACGCTATGCATTGATTGAGGGCCTGAGGGGAGCACTCCTACTCCAAGGGTCAAGAGAAAGGCATTTTTATACTTACTTTGACCTTTCTACCGTGGTTTTGCTGTTAAGCAGTAAGCATCTCCACATGGCTTGACATTGACATTGGGCAGCATGGTGGCACAGTGGTTAGCACTGCTACCTCTCAGCACCAGGGATCCCGGTTCGATTCCCAGCTTGGAGTTTGCATGTTCTCCCCATGTCTGTGTGGGTTTCCTCCCAAAGTCCAAAGATGTCCAGGTTAGCTGGATTGGCCATGCCAAACTGCCCCTTAGTGTCAGGGGGACTAGCTAGGGTAAATGCATGGGATTACAGGGATAGGCCTGGGTGGGATTGTGGTCAGTGCAGAATTGATGGGCTGAATGGCCTCCTTCTGCAATGTAGAATTCTATGATACATTGTGATGCTGTTGAACTCAAGAACTCACTTTCTGCCTAGGTTAAGCAGGAACTTAAATGATGGCCTGAATTGCGCACGTGGTGGGTTGGAATCAGAATTCAACTTAAGGTTTTAACCCTTCTCGCCACCTTTTCCTGTATGTTGAATGTGGGGCAGTTAGGCAAGTTGAAGTTGTGACTATCAGCACTTAAGCAATCACAAACTTAAGAGTCGGAATAGCAGACAAGGTTTGCTTTCTAAAGGCACAGCAGATTCTTTACAAGAAAATAGGTGTTTCAGAACTTAGAAGATGGAGGTATTAAAATAACTACTAGTTACCACATTGCAAAGTTAGACTAATATTAGGTGCCTTGGAAAATCTTTTTGATCTGAGCAGGGAAATGCATCAAATTTCATGATGTGCTAATCTTATGGGAGGGATAATAATGAAAAACCATTCAAAATAATTATTCCACTCAGTGTTAAGAAATCATCTAACTTTTACCTGTACATGTCATGTTTTACATCTGCACGCTTTGCTTTGTTAGGCTCATACTGTTCTGGAGCCATGTAGATAACTGTGCCTCCTGCTGTGGGTGATTTAAGGCCTGATGATTTACTCATCGTCAAACGGCGCCATTTTGACAGTCCAAAGTCAGCAATCTAAACAAACAGCAAAAATCCACTATTAAACTCAGCTAGCCAAATATGCTGATACTTCAATCGTTAAATAAATCAGTCTTTTGTTTCAACAAAAGAAAATCACATTGTTAACATTACAAGGATGCAGGGGCTTCAGAACGCCCAAATATCCTTTAAAGGAAAATGATGGAAATAAATGCAATTTGATTGAATATTTTTTAAAATCCATTGGTTTTGATGGTAAGGCCAGCATTCAATACCCATCCCTAATTATCTTCGAGAGGGTGACAGTTAGCTGCTTTAGGTTAGCGATGCAGAATGACACCTTCAACTCAGGTTTAATTCCCGTAACAGTTGAGTTTATCTGCGGAGGCCCTGCCTTCTCAGCTTTATCTCTTGCCTGAGATGCGGTGATCCTCAGGGTAAATTACCACCCGTCAGCTCTCTCACAAAGCAGTGGACAGCCTACAGTCCCCTGGGTCTATAGCGACTTTCATTTCAAGCTGCTTTCTTGAACAGGTACAATCCGTGTGATAAAGTTACTCCTACAGAGCTGTAACTGAGGTCGTTCTAGGAAATCGAATCAACAACAGTGAAGAGTAGTGATAGATTTCCAAGTAAAAGGTGGTGTGACCTTGAGGAGAGTTTGAAATTAGCGGTGCTCCTATGCAGCTGCATTTATTCTTCTAGGTTTTGGGAGTCCCAGGTTTGGAAGGTGCTTTTGAAGATGTTATGTCAAATTGCTGTGGTCTGTCTTGTAAACTCTGCACCCTTCAGCCACAATCATATCAGCAGCGAATGTTTTGAGCCTGTCAAGCAAGTTGGATTGCTCCGGATGGTGTTGAGCTTCTTCAGTGTTGTTCGAGCTGCACTCGTCCTGTAAAGTGGAAAGTACTCTATTGAATTCTTGAGTGTGCCTTGTAGATGGCGGGCAGGCTTTGGGGAGTCAGAAGGTGAGTTACTCTCCACGGAATTTCCAGTCTCTGATCTGCGCTTTGTAGCCACAGTATTTATGTTAAGTGTCTGGTCAATGGTGATCTTACCAAGAAGTTATCAGTTGGGATTAGACGATGGCAATGTGACTGAATATTGACTGAAGTCATACCATGCACAATGGAGAACCACCCCGCCCCCACCTGCGATATCTAATAACTGCAATTTACTAAGATTCCTTAATACCACACATAGTTAACACAATGTCAAAGACTGTCATCTCATTTTACCTCCAGAATCCAGTTTTCTTGTTCACGCTTGGACTGAGGCTGTAATAGGTTCTGGAGTCATGTAGTTTTTACAGAACCCAAACTGAGTATCGGCGAGCAGGTTATTGGTATGCAAGTGCTTCTTGAGAGCACTGATGATAATGCCTTCCATCACTTTGCTGATGATCAAAAGCAGACTGATGGGGTGGTAAATGGCCGGATTGGATTTGTTGTGCTTGTTATGGGGCAAGACACAACTGGGCAATTTTACACTTTTGTTGAGTGGTTGCCGGTGATGCAGCTGTACCGAACCAGCCAGAACAGAGGCAAGGCTAGTGCTGAAAGTACAAATCTTTATCACTACACAAGATGTTACTGAGGCCCACAGCCTTGAGGTATCCAGTGTTCAGCCGCTTAAGATCATGTTGTGTAAACCGAATTGGCTTAAGTCTGGCATCTATGCTGGTGCCCGCTACAGAGGAGGCCAAGATGGGTCATCCCATCATGCTGTATTTATTGTGTGACACTGGCACATTTCTCTCACCAAGAATAACCAGATGTATAGTTGCCTCTGAAGAATTGACTACCAGTGCCAACAGTGGAAGATGACAAGAGGATCATGCACTACTGGCACTTAGCTCTCTGTCTTATTGCAATGTCACAGCCATTGCTCACTCTGGCCCTCCACAAGTGCAGTTCTTCCATCCTCTGAAAACATTCCACAGCTCACAGTGATAGGGCCCTTCTTTTTCCTTGCACTAGAGAGAACAGAACAGTAGGGAAAGCCAGGGAACCGAGATGTGGTGACCTTCCAGGCATTCCCAAGCTGCAGAAGAGAAGGTACTCCAGATAAACCAGGTATCCACGTGCTCAGCCATGGATATGGAGAGATGGGGGTCTCCCAGCTCCATTAGTGACAGAATTAAATATAACATAATCAAACAACATACAGCACACACCAATAATAGACTTGAGGTCCTATTTTACCATTTTGATTCTAAGTGCTGGGTGACTTGAAATTGGGATTGTTTTTGATCTGACTTTTAGGCCCATTCTTAAGTGTCCCCCCCCCCACCACGTACACACATAGTCTGAAAAAATATTGGCAATTCTGAATTGCGCCACAGAAGCCTGCGGGTGGGGGCTTAATGTGTCCAAAACCCTGCAGCTCCGATCGGCTCAGAAAAAAAAGATAGAATATGGCTCCCCTCCCAAATTCCTCCAAGCTGACTAATGTCCCAGACACACTACATTATTGTCCCCCTCATCCCCCCCCACCACCCAGACCGATTGTGGGCCCCTTCCTCACTTCCTCCTCACTGATCTCAGGCAGACCCCCCTTTCACTCACACTGATCTCGGACAGAGTGGCAGCGGACCCATCTCCACCCTCACTGATTTCAGGCAGAGCGATAGCAGACCCCTCCTTCCTCATCCCCCCCTACCAATCTCAAGCAGAGAGCTGTTGGATGCTCGACACTTACCTCCTCATTAACTGGAGCGTCCGAATTTGATGGAGCATGTTTGTTTCACGCCAATTATGGATTGGCGAACGCAGTGGTAAAGTGGGGGGGAGGGGAGTGCCAGTGAGGTTGGGGGTGCAGCCCATTAAGTCAATTTAAATGCATGCACGTACATTTAAATGGTCGTCGTGCCTGTTTCAGACGTGGTCCTGATCACGGCCATTTTCAGGCCTTGCTAAAGGGGAACTGGCGTGGAGATGGGCACAGATAGCACAACTCGCCTCATGCCTGACTTTGCCAAGTTTTCGTGCAAATGAGTTCAACTTGATGGTAAAATCGGGCCCTTGATGTCAGGGACCAGTGAAATATGACCTGCACAGTGATGACTTGGAGTCCTCTCACTGTCAGCTCTGATCTCCCACAAATTCTTCCAACATGTCACAGGAGTTGGTGCTGGAGGAGGAGAAATTCTTCACAGAGGAAATCACTCACTCTGAGGAAACCAAGACTCCTGCACACATACACATCCCTCACCAACAGTGGTAGCTGGGATGTCACATTGTGAAGACCACATCACAACTGAGCAGGAGCAGGGGATGGAGTCCTGGACAGTACTGGAGAATAAGTACGCCTACATCTGTTTAGCTGGGCCTTGGAAGCCATCGTTGAAGAGAGCTACTTTGGTGCAGCAGTGGTAACTGTGTGACTTCTGTCTGCCTTTCCAGAAAGGCTGTGTAAGATTGCAGAGAGATCCCTCTCGTCCATCTCTAAAATGAGTGTCATATTGTCTCTGGCCTTTGAGTTGATGACTGCTTCCATTCCACTAATGGTTTGTAAACTCAGGCTAACAGCTTAAAGTAGGATGAAAGCTTCATGTTGGCCATTCAATGCTCTTGGTTGACAGGAAAGTGCAGGTGGGCCATGAGATGGAAGAGAAAGAAAGACCAGATGGAAGTGAGGAGTGCTTCCACTCCTTACCACTAGTTCTACCCTCAGTCAGAGCCCCACATACTGACTCATTTCTCAATGGCCAAACATGCTACATAAGTGTCGGTGGGCAGTCTTTGGTGGGGCTCCTATGCACTGCAAAATCCACATGACATTGGACAGGAGCATCTGAACAGTCAGACCAGCCTGCCTCTAGGTCAGGCAAACATCATATTCTGGAATTGCATTATGGAGGAGCACAGTCATAGGAAAAGAAATCAAAGGGATTTGTCATTACACGAGGGTGTTCAGTCCATTGTTTAAGACTGAAATTGTCACATTTCAGATTCATGTTTATTAATTGTTGTGAACGCTGGACTTTAGAAGATTATGTAGATAAATCCATTACTTTCTGTCCTATACCTATAGCAATCCACCTAGATTAGCAAACCTGAATGTCCTCTCATTCTGACTGGCCTCATCAGCCGCAAAATTGCATGCAAGTGTCTTGGCAAATGTGGCCTTGTTGATTGGGTGATGCATTTGAGTTACGTTGACATCCAGAAACAAACAAACAAACAAACAAACAATCAATCAAAAAAGAGCTACCCCAGAGAAGGTAAATTTCTGCCAGTGTTGACAGAAGTGAACAACTGAGAAAAGATCCTGGGCGGGATTTTCCAGCTGCACACATTCAAACTCCGGAAATTCCCACCCAAGATCAACAGACCTTTACATGATCTACCTCTACAATTCCCATGGCAGGTGGGATGGGAAATTCCCAGCCCTTAACCATTAAAGATTATTAAAATTACCCAATAAAATATCCTTTAACTGTTATTACACAATGTGGGATTCTGATTGAACAGGCCATTTCTTACCTTGACGTGAAATTCACCATCTAGCAGAATATTCTGTGCCTTCAGGTCATGATGCAGTAATGGTGGGTTCATGTTATGAAGGAAATTCACTCCCAGTGCAATTTCGTGCAATATGCGCAGTCGCAACGACCAAGGCAGTGTTGGATAAGTATCTTTCTGCATCAGAAAAAGCAGGTCTGCGTTAAGAAGATAATTCATCTGGGAAGATAATTCATTGTGCACCTGACTGCTCCACAGAAATTAATATTTCTAAGTAGTTTAAACCGAGAAGTGGTTTATTGTTAGCCCAGCCACAGAGCATCTCATGTTTAAAACATTAATTGAAAATGTTCAGTTGAAGAATCCAGTTTTCAGGTAATGACTAACAAATGAATGTGTTCCACCTCCACCAACTTTTCCTCTTGCTAGTACACAGGGTTGTTTGAAAGTATTTTTCACCCTCCATGTGTCAATGGGAGTGACTGTGCAATTTTCTTCCACATTCCAATCAATGCCTGACTGAAAGCAGCCACCACAAAAGGCACTGGAGAGGCGGAGGTACGGACATGCATTTCCTCTATGAGGAAATATCTAGCATACACTTTAACACACGTCATAATAGTACTACACTGGTGGTGGAGATGGGTATAGCACAATCCTATACCCAGTAACTCCAATGCATAATCTGTAATACCTATACCTTAAAGCAATGGAAACAAAACGCTACATAATTGAGAGCAATTTTGGGACCATATGAAATAATGGATGGAATTTTCCCATCCCGCCATGTGATTTATGGGACAGGACCATGCAAAGGTCCATTGACCTTGGATGGGAACTTCTGGTCTTGGGGTAAGTGCAGCCAGAAAATCCCACCCAATGTGCTGACAGCGAAAGATCTAACGGTATAGCTAGTCTAGTGTAAGAGTTTTAAAACCAAAGGATAAACTCCAATGGAAATACAGGTCTGCATTTAGAAAACAACTCTTACCTGACTCCTCTATTTAACATTCCTATGTAACTTAAAATCTATACAAACATCAAAAAAACAAATCACCTGGAGAGGAAAGTTCTTCTCCAGTAAAACATCAAATTAATGTGATCTGATGTGAATAATGTGATGTAACTCATTTGTGGTAACAATGCATATAATAGTTCAGTAACCATGTTAAAAGGATTAAATATAAATTTCCACTAGTCAAGATAGAAATTCATCTCTCTGGGTCTATACTCGTTGGAGCTTAAAAGGATGAGGGGGGATCTTATTGAAGCTTACAGGATACTGTGAGGCCTGGATCAAGTGGACATGGAGAGGATATTTCCACTAGTAGGAAAATCTAGAACCAGAGGGCACAACCTCAGGCTAAAGGGACGATCCTTTAAAACAGAGATGAGGAGGAAGGCTGTGGAGAGGGTATCTTTAAGACAGAGGTACATAGATTGCTGATTAATAAGGGGATTAGGGGTTATGGAGAAAAGGCAAGAGAATGGGATGAGAAAAATATCAACCATGATTGAATGGTGGAGCAGACTGTATAGGCCAAGTGGCCTAATTCTGCTCCTATGTCTCATGGTCTTATAATTATGCAGTGCAGTTTAAAGTCAGAGTTTCCTCATAGATTAGCATATTATGGTTTTCACACATCCTACATTAGCAAAAACATAAACCTGAAAATGTGTTTGTGTTTTTAAATGCTTTGGGTCTTCCCGAGGTCATGAAAGACATATTATAAATCCAGGGCTTTCTTTCTGTTTTAATTGTTATTTCTTTCCAAGGAATTGCATGTGAATAATGTGCACGGAATAACTATGATAGGACTGTCTTCACTCAATCACCATACCTGATAAAGGAGTTGATCCAAAGACCCATTGTTCATGTATTCTGTCACAATACCCATAAATTCAGGTTCATTGCAAATGCCATAAATTTGGATTATATGGGAAAATCTAGCTCTATGCAAGACCTCTGCTTCCTTCAACAGACTGTTCCTTTCCCTGTGGGAAACAAAAACCAAATATCAAAACCATTTTCTTTGGCAGAGAGAAATTGAGGGGGAAGGGGGGGGGGAAGAGCCATGAGGTATCGAACACTCTTGCATTGAGATGATGCTCAAGCACAAAGATATGTTTCATTAACAATTATGGGGCTGCACTGAAACATGCAGACATTTAAAGACTTACTGATTTTAAATGTTCTTCAAGCAAAAAGGATGAGAGCACACAGTACCCTGCCAATGTCAAAATATAGAAAAAGGGGATTGACATGAGGAGAATCCCCTCTTTTTGGGCCTTCTAATGGCAATGGCTGCTCACACAACTGACTCCAACATCTCCCCCTCATTCACCAGAGACTGCCTGACTGGCTCCAGTGCCCCTTCATCCCACTTACCTGGTTATGAGACTTATGTTTATTGATGCTACCCACCATGGTGGCACAGTGGTAAAACACTGCTACTTCACAGAGCAAGGGACTTGGGTTCGATTCCTAGCTTGGGTCACTGTTTGTGTGGAGTTTGCGCGTTCTCCCCATGTCTGCGTTTCCTCTGGGTGTTCTGGTTTCCTCCCACCTTCTGAAAGACATGCTGGTTAACTGCATTGGCCTGAACAGGTGCCGAACTGTGGCGACTAGGGGAATTTCACAGTAACTTCATTGCAGTGTTAATGTAAGCCTTACTTGTGTCTAATAAATAAATAATAATAAATGATGTGGCTACTGTCAGTCCTCTGACTGGCCACCAACTCTTGGGTGGCCGTCCTCAAATGGGGCTGACTACCCAGGTGAGCTAATTGGCTTCTGCTGACAATACAGCCCCGGGTCCTGTTGCCCAAACTGGTCGCCTCAATATCCTAGCTTTCGGGGCTGTTAGCAGGACCCCACCACCAACATGAAATCCAGGCACAGGACTTCTTTGGCTAAACTTCCCACCACCAATGGCATGAACATGGAGGAGCGAAAAGTGAATGAGACTGGAATGGAGAGTTGAAGTGGGACACCAAACTAAAGGATTCTTGCAGAAATTGGGTACAACATAACTGTGGAGGAACTTAAGAACATAAGAAATAGGAGGAGTAGGCCATCTAGCCCTTCGAGCCTGCCCTGCCATTCAATAAGATCATGGCTGATCTGAAGTGGATCAGTTCCACTTACCCGCTTTCTCCCCATAACCCTTAATTCCCTTATCTGTCAAAAACTTATCTACCCGTGACTTAAATATATTTAGCGAGGTAGCCTCCACCACTTCAACGGGCAGAGATTCACCACCCTTTGAGTGAAGAAGTTCCTCCAACTTAATGATGAAGAGACAGATTTTAAATTAGAGACAACAGGGGACAGATAAGTTTAGGTAAATGAAGATAAGAATCAGTGTAAATGGCCAGTATTGCAATATCTGTATCAATTTCTAACAGGGTGTAAAATTAACTGTAATCATTTTGATAACATTTGCAGGATGTTAGCTCAATGCAAACTAGCAGTCACATTTACTGTACCTACGTAACCAAAGTGACTACACTTCAGAAATAATCAATTGCTAGTAAAGTGCTTGGGGACACTTTAGAAGGTTGAAAAAAGTATAATATAATAGCAGTGTGTTCTTTATTCAGCTGCAGGATGATCCAAGGCCAAATACACTGCTGTGTTTTTCTGTGAGGGTCAAAGACTGTTTCCCACTTTAGCCTGGGAGCACCATGGCTAATTATAATCTCCAACAGAGTTGCCACTAAAAAGCCAGCTCAGAGCTGATCCCGGGATCTCTAAGCATTGCCCAGAACCTCCCATACAAAATATTTTTCAATTGAGATATCAGATGAAAATTCCTACATCTAACCAATTGGATATTTTCCAATTAACACAGGAGTTTCCACATAACTCATCTCAGCTGAAACAGGAAAAAAGGGAAAATTAAGGGGATTTTCCCAGTGTGTTTTTGGATCCTGCAAAATTTCTCTGAACCACAAGCATTGGTTCCGAACTTGTCAAATCTGAGGTGTTGGACTTTATGTGTTGTGAGAATTAAAGAACAAAGATACAAATTAAGAGTGATTTTTTTAAAACATAGAAAACAGAAGGAGTAGGCCATTTGAGCCTTTAGTTTACAATCTAAGCCAGTCCACCAGAGGGTTAGCAACCCATTAGGCCCGAGTAAGAAAGGATGCCATCAATTAGCTCCATGAATTCTCCAGCCGACTAAGCAGGATACCATTAGCTCTGCTTCTAGCCAGTTGTGTCCAATTAGAATCTGGAGTTTCATGTAATTGACCCTCAGGAGTTATCCCTTAGGCATCATCAGCTCTCCATAGTCTCAGAGACAAGGCTAGAATTCAGCTTTACGTGTCAGGGCTGTCAGATTGGCTGGTTGGGAATAAATTGCCAGGGGATAGCATACCCCAGACTCCCCAACACATGCAAATAAAGTTTTTTCATTGCCTCTCCCCATCCCCAGCCACCTCCATTCGAAAGCAGTTGAACTCCACACTGTGCAGTTGTCCACGACCAGTCATGATGACTGAAGACATCTCCCCTCCGAAAGGCCCCCAGTGGTCTCATGTTTGAAGGAGGGGACACCCAGACTGAAGGTCAGAAGCTAGTCTAAGTATGTGAGTGCAAATGCAAGGGCCAGCCATGTCATGCAGACAAAAGAGCACTACAGCTGTGAGTGTGTGACCACTGCTGATGATGCTCCTGGTTGTCACTAACAAGCTGTGGTGGTTCCCCCATGCCAACGCTATAGTTAAGAAAGCCCACCAACGCCCCTACTTTCTCAGGAGGCTAAGCAAACCTAGCATGTCTGCTACAACTCTCACCAACTTTTATGGATGCATAGAAAGCATTCTTTCTGGTTGCATCACAGCTTGGCATGGCTCCTGCTCTGCCAGATCACCAAAAAACTACCAAAGGTCATGAATGAAGCCCAGTCCATCATGCAAACCAGTCTCTCATCCACTGACTCTGTCTACACTTCCCGCTGCCTCGGAAAAGCAACTAGCATAATGCATCCTGGACTTACTCTCTTCCAGCTTCTTCTGTCAGCAAAATGATACAAAAGTCTGAGGACACGTACCAACTGATTCAAGAGCAGCTTCTTCCCTGCTGCCATCAGACTTTTGAATGGACCTACCTCATAATAAGCTGATCTTTCTCTACACCCTAGGTATGACTAACGTTATGTTCTGCACCCTTTCCTTTTTCTATGTATGGTATGCTTTGTCTTTTTATTTAATACAGATACGTCAGCAATGTACAAAGATAAGTGACATAATCACTTTTGAAAATATTCAATTACTATTTTCAGCTTGACTCACTTGGTGGAAGTTGTGTTCAAGTTCTAAATTCTAGAAGGTTCTTATTTCAACCCCACTACAATCTTGAGTGTGCACAATCTCAGCAAATGCTGCAATGCATCATAGCTAGAATAGTACTGTTGTAGATGTCATCCCTTTGATGAGATGTTTAACCAAACTCAGGTGATCTTAACAATAAATCCCACAACAATATCATGTGCAGGATCTAATATTAATGCTTGGTCAACATTCCTCTCGCAATCAGCAAAGCAATTTGTTGTATGGAAAAGAGCAGTGATATTGTCAGTATTGCAACAATGGCAACACTTTAACATTTTGTAAATAGTTCTGGAAGAGCAAGATAAGATCCCAAGTGACTACAAGTTGGTTTTGGCTGAACTGAAAAGCTAGAAACAGCCGGAAAACATTTTCTCAATGCACTTATCATAGAATCCCTACAGTGCAGATGGAGGCCATTTGGCCCATCGAGTCTGCACTGACCACAATCCCACCCAGGCCCTATTCCAGTAACCCCACATATTTACCCTGCCAATCTCCCTGACACTAGGGTTACTTTAACATGGCCAATCAACCTAACCCGTATATCTTTGGACTACATAGCAATTTACATAAACCCCACGAAGAAATATCTTTTTTCTTTTTCCACACACAGTAGTGTATTAATGCACACTTTCGTCTGTTTCTACAGGTAGTTAGTCCCAAACAAGCAGCTCATCTGTCACCAGAGGTTTATAGCTTGAACAGCATCAATCCACATCAAACTTGATGTGAGATGTCAGGAGTGTCTCCCACTCGTCTTATGTCATTGATGAACTGGAAGAATTTTGCAGGTTGATACTCGACCTATTTGACTGCATTATGAATTCACCTTCCTTGCCCATCAAATCCTGGGGTGAGACTCGAACCTGAAGCTTCTGCTCAGAGGCAGAAATGTTACCCACTGCACCATAAGACCTCCGTCAAGACACGTGGTACAACCCAAATCTTAGTGATGTTCTATTTTATCATTTTCACAAATACACTTTTCTCCCAGAGGTGTGCACCCTTACATTTTTTTTGGCAGGGTAAGGGTGGAAAGAAGAAATATGAAGAGAAGTAGCTTTATGCTCAACAGGTATATTGATAAAATATTTGGCTATTAGACTGAATTTTATCTCTGCAACTACTTGCATGCGTCTGATCACTCAAGCAAAAATGTGGAAACATTTTAGAAACATAGAAACTAGAAGCAGGAGTAGGCCATTCAGCCCTTCAAGCCTGCTCCATCATTCATTTAGATCATGGCGGATCATCAAAGTCATGTCCTGATTCCCCCTTTTCCTCCATATCCCTTGATCCTTTAGTCCCTAGAGCTTTATTTAATTTCTTCTTTTCATTGTCTTCCTTTTTCATAAGGAAGATTACATG
Organism: Carcharhinus amblyrhynchos; assembly: GCF_965287045.1. Classification (NCBI taxonomy): domain Eukaryota; kingdom Metazoa; phylum Chordata; class Chondrichthyes; order Carcharhiniformes; family Carcharhinidae; genus Carcharhinus; species Carcharhinus amblyrhynchos. The sequence continues at coordinate 84,419,206 of NC_137331.1, read as the reverse complement.
CCTTAACTGCAATTATATTGTCTTAAATATCAGCTTTTGAAAGGGGGATTAAAGGGTATTTCAGATGAAGGGTGCAACACATGGATGTGCCTTTCTGATCAACATTCTTGTTGTGATTAGTTCCGAAGATGAACAACAACCAATTTATAACAACACCAAACTTCAGAAATTCCAGAATGCTTAGAGGCTGCTATATACACCAATTACACTGCGTATCTCCATTAATGCACAATGAAAGAATAATTTGAGTAATTACCGATGTAGCAATTCTACCTTTCCATGGCTTAAAGATGACAGCAACACTACTGGGAAGTTTGATTATCTGACTATTGACAAGCTGATGTTTGGCAGAACAAGCAAATGAACAGATTTCTGACTCCAGTTCTGAATCTCTGCACATGGATTCCATTCAAATTTCACACTTTTTCTGTTAGGTCCACCTACGATCACCAATTCCTCTAATATCTGTATTTGATACTTTGCTGCAATCCATCTATAATGTGCTGCTACATACATGTAGCAATGCCTCTCTCAACAACAGCAACTTTATTTAAGGGCTGTCTCAGCCTTCAGTTCTATACCATTCTTTGTCCAGACCACAGCAAAACGGTTCTTCCTCTCTGCAGACAAAAATTACCACAAGCCTCAACAATTCTTGGATGCCATTCATTTTTTCTCTGCACTTCCTCCCAAATCCATTTATTCCTCCCAGTCTCACCTCTGCTGCGTTCTCACAAAACTTTGATCCTTCATTGTGCAACCCTGAAAATTCAGTCCATAACAGGGATCACCAGCTCATTCTCGAATCCTCCCACCTCAATGAATACCAAGCTTAACACTTGCTACACCACCTTTGTGCCTACTTAGCTTGTCCTGCATGCTGGACCATTTCTTTTGACTTCAGTTTCCACTCTGAACCCTTTGCCATAGCTCTCCTCTCTTCTCTTCAGTTTCTTCACTCCCGTAATTCACTCTGATTTAATCGCTGCCCAGTCTTGCAGCATTCTCTTTCTTCAAGTCTCATATCAACATTATCATCAATAACAGCAGCCTCTTTGTCAATAGATTTGAACGGTAGATGTTCCCTGACCTGGAGGCTGACTACTTTATCTTGTCCCAAACTATGATTCTGCTATTGGTACCATAATTCCCCAAATTGACCTCAATTACTTTCAAATCCTCCACCATTACCATTGCCCCAAACTTACAGCTTCTTCCCTATGCACAACCTGCTTTCAAGTAAACCAGTGGTGATGGTGCTGAAAAGGTAGTTAACATGGTAGGTTTCAAAGAATAAGGTAAGATGAAGAAACAAAGGGATTGAGGGAGGGGATTCCTCAGCACAAATCCTCAGCAGGTAGAGGCATGACTGTCAGTGCTGAGACTATGCAATGAAGACCATATTGGGTTGAAAGATCAGTTTACAGTTAAGAGGGATATCAAGATTGCCTTAAACAATAGCAAAAGAAGGAGATGGCAATGATGGCAAGGACAGAGGACATTGGCTGGAATTTCCGGCTGTTCATTCTGGTGGGATTTTTGATCCTGTCCAATGGTGCATCCTTGTCGTGGCTTTCCTGCCAGTGTAGGACACAGTCAGTCAATGGGAAATCCCATTAACAGCGGCGAGAATGGAACATCCCACTGTCAGTGCACTGCCTCCTGCTGTTTCTCCCCATTGCTTTGCCTTGGTCTTCCCAACGTCTGGGAATGGCCTGTTGGAGGAAGTTAATTTATTTGAATCCAGGGATGTTTCTGCCTGTTACTGATTGTGAAGTCGATTGGGGTTCCTGCTGCAGGCTAATGAAGCATTATTTTAATCTAAAGTTGTGGCCAAATGGTGCAATTACTGTACAATGGAACTGACTAGGAGTTTGCGAGCCGCACATTAAGTCAATCCTGACAGTGCAACCACAGTGTGACTTACATAATGACTAGAAAAGATCCAGGTAAGTTTTTTTTAAAACGTTACTTCTGTGGAATGCATGTAGAAGATGTGCTCCTCTGGGGCCACAAGGTGTCACTGGTCCACCCAATCATCACCTTGTCCCTCGCTCCCAGAACCATCATGCTTAACAGTTTCTGCATTGATTGTCACCTACACTGGAGTCAGTGTAGTTTTGGGTAGCAAATTTAAAATAGAGTTGAGGAGAAATTGCTTCCTCAAAGCATGAATCTGTCAAATTCGTTAGCCCAAAGTGTGATGGATGCTGGGACTGAGAGTAAATTTAAGGAGGAGTTAAACAGATTTTTAAGTGGTAACATATTGAAGGGTTATAGGGAGAAGGTAGGAAAATGTGGATGACGAGCATATCAGCCATGATCGAATGGCAGAGGGAACTTGATGGGCGAATGGCCTAATTCTGCTCCTCTATCTTATGAGTTTACAATCCTCAAACATCAAATTTGCAGGTCCTTCTCACTATCTTACTCTCAAAGCTGAGATTTTGGCGGTGGGAGAACTTTCCCATCCCGCCTGCCACGGGAATTGGAGCAGACCTTTAGGGAAGGAAATCTGCCGTCCTTACCTGGTCTGGCCAACATGTGACTCCAGACCCACAACAATACGGCTGACTTGCAACTGCCCTCGGTAACAAATGCTGGCCAGCCAGTTAACCCCAATGTCCCGCAAATGAATTAAAAAAAAACGCAAAAGGTCCGTTGACCTCGACGGGATTCTCCCATGTTGGGGTGAACATGACCAGAAAATCCTACCCTCCAAGTACAAATTTTGTGGTGTTTTTTCCAATTAATATATAATCACCTTCAAGCTGAGGATTCAATGACATCCTTCCAAGATTTACATTTGGAGAAAACCTAAAAGGTTCTTCAGGTGAGAAAGCAAGGAGGGAATTCCCGCTGTATTGATTAAACACCTTAACCTATCAATCAGTAACTGATCAGATAATAAGTTCAGTCTCTTTGGAAGACTAAAACTCCGTCCTTGGTCGCTCCATTTTCAATCACTTTTGAAAGTGCAACCTGAATTATTTAACAGCACAATGTATCCACAGCAGTGAAAAAGTTTATTAAGCACATCAACCCTGAAATGTTATAAGTCAACATCACTCATGACCAACACAATTTAACAGTTAACTTGCACTAATGGAATCAGAGTTTACCCATACTATGTCGCATGTAGGTTGGACAAACACTGTATTTGGTCTCCTTAGTGCTTCTTTCATTGGGTAGACAGTCTTGATGCCCTCTGTGGCTGATGAAGAGCGTTTTTGTCTCGAGAATAAGGTTGCGTGGAGGGAGCAACTCAGCTACCAAGTTCCAACTTTTTTTTAAAGTTTATTTATCAGTGTCATAAGTAGGCTTACATTAACACTGCAAATCGCTGAGTCACCACACTCTGATGCCTGTTCGGGTACACTGATGGAGAATTTAGCATGACCAATGCACCTAACCAGCACTTTTTTTCCCTGACTGTGGGAGAAAACCACAGCACCCAGAGGCAACTCACCAATATGGGGAGAACATGCAGACCCTGCACCTAACAGTGCAGTGGCTCAAGCTGGGAATTGAATCCAGGTCCCTGGTGCTGTGAGGCAGCAGTGCTAACCTCTGCGCTTGTGGCATCTATTGTGTCTTTGGCAGTACAATATGTGCTTATTGTACTGTGTTCAGGGCAGAAGATAGAGGCTTCGCAAACCACTGCTCACTCTCTTTCACCTCTTCAACTGAGAGCTCCATGGTTGTCTCTCGGGTGGTTCGCTGGTCTGACTATTAAAGGTTTTCTGGGTGCTGCAGCAAGGAAACCTACTCCATACAGAGAGGACAGTTCAGAGCTCAAGTCCCAGTAAGGGTATGCTTTTGGTCTGTGAGTATTCGCGATTGTGCAGTTTTGTTAGTTTAACAACAGTGATCATCTTGGTATCATCTGCTGTTTTGAGGAGGTCCCAGGCTATTCATCCCTGCTCAGGAAACATAAGGCACCAACTCGAAGATCTGTTGTCATCATCCTCTGTGATTGCAGGATCACAACAATGACTATAAGTTGAAGTCTCTGAGACTATAAAGTGGTATTCTATTGAGCCGCAGCTTTCAGCTATGATTCTTTGTAAGACAGCACTATTATGCTGGCTCCTGAATCTAATATAAAATTTGTTAAATAGCCTTTGACAAAGATACCTGCATTCCAAAATGAGAAACCAAGATCTTTGACCTCACTCAAGAAGCGTGGTCGTGTCTCTTCTGGGTTTGATGTTTCAATCTTGTGAATCATCATAGAATCCCTACAGAGTAGGAGGCCATTCAGCCCATTGAGTGACTTTCCATGACTTAGAATCTTACCTAGGTCCACATCCCCACCTGCATGATCCAACACCTAGTCCACCTTATCTACACAAATTGGGACATTATGGGGCAAGTTTGCATGGCTGATCCACCTAACCTGCACATCTTTGGACTGTGGACAGAAACTGCAGCACTCAGAGGAAACCCATGCAGACCCGGGAGAACGTGCAAACTCCACAAAAACTGTCACTTAACGCTGGAATTGAACCAGGTTCCTGGTGCTGTGAGGCAGCAGTGCTAACTACTGTGCTACCCATCTTTGGGCTTTTCATATATTTCAGAGATTTTACCTTGCACACTTTTTCATTGGGACCATTGGGCTACACATGCAGGACATGATGTTGCTGTGAGGGCGCTTCACTGCACAACGTCAGCATGGTCACTCTGCTGGTCTGATCAGGAATTGCTCTCCCTGCCGTGGATTGTCCTTTTGTCTTTGTGCCAAGACTGTGGGTTTGCCTTGGCTCCATGTTTTCATTCTCTCCCCTTCAGATTATCCTGTGTTGCTCACAAAATTCTGATTGTCTAACTATTGGATTTCCCTTTCCAGGGTTAGATCTTCCTTTACACGCAGATCTTCTGACCTTTTACTTAAATCTAAAGGGATACTGAATCTTAACAATCTTTCCTCCCCGACTGTCCCCAATTTTGAGATTGGTCTGGGCCTTGACTTGAAGTGTGAAATTGCAATCCATGTTAAAAATGTATGTTCAGCTTTAAGAGCTGTCTGAATTTCAAGATGGCATTGCTGTAACTCCAGGTCAAAGGGATTTCCCATGCTTGCTGGTTCTGACAGATTCTGCAAAATGGCGATGATGCGCTTCTTAACAAAAAGATTTGTTTAAATGATAGCTGCCTGGACTGGCTATCTACTGACTTCTTTTGTTCAATGTTTCTTTTGCCAATTAATGAGACAGTCCAATCGCTCGCTCAATCGCGAATACTCACAGACCAAAAGCATACCCTTACTGGGACTTGAGCTCTGAACTGTCCTCTCTGTATGGAGTAGGTTTCCTTGCTGCAGCACCCAGAAAACCTTTAATAGTCAGACCAGCGAACCACCCGAGAGACAACCATGGAGCTCTCAGTTGAAGAGGTGAAAGAGAATGAGCAGTGGTTTGCGAAGCCTTTTTTCCTTTTTTGATTTGGGCAGTTGTGACATTGCCAAAATTCATTTTTCATTTTCCCCAAGCGTGCAGAGGTCACATTTTCAGGCTCCAACTTGCGGAACGGGTTTTAATGATAGGTTTCTTTCACTTCCAACACTGAATTACTTAAAAGGGTTCTCGGGGTTGCCGCAACGTGGAATTTTAAAAGATTTAGCTCACCATCGTAGGTTGTGACAACTCAGCACTCTGAAGCAAGACTTCTAAAGGATAGTCAGCGGATTCTTCTGATGCAGTACAAATCTCTGCCTTCAAATGTTTTTTTTCCCGCTGTGCCTCTGCTTCTACTGAACACTTCTGCAAGGTCAGAAAGCTTCATTGACAGCAGATTTCCTTCTCAAACACATTACTGAACCAGATGGGTTCTCATGACAAATCGACAGTAGACTCCATGCAACATTTCATTCTAGATGGTAAATTTGGTACACTATTGTTCTTTCAAAATGCAGATGACTAGAATTTCCTCGATCTGATTTATCCCAGTTTTTACAACCTTCTTGATGATGGCAACTTTTCCCAAAGCTTCTTGTGAATCTAATCAACATAAAGAACTGCCTAAAGACAGTGGAAGTTAGAATCATAGAATCACAGAAACCTGACAGCGCAGAAAGAGGCCATTTGGCCTACTGAGTCTGCACTAACCACAATCCCACCCAGGCCCTACCCCTTATCCCTACATATTTACCTGCTAATCCCTCTAACCTATGCATCTCAGGACACTAAGGGGCAATTTTAGCATGGCCAATCAACCTAACCCACACATCTTTGGACTGTGGGAGGAAACTGGAGCACCCAGCGGAAACCCACGCAGACATGAGGAGTATGTGCAAACTCAACACAGAATGACCCAAGCTGTGAATCGAACCTGGGTCCCTGGAGCTATGAAGCAGCAGTGCTAACCACTGTGTCACTGTGCCACCCTTAACCACTGTACTACCGTGCTGCCCACAATTGCAGCATAACCATTTAGGGTTGGGGAAACGCATGGAACAGACATCACATATCTTCTTAAAAATCATTTTTTTTGAGTGATGTGATGAAACTCGAAGCTTTAATCCATTTCTACACTTTAAACACAGTAAGGTTTAATTCCCAACCTGGGGCACAATTTGGAAATGTTCAAGATTCTACTTAGCCAAATGGGGCTAGCTTAGGTGGGCATTTTGGTTGGCATGGGCCAGTTTGAGCAAAAGACCTATCGCCATGCCATAGATTCTATGACAATGGTTTCCTAGTCACTATTACTGACAACTAGTTTTTTAATTCCAGATTTTCTAACTGAATTCAGATTCCACAAATTGTAGAGGTGGGATTTGAACTCTTTTTTTTTACAACCCATCACGTGTATGCCCCTCGTCGGACAACAAGGTGGACCGACTTAAAACCTTTTATTTTGTTGTTCTTGTTCTTGCGGGTCGAACCAAGTAAACAAACTTAAATTACGTTCGGACAAAGAAAAAGGGGGCGGCTCCCCAAAAGGAGGGGGAACAGCCCGAATGGAAACAAAAAGTATAAAGGAAACTTAAGATGAGTGAAATCAAAATGTGATTATCCGAGTCTATAAGGCACCTCAGCCGCTGTGGTGCCCAATGGGCGTGGAAGGCCTCGATTGTGCCCGCGGACACCGCGTGCTTCCTCTCCAGGGACACCCGGCCGCAAACGTAGCCACGGTAGAGGGGCAGGCAGTTGGGACGGACAACCCCGTTGATCGCCCGCTGCCTGGACCTGTTGATGGCGCGTTTTGCCAGGCCCAGGAGCAGGTTCACGAGGAGATCAGCATCCCGACCCTCCCCTCTCCGCACCAGGTGTCCATTGATCAGGAGCATGGGACTGAAATGCAAACAGAACATCAATAAAAGGATCTTCAGAAAATCAAAAAGGGAGTGCAATCTATAACACAAAACGTAGACGTGGTCCACGGATTCCACAAGGCCACAGAAAGTGCAGTCTCGGGAGCCCGCGAACCAGTGAATCCTACTGTTGTGCGGCACTGCTGCGTGCAGCACCCTCCACCCCAGGTCCCCGAGGTAATTGGGGGGATTTGAACTCATGATCCCAGTGCATTCGTCTGGGCCTTGGGGCTACTAGTCCCACGACATTATCATCACACCACCATCTTCCCAAGATGGGGCAGCACAGTGATGCTGTGGTTAGCACTGCTGCCTCACAGCACCAGGGGCCCAGGTTCGATTTCCGGCTTGGGTCATTGAGTGGAATCTGCTCTGGTTTCCTCTCACAGTCTGCAAGATGCGCTGGTTAGATACATTCACCATGCTAAATTCTCCCTCAGTTTACCTAAACAGATGCCAGTGTGTGGTGACTAGGAGATTTCCACAGTAACTTCATTGCAGTGTTAATGTAAGCCTACTTGTAACACTAATAAATAAACTTTAAATGTGTCTTGCAGTTTTCTGGACATCTTTACTAACTACTGTACAGTAAAGGATACAGGCCAGCAGCTGTCTCTATGCTTAAATCCAAAACAGCTATCTTCTCAACGCCACACCTACCCTGGGTCATGTGCTTCCTACATCACCGCACAAATCCTGTATGCGCCTGACCCTTATATTACAATCACAACAACCCTAAATTCATTTCCAAATCAGTCAACTCTACAAAATTTAACTGACCTTAACCACCCACGTTATAGGTGTGGTAAACTATTGAATTAAGATAGCTATGTCCTCAACTGTTGGTTAGGAACTGGAAATTAATAATCATATTCAGAATTTCAGATGCAATGATTGCAGCAGTGATTCCACTTGGTGTCTTAGACAGATTCCGACACTGAAGTTATTAAGAGGTGTTATTTTTCCTATTAGCTCTATTGTGTATACATGTGGTCACGCATACCAGAGGATAAAGAACGTGCGCAAATTCACATGGTATTTCAAAAGAGACTGCATCCCGGGTCACAGACTCATAGATTATACAAAGCAATGATTGTAATGGCACCATCAATATCATACCCTTCACCCATTGGGGAGTCGAACTGTAGACATTTGACTGCCACTGTCATCCTCCAGTCAGTGTGCTGCGCTCTGAATACCACCCCATAGCTTCCTTTGCTGATATAATGCAGATCCACCAACTTCTGGTAAGGAACCACATCCAGGATGGACGAGATACTGGAGAAACTGCTGCCCCGGGAACTCTCCATAATTTCCAAAAGGCACACACAGATCCCTATTCTCTCTCTCACTGCAGCCCCTGTCTCCAGTCCTTCCTCATCGCTGAAAGGCAGCACGGCTGCTGGAGTGACTACACATTTTCAACAAGTGAATAACTCCGCGGGATAGTTTAAACCGGTCTGCAGCACTCCTTCCCCCAGTGTTCCCAAACATATGAATGATTCGACAGCGAATGCGCTTATTCCGAGCTCACTTCCTCACAAGAATTCCCCAAACTCAGGGCTCTTCCGCTCTTCAGGACCAGCCACTACGCAGCCTGAAAGTGACCACGCCTTTTACGGAAAACTGACGATCTGGTGTGTAGAGATTTCACTCGTTTTTCTGGAAGGCTGAATCCATTGAATGAAGAGATCTGAATGAAGTCTGAAGGGGATTTTCACTGTAACTCCATTGCATTGTTAATGTAAGCCTACTTGGACACTAATAAATAAGCGTTAAACTTTACTGGAGGCTATGGTAGAAATAATATGAGATTGCATATTTGTTCAGGGAGTGATGTGAACATTGTAACTTTGTGAAATACTCTTTGCTGTTTCTACTATCCTACGTGTCATTTATAGTTTATACCGGTAGCAATTTTCCACTCAATTCATGTTTAATGTATGTTCATTGTGATTTGTGTTAAAGTAAAAACTACAAGTGAAAATAAAAGAGTCACTTTAAGAAGAAATGTGACGCAACTTTCATGCTTGTGGCTCTCACAAGTCATGGCAAACTTATTCTCCAGCTAGAACTTACTAAGGGCGTGGTCACTTTCTCAATAGTGAAATAATTGAGAATTTGATTCTCAATAGTGAAAGAGGTTTATGCAAAAGAATTAGTCATGTATGTTCTATTTGTGCAGTTGGTGTTATTACACTTACAGCGATTGCCAGTCAAGCTTCCAACTCTTTACATATGTTGCTAAGTCGCCATTTGCAGTGAGAATAATCTTAAATCACCAGATCTCAGCCAGGGCCAGTGGAGAATGCTGGTCTGCGAACCTCTGAAATTCCAGCCCAGATCTCAAATTAAAATGATTTGATTTGATTTATTATTGTCACATGTATTAACATACAATGAAATGTATTGTTTCTTGTGCGCTATAGAGAGAAAGCATATCATTCATAAAGAAGGAAACGAGAGTGTAGAATGTAGTGTTACAGTCAAAGTTAGCGTGTAGCGAAAGAGCAACTTAAAGCAAGGCAGGTCCATTCAAAAGACTGACAGCAGCAGGGAAGAAGCTGTTCTTGAGTCGGTTGGTACGTGACCTCAGATTTTTGTATGGTTTTCGAGACGGAAGAAGGTGGAAGAGAGAATGTCCGGAGTGCTTGGGGTCCTTAGTTATGCCGACTGCTTTGCCGAGGCAGCAGGGTGTAGACAGAGTCAGTGGATGGGAGGCTGGTTTGCGACGGTGCAGAGGGACCTTGGGGTCCTTGTGCATGAGTCGCAAAAACCCAGCTTGCAGGTGCAGCAGGTGGTCAGGAAGGCGAATGGGATGCTGGCCTTCATAGCGAGGGGGATTGAATATAAAAGTAGGGAGGTCTTGCTGCAGCTGTATAGGGCATTGGTGAGGCCGCAGCTGGAGTACTGTGTGCAGTTTTGGGCGCCGCACCTGCGCAAAGATATTTTGGCCTTGGAGGGAGTGCAGAGGTGGTTTACTAGGCTGATACCGGAGTTGAGGGGGTTGAGCTATGAGGCGAGGCTGAATAAACTGGGCTTGTACTCATTAGAGTTTAGAAGAATGAGGGGAGATCTCATTGAGACGTATAAGATGATGAATGGGATGGATAGGATAGAGGTGGAGAGACTCTTCCCGCTCAAAAAAGACAGTAGGACTGGGGGGTACAGCCTCAAGATAAAAGGGGGGCGGTTTAGAACGGAGTTGAGGAGGAACTTCTTCACTCAAAGGGTGGTGAATCTCTGGAATTCTCTGCCCGTTGAAGTGGTGGAGGCTGCCTCGCTAAATATTTTTAAGACGCGGGTTGATGGGTTTTTGATAAGAGAGAGGATTAAGGGTTATGGGGAGAGGGCGGGAAAGTGGAACTGAGCCGCGACAGATCAGCCATGATCTTATTGAATGGCGGGGCAGGCTCGAAGGGCTAGATGGCCTACTCCTGCTCCTATTTCTTATGTTCTTATGATGGATTGGGCTACATTCATGACCTTTTGTAGTTTCTTGTGGTCTTGGGCAGTGCAGCAAGCTGTGATACAACAGAAAGAATGCTTTCTATGGTGCATCTATAAAAGTTGGTGAGAGTCGTAGCTGACATGCCAAATTTCCTTAGTCTTCTGAGAAAGTAGAGGCACTGGTGGGCTTTCTTAACTATAGTGTCAGCGTGGAGGGGGACCAGGACAGATTGTTGGTGATCTGGACACCTAAAAACTTGAAGCTCTCGACCCTTTCTACTTCGTCTCCATTGATGTAGACAGAGGCACGTTTTCTTTTATGTTTCCTGAAATCGATGACAATCTCCTTCATTTTGTTGACGTCAGGGGAGAGATTATTGTTGCAGCACCAGTTCACCAGATTCTCGACTTCATTCCTGTACTCTGTCTATGATAGATCTACAACTAAATAGAGTAAAAAAAATACAATTATATCAGGTTTTTCACAGTCATTGGACAACTCAAAGCACTTTACAGCCAATGAAGTACTTTTTTGAAGCGGCCACAGTTTGTACCTTTGGTATGAAAAGGGGAATGTTTGGGTTTGATATTTTCAGGGAACTGTCAACATAAACAGCCTGAGATAGTCAGATCTTCCCAGAGTTGAAGCCATAGTGGGTGATCTACAAGTTGGAGAGACCATAACTGAGCATGATCAGAATTCAGTATGACTGCTAGTGACAGCCAGCCAGCTGAACAAGAAAAATCTTGCAACTGAAGATGCAGAAGTCAAATACGTATGTCTTTTATTAATGAATAAAGGTCTTTGCCCAAGTCCTGACAAGATGATAGTTGAATCAGCGATGCAGCTTCAAACAGATGTGAAAGCAGTGCGTGGATTTGTGAATGATTTAGCAAAGTTTTTGCCCAATTTGACATTGGTGTGTGAACCACTGAGGCAGCTCACTGCCAAGGAGGTGCTGTGGGAGTGGGGAACAACAAGCAGTATTCACTAAAATCAAACAACTAGTGATTGTAACTCCAGTGATGAAATACAATGACGAAATTATCTTGTGTTGTGACGCCAGTGAGACAAGTCTGGGAGTAATCCTAATGCAGCAAGGACAAACAGCAGTAACATTTGCATCCAGGGCACAAACGCAAGCTGAACAATGCCATGCTCAGGTCGGGCAAGAATGCCTGGCTATTGTGTTTGCTTGTGAGTGTTTTCACCAATACCTGAGAGACAAAGTAACAGTGGAGTCTGACCACAAACCATTTCAAAGTATTTTCTCCATATCTGCTCCAAAGAGTCCGCAAAGAATGTTACATAATTTGCAGAGATATCTGCCAAAATTCTACCATCCAGCCCGCCACGGAATCAGAGTGGGCGAGGGACAGGTAACAGAAATGTCTGTTGATCTCGAGCTGGAATTTCCAGTTTCACTCGAGCAAGGCCATAGTATCCACCCATCATCTGGAGGTGGCGTACAAACAAGGGAAACAAATATACATCACAGACATACTATCCGGAGCAGCACTCCCCATGGAGAAAGGTGAGGAGGCTACAACAGAAATTGACATTTTCTAGGTTCAACATGAAGCAGCAGCTAGACATGATTGGGAAGCCATTAACCCAAGAAAGTCATTGAATCTGACAGGCAAGCACCTTGCTCAAACCAATCAAACTACCCAATACGATGTGACTTTCCAAACGCTACAAAAAGCATTGATGAAAGGTTGGTCTGAGAGCACCAAGGACACACCTGTGGTTAGAAGAGCATGTTGGGCATACTGAGGTGAATTGATATCTCAAGATGCACATTGTACAAAGGAGATAGTCACTATCCCAAAGGAGATGAGAGGAGATATGCTGAAGCATAGCCAACCATCAAGGAAATGACAAAGAATCATCCATTTATGAAACATTAGCTCTGCTGTCTCTCCACAGATGCTGCCAAACTTGCTGAGATTTTTCAGCATTTTCTGTTTTTGTTGTGAAGGAATTGAATCACTCTGAGAAAGGCAAGAGAAATGCTCTACAGGCCAAATACAAACAAGTGAAATAAAGGGAATATTGTCCACTGTGGTATTTGTAACAAATATACCAAGTTTGAAGGCTGTTGATGACGCGCAACATCCCAGACAGACCAGAATGAAGCTGAGAGTAGACCTCTTCACTCTAGCAGGAACTGTTATCTTGCACTGACAACTATTATTCCGATGACTGGGAGTTAGACCAGCTGACTGCAACAGGAGGAGAAATAGTAGGGTTCATGAAAACGGGCTTCAATCATTACAGCATTCCAGACATTGTAATTAGTGAACTGAGGGCCATTGTCACAAGTGAAGAATTCAGCTGCTTCACAAAGGATTAGGAGTATAGCACTACACATCATCCCAGCTGTATTCCCAGTTGAGTGGAAAGGCTGAGACAGCAGTGAAAATCGTCAAAGGAATAATCGAGAATTCGAGCAAATTTAGCACAGATGTATACAAGGCAACCCTCAAGTAGAGAAAGACACCAACTAAAGGCATGGAAAATAGTCCAAAACAATGGAAAGTAGTTCAAACACAGCGTACCCAAACTATTCTTTCAAAATCAAAATAAACTACTTAAAACAAAAGTAGAACCAAACATATGAAAAAATCAAGGTGAAATGACAACAAGCTACATTTCATTTTGACAGGAGTGCCAAACCTTTACCAGAGCTGAATACTGGAGATCCAGTCAGGGTACAAACCTTCAACATTCTCAACAGGAGTCAGACCACCTGGAAACTTGGGACACGCATAGCGAAATTGTCACCACTGTAGAAGTGAATGATCAAATATACCAAAGCAACCATAGGCGTATACAGTCAGCTAGCAAAGCTGTTCCTTCACGACAGTTGGCCAATCAGGGAGAAGGGATCTCACTTGCTGTAGAGTATAGATCCACCAGCAATCCGAGAAATACATGAGTCCCCAACAAATGCAATGGAACAACAAAATGATCTCGGCAACAAATATTATGGGGATGATATTACCTGTTTAGGGTTCGTCATTCAGATGAATATCCAATGACAACATATGCCATTAAGAAACCTGCATGATATAAAAGTTGCCAGAATTTTCTGCTCTCGTTTGTATTGGATGGGTTCAGTGACAGCAGTGGGAAATATCAGAAGACGTGCAAAGCCATATCCTGTGTGTTGGGGTGGCCTTTAGAAATGGCGGTTCAATCCGCGTGTTTCTAAATTGCTGGCAGGGTGGGCAGATCAGAGGCTGCCCCTCCGCTAGTGATGTGTCATGGGACCCCTCCCTTGAAGCACTTTTTCTAAGTCCTGGACGATATGACAGAGAAAGCTCCCATTCAATGTCATTTGAATAGTTTAACATGTAATTACCAGGTGGTTATATCATAATCATCCCTCATCATAAAAAAATCCATCTACGGTGGCATGATGGCAGGACAGTGTGAAGTCCAACTGGTCTCTGAATGTGTGCACCTGGTGAACAGACCTCCCAGGGGAGCTCAGATCAGTGCCATGCTCACTGGGGAGAGAGTCATGCCTGGACAATGCCTGGATAATAGCTTGGCAACTCCTAGATTACCCTGATAGTGACTGGTCTGTTGGGGTGGCAGGGTAGTGCCCGGGCAGTATCAGGGTGGAATTCTAGGGTTAACTGATTAGCTTGCTGGGCACTGGGGCGGGGGAGCCTTTTAAAAATGGTGCCAGAATCCTCGCATTTCTAAGATGCTGGAAGGGTGAACGAATCAAAGGCCACCCCATCAGCAATACATCATGTGACCCCTCCCTTGAAGTTGTTTTCTTAAGTTCCGGACTAAATGGCAGAGAAAGTTGCCACAGGCATTTTCGACGTCACTTTTCCCGCTTGACATCGGCCTTTGCTGATATCTGGAAAAGCCTCACCCTACGTGCGCAATGCAGGTGTGGAGACTGACTCGTCAAACAAATCGTTGTTGATGCACATTATTAGCTGGTAAGGGAAACTGACAGATGGCACACAGCCAGAGAAGATAGTGACTCTAGGGCAAAAAGGCAGGAACTCTACAGAAAGTGACAGGCAGCAATCGGGGAGGATGAAGAGGCTCAAGCAAGAGGACAAGAAGTTGACAGAGAGTGACAATACAAGAAGAACCAGTCCTGCAAGTAGAAGTACAAGGTCCTTAAGGAAGCTGAAATCTGTGATCCTTACCAGAATGATGAGTCAGACCCACAATATGATACTGGTAGTGGATCAGAAGTATACGAGTATTGTGTTGTAAAAAAATAACCATCTTCAATATGTTGCATAAATGGTAGAGTTGTCACCCTTAAATGAGCCATATGACCCACTGAACATTCTCAGGGAAACAACAACAAATTCCAAACACTTGATAAGCATCTGAAATATAACAGCTGAGTCAGATCACCAAGAAACCTCTTTATTTAGCCTTAAGAAGGAAGAAATTCTAATGTGGTCTGTCATGAATTATATCAAAAATTGAAGCTAGAGAAAATGATCCAATGTAGAGAGACATAACAGATGTCATCCTTGACACTGGTGATGAAACATTCAAACAAAGAACAATACAGCACAGGAAACAGGCCCCTCGGCCCAACGAGCCCGCGCCGCCATCTTAACAATGTATTTTTCCTACACCTCCCTTGACCCGTGTCTATGCTTATGGTACCCCCATTGGAAACCAGATTCAGCGGAGAATAATTTAGGGACAAGTTGTTACACCAATTGGCCTAAGAGCACATCTTTGGGGTGTGGGAGGAAACCGGAGCACCCGGAGGAAACCCATGCAACCACAGGGAGAATGCGCAAACTCCCACAGGCACTGGCCCAAATCCACGTATCTGCACAGCTAGCAGTAATAGTCACTGAGCTGTTGTGGTGCCCATCTGCTGGTCCAGTTTTAAGCATACACAAACGACGCGAAGTACTAGGCCACTCTCGAAACATCCAAGAGCATCCCACGCATGACCCACCGTGTGCATGCCCCTCATTAGACAACAATTCAAGGTATTAGCAAACATTGAGGAAATATGTGTAAATGTAGATCTTAATCCAGAGGAATTTGTTTTGTGCCGTGCTATTTTGGGATTCAGAATTATGGAAGGATATAGCATCGATTCACTCTTTAGCATGGATGGCTAAGGAGCTGTGGAATGCACAACTTGAGTTAATGATTCACATAGAGACCATGTCAATACATCAGAGTTGGCTAGATAAGTGGTTGAGGGAAAGGAGCATGAAGGAATATTAGAACAAGGAGGTATGTGTGATTACTGAGTGATTAATTGCTCATGCAATAACTGATTTTTTAAAGTCCCTGACAGTATTGTGGGAATGCCTTCACCACATGATGAAGAAAACAACTCACTGCCGTCTTCTCAAAGGAAATTTGGCATGGAAATAAGTTCTGGCCTTTCCAGTTTATGCCCATTGAATAAATAAGAAAGAATGTTAGGCTCAGGGAAACAAGTGTGGCATCTTTATTTAAATGCTTCTTTATTTTATTACCCCCAGCATATGCTGTAGATCCTGTTGAGGAACCCAATCCAATAACTTAGGTGGTGCCCTTTCCGCAAGGAATGAATATATGTACGTTGCCCAGCAATTTGAATTCTTAGGCATCCATGTCATAAAATTACTGAATAGAATCGTAGAATCCCTACAGTGCAGAAGGAGGCCATTTGGCCCATCGAGCCTGAACTGACTATAATCCCACCCAGCCCCTATCCCTGTAGCCCCATTTATTGACCCTGCTCGTCCCCCTAACACTAAGTGACAATTCAGCATGGCCAACCACCCAATCCACAGATCTTTGGACTGTGGGAGGAAACTGGAGGAAATCCACGTAAACACGAGGAGAATGTGTAAACTCCACACAGACAGTGACCCAAGCCGGGAATTGAACCCCGGTTCCTGGCATTGTGAGGCAGCAGTGCTAACCACTGTGCGGCCTGTCTCTCCCATTTTCTTTCATGCAGCGCTCCTTGTAATATGGGTTAAGTGTGTTAGCATCTCTGAGCGGGAGGGAACCCTCTGGCAAAACACTGGGCTGGCAGGGCTGTCTGCATCCTGGGTGCCAATCTGAACTTTTCTTCTTAAGTTGTTGGATTCAGTTGCACTTTCAGACCTGACTTGTGCCCAACACTACAGCAGTTTACATACTCCCAATGCCTTTCATTTGTTATTGTCTCTGAGACATCCAAACAACCCCTCTTTAACTTTCCATCACTTTACAGGTCACTCTACTTCATCTATTGTGTGAGTAGTGTGTGCGTTTACTACTCCCTTCTCGCCTTTTTAAATTTTCCTTACCTTGTAAATTATTGCTGTTATGTTGCGAGATTGCACCTGAAATATTAACTTGCCTGTTTTCTCCACAGATGTTAACTGACCTACTGAGTGCTCCCAGCATTTCTTGTTCATGTTCCAAAATGTAATAGTTTTTTTTTTAGCGGCAGGGCTGTGTAACATCTTCTGAAAGAACCATCTTTCATCATCTTCAGACAGGAGCTGACATCTGCACATCTGAAGTATTGGCATTTGGTGAAGCATGAAAATACATGTCACTTCAGGAATGCTGGTTAAACTTGTGGTGTTGACATTTCTGACAACTGCTGATTGTAATGGATATATGACACGTTATGCATGCAGAATACGGTGGTCCAATATGGCCGACACCAACAAATCTACTGAGGACAGGGAAGTGTTATGAGTTGCTTCTTCTTTACCTTTGCTGTTCTGATGAGGCCATTACATTTCATATGGTACTGGACAGGAATCCTGGATGTGACCAATGTGAGATTATTAGGTGACTAACAGGAATATTCATCATTAAAATGAACTTCATTGTTAGAATTCAACATCTGACTTCATTAGTCCATGTATTGGTAGTATAGTAGAGTGACAAAACTTATAAATTAAGCACATTATAGAAAATATGCCAATGCAGAGGGATTTGTGACATTTATCTCAAGTTTTCCCCGTAGAATTCCTACTGTGCAGAAGGAGGTCATTCAGCCCATTGAATCTGTGCTGAATTGTTCCAAGGCTTCCATCCCCTGACCTATCCCAGTAACCCCACACATTCACCATGGTTAATCCATCTAACTGACATATCTTTGGTCACTAAGGGCGGGCTTTTCCAGTTGTGTTGCCCCCAAGGCTGGAAATTCCCACCTGAGGTCAGCAGACCCTTGCATGGTCCGCCCCCACCCACTACAATTCCCATGGTGGGCGGGACAGGTAAATTTCACCCAAAGTAGCAATTTAGCATGGCCAGTCTACCTAACCTGCACAACTTTGGGCTGTGGGAGGAAATCGGAGCAGCCGGAGGAAACCCACATGGACACGGGGAGAACATGCAGACTTCTCACAGGCACACAAGGCCAGAATCGAACTTCAGTCCCTGGCACTGTGAGGAGTGTTGATAACCACTATGCCGCCCTGTTTAAAAACAGCTTGTTAAGCTGAGACCTTGAAGCTTGAGAGAACTGTTTGTGCATGTGAAAGCGCAAAATTAGAATGTCTAAGCTCCTCTAAAAGAAGCAACCCTAGAGCCTTAACATAACAGACATTCAAATATAGATAAAGTAAAGTAAAAGTAAAGTTTATTTATTAGTCACAAGTAAGGCTTACATTAACATTGCAGCGAAGTTACTGTGAAATTGCCTTAGTCGTCACACTCTGGCGCCTGTTCTAGTCAGTGCACCTATCCAGCACGTCTTTCAGCCTGTGGGAGGAAACCGGAGCACCCGGAGGAAATCCACTCAGACACAGGGAGAACATGTAAACTCCACACAGACAGTGACCTAAGCTGGTTCCTGACAATGAGTCAGCAGTGCCAAACACTGTCTCTGTGGATGTTAAGACTATGTAATGGTGTGATACGCACATGAAAGGTAGCTGGTTAATCAAGGAAAGCCTGTTCAGGATATGATTTCCAAAGGACTGGGGATGATTGGGGAAAGGGAAGGATTACATGGATACGAGCTAGGATAAAAGTGATCTTTCAATTGTTTTCTGCATAGCACAGAAATCTGGAAACAAGAAATGGGACAAAAGACAAGGTGAGGGTTGGGGGGTGGGGTAGAGAAACTTGAAGACCAAAAGCTAGAAGAGGAGGAGTAATCATGCTCTCCCACCCAGTCCTAATATGGAAAGTATGTAGCCCGCATCACATCTGAAAATTTAATAAACTATTCTGATTGTATCACATTGAAGTTGCTTCACAACTGACCTTTGTGGCCAGTGTGTCGGCATAACCGTTAGGGGTTCAAAACTGCGAAAACCAATGGTCTATGACTGTACTTGAGTCAGTGGATGATGTTGAAATTTCCATCCACTCAGTTTCAGATTCCTTTCATAAAGGCCCTTTTGTCCCTACCCCAAATTGCCGTGCTGCCTTTTAGTCTGTCTCAGCAAGAAGTTAACTATAGAAGCCCTGAAGTTGAAAGTTTTATGTTGCTTCCAATGGGTTCCTTCTTTCAGTGCTGCTATTAATTCTTTAAATAGCAGCCGGTTTTTTTATCCCCCTGATGCACCAGAACTCCCAATACTCCCATTAATGCCCAGCATTATTTTCCATTCCACCCACCATTCTAACTCTTGTTCCAACTATTCACAATGAATTTCTAGATTAATTTCTTCCTCCCCACATTCTTTCACCCCTCCCCACCTGCTCCCTAGTGTAGCCAAACTTCCAGCTGAAGTTACACAGCCCACACATCATGGAATATTAAGCTGAGATGACTCTATAATCTCTGGCAAGGATTAAGCCTTTACGTATAAACTAGGAGCAGGCGTGGGCCTCTCAAGCCTGCCCTGCCATTCAATAAGATCATGGCTGAGCTGATTGTAACTTCAACTCCTCATTCCTATCTACTTGCTTTTACAAAATGATAGGTGAAAGTCCAGCCCTGCAGCACTGTTGTTGCTTCACCAGTTACCTTGGGAATTTAAAGCTGTTGTCAGGCCAGATCTTAAAGATGCTTGCCCTGAAAATGAGGTGAATATCAATGCCAGACTATAATTGATTCTCAGTAAATTAACAGCTTTGTTTTATTGATATTCATATGATTGATCTATATTTTCCTTAACTGTTTAGTCATTTGCTGACAGAAAATGAAGGCTCAACTGATGTTGAAAGACTCTTAACACTGCTGAGTCTATTGTATTTGCATGTTCCGCACTAGTAGCTTGAACTTAGAATCATAGAATTCGTACAATGCCGCTCAGCCCATCAAGCCTGCACCAATTATAATCCCACCCAGGCCCAATTCCGATAACCACATTTATTTACTCCGCTAATCCCGCTGACATTGTTGGGCCAGTGACCCAACCAAGGTTCGTGAGGTTATCGGGAAATTACTAGCAACAAAACCATATTTCTTTTTCGAAAATAATTCCATTTTATATCTAAAGTACGGTTCCGTTCTCTGGTCTAATCGAAGTTTATCAGTGGTCAGCTTCAGAATATCTTTATTCATCAGGCATTGAGGGCAGGTTAATGAAGTAAATCACATCATAGTGATAGGTAAAGAGGACATGGATCACTTCTTTATTTGCTCTTTTAGATTAGCCCAAAACTCAGAAATAAAAAGAAAGCCTTAATGTAACAATGATGTCAGATTAAGTGGATTGACTGTGCTAAATTGCCCTTAATGTCAGCGGGATTAGCGGAGTAAATAAATGTGGTTATTGGAATTGGGCCTGGGTGGGATTATAATTGGTGCAGGCTTGATGGGCTGAGTGGCCTCCTTCTGCATTGTACAAATTCTATGATTCTAAGTTCAAGCCACTAGCGCAGAGCATGCAAATACAATAGACTCAGCAGCATTAAGAGTCTTTCAACATCAGTTGAGTCTTCATTTTCTGTGTCAGCAAATGACTAAACAGTTGAGGAAAATATAGATCAATCATATTCATATCAATAAAACAAAGCTGTTAATTTATTGAGAATCAATTATAGTTTGCCAGAGGAAAATATGATTTAAATCAACGTTAGAACTGCTGCTCAGAAACTGCAATAAGTCAGGACTTAAACATAAATTCCAAAGCTTCATCAAAAATATAAACACATTCTGTTGACAAAAATGAACAATGGCATATTAATTTGTCTGAAACTTGAAGCTTATGCGAAAACAAGCTGTTTGGTGTGCTGAAGCCAATAATGATTTAATTTTATAAATATTATTTGAGACTGGACTTCAGGTAAGTGTTCTCCAAGGCGATCTTCAAGACACACGACAAAGCAGAATCACTGAGCAGAAACTGATAGCCAAGTTCCGCACACATGAAGATGGCCTCAAACAGGATCTTGGGTTCATGTCACACTATTTGTAACCCCACCATACTGCCTGGGCTTGTAAAATCCTGCTAACTGTCCTGACTTGACAATTCACACCTCTTCAATCTGTCTCCCTCTCTCCACGCACACTGTTTGTACCTGTAATTAGCTGTGAAGACTCGCATTTCAACCATTCTTCACATTCCAATCTGTAATTATCTTGCAATTGTGTCTTTGCCTATGTACGCGAACTAACCTGGAAGACCAGTTTGTGAACCTACCTCCACTCACCTGGTGAAAGAGTAGCACCCTGAAAGCTAGTGATTCCAAATAAACCCATTGGACTTTAACCTGGTGTTGTGCAACGCTTACTGTGCCCACCCCAGTCCCAAGCTGGCATTTCCAGCTTACTTGGGACTGAGATAATTGTTTCTGATGGAGACATTAGGAAAGGCTTGTAATGTGTAGGTAACTAATATTACCAGAAGCCAGCAGTTCAACTAGTTTTTTCCTATAATATTTCCTGTCACTATTTCTACTAGAACAGAAAGAAGAGAACTTGCATAAATAATGTACCTTTTACAACCTCAATATATCCTCAGGTACTTTGCAGTCAATTCATTATTTTGGTGTAGAGATTGTGTAGGAAATGAGGCCGCTGATTTGCACACACCCAGGCCTCTCAAACAACAATGAAGTAATGTTCAGATAAGCTGTTTTAGTGATACACAGAAAATGCAGCTTTGGCAACATCTGAGGAGGGAGATACAGAATCAATATCTTAGGCATGCCCAGAAACCTCTGCTTTGATTTCTGATTTCCCTCATTTGCAGTATTTCATGCCTTTCATAACTTGATATTATTTTTTAACAGAATGGGATAGTTAACCCCATGACTGATCCCTAACCTGGAGGACCAGTTGGTGGCTCTTTGTTGGACCTTCCACCTGAAAAATGGACAAAGGTGGCACGGTGGTCAGCACTGCTGCCTCATGGCGCCAGGTTCGATTCCCGGTTTGGGTGACTGTCTGTGCAGAGTCTGCACATTCTCCCCGTGTCTGTGTGGGTTTCCTCTGAGTGCTTTGGTTTCCTCCCACAGCCCAAAGATGGGCGAGTTAGGTTGATTGGCCATGCTAAATTGCCCCTTAGTGTCAGAGGGACTAGTAGGGTAAATACATGGGGTTATGGGGATAGAGCCTGGGTGGGATTGTGGTCGGCGCAGACTCAATGGGCCGAATGGCCTCCTTCTGCAATGTAAGATTCTATGATTTTTAAGCCCATAGCTGCTTTATGTCCATCGGGACAAAGATGATAAATAAGCAGTATTTTGCTTTTGTTCTTGTTTTTTTTAAACGTTGGTTGACGGTTCAATGTCAGCAAGTATTTTAAGAAGATTTCCTCGTTCCTCATCAAACAGTATCATGGATCTTCAACGTCCACCTGCAAAGAGGGGATAAACTAAATGTCGGCCTGGATTACACACACACATCTCTGGAGTGGCACTTGAACTTTGGACTCAGAGATGAAATTGCTTTCATTAAGTATTAAGTCAAAGCTGTATTTACAACAGAGATAGCTTTGTAGCTTCATGCTCCGAGCCGTCCCCCACCCAACTCCCTCCCGCACTGCCCCCACCACCCCACCCACCTCACCCCCATCTGAGGGAACAGAGAGGAACCAAAGCAAAACGCTATGCTGGGAAATTTGTTCAAGTCAGTGCCACTCAATAGTGTAATTTGTCAGAAGTCCCATTCATGTGAATAAAAGGGGTTTCGAATCATAGAAACAAGGGCCCTCTCAGCACAGAGGGAGGCCATTTAGCCTTTTCTGTGCTGGATTAGGCAAGCTTCATCCAACATCTCCACTTTTCTTATACCATGTGGGTTCCTTATCTCCAAATACCTTCCCAACTCCATTTTAAAATTGGTTATGGAATCAACTTCCGCTATCTTCTCGGGTAGGGTGCTCCAGAACCTGACAACTTGCGAAGATAACTTCCCTCATCACCCCTCCATCAATGATTTTGAATCAGTTAATTTTAGCTAATGACCCACATCATCAGAAGAATTTTTAATTCGATCCACTGTAACTAAATCTCTCAAAATGTTGAAAGATCCATGAGGTCACCTCTTAGTCTTTGTTCCAAGAGTCTCAACTTTTCCAACCTGTCCTCATAGCGGAAATCCCGAATCCTCAAGGCCCAACTTGTGTAAAGTTGTGTAGGTGTGTGTAACTGTAACTTCTGTCCTTTTTTTTGAGCTTGTTTCACACAAAGGGATACTTTTTTAAAGGAAAGCTGCGTATGTGACTTAAATATAACTGGTTACTTTTTTTCTGTGCACACAGTAATGTCTCTGAGAATGTCATGAGCCATGTGTGCCACTATGTGGTGAAAGAAGGAATAGTAGATTTTGTACAGCTGCCTCCAATTGAGCAGTACTGCTTACCTGTTCCAATTGATTACAATTTCCTCAAGCATAAAACTGCTGATGTAAATTCTCGAATCCTGTCAAAATACTTGAATTTGGCATTTGCAACACACCTGTGATTTCTGATCTAACTCTTAATCTTTATATTTATATCTACATATTTTTACATATTCCCTTGGGGAAATATAAGACAGACAGGTGGGGGGGTGGGGGGTAGGTGGCCGGTAGGTTAGTGATCAGTCAGGAGAGGGCGGTGGGTCCACGATCAGTGATGAAGAGGGGGCTCTGCAATCAGTCTGCACAGTGGAAGTGGGGGGGTGGTGTCGGCAGGGCTGCATTTTGGGCAGTGGACCCCCACAATTTCGCTGAGGAGCTGCTTCAGTTAGCCTGCAGTAGCAGGGGCCTGACAGCTCTCTCTTGTCCAACAGATCCTTGCTACTGCTAATGCGCATGTGCAGCATCAGAGGTGTGCACATGCGCACTATCTCCCTTGGACGCATTAAGCCCCGTCCACCAGCTTCTGCAGCGCGACTCTGACACACTCAAAATTTTGCAGGCAGAGTGTATATGGGGGGGACTAAAAGCAGGCTGAAAAGTCAGAAGTTAAACTCTCCCAGTTTCAAGTCTGCCCAGCACTTGGAATAAAAATGGTAAAATCCCCCCGTGTGCATGAGAAGGGGCATGTGTGAGTGTGTGTAAAAGAGAGGGGGGCTTGTATGTGAGGGGTGTGTGTGTGTGTGCAAGGGATGTGCGAATGTGCATGTGTGAGAAATGTGTGTGTGAGAGGAAGACCTGGGTGTGCGTGAGGAAGAGAGGGGTGAATGTCCGTGTGTGAAGGAGAGAGAAATGACATGCTAGAAGTATCATCAAATAAGACTATAAGACTATATATAGGTTGAACCAAAAAAACGTAATTACTATGAATCCCCAGACAGTCAGTCAGACATAGAAAAGGAAATGTGGTGGTAAATTGCTGAGAAGTGAATAAAAAAACAAGAGGGCAGGAATAAAGGGAATTTTAACTACCATATACTACTAATCCAGAAATGTAGCTAATGTTTTGGACCTGGTTTTAAATCCTGCTATGGCAGATGGTGGAATTTGAATTCAGTCAAAAAAAAATCTGAAATTAAGAGTCCATTGATATCAGTAAAACCATTGTCGATTGTTGGAAAAACCCATCTGGTTCACTAATGTCCTTTAGAGAAGGAAATCTGCCATCCTTACCTGGTCTGGCCTACATGTAACCCCAGAGCCACAGCAATGTGGTTGACTCTCAATTGCCCTTAGATAAATAGGGATGGGCAATAAATGCAGGCCAACCAGCGACGCCCATGTCTTGCGACTGAATAATTTAAAAAAAATTAACTGAGATGAAATCAGTAAATGGTACTGATCAGTATCATTTATAGAGGGCACAGAATTTTAAAATTAATTCAGAAGAACTTTTTGTATCCAGTATGTAGCAAACTCTACAAGAGAAGGGGCTGTTCTGGATTTAGTATTAGGGAAAAAGGCTGGATGAGTGGAAGGGCTGTCAATCGGACAGCCTTTAGGTGGCAGTGATTATAATCCGGTTGATTTAGCATAGTTCTGGAAAAGGACAGAGAAACCAGAATAGAAGTTCTCATTTGGGGAAAGGACAATTTTATCAAGCTGAAGGGCGATTTAACAACAGTGGACTGGAAACAGTTATTTGATGGTAAATCAGTGTCAGAGCAGTGAGAGGCATTCAAAGGAAGACACGGTGAGAGTTCACAATAGATAAGGTCTGACAAAGGGAAAGGGTAGAACTCCCATGTCTACAGGCTCCTGGATGTCAAGGCATATATAGTGTGGATAAGAAAAAACAGGGAGGGTTACGTCAGACACAGAGCTCAATACAGTGAAAAGCCGAGAGGAATAAGCACAGGGGCGGAACTAAATAGGAAATTGGGAAAGCAAAGAAAGGGTGTAAAAATAATGCCAAGCAAAAGCAAAGTAAACCAACAGAGGCTTTCTAAATGTGTAAAAAGTAAAAGACTAAGGGCAGGCTTTATGCAGCAGCCTTCTCAATCCCACTGTCAGGGTCAAATGGGGGTCAGGAGCAACGCAGTGCAGGAAACAATGGAATTCTTCCTGGAGCAACCAATTAACAATCTGGGTGGACTCAGTGCCCAGTTAAGGACAGCATTAGTCTCTGAAATTTGGAGGATCAATCAGGGGACTTCTAGTTTGCAAGTAGTAGCAGGATGCCATAGCAGGAAAGTGAGGAAGATCCTCTGGCAGCCCACCTCTGTCCCTGGTCCTGCTACGGTCTAAAACAGCCATCCCTGAGGAATGAGTAGTGCATTGCTTCCCAAGCCCTTATTTTCACTGTGCATTTTCATGCTTCATTTTGGTGCAACCACAAAGTGCAAATTGGTGGGGTGCAGGGGCAGAATTGTTCAGTGGGATGCAGGCTCAAAAAGTAGGGAAACATGCACCAAAAAAAAACAACAAAAGAGACCTACTATTGTGCAGGCTCAGTTTATGTTAGCGACTAGTCCTCAGAGCATGTTGGATTTGACTGCCCACTAGCAAAACAATCATGTCCATTTAAAGAGGCTTTGCAGCCGAACAGGGAGCTGTTAAATCTTGCTTTCCATTCCACAGCTGCCATTACTGCCTCAGGGCTTGTGACTTCAACTGTTCAGCTTACGACTCTTGTGGGCATGACCCACAGTTTGGAAACCTCAGGAGTATGGCCTATTTAGAAACTAAAAGGCATACTGAATTTGGAGATGCGAGGTTTTGGCAGGGCTCTTAATTAATATTTGATGTCTGTCTTCACAACAGTTATATGGGCATAGCTTTGGGGGTGTGTGAAATATTGAATGTGATAAACAATGCACAAGAGGGAAAATATTAAGGGGTTTAGCATCTTTGAAAGTAGATAAATCACCAGGTGATTTTGAAGCAAGGGAGAAAACAGCAGAAGCTCTGGCCATCATTTTCCAATCTTCACTGACTACACGTGTGATGCCAAAGGACTGGTGGACTGTTAAACTTATGTCAATATCTAAAGAGGAAGGAAGGGAGAGACAAGGAATTACAGGCCAATCAGCCTAACCTTGTGGTGGGTCAATTATTGGAAATAATTCTGAGAGAAAATATTAATTATTTTTTGGAAAGATACAGTTTAATCATGAACAGTCAACATGCACCGATTAAGGGAACCTTGTGTCTGATAAACTTGATTGAATTTTTTGAGGGAATGTGGAAGGGCAAAGAATGAAATGTGTTTATCCTAGTTTATATGCACATTAGTGAGATTTTCAGGAAGTCCCGCATCACAGGGTAGTCTGAAAATTAAAAGTCAATGAGATTGCAAGTTGGATCCAAAACTTGACTTGGTGGTAGGAAGCAAAGTGTTGTCAAATGGCTTAGTGACTCAAAGTTCCACAAGATTCAATAATGGGTCTCTTGATTTTTGTAATATATATCAATGATTTACATTTTAACTGAATGGTTGATTAAGAAGTTTGCTGATTTTGCATGGCAAAAATTGACCATGTGGTGGATAGTGAGAACAAAGAGTGTGGACTTCAGGAAGATATCTGGGTCTGCTCAGGTGGGCAAACAAGAGGCAAATGGAATTCAATCTATAGAAGTGGGAAGTAATGCATTTGGGGAGATAAACCCATATAAATAGGATAGGTACTTAATAGTGTTATGAAGGTAAGCTTCCCTTTATTAGTCAAGGCATAAAAGGGCTAGGAGATTATACTAGAAAATTAACTATTATTAGGCCACAGCTGAAGTACTACAAACAATTCTAGACACGACATTACAGAAAGGATGTGATTGTCAGAGGTAGGGCAGCAAGGTGGCACAGTGGTTAGTATTGCTGCCTCACAGTGCCAGGCACCCGGGTTCAATTCGGCCTTGGGTGACTGTCTGTGTGGAGTTTGCATGTTCTCCCTGTGTCTGCTCTGGTTTTGTCCCACAGTCCAAAAATGTGTGGGTTAGGTTGATTGGCCATGCTAAATTGATCCTAGTATCAGGGGATCAGGAGGGTAAATATGCGGGGTTATGGGAATAGGGTCTAGGCAGGATTGTGGTTGGTGCAGGCTCAATGGGCTGAATGGACCTCCTTCTGCACTGTAGGAATTTTATGATTCCATGATGGACTCGAAGATCTGGCAGTATCTGTAGAGAGAAAGACAAAGTTAACAGTTCAAGTCCATTTGATTCTTCTGCTGCGGTCAGACCTACTGGGCAGAATTTTATGAAAGTGATTCTAAGTGTCCAGCTAGCATGAAAATGGGAGAGTTGCAGATCTGTTTTTTGGACAACCTTTCACACCAATCTTGTGTACATAATGCATGGAAAAATAGTCTAGAACATTTCTTGCTACCACAGGCAGTGGGCTGGGCTTAATTCACCTGCTAGCCTGCAGAGGGAGCTATTGTACATGCATAGACCGCTGATTCTGCACATGCACAATTCCACTACCAGAGATCTAACAGAGAGAGAGAGAACTGGTAGGCCCCTGCTGCCACAGGCAGCTTCAACAAACTAGCCCCCCCCCCCCAAACAATCATGAGGGCCTCATGGCCGATTGCGAGTCCCAAACCACTTGAAATGCAGTCTCTGCTGCCTTTACTGCCACCCAGACCAATTGCACCCAGCCCCGCAATGATTATGATGCAGGGCAACACCAAGGTGCATGGTGAGCATTACTAAGGTGCCAGCTTGGCACCTTGGCATTGCCTGCCTGGAACCTTGCCAGAAGTGCCAGGCTGGCACTTCTAAGCTGGCAGTGCTTAAGGGGCACTTCCCCTTGTCCTCGGCCTCCCTGGGGGCCTCGATGTCCTCCCTATTCATGGGGAGCAGGTGTTTTCCTTGTTGGAGAGAAGCTGTCCCGGTGAAGCCATAAAGGCAAGCGAGCACAGGTGATTCAGCACCAGGCTCGTGAATGCCATGTAAATCCTCATTAAAATGTATTTGAATAATTTATTCAGCGTCTCGTCCATTTCTGGCAAGAGGATGACCTTGCCATCAATCTGACTCTTGTAAGGTCACATGAGTTGAGAAATCAAGTGTGACCCTGATATTTTGGCTCTTGCGTGAATTTACCAGCTTGCCCTGCCCATTGCTAGATTGGGCAAACCAGTAAAATTTCACTGTTGAGTCTTCCCAGCATGCTCTGCTTTCATTTCAGATTTCAAGCGTCTGCAGTATTTTGATTTTAATTTAGATAGACTGGGTTTATTTTTGGAATGGAGGAGGTTAAAGGGAGACTTAATTCAGAGGTGTGAAATTATGATGGGCTTCAACAGAGTGTATATGAAGGACTTATACCTTTAGTAGAGAGATCAATAACCTGGAGACATCAATTTAATGTAATTGATAGAACAATTCGAGAAAAGTATGGTTACTTTTATCCAGAGAGGGGAGCAGAGGCAGAAACCCTCATCACATTTCAAAATTACTTGCCTATGCACTTTAAGTGCCCAAATCTACAAGGCTATGGACCAAGAGCTGCAAAGTTAGCATTAGGGCTGCATGGTACTTTTTGTTCTTCGCAGACATAAAGAACCGAATGGCCTTTTTTTTGTACCATAAATTTATAACTACTGTTGCTCCCAGAACCAACTGTTCCAATGTTTCCTTACTAATCAAAGTGAAGCCCTCATTGCTTCCAATTTATCGTGCATCCCACTCAGTGTGCTTGCCACCACCACTGAAGGCTTTGCAGTCAACTGTTTAGAACTAATGTTCTGGAATTTTCTCCTTCAATCTCTTTAATGTTATTCCTCCTTTAAGAGCGTCAACAGCCACTTAATTGAGGAAGCTTTGATTGCAGCTCCCTAATATTTCCTTCTCTGCCTCAGGATCTAATTGTGTTTTTTAAATTATTCTTCTGTGAAGCAGTTTGAAACAATTTTTGATGTGAACAGCAGTATTTAGAGTTAGGCTGTTATTTTGTTAAACGGTGGGAAGTTATTGTAGCAAGTTGACATTGTTAATACACCTTGTGAATAAGGTGTGATGATTATTGTTTTTTAGTGAGGAATTATTGTGAAGGACAACAATAGCAAATTTTGCATTGCCTTGAGAACAGTCACTAACATAAAATTATATTTTATTACCCCTTAGCCACCCCAATTTTAGGAGTTAATTTTCTTTAAATTTACCAGGCATCCATCGTCAGCCGCTGAGCAGGTGAGTAGACAAGCTGTTCCTACGTCTTTGTCGTTGCTTTTCCGTCATTGGCCATTTGGAGTGACAGAAATGTGACCCAGGTTGACTGGTCCTCCGATTTTCCACTTTCCCCTGTGGGGAATTGCTTCCCTGCTACACAATAGTCTTTCCAGATGGTCTGGCTGAGATTGGCAACTTGCCTTAGATGTAGGGGCAGAGAACTTACAGCCATAAACGTCATCCAGCTCGATTTGGCATGGGACCTTACTGCTCTGACACCATGCAACTAAAATTATTTTTGTCACTTATCTGCTTTCTAGTGTGAGCCTTTCTCCACAACCACTGATTTGCCAGCAGAAATATCAAAATTCACACTCGCAACAGGTAAACGCCTTCACGTGCCAATCACACGGGATCATTGGAGAATGTAACTTTCACTAATAGCTTCAGGCAGATGGGGGGAAGAAAATGACAATTACCTTTAATGGCATTATAATGTAGGAAAGCTGCAGCATGTACCAGCCTGGAAATAGTCATCTGAAGCAATGATCCAAGTTGAGAATGCTCACAGCAGGCCCTAGGCTGTTTACTGGCAACTGCCTGACAGCTTTCAGCGAGACAGCACAAGCTCAGCAATGCAATGGTGCTGATCTAGCTAAATCAAATGCATCTCAAGCTGCTTTTCTATTAGGCTGAATGACAGTCAAAGTTCAGTGAGACTCAGCAGGCTTCAGTCAGTTATTGTATTGAAGAAGTTGGGAATTGGCTGCCTGTTACAGCTTGATGTTCATGAGATAGGCACTTGACGTGGATGGCCTGCGGATAAAAGATTTGACCTTTAGATTCCTCAAGCATGTTCACTAAATATCAGTTCAATCTGAATATCAGATTGGCCTCTATTTAGAGACTCATGTTGAAGGAGCATAGTGCATCAGCAGCAGAAAATTCCTGGTTTTACAAGTGAAAAATTTACAATTTACTGAAAGATCAGAATGATTTTTTTTCTGATTTATGAATGGTGAAGTCTCTTTGACGTTGATCACACAGCCTGAGCCATTTGTTCCATTGATGTTACTGGGCCTCAGTAGATGGAAGGAACAATAACTACTGTTTGCACTGCTGCACGGTAGCGATTTGGAAGGTGGAGGTTTGGCAAGCTGCTGCAGTCCATCTTGTTTATGGCAAAAGAAGCAAAACCTACATGAGAAAGACATTTTCACACACTGAGTGGTTGAGGTCTGGGATGCACAGCCTGAGTGTGTCGTGGAGGCAGGTTCAGTCAAAGCATTCAGAAGGGAATTAGACTTATCTGAAAAGGAAAAGCATGCAGAGGAGGCAGGAGAATGGCACAAAGTGACACATTTGGAGAGCTGGTGCAGACATGATGGGCAGAATAGACTCCTTCTGCACTACAATGATTTGTGATCGGGTACCTTGATAGTACCTTTAATCGGATAAAATTCCCGCAGGCTCCTTTTGTAAAGGGAAAAAGCATTTTGAAATAAATACAATAGGACAGTGAAAGCTAGCAAGGACTGGTGTAATTGGTGATTAGGATTTAATGCGGGAAAGGATTCAAGCAGCATAGCTTTGGAAGAGCTGGATTTTGTGTGGGATTGTGAGATAAAATGAGAAGGCTATTAGAAAATTTGGGTTTGCAAATGATTACATGAGTAAGTGTTTCAGTAATACTGGGGGTGAGGTGCAGATGGAGGTGTTGGATTTGGCAGAAATCTTGGTATTAAACCAGATGTGGAGCTTGGAGCCCTGGTCAAAAGGATACTCGGGTTGCATGCCATTTTGGTCAGTCTGGCAAACAGCTGGATACAGTGACACAACCAAGGCCAAAAAGCTGAAACAAATACTTTTCACGTGTAAAATGATTTTTTTTTCCAATGATAAAAATTGTTAATAACAGGGAACTATGAAACAGAAATTGGATAAGTAAATCAGAAACATACCTTTTAAATGAGGTAGGCAGATGTGTTATAGCAACAGCAGCAACTGATATTTAAATACTTCTCTAACACAAAAACATCCCAAAGTTCTTCAAGCAGAATTTCCAGCCACGTCGCACCTGGCGCAGAACTTGTTGGAACAGAGCAAGGGCGGAGAATCGCTGCTGAATGGTTTAGTGCGATCTGCAGTGGCGTAAAACCTCATCAGTATCTTCCCATCCCACTGCTCCCAGATGTAACCTGGGCGGAAACCCATTTGCGGGATTTTCCAACCCCCGAGAGAAGTGGGAACCCAGTGAGAATCACTACCGGTCTGCACAAATGGAACCCGGCATGATGTGCACTGCCACAGTGCTGGGTCAGGGACAAGGGTGCTGGGGGTGGTCCTGAAAGGGGCATCAAGCAGGGGGAGGGGGGGGTGGGGAAGGGCGAGGGGGTGGTGATCATGAATATGGCCATGATGGGGGACCAATTGGGAGGGCCCCAATGTCAGTGAACTTTATTGCGGCAGGGTAGGTAAACAAACTGTTCAGACGCCACTCCCTGTCAGAACTGGTGCAAAACACACTACGAGAATCATAGAATCCCTATAGTGCAGAAGGAGGCCATTTGGCCCATCGAATCTGCACCGACAACAATTCCACCCAGGCCCTATCCCCATACCTCATGCATTTACCCTAGTTAGTCCCCCTGACATTAAGCATGGCCCATCCACACATCTTTGGGCTCTCCCACAAATGGACTGAATGTGGGAAAATTGCAATCTGATTCTCGCTGGCATATCTGACGCAAATCACGCTGGTTTTCTCACCCAAAATGACACACAAGGCGTGATTTTACCACTTTACCATGCTCGGCAATTAGCACAATGAGCTGGGAAAATAGCGTATGATGCTAAAAATCTGGTGGCGCCTGACAATAAATGGTTTGATATCCTTGGGTCATCTCCTGCAAACAAGACACATGGTTCGGTGCAAGAGAGGGACACGTATCTGGGCAGATTGCAACTTACTTCAGAAAGATTTTGTGGCTCCTCACTTTTGTGACATACATCTATCTGGCTGTCAGTCATAGCTCTCTCCTTGGTCTCCCCGATAGGTCCATGGCATGCTCCTTAAAGGGAGTCAGGAGACCCAATTTGCCCGCAGAAGGCAGAGAGTGGTTGTAGATGGGTCTTTTTCTGCAAGGAGGTTGGTCACCAGTGGAGTGCCCTAGGGATCTGTTCTGGGACCCTAGCTGCTTGTAATTTTCATGAATGACCTGGATGACAGAGTGGAGGGTTGGGTTGGTAAGTTTGCCGGCGACATGAAGGTTGGTGGTGTTGTGGATAGTTTGGAGGGAAGTCAGAAGTTGCAGCGTGACATAGGATGCAAGACTGGGTGGAGAAGTGGCAGATGGACTTCAACCCAGATAAATGTGTAGTGGTCCATTTTGGCAGGTCAGTTGGATGAAGGAGTATAATATCAATGTTAAGACTCTTAGCAGTGTAGAGGATCAGAAGGACCTTGGGGTCTGGGTCCATAAGGCAGGGAAGCTTTTTTTTTCACGTGGCCACTCAGCTATTACAAGTGAGCAGAGATGGACAACAGTAGAGAATCCACGTTGGATGATAACCTAATCTGAGCTCTGCTCAGCTGAGCATGGATGTTATACCTTAAGGACCCACCACTGAACACAGTAGAAATAGAGGATGTGCGACATACTTGCAAAGTGGTCCAGCTACATCGTAGTTGCTTCAATAGGATGAATGAAACCCTAGCCTTATCTATTCATTGCCCCACTGATCTGCAGTGAAGTGCCTTCCATCGCATTGTAAGCAGGAAATGGTGGGCACTCCATGAGAGGGCTAATGGTGAAAGGATACATGGAAGTAGGGGATCATCCCAAAGGTTTTCCACTCCTAAATAAAAGCAAATGACTGTGGATGCTGGAATCTGAAACCAAAAGAGAAAATGCTGGAAAATCTCAGCAGGTCTGGCAGCATCTGTAAGGAGAGAAAAGAACTGATGTTTTGAGTCCAGGTGACCCTCTGTCAAAAGCTGACAGCTTTGACAAAGGATCGTCTGGACTTGAAACGTCAGCTCTTTTCTCTCCTTATAGAGGTTGCTGAACCTGCTGAGATTTTCCAGCATTTTCTCTTTTGGGCTTCCACTTCTCACCAATTTTTTCCCCTTCAGTCAATATTCTGCCTCCTGCCCTGATGGCCACATCTGCCCCTTCACAGCTCCAGTCGGAGCAGTCTTTTGCATGGCCCTTATAGGCTCCAAAATCTAGAAACTGTTCCCAAGAACATCTCAGCAGTCAGAGCAGGAGTCTGTGTGGCTGCTTCACACTGTTAAAACCCTGGGGATTG
The DNA here is from genome assembly GCF_965287045.1 of Carcharhinus amblyrhynchos. NCBI lineage: Eukaryota > Metazoa > Chordata > Chondrichthyes > Carcharhiniformes > Carcharhinidae > Carcharhinus > Carcharhinus amblyrhynchos. The sequence goes on along the minus strand of NC_137331.1, from coordinate 84,385,255 downwards.
CAGGATGTCCAGGAGGAGAAAGAGTAAAGTTTTCAGGCTGCACAGGGGTGTGTGTGGATTTGTTGCGCAATGTTAGAATATTAATTTGGAGCTGCATAATGATCTGTTTTCACCAAACTAAACTGAGTACAGCCTCCTGCCAGTTGTAACTCTGATGATTCCCTCTGTTCTGTGGAGTTACAGGTCAATGAGCAGCAGGTTATTACTAGTGCGTGTCTCCCTATTCCTGATGCTGCTAGTTGTTGGCCACCTTGGTCCATATCTGAAGTCCAAAGTAACACAGTGTAGGTGACAGCCATGTTAATCAACGGAGTGTCAATGTGCAGGTCAGCTGTACAAACCTCCAAAGCATAAAGTGAGCTCTCAGCATGAGTACATTGAAAAAATCTTTTCACACAAGCAGGTATGAAAATATGCAGAATATTTTAGTCATGTATTTCTCTCCTAAGGCTTCAACTCTCCAAGCTTCCTTCAACAGCACCTTCCAAACCTGTAACCTCTGCCACCCTAGAAGGATGAGAGCAGCAGACACTGACAAACAAAATATGAGGTAGCCTTCCATACAAACTACAAAAATCATTTGTGTTACATATTGTATGTCTTGTCTGGTTTTCCATCATCTGCAAACCAATGCACATCTTTAGTTTATTTCCATTTAGAAGTTTTTGTTATCAGGGTGGCACGGTGGCATAGTGGTTAGCACTGCTGCCTCACAGTGCCAGCAACCCAGGTTCAATTCCAGCCTCGAGTCACTGTCTGTGTGGAGGTTACACATTCTCCCCATGTCTGTGTGGGTTTCTTTGGGTGCTCTGGTTTCCTCCCACCGTCCAAAGATGTGTGGGTTAGGTTGCTTGGCCATTCTAAGTTGACCCTAGTGTCAGGGGCATTAGCAGGGTAAATGAGGATTACAGGAAAAGGGCCTGTGAGGGATTGTGGTCAGTACAGACTCAGTGGGCCAAATGGCCTGCTCTGTGCTGTAGGGATTTTATGATTCTATGACTTCATTTCGGTAGGTTTTTTAAAAAAAAATTCAAGGGATGTGGTTGTCGTTGACAAGGCCAACATTTGTTCTCTAATTGCCCTGGAACTGAGTGGCCATTTCAGAAGGCAGTGACCTCATTGTTGTGTGTCTGCAGGCCAGACCAGCTAAGTATGGTAGCTTCCTTCCCAGATGGGTTTTCACTACAATTAACAAATGTGTTTGTGGTCACCATTACCAAAACTAGTTTTCAATTCCAGATTTTATTCATTGAACTTAAATTCCGCCAGCAGTCATGATGGAATTTGAACTCATGTCCCCGGAACATTAGCCTGGGCACCTGGATCACTAGATCAATGTCATTACCACTGAACCACCATCTTTTCTACATCACTGTTTCTTCATTGTTACTGGTGCAAAAATGGAACTCCCTTCCTGACAGCAGCATGGGTGTATCTACACAAGGTGGATTGCAGAGATTCAAGAAGGTGATTCACCATAATCTACTCAAGGGTAATTAGGGATGGGTAATAAATACTTAACCTGTCAGTGACACTCATACCTCATGAAAGAATAAGAATACTTCCTAATTGCCATATGTATTTTTAACTCGTTTTCTTTGGTGGGTTCTAGAAAGACAGGAAACTGTGAAGTCAAAGTTACACTGCAGAACCCAGGTTATTTTGCTTGTAAATGAGTAGTTAACCTATTGTAATTGATATCTCACTTTTCCTGAGAGAGTCACACATGTACAGTGCAATGGACTGGAGTGGAATGCGGACATGAGTGGGGCAGATCTCTCTACCCGATGCATTTGTATCTTTCCTGGATTTCACCCACCCCTGCAACTCTGTTAAAATTCCCCTCAATTTATCCAAAGTGATTTCAAATGTTCATACGGTTCTTTATTGTATGAAAGGGCACATATAAAATCAGTACAGCAATGATTACAGCTGCTCAAAATCAATGCTTTGTTGATATGCCAGAAGCCACCAGGGAGCAGTCATGATTTGCAATTTTAAAGTAAAATAACTGAAGGTTGATATTTTTTGAATTTTTCACTTTAACAGTGGCCATTTCCAGGGTGCAATACATTTTAAAAATTGGAGCACCCCTGTTGTGCTCAGTCTGAGGTCCTATCGTATTTCTCTGTTCTAAGGCTGGCATGTCACCGAACCTCAGAAAGCTATTGGAATGGAAACAGTCTGTCTGTCCTGCCTGCTGAATGCATGCTGACCTGCACTTTGATAGTTACAGTTCTTACCTACATTTAAATTGGGCACTGTGGGCCAGGAAGTCAGTTTATTCACTGAGATTTCTGCGATTAGAATTAACATGCTGGATTTTGAGCGGCACTGGAGTTGAAACTTGAGTATCTGAAGGATTTGCCATGTCTGCCATTACCGAAAGCCTTTAAGACTGAAATTTCTGCCGGATTATTTATGCTGCAATATGCACTGGGAAAGTATATGCTGTTGATCCTACTGGCATGTCCTCATTGCACTGCTTCATGACTTTCAATGATTTACCAACTGTGAGTGCCCCTCACTCACTCCCACTCCCACCCCCACAATCTAACATAGAACACTACAGCACAAACAGGCCCTTCGGCCCACGAGTTGCGCCAATCACATCAATACCTACCAATCCATAGACCTATCTATAATCCCCAATCCCATTAAATCCCATATACTCGTCCAGAAGTCTTTTAAAAGACCCCAGCGAGTTTGCCTCCACCACCACTGACGGCAGCCGATTCCATTCACTCACCACCCTCTGAGTGAAAAACTTACCCCTAACATCACTTCTGTACTTGCCTCCCCGCACCTTAAATCTGTGTCCTCTCGTAGCGACCATTTCAACCCGGGGAAATATTCTCTGAGAATCCACCCTATCTATTCCTCTCAACATTTTATAAACTTCTATCAGGTCGCCTCTCAACCTTCGTCTCTCCAGGGAGAAGAGTCCCAGCTCCCTCAACCCATCTTCATAAGGCATGTCTCCCAATCCAGGCAACATCCTTGTAAATCTCCTCTGTACCCTTTCAATAGCTTCTACGTCCTTCCTATAGTGAGGCGACCAGAACTGCGCACAGTACTCCAAGTGAGGCCTGACAAGGGTCTTATAAAGTTGCAGCATTACCTCCCGACTCCTAAACTCAATCCCTCGATTAATGAAGGCCAGTACACCATACGCCTTCTTGACCACATCCTCCACCTGCGAGGCCGATTTAAGAGTCCTGTGGACCCGGACCCCAAGATCCTTCTGCTCGTCAACACTGCTAAGACTCCTGCCCTTGATAGTGTACTCGTTCATCCCATTGGTCCTGCCAAAATGGACAACTACACATTTATCCGCGTTGAAGTCCATCTGCCACTTCTCCGCCCAGTCCTGCATCCTATTTATGTCCTGCTGCAACTTCTTACATCCTTCCAGACCATCCACAACACCACCGACCTTCGTGTCATTGGCGAACTTACTAACCCATCCCTCCACTTCCTCATCTAGGTCATTTATGAAAATGACAAACAGCAAGGGTCCTAGAACAGATCCCTGGGGCACTCCACTGGTGACTGACCTCCATGCCGAAAAAGACCCATCCACAACCACTCTCTGCCTTCTGCAGGCAAGCCAGTTCTGGATCCACAAGGCCAAAGCCCCTTGGATCCCATGCCCTCTCACCTTCTCAAGAAGTCTTGCATGGGGGACCTTATCAAACGCCTTGCTGAAGTCCATGTACACCACGTCCACTGCACTTCCTTCGTCAATGTGTTCAGTCACATTTTCGAAGAACTCAACTAGGCTCATAAGGCACGACCTGCCCTTGACAAAACCGTGCTGACTATTTCTGATCATGCCAAACCTCTCCAAATGCTCGTAAATCTTGTCCCTCAGAAGCCTCTCCATCAGCTTACCAACCACTGAGGTCAGACTCACCGGTCGGTAATTTCCCGGGCTATCCCTATTCCCTTTCTTGAAAATAGGAACCACATCCGCAATCCTCCAATCCTCCGGAACCTCTCCCGTCTCCATCGATGACGCAAAGATCATCGCCAGGGGCTCTGCAATCACTTCTCTCACCTCCCACAGTATCCTGGGGTACATCCCATCTGGTCCCGGCGACTTATCTATCTTGATAGAATTCAAAAGTTCTAACACGTCCTCTTCCTTAATATCCACATACTCAATCCTTTCCATTTGCTGCAAACCTGTAGCAAAATCTCCCAGATCAGTTTCTACCGTGAATACTGAGGCAAAGTACTCATTAATCACCTCTGCCATTTCTTCTGGTTCCACACAGACCTTTCCCCCTTCACCTTTTATAGGTCCTATCCCTTCTCTTCTCATCCTTTTACTTTTCACATATTTATAGAAGGCCTTGGGATTCTCCTTAATCTTACCCGCCAAGGCCTTCTCATGACCCCTTCTGGCTCTCCTAATTTCCCTTTTAAGCTCCTTTCTACAATCCTTATACTCCTCTAGATCCTTAACATCTCCTAGTTCCCTGAATCTTTTGTACACCTTCCTTTTCCTCCTGACTAGGTTCACCACAGCCTTCGTGCACCACGGTTCCCGCGACCTACCAAAGCCTCCTTGTCTCATCGGAATGTTGTCATGCAGAGCTCCAGACAAACATTCCTTGAATATCCGCCACCTTCCTTCGGTACTTTTCCCTAAGAACGCCTCCTTCCAGTTTATTTGCCCAATTAACTTCCTGACGTCTTCGTATTTCCCCTTACTCCAGACAAACACCTTCCTAGCCTGCCTGATCCTATCTCGTTCCAATGCAGTTGTGAAGGAGAGAGAATTATGATCACCATTCCCAAGATGCTTTCCTACCAAGAGATCCATCACCTGTCCTGGTTCATTCGCCATTACCAGGTCAAGTACAGCCTCTCCTCTCGCAGGCTTATCCACATACTGTGTCAGGAAACCTTCCTGAACACACCTAACAAACTCCTCCCCATCCAAACCCCTTACCCTAGGGATATTCCAATCGATGTTTGGGAAATTGAAGTCTCCCATCATGACAACTCTGTTATTACTACATCTCTCTAGAATCTGTTTCTCTATCTGCACCTCAACTCCCCTGTCACTATTGGGCGGCCTATAGAATACACCCAGCAAAGTTTTCAACCCTTTGCTGTTCCTAACTTCCACCCACAGAGACTCTGTAGATAGTCCCTCCACGGCATCCTCCTTCTCTGCAGCCATGACACTGTCCCTGATCAACAGTGCCACTCCACCACCTCTTTTCCCTCCTTCCCTGTCCCTCCTGAAGCATCTGAATCCTGGCACCTGAAGTACCCAGTCCTGTCCCTGAGACATCCAAGTCTCCGTAATGGCCACCACATCACATTCCCAAGCAGAAATCCATGCCCTAAGCTCATCTACCTTATTTACTACACTCCTGGTGTTAAAATAGATACACTTCAGCCCCTCAGTCTGGACATTACCCTTCTCCACCCCCTGTCTAACCTCCCTCCCATACTGCCTGCAGTCCTCCCCTACCTGGGAGCTAACCTCCTCCGTCCCAGTCTCCCCATCACAATTCCCTCCCCCCCATCCTTTCTAGTTTAAAGTCCCCCCAGTAGCCTTAGCCAGTCTTCCCACCAAGATTAAACATGTAAACACACCATTTGGTTGCGAGGCTGATTTTGCAGGCAAAATGGGGCTGGCAAGATCACAAGAGGCGACAAACTGGGGGTGTGAACCCAATTTTTCACTTCTCGTCCTATTTTATCGGCCCGCCTTGATGATCTTTCAGCATGGCGAGTCAGTAAGATCATGTCCCTAATGAGAAATGGGGACAAGATTGTTCACCCCTCTCCTGAACTCCTACTCTCCACCCCTAACCTCCAAACAAATCCCCTTCCCACATACACTACCACTGACAAGATGCTATATATGGCCCTGGCAGCCCTTGAAGTTTTATATACAAGTACCATTGCGTTCATTATTGGTACACAAGATGGACCTTCACTGACCATAAATTTTAACTTTTGACATTGGGCAACAAATGTGCAGTGGCATGTAGATGTCAATGGGGAGGAACACTGGGGACAGGGTGTAGAAACAGGCAGCCAACTCGTACCCCCTGTTTCCAATCCAGCAAACCAGGTTAAAATTGATAAGAACAAATTACTGTAGATGCTAGAATTGGAAACAAAAGCAGAAAATGCTGGAAAATCTTAGGTCTGACAGCAATGTGCTGAGTGAACTCTGCAGCCATGATGGATGTGGCTGTGATTTCACAGCCACATGGTGCTCAGTGCAGAAAGTGTGAGAACAGAGTGGAGCAGGGTTGGAGAACCGGGGCTGAGTGGTTCAATGAATTCTGTATCAGCTCCTGAAGCTAATCTGGGTGGGAACCAGGTCAGCATATCTAAATCAGCATTTAAATATACAGAATCTGGCTGAGGCCAGATCTTCCTGCCAGGGATGAATTTCAGGTCTGCCAGGGCGAGAAGGGACAGTCCATCCATGGCACTCCCATCTGGGCAGAAAGTGGTGAGGCCCAGCCTGAGTCCTCCCGATCCCCAGGACCATTGAGGGACCGTCCTCTGCAGTCTGGCAGCAGCAGAGGGCTAAATGGCCATTGGACTCATCTCTTCAAGGTGTACAAGGTGCTATGCTAGAGTGTCAGTACCAGAGTGCACTCACAAGGAGCGTAGCCTGAAGGGAACCTGAGTGGGATGTCTGAGGGGCAAAGGGGGTTGACTGTGGCAGTCTGGGGAAGAAGGGGATGTGAGGGGGGGGGGGGGAGTCTGAAAGGTAGGGAGGTGGGTCAGGTCATGCTCATGTCTGGGTGCTGTGATGCTGGGGGAAGATGTGACCCTATTATTTGTGAGTGGAGGATAAGATGGTCCTATTTGGTAAGGGATTGGTGGTGTTGCCCTGGTCAGATAGAATGGGGGTGTCCTGTCTCTCAGCACGGAGATTGGGCTGCCTGTTCTCACAACATGGGCTGGACAGCAGTTGTTCAAAATAAGCTTAGTAGCATCTTTCGGGAATGTGGAACTGAGCCACGACAGATCAGCCATGATCTTATTGAATGGCGGGGCAGGCTCGAAGGGCTAGATGGCCTACTCCTGCTCCTATTTCTTATGTTCTTATGTTCTTTCAGGGGGATGAATCTCACCTGAAAGGCAATGACAATGCCAGTGGGAAACACTCCCATTTTCCTGCCACATGGGGGACTTAGTCCCAGTTCAGGAGAATCATGGCCTTAGTAATGTTTTGGGAAAATTCCACCTGATGTTTCGAATCTGGACAACTCTTCATTGGAGCTGATTCTGGTTCATTGATCCCAGTTTCAATTATTGTTGCCTACAGTTCAACAGTTCAACACTCCAACACTCAACACTTTGTGCAATTTTTGACAGAACATTTCTAGGATGCTTGATGTTAAGTTACAATGTAACATTTAAAAAAAATCTTAATTACCACCCTCTCCATTTATCAACTTCTCTGTAGTGTACATAATACCCTGGTCCATAAAGGTACTGTTTGTGCCTTAATCTATTATTTTCTACAATGATTTCAGCTTTCTCCCCTCCTTTTTTTACAGATATGCAACTGGGAATTTGTTGAACCTTTGCCAAAATCTGAATTACTGCAGAGTCAACCTCGCTGTACATGAGAAATGTCTTGCGAGGTTGCATAAAAATTACTTCAGATCAAGAAGTTGACAGGACACAGGGGAAACATAGATAAAGAAGATTGTAGCATTTTCATAATGAATTGGCTAGAGTTCCATTACATTCAGCCATATCCAGATGAATAACTAAACGCTGTTGTTTATAGGAATATCCATAATATCTCCATCAATGGCAGGAAGAGCATATCTGAGAAGATCTAACATCTACTGCTGCCACAACAATGCATTTAATCAGATGAGCTTGTTCTGACCTCCCTGATCTTGGTTGTTTTGAGTATTAGCCAAAGTTAAACGTTGAAGGACAAGTAAGAGATGATTGAACAGCAGTTATGCACTTACACTGAGAATTTTTTTTGTTAAATTAGGACATCCTGTAAAGGCTAAAACCTCAGCTTTCATTTATCAAGCCAATCCTCATCTCAGCACATCTAAATTTCCAAGCCCATCCCTGCATCAGTGGTGGCTGTGCAGAACATTTAAAAGATTAACAGAGATGATGTGCCAGGAAATGAATTATATTAATCAGAGCAGCTTTGAAAGGAGGTATCAGTGGCCTTTATTTTAAAGAATGATTTTTCGAGAAAAAATGCTTGTTTTCAGAGAAGACCTTTTGATTTATGCAGAGCCACTGTATTAGCAGTGGGAGAACATTGCTATTTAATTTGATTTAGCTGATCAATATCAATTAAAATAACTTGCAGATTGATAGACTATTTTAGAATCAAATAAATGTGGATCAGCAAAAGTAATGCAAATAAATAGATTGCTTGGCATTGAGACAACTTACTTTAAAAGGTTTGCTTACAGTTATAGCATTGGATTCAAACAAGAGATGTATAGACACCCTGATGTTTAATCTCAAACTATTTCAGGGGACAATTTATACCCAAACTTAAATATCAGACCATCATTTTCAGGTATTGGTTGACACACGGATAGGTCCGCTGTGTTCTTCAGGTAGAATCCCATGAGAGGGAGGATGAGATTTTGGATGAACAACTTATCTAAAGGCAGCACCTCTGACATTGTAGCACTTCGTCATGCTCCATTGAAGTGCTGGGCTAAATTGCGTGCTCAAGTCTCTGGAGTGGGATTTGAACCCACAATCGCTGAATCAGAGGTGAATGTGTTCCCACTCCCAATATGTTGATGGAAGAATAAGAAGTCTCATAACATCAGGTTAAAGTCCAACAGGTTTATTTGGTAGCACGAACTTTCAGAGCGCAGCTCCTTCATCAGGTGAGTGGGGAGTTGGGTTCACAAACAGGGCATAATTAGACACAGACTCAATTGCAAGATAATGGTTGGAATGTGAGTCTTAACAAGTAATCAAGTCTTTACAGGTACAGACAATATGAGTGGAGTGAGGGTTAAGTACAGGTTAAAGAGGTATGAATTGTCTCAAGCCAGGACAGTTAGTAAGATTTCGCAAGCCCAGGCAAGTCATGGGGATTACAGGTAGTGTGACATGAATCCAAGACCCCGGTTGAGACCATCCTCATGTGTGCTATTAGTTTCTGCTTGGCGATTTTGTGTTGTCGTGTTTCTTGAAGGCTGCCTTGGAGAATGCTTACCTGAAGGTCGGAGGCTGCCTGGTGATTGGCGAGGGGTGTCCATTCATCCTTTGTTGTAACAACTGCTTGGTCTCACCAGTGTACCATGCCTCGGGACATCCTTTCCTGCAGCATGTCAGGTAGACAATGTTAGCCGACTTGTACGTGCATATACTGTGTACCTGGTGGATGGTGCTCTCACGTGAGATGATGGCATCCGTGTCGATGATTGGCGCATCTTGCAGAGGTTGCTGCGGCAGGGTTGTGTGGTGTCGTGGTTGCTGTTCTCCTGAAGGCAGGGTAGTTTGCTGCGATCAGTGGTCCATTTGAGGTTGCGTGGTTGAATGCAAGTAGTGGAGGTGTGGCGATTGCCTTGACGAGATGTTTGACTTCATTGATGACATGTTGAAGGATCCGAAGAAGGTGTCATAGCTTCTCCGCTCTGGGGAAGCACTGGATGATGAAGTGTACTCTGTCGACTGTGTCTTGTGTTTGTCTTCTGAGGAGGTTGGTGCAGTTTTTCACTGTGGTGTCTTGGAATTGTCGATCGATGAGTTGAATGCAATATTCTGTTCTTACGTGTGTGTCTTTCAGCATCTGTAGGTATCTGTTTCATTCCTCCTCATCTGAGCAGATCCTGTGTATATAGAGGTCTTGTCCATATGGGATGGCGTCTCTCACTTGTTTAGGATGAAAGTTGGAGAAATGGAGCATCGTGAGATTATCCATGGGCTTGAGGTACAGTGAAGTGCTGAGGTGACCATCCTTAATGGAGATAGTCTGATGGTGGGATGGAACTTGTAGATGTCATCAAGTAGTTGCTTCTGTGACCCTTTGCCATAGTCCAAAGGGAAAAAATGTCATCGATATATCTAGTGTATCTCATTGGTTGAAGGTCCTGTGTAGCAAAGAGATCTTGTTCCAACCTGTGCAAGAAAATGTTGGCATATTGAGGTGCGAATTTGGTCCCCATGGCTGCTCTGAAGAACTGGTTGTTTAAGGTGAAGACATTGTGGTCCAGAATGAAGCAGGTAAGTTGTAAAATTGCATCTGGAGATTGGCAGTTGTCTGTGTTGAGTACTGAGGTAGTTGCAGCAATGCCATCATCATGGGGGATGCTGGTGTGGAGTTCTGAGCCATCCATTGTGATGAGGAGTGCTCCTGGTTCAACTGCTCCATATGTGCTGAGTTTCTATAAGAGGTCCATAGTGTCACAACAGTAGCTGAGGGTTCCTTATATGATTGGTTTCAGGATGCCCTTGATGAAGTCGACGTTGGACTGAGGTCAATGTGTCAATGGCAGATTCATCATCCGCACTCATAAGACAGCCCCAAACATCACCCAAGCACAATGCCACACCATCCGCGTTCTCAACATTGTCATCAAACCAGCAGACAAAGAAGGGGCCATCGTTATACTGAACAGAACAAATTACTGCAAAGAAGTGTACTGCCAATTGAACAATGGGGAACACTACAGACAGTTACCCGCAGATCCGACCAAAGGACACACCCATCAACTCAACAGATTGATCAAGACGATTGATTCGGGCCTTCAGAGCATCCCCCGTGCTCTCATCCCACGTACTCCCTGCGTTGGAGATCTCTGTTGCCTCCCAAAGATACACAAGGCCAACACACCCGGCCGTCTCATCACATTGGGCAATGTGACCCTGTGTGATAACTCTTTTTCTTTGTCAAGGGCATCCTGAAACCAATCATACAAGAACCCCCATTTTCTGTTGCGACACTATGGACTTCTTACAGAAACTCAGCATGCATGGAGCAGTTGAAACAGGAACACTCTTTGTCATAATAGATGTCTCAGCACTTTACACCAACATCCCCAGATGATGGGCATTGCTGCAACTGCCTCTGTCCTCACACGCTGATAACTGTCAATCCCCAGACACAATTCTACAACTTATCCACTTCATTCTGGACCACAATGTCTTCACCTTCAACAACCAGTTCTAGGTAACAGCCATTGGGACCAAATTCGCACCTCAATGTGCCAACATCTTCATGCACAGGTTCAAACAAGACCTTTTCACTGCACAGGACCTTCAACCAATGCTATAGATTAGATACATTGATGACATTTTCTTCTTTTGGACTCACAGCAAAGAATTACAGAAACAACTACATGATGACATCAACAAGTTCCATCCCATCATCAGACTCACCATGGACTACTTTCCAGAATCGGTTGCGTTTTTGGACGCACACATCTTCATCAAGGATGGTCACCTCAGCACTTCACTACAAGCCCACGTATAATCTCATGATGCTCCACTTCTCCAGCTTTCACCCTAAATGCATTAAAGAAGACAACCCCCAATGGACAAGCCCTCTGTATAAATAGGATCTGTTCAGATGAGGAGGAATGCAGCAGACAACTACAGGCACTGAAAGACACCCTAGTAAAAACATGATAAAGCCTTCAACTCATCGATCGACAGTTCCGACGCGCCACAGCGAAAAACCGCACCAACCTCCTCAGAAGACAAACACAGGACACGATCAACAGAGTACCCTTTGTCGTCCAGTACTTCCCTGGAGCGGAGAAGCTACAACATCTTCTTCTGAGCCTTCATTGATGAAGATGAACATCTCACCAAGGCCATCCCCACACCCCCACTTCTTGCATTCAAACAATCGCACAACCTCAAACAGACCATTGACCGCAACAAACTACCCAGCCTTCAGGAGGCCAGTGACCACCACACCACACAACCCTGCCACAGCAACCTTTACAAGATGTGCTGGTTCATTGACATGGATGCCATCATCTCATGGTGAGAACACCATCCACCAGATACACGATATTTACTCATGTGAGTCGGCCAACGTTGTCTACCTGCAGGAAAGGATGTCCCAAGGCGTGGGACATCAGCAAGACCATGCAGACACTACAACAATGGGTGAGTGGATGCCAGGCAGGAGTGTTCCCTTCCTGTCAGGGAACACTGCAGCAGTCACGGGCATTCAGCCTCCGATCTTTGGGTAAGTGTTCTCCAAGGCAGCCTTCAAAAGACATGAATTGCTGAGCAGAAACTGATAGCCAAGTTCCACACACGAGGACGACCTCAACCGAGATCTTGGGTTCATGTCACACAATCTGTAACCATTTGGCCTGGTATTGCGGAACCTTACTAACCATCCTGGCTTGAGACAATTCACACCTCTTTAACTTGCGCTTAACCCTCTCTCCACTCGCATTGTCTGCACCTGTAAAGACTTAATTACCTGTTAAGACTCGCATTCCAACCATTATCTTGTAATTGAGTCTGTGTCTATATATACTCTGATGGTGAACACAACTCTCCACTCACCTGATTAAGAAGTAGCGCTCCGAAAGCTTGTGCTACTAAGTAACCCTGTTGGACTTTAACCTGATGTTGTAAGACTACTTACTGTGCCTACTCCAGTCTGATGCCAGCATCTCCATGTCATTGATGGAAGATTAAAGGAATGAATTGGAAACAGGCTATGTGATAAAAGGATCCCTAGTGCAGCACAACAATTTAAACTTGAGACTTTGCTGTAAAGATGTTTCGAGGGGAAGCCCACACCAGCACATGGAAACTTCAGCTGGAATTTTCCTGTCCCGCCCGTAGTGGGCAGGATATGGACCATGCAAACCCGTGGTGATGTGATGCGAGCCTGGGTAAGATGCTCTTTTGGAGAGTCAGTGCCGATCCGATGGGCCTCATTTTGCATTGTAGGGATTCTATGGATTCGATCATCAAGAAATAACTGAGCATAATGGGCCCGACAATATTCTGACTCTAATGCTGACGATCTGTGTTCCAGAATAACAGGTGGCGCTAAACAATTTATTCCAGTACAGCTACAGCACTGGCATCAACCTGACAATGTGGAAAATTATCCAAGTATGCACTATGCAATCTGGCCTCATGGAAGGTGTCATTGGTATGTTATCAAAGGCCATTTACTCATCAATAACCATTTCATTAAGGCCCAGGGCTCTGTTGGGACCACTTGACTTTTGACCTCATTACAGGCTTAGTCCAAACATGGACAAAATAGCTGAATCCAGAGGTGAGGTGAGACTGCCTTTCGTATCAAGGCATAGAGTGGCATCAAGGAGTCCTAGTAAACTGAAGCCAAAGGAGATCAAAAAACTCTCCACAAGTTGGAATCATACCTGAGACAAATGAAGATGGTTTTGATAGTTGGAAATTAATCATCTCACCTCCAGGATATTAGTGCAGCAGTTCCTGAGGGAAGGACCCTAGGACTAATCATCTTCAGATGCTTCATCAGGATATTTTATTTTGTTCTTAACGGGATGTAGGTGCTGCTGGCTAAGATGGTCTAACCTTAATTCCCCTTGGGAAGATGATGTTGTGCTGCTACAGTCCACGTAGTGGCTGCACCCACAGCGCTGTTAGAGAAGGCGTTCCCGGGTTTTGACAGTAATGGAACGGCAAGATAGTTCAAGTCAGGATGGGTATGTGGCTTGGAGGGGAATTTCCAGATGGTGGTGTTCCCATATATCTACTGCCCTTGTCCTCCTAGATGGTAGAGGTTATAGGTTTAGAAGGTGCTGTTGAAGGAGCCTTGATGAGCTACTGCAGTGTATGTTATATGTTCTGCACACGCTGCCACTCTGCTCCAGTGGTGGAGGGAGTGGACATTGAAGCTGGTGGATGAGGTGCCAATCAAGCAAACTGCTTTGTCCTGGGTGGTATTGAGTTTCTTGAGTGTTATTGAAATTGCACTCCTCCAGGCAAGCGGAGAGAATTCCATCACATTTCTGACTTGTGCCCTTCAACCCAGGGACGGGCTCTGGGGACTCAGGAAGTGAGTTACTTGTCACAGAATCCCCAGCCTCTGAACTGCTCTTGTAACCAAAGTATTTTTATGGAAAGCTCAGTTCAGTCTCTGGCCAATGGTTACCTCCAGGATTTTGATAGAGGAAGTTTCAGTAATGGTAGTGCTATTGAATGTTAAGAGGAAATGATTGGATTCTCTCTTGTTGGAGATGGTCCATGCCTGGCATTTGTGTGCCACTTATCAGTACAAGTCTGAATGTTGCCCAAGTCTTGCTGCATATGGCATGGACAACTTCAGTATCTGAGGAATTGCAAATGGTACTGAACATTGTGCAGTCATCACTGAACATCTCCACTTCTGACCCTATAATGGAAGGAAGGTCTTTGATGAAGGAGTGAAGATGGCTGGGACTGGGATACTACCTTGAGGAAGTCCTGAAGTGATGCCCTGGAATTAAGATGATTAACCTCTAACAAGCTTTGTGCCAGGAATGACTCCAATCAGTGGAGAATTTTCTCTCTGATTCCCATTGACACCAGTTTTTCTAGGGCTTCCTGATGCCACATGCAATTAAAAGCTGTCTTGATGTCAAGGGCAGTCACTCTCACCTCACCTCTTGTGTTCAGCAATTTTGTTCATGTTTTAACAAAGGCTGTAATGAGGTCAGGAGCTGAGAAGGCCTGCTGGAACCCAAACTGAGCATCAGTGAGCAGGTTTTGCTGAGTACATACTGTTGATAACCCCTTCCACCGCTAGAGATCGAGTGTAGACTGATGGCGCAGTAATTGGTTAGTTTGGATTTGTCCTGCTTTTCAGGTATGGAACATACCTGGACAGTTTTCCACAGTCTGAAGTAGATGCCAGTGTTGTGGCTGCACTGGATGGGCTTAACTAAGGACACAGAAAGTTCTTGAGCAAAAGTCTTCAGTACTGTAGTGGAATGTTGTCAGGGCTCGGTGTCTTTGCAGCATTAAGTTTATTCAGCCATTTCTTGATGTCACATGGAGTGACTCAAATTGGCTGAAGACTGGGATTTACAATGCTGGAATCCCAGGAGGAGTCCATGATCTTCCATTACAAGACCAAAAGAGGGAACGTTCACTGATTGCACAGTATTTAGTTCGATTCAGAACTCCCCAAATAATGAAGCAGTCTGTTCCTGTGTGCAGCAGGATCTGGACAACATCCAGGCTTGAATATATCATTCATGCCAGACAAGTTCCAGGCATTGACCATCTCCAACAAGAGAGAATCTAACCATCACCCCTTGGCTTTCAGTGACACTAACATCGCTGAATTCCCACCATCAATATCCTGGGGGTTATCATTGACCAGAAACTTAATTGGAAAATTCTCTAGGTATAAAGGCAGATACTTTGTGGAGAGTAACTCACCTTCTGACTTCCCAAAATCTGTCTGCCATCTACTAGTCACAAATCAGGAGTGAGATGGAATTTTCCCTATTTGTATGTGTGAGTTCAGCTCCACAACACTCAAGCAGTTAAACATCATCCAGACAAAGCAAACATTTGATTGACATCCACTGACCACCTTCAACGTCCACTCTTTCCACCACCAATGCAGAATGTCTGCAGTGTGTACCATCTAAAAGGTCCACTGCAGGACCTCACCAAGACCTTTTTCACAGCATCTTCCAGATTTGCAAACTCTACCACGTAGAAGAAGAAGCACACGGGAAAAGCATAACCTGAAGGTTCTTCTCTAGTCACACAGCATCCTGACTTGGATCCATATTGCTGTTCTTTCACTCTCTGCATCAAAGTTTTGGAACTCCTTCATTGATAGCAACAGAGATTTAACTACACTAGGTGGACTACAGCTGCTCAAAAATGGGGCTCATCACCACCTTTCAAAGGACAGTTAGGAATGGGCATTAAATGCTGGCTTTGTCAACTATGCTGACACCCCATGAACAAATTAAAAACGGTTTGATTATGGGACAAGCCCTGCTTTTCAATTACAGGTAACAAGGAGAACAGGCATCTGCAAATTAAGTCCACCTCCTTAGGGGCGGCATGGTGGCATGTGGTTAACACTGCTGCCTCATAGCGCTATTCCAACCTTGGATGACTGTCTGTGCAGAGTTTGTGTGTTCTCCCTGTGTCTGCATGGGTTTCCTCCTACACCCCAAAGATGTCCAAGTTAGGTGGATTGGCCATGCTAAGTTTCCCCTTAGTGTCAGAGGGGTTAGCAAGGTAAATATGTGGGGTTACGGGGATAGGGCTTGGGTGGGATTATTATTGGTGCTGGTTTGATGGGCTGAATGGCCTCTTTTTGCAGTGTAGGAATTCTATGATTCTATTCTATGAATCAGCTTTGTTGTGGAGATTCAAGGCCCATCGTCTTATTTAATTTTTTGATCAGTGGCACTGGAATGTGGTCAAGAGCCCAACTTGGGTGCAATGAAATTATTCCAAATATTTCTTTTTTAAAAAAATATTTAATGAATTGAAGCCATAAAGGAATGATGCAAATTGTCTCTAACTGCTTATGGGATAAGATAATTATTTGCAATTCCAAACAGTACACTTCAGGATCTAGAAGCAACATTCTACATAACAAAAACACCTCAATTATATATTGTATTTTTAGAATTATGCCCAATAATGCATGAACTTTCAGTCAATACTTTTGAAAATTGGACACAATCAAGCTGTGAAGATGGTTTCTGCAAATCATGTGACTTTTGAAATTTGGACGACACACCGGATAAAACCCCTAATTAAATATGGACGTAGATGAATTACATCTATCTTTGAAGTGTTCTTCTTCACAACCACCTTTGGAATTCACACATTTCATTGTTTAAGAATGGGTCACACCTAAAGACAACATAGTTTCTATCTCCATTTTTCATACTGGAAAAAAGGAAGATAGAAACTCAATGGCCATTATTGACATGTTAACTTGTATCACGAATGCCTCCGCCATCTAAACTAGACTGGATGAACTTCAGAAGTGTTAGCTGAATGGTCATGTGATCTAATCTAATTTTCAGGCATGGCAATTTATTACCCATGACCTAGCATATCCATCAGAACAATTAACAATCAGAAAGTCTCAGAACTATCAAGAAGCCAAAGCACCTCACCCTGTTCCTGTTTCAAAGTTCATCTGAAAACTAATCTCCTAGATATTCAACTGTAAGAAAGTCACACCCTGCTGTCAACTTTTTGTATTACAAGACCCTCACTTCAACTTTAAATTGTCAAATCCATTTAAGAAACTATAAACCTGCCACATGGGGGACCAGAAATTGCAAATCAGTGATTGAATTAATTGTAATTTCAGAAAGTGCACTGTCCTTATCTGTATCCAATTGTTGTGTACATGTGGGAATGAGAATGTATCAATTCAGGAGAAGTGGAGAAGAATAAATGCATTTCTTTGTTTTAAACTCACAAAAGCTCACTGCTGAATTATTTAATGGTAAGCACATTCTAAGGGTAAGATGAAAATGTACATCTTTTCATGTGAAACATAGCGGGTAGGCATTTCCACCCCTCCACATGTTATGTGATGGCAGAGGCAGCCCATAATTGGCTGGCGGAGGGAGTTTCCAGTCTCACTGCTGTCAATGGGGTTTCATGTTGTTAGTGCCCTCTACTGCTGGGCAACCTGTGGTAGAATGGCTAGAAAATCCCACCCTCTAATTATAGACAGCAAGTCACATTCATTCTGCTTGTGAACATTCTGATGCTTCCATGCATAACCAATCCATTATACAGAAAATATTTTCCTGTTTGAAGTGATAATTAAATATTTAAAATTCTTGTAATATTGACTCATGCAATTAACATAAATGTATTCTATAGCTTTGCATTAGTAAAAAAGCTAAGCAACTATCTATGGGTGGCAGGTGGCACAGTGATTAGCATGCTGCCTCACAGTGCCAGGGACCCGGGTTCGATTCCTGGCTTGGGTCACTTTATGTGGAATTTGCACATTCTCCCCATGCCTGTGTGGATTTCCTCCGGGTGCCCCGGTTTCCTCCCACAGTCCAAAGATGTGCAGATTAGACGGATTGGTTATGTTAAATTGTTTCTTAGTGTCTGGGGGACTAGCTAGGGTAAATGCATGGGTAAATGCTAGGGTAAATGCTAGGGTATGGGGATAGGGCCTAGGTGGGATTGTGGTCAGTGCAGAGTTGATGGGCCGAATGCCCTCCTTCTGCGCTGTAGGATGTAATTATTCTATCTACCTACTGTCATTACTGATGGTCATGGTGAACATGGCAGCATGTATTTTCGTGCAATAAATGATCTCAGGTTGATTAAATCAAATGTTGTCTCTCATATTTTATTGGTTCGCTATATGTTATCCAAGCATTAAACATTTCCAGAGATTAGCATGTTGGAATAAAGTTGTGTGTTGTAACTTACCAACACTCAATTATTTTTGGTAAAGAGCCTTGACTGAAAAACTAAGTCTGAGCGTGTCAGCACAATAGAATCAAACAAGAAACAGCATTCTAAAGTTGCATTTACTATTTTACTGTCAACAGAGAAAACTCCCAGTTCAATCATTAAGTAGTTCTTTAGCTCCCATTATAGCATAAAACCTGTTGAATCATTCACTACTTAGAGAATAACAGATGGCCGAGTGTGTGCTTCAATACTACAAGTACTCTAGGGATGACTTAACTCGAAACCCTAGAGTGTGTCACTATCTTGAGCACAGTCTCAGCCATATATTATTTATCCAGTCACTGGTTGTATTTCTAAATCCTGCTTTCTGCTACTTTGTTTGTTCAATTTCAAAAATGGAGTACAAGGGCAATTGCAAAAAGTGCATTTTAAGTGTCCCAGTTTTGCAGATGGTTAGCTATTCTGCAATAGACACACTATTCCACTGTTCTATAGATTCATAAAATCATAGAATAGTTACAGCACAAAAGGAGGCCATTCAGCCTATTTTCCCCTGCTGACTCTGCATTTATTTAGAAGAATATTATAGTTCTGAAGAGAGAGGATGTCCTAGAAGGTTCAGGTAGAATCCATGTTGATAGAATTAAGAAACAGATCCATTACACCACTAGGTGTATTCTACAGACAACCAAATGAGAAAGAAAAAGGGTGGGAGTTTATGGCCCCCACCCATCCCAAAACTGAATCTCTGAAGACTGAAGGGCATGTTAGTAGGGTGGTGAAAAAGGCATATGGGATATGCCTTTATCAATCGAGGCACAGGTTACAAAAGTAGGGAAGCCATGTTGGAGTTGCATAGAATTTTGGTGAGACCACAGCTAGAGTACTGTGTGCAGTTCTGCTCATCACATTATAGCAAGGACGTGATTGTACTGGAGGGAGATTCACCAGGATGCTGCCTGGGATGGAACACTTAAGTTATGAAGAAAGTTATGGAAGCCCCTCTAACAAATCTCCTCTTAGCCTTTTCTGTAAGGAAAATAACTCCAGATTTTTCCATTTATCCATGTGTAATCCCTCATTGCTGGAACTATTCTAGTAATCCCCTCTGTTCTGTCTCCTAAGACTTTGCACCTTTCCTAAAGTATTTTGTCCAGACTTGGAGACAGAAAACTGAAACTTCCTGATCCAGTGGAGATGGTTTGAAGGTGAGACCAGTAGCAAACTTGAAGATTAAGATCTCACAAGGGGACCAATGCCTTTCTGCCTTTAGGCAATCATTTTGGAGATAGGTGAACAGAACATAAGAACATAAGAAATAGGAGCAGGAGTAGACCATCTAGCCCCTTGAGCCTGCCCCGCCATTCAATAAGATCATGGCTGATCTGTCATATCTCAGTTCCACATTCCCGCCCTCTCCCCATAACCCTTAATCCCCTTGTCTATCAAAAACCTATCAACCCGCGTCTTAAAAATATTTAGCGAGGCAGCCTCCACCACTTCAACGGGCAGGACAGCAACATTGACTACCTGCCTAGCAGCTGCAGGTAGCCAATAATGAGCAATTAAGAGCCTAATGACCAAGGCAGGAGATTGGGGTCTTCTTGGCATTGCAGCAGCCTCCTTGGTCTTACAGCCTCTTAGTGGGATGCCAGATGACCTTCTTAATCAGAAGTTCCACACCCCAATGAATGGCATGGGTAGCAAAGACAATTGAGACTATTCTTTAGGAAAGGTTCCCCTTCTGCTCCAATGGGCCTACAGGCCTCTTCCTTCTTCAGTTTATCAAATTTACAGAAGTTTCTGGAGGCATCTCTATATGAGGTGGCTTTGCCCGTTCCTTTCTGCCTGAGTATTGTCCATCTCTAGTGTAGGAGCAGGCGAAGCTGCATGCTTTCTGATTGAGCTGGTAACTTCTGGCACTCACCCATCACTATTAATTGGGCAGTGGACACAGGCAGCTGAATAGCATATCCCATTCTCTCTCCTCACCTCCTCTCCCATATGTGAACTACAGACCTGTATGGAGTTGGGAGCTGAAAATGGGCCCTAATCCTGAAAGTACACAATCACCGTAAGATATCACTGAGTGCTACAGCTGGACAACCTAATGTTTTACATAGTTCCCTATGTTTAATTGCAAAAATATGTAGCAGTTTTTTCTATGTTGGTCTGACTCATGCTCCAGACTTTGCCTAGTAATGTCTGGGACCCCCTGAATGAAAGAATGTCCTTCAGAAACAAACAATCACTTCTTGGTTTAAATAACACTAATATTGAAGTAATTCCAGGTAAGGCTTTAAAGGGAACCATAGCCATCATTAACAGTTTAGGGTTTCCTATAATTTATCAGCTGCTGCACAAACAATATTGGCAACACTTTAAAAAATCAAGCAGCAACAAATGATGGTCTGTAGCGGACTTTGGTTCTAATCGGGCATGTTGAAGTAACAGAGTGTTCAAAGTACTTGACAGGAACAATTTGTTTTTCATGTTCAACAAAGTGATTCTAACAGCAATGGTCAAAACACAGTGGCCCAGTATGGAGGGAAGATGGAGAAATGCTGTTCCAAATAAATATTTGAAAAGCTGCTATTTTTCTTTCTGGTCTGAACTGTACTTGGTTATGGGGATTCAGTTATTCATGGTACAAAGAAAATATTAGCTAAGCAATTATTCAACACTGGCAAGGTCAGCATCCTGCAGGTTGACATTTTATCGCAGCAAAAAGTGTCACTTGAATTGCCAGCATGTTCCATTTGTGTAGCTCACAGTCACATAAGCGGGACTCCATTGTGACATCTTTGACAAACAGTTCCCATTAACACAATTTCTTCTTGCAACATCATCTATTCTTTTCTTTGGCATTTTTTTTCAGCTCTAATTAATGGAAATAAAATCAATAGATGATTCACAAAAGCAACCCTCAAGTTCTGGAAATCTAAACAAAATATGCTGGAAATCCATGATAGGTTGTTAAGGATTTGAATTAAAACTGCTACCTGAAGCACCGGAAGATTTTATTCTGACATTGATCAGATTATTGTGCATTTGCTGCTTATGTACAAGCGGGTTATAAGTACCATTGTCCTGGAAAGATGCAACACTATATGTTGCAACCAAAATGAATGTGTTGATTAATGGTTACTTAAACGTTATTCTCCAAATAATTGGCAGTACTGATACAACAGCCCTAAGTGGTAATGACAACAAAAATGATTTGATTCCATGTTTCCTGTCTCTCGCAGTGAAAAACAAGACTAAGGCTGGAATTCTCTGGCCTTGTTCACCCTGCAACACTGCCAGCGAGCACAGAGAATTTGGCGCTCAACCAAATCTCCATTCACCACAGCAGAACCGGAGAATCCCAACTGTGGGCAACATCAGAGAATTCCAGCCTAAATTGTCTCTCTCGATCTTTCTCACTCCTTTTTTCTTCTGTTACTCTTCCTCTGTCATACTTTTCTACATGACTACTGTTTCTCTCTTCTCTTCTGTATGTGTCTCAATTTCCCTTAAATAGCAGTCACACAAATCCCTTCCTACATAGACAATTCCTATCTTTATATTTAAAAAGAATTCAGGTCGTTCAGACCAACATTTTGCAGATTTCAAGGATGGAGGTGGTTTTGTCGTGTCTTTGGAATCTGGCCTGGGTTCTTGGAGGTTAGAAAAACAGGAATTACTGGAAAATCTCAGCAGGTCTGACAGCATCTATGGGGAGAGAATAGAGCCAATGTTGCAAGCCTAGATGATCCTTCATCAAAACTGGGGTTGTTTTGGGGGTTATCAGCATGCTACGGTGCAGAGGGACCTGGGGGTCCTTGTGCACGAATTGCAAAAATCCAGTCTGCAGGTGCAGCAGGTGATCAAGAAGGTGAATGGAATGTTGGTCTTTATAGCGAGGGGAATAGAATATAAAAGCAGGGAGGTCTTGCTGCAACTGTACAGGGTACTGGTGAGGCCGCAGCTGGAGTACTGTGTGCAGCTTTGGTCGCCCACCTGCGGAAGGATATATTAGCCTTGGAGGGAGTGCAGAGAAGGGTGATACCGGAGATGAGGGAGTTAGCCTACGAAGAGAGACTAAATGGACTGGGTCTGTACTTGTTAGAGTTTAGAAGGCTGAGGGGGGATCTTATAGAGACGTATAAGATAATGAAGGGGATAGATAGGGTAGAGGTAGAGAGATTCTTCCCGCTTAGAAAGGATAGCAGGACTAGAGGGCACAGCCTCAGGATAAGAGGGGGGGGCAGTTTAGATCGGAGTTGAGGAGGAACTTCTTCATTCAAAGGGTGGTGAATCTCTGGAATTCTCTGCCCACTGAAGTGGTGGAGGCTACCTCGCTGAATATATTTAAGTCACGGGTAGATAGGTTTCTGATAGACAGGGGAATTAAGGATTATGGGGAGAAAGCGGGAAAGTGGAACTGATCCACTTCAGATCAGCCATGATCTTATTGAATGGCGGGGCAGGCTCAAAGGGCTAGATAGCCTACTCCTGCTCCTATTTCTTATATTCTTATGTTCTTATCTGTTCTCCCATAATAAGATGCTCAAGTCTGTAGTTTGTTAAAAGTATTACTTTTTATTTACAGCTACCACATACATTTTTGGACCTCTTCATGTGTTTGGAAATGCTGCTCTCTCCAGATCTTTGTTACTTAAACTAAAGAATCATAGCATTCCTAAAGTGCAGATATAGACCATTTGGCCCTTCAAGTCTGCACCGACTTTCCAAAAGAGCATCTTATTGTCCAAGCTTAGCCCTTTATCCCCATCACCCCATGCATTTCCCATGGCTAATCAACCTAACCTACACATCTTTGGATGCTAAGGGGACAGTTTATATGGCCAATCTACCTAACCTACACATCTTTGGACTGTGGGAGGAAAGCAGAACATCTGAAGGAAACCCATGCACACACAGGGAGAATGTGCAAACTCCACACAGACATCCAAGGTTGGAATTGAACCTGGGTTCCTGGCGTTGTGAGACAGCAGTGCTAACCACTGTGCCACCATACTGCCCTAATCATGCGACATTCATCATCATTACATTAGCATCTTTTTTTTAGATTATGATGGTAACCCATTTCTCTTCCCCAAGTCTTTATCCCTATCACATTTACACCCCTCTACATCTCTCTAAAAGTATCGATGGGGTTTCACAGGGTTAGTCTCTGAGTGCCTTGACCAATCTCTCTGATCTTGTTCTGTTTTCTTTTTATGGTTGAGAGTATTCTCTCGGGATAAGTGTTTTTCTCCTGGGTGGATGCAGAGCTTTGCTTTGTGTCTTATCTTTCTCCACAGGATCAGAGTAGAAATCCCCAGTTTGTAGTAGTTTTCTTTTCAAGAATATTAAGATGCTATGATTTCTACATACAATAACGTGGTCTGTCTCAATCCTGTGTTATCTCTGTTATGGAGTTCTTTCGATGAATATTCCTTCTCTCTGTTGCCAGGCTTTATTGCTGCTAGCTCAGGTTCTCTGTGGGTGTGGTTGAGGTAACGAGCTTATTTGTTTCTGTTATTCCTCACCCTGTTTACCCACTTGTGGTTGTTCATGGTGATGTTGGATTTGAGTTTCTCTGTCAGGGATGGGAACTGTGTTCTCAATCTCCTTCTCATTGGCAACTCTGATGGTGAGGAACCATATTGTGGTGATGAGGTTCAGTGACTCAGAAGAGCCACATTAAGGTCTTCATTCTTCAGAAAGTCTTTGATGTTTCATGCACCTCTCTCAGCTTCTTCATTTGTTTGAGAATATTTCACTCTTGTCCAAGAATTGAAAGACTTTCCTCCATGTAAAGAAGCAGATTGGTTTAGTCTCATCTTATTGAGTGCCCAGGTTTTTAATTTCCCTAGGCCAGTAAATAATTTTGGAAATTAATTTCTGAATGTACTGCTCTAATGCTCATCAGCAACTTCATCCACTTTATAGATTACCTTCAATTTTAACCATGTTTTTCTGCTCGGTTGACTGTTGCTAATGTTGAACAATACAGGGAGGTTTGAAGATTTTACGATCTTTACACTTTAGCTTTATCATGAATTTGTCTTTAACGTTCAGTGCAGTTTCCCCAGGACCCTGTAATTTGATAGGTGAGGGGTACAATCTGCTTGAAACAATTGACTTTTCCAATACAACAGGGACTGCTGTTTTGAGGCTAGTTTAAACTCACCCACCTCAAGTTTTGTATTTGTTTTCAGTATCATTTACATCCACTAGGAAGGTTACTTTCTTTTTCTATAAATTTTTCCACATCTTTAATATGGTTCTGCTTTAATATTTTCACCTCCTTGTACAAGCTGTTAGCATTTGTGTGCAACAGGATAGTACTGAAATGGCTATTTTTCCACAGTTGTGACTCTCTGCTTCCCCTGCTGGACAGTCTTTTTGCTGATGCAGTTTGTTCCCACTGCAGCTAAGACATTTCAAGATGGAAGTTGCTGCCTTTTCCCTGTTTTGGTAAGTTTAGGCTTTGGTACACCTTCTCCCTTATGGCTTACTCACTGATTTGTCTCACAGATCTTTTCCATGGGACCTCACCTTCTTCACAAACAAATGGTCAATTTTGTTTCCTAAACTCAGTTTGCTTCACAATTTGTATAGCCTTGACAAGTGTTAAATCCTTGTTTGTCTGTAAGGAATCTGGTAGTGATTCATCTAGGAACCCTCAAACCCCTACAAGGATTCTGTCTTGAATCAATTCATCTCTTAAGATTCCATAATCACAGTTTCCTGTAGGTCTGTATAGATTGTTGATGAATGAATCCGTGTTTCTGCTTCTCCTCGCTTTCTCATGTTAAATTGCCCTCCTTTTATAATGAAGTTTCTGTGGATGCTAAAACATGAATCAAATGCTTGCAGGATTTCTTTATACAGATTTGAAGTTTCATCATCTCCCTGCCTTGCCATCACATATTGTCATCAATGGATCCAACTGCATAAAGTAGTGTACTGACCTAGCTTTTATCATCTTTTTTGTGTAAGGTAAGTTCATGAACCTCTTTCTCCATTTGTCCCAATTCTAGGCCTGATGAGAGCCAAAATGGCTCTGGGAATGATAGTGTGAATTCTATGTTTCTATGAGCCCTAGAGTTGCTGCCGTTTCACTCTTGCTACTTTTTGCTTTGGGCCTGAGCTTATTGGTGTTGTGTCTCAGTTTATATCTGCTGTATCCTTTACTTTTTACTGAGCCTTGAATCTATTCCTCTTGTGCTCTTTTGAATATCTCTTGACTTGCCAGGTCTATAGTTCTTCTTAAATTTTTGGGGGCCTTTTACTTGCTGTCGGATGCCACCATACTTCATCATGTGGTCACATTCACAGAAAATCAGAAGTGTGCCAAACACAGGGCATTAAGCTCTTTCCATATGCTAAGTCCAAATTAGCCTCAGCATGTGTTCCGTTACAGAACAAACATAGACATGGAACACTTTAAGCTGCCATTGTTGGATATAAACTTTTAAAATTAATTCAAATGGATCTCATTATTTAGATGGATCAGATCCATTTACCAAATTACAAATCTGTTGGCATCATAGAAACATGCTTGGCACAGCCTTATTTTTCAATACTAATGTTCTGTGTGTCTGCGATGACCCACTTTTCACTTTAATTTTCAGCTCACGGAAAATCATCCCAATGGGTTTTAAATCTCATATCTTAAGACACCGGATTGCCACTTTGAATCTAGTATTGTACAAAAGGACTTGCACAAGGTTCGTTTATATCCTTCCTCCTATCCTCCTCTATCCCACCTTCCCTCCACACCAGCTCACTCTCTCTTTCTTTCTCTCTCTCTCTCTGCACACGCCTAAATACCCACACCACAGTTTGCTGCCTTATTTCTTCCTCTTTCATCGGAAAGCACTGACATATGCTGGCATGTAGTTGAATAGCTGTAGGTAGTTCCGTGGCATCTCGTTCATTTCTTCACAGGCTGAAACACTGACTGTTGGAAACTATTCACTGATGTGTACCATCACGCCTGAGCCTGACCCTGTCTCCACCAAATGTTGAATATGTGCAACATCCAGCAGGAATTTCCATTTAAGAATCAACTTTGGGAATTCTGGCTGATGTTGCCATTCTTCTTACGTTTGGTCTGGGGTAAATTGTAAGACCTCTATTGCTGTCTTGTCTGAGATCAACTACTTTAGCACAAACCATGGCCAAAATTGAGATTTCTTGATTTGATTTGATTTACTATTGTCACATGTATTAACATACAGTGAAGAGTATTGTTTCTGGCGCACTATACAGGCAAGAAATTCCGAACATAGAGAAGGAAAGGAGAGAGTGCAGAATGTAGTGTAACTAGGGTGTAGAGAAAGATCAACTTAGTGCGAGGTAAGTCCATTCAAAAGTCTGATGGCAGCAGGGAAGAAGCTGCTCTTGAGTTGGTTGGTAAGTGACATCAGACTTTTGTATCTTTTTCCCAAAGGAAGAAGGTGGAAAAGAGAATGTCCAGGGTGTGTGGGATCATTGATTATGCTGACTGCTTTTCCGAGGCAGCGGAAAGTGTGGACAGAATCAATGGATGGGAGATTGGTTTGCGCAAAGGACTGGGCTTCATTCACGATCGTTCATAGTTTATTGGAGTCTTGGGCAGAGCAGGAGCCATACCCAGCCATGACACAACCAGAAAGAATGCTTTCTATGGTGCATCTGTAGAAGTTGGTGAGAGCCGTAATGGACATGTCAAATCCTGGTTGGCATGGCTCAGAACCACATTGTTTTGGTACAGTTAACTTCAAAGTGACCAAGGAATATAATTCAGGACTCAAAATATACTCTGATCCAGTACATTCAACTCAAAATATCTGCAACTATTTTCAAACAATAGTGTGAGGAGGAAATGGGAGCAAGGGCAGGAAAAGAGAGATACAGAGGTGATGAAAGGGAAAAATGAGAGGAGGGAACGAGGTTGAAAGGGTGAAGATTAGAATTGGGAAAGAGTGTGTAGGGTGATTCGTTTCAATTTACCAAAATTCCCCAATTTCGGAAAAGATACCATTAGATTTGAAAACAGCAAATCTCTTTTATTCCAAAGAGAAGTGAAACTGAAAGCAAGAAACTATAGGCCAGTTAGCTTAATACCTGTCAGAGAGAAAATGTTAGAAGCAATACAGCAGGGCACTTAGATAAATTCAAGTTAATCAAACAAAGTCAATGTGATTTTGTGAAAAGGAAACCAATTATTGGAATTGTTTGAAAGAGTAACGTGTGCTGTGGATAAAGGGGAGCTGGTGGAAGTAATATACTTAGATTTCCAGAAGTCATTTGATAAGGGACCACAGCAAAGCTTAATGCAAAAAATGAAAGCTCAAAGTGTGGGGATAACACATTGACATGGGTTGAAGATTGGTTAATTAACAGGAAAGTGAGAATAGACGTAAACGGGTAATTTTCTGGTTGGCAAGATGTAACAAGTGGATTACTGCAGGGACCTTAATGTTTTGCACTGATTACTTGTGTTGAAATGCAAGGTTTCACAATGAGGAAGCCTTTAATCACAAAAGGTGCTTATTAAAGGAAAGATAGAACCATATGCAAACAAGCTCAATGCAGGTACAGATCCAGCTCCACCGAATCCCTGGCTCACGCTAAAGGTTCCCTCCTACCAGGACCTGCGTTCTAACACCCAACAGGTCAAAATTTTCCTGGAGAATACTAGTTCCTGCGAATGCCGTCTCAGCTGCTGACATCCTGGACTCTACTACGGAGGCCTGACAACCTATGGTTAGGGTTGCTGCTTCCCACCTTCTGATCTGATGTGATCAACATGTTTCCACACTTTGCAGACCTGCAGATCGATAGTATAGGATACTGCACCAGTCTTTTGAATTATCTTCCCGGATACTCAAACTGCCTGTCTCCCCCATCCCCAAACTTTCAGACAAAAATTGAATCATTTGGATTAAATGACCTGGCCTTCCTAACAGAATCTTCATGGTCTTTCTGCAAAGCTTGCTTCGTCTTCATCCTCTGTGTCAACTTTATGAAAATGAGGTCAAGGAGTGTTGTCAGACGTTGTTTCATCATAAACTTGGCTGAGATGGATGTAGTAGATGAGGGATGGTATTATAGGAGAGTAGGAAATTAGCCAACCGGAGCAGCAGTGGTCTGTCGTACTGTTTCCTCATTGGTGTTTTGAAAGTCTGCACTGTCATCTTTGTCAAACTATCGGAAACAGGGTGCAATGGGGCAGCGCATGCGTGTTGGACGCCATTTATTCTGATACTGCGCTGAAAGTCTTCAGCTGTAGAAGTGGTGCCATTGTTGGATACAATTACTTCTGGAGTGCTGTGAATTACAAAGATGTGCCACCTCTAAGGTGGCTGGCGAGGTCTTGGAATGCATGATTTGCACATCATTTGGCCTAACAAGGCAACTGTGTAACATCTCACTTAAGGATGGGCCAAACTCACAATGTTCAGTCAATTGGTGAAGATTAACGACAAAAATCGAAACTGACACCCCATTGTCCTTATCAGAGGAGTGGAATTTATATCTCAGCATAATAATGGAGGATCTGTGATTGTAATAGTCCCTTATTAGTGTGACTAGCTGGTCGAAGGAATTAGTATCTGTTGCCTCTGAAAATGTATAAGGTTATAAGTTTGAACAATGAGTAAAATAACTTTCTTACGTTATTTCATTGACTGCAAAAAAAAATTGAAGTCTTTTGGTATACTGGCCCCAACTTTCATTCTCTGTATCAAAAAGGGTCAATTTTCTCGAACAATGGCACGGCTACTTGACTAAGGTTAACACAATGACTCTTCGACATTATCGTTAGAGGTTGGCAACATATTCCGGCCTAGCTAGAGATGCCCACATCCCGTGGAAGAATTAAGAGTTTGTTCTCTGTATCCTTGTTTATTTTTGCCCCGGAAGATAAAAATTTTATTTCGGATAGTGCTTATTTAAATAGCCAGCCGCGACTGTGTTTTCAATGATTAGTGATTAGGAGAAATGAAAATGTCTCAGCAGCACATGTCATTGTCCCTGTCCTTGGGTGACAGAGTTAACAAAACATCAAGATGATGATCTGGCAGACATACAAGCAGTTCTCCTTTGTATGCGGCTCATTTATAAATTAAGTTTGCATTTTGGGCACAAAATCAGTCATGTGGGTATATGAGTTTGACTCTCAAATACATTCTTTGGTAAGTTTTAAGCCTTCAAAGGACATTCTCCAAGCACTTGTAAGTTACTGTCTCATTTGTGTATGTGTTATCATTGGAACTGAATTGATACATAGCCTTCTGCCCTTTTTCATTGCCTATTGATGGAGATAACTCACTTTCAAGCAGTCTTTAAATTGCAATGTAATTATATGTTTAATTAGATTTAATTTGATTTAAAATTAATTTACAAAACAAATGATAGTTGTGCCAGTTAGCTGTTAGCTCCATGGTCTTCTGTGCTGTTACGTTTAATAGGCTGGAAAAGAAGCAATAAATCTTGAGTATTCCTTTACTAACAGTGTAGAATTTGGTGGCACGCTGCGATAGCAGGGATAGAGAATATATCAATATCGCACTGGAGATACTTGCAAGAATATCTCCAAACTGATGTGTCTTCTTCTTCTTCTTCTTCTTCTTCTGTTCTCTGTCTGAAGAGAACACAGTGCAACAATTCCACCATGGGATGGCAAGGCAGGAGATCCCAAATCCACCCCAACTGAAACTGGGATCTGATCCATGGTACTGCACAATAATTAATTTACAATTAAATTGCTCTACTCTTGAAGAATAATAGGAAATTACACTGTGCTAGATTTGCTTGAATTCCTGATGGATCACTTGTCAAATTTCACTGTCGTCTCAGCTTTTTCATTTGAATAGTGCTCAATGTGTAGTGCTGAATTTCCCAATCATTGCGAACTGGCTGAATTCTTCACTTGTGAACTGAGAGCTGTTATCTCTCAACACAATGTTTGGAATGCTGAGGTCAGCTGTTCTAACTCCTAGTAGGTACCTAGTAGTTGGGCGGCACGGTAGCACAATGGTTAGCATTGCTGCTTCACAGCTCCAGGGGCCTGGGTTCGAATCCTGGCTTGGGTCGCTCTGAGTGGAGTTTGCACATTCTCCTCTTGTCTGTGTGGGCTTCCTCCGGGTGCTCCGGTTTCCTCTCACAGTCCAAAGATGTGTGCGTTAGGTTGATTGGCCACATTAAATTGTCCCTTAGTGTCCTGAGATGTTAGGTTAGAGGGATTAGTGGGTAAATATGTAAGGATATGGGGGTAGAGCCTGGGTGGGATTGTGGTCAGTGTAGACTCGATGGACCAAATGGCCTCTTTCTGTACTGTAGGGATTCTATGGATAGGTAGAATAGTGATTTATTGTGACAAGCTAATCAGTTCCTGCCAAAGTGAAATGGCTTACTCCCAGCATCACCCATCTTGTGTCTTGGATTTCATGCATCATCAATGGCTCCCTTTCTCACTTAACTTATTACTCATTACACACACCACACTGACCAATATATTCTCTAATTTCATTCCTTATGCTTGCCCAGTAGAACACTTCTCTCACTTTTTTCAGAGGGCGATTCAATTCCTTGATAGCTTGCATGGATGTTCTTTGGCATCTCTCCTCTCATCACCTTCAGGGTGATGACTCTATATTTTTTGTAAAGCCCACCTTGAGCTGTCAGTTAATCTCAGTGTGACCAATAGGCTGTTATGACCATTGATGTGTCCTTGGTGTTTGCAGGCCATCCTTTCATCACTCCTTCGTGCTGCGCTTGTAGACTCGCATCTTGTTGGATAGTCTGATTGATTTGAGCAAGGTGCTTGTCTGTCAGATTCAATGTCTCTGCTGGGCTGATCATATCTAGCTGCTGCTTCATGTTGAATCTGGAAGATTCCACTTTCTGTTCTAGCCTCCTCAACTTTCTTCATGGGAAGTGCTGCTTGACAGCATGTCTGTGATGTACATCTGCTTTCCTTGCTTGTATGTCACATCCAGATGACATCTTTGTAACTGAACTAACATTCTTTGCTGTTGCTTTAGAGCAATGCTTGTGCAAAATGCTTTGAAGGGACTTGTGGTTGGGCTCCACTGTTACTTTGTCACTTCCAAGCAGGTATTGATGAAAATGCTGATAAGCAAAGACTATAGTCAGCACTCTCCCAATCTGATTGTAGCATTGTTCCATTTGTGTTAGTGCCTTGGCTGCAAAAGGTTATTTTTACTGCATTAATGTTTCTCCCAGACCTGTCTTGCTTGTGCGATATTGTAAGGTAACTTCCCCATTAACATTATATACTTCATTATTGGTATTGGTTGTTTCATTTTACTGAACTATGCTTCCTGTTCTGTTTTGCAACACCACAGCAACTCCCTGGCAGTGAACTTGAGTAGTGGTTCACTCTGCCAACAAGTTAGGCAAAAATATTGCTAAATAGTTCACAAATCTAAGCTTTCATGGCTATTGAACAAAGAACAAAGAAAATGACACAATGGAACAGGCCCTTCCATCCTCCAAGCCTGCACCGACCATACTGCCCAACTTAACCAAAACCCCCGATACTTCCAGGGACCATATCCCTCTATTCCCATCCTATTCATATACTTGTCAAGACGCCCCTTAGAAGTCAGTACCATATCTGCTTCCACTACCTCAACAAGTCCAGGTACCCACCACCCTCTGTGTAAAAAATCTGCCTCATACATCTCCTTTAAATCTTGCCCTTACACCTTAAACATGTGCCCCCTAGTAATTCCACCCTGGGAAAAAGTTTCTGACTATCCACTCTTTCCATGCCTCTCATAATCTTGTAGACTTCTTTCAGGTCGCCCCTCAATCTCTGTCGTTCCAGTGAGAACAGACCAAGTTTCTCCAACCTCTCCTCATTGCTAGTACCCTGCACACCATCCTGGTAAATCTTTTCTGTACCCTCTCCACATCCTTCTGGTAGTGTGGCGACCAGAATTGAAAATTATATTCCAAGTGCGGCCTAACTAAGTTTCTATAAAGCTGCAATTGCCAATTTTTAAACTCAATGTGCTGGCCGATGAAGGCAAGCACAGCGTATACATTCTATTGGTTGCTGCATTACTACTTCAACTTTCATCTTGTCAGTATCCAGCTGAAGACCTTTTACTGTCAATATATGTCATATATACTTGACACATACCTGCAGTTAAAATTTTGTTTTGTTCAGCTTCAGATTTGCCTGGTGAGTTTCCTCCATCCGTCATATTTAATTCTGATGATAGTCAGCTGTAGCTTTTTCCATTGTGTCTTCACATTTAAAGACTAGCAGATCATCCAGTATGGTTTCCACTCCAGAATCTCATGTTGTCTTCTGGAGCTGTGGAAATGCCAGACAATATGCACAACCATCTGTATCCCCTGTAGAGAGTCTAGAATGTCATTAGAAAGCTGTTGCTTTCATCCAGCTTCAATTGCCAGTAACAATTCTTATATTCTTCTACTGGACATCCCAACCCAGTAACAATATCTTCTCTAGGGTCTGTTATGATGTCAGTGGTTTTGTGTACTGTGACATGTTGTAAACCTCCAGCATGTTCAGGGTTACCAGTCCAAGCTTTAGACTTGCTTTTGCACCTATGTTTCAGAATACTAAAGCTTCCTTCTTGCCATTGTATTGAACTCTCAAACTAATTTGTCATCTTGGTATGCGTACTGTGCCTTCATGCAGCTTACTTTCGAGGGGTTCACTTTTGGATCTCTGTGCCGAATCACTTCACACAGGTTAGTGAAGGTCAGAAAGTGACATGATGCACTTGCGTATATTTGGCATTTCTTGCTTGCTTGATATGCTCCCCTTGCGATCATCATGCTAACAGTTACAAGACTTGTCTGAACCAACTTGTTGTACGGTGTACAGTTCTTCATCAGATTCATCTGCTGATATCTCTCCAGTGCTCATCTGTATAGGCTTGCCTTTTTTCTGGTCAAACACTGTTGGTAAAATGATTTTGCTTCTTGTAGTTAAAGCACTGCTTTCTTATGCCAGCCAATTCTTATTTTCCTGTGCATACTGTCTTCTGCAGCATTTGCATCCTGCTTTTTGTCTGTGATTTCTTCTGGCCTGACTCTCAGCATAATGTATCTCTGGGTCTGCTCTGCACTATACTTGAGCAGCTCTGCATTTTGACACACATCTATCTCTTTTCTCAGTGTCAGTTCCTCATCTTTCAGTGAATTTGCTGTCACAGAGGGCTCTCTTACATGTAAAACTAAATTATCTTTAATCATAGAATCCCTACGGTGCAGAAGGAGGACATTCAGCCCATCAGGCCTGCACCAACAACAATCCCATCCTATCCTAGTAACCCCTTGTATTTACCCTGCTAGTTCCCCTGACACTAAGGGGCAATTTTGCATGGTCAATCAACCTAATTCACACATCATTAGAGTGTGGGAGGAAACCAGAGCACTTGGAGGAAAACCATGCAGACACGGGGAGAACATACAAACTACACACAGTCACCTGAGGTTGGAATTGAACCCAGGCCCCGTGGTGCTGTGAGGCAGCAGTGCTAAACACCGTGCTACTGTGCTGCCCAAATAATCTTTTAGTCTGAGTTCATATGATTTTCCAATTGTATTATTGCTGTCATTTACCATTCAACAGTCTTGTTTTTACTCTGAACTCGAGTGTTGAATACATATCATTCATGTGTAACATTCATTCAGGGTTCAAAGTGTGCATTCAATTCAAGCGCTCTGTCTTCCTTTCTCTTTGCTATTCGATTATGTTTAGGGTGATATACTCTTTATAGCAGTCCTTCCCAGCAGTGTTGAACATGTGGCTACGCTGATCATTTCAGGCTTGTTTATTAAGTTTGTTGCAATCTCGTTGTTTTGCCATTGTAAGTGGAAAGACAACCAGGTCTGCTACGTATCACTGTGCAATGTTATGGAAATGGGATTGGAAAATTTTCTGCAGCCATTTTTACTTATTCACTAATTTTCTTGCAGTCTTTATTTGTTGTCCTTTTGTGTCTGGTTTTCCTTTATCCTTTTCTATGTAGTCAATAATTTCACTTGCAGCCTTACACGTACTTTTCTTATTTCTTTTTTCAACAGCTTTTTTGTAGATCTGTATTTATCTGTGTGCCTTTAGGCGCAGTGTCTCACTTGCTGCCTCATCTCATTTGCTTTGTTCTTTTCAGCAGCTTTTTCCTTTGCAGATTTGAGCATTTCTTGTTCCTGGGTTCTCAGTGTCTTCTCTGCACATATTTCAGGGTTTAAAAATCTATTTTTCTTCAGCTCAGTGTACCATGTACAAGGATAGCAGCCTCCACCAGTGTCTATCTCAGATAGGCTTTATTCAATTGGCTGGAAATGGCTTGTAAAACTACCCAGCCTTCAGGAGAACAGTGACCACAACACCACACAACCCTGCCACAGCAAGACATGCTGGATCATTGACATGGATGACATCATCACACGTGAGAACACCATCCACCAGGTACACGGTACATAATCTTGCAACTCGGCCAACGTTGTCTACCTAATATGCTGCAGGAAAGGATGTCCCAAAGCATGGTACATTGGGGAGACCATGCAGACGCTATGACAATGGATGAATGAACATCACACAACAATCACCAGGCAAGACTGTTCCCTTCCTGTTGGCGAACATTTGGCCTCTGACCTTTGGGTAAGCGTTCTCCAAGGCGGCCTTCACAACGCACGACAACGCAGAGTTGCTGAGCAGAGACTGATAGCCAAGTTCCGCACACATGAGGACGGTCTCAACAGGGATCTTGGGTTCATGTCGCACTATCTGTAACCCCCGTGACTTGCCTGGGTTTGCAAAACCTCACTTAGTGTGCTGTCTGGAGACAATACACATCTCTTAAAACTATGCCTAATGCTCTCTGCGCTCACATTGTCTGCATTTTTAAGACTTGAATGGCAGGTTAGTTGTAAAGACTCGGATTCTAATCAGTAATCTGTAAACTGTGTGTGCTGTTATATGCTCTGTCTGAGGCCAGAACTCTCCATTCACCTGATGAAGGGACAAACCCCAAAAGCTTGTGAGTTCACTATCAAATAAATTGGTTGGACTTTAACCTGGTGTTGTGAGACTTCTTATTGCATGTACCTACACTGCATGGACTGCAGCAGTTCAAGAACCACTGAGGGCAATAGAAATGTACAAAAATCTCTGGAATTGCCTTTAACACCCACATTCCATGGATGAAGAATGAAACACAGTTAAAATTCCCAAGATTTCAGAAAATTCTTACAGAATTGACCAGCATGCCATGAAACGTGTTTATTGTGATCCAGGTTTACAAATTCACCAATACAAGGAAAAGCATTTTCTATCCAATCTTGAGTGTTGTTTAAGGTTTATTCATGTTTTTTATTAATCCAATAATTAGGTAGGAGCAGGCAGTATAATCTAAGATGCAATAAGTTGTGCCTTTACAAGCCCAGTGGACTTGTAAACAAAGCTAATTTAGTCGATCTGTTTACTTGGGGCTTTTCGCAAGGATGTTTGACAAACTTTCTCATGCTCATCCGGCAGGGAATATTAAAGCTCATGGAACAGAAAATAAATTGTTCTGATTGATTGAGAATTGGCTTAAACAACAGGACACCTGGTGCCGAGTCCTCTGGCTCTGAGAACGTATGACCCTTCCAATGCACATCCATTGTTTTGACTTCAGCAGGAGTCTGCAACAGGGGCAGTTTATTATCCACGTTAAGCAGCCTTACTTACCAGAGAGAGTAACTCTCTACCTTGAGATTTCTGTTTTCTGAGCTTTCAGAGGGACCAAGTCTTGGGCCAACTCAAGTACATCTGGTAATGTTGTGTATGATCTATCTGCCAAATGGCAATCAAGAGATCAGCTGAAGGTTTCGATTAAACTCATGGCTTAGATACAGGAAGGGCGACCTTTCAAACCTTACTTTGCGTGCCCTCACCTCAAGAATTTTCAGTGGTTCTGTCCAAGAGAACAGAGATCTGCTCTATTGTTCATAATACGTGATGACATAAGGAATGGGAGTAGGAACAAGTCATTGGGCTCCTTGAGCCCTCTCACCATTTAATAAGATCCTGGGGGTGATTTTCCCACATCGCCACGCTAGTTTTCCAGCAAAGCGAGGTGGAAGAATCTCACGTCTGGGCATGCACGGGATGCGCGCATGTGTTCCTGCCATGTGTGCATCTCCCAGCCCCGGATTTCTGACGCCATCAGATTCACGCTGGAAGACCAGGTAACTAAATTTAATCTCATTTTAATGTTATTTAAATGTGATTAGTGGGCCGGAGACTGAATTCAGTGGGCCTGATAGCCCCTGCAACCCCGCCAGAAAGGTTCACTCCAGCAGGGTTTACAGTAGCTTCCCACTTTCGGAGAACTATCGGCCTGATCCCACTGGAATGAAGTGGGGGCAGTTGGGGTGGGGGGTTGGGGGGGTGGTGTCAGGCACCGGGCATGGGGCAGTGCCAAGGGATGGGGCCTATGGGGGTGGGCCTAAGGCAGTGATCAATGGGGGTGGGGGGGTCCCGCTGCCACTCTGCATGGGGGCAGGAGGGAGGCCGGGAGTGGGGTCTGCCTGCAGGGGGCGGCAGTCTGCCTGGGAGGTCTGTCGACACTGCTGGGAGTGAAATGTTTGGGGGGGATGCTAGAGATCAGGGCGGTCCGGGATTGCCCCAGCAATGGTTGGGGGGCCTGCGATTGGATCGTGGGTGGGTCGGAGGGTCAGCATTGTGAGGGTTGCGAGGCTGGCCAGCGATCGAGCTGCCAGTAAACTGCAGGCTGACAGTGGTTTTAGACTCTCAGGTGGGAATCGACCCCACCCCCTGAAATCTAATGATATTCACACTGGTGGCCTCTGCAATACACAGAGTGTGGGAAATTCTTGTCTGAATTCCCATAGAAAAAATTGGCACGAGTAATTCCAGTTTTCTCACAAATTCAACACTGAGAATTTTTTGGGGAGAATTCCGCCCCATGACTGTTCTGATCTTCTCCTCAGCTCCTTTCCTGCTTGTTCTCCATAACCTTTGACTCTCCTAAAAGTCAAAGATTTATCTTATTCTGCCTCGAATGTAAAAACCTCAGCAACTCTGAAGAAAAAGCATACGGACTTGAAGCAGTGAGTCCATTTCTCTTTCCACAGATGCTGCCAGACCTGCTGAGTTTTTCCAGCATTTTCTGTTTTTGCTCTAGATGTTCAGCATCCATAGCATTTTGCTTTTATTTTGGCCTTAACTATATTCATTGAGTCAACTTCCTCACTTACAAGAAAATCATAGAATCCTGCAGTGCAGAAGAAGCCATTTGGCCCATTGAATCTGCACCAAATCTCTGACACAGGATCTTACCCAAGCTCTTTCCCCCACCTGATCTCTGTAACCCTACACATTTATCAGGACTAATCCATCTAACCTACACATTTTGAGACACTAAAGGGCAATTTAGCATGGACAAACCACCTAACCAGCATATCTTTGGACTGTGGGAGGAAACCGGAGCACCCAGAGGAAACCCACACAGACATGGGGAAACGCGCAAACTCCACAGACAGTCACCCAAGACTGGTATTGAGTCTGGGTCCCTGGCATTGTGAGGCAGCTGTGCTAACCACTGTGCCACTATTCTCTGGGTAGAGAACTCTAAAGCTTCACAACTCTCCAGCAGAAGCTTGTCTTCATTTCCATCCTTGCTCTGAGCATGGAACCTGTTGTCTATATCAATATTAATTTTTCTATTGAGTGAAAAGAGATTTCAGTCATCAGATTTAGCAGAGCAATATGTCTACCAGCAATAATTATTATGGAACAAATAGAACCACAATATCTGCCATCTGTACTTCCCAGTAAATGAATTGCTGTCCAATTCGCCTTGCCTCTTCATAAACTACACTATTCCGATATCTCACCAAAAGATTCGAATATATGAACAGGATGAAACCGAGGTGCATTTACTCATTTGATTCACCAGAAAAAGTTAAAGCTTGTATAAGCAAATTTATAATGGCGTGATAAATCTTAATTACAGCAAAACAATTTCTCTGACTTGAACATTTATTTCTACAAATGTGGGGTTTTCCTTCCTTCAGATTTCAATTAATACTGAACATTTAAAAATATCAAGACTTATGCAGGGTGATTCTCCCAAAAAAATTCCAAGTGTCGAATTGGTGCAAAAACTGGAATAAATCACACTGGTTTTTTCAGCGGGACGTTGAAAATGAATCTCCCACACGCTAGTGCGCTCTGCAGTACCCAGTGTAAGTCTTGTGAAAATCCAGTGGGCAGGGTCTATTCCTACTGAATAGGCCGGCAGCATAGCACTGAGTGGGCCACTGCACATGTGCCGATCTGTCAGCCCCGAGATCAACGCATGTGCACCGCTGGCCAGCTGAATCGCTGCACCATGCCCCCTCCCCACCTCCCCTCCCCCCGGCCTGCCTCGATCTTCCCCAACCCCACCAGCAGCCCCCCCAGCCACCCCACCCCACCTACACCTGTCCCAGCTCTATCTCCCCCCTGCAAACGGAAGCCCCAACATCCCCCATAGTCCTGACCATTCCTGACAGGTCGATTTCCCCCTCCCCACCACCCAGATGCCAGTCCCGATCACTGCACTCCCTTCCCCTGACACCAAGCCAGAGTACAGAGTGGCAGTGGGACCCCCCACCACCATCAATCTCCCCCCGCAGAACCCCCACTATCTAAAGGCACTGCCCCTGCATGGGCACCATCCCCTTGACACTGCCCAATGCCTAGTGGGCAGTGCCAAGATGGCCCCTGGGCATTGCCACTTTGCCCCTTGGGCAGTGCCTAAGGGCCAGGCTGGCAATGCGAGAGTGGCAATGCCCGGGGGCAACTCCCACCCTTACCCCCAACCTCCTTGGAGGCCTCGATGGATCCCCTTCACTCCAGCAGGGTTGGGCCACCAGCTCCTCACAAGTGGGGAGCTATTGTAAACCCTGTTGGAGTGAACCACTCCTGGAAAGAGGGGAAAGATTCTAGCAGGCCTGGAGATTTCAGTCCTATGCCTGCTAATGATATTTGAAATACAGTCAAATGCTTGTTTAAATAACTTATGCAGCTCTGCATTGATTTCTGGTGCAAAACTGATGGCAGTGGAAATCCGGCTGCTGGAGACTCATAGACACCATGGCGTCCAGCAGAGAGCCCACAAAACAGTCTCTGGGGCCACTGCTGCATGGGTTCTGGGTGTGTGTTTGTGAGTGTGGGGTGGGGGGAAACCAGGTGGGTGGGGGGTTCTGTGTTGCCATTCTGGGATCTGTAGGGAGGGATATGAGTCTCCTGGCCCGCTACAAAAGCAGCTCATCAGCGCTGGGAGAATCGCCCCATGATTGTTGGAACTTTTTTCTGTCTCCATGTCTCTCTATTTGTCCCATTCTTCTTGCCTCTCATTATTTTTCTTACTGTACTTGATTTTATATTAAATTAACTCATTCAGAATTTCTGGCAGGGACTCAGCACACCTCAAGCAAGGATGCTGCTCTTTGGTTGAAGCTATATATTGGGTGGAATTTTATGACCTCATCATGCCCATTTTGCAGCGGGAAAATGTCGTTAAATCAGGTGTGATGCGATGAGTGGGAATGGTGCCTGTTTACACGCCATTCCAATTTTACCAGGAAAAGAAATCAGTGTGATTGGGAGCCCACTCGAAATGGGTGAAACGCCAATCTGCATTTTTTCACACTCATCACAATATCGTTAGTGAGCTTCATTTCCAATCATCCCAGCTCACCCATCTTAACCACCTCACTCACTGCAGCCTGATCGGTCAGCAAAACACCAAACATAAAAATCACATTCAGGAGCTTGAACAGTGAGGGTGAGTGAGGAATAGTGTCTCTGCTTTCAAACTACTCCATGTTGCTTGGGAGGGTGGGGGGGGGTTGTTTTGTGGTGGCCATGTTGCGTTTTGAGTCGGAGGGGGGCAGCCTTTGAGTGTGTGGGGGGTCGGGAGCTGATAGTTCACAAGTTCTGACTTGTGAACTATCAGCTCCCCACCCCCCGCACACTCAGGATTGACCCGGGTCAGAGCGCTGACTCTGGGTCCTAGTGCAGGCAGCAGCAAGCACTGTTGTTGGTAGGGGATGGGCTGGAAACTGTCTGATGTGGCAATGCTACAGTCTCAGGACTTGTCAAGCAGCCCTTTCTAGGGCCACTACTACATGGATTCTGGGTGTGTGTTTGTGAGTGTGGGAGGGAAATGGCGGGGGGGTTGCTGTATTGCCATTCTGGGGCCTGTGGGGAGGGCAATGGGGAGTGTGTGTTGCCGGAGGTCTGTGGGGAGGCGTATGGGGAGTCTGTGTTGCTGGGCTGGGGGTGAGCAGAGTTCTGTAACCTCGGCATTTGTCTCTCCCCTTTCCCAAATTCCTTCTGCCCTGCAGATTGATGCAGGCTTTTGCAATGCAACTCATTGATCTTGCTGTTCTTTTGGTTTTTGAGGAGGGGCAGGGATGAATTGTGAACAAACAAAGCCCAGGAGTAGAAAGAGAGGCAGCCACTGGAGGCAGGGCATGGACTGCCATTCAGCCCACTTGGGGATGGGGGGTGAGCAGGAGAAGGATGGAGTGGAGACCCCGGCAGTTCTGCACGCGAGTGTCCTTCAAGAAAAAGTCGGACATCACTTGCCAGTGATGGCTCCAGCTACAAAAGGAGACAATGTGATACCTGTGCCATTTGTTTCAGGACCTGGCACCTTGGAGCACAGGGGAGGCGTATCCACTCTTGGTGGCTGTGAAAGCGATGGCCACCTTAAACTTTTAAGCCACCAGATCCTTCCAGACCTGTAATGGAGATCTTTGTGGCATTTCCCAACCATCCGTCGACAAGTATGTCAAGGGGGTGACGGATGCCTGTACTTTGGCCAATATATTAAATTTGACCTGGACCAAGCCCAGCAGGAAGCCTCGGCTGCAGGATTCACACCCATTGCAAGGATGCCAAATGTGCACCCTCAAGGCCCCCATGAAGAATCCAGGAAAAGACATGAACAGAAAGGGCTTCCATTCAATAAATGTGCGGTTGGTGTGCAACCATCAGCTGAATATCATGCACGTCTGCCCAGACACTCTGGCAGTTTGCCTTGTTGCCATGGAGGAGAAATCAAGTCAATACTTGCAGATGTTCTGATGGAAGGGTGGGGTGGGATTTGTGCCTCTGTGTTGATCGGAGGCAGGGGAGAGAGATGGTCATGTCAGTCACCCATCGGGGCCAGGAGTGGTGGGAGGGAGGTGATGTGAGGGGGTGTTGTGCCAGGAAGTCAAGAGATGGTTGGGGGGGTGGGGGGGTAAAAGGGTCAGTTTTGTTGGGAGAGGATCTCCGATGTCTGTGGGGGGCAGGTTGTTCCTCCAGGAGAGCTGGGGTTTTTTTTTGCTTTTTCTGCACTTGTGCAGTTTGTGGCTCCGATCTGAGCTGCTGGCTGTCTGGTGAACTAAGCCCCATCCACTGCCTCTAGTAGCTAGAAACAGTCTAGCCCACTTTTTCAAAGACTGAGGACATAAGATTCGACATGAAAACTCATCCAAAAAACAGATCAGGAATTCTCCCGTTTTCACACTAGCTAGACACCTAGAAAAAAAATTCATAAAATTCTGCCCATTGTCTTCTTCTGCGCACACAAGTCATCAATTCCCTTTAGAGGGCACTGTTTTCACATTCTAATAACTGCAAAGCACAGTGTGAAAGCCCACACAAACATATGCAAGGGTGAGCATAATGACTGCAAGATATGGGCCATTATCTTCAGAGAGAACAATGATTGCAGACGAGCTGTGACATGGTAGATGGATTTTAATAAAAATAAACATTGGGCTGGGCATATGAGGGCAAATTTATTTAACTGCAAAATTGTAACATTCTGTGTAATAAAGAATGCTGCTTCCATTTAACAGACCCTCATGTGATTTGTTTCTCTGCACAACAGTCATCTTGGGTAGACTGGGGGCATGTCTGCTTTATTATTTTGGAAGCCATTTTGTAAGTCCTCTTGCTGGAAATGCAGCAAAGGGATATTGCTCTCTTTGATATGCCTACATACTTTGCTCCAAAGAAAGTAGGATAGTGTGAGTAGGCAAAAACAGTAGCGCAGTGGTTAGCACTGCTGCCTCACAGAGCCAGGGACCTGAGTTTGATTCCTGGCTTAGGTCACTATCTGTATGGTGTCTGCATGTTCTCCATATGTCTGCATGGGTTTCCTCCGGGTGCTCCAGTTTCCTCCGACAGTCCAAAAGACGAACTTGATAGGTGCATTGTCGATGCCAAATTCTCCCCCAGTGTACCTGGACAGGTGCTGGAGAATGGCAACTAGAGGATTTTCACAGTAACTTCATTACACTGTTAATATAAGCCTACTTGTGACACTAATAAATAAAGCTTAAATATGTCTTGTAGTTTTCTGTATGTCTTTATTAACTACTGTAACTATTTACACATATACAGTAAAAGATAGAGGTAGCAGCTGTCTCCATGGTCTGTATAGATATCTAAAATAAGGTAGTAGTGACTAAGTGAAATCATACATCACACTTTCCATTGTTGTTACCCCATCAATGCTGGGTAATACGAGGACCAGAACAGAATAGGTCTCCAGTGTCGCTATGAGATGTGTTACTATGGTAAGCCTGTAAAGCATCAAAATTGGGACAGCATTCATTCCTTTTTTAAAATGGGGTGGTTGCATTGCTGGCTAGGTGAGTATTTATGTCCATGTATTAATATTCCTTGAACTTCAGTGGAATTTTCCATTCTTTTTGTCTTCTTCACAAAGTTGCTTGATCCTATAAATTTTTGAGGCATCTGAGTCCTGAAGAGATGATGGACAGATTTAAATTTTATACTGGCCAGATTTTATTCTGGCCAAATTTAAAAATCAATCCTATTTCAAGTTACAATAAGATGCCTTCTTAAAATGAAAAGTCTGTTCCAAAAGAAAGAAACAGTTCTGTGTGAAAAAAAGGATATGATTTATGTTATAATCTTAGACAAAGACCCCCAAGTTTTTGGTAAGATCTGATTAGGGAACAATCATGTTTTGCTGGAAGGAAGTCCAGTTTGAGATTCAGAGAATAAAGCCACAAGATTCCACGGGGTGTGAAGAAACAAGAGTAAACCATGCCTGGAATTGGTTTGCTGTTCTCACTGGCAGGATCTTCCGGTCTCCCTAACACATCTCCCACTGGGGGTGTTGCATAGAATAGGAAACCCTGTTGACAGTAATGGGACCAGACGATTCTGCTGCCATCAATGGCGGGCTGCCTCCACCACTGTGAAACATGCCATAGGTGGGTATGAAGAAATCCCGCCCTGTTAGTCAACTGATCACATTGAAACTCTTGTCTCCCGCAAGAGGGACTCCAACTTTTTCATTTTTGAAGATCAAGCCTACAAAATCCCTCAAAGCTGCTCCAGCTCAGACTGCTTCAATGACTGCACACTTCCCAAGGTTTCAATCTTGTCTCCCAAATCTCCCTGGATTTATGAATCTGCTTTCTAGCCCTTACTTATTGGTGGCAGTTC
Organism: Carcharhinus amblyrhynchos; assembly: GCF_965287045.1. Classification (NCBI taxonomy): domain Eukaryota; kingdom Metazoa; phylum Chordata; class Chondrichthyes; order Carcharhiniformes; family Carcharhinidae; genus Carcharhinus; species Carcharhinus amblyrhynchos. The sequence continues at coordinate 84,341,346 of NC_137331.1, read as the reverse complement.
AACTCCTTAATAGTTGGTTAGCTACACTAGCACTGCCCATTTATCTCACCAAACTCTAATTTCCCCAACTACACCAAGATATCAATAGTTCCAAGGGCTACTTCTGAGCCTCAATCCTTTCCAGTATGAAGTTAATGATCTTCTGGCACCTTCTCAGCTCTCCGGGACTTCTCCTGAGCCCTAACTTCGCAGAGCCATCAAATAATTCTGGGATTTCTCCTGAGCCCCACATATACAGAACCAGCTAACAGCTACAATTTTGTTGGCTGAAGCATGCTAACAGCAGTATCTTTTTGTTAGGGATTTTTTTCCCTGCTGCAGAATACTCATCCCACAACCTCTCCCCATCAGCAAACATTCAGATAAGTTTGAACTCTCAAATTTTCTTAAGCTTCACTCATCTCCATGACAATATAGTATTCCAGGGCTCACAAAATGTTTTTAAAATTCATTTGTAGTTCTAACTCTCAAGCAAAACAACTGTCTGGGATGCATCTTTTGCAAGCAGTATAGATACATTGGGAGGGATTTTCTTGCTGCACTCTCTCCAAGTCCAAAAAAATCATACCCGAGGTCAATGGAACTTTGCATAATCCTGTCCTGCCCACAAAGATCCCCATGGCAGGCAGGGTGGGAAAATTCCTCCAAAGGCCTCCAATTCTCCAGATAAGAAAGTCCATTTGCTGTCTTATGACCTTACCTTCCTAGTTGTTAACGCCTTAAGTCAACATGGCTCAAATCTTTCAAGTGCAATAGATTTCAAGTAGCTTTAGTTGTAATTATCCCATTTTCTACTGTTAAACTTGAATCTTCCCAGGGCTAAACACTGCATTTAAAGCAATACTCTGAACGATGACATAGGTATTTTACCAACATTGAAGAGAAAGTAACAACTATGAAAGATGTGTCCTTCTCTGTGTTGAAAGTACATTCCTCTTTTGCTCTTCATTTCTTCTCTCTCTGTGCTGCACTGTTTCCATCTCAGCGGATGAATTATTGCCAGGCCTCAGCCAAAACCAATCTAAAATTGAGCATTAAAAGGTGGCAAGAACAACTTATGGATGACTTGACTCATGCTGTGGGAAATGTCATCTCTTTTTAATTAATGTGCTGAGGGTAAATGTGTTTATGTGTTAAGTAAACAAACATGACCTCACATCTTACATTTATTTTGTCTTGGCACCTTTGCCACATGATCTGCAGTGTTTCAAGGAGAAGGCTCATTGCCACCTTCTCAAGGGCAGCTAAGGAAGAGCAATAATTGCCAGCCTTTCCAGTGACATCTGCATCCCCAAGGATTTAATTTTAAATTGATATTCCAATTTACCAAGCCATTATACTGTTAGTGTTCTACATTATTATGGATTTTGGCACATGACAGGCATAATTACAGATTACAGATCGGCAGGAATGGTGGTTTGGCAAAGTATATCGTCAAGTTAAACCATTGAAGTGCATTGCAGCTAGAAAACGAACATGCACTTTTTTTACTCCATCCTTAAAGTTACAAAGCAAATGCTTAAATTGGATCACGCAAATCTAAATCCATTCCTTGCTTGCTCCAAAAAAAAAGTTCAAAATCCAATTGAATCCAATTCATAGTCCCCACAAGAGAAACAAACATATGAATGAAACAGGAACTTACAATTTAGTGGATGAGTGTTATGGGAAGAAGTGCTGAATTGTCACGTGTCAACTTTGGGATCCAACTTTAAATCAAGGCTGACTGCCTGTTCAGTACATAGAGTCCAAAGAGGGAACATGATCAATACATAGAGCCCAAAGAGGGAACATAATCAATACATAGAGCCCAAAGGGGGAACATGGTCAGTACATAGAGCCCAAAGGAGAAACCTGGACAGTAAGTGGATCCCAAAGAGGGAACATTGTCAGCACATGGAGCCCAAAGGAGAAACCTGGTCAGTACATAGAGCCCAAAGAGGGAACCTGGTCAGTACATAGAGCCCAAAGAGGGAACCTGGTCAGTACATAGAGCCCAAAGAGGGAACCTGGTCAGTACATAGAGCCCAAAGAGGGAACCTGGTCAGTCCATTGAGCCCAAAGAGGGGATCTGGTCAACAACTTGCCCCTCAAGCAAATCACCTAAAATAAATGAACTGGCCAGTCATGTCTCTCTTGTTTGTGGTCAGTTACTATAGTGTTATTGTTGGATTTTGGCACAAAACAAGAGAATGCACTCCAGAAGTAAATAACTGGCTTGAAGTGCTTTGAGAGGTCCTGAGGACATGAAAAGAGAAATACAAATACAAAATTCCCTCTACTCTTCTCCACATACACATCATTTTTGGCAAACAGGAAGATGCTAATTACTCCACCTAGCTGATTAAAGCAAGGTACTGTAATTAATTCTGTATCCAATTATCAAAGCCTGTTTACTCTATTCATTTCAATTGTTAGATTAAGAATTAAATCACGGAACAACAGTTATATGCTCTAGAAATTATGACAGATATTATTAGGGATAAATTGATTCAACCCAATATTTAAATTGAATCAAAGAGGAACGCCTCAAATAGTTTGGATCAAAGCTGAATTTGCATATGAAAAACTTGGCTTGGACTCTGATTTTGACAAAGCATCAGCCTTTTCCAAGGAGAAAATCCATTAAAACCATTACCACATATATTGAAATCATCAGTGTCAAAGTGCAATCTAAGTGGAGCAACTCATTTGGCAGTCTGTGAGAAAATAAACAGGCACTTGGCTTTATTTTAGCTTTTCCACGTTTCACAAAAATCACTGAGGGACTTATCTATCAGACAGTGCGATTAAAGCACATTATTTTGCTTTGTAACATGAACACTAATCAAAATGAGTAAAGAACCTAATAACAAGAACAGCAGTAACAAGACTGCCGCTTTAATTTCATATCCAATGTAACAGATCAGCTTCAACTACAAGCAGACAGGGTGTGGGAAGAGAGCTGCAATGGAATAAGCAGAAAGCAACCAACAACATCTCCAGTAGTTCTAAAATATTTAATTTCAACCTTTCTTTGTCATATCCAGAGGAATGGCATTCTTCATTTGGTATTAGCATTTTGAAGAGAACTCAAAACTGAGCTAAACTGGATTCAGAAACCAGTAAAAAGTCTGACAACACCAGGTTTTAGTCCAACCGATTTATTTGATAGTAAGTGCGTTTACTGAGACTTTTTACTGTGTTTACCCCAGTCCAATGCCAGCACATCCACATTCAGAAACCAGCACAGCAACTTCCACTGCTCATAGAGTAGTGAACAATACCATTGAAATCTGCTTTAATTTCCTCGCTGGTGCTATAGCTTCTAGCATGGATGTGGCTGCTGTTTCAGTAACAATTATTTCTTTCAATCTCACTACTAACGCTATTGTGGACCAGGTTCTCAAAAATGGCTTTCTATAGAAGAAACAAAGAATAAGGTGGGGGTGGAATTTTAACTCCCAAGGAATGGTGGGTTGCAGGGAGTGGGAAGATAAAAAGTGAAAAATCTCAAACCCCACACTGAACATTCAAGCATTTATCTAATTCCCTTTTGGCAGTATTGAATCTACTTCAAACACTTTGTTAGGCAGAGCACTCCAGATCATGACAATTCGCTATGTGTAAAAAAAACATTGAATTACATATGTCACTTTTTAATGTATTGTCCCATCACGCCAATGCCTCATTGCTGCTTCTTTTGGTCTTCAAAAGAATTAAGTATACCTTCTTTTGTGGGATCATCTGTAAATTTGACACACCTCCTCTAGACCAATATCCACATCAACATAAAGAAATTAGTATTCATTGAATCCCTACAGTGCAGAAAGAGGTCATTTGGCCCATTGAGTCTGCACCAACCACAATCCCATCCAGGCCCTATCCCTGTAACCCATGTAATTACCTTGCTAGTCCCCCCTGACATTAAGAGGCAATTCAGCATGTCCACTAAACCTAACCTGCACATCTTTGGAGTGTGGGAGAAACCGGAGCAGCCGGAGGAAACCCATGCAGACACGGGGAGAACATGCAAAATCCACACAGACAGTCACCCAAGACTAGAATTGAACCAGGTCCCTGGTGCAGTGAAGCAGTAGTGCTAACCACTGTGCCACTGTGCTGCCCACAAAGAAATTAGTATTGATAGCAGTCCTGAAGAAGCCATCAGGCCTGAAATGAGCAAACCCCCTTGTCTTGATGGCTTACAACGTAATGACAACACAGAGATATTATAGTTCCATTAGCTTTAGTCTTCCAAAATTCCCTAGGTTTTAGAATGGTCCCTGCAGATTGTCAGATAACAAACTGAAAAGAGAAACTTCTTCACTCAAAGTATTGTGAATTATAGGGATTCTCTTTTCCAGACTGTTGTGGAAGCTCATTCACCAAATATTTCAAGACAGAAATGACAGATATTTGGGTACTTTGGGAATGAACTGATAAAGGGATAGTGTAGGAAGATTGAGGAGAAAAATCTTATTGAATGGCAGTGGAGCAGTCTCAAAGAGTTCAAGAGTTCCGGCTCTTATTTATAATGTCCTTATGAGGGAGAAAGGGTTTATAGCAGATGCTTACTGGGTTAGGTGAAGTTGAATGAGGGAAGGTTCATGCAGAAATAAACACAAGCATGGACCAATTTGATTTGATTTTTCACTTTAGACAAATTGAGACAAATTAAGCTATTTTGCAGGGGTGGGGGAAACCCTGGAAAAATACAAGTACATGAAGTAGCCAGCTCTGAACCACTAATGTCTGCATTCCACTCCAGTCCATTACACAGTGCATGTGTGAGCCCCTCAGGAAAGGTGAGATACTTATTACAATAGGTTAATCACTCAACTTAGAAGAAAAATAATATGGGTTCTGTAATTGAATTTTGGCCCTGTAGTTTCCCTGTCTTTTTAGAACCTGCCAATGAAAGCAAAGTGAAAAGATATATTTGATTTGATTTATTATCATCACATGTATTGGGATACAGTGAAATGTATTGTCCCTTACATGCAATACAAGCAAAGCTTACCATTCATAGAGTACATGGGGAGAAGGAAAGGAGAGGGAACTGAACGTATTGTGTCACAGTTGGGCAGAATGGCCTGATACTCTGCTGTAAATCGCACATACATTTATCAGCTGGTGAGAATCCTCCAACAGACCATTGTCCTTGCACTCTTACCCTTGAACATCCACCACATTCTCTGGCAGATCCTACTCACTTGCTGTGTGAAAAATATTGTCCTCATGTCACCATTGCTACTTTTGCCAATGATTTTAAGATATTGAGATGTTAACATCACCCCTTCACTTGAATGTAACTGAATGTGTGATATCATTTGTTGCTGCTGCTTCTTTCAGTGGCGTCCATCTCCGGCAGAATGGTAAAACACTGGGAAACAGGTGAAGAGTCAGCAGAACTCAGTCCCAGTGCAAAGTTCCTGTCCCTTTCTGTCTGTTCCAAATGTATAACTTTCAGAACGGAGGAGTTTTGATGCAATAACGAACTGTTGCATTTCTAAAGATGCAGTTTGAACAAATTTGCCAACGTATATTTGTACATTTGTTTGAATAAATGTTAAAATATGATCCTAATTTAAGCAAATTCATAATTAAAAGGCACAATCAACAGCAGCAGCACGGCGGCATTCATCATTGCTGATTTCCATTTCAAATTATTTATATGTGCAATCAGCTGTTTTATCATGAGAACCCATAGTAATTATCTTATCTGGAGTAATTACAAGCAATTATCCTTAACAATCTTAAGTAGTCGTGAAATTTTGAATCTAAGATGATCCAACTCAAATTCTTGGAATACTTTCAGTTCTTTCTTGTTTGTCAAGAGGAAATAATGATGTACATCGCCAAGAGAGCATAGAGCATAAAAGGAGCCATGAAAGGAGTGGGTGAGACTAAGGAGCTTTGGAGGACAGCCAAAATTCTTCAAAACCTTGTAAAGTTTTGCCTTGCAGGGTGGGGGAACAGATCAAGCCCATCAACCGCAAACACAGATTAGAGGCAGCCACTGGGACTGTTTGAAAGACCCACCTCAGTTCTCTGGGGGTTTGACCCAATTGTTTTGTTAAACATTAGGCCCCCAGTCTCTCCCCCCCTCACATTCCCTCCACACCCCCCATGCCCCATCTATGCTAACTCAAGTCAACCAATGCCCCCCCCCACCCCAAATAGCCCCACGTAGTCTCCGTGTCAACCCATAACCCCACTCTTCCACATGGCTCCTTATATCCCCTAGCCAATTTAAGCCAGCCTCCCCTTCTCCGCCCCACTCACCTCCAACTGACCATTGTCCTTGCACTTTTACCCTTGAACGTCCACTGTACTCTCAAGCAGATCCTATGCACATGCTGTGTGAAAAGTATTTTCCTCATGTCACTATTGCTACTTTTGCCAATGATTTTAAGATATTGAGATGTTACCATCACTCCTTCACTTAGATGTAACTGAATGTGTGGAATTCTTTAGAGTGGAACGGAGATCGGGCGAAGACAGATTCAAGTGAGGGATTCAGAAGGGAATTAGTGTTATCTAGAAAGGAAGGATGGGCAGGATTGTGGGAAGAAGGTGGGGGAATGGCATTAAGTTTGGATAGCCAGTGCAGACATATCGGGCCAAATGGCCTTCTTCTGTGCTGTAACAATTCTGTAACTGCCTTGTTTTTGTAGTGAAGGAAACAAATTGTGACCGAAGAGATTTATCTCAATGACCTCTCTGTGTGTGCTTCATCAGCAACACAGATTTAATCTGACTTTGGCGAGGACTTCAAATAAACGTGACTCCTGTTTGGCTACTAAGTGTAGCTAAATCTAGCTTTAATGGACATTGATAAAAATGACTGAGAAGGGAAGCTGCACTACACTTCAGAATCACCCAGAAAGAAAAACCAGTAAAAAAATGGGAAGTGACTGGTACTGGTCCAAGTTGGAGTTTAACAAGCACAAGATCATTTCAGACCTGTACCAGTCACTTCCTAGGCTTTATTATTTTTTTCTTCTGGGTAAAATGATTGTGAAGCTGGGGAAACAATACAAGAAGGAATGCTTTAGATTCCTGAGTCACTGGGGATGAAAATTTCACCCGAGACAGAGGCAAGTTGGCTAATTTGTCAGCACCATCCATCTTCAGGGTAATTTTCACAGACATGTGATCAAGGGTAGATGGGGTACTTACTTACAAGTGGCAGCTAATCGCGTAACGTGAGTTAGTGGCATTCAAAATGAGGCCATCTGCCTGGGGGTGGCCTTCCAGTGGCAGTCCAGGGGGGCAATGTGCCAGGCAAGCTTTGAGGCCCTTCTCACTTATTTGACTACAGTTGCAGCCAAGCCTACTATGGAGTATTGATTGCCCCTAGGACACTAATGTACCAGATGGGGTTGTTTTTAACCACAATCAACAAAGGTCATTAGATTTTTTAATTTCAGGTTTTTATTAACTTCAATTTTTTACTATCTGCCATGGTGGGATTTGAACATGGGTCCCCAGAGCATTTTCCTGGGCCACTGGTCCATTGATAATATCACTACTCCACTATCTCCCCCTTGTGTAATAGATGGTGCAATTCTAAAGGAGATGCAGGAGGACAGAGAAATGGGCTTCATGTACACAAATCATTGAATGTGACAGGGCAGGTTGAGAAAGCAGAAAAGGTATACTGGATCCTGGGCTTTATAAATAGAAGTATGGAGCACAAATGTAAGTGAGTTAAGATTAAAATTTATAAAACACTGGTTAGGTCACAACTGGTGTATCGTATCAAATCCTGGGCATCATACTTTAGGAAGGATATGTGTTTTCAAGAGGATGTAGAAAACATTTACAAGAATGGTTCCAGAGATGCCAGCTGGATGCAATGACTTGAATGGCCTCTTTTATCTTGTAAGCATTCCGTTTCTATGATGTTATGACCATAAGTTCCATTGCAAAATAAATGCTAGATAGACAGGTTTTATTTAATTCTGAACTCCTGATCTTGTCTCCTTACAATGTTTTTATTTCAACCTGAATGCCAAGAGTACTTTCCATGCGAAAAAACATCTCAGGATCGATGAAACAGAAATATATCAGCAACCTAGCAGAAAAAAAGTATTTAGTCCATGAAACAACACCTCTTTAGAGAAGGGAAGGAGTTTTATACTCTCTACAGAACCTGTCTTTTTGAAGTGTTTCCTTTGTGTTTCATGACATAATGCAATTTTCAAAGAAGTGACAGCTGAACAAAGTAAGACATCACCATCCCAACATCTTGCCTGAAGCAAAAAGCGGCAGTCATATGAGCCTTATTCACCTATCAGATTTCACTGGCTGATGTGCCTATTGTGTTGCTTTCTTTATTTGACAATGTAGGACACAATCATGTGCAGTTAGAAAGCATTTGTGCCTTTCAGGTAGTAAAATAGGACTGAAAAGTTTGGAATTTTATTTCAAAATAGCAGAAGAAAATAAATGTTTTCTATGCCTTTGTCGTAACTGTAGGACGTGAGGTAAATACTTTATTTTGCAAATGGGAAACGGTTATTTTTTAATTCCTGAGGGTAATCATTCACTGTATCCCCACAGTACGCAAGGAGGTCATTCGGCCCATCAAGTCTGCGCCTATTCTCTGACAGAATATCTTACCCTCTCTCTGCTCTAAACCTGGAACCCCACATATTTAATGCACTAATTAATCTAACCTACACATCTTGGGACAATAAGGGGCAATTTAGCGTGTCCAATCCACCTAACTTGCGCTTCTTTGGAGCGTGGGAGGAAGCCAGATCACCCAGAGGAAACTCAAGCAGACACGGGGAGAATGTTCAAACTCCACACAAACAGCGACCTAAGGCCAGAATTGAACCTGGGTCCCTGGTGTTGTGAGACAGCATTACTAACAATTGTACCATTAAATAGAATAGAGGTTAAAATTTTGATGAAAACCATACTTAATATACTGTCTAGTAGGCATGGGTAAAAGTCTTCTGCTCGGTAATTGCACTGGTGAGGCCGCAGCTGGAGTACTGTGTGCAGTTTTGGTCGCCGCACTTACACAAGGATATTTTGGCCTTGGAGGGAGTGCAGAGGAGGTTTACTAGGCTGATACCAGAGTTGAGGGGGTTGAACTATGAGGAGAGGCTGAATAAACTAGGCTTGTACTCGTTAGAGTTTAGAAGAATGAGGGGAGATCTCATTGAGACGTATAAAATGATGAATGGGATGGATAGGATAGAGGTGGAGAGACTCTTCCCGCTCAGAAAGGACAGTAGGACTAGAGGGCACAGCCTCAAGATAAAGGGCGGGCAGTTTAGAACGGAGTTGAGGAGGAACTTCTTCACTCAAAGGGTGGTGAATCTCTGGAATTCTCTGCCCGTTGAAGTGGTGGAGCCTGCCTCGCTAAATATATTTAAGATGCGGGTTGATAGGTTTTCGATAAGAGAGGGGATTAAGGGTTATGGGGAGAGGGCGGGAAAGTGGAACTGAGCCACGACAGATCAGCCATGATCTTATTGAATGGCGGGGCAGGCTCAAAGGGCTAGATGGCCTACTCCTGCTCCTATTTCTTATGTTCTTATGTTCTTAACAAGTTTGCTAACTGCATGGGCAGCCTAGTGGCATAGTGGTTAGCACTGCTGTCTCAAAGCGCCAGGAACCCAGGTTCAATTTAGGCCTCGGGTTTCTGTTTGTGTGGAGTCTGCACGTTCTCCTTGTGTTTGCGTGGTTTCCTCCGGGTGCTCCAGTTTCCTTCCAGAGTCCACACAGGTGGGGGTTAAGTTGATTGGCCATGGTAAATTGCGCCATAGTATCTGGGTGATTAGGAGAGTAAATACGTGGGGTTAAGGGGATGTGGCCTGGGTGGGATTGTGGTTAGTGCAGACTCGATGGGCCCAATGGCCTCCTTCTGCACTGTAGAGATTCTATGAACGTGCTGTAAACTGGCAGATTAATATTTTCACAGCAACATAAAATGAAATTTTTAAAAGTTCACTTAAAATAAGGCTGAATGAGACTCAAATCCTGTAAATATCAAATAAATGCCAAAAAAAGCAAAATACTGGAGATGCTGGAGATCTTAAATAAAGACAAAGTGCTGGACAAACTCAGCAAGTCAGGTGATGATAGGATTTGAACCCATGTCTCCTGGATCTACTAGACCACTTGCCTCCCCTTTGTGATGAGATGGGTTTTATTTTGTTGAAAGAAGGCGGGAGGGGGAAGGGAGGGCCAAGTAGAACAAAAGGAAAGATCAGGGATAGGTTAGAGGGCAAGGGACATTAAATCTCAAAGATATCATGGAATAAAAGGCAAAGGGTAGCGATAGTAAAGAAACAAATATTGGGTCCAGTGTAAGAGTTAATAACAGAATAAAGGCCAGCGCAGATTGAAAGCAAAAACAAGATACATCTTGTGATGGCACTTTGCTAAAACAAAATCAAAGAGCAGGGTTCATGGTCTGAAGTCATGCCAATGATTATTGAGTCCTCAAGGCTGTAGAGTGCCTAATCAGAAGATAGACTGCTGTTCCCCCAACTTGCATTGGGCTTTACTGGAACATTGTACCAAGCTGAGGACAGAAATCAGAGCAAGAAAGCAAGATGGTGAATTGAGGTGGCAAGTGATTGGAAGGTCAGGGTCATGCTGCAGACTGTGCTGCAAAGCAATCTCCTAGACTGAGTTTTGCCTCTGCAATGTGAAGGCGATCACATTATAAGCAGTGAGTACAGTGGATTAAGCTGAAAAAAGTACAAGTAAATCACTGCTTCACCTAAAAGGAGTGTTTGGGACCTTGGACAGGGAGGAGAGAGGAGTGAAAGAGGCAGGTGTTACACTTCCTGTGATTGTATGGGATCATGGTGTTGGAGGTGATAGAGGAGTGGATGCTAAAAAGGGAACAGTTCCTTTGGAATACTGATGGCAGCAGGACAAGAGAAGATATGTTTGGTGGTGGCAACATTGCTGGAAGTGGTGGGAAATGCTGGAGGATGATCCTTTGAATACAGAGGCCAATAATTGGAAATCATAGAAGCCCGACAGTGCAAAAGGAGGCTATTTGGCCCATTGAGTCTGTACTGACAGCAATCCCACCTAGGCCTTATCCCTGTAATCCCAAATATTTACCCTGCTAGTCCCTCTAACCTATGCATCCTGGGGCACTAGGAGCAACTTACATGACCAATGCACCTAACCTGCACGTTTTTGGACTGGGGGAGGAAACCCACGAAGACACAGAGAGAACGTTCAAACTCCACACAGCGACCCAAGCCGGGAATGGAATCCAGGTCCCTGGAGCTGTGAAGTAGCTGTGCTAACCACTGTGCCACTGTGTTGCCCAGAAAGTGAGTACAAGAGGAATCCTATCGTTATTCTGGGAGGGAAAGGAAGGGGTAAGGGCTGAAGTGGGGGAAATTTGTTTGCACAGTTGAGGGCTCTGGCAATCACAATGGGGGAGAATTCCTTGGTTGAGGACAAAGGAAGACACATTCGAAACACTATTGTGGAAAGTAGAATCATCAGAACAGATGCAATGGAGAGGGGAAACTGGAAGAATGGAATTGAGTCCTTACAGGAAGCAGACTGTGAGGCAATGTAATGAGGTAGATTGGGGAGCTGGTGGGCTTGTAATGAATATTAGTAGATAGGGTATCCCCAGAAATGGATAGAGAGAAATCAAGGAAGGGAAGACGGATCATGTGAATACGACAGAAGGGTGAAAACTGGGAGCAAAATTGATGAATTTTTTCAGGGGTCGACAAGAGCAGGGAGAGATACAGTCACCAGTGTACGAAAAAGTATTGTGTGAGGGGGGTCTAAGTTTGACTAGAACGCGGAACATTCCACACATTCCACAAAAAGCCAGGCATAATAAGTGCCAATAGCCACACCTTTCATTTAGAGGAAGTGGGAAACGTTGAAGGAAGGAACAATGAAAGAACAAGTTCATCCAGGAGGAGGATGGTAGTGGTAGATGGGGACTGTCTGGGTGTCCATTCCAGCTAATTTCTCTTGCTATTATTTGATACGACTAGAGTTTGGAAAGGCAGATGTGTTTGATCCTTTACTTGGCAGTTTTAGTGAAAAAGCAGGTGTGAATATAAGGTGGGAAACACCACTTTATACTTCCCTTTCCTTTACTAAAATTAACAAAAAAAGTGCAGCTACGAAGATGCACTTTCACAGATTTCATTAGTGAACACAAAAGGTATTTATTTTAAGAACTGTACAGCAGCAGCATGGCTGTAGCTAGCTCCCAAAATGTCTCTGCCTCGAAGCCTCTCATCATGGCCAGAATTTTACCATCCTGCCTGCCATGGAAATCGAAGCAGGCAAGGGGTAGTACTTAGGAAGGTCTGTTGATCTTGGATGAGATTTTATGGTTTCCGGACGGGCAAGGCTATAAAATTCCATCCCCTGAGCCCCAGTTGGTCCTTTAGGCTACATAACCCTTACTCTGCTGTGTTGCCCTTAAAAAGACAATCGTCACCCCAATGTAACATTCTTCTCAGACAAGCCTCATGGGTTTAAGCAACAACTTGCAATGTTGGATTTTATTTTGGTAAACACAAGACAGTTGTCAATTTACATTTAAAATAATAATTTAAAATATAAAAGTAGAGAAAAATAACAGTGGAACATACATTTGTGTTCTGCCACATCTTAGGTTGAAATTATTTGCACAGGACAGATGAAGCTGTTTTACTTATTATTCATGAACCGAGTAGATATACAGGGCCCTATTTTACCATTTTGTTTCTAAGTGCTTGGTGGACTTGAAATTGGGAGTGTTTCAGATTCAGGTTTTAATCCTGTTCTCAAGTGCCCCATACGAACTCTGCCTGAAAAAATATCAGCAATTCCAAATCGCATTGCACAAGCCTGTGGGTGGGGCTTAACACATCTAAAATCCTGCAGCTCTGATCAGCGCCTCTAACTGCGCATGCGCCGATAAAGGAAGATAGAATGTGGCTCCCCTTCTACATCGCTCTGGAGCTGGATAATGCCTCCCCCTGCCCCCCACAGACATTGCCCCACCCTGCAACATTACTGACACCATTATTTCCCTCACCCCCTACACCACCCCTTCCCCCTTCCTCCTGATCTCAGGCAGTGTGGCAGCAGATGCTCCCATCCCTCTCAGTGATCACAGGCAGAATGGCAGCAGAACCCCCCAACGATCTCAAGCAGAGAACCATCAGATGTTCAGCCCTTACCTCCTCACTAGTTGGAGCGTCCTAATAAGACTTTTGTAGAACATGTCTGTTTCACATTAAATCTGGATGGGTGAGTGCAGTGGTAAAAGGGGGAAGTGCTGATAAGGTTGGGCGTGCAGCCGATTAAGTCAACTTAAATGCTTGCAAATGCACTTAAATGGCCATTGTGTCCTTTCAGGAATGGCCCCGATCTCTGCCAATTTCGAGCCTTGGTAAGGGGAGAACTGGGGCGGAGATTGGCGCAGATCGCGCTACTCGCCTCATGCCCAACTTTACCATGTTTTCACGTCTGAAAACAGGCGCAATGTGATGGTAAAATCAAGTCCACTGTTTCAGAAATCAGAAATTCTTGCAAAACGTCTGAAACATCAAATCAGTGCAGGTGAACTAATTATTTTGCTTCGAGCATTTCCAAACAGCTAATGGGTCATTTTACCAGTAAAGTTGATGGTTATAAACCTTGAAACGTTTATTAATCTATGCAGTATTTTTCTGAAATAGATGAGTGACAAGTGAGCTGAAATTGCTTCCCTGTGTGCCTGCAGCTTCCACTGGCGCAGAGAGAAGTGGTTAAGCTGGATTTATTGTCACCCCACATGACTTGCATCAGCTCCAGGGTTTTGCATTATGGAGTTGTGCTGGACATGCATGAGGATTCGCAATGCTCTGCAGCACAACTGTTATAACAGGTTCATTCTGCTGCTATGGGAATTCCAACAAATCACCAGGTTCAAGGTCAATGTGCACTTAAAAAAAAGATGGAGCAAAGCAAATTCACGGAGGTACGCAGTACCAGAAATAATTATAAATCTGTCCACATTGAGCTGCGGATGAGATTATTTCCACGTGTCAAATTGGATTATTGGCATTTCTCCATGACTTATTTCTCTGAATTGGATGTTTTCCTGCCATTTCTATTTGGTTTAAATCATTTAAAATACTTTGCCCTTTCCATCCGCTGGATAGTCCAGCATTCACTCAAAAGTGGGGCTGCAATGGAACAGTTTATTTGTGGTTGGGGAATCTGGAGGAATGGGGTTCCTTCAGGTTGGGCTGATTTTTTTGGCCTACATTTCTTGGCTGCAGGCAATGGATGGAGAGGCTGACTGGCAGTTGGGCAGGGAAGGTGGGGTGTTGGAGAGAGATTGGAGACATGTGGTGGGGGTGAGATTGAAAGCCAGAAAGATGGGGGGAGGGAGGTCATTGTGTAGGGTGATGGGAGATCGGGAGTGTTAGGAGTGGTGGCTGAAAGCTGCAGCAAGGGAGAACAGAGGAGGGAGAAGTGACTGGAAGAAAGAAATTTCTATCTCTGAGGTGGGAGCTGGATAAACTGGATCCAATAAATAAGTGGAAAGGTACTTTCTTGGATCCAGCAATGCTTGTCTTCTTTTAGCTGCAGATTAAGTTAAAAATGGATATCCAATCTGAGATAATATTATAATAGCGAGGTAATGGACCCACCTCCAAGCAGGTGGGTTGGTTGCCCACCCTCTGCCCCACTTCAGTTAACATTGACACAGAAACAGAAAATGCTGGAAAATCTCAGCAGGTTCTGACAGCATCTGTGGGGAGAGAATAGAGCCAATGTTTTGAGTCTGAACCCTTACTCTTACCCTTATCAGTCTAGTTACAATTGAAACTGGTTAAGATTGGATTTGAGATTTGACAAACTTTCATAACCATATGAGTCAAACCCATTTATTCTGGGGGTTAATTTTCCCCTTTCCACGCTTCCTACCTTCACAGAACAAATTAAAGCAGAAAATACACTTTCAGGATCTTCAGCCCAACATTTCTGCTCCTTCCCACAGGAATCCTGATTTCTGCAGTACTAGGGTGCAAAGCCAATCATGCAGACAGTGCACGAGCTGTAAGATGTAGATGTAAGGACGAGAAAGGAATTTCCCTCTTCCCCAGCAGCGCCAGGCAAAGTACACTCCAGCTGACAATGTGCCAGGAGAGAAACTTCAGCAGCAATGTTGTAAAGACTGTCTCTCAGAGCAGGATTTGACCATTCCTGGTGATTTGTGCACTGTGGAATCTCCAGGGTTTTTTGATGCAGATGGAAGAACAAGATTTAGAAGTAGATTGTGTGAAATTAAATAGCAGAAAGAGATATAATTAATGCTTATCACTTTCCGAACATGAGGAAGGAAAGACATTATTCATAAAGTAATAGCAGAAAATATGGTTTTTATATATATTTATTCCATGAGAAATTGTTCATCTTTCCTTCTACTTTAAATTGCTTTGCCACATTTGAATTACTCAGAATGAAAGCTCTAGTCATTAATTTTACGCATGTTGATGAAGTAAGGGCTGGAATTCTCCAACCTCACCCAAACCTGGGATTCTCTGGCACCGCTGCAGTGAATGCAGTTTTGGCTGAGTGCCGTACTCCCTGTTCTTGCTGGCAGTGGTGGCAGAGCAAACAAAATGAGAGAATTCCAGCCGAGAGATCTTGCCATTTTGGTTTGACTTAAGACTGTTGGTAAGCACTGGATTTTGATCTTATGATGGAGGGAAGGTCATGGATGAAGCAGCTGAAGATAGTTGGGCCCAGGACACTGCGGGACTCCTGCAGTGATGTCCTGGAGCTGAGATGGTTGACCTCCAATCACCAGAACCATCTTCCTTTCTGTCAGGTATGGCTCCAACCAGCGAGAGTTCTCCCCGTGATTGCTTTTGACTTCAGTTTTGCTAGGCTCCTTGAAACCACCCTCAGTCAAATGCTGCCTCAATGTCAAGGGCAGTCACTGTCAACTCATCTTTGGCATTCAGTTCTTTTGCCCATGTTTGAACCAAGGCTGTAATGAGGTCAGGACCTGATTGGCCCTGCGGAACACAAACAGAGCATGGCAAACAGGTTATTGCTGGGTAAGTGTTGCTTGATAGCACTGTTGATGACCCTTACCATCACCTTGCTGATAATTCAGAGCAGACTGATTAAGCGATAATTGGCCAGCTTGGATGTGTCCTGTTTCTTATGTACAGGATATACCTGGACAATTTCCAACATTGCTGGGTAGAGGCCAGTGTTGTAGCTGTACTGAAACAGCTTGGCAAGGCCACACAAGTCTTCAGGATTATTGCTGGAAATTTGTCTGGGTCCATAGCCTTTGCAGTATCCAGTGCCTTCAGCCATTTCTTGAAGTGACGTGAAGTGAATCAATAGGCTGAAAACTGATGATAGGCACCTCCTCAGGAGGCCAAGTCACTCAGCACATCCGGCTGAAACTTGTTGTGAATGCTTCAGCTTTGTCTTTTGCACAGATGTGCTGGGCTCCTCCAGCAGTGAGATTGGTGATATTTGTGGCGCTCCTCCTCCAGTGAGTTGTTTAATTGTCTGATACAATTCATGTCTGGATGTGGCAAGTCTACAGATCTTAGACCTAATTTATTGTGGAATTGTGCAGCTCTGCCTAATACTTGCTGTGTTTGCTGTTTAGCGTGCAAGGAATTTTGTGTTGTAGCTTCACCAGATTGACCCAGTATTTTTAAGTATGCCTGGTGTTGCTCCTGGTATGCCCTCTTGAACTCTATACCGAACCAGTTGTGGTCGCCGGCATGGTGGTAATGGTAGATTGGGGGATATCCCGGGCTATGACTTTGCAAATTGTGGTGGAGTACAATTCTGTTGCTGCTGATGGCCCATAGCACCTTGTGGATGCCCAGTCTTGAGGTGCTAGATCTGTTTGGAGTCTACCCCATTTAGCATGGTGACAGTGTCACACAGACTAATGGAGACTATCCTCAATGTAAAGATGGGACTCCATTTCCAAAAGACTGTGTGGCAGTCACTCCTACTGATACTGTCATGGACAAGTGCATCTGTGGCAGGCAGGTTGGTAAGGATAAGGTCAAGTACATTTTTCCCTCTTGTTGGTTCCCTCACCACCTGCCACAGTCCCAGTCTATCAGCTACGTCCTTTGGGACCCAGCCACCTTGGTTTGTGGTGGTATTACTGAACCACTTGGAGTATACTCAGGGTCCCCCATCCAGAATACATTCCATACCATTGCCACCCTCAGTGCTTCCTTCAAGTGGTGTTCAACATGGAGAATTAGTGATTCATCAGCTGAGGGGGGACAGTATGTGGTAATCAATGGGAGGTTTCTTTGCCCATGTTTGACTTGATGCTATGAGACTTCATGGGGTCCAAAGTCGATATTGAGGGCTCCCAGAGCAACTCCCTACAGACTGTATACCTTTGTGGGTGGCAAAACAATCCTTTGATTACCTCCTTAGTAACAATGGAAAAGAACCCATCTTCTGAATACAGGACAACTGTGCCAAATGTATGTAATCTCCAAACAACTTCAAAAAATAAGTAGCTGGAACGTATCCCTGAATATATGTTCATGGCCAAGGCCATTGGTTCAATATGGCTGAATAAATTCAATTCTTTCCTTTATGACATTGGATTTCAGGATTCTTCTTCATATTTTGAGATCACAGTCTGAAAGACAGTTACTTCCTTTGGACAAACTAAAAACTCAATTGCCTCACAAGACCCGAGACATTTATCTCGGGAGTGGATGGGATGTGAACTTGACATTTTTGAGCTTCGACTGAACTACAGAAATGAATGCAAAACACATAGGAGGACCATTTCTGCAGTGGTAGGTTTAATGATTGTTGAAGGGGGAGATGATGTTGCAAAATGTGTTCTCTAAGCTTTGTCCATGGGAATGCTACGCTCAGGAAATGTAGATTTTTCATGTTATTTGCGTTTGATGGCTATGGTGAGTGGAGCTCATTAGACTTCCAGGTAAATCCACAACAACACAATGCCATCTGTTAAAAAAAAACATGTTTGAGAAATACCAAGAACATTTCTGCAGTCGGTCAATCCTGGGGCTGCATCTTGCCAGCAACTGACCCTGTGGAAGAACTTCATATGTATTGTGTCACCATAGTGTTATGCTGAGTGACGTTAATCTCTCTGGGGTAAACAGGGCAGCACACTTGATATTCTTAAATTACATTAAAGAAGAAGGAGCGTCTTCCTCTGGCAAATCAATGCAAATCTGTGTAGCTGCCATGTTAACGCATTTCGCTTCGTCAATATCACCCAACACATCTCTGATGAAGACATCAGATGAGGTAGTGGACAAACTTGCTTTACTTTGTTTTCCAAAGCTGAAGGGCTAGATTGTAAGGTGGCTTGAGGGATACTGCAGTAGGAGCTGAAAGCTGGGGCACTAGACTGCTTCCACAGTCAGTTGGTCCCGGGGCTGCATCTTTAAACATAAGAACATAAGAAATAGGAGCAGGAGTAGGCCATCTAGCCCTTCGAGCCTGCCCCGCCATTCAATAAGATCATGGCTGATCTGTTGTGGCTCAGTTCCACTTTCCCGCCCTCTCCCCATAACCCTTAATCCCCTCTCTTATCAAGAACCCATCAACCCGCTTCTTAAAAATATTTAGCGAGGCAGCCTCCACCACTTCAACGGGCAGAGAATTCCAGAGATTCACCACCCTTTGAGTGAAGAAGTTCCTCCTCAACTCCGTTCTAAACCGCCTCCCCTTTATCTTGAGGCTGTGCCCCCTAGTCCTACTGTCTTTTTTGAGCGGGAAGAGTCTCTCCACCTCTATCCTATCCATCCCATTCATCATCTTATACGTCTCAATGAGATCTCCCCTCATTCTTCTAAACTCCAACGAGTACAAGCCTAGTTTATTCAGCCTCTCCTCATAGCTCAATCCCCTCAACTCCGGTATCAGCCTAGTAAACCTCCTCTGCACTCCCTCCAGGGCCAAAATATCCTTGCGCAGGTGCAGCGCCCAAAACTGCACACAGTACTCCAGCTGCGGCCTCACCAATGCCCTATACAGCTGCAGCAAGACCTCCCTACTTTTATATTCAATCCCCCTCGCTATGAAGGCCAGCATCCCATTCGCCTTCCTGACCACCTGCTGCACCTGCAAGCTGGGTTTTTGCGACTCATGCACAAGGACCCCGAGGTCCCTCTGCACCGTCGCCTGCTGCAGTTTTTCGCCACGTAAGTAATAGTCCTTCCTACCATTCTTCCTACCAAAGTGGACCACCTCACACTTGCCAACATTAAATTCCATTTGCCATTTCCTGGCCCATTCGCCCAGCCTATCTAGATCCTTCTGCAGACTCTCCACACCCTCCGCACAATTTGTCTTTCCCCCAATCTTGGTGTCATCAGCAAATTTCGACACCCTGCACTCAGTTCCCTCCTCCAGATCATCTATATAAATGGTAAATAGCTGAGGCCCCAGCACCGACCCCTGGGGCACCCCACTAGTCATTGAGTAGATGGTACCAGGGTGATCATCCCAAAGGGCTGGCAGCTCAGCAATGCCTGCAAGAGTAGGATCCTTGTTTTATGGTAATTGGACTCTGGGGGCACATGGGTCAATGAGGCAAGTCCCAGCTGAGGATAGGTGGAAGGAAAATGGTTGTCACAAAGGCAGCCTTTGCCACTGGAGGGCTCTTCAGTGGTATGAGTACCCGAAAAGGAGATCCACTCAGGTGGCTGCTGGAAATCTGCCAAAGTTTACCCACTCCTCTCCCTATGTGGCAAGGGGTTTCTCCCAGGCATTGGTTAAATGCCAGCAGAGACTGGGAAAGGCCCTTAATTAGCTATTTAAGTGCCTCAATTGGGCGCCCGGTAGACCACCTTCCTCTCAGCCACCATTCTCTTCACTGGCGAGATGACATATTGCTAAGAAGGTGACAGGCATGCCCCTGCTACCTCCCCCTCCCCCATCTGGCCAGCCTTTTTGCTCCAAAGGGCTGGTATACCCCAACTTAAAGATGTTACATGAATCTTGGAGTGGGAATTCACATCCTGGGTAAAATCTGAAAATGTGAAAGTGGTAGTTTTGCATTCCCATTAGCTTCCAGCTTCTTTAACTAGGGTATGAGGCCCTGGGACAGAAGTTTATCAAATAGAACAGCAAAGCAGATAAGGTTCCCTTTTGACCTCACAAAGTTCTGTGATCTCAGAGGAGCCACAACCTGTCCCACAGATCTTTCATGAAAGCTCAATGTTTGTTTCATTCTCATTGTCTACAGTCATTTTGACATGTCCAAGACAGCCATTAATATCTGCAGAAACAAATGCCATTCTACACTGACTCATCAAGAAGTGCCAAGGCTGTAAAAGTGTTAATTTCCATTAGCAGTGCTAAAACACAGACAGGACTCAGACAACATTTACTGCCTGTGTGAAATGTAGAGGTTGCCTTGTCTGGCTTTTTAAAGTAGAAAGCCCAAAGTTCAATTCTTGATCTTTGTTGAGTTAGTTTATCTCAATCAGGGTAGCTGTTAGGAATTGTAATCATCTTTAATGTCCCTTCGATAAAGGGAGAAACCAGAGAATCTTCCCAGCCCTGATCGCTATCTACTGACCCCCATGTGTGTATAAATGGATGTTAGTATGATGTTGTCAGAAGTCTACTAATTTTCAATGGTGATCTGGTGACGAAGAACATACATTCCAATCAACTGAAACAGCTCTTATCAAAGGTACAAATGATATCCAACGTGACTGTGATAAAGATAGATCTTTCTCAATATATCTGCTTTCCATCTCAATAACAGCACCCGACTTCACCCTGATCTCACCCCATCAGCTGCTGAAATCCATACTCATACCTGCGTCACCTCTAAGCTTGACTATTCCGATGCATTCTTGTCTGCTCTCCCATCATCCATCCTCTGTGAATTTGAGATTGCCTTTTGCCCATATATTAACTCACACCAAGTCCTGTTCCCCTATCACCCCCGTGCTAGCTGACCCTCATGGGCACCTGGTCAAGCAATGTCTTGATTTTAAAATTCTCAGCCTTGTTTTTAAATCCTTCCATGGCCTTGCCTCTCTATGGGTGGAATTTTACTGGCACATCAGTTTGAGGTTCATACAATCCTACCCAAAGCCAATGGAGAATGCCGTTCTCTGAGTCTCGCCCACCCCTGGAATCTGGGCAGGTGTGCCAGTAAAGTTCCAGCCTAAATCTCTGTAATCATCTCCAGCTCAGCAACTCTTCGAGCTCTCTCTCCTCTAATTCTGTCTTCTTGTGAATCTCTGATTTTAATAGCAGCATCACTGGAGCTGCACCTTCAGTTGCCTAGACTTCCCCAAGCTCTGGAATATCCTCCTGTCATCCCTTGGCTCTCTATCTCACTTTCTCTTTAATGTGATGATGTTGAGTTGCTGGCGTTGGACTAGGGTAGGCACAGTAAGTAGTCTCGCAACACAGCATTGCTCCAAAAGCTCATTTTACCAAATAAACCTGTTAGACTTTAACCTGGTGTTGTGAGACTCTTTCCTCTTTAAGACACTTTTTAAAGCCTATCACTTTGACCAAGCTTTTGGTCATCTATTTATGTGGCTTTGTGTTATACTTCACTTTAAAATTCTCCGATGAAGCACCTTAGGATGTTTCATTACATTCAAGTTGCTAGGGTGGCACAGTAGCACAGTGATTAGCACTGAAGCCTCACAGCGCCAGGGACTCCAGTTCAATTCTCGGCTTGGGTCACTGTCTGTGCGGAGTCTGCGTGTCTATATGGGTTTTCTCCAAAGGCTCCATTTTCCTCCCACAGTCCAAAAAATGTTGTGGTTAGGTGCATTGGCCATGCTAATTTCTCCCTCAGTGTACCTGAACAGGCATCATAGTGTGACGACTACGGGATTTTCACAGTAACTTCATTGCAGTGTTAATGTAAGCCTACTTGTAATGCTAATAAATAAACTTAATATAAATGTAAGTTGTTGTTCTTCCATGTTTTTAATAGATATCTATTGAATGAAGAGTTCCAGCACTACTCATGCAGTAGAGTGGAAAATCTGCCTGCCCAGGTCCAACAAGAAATCACAGAGTTAGCTCATTGTTAAATTGTTGAGCTGAACACAGGTATGAGTGCTGGCAGCAATTGGGAGGCCTGCAGAACACATGTAACCAATTTCACTCCCTTCATCTAAGTTATGAGTAAAGATTCTAAATATTAAAGGTGCCATAGAGTGATTCTATGGTTAAAGTCCAAAAAGGAATAACTGATAAATGGCATAAAAACACTTTAATATTCATTAACACAAGCTCAACAATTTAGCTATGAGCTAAATCTATGATTTCTTGTTGGACTGGGCAGGCAGAATTCCACTCTACTGCATGAGTAGTGCTGGAACTCTTTGTTCAATAGATACATATAAAGACATATGGAACAACAACAACTAACATTTTTATTAAGTTTGTTTATCAGTGTCACAAGTAGGCTTACATTAACACTGCAATGAATTGCTACAGTGCAGAAGAAGGCCATTGGCCCATCGAGTCTGCACTGACTGTCTGACAGACCATCTTATCTGCCCCATTCCAAATGGCCCATCCCCTTGCCCTATCCCCATAACCCCACATATTTACCCTGCAAATCCCTCACTTTGGGACACTAAGGGGCAATTTAACGTGATCAATCTACCTAATCTGCTGCACATCTTTGGACTGTGGGAGAAAACCACAGCACTGAGAGAAAAACCCCCATAGACATAAAGAGAATGTACAAACTCTATACAATCACCTAAGGCTGGAAATGAACCTGTGTTCCTGCCGCTGTGAACATAACATAAGAACATAAGAAATAGGAGCAGGAGTAGGCCATCTAGCCCTTCGAGCCTGCCCCGCCATTCAATAAGATCATGGCTGATCTGTCGTGGCTCAGTTCCACTTTCCCGCCCTCTCCCCATAACCCTTAATCCCCTCGCCATTCAAAAACCTATCAACCCGCGTCTTAAATAAGCAGCAGTGAAGCAGCAGTGCTAACCACTGTGCCTCCATACCAAACAGCTCCAAGCTCAAAGGTGAGAAATGTGAAGTTAAGTTCTCTGGTTTCCCAACTGCTTGAGAAAAGAGTGGAATGTATTGGGAAAAAAGTACAAATTGATAACTGAAACTACGGTATAAAAACACGATCTTTCCCTGTTCATTATATTTTCTATGTAAGTAATTTAAATAATGAACAACTGGGAGGCAGTTAACTTTTCCCAGTGATAACAAGTTTGAACAAGGGGTTAAATATGGGGTTAAATGTTAGGTTTGGGACAGAGAGCAGGAGAAAACCTTTACACAGTTTTGTGAGGCTGAGCATGGAAAATCAGAGTTAATGACTGAAAGAGATATCATCATATCATCTTTTCAGCATCGGGTAGATAAGCCAAAGGAAAGATCAATAAAATGATAAGGGAATCGGTTAGTCACATGGGGTAAGGACAACTGGAGGATAAATAGCAGCACAGACCATTTGGGCCAAATTGCCTTTACCTGTGTTGTAATTTCTGTGTATTAATACAAAAGAAATCATTATTAGCAGAAGAATCGTTCTTAAAATTTATTTTTGCAAACCTCATAGCCGATGAAGCCCAATACAAAAGACTAACAATAGGAGTTATCTTTGATTTAATTCACTACAATGGCACTAATAAAACAACATGACCATCAACCAAGATTCTTTACCTCTGCTACAGCTATAAATGTCAACACACATTATTTATGCATGTTACAAATATTGCAGAGGTTATCAGAAGGGCACACTGCTATGGGAAACATCGACACATCCTCTGAAGCCATGTTTGTGGATACTTATATTGGTACATTACAGTATGTCAAGCTTTCATTTCAAATGGTTTAAAAAAGAAGTCGTGACAGATGATACACAAATCTGAATCATTGGAGCAATATTATTGTTATTAAAGAATACCTCAGAGAGACTGCATCTTTTGTACCAGGGCCTTCAGGCCGTGTGTCAAATTATATGACTTCTGTGGTACTTGGTCGCTGCAGTTATTTGTAAGAACACTCACAATATATTTAACGCACTAATTATTTTTCCATGTAAATTAGTGAACAGTATCTTTCAACCAAAAAGATATTAAAAGTCCCGCGTGTGGTGCCCACCTGCTGTATTTTTTGTGCCATCTTACCAGAGTGTCCCCTGTCACATTCGTAGATTGGCTCAAAATATAATTTCAACAAAATTGAGGGACACAAACAGAAAATTTCCATTAATAAAACAACTAAGGCTTCCGGAAAGAACCAATCCCTGAATAACCTGTTAGTAAAAAGTACGAATTAAAGAAATGTAAAAGGAGAAATCAATCAAATCCCTTTGGAGGTGGTCAAAAGCAGCACTGCAAGGGACTGGCCAAGGTGGTGACAGGCAAATAAAAAACTAAAAAAGGAATGTGTTGTACTGGAAGATGCTATAGTTGAGGGTAGAGATGACCTCATTTAAGGCTGCATTCCTCATAGCAGCCATACTGAGTTGTAAATAATGATATCGACGGAGTGATATTGATAGAGATACAGATATTGCAGAGAAAGGTGAAAGAGTTTGGCCCTCAATGGAAAAGCCTCAAGGTGCAATCTCTAGATTATTCTTGTATCACAAGAAGATAGTTTGTTTTATGCTGAATAATTCATCCAAACAAGGGCAAATTGTGTCAGTCATAGAGCAAAGTAATATAATGTACTCATATTGGTCATTGTATCATTATTAGAAAATTAATTAACAGCAGCAGATTTATATAGCACCTTGAAGTTAACAAAACATCCCAAATTGCTTCATAGGAGCATTGTAGAATAAAATATAATCCTGAGCATCATAAGCCATATCGGGAGTGATTTTCACTCAACCCACCTCGTGTTCCGCAATGACAAAGGTGACTGCTATTGGCCGGCAACGGGATACTCTGGTCTCACATTGTCAAGGGGGTTTTCCATTGAATGTACTCCTCGGTGCCGTGAAATCCATGGCAGGGGTGTGCTGTCAGTGGCACTGGCCAAAAAATTCCAACTATTATGTTAAATGACCAAAGGCTTGGTGATTAAAAGAAAGTTTTAGGGAGCTGAATGAACTAGAGAGATGGCAATATACAAAGAGAGAATTCCAGAACTTCAGGTTAAGGCTGGGCAAGCTGGGCGAGCATCAGTGGAGTGCTTATATTCAGGGTGCTCAAGAGGCCAGAATTGGATAGGCACAAATATGACAGAGGACTGAGGGATAGTATAGTCATAGAATTTTACACCACAGAAAGAGGCATTTCATTCCTTCGTGTCCATGCTGGCCATCAAGCATCTATCTATTTAATCTCTTTTACACCACTTGGCCTGTAGCCCTGGATCCTAACTTTCCATGATTCATGTACAGGGCTCCAATGAATGCACATATTTCCCAAATCTTCCCCCATCTTCAAATTAGGGTTTTCAGTGACTAGGAGGTTCCAGAGTTAGTGAGGAGGATTTGTAAACAAGAATGAGAACTTTAAAACCCAAATGTTGCTTGACCAAGCACAAGAGATGATAGGTGATGATAGTTAGGACACGGGCTTAAAGTTTTGATGACATCAGGTTTACAGAAGGTAGAACATTAGATAGCAGCCAGTAGTGTGAAATCACAAGGAAGAAGATTGTTTGCTCAGTAATTTTCTCTCTCTGAACTAGGGTGTTCATTCAAATTCGGAGTTGAGAAGTTAAAAATACTCAATCAGGGTGAGTTCAGCAATACGTGAATTAGTAAGCGCAAAAGCACAGAACAGACCTAGAGATGTTCATTAAAATTAATAAATAAAGTACTAACTAGTTTTTTTTAATGCATCATGTATGAGCATCTGGGTAAGATTGGTATTGAGGGACATGGGCCAAATGCAGACAATTGGGACTAGCTTAGTAGTTAAAAAAAGGGGCGGCATGGACAACTTGGGCCAGGCCAGTTTCCATGCTGTAAGCCTCTATGGTCTTATCAAAGACCTATTGTTTGCAATTCCTGTTGCATGTGGGAATTTTGGGAAACTTAACTTGCCTTGTGGGACTATGTGGATAGAATTGCCTCCAAAAATTTCTGAGTGTCGAATTTGCAGGAAAAAGGAAGTAATTCACATTGTTTTTTTCCAGTGGGAGCTCAGAGAAGAATTTCCCAAGAGCAGGTCACATGATATCATGATGATGTCATTGGGCTCTTTCAGAGGCTCCTGCTTTTAGTTTCAGGTTGTACTCTGTTTTGTGCAGAGAGCATCTCTTTCAGTCAACCTGTTCTGTCTTAGTTTGAATCTACATGTGTAAACCATATATTTTTCTTTTTGTATAAAACCCACAACTCCTAATATAGTTAGGACATTGCAAAAAGAAAATTGGTAAGAAATCAGAGCTTTGTTTCGTTGAAAACATCGGGAAAAGATCCTAACAAGAAGAGAAAACATTGTAAGTCCTCACATTTCGAATATTAGATAGTTGGGGAAAGTCAACAACAGAATTAATGATTAAATTGCCAGTAAGGCGAAGACCAAGTACACAAGAATGAGGAAAAATCAAACCGGGCCAATAACCACCTGATCAGTCTATTCTCAATCATTAATAAAGTGGGCACAGTAAGAAGTCTCACAAAAACCAGGTTGAAGTCTAACAGGTTTATGTGGAATCATGAGCTTTTGAGGGCTGCTCCTTCCTCAGTAAGCTCATGATTCCACATAAACCACATAAAACCTGTTGGACTTTCACCTGGTTTTGTGAGACTTCTTACTGTGCTGACCCCAGTCCAATGCCGGTTTCTCCACATCATCAATAAAATGATGGAATGGTCATCAATAATACTATCACACGGCACTTAGTCAGCAATAACTTGCTCATGGATGTTCAGCTTGTGTTCCACTTTGATCCTGACCTTGGTTCAAATATGGATAAAAGAGCTGAATGACAGAGGTGAAGTGAGAGTGACTGCCCTTGACCAAGTATTCCATCAAAGAGCCCCGAGCAAAACTGGTGTCAATGAGTTTCAGAGGGAAAACCCTCCACTAGTTGGAGTCATATCTGGCACAAAGTAAGGTGGTTGTGGTTGAAGGTCAATCATCTCAACGCAAGGAAATCGCTGCAGGAGTTCCTCAGGGTAGAGTCCTAGGCCCAACCATCTTCAAATTCTTCATCAATGACCTTCCTTCTATTATAAATTCAGAAATGGGGATGTTCATTGATGACTACACAATATTCAACACCATTTGCGACTCCTCAGATACTGAAGCAATCTATGTCCAAATGCAACAAGACCCGGGCAATACCCAGGCTTGGGCTGACAAGTAGCAAGTAACAATCACGCCACATAGGTGCCAGACAATGTCCATCTCTAACAAAAAAGAATCAATCTAACTGTTGCCCCTTGACATTCAACGGTATTACCATTGCTGATTCCCCCATTATCAACACCCTGGGAGTTACCATTGACCAGAAACTGAACTGGACAAGCCATATAAAAACTGTGGCTACCAGAGCAGATTAAAGGCCGGGAATCACTCAGGGAATTACTCACCTCCTGACTCCCCAAAGTCCATCCACCATCTATAAAGCATGTCAAGAATGTAATGGAATGCTTACCACTTGCCAGAAAGAATGCAACTCCAACAACATTCAAGAAGCTCAACACCATCTCGGACAAAGCAGGCCACTTGATCGCTACCCTTTCCACAAACCTTCAATCCCTTCACCACTGACAAATAGTGGCTGCTGTATGTACCATCTACAACGTGCACTGCAGGAACTCACTAGATTCCTTAGGTAGCAACTTCCAAACCCATGACCACTACCATTGAGATGGACAAGTGCATCATATATTTGGGAGCACCACCACTTGTATCTTCACCTCCAAATCACTCACTGTCCTGATTTGGAAATATATCACCATTCCTTCACAGTTGGTGGGGTCAAAATCCTGGAATTCCCTCTCTAACAGCACCGAGGTCATACCTACGTGTCAGGACTGCAGCGTTCAAGAAGGCAGCTCATCACTTTTGGAGGACAATCAGGAATGGCCAATAAATGTTGGCTTAGCCATCCATGCCCACATTCTGTAAATTAATTTTTAAAATTCAGATACATTGCTAAAGCTATTGAACTCATTGTTGAGTCTAAAATGTTGTATCGTGCCTAATCAGAAGATAGGATTGCTGGAATTTTATCGCCCCATCCATTCCAGGAACCGGAGCAGACAAGTCGCGGAGCATTGAAATGTCCATTGACCTTAGGCGCCTTCTGGGACAAGTAAGGCCTTAAAGTCCCTCCCAGGGTGTTGAGCTAAAAAGAGTCAAGGCGAAGGAGAGAGGTCAGAGCCGTAAGATGTTGAACTCAATGTTAAATCCACTGAACAAAAAAGAGTCAAGGCGGAGGAGAAAGGTCACAGCCGAAAGATGTTGAACTCAATGTTAAATCCAGAAGGCACCCCTTCCTCACCCCCCACAATCGCTTGTTCTTTAGTTTTGTTTTCCCTGAGTACTGACCTTTGTTTTATCATTAACACATTCTTCTATCCTATCTTTATGCGACTTTCTTCGGTCTTTAATGTTACCATTAACTTTCCCTTTGGCTCGTGTCTATGACATCATTGTCAATCCCTCCTTCGTTCCAACCTTTTCATTACCTTCTATTCTGCTCCACCATCTCCATCTCCCATTCGAACTATACAATTCATCAATTTCTATCCCTCTACAGCTCTGAAGAAGAGTCATAAGAATTCAAAACGTAACCCTGTGCCTGTCTCCACAGAGGCAGTTAGACCTGCTGAGTTTATCCGGGATTTTCAGTTTTTATCTCAGATTTCAAGCATCTGCAGTAATTTGCTTCAATTTTAGTCGCAGCTGGAGCCTGGATTTAGCTCATAAATCCTTAGTAGGCCACTTAAACAACACTTCCCTTATTAGGCCACTGAGATAATTTCTGGAGCTAATCCTTTCTTTTACATTCTGTTACTTTTGGAAATGCAAAGATTCGTCCAGCACTTTAACAGCCAATCTTTCCAGTTAGCTGCAGCTTAAAATTCTAATTTCCTGTTTCTTCTTCAAGTAGTTTTGACTAATGTAAGAAGTGAAAGTCAAACTTCAGGGGATAGCAAACAGACTGGTGGATCAGCTCATCTGTTACACAAACTGCCATGTTTTCAGACAGAGTGAATAATGGGGTGGCATAGTGGTTAGCACTGCTGCCTCACAGTGCCAGGGACAAAGGTTCGATTTTCAGCTTGGGTCACTGTCTGTGTGGAGTTTGCACATTGTGTCTGCGTAGTTTTCCTCTGTGTAGCTTCAGTTTCCTACCATGGTCTGAAAGACATGCTGGTTAAGTGCATTGACCTGAACAGGTGCCGTAGTGTGGCAACTAGGGGAATTTCACAGTAACTTCATTGCAGTATTAATGTAAGCCTTACTTGTGACTAATAAATAAACGTTAAGAGTAGCTGATCTGCTACACTGGGGTTGAATTTACTCCCAGTATCATTCAATGCCTTTAAAAGTGGCATTGTTTGTTTTTCCGTTATGACCAACCTCCTGAGAGTAAATTGATCTTCCGTGGTGAAGAAGACATTTGACATGCTTGGTTTGATTGGTCAGAACATTGAACACAGGAGTTGGGGTGGCTTGTTGAAGCTGTACAAGACCACACATGGAAAACTGTGTACAATTCTGGTCACCCTATTATAGAAAGGATATTATTAAACTAGAAAGAGTGCAGAAAAGATTTACTAGGATGCTACTGGGACTTGATGGTTTGAGTTATAAGGAGTGGCTGGATAGACTGGGACTTTTTTCTTTGAAGTGTAGGAGTCTTAGTGGTAATTTTATAGACGTCTATAAAATAATTATTATTTTATAGGCCTCATTATTTTCGGCTAGATAGTCAACATCTTTTCCCAAAGGTAGGGGAGTCTAAAACTAGAGGGCATAGATTTAAGATGAGAGGGAGAGATACAAAAGGGTCCAGAGGGGCAATTTTTTCACACAGAGAGAGATGAGTGCCTGGAACAAGCTGCCAGAGGTAGTACTAGAGGCAGGTACAATTTTATCTTTTAAAAAACGTTTAGACAGTTAGATGGGTAAGATGGGTATAGAGGGATATGGGCCAAACACAGGCAACTGGGACTAGATTACTGGTTTTAAAAAAAATGGGCGGCAATGACAAGTTGGACCAAAGGGCCTGTTTCCATGCAGTAAACTTCTATGATTCTATAACCCTATGACTCTAAAACTGAAAGCTGGCTGGGGTTAGGTTTCCTTTGTTCTTGTTTTGAACCTTCCCTCAATCAGCTTCATCCCAACCATCCTTGGACGTTTAAATTATCCCCATTGTGTCAGTATTGCCCTCATAGGGATGCTTTAGTCTTTAGTATCGCAAAGCTAATGCCTCAAATAGATGAATTGTTCCAAGATTTAAGGCTTCATTAACATCATTGCACAGTGCCAGGATGGCAATTAAGTAAATGATAATGCAATTAAGTGGCAGGCTTTAACTGTCAACCATATTCATTTCAAGACTAATAAAGATCGTGCGGCATCTGTAAAATGTACAAATAGAACACGTAACCATAAAATAACTATGGTTCCATTAAGGCCTATCTCTACTCACAGAACTCTTACATTTCTGTAAGCTAAGCTCAGTCACGGAGAAAATTGGTTAATATATGTGATCCCGAGCTGGAAGTGCACTGAATGCATCTGGAAGTGTTTATATGAACAGGATGAAAGGCTGCTCCATAATTCCCTTAAGCAGCACTTTACGAATTGTGGGAATACAACTTGAAGTCCCCATGTTGTCACTGGAATAAGTATCTGAGCACATTTGCATACATAATCATTTTAACTGCAAAAGAATGATTTTGTGTGCTTATATACCTGAAGGTTTGTGTTACCTTTCGGAAAGTCATGTTTCTTCACATAAAACCTATACCTTTAGGATTTAGAGTTAGGTATGGAATGAGGTCCAAATGCACAGAATGTTCAAACTTTTTGTTATGTTTCTCCTGGTAACAAAATGGCTAGACTGGAACAGTCTTAATGGAACATAATGGGATTTTGATAAATACCATACTACAACTGGGAGGAGGATAACATTTGTTTTCCATGAAGATGTGGCTTCAATTATCGAATGCATAAGTTTCTGGCATTCCCCTCCATCTTAGTTTCTGGGATAAGACATCTGTGTTTTCTAAATTGTGTTAAGCTAAATAATCCACATACCCAAACCTTTTACTGTGGCCCACACGCAAATTGAATCAGCTGCCAAAAGGAACAACTTGTAACCAATGAAAATAGAATGAAACATTGCTTAGGCTGATATAACCAATTAGCCCATTGCCTAACCATTTTCTTTAAGTAAATAAAAAATATAAATTATAAAAAACATTCTGTCAAGATGATATATCCAAGATTTTGGTCATCATCTTCCATTATCCCTAACTGTGCAGCAAACAATTAATTAAAATTGACAGATAATTGAAGCTTATCTGATGATTGCATTGATTGTGAAAGTAATAATATTGTATCCGTCATCATTTCTATTTTCCTACTCTTTGTACTTTGGCTTCAATAAGGAGGAGGATTTAATAGCTATACCTACACATGGGACTAACATCACTTAAGGAGCTTTCCCAGGAATGACCTTCAAACAAACAAACTCAGTCACCAATGCAGCTCGTCATCATTGTCAGTAACTGGGTGATTAGATGTTGGTTGGAAAGGAAATGAAAAAGTAGCTGAAGGGCCATGTGGAAGATCTGAGCTTGAAGTAGCTGAAACCAGAGATGGGAGATAACTGCAGACGGTGAGGGGATTGGAGAGTAGCACGGGACGAAGAAGGGCATGGCCACAAACATGGGATGGAGAAGAAAAAATTTCAAAGCTGAGAAACCAACACACAAAAGATCAATCTTATAAATGAATAAATCCATTAGCTGTTCTTACTGTCGAAAGTAAGTGTTGGCAGGTTGGATAAAGATCATTTGCTTCTGATTAGGAAGGCGGAACACTGGAATTTTACCAGTCCACCCATCACGGAAATTGGATTGGGTGAGGGTCAGACTGTGGAATGGTCTGTTGACCTTGGGTGGGATTTTACAGTTTCAGGATAAGCGAGGTTGTAAGATCCCATCCAATTTTGACTTTGATTTTTAACAGGCTTCGTTCCATAACCGCCGATTCCTTTCCCCCTCCCTGGCCACAGTTTCTGGCTGAAACAGACTGTCTCATTTTACCCAAACTGAAGAGCCAGCTCTGTTTTCTTCATCACAATGACTATCCACTTCTAACTCGATAATCTCCATCTCTGCCTCACCCTTGCTGCTTAAAAAAATTATTCATGCTTAATTGTTACTTCCTTTTTGACTATTCCAACATTGTCTTGGCCTGTTTTCCATCTTTTATAACCTCCATAAACATGAGCTCCACCAAATCTCTGAAAGTCACCATCCCAACTCACATCAGAACACTTTCACCCTTTGTCCCTGTGCATGTTGACCTACATTGGTTCCCAGTCCACCAACACAAAGATATCAAATTTCTCATCCTGGTGTTAACACCTTGTCCTCATGATGTCGTCCTTCCCCATCTCAATAACCTCCTTCAGTTTCACCAACTTCTGAGAACTCTGCGTCCATTAACACTGGGCTTTTTCAAATCACCTTACATCCTCCCCCTAGCCATCAAGATGTTAAGTTGTGGATTTCCTTCCTGTAACCTCATCTCCTCTTAAAAGACTCCTTAAGAACTAACTCTTTGACTAAATGTTTCACCAACTTCTCTAATGTTCTGGCTTTGGCTTAGTGCTAACTTTTATCTGATTGTACTCCTGTGAGGCATCTCTAAATGCAGGTTAGTGTTGTACCATTGTTTCCTATATGGCTTTGTATGGACAGAACTTCAGTCTGTCCTTACTGAACCATTGTGAAAAAGAATCTTGGGGCATGAGATGGTACAAGTCCAGGAATAGGGAAATGAAAATCCTGAGACCTTGAGTTCAGGAGTTGTATGATCTTGCTGGATTGGCAGAGTGGTATGGCATATGCAAAAGGATATTTTTCTGACTTCAAGAAATGTGCACAAATCAGGTTGCTTCCTCCTTAGATTACAGTGTGACAGGGAGAATGAGCTATGGCACCACAGAAGAAGTCAAGCTTCTGGAAGGGAGGGGAGGATGAGAGGGAGAAGTGCTCTCCGCAGGACACTATATCCACCCAGGTGGCTTGTGAGCAATCTTCCGGCCTGAACTTCAGCAAGGTACAGAGGGCTTGATTCTCAATTCAGAGCAGGGATCCTGACAACTGGATTATTTCCAGATCCTGACCCCACATCACATCTGTGTCACTCACATGATATTGTCTTTAAAAGTAAATACTCTAATTGGGCCAGAGGTGAGGTTAACATCCAATTAGTGAAGCTGAACATTGCCAGGAGGCGGACAATGCCTGCAGAACATGAGCAACAAAGACAGATGACAGCCATGGTAAAGATGGCAGCCATGGTAGGGATGCCACTGATGCCTCTGTTGCTTTACAAAGGAGAGAGGGCTGCACCTTTTAGGACCAGCAGCCTCGCCGAGCAGAAAAGTGACCTAACGCCAAGGGAAAAGTAATCATGCAAGATTTGATGCAAGATCCTCCCGGTCCTAAAAAATTTCACCTAATTGAAAAACTTTTACATGACCCTACATTGAATCCAACAGCCATGCAGTAACATGCATCAGATTGTTTGGGATTATTATTTTGCTGATTGAAAATTGCCTTCTCATCCTCCCCAGCCCAAAACAAGCCTCTCAAGGAAGCTCTATTTGGAGATAGCAGGTTCCTGACTTCTCTACTCCTGCCCTCACTTGGAAGCTTGGTGTGAGTCCTGGAGGCATTGAGATCCAGCGACACCTCCCGAGAACGTGATCTTCAATCCTTGGCCGCATCCATGCTAGTCTCCAAAGTGTTTTGAAAATCCAACGCAGTATGCCAGATGTCTTGGCTTCACTAAGGATGTCTTCCCTGAAATCTTCCATTTGCTGCAATCACATTATAACCTCAAAGCAGGGCAAGGACAGCATTGCCAGTGGCTGTTGAGGGGACCATGGCCATGAACATTGATGTGTCTGACAGTTTCCAGACTGGAGCCTCACAGCTTTTCTTCCATTATTGTGCAGGGTGGTCACTGAGGCTCTGTATTCCAAGACAGCAGATATTTTTCACTCTTCCCTTCTGGAGAAAAGCAAGCAGAGTGAAATCAGAGCTTTGCAAGAGTGCAGGTTTGCCCATGTTGCGGCGTGTGATTATCACCATGCACACTGCTTTGTGGTAACTGCGTATCAACTCTGAGATATACCATGATTGAGGGGACTTCTACTCCCCCAGCTCATTTTGCAGCTATATACAACATATCATTCAAGTCACAGCCCAGTACCCTGGTAGCAGTTGTGATGCCTTCCTTCTGTGGCAGCATGCTCTGCCATGACACTCCAGATATTGGAAGATACTGAGCCACAACTTGACAACACGGTTCATTACCCTAGTGTGCAACACATACACACTTGGATTATATGCATATAATGAAATCCATACTTCCTCGCAGAATCTGATCAAGCAGATCTCTGGGGTGCTTAGTCATGGACAGCAGTGGAGGGGGCCTTCAATACTTGGCAGAGCATATGTCAGGATTCACGGTGGTCTGCTGCCTGATGCATCACTTTATCATTATGAGGGAACACATCAGCAATACAGCAGCCAGCTGAGGAAGAGGAAAAGGACAAGGAATCGGAGGGATGGAGAAAATTATCCTCATCCGGGACACAATGGTTGATTTATCTGATTATGAATAAACAGAAACCCAATTCTACATTCACCAACAGTCCCATACCTGAGTTTGCTCAGTTACTGATCAGCACTGTGTCTGGTTGACAATGATGCGGTAATAAAAGTCACCATAAGATAGACATTCCAAAAAAAATCATTCTATTCTCTGCAAGTTGAGTGAGTGGACAAATACATGGCAGATGCAATATAACTTCAGACAGAAAAGCAGAGTGATAGTTTTAGTTAAATAGCTAAATAGTGATATATTGGGAAATATTGATGTACAAAGGGACCTGGGAGTCCTAGTATACCAGTCACTGAAAACAGGCATGCAGGTACAGCAAGCAGTTAAGAAGGTAAATGGTATTTTGTCTTTCATTGCAAAAGGACGTGAGTGCAGGAGCAAGATGTCTTACTACAGTGTACAGGGCTTTGGTGAGACCACATCTGGAATAGTGTGTGCAGTTTTGATCTCCTAACCTAAGAAAGGATATACTTTCATAAAGAGAGTGCAACAAAGATTCACCAGACTGATTCCTGGGATGGCAAATTTGTTGTATGAAGAGACACTGGCTTGACTAGGCTTCTACTCACTGGAATTTAGATGAATGAGAGAGGATCTAATTGAAATGTATAACATTCTGATGGTTTGGATAGACTGGATACAGGCTTGACATATCCTCTGGCTGGAGTATCTAGAACAGGAGTCAAGTTGGGGGAATTAGCTGAAATGATAGACTGCTCATTTTGCATGTGAGAGGCAGTGGGATCAATGCCTACATTCTCCACTTTGATTTAGTGTGGCACGGTAGCACAGTGGTTAGCACTGCTGCCTCACAGCGCCTGGTCCTGGGTTCAATTCCTGGTCACTGTCTGTGTGGAGTTTTCATGTACTTCCTGTGTCTGCATGGGTTTCCTCCCACAGTCCAAAGCTGAGCAGGTTAGGGAGATTGGCCATGCTAAATTGCCCCTTAGTGTCAGGGGGACTAGGTAAGATAAATGCATGGGGTTATGGGGATAAGGTCTGTGTGGGATTGTAGTTGGTGCAGATCTGATGGGCCAAATGGCCTTTTTCTATACTTTAGGATTCTATGATTCTAGGAGTTACAGTCACAGGGTACAGGGTAGGCCATTTAGAACTGAGGTTAGGAGAAACCTGTTCACTCAGAAAGTGGTGAATCTCTGAACTTCTCCATAGAAACCCATGAAGACCAAAGGGTATGGGGGCAGTGTGGAAGGATGGTGTTGAGATAGAGGGTCAAGCATGATCATATTGGATGGTTGAGCATGCTCAAAGGGCTGCGTGGCCTCCTCCTGTTCCTACTTGCTATGTTTCTATGTTTGAGCACTGATATCCTTATGCACATTAGGCAGTCCTGGGGATCGAGGATGATTTGCTTCTACTCCAGTTCAATGGATGGTTGATTAGTCCGATGATTGATTGGAAGACTCTGCCACAAGTGGGTGCTTGAAGGATTGGGTAGTCTCGATCGTTGGCCTCCCAGACTTCCCTGGGCCAATCCTGATGTTTCCAACCCCCAACCCCTTCCCTCACCCGCCCCCCCAACTCTCTGACCAGTCCCAATCTCACTGATGCCCCCCTGGTCAGCCTGGAAGCCCCCTGAGTCCCAAATCCCACCCATTCCCCCGATGACCATCCCCAATGCCACCCTGGCAGCCCATTACTGTCCCCCCGCCACTCAAATGGCCAGCCCAGATCACCCTCTTCTCTCTCTCTCCCAGTCATCCCAATGGAAAGTGGAAGTTGATACAGCCTCCTGCTACCCCAACAGGCCCAGCCCCCCACCAGTCCCAACCCCTCTGGCTGCACCCCCGTGGTGCTGCCCAATATCCAGAGGGCAGTGCCAAGGTGCATCTTGGGTAGTTTCAATTTGCCTCTTTGGCAGTGCTAGGAGCCAGGGGAATCTCAAGGGGAAGATGGGGCCTCAATGGCCTATCTTCCCTCCAGTGGAGCTGGACCAGCTATTCTCCATTAGTGAGGGGAGGGGGGGGGGGTGCAGTAGTAAACCCCACTGGAGTGAACTATTCTCAACAGTGTTGGGGGGCAGACACTAGCAGAATTCAGTCCCGGGCCTGCTAATCATATTCCATATTGAAATCAGCTCCATGCTGATTTCTGCTGAAAAACTTGGTCCTGAAGAAATGCGGAGACCATGATGCCCAGCGGGAAGCCTGCGAAACACCCCCTGCTGATGTCTCCCAGCCCGCTGCGCTGCTCGAATAGTGCAGCGGCCTGGGAGACTCGCCCCCAAGATTTTTCAAAATTCTTTCATGCGATATATGACTCTGGACAGGCTAGAATTCGTTGCTGGTCCCTAATTGACTTTCTTGAATCACGATGATCTATCTATTGGAGCTACATCAACAGGAAGTGAGCCTAAGCACCCTCCCTCCCACCTCCCCCTTTGATTGCTCCAACGATGGTATCCATTAGCTCCGCCATTAAGGCAAGTTCGTAGCACTGCACCTGTATACTGCTGTTGAGGTCATTGGGTCTCCGGTTATGTATCACCTGGTCCTACCAGAGAGATGGTGGTTGATCATTGAGTGCAGTGTGTTTGGGTGATGTGGCTGGCAGTGTGTGAAAGCTGTGAGATGTGAGTGAGAGACCTGCAGCATTGTCTGCCAGTCAGGTGAAGTGTTGAATGTTTGGCATATTGACAGAGGCTGCTGTTAGGTGAGTGATTGGGTATGGTACATCAAGCAGTGTGTAAAACGAGTGGTGCAGCCATTGGGAAATGGCACTTGAGGTGACATTCACTGACCTTGGCCACGAGTGCAAAGTTATTGAATTCGGATCCCTAGGGCTGGTCCCCTGAATTTGATGGGGAAGGCTATGTAATCCCATTTCTTTTGCAATGTTTATCTGGAGGGCTCCATATTACATCTTTCCTCTTCACCATCTTCCTCATCAAGACCTATGGTACAGTGGCTTAAAATCTCCAATTTGCTCTCTATCATGTTGTGCCAATATTGAGCTCTCCCTGTGTCAAATTCACTTTTAGAATGACTTCCAGCATCTTCTCTGGCCACAATATACCCTCCCCATAAGCAGTGTTGGGTAGCTTTACCTTATGATCATGCCCCCTTCTGAGGCATACAGGTGCTTAACAGTGTATTTAGCCCTGACTGCATGCTAAAATCATTTAAATTAGCAGCCCACACAAAGTTGGTGTGCTGCTTGCAATGTAAGCAATCTGAGTGAGGAAACCCTGCATCATTCTCCCCTTGCTGAGAGGCCTTGTGGTGCAGTGGTAGCATCCCTGACTTCGGCCTATATCCTCTGGGTTCAGAGCGGAATATAGGAATTAAAAGTGGAAGTAGGCAAGTTCAGCCCTTTGAGCCTGATCCACATTCAATCAGATCATGGTTGATCTCTCCCTAATCTCAAATCCACCTCCCCACCAGATCCCATGCCCAGGACTAGTTGGCCACAGAAGGAGGATTCATGATATGGTTCAATGGCATGATAAATACCCTGGAAATCCTTCCAACATCTCCACACTATTCTCCAATGGGGGGAAAAGAGTGTGTGAAGGTACGCTGAAAATAAATCCCTTTGTTTTTGGGCCCTAGGGTGGCACAGTAACACATAGGGCAGCACGGTGGCACAGTGGCTAGCATTGCTGCCTCACAGCACAGGTTCAATTCCTGGCTTGGGTCGCTGTCTGTGTGGAGTTTGCACATTCTCCGTATGTCTGTGTGGGTTTCCTCTGGGTGCTCCTGTTTCCTCCCACAGCCCAAAGATGTGCAGTTTAGGTGAATTGGCCATGTTAAATTCTCCCTGAATAGTGTACCTGAAGGGGCACCAGGGTGTGGCAACTAGAGGATCTTCACAGTAACTTCATTGCAATGTTAATGTAAGCCTACTTGTGATATTAATAAATAAACTTTTTCCAATCTCACAGCAATTGTCTCTATGCTAGGGAAAATCATAGACTTATAAACAAGAGCCTTAACAATGTGGAGTTTGTGTTTTGTAATTGCTGCTATGAAAATTTCAGATTGTATACAGAAATAATGAGACAGAACACAACTGGGACTAGGGTTGCATTACTCTTTAGTACTAAATGTTCTGAAAATGCAGACTTCAGAAGCTATAAGAAAATCTCTTCTTAATACTGGCAGTCACAAGAACTCATTTCATGCCAGTATTCACAATATTACACAAGATCTATTAGGCTCACCATCTAATTAAATTGGAGACAGTGTTACATTATATGCTCCAATTTTTAAAATCAGATTATGGATTCTATTTGTTCCGTCTTTCGTGCCCCTTTACTTAAAGTAACAGCAACCAAATATTAATTAAACAGGCAGTGATTTAGCAGCTTCAGGTGATTTATGATATTAAAAGTACACAAATGCATTACTTTTGCTCAGCTCAGCCAAATCCAAAATGGTTTTCTTCAATCTCCATTTACAGGAATTTCACTTGAGCAGCGGCTGATATTTATGGCATTTTGCCTACAGTATTGGTGCTGTGGAGGTCTACTTGGAATTGGCATGAAATAGCCTCTCTTTTATTGATTTCTTAAACAAAGCTGTCAACTCCAAAGACGTAGACAGAAAGCACACGTGGCAGTTCTGCTTTAGAGTTGTCCATCTGCGCACAAAATACTCTGCCAGCCCACATAGACAGTGTTTAAATACAGTGCATGCCCTTCAGAGAGTACAGCATTATCGCTTGATTACTCTGCAGTTTAATTCAGATAAAACTTCAAAGTGATTGTCCTTGAATACAATGCCTGATGATTGAAGGGCATCGTTTGTTAAAGGTGACCTATAACTCCTTGCTAGTACAGTCCCCTGCAGAAATTTCAACACCCTTTTCAGCCAACAATGCTGAAAGAAAACACTGAGCTTTAAACTCCATAGCCCTCCAAAACAGGTGGAGGAGTCAGGATGTGCACTTACCCTGTGCCCATCCAATGTAATGTGGGCGGCAAGCCAACTTTGTGTTTCATACTCATTATAATGATTTCTGTACGCAGCCAGCACTAACCATGCTGTGTTCCCTGGCTGTATGCAACAGCAGAGAGCCAAATAAGGTTACTTCTGAGCACTAAAGCTACCCTGCACTGCTTAAAGCTAACCTGCATTTCTTAAAGGGATTTACATTTTTGGAGGGGCTGAGATTATTTATAATAGAGATCAACTCAACACTCAATAATGGTGACTCATGGAAGAGTTAGTTCAACAAGGTATTTTTCCTGGAGGTCTTGGGAAAGAAATGGAAAAGAAGGGGGAAATCTTGTATATGCAGGGGTGGTCAGAGCCTCCAGACATGCAAAGAGAAAGGGGTATAATGGATAGCTGCGGAGATCAATGCCAAGAGTTTAGCGTCAAGCAGTGTTGCAAGAAATTTAATGACCTGACACAAATGGGCAAGTGAATGCAAGTTAAAAGATCACACCCCACCAAATGCCTCAGCCACTGCTTGTTCTATCACCCCACCACCACCCCCATGTTGTCCACTTACCAATTATCACTATCAATCAGCATTCACTGCAACCATATTCATAAGCTTCACTTCACCCATAAACAAAGCCTCACACCCACACTCACAGCTTTATAAGAATCTTGGGAAATTCCTACTTTGGATTTTTCGACACAGTGTTGGAATTGTATAAACACTGGTGAGGCCACAACTGGAGTATTGTGTGCATTTCTGGTTGCCACATTACAGGAAGGGTGTAATTGTTCTGGAGAGAATACAGAAGAGGTTTACAAGAATGTTGCCAAGGTTAGAAAAATGTAGCTGTGAGGAGAGGTAAGTGTGAGCTGATCTTCTGTCGGGAAAACAATACAAAAGTCTGAGGTCATGTACCAACCAATTCAAGAACCGCTTCTTCCCTGCTGCCGTCAGACTTTTGGACAGACCTACCTTATAATAAGTTGATCTTTCTCTACACACTAACTATGACTGTAACACTGCATTCTTTCCTTTCCTTCTCTATGAATGGTATGCTTTGTCTGTACAGCATGCAAGAAACAATACTTTTCATTGTATACTAATACATGTGGCAATAATAAATCAAATCAAAATTGAATTAATATAAATTGGTATTTGATTGTCATGGTAGCCAAAGTGCCTATTTCAATGTTGTATGACTCTATGGCCGGAATTTTACCATCATGCTCACCATGGGAATTGGAGCAGGCCAGGGGCGGAACATGGGAAGGTCTGTTGACCTCCAGCAGGATTTTACAGTTTTGGGATGAGCGAGGCCATAAAATCCTGCCCTATGACTCCATGACTCTAAGGCTGATATGTGTGTGGTACCAGATGCTTGGTGCATTTGGAAACCTGCCAGAAAATCTGTGTTCAACATCAAGGGGTGATCACCACAACAGCTGAAGAATTAAGTTCAAAATGTGGAAGCCGAACTAAATATTAAAGTCGATGAGTAAGTATCTTCCCACTCATGTGTGCTGACATTAGAATGTTGTACAGAAAATTGATGTAAGCCTTTGGAATTAAAGGGAAAGTGGCAGTTTGAGTTTGAAGTTTGTTTGCTTGACGAGGGTGGATATTTTTCGATTTGGATATGGTTTGTAGTGGTGTTCCCCAAGTGGATCCATTTCTCTTCACAGATTTTCTAAACAGTCTTGGTTCGGGTCTAAGGAGCAGCATTGTGAAGTTTGCAGGTGACACAAAACTCAGTGAAAGAAGTTGATCATGGTGATGGTTCAAAAGAGACAGGATAGCGAAAGATAGAGTTCCATGTGGAGGTGTGTGAAGGGATTTACATTGTGGGGACAAATATGAAACATTAGTATACTATAGATTGCAAGATGAAAAGAGAGACCTTTAATCGATATACACAAATTCTTAGAGAAGGAGGACAAGTTGACAAGATGGTTGAAACAGCATGCAAGTTTCTTAGGTCAACAAAGGGAGTAATAGAATATAAAAATTAAGAAATCAGGCTAGAATGTAATAAATCCAAGACATTAGAAAGAATGCTGATGAGGTTTACCAGGATGTTACCCAGGGATGAGGTACTTCGGTTATGAGGAGAGGTTGGACAAGTAAGGATTCTTCTCCTTGGAATAGACAAGATGAAGGGGAAACTATCTGGATATTTTCAAGATGATGCAAAGGTTTAATAGAGTAGATGGAAGTGGGCCAATAACTGGAAATCATTGATTTGGTCATTGGTAAAACATCTAAAGGAAAGATGAAGAGAATTATTTGCACTCAAGAGAGCTGGCAGGATCTGGAATACTCTACCTGTAAAAGTGTTGGGAAATGATTCCATAAATTATTTTAATGGGAATTGGATGGATATTAAAGATAATTTTTTTAAGGTTTATTTATTAGTGTCACAAGTAGGCTTACATTAACACCACAATGAAGTTCCTGTGAAAATCCCCTAGTCGCCACACTCCGGCATCTGTTCGGGTACACTGAGGGGGAATTTAGCATGGCCAATGCACCTAACCAGCACATCTTTCGGACTGTGGGAGGAAGCTGGAGACCTGGAGAAAACCCACTCAGGCACAAGGAGAACATACAGACTCCATATAGAGATCCAAGCTGGCAACTGAACCTGAGACCCTGGCACTGTGAGGCAGCAATGCTAATGACTGTGCCACCACGCTACCCATAATGAGGAACTTAAAACATTATAGACTAAAAGCAGGTGTGGGAGAAAGACAAATGTTCTCTCAAAGATCTAACCCTGACATGACGGACTGTATGGCCTTCCTCTGTACTGTAAAATTCTATAATTCTACCCTCATGTTGTCCATAGCATTACAATAATATAGCACTTTCTAAGAAAGCTGTACCTCAGAACACTATTTTGTAAATACCTTAAATGGCACTAATGATCTCATAATAAATCTTCTGTCTGAAGTTTTTCTTTGTTTCAAACCTGCACATTAATTTATTTTTAAAACTTTCCTTCCCTCTGTTTACAACTTGGCTTTGACAGGATCTTGGAAGCAGGCTTTATGGTGACTCATGAGAAATTGGATTATAATTGAAAAGGAAAATTTTGCAATGCTGTG
Source organism: Carcharhinus amblyrhynchos (assembly GCF_965287045.1). Lineage (NCBI taxonomy): Eukaryota > Metazoa > Chordata > Chondrichthyes > Carcharhiniformes > Carcharhinidae > Carcharhinus > Carcharhinus amblyrhynchos. The sequence goes on along the minus strand of NC_137331.1, from coordinate 84,298,526 downwards.
AGGAATAGGTGGGGGAACGGAACTGATTGGATATCTCTTTCAAAGAACCAGCACAAGCATATGATGGGCTGAATGGCTGTTGTTATACTGTATGATTCTATGGTCTATATTTTACACTTCCCTGATTAGTTTGAAGGTGGAGGGGTACATAAATTCCAGCAGGTGGCCTTTCTGCCACCCACCTGCCTGTCCCAACCTGTGTGAAATTTTTCAGAGGCGGGATGTGTTGGGCAGCCTGTTATCCTTGGGCCTGATGAGGCCCTTAATGACCAGTTACAGGTCACTTAAAGGCCTCATCCTGCCCTAGCTAGTATTTCACTTGTAGCAAGGGGAGCACTATGCCAAACTGGAAACCTGCTGGCTTTAGCTTCACTGCTGGTAAGGTGGTGAGAGTGGAGAGAGACCTCCTTTGTGGATCCCCTAGGCTCATCAGAGGCATCCTGGCCCATGCTCACCCAGGTCATCCCATCATTTATCACTTCCCCTGGCTTCTTGAACCCGGTGTTCCAGTCCCTTCATTCTCCTTGCTGAGATCCCCCAAACCCAGACATACCTGAGCTCCTTCACATGGCAGGACTGCCTTTACTTCTAGAATTGGCCACTGCTCCCAGCTGGCACTGCAGTGGGACTACAGAGCTGTCAGCCAATCTGATTAGCCACAGCTCTCTATGGCAGGACTTCCTGCAAAGAAAGGAGCATAAGTCTTGCCATAAAGCATTTGACATTGGTTTTAGTGATAAATTGCTGCCAGGCAGCCAGCAAGACCATGGGTGGACTCCCCACTGACCTTTTAGTCGGGTTGGGGAGGTGAGACGAGGATGGTTGGGAGTGAGGAACTCAGTGCCCGTAAAACCCAAACTCATGAGTCTTTTCTGGAAGTGGTGACTCATGTCAGCATACAGTTCCATGGACAGTGAACATCCTTTGGTACCCTGCCATTCTGGTGATCTTGTATGTGTGAGCATGTGTTATAATGAGTATTAGCAGGACTTCTAATGATAGGGAAAACAGTTCTGATCTGATGTTGACGACCATGCACTCCTGATCAGTTTCGAGGTTGATTTCCTCTTTCCCTCTCTCTCTTTAAGCCAGGGCTATTAAGGCCAATTTTTAGTCCCCCAGCTGTTCTACATTAGGTTAGTTTTTCCACGTTTGAAGGCATTCAAATGAAACTCCAGCATTGCAGGCTCAGTGCCCAATATTTAACTTCAGCAATCAAGGTATTACAAAATGTCAGGACTTTCAAGTTACCTTGCACCATCTGGTAAAAGTAACAACCACAGAGCTGTGATCAGTTAATGTCTCGGGGAACAGTTTAAAAGATTCTACTTAGAGATAAGGTTATAATGAGTGTAATCTCTTTGGGAAGAGCAGGAAAATGTGAAATTCGTTGACTCTGAGTTTACTTCTTCCATTATACCTCTGGCCAATTGCTTTTAATGTATGGTATATCCCATTCCTTTAATTACCTGCATCAATGTGATACATTTAGCTTGCAATTGCAAAAAAGGCACCATTTAATTGGATGCCTTATTGGTTTCTTGTGGCTGCACAATTTTCAAAACAGTTGCAAAACAGAAATCTATTAATTTACCCTGTAAAAAATAGCAGCACATCTTCCGATTAAAGAAATTGCTATTAGAATGTAAAGCATTGAGTCTCCAAAAAGAATTTTTTTTAAGGAAATGGTAAGCTGGTGTTTAAATAATATTGTGTGTCACTGGCAGTTAAATGTAAGAGGTGATGAGGATTGAAAGTTGTTGTCAGCCACTGTGAAGGATGATTCCAAAGAAATGTTGTGACTAAATACAGTTTCTATTTTTCTTATACGTGTGGCTTGCGACTTACAACAGCACAAGAGATCTCGCTGGCAAAAAGCTTATACTCAGCAAAAGCAATCAGACATTGAATTTTCTACTCCATTGTTTTCTTTATGTATCAGATAATTGGCTACAAATTCACGTATACAGGAGATATAATAAGGTGACTGGAGGAGTTTTTAAAATAAAAAAACGGAATAAAAATGGTTCAATCAGACAGATTACAAAAAGGCAGGGTAAATAAGCCAACTCAGAACAGGATTTTCCAGCTGTTCCTGCTGGTGGGATCTTCCAGGTCCGCCAAAGGTGACTCCCTGGTTCAGACGAGCGAAGGAAAATGTTGTCGACGTCGGCAGGACCAATAGTGAGCCATCTCTACTGCTGCAAAACATGCTGCAGGGGGGCTGTAAAATCCTGTCCTTGGTCTGAATGCTCAGTTCAGTTCAATATGTATTCAATAGATTTGTGACAAATAGAAGCAGAACTGAACAATTTGGGTCACCTCTTTCTTTATGAGAATAAATGGATGGAATACCCATTTACACAATAATACAATTAAAGAAAATGTTTCATTGGTTAGTTATTCTGGTCCAATTAAATTTGTTTCTGTCTATTGCTTCCGCTGCCCACACCATCCTCTCGTTGTCATTTTCATTTTTTCTCATAGTGTTTTGATCTCTTTCTCTACATCAGTTTCTCTTCTGGCCTCTTCCATGTTTTTCATAGAATCAAAAAATCCTACAGTGCAGAAGGAGGCTATTCAGCCCATCGAGTTAAATGGTATGCCCATTCAGCCACAATCCCACCCAGGCCCTATCCCCATAATCCCATGCAATTTACCCTACTAATCCTGCCGACACTAAGCATGGCCAATCAACCTGACCTGCACATTTTGGACAGTGGGAGGAAACTGGAGCACCCAGAGGAAACCCACGCAGACATGGGGAGAATGTGCAAACTCCATGCAGACAGCTGCCCAAGCTGGGAATCGAATCAAGGTCCCTGGCACTATGATGCAGCAGTGCTAACCATTGTACCACCATTTTTCTTCACCAGCCTCCTCCATTACGTTTGTCGATTGTCAGAATATGACTTACATTCCCATGATGGTTCCTGAAACTGTAATGCAAATAAAAATTGGTTTCATTGGGGTTAAGTTTTAGGCTTGATGGAAGCGGAGATGGGAAGGGGATAAAGTTGCATCACTTGCCAGAGTGCTGATTTCCCCACTTCCATTCCACCTTGGGCCACTATCCTGAAAGCAGGATGGTTGGTGTGGAGGGTTCCCCCCCCCCCACTCACCCCTCCCCTGACCACAAGTAACAGGTATCCAGCTGACCTTGCATAAAGGCCTACTGTTGGAGTTCAGATGGAACTTTCTAGATATGCTGTAAATTAACACCAAAGTCATCTTCCTCTTTGGTAGGTAACTGCTTTCACAGAGTCTGGTATTCATTATCATTCACTCTGCTCCAAAATCAATCTGTACACTGTCCAAATCTGGAAAATACTCACATGCACACCAACACGGGAATGCCATCAGCAATCCTTTTTTTTAAGAAGAAGCAAGCCTGTGGAAAGTCTGGCTCACGTTTACCATTTAAGTTTTATGGTTATAATTAGAGAACACAGATGGTTGAAAGAAACAACCATGTGAGCTCAGAGGAATAATTTTCTACATGAAAAATAGAAAAGACACATTTTGGACCTTGATCCCTTGTTCCAGGAGAGTCAGGGCTTCTATTTCACAATGTGATCATATGTGAGTTTTCTGCATGTAAAACAGTGCCGCAACTCACTGACTGCTCCCTCAGTGCAATTTGAAGCCATAACCCAACCAATGGTGATGAAGAACTCGGTGAATAATCGATCAGTGCACGATCTACAAAGACCATTTGTCAAGTGTGGACCTTTCAGACTTTTAATAATGGAATCTTTTTGCACAAGGAAAGCATTCACTGAAGTGTAAAGACACTGGAGCTCCCTGTCAGCAGCTCTATGGTACATCCTATTCATGGAGTTCAGGAAATGAATCAATGCAGTGTTGTAATTGTCACAGTTGGAGCACCTTAGCAATCACTGTTCTTCTTCAATGAAAGGAAATACTGCAGATTCTGGAACTCTGAAATAATAAAGTGCCGGAAATGCCCAGCAGGACTAGCAGCATCTTTGGAAAGAGAAACATAATTAACCTTTTGAGTCGAATATAATTCTTCTTCAGAATTGTAATTCTTGATCTTCATATGGATTTGTTTGGAATTGTCAAAATGTTAGAATATGAGTAGGATATTCTCTCAGCTGGGGGTGGGGGGGGTGCGTGGGGGGGCGGGGGGTGGGGGGGGTTAGTGGTGGGGGGGGTGGTGGAGGGTGGTGGGGGCAGCAGCGGCAGAACAGATGTCAGGGCAATTACTGGATCTCAAAACCACTCCTGTTTTGAAATAGTCACAAGCCCTAATTTTCACAAGAATGACCATTTAATGGCCAGAAGACAGGATTGCAAAAATTAAGATTGTGGTGGTGGTTGGGGGTGGAAGGGAGGGATAGTTTGTTAGAGGGGGTAGATGATCTGGGGGAGGTGGGGGGTGGGTGTGTTGGTGGAATGTGGGAATATTGGCTGTTCCTCAAAAAAGCTTATGGATATTGGTTTTTTGGAGAAAGCAAGGATTAGATTTGGGTTTGTCTGGTCCACTCTAACTTTCTAACTTTAAGAAGGGAAACTGGCTCTAGGCACTTAAACCAGTCCATTATCTACGGTGACTTGGAGGCTGACTGGGAAGTCACAGTTGGCTTCCTTTATTTGGCCTCAACAGGCTCATAATGAGGCATAACAGCTACCCACTGCATGCAGGTTCCATCCTGCCTCCTCAAAAATGCTCCAGATGGAGCCAGGGAACCAGCATATCAGCCATAACGCTATTTTTAGCTCCTGCCCACCTTCATTCCAAACATTGGTGGTATCTCAAAATCCTGTCTCAAAAATTTGGAAAATATTTTATGTCCACTTCACCAGCAGGTCCTGATTAGCAAGTGTGAGGATAAGGGCGGCACGGTGGCACGGTGATTAGCACTGCAGCCTCACAATACTAGGGACCCCAATTCAATTCCAGCCTCGGGTCACTCACTGTCTGTGTGGAGTTTACACATTCTCTCTGTGTCTGTGTGGGTTTCCTCCAGGTACTCCGAATTCCTCCCACAGTCCAAAGATGTGTGAGTTAGGTTGATTGGTCATGCTAAATTGCTCCTTAGTATCAGAGGGACTAGCAAAGGTAAATACATGGGTCATGGCGATATAGCCTGGGTAGGATTGTAGTCAGTGCAAACTCGACGGGCCAAATGCCCTCCTTCTGCACTGTCGGGATTCTATTTTATTCTATGATCTGATACAGGAGAGGAAGCAGAGGAGGAGGAACATCCATATTTATTGAGATACAATGATGGAAATAATAATTACAATGGTGCTCAGGATGAGAGGAAGATGGTGCTGACAACTTTTACACCTCTGATACTCCAGTTCACTCTCCATCTATTACATCAGGCATGGTAGTGCGGAGGTCAGCACTGCTGCTTCACAGCACCAGGGACCTGGGTTCGATTCCTGGTTTGGGTCACTGTCTGTGTGGAGTTTGCACATTCTCCTCATGTCTGTGTGGGTTTCTTCCGGGTGCTCCAAATTTCCTCCCACAGTCCAAAGATGTGTGCGTTAGGTTGATTACCACGCTAAAATTGCCTCTTAGTATCCTGAGATGCGTAAGTTAGAGGGATTAAGCAGATAAATATGTAGGGATATGGGGGTAGGGCCTGGGTGGGATTGTGGTCATGCAGACTCGATGGGCCAAATGGCCTCTTTCTGCAGGTAGGGTTTTTGTGATTTCTATGATCACCTACATCATTCATCTCAGTTGCTTCACACACCAACTCAGGAATGTTTTTCTGGAGGAATTAGAATAGTAGGATGAGAACATTTCACTTGAGGGATCCCACTGAGAATGAGGCAACCAAAAGAATAAGAAGTGGCTAGTGGCTTGGTTTCGAAGTTTGTTTTTCTCTATAAATCAGGGCACAAGTATAAATATTGCTTCATATAGCTAGTTAAACCACTTTATATAACTATAGATAATCATTCAATGATGTTTTAAAATATAATTTATTCAATAAAACAGAAGGCAGCGCAGGGGATGAGTAGCAGCTGTCGTACGTGAACATGGTGGTGGATGTCTCTATGATACATTAACAACCGCATCTGTAGTGAATGTCTGCAACCTGAGGAACTTTGGCTCAGAGTTGGTGAGCTGGACTCTTGTCTTCATACGCTGTGATGTTTCAGGGAAGACGAGAGTTACCTGGACAATTTATTCAGGATGCAGTTACAGGCTGAAATGTTATGGCTATTCACGCAGGCGGGATTTTCCTATCCCGCTGCAGTGGATGGATGCTTGGCAGGGCACCAAGTTCGCTGACCTTGCTGCAGCAGGACCATGGCCTGAATGGTCAGTAAGACGGTGCCCACAAACTTTAGGCTACATACTTTAAATTTGGTCTGTGGTCAGCGCCAGGAGGCAGTGCTGTGAGTAAATCAGGTGTGGGGACCCAGAAGGTGGGACTGGAAGGACTACATCCCTTTCCATTGTCCACCAGGTTAAAAGATCTTGCAGGTTGTGCGGATGAGAGAGGGACTGCAGGCCATCCAGGTAAACTGACAGTTGCACCATGGTGCAGGGGGCCACTCCAAGCAGGGGGAGTTTAAAAGAATGTCATAAATTAAGGTAATAAATAGAGTTCTCTGTAGCTGAGAATATGAGTCGCAAAGGCTATGTTGCCTGCCCAGTGTCACCTCAGAGCTGGCGAGGAACTTGGAGTGAGACAGGAAGAAGCCAACAACATAAGTAGAAATAAAACAAAGTTCTGATTAGGGAATATGAGCAGCCAGGGGCTAAGTTAAAAAGTAGAACCACAAAGCTGATAATCTCTGTATTACTACCTGATTTTCCCAGGGCTGAAATAGCTGCCACACGAGGTCACAGGTTTAGGGTGCTGGGGAGTAGGTACAGAGGAGATGTCAGGGGTAAGTCTTTTAGTCAGAGAGCGGTGGGTGCGTGGAATCGGCTGCCGGCGGTGGTGGTGGAGGCAGATTCAATAGGGTCTTTTAAGAGACTTCTGGATGAGTGCATGGGACTTAGTAAGATTGAGGGTTATAGGTAAGCCTAGTAGGTAGAGATATGCTCGGCGCAACTTGTGGGCCGAAGGGTCTGTTTGTGCTGTAGTTTTTCTATGTTCTATGTTCTATGTTGATCAGCTGGCAAATTGGGATAGGATAAATAAGTTCCAGAGGTTGAATGCATAGCTCAAAGACTGGTTTGGAGGTTTGGGTTTTAATTCATGGGCCACTGATGTTATTCACTAATAAAGGACTTTAGATACCAAAAACATTGCAGCTATATTTTACTGAAGAGTTGGTGAATCTTTGGTGGCCATTGGATTTATACGTCTAGTTGACTTTTGTGTTAGTCTTTGAAATCTTTGCCTGTGTTTGGTATAAGTTTTTCAATATTTGAACAAACTTGGATGAATAATGGTTCAAAAAAGATGCTAACATTTAGTCAGTGAGTAAAATCTGCTTTTTTCCCCAAACTATCAACCTGATAATCTGATATACTACCTTGCCATATCTTTGTTGTTCTGTACCCGATTGTAGTAACATCAACAGCTTCTGTGGCCAAATTCATAATTATGACATTGCATATTGTAACCAAGACTCAGTTGTATGCATGAAGGTACATTTCAGGCCAAGGCAAGCTATACTTTCCAATTGTTCTGCCAAATCAACAGATGCGCTTTGTTTTTTGCATGGGGAAATATAGGTCATGCATTGTAGGACAGAAACTTCAGAATAAATGAAAATCAAGCTAAAGTAATTCATAAATCAATTCAGAGGGATTCCACACACATAATCCCAGAAGTAATTGTGTTCAAGGTTAACATGGAAATGAACATTAGAGGGTACGAGTCCAAAGGTTACCAAGTTAGAAGATGAATGAGGATGGTATGTTAGGCTGAAGTAATATTACAAAGCTTTGAAGTTTTGATCTCTGCTAAACTGAGGAGAAGGAATTGGCCCCATAGGCCACACATTTATTGAGTGCTAGAAGTGTCCTTGAGCTCTAAAATAGCATCCACGGTGCAAACACACAACTTGAGAGGCAAATTGTATAATAACACATGGTGAATATTCAGCTGAAATATACAGGTAATTCGTGACATTAATCAGTGTAATGCTGATTTAATACAAATAGGTGTATTGGTGTATTTGTTGTACTGGTGGAGAAATGTTCAGCCAACACTTTCTATTAACTTCATACTTTGTGTAAATAACCACCAGCACTTGTTTTATTGATTTTATTAGTTCATTTTTATTAGTGTCACAATGAGGCTTGCATTCACACTACAATGGAGACATTGGGGTCTGTTTTGGTTCCAGTATGGAGCTGAGTTGCCACACTTTTCCTGCAGAGTAATGTGAATGTTGTCAATGGCACTTTGCACCATTGAGAAGTCTGTAACTCTAGCAAAACCACATACTCACTCTATCTCCTTGGCAACAGAGTATGAAATATAGTTAGCTAATTTTGAATAGAGAGCTTCAGTGACCTCCTTATGCAACAGTGGATGGCAAACTGCAAGATGTGGACAGTATCTGGGGGTGCAGCCTTGAAGGAGTCAGATGCATAGCAGTGCATCACCACAGTCACTGGCAATGTGGTCTTATCCTGCCGGAAGGATGAAGCTGTGGCTGCAGCAAGTGGCAGATTTCAATGAGGAGGTGTTTAACGCATAGGGGGTAATTCTGCCATCCCACTGCACTGCTTGTGTAGATGGGGCCATTTTGTGGGCTCCCCGCTGGGCGCCACGGTCTCCATAATTCCCCGGCAGCCAGATTTCCGCTGCTGTCAGCTCCGTGCCAGAAATCAGCGCTGAGCTGAATAATTCATGCAAATCCTTATTTAAGTGCTATTAAATATCATTAACAGGCCCAGGAATGAAATCTCTGTGCCTGCTAGCATCTCTCCCCCCACCCCCCACCAGGTGTAGTGCACACCAGCAGGGTTTAGTGTCATTCCTCATTTGCGGGGAACTGGTGGCGTGACACTGCTGGATGGTAGGGGAAGCCGTTGAGGCCCCCCATGAAGTCAGGGCCAGGGGACTGTGCCCCTGGGCATTGCCACCTTGGCATTGCCAGACTGGGCCTCCAGCACTGCCCAAGGGGAAAAGTGCCAAGCCCAGGGGGAACCTTGGCATTGCCCACCAGGCATCAGGCAGGGAAATCGGTTGGGGGTTGGGGGGGGGGTGTTCCTGCTGTCACTCTGCATTTGGGCTAACTGAGACAAGGAGACCAGTGACTGGGGCTGGCCATCGGAGTGGGGGAGGGGGTCACCCCGCTTGTGTTGTCGGAGGGGGGGGGGGGGGTGGTGGTCAGGCTGTGACCCAGACATTTTCAGGGGGCCAGTAATCAGGCTATGAGGGGTGGGAGGGCCGGCGAAGCAGGGGTTGCGAGGCTGGCCAGTGATCGAAGTAGTCAGTGATCAGGAGGTTAGCAGACTGGGGCTCTGAAGATCAGCGCACGCACAGTGGCCCGTTCAGCGCTATGCTGCCAGCCTCTCCAGTGGGAATGGCACTGTCACAGATTTTTGGACTGATTTATGCTACTGCACTCTGCAGTGCACAGTGTGTAAGAGATTCATTTTGAAACTCCCACTGAAAAAAACAGTATGATTCACTCCAGTTTTCATGCAAATTCGACACTTCAGTACTTTTGTGGAAAATCGCCCATATAATTCTTCACTGAGGTGTAGGTCGGAGAATTTCTCCCTAAACACGCTGGGTGGATGTGGCAACTTGCTGAGAACCTTTGTCTCCAACTTTGCCCTACCTCTTCCAGAAGCTTATCCTGATCTGCTTGACCTCTTTTCTTTATATCATGCTGCATCACCAAGTGAATGCCTATTAGTTGCCTGGCAGCAACTGGCTTGTACAGAAGCTATGACGTCAATAAAAATTTCTTCAGGACCAGCCACGCCACTCCCTGTAGACTTTAGTCACTTTAAATATGTAAGGAAATCACAAAACATGTGTAGAAATTGTAACGACAGCTGATCATACAGAAATTAACCTGTAAGTCTTTGATGATCCTGTTAAGAATCACCGGCGGCACGGTGGCACAATGTTTAGCACTGCTGCCTTACAGTGCCAGAGACCCAGCTAGTCTGTGATTACAGAAACCAATCACGAGGTAAATTCAGCAGTTACGCCATACTGCCATCATAAAGCCATACTGTCACATGAAATGCCTTATTGATGTGCTAAAACAATACTTCCAATGCCTGGCTGTATTGTAGCTCTCTTCTAGAGTGGGTGTCAAGCTTCATGACTATCTACTGCATGCTGTATAATCTCATCATCATGAGTGAACAACATGTCCTTGCCGCCCAGTATACAGAGCAGCTGAAGAGCTTGATGAAGAAGAAGAAGAAGAGGAGGAAAGGAGGAAGCAAATCACACAGTTCCTTTCTGTTCAGGCTGTGTGTGAAAAGAAGCACCCGGGTGTGATACTCCAAACCCCATTCCACCAACAATCCCAAGCCTTACTTTTCCTCTGCACTGACCATCGCAACATCCACTTCACCACAATGCAAAAGTAAAAGCCACCATAAAACAAATTGTTCAAATGAAATTTATTAATTAAATTATGTCATCTTGCATACAAAAGTCACTTAATTACCATTTTGCACGACTTGTTCGCCTTTTTTCTGTGTGCTTTTACCTCTCCTGGTGCTCTATGCAATGCTATTCCAGTGGTTGCAGCAGTGTTGATAGCACACTGCTGACTTCCAGCGGGCAAGACAGCAAATGGCCTTGGATAACAAACCTCAAACAGCTCGGGGACTAGATGGCCCTGCTGCGGATTGTTAAGTATTAGCACGAGTAGCAGCAGCCTAGGCTGGCTGACTGACAAGCAACATTAATAAAGTGGCAAAGAGCAATCAGAGGGAAGAGAGCAGGTTTGTGCTCCATGGAGTCATGGCCATTCCCTAGGGTAGTGCCTCAGTATTCCCAGTAATCTATTGGAGCACAGATTGGATGAACAGATTGCCGAGCTGCTGAGACATTCTGCAAGAACACAGTACTCTATGGTCATGATAACAGTTGCCTGTGTTTGCAAGGCAGCAAGTTGACCTTGCATGACGAAGTTTGAACTTTTATTTATGTAACTGCTCTTTGCGCTGAAATGGAAGTTGCAACATCAACCATCCTATGCTGCATCTTGGGTGAGTCCATGGGTGTGCTGAGGGAATTAGCCAATGCTTCCAGGTTTGGAATGATAAGTTGCAGGTTCCACCCAAAGCCCTGTGACAAGTTGCTGCTAGTCTCCTCCTGAGTCCTTGGCTCTGACTGCAGACATTCTGACAGCCTTTTGCAGTGCATGCCCACCATCATTCTTCCATAAACTGCCCCAAGTGTAAGAATCGTGTGAGATTCACTAAGGCCTGAATTTTTCACCCACATTCAATGAGCTCAGAAGCAGGTGTGAAATGTGTTTCCAACTGCAGTCAGCCCCAGAGAACAATTCCATGCTGGCTGGCCAATGATTAACCTTCCAGTGTGAAACATGCTCTGTGAAAGGCTGTCAGGGAGGTCAGGAAGAGGGTAGGCACCGAGAAAAATGAGCATGCAGATCAGCACTTCTATTATGCTCCCTCAGCAGCACAGCCATTGTTGAGCTGTCTCAGGGAGCACCAGACATGTGAAAAATAAATAACGATGCAAAAGCTTTTGCAATGATGTGCTGGGCTCCACCATCATTGAGGATGGGGACATTTGTAGAAACTTCTCTTCCAGTTAGTTGTTTACTTGACCACCACCATTCACAACAGGAAGTGAAGAGCTAAGACCTGATCCGTTGGTTATGGGATTAGTCATGATCTCAAATGGCAGAGCAGGCTGCCCAATACCAAGGCCTACTCCTAAGTCCTGTGTTCCCATATGACCACCTCCTTGTATCTCTGCTGTCCATGTTGTAAAAGTACTTCCATGTGCTGATGAAGAGGAATTTCCATGATTTCGACCCAACAACAATGAAGGCAGGCAATATATTTTGTGTACGGCTCATCCAGTTATGATCCTAGTTAATGGTAACTTCACAGGATGTTAATGTTGGGAGATCCAGTGCTGGTATTGCTGATGAATGTAAAGGGGAGGTAATTAGACTCCGTCTCGTTGGAGATGGTCATTACCTGTCACTTGCATGGTACAAACATTACTATAGATTGTGGCATATATGGCGACCCTGTATGTACAACAATTCCATTTCTTTTGTCCCACAAATCATATTTTTCCACGTACTCAGTATGTAAGTCAACCCCTTTTGTAGACAATGACATAGGCTATACTCAGATTTGTAGTAAACCTCAGCTTTTCACCCAGAAATCAATATTACCCTGTTAGGACAAGGTAAAAGAAATCAAACAGCAATACAGGCTGTGCTGCGAAATGCTGGGGTGTATATGACATGTCCATCCAGAGCAGGCCTTGCATGGTGAAGCACCCACCAGTTCAATTTTACACCCGGCATATATGTCACACCCATTTTTTGATTAATTTTTTGAGTGTTCAAATGTCAGTTTATGCGCTGACATCGATGATACTTGCTAATTGTTAGCATTAGCTGCATGCAGGAATGGACTGCTCCATTCTCTGAGAAATTGCATCACTGTGCAAACCCAAGCAAATATTCCTATTTCTGATCTTAAAATGGAGGGTATATCATTGATGGAGCATTGAAGATGATTGGGCTCAGGACACTGCCCAGGGGAATTCCTGGAGTGATATTCTGGGTGGGGGGGTGAAAAGTTTGGCTTCCAGTACACATAAGCTGCCATCTTGCTTTGTGCCAGTTACACATCCAACCAGTGAAGAGTCCTGCACCCCCTGCCCCTGATTCCCATTGACTTCATCTTCAATCATTTGCTATTTTGATGTCAAAGGTAGTCACTGTCAGCTTACCTCTGGAACTCTCTTTCATTCATCATTCATCTTTCATTCATTCAAAGCTGTACTGAGGTTTAAAGTCTAATGCCCCTGATTGAACCTAAATTGAACATCAATGAACAGGTTATTGCTGAGTAAGTGCCACTTGATAGCATTGTCAACAGCACCTTGCATCACTTTGCTGCCAATTGAGTAGACTGATGGGCTGGCAATTGCTTGGATTGAATTTTTCCTGCTTTTTTGTGGAATGACTGGGCAGTCTTTCTCTTCACCAGGTAGATTCCAGTATTGTAGCTGTATTGAGGAACAGCTAGTCCGGGAGCATAAATCTTCATCATACCTAGAATATTTCAGAGCCCATTGCCTTAACTATATCCAATGTGTGCAGCCACTTCTTCCTCTAATATGGAGTGAAGGCACTGAAAACGGGGGCATTTGCAATGGTGGAACTTCATTGGATGCAGTGATGGATCATTCCCTCGTCACTATTGGCTGCAGATAGTTGCAAATGCTTCAGCCTTGTCTTTTGAGCTCATACATTAAGTTCTGCCATAATGGAGGATGGGGATATTCATGGCATCTCTCCCCCTCCCATTAGTTGTTTAATTGTCTACTGCCATACATGACTGGATGTGACAGGACTGCTAAGCTTTGATCTGGTCTATTGGTTGTAGGGTCACTTTATTATGTCTATAGAATATTCCCTCCACTGTTTAGCATTTACGTTATCCTGTGTTGTAGCCTCGTCAGGTTGACACCTAATTGTTAAGTGTTGTTAGAACTGTTCCCAAATGGAATATCCATCACTTCAATCAATAGGGGCGGATTCTCTGGCCTCCCTATGCAGCTGGGATTCTCCAATCACGCTGCTGTGAACAGCTGAGCACCACATTCTCCGTTCTCTCTGGCAGTGGTGGCAGAACTGGAAAATCCCGGTCAATGCCTTCTTTGAAAAATAACAGTGAAAGCTCTTGGGGAATCAGCATGGAACAGGTGATTTAGGATGATTATATAATTTATCCCACAAAATGGCACATTCTTTCATTACATTTTTATTTCTTTGGTCCAAAATTAATAAGATGATTTGGTTTTCTGGAAGTGACGTTGAATGTGAACAGTCAGAAGATGATTTAATTAGCTTAATACTGCCAAGGCCTGATAAGTTCCCTTTAGAGGAAAAATTGATGACTTTTTGCCTTTCTGCCAGAGGCATGTATAGGGTTAATTGGCAAAATTCTCCTCACACTAAGAAAATGATGATTCCTATGGGGTTGTTAAAAGGCTATCAAATAAGTCTACCAAGGAAGGCTGTGGGTGTTGAGATTTTTTTTTCACCCAGCAGTACAGTTTTTCATGCTTATTGCAGGGCACATGTTTGTATTGGAGATCTTTGAAAAGCAATAAAATGTGGGCTGTGAAAAATACAAGTGAACTTTTTCCTTCTGCTTTGACGTCACACAAGCCCACACACTTCCAGAAGCATTACAGTTAGTTCGGTGGAAGCAATATCCTGGAAGTTTTAGTTTGCAGAATGGTCCATAGAGAATCTGCTTTCCGGAGGCAGTGGACACGATGTCAGAGGGACAGGAACATTTCACTGACGTGGTTGCTATGGCGTAAGTAAGATGTCCATGAAGCCAATCAGATTTTCCCTGATGTTCAGAGTGAAGGGGCTGGGTCAAAGGATAAATGTTCAAACTAATATTTAAGCAATAAGTGGATGTGTGGGAGTACAACCACTTGGAATGAATGATTGGTTGCATGATTGAAAGATGAGATCTAAGGTTATGTTTTTCAATTAAATTGCTGACAGCCATAACCTTTTTTTTACTGCAAGTCTATCATTATGTTTCGATTGTACTGTTTTCTTGTTCAATTTTTATATTTAATTTTCCTAGCTGTTTGTAAAATGTGGTGGGTGCAGTAGCATACATATCTTGTAAAGACATATCTTGTAAAGAACTAATTTCTATCAATACTACCCATAAATCACATTCTTAAAGTATAAGCTCTGAAAAAAGAATACACAGGTACAAATAGCCTTAATAAAATAATCACATCTTCTTTTCAACTTCTTGTCCCAGGGTGCACTGCACAACAACAAGGATTTATTTTACATCAAGTAATTCATCTTAAACTTGAGGATAACTCCATGACCAATCAGAAATCATAAACCGAATTCACTTTTAACCGAAGCACCAAATTGTTATCACAGAATCTCTACAGTACAGAAGGAGGCCGTTTGGCCCATCGAGTCTGCACCAACTCTCTGACAGAGTACCTTACATAAGAACATAAGCAGGAGTAGGCCAAACGTGAGGTGATGCATTTTGGTAGATTGAACCAAGGCAGGACTTAGACAGTTAATGGTAGGGCATTGGGGAGAGTTACAGAACAAAGAGATCTAGGGGTACATGTTCGTAGCTCCTTGAAAGTGGAGTCACAGGTGGACAGAGTAGTGAAGAAGGCATTGGGCATGCTTGGTTTCATCATTCAGAACATTGAATACAGGAGTTGGGATGTCTTGTTGAAGTTGTACAAGACATTGGTAAGGCCACAATTGGAATACTGTGTGCAATCCTGGTCATCCTATTATAGAAAGGATATTATTAAACCAGGCAGAGTGCAGAAAAGATTTACTAGGATGCTACCAAGACTTGATGGATTGAGTTATAGGAAGAGGTTGGATAGACTAGGACTTTTTCCTCTGGGGCGCAGGAGGCTGAGGGGTGATCTTATAGAGGTCTATAAAATAATGAGGGGCACACATCAACTAGATAGTCAATCTCAAAACTAGAGGGCATAGGTTTAAGGTGAGGGGGGAGAGATACAAAAGTGTCCAGAGAGGCAATTTTTTCACACAGAGGGTGGTGAGTGTCTGGAACAAGCTGCCAGAGGTAATAGTAGAGGCAGTTACAATTTTGTCTTTTAGAAAGCATTTAGATAGTTACATGGGTACGATGGGTATAGAGGGAAATGGCCAAATGCAGGCAATTGAGATTGGCTTAGGGGTTTTAAAAAAAGGGCATTATAGACAAGTTGGGTCGATGGGCTTGTTTCCATTTGGTAAACCTCTATGACTCTATCTGTCCCCTTAAGCCGGCTCCACCATTCAATAAAGTCATGCCTGATCTTTCCATGGACACAGAGAGACTTATCCAAGGCCCTATCCCCATAACCTGACATATTTACCCCGTTAATCACCATAATCTATCTTGGGACACCAAGGGACAATTTAGCCTGGCCAATCCTCTTACACTGCACTTCTTTGGACTGTGGGAGGAAACCGGAGCATCTGGAGAAAACCCAAGCAGACACGGGGAGAACATGCAAACTCCACAAAGGCAGTCACCCAAAGCCAGAATTGATGGCGTAGAAGGAGGCCATTTGACCCTTTGTGTCTGCAGCATCTCTCCAAACAAGCATTATGGTTTAGTACCATTTCCCTGCCTTTTCCCTGTACTGCTGCACATTATTTCTATTCAAGTAATTATTTAATGCCGTCTTGAATGCCTCAATTGAAACTGCCTCCACCACACTTTGAGGCAGTGCATTCCAGACCCGAATCACTCATCGTGTGAAAAACTGAAGCTTATTTAATTCTTTTGTGCTTTTATCTACGTCACAAAGCTGAGCAACAGGTCATCAAATGTCAGCTTCCTTGGTCTCTTGTAGTTGGGAAACTGTATGAACTGTATGGAGTCTCCAGTCAGGATACAATCAAGCATGTACGTGTTTTAACGTCCATTTTCAAATCTAAAAAACATGGGAAGCAGTAAAAGGCAGTATTTTCTGAGAACATTTCTGGAATAGAGTTTAAATACTCTTTTATTAAAAGGAACTTGAGGAGACTTTTTTTCCTCTGTTCTTCACTGTTTAGCTCTTTGTGGCCTCTGATGTTGTGTTCTGACAGCTATGAGAGTGGATGGATTGACTGCATGTTCATACAAAATCTCTGACATGCCTGTACCTCAGCTCACTGAAGACATGTTTTCTCTGAGGCCAAACAGATCATCAGTTTCTCACCAGCAGCTGGAGTGTTTCATCTGGCAGCTCATATTAAGATTAATCTATGGTAATGTGCATTGGCAGATGAGTTTGCATGTAAGGCCTACTCTGGGTCTCAGTCTATTGACCCACATTAATAGCATGGTCATTTCTCAATGAAAATCCTTAAAACAGCCAGCAATGGTGATATTTTACAATCTAGCCATATTATCGTTAGATGTCTTTGCTTCTCAATCTACCAACAAAACACAACAGCCAGAATTTTCCCACCATTCGCGCCAACGAGATTTTCCTATCCCGCTGTTGTAAACAGAGATTTGGCTTGACGCCAGAATTTCCATCTTCGCTGCAGTGGGAGCATGGAGTAAGCAAGCGGTAAGATCACGCCCAACATTTCCATGGTTGAGAATATTGTAATTCTGTAATAAACATTTGACTTTTCCCTTGAATATCCGATAAAGTAAAAACACCAATAATTGCATCTGGTGTAAAACGTTGCCTTAAAAATATCACAGACTAACTATTTTTGTACCTTGTCAAGTGCTTTGCCAAAATAACAATCCAGGTTCAAATAAGTGAAATTACAGATCTCACTTGACTACAGAAGTAAACATTAATATGTGTAAAATTGAAACATATCTAAAACAGTAATTACCTGCTGGCAGGCAGCATAGGGCAATCATTTAAATAAAGAATAATAGATGGTTGGCAGTGATTACAAAGCAGCAATCTCACCCAGGGGCTTGGAAGATGTCACAAACCACAAGAGAATACATGAAGACTAACAAGTGTCATTACGAATTGGAAAATGGGTGAGTGCAATGTTTTTTGGCAGTGGCACTTTCTTTGACTTTTAAGGTGTGTGTGAGATTGCTAGTGAAGTGCGAAGAAAGGTGTCACAAAAGCTAATGTGACTCATTTGATTCTTTTCCAAGAAAAACAAAGTCAGAAGTTTAAAAAGAAGCACAATTTGCATTATTTTCTCATTCCAAAATGCCTTGTTTCCTGCATTACAACAGTGACTACTTCAAAAAGCACAGTTAATAGTCTCACCAGGTAATCAAGGAGCAGCGCTCCGAAAGCTCTTGCTACCAAATAAACCTGTTGGACTTTAACCTGGTATTGTGAGACTACTTACTGTGCCCACCCCAGTCCAACGCTGGAAACTCCTCATCAAAAAGCCCCTCGTTGGCCTTTAAGCGCTTTAGAACTTCCAGTGGTTGTGAAAGTTGCTACATAAGTGCAAGTCTCTTTTCTTTTAACTTAAATGACTGGTAATAATGGATAGGTCACTGGTTACAGAAATCTTCCACATCATTTCTATTTTTCTTAACTTGGATCCATCATTTTATTTACTCTCTGTAAATGGATGATACTGGCAAGGATGCATTTACTGACACTGCTAGTTTCACTGATAAGATAGTGTGGCCTGTTGATAATCTGCCCCTAGCTTCTTCCCAATGTTTACATTCCTCAAGTCATCCATTTGTTCTAATTGTTTAGTGTCTAATCATTGATGTTCACCAAGAAACTGGTCATAGATTCCAGTGTTACATGGATACACACACTAACAGTAAGCTTTTTTGAGAAGTGAAAGGTATTAGATAAGCAGACATTTATGAAACTTGATTAAAATCAAGAAAAGACATTCATTTAATTGAACTGGTAAATTAGATTTTATTGACACATTGGAGATTATTTTGACTTTTTGCAGTAATACCACATGGATGATGGTGACTCACAAATGCCTACTCTGTAATCCTGGCTCCACCAACCCCACTGCCCCAATGTTATCTCAGATAAGCTTGCTGATCTTTCTGGCAGCCTCCTTCAACACGCCTCACCCCCCCTCAGCACCCTCCCCCCACCCCAACCCCATCCCTCTCAGTCAATGGGAAACTGCCCGTGAGACTGTGGGAGGAATTTTCCCATCCCACCCATTATGGGAATCATAGTGGGTTAGGCAGGACTATGCAAAGGTCTGTTGAACTGGGGCAGGATTTTCGAGTCTTGGGCGAGCACTGTCGGAAAGTCCCACCCTATGAGTCACCTTGGGGATGGCATTAAAATCTGAACAATCTTTCCAAACTGCAGTGTTGCTGTCACCATTCCAGAGATATATTTTGGGGTACCCTATCATGCCCCACTTTGGGCTTGTTCAATTTTCTACCCATTGTATTAGTCAATACTTTGGGAAGAGAGATTAGTCGGTAATCACTCCTAAATTTTCTTGACATTTATGTGAATTGTGGTGATTTATTTTCTACCTTTCCTACCTCTATGTGAGCAGCATCTGGTTCCAGTACAGTAACTATCCTGAGAGCATCACAGAATTGCACATCCATCATATCTGGAGCTCTGTGGGTGAGAACCTCCAATCCACTAGTCCAAGACACAGTGAGAGTGAATGTATTGTGTCACCATATTGTCTGGATATGGTAGGTATGATAATGGGCAGTATTCAGTATTTGACAGGGTCTCACCTGCTGGCTGGAAAGCAGGTGGAAATCCTGCCTCACAGAATCAACCAAACCTTCCCCCCACCTGAGAGCTGCCAGCCAATCAGAGGCCAGCAGTTGTCCATTGCAGGCAGCACCACTTCAAGACTGGAAGTAGTTGCCAGTAATGCACCCACTCAGAGGCCCAGCGTTGCCGAGGGTCTCAGGACACATTTGAGTGAGGACAGGTTGGGGGGAGGGGGTTAAAGGGTGGGGTAACGGAGAGAGTGGGGATCAGCAGCAGGGGCAAGGAAGAAGCTTTAAGTGGGCCCCCTCCCTTCCAGGTGCTGGGTCCGTCCATCAGGCACCTCATACCTTTTAATGGAGAACTCCACCCCTCCTCCCCACCTATTGTCGGGTTTCCAACATGGCAACATTCAACATCAGCAATGGTGGGATCAAACCCTTAACTGGGCTTTGTCCTCCTAATTAGAGGTATCAATTGGCAGCAGGGCAGGAAGGCCATCCACAAGTTTTCCCACCCCAGACTTAATTGGAATTGAGGCGGGAAGATTGTGAGGACCACCAACCCCCCCCCCCCCCCACCCCCCCCCCCCACCTGACTAATTCGCCTCAGGGATGGGCAGTAAATTATGAATTAATTGCCATTTATCTTCTGACCTACCCCCTCAACACCATCTATCTTAAAAGAGCAACGTTTTACTCATTGTGCCAAAGTTTCTTGATGGATAATCAGCAAAATATTTCCCTTTAATTCCCAACATCAATACTTTCCAAAGGATCTATTTCTCTGTTGAAAGTAAAACACACCAGAATAGATTAAACATTTGTTTAATTCTGATGGAGCATTTTTAAGTTGTGCTTATTAGCGTGAACAGATAAATGGCCAGCATGGTAATATATATCTACTACTGTTGTTGTGATGGATGATGAAAAATAAAGAATATTGATTTTCCTTCAGAATGAAAAGGTGTGCGCTAAATCCATGTGAAATACACTGAGAGGAAATTTACAGACACTGACAATTAATGGCATTAGCAGCATCGTTCCTTCAGGATGGACTATTGTATGCAGTGTCACGTGTATTAAAGAAATCCCCAGGTTACAATCACAGATTGCACTGCACAGGAACAGCAGTGCCTAGCAAACAAAAGAGCAAAAACTCTTGGAGCTTTCCCAGGGTTTCAGTCAAGTGCACCAGCTTGTCAGATACATTTTAATTCAGTACAATTTCTGGGTGCACCCAAGGCACTTTTAGCACAATTTAGTTCTGCTGTTCCAGGATCAAAGTTAAAGTTTAGGAAATCTGAGTAAAACTTGACAAGAGCATTACTCAGACAATTTGATAAGCCTAATAAATTATGCCAGCAATTCAGCAATTGAAAATTAAAATGTTAATGCAGCCGATCTTAATCTTTTCATTTCAATCAGTCCAAAGCTCCCTCACAGATGGTTTGCAGTAGTCATGGGTGGTCACCTGAGGCTACTTTTGGGTATGAAAAGCAAGGAGGAGGAACAAGATGACACAAGAAAACAGAACAGCTGCCAGAAAATGGGGAAGGGCACACGATTCAATACCCATGGTGTTTACTGAGGGCACACTACTCCTATATTACATTTACTCAGGAGCAATGCTTTAGACGACTTTGTTTGCCAAGGAGTGTCACAAAGTTATGCCACCTGCTGCAGCCACATCTCAAGCTTCATCCAAGATATGGATAATACTGCTCGTGGACATCAGCACCGCCCTGGTCCTCAATTTCTCTGCTCTTTCTAAAGTGAAGGAGGTGACAGTAGCATCACATTCCAATATGCAGTTCACTGATATATCAAGGTTTTATTGTCACTCTTAACTCCAAGATGGAGAGTTGGCTCTCATTCCCTCTGGACAGGGCAAAACAGGATGAGATTAAACTAAGATTCTCTAGACGGCAGGGTTTCCCAGGGTGGAAGGTGGCATACGGATACTTGCACATTCCCTGCAGCCAATCTGTCATCACTCATGAAGGGTTCCGCTCCATCAATATCTAACTGGTTTGTGACCGCATATAGTTCTGTGCCTGCAGTCCTGGCAGCAATCATGACTCCCATCCTGTGCAGTGCTGTGGGTCACTGGCAATTCAATAGATTCCTATTTAAGATTGGCACTGCTGTCCAGGTAGCCTCAATAGCCTTGAAAATGGGAGCTATCTTCAATTTTGTTGAATATTTCCAAAGATTATTTCAATATTAACGAAAATAACATGGCTAAATTAATTTGGGGTAAATTTACACAGGTGTGCTACCAGTTTTCCATTATAACTTTGGTGGAAGAGCAATAGAAGCCTCAGGAAAATGACACAGTTTCACTTACATACACGCCCATGACTTCTGTAGCTCTTGCAGTAAGGTTACAGGTGAGGCCTCACAGAAGTTCACACCCCCACCCGATATTTTTGATGCATTGTAAGACTATCATAAGCAATAGCATTCCAATTTCATACAGCTGGCAAATTCCATTTTAAAATTCCTCACCGTTTGTCTACAGAAAATAGTGGTTTTCACTTTATACGACAGGAGGGACGTGCGTTCACTTTTTCTCAAAAGAGGCACATAGAAGTGGATTTGAAAACCCGTGCAAATAAATGTGATGATTTCCTTTACCTTATCTCACGATGGGGAATAGTGAGCAAAGTTTAGAATCAGCTAAACCATGTGGTGAATTTTACAGAGGGTTGTATTTTACATTCCCACTTCCCCCACCCCCCCAACAATTCCCACCACACACACACACACACACACACACACACACACACACACACACACACACACACACACACACACACACACACACACACACACACCAGCCAGTAGAAATGGCAGTATTAGAATCATAGAATCCCTACAGTGTAGAAGGTGGCTATTCTGCCCTTCAGGTCTGCACAATCCCACCCAGGCCCTATCCCCTAAATAACCCCACTCATTTACCCTGCTAATCCCCTAACACTAGGATCAGTTTAGCATGGCCAATCAACCCAACCCGTACATCTTTGGACTGTGGGAGGAAACCGGAGCTCCGGGAAGAAACCCACACAGACACAGGGAGAATAGTGCAAACTCCACGTAGACAGTGACCTGAGACCAGAATTGAACCCAGGTCCCTGGCGCTGTGAGGCCTCTGTGCCATTGTGCCACCCTAGTCGGCATCTTTCCAATTTTAAAATAAACTGCTCTGCAGCAATAATATGTTGGCAGTGTTAGTAAAGTGAGAGGGGTGTTCCAACTCTCAGGAACAGGAAAGCCCTCCCTCATGAGTGGAGAATCAAATGGGAGCTGAAAAGTGAGAAAGCTGCTGGTTTAAGAACATCTTCCAATTCTCCCCAATGGTGGCTTAATGGCAGGTCAGTTCTCCCACTACCTGGTGGCTAGAATAGACCAGTTCATGCTCTCCAGCTCCAAGCACTGTGCTGCTGAACTTATGGACTCTGCACTCCAATGGATCAAAGTTCAACTGGCGGTAGGGTGCAAGGTGAAGGCGGCTGACAAAGACAAGGTGGGGGGGCAATGTGGAAGGAGGGCTATGCAACGGCACAGACTGGAAGGGTGGGAGGGCATATGATCGACATTATGGTGCAAGGAGGTAAATGAGGATGAACAATAAAAGGCAGAGGGAAGATTGAGGGGAGAGAAGGTAGACCCCAAACAAGGGTCCATGAAAGGCTCATAAACAAGTGGGTCAAAAGGATACCACATTGTTTACTGGAAGAGGGTACACGCAGACTCCAGTTGGGGTGGGAATAGGTTCATATGAAGCTTGGCCACTTCACAAGGTGATGGGCTCGGGGGGAGGATGGGACTGTCCACCACAACAATGACTGGATCCAGAATGTCTGCAGGGATGGTTACTGGAATATTAGAGCTACGCACATAAAAACTGGCTGGTAACCCTGTTGTGTTGTCCTCAGACTCAAGGAGAGATACAACAGAGATTACACCTCCAAACATTCCCTCATAGAGCAGACTACAGGATTTCCAAAGAGATGCTTGGACTTCTCAGTTGGCTCTCTGCCATATCCACCTCAGAGGGTTTTCTGCAGGATCGCAGTTTGCTGTGCCCTTCACTATCTGGCATTGCAGAGAGGTGAACCCTTCCCAGAAGGACCAGAGATGACATGAAAGTGTTTGTGAGTGTCTGAGTGTTGATATATATTCCTCATTCATGGATATGTGAAATCCATGAAGAGAGTCGTTGTTCGAGTACATGATGCCATGCTGAGAGTTTGTTAGTGAGGGGAGCTGAGAGTTTGATTGTGGAGGGAGCTGAAAGAAGGTTTACCCTGGCAGAGCGGATGAGATCATTCATCCTGTTACTGTACTGCATGATACTTCTAGCCCAATTGTCACCCACACTGACCTCCTGGGTGGACATGAGGTAATTGTGTTTCCTAACACTTTTTCTTGGGTAGAATACCTGCCTCTAGGCCTGGATTTCTTGAATGAAGGCTTTGAGGGCATAAGGCGGGTGAATCAAGGTAAAGTCTTTCTCTTGAAGTTGCTAGCCTTTTGCTTCTGTGTTCCAGACATCATGCATTGTCTTGTGAAGACAGTTGGGTTGGAGAGAGTAATATAAGTGTATTGAATTAACATTCATATGAGATGCTTGGACCTTTGAACCCATTAGCTGACAGTAGCTGGATGAATCAGTTCCCAGCCCAGCCAGTAACTTGGAAAGATGCTTGCTCAAACATAAAGTAGCTGCAAGAATGGAACTGAGCACGAGTTCACATCGTTCCAGCCATTGGGAACCAGCAGAACCCCTTAAAAACAAAAGTGGAAAACTCTGCCCTTTGTTGTCATATACCCCAGCATATTGCCCTGTTGTGGTATGCCCCAGTGAGAATTTCCAAAATGATAGTCATATGCTGCGCTCTCCACAAACTCACGCAGCAGAGGACAGAGTCTTGCTGCAGAGAACTTGGGTGAGCCACACTCTTCATCCGACAAGGAACTTATGGAGGAGGGAGAGGGACCAGGCTCTAGAGTAGAGTGAGATGCCCCTATCAATGGCAAGAGGCATGAAGAGACGTACGAGAGAAGCTTGTGACAACCTGATTCATATCCACTTGCAACAGGCATGATGTCCTAGAGATTGCTGCCACATAAAACCAACACCAAGGTTGGTAATATATCTCCTTACATGTTGATTAATTCAAACTTTTTGATTATGGTGTTGAGACACAGTATTCACCATCACAGAAAGTGATTAAATATTGCATGATCTTGGTCTCTCATAAGCCTTGTGGCAAGATGAAGCCAGTGTAATATGTTTCTTAATAAGGTTAGTATTTAACTCAGTTGACTCTCCAAATATTTGTGTTAGCACAAAGAGACCAAGAATATTATATGGTGGCAGCAAATGAATGAACAATTATGTAAAAATCTCTGCCATTACTAAAAAGCTTCGACCAGGTTACAGGCCCCAGTCAAGCAGAAACATGGCTGACTTGGTTCTGAAGGGCCTCTCTGCAAAGCCAGCAGTGACCAGGTCATTATGCTATTATACACAATGGGTTATTGTGCAGATGACACCCTGCACAAGTGATCGACAAAGAAAAAGCTACATATGCAGAAGTATTAAAAGCACATGATGCCTACTTCAATCTGTGAAAAAATACTATTGCTAAGTGGACTAAATTTATCAGTTGTACCCAAAGGCAAAAGGAAGTTATTGATGCATTTATCAATGGTTTGTATATATTTACTGAGAACTGTGAATATGTTAGACTAAAAGGTGAACTAATCAGGGTGAAAATTGTTGTTGGAGTATCTGATGAAGCAATGTCTGATCACTTGCAGTTGAGAAGGTGATTTAACCCTAAACAAAGCAAATTAACTGGGTAGTCAAAATGAGGTCAGGAAATAAAACCGATCAGCGACATGGAGAACAATATTGCACAAATGATAGACTCTGCAGAGTATGCTAAATGTAAATGCAGCAGTGTGGCCAACAAGCAAGGAAGAGCACCCATGTACCATCCCAGCCAACTGTAATCAGTGTGGCACAAAAAAATGTCCCACCAAAGAGGCCAAATGCTACTTTTGTAGAAATTAAGGTCACTTCCCAGCTGTGTGTCCCAGCAAGAAGCCTATATAGAATAAACAAGAAGCCTTTGAAAGGTGGCAGGATACATGAAATAGAAAATATTAATTTCATTGAGACGTCATTCCTTGGAAAGACCCAGGAACCAAGTGGAAGCTGCTGGAGTGATGATCCTAGCAGAGGGAAGCAAGACACTCAGGAAGCAAGACAAACTTTAAGTTAGAGAGAGATGCAGCAGTTCTGGTTCTTTCTGATGCTGAACCATAGTTGGAGAAAAGATCTCTTCAGCCTTCATGCAAAAAATTACATGGGCTGAGGATATAATCTCAAGTCACAGCATAACCTTTCAATATAGATAGAGAAAAGTCACTGGAATCTAATGTATGATCCTGAAACAGAATTATTTATCCTTAAGCAGGAAAGCCTCTAATAACTTGCATCTGATTTGAAGAGCAAAGGAACTGGAAACCCGGGAAGATAAGCCTAAAAACATTAGAGTTGAATTTACAGTGTTCTTCAAAGGACAAAGAAAGCTAAGGGCACATACGACACCAGACTATATTCTGAAATGAAGCCAATGTCCCTGTTTACACCCAGAAATGCTCCTCATCCACTCTTGCCAAAAGTAAAGAAGGAAATTTGATTTATGTTGGAGCAAGGGGTTATTTTGCCTGTGGCAGAACCAACAAGCTGGTGCTTAGACACAGGGCAGGGTAGGTGTAGGAGGATGCGGCGGCGCAGGCTCGTTGGGCCGAAGGGCCTGTTTCCCGGGGGCTTGTTCTTTGTTCTTTGTTCTTAGGGATGGTTTCAGTGCCAAAACTCGTTGGATCTAACAGAATTTGTGTAGTTCTTACAGAGCTGAACAAAGCAGTTGGTCATGAAGTTCATCCTATGGTGTTCATGGACAAATGCTTAATAAAATTTGGAAAAAGTCCAATCTTCACAAATCTAGATGCAAATAGTGTTTTTTGGCAACTCTTCTTTGATGAAGCGTACATTGTTTGGGAGGCTGTCATTCAACAGGGTACCTTTTAGCATCACATCAGAACTGAAAATCTTCTAGATGACAATATCAAATATCCCTAGAATGACTGGATGGAGTTGTATGTCACATGGATGATGTCCTGATTAATGGATCCATCAAACTAGGATGGGGGTCAAGGGAAGAGGCACGTAGAATACAACCCTCTGTAAAATTCACCGCATGGTTTAGTTATGTTACAATGCCTCCAGGATTTACACTCAACAACAAATGAGAATTCTCGCAGCTGACTACCAATTTCCTTGGACATATTGTGAATGTATCTGGTGTCAGAGTTGACCACAAAAGGTAAGAGCCATCAAGTAGCTTTCAGCTCCTCACAAGCTGACATAGCTCCAGAGATTCCTGGATATGGTAAACCAAGCTGGAATGTCTTGCCCAACTTAATGGTCATCAATGAGCCAATACATCAGCTATTATGACAGAACAATACAAGGTGTTGGGAGGAAGCATAATAGAGGTAGCTTGAGATAATCAAAGATTTCCTGACATTACCTGATATTTTAGCTCGCTATGACCAAGAACTATCCACTGTCATTGCTGCAGATGCATCTTCTACAGGATTGGGAGCTGCACTTATAGATTGATGGCAAGCTTAGACTGGTTTACTGCACATCCTGTTCACTGACAGAAACTGAACAGTGATATGCAGTCATAGAGAAAGAAGCATTAGCTGCTACATCGGCTCATGAAAAGTTTGCAAATTATGGTCTTAGTATCTACTTCAATATTGAGAGATCACAAATCCTTAGCGGCAGATCATAAATTCTAAGGAGTTAGGAAAAATGCCTCCACAAGTACAATGATTCAGAATGAGGATGATGTGGTTTGATGCAAAGACAGACCATGTTCCAGAAAAATAGCAAAAAAAAACAGATGGCCTGTCCCATATCCCAGTTACAAGACCTAAATAAGATGATATCGCCTTTGCTGAAGTAGAAATGTTTGCATCGACAACAACCACAACTTCACCAGTAACAACTCAGTGACTAAATGAAATCAGAGGTGCACAGTAATCAGTTGAAGGCTATGTTCAGGTTAGAGAGGAATGCATCAAAGGATAGATAATCTCATTCTCAGACAGTACTATGAACAGAGAGGACATCTCAGTGCAGTTGATGATTTACTTGTCTATGATGACAGATGGGTCATTCTATGAATTCTGAGATTTGATATAATACAATTTTTGCGCCTATGATTTTGGGCACCACAAAATGTTAAACCCGAGCAGTGTTTGATGGTCAGAAGTCTCAAAATCATTGTAATAGACGATATCAAACTGTAATACTTGTACAAGTCATCACCAGAGGACAACAGAACCTTTGGTGTCATCTTCCCTTCCATCAAGATCATTGGAAAGTCATGGGGTAGACCTTTTTAAGCACAGAGATAACATTTTCTAGATCATAGTAGATTCCAAATAGATAGAAGTCAAGCAGCTGTGGGAGTCACACTTCTGAAGCTGTCTTACATAATGAAAGGAGATATTTGCAACACATGGAATAGCAGACCTTGTGATCTCAGGCAATATACTCCAATTTTCTCATGTGCTGTAACCCATTCATCAAGCAGGGAGAGAGCCTCTTTCTCAGTTGTGTTCAAGGGTATGGATGTCCAGGGTACTGCACCCTCTCTCTCAAAGTGCTTGCCCTTTTGTCATGCAAGCAGAAGGGAGACATGAGTCTCCACACAACGATTAGCTGACCTCTGAATCAGCTGGCGTTCCTCTTATACTTGATGGGAGTTTCTGGATATCTGAATTACATATCCAATCTCACAGGAGTTGGAGAACTCAGACAGCAAGAGGCAGATGCCTGTTGCCTACATGTTGGCATTCCTCATGAGGCTGCTGGATATAAAGTTATTTCATTCATCTAAGCGATCTTTTCCCATGTTGACACTCATTGCATGATTGCCATATGAAAGCCACAGAGCTCTCAGCTTCCAGTTATACTCACCCTGGTGGTGCAGAGGAGGTCATTGACCTGCTTGTGTCACTGCATCCATGTATGTTGCTGGACCCCCTGCCAGCTGACCTTGCTGCTATCTCTCTCCCAGCTTCCTTAATCAGGCAGCAGTCTTTTCCATATTGTCCGTATGGAACACACTTCCAGCTGTTCCCATAAAGTCTGGGGGAAAACACGCAGGGAGGCACTGCTGAAGTGTGGGACAGCCCTTTGTCTGCCTTGCAAAATATACCATCTCATGCTTCTAGATACTTCTCAATGGTCATTTTTATTAATTACTATTTTTAAATGATCAGTTTATTGCTTTGATATTGGTTTGTTTTTGCTCAGCAAGTTATTCAAGTTTTCTTCATATCTTAACTATTTTCTGAAATTTAGGTTTAATGTTGTTGCAAATCAGATCTCAGATGATTACTGGGTTTCTTGCTGAAGGGGAATAAGAGGATCGCAAAAGAGCTGATTGTGTTTGGAAGGCTGGTAAAAGGGTTATTTTTGCTCCAACAGCAATAGGAAATGTTGGAAATGCTCAGTATATCTGATGGCATCTAATGCACAGACGTCAGTGATCTTTCATCAGAACCAGTGCAGATCATGGATCTGATCTTCTTCTCTTGCCTCAGATGCTGCCTAGCCTGCTGAGCATTTCCAGCATTTTCTGTTTATATTTCAGATTCCCAGCGTCTGTTGTAATTTGCTCTGCTATTAAGCGCTCCATGCTGGGCACTTATAAGTGTACCTAGGTTCAATTTAACATGAGAAAATCAGTCAGTGGAGAGTATAATTTTTCTGTTAACAAAGCCCACTTGTGTGAATAGAAATAGCACAATATTGTAGTTGAATTGGCATGTGCTAATTCACTGGGTGCTTTTGCCATTTTAAACATGGTAGTGAAACCAGGAATCATGCTCCAACAATATGTCACTGTTGGCTCAAGATATTCTCATTTGTACATAAGATTGTTTTTTGTGGTGCTAATGTGATTCAGGTCTAAGAATGTTGCTGTCCAGATATTGCATAGGGCCAGGTTGAAAGAAACAGAGCTAGTTGCACAATATGAATGACGAGGTTGTGTATAATTATCTGACAAAATTGTGGTTGTAAGGTGTATTATACTTAAACTTGAGCTTTGAATGGGCTTTATGAATAGAGGAGTAGAGTACAAAAGTCAAGGAGCTTTTCTAAGCCTATATAACCTAGTTTGACCCCATTGTGACATCGCTTTCCAATACTGCCCCATAGGGCGAGAAAGTGAAGTTGATGTAACAGGTCAGCAACAATCTTATTCAATGCCATTAAGCAGCCAACATAATCAAGGTCTCCATGCATTCCAGACATTCTCTCTTCCACCTTTTGCCATCAGGAAAAAGATACAAAGGCCTGAGATCACATACGAACTGACTCAAGAATAGCATCATCCCTGCTGCCATCAGACCTTTGAATGGATCTACCGAGTATTATGTTGATTTTTCTGTACACTCTATCGGTAACACTACATTCTGCACCGTCTCCTTTCCTTCTCCCCCATGCGCTTTCTGAATGGTATGCCTTGTCCAGAAGCATGTAAGAAACAATGGGGAGGATTCTCCCAAAAGTGCTGAATTGGCGAGAAAACTGCTGTAAATCACGACTACTTTTTCAGTTCAATTTCAGAGTCGAATCTCCCACACTCTGTGCAATGCAGAGGTCACAATCGTGAATCAAAATCGTGAATTAAAAGTTCAGGGGACGGGGCCTATTCACACCAGAGGCTGACAGTTCCTGCATGCACAGTGACCCTGATCTGTCAGTCTCCCTGTTTGCTGACCAGCTCAATCGGTGGCCAGCCTGGGACCCTCGCACTGCTACCCCTCCACTACTACCTTCCCCAAACCCTGCCACAGCCCAATCGCAGCACAATCGTGGCCCCACAAGCTACAAGCATTCCTGGGTCAGCCCCGACCCCCAGAGCGCCCCGATTTCTAGACCTCCCCCCATGAGGCAGACAACCCCCTGCAGCCCATCCCAATCGCTGGCCTCACCCCCCATCCCCGTCCAATCTCAAAGCAGGCTCTGCCTGAAATAAGTTCCTCTCCTTACCACCGCTCACGATAGGCTCTGTCCCATTGCCCCACCCCCTAGGCTTCACCCCCTTGGCGTTGCCCATTGCCTGATTCCTGGGCATGGGCACTTTGCCCCTTGGTCAGTGTCGGGGTCACAGGCTGGTGCTGCCAGGGTGCCCATGCCTCGGGAGCACCACCCCCTCACCTCCCAACTCCTTGGGGCTCCGATTGCCCCCCCTCTAATCCGGCAGAGTCTCATGCTAATTCCCCGCAAGTGGGGAGCTAGTCTAAGTCCCGCTGGAGTGAAATACTCCTGGTGGGGTGGAAGATGCTGTTGGGCCTGGAAAATTCTGTATTGAGCCTGATAATCACATTTAAAATACATTAAAAAAAGATTTAAGTTCCTTACCTCTCCTACCACTGGTTTGCTGCAAGTCCCGACTGCACCTGTTCTCCAGCTGTGGGAGACACACACGTTGGGAACACATGCGCCAACCCAGCAAATTGGCCAACACACAATTCTCCCATCCCGACATGCCAATAAACATGCATGTTGGGATGGAAAAATCAGACCCAATGTATCCCAATACATGTGACAATAATAAATCAAATCAAATCAAATCAATGGCACAGGAGGCTTCATGGGGCCTCCTATATGGGAAACAGCTGCTCCTCATCCCTATGATCGTATGTTTCTAATTTATGTTTGTAATTTTGTAATTTTAGTGTTCTGAAATACTTAGAAGGACACACTTCAATGGGCAGAATCACCTTTTCTCGGTCATGACTTTTCTTATGTTGTTCTGTAACAGCTTGTACTGAGTCTAACAACTTCTGAATGTGGGGTATTGTACCTAGTACTGCACTGTGTGATGGGTGGAATGTTTTGATTATCATCAGTTGAAAATTTATCTCAGGGAAGCGTGGTGACACAGTGGTTAGTGCTGCTACCTCACAATGTCAGGGACCCAGGTTCAATTCCCAGCTTGAGTCACTCTCTGTGCGGAGTCTGCACATTCTCCCCATGTCTGCGCAGGTTTCCTCCAGGTGCACCGGTTTCCTCCAACAGCAAAGATGTATGGGTTAGGTGGATTGACCATGCTAAATTGCCCCTTAGCATCAGGGAGATCAGCTAGAGTAAAATACATGGGGTTATGGAGATACGGCCCATTATGAGGATAGGGCACATTGGGATTGTAGTCAGTGCAGACTCAATGGGCTGAATGGCCTCCTTCTGCACTGCAGATTCTATGATAAGAAGGTTTGATATCAGTATTGAAATGTTGAACATTTAAAAATTTAACTTGTTTTCAGCAACAGGGAGATTATACCAAAATTAACAGTGATATATAAGGATTCCTTTCAGCCCTATAAAGGCAATTTTCAGTCAACATTGCTGCAGTGGAGACTACCAACGGGCATATAAAACTGGATTCCTCAGGTTAAGCTGTTGTCTAATATCAGGAAAAGGAGCAAATGGAGTTTGGAATTGCTGCTGAAATGTTGAAGTTATTGGAAGGGGTTGACACAGCTAGAATAGCCAAAATATTTCATGAAATTCCATGTGTGAAGTATCCATGAAAGATTAATGCACCTGGATTGATGTGAAAATAGAGAGTTAGATTGAAAATTGAAAGCAGCAATCAATTAAATTTACTCTTTCTGAGATTGCTCCAGATTTCTTGCTTTCTACAGTATTCATTCATAAGTGGCACTTAGGTGCACACCAAGAAAGCAGTATTAGAAAATTTTGCTTAACCAAATTACATGGTCAGATGCTGAGTGAAAATAAATGATGCTGACATATCACAAAAATATTCTCCTTAGAGCAGAGAAAGTAAAGTTTAATAGTTTTTAACATTATGAAGGGTGTTGGTATAGTTAATAAGAAGAAACTATTTCCAATGGTAAGAAAGTCAGTAACAAAGAACTCAGATTTAAGATAATTGGCAAGGACCAGAAACAAAATGAGGAAAAAGATTGGCAGGATCCTTCAGTGTTGCCTGCTGGCAGGATCTGCTGATATAGCCAAAGTTAAGTCAACTTTTAGTTTGCTTTCCATATCCACCACAAGAGAACCCACCAAACTGGGGCCATAAAACCCCAGCCCAAGATTTATGCAACAGGTTACTACAATTTGATATACACAGCCTGAAAAGGTAGCAAAACTAGGTTCAATAATAACTTTCAAAAGGAATTGGAAACATTGTTGATGAGGAAAAATTGGAGGCTACTGATGGAAGGCGGGGGAATGGGCTAAAGAGCCAGCTCAGCTATAAAGGAAAGACAAACTTGCATTTGTATAGCACCATTCATTACCATCAGATATCTCAAGCCACTTCAAGGTCAAAGTAGTGCTTTGTGAAATGTATTCACTGTGATAATGTAGGGAATGTGACAGCCAGTTTGTACACTAAGTTCCTACAAATAGCAATGTGATAATGACCAGATAATGTTTTTGTGACATTGATTGAGGGATCAATATTGATCTCGACATCAGGAAGAACTCCCCTGCTCTTCTTTGAAATAGTCCTTGGGAATATTTACATCCACCTTACAGAACAGATGGGGCTTCTTTTGATATCTCAACCAAAAGACAGCACTTCTAACAGTGCAGCATTCCCTCAGTACTGTGAATCAGCCTTGATTTTTGTGTTCAAGTCCTGGATTGGGAATTGGTCTCTCAACTTCCTGCCTCAGAGGTGAGATTGGTACCAGCTGAACCACAGATGACACCTAATGATGGGTTGAATGGCCTCCTTCTGTGCTGTATTATTCTGTGATTCAATGAATGCAAGAGTTCGCTTGGGATGCTGGCAATGTGATTCCTCAGCCTATCTTGGTGAAAGACCTGATCCGTTTTGAGGACTATTTGATCAGAAAATTGTTCCACATTCTT
Organism: Carcharhinus amblyrhynchos; assembly: GCF_965287045.1. Taxonomy (NCBI): domain Eukaryota; kingdom Metazoa; phylum Chordata; class Chondrichthyes; order Carcharhiniformes; family Carcharhinidae; genus Carcharhinus; species Carcharhinus amblyrhynchos. The sequence continues at coordinate 84,265,173 of NC_137331.1, read as the reverse complement.
GAATTGCTTTATTAATGCAATGGAACTTTATTTTAGCCCTGCAGTACCCAGGAGGGAAATTTGCAATGACATTCAACTCCAGAACGTAGGCACATCACACTTGGATGTGGCAGCTACTTACTGGTTAATGCACAGAAGAAAATTTACAAAATAAATCTTGTCTTGCAAAATAAATTTATAAGCATTGGACAATGAAATTTTTATTTGCACAACACTCTTTTTTTAATAAATTAAACAAAACATCATTCACCAAAGTGGTAAATATATAATGATGTGTTAGTGTACCATAGTTTCAGAGTTAAACCTTTCATATTTCAATATAAACTCTTTTTAATGAAAACCTCATTTTATTTCCCAATATAATGTGTATTGATCTATTTTGCACAAGAAAGTACCATGATTTCAAAAGGTATGAAGAAAAGCACAAGATTTCACTATTGGTACAGCATGCTTTGCAAAGTAAAGCAGAATTTACTAATGCACTTAGAATCCCACAGAACCAATAAATTCTGGGAACTACAGCATCTGAATCACTGCCAACTTTACTTACAGCATAAACCTAATGAAAGGGAATAGATTCCATTAACTTTCCTCTCACTGTCCCATCTGGCAACCATGCTGTCTACACACATAAGGCTCTGATTGAGCCCACCCCACCAGCAACTTAGTTTTTTAAAGATAGGGGTGTGACTTAAATGGCCGCTCCTGTGCACCCCTCTTGTCATTTTCCTGCCACAGAGTTATTATGGCACAGTACAAGGTCTCACAACATCACGTTAAAGTCCAACAGTAATCACGAGCTTTCAGAGCACTGCTCCTTCCTCAGGTGACTCACCTGAGGAAGGAGCAGTGCTCTGAAAACTTATGATTCCAAATAAACCTGTTGGACTTTAATCTGATGTTGTGAGACATTGCACTGTGCCCACCCCAATCCAATGCCAGCATTTCCACATCAGAGTTATTATAGAACAAAGAACAAAGAACAATACAGCACAGGAAACAGGCCCTTAGGCCCTCCAAGCCTGCGCTGCTCATTTGTCCAACTAGACCATTCATTTGTATCCCTCCATTCCCAGTCTGTTCATGTGGCTATCCAGATAAGTCTTAAACGATCCCAGCGTGTCCGCCTCCACCACCCTGCTTGTTAGTGCATTCCAGGCCCCCACTACCTTCTGTGTAAAATACGTCCCTCTGATATCTGAGTTAAACCTCGCCCCCCTCATCTTGAACCTGTGACCCCTTGTGTTCGTCACTTCCGACCTGGGGAAAAAGCTTCCTACTGTTCACCCTATCTATGCCCTTCATAATTTTATACGCCTCTATTAGGTCGCCCCTCATTCTCTGTCTTTCCAGGGAACAACCCCAGTTTACCGAATCTCTCCTCATAGCTAAGACCCACCATACCAGGCAACATTCTGGTAAACCTTCCCTGTACTCTCTCTAAAGCCTCCATGTCCTTCTGGTAGTGGACGCAGTACTCCAAACGTGGCCCAACCAACATTCTATACAGCCGTAACATCAGACTCCAATTTTTATACTCTGTGCCCCATCCTATAAAGGCAAGCATGCCATATGCCTTCTTCACCACCTTCTCCACCTGTGATGCCACCTTCAAAGACCTGTGGCCTTGCACACCCGGGTCCCTCTGTGCGTCTATACTCTTGATGGTTCTGACATTTATTGTATAGTTCCCCCCTACATTTGTTCTACCAAAATGCATCACTTTACATTTATCTGACTTAAATCCTGTCTGCCATTTCTCCACCCAATTTTCTAGCCTACCTATATTCTGCTGTATTCTCTGACAATGTTCATTGCTATCCGCAAGTCCAGCCATCTTTGTGTCGTCCGCAAACTTACTGATCACATCAGTTACACGTTCTTCCAAGTCATTTATATATATATATATCACAAACAGCAGAGGTCCCAGTACAGAGCCCTGCGGAACACCACTAGTCACAGACCTCCAGCCGGAAAAAGACCCTTCCACTGCTACCCTCTGCCTTCTGTGGCCAAGCCAGTTCTCCACCCATCTAGCCACCTCTCCTTTTATCCCATGAGATTTAACCTTTTGGACAAACCTGCCATGAGGGACTTTGTCAAACGCTTTACTATAACCCATATAGACGACATCCACGGCCCTTCCTTCGTCAACTGTTTTTGTCACCTCCTCAAAAAACTCCACCAAATTTGTGAGGCATGACCTCCCTCTTATAAAACCATGCTGTCTATCACTAATGAGATTATTCAGTTCTAAATGTGTATACATCCTATCCCTAAGAATCCTCTTTTTCTGAATATTCTGTAGCTTGTTGGATGAGGTGTCACCCTGTGACACAATTTATGACATGTTCCTCCCATGCACCAATTGTTTCCGTTTTAATGAGGCCTTTTGAATTATCTTAAAATGTTTTCTCTGTCCTCCTTGAGATGCCATCTAGGAGTATTGAAAAGAGGATCTGCTTTGGAACATGGATGCAGGGTCCAGACAAGTAGAGCTGACATTTGCATGGTCATGGTTGCATTGCTGGAGGACCTGATTTTGGTGAAGTTGCTGGAGTTTGTTTGCCTGTCCTTCCATTTGACTTTGAGCATCCCGCAAGAGACACCATTCATAGAAATTCTCCAGTGTCTGGTGTTGCCTTTGGTAGCTGCCCAAGTATCAATGCCAGATAGAAGATTAGTTACAAAAACAGCTTTGCAGATTAACATTCTTGCCCGTTATGAAGATCTCTGTTGTTGAAGACCGAAAATAAAATATGAGTGCACATATGATCTATGTAATGAATGCAGTGACTCACCAAAGTCACATCTCAACATATGATTGTTCTACTATAGATTTAGCAAGTGCGCATGCCCAGGCAATCCTTCATCATTAATGTTGGGGTACCAGACCAGAACCCCAAGGTATATTGTGAAGCCAGACTAGACTCCAAGAACTTTTTATTTTGGCATAAATCTGAAGAAAGGGTGCCTTGCCTCAGGAGTAACTCCAACGAAGGCTTTTTGTATCAAAACAAGCCTTATTCATAACACTAAGACAATTAAATTGTTTAACTCTTAACCGTTGAGCAATCTTTAAACATGAAAAGGAACAACTCTTAACTTCTAACTTATCACTACGTCAGTTCCAATTAAGCAATATTTCTCTTATAGGCTGAATGCCCACTTGAAAATGTTCAGGAAACACAGATATACTTGATATGATTTGGGGAACAACTTTGGAGCTTTCAAAAAGAGAGAGAGAGAGAGACAGAAAACCTCTTCTTTTTTAACAGCTCCAGTCATCAACTGCTCTTCTTTAAAGTAAAAATGAAACTTTTCTTTCTGCTACAAGGCTAGCTCCTCCCATTAACCTAAAACAACATGATTCTGTCTTTGTATACCCAACTCACCTTCCATTACTTCAACTAAATGACATCCCATTAAACCTTCTGCTAAATAAAAACTTGAATGTGTAAAATGAATAATTATCCTGTTGTCCAGCCTCTGCTACATTCTTGCCAGACAAACTGGCACAGTAGAAAAACACTGAATCTTGAAGCCGCCCCCTCAAACATATATTTTTATCAATAGCACATATCATCACACTAGCAGCAGAGACATCACTTGCCAAACAATCTTTAGATCCTACAGAAAAAAAGAACAGTGACATCTACATCTCTTAATAGCAAGTATTAACATGTAATAGCAGTCCATCTTATTTTCCCCCTTCTGAGGAGCACTTAGAACAACTATAAGGTCAGGAAGTCATAGATACACATTATACACTCAACTAAGCGTAAATACAGGCCGAATCACACAGAATAATGCCATAGGCTATGACAATTACCAAAAGCTGCAGTGGCTGTTACTAGAATATGTCCTGACAGCTCTTTTGATCTGAGAATGATTCAGCATGTTGTGGAGAAATCAGTTGGTATTCATGGATGCTAATGTATCGCTGCAAGTGAACCTTTTATATGGAATGGGAACTGGGTCACGTTAAGAATGTTTCTGATGTGCATTGACAGAATTGATCTACCAAGACACGAGAAAAAGCCAATCATTTCCAATACTGCAACGGTTGTAGTGAAGTTCATCTTTGCCCTCAACTATAATGTACAGTGAGATTAGAAGTGATGTCTGCAGCTGAGGTGAACAATGGTATACCATTACTTCCAACCAATGGTTCGATAGCTTCTATTTCTTTGTTGGAATATGGACTTTGCTGACAAGGCCAATATTTATTGCCCATCACGTTGTTGCCAATTCAGAAGGTGATGTTAGGCCTTTTTTTGAGCCAATGGGAAATTTGATAAAACTCAGGGGCTTGTAGAGGCCGGTTAAGGGTCAACCATATTGCCATGGGCCTGGAGTCATATATAGGATGGACCCGATAACGGTGGGATGTTTCCTTCAGCAAAGGACATCAATGCATCAGTTGAGCTTTTATGATAATCCAACAACTCCTAGTCACTTTTACTAATGTCAACTTTCATTGTCTGATTATTTTGCTAAAACATTTAAATTTTCAGTTGGCAAGGTGGTATTTAGACTGCCATTCATTAAATTATTAGCCTCTGGATTGGACCTCTAGATTACTAGTCTAGTAATATATTCCACACATGCAAATGCCAGAAGGCGTCGCTTCAAAAGCAGATAGATCTGTCTGAGAATAGAATAGTGACCATCCAAATGTTGTTTAAATTTCTCCATGTTGTAATTATTCTCCAAGTGAACTTGCCATGACTGCACTTGGCACATGGACTGAAATGTTTATAAAACAGTAGTACAACTATAGACGCTGCAATTATGGCTATGGCCTGTGTAGCTATGATCTTCACTCTAACTCCCAGTGGCATGTACTCAATGACAGACTGCAGTCAGAAAGCATATGCTCTATGCCAACTCTTGTCACAAAAAATGCACTCATCTTTCTTTATTGCAACAGCTACGATTTTTAAGGGCTTGGTTCAAAAATTTAGGCCACTTGATCATTGTACCATTCGCAACAATTTCTATTTAATCCATGGCTGAATAACAAACATATTGACATTTATATTGACTAAGTGGTTTATTGGTTACTTGAGAACCATTAAAGTATCTTTATTATAGATTCATTGTAATTGACTGCTCTGACAACTCTGACTGCTCATAACAAAATCACAATCACAACTTCCCTCAGCTGATTAAAATGACAGAGGAAATTGATATTTTTCCCAATTCATTTTTAGAGGGAGGAAACTATATGATATTATATCCAATTTTTACCAACATTAAAAGACTTTCGGAATGGAATTCCTCCTTACAATTTTAATAAATTAGAAATAAGATCCATTCTTATACACATTTCAACTTTCTTCTTCGTCTTTTTTCGTGGGGACTCTCCACTTGTGAGTCTGGCCCGAAGAACACATCATACTTCCTTTGTAACCATGACAACAACATTTCCATACACACAATTCTGTGATCAGTCATATGACTAGAACACTCAAGAAGTTCATCTGCTCTTTGCCGCAGAGAAGTAATTATTTAAATGAAATGCATGATTAAAGTTGTATCAACATGAAAAATATATTGACAAAGAAATCTGACTTTCTTCTTAAACAGGCATAAAATTGGCAGAGCAGCTGCGCCACCCCATATCAGTGTTGGCGTGTGGAATAAAATAAATTCAAGACTGGACATAATTTTAAAGCTGCCTGCCACACTGCAGCTTGCCCTGGCAGGAAAATCGAAATGACTCTCAAACATGGAGGGACAAAAACAATTGCCAGGGATAATAGCTTCAAAAGGCCCTGGAGTAGGCCATTATTTTTTGTGGGCCTAAGATACATGGTTCTATTTTTGCTGAGCCCACAGAAATATGGTTGCAAGGTGAACAAAGTGGGAAGGGGATAGTCAAAGGCATTTGACATTACAAAGGAAGGGGCAATAGGATAAGTTCTATTAATAAAAGATAAGATCAGTTCAGTAATATGAAATTATCTCAGATGAAAAAAAATCAGGATGTAGTATCAGTTTTTGATTTGATTTGATTTGATTTATCATTGTCACATGTAATAAAATGACAAGTGAAAAGTATTGCTTCTTGTGCGCTATGCAGACAAAGCATACATTTCATAGAGTACAAAGGGGAAAAAGAAAGGAGAGGGTGCAGAAAATAGTGTGACAGTCATAGCTAGGGTGTAGAGGAAGATCAACTTAATATAAGGCAGATACATTCAGTTTGGATGGAGATAAAAAATAGCAAGGGAAATAACTCACTGGTCCGTTAATTTATTGGCCCACCAGGGTATGTTGCAGTGTAGGAAAAAGTATCAACCAAGAAATAATGGGCACACAAAGCTACATATTCAAAATATTTTGGGTCCGTTTAATAACTGTTGGTTACCTTAATCAATGCTTGGTACAAGAAAACAGAACTTCCATTGCAAACGCTCTTTCCATTTGACCTAATTTTTACAACTGGCATAGGACAAACAGTTTAAATATTTAACTAGCCTTTTACTTGTATGAAGCAGATGGTATGCTTGCCCATTTGCAGGCCTGCATAAATATTGCAGCAGGCAGGCCTTGGGCCCAGCTGGCTTGAAAGCTAGTGCGTGGTTCAAAATAATGCCAACAGCTCACATTCTGGCTGGGGTAGGTTTGGGACCTGCCTCCTCACCCTGATCCTGAAAGCAGAAGAGAAAGACAAACTACCACTAACAAAATAACTCAGGATAAAGTATCAGCAGACAATGGACCAAGCACTTGCCTTTGGGATGCATGCATTCGTGTCTTATACATTATGTACAACCAATGTTCTTTTCTAATCTTTGATTGTTGGTTGTCCATTGTTCAAGCATGAAGTGGAAAGCTGTGTTGAATTTCTCTCATTTCTATGTTATAATGATCACATGACAATATGGCTTAGTGCACTCTATGATGCCCTCCATGACTATTAATGGAACTAGCTTTCTGATAGCATATAAAAATAGTAGAATTTGGATCAGAAAGATGGTAGTGTGGTGGTAATATCATTGGACTAGTAATCCAGAGCCCAGGCTAATGCCCTGGGAATATGAGTTCAAACCCAAACAATTCAATTAACAAAACCTGAAATTGAAAGCTAGACCCAGTCATGGTGACCATGACAATTATAATCAATTGTCGTAAATAGATATCTGGTTCACTATTGTCCTTTAGGGAAGGAAATCTGCCATCCTTACCTGATCTGGCTTACATGTGACTCCGAAACCACTCTTAACTGTCCTCCAAAATGTCATGGCAAGCCATTCAAGTCAAGGGCTCTTAGGGATGGGCAACAAATACTGGCCTTGCCAATGACATCCACACCCTATGAAAGAATAAAAAACATACTCTTCAGAGAGGATCATTCTTCAATTTTCTGAATAAAGTCATTTGTAGCATAATGTGAATTTTCATTTGGAGACAGACCAAAGTTGCGAGAAAGAATCTTGTCACGTTCAATCAAAGTTTATTATGTTAGATCGCTAGACTACCCACATTTTATTCCTTCTACAGGCATTATAATGGAGAAGAATATTGATAGAATTCCAAATATAAAAGGTCATTTTATTTCTCTACACATTTGCATTACAATATGGAATCTGACATTGCACATCTACAGAAGGACATCATGCCACATGGAAAAGATGGAGCTGAAGAGATACAAAGTATATTAAGTTGAGTGAAAACTGGGTGTCTAGCAATGAAAATGAAAAATACCCTATCTCCACTGTTCAGACTGATCATTTCTTAAAGGGACTTGAACATTCTAATTAGTCACTTGAATCACACTAAGTTCAAATTCATTAATTTTTCCACCTCTTTGTCATCTTGTCTCTTGCAGATTGGTAATTTTTAATAGGATATTCTACTTTTTTTAGTGTGTGCAGTAATTGCTTCTATAGTGACTAAATGGAGCCCTCTGTTCACATGGCGGTCTTTTGTCAGAGGATGGTTTCGACTGATGTGACTCATTGGCTGGGGTGTATTCCCGGCTGCAGTCTGGATTCTCTGCAAGGCTCCACTTGTGTCAATTTGTTACACAAAGACCTTAGCCAATGCAGAAATGGTTGAGGACTGTCCAATGTTGGCATGGCAGGTTGAAGTTGGGTGGATGGACTGTGATAAGGAAGTGGTTTTTAATGGTGACGTGTTGAGTCCATTCTTGCTGCCATAGGGCCTCTGCTGTTATTTTTGGGCAAGGTGATCTTAATCACACAGGTTGGTGTGGTGGCTGGTGAGCAGCAGATGGATTGGTATGTTCTTTGTCTGGCAGCAGGGTTGATGTAAACCTTCTCTAGGAGCTTTCCCGTTGCAATGTCTTATGTTAAGAGGCAGGAGGATTGGGAGCCAGGGTTCTTGAGTTGATCAGAGAGTACATAAGGATACGCATTGTTGTGTTGAGCTGGGCATCTTCAAGAATTCTACTTCCTTGACCTTGCGTAACATCACAGCTAAAGCTAATAGTGCATTGACACCAGATCAATCAAGATGCATTTTCAACGTCAATCATAAATTCCATCCCCTTGGTACAGATGTTCTTCTTTTACCTGGCCTAAATAAAGCCATGTGAACTCCAACACTACTTTGACCCTTCTGAGTTTCAAACCACGCTTCCTCTCAGTTTACTGATTATCACCTCCATGCCTTTCCCTACAGTATTTCCACAAACAAAATTGATTACCTCAATCTTCTCATCCTAAGGACCCATTATTCAAGCAGCACATCTGCCAACAGTACTTGATGTCATGTATGCTGTACATCACAAACATCCATCGCAGTTATCCTTACTAACCCATACTAGAGGCCATATTTTCATGGTTGAGATGGGTATCTGGAGTTGGGAACTTTCTCAATCCCGCAATCCTGTCTCTATTCTGGAGGGGCCTATCAGCCCCATTTTTATGTCAGGGAGATGGACATTGGGAACATGAGGATGGTGAAGTTGGATAAGTTAAAAGTCTTTATTGGAACATCATCTTAATTCTATTTGTAGCTGTTAAGTCCTCTAGCCTTCACTGTCCACCCAACTCCCATTCTCAAATCCATGGCTTTCATGATTCTTCATATCTCCCATGCCCCCTTCATGTCTACCCATACTTGCTCCATACCCACTCAACAAGAATCCACCAGCTACAGAACTCAGGAGTCATATAAGACTGGCAAGTCTTTAAAATGTTCATGAAATTAAAAAGAAAATCAATTATTTCATTGTAAAGAATTGCCCTTTAAAACTGTCATCTAACATAACCAGTCTAAGTCCCATTAAATAAGCCTTTAATCATATTCAAATAAACACAGAGGCATTGAAAAATGACTACAAAGGAAGGTCAAAGATAGCAGTCCTCTTTGCAAATGTGTAAACAGTCACCCACAAAGCATTTGTCATTCGTCCAGTTCAGTCAAACATTCATAATGAGGCGCTCTAGCAAAATAGATTCTGGCTACCTGCTTAGCCTGCTTTCTCTAATCTCTTACAAGGACAAGCATTTATATTCATCATCTAACTTCAAAGACTTTATGAGCACTTTAAGCTGTCAATCAAACTGTGAACTCATTACTGCATTAGATGGCATTGTTCAGAGGTTTAAAAAAGACTTGCATTTAGATAGTGCTTTTAATAATCTTAAGACATCAAAAAGTATTTTGTCGGTAATTAAGTAATTATCATTGAAACATAGAGAACTGGCAGCTCACAGTTAGATCCAACAAATAAAATGTCATTATGACCATACATTCAGTTTTGGAAAGATTGGCTAAAGGTTAAATATTGATCAAGGCACAGAGAGTACTCCATTGGTCTTTTTCAAAATATTGCAATTTCCATGCACCTGGGAAGGTAGACAGGGCCTAAATTTAATGTCTCTTTTAAAAGACAGCACTTCTGACATCACTCCCTCAGGACTATTTAGTAATGTGACTCTAGATTTTGTGCTCAGGTCCCTGGAAAAGGTCTTGAACCCATAATCTTCTGACTCTTTTGTAAAGCAAGGATACTTAAGACTTTGCTCCTCAATGAAGTCCATAGAGAAGTGTTCCTTGAAAGCATTGTACAGGTAAAGTCTCATGCACAATTCTCTCCTCATTATTCATGATACAGCTGCTCATGCACTCTTCGGCCTTCTTGATATTAGCCATTACAGGTCAACTGTGACTGCAGCAAAATTGCTATGAAAGCAGCTAAAAGCAATGCAGACAAGCTTAAACCCAGGTCTCAGAAGTCAGAAACATGTTACAGAAGTGAGAAAATGTCTAAAAGTTAATTAGTAGCACAAAAGAACAATCCAGCAATTAATCTGTGTGTAATACTTGAAATTTATATTATATATTTGATGGAACCTTGATTGCCTATTAGTGCCACATGATTCTGAACAAGTTTCTCATATGGAAGTTCAGAAGCTGAGGCAGCCCAATTTCATAAAAGGGTCCTAAAGCAAATCTAGAACACACTTCTGCTACTGTGAATTGGTGATGGAGGGAGTGAATGTTTGTGGATGGGATGACAATCAAGTAGGCTGTTTTTGGATGGTGTCATGCTTCTTGAGTGTTGTTGGAGCTACACTCATCCAGGCAAGTGGAGAGTATTCCATCCCACTCCTGACTTGTGCTTTGTAGATGTTGGGCAGGCTTTGGGGAGTCAGGAGGTGAGTTACTCCCTCTAGGATTCCTAGTCTCTCACTTGCTCTTGTAATCACAGTATTTATATGGCTAGTCTAGTTCTGTTTCTGATTAATGGTCATCCTCTGGACATTGAGAATGGGAGATTCAGTGATGGTAATCAGAATCCAAACTTGAGTGTCAGTATGCAGGTTATTGCTAAGCAAATGTCACTTTGTAGCACTTCTGATGAACCCTTCCATCAGTTTCCTGATGATTGAGAGTAGACTGATTGGCGGGTATAGTTCAGGTTGGATTTATGCTATTTTTTTGTGCACAGGTCATTCCTTTGCAATTTTTCATATTGCTTGGTTGTCAATATTGTAGCTGTATTGGAAGAGCTTAACTAAGGGCACGGTAAGTTCTGGAACACAAGTCTTTAGTAATATTGCTGGAATATTGTCAAGGCCCATAGCCTTTGCAGTATTGAGTACCTTCTGCTGTTTCATGATATCATGTAAAGTGAATTGAATTGGCCGAAGACTGGCATCTGTGATGCCTGGGGCCTCTGAAGAAGACCAAGATGGATCATCCACTCGGCACTTTTGGCTGAAGCTTGTTGCAGATGCTTCAGCATTATCTTTTGCACTGATATGCTGGACTTCTCCATCATGAAGTATGGGGATATTTGTCAAGCCCCTCCTTCCAGTCAGTGGTTTATTTTCCACTACATTTCAGGACTGCAGAGCTTAGATCTGCTCTGTTGGTTGTGTAATCGCTTAGCTCTGCCTATTGCATGTAGCTTATGCTGTTTGGCAAACAAGTCATTCTGCAGGCTGGTGAACCTTTGTTGCCTTTTCTCTATGGCAAATATGTCCTTCCCTAGGTAAGGAGTCTAAAACTCTACACAATACTCCAGTGTGGTGTCACCAACACTCTATACAATTGCAGCAAGACATCTTTTTTCCCGTATTCAAATCCACTTATAACACATAAACATGTGCCTTCCCAATTGCTTGCTGCACCTGCATATTAGATTTTGGCAACTTGTAAACAGGGAGACCCAACACTTTCCAATCTCTCACCATTTCGGAGATACTTTGTGCTTCTGTTTTGCCATGTTCTTGCCCATTCACATACCTGCTGGAAGTTTCTGGCCATTCCTGATGATGGAATCTTCCAGTCCTGCCCATGGCAAAGCCCTACCGTGAGCTCCCCAATTGTAGGTAGGGTGCATGCAATGGGGAATCCCTTTGATAATGCTGCGACCAGAAAATCCTTCCATGAACTAATGGTGGGCTGCCTTCGCCACCGTGAAACATACCACAGAGCTCCATGGAAAACATCACCATGGCTAATTCTCCTTGAAACCTCTGTACATCCTCCTCACAACTCACATTCCCACCTAGTTTCATGCAAACATGGGGTGCAGAAGTGGTAGGAAGCCTAAGTTGAAGGAATTGTAATTCACCAAGGGGTACACATTAACGTTTCACAAAATGTTATGTTGTTAAATTTCCTTCTTTTTATATCACATGTAATTTAATGATATGCACCACTGCTGCATCTTTCCGAACATTTTTTCCCCGAGGCTCAGCTGGCCCTTTCACTTGTTGTAGAGAAACAGGTGCTGGGATCCATTGGGTAAATGAGTAATGGGTGAAGGAGAATTACGTGCAAAGTGATGATGGTTATTAGGGGAGTGGTTAGGTGCAGGTTCATGCTAGTGAAAAAGCGGTCCATTGGATTTCATATTTAAGTTTCACACTAGGCCATGTTTCGGAATATTAGGATATTCCTGGCATCCTCAGTGGCTGTTCTGATAGTGAAGGCCTCATCTTTATCTCCATGTTCCTCCTACTTCTCTCCCCCTATATTCTCCTGATCTGAAGATGAGTGATGAGCCTTTGCACTGGAGAGTGTTGCCACGTAATAGCGATTTTCTTGAACTATTAATGTGGAGATTTGGACTATTAATTGAGCCAAAAACAAGTGAGTTCAAATTCCAAAGACGATAGCTTGTGAATTTGAATTTAGTCTACATGACTCTGGAAGTCAAAAGCTGGTAACTGTAAAAGTGACCAGAAGGCTGTTGGAGTATTACAGGTGAGGAAACTTGCTTTCGTTTTCCAACACGGCGTATCTGTAATTCCAGTTCCACACCACTGTGATTGACTCTTAATGCTGTCAGCAACACACTTGGCTGGATCTAGATAGGCTGGGCGAATGGGCCAGGAAATGGCAAATGGAATTTAATGTTGGCAAGTGTGAGGTGGTCCACTTTGGTAGGAAGAATGGTAGGAAGGACTATTACTTACGTGGCGAAAAACTGCAGCAGGCGACGGTGCAGAGGGACCTCGGGGTCCTTGTGCATGAGTCGCAAAAACCCAGCTTGCAGGTGCAGCAGGTGGTCAGGAAGGCGAATGGGATGCTGGCCTTCATAGCGAGGGGAATTGAATATAAAAGTAGGGAGGTCTTGCTGCAGCTGTATAGGGCATTGGTGAGGCCGCAGCTGGAGTACTGTGTGCAGTTTTGGGCGCCGCACCTGCGCAAGGATATTTTGGCCCTGGAGGGAGTGCAGAGGAGGTTTACTAGGCTGATACCGGAGTTGAGGGGATTGAGCTATGAGGAGAGGCTGAATAAACTAGGCTTGTACTCGTTAGAGTTTAGAAGAATGAGGGGAGATCTCATTGAGACGTATAAGATGATGAATGGGATGGATAGGATAGAGGTGGAGAGACTCTTCCCGCTCAAAAAAGACAGTAGGACTAGGGGGCACAGCCTCAAGATAAAGGGGAGGCGGTTTAGAACGGAGTTGAGGAGGAACTTCTTCACTCAAAGGGTGGTGAATCTCTGGAATTCTCTGCCCGTTGAAGTGGTGGAGGCTGCCTCGCTAAATATTTTTAAGAAGCGGGTTGATGGGTTTTTGATAAGAGAAGGGATTAAGGGTTATGGGGAGAGGGCGGGAAAGTGGAACTGAGCCACGACAGATCAGCCATGATCTTATTGAATGGCGGGGCAGGATCGAAGGGCTAGATGGCCTACTCCTGCTCCTATTTCTTATGTTCTTATGTTCTTAAACCAGTTCAACAAGGTGGCCCATCATCACCTCATCAAAGCAGCTAGAGTTGGGCAATAAAGTCATGCTTTTGCAACAATGTACACACACACTGAGAAGCAATGACCAAAATTTTCCAGCCGTGCCCACCGGTGGGATCTATCAGTCCTTACATCTCTTACACTAGGTTATTTGTTAGACATTTGTTAATTGCAGCAATTTAAATAGTTACAGCTGTGGGTGAAAGGCCAACTTTGACACAGTGGGTGCTATACTTATCTAACTGAACAGAAAATCATGTGTTATGCCTGTGGTATATAGGCTACAAAACAAATGTGCTGAGGTTACTTATGTTTAATTAAACAGTAAATATTAACTTACCATGTCCAAAAAGAATTTATTGTTGATTTAACAGCTAAGTTTTGCTAGCAACTCAGACTAATCACCTTTAATTGGTTTAAAAAGTTAAACTCTGAATTTAATTCAAAATGTGTGCACTTCGTGGTCGTTCATCTGAACCTCAACAATAGGAAATACAAGATGCACAGGATGTTGGATTGTTAATAGTGTAATCCACCGTGGGTTTCTGGGCCTCAGGTTTGCATAAAACAGGGAACCCCAGTGAGAGCAGCAGGGCAGGAAGATCCTGTCACCAGCCAATGATGCACTGCTTCTACTGAAACACGTGGCAGTAGACACGGAAAATCCCGTCCCCTAGTTTACAAACTGTCAGCAATCCAAGATATTTCTCACCAGTTTTGCAAAATCTAGCCATCAGGTCTCACATGGATCTGCCCTTTGGGTGAAATTTCTTTAGATTTTGCCCCACCATGAGGCCTCATATAAACCACCTTGCTTTTCGCTAAATTATGGGTGCATTGTATTTTAAAAATTATTAGCTCTAGACACTAACCACAACCTAACACAAGTGGCCAAATGTTTGCACTGCAACTTGCTAATTATTTTAATTGAATATATACTTCCTCTGTGCTGACTTGAACAAATGCGATTTATGTTTCTGTCAGCGCTCATGTTAAAACGTGACATAAAAGAGTGGCTGGCTCATGTTCTCTATACCTACACTTAATCTCTAATATTGTCCTTCGGAACTCTGACTGATGATTCAAAATCTTATGAAGGGTTTAAGACAAATATCAAGAGATGTGTCAACAATCAAGATTTCTGTCTTCTGGCTGGGAATCATTTCTTCCTTTTGCTCATCTGCAGATTATTTTGGATTCAGTCCAGTTTTATTGTGCAGAAAGTGTATAACCTAGAAGTTATTAATTAGAAATATAATTGTATGTTATTGATCAGGGATTACTTATGAGAAAAATGCAATCATTTATCATAGCTTTGGCTGAAAATGACTTTGTACCATATTAAATTATTGCATATTAATACTGCACAATAAATATACTGTGGTAGATAGTGGGTTGTGCAAGATTAAAGTGGAAATCATAGATTATATGTATTTCAGGAAATACATGTGGAACTCTAGGTATATTGATATGATTTAGAATAATGTCAATAATATAGAAATGATTGTAAACAGTTAAAATTGTTAAGTTAGTTTAGTATTTTTTTAAGCTATTATTGTCAATAAAACAATTCACATCAGACTACTATGCAGTATTAAAATACTAATATGCGACCATTATAGGTGGCACAGTGCACTGATATTCCCAAATCTGATATGCTGCCTCTGATTTATATCACAATCGTGCTCTGAGATCCAAAATTCCTGTTCCCAGGCTAAAGTACAAAGCTGGCTCTGTCTTAATCAGATCCCGAAAATGATCTGCTGCAATGGTTCCTGGAATTCTAATCAACAAAGAAAAAAAAAGAAATAATTACCCAATAGTGAAAACAAAATGTCAGATGTTCGAATAAAAGATGGCTGAATGTTCACAGCATACATTACAGCCACAGACTGATCGTACTCTATCCGGTGCTAATGCTAAGCAGCGTGAGATGAGTCCCTGGAGGGGTCTCACACTGACTTTAGCACACTCCGGGGATTAAATTGCCCTTTTGTTATCTGCTCTGAGCACAACCAAATCCAATATAGCATGGGTTATTTACAAATTAAAACTTCCTCAACTTCTGTGCCAAGCCTTAAGCTTCACCTTTTTGAAACAAGCTCTGACGGCATGTGTCATGGGCGAGACATGAAAGATAAAAATTATATATATTTATCTGCTGGGCTTTTCTATAAAGCTGTTTTCTTTTTGTGCTGTTAAAAATGGAAAATTGTTGAACTAACAAATGTTTCAGCTGGTCAGCAGCAGTTTAAGGTAACGATGGCCGCAGGGATGGAGAGTCTGATCCAGCTACCTCCAAACAAAGGAAAACCTTTGCAGATCATAATCTCCCATGATGGTGCTAATAATTGAAGCATTTGCAGTCCGAACATAATGGTTTTGACAAAGAGAGCCTCAGTTAGTTAACCCAACATCAATGCCTCCAAAAACAAAAAAGAATCCTGACACCCCCAACCTCAAGATTCCAGTCATCCTGTGTCCAACATTGAGGAGGTATGTCACACTATCTCCCCCAAGCTGTATTGCAATGTCATCTGTTGGAACCCAATTCTAGTTAGCTACGGTTTTACCTTTCAATGTGAGCAGAACTCTAGGTAACAGCCTGTGCTGTCTACCAGCAAGCTGGTGGCAGCAGAAAGAGCTCGGATCTTCACCAAACCTGCCAAACTGTTGGAACGTAAGAAGTTGCGCCTCCTGATTGACTCATTCTACATGTCCTCTCCAGTTGTGCACGCCTCGCTCTGGGAAAGGTTGGGGCATTCCACAATCAGCCACCTTCCCCTCACAAGGAACACACTAGTTGACTTCTGATTCTGGACTCTGGACACATGTAAAACCGATACTTGTATTTTAATTGTGGTCATGCCCCAAACACTGTTCCTTTTTTCTTATGCCCTATTTATTGTATTAAAAAGAGGTGGACATTGCAAACCTCCCCCCCCCACCTCTCTCTCTCTCTCATGTGTGTGGGTGTAAAAACAAACCAACCCTTTCATTTTCAACTTAGCTCAATTTGCGAGTATGTTATTAGCAGAGGATTGGAACATTTCCAAATGTAAGGGTTGGGGAAATAAGAATTTAAAAAAAACACGAAGGGCGAGATTCTCCAGCCTCCCAGCCAAGAGTTTCCCACTTGCAGGAAATAGTGTGTTATTTGCTAAAGACGGGATTCTCTGATCCCGCTGCCGTCAGTGGGAATTCCCATTGATGTCAATCCACATTGGCAGAAAATCTATGGACAGGAGTGCACTGCTGGCAGGACTGAAGGATCCCGTCGGTACGAACTGCTGGAGAATTTCAACCCTTTTCTGCTTACGGGTGAGTAGCGAGGGCGGGAAATCAGGACAGTTTCAATTGACTCCCCCCACACCACACCTCCCCTAGTTACAAAGTAACTGCCACTTAAACCATCTTTGTAGCCCAAGTGATTAAAATACTTGGATGTTAATTAATTCGAGTGGCACAGTGGTTAGCACTGCTGCCTCACAGTTCCAGGGACCCAGGTTCAATTCCTCACTTGGGTCACTGTCTGTGCGGAGTCAGCACGTTCTCCCCGTGTCTGTGTGGGTTTCTTCCAGGTGCTCCGGTTTCTGCCCACAGCCTGAAAGAAGTGCTAATTAGGGGCATTGGCCATGCTAAATTCCCCCTGGGTGTTCTCCAACAGGCGCTAGAGTGTGGTGACTCAGGGATTTTCACAGTAACTTCACGGTAGTGTTAATGTAAGCTGATTTGTGACTAATATATAAACTTTAAATTCACAATTCATAATGCTCCTGTATTGTTGGTCTGTGGATACTCCTGGATGAATCTACTCTAAATTATTTCAAGAAGCATCCGTCTGACAGGTGACAAAGACATGAGGCTTCCAACCCATCAATTAGATTATTGCTTACCCCTCACTTCCACAGGTGAGTGGGCAATGTACTTACCTGCTGCATCACTTAGTGTAATTTATGATTGCAAATCATTATAGAACCAATTATTTCAGCTCATTTCCAAATTTGCTCCTCTTTGCAGTGTCGACCAGAGTATTGTGAAGCAGATTTCAATGGTAAGGCACAGGAAGGAAGGGATGAATAGGGATGTTGCAGCAGCAGCCTGCAGAGACATGAGGCAGAATTTTACCGATCAGGTCCGACATCCGCAGTGGATGTGTGTCACCAGCACACATACTGGGGCTGGTAGAACTTCTCCCTGAATTTTATGAGCTGCATCCAATTAAGCGGCTGCCACTCAGCCACTGAGAGCTGCTGGCACAATCAGAAGGCTGTGAGCTTTGCAGGACCATAAGGAGTGATAACCATAGAAAGGTTACAGCACAGAAGGAGGCTATTCAGCCCATCTTGTCCATGCCAGCCCGAGGACGCCTAGGTGCCATTTGTAACCCCACCTTCTTGCACCTGGCCATTAGCCCTGTAGCTTACAGCACTTAAGGTGCAGATCCAGATACCTTTTAAGAGAGTTTAAGGTCTCTGCCCCCACCACCAACTTGGGCAGGGAATTCCAGACACTCACTACCCTCTGCATAAAAACGTTCTTCTTTATGTCCCTTCTACATCTACCGCCACTCATCCTGAATCCGTGTCTTCTGGTTTTAGGATTCTCCACCAAGGGAAACAATTTCAACCTGTCGGCTCTATCTCGTCCCCTCATAATTTTGTACACCTCAATCAAATCACCACTTAGCTTTCCTTGTTCAAAGGAAAATAATCCCAACCTATCCAATCTCTCCTCACAGCTACACTTTTCTAGCCCTGGCAACATTCTTGTAACCCTCCTCTGCACTCTCTCCAGAACAGTTATGTCCTTCCTGTCATGTGATCAGAACTGTTCATGTAGGCAAGGGACCTGTTGCCATGAGCAGATCAGGTAAGATAATTAAGCCTTTGATGGCCCAGTGCTGAAGGGTTGTCTTTCCCTGCTCCTCTTCTTTCCTCATTGGCTGCTCCAGGGAGATGCCATCAATTGGCTGGCAGCTTCCTCACATGGTGGGCTGGGGGTAGATTTGCCTTCAGCATCATTAAGTTGTGAAATTCCCCAATGGTGGGACTAGGATTGTCAACTGTGACTAGGCACATTCCTGGAGGTTTCATCACAAGACTTGCCCCCACATTCCTGTCATTGGTTGGCCAACACATCCATCCTTGTGCCTTATAACCTTCCTCTGCCAATTGGAAAGAAAAGGACTCAGTACCAGAAACGTAGGAATTAGGAGCAGAAATAAATCATTTGGCCCATCCAGCCTGCTCCACTATTCAAACAGATCATGGCTGATCATCTATCTTTTATGCCATTTTTCCCACTATTCCCATACCCCTTGATGTATCCAGAAATCCATTGATTTCTGCCTTGGACAAGCTCAATGATTGGGCTTCCAAAACACTCTGGGGTAGAGAATTCCAAAGATTGTCCACCCTCTGAGTGAAGGAGTTTCTCCTCACCTCAGTCTTAACTGGCCTGCTCCTTATTCTGAAATTGTGTCCTATGTGTTCCAGACTTACCAGGCAGGGGAAACATCTTATCTACATCTACCATTACACCCTGTAAGAATTTTGTAAGTTTCAATGAGATCACATCTCATTCTTCAAAACTCTAGGGAATACATGTCCAGGTTCCTCAATCTCTCAAAAGGACAGCAGATTTACTTCCCGAAAGGACGTTAATGAACCAGATGGGTTTTTACAACAATCAATGATTGTCATGGTCAACATTACTGGGAGTAGTATTCGCTTTATATCTTAAACTTAATAATTGAATTTAAATTCCAGCAGGGGCCATGGAGGGATTTGAACCCTTTGTTCTCTGGATTAGTAGCCCAGTGACGATGTATCTATGCTATTTCTTCCCATCCCATCCTGTTCTGAATGCTGTCAGTCAAAAAGGGAGGCGGCGACGTACTGGCATTGTCACTGGATTAGCAATCCAGAGACCCAGGGAATCCCTACAACAGATTCATGTCTGCGGTCTTGTCTGGGTTCACATCGAAGAGATTTGAAAATACGGCTATGAGGGAATATATAACAAGGGAGGGACCTGTTAATTATATTAAAATATCTTTAATTGAGTTTCTCATCCTTTGTGGGCGCGAACTTCACTACGAGAGCCAAGAAAAATCATGAAATGCAATCTCTCCGGACAGAATCGTATTTCCCAATTCTCTCCAGATTTTCAGTCCAGATCACTGTTCTCTTAGACGGAGAACACAGGCTGAAAATCGCTCCCTACATCTCCCCCAATTTAGTTGGGACAATCCATATCTGCGTGCAAAAAACAATGATGAATTCAATAACACATTGAATATTTAAATTGCATAGACAAGAGTTTGGGCCAAAAAGCATGGAACATAATCCAAGTGTGTCTCTCCCCCTACCCCTTTTGAAAAAAGAAGGTACATATATACACTTCAGTCAGTATGTAGTTGTTGAGATTGGAATTTGCTCTCTTCAGAATCCCAGATGTGTAATTACGCCAGTTGACTGTGCTGGGGATGCACCCAGGTTATTTTCCACATGGTGGGTGGCATCAGAAGTGCCTAGGTGTGCACAGTGGCTGCAGGATTTGCTGAATTAGTAGCAGGAAGGAGTTCCAACTCCACCAGTACAGATTATGGACTTGGTGGCAGTTGATGGGTGCTGGTTTGAGTACCTATAACAGATGATGCCAGTTCCTGACATACAGGGCACCATTTGAGGTGACCACAGAACTGCTTGTTTGGCAGGTATGGCTGTAGACCACTGCTGTGTGTCATCATAGAATTCCTACAGTGTAGAAGGAAGCCATTTGGCCCATCGAGTCTGCACCAACCACAATCCCACCCAGGCCCTATATCTGTAACCCCATGTATTTACTCCACTAATCTCCCTGACACTAAGGGGCAATTTACCATGGTCAATCCACCTAACCCACTCATCTTTGGAGGGTGGGAGGAAACCAGAGCACCCAGGAGGAAACCCTCGCAGACACTCATGTGCAAACTCCACACAGACAGCCACCCAAGGCTGGGGGGGTTTGCATTCTAACTGACTGGCCTGGCTCCTGAATGCAGCATCTACTGGCATCACGATCATAATATCTCTTCCCTCCTTGTCGCCATTTCAGGAGGGCTTCCCGCACATTTATTTCCATTTTGGATTGCAACAGGGCCGTGGCAACAGGGATTTAGTTCTGATGCATCTGAAGAACGTTCTCTACGCTGTCAAAGGCAGACCCTGTCTTGGCAGATTACACAGGCCAAGTAGAGTGGTGTAGAGGTCTGTCATGTCATGGAAGCATTTTTCAAGGAGGTGCTTTGCTGAGCATACTCACACTCCACCAAACAATTACAAACAGTCCCCTAAGCATGCAATGGAACTTGTTCAAAGTCCCATGAATGCGCAAAGTCCTTGAACTCCCTGGAGACAAACTGCCAAGTGTTATCCGCCATTTCATTAACATTAGCCAATGTGGAACGCCATGTGCAGCAAAGTGTTTCTTCAGCTTCCAAATTATTGTCGTGCTCTTTATATAGGGCAAGTAATCAACTTCATACCATCCTAAGAATAAATCAACTGGGCCAGAAGGTATCTCCCATTCAACTCAAATATATCTGTCATGGTGAATGATCATGGAAGATCTGGGACTCATGGCAGTCCTGTGCTTTGGTTTGATTAGGCTTGAGCGTGTTACGCGATACACATTTGGACACAACTCCCTCTATGGCAGCGTGCATTGACAGCCAGAACATAGTTTTCTTTGCCCTACACTTTGTTGCTTCCATCCTTGGTGGAGTTGTTGGAGTTGTGCTTCTGCAGTGAGGTGTGGATGACGAACCACTGGCCATGCAGTATCAGTCCATCTTCCATGATTAACTCCTCTCTCATGGGATATAAAGTGAGTTTGTGGAGAAGCTCCTTTGATATCCAAGGCCTACCTTTCAGGATAATGTCATGGAGCTGCCTCCATGTGTAGGGAAGCTTTGATTTCCTCAATTCTGCAGGATGGCAGTGTTTGAATTGTCACAATAACAATGTCCTCTTCATGAATTGCATGCTAAGTGATGGGTAAGTAAATCTTGGGGAGGGCACCGATGAGGTATATAGCTCCTTACTGTGCTTGTAGATCACATTGAGGTTGCAAGGTTAGAGCTGGAGAGCCATTCACTGCAGGCTTGGTGATGTACCATGGAGGATGGTGATGACCAGCTAGTGACCAGTTTTAAGATGGCAGAGTGGCCATAGATGAAAATCCTGGAATTTTTGACGTGCGGAAACTAGGGCAAGGAGTCCCTTCTCGATCTGGGCATAGCGAGTTTTTGTGTCAATGAGGGCCCTTGATGCAATAGCTACTGGTCTCTCACTCCAGATGTACACTGCTATGTATCCATGCTGAGAGACATCTGCTGATAAGAGTACAGATGCTCGGATGTTGAAGTACTGGAACACTGGAGAAGCTGACAGTAAATCCTTGGATCTGTTAAATCAGCATTGTGGTGCTCTGCCAACATCATTCTACATCCTGGTGGAGTAATTGATGCAGGGATCCAATTACTCTCAGCGTAACAGGGAATGAACTTTGATAGATAATTCATCCTGCTGAGGAAACACTGCAGTTCCATGCTTGTCCTCAGGAGTGGATATTTGTCTTCGAGTCGTCATCTTATCCAGTCTGGATTCACACCAGCATTGTAAGCAGATGGCCTTTGTAGGCGACCTGGCTGAAGTTGAATCCGCATTTAGTAGTATTGAGCGTCAACTGTATAGCCATGACCGTGTCAAGGAACAAGTGCAGAGTCAGAGAATCCCTACAGCACAGAAGGCAGCCAATTCGCCCATTTACTCTGCATCGACCACAATCCCACCCAGGCCGTATTCCCATAACTCCAATATTTACCCTGCTAATCCCCCTGACACTAGGGGCAATTTAGCATGGCTGATCAACCTAACCTGCACATCTTTGGAGTGTGGGAGGAAACCGGAGCACCCAGAGGAAACCCATGCAGACACGGGGAGAATGTGCAAACTCCACACAGACAAACACCGGAGGGTGGAATCGCTGGAGTTGTGAGGCAGCAGTGCTAACCACTGTGCCATCATGCCGTCATGTTCTTGCATTCTTCAAACCCAGATTAGGATTTCACAGAGTTGCCCTGCTTGGAGTCTTTCTATTGACCATAGGAAGACCTCGCTACCAGTGGATATATTGTAGGGCATGCAGAAGAACCCACCCACTAGAAACATGAACATTGTGAGCTTCGAAGATTTTTCATCCCCGAGATCTGTCAAAATCTGCATTTGCTGGTTCTTGAACCATTATAGTTCACATAGTGTAGGTTCACTCACTGTGCAGTTAGGGAGGGACTTCCAGGATTTTGACCCTGTGACAGTGAAGGAATGGTGATGCATTTCTGAGTCAGGACGGCGAGTTGTTTGGAGGGGAAATCTACATTTTAATTTTGTTGAGAGCCTGTGGATGGGCATTATGACATTATGATGAGCAGGGGCGCTGATTCTTTCCCCCCCATGTTGCAGCACGGCTGGTCTGGTGACCAGTATTTCTGACCAGTGGCCAATCAAACACTTACTCACTCTTTCAATATTTATTCACTAGTTATGACTGGTGCTATTTAAATCTATAGCCGGATGTGATCTATTGGAATGTTATCATTGCAATAGTTTTGATGTTATGTATAATAATTGTACAAGCACACTATTATTTATTCACTCAGATTCAAATATACGTGCTCAATATCAATTTATAAAAAGACAAATTGCTGTACAACAGTTTTGCACAAAGCACAGACCAGCAAAACATTAGTGTTTAATCAGGGAAAGCTGCAGACTTGCTGCCTGGCAAATTTGTTAGTTAATCAATGAGTCTATTAATTTAGAAAGTTTTGGTAATTACATCTACCTCTTCCCTTCCATTGATTTCCATTAAAACTTCCAAGGAAAAGAAAGTACACTGAATCTCGTCATAAACTAACCACTTACCATATACAACTGATACAGCTTTAATGACAGTGCACCTTGATAGGCATTTCTGCGCCAAATTGAATAGTTTAGCATTCATTAATTAATGATGGGATCTGTAGCTAGCTTATGGAATCTCAGAACATATATTTTACAAGTTAATTTCTGTCTTAGTTCTGATAGCATGTGGCTTTGCATTGTTCTGCTTAATTTACTAGGGTGACATGCAAACTAGTCTGAATATGAGGTCTAAAATATTGTACTAATAATCAACGTGTTTTCCTTATGAATCAATTTAAACTTGCTTCCAGCTGATTGCTTGAATCACAGTACTTCTCCCCAATATTCTGTTTATAATTCAAGCATGAAGAATTTAATACCTGACCTACTTTTAGCTTTTAAATGCAGCATGCATCTAGTCCTTTCATAAATTCCAGACATATTTCTGGAACCATAATCTAGAAGATGACGTTCCTAGTACAAGAAAGTAACATTGCTTTAATTTCCCATTTGCAAGCACTTCAATTCATTGACTGTTATCCAATTGCTGCTACCTCTGTTGGTAGTTGATCGTGATGAAATTCTGTAAGCAACTTAAATCATAATCCAGGACTTCAAAATTGCTTTAGTCTAGTTAACTTGGCACCTTCTTTTTTTTACTTTAAACGGTGCAGATGCATTCCAGGCAATGGTTTTAGTTTCCTTTGCACTTTTAGAAGAGCAGTGTTAATGTTAATGCTTTCAAAATTTAAATTATCATTATATGTATTATACTCAATTAAACATTCTTTTATTCAATCATGGGACATGGACGTCACTGGCTTGTCAGCATTTATTGCCCACCCCTAATTGCCCTTGAGAAAGTGGAGGTGAGCTGCCTTCTTGAAATGCTGCAGTTCACGTGCTGTGAGTTGATCCACAATGCCATATTCAGAAATAAATAGTAAACCTTAGCACCCCATGCAGATAATGAACATTAGAACATGTTAGATGCCTCACAACCTGTAATATACGAAAATGCTGAAGCTGCTTTGCTTTAACATTTTCAACCTAATTTTAGCTGGTCTGGAATTACCTATTATCATTCCCTCAGCACAGTTAGTATAGATTAGTCCACTACGAATCCCACCAACTTTTACAGATGCATGTATCACAGCTTGGTGTGGCTTTTGCTTGACCAAGAGCGCAAGAAACTACAAAGGGTCGTGAACGAAGCCCAATCCATCATGCAAACCAGCCTCCCATCCCTTGACTCTGTCTACACTTTCTGCCACCTCAGCAAAGCAGTCTGCATAATCAAGGGCCCCACACGCCCTGGACATTCTCTCTTCCACCTTCTTCCAACAGGAAAAAGATACAAAAGCCTGAGGTCTGTACCAAGCGATTCAAGAACAGCTTCTTCCTTACAGCCATCAGACTTTTGAATGAACCTCCTTATATTAAGTTGATCTTTCTCTACAACCCAGCTATGGCTGTAACACTACATTCCACACCCTCTTCTTTCCTTTATGTACAGTATGCTTTGTCTGTATAGTGTGCAAAAACAATACTTTTCATTGTATGTTAATACATGTGACAATAATAAATCAAATCAAAAAGATTACTATTCAACAAAACCTGCACCTATTTTGGAAAAGGGGATACAATTTCTACATGGATGTAGTGGTTATTCTAACACAATTCTTTGGTCGAACCAGTCGAATAGAGGAATTTCAAGTGCTATCTATGCCCGGTACACATCAAGTTTTCGTGATCTCTTATTTTAAAATTAAAAATTGCCATGGAAGCTCCACAAAAAACTGACCCATCCCCTCCAGACCAAATTAATCACCATGGTATCTTCCAACTCATTTGTACCCATCTCTAGGTCTTTGAGAAAGCTCTTAACATTAAGCTACATTTTAGATCAAGAGATGCATTTTAAAAGCTCTTGAATATTAACCATATTTAATTACTAAGCAACTGCCTACCATACATCAATAAACTAGGAAATTACTCTGTATAATTTTTTAAAATGTCATCTTCATTTATTTAAAAACAAGCAACTCTCAGATTTTGGACTAGGCACTTATTAAAAATGTTTTTTTTGTGATAAACCCATTTTCAGCTGCTCTGGCAAAATGATACTAAGTTACTATTCTTAAATATACCAAAGAATAATTTTAAAGGTAAGAAAAATAATAAATTAGTCTTAAAGCTATAATCAAAATATTCCATTGCTTTCTCGACATGTCTAAACTCATTGCTATTGTTCAGTGCATGATGTTTAGAATTTGATTGTTGAAGAGAAATCTGCCTCCTTCAGCGCAACAGAAAGAAGGAAGGCTGTAAATATAAAAGCAGAAGAGATAAGAAAAGGCAGGCCTCAGCTCTGCCCTCCCATTCAATAAGAACATGATAGATCTTCCACATCCATTCCACTTTCCCACCCTGATTCCCTTGGTGTTCAAACATCTATCAATCTCAGTTTTACCTGCACCACACCACTGAGTATCCACAGGCCTATGAGGCAGAGATGCATACAACTACTATCAGGACTTATACCAGTGCAGCAATTCATTTGCTTTTTGGTGGTGTGTATGTGTGTTAAATAAACGCTTTCACTTATCACAGTTAAGTGGTATATTTTTGAGCTGCTTTAATGATTGATAGCCTCTTTTAAGTTTAAGTTTATTTATTAGTGTCACATTTAGCTTACATTAACAATGCAATGAAGCCACTGTGAAAACCCCCTAGTTGCCACATACCGGCACCTGTTTGGGTACACTGCAGGAGAATTTAGAATGGCCAATGCACCTAACCAGCACATCTTTTGGACAGTGGAAGGAAACTGGAGCACCCAGAGGAAGCCCATGCAGACACTGGGAGGACATGCAGACTCCACACAGACAACGACCCAAGCCGGGAATCGAACCCAGGTCCCTGGTGCTGTGAGGCAGTGCCAACTACTGTGCCACCATGCCACTTTTCACTTACTTAAATAGCTTATGATGTGTATTCTGGGATAGGCTTGACAATTTGGAACAGTTGAACAGAGTGCCAGATAATTTTCCAGACGTCACTGGATTCCGGGGAAGTGCCGGAGGATTGGAAAACGGCTAATGTTACGCCGTTGTTTAAGAAGGGTGCCAGGCAAAAGGCGGGGAATTATAGGCCGGTTAGTTTAACGTCTGTGGTAGGTAAAATGTTAGAATCCGTCATTAAGGAGGAAATTGCGAGGCATCTTGAAGGGAACTGCTTGATAGAGCAGACGCAGCACGGTTTCATTAAAGGGAAGTCGTGTCTGACAAATTTGCTGGAGTTCTATGAGGATGTGTCTAGGGCGGTGGATAGAGGAGAGCCGGTGGATGTGGTCTTTCTGGATTTTCAGAAGGCGTTTGACAAAGTACCTCACAAGAGGTTATTGCAGAAGGTTGAGGGACATGGAGTTGGGGGTAGGGTGTTAGCGTGGATAGAGGATTGGTTGTCAAATAGGAGGCAGAGAGTGGGGGTCAACGGGTGCTATTCGGATTGGCGGATGGTGACTAGTGGAGTGCCCCAGGGGTCGGTGCTGGGGCCTCAGCTTTTTACCATTTATATAGATGATCTGGAGGAGGGAACCGAGTGTAGGGTGTCGAAACTTGCTGATGACACCAAGATTGGGGGAACGGCAAATTGTGCGGAGGGTGTGGAGAGTCTGCAGAAGGATCTAAATAGGCTGGGCGAATGGGCCAGGAAATGGCAAATGGAATTTAATGTTGGCAAGTGTGAGGTGGTCCACTTTGGTAGGAATAATGGTAGGAAGGACTATTGCTTACGTGGCGAAAAACTGCAGCAGGCGACAGTGCAGAGGGACCTCGGGGTCCTTGTGCATGAGTCGCAAAAACCCAGCCTGCAGGTGCAGCAGGTGGTCAGGAAGGCAAATGGGATGCTGGCCGTCATAGCGAGGGGGATTGAATATAAAAGTAGGGAGGTCTTGCTGCAGCTGTATAGGGCATTGGTGAGGCCGCAGCTGGAGTACTGTGTGCAGTTTTGGGCGCCGCACCTGCGCAAAGATATTTTGGCCTTGGAGGGAGTGCAGAGGAGGTTTACTAGGCTGATACCAGAGTTGAGGGGGTTGAGCTATGAGGAGAGGCTGAATAAACTAGGCTTGTACTCGTTAGAGTTTAGAAGAATGAGGGGAGATCTCATTGAGATGTATAAGATGATGAATGGGATGGATAGGATAGAGGTGGAGAGACTCTTCCCGCTCAAAAAAGACAGTAGGACTAGGGGGCACAGCCTCAAGATAAAGGGGGGGCGGTTTAGAACAGAGTTGAGGAGGAACTTCTTCACTCAAAGGGTGGTGAATCTCTGGAATTCTCTGCCCGTTGAAGTGGTGGAGGCTGCCTCGCTAAATATTTTTAAGACGCGGGTTGATGGGTTTTTGATGAGAGAGGGGATTAAGGGTTATGGGGAGAGGGCGGGAAAGTGGAACTGAGCCACGACAGATCAGCCATGATCTTATTGAATGGCGGGGCAGGCTCGAAGGGCTAGTTGGCCTACTCCTGCTCCTATTTCTTATGTTCTAATCTTGTGAACAGTACACGTCCCCCTATGGGGACCTCACCCCTCCGTTCTGGCTCTGTGCAGGGCTGGGATCTGCAAATTTTCTTGATGCCTAAAACTTTTCTAAGAGCAGAAGATTCAGCCCAATATTTCTAAATATGAACCAAGGCTTAAAAAATATTTTGGAAATATCTATAAAAAACCAACATTGAAATGTGCTTCCAATTCCACTGTGCCTCAGAGTGAATCAGTAATTAAAGCACATTTATGCAGCATGTTTAATGGGCTGTGCCTGCTTAAGGAGACCGAGCACTGATTACAATCAAAGCCCAG
Source organism: Carcharhinus amblyrhynchos (assembly GCF_965287045.1). NCBI lineage: Eukaryota > Metazoa > Chordata > Chondrichthyes > Carcharhiniformes > Carcharhinidae > Carcharhinus > Carcharhinus amblyrhynchos. Next base: position 84,236,671 of record NC_137331.1, on the reverse strand, counting down.
ACCTCCATAAGAAAGAAAATGCAGACCAGCGTGAACAGAATTTAAAACGTTAGCAATGAATAATGAAATGATGACAATTTTCCTTCAGAAGGTGAATTGTCAGCCCATTAATTACAGCTACGGACTGAGGTGACTTGCTTAGCTAAGGAGAAGCAGAGAACATTGGCAGTGGTTCCACATTGGATCATACGTAAAAAGAGCAAACTGATTAATCGCGGAATAGTGTTGTGGAGATTGTTGAAGCTTTACTCTTTGGGCTCTAAAGTCAGGTGTGCAATTCAGAAATGGTAAGAATTAATATACAGAAAAGTAAAAGACTAAAATATAAAATATTCTACCAGGGATTAGTGTCAAAATAATATTATCCATTATGCATTCTGGTTCCCATAATTTAGAAATAATTGCTTTCTATGCAGCTAGTGGACTGATAGACTTTGTTACTCTGTACATGACTGCAATGCAGCAGTGAATGTGGCACTATGGAATATATATTCACAGAGTAAATAGTTCCTACCTCTTGATGAATAATATAACAATATTGTAGACTGAGTGGTCATGTGAGAACATAATGAACATAATGGGTTTTTTATAGCTACTTCTAAAACATTTTTTAAGCCCTGGTTCATATTTAGCTACAATAGAGGTCACAAGATGGGTGTTATCCGCAGGAGTGTGGGCAGAGCACAAGTGTTGATGTAGTTGCTAAGCTAGTGAATAAACTGCTCTTTGTTGAAAGTCCTTGCTGCCAGTGGTTCAGGAACCCATTACTTTTACATGGATCAGTAGTTGGCAGTATGGCACAAGGACTTCTCTGCAACAAATGCAGGAAATGGAATCACTTTGCTCAGTGATCAAAACCACAGCAGTGTTTCCCTGCCATCAGCAACATGGCATTTGGCTGGTTCTCCATGAGTAGCAGCATGAGTAAGGTGAACTAACTGGAGCTCAGCCAAAGCAACAAAGCTACAGAGCTTCAAATAACACTCTACTGTGAGATTGTTCACAGGAAAAGGTGAGATCTTTACCACCCACAACACAACTGGCAATAACGCAAGACTGAAGGTAAAGATTGCACATTGTCCCAGTGTCAATGTACTATCCAGTCAAATGTTACAGGAACTAGACCCATTTGCAGCATCTGACCCAGCACCCAGGCGAATCATATGGTCAATGCCAGACAAGCCCAAGATTTGCTACCCTCCACTGCACACAGGGCAATTTCAAGTTTTATATAGTTGACCAGAATGTAAGAAGTGTTTGGGACAGCATTGCATTGGGGCTCATTCAACTTGGTCCAGAAGTGTATGCCCTACAACACCAAGCCTAACTTTTACTGAAGCACTATAGAAAGCATTCTTTCTGGTTGCATCGCAGCTTGGTATGGCTCCTGCTCTGCCCAAGACTGCAAGAAACTACAAAAGGTCATGAATGTAGCCCAATCCATCACGCAAACCAGCCTCCCATTCATTGACTCTGTCTATACTTCCCGTTGCCTCAGAAAAGCACCCAACATAATTAAGGACCCGGTGCAGCCTAGACACTCTTTCTTTCACCTTCTTCCATCGGGAAAAAGATACAAAGGTCTGAAGTCACGTACCAACCGAATCCAGGACAGCTTCATCCCTGCTGCCGTCAGACTTTTGAATGGACTTACCTTGCATTAAGTTGATCTTTCTAATAGAGGGTCATTAGATTGGTTCCACTGGTCGGCGCAACATTGAGGGCCAAAGGGCCTGTACTGCGCTGTAATGTTCTATGTTCTATGTTTTATGTTCTAACAGAAAGGACAGAATTGGGATAAAGGGATTTTTTTCTGGTTGGCAAGGTGTAACTAATGGGGTTCCACAGGGTTCAGTCTTCGGGCCCCAACTATTTGCAATCAATATTAATGATTTGGATGTAGGGATAGAAAGTATTGTAGCCAACTTTTCAAATTACGCTAAAATAGCTAGTATAGTAAGTTGCGATAAAGAAATAAGCAACTTACAAATGGATATGGATAGGTTATGGGCCAAAATTTGGCAGATGGAGTTTAATGTGGATAAGTGTGAGCTTATTCATTTTGGTCGAAAAAATGGAAAAGAAATTTATAATCTAAATGGAAGGATACATCAGAGTGCTTCAGTGCAGAGGAATCTGGGTTTCCTCATGCAACTCACAGAAAACTGGTATGCAGGTACAATAGGTAATAAGGAAGGTAAATGGAATTTTGAATAGAGTATAAGAGTAGGGAAATGTTTCTGCTGTTTTACAAGGCATTAGTGAGACCACACCTGGATTACTGTGTACAGTTTTCTTCCCCTTATTTGAGAAGGGATGTAGGCTGGATTCCTCCGATCTTGACTGCAGCTGGAATTCTCTGGTCCCATGGCAGTCAATGAAGATTTGGCTGAGCGTCAAATGCTCCATTCTCGCTGGCAGTGGGAACTGGGCATGTGAAACCAGAGAATTGTGGCTGAGTTGCATCAGAGGCAGTTCAGAGGAGGTTCAATAGATTGATTCCAGAGATGAAGGGTTTATCTTATAAAGAGAGTTTGAGCTGTTTAGATCTTTAGTCTCTAGAGTTTAGAAAAATGACAGGAGAAATAATTGAGGAATATTAGCTGCTAAAGGGGGATTGACAAAGCAGATGTAGAATGGCTACTTCTTCTTGTGGGACAATCTGGAACAAGAGGCCATGGTTTTAGGATAAGGGGTAGCAGATTCAAAACCACTTCTCCCAAAGGGTCATGAAATTGGGGATTTCACTACATCAAAGTTTGGTGGAAGCCAAGAAATTGAGTAAATTTAAAGAGGAGATAGACACATGTTTAATTAGTAATGGGTTGAAGGTTTCGGGAGAATGGGCAGGAAAGTGGCGTTGAGACCATGTCAAGATCATCCACGATCATATTGAATGGCGGAGCAGGCTCGAATGGCTGAGTTGCCTACTCCCACTCAGAGTTCTTTTGTTCCTGTTACAGACTAGGTGAGGAAGACATAGACAATATGACAATAGAGGTGCTGTCCTCTCATCAAATTCAGAAACTCAAAGACACTTCACAGTGGACATCACATGCAGACAATTGCATGATATCATCATGAAGGGCTGGCCAGAGTCTTCAAGGTAGATTCCCCATAAGCTCTGCACATTCTTCTCGATCAGGGATAAGCCAACTGGACAATATGAACTATTACTGCATGGTCAGTACTTCATTATCCCTTTTGCTCTTTGACTACCGCACCCAAACTTTTCAGCAAGGACGTTTCCAGATGTGTACCATGAAAGGCATTCAAGCCACATCAAGCAAAAGAACCACTGCATTGACACAATATCCCAGACTTCCCATGGTCATATACAGCAGCTGATAACTTCGAATGAATGGTAAATAACATTTAGACTTAGTTCATTCATATTCCAGGTGGCTTGAACTCAACTACCTACCAAATATGATAAGTCATACAATCATTATCAAGCTCAAAATCCCCACGCATGACGTCCCTCAGAGTTTCATTCACAGGACATGGGTGTCACTGGCTGACCAACACTTATTGCCCATCCCTAGTTGCCTTTGGAGGGCAGTTGAGAGTCAATCACATTGCTGTAGCTCTGGAGTCACATGTAGACAAGACCAGGTAAGGGCGGCAGGTTTCCTTCCCTGAAGGACATTAGTGAACCAGATGGGTTTTTCCAATAATCGACAATGATTTCACAGCCATCAGTAGATTCTTAATTCCAGGTATCTTTTATTGAATTCAAATTCTACCATCCCACCAGCCATGGTGGGATTCAAAGCCGGGACCCTAGAACATTAGCTGACTTTCTGGATTAATGATCTAGCAATGATACCACTAGGCCATCACTTCTTCATGAAGGCATCATTCATCAACTTGTCTCCATGGAATTTTATCATTTTTAAAATTTATTTATTAGTATCACAGGTAGGCTTACATTAACACTATAATGAAGTCACTGGGAAAATTCCCTAGTCACCACACTCCAACACCTCTTCGGGTACACTGGAGGAACAATTTAGCATGGCTAATGCACCAAACCAGCACTTCTTTCCAACTGTGGGAGGAATCCAGAGCACCTAGAGGAAACCCATGCCGCCACAGGGAGAAGACGCAGACACTGCACTGTTACCCAAGCTGGGAACCTGGGTCCCTGGCACTGTGAGACAGCAGTGCTAACCACTGTGTCACTGTGCACACACACTCAGCATACACATGGGACTTTAAGCATATCACGAGCAGCCCCCCCCCCCCCCATAGCTATGGTGAAACAACCTGGCTGTTTGCTGGACCAAAAATCTTCTAGCGAAATGTGCGCAGGATCGCACAGGTTACCATGCTGCACTCTTCAGCCTGCACAATCTACCAGGACATGGCCTGTCCTCAATAGCACAACAGCTCTGTTCAGCCATACCTGGGCCATGATTCCTACTGCTAATGTTCTGCTGTAGCTCAAACTTGATACAAATGTGAACGATGCCTTCCTGCAACGCAGTTTGAGAAGAAAAATGCACCACGACCGAGTTGCCCACAGACTCAGCCCTCTAACATGTGGTGAAATGGCCACAAGCAGTTGGCAGTAGCATATATGCACCACATGCCAAAGAGTTACGCAACCCAATAGTTACACAATTGGTGGCACCTTCTACAGGTATTGGAATCAGCACCAACAGATGACACAGCACTTAAATCATCCGACCTTTAGCACAAGCCCTTCAACACTATAATTAAGAAATCCCACTAATGGCTCTATTTTCTCAGAAGACTAAGGAAATTTGGCATGTGCACTGTGACCTTCACCAATGTTTACAGGTGCACTGTAGAAAGCATTCTTTCTGGTTGTGTCGCACTTAGTATGGCTCCTGCTCCGCCCAAGACCGCAAGGAACTGCAAAAGATCATGAATGAAGCCCAATCCATCACACAAACCAGCCTCCCCATCCATTGACTCTACCTACACTTCCCACTGATTCAGCAAAGCAGCCAGCATAATCAAGGATCCCCTCAGCCCAGACATTCTCTTTTCCATCAGGAAAAAGATACGAAAGTTTGAAGTCATGTAACAACCAGCTCAAGAACAACTTCTTCCCTGTTGCCTTCAGACTTTTGAATGAACATACCTCGTACTAAGTTGATCTTTCCCTGCACTTTAGCTATGACTATAACACTATATTCTGCACCCTCTCCTTTTCTTCTCTATGAATGGTATGCTTCATTTGTATAGCATCAAGAAACAATACTTTTCACTGTATATCAATACGTGTGACAATAGTAAACCAAATCAAATCAAGAAAGCCCCTACACCAGTCAACATGTTGATTACTCCAAAGGCTAACCCACTGAACCCTGCACATACAGGACATAAGAACATAAGAACATAAGAAATAGGAGCAGGAGTAGGCCATCTAGCCCTTCGAGCCTGCCCCGCCATTCAATAAGATCATGGCTGATCTGTTGTGGCTCAGTTCCACTTTCCCGCCCTCTCCCCATAACCCTTAATCCCCTCTCTTATCAAGAACCCATCAACCCGCTTCTTAAAAATATTTAGCGAGGCAGCCTCCACCACTTCAACGGGCAGAGAATTCCAGAGATTCACCACCCTTTGAGTGAAGAAGTTCCTCCTCAACTCCGTTCTAAACCGCCTCCCCTTTATCTTGAGGCTGTGCCCCCTAGTCCTACTGTCTTTTTTGAGCGGGAAGAGTCTCTCCACCTCTATCCTATCCATCCCATTCATCATCTTATACGTCTCAATGAGATCTCCCCTCATTCTTCTAAACTCTAACGAGTACAAGCCTAGTTTATTCAGCCTCTCCTCATAGCTCAATCCCCTCAACTCCGGTATCAGCCTAGTAAACCTCCTCTGCACTCCCTCCAGGGCCAAAATATCCTTGCGCAGGTGCGGCGCCCAAAACTGCACACAGTACTCCAGCTGCGGCCTCACCAATGCCCTATACAGCTGCAGCAAGACCTCCCTACTTTTATATTCAATCCCCCTCGCTATGAAGGCCAGCATCCCATTCGCCTTCCTGACCACCTGCTGCACCTGCAAGCTGGGTTTTTGCGACTCATGCACGAGGACCCCGAGGTCCCTCTGCACCGTCGCCTGCTGCAGTTTTTCGCCATGTAAGTAATAGTCCTTCCTACCATTCTTCCTACCAAAGTGGACCACCTCACACTTGCCAACATTAAATTCCATTTGCCATTTCCTGGCCCATTCGCCCAGCCTATCTAGATCCTTCTGCAGACTTTCCACACCCTCCGCACAATTTGCCTTTCCCCCAATCTTGGTGTCATCAGCAAGCTGACGGAAAGTTTCTGGTGATCCACATTAAGGACACTGGCCAGGGAAGGACTATAACACCACAAACCAGCATTACTATATGCTCAGAGCACCAGAGCAAACCAAACACGAGGTTCCAGGACTTTATTACCGCGGGGGCTTAGAACTGGCTTTTGAATTTCAACTTTCAATGACAAAAACCTTGGGAATGGGGGAGGGGTGGGAATGGCTGCAACCACTTAGTTTGTGCCTGTCTATGTAAACAGTTATGCATTGTTAGCCTGTTTAACTTGTACGTTTCACAATGGTCCCTACATAGGTTCCTGTTGTTATGTCTCACGCCACCGGGGTTTCCAACTAACCCAGTAGATGCAGCGCAAGTGGTCACGTGAGAATATAATCATGTGGCTATAAAAGGGGTCACATGGCAGAAGCACGGGAGTTGTCCTTGGGAATGCGGGCAGAGCTCAAGTGTTGAAACAGCTGCCAAGCTGGTGAATCAACTATTCTTTGTTGAAAGTCCTTGCTGTCAGTAATTCAGGAATGGACTACATTTGCAGATACACAATATAACATTCCCCTTTCCCTGAAAAAACACATAGCACTTCTATATCAATATAACTGTTTCAATCTTAACTTTTCCTTCTAAAGAAAATTAATAATCATGTTTTAATGAATAAGCTGAATACTTTAAGACTGCTTTGTTGCTTGCTGTCTTTTCTCCAAACAAGCATTATTCAGGGTATTGTGTAGATAGTAGGATGTTGTTCCTCCACTGTATAGATTTGGCATTCATTGCTGTCATTGGTGAGTAATCAGGCTGTACAGGCAACATTGTATGTTTTGCTCCTGGTGTTGTAGGAGTCATATTTGACGTTGCTAATACTTGCTGGTGACGTTGTTGATTCTGCTGTTGATGTTTATCTTACTGGTTAATGATATTGCTAGTGTTGTTAGTGATAGTTGTTAATGGGGACAATCTTATTGGTTTGTTCCACTGGTCGATTGGCAAGGCAAACCGACAAGATCGGGCAAAAGGTGAAAAATCAGGATTGTCTCTCATGATACATACACACATACAGTGCAAAAGGGGGCCATTTGGCCCACTGAGTCTGCACCAACCACAATACCACCCAGGCCCTATTCCCATGCATTTACCCTTGATAGTTCCTCTGACACAAAGGTGCGATCTTACCGACACTGATTTGCTGGCGAAATTGGATTCGCGCCCAAAAAGGAGGCAGCATTTTCCTTGATAGAGTTGACTTATACTTTCTTCCACTCAGCTGCTCTGCAAGCAATTTCATATTGACCTTCAGAGGTGTAGATCAGAGTGACAATAAGACAAGGTTTGGGTCTTCCTTCACCTCATGGCATTTTGGGTTCTCTTGACCATATGCTTACTCCTTTTTATAAACATGTGTCCCCTCGGGTAATGTGATGATTAGATGATGATATTCAACTCATTGTGTTCAGTGAATCCTTAAATTCTCTGGAGATGATTTGGGTTCCATTGTCACATAGTATTCTTTGAGATGTGGTCAGGATACATCTGTACCAGACCTTCCTTGTTTCAATCCTGGGAAAGCAAGGCCATATGTTTCAGTGAGGTAGAACATGCAGTTAACTGCTTCTTTTCTATTTAGGTTGTTCCTAGCTGATGAATCTCAGTTTCCCCCATGTGTTATTAGCGTGCTGTTTCTCAGGTTCAAAGCAAATTTGCTCTTACTTTCAAATTTTCAGGTAAGATATCCTGGTACAGCCTGAGCAAGATGATGTTACTCTGTCCTCTGGTATCAATTTTCAGCATTAGATTTTTGGTTGTGAGCTTATCTTTTTCCTGATCTGAAAGTTTCTGAGATTATTTTCTTATCACATCCAGCCAATATATACAGTTGGATGGTTCCTGTACCTCGGGCAGATTTTCTGCCCCCTTTGCTGCGTGTTTTCCAGAAGGGGAGGTGGCCACCATTGGCCGATGGCAGGATCATCCAGTCCCACTGCTGTCAACAGGCTCCCTATTGTTCCCACCCTCTACCACAGATTCCATGGCAGCGGAATTCTGATGCTGTCAGCAGGAGTGGAAGATCTCATTGGCAGGAACGACCGGAGAATTTTGGCCCTAGTGTGTCCTCAAACCCATTGTTACCACAGAACCATAGAATCCCTACAGTGCAGAAGGCGGCCATTCGGCTCTTTAAGTCTGCACCAACCACAGTCCCACTCAAGCCCTATTCCCGTAACCCCTCATATTTACCCTGCTAATCCCCCTGACACTAGGGTTAATTTAGCATGGCCAATTAACTTAACCTGCATATCTTTGAACTGTGGGATGAAACAGGAGCACTCGAAGGAAACCCACGCAGGCATGGGGACAATGTGCAAACTCCATACAAACAGTGTGTCCCCGAGTGAGGAATTGAACCCGGGTCCCCAGCGCTGTGAGGCAGCAGTACTAACCACTGTGCTACCATGCCATCCCTATGGTATGGATGATTTAGTTTCTTTTACTTTTAATTCACCCTATTGCTCTGTTTTTAGTACAACATTTACCATCTTCTTTCTTCTGCCCAGCCTTTTCCAGAGATAGGGTTTTCCACAATCTCTGCAATTCTACCCATACGCAAGATATTTCCTCGTGCGATCTGTCTGTGAGCTCACGTTCCTGTGCATGTTCTTGCCCATCTGTGTAGAATGCATTCATACGCTGCTGTTTCACTGCATCAGCTCTGCTACCTTTCTCTTGACTTAATGGAAAGTTAGCCATTGGGATAGTCAGCATCTTTAATTAGCTACTCATGGCTTCATGTGCTTTGGCAATATCTAGATCTGCAATATTGTGAGCATGTCTTTTCCAATTAAATGTTTTCATACTTCAGGGTGTGCAGAGTCCCAGATGGGCTAATCTTCTTCATTAATGTCCTTGAATTTACATTTTCTGGCTACATCTTGTTAGGAAATTGTCAACAGACTCACTTCATTCCTACCTCGGACCTTGAAATTCGTATGGGTGGATCTGATGATTTGATTTTGGCTTGAGCTGTTGTTGAATTTTTCAAAGATTTTATTTTGGGTTCTGCTACTGTCTTCATTCAGCTGTCAGGTATTAAACAAATTGAACTCTTCCTATTCTGCCTACAAATGAATAGCGGAACTGACTGTTTCCTCTTTGCTCAAGCCTTTTAGAAAGTCAAGTGATTACCAGGCCACACGTTTGTTTAAACTTCTCAAATGCTGCTACAACATCATCATAATTAATCATGGACTGGAGCTGTCTATTCACCGTTGTTGCACCTTTTGTTTTCATGCTGCTCTTTCAGTTTTTCTCTCTGTCCCTCTATCACTAATTTATCTTGAATCTATTTCAGCATCAAATTCATTAAAAATGTTTGGTGTTTCTCTGAAAGATAACCGGCTGCCACCATGTGAGGTTATCTGGTCCCAAAGGTTAGGCATAATCAACTTCAGACTCAAAAATGCTGGAACTTCAAGAATCTCTAATTGCAGAAAGAGGACATTCGACCCATTGAGTCTGCACTGACCACAATCCCACCTCAAACTAATTCCCTCAGCCCCTCATATTTACCGTGCTAGTTCCCCAGACATGAGTGTTAATTTAGCATGGCTAATCAACCTAAACCGGAAATCTTTGAACTGTGGGAGGAAACCAGAGCACGCGGAGGAAACCCAGGCAGACACAGGGAGAATGTGCAACCTCCATACAGACAGTGACCAGGCCTTGGAATTGAATTTGGGTCTTTGGCGCTGTGAGGCAGCAGTGCTAACCACCGTGCCACCAACTAATCATCAAATGTATCTCTTCAGTTCTCCACGTGGACTGATAGATTGATACATTGTTACTTGACAAATGATTGAAGTGCAGCAGTGTATGTGGCACTGTGGGACATACTGTCACACAATTAATTCCTAGCTCTTTATGATTAATATAATATCACACCACCACTGACCAGATGCAACACCATTAAAAGCAGGTGAGTAATGTGCCTTCTCAGTGGTTACATGATGAGAAACAAAACATAAAATGTGCCAGAACAGCAGACCCATAAGATTTAGGAGGAACTGACTTTCTGACTAAAATTTTAAGGATCATTTCTGATTAACCATAAATACAAATTCTTTTTGACACATTAACTTCTGCTTTTGCAGCCTTTGAGGTAATTGGAAAGCTGCTTTGTCGTGCTTTCACCCTTCCGTTTATATAATCAAGAAGCTGCAATCTGCATCACAGTACCAACTTCCTTATATTGACTTAATTGTGATTTGCACGCTATTTACCCATTCCTATTGAGAAGCATTTTACTTGAAGAGTTGTGGCTGTAGAGAGCTACTTCATTATCATGCTTAGAAGTGTAGTATATTCAGACTGAAAGCATTGATTAAAGATTAAAGGCAATTAAATAAATGGAGCTATGGTTTACTATTCTTTCCAGTATTATCTTGGCAACTGCTGCTTTTGCAATACAATTATTCATTATCGGATCTCAAGAAGCGAGTCAATTTCAGGAATAAGAATCAAAGTTTCTGTTCCTGGTAAAAAGACAATAAAGCAAATCCTGTACATTCTTCACTTAGTCATTATTTTAGTTGTCCAATCCTCTATCAGTTCCTAGGGTGACATGAGAAATATTCATTTCCGAACATTTAAAAGGATGTCATTGTATTGTGGAGTAACATAATTGTAACATGGCTTTCTGATCCTGGGGCACTGAAATCATTTCAGAATAAAAATGTTTTGCTTTTATTTTATCTGCCAGCTGAGTCCTGTGGCATAATATGTGTTTCCAGCTTTTAAATTTAGTTCAAGGATGCTGTGTTATATAATTAACATTGCTAACACATTATGACTGAGATTTTAAGCAATCAACTATTCCCTTCTGGTTTTTAAACTAAAGTTAAAGTTTATTTATTAGTCACAAGTAGTGCATATTAACACTGCAATGAAGTTATTGTGAAAACCCCCTAGTCACCAATCTCCAGCGCCTGTTTGAGTGCACTGAGGGAGAATTTAGCATGGCCAGTGTGCCTAATCAGCATGAATTTCAGACTGTGGGAGGAAACGAGCACCCAGAGGAAACCCATGCAGACACAAGGAGAATGTGCAAACTCAACACAGATAGTGACCCAAGCTGGGAATCAAACCTGGGTCCCAAGCACTGTGAGGCAGTAGTGCTCATCACAGTGCCACCCCTGGTTTTTGCTTCTTACAAGAAAATATTTGAGCCCCTTCAGTTTTTTTCTCCAGGAATGCTCTGAGTTCAGCTTGACTCAAGTGGCTAATCCTCATGGAAGTCACGAAGCAGTAAGTTTTGACAAGTTGTTTTCTCATGGGGCATTATGTTTGCAATACCATTCTTGTACAAAATGCACATAAACACACTTTGGATATTAAAATCCTTGCTGGAATTTAAGTCCTCCCTACAGGCCATTGACACCAATTGTAGTATCTTCATTGCTGAGATCAACTAACTCGCCTCAAACTAGCTTTGAACCTGGGCCAATCTGGTCTACTGAGGGGTCTGTGGTGTAATGAATAACATCCCTGCCAGTAAGAACCAGTAGCGCTGAATTCGAGTTCCATCCCACGACTTGATGGCCGAGGAAGGTGCGTACATAACATGGTCAAGCATTGTGTCAACCTACAAATCCTTCCAAACACTCCAATGGCTGGTAGTAAGGGTAGAGAGATTCCTGGTCTGCTATGCTCAATATGGAGTGACGCCTTTCAATCTATAAGCCTTGGTGACAAACTTGCAATGTGTTTCGGGAACTAGCTATGAAAACATAAGGAAGTCTGCCTTAGTAACTGCTAAGTGTGACAACAGATTTAGAATTGTGGTCTTTTGGCTCACATGAATCAATAGAAAATGGTGCATTGTCTGTTTGAATTTATGGCAGACTGTTTCTGTATGTCTGCTTGAGGCAGAGTGTTGATTACTATCAAGACCTGGATCTCTATAAAACAGAAAATGCAGACCAACAGGAATACAATTAACACATCAGCAATAAAGAATGAACTGACAACAATCTTCCTCCAGAAGCTGAATTGTTAGCCTATCAATTACCACGACAGACTGAGGTGAGAAGCTTTACTAAGGGGAAGAAGGGAAAATTGGTAGGTGTTCCATCCTATCCCTAGAAACGCATGGTAATCGTAGAACAGAGCTGCAATGATTGTTGAAACTGTTCTCTTTGACCTCATGAAAAATTAAGGATGCGCAACTCAAAAACATTGGAGAAAAACAAAATACAACAAAAAAAGAATTAAAATCTATAATATTCTAACAGTGATTAGTGTTGGTGTAACATTATCAAGTGTTGACTTGGTGCAGAATTATAAAGAGCAGAGTATGGTTCCTTCTTAGTCATTATATAATGCAAAACAGAAGAAAATAGCCCAGAACAATGGGCGCATCTGAGGAAAAATAGCTTTTAAACTGCCAGTTCACACTGGATTAAGCAATAACCTTTTATCCTTACAAGTGGAATACAAAACAATAGGACAGCAGTAAAAGTAAATTGCAGTGGAGTTCTCCAGCAACTTGCTTCACCTTCCACAACAAGTGAGTTGTGCTCAAGTTTCCCTCCTATATCCCTTCACACCTTCTCTCAACTGGTCTTGTCCAGATGCGACCCAATGCTGCTCCCTCAGTCTTATTCCAACCAAACTGCTGACTAACCAACTTGTCTTCCTGGTCACAAGTTAACAGAAATAAAATCAGAAAATTATGGAAATAATCAGTTAACATAGGAACATAGAAAATAGGAGGAGGAAAAGGTCATTCAACCCTTTGAGCCTGTTCCACCATTCATTATCCTTATATTTAGTTTTGTATCTCAGTGCCATAACCCTTCCCATACTCTTTGCCACCTTTAGAATCCATAAATCTATCTAGTTAGTCTAGTAGTATATAAAGTTAATTTATTAGTCACAAGTAAGGTTTACTTTAATACTGGAGTGAAGTTACTGTGAAATTCCCCTCATCGCCACACTGTGGCGCCTGTTCGGGTCAATGCACCCAACCAGCACGCCTTTCAAACTGTGGGAGGAAACTGGAGCACCCGGAGAAAACCCACACAAACTCAACACAGAGAATGACGCAAGTCAGGATCGAACTCAGGTCCCTAGTGCTGTGAGGCAGCAGACTAACCACTGTGCTGCCCGCACATATGGAGAGAGACATCTTTTGGCAGAACCATGTTAGCTGATATTGTAAAGGTTATAAGATAATGTAAACCTGCTGTCATCATTCATCTCATCAACAAACCAACAACTGACCCCATCTTAACCCCATGTCTTAACCTCAACATCCTTTTCCTCTCCAAAAGTCCTTCAACACATTGTTGCTTCCCAGATCAGTGCTCATTCTTTCTAACTCCATGATAGAATCCCTCCAATTGGGTTTCCTCCTTGTTATTTCCTATGTTACTGTGATAAAGATAAAGTCTCTCCTTCCCTTCATCAGCAACCTTTGACACAATTAACCACACCAACCTCATCATCACCATCCTCCAGCTCCAGAGATGTATTCACAGGAATAAACAGTGAGGAGATGGCAAGATTTGAGAGCACAGTGACCCAGAACCCCCAATTTGCAGATGGTCATCTGCCCTTTCCCCCAAAATAAGCTGAGGGATCCTTAGAAGTCATTTTATCTTTTATGGGATGTGGGCATTACAAGCATTTGTTGCTCAACCCTAATTGGCCTTGAAGTGAGTGGCTTTCATTCAACCATACCAATTACAAACAAGAGTGGGCAATTTAAGAAGCTACTTAAGAGCCAACCATGTTACTGTGAGACTAGAGTCATAAGCAAGCCAGAACCAAATAATTTCCTAAATTGGTGAACCAGTTGGGTTCTTACAACAATTGCTGATCGTTTCATGGTCACCATTATTTAGGCTAGCTTTATAATTCCAGGTTTATTAATTAACTTTAAATTCCATCAGCTACTATGTGAGGTTTGAACCCATGACATAGAAACATAGAAACTAAAACCAGGAGCAGGCCATTCAGCCCTATGAGCTTGCTCCACCATTCATTTTGATCAAGGATGATCATTGAATTCAATATCCTGATCCACCCTTCCCCTCCATATGCCTTGATCCCTTTAGTCCCTAGGGCTATATCTAATTTCTTCTTGAAATCAGACAATGTTTATGAATTCCCCAAATTATGATCCCAGATTATTATCCTGCACCTCTGGATTACTAGCCCAGTGACAATATCATGATGCTGCTGACTCCCTGACTATACAAGAAAGTTTGAACTTCCAATGGACAATTGCCCTGCTTCTGAGACCTATCCAAAAGGCTCCAACTCTGAGTTTGAGAAAGAGACAACAGATGGTTCCAACTTAATTACCTAAGTAGTTACTCAGGAAGAGTTAGAAGGGTTGCAACCAGTCCATCTCCTGGTTAGCTGCATTAATTCCCCCACCACCCAACTACCCCTTGACCCTCAAATAATCCCTCAACTTCCTAGTCTCCAGATCCCACAACATTCCAATCCACCCAACGCTCTCACCCATCCAATATCCTTACCTACGTATCTGACACTTTACCGCTCACTCACTGCCATCCTACCCCCTCACTAACATGCCTGCCCCCTCACCCACTTATCTGTTACTTACCCTGTCATTCACTTGCTTGCCACTCTACCCCTTCATTCATGAACCTTCCATCCTACCACCACAACAATTTACCTGCCACCCTTACTGCTTACACTTGCCACTCTACCCTCTCTCCCATTTACCTGTTACTCCACCTTGCTTCACGCTTTTACCTTTTTTCCCAGCTTCTCAATGCGGCTTTGGGATATTTATGGGAATATGGCAGTTTGTGCCATAAGAAGGAGCCACGGTTTCTACAATAATTCTCTCTTCTGGTCCCTCCGATGATTGCAGCACTTTTGGAGTTTCAATCAAAAGGTAGGCCAGAAAAGTTGTCAGAAAATAAGTCGATAACTTTTTTGATCTGGCTTGGAGGTAAGGATTCTGACCCCAGGTTGGAAGTTCTGAGCTTTTAATAAGATCCAGTGGGAACAAGAAATGGACTTTGCCCAGAAGAGTGAATTGGACCATGCTGAAGCTGAAAAGTCAATAGGACCACAGCTATAATCATAAACTCAGCAATTATTAGCAGTAGTGGGCAATGAGCTGCGAGAAAGACAAAAGTTGCTTTAAAATTTAAGCTAAATAAGAGATCAGAGATAGTGTGGTCCAGCGAAGAAGCTTGACCCAGAGAAATCCAGGATTTCGGAAACCAAATCTGAGACCCAAGTAACTTTGATTGCAATTAACCTCGCAGCCACTATTTGAGCAAGGAGAACTTAAAACAGTGGAAGAAAGGAGACTGGGGGAGGAATTTGTATGGCTAAAACTTGCAAAGCAAGCTTCCTCATATCCAGCCTGAACACATGTTTTGGGAGTTGCATTGAGATGTGTCACATCATGTGGACAATTCTGTGGGAGTTCCACCAATTTCCTAACAGAGTTGTAGTGAGAGATCAGGGAAAGCCCTGCAGAATTTCAGGACCTCCATAGCCCTCGATCTCATTCCTAGCAGACATTTATTCAGGACTCTTTAAAATAAATGATCAGCAATAACATTTATTTCTTTGTACTGGAGTTTATTACATATAACTACGACACAGTGTGAAAAGTACTTACTTAATCTTAGTTCTTACTTAAGACTTGTTGTGGAGACATAGAGGTTTACAGCATGGAAACAGGCCCTTTGACCCAACTTGTCCATGCCGCCTTTTTTTTTAAAAGCCCCTAAGCTAATCCCAATTGCCCACATTTGGGCCATATCCCTCAATACCCATCGTACCCAAATGACTATCTAAATGCTTTTTAAAAAATAAAATTGTACCCACCTCTGGCAGCTTGTTTCAGATACTCATTACTCTCTGTGTGAAAAAATTGCCCCTCTGGGCCCTTTTGTATCTCTCCCCTCCCACCTTAAACCTATGCCTCTAGTTTTAGATTCCCCTACCTTTGGGAAAATATATTGACTTGTTAATTGTATTCTCATATCCTCGACTTGCTGTGATCACTAATTTGAATAATTTGATTAGCTTTACTTTATGCTTGCCTCTTCAGGCTTTACAATCCTGGACTTTGTTTTTTTTAATGGATATATTTCATTCTACAAATTCCTTTCTCTAAGTGTGTAGTCCTGAGCTCTAAAACAAACCTTCTCCAATTACTCATAACATTTCCAGTACACCAGAGGCTTTTGGGAAACAGAATGACCAAAACTCTCCAAACAATTGCAAATGTGACAATGATTTGCCTAAATTCCTAAATTCGTACAGATTGGAGGGTAGCTAATGTAAACCCGTTATTCAAAATGAGAAGTAGAGGGAAAACAGGAAACTAAAGCCCAATGAGTCTAACGTCATCGGTACTAGAGTCTATTGTCAAGGGTTTCATAACTCAGCATTTGGAAGGCAATGATATAATCAGACAGTCAGCATGGATTTACAAAAAGGAAATCATGCTTGACAAATCTATGGGAATTCTTTGAGGCTGTAACTAGTAGAATTGACTGAGGAGAATGAGTGGATGTGGTTTATTTAAACTTTCAGATGGTTTTCAACAAGGTCTCACGTAACAGACTATTGTGTAAAGTTAAAGCATATGGGATTCCAGATAATGCCTTGAATTGGATAGAAAGCTGGTTAGTAGATAGGGATCAAATAGGTCAGCATAAATGGGTCTTTTTCTGATTGGCAGTCAGTGACTAGTGGGGTTCCGCACGGATCTGCACTCGGACCCCAACTATTCACATTATATGTTAATGATTTGGAAGAGGGAACTGAATATATTATCTCCAAATGATGCAAAGTTGGGTGGGAGGGTGAGCTGTGAGGAAGATGCAGAGATGCTTCAGCATGATTTGGACAGGCTGAGTGATTGGGTATATGCATGGCAGTTGCAGTATAATCTGGATAAATGTGAGGTCATACACTTTGGTAGAAATAAGAGGAAGACTGATTCTTACTTAAATGTTCGCAAGTCTATTATATGACACTTTGTCAAATGCCTTTTGAACATTTATATACGCACCACCCCTTTCATTACTTCATCAAATAACCCCACCAAATTAGTTAAACATGATTTGGCTTTAACAAATCATACTGACTTTTCTTTATTAACTCTTACTTCTCAAAATGACAATCCAATCTAAATAGTCTTTACAAGTTGTTCTGGCATTAATAATAGATTGACTGTCCTTTAATTGTCTCATTTATCATTTCCTCTTTGTGGATCAGAAGTGTAACTTTTGAAATCCCCCGCACCATTCCACTTCTCAGAAGCTTTGGAAGATTGTGGTCAGAACCCTACCTACCTTACCAACTGAGGTTGCATATCATCTGGCTGGTGCCCTTTCCACCTTGAAAGTATTTCCTTTTTATCATTTTTGCCTTGTCCAATATTGCAGCTACCACTTCCTTCACTATTTGGCCTTTGATATTGAAGATAGTTACAAAGGAACCATTTAGTACCTGAACCACACTCTGCCTCCACAACATCATCTTTGTTTTGGTCCCTATTAGATTCCAACCTCTTCTGAGTTTTTTTTTCCATGTTAATAGAAGTCTTTTTGGATTCCTTTTATGTTAGCTGCTCACCTATTCTCAGTCTCTCTTTTTGCCCTTCTTGTTCCCTTTGTTAAATCCTTGGTGGAATACCTTCTTATATTAAACTTGATTCTGTGTATATTATCAGTTTCACATGTGTCATATTACTTCTTCTTCTGCCTCTTTTTAATCTCTGTGGTTGGGGCTTTACAGCCTCACTTGTCCTGAAAGTGTAAAATCCCATCCAAGGTCAACGTACCTTTCCATTGTCTAGCCCTCGCCTGTTCCAATTCCCAAAGTGGGCAAGGCGATAAAATTCCAGCCTATATCCTTAGTGATCCAGGAAGCTTTAGTTTTGACTACCCTTCATGGGAATAAATCTGTTTGATATCTGAACCTTTTGTTCCTTGAGTATCTCCCATGATTCAGTTACTATTTTGTTTACTAGTATTTAGGTTGAATATTACCAATGCTTTGCAGTCAGTCTGGGAGATAGAAAGCTTGGAGAAATTACAGTGAAAGATGTAGGATGACATTCCCAAAGACTTCCCACCACCATGCCATTTTGAAAGTGGCTGGAAAGGTGGCAGACTGCTCCCCCACACAGAGTTGTGCTTTGCTCCTCGCCAAGCTGTTCCAGAACAGCCACAACAATGGCAACTACCCGGCAATGTAGAAAATTAATCTGTTATGTCCTGTCCACAAAAAGCAGAACAAATTTGGCCCAGCCAATTACTGCCCGATCAGTTTAGTCTCAATCATTGGAAAAGTGATGGAAAGTGTTGTCAACAACTGGATCAGGAAGCACTTATACCGAAATAACCTGCTCACTAATAGTTCTGCCAGGGCCACTCAGCTCCTCACTGCGTTACAGGCTTGATCCAAACGTGGACAAAAAAGCTGAACTCCAGAGGTGAGGTGAAAGTGACTGTTCTTGACATCAAGGCAGCCTTTGATCAAATGTGGCATCAAGGAGTCCTAGCAAAACTAGAGTTAATTGGAATTGGGGGAAATCTTCATTGGTTGGAGTCATATCCAACACAAAGGAAGATGGCTGTAGTTATTTGAATTTAATCACCTCATTTCCAGGACATCACTGCAGGAGTTCCTCAGGATAGTGTCCTAGTCTCAGCCATCTTCAGCTACTTCATCAATGTTCCTTCCATCATAAGATTAGAAGTGGGGATGTTGACTGATGATTGCATAACATTCAGCATCATTCATATTTCCTCAGCTACTGAACCAGTCTGTTCCCTTATGCAGCAAAGCCTAGATAACATTCAAGCTTTTGTTCGTAAGTGGCAAGCAAAATTCACACCACACAAGTATTAGGCAAAGGCCGTCACCAAGAAGAGAGAATCCACCCATCCCTCTGTAACATAAAATGGCATTCCCATCGCTAAATCCACTGTGATCTCTGTCACCTAGGAAAAGGGCAGCAAGTACATGGGAACACTATGGGTGGGATATTACAGCCTCACTCAACCCGAGACCAGAAAATCCCACCCGAGGTCAATGGACCGTTCCATTGTCCGCCCCTCGCTGCTCCAACTGCCATGGCAGGAGGGGTGGTAGAATTCCAGCACATGACTTGCAAGTTCCTCTCCAAGTCACATGCTATCCTGACTTTGAAATATGTTCTTTCAATGTCGCTGGATCCAAATCCTGGAATTTCCTTGTGACAGCACTGAGGGTGTACCTACACCACAAGGATTGCGGTGGTTCAAGAAAGCAACTTATCGCAACCTACTCAAGGGCAATTATTGATGGGTTATAAATGTTGTCCTAGCCAGCAATATACACACCATAAATTAATAAAATAAAGCCTGCAGGCAGATCCTGTTCGTAAAAGTTCACCAAGGCAAATAATTCAATCTGGTCACATGGCCTGTTTTATGGACAGGACTGACTTTTAGTGCTGTTTTAAACCACTGGAAACTCCTTTTACATTGGATGTAATTTGCACTTAAAATCTTTGATTTTTTTTTGCATTGATTTTTTTTTGAGTTTTGAGCCAATTAAACTGAAAAAGCCCAGTCTAAACAAATGAAAACTTCTGTCCAAGGTCTATAATTAGATCGGTAAAATGATCTTGCAACAAATTGTTTGAGGTATAAGTTGACAAACAGTGTCACCCTTGAATAAGAATCGCAGAATCTTATGTTGAAATCAGAATCTCTATCAAACAGAAGGCAGGGTGCCCTTCCAAGCATACAATGAAGGAAGGTAGCTGGCCAGCAAAGTTAACGTTGAGAGAAATGACTCTACCCAGTTCTGAAGCTATAAGAATGTGTGAATTATATTTCTGAATAGAACCCCCTACCAAAACAGGAACAGGTGAAGACCATTCAATCCCCCGATTTTGGTTTCAGATTCAATCAAATCATGGTTGGTTATATCTCATCTCCTTTGCCCAGCTTGATTCTATATCATTTACCAACATTTAACTCGTCTTTCACATATTAAATAAATCATTTCAACAGTGGACAGAATTTTATGCAGTAGCAGTGGGTGGGTGCCCGGCCTGAAAGATTGTCAGACCTGGCAAGATGATGGGGGCACATGTCCTTATGGTATCTCACACTTGGTGATACCGTGGAGAGGGAGAACGTTCCCGTCCATTACATTACACTGATGAAATGAAAGAATGTCACACTGTGTTCATGGTGTCTTCAAGTTACACTTTAAATGCTCCGTCTTGGTGCACTGCCGGCAGTGGCATTGGAGGTGGATTGCTGACTCTGCTGCAGTATCAACCCTGATTATTTTGGCAGTTTTCCTCTGGCCAGTGGGGGTCTAAGGAGGCCCTGCCTGGAACAGTGCAACCTGTGACAAGGCTGAGCAGTCACCACGTCATCAAATGATGCCTTGGTCACTGGCAGAGCAGTGAGAAGCTGCTGCCGTAACCCAGAGCGCCATGTGAGAAGCCCACAGACGACAGTCTGCTTGTTTGTCAGCATGAGGCATGTCAGGACCTTCTGGTTCTCCAACGATGGACGGACGTCGAGCAAAGAGTCTGCTCATTCAGTTCTTACATCTGAGGTCACAGCCAGTGTGTTGGATTGTGTTCCTGAAGCTGTCTCTTCATGACAGTCACCACTCACTCCCAGGCGGTGGCTACACGCTCAGTGTCAACACAGTGCTCATACTCTGCAAGGGCTCAATGACAGATACCATGGCATGCAGAATTTCAGGGGTCTCTGCCAATCCCCCTGTGCATCACACTGGATATCCAGCATCTGCCATCTTATGGATGACATCAGAGGCTCGTCATGTGCCTCAGTCTCTGCTTCTCCCTAGTCTCCAGCAGTCCCCTGACATTGGGCACTCTCTGCCTTCACCAGCTCCTTATCTGAGAATGCCATGCCCTCCACACAGTTCTCAATCATCTGAGTCAATCTGCTGAGATTTTCCATTGTTTTCTCTTTAGGTTTCAGATTCCAGCCTCCGCAGCAATTTGCTTTTATCACAATTCCCGCAATTCACTGCACTGACATTGTCGGCAACCATCTTGTGGTTTACTTTAATATCATCTCTCTCACTCTGGGGTTTTCACACTCCCTCACTCTGGGGCTTGTGGTGCCTTTTTGCTGCTGTTCCCTGCTCTCTGGGGTCTTTTGTTTCCCATGGTGTTCTGTTGGGGATGGGCCAGACCTACTTCTGGGTCTGTGCTCTCCATAATATGGAGCTTAAAATATTTGTCAAAGTCCTTTGATATCTCAGCAAATGCTGATCGAAATGTTAGTTGTTGAATACTTCACCCACAAATGAACCAAAATGAATACAACTTGCACTTTTATTTAATCCTGTAATTCTGCCATAACGTAAAAATTATCTTCTCCTCCCCTGGTTTAGTTACTTCCTTATTTAAAATGGGTCTGCCTCTTCTAATTTTCTGTCCATGGCTATTTCAGCTTTAAATGGTGTTGCCCTTTAAGGCTATCTGCGCAGTAATCATTTTTTTCACTTCGGGATGGTCCTGCCCTATGTGGATGCTGCTCCCAATCAGGTTCCTTATAAACTGTTCTGACACTGTTACCAGGTGACTCTATAGATCATACTGTGGCTGGTGCTATTCTTCAGTCCCATGTTAACTCTTGCTCTGCCAAACAACTTTACATTACAAAGGCATGCAGGCATATATAACATCCCCAGGAAATAAAGGCTAACATCCCAGTCATCTTTTTAATATTTTTTGTCACCTCACTTAATCTATCAAAGTTTCTGCTGTCATTTACATTATTTATTGTGCCTTAAACTTAACATGAAATAATTTTTTTGTTGTTATTTCAGACTTCCAGTGCCTGCAATGTACAGTTCCTTTCTTGTCATTTTTTAAACATATTCCACCAGGTGAATTCTTTACTTCTATGGTTATATTTTGCAACACTCCACATTCTTTGTGCACTGATTAAAAAAATGAAGTTTAACCAAAGTTCTAACTTGGCATCAAAGCAAAACACATCTTTGAGTGTGCCTGTTTCTTGGTTTCACAGTTTTATGACCTTTAGACTTCTCACTAAAACTTCCATAGCTTGGAAGTGTATTTTCCATCACAGATCAGTGATCTCATCCACCTGTGAAAAAAGCTTGCGGCTTTCAACAGGTCACATTAGTCTGAAAGCCTTTTGGCCTTCACAATATATGCTGGTAAGATTAGGTCAGTTTCTGTACACCTGCTTACAGCACTCTGTATTTCATTTAAACTATTGATGCTTCTGCATAGGATAGCCTCACAACCTTAACCACACGTTTCAATTAAAATAAAAACAAAAATGCTGGAAAATCTCAGCAGGTCTGACAGTATCTGTGGTGAGAGAATAGAGACAACGTTAGGAGTCTGGATGATCCTTCATCAGACTTTCGTCATGACCTCTCTGACAAAGGGTCATCCAGACTCGAAATGTGGCCTCTGTTCTATCTCCATGGATACTGTCAGACTGCTGAGATTTTCCACCATTTTTGGTTTTTGTTTCAGATTCCAGCATCCACAGTATTTTGCTGTTATCAATTAAAATAATATTGCTGTCTCTTGTTTGATGTTTTTCTTGCCTTAACTTGTGGTGGGTGGTGTTGAAATGTTTGTTCCAAGTATTTCTGAAAGTATTATGCCACTTTTTCTAAAATTCATTTTTACAGGATATGGAGATCACTGGTTTGGCCAGTGCCTATTTCCCATCCCTAACTGCCCTCCATTACAGAGGGCATTGTTACAAAAGCCCACAAATACCTCTAATTTCTCAGAAGGCTAAGGAAATTCAGCATGTCGGCTAGAACTCTCATCAACTTTTATAGATGCACCATAGAAAGCATTCTTTCCGTATCACAGCTTGGTATGGCTCCTGCTCTGACCAAGACCACAAGCAACTCCAAAGGGTTGTGAACGTAGCCCAGTCCATCATGCAAACCAGCCTCTCATCCATTGACTCTGTCTACACTTCCCGGTGCCTCAGAAAAGCAACCAGCTTAATCAAAGGCCGCACTCACCCCAGACATACTCTGTTTCACCTTCTTCTGTCAGGAAAAAGATGCAAAAATCTGAAAACGACCACCTGTCTCAAGAGCAGCTTCTTCCCTGCTACGATTTGACTTTTGAATGGCTCTATCACATACTAAGCTGATCTTTCTCTTCACCTTATCAATAACTGCAGCACTATATTTTGCACCCTATACTTTCCTTCTCCCCTATGTACTCTATGAATGGTATGTTTTGTCTGTATATCTACAAATATGTGAAGTGTAAAAGGATGAGATGTGAAGGAATAGGACCTGTGAAAGGTGAAGGGGGGAAAGTCTGTGCGGAACTGGTAGAAATGGCAGAAGTGCTTAATGCTTTGTTTTGCCTTGGTTTTCACGGTGGAAAATGATCTGGGTGATTGTACCGAAGGTTTGCGGCGGACTGAAAAGGTTGAGTATGTGGAAGTTAAGAAGGAGGATGTGTTGGAACTTTTAAATTGCATCAAGATACATAAGTCACCAGGTCCAGATGGGATGTACCCCAGGTTACTGTGGGAGGTGAGGGAAGAGATTGCAGAGTCTTTGGTGATGATCTTTGCATCGTTGATGGAGACAGGAGAAGTTCTGGAGGATTGGAGGATTGCGGATAAGGTTCCTATTTTCAAGAAAGAGAACAGGGATAAGAAATAGGAGCAGGAGTAGGCCATCTAGCCCTTCGAGCCTGCCCCGCCATTCAATAAGATCATGGCTGACCTGTCGTGGCTCAGTTCCACATTCCCGCCCTCTCCCCATAACCCTTAATCCCCTCACTTATCAAAAACCCATCAACCCGCTTCTTAAAAATATTTAGCGAGGCAGCCTCCACCACTTCAACGGGCAGAGAATTCCAGAGATTCACCACCCTTTGAGTGAAGAAATTCTTCCTCAACTCCGTTCTAAACCGCCCCCCCTTTATCTTGAGGCTGTGCCCCCTAGTCCTACTGTCCTTTCTGAGCGGGAAGAGTCTCTCCACCTCTATCCTATCCATCCCATTCATCATCTTATATGTCTCAATGAGATCTCCCCTCATTCTTCTAAACTCTAACGAGTACAAGCCTAGTTTATTCAGCCTCTCCTCATAGCTCAACCCCCTCAACTCCGGCATCAGCCTAGTAAACCTCCTCTGCACTCCCTCCAAGGCCAAAATATCCTTGCGTAAGTACAGCGCCCAAAACTGCACACAGTACTCCAGCTGCGGCCTCACCAATGTCCTATACAGCCGTAGTAAGACCTCCCTACTTTTATATTCAATCCCCCTCGCTATGAAGGCCAGCATCCCATTCGCCTTCCTGACCACCTGCTGCACCTGCAAGCTGGGTTTTTGCGACTCATGCACAAGGACCCCGAGGTCCCTCTGCACCATCGCCTGCTGCAATTTTTCGCCACGTAAGTAATAATCCTTCCTACCATTATTCCTACCAAAGTGGACCACCTCGCACTTGCCAACATTAAATTCCATTTGCCATTTCCTGGCCCATTCGCCCAGCCTATCTAGATCCTTCTGCAGACTCTCCACACCCTCTGCACAATTTGCCGTTCCACCAATCTTGGTGTCATCAGCAAATAGCCCAGGAAATTACTGACCGGTGAGTCAGACATCAGTGGTTGGTAAGTTGATGGAGAGGATCCTGAGGGACAGGATTTATGAACATTTAGAGGAGTTTAGTATGATCAAAAGTAGGCAGCACGTCTTTGTCAAGGGCAGGTCATGCCTTACGAGCCTCGTTGAGTTCTGTGAAAATGTGACTCAACACATTGACGAAGGAAGAACAGTGGATGTGGTTTATATGGACTTCAGCAAGGCATTTGATAAGGTCCCCCATGCAAGACTTCTTGAAAAAGTGAGAGGGCATGGGATCCAAGGGGCTGTTGCCTTGTGGATCCAGAACTGGCTTGCCTGCAGAAGGCAGAGAGTGGTTGTGGATGGGTCTTTTTCTGCATGGAGGTCAGTCACCAGTGGAGTGTCCCAGGGGTCTGTTCTAGGACTCTTGCTGTTTGTCATTTTCATAAATGACCTGGATGAGGAAGTGAAGGGATGGGTTGGTAACTTTGCTGATGACACGAAGGTTGGTGGTATTGTGGATAGACTGGAGGGATGTCAGAAGTTGCAGCAAGACATAGATAGAATGCAAGACTGGGTGGAGAAGTGGCAGATGGACTTCAACACGGATAAATGTGTAGTGGTCCATTTTGGCAGGTCCAATGGGATGAAGGAGTATAATATCAAGGGTAAGACTCTTAGCAGTGTAGAGGATCAGAAGGATCTTGGAGTCCGGGTCCATAGGACTTTTAAATCAGCCTTGCAGGTAGAGGATATGGTTAAGAAGGCAGATGGTGTACTGGCCTTCATCAATCGAGGAATTGAGTTCAGGAGTCAAGAGATAATGCTGCAGCTTTATAAGACCCTAGTCAGACTCCACTCGGAGTACTGTGTGCAGTTCTGGGTCGTGTCACTACAAGAAGGATTTGGAAGCTATTGAAAGGATGCAAAGGAGATTTACAAGGATGTTGCCTGGATTGGGTGGCATGCCTTAGGTTGAGGGAGCTAGGTCTCTCCTCCCTGGAGAGACGAAGGATGAGAGGCGACCTGATAGAGGTTTATAAGATGTTGAGAGGTATAGATAGGGTGGATTCTTGGAGGCTATTTCCCTGGGCTGAAATAGTCACTACAAGAGGACACAGGTTTAAGGTGCTGGGGAGTAGGTACAGAGGAGATGTCAGGGGTAAGTTTTTCAGCCAGAGGATGGTGAGTGGGCGGAATCAGCTGCCGTCGGTGGTGGTGGAGGCGAACTCGTTGGGGTCTTTTAAGAAACTTCTGAACGAGTACATGGGATTTAATGGGATTGGGGGTGATAGATAGGCTTGGAAGGTAGGGATATGATCAGTGCAACTTGTGGGCCAAAGGGCCTGTTTGTGCTCTATGTTCTATCTCATAAGAAACGATACATTTCACTGTATCTCAATACATGTAACAATAATCAAACAATGCACTTGAGAGTCAACCACATTGTTGTGGCTCTGAAGTCACATGTAGGCTAGACCAGGTAAGGATGGAAGAATTACTGTCCCTAAAGGACATTGGTGAACCTGATGGTTTTGACGACAGTTGACAATGGTTTTATTAAACTTTTAATTCCAGATTTTCATTGAATGCAAATTTCAATGTTGTGGGATTTAAACCCAGATCTCCAGATCTTGCCTTGAGTCTCTGGATTGCTCCGTCAGTGATAATTCTACCGTGCCACTGCCCCCCCTTGTTCTTTGCATATCATAATGGAATCTATCAAACAGTAAGAATCCAAGTGTCAATGTCATCAGATAGCTCTCCCTAATGAATAGATGAGGTCTTCAGTTTGCACACTGACACCACTGAATCCCGCCATAGAGTCATAGATGAATCTCATAGATGCATCTCATTATGCAAAGTTTCCAATCCAGCATGCTAACATATAAAATTGATATTGCCATTGTTAGATGGCTTAACAATCAATATTTTTTCAAGCCTTTTCTGAGATAAGACTGATTTGTTGAATTTGTTCTTGCAGCTCTTTAATCCCATAAAACTATTTGCGCGTGGAGCATGTCAAAGTCACTTTGAATAGCAGACTGCTTGTTGCAGACAGTTTTCTTGGCGTAAAACCAGCATACATGCAGAAATGTCTGATAATCTGTGCTCTAAGCACCAAATTCCTAGGGCAGGCTCCCCACCTAATTTGAGAAACAAAACTGGAATGCCTCTAGGGTGATGAGAACCAACAGATGGACAGTCACACTGAGAACAGATTGCACAGAAGGTATGGGGTGCAATACAATGTCACATCACACAGAACAGGAACTCTTGTACCAGGGCATTGGAGGGAAGCTTTTTTTTCACCTTTGTGTTTCTCATACACAATGCTTTCTTCTATTTATTCAGTACCTTTCATCCTTGGCACAGAACTTCTTCTTTTAAATCTCTTAATTTTGGCAGTTAAAATGTAAACCAGGTAGGTGATTTTTTTTTTAGCTTTCTACTGTGATGAGGAAAAACAGTCATTTTGAAATATAATGGCCTATTTTGTTATGGCCCTTTCAGCAAATCAGGGTCTCACTGATGGCAGGTGGAGTCCAGAGGAATCATGCACGATTCACTACCTGTCACATTTTGTGCCGCCTGAATTGCGGTAAATTAATGAGGCCATATGGCCTTCATTTACATCGATTAAAAATCAGTCCCACATCAATTCTCACATCTTCAGCCAAGATTTTTCCCACAGTGTGCACCTCTCTCATTACAAAAGAGTCCTGAGAGTTTTTAACAAATCCACTGCTCTCTTACCTATCTCATCATGGGTAAAGAATATCATGCACTCACTTCCCTTTTCATCTCCATCAAAGTAGTTGTCCAAGGACCTCAGTCACTGTCTATTTCTCATCTAAAGTGGCAACATCACCAGAAGCCATGACATTGGATGATTTATTAACTCTGGTGACACCCAACTTTACCGCACCATCATCCTTTTTGACCCCTCCACTGTCACTACACTGTCAGAATTTTTGTCCAATGTCCCATTTGCATAAGCTGCAATTTTATTTTAAGCATTAGCGAGCCATTTTCTTCAGTCCCCATTGCAAATCTTCTTATCCTTCCTGTCCATTGCTCAGGCTAGCTGGACCAGACTTGCAGCCTTGGCATTCGATTTGATTTTCAACTCAACTTCCGATCCTCTACCATCTTTATCACAAAAAATTCCCTTTTTTCAGTCTTACTGCCCAACCTCATTCCTGGCTCAGCTGCTAGAGCCTTCATCCATGCTTTTGTTACCTTAAGTCTCAGTTTTTCCATTGGTCTCCTGGCTGGCCCTCCAGCTTTCACCCACCCTAAACTTGAGATTATTCAAAATCTTGCTACTTTAACTGCACCAAGTTCCTTGATCACTCGTCCACATCAGCTGCTGGTCTGCCAAAACCTAAATTTTAAAATCAATGTTGGCATGTTCAGTCCTTCCTCCCTATCTCCTTAACTTCTTCCCAGCCCTACAGTCCTCTAAGAAATGCTCCTTCCTCCAAATCTGATCTTTTGTGCATCTTAGACTTTCTTTTGCCCACCATTGGCAGCATAACTTTAGCTGTCAAGGTCCTCGGCTGTGTTTAAAGTTTATTTATAAGTAGGCTTACGTTAACGCTGCATTTAAGTTACACAGGTACACTGAGAGAGAATTTAGCATGGCCAGTGCACATAACCAGCATGTCTTTCCGACTGTGGGAGGAAACCAGAGCATCCGGAGGAAACCCACGCAGCCACGAGGAGAACGTACAGTCGCCACATAGACAATGACCCGAACTGGGAATTGAACCTGGATCCCTGGCACTGTGAGGCAGTAGTGCTAACCACAGTGCCACCCCTGTGGAATTCTCTCCCTAAACCTCTCCACTTCTCCCCTCGTTTAATGCCTTCGTTGAAAGACACCTCTTTGACCAAGCTTTAGGTCACATACCCTTAAATCCTTGTTCGGCTTGGTATCCATTTTTGTCTGATAAAGCTGCTGTACTAACAATGCTATATTACCGCAAATTGTTGTTGCTGTTGACCTAAAGGGTGATGACACTTTGAGTCGCTTCAGTTACAGTTTAGTTGATTGAGTTTTGCTGGATGAGCATCATTTTTGCATTTCTGGAAGTTTTCCCCGTCATTACTTTTTCTCATGGATCTTTGGTTCTTGCTGCTATTAAAAATACCAACTGCTAGTTGGTGAGAATAAGAAATCCTTTGGAAGGTCTAAAACATGCTGCAGAATTTAGATACAGAAAAAGAATTCAACTGCAATTGTAACAATAATGGAAACATCTTATCCATTTTCACTTTTATGGACCACTCCCACAAGCAAAGAGACATGTTAAAGGATGTATGGCTTTATCATTCCCACTTTCTCAAACAGACTTGCCACCGACTTATACCATCTGTTGGAAGGTAAGTTACAGACCACCTCTGCAACAGGGATGGCATTCCCCACAGAAGTGAAGGTTAATGTGGCATAAAGCTTTTACACAGCCAGATCGTTCCAAGCCACCTAGAAGACATCTGGCATATCAGGCAGTCCACAGAGCAATTTGTTTCAGCTAAGTGACAAATGCTATTTTAGCAAGGGGCACTACCTTGATCAAGCATCATTAGACACATCAATAGCCATTATCCAGAATACATCCATATCATGCAGCAGTGCACAGCACCTGCCATTTTGGAAGGAATAGGAACATTTAACAATCCCTCATAGGAGATAAGGTTATTCCCTGTATCCTGGTGAAAGCAGAGGAATATCACAGAGTGGAAGATAAAACATCTGTCGCTGTTACACCTTTGCCACCATCACTAGCAAGGAGAGGACTCTGTCCGGTTAGGTATAAGGAAGGAGTGGCTGGGATTTGATGCAGTGGCATGGGCCCAGCCTACTGAACAAGCCCTGGGAGCCATGATCAAATTTTACTGTAATCAGGTAACAAATTGGCTTCTGTTTCTCTAAGGGATCAGCCTCCAAGAGCTGCTAGCCAATCAGAAGGCTGGCAGATCTTTGATGACAGGAGTGCCATGTTTGAGGAGGCTCAGAGTGTAGGTAAGTGGGGTTGAGTTTTCTTGGGACAGGTAGGCCCAGAATTTGGTGGGGGGGAGGGGGGGAGGGTGTGGATGGGGGGTGGAGGGCTGGTGATGTTTAATCAGGACGGCACTAGCTGCAAGGAGGAGGGGCGCACTCTGTGGACCACAGGGTGCCTGATGAGTAGAGAGCCTCATTTCCCTCCCTTTCCTGAAATTGAAAGGTGGCACTAGGTTTGCTGGACAGCCTCCGCAGGTAACAAAGTGCACTTTGGCCATTGCCAAAATACCAGCACTGGCAAGAAGAGGCCCTTATGTGACCATGAATTGGCCACTAAAGGGTTTCAATTGGCCTGGAGGGCAGGGGAGGGGGATGCTTAAATTCCTGTAGTGTAATATAAGCAGCAACACTATTGTGAAGCACGAGAACTAGCTGGTGTAGTAGTTTGCAATTTAACACCACAGCTGCTTGCACTCACAATAAATGTATGCAAAAAGGAAAGATTGTAACTTTCCTTTTCTTGATCTTGGGAAACTTCCTGCTCACTTACAAGCAGGTTTGGGAAACCTGGGTGACGGCATTGACTCAGTCAGCAGCCTCACCTTCATGCAGATAGCATCTGTGCTTTCACCGCAAGATGACCTTCAGCCTCAAATATAGACAAGTTCACTTCTCACAGAATCTCCAACTCCGCAGCATCAAAGGGAGCTGCACCATCCACATGTCTTCGCTGTGTTATTATTCATGCACTTTAGTGACGACTTAATCCTGTAAGAGATGTTGTGTTGCCAAATGTTATGTTTCCCGGTCAAGTTTGCTATAAATCTGGCCTTCTGTGCCAGTTTTACATGTCCAGCACCAGCAACTTATTCAGGGTGGGTTGATGGGGGAGAAGGAATGTTATTGGAGGCGAACATGTACTTGGGTCAGCTGAGGCCTATTTTTGGCAAAATTGTGGAGAGAAATTCAGATTGACTTCGATTTCCCAGGATGAGGGGTAGGTGGTGGTGGTGGAGAGGGGGAAGATACAAACAGCTGCACTATTTGCATGGTGCACACAATTTTCTTCAATGACATCAATTCCTTACCTAAAATCTTTGTCCATCACAGCTGCAAAATTTAATAGAGAGCTCCAGTTATCGGAGCAACTTCATCTGAAGCCAATTACCCAAAAGTATTGTAGGGTAACCCACATTGATCTTCATTTTCCTTGCTTTTGATTTATACAAGGATAATAGAATGCAAGCAGGAGAATGCATTGGGATCCCATTAGAGAAGAGCCAAACTCACTAAAGTCAGGGACATGGTGGTCCCCCCAATCTTAATGGCAAGACTGCTTTTGAATAACAGTTTGCAGAGTTATCCAGCTTGATTGACCACCTGGACCTTGATACTCACTCCCAAACGCAAGTTTGCAGGTCTGGGAAACTTTCCAGCTCGTCTAATCCCCCTTGGAAAGGAAATGCCCTGAATAATGGGGGACAATAACAGTTTGGAAGCAGCCACAGGGGCTGCAAAGTACTGAGGTGAGCTGGTTAAAAGGCTTGCCTTGGTGTTCTGGGACTCAGTCACAGTTGTGTGATTGAATATTAGGCTGTCTAACTCCTGCCCGTCACATCCCCTCACCCCCTTCAATCCACTCCTTATGCCCCATCTCTTGCCAACCATGCTCCCAGCCAGCCCCAATTGCACCTCATACCCTCCATGTCACGTTATGACTTCCTACTCTACCCATGGCTTATAGCCCCATGCCAACTCATGGCAACACATGATCACCCCCTAATTCCCAAAGCCCCTTGAGCACAAGAATACATAAATTTGGAGAGAATAGGCAATTTGCCCCCTCAAGCCTGCTCAGTAAGATCATGGCTGAACTGATTATTGCCTCCATTTTCCTGTCTGCCAGCGTAATCCTTGATTCATTTGCTGATTGAAAATCTAGCTACAAGACATTTCATGTGTCAACTTAGTTCTAACTCATGCCAACGTATACCCCCACCAATCACCAATCTTCATGTCAATTCACCCAATAACCAGCATGGGTAGGACTTGGGAGCCATGCTGAGATGAAACAAAATAGAGTTATAAGCATCTATTAAGGCTTCACTATATAAAATAATACTCTCATTGAGAGTACAGTACCATTGTTACCTCGCAGCGTCAAACATCCAGGCTCAATTCCAGCCTTGGGTCACCGTCCGTGTGAAGTTTGCATATTCTCCCCGTGTCTACGTGGGATTCTTTCAGGGGCTTTGGTTTCCTTCCACAGTACAAGGATGCGTGGATTAGGTAGATTGGCGATGCTAAATTGTCCCTTAGTGTCAGGAGGAATGGTAGAGTAAATATATGGGGTTACCTAGGTAGGGTAGGATTATTGTCAGTGCAAACCTGATGGACCAAATGGCCTCCTTCTGCATCGTGGGATTCAATGACTATGATAAAAAAGGCATTCAATTCATTTAAATTCCTTTCAATACTTAATCCTCTCTAAATTTATGATTTGCATTCACAGCCCCACATTAAAGACACCTAATCTCTTTCTAATGACTTAGATCTGTCAATCGAATTGTGAACTTGCCAATAATGATTGGTTATAGAAGCAGTCAAGAGGCACTAATCCTATAACAATAGTGCCCAAGCTTATGACCAAAAGGTGTGTGGGTTTGTGAATTGGTCATGCACTAATTTGTTCTCAACTGAGAAGCACAACAAGCTGTTCTTTATTTTAAAAATTAAAGGACAGGGATTTAACAGTTTAACAGAGTTTATCCATTTCTTTATACACATTAATGCCTTCTAATCCCAAAGTGTTACCTTGACCTCTTCCAAAGGGTAACTCTACTCTATGAAAGAGTATCTGAGCACTCCTAAGGGTATCTGAATTCTCCCAGAGTGTATCTGAGTGGCAATGAATTCCAGTAGGTTTAGACATTTTCCTCAAATCCTGTTCCACAAATCTGATTGACAAAAATAGTTCCTAAGTGAAGGCAGCTACATCTTTAAATGTGCTGCCACCTGCATCAACTGTTGATGTGTGAGATACACTATTCCAATCTCACCTTCCAGCCCTTCCCCACCACCTTCTCTATGCAAATGGTGAGTGCCATGTTGAGAGTTGGTGATTTTGGATTGGGCTCCAGCACCATTTTAGCTAAGGCACGAAGCCATTCTGATTCAGCAAAACTTCAGGCCAATGCATCCAATTATTAGCCAGTAACAAACGTAGAGCAAAACTCTTTGAATTGCAGGGTTTTCCCACCCCACCACCTTTAGATTCAGTGGGGAATTCATCTCCACTAATCACAGTGGCCCTGCAGCCATTCTGCAGGCAGGACCTCTGCCCCTCACTGTGGCGTAAGGCCCACCTTGGAGAGCTGATGGAATCTTTTTTCCATTCATTCGTGCGTTATGGGCATCGCTGGCTGGCCAGCATTTATTGCCCATCCCTAGTTGTCCGAGGGCAGTTGAGAATCAACCACATTGCTGTGGGTCTGGAGTCACATGTAGGCCAGACAAGGTCGGCAAATTTCCTTACCTAAAAGGACATTAGTGAACTGGATGGGTTTTCCCGACAATTGACAATGCTTTCATGGTCATCTGTAGATTGATTCTTAATTCCAGATATATTTTTCCTTTATTGAATTCAAATTTCACCATATGCCATGGTGGGATTTGAACCCAGGTCCCCAGAACTTAAGCTGAATTTCTGGATTAATAGTCTAGCGATATTATCACTAGACCATCGCCTCCCCAATCCCAGCACTGTCAATGGCAGCAATGGCCAGGGCTGTGACTACAAACAGTACCCAGATTCTATGTCCCAGAATCCAAAACCAGCTTTGCCTGGGATGTCTCATGGCCTAAAAGGAAGGTTATGCCCAGGTTGGGTGGGGAGAGGGGTTAGGTCTTGATGGAGAGATCTGGGGAGATGGAGCACCTGCAGGGGCAGATCATAGATGGGGTAAGGGCACCCAATATGGAGTACCCTGAGGCAAATGCTTCCCTACCTTCCCACCTGAAGTCAAAGCAGGGTGACCTGCTTGGCTTCTTCCCAGCTCTGACTCCTACCAGCAGCTTCAAAATTGAGGCCAGTGGGAAGCAGCATTTTTTTCTGCAAATAATTGGCCATTGAAGTGCCTTAACTGGCCCTAGGCCTCAAATAAAATTGAGGACAGGTTAGGGGCAGACCTCTGTGCTCATTGGGCAGAGGGGTGTATTATCAACACTTTTAACACATGTTGATTTAATGGTTTAGGTTTCCTTTCTGCTTTGTTATTGTTTTGGGTAGTTCTCTTCTTTTTGGGTGTCGCCCCTCTTGCTTTGTCCCTCAAGTTGTTTGATTTAATTAATTTGATTTAGCAAAAAGAAACTTGAGGCCAGATGGGAAGAGGGTAGGAAGGTTACCTGGGAAATTTTACAGAGCACTTGCCTGCAAATACACTGGGGGGGCATAATAACATTCTGCCCCAGAATAGTAATTTTGAGCTGTATGAAATGCAAAGACTGATGGCAATCTGTATGTCCATGATACTTCAGGACACGCTTGTATCATGGAATGAATTAGTGTCAGCTATTCCCAGTCCCCAATATTTGTTAAACATTTCCATATTGCCAGTGAACTTTGCATAGAGCTCAAATATATTTTACCTTATCAAGCATAGCATGGAAGAGCAAAGTAATCAATGTGTTTTCCATTTCTCCTTTTAGTAGTTATTGTATATTAGAGATTTTGGATAATTGCACACGTTAATAATGCAGATAATAACTACAAATTGGCAATCAGGGAAATATACATGAAGAATGGCAGCACAATTAAGAAATCCAAAACTATACCAAGTGACTGCATTGTTTGTAATTTACATTTGGGGACCATTTATCTCAATTCGAATCGTATTTACTACTTTGGTCTTGGACTAATTTGCATATTTCCTCAATAATGGTTAAGATGTCTGGAGGCTTTTTTTGATTAGCCTGGAACCTAAGTGTTTCAAAATCAAAGTCCTATGATAACATAGTGCATTGGACTAGTAATTCAGAAAACTTAAATCTCAAAACTTAAGTCAAAAGTGACCATGAAGCTTTTGGATTTATGTAAAAAAAACAGATTCATTGGTATCTTTTCATAGAATCCCCACAGTGCAGAAGGAGGCCATTCAGCCCATCGAACCTGCACCGACAATAATCCCACCCAGCCCATATCCCCGTAACCCCACATATTTACCCTGTTAGTCCCCCTGACACTAGGGTCAATTTAGTATGGCCAATCAACCTAACCCACACATCTTTGGGCTGTGGGAGGAAACACATGCATCCACAGGGGAGAATGTGAAAACTCTTCACAGACAGTGACCCGAGGCCAGAATTGAACCAGGGTTCCTTGAGCTATGAGGTAGAAGTGCCAATTACTGTGCCACCATGCCGCTCAGGAAGATAAACTGCTGTTATTACTTGGTCTGACAGTCCTGCACCAATGTAGTTCACTCAGCCCTTTATAAATAACTGGCCTGGACTACATTCGTAACAAAGTTAGACATATACATAGTACTTTTGCTGATTGACCCGCTAACCTATTTCAATGATGCAATCTGGTAGGGTACCTCTATTAATGGAACGTTTATGACTTTGTCCCAGGCAAGCTTGCAGACCCATGCGTTGTGGCAATGGTGAATCTAATGGAACAAGCAATGGAAGTTTAGCAATGCTCTGTGTACCAGTGTACTCACACACACACTCTAATCCTAGGCTTTTGCCATTCTGCGTTTAAGTTTTCTGGCCTTGGACAATTATGTCTGACCTAAATGTAAGGTGTGGGCATTGCGGGGGTGGGGGCAGTGGCTACTTCAGTTGTATCAAGCGGTTTGTCATTCATGAAGCAAGCCCATCACCATCATTTCAGGACAACTGGAGATTTCCAAGGCTGTTTGCCTTGCCTGTGAAATGCACAAACTGAAAATGAATAAAAAATATTCACTTTGCAGAAATTTTGTCTGTTAAAGAGTACGCACTGACGAGCATCCTTCACAACAAGCCACTGCCCCCACCCCCACAATCTCCGCACCTTAGATTTAGGTCAGGTATAATTGTCCAAGGCCAGAAAGCTTAAACACAAAAAGGCAAAAGCCTAGGGTAAGAGTGTGTGTGTGAGTACACTGATACACAGACCATTGATAAACTTCCATTGCTTGTCCCACTAGATTCACCATTGCCACTATGGATGGGTCTGCAAGCTTGCCTGGGACAGAGTTATAAACATTCCATTAATAGAGGTACCCTACCAGATTGCATCATTGAAATAGGTTAGCGGGTCAATCAGCAAAAGTACTATGTATATGTTTAACTTTGTTACGAACGTAGTCCAGGCCAGCTATTTATACAAGATTTTTAAAAATATATCCTGGGAATGGATGCCATAGAAACATGGAGGGGTTTTCATTTTCCTTTAAATACGTAGTTATCATTGAATTGCAAATACATTGACATCAGTGTGTTACCAAAGACTGCTAAGTGCAGCAATTCTTTGCTTCCAGGGAATTAACACATCTGAACAAGTTGAGATTGCCAAAGTAAAAGAGGAACATAGAGTGAGGAGAGAATGTCAGTCTGCTGTGACTACACCATCAACTGGACTTGCTTTTCATACGTCAGTTTTGCATAACATGTATCTCCCTCAGATTGGTTCAAAAAACCATCCAAATACTCATCATGGTAAAGTGAAACCTTTTCCTTTTTTCTGTTTCTTGTGAGGAACAATCATTCTTGATTATGGAAGGTTTCCTAAATAAAATGATGGATGTTTCCCTAGTTCTTGCATCAGCTGTGTGCTGCTGTGGCTCAGTTGGTTGCCTCCTATCATAAGGTTGTGTGTTCAATTCCCACTCCAGGACTTGACATTCGCCTGCAGTTGCTGATAGAGTGCTGTGCTATTAGAGATGCTGTTTTTTTTAAATGAGAATTAAACTGAGACCCTAGCTACCCTCTTAGGTGAATATAAAAGAGTTTGTGGTACTTGGTCATCCACACACGCAACACCTCAACCTTCACTGGCCTATTCCTCCTTCGCCTCTCCTTTTGATATCCTTATTCCCATGCAATTACTCCTCCTCCCACTTGTTGGTGTCCAGACCAATATTCAACCTTCAATCAACATTACAAAATCTGCTCACCAGCACATTGCTGTTGTGGGAGTTTCCTGTGTGAGTTGGCTGCCACGTTTCCTACATTACAACAGAAAGTATACATCAAAGATACTTAATTAGCTGTAAAGTGCTTTGCGATTCATTGTGAAATGCTTCATAAAATAGGCTTTTTTTATGTAAGCACTTCTCTACCGCACTGGTTTAATCAGAAATGAAGTTTTTTTTTAACCTGGACATCTCTCAAAAACTATTTTAACCTAGTTTAGACCATCTACTCAAAGGTTTACAAAAGAGATTGAAAGTTTTCCTTTTCTTGTAGATTCAACCCATAAGCTATAGCATGATCTATTGATGTTTCTTCACTGAGGTCCAGTCCAAATCTTGGCTGATGGCAGGCGAATGGATAGCCACGTGCATGTCCTGGTTATTTATCAGAATGTTTTATCAGTACACCACTCTTATCTGTTGTTCTCTCAAGTAATTACGTGTTCACTTTCACCTTTCAAACAATGGCACTTAGTTTAACTTGGACATCATTACTCGTCTTTCTCAAGGTTCCTTTTGAATTGAATTCCGTGTTCATTCATTTCTCCTTCAACATTATTTCTAAAAAGATTTTGTTCATTAGTTACCAAGGTCATGAATTATTGCAGTTCACCATTGGCTTTAGGTAAGGAAATAATATTCATCAAATACAAAGCACAACGATATGAAATGATAAATGAGCAGGGTAAAGAACACACACAAAAAAACAAATTTATCAAAATACTCCACAATTCAGCCAGAATCTGTAGAGAAATGGAGTGTAAAGTCCAATCTGTTCATTTTTCAGATACGGGGGCCATAAGTCGTGGCATTCCCCCACCTATTGTACGCGAGGTTAGTAGGGCAGAAAATTAGTCCACTGATTTCATTTCCATGATTGTGACAACAGGGAGAAGGAATTGGTGATCGTTCCACCCTGTGATTCAGAAAGCTACTTGCCAATGCGTAACTAATGAACATCCAAGAGTTAAAATTGGGCATGATAACCCACTCCACTGCCCAGCAGAAAACACATCACTTATCCTGCCTGCCACCACACTTCATCTCCAGAACAGAAAATTCACCCCTTATGTTTTCATGACCTTGGCTTAACCTGTTATCTGAAAGGTAGCGCATTCAATAATAAAGCACAAAAATATGTGCTCAACTGCAAGGGAGCCTTGAACACTCAGATTATTGACACAGAAGCAGGAGATCTACAACTGAGCCAAGGAAACATAAATAGAGCGGTTAGTTAAAGCGTCAAGTTTCTGTGCGTTAGTCAGGCTAGTGTAGATCACCCGGACATTCTCACTGTAATGTAACAAGTATGGGGGAAATTATAGGAATGCAATTTTACTGAACAACAATCCTTTCACCATAAATTGCAATGCTTTCAGGCAAAGCTGAAACGACAGCATAACACTGCTTCTCAATATGTTAGTTTGTCCCTTACATGTTCGTTTCTTTTAAGGTTAGTTTTGAAGCTGATTCAGGTTTTCTCGTTGCTAAACATTCCAGCACTGAGCATCACCAGCCAGCAGCACAAATCGGGAGGTCAGGAGGCTGATGGAAATAGCGCAAAGCCATAAAATTTACCAATGATTGCTTTCTATCAAGTCAGATTTAGATGAAATAGCTTCAGGAGAGAATCAGCCTCCTTCATACTGACAGTGTTGGCAAGAGAGGCATCAGAGGTGATTCACTTTTCACTATATAAAAAGGTATTTGTGCGTTCTAAATGTGTCATTGTTTTTGGGGATGTAGTAGAGGAAGGCCTGGAAATTTGACAGAGAAACTGGTTCTGTAAGGCCTGAACTTTAGACACTACACAGAGTCTTAATGGTGAAATATTGCACCAGATGCAACCTTGGTTAAAAAGTTCACCTAATTATTGCTGGCAGCAGACCAGGACAGGCAGATTATGATATCAAATAGTGAGCAGTCTTCACTTGATGCCAACGCTGCTATTTTTGAATCTTATGCTTCCGCCTGTTTTGTTCTTCTTTCTCTTCCCACCCCTGATGGTGCATTGTTCCCATAGTGAGGCCTTTCCAGGAACAGATTGCTAGTTTGTTGCCAAAGGCTCATGGTTTGAGGAGCGCCTCTCCACATCAAGCATGGCTGACTCAGGAAATCTCCAGCTCTTACCACCAGCAATTGGTCACTGTATTGGAAGAATTTTGCAGGTCGATTCTTAATGTGTTTGGCCGCATTCTCAACATACTGCCTTGGCCATTATATCCTGGGGTGGGACTTGAACCCAGAGCTTCTGGCTCAGAGGCACGCCATCTACTGCACCACAAGACCTGCTATGTTCCAGTCTATTCCCTGTCTTGATTTCAGAGAGTTAAATGGCATGAAAGACCACCATAATCCCATACCTGTGTCTCGGAAAAGCAGCCAGCAAAATGCGGACCCCCACCCTGCCTATTGAGTTTGCTTCAGTCCAAATCACAACCGGATTAATGGGGC
The DNA here is from genome assembly GCF_965287045.1 of Carcharhinus amblyrhynchos. NCBI lineage: Eukaryota > Metazoa > Chordata > Chondrichthyes > Carcharhiniformes > Carcharhinidae > Carcharhinus > Carcharhinus amblyrhynchos. Next base: position 84,197,090 of record NC_137331.1, on the reverse strand, counting down.
GTGCAGCTGTTGAGGATTTACCGGCATGATAGGTTGGTCCACTCGGTGAAAGGTGCATGGCAAGTATGTGGGAGGTTGAGAGGGGAAGTGCTGGAGCACAGGGATGAAAGGTGAGAGCAGACAACATGGACAGGGTGGGGATGTTTGGATATACTAGAAAGCAGGGGTAGCGGGATGTAACTGTGGAACTTTGCAATGGGGGAAGGTACTGGGGACCAGTTCATGCACCATGAAAGCAGGAAGCAGTGAAGGGGGAAGCAGTGGACAGTGAGGAGGGAAAGTGAGGGTTAGTTGCGGGGAAAGCAGAGGGCGGTGAGGAGGAAGCGGGGCGGATGAAGAGGGAAAGCAGGGGACAGTGAGGGGGAAAAGCAGGGGACAGTGAGGGAGAGAAATCAGGGAGGGACAGTGAATGTGGAAAGTATGGAGGGGCAGTGAGGGGGAAAGTAGGATAATTAGACGAGGCTTTACTATTAGTAGTGGATTTAAAGAACTCTCCGAAAACTGAATGACGTGCCTGGAAATGGTCACTCAAAGTTACTACTTGCTGAGGCAGGGATTTGAGTTGGGAGTATTGTCAACTGTTTGCTAGGTGGACTGTAATTCCATGGAGAGTGCAATATGTAGTAAGTATAAAATGGGCGTATTTCTCTCTTAGTTTTAAGCACAAGCTGCCTTCAAAAAGAAAATACTGTTTAGTCAGTTGTGCTTCTAATTATTTGTTACAATGAAAGTTTTAGAACTTGAAATCTTGTCATGTTATTTTTTTCAAGTATCAAGTGGAAGTTCTAACTTCTTTGGGGATCAGAACACTCCTGTGAAGTGTTTCACAAGTGGCTGCAGCGTGACTGGTGGAAGGCTGATGACCTCTTATTGAGAAGATTGTGGATAGCCTTGAGGGATGACCTTGAGCAGCTGAGGATCTTGAAGTTCTGACAGCAGGTTGTATCTTCTCCCCACGGGTTGCAGAAGATTGGGCTGGATAGTAGACAGGCAACAACAACATGGGGAATGATGAAGCAGCAAGGTTAGGAGAAGATGCACAGTCATGCTGAAAGAAGCCACAGGATCATCCTTCATGGAATCACTGCCACTCGTACAGAGCAGCACCTCAGCAAACCCATTGATCAGTTGATGAATAAATTGAGTAGATAGATGGACTGTTGTAAGTCCCTGCAAATCCCATTGAACTGTAGTATCCAGAGCCATGATGGCAGCAGTCAGACCTTCCATTGCAGCACTTAGGCTTTTGTGAAAGTTATTTGTGTTGCAATCAAAGCTGTGACATCCGCCACTGCATCGAAGTGAGTTCAATAGGTGTGCTGTTGGAGGCTCAGCGTTCAGATTGACTGGTTCCACGTTCTGTACAAAGCCCTGAGTCACATTAGTGCTGGACTCTGACATGCTCTTTCAAATTGAGGGCAGGCATTCCAATATCTCAAACATTTGATTGTGTGCACCCATCAGCCTTCTTCTTGTAGGCTGCACCATCAAGAGGCCACCTGATTCCTCCACAGCATAGGCAAGCTTGCCCTCCAGCCAGCTGGCATCTGTGCAGCCCTTTACCCTAGCACCTTGGTCCTGTTCCATTAATTGCCAAACCCATTAATTGATAGCGATTGTTGAGGTGTGAATTGAACAGTGGGTGAAACTAATGCGGCATTTTCTAGGATATGCTATTTGGAAATGAACTTACTTCAACAACACATGTGAAATTAGTAAACTGATCCCTGCAACGCATCCGTGTTCTTGAAGCCATTGACTCCTGCTGCTTTTTCCACAATTCCCCGAGCATGTATCAGCAGGGATACATTCTCCCTCTGCAGATACAGGATGTCTCTCCTTTTATTCATTTCTTCCACCAAAATCTCTCATGCATTGTCGGAAAACCTTTAATTAGTTTAATTGTTTATGATGTGGAGATGCCGGCGTTGGACTGGGGTAAGCGCAGTAAAAATTATAGTAATTAGTTTAATTATTTTGCATGTTCACCATTGTTCAAGGTATTAGTGCCGGATTACTGTTGCAAAATAATCCCAGCACTTCTTGCAGCTGCAATTCACCTCCATTTAAAACATGCAGATTGCATTTAAGTAGCACCAGTCACTTGCGATATTGAACTTTCTACTTAAGTGAGCAACCATTCAGTGGTGAATGCTGCAGAATATTACAGAAATCATGTAAAAGAGCAGACAACAAAAATGTATCACGCTGCCTGTCACAAAATGAACGCATGTAGGTTAATTGCATATCACAATCCTCACATCAGTTTTCAGCAGCCTAGCCAATTTCACCCCTTATGAAAGAGGAGTTAATAGTCAGCAATATTGACCTCAATAAATAGATATGGAATATTAGCTTTATTAAATTACATAACACTGTTTCTGCCTGTGCCAGTTTCTTTCACGATTACAAATTTATTGCTTTTCTCACTGCTTTGGAATTTTTAACGTAAATTTATTTCTATGCAAAATTTTAGTAAACGTGCTCCCATTTTATAGCTTAATCATTTCTCTGTTGCTTACGTCATGTGATATCAGAAACCAAGAGGGCAGGCATATGGTCTGCTGTCAGTGCTGCCTTTAACTTGCTGCCGTAATACACTGGAGACTATTTTTAGTAAAGCCCTTGAGCCTATTATTTCCAGTCAGATATATCGCACCGTTTGTTGTGCTTGCCCTCTCAAAACACATATTCTCTTCTTTGTTTCCTTCCAGGAATATAAATACACACAGTTAACTATTTGAAATCCTTCAAAATACGCTCACAACAATCTGCTTTCTTTGCTAAATTTCTGTCTATTCCTCTCTTCTCTCCTGTTGATTGAAATCCTCAGGATTCATCATCCAATTAAGAATTTTTCACCAGTGAGCCGAGATAGATTTTAACCCCTCTCAGCAAGAATGAGTAGTGCATTGTGTTATGAATGTGAGGTTCTATAAGATGATTAGACTTTGGAACGATCTCTTTAATTCAAGGCAAAATGGAGGAATGAAGAAAGACGTGCAATCAGCTTTGAACTCTGAATCATAGAATCTACAGTGCAGAAGGAGGTCATTTGGCTCATTGAGCCTGCACCAACAATAATCCCAACCAGGTACTGTCCTATCCCCATAACCTCAAATAATTACCCTCCTGATCCCTCTGATATTAAGGGGCAATTTATCATGGCCAATCAACCTGACCCGCACATCTTTGGGCAGTGGGAGGAAACCGGAGCACCTGGAGGGAACCCACACAGACGCAGGGGAATGTGCAAACTCCACACAGACAGTGCCCGAGACCCGAATTGAACGTGGGTCCCTGGTGCTGTGAGGCAGCAGTGCTAAACAATGTGCTGCCTGCCTGACAACAAACCGGGAAGGCTTAGTTACCATGGGGACAAGGGGAACACAGGTTGAGACTTACTGGGAGCAATGTGCAAAATGTTTGCCTTTGAAAACAAAAGCAGAAAAAGTTGGGCTAACTGTAGACAGCCATTTAGGTTGTAATTTTTCCATCCCATCTGATATGGGAATCGTAGTGGACGGGACCGGACCATGCAAAGGTCCGTTGACTTGGGGCAGGATTTTACGGTCTTGGGCGGGCTCAGCCGGAAAATGCTGCCCTTAGTCTCCAAACCTTTTGACAGAAAGAGAGTAAGGGAGACAGAAAATGTCTCAGAGAGACAAAGGCTGCAGCTGGGGAAAGCAGTCTGCCAGTTCTCGCTGAGCTACTGCACAAAATGCGGAAGGGACAACTATCTCTGATTGAAGTGATGCATCTTAAGGCAATCTAAGGACTCTGGAAAATTTGCCCTGACAAGGCTGGGAAGAGAAACAATTGGAGTGGATTGCACTGTTGGTGGTTGGTTTGAAAATTCCCCAAAAACTCAAAACCCTTCAATGGTCACGTGATATTATGATTCAGCAAAATGAGAAATATCATTGGAAACTGAGAGTGGGCTACAGTAGATAGCTGTTCCTACAAAGAATGTAATCTTGTGGACGGCATGGTGTAACGTATATGTACATGGTGCGGAGTTATCAATGCAGTTAGGCATTAAAAAGGATTAACTTCTCTGAAATTCAGGGTATTTATTGCTTAGTTGGTAACGCTGTGTTTCATTGGTTGGTTACTGTAAAAGCCTTAAAATTTTAAATGTTGTGGAAATTCAAATCTCTTTAAGGTTATCGGTCTCGACAGGGATAGTAACAATTGTAGGGTTTAAAATTAGAATGAGTTGACTTACTGACTTGAAGTCATTGGGTGAGATTTTCCAGCTGCACTCACCCTGAAACTGGAAAACCCCACCCAAAGTCAATGGACCTTTCTGTGTCCTGCTCTTTGCCTGCTATAATTCCTGTGGCAGGTGGAACAGGAAAATTCACCCCACTCAGTTCACATCTGATGCCCGTTAACCATGTTGACTTCCAAGTTACATATATGAGGGGCTCACTTCACATCCAACAGTAATGGTCAGGTGATGTAATTGGTGCATAAGGTAAACCTGACCAAAGTTAGGAGAAATCTGCATTGCCTGGTCCATGCCAACCCATGGAGGGACTCATCAGAAGAGGAGAAGGTAAATACTTCCAGCAGAATACCTTGTGACGCAGGAGGAGTAGGAATGCTTCCCTTGGTTGAGCCTCCAATTACAGTGCAATTCGTCCTCCAGTTTTCTTCAATCCCAACTTTCTACTCACTGACTACCAGGTGTTGAATAGGTCTCCAGGAACTTGCATGTCAATGATACCCTGCCTTTGAGGTTGGATATGTGTGCATTGTCTCCAAGACGCTGGATGTACCTGCCACTTTGGGGATCGGTCTATTTTTATTTTTCACTCCTTTTTATAATCGAGGCGTAATAATGGCAAGCAGTTAGTTGCATGCTGGAGAATGCCCATTTTCATTTGATATTTGTACCTCTGTACATTTAAGCTGGGATTATTGGATAAAGATCAAGTAAGGGAAACCTAACTAGTTCTCCTTCTCTGCTGCTGAGGGCACTGAGACTAATTTCACCCCAACTGCTGCGGTCAGTTAATTTAGCACCCAATCCTGGAAGATGATGAGCTGTGAGAGTCAGTGAAACAGACATCTTGGCCAATTTCCTTTCCCTGCCTGCTCCAAATCCATTTGGAATCAGAGTGGAAATCCCTGCTCTATAGTCCATGTTGCACAGCATTTGATCAGCCTTTGGCTATCTCTGGAATATTTGCCACTAACCAGCCTATCTGAGAAAGCACTCCAGGTACTGAATGTGTGAGGAAAGACTTTCTGACATCAGTTCTAAATTTTACTTTCGTCAGTTTATATCCATGTCTGGATTAATCTGAAAGTTGTCCAGAGGTTTTTGCCAACATCCTTCCCTCAGTCAATGCCACTAGAAGGGTTATTTATTGCTATGGGAACTTGAGGAGGCTGTTGCATTTATCCAAATAAGAATGATGGCTTTCCTTCGAAGATTATCACTAATCATAAAGTGCAATTGAATTTTCTAAGGACAGGAAAGGTGGTATATATACAAACCTTATTTTTTCCTTTCAGAATAGTGTTCTGAATTATTCCTTTGAAGCTTTAGTATGTTACATGGCTCTATATGATACTTCAGTATTTACTCCCTTAAAAAGCTGAAGGGGCAATCTGCCAAAAAGAAAATTCTAAGTGTCAAATGAACATGAAAATGGGAGAGTTTCAGATCCATTTTTTATCAAGAGAAAATCTCAAATCTTACGACACTTATAAGGCAAAGTGTGATTCTTGCCAATACGGGGAGTGGACGGAGTCTATTTATGCTGGGAAGCCAACTGCTAATGCTAAACGATGCTGTTGCGCATGTGCCCTGATCTCCCAATGCACTGTGTCAAGAGTACACAGTGAACTGAGAGATTGTCACTTCCTCTAATCCCACATATCACAGTGCACCTCCAACCCCCAACTGCTGACCCCATCCCTCACAATCGCTGCCCCCAACCACCACTCCCCAATGTCAAAGGCATTTTGATTATTTGCCAGCCATGCTGCCGAGAAACCCGCCTTAAGGGAAAATTCATCTCTTAGTCTCAGGCACACCGCTGTAGAACCTCTTCTGGCCACTGTAATACTGTGCCTTGTGGGGTTGGAGAGCTGTCTGCCAATCTGATTGGCCGCTGCTCTCCAAGGCAGGACTTCCACCCAAGTGCAGACAGAAGCCCTGTCTGGTGCTAATCAATGCTCAATTGAGTGTAAAATGGCAGCTGGTTTGGCAGAGTCTACGAGGCCCTATGCACTCGCTGTCCTGAAAATTCAGGACCACTTTTTCCCATACAGCCAGTATAGGTCATTTATCTTTCAGTTCCAAAATGGAATGCAGCGATTAAGATGTGGCTCGCCAGAGCATTGTAAGGATTTATTTTGACAATTTCAGGCTTGTATTCTATTGATTTGATGGACGGCTGCAACTTTTCTCGATGAGCATCCACCTGACAAGTGCAGGCTTTTAAGTGTGTTGTTCATGTTACAAAGAGCTAAGTTTTTTTCTGTGCAGGTCACGTATCTGACCTGGGTGCCCTTCAATTTCAGGCCAGTACCTTGTTATGTTGTGTGGTTCCATAAGTTTGAAATAATCACACATTATACACAAAATGTTGGAGTTTCGTCAAATGTATTTCTTGTAACACTCTATGTGGACTGTTAGGCTGTTGCTCACCCCATGACTCCAGCACTACAGTGATTGTGACCCAGATATATATTAAACTAACAATATTTTTCTTGTTCTTTCTGAGTAATGTAACAATGTAACAGCACTTGTGGCTGTGCCTGACAGATAGATTTCAGGCTGGAAATTAGAGCAGCAGGCAGCAAGCTCTGAGGCCTTTAAAAGGTTTAAAACCATTTTTAATGCCTCAAAAGTCTCCAGATTCCCCATGACTATCTCATCCCAGGGATGCTACAACCTATAGGCATCCTGGGATCAAGCCTTTCTTGTCTCAGTGCAGAGTGTATTAAGGTCAGGGATGTCATTTGCTGTCATGGGACCTCTGAGTTTAAGTGTTAGTGTCACAAGTAGACTTACATTAACACTGCAGTGAAGTTACTGGTGTGCCCCAGGGATCTGTTTTGGGGCCACTGCTGTTTGTAACTTTTATTAATGATCTGGATGAGGGTATAGTTGGGTGGATTAGTAAATTTGCTGATGACACCAAAGTCGGAGGTGTGGTAGATTGTGAGGAAGGGTGTCGTAGTTTGCAGGGTGACTTAGACAGGTTGCAGAGCTGGGCCGAGAGGTGGCGGATGGAGTTTAATGCGGAGAAGTGTGAGGTAATTCACTCTGGTAGGAATAACAGATGTGTCGAGTATAGGGCTAACGGGAGGACTCTGAATAGTGTGGATGAACAGAGGGATCTAGGTGTATGTGTGCATAGATCCCTGAAAGTAGGCAATCAAGTAGATAAGGTTGTCAAGAAGGCATACGGTGTCTTGGCATTTATCGGTAGGGGGATTGAATTTAGGAGTCGCAGCCTCATGATGCAACTGTACACAACTCTGGTGCGGCCGCACTTGGAGTACTGTGTGCAGTTCTGGTCCCCACATTATAGGAAGGATGTGGAGGCTTTGGAGAGGGTGCAGAGGAGGTTTACCAGGATGTTGCCTGGTATGGAGGGGAGGTCCTATGAGGAGAGACTGAGAGATTTGGGGTTGTTTTTGCTGGAAAGAAGGAGGCTAAGAGGGGATCTTATTGAAACATATAAGATGATTAGAGGTTTAGATAGGGTGGATAGTGATAGCCTTTTTCCTCGGATGGAGAAAGCTAGCACGAGGGGGCATGGCTTTAAATTAAGGGGGGGTAGTTATAGGACGGATGTCAGGGGTAAGTTCTTTACCCAGAGGGTGGTGAGGGATTGGAATGCCCTGCCTGCTGCAGTTGTAAATGCGCCTAGTTTGGGGGCGTTTAAGAGATCCGTGGATAGGTTTATGGATGAAAAGGGATTGGTTTAGGTTAGAGGGTCATTGTTTTTTAACTGGTCGGCGCAACATCGTGGGCCGAAGGGCCTGTTCTGCGCTGTAATGTTCTATGTTCTATGTTCTAAAATTCCAGCAACTGTTCGAGTACACTGAGGGAGGATTTAGCATGTCCAATGCACCAAACCAGCACATCTTTTGGACTGTGGGAGGAAACCAGAGCACCCGATAAAACCCATACAAATACAAGGAGAACATGCAAACTCCGCACAATCACCCAAGCTGGGAATCAAACCAGGGCCCCTGGCTCTGTGAGGTAGTAGTGCTAATCACTGTGCCACCATGTATATCAAAAAATAAATGGGCAAGAAATCCTCATGGAACAAATGGGAACTTAGTCAGTCTTTGGCCTTTTATCTTCTTTTCTATATTTGGGAAGATCAAAACCTTTACCTCGGCATTCTGTTAACTTTATTGATTGCTGCTTTGCATTGACTGGACGTGTTGAACATTCTATCACTCCCAGATTTCATTAAACCTATTTCATTTAATAACAGACCATCGGGTGAGCAGGTTTCCTGTCCTTTTTCCCATTGTCCAAATTGAATTACAACAGCCATATTTCTGCACACTTATAAATTTTGTGTAGATCCATTTATAATTCTGTAGCTGCCTTCTAACCTAATATCATTTATTATTCTTACCTAATTGAATTTTGTTTCTGAATTTAGATCATCTATGTGGATTAAAAACAATAGGGAGCCCAAAACTGATCTCTTGAGACACTCATTCAGGGCAATTTTAAATCAATGTAAAATAAAATAGGTGAGCTGTAAATGGGCTGCTGATTCGCGAGCACCTATTTGTTGTCTGTTGATAAGATTTGAAATGACTTCCTGCTAATCTCTCCAGCCTGACATTACTCCCTACATCAGCCATTTTCCTCTCCTTAAACCAATCCTTCATGCAAATCACAATTAGACCTACTTTGACTTGTCAGAGACTTGAGTAACCCTTTCAGTAGCTTACCCCATGACATATACGACATCTATCAAAGAGAGAATTATAGCTAGCATTTCTACTCAAAACTATTTTAATATGAATATTAACTCATTCCTTTTTAACAGCTGAACATTGACATTAAAATAATGCCATTTTGGAAAATTTGGAGATTTGTTTCTGGCTTTTAATTTGGAATCTAATACTTATAACCAAGAAATCCAAACTGGCCTAAATACAAACTGAGTAAAGTGTGATTTAACAACAACAACTCTTTCATTTATATGGAACCCTAAATATAATAAAACCTTCTAAGAAGGTTCACAGGAGATTATAAAGTAACATTTAATACTGAGCCTAAAGAGACCTTTGAGCAGGTGACTCAAAGCGTCGTCAAGAGGGAGTTTCTCAGAGCATTAAAACGTAAGAACTAAGGGCAGGAGTTGGCCATCTGGCCCCTCGAGCTTGCTTTGCCATTCAATATGACCATGTCTGATCTTTCCATGGACTCAGCTCTACTTACCCACCTGTTCATCATAACCCTTAATTCCTTTATTATTCAAAAATTTATCTATCTTTGCCTTAAAAACATTCAGCGAGGTAGCCTCAACTGCTTAACTGGGCAAGGAATTCATAGACTCACAACCCTTTGGGTGAAGAAATTCCTCCTCAACTCAGTCCTAAATCTGCTCCCCCTTATTTTGAGTCTATGCCCCCTAGTTCTGGTGTCACCTGCCAGTGAAACAATCTCCCTGCTTCTATGCTATCTGTTCTCTTCATCATTTTATATATAAATTTTATAAGATTCATCCCCCCCTCATTCTTCTAAACAAAATCCCTCCAATGCCAGTACATTCATTCTCAAGAAAGGAGAACAAAACTGTACAGAGTTCTCCAGATGTTGCCTCACCAGCACCTAATATAGCTGCAACATAACCTCCCTGTTTTTAAACTCCATCCCTCTAGTAATGAAGGACAAAATACCATTTGCCTTCTTAATTACCTGCTGCACCTGCAAATCAAATTTTTGCAATTCATGCACAAGAACACCCAGGTCCCTCTGCACAGCAGCATGCTGCAATTTTTTACATTTAAATAATAGTCCATTTGGCTGTTATTCCTACCAAAATGGATACCTCACATTTACCAACATTGTACTCCATCTGCCAGATCCTTGCCCACTCACTGAAACTATCTATATTCCTCAGCAGACTTTCAGTGTTCTCTGCCATTCATCTTATTATCATCTGTACAAGTCACTGATCGATGTAGTCTCTAGGCTGCCATATGAGTCATAGAGATTTACAACATGGAAACAAGCTCTTCTGCCCAATTTGTCCATGTAAAAAAATTGCCCCACTGGACACTTTTGTATTTCTGCCCTCTCACCGCTGGAGCTCATTTTTGTCTTGCCATTGCCCATTAGTGTCAATAAATGAAACAAATATCAAAACAAAATTTGCAACTTGTTGGTGATTCCAATTTAACTTCATTAACATTAAGATCCAACATAATGAAAATAATCAAATTATAATCAACTCAAGTTTCCAGCTCCCCCTAACCCCACCATTTTCATGTCAATTGCCAGCGCTACATATCCTTAGTCCATCCACCAATGACTGGCAGTACACATTAGGAGGTGGCCAGTACAGAACTTTAAAAGAGATTCTTAGCTGAAGTTTAGGAAAGCTAGTGCCTAGTTTAGCACCCATTTTTTAGTCTCATGAGAGATTGAGGCTAAAAGGCATGTTGCTTTGTTGCTCAGTGTGCTTATAAATTTTCCCTGCTGTTGTTTTGGCAATGATGAGTAGCCGATTTTCCACCTTCCTAAATGGTGAATTTCTCACAAGCAATGTGATTAATAATGGCAACAACTTCTCTTTAACATAACAAACTGTCTTGAGTCAGCTTGCCTGTAGTATGTGAATAAGGCATGATGAGCAAAATCATTCCCATTTCACATCATTGGCTGGTGGACCACCTATTGTGCTTCGTACCAAAGTCAATCTACATTTCCACATATGTGGAGTGAAACTGGTGTTCTTTCGGCAATCTTTTAAGCACCAAAATATCTTGACAGAGAATGTGGCTGGATTTTAACCTGCAGATGATTGCTGTGCAGGAGGAGGACTGTTGTGAGGCTGGCAGACTCAGGAAACTGACTTCCCCAAATATCTGCAGCATTTTACTGCAGGCTATCTCAAGCAGGATTCCCATCCATAGGCAGATTGAGGCTAGAAGCATCTGAAGTCTGCTTCAGAAGGTCAGAGTCTATGAGACCATGGGGAGTGGCGGAGATTGTAATGAAATGTCCAGATTATGTGACAGCGGGGAGTTTTTGATTTTGAAGATCGGGGTGGGGGGTGGGGGGTGGGGGGGGGGGGGGGGATGGTGGGGTGGCGGTGGTTACTGATCATAGGGTGGAGCCAGCCAGATTGCTGAGTACAATGTACAATGGTGATTCCTGGGCATTCCAACTTGGGAGGGGTCTGATGCGGGGAGGGATGGTCTGTTCTAATGGCAGATTGAGCAGACTGTTCTGCAATGGAGAAATAAGGAGATTTCCTGGGTAGCTTATTGGGCCTCCAGGAAACACCCTTGCTCTTCTTTGCTCACAAGGAGTTTGGTGTCGGCACTTATCATTCAGCCCCTCCCTCCTCCATTAAGCTGTCCTGGTTCCCAAGGCCCAGGAAGCGTGGTCACCTATAAATAGGAAAGACTGTTGAAATGAAGGCAGGCACCCTCATTGTAATATTTAAGCAATCAATCCAATTCCTGAGAGCAGGCTGGTCATTCTCCTCTTGTTCCACCTCCATTAAAAATAGAAATGGGCAGGTTTGAGAGGGATTGGGTTCCTCTTTCAGTTTTCCTGCAATTCTAACCTCTGCTGCAACCCCGATACACCCATTTGGGGAGTTAAAATTCAGCCCTCCATGAGGTGGCAATAATATTGTATCATGGAAATAATCAGATCAATTAATATGCAGTGATCCTTCCTAAGATGACATAGGACTCTCATTCATGATCCCTGGATAAGCTTTTACTTAATTACTTAAATATTGAAAACTAGTATTATGATATGGAAAGGTAATGTAGTGGCAGATTTACAGTATTTAGTAAAATATACATAACAGCATATCTGTTATACTGTTATTTTATTGCACAATACCATTTGATTATGGAGTTACATCGAAATAGCGAACAGGCAGAATCATGCCTATCTGTGCGATGCTCTGTGCTTATGTGAGGCTATTTTCCCTACATCATTGCCCAGTGATTTGGAAATATTTCACTAGAGAGCAGTTCAAATCTTCCTCAACACACACTGAATACTCCAAGAAATACTGCTAGCTGCAAAATGCCACTTGAATCCATTTTTCAACAAATACAGCAAAGTCGTCACTGATACGGTCAGAGTATCTTTATCGTCTTGCATGCACCCAGAACAGAATTGCAAGAGGCATTTGCTATTATATTGAAGAAGGTGGGAAAATGCATTTTGAAGAGGAAACAAAAGAATTGTCCCAACACAGTTTCGCTAGCTGATAACAGTGAGTCTAATCTATGGGGCTAAATGCCATTTATGGCTGAATGTAGTTGTTTGTACATGTAACCTGAGGCAGTCTGATAACACGAGAACGAAGCAGATGAGATTTATTTAGAGTTATAAAAAGGTCACACATTGTCATTATATACATCCACCAAGACCAATTATTTCATATGGATAATGGCATGTAGTCTGGCAGACATACAGTCAGATTCCATCATTTGTCCTGAGTACAATGGTTTGCTGTTTATGTTTAATGTGACAGTGAAGATTTATCATCATCATCATAATAATTGAAAAAATACTGCCGATGCAGGAAATACGAAATAAAAACAGACAAACTCAGCAAGTCTGGCAGCATGTGTGGAGAGAAATGAAGTTAATGTTTCGAGTCTAAGTAACCCCTCTATCAAACGAAAGAAAGGTAGAAATGTAAAGAGTTACATCGTTGGAAAGGGGGTGGAGGAGGTGGGGCAGAATAGAAGATCAGGAATATGTTGGGGCAAAAGAGATATTAACAAATTTGTCCTGGACATTGTAGTAAGGGGCGATCCTATGTGAGCCACAAAATTGGGCTGGATCCTGTGGAGAAGGGGCATGGGAAGCTTTGCCAAACAGAAACAAGAATTTGGGAGAATCTCTGTTGGAGCCAGGGAGGAGAAGAGAATGGACCTGTGCATATGTTCTGTCAGTGTATAAATAGTTATAATAGTTTAATACACCTTTCTCATTGTTAGAGCCACATTGGGTCACCGCCAATCTTTTACAGACACAAAACAAAAGAGAGTGTTAATGGTGCCATTAAGGAATGGAGAGTGCTAATGGTGGCTCGAGGTGAGATTGCAGAATGTGTTAACGGGAGCAACTGAACAGCAACGGACAGGTGGTCAAGTGGGGGAAGGATGAGGAGTTGGGGCAGGCCAGGGAGCTGAAAAACAATGGTGGGCATGGTGGTTAAGATGGAGGGGAAGGTTTCCCATCTAAAATTGTAGAACTCAATGTTGAGTCCAGAAAGCTGTAACGGTCCTAATTGGGAAATGAGGTGTTGTTCTTTCAGATTGCACTGAACATCACTGGAGCATTGCAGCAGGCCTAAGAGGACATGTGGGCTGGGAGTCTCCCAAATAAAAACTAAGCACAGGAGAATTTCCTACCCATTATTTGAGTGTAGTTAGTGGAATGAATCTCTGGCACTCTGTGATTCCCGCCAGTAAGGTGGGGGCAGGACCTCATCCCACTCGAGAGACTGGAATCAGCATGCTGAATGGGCCACTGTGCATGCATTGATCTGTCAGTGGGGAGATCAGCGCATGTGCGCTGGCCTCACCTTCACCAGCCTCCTGACTGCCAGCCCCCTTCTCCCAAACGCTGGCTTCCCAAACACACACCCCCCACTCCAATCGCCACCCAACCCTCCCCCACATACCACCCCACCCCCCCCGCAGCCCCAATCATCAGCTCTCTATGTACAGTCCCAATCGCCCCCGTCACGTGCAATCCTGATCACCCTTCCCCATGTGCAGCCCCGATTACCCCCTCTCTCCCAAGCCCTCCGAGCCCATTGCAGAGAGCACAGCGGGTCCCTCCATAAAGCACCACCATTTCATCCCCAGTAGGCTCTCCAACTGGCCCCACCCCTTGGCACTGCACGGTGCCGGGATGGGCAGTGCCAGAGTGCCCCTTGCGCAGTGCCAGATTGACACCCCTCTGCCCCCAACAAACCAAGGGGGTGTCAATGGCCTCTGTCCCCACTACCACAATGAGAATGCCTAGTCCTGATTGATGGGGACCAGTTCTAATCCCCGCCTGGCAACCTCTCCCAGCTGGAGGGAGATATTCGTGAGTCCAGAGACTACCATCCTGGGCTTGCTGATGATATTGAAATTGGAATTTCAATATGGTAATCAGCCTCGTGCCAATTTTCAGCACAGAGCTGAGCACGTCTAAAAACAAAGCTTGGGAGATTCACAATCAGCTGGACGCTGGTCACGAGTCCTGCTACAGGCCCCCGCTGATGTCTCCCAGTCTGCTGCACTACTCAAACAGCACAGCAGGAGAATGACCCTTGTGATCTGTCACATGCTACCAAAATAACTAGATGAGAATCCATGGGATAAGAGAGGGGATTAAGGGTTATGGGGAGAGGGCGGGAATGTGGAACTGAGCCACGACAGATCAGCCATGATCTTGTTGAATGGCGGGGCAGGCTCGAAGGGCCAGATGGCCTACTCCTGCTCCTATTTCTTATGTTCTTATGAAAGGATTAATGAAGAAGCAAAATTGTGTGGATACCAGAAACCTGAAATAAAAACAGAAAATCTCTTGTTTTAATCTCGTCATTGCCTCCCTATTTCTGTATTCTCTTCCAGCCCCACAGCCCTCCAGATACCTGAACTCTGATAAATCTTGCTTCTTAATTATCTTTGACTTTTAATTGTTCCACTGTCCCTTCAGCTACTCAGCCCTAAGCTCTGTTCTCCACCTACATCTCCTGCCTTGTTGTGATCTCATAGAACCCTACAGTGCAGAAAGAGGGCCCATCAAGTCTGCACCGAACACAATCCCACCCAGGCCCTACCCCTATATCTCTACATATTATACCCACTAACCCCTCTAAACTACACATCCCTGGACACTAAGGGGCAATTTCTTAGCATGGCCAATCAACCTAACCTGCACATCTTTGGACTGTGAGAGGAAACCGGAGTACCCGGAGGAAACCCACGCAGACATGAGGAGAACATGCAAACTCCACACAGACAGTGACCCAAGCCAGGAATTGAACCCAGGACCCTGGAGCTGTGAAGTAGCGGTGCTAACCACTGTGCTACCATGCCGCCCATCTCTCTTTACTCCTTTCAGATGATCTTTAAAATCTACTACTTTGAGCAAACTTTTGATCTTTATGCAACTTGGTGTCAAATTTTGTCTCCTCGTGGTCTTGTGCAGCACTTTGGGACATTGTATTATATTACAGGTGCTATATAGGTAAATACGAGTTGTTGCTGTTGAAATATTCAGCAGATCAGGCAGCATCTGTGGAAAGAGAATTAATGTTCCAGTTCAGTGATCTTTCGTCAGAATTATTTACATCTGCGTACTAAATGTCTCTGCACTGTTGCCATTGCAACAGCTGGATCACTCATCAGCAATAATAGTCACCTAGACAGCCATAAAATGAACTTTGAGAAATGATACAAGCACATCATAAACATCTTCTGTGCTGTAATGTTACAATAAGTGTTGAGGAATGATAGGACTGAATAAGCTACTATTAGTCATAGTCGACCAAAGGTGCAGAAAGTGGGACAGAAGGCAGTACTGCTGAACAATTCATTTCGCACATGATTAATCTACCTTCAGCCCATGTTGCAGTGAATAAATCCTTTAGTGCTAACAGCGAAAGGAGGAGTGACTATTCTATAATTGTCCCATATATTGTGAATTTTGTTACGAGCATCATGAATAACAGAAAGCCTTCCATGACTTCAGGAGGTCATGGATTAATGAATGCTTAGAAAATGAAAACCAGACAGTCAAAGGAAGACTATGAGAACAGAATGGTGATTAACATAAAAGGAAACCCAAAAATGTTTAACAAGCCTGTAGGTACTAAGTGGCAACGTGGGGCCTATTAGGAACATAGAAGGTGTTATGTACTTTGAGGTGCCAAGCAAAGTTAGAATGCTTAATGCTTACGTCGTATTAATGCTTACTAAGAAAGAGAATGTTGACAAAATGTTTTCTAAAGCACAGATGATAGAGTCAATTTATGGCGGGGGAGGGGGGGTGAAATTGATACGCAGGAAGTATTGGAAAGGCTTCCCTAGATAGGGAGGGGGGAATCAGAGAATTGAGAAGTGGCAAATGTAACACTTAAGTTCAAGAGAGGGAGTAAAGATGTTCTTTGTGACTATAGTCCAGTTGGCTTAACATGAGTGCTGGGTAAGGTATTAGAAACAATAATCCAGCCAAAAAATACAACAGATCTTTGGAGAGGCTTGAGTTAATTAAGTAGAGCCAGCATGGATTTTTAAATTGCAGATCCTGTAAATGACTAATCTAATTCAAATTTTTTTGATGAAGTATCACAGGAGATTTAAATACAATGAATGATGTCTATAAGAAAGCATTTGACAAAGTACTTCGTAAGAGGCTGTTTAACAAAATTGAAGCTCCTTAAAATACTTACACTTATTTTTGAGAGTTTTCTCTACTTCTTCCAATCATTGTAATCCTGTTCTCACTCTTGAGTTCTTGTGTGCTAGATCTATGGAACATGATGACATACATATGACAGACGATCCCTTTTAATCACACCAAAATGGTTGCAATTATTCCCTGGAAAATCCCTGGAGCTGGTCTGATTTCAAAAGGTAGGCAATTAAAATAACACCTCCAGAAGGGGTAATAAATGTGATCAGTAGAAACATTTGCTCCACACAAGTGCCAGGTGATGACCATTTTCAAAAGGAGAGAATCTAACCATCGCCCCATGATGCTCAATGGCATTACCTTCTCTGAATTCCCCCATTATCAACATTCTGGGCAGATGTTGCTTTCCATTTTAACACACAATCCTGCTGTTATGTCCACATGTTCATCCCCAGCCTTTTGCAATGTCCCAATGAAGCTCAACACAAGCTGGAGGAACAGCACCTCATCTTCGGATTAGGAACTTTACAGTCTTCCAGACTTAGGGTTCAACAACTTCAGAGTATGAAATTTCTCCTCCATCTTTACTCCAATTATTTATTTTGTTTTATTTCACCTCATTTATTTTTTAATTTTAATTTCTTCCATCGCTTTATTTTTTCCACTTTTCAAATATCGTGCTTTCTATCTTGTCCCCCCTCCACATACCCCCAAATGCACACCCCCCGCCCCATGGTCTTCCCTCCACTCACCCCACTAGGGCCACATGTTGCATGTCTCAGCTTGTCCTTTGTTCTGCCATTTACACGTTCTGATCTCTTAATAGCCGCTATCAGCACCCTTCTTAGCCATAATCGCCATCATTTACATTACCTTTGTCTTGTTACTTATGACATATTTGCAATTTTCCCCCTCTATCCTGCTCACTCTAACAGTATAAATAGCACCCTACTTTCTATTGTCTTCAGCTCTGATGAAGAGACATCTAGACTCAAAATGTTGGCTCTATTCTCTCTCCACAGATGCTGTCAGACCTGATGAGATTTTCCAGCATTTTCTACTTTTGCTCACTTTTCACTATATTGTTTCACTGTGTGAGGTCAACACAGATTCATTTTGGATGACTCGATTTTGGTGCAGGAACCATGTCTGAACACCAGTTTGTGGGTTAAGTGAGAACTGTGATGACTCCCTTATGTAGCATGGATTCAATTTCTTTTTCACTTTCTGTAAAAGTGGGTATGAAACCTTTCTAGGGGTGAACAAGCACACAGGTTTGCATCTAGTCTCAATATGATATGATAGATTGTTTTCAGCTTCCCTAGATTTCTGAATTGTTTTTGAATTCTGCCTTAAATTCTGTTGATTTTTTTCTGAGTTTCTGAGTTCATCACCTTTGTAGATGCGTTCTGTGCAAGCTTTTCAACTTATCAGAGAGCATTCTTGATTGTGAATCATGTACAAAGTTTCAGTGATTTCTTTTATGTTGATGTTTTGCAGTCAACTAACCCTTGACTTGCAGCTGAATGCCTCCTGAACCATGGAAACTCTGCTTTTGACCACTTCTCTGCATCTGATGGAATTGAAACTCCTGCTCCAGTGTCTAACTTGAAGTTTGTTTCATGTTCATTGACTATAATATCTACATTTGATCCTATGCTTTCTCCAAAGTATGGTCCTTCTGTTTTTTCTTCAATTTCTTGAAACTCATCAATTTTATGAATATTACATGTTCTTGGTTATTACTCCTTTCATGGTGTATTTAGAAGTTTTTTGCTGTAACAAACTGATCTAAAATGAGCTGTTTTCTTGTAGGAATGGCACTCTGTAATTTTTATGGGGAATTCTTCACACAGATATTTTGCCACCACAGTGATGGCAGCCACTGCACCTGCTTCTCTTTATCTCTGTTTACGGATAGGTGCACTGGAATATTTTGGTACTACAAGCTGGTCTGTACCTGTGAGTTTTCTCCTTGATATTTCTTTTCTGCCTTGAGTAAAACATTTGTTCTTTTTTCTCTCTTCTGCCTGCTTCATTCTCTGTACTGCTCTTGATAATATCAAGTTTTGCAGTGATGGCAAGAAAATCAGACCGTGTTTCTTCTGAGACTTCCACAACAATGCCATCTCTAATTAATTTGTCTTCAGGACTTCAGATTTATAATGTTCTGCTTATAGATATTAATAAAGGAATCTTTGCTTTTACAAAATCTTTGGGTGAGCCTATTAAAATCTGTCCTCTCCATAATGGTGTTTTTCAAAAGATTAAAAGAAGTACTAAAGGCTTTAATAACTTTTTTATATGATGCCATGCCTTCATATCTGTCCTGTCTGACCATAATTCTGGTTGCACTGCTGCCTATGGCATATAATAAGGTCCTGTAGGGCCCATTAATTCCTGAGAATAGACAAAGACAGCATTGGTATGTTGAATTTCATTTATTGAGCAGAATTTTAAATTAAAACATTACAGAAAATGAAATTGTTCTCCGGAGCATTGAACCTGGTGGCTGTGGCTGTGGTGAGTGACTGATTTAAAGTGAAAACCGCTTTTTTCCTGTACTTCCGGTTCTCGGGGCTTGTTAGAGTGTAGTTTACTTCCGTACCGGAAGTTAGGCCAGGGGATTGTCGTTAAGGGGGAGCGGGGGGTATAAAAAAGGGGTAGCAGTATAGAGCGGGCAGCGTCGGGAGCGGGCAGCGGAGTGAGTGGGAACTGAGTGAGAAGGGCTTTGGCTTGCTGGGCTTAGGCGAGGGCAGGCTTGGAGAAGGTGAGTGACAGATTCCTACCTTGGGCACTTACAGGAGGTTGGGACATGGCAGGGAATATAGGGAGGAATGTAAGTTGCGTCCGGTGCCACATGTGGGAGTTCCTGGTGGTGTCACGGGTCCCCAAGGTACACATCTGCAGTAAATGTTTAGAACTGCAGCGATTGAGGGCCCGGATCAGGCAACTCGAGGGGCGACTGGAAGATGCGTTTCTAGTTAGGGAGAATGAGGAGATAATGGCTGGGAAACATGAGCAGGAGGAGGTCTCAAGGGCTGAAGAGAAGGGAGGATGGACGACTGTTAGGAGGGGAAAGAGGAAGAAGAAGAGTAGTCAGGGTCCCCCGGCCTCCCCGGAGGCCCCCCAAGGTTCGTCGGCAGGGGCACAGAAAAATAGGAAGGAAGGGGAGACTGATTTAGAGGGACGGAAGGGGGCTGGTAAGGTGATAGTGGTAGGGGATGGGAGGGTCCGAGGGATTGATAGGAGGTTCTGTGGGCAAGGGCGCGACTCCAGGATGGTGGTCTGCCTCCCTGGAGCAGGGGTAAAGGATATAATGGAAAGGGTAGAGGGAATTTTGAAAGGGGAGGGGACCCAGGCAGAGGTCATAGTACACGTAGGGGAGGGGGATATAGGAAGGAGGAGTAGGGGAGAGGTCCGTAGGCAATTTAGGGAGTTGGGGGCCAAACTAAAGGGCAGGACCTCTAGGGTGGCACTGTCTGGGTTGCTGCCCAGTATGAGCAGGGCTAAGAATGACGAGATCATGCAGTTGAATGCATGGTTGAGGGACTGGTGTAGGGTAGAGGGGTTTACTTATGTAAATCATTGGGAGGTGTTTAGGAGAGAAAGGCAACTGTACAGGAGGGGTGGGGAGGATTTGAACGGGAGGGGGACTAGTGTCTTAGCAGGGAGGTTAGCTGGGGTGTTCAGGAATGATTTAAACTAATAGGGAGGGGGGGTGGGGAGGTGGCTGGGAGAGAGACGGGTGAAAGGAAAATTATAAGGGAGAAGGTGGTTCCGAGGGACAATTGTGGGTTGAACCGTGTCTGTTTCAATGCTCGGAGTGTGGCAGGGAAAACGGATGAGCTTAGGGCCTTGATGTTTGTGAGGCAGTTGGATGTGGTGGCTGTAACGGAGACATGGTTACGGGAAGGGCAGGACTGGCAGCTGAATGTTCCTGGGTACAGGTGTTTTAGGTGTGACAGAGGAGGGTTGAAGAGAGGTGGAGGGGTGGCACTGTTAGTCAAGGAAAACATCACAGTAGTGCAGAGGGAGGGCGATATGGAAGAGATAGGGATTGAGTCGCTGTGGGTGGAGTTGAGGAATAAAAAGGGAGAGATCACACTGCTAGGGGTGTACTATAGGCCACCCAACAGCCCAAAGTCAGTGGAGGAGGGAATTTGCAGGGGCATTTTGGACAGGTGCAGAAAGAATAGAGTGGTTGTAGTGGGTGATTTTAATTTTCCCGGAGTGAATTGGAGGGGGCCTAGAGCTGGGGGTACGGAGGGAGAGGAGTTTGTGAAATGTGTTATGGAAGGGTCGCTAGAACAGTATGTAACGAGCCCGACTAGGGGAGGGGCTATACTGGATTTAGTGTTGGGAAACGAGCCAGGGCAGGTGGGTGAGGTAGAGGTAGGCGAACATGTGGCAAACAGTGACCACAAGTCCGTCTACTTTAGGATAAAAATGGAAAGGGACGAGTGCCGTCCAAGCGGGAGTGTGCTGAACTGGGGAAAGGCGAGCTATGGCAGGATTAGGAGGGAGCTGCAGCAAACTGACTGGGAGGGACTGTTAGCTGGCAAGTCCACGGTTGGCAAGTGGGAGGCTTTTAGGGACAAAATGAAATGGTTGCAGGGGAGGTTTGTTCCGGTTAAGCGAAAGGATGGGAAAGGTAGGATTAGAGAGCCGTGGATTACGGGGGATATTGAAGACTTGGTCAGGAAGAAGAGGGAGGCGTATGATAGGTCCAAACAAATGGGTACGGAGTGTGCGCTGGAGGAATATAGAGAGAGTAGGAGGGAGCTAAAAAGGGGAATTAGAAGGGCGAAGAGAGGGCATGAGATGGCTTTGGCCGGTAGGATTAAGGATAATCCTAAGGCATTTTATTCCTATATTAGAGGCAAGAGAGTAGTTAGAGGGAAAATTGGTCCTCTTAGGGACAAGAGTGGAGAGTTGTGTATTGAGTCGGAGGGAATGGGGGAGCTCCTGAATGAATACTTTGCGTCGGTATTCACGAAGGAGAGGGGTTCGGAATCGTGCGGTCTCTTGGAGGGAGCGGAGGTTCAGTTGCAGGATATAGTTATTACGAGAGAGGAAGTGCTAGGGCTTTTCGGTAGCGTAAGGACGGATAAAGCTCCGGGGCCTGATGGTATTTATCCCAGGCTGCTTAGGGAGGCGAAAGATGAAATTGCTGGGCCTCTGGCACACATCTTTGTCTCTTCTTTGGACACAGGTGAGGTCCCAGAAGACTGGAGGGTAGCAAATGTGGTCCCGTTGTTCAAAAAAGGTAGTAGGGATAACCCTGGGAATTATAGGCCGGTGAGTTTGACGTCGGTGGTAGGGAAGTTAATGGAAAAAATACTTAGGGGTAGGATGTATGAGCATTTGGAGCGTTGCGATCTGATTAGGGATACGCAACATGGCTTTGTTAGAGGGAGGTCTTGCCTTACGAATCTGGTGGAATTCTTTGAGGAGGTGACAAAAACGGTTGACGATGGGAGAGCCGTTGATGTCATCTATATGGATTTCAGTAAGGCGTTTGACAAAGTCCCTCACGGTAGGCTGGTAGAAAAGGTTAAGGCGCATGGGATACGAGGCCAGGTAGTTAGGTGGATTGAGAACTGGTTGGGAAATAGGAGACAGAGGGTAGTTGTGGAGGGTACCTTGTCGGGCTGGAGGCCAGTGACCAGTGGTGTGCCGCAGGGCTCGGTACTGGGACCTCTCCTCTTTGTAGTCTACATAAATGATTTAGAAGAGGGAGTAGGTGGTGTGATCAGCAAGTTTGCTGATGACACCAAGATGGCAGGGTTGGCGGGTACAGAACTGGATTGTCAGGTGATACAACAGGATATAGATAGGTTGGTGCAGTGGGCAGATAGGTGGCAGATGGCATTTAATCCTGACAAATGCGAGGTGATGCATTTTGGAAGGAATAATGCAGAGAGGAGCTATGTGATAAAAGGTAGGCCGATTAGGAGTATAGACGTACAGAGAGACCTGGGAGTGCAGGTCCACAAATCCATGAAGGTTGTGTCACAAGTGGAGAACGTTGTTAGGAAGGCTTATGGGATGTTAGCCTTTATAGGAAGGGGCTTAGAGTATAAAAGCTGCCGTCTAATGCTTCAGTTACACAGAACGTTGGTTAGACCGCATTTGGAGTACTGCGTCCAGTTCTGGTCACCTTATTACCGGAAGGACGTGGAGTCTCTGGAAAGGGTGCAGAGGAGGTTTACCAGGATGTTGCCTGGCATGGGGGGACTGGGTTACGAGGAGAGACTGAGGAGACTGGGGCTATTCTCCTTGGAAAGAAGGAGATTGAGAGGGGACATGATAGAGGTATATAAGATACTGAAGGGAATAGATAGAGTTAATAGTGAGAGACTGCTCCCTAGACTGGGTACGAACACAAGAGGTCATCACTTAAGGGTGAGGGGGGAGAGGTATAATTTGGAGGTAAGAGGAAGGTTCTTTACACAGAGAGTTGTGGGGGTATGGAACGCGCTACCGAGTAGGGTGGTGGAGGCAGGCACGTTGGACTCGTTTAAGATGCAGTTAGATAGGCATATGAGTGAAACGGGAATGGAGGGATATGGTAGGGGCTATTAAATAGGGTTAAACCTCGGGAGACACCGGAAGGGCAGGCTGTATAACTAATATTTTTTGTCTTTATTCCACAGGTGGAGGTCCACCTCGTGTCAAGCGAGGGGCATGCACACGGCGGGTTGTGCGTGGGCTGCTCTTGGAAGTCCAGGAGTGGCCTAGTACTTCGTGTCGGTGTGTGTGCTTGATCGTGGACCGATAGACGGGCGCCGCAACAGCTCAGTGACTAGCACTGCTAGCTGTGCAGATACATGGATTTGGGCCTGTGTCTGTGGGAGTTTGCGCATTCTCCCTGTGGTTGCGTGGGTTTCCTCCGGGCGCTCCGGTTTCCTCCCACACCCCAAAGATGTGCTCTTAGGCTAATTGGTTTCCACCAAATTGACACTATTTCTTCCCTGAATCTGACTGAGTAGGGTCCCATTCGTAGACATGCAGGGTAGAATAGGTGTAGGGCGATGTGGCGGCGCGGGCTCGTTGGGCCGAAGGGCCTGTTTCCCGTGCTGGGTTGTTCTTTGTAAAAACACTGGCGAGAGAGAGAGATACTAGCATGAACCAGTCCTGTGTTGGTCAAAGAATTCAAAATATACTGTAGGTGGAACTAGCTAAACATAGAGCTGTGACTATAACATAAGGTAATTCTTATCTGTGGTATTGAATTTCTCTGACAACCAAAACAATCCTCGCAGCTACGGCCATGAAAATACTGCTGTTTATAAACATTTTGTTTTGGCTTATAAAAAAGGCCTGTTTCTGTAGGCATTGTAATTTCAAAGAGTGCAGTCAATTTTTCAAGCTAATCCCAGCATGCCTGCTGAGTATAAAAACGTGGTCAAGTTAGCTTTTAAAGCTTAGAATTTAAATGTAATTGCATAGGCAGAAATATCTTAAAATGAAGTATTTGCATAAATGAAGCAAACCAGAACTAAACAGTCATAGGATCCACAACAGTACTGACCTGCTCTTTGTTAGTCTTCTCTGCTAGTTTTGATGTTGTTCTGCAAGTGGTAAACCTTCAATATCAGGCTTGATCTAGACCTTCCATATGGTTAAAGCACTCTAGTAAATGTAAGACTTTTTCCATCTCTTCCGTTTACCGTTGCTTCTTCTGGAGTATGGTTGTAGAGGTTCCCATGGTCTCCTGGTCCTGTTCCTTTTGTCGTGTTTAACTTTTGCTAACATCTGTTGTTGTTTCTGGTCTTGCACGCAGTAGTCGTTTTCCTGGACTTATAGATAAGGTTGGATACAATACTATTGGGAGATTATTTAACATTGTGAAAACTGTTTACAATATAGTCTCCACATAGAACAATCTATCTCCAAGCTCTGTTATCATAGAATTCTTACAGTGCAGAAGCAGTCAATTCTATCCATTGAGTCTGCACTGACTCTCCAATAGAGCATCCCGCCCAGAACCAACAGTGCAAGCCCACGTATTTACTCCACTAATACCTGGGACGCTAGAAGGCAACTTAGCATGGTCAATCCACCTAACCTGCATATCCTTGAACTATGATGATGGCAATGATGCATTTACATATTTAAAATTAACCGTTTATTCTACAAATACAAAAGCATAGAAGTTATGCTACTCCTGTTCCTACTTCTTATGGTCTTATTGCCACTATGGCCTGCATTTTACTGTGGGAATCAGGATCTGATATCCGGATCAAATGTTGGTCCACAGCCCACACTTGCCGGCAGTAGAACCACTTTGGCAATTTTACCACAGGTAGCCCCCTAATTGGCACCAATCAACTAAGAATGGTGAGCAGCTTCCTGATACTGCCAGCCCAGTCAGTTGGCTAACAGCTATGAAGACTCAGCAGTGCCATTGGGTGAGCATCCAGACTTAATCAATAACCTGGTAATAGGGTCACGTTTGGGAGTGGCCCAAAGATAAAGAAATAAAAGGATGCAAAGAAAAGAGGCAGTTTGAGATTAAATGTTGCCTTGATGTCTAATGCAGCAACCCTCATCATGCCACCAGAATTCAGCTTTTTTTTCCATGTTTGGGCCAAGGCAATAATGAAACCTGGTGCCGAGAGATTCCAGCAAAACCAAAACTGAATGTCAGTGAACAGATTGTTAGTAAGTTGGTTGCTGCTGGAAAGCACTGTTAACAAAACCTTCCATTCATTTGCTGATGATTCAGGGTAGAGTGATGGGAAATTAGTTGGCGTAATTAGATTTGTGTTTCTCTTAAGGACATAACATATCTGGGCAATGTTCCACTTAATCAGATTCTGCCAGTATTATAGCTGTATGGTAACAGCTTAGATAGTGCTAGAGCATAAGTCTTCAGCACTTGTCTGAGATTTTGCTGAGTTTGCCAGGAAACTAGATTTGCTAGTTTCACCAGGATGGTATCTCATTCTTAGGTAAGCCTGGTGCTGCTTCTAACATGCTGTTCTACATTCTTCATTTAATCTGTGTGGTTCCCCAACCTTGATGATAGCTGCAGAGTGAGAGATCTGTTGGGCAATACGTTGTGGTTGAATACAATTCTGTTTCTTCTAATGTCCCACAGTGCCCCATGGATGTCAGTTTTGAATTGCTAGATCTGTTTTGAATCTATCCCATTTAGTATGGTGGTTGTGTTACACAACAGGATGGAGAGTATCATCAGTGTGAAAATTAGACATTGCCTCATAGAACATAGAACATAGAAAAACTACAGCACAAACAGGCCCTTCGGCCCACAAGTTGCGCCGATCACATCCCTCCCTATAGGTTTACCTATAACCCTCAATCCTATTAAGTCCCAAATACTCATCCAGAAGTCTCTTAAAAGACCCTATCGAATTTGCCTCCACCACCACTGACGGCAGCCGATTCCACTCACCCACCATTCTCTGAGTGAAAAACTTACCCCTGACATCTCCTCTGTACCTACTCCCCAGCACCTTAAATCTGTGTCCTCTTGTAGCAACCATTTCAGCCCTGGGAAAAAGCCTCTGAGAATCCACCCAAACTATACCTCTCAACATCTTATACACCTCTATCAGGTCACCTCACATCCTTCGTCTCTCCAAGGAGAAAAGACTCAGCTCCCTCAACCTATCCTCATAAGGCATGCCACCCAATCCAGGCAACATCCTTGTAAATCTCCTCTGCACCCTTTCAATAGCTTCCACATCCCTCCTGTCATAAGGCAACCAGAACTGAGCATAGCCTCCGTAAGGACCTATCAATACTCTCAAGGATAGACACATCTGTGATGATATGTTGGTGAGGATGAGGTCAAATAGATTTCTCCCCCATATTGGTGCTCTCAACATCTGCCATAGGCTCAGTTTCACAGGTAGTACTTAGCCAGCTTGGTTAGCACTTGTGCCACTGAATCACTCTTGGTGATGGTGGTAGTCTCCTCCAAGCCACTCATCATCCTGATTTGAAAATATATACTCATCCCTTCACTGTTGCTGAGTTAAGTTCCTGGAACTTCTTCACTTACTGCACTGTGGATGTACCTGTATCAACAGATCACAAAGGGCAATTAGAGATGGTCATTCCTTCAATGAGCAAACTAAAATCTGACCTAATATCTCTTGTGTGAGTTTTGAGTTATATTTTGTTTTTTACTGCCTCTGTGACATGTCTTGGGAAGTTTTATTACATTAAACCACTATATGAATATAATTTGTTGTTGTTTCAAAAGTATACATTACAATTTTCTTCAGGGAAGTTGGTACATCTGTTTCTTTCTTCCAATTATTCCTGTCTATTGTGGTGTAAATTATGAGTCAGTTATAGTTTTATGTTCCACATTTTATATGATATTTCAACATTATACATGTGCTGAGACCATTAATAATCCTCTTTGGCATGAGAACATTAAAGCAGACTCCCAGTTTAACAGAATCTCTCAATTGTTCTGTTAAGTAATCAGCTGAGATTGACACTTACAAGTCTATTCACAAATTATGTAAATGAGCATGAAGTAAATCTTTTGACTAGCACCGAACTATTCAGTTTACCTTAAAGCTCGTGTCACTGTTTTGACTTCTGCTTCTCCGTTCCCAGTTTTGATTTTCTTCCAAATTTTCCTGCCTCTAAACCCACCTGTGAGCAACTACAAAGAATGTCCAATCACATTTGCATTGCATGAAGAGTGTTCTATTCCCCATTCTTTCAAGCTCGGCTAATTAAGTATCCAAACAGCGAACCCTCACTTGACTATAATATCTGTCTTTCTTAATAACTAGTGACAGCTAGCCCAGTAGCACAAGCATTTCAGCACTTAACTCCTAACCGGGGGGAGGGGGTTACAAGTTTGAGTCCCATGATTGTATGCAACTCAAGCTCATTTACCTCTGCTCAGCTTCACCACTTATCAGCTATGCTGCAAAAAACACATAGAAATGAAATGGTCCAAATCTACTTCAAGGAAATTGACATATTACATGTTGATTTCTTACCTACCAATCACGGAATGGAATTGGCTATGATGATGGAGAAATCTGCAGCATAAGTCATCCTGCCAGATCGACACAAGGAAAGGATGCCAGCTGCCAAGACCCTAAATTTGTAATTTTCTTCCTAAACCTCTCTGTTACTCTTTCCTCCTTTAAGCTGCTCCTTAAACCTGTTGTCTTTGACCAAGGTTTTGCTTACCTGTCATGATATCTCCTTTTGTGGCACAATATCATCTTTGTTTTAGAATGCCTCTCTGAAGCACCTTGGAGCATTTAGTTACATTAAACCCACTCTCTAAATACAAGTTGCTGTGATGCTGATAAGTGGCAGTGAAGAAATAGGAGAAAATGGGGGATAAATATGTAGTAATAATGAGACACACATTGCTCTTTATTCAGCTCACTCATATCTCTTGCATATTTTTGCATTATTTCAGTAGACTTCCAATAACAGTCATTAGAATCATTGGGATGCACTTCCATGTGATAGAGTGAGTAGCTCAAGTGGAACAATTTCCCAGCTCATGTGTTCGCCTTGGAAAAACTGCCTGTAAGGCACAGGTCACTCAGCTGAGGGGGGTGGGTGGGAACGGGTACATGCTGGCATCAGGCTTGCCGCGCACAAAAATAGCTTGAAACCAACCACATAGTCTGTACAGTGTGAGGTGGTCTGATTAAAAGGCTCAACTTAATTCTCTGGGATATTATGCCAGTTGTTTTGTTCATTATTAGACCCTCTAATCATCACCTCTCATATCTCCTCACTCCCCTTCACACACTCCCATCCCTCACCCATGCCAACACATGCCACCCATGCTCCCCTCCCCAAGGCCCCTTATAGCCCATGCCAACTTATTGCCAACTTATGCCAAGTCATGACGCCTTACTGAGCCCGATGGTCCCTTATAGCTCTTTTGCCAACATTGTGCTTACTCATACCAATTCTGGAATGGGCTGGATATTTGCTTCCAGAGGGGATATATAAACCGATCTCAGGAGAAACTGAGTTCTTGCTTTCAGGGGGTGTGGGTGGTTGGCAGGGGGAGAGGGGTGGGGAGGGGCGGGGAGGGAGGGGCGGTGTGTACGTGGATAGAAATGGAGTCTGGTCCATCGACCCAGAAGCTTTAGTGATGCAGAGATAGACCTTGTGTGGGTAATGCATCTCAGCCACTGTCTCAAAAGCCAGCCTGTAAGGAGCTCCTGCTATGAAGCAGGAAGTGGATACACGTGCTGCTGTTTCTCAGGCGAGATGTTTATCAAGAGTCAGGTGAGCACTAACTGTAATAGTTGTCCAACTGGTTGCTGATACTTGAAGAGATGGCCTATTTTGGGCCTTCAGAGGAAAATGTAGGGGTTACTATTCACCTTGTAATGAAGGAATATATTCTACAAAGTTAAGGCTGCAAAATCTTCAGAAGACACAGCTCTGAGTGTTTGGCAGCACAACACAAGTAACTGCGAGTAACAGGAACAAATACGAGACCGTACAGCCCCGTTCCCCAGTCCTTCATTCCCCACACACCCACTTCCCTCCCCACCACCCACTGTCTTTCCACCACCCCTCATGTATGTAACATGTTCTGCATGAGACTAACTGAAGCTTTACGTGCCCGTGTTTGTTGTCAATTGTCTTGTCAGATGTCACAAAGAAAGGAGAGGCGAGAAGCATTGGCAGGGACAGTGTCTCAATTCAGTAATCAGGATACTTCAGAAGGTCCAGAAATGTTGCACTGAGTGGCCAGCAAAATCCATCAACAGTCAACCAAAAGCAGGAGGTAGCCTCTGCTGTGATTGCAGCGGGGAACCACGGAAAATCTTGGATGCAACACAGGAAGAGGCTTTATAAGTTGTGACACTCTAGCAAGGAGAAATTTTTTGTCAGAAGCAGACAGAGGTCCAAGTAATGCCACATTTGAATGCCACACTTATGGCAGAAAATTGACACATACCCCCCCTATAGCATGGAGGAATATATGTTTAAACCACACCTATAAGTTCACACAGTAATGGGCAGAAAAATGAATGTCCACTGTGCATTGCCATTTTCAGGAGCTTTGTCCCTGGCAGCAATATACGTTAGTGTTAACATTACTCTATAATTTGTATTTGCAGGACATGGTGACCCACAATGCCAAGGAGAAGACCTATACTGGGGCTGGTTTTGTAAGGCTCTGATGAGGCAGCCATGGAGGTAGCCAAGGTGTCCATCCTGCTTATTGTACGGGGTGGAGAATTGCCCATGGCAAGTGCTAAAGGCAGTGGTAGATGCAGTTTGGAACATGGTGGTGATAGTGGACATGATCCTTTTATGTTGTGCATCATAGCATTGTTACAATGCTAAATCTCATTACCTCCTGACTCACACAGCTCCCAGCACCACTTTATCACTCCCTCCCCATCCAACTCCTGGGGACCACCTCATCCCTCAGGCATCTGGAGAAGAAAGAGATGTCCAAAGAGGCAGAGTGACTAGCATACACTCTGCCAACACTGATATGGGCACATTGGAAGGATCTCACGTGCATTTTGATTTGGTGGCACATGGTGAAGGGCACTGCACCAAAGTTCAAAAGGAAGTGGCTGAGCCAGTGACATGTGCATACAGACCCCTCGGAGAAGGGAGGAAAGTCCCAATGATGCTCCAATAGGCATGGAGGTAGGGTGTCATTCTTTAGTGCACAGTATATAGATAATCAGCAGCAGATGTGTGGATATCTGGCAGAGTTCCCTGAGGTAATGCATGCTCATGCATTGCAAGTGGAGGAGTTCATGGTGGTGATGAACTCCATCTTGCCTCGAGGGTTTGACTACATGAATTTCAATGATGAATGAATGGCCAATATTATGGAGAGACACAACGGCATCATTCAGAGTAGATGCAAGGTAGTGTATCTCTTTGCAAATGGTATAAGGCTCACTTATCCAGGCCTGAGGGTTTGTCAATTTTTAAGCCCATCAAAGCCTCCAATATATCCCTACTTCCAGTGTCAAACTGTTCAAGGTCCTCACAGTCCCATTTCCTGAATTCTGTACCTATGTTCTCCTTTTCCTGAGTGAAGACTGTCACTTCACACACAGATTGTCCATATTGAGTTTCTAATGGGCCCTATTCTTTCCCTGGTTAACTTCTTCCCCTTAATGTATTTATAGAATATTTTAGGATTCTCCCTAATCTTGTTCACAAGTCTTTTTCATGCCCCCTTCTTGTTCTTCTAATTGCTTTCTTAAGTGTCCTCCTACACTTCCTGTATTCCTCCAGGTTGCAATTGAACTGCTCCCTTTGGACTTACTAAACCCTTTCTCTACTTCGTTATCCAGTCCTGAATTATACTAGACATCCAGGGTTCCCTGAACTTATTGCTTCTATATTTCCCTCTATGGATCTGTACTCTCCCCACTTCCCCTGAATATATTTCAAGAAACCCTCTAAACCTTTACAATATGACCATCCCAATTTATATTGAGGAAGTTGAAATCTCCTAGTATAATTACCCGATTATTATTCTGACATACCTCAGTGAGTTATGTACATATCTGTTCCCCTATTTCTAACTGACTCTTTGGGGGCCTATAGTACACATACAGTAATATGGCTGCCCCTTTTATATTCCTAAATTCTATCTATACAGCCTCGTTTGAAGACCCTTCACATCTCTATTTATTGTAGAAATTGACTCCTTAATTAGTAGCATAACACCACTTCCCTTTTTTACACCCTCCTCTGTCTCATCTACACTTCCTATACCCTGGAATGTTACGTTGACAGTCCTGCCCTTCCTTTAAACATGTTTCTGTGACGGTAATAACATCACAATTCCATGTGTCAATCCATATCCTTAATTTATCAGTTCTATTACACTCCTAACATTAAAGTAAAGACCATCCAGCCTTGCCTTACTCTCTTGAAATTCAACATAGCTGACTTGTTTCCTTTACTATAACATGATGTGTCTCTATTTTACTAATGCTCTGAGTCCCCTCCCCCTGCCAAACTTGTTTAAACTCCTCCCAATAGCACAAGCAAATCTACCCGCAAGGATGATCACCCCAGTGTGGTTCAGGTGGAGACTGTCCTGCTTGTATATGTCCCACCTTCCCCAAAAATGGTCCAGGAATCTAAAACCCTCCCGCCTGTGCCAACTCTTGAGCCAAGCATTCATCTGGCCTATTTTCCTATTTCTATACTTGCTAGCACTTGGCACCAGGAGTAATCCAGAGATTATAGCCTTTAGAGGCCCTGCTTTTTAATCTACTGTCTAACTTCCTGAATTCTTGATGCAAGACCTCAGCCACTCAGTGTTCAGGATTCGGCCTGATGGAACATTTCAAATAAAGGGATGATGGAGCTTAAAAACAGTAAATATATAATTTACTGCTCCCCCTGCTACCGAATTGCCGGGAGGTTTATACAGTAATGAGAACTAAGTCAGGTCTTAAGGGTGCCAGGCGCTGCCATCAATTATTGCTGGCATTGTACCTTCTAATAAGATGGCATCAGGCTTATGGTGACTCTGTGAAAGGACTATTGTGAAAATATTGAAGA
This sequence comes from Carcharhinus amblyrhynchos, assembly GCF_965287045.1. NCBI lineage: Eukaryota > Metazoa > Chordata > Chondrichthyes > Carcharhiniformes > Carcharhinidae > Carcharhinus > Carcharhinus amblyrhynchos. The sequence continues at coordinate 84,164,929 of NC_137331.1, read as the reverse complement.
GCATTGTCAGATCATTATTGTAATGTCATGAATGTTAAAATTAATCCTTTGACTAATAAATGGTGCTGAAACTGTGCGGTTTCTCAGAATATATTGTCAGTGCTTGAACAAAGTTCATGAGAAATGTTAACTGTGACGAACAACGTTCTGCTGCCTGCAGCCAAGCCAGCTTCCAGTTCTGTACTTAATCTGGCAGCTGTTGAATCAGTTTAATCATATCTTTAGTTATTTGTCTATATGTCTTTCTAATGCAGTCCCTTTCCATTTTTCAGATCATCCTTTGCCACACTTGACTGAGAGGCAGCCATGCAATTCCTCATCAGTAAATTGCCTCTGGGAAGATTCACAAGGGAAGGCAAAGGGATTTGGAATAAAAGAACATAACAAAGCAGAATAGAAGGTAACCGTAGCACGCAATTATTATTGGATGTGCAGTATCATATCAAGAATCTTCCTTCATGGCTGACTAAATAAATTTCAAAAGATTACTGGCCGGAATTTACAGCCACGCCCGCCCGGACTCCCCAGGCGGGATTTTACCAGCCTTGCCCGAGCAAGGTTGTAAAATCCCAGCCATTGTATGTCACTGTTGGTCTGAGCAAAGATAGGGCAAATTAACTGGAGCTCCCACCCATCGGCCTGTATTGACTTTGCAGTTCTCAATATCATCCTAATTTCCTTCCTTACCCTAACCCACAACTCATATTTTCCTCCAGTTTCTCTCTCCTCGTACCCTATCTTTTCCCCTGAGGCCCTCTTCTTACCCCCTCAAACACATTCCCACTAAATCACTGACCACCAATTCCTTTCCTAGCTCCCAGGATAACAAATATAATTTACTCTTCTCTCCTTCCATCTAAGGTTCCATCATCATTCCTGTCATCAAAATACCCTAGACTCTCCAACCTTGCATACTAAGGGTCCATCTCCAACCTCCCCTTCCTCTCCAAAGTCCTTGGATGTGTTGTCAGCTGCCAAATATTTTCCCATCTTTCCAAGCCCTACAATCAGATCACAATGCTGAAATGGTTCGGACCAAAGTCACAAATGACATCCTACGTGACTGTGACAAAGATAAACTATCCCTCCTCACCCTGCAGGCCTGTCAGTAGCCTCCTCTCCAGCTGGGACAGACTGCAAGCAAATGCTTCCAATCTCATCTACCTCAATGTAACAGAGAGTCATCTACAATGATTTCTCTTCCTATGTCCACAATTATCTCTGATTATCCCCCAAGGATCTATCCTTAATCCCCTCATATTTTTCATTTACATGCTATTCCTTGGCAATATCATTTGAGAGCCCAGTGTCAGTGTACACTGAAGACACTCAGTTCTGCCTCTCAGCCCTCTCTCTCAACTCCTCCACTAAATTGTCATACGATGTGTCCAACATCTGTTGCTGGATGAGAAGAAACTTTCTCCAATTGAATTTTAAGATCAAAACTAATGTTTTCAGTTCTGACTACTGTTCCATAGTGACTGACTCCATACTTCACCTAGCAACTATCTGAAGCTGAAGCAGACTGTATGAAAGTGTCACTTGGCCCACCCAGTAGTTTCCAACCATATATCTGGACTAACACTATGACCACCTATTTCCACATCTGTAACATTGTCTGACTCTGTCCCCGTTTCAGGCCATCTGCTGCTAAGACTTTCATCCATGCCATACTTGCTCTAAACTTGATTATTCCTGGTCAGGCTCTCATATTCTACCCCCCTGTAAACTTGAGATCATCCAGAACTTTACTGCCTGTGCCCTAACTCACACCAAATCCTTTAAACCCAGAACTTCTGTACTCATTAACCTACAATGCTTTGATTTTAACTTGCTCATTCCTGTTTTGAAATTCCTCCATGACTGTACCCTTCCTCCAGCCTGCAACACGATGAGTTATCTGTGCTCCTCGAAACATAGAAACTAGAAGTAGAAGTAAGCCATTTGGCCATTCGATTCTGCTCTCTCATTCATTATGATCATCAAATTCAATATCATGATTCCCACTTTCTCTCATATTCCTTGATCCCCTTGAGGCCATTATATCTAATCTTATCTTGAAATCTGATAACACTCTGGCCTCAACTATTTTCTGCAATAGTGAATTCCACAGATTCAGCAGTCTGTGGGTGAAAAAAATTCTCCTCATCTCAGTTCTAAAAGGTTTACCCCTTATCCTCAGACTATGACCCCCAGCTCTGAACTCCCCCACCATTGGGAACACTCGTTCTGAATCTAACCCTGTTAACATTTTATAAGTTTCTATGAGATCCCCTCTCACTTTCCTAAACTCCAATGAATATAATGTCAGCTAGCATCTCCTCATGTGACAGACCTGCCACCCCAGGAAATAGCCTGGAAAACCTTCACTGTACTCGTTCTATAAGCAAGGATAAGGTCACCAAAACTGCACACAATATTCCAGGTGTGGCATCACCAACACCTGATACAATTGCAGTAAAACATCTCTATTCCTATACTCAAATCCTCTCGCTATGAAGGTCAATGTACCATTTGCCTTCTTTACTGCCTGCTGTACCTGCACACTTATTTTCAGGCCACTCTAATGTTGGCCTTTAGAACATCCCCAATTTTCTTCGCTCCATCACTGGTGGCATGCCTTCAGCTGGGATCGGACCAAGTCTTGGAATTCCCTCCCCAAACATTTCTGTCTCTGTACCTCTCTATTCTTTCAATGAACTTCCTTAAAGCTCTCTTTGACCAAACATGTGGATGTCTGCCCAAATATTTCCTTTTCGGACGCCAAGCCAAATCTTGCTTTTTAACAATCCATCAAAGTGCCTTGAGATGTTTTATCAGGCTAAGTGCAGGACATTAATACATGTAATTATTCATTCAGGGCAGTGATAGGGTTGTTACAATTGACATATATGTCTTGGACAAAGAAAGGACAAATCGGCCAGAGTTTCTCCTGCCAATTTCCACCCACTGACCACTCTTGGAAAGTGTAGCTGTATGGGAATTCAAAGTAAATAAGATCAACAGATCTCCACTGCCAAACAAAATGGCTGGAATTTTCCAAAAGATGACTACATGGGTGATCTTACCAGCTTGTCCCGCTGGTCAAACTGGGCGAGAGGCAAAAAATCAGGATCATGCCCAGGTTTTTGCCTCTCACGATCTCCCCGGCTCAGCTTTGCCAACGGAATCAACTTTGCACTCAGAAAGGGGGCAAAGCCAATTTCAATATTCATTACATGATTTCCATGTCATTAGTGCACCCCACACACTGTCATCCAGGTTCGCTTGACTTTATCTACTCGCTGGTTGAAGTCCTCACTGGCAAGGATCACAAATGGTCTCCACCAACAGGCACAAGCTGTAATGTTCTCACTGGTGGGAATCCCTGGGTGGTCAGGGGCAGGGCCGAGCCAGGCAATGCTCCTTGGGCACTGCCCCGCAGCAAATCTGGTATTGACCTCTGATCTCACCAGTGAGCCCATCCCGTTTGGTCCCCGTTGGAGAGGACTCTCTGTGACCCTCAGCAGTAAGGGCCTCAACTGGCGAAGGGGCTAAGGTAAGTTATCCTGGATGATAGCATCCAGGGCTCGTTAATGACATGTTAATCACTAGTTGGTAAAGTCACGCCCAGAGAGTGTCAGCCTATGGGAGAGAGATTGCGAGTAAGAATTGGCCTGCAGGAGTAACGACGGAAGACAGTTGGTCTGTGAGAGGAATGGAGAGAAAGAGCTATCCTGTGGGACTGGTGGCGAGAGAGAGAGAGAGAGTTGGTAGGCAGGAGTGGCGACAAAAGAGAGTGCCGGCCTGTGAGAGAGAGATTATGAGAGAGAGAGAGAGGATCATCCTGTGGGATCCTTTGGTACTTTAACACAGAGGTTAGCACTGCTGCCTCATAGCACCAGGGGCCAGGTTCAATTCTGACATTAGATCACTGTTTGTGTGGAGTTTAGGCGTTCTCCCCATTTCTGGGTGGGCTTCCTCAAACTGCTCCGTTTTCCTCCCACAGCCCAAAAAATGTGCTGGTGTGGTGGATTGATCTTGCTACATTGTCCTTAGTGTCAGGTATCTATCAGGATAAATACATGGGGTTTTGGGGTTTGGGCCTGGGTGTGATTGCTGTCAGTGCAGGCTTAATGGGCTGAATGGCCCCCTTCTGCACTGTAGGGATTTTATGAGAGGTGGCGAGAGATAGAGAGTTAGCTTGTAGAAGAGAGATGGTGGGTGAGTGAATCAGCCTGTGAAAGAGAGTGATTGAGAGACAGAGAGAGAAAAAATCAGCCTATGAGAGAGAGATTGTGTGAGAGAGAGAGAGTCAGCCTGTAGGAGAGAGATGGTGAGAGAGAGAGTATCGGCCTGTTGGAGAGATATAGAGAGAGTCAGCCTCTGAGAGAGAGATTGTGTATGCGAGAGAGAGAGGGAGAGAGAGAATATATCAGCCTGTGAGAGAGAGATGGAGAGAGAGAGAGTCAGCCTGTGGGAGAAAGATGGAGAGAGAGAGAGAGTCAGCCTATGAGAGAGGGATTGTGTGTGAGAGAGAGAGAGTGTGTCGGCCTGTTGGAGAGAGATGGAGAGAGAGAGAGTCAGCCTGTGAGAGAGAGATTGTGTGTGAGAGAGAGAGTGTGCTGGCCTGTGAGAGAGAGATGGAGAGAGAGAGACAGCCTGTGAGAGAGAGATTCTGAGAGAGAGAGAAAGAAAGAGAGTGTTGGTCAGCCTGTGGGCGAGATGGTGGAAGGATGGTTAGTAGAGGAAGTTAGGATATTTTGGTGGAATGTCAGGGGTCAACTTTTACACAAAATCAGCTATTACTCAAATATATATGGTCTGCACCTGTAAATTGCAGTCTATGTATAATTTGATTTAATGCTAAGGTAAAGTTCTGCATTTTGTCAGTTACAAAAATAAACCGTTTCCTGTAATTTTTAAGACAGTCTCCAGTATTATGAGTCATTCCTAGTTCTCAGAAGTAAGGCAAATTAAATTAGATCAATGTTAATATATCTGAACAGTTCAGCTCAGAGACTGACAGCTGTTTTGCAATTCATTACAATTTTATGATTTTGTTAAATGTCAAGGTATCCTCTGTAAACGTATTTATCAAAGAAATTGCAAAGTCTGTCAGAGAAACATTATTGTCATGTAATTCAGTAACAAAGGGCAAATCATCTGCTAAAATGTTGGCATTTTTGACAAATGGATAATATCATTGCAAGTTCTGGAATTTGATTACATAATCAAAATATTTTGGTACATGTCAGCAAACAGTGATATTACTCATCATTTTAAATATTCTTAATATAATATCACTGGAAACTAATGTAATACAGTGCAATTCAAACAAAACAATAACTCAACAATTTTAACTAGTCATATAATTCTAAGGTTCCAGTCCCTCAACTGAAACAAAATCAGAGACACCTCCCTGGAAAATTTTCATAAGAGCAAAATAACTCAACAATATAACTGGTCATATAATTCTAAAGTTCCAGTCCCTCAACTGAAACAAAATCGGAGACACCTCCCTGGCAAATTTTCATAAAAGCAAAATACTGTGGATGTTGGAATCTGAAACAAAAACAGAAAATGCTGGTAAATCTCAGCAGGTCTGGCAGCATCTATGGGGAGAGAGCAGTGGCAAAGTTTCGAGTCTAGATGCCTCTTTGTCTGAAGGATTGAAGGATTCTCTCCCCACAGACGTTGTCAGGTCTGCTGAGATTTTCCAGCATTTTCTGTTCCTGTCAAATTTTCACCTTTGCTATCTTTAAATATCAATGTACAAATTGGGTTCAGTTGACTCTTTCCGGCAAATACAAGCTTATTGATAGAAATACTTCTGCACAGAAAGGTTTAGTAGCACATTCTTAAAGCACAGCAGATAAACTGGGATAATTTTTTAAAAAACAACACGGTTGTAGTATGACATTCACAAGTTGATTCAAGAGGAGAAAGAAGTGAAAGATGAAAAAGAGATATCACGGAGCAGATAATAATGAATCAAGAGCCACTGTTGCATTTCACCTTATTTTCTTTTCCATTGATTGGAGATTTTCACAGTAATTTCATTACAGTGTGAATGTCAACCTATTTGTGACTAATAAATAAATTTTACTTTCACTTTTTACTGCCAAAGACTAATTTTCCCTCCAGACTCCAAATACGTGGCCATAATTTTGCATTCACTGAGTGGGCACACGGTGGACATGATTGATTGTGAAATGGAGCATGATGATGTCAGGAGAGTGTTGACACCATTGCGTCACCTCGTGAGATTTCACTCTAGGTTGGAAACATGCCCACCAACAGTTAAACATAGAAAAAGGAAAGAGGAGTAGGCCATTCAGCCCTTTGAGCCTGCTCCGCCGTTCATTTTGAATATGGCTGACCATTAAATCCAATGTCCTTCCCCTACATCTCTTGGTCCTCTTAGCCCCAAGAGCTATATCTAATTTCTTCTTGAAAGCACACAACATTTTGGCTTCAACTACTTTTTGTAGTAGTGAGTTCCACAGATTCTCCACTGCTGCCTCACAGCGGGTTCAATTCTGGCTTTGGGTTACTATCTGCATGGAGTTTGCACAATCTCCCCATGTCTGTGAGCGTTTCCTCCAGGTGCTCCGGTTTCCTCCCACAGTCCAAAAGATGCGTGGGTTAGCTTGATTTTAAAAAAAAATCTCTTAGTGTCAGGGGGACCAGCAGGGTAAATTTGTGTGATTACAGAGATAGGGTGGAATTATTGTTTGTGCTGGCCCAATGGGCTAAATGACTTCTTTCTGCACTGAAGGTATTCTAAGAAATTTCTCCTTACCCCAGTTCTCAAATTATGACCCTCAGTTTTGGACTGCCTCACCTCTGGCAACATTCTGTCTGAATCTACCCTGTCTAATCGTGTTAGAATTTAATAATTCCCTCTCACCCTTCTAAACTCCATTGAATATAATCAAAACTGATTTAGTCTCTCCTCATATGACAGAGCTGTCATCTCAAGAACCAGCCTGGTAAACCTTCGCTGAACTCCCTCTATAGCAAGTAGATCCTTCCTTAGATTAGGACATCAATAAAGGGTCAATTAAGATAATTTAAAGGGCAATTGACTGATTTTTTTGAGTGGCTTGTGTGATTTTATGCTCAGCGCATGGACCACTTGGTGAGGCAGCCTTCACGTTTTCAAGCTTTCTACGCTCAGAGCAGGATAAAAGGCCTACAAGTAGGTGGAAAGATGAGGAATAGTTAAGGGTTTACCTGTGAGTTACTTGGTTTATAGATGCCATCTGGCACTTTTTTGTTGTTCTGGAGAATTCTCTGATTTCTTAGCTTTTTCAGGGGCTTTCTGTCAATAAACACCTTCAGTGCGGCTCCAACAGCATCAGCATGGGAATTGTGTACGCCTGTAAACAGGAGGAGAGGGCTGGAAGGGAGAGGAGGCCAGTTGCCCACAGGCGCCACCCCAGAGTGGGAAATGCCCAAAAAGAGATGCAGCCAGAGAGGTGGAGGGCCAGCAGGAAGTGTGGGGCTGAAGGGTGCAGAGAAGGCATCAACACCCAGCAAGCAGAGTCTGCAGGCAGTGATCATGCTATCTCGGCATATCTGAGGTTCAATGCTGAAGAAGATGGTATTGCACAATGATAACTGTCACTTTCATATGTGTAAGCTCTGTCTGGCTGGGAGAGCCCAGTGCCATGGCTGGACACTTCTCCATAGTTGAGGGCTCAGCAGATGCGATGGTCACTGGCAGAGGAAATGCTGATGTGGATGTGCCGGCGTTGGACTGGGGTAAACACAGTAAAAAGTCTGACAACACCAGGTTTTAGTCCAACCGATTTATTTGATAGTAAACTCACAAGCTTTCGAGGGGACTGCCTCTTCGTCAGGTGAATGGAGAGTTCTGGCCTCGGACAGAGCATATAAAGCACAGACAGTTTACAGATTACTGATTAGAATGCGAATCTTTACACCTAACCTGCTGTTCAAGTCCTAAAGTGGCTGACAATGTGTGTGGAAGGAGCACTGATCACAGGTTAAAGAGATGTGTATTGTCTCCAGACAGCACAGTGAGTGAGGTTTTGCAAACCCAGGCAAGTCACGGGGGTTACAGATAGTGCGACATGAACCCAAGATCCCTGTTGAGACCGTCCTCATGTGTGCGGAACTTGGCTATCAGTCTCTGTTCAGCGACTCTGCGCTGTCGTGTGTCGTGAAGGCCGCCTTGGAGAATGCTTACCCGAAGGTCAGAGGCTGAATGCCCGTGACCACTGAAGTGTTCGCCAACAGGAAGGGAACAGTCTTGTCTGGTGATTGTCGAGCGATGTTCATTCATCTGTTGTTGTAGCATCTGCATGGTCTCCTCAATGTACCATGCTTCAGGACATCCTTTCTTGCAACGTATCAGGTAGACAATGTTGGCCGAGTTGCAAGAGTATTTACCGTGTACCTGGTGGATGGAGACTGATAGCCAAGTTCCACACACATGAAGACGGTCTCAACAGGGATCTTGGGTTCATGTCGCACTATCTGTAACCCCCGTGACTTGCCTGGGTTTGCAAAACCTCACTGACTGTACTGTCTGGAGACAATACACATCTCTTTAACCTGTGATCAGTGCTCCTTCCACACACATTGTCGGCCACTTTAGGACTTGAACAGCAGGTTAGGTGTAAAGATTCGCATTCTAATCAGTAATCTGTAAACTGTCTGTGCATTATATGCTCTGTCCGAGGTCAGAACTCTCCATTCACCTGACGAAGAGGCAGTCCCCTCGAAAGCTTGTGAGTTTACTATCAAATAAATCGGTCGGACTAAAACCTGGTGTTGTCAGACTTTTTATAGAGGAAATGCTGCCATTATCCAGAGCACCCTAAATGGAGCCTGCAGACATGAGCTGCAGTTTGTCCACCAACATGAGGTTGGTTTGAACTTTACCATGAATGTACAGGCAGCTCACAGAGTTACTGGGTGCTTCATCCATCTCTGGCATTAGCAGTGACCTGCTGAGGTCACTGCCAGAGTGTAAGTTTGCAACTCTGAACATAACCCCAGGAATGCGACTGATTTATTGAAGCTGCCTCTCCCTCAGAGGTGCCACTCTCTCTGTGGAGGAGGCTGTGCATTCTGATCTCCAGGTCAACGCAGTACTCACTCAGCATGGACTCCTCCAACATGCAGACCCTCAGGGACCTCTGCCAGATCTTCCTGTGCATCCCACTGGATCTCAGCATTTGCTGCCTGATGGACAACTGCAGGAGCCCGTCATCTGCCTCGGGCTTAGCATTGTTCAGGTTTCCAGCAATATTTCAACTGCCAGCACCCTCTGGACTGTCTGAATCTATAGTAAGAAGTCTGACAACACCAGGTTTAAGTCCAACCGATTTATTTGATAGTGAACTCACAAGCTTTCGGGGTTTGCCCCTTTGTCAGGTGAATGGAGAGTTCTGGCCTCAGACAGAGCATATAAAGCACAGACAGTTTACAGATTACTGATTAGAATGCGGGTCTTGACAACTAACCTGTTGTTCAAGTCTTAATACACATCTCTTTAACCTGTGCTTAATGTTCCTTCCACTCACGTTGTCAGCCTCTTTAAGACTTGAATAGCAGGTTAGTTGTAAAGATTCGCATTCTAATCAGTAATCTGTAAACTGTCTGTGCTGTTACATGCTCTGTCTGAGGCCAGAACTCTCCATTCACCTGACAAAGGGACAAACCCCGAAAGCTTGTGAGTTTACTATCAAATAAATCAGTTGGACTTAAACCTGGTGTTGTCAGACTTCTTACTGTGTTTACCCCAGTCCAATGCCGGCATTTCCACATCCTGTCTGCATCTGCCAGTACCTCAGGCAAGTATGATGTGCCTTCACCACTGTGCAATACCATCTGCTCTGACATCCTTATGCCCACTGACATGTCTGTATCTGCCCTGCTGCAAAGAGAGGATGTAATGTGGGTGCATCTGGCAACTGTTCATCCTCAGGGATCAAGGAGGGGCCCTCTGGGTCCTTTTGGGGTCATGATGATGAGTTATCAGAGGGAGGGAGCAAAAATGTCAGCATGGCATGTCATTACAAAGATGTGTGCGGTCTGGTTTCTACTCAGATAGACATCTGGCAGAGCAAATACTACTGAACAGATAAGCAACAGGAATATCTACATTTCACATGTCAGTCTTATAACCACAGCTATACAGCCCTCATAACCTACACCAATCTCTTCCCATAACCCATAGAGAAAATGCTGGAAAATCTCATCGGGTCTGGCAGCATCTATGAGGAGAGAAAAGAGCTGACATTTTGAGTATAGGTGACCATTTGTCAATGATAAAAGGCATAGAAAGTGGGAGCTATTTATACTGCGGGAAGAAGGAATGAAAAATGAGTCATAGTCACAGAAAACAGGGCAAAAGACTGCTAATGGCAGTCCACCGAGAGAATAAAGGGTGTGAATGGCCAAATGGCAGGGAAGCTGTAGCCATGACAGAAGGCGATATTACGGGAGAGGGGGGGAAAGATGGGACAGAGGTGGAATGTAGAAAAGGGGAAGTGGGGGGAAGGTAAGGGAAAGGGATAAAGTAGGAGGAATAGTGGGGGGTGAGAAAAATGAAGAAAGACAATAAAGAAATTAAAAGTAGAGAACAGTAAAAAATTGAATAAAATAGAATAAAAACAAAGGGGTCAAGGTGGGGTACAGCAAATCATCTGAAGTTGTTGAATTCAATGTTGAGACTGGAAGGCTGTAAAGTGCCTAGCCAGAAGATGAGATGCTGTTCCCCCAGTCTGTGTTGAGCTTCACTGGAACATTGCAGGAGGCCAAGGACAGACATGTGGGCATGGGAGCAGGATCATGTGTTAAAATGGCAAGCAACCGGAAGGTCAGGGTCCTGATTGCACACAGACCGAAGGTGCTCAGCAAAGCGATCACCCAGCCTATGCTTGTCCTCTCCGATATAAAGGAGACCGCATTGGGAGCAGCGAATACAATACACCAAATTGAAAGAGGTGTAAGTGAAATGCTGCTTAACCTGGAATGAATGTTTTCCTCCATGAATGGTAAACATAGAAGAGGTAAAGGGGCAGGTGTTATACCTTCTGCAATTGCATGGGAAGGTGTCATGAGTGATGGGAGAGGTATTGGGTATAGTGGAGGAGTGGACTAGGTTATCCTGGAGGGAATGGTCTTTGCAGAATGCTGAATGAAGGAGTAAAGGGAAGATGTGTTTGGTGGTGGGATCATGCTGGAGTTCGTGAAAATGGCGGACGATTCTACTTTGCATGCAGAGGCTGGGGTGTAAGATTTGAGAACAAGGGGGACTCTATCCTTGTTCTGGGAGGAAAGGGAGGGGATGAGGGTCGTGGCACAGGAAATGGAGTGCACGCTGCTGAGGGCTGTGTCAAAAACTGTGGATGGGAATCCATGGTTGAGGGAAAAGGAGCACATATTAGAAACACCACTTTGGAAAGTGGCATAATCAGAACAAATGCAACGGAGGCGAAGGAGCTGAGCAAAAGGGATGGAGTCCTTACAGGACGTGCAGTTTGAAGAGCTGTCGCCCAAATAGCTGTGTGAGTCAGTGGGCTTGTAATGGATATTGATAAATAAGCTAGTGCCGGGAATAGAGATAGAAAGGTCAAGGAAGGGGAGGGAAGTGTTTGAGGTGGACCAAGTGAAGGTGATGGAGTGGTGGAAACTGGAAAAGAAGCTGATGAATTTTTCAAGGTCTGGATGAGAGCATGAAACGGCACCAAAATAGTCATCGATGTACCGGTAAAGGAGTTGTGGGACGGGACCTGGGGTAGGCCTGGAACAAGGAATGTTCCACATCCTCAATAAAAAGACAAGTGTAGCTAGGACTCATGCGGATACCCATTGCTGCTCCTTTGATTTGCAGAAAGTGGGATGAGTTAAAGGAGAAGTTGTTGAGGATAGAATTAGTTCAGCCAGGCAGAAGAGAGTGGTGGTGAGTGGGAATTCAGGCCAATCTCTTCCTGTTCCATTGAACTCTTACTCTCATCCAACATCCCTAGCAATTCTATGACCTGTGGACCTGGCTCCATGTTCACAGGCCATTTCCAGCACCTGTTCCTCTCTGACTTATTGAGCTTAAGAAGGTTAGGGATCCCTCCTGCCCATTGTCCTCACTCCAGCACATTGTGACTCCTTTTATCCTGTAAGAGAAAAAGTGCTGTCATCAGTCCCTGTTAACAAGCTGGGGCATTGCAGTCTTTCCACCATCCATACTTCTCTCCCATCGCTTCGAGGGTGCAGACAGAGTTGTCCATCACGTTGTATGTCACCCTGACATACATGCCAGCCATGGTCTATCAAGGCACATGATTCTGTGCAACATTACACTCTGCATTACATACCCCTGACTACCAGCATCCACAAAGACATCTACCCAAGGTTCCAGCTGGAATCAGTAATCATCCTGCCAGAACACAGGAAGCCATTGAACATTTTCCAACAATGGATCCAGGTTCTGAGAACTACATCGTAGCCGTTAAGCAGAGCAGCCACTTCTATCCAGGTCTTCTCTGTCACGTGGGGTGGCCCCCTTTTGCTGTACCTGGGCAGCACAATGGTCACTTACTGTCTCTCTAGCAACACCCTAAGGCATTCATCCGAAAAATGGGTAGCAGACTGGGTCTGGACATTCCTGTTAGGCCTGGCATGGGCTGTGGCCAATGATGACACCCCAGACACAGGGGCAGCACTCCAAATCAAGAATGGTGACCAAAACATTTTGAAATCCACACCAGCCCCTTCAGGCTCTGAGCAAATACTTCCAGCCTTCAGGGAGCTGTATTCAAATACCCTGCTGTTCCCAGCACCCAACCCACCCTTCCCAGGGGCCGCCAGTGGCACTGAGCATCTTTCAGTGTGTGTTTCATGCTGGCCATCAGTTAATTGGCCAGCCGGTGTGAAATTGACTTTGGGAGCCCTTCGTTGGCCAGTCACTCTCAGTGTGGCTCACATGCCAGGCTGACAATTCAGATCTGTTTGTTCTGTCTTTTACTGAATCTACATCTGTTCACCCAAGGTTTGGATGTCCTAACCTCTCAGACAACACACATTTCTTGTTGCGATTGTAATTTTACTGAGGAAACCTCAAAGGTATTGGCTGGAATTCTCCGGACATTCATAACAGTGGGATTCTGCAGTCCCACCGGCAACGCACCCCCACTCGCGGGTTTCCCTTTGGTATGAGGAGATATCAATGGGTATTCCCATTGACAGTGGTGGGACTAGAGAATTCTGCCAGTAGCAAACAACAAGCCACTTCCTGCAACTGGGAGGCTGGAGAATCCTGGCTATTATGTCCTGTGCTGTAGGCAATTTTATTTAGCTTCAGTGTAAGAGTCCTATTTCTTTTTCCTAATTTTGAGAATCAATTCTTAACAAAATAAGCACCATTGGCAAACTTACACTCTTAGCATTCATGTTCAGAAAATAAAACATTTATTTCACAAAACAGACCAGTGGAGTTATTTAGCAGTGAAGTCAAGCTTATAAGAGGAAAATAGGGTGGGGGGGCTTGGCCTGGATGGGATGTTCTATCAGAGAGCTGGTGCAGACTTAATAGGCCAAATAGACTCCCTACAGTGCAGCAGGAGACCATGATTCAGTCTACGAAGAGACAATTTAGGGCTGAGAAGAGGAGAAACATCTTCACTCGCAATTCTCTACCACAGAATGCTGTTGGAGCCAGGTCAGTGATATATCTTTTAAAAGGAGATAGAAGATTTCTAGACTCTAAAGTGTCAAGGGATATGGAGAGAGTATAGTGTTGAGATAGAAGATCAGTCATGATCATGTTAAATGGCAGAGCATTTTTGAGGAGTGGCATGGTAGCACAGTGGTTAGCACTGCTGCTGTACAGCACCAGGGACCTGGGTTCAATTCCTGGCTTGGGTCACTGTCTGTGTGGAGATTGCATGTTCTCCCTGTGCCTGCGTGGGTTTCCTCTGGTTTCCTCCCACAGTCTGAAAGACATGCTTGTTAGGTGCATTGACCCAAACAGGTGCTGGACTGTGGCGACTAGGGGAATTTCACAGCATCTTAATTGCGGTGTTAATGTAAGCCTTACTTGTGACTAATAAATAAACTTTAAACATTAGGAGCAAAATGACTTGCTCCGGCCCCTATTTCCTATATTTCTATGTTCATCCCAGGAATCAATCTAATGAACATTTTTTGTACTATCTCCAATCCAAATATAATCCCTCCTTAAGTCAGAAGACCAAAACTGCACAGCACTTTTGGTGCGGTCTCATCAATGCCCTACACATTTGCAACAAAACTGCCCTTCTGTTATGCTGTATCCCCCCTTGCAAAAAAGGGTAGCATTGCATTTGCCTCCCTAACCACTTGCTGCACCTGCATGTTGATGCTTTGTGATTTGTGCAGGGACACCAGATCCTCTTTCTCCAATGCCCTGCTTTTCTATTCATCTTCCCAAAGTTGTCAATTTCACATTTTCCTACATGGTCGCCCATCAAAAGAATGTTTGCCCATTCAATTATCCTATCTGTATTGATGAATGTGAAACCCCTCTCACTCAAACACTGCCCAGAAATATTTAACGTCAAGTTGAAGAAGAATATGGGGCCTTGGTTCAAAACTTCATTCAAAAGATGATATTGATAGCAATCTAGTACTCTGCCTGAAAGGAAATTGGATTAGCATCTGAAAATGAAGACTGTGCAGAGTTACAGAGTGAAGGTAGGGAAATAGCTCGAGGAGTGTTGTTCATTCAGTGAGTCAGTGCAGACTCGATGCACTGAATTCTATTATTCTCTGAGTATTATGCTATTACCCTGCTAATATGCTTAAGCCTCTGCATTGGTGATTTAGAGCACTTCACCTTCCAACTTGCAGGCAAAAGTGCCGCCAGTGAGCTAAGGACAATATCATGGGCTGAATTTTATGGTGAGTCTGTTTCCCATGGAGGTAGGCGGGCAAGTAAAATGGCATGAGTCTCCAACCACCCATCCCGAGCTACTCCTTATAATACCTCGGATGCAATTGGCAGCCTGACAGCCATATTTAAATAAATAATTAAGCAGCAACTAGGCTTATTTTCAAACCAATTGACCCTGATGATACACTGCCCGTACCATAAAATATTTGGTGTGAGAAGCAGGAAGCTCATTTTTTTAACTTTAAGTTTAAAGTGCGGTAAGGCAAGTGGAGGTCACTTTCAGGGGCTGCATTGGCCTACCATAGGGCAGCACTGCCACCACAGCCCTCCTAGGTCAAATCTCACCACTTCCTTCTCACCTGCTGCATTCCACAATACCACACAACCCTGTCACAGCAACCTCTGCAAGACATGCCGGATCATCGACATGGATACCATCATCACATGTGAGAATACCATCCACCAGGTACACGGTAAATACTCTTGCAACTCGGCCAACATTGTCTACCTGATACATTGCAAGAAAGGATGTCCCGAAGCATGGTATATTGGGGAGACCATGCAGATGCTACGACAACGGATGAATGAACATCGCTCGACAGTCACCAGGCAAGACTGTTCCCTTCCTGTTGGCGAACACTTCAGTGGTCACGGGCATTCAGCCTCTGACCTTCGGGTAAGCATTCTCCAAGGCGGCCTTCACGACACACGACAGCGCAGAGTCGCTGAGCAGAGACTGATAGCCAAGTTCCGCACACATGAGGACGGTCTCAACAGGGATCTTGGGTTCATGTCGCACTATCTGTAACCCCCATGACTTGCCTGGGTTTGCAAAACCTCACTTACTGTACTGTCTGGAGACAATACACATCTCTTTAAACTGTGATCAGTGCTCCTTCCACTCACATTATCAGCCACTTCAGGTCTTGAACAGCAGGTTAGGTGTAAGGATTCGCATTTTAATCAGTAATCTCTAAACTGTCTGTGCTTTATATGCTCTGTCTGAGGCCAGAACTCTCCATTCACCTGACGAAGGGGGTAACCCCGAAAGCTAGTGAGTATATTATCAAATAAATAGGTTGGACTAAAACCTGGTGTTGTCAGACTTTTTACTGCATTCCTTAAACCCAGCCCCCTCCCCACTCCCCTATCTAACCTACCAAACCTGAGCAAGACCCCAGACTTACCTACTCCAGGGATCCCTTCGGCTCTATCCTCTTTTCCTTCTGCAGTGCTGGCAGCAGCCACTGATGTCTTACTAGTGCTGCCAAGACTCAGGAATCTGACTACAACTCCGATTTACTGGAATATCCAGAGAACAGGACTTCTGCCCCGACTCAACCCCCATTGGTCCAACACACAGTGCTTTATCTGAGAGAGTGGATCACTATGAAATGTGTTGGCTCCATGTCAAAGGGCTATGGTGGGTGGGGGTGGTGGGCATATGCTTCCCTTCATATGGGTTTTCTCCCTGACCTTCCATCATACCAGGAAAAATTGTTTGCATTCTTTCAGAGATCCCTATGAAATGTTATTGCTTGCTTTGCCTTTCAGCATAACTGGTCAGAATGGTCCTTTCTAATGATTAACATGATTCTTTGCTCCTTTGGTTGGATAATTATGTCTGAGATCTATTGAAAATTTCCCACGTCAATCTGAGGCTCTATCTCCCTCCAGGATCACTTGTTCATTTCTCACCATCTGGTTGATGCTTGCTCCAGTGGCGACTATTTTTCATTATGTTATAGCTTATTCTGTTTCACTGAAGTTATTGTTTCAACAACAATTAATGGTGATTCTCACTTCTCAGCCAATCTGCCAGTATTGTGCCATAGGCCAAATACAATGCAAATTTATCATACACCATCGTGTTCAACCTGCTGATGTTTTTTCTTGCTTCCTTTGATTGAATTTGGCTCTTTCTGAAATCAAGTTTCTGCAGAGTGCAAAATGTTTTCCAGATTAATTTTGTGAGGTATTATTAATAACTCCATCACAGTATAAAAGCTGAAAAGGATAGGAACAGAACAAAGGTCAGGAAAATTATCCCTAAAATATTGCTTGTTTCTTCAGTTGTTGTGTCATGGATGTATATTATTCTTTCCCTTTGACGTTACCTACTCTGTGGATCCGACTTCTAACATAAGAGTGCCAATTTCCTTATCCCTCCACTTTGGAGCCACCTCTTCATACCCATTGTTTGCCCTTAGTCACATCGATAATCACTTTTCTCACTGGTGTGCTAATTCGCATATCAATACATCCCTTCAGACAGCTGCCCTTACCAATCCCCCTTTTTATTTTGTTTGATTCCAATTTCATTTTTTAATCTTAATTTTCCCCAACAATTATCACTATTAGTGTATGAAAATGGACACAATTTCAAGACACGTGTTAGGGAATTGTGAGTCCCTTTTGCATAATTCAACTTCAAGCAGTGCGACACAGACTTCTGCTGATTCCATGGTCATTTAGCTTCATGACTAGATGACTTGGATGTTGTTCTTCAATGATATAACAGGTCAGGCTGATAGCCCATGACAGTTGCCTCTGTTGTAGAGAATTGACGGGAGTGTGCGTAGTGCAGCATCAAACTCTGTGGCACAAACAAATTTACCTGAGTTTTGCAGGAGCCCAAACTCTATACTGCTGGAATTTTACCAGCCATCTGGGAATGAACTGGAAGGTGAGAAGGCTGGAAAAGGTCAGTAACGTTGGCAGATCAGCTACCCACACGGAGCCCAGTTGAGTCACTCGTCACATGGGAGAAACCACCCAGTGAAATCTGATTTCAATTCAATAAGCTCTGGAGAAGGGGGTCCTCCTTCTTAGATACCCCAGGGCCCACATCTGCCGTGATGGCTGCGCTGGTTTTTGCCAACCTCCCCCCACTTGGATTGCTGGTGAGGGTCACAGACCTGTCTGTCCAGAGCCAGCATTCCCCAAACCCACTGATCGCTTTTTGAGACTTAGCCCTTTTTGAGGCTGTCTGGCTGCTTTGGCACAATCTCCCGACAACTAAGCCTCGGAAATGGCTAATGCAAGTGGTGGCACTTCTGAGGCTGCAGAGCTGCCAACCTTCTAATTGAGCTGGAAATCCTGGGGTGAGGGCTGCTGTCCTTAATTGGGCCTATCAACAGTATACCCCCCCTGAATTTCTCTAGAAACATAATTTCCGCCTCGTTTACAAAATCCAATTCTCTGTACATTAGGCCTGGGCCTCTGCTAACTTGTGACCATATCCCGCTCCATTTTGAGTTAGTAAGAATCTCCTGTACCTGGTGACCCAAGAGGCAACCCGTTTCCTCCAGTACTACCTGTTGTACCTGGATATTTTACTCCATTGGAATCTTGCTTTATATCCATCAGTTTGTGATTCTCCAGAGTTGATCTTTACATTTGCAAAGCTGTAAGAAATATGTTGTTATATTGGGTCTTGTCAAGGTTAATGACAGGGTTAAACAAATTATCCGGGAATGAATGAAGAATTGGAACTCAGAGCATATCTCTTGTTTTCTTCGAGTCATTACAATAGCATGTTACAGGACGAGCAATCCAGAAAATATGCGTTCAAATCCCACCATAGCAACATAAGAATTTGAATTCAGTTCAATGTCTTTAAGTCAGGAAAATTGAACAGAAGCTGTCAGATTTTTGTAAAATTTCAACTGATTCACTAATGTCCCTCCGGAAAGGAATTCTACCACTCTGAACTGACTTACCTTTTATGTGACTCCAGTCACACACCAATGTGTTTGATCCTGTTGTCCTCTGTAGAAATGTTGCAAGCAACTAAGTTGTATCATACTCCAAGAGCATGTGTAGATGAGCAATGAGTGTTAGTTATGCCGTATCCTGTGACTTAATCGAAAGAAATTGCCATTTGCTACAATATAATTATTGAAAAATAATGAGAAAAGTACGTGAAGTTTTGAACATATTAGGTTGTCAACACCTGAAGTACTTGTAACAACTTTTGAGGTAGCAATCTTTTCACCAATATTGTGATGAGCATGGAGGCTGGTCCAGTGATTATCCTAAACCCTGTTCCATATGCTTAAATGGACTTTACTATTTCCACCTGATGTGTCACAATGGTGGACTTGCCGTAGCTTCTTTCTGAAGGATTACTGACATTGCTTCGTTATCCATAGACATTCCTGTTCCAGAACAAGAACTAGAGATCAGTGTGTGTTAAAAGTTACATTGGCCCGGATTTTGCTTTAAGCAGCTGTTTGTGCGATTTGCTCTTGTCCAGTAATTTCCTATGGGTTTTTATATAGTAAGCTCCTGTTAGCCAATCATCCAAAACATACAGTGTCCACTGCAGGACATCAGGGAGCTGCATGATCAGGACAAGTACTGGTATATCTATTTAATCTATCAGATTGAACAATAATTAGTAAAGCAGAGCAATGTCTGAACCAGGAAGAGTTAGTTGAACAGAGATTTCAATGTCAAATCAGGAACAGAAATAAAGTTATGAGAAGGATTGCATTAAGAGAAAATGTTTGAGGCAGGTTCAATAGTAACATTTAAAAAGCATTTGGATAAATATATGGATGGGAAAGGATTAGAGGGATATGGGCCAAACACGAGCAATTGGGACTAGCTGGGAGGGCACCATCGTCAGCATGGATCAGTTGGTACAATGGCCCTGTTTCTGTGCTGCATTGCTCTATGACTCTGTGGCTGGAATTTTACCGTCTCATCCACCATAGAAATCAGAGCAGGCAAGGAGCAAACAATGGAAAGGTCAATTGACCTCAGGTGAGATTTTACCTATAAATCTAAGAGAGTGATAAAAAAAAGGGCAAAAAGAGAAGGTGAAAAATAAATCTAAACTTTAAAAAAAATCTTCAATAGTAACTAAAAGGTAAAGATAGTAAAAAGTCTCACAACACCAGGTTAAAGTTTTAATGGGTTTATTAGGAATCACGAGCTTTCGGAGCACTGCTCCTTCATCAGGTATATGGAGACTGTCTCTGTCGATATGTGCGATCTTCTTGGAGATCTTCTCCACTTTGAACCGACACTTTGCGGTGCCAATGGTAGCCATGATATGGAAATGCCAGCATTGGATTGGGGTGGGCACAGTGAAAAGTCTAACAACTTCAGGTTAAAATCCAACAAGTTTATCTGGAATCACGAGCTTTTGGAACATTGCTTCTTCATCAGTTGAGTGGAGAGTTCCACCCACCCCAGTCCAATGCTGGCATTTCCATATTAAAAGCTGAAGAAATTAATTTCATACTTATAGAAGATAATTTTCAGTGCCAAAGAGTTGTTTTTCAGTAATTACAACTTAATAAGTCAGGAGCGAGATGCAATTTTTTCCTTTACCTCTGGGGGAGCTGGGCAACTCAGTAAGCAAATTACCGATTCCCACCTTTAATAGTGCATGTGTGGTCAATGGAATTGCTGTCCAGCTTGCACAGAAATAAAGGATAGTGCTGAGTGCCAAACGATTATTTTTACTGAAAAGTCTGGCCCAACATAAAATCATTTTCAAACGTGGAAATGTGTATTGAATTCATTTTAATGCAAGAATTGCATTCTGAAGGCTGCCTGCAGCTACGTCATATTAGTGCTTTTAAAGTCAAAATTAAAATATTAAACAGTGCCGCGCTGAAGTTATTACAAAATACTGACACATCAGCAGATGACCACTCGAAACATCTTCATTCAGAAAAGCAGACCAGAGTGCATTAATTGCTACACTAAATCCACGTTCAACCTATCTAAAATATACTTTATGAATTAGTTTTGTTTTAATTTGCTGCAAAAATTTTGTTCTTGTCAAGGTGAAAAACGTTAGGAGCAGAGAATATGAGGCTTTTAATGCCAGCACAGAAAATCCCAGGTCATGTAAAGTACAGTTAGAAGCAGCATGATTCCCTTTTTGCTGTGGTCTAATTACAGATCCCTAACATGAACTGCATAAAAACAGCGTGACATTTTACCAGCTGCCCATCCTTCATCTGAAATACAGAGTGCCGGCAATTAAAATTCAGGGAAAAAAATCACAATCACCCATGGCTCACTGATACAATTTTTAAGGAGACCTGGAAATGGGTGATCAACATACCTGTGATGGGAGGGATTAGTCAATGCTGGGGAGGAGATTGGAGGTCTAAGTGGTGTGGAGTTGGAGATTGAAGGCTTTGAGGGTGATTATACCATTGTGCTGTGCCTGTTTTCAGACGTGACATGGTCATGAAGTGGGGCGTAAAGCGATTAGCGCGATTGGCAATGGTTTTTGTGTCTGGGCGTTATTTAATGAGCGCCGGATTTCCGGTACAGTCAGCCTTACGTCAGAAATGGGTGAGAAGCAAGTTACTGTATTGAAATTTATTTAAAGAAGCATTTACATGTCATTAGCCAGCCCGCCACTCAATCATCCAGGCTCACCTTCCTTTGTCACCTCGTCAGGAAAGATTCATGCTGACAAGGAATAGACATGCTCCCCATAAATGGGGAGCATTCGACTTGGCCTCGCCAGTAGAACCGGAGGCCATTGAGGCTAAGGGCAAGGGGGGGGTGCCTCTAGGGCAGGGCCAGGCTGGCATCTGGGCAATGCCCACCGGCAGTGCCGGGGGGGGCTAATGTAGCTTCCAACTCACTCATGCTACCAAGCACGTAGGAGTTAGTGGGGGCAGGGCTAATGGAGGGAGGCTAATTGGCGGGATGGGGTGGCGGGGGGAGAGGGCCCGTTGCCACTCTGCAGCGATCGGTGGGGTAGGGAGGGTTTCTGCGATTGGTCTGGGACTGGGGAGGGGTCAGCAGGGTCTGTGTGTCGGGCCATGGGCCTCCAGAGTGGAGGGGCATGGGGGGGGCTGCTTCAGGCTGCCTGCAGTAGCAGGGGCCTGACAGCTCTCTCTTGTCCATTAAACCCTTGCTACAGCTAATGCACATGTGCAGCATCAGAGGCTGCACATGTGCACTACCTCCCTCTGCAATCTTTCGGGCACATTAAGCCCTGTCCACAGGCTCGCTCAGAATTTTGCAGGCAGAGTGTTTATGGGGGTCACTAAAAACACATCTAAAAGGCAGATCTTAACCTCTCCCAGTTTCAAGGGCATCCAGCACTTAGACAAACAATGGTAAAATACTGCCCTTTGTGTGTGAGAGGAAATATGACACTGTATACTCAACACTCAGGGCCCAATTTTTCGATCACAAAATTCAGGCATCGGGCCTTTAACGCGAATCCAAGCAGATCACAGCTTTACCGACACCTGATTCGGGCGTGGATCGGGTCCACACCCGAATCATGCGGCGCGACAATTTAAATGCATTAACATGTTCTGGATCTGTGCTTTCAGCGACCTGCAAAATAAAAATCCAAAGCCGATTTTTATTTTGCAGGAGAACCTCCTAAGTGGCTTTAGAGCCTGCAATGGCTCTCTGACCCAGATCATCTTCTGAGGGGATATGGGGGGGAAGGTGGGTCAGAAGTATCTCTGGCGGGGGGGGGGGGGGGGTGGGTGGGGGGGGGGGGTGGGAGGGGGGGTGGCGCGGGAAGAGGGCTGATCGTTGTTTGGTGGTAGGGGGGAGGCCCGATTGCTCACAGAATGGGGAGGGGGGAGTGGGAGGGAGGGGTCTAGATCTCTGGTCGGGGGGGGGATGCGGGCAGGCTACTCTGCTACTCTGCAGGCAATCCGTCCTCCCCACTCTGGGAGGGAGTCTGACCCCGCCCCCCGGCCCTGGGATTATCTGTGTCAGAGATCTGCTCTCTCCGCTTTCTGTTTTTTTTTCCTTTCCCGCCTTGGCACGCTTTTTCAAATTTTTTTGAACTGCGATGCACTAAACCCCTCTCAATGCATGGATCGGACTGGAACCGGCAAAAAGCATATGGGCGCATTGCAAAGAGGATTCCGGGCTCAGATCTGTATTCTGCCCAGATCTGGCCCTTAGGCTGCAAATGGTAAAATTGGGCTCTCAGAGTAATCTTTTTACCTGGGAGTGGGAAAGAGTGTCCACAGTACTTTAAATTAGAGTTGACTTATTAGACTCAGATGTTTCTTCTCTGCTTCGGAAATCCAATGGTTCCTCTTGGATTGGATATGAGAGGAGGATCAAGATGAAAAGCAACTGTACCAGAAGTAGCAACAGAAGTCTCCTGGCCACAGATCTGTAACTAGAGAAAGAGGAGCATCAGGAAAGTACAGCTTACAGGAGCCTCTAGCTGTCCCAGGGTGTACACATACAAAGGATGTATCAGGAGGCTCAGATTCTATCAGTAGGTGACAAACATCTGCAGCCTATGGGAATCAAGACTTGCTGTCAAGTGGTGACTGCCAAAGTAGCTGCCAAAGTCAGTCCTGCCTTCCCCAACTGCATGTCAAAGTGACATAATTAAAGCAGAGTGCCTCCTTTACAAGTCCTGGTTCCATAGTGAAGGTTCTTTCTTTGTTGCTTTCAAAGATCCTGCAAATTGCATCTTTGCATTGGTCTTTTGCAAACGGAGTTGTAGTTGTATCCCCATCATGCCAGTTGCTTGGTGAACCTAAAAGTAAAAAAAAAGTGAGGTGGGTGTGTCATAACAACACACATAGATATCCCTGGATTTAGTTTCTACATTACATTGGAGACCCAATCAGTATTAGGGACATAGAATTAATAAAACACAAACTGATTAATATTGCAAACAGCCAAATTATTTTTCCGATGTTTGAACTTTAAACTTTTGCAAATCCTTCACATCCTCCTCATCCCACTATGGCTCCCAAACGAGTGACAATTTGACAAATGTTTCTGCATTAAAAAATAGCACTTCAATTGTTAATATAACATTTGAAATGTTAGCTAAAACATTCTTTGAAACAAATGTAGCATTGTCCTACATCCCTTCAGAGTTAATATAAAAACAGAAAACAGCCATCAAAGTCGGAAAGATATTTGTTGCTGTTACTATTAAAAGGCTTGCGGCAGATTTGTCTCCAGAAGGATAAATATTGTGATAATCTTTCACAGTGAACCACAGGTTAAAAAAAGACAGTATTTTGTGAATTTTCAAACAAACTGAATAACTTGAGAAGAAACAGTCTTTAAAATGCTCTAGACAAGTATTTATTTCTTGTGCTTCGTGTTTTCTGGTATTGCGATTCTGCATCAGCAATCACTAAATAAATGGTTTCAGATCAAAACACAAATGAGATTCGTATTTTTTTCCGGATTAACTGGTACAAAGTGCCCAATGTCCATAGCGATATTGACCAAAGCATTAAGTTAGCCTCCTACAATTCATGGTAGTTAATTGATATTCATGGACAATTATACTTATGAAATGCTTTATGTTTCTGAATGTGTTCTCACAGAAGTTATCAATGACATAGTTCTGTTTTGATTTTAAATGTTAGCAATTTGAAAGGTTCCATTAATGTACATTAACGTAGGTATCAACTCCCATAAATTACTTTGTCACCTAAGAAACCGCCCATGTAAATTTTTGTGGAACTTCAGAAGTGATCCATAATCAACTTAGCTGGGAAATGGATATCTGTCTCAGTGCTCTGGCACAAGATTTGTTTCCTTTCGTGTGTGCCAGGTTACATGGGGAGTCAAATTAAATATATTTGATTAATAGTGCAAGCTGGTGCAATCTGCTTGTTGGGGAAAAATGGCATTCTCTCAGCCACAAATAAGTGTATTCAATGAACTTCAAATGACTGTAAATTGGATTTCATGTAAACTTCAAATTCATAACAGCAAAAGAGTTGCCAGCCAGTGTCAGCTCTCAAGTCTAACTACTGTTTTTATTTTAACTAGTATTCGTATGTCTTATTCTTCCTACATATTACATATTCACATATTCTCCAAGAAAAAGTGAATAGCTTGCGGTTTATTGGACTGATGGTTAATTGCAGCTTCTTGCTTTGTTCTAACCACAGGGAACCTGCAAGAAGAAGCATAAGAATAGGGAACAAGATACAACACTCACCATGTAAATAAGAAGGATATGCACACTGATAGATTTCCATGTAAGTAAACATTTTTGATGCATTGAAATTGATGTATTTTATCCATCTTGTGACAATATTGCTGTGTTTTTGAACTGTTGTGTATTTGTTTATAGGCAAGATTTAGAAGTATTACAGCTTTAAGATCAAGCTTTCTATATAGAAATATTCAGTGGAAAAGAGGCTGTGATACATGTCTGCCAGGCTGCTAAGCCTGACTGTTTGGAGTTCCCTGTTACTCTTTCAATCCTCTATTGTTTGTGGTATCAACTATTCTCCATGCATACCTTGGTAAATGCTTTATGTCTCTTCTGCAGCTGATGCTGGATTCTATAGAAGGATCAGCCCTCAGTCTCCCACAAGCCACCCTTTCCACTTACCACTGGGTGGAGGGGAATGTATTTATTTATTCTTTCATGGGATGCGCACTTTGCTGGCAAGACCATCATTTGTTACCCATCCTTAATGTCTCTTGAACCCAGTGGCTTGCTCTGCCATTTCAGAGGGCAGTTAAGAGACCTACATTGCTGGGGGTCTGGAGTCACATGTAGACCAGGCTGGGTAAGGATTTTATTTCCTAAAGGACATCTAATTGCTCTCAACCCCATCATCTCTCTTTGCGCAGAAATTTTCACCATCGTAGATGACCCTGAGATTTCAATGTCATGCTTGGATCCTTGTTGGATGGAGGCTGCAAGCCAAACTCTCCATCTATCCCGTTCCACCCCTGCCAGCCAAGCTGCCTACCCCTGGAACTCAGTAAGTTCTTTCCACAACGACTGACCCTCACCCCACCTCTCCTTCTTTTACCTCTCTCTATGAAGGTGAAAACTTCTGTGCAAAGGGAAAAGATAGAATTGAGAGCAATTAGATTTAACATTCAATTGATTCTAGTAATTTTATGTACCTTTCTCATGCTTCTAGTATTACAAATAACACTCTGAATTGTGTGGCATGTGGTTAATGCATTGCTGGTTGTCCAACAGAATTCTAGGCCTTTACCCTGCAAAGCAGAGGGCCCATGTAGATATAAGGATAAGGCCAAGAGAGGCAGATCATTTGTGATGCTTGCTGGTGACCTTAACATCTAATCCCCTCTATTGCCCCCATGTCCCCTCTTCTGCCCCTCCCCCCCCTCCGCTTCTTGACAGCATAAACCATAAGAAACTGGAGTAGACTGTTTGGTTCCTCAAGCCTGCTCTCCCATTCAATAAGACCATGGCTGATCTGACATTCTTCATGTCCTCTTTCCTGCCCTTTCCTTGTATCCCTTGATCTCCTTACTGATCAAAAACCTATCAATCTCAGTCTTAAATATACACATGGGGCAGAATTTTATGACCTTATCATGCCCAATTTGCAGCGGCAAAATGTTGTAAAATCAGGGGTGATGCAACTAGCGGGAATGCTGCCCATTTTCGCTCCCATTCCCATTTTACCAAGAAAGAAAACCAATGCAATTGGGATCCCACCCAAAACAATTTGCATTTTTTTGCATTCATCACAATGTAATTAGTGAGCTTCACTCCCAATCGTCCCAGCTCATCCGTCTTAACCACCTCGTTCGCGGAAGCTGGATTTGTGAGGAAAACACCGAGAATCTTAGAATCCCTACAATGCAGAAAGAGGCTATTTGGCCTGTCGAGTCTGCACCGATCACAATCTCATCCAGGCCTTATTCCCATAACCCCACATATTTACCCTGCTGATTCCCTGACACTCGGGTTAATTTAGCATAGCCAATCTATCTAAGCTGCACATCTTTGGAACGGGGTACTCCCCTCTCCCCCACACTGGCACCAGCCCTCGCTCCTCACACATATCAGAGGAACGCCCCACCCTCCCCACCCAACGGGCTCCTCTGTAAAAGTCAGATTCAGGCATTTGGTCAGTGAGGGTGAGCAAGGAGGTAAATCTTCACGTTCAAACTGCTCCATGCTGCTCAGAGGGATTGTTTCATGGCGATCGCATTGCGTTTCGGATCGGGGAGGGGAGGGCCCGCAAGTGTGGGTGGGGGTGGTGGGTTACTGTTATTCACGAGGTCCAACTTCAACCTCTCAGGATGGACCAGAACGTTGACCTCAGTTCTTAGGGATGCTCAGGGTCCTAGTGCAGGCAGCAGCAAGCACTGTTGCTGGTGGGAGATGGGCTGGAAATTCTCTGATGTGGCAATGCTGTAGCCTCAGGAACAGTCAGGCAGGATTCTCTGTGGCCACTACTGCATGGGTTCTGGGTGTGTGTTTCTGAGTGGGGAGGTGGGGAATTGTGGGGAGGGGAGGGGTGGCTGTGTTGCCATTCTGGGATCTGTGGAGGGGTATGTGGAGTATGTGCTTCTGGGGATGTACAGAGAGTGTGGATAGCTAGGGGTTAGTGGGGAGGGGTATGGAGAGTGTGTGTTGCCAGGCTGAGGGCTAGCAGAGTTCTTTAGCCTCTCATCTGTCTTACTCCTTCCCCAAATTCCAACCCCCCCTTCAGATTGACGAGATGGCTTTCGAAAGCAACCCATTGATCTTGCTGTTGTTTGGTTGCTGCTGGAGCTGAGAAGGAGGAGCTGATGAGGATGAATTGTAGCAGAGAAGACCCAGGCCTTACCACTCGCAGGGGTAGAGGGAGACAGCCCGTGGGGGTGAGGGCAGGAGAACAAGTGAACAGAGACCCAACAGTTCTGCACACAAGTGCCCTTCATCAACTGTGGGGCACTGTGTGCTGCCGACAGCTACGGTTTTGAAAGGAGACAATGTGGCATCTGCGCCATTTGTTGCACGTAAAAGTCCAACAGGTTTATTTGGTATCACAAGCTTTCGGAGTGCTGCTCCTTCATCAGGCGGCCGGTGTTGTGAGACTTCTTACTGTGCCCAACCCAGTCCAATACTGGCATCTCCACATCAATTGTTGCAGGACCTGGCACCTCAGGGCATGGGGAAGGGGGTACCCAATTCCGGTGGCTGTGAAAGTGACAGCTTCTTTGAACTTGAATGCCATCGGGTCCTTCCGGACCTCCAGTGGAGACCTTTGTGGCATTTCCCAATCATCCATCCACAAAGATATCAAGGCGGTCATGGAAGCCCTGTCTGCCCAGGGAGGCCAGTACATTAAATTTGACTTGGGCCAGGCCTAGCAGGAAGTGCGGGCTGCAGGATTTGCGGCCTTTGCGGGGATGCCAGATGTGCAGGAGGATATAAAGTGCACCCATGTCACCCTCAAGGCCCCGGTGAAGAATCCAGGAAGACTCATGTACAGAAAGGGCTTCCATTTAATAAGTGTGTAGTTGGTGTGTGACCATCAGCTGAATATCATGTACGTCTGTGCCAGACACCCTGGCAAAGTGCATGACAGCTTCATATTGAGGAGGTACGATGTCCCGGAGGTCATTGAGGAGGGGCCCAGGATGCAGGAAAGATTTGTGTGAAAAGTGGGATACCCACTTTGGATTTGGCTGGTGACATCTGTATGGAGGCCCAAGGCTGATGTGGAGAACCAATATAATGAGGCCCACATTGTCATCAGTTCAATAGTGGCACTGTGCACAGGGCTCCTCAAAATGCAGCCCGGCTACCTGGGGCCCTGAAATACAGCCCTCTGATGTCATCCTGCATTGTGGTGGTGTGCTGTGCCCTACACAATCTGGCCCAGCAATGAGAAGACCTTTTAGAGGAGGAGGAGGACTTGGAACCAGAACAGCCGGGCATCACTGGGGAGGAGGCCGCCCAGCAGGAGAAGGAGGAAGACGAAGAGGTGGACGATGATGATCAACAGCACGCTGGAGACTGGCAGAAGCAAGGATCAGGCATGCAAGGGTGGCAAGGGAGGCCCTGATCACCATGCGCTTTTGTCACTATGGGCCTGTGTTGCCGCATGTGGGTTCCATTCCCCGTGCTCCCACCCCCCACCCCCCATCACCTCCAGCACCACAAACCCAGAGTCCTACAATCTTCTGCAACATTGTAACACCAGAATGGTGGGCCTGGGTACGCTCTGTTAGCCAGTTTCTGTGGCAGGCAGGAGGATAATGACGACACGCTATGCGTCATTGTGATGATGCCCTGGTACAAACTTGTCTGACTCCCAGCTCAGCTCTGTATGTATGCTAGCACCTGGGCCCACATCTGGGTAGTGGGTAAGGGAGAACTAAACCCTGATGCAGGGTCCTGGGGTGGATGGGATGGAAGAAGAGAGGAATCTTTTGTGAGTTCTGGGGATGCCAGGGCAGATGCTGCAAGTCGCTGCCAGTGCACACTAGCCACTCTAGCCAGTGAATTATTTGAACACCTTGATTTTCTCAGTAGCAGTGCGTTGAGGGGTTTCCCCCACTGACATCAACGTGCAGTGTTCCTCCAACAACTGTCCAGGAAGTATATCCCTGTTAGAGACTCATTAGAGACAAATTAGTCACAGGTGTGGGGTAAATAAAATTTATTGTTGCCAATAGTATTGCTTTCAAATTAAGTGATAATCTTAAAACATGTGAATGTGCGACTTTAAAATGCTTAAATAATCTATCTACCAGGTGTTGCACTTCATCCGTGCCATTTTAGTGCCGCTACGACTTCTTAACCTTACCACTACGTCTCAGTGTCTCCCCAGGATGAACATCGGGGGTGGAGGTGGCCATCTGCCCACCTCGCTCCGTGGCCTGTAACGCCCTTGGCGATCGTTCTCTGGAGGGGCCTCGACCTTGAAGGCCCTGGCCGGCTTCCAGATGCCAGGGACATATCCGTGACACCCTCTTCATCCCGCTGCGTCTGAGATGCCCCAGTGCCAGGAAGGGGGGAGTCAAAAGGTGTAGCCACAACCACAGCCTCCTGGGGGCAAGGCCTCGGCATGGGCTCGAATCCTTCCTCCTCCCTTGGGGTTCCTGTGGGCCCCTGGGTCACTCCATGGGACGGCAATCTTCTGCAGTGAGCTCCAGAAGCTCTGGCATCACCTCACCCTGCCAGTCCTGAAGGACTACAGTGGTCAGGCCTTCTGTGACGACCATGAGTTAGTGGCCACTGGTCAATGGCAGCAGCATGCCCACTGAGACTGGGCAATGCACTACAAGCCCTCAGCCGTGACCCTCTATGACTGGGCCACATTCTCAAGGGCTGTAGCCATAGCCTCTTGTGTCTCAGCACTGTCTCACTAGGTCTGCTGCAAGCTCTCGAGCCTCTCAGCCATAGGCCACAGAATCTGAAGAAACCTATTGAGGCCCTCAGCTGTGACTCGGCCATCGCTTGGAACCTGCCATTTATGGTGAAGATCTCCTGCCTTAGGTTTGCCACCGTGGGCGCCACTCTTACAATGTTGGCCTGGGAACCGCTCAAGAATTGCAATAGCTGGTCCACCTGAAAGCTTTGGCACTCCTCCCAGCAGCCTCGCTGTTGGTCCAATGTTGCCATCAGCCCCTCCTGCATTCCCTGGCTCTGTTGCTGCATCTCCAGAAGTGATCTCAGACACCCAGCGTGTAGCCTACGGCCAGCTGAGTCCTTGCCTCCGGCAGGCCCCCACATGCTACAGGCCTCGTGCATTCCCTCCTTCAACTGATGTACATCAGCAGATGTGTTGTGTGCACCAGAAAGTGACCCAGATGCCTCACCACTAACTAGACCCACTGATGTGACAGTCTCTGGGATGGTGAGTTGCAAGGTGGAAGCTGACACAAAATGGTGCTGGCCTCAGAGGTCTCTTCATCAGCTTCCTCCGAGGAGTCTTCCAAGCTGTCAGGGGCAGGATGGGCGGGAACAGCAGTGGGAGCTGCGATGCCAGATGGCCCAGTCATGTCAGAGTCCCATCCTGCAACCTAGGACATCAGGTTCAGAGAGGGAGTGGGATTTGGGCTGCATACAACTTACTTCAGATCCTTACTGGACAGTTTCCTCATTTTCCTGGCGAGGGCCCTGGCACTAACGCATGCTGCCACCACCTCCCAGGCTGCATTTCCATCCCTTCCTCTGGGAGGGCACCCTGCCAGGGGGAAGAGTGTGTCCTGTCTTGTCTCCACTGTCTGCCTGTCTGTCCATCTTTGGCATTTTTAAGGAGCTGTCCCTTGTTAGGGCAGATCAGTGCAGGCAGTTTGGGTGAGTCATTCCAGCGAGATTAATGCAGTTTGACGGGTTACCATAAAGGAGAAGCCAAGTCAGCATTTGCATGTGCGCTGATAGGGGCAGGGGAATGGGGGGCGGTGGAAAACTTATGTCTCTGTGATAATTGGGGGCAGGATAGAGGGAAAGTCATGTCAATCAGCCATCGGGGTTGGGGGTGGGGGGAGCGGTGATTAGGGAGCTATGTGCCTTGGGTCCTTGGGGGGATCTGGTGGGGTGAGGTGGAGGGGTAAAGGGGTTGATAATATTGGGAGAGTCTTCAATGTCCTTGGAGGGATGGTCCGTGGGGGTTCTGTCAGCAAAGCTTTTCCTATGCCAGCGCAGTTTGTGGCTCCGATCTGTACTGCTGGCTAGCTGGCAAATTAGGCCCTGCCCACTGCCTCTAACAGCTGGAAATGGTCTAGCCCATATTTTCAAAGACTAAATGCATAAAATTGGGATTGGAAACTTGTCCTTAAAATGGACCAGCAACTCTCCCAATTTCACACTAGCTGAACATTTGGAAAAAAACTCGTAAAATTCCATCCATTGTGTTCTGTCTCAACCACAACAACTTCTGAGCCAAAATGAAACTAAACCCTTGGATTTTTCTGTGGAAAAAAGTGCTCCCGCAGCATCATCAAACCTATCAACCTATCAACACTTCCCAACTAAAGCCCCAATCTGAACTCCCAAGGGATCATGAAAACCTCAGGACACTTCCACAATGATCTGTGGCTTTGGAGAGTAATGCTCTTCAAGGATATTTATCAAGTCATGGTAAGTATGATTCCTGGCATTGCTGGATAAACCAAGCTCTGGAGCAAATTGATGGCTTTACTTTCCATTGTAGTGAGAAATGCTGGTAAGAGCAACTGGTTTACAATTTTATTCAATTGTACAAAGCACTGAGAATGCTCTGGATTAGAATACATTTCCTTTATTGAAAGGACTCATGGCTCCTAATTCATCCATCATTTCTTTTCTAGGCACTCGAGATGACTCAGAATATTTTTTACTATCTCCCCAGTACTCCTCTATTTATCTTGGAGACTGTAGACATGTTTTTTTTCAAACAGCCATAGACATATAGCAAAGCATTCTTTTTTTTCAAATATGTTGGATACTCCCTGGAATCTCACCCTTCTCTCATCAGAAAAAAACTCTTTTAAAACCACAGAGAGAGCTTCCACCATTTTTCAATTATGTCATTGGTTTGCCGTTACGTGTGCACGAGGAATCTACCACATTTTGTTTTCAGTAGACAAAATGATTTTTCTTTCTTTTTTCCTTGCGGACTCTACCTTCACCAACACTTCAATCTTTAATCCCATTGATGATTTCCACGGCCTTCTAATATTGGAAGTGTGAGGACCCACAATGTTTTTTTTAAATACTTGTCATCAATTATCTTTTCCTAATGTTCGAAGTGTGTTTTAAGCAAAAATAGAAAGATGTGGTTTGCACACATAGATTCAAACGAACAACAATAGATTTATTGAGGGAGCTGTTGCCTGTACAGAGCAGAAAATAAAACGAAGCAGAAGAGATACCCCAATGACATCATTATCAAATCAGGTGACTGGCTCTTAAAGCAACTATGCAACCACTTAAATATATAACTCTTATCCACTTACTTCAACCACGCTACTTTCTTACCTGCCTACTTATTTACTTATACACATATATTAACAAACTCAAAAACTTTTTAAATTCCTTAGGTTTTCAGTGTGTCATTGAACACTTGTCAGAATACAACAGTTTACCAGAATACAGCCATAAAGACAATCCATGCCACACCCTTCCCCATGATTTTGAACTATGAGTAAGCAGTGGATTGGAGGCACACTCTGTGATCTTGAAGAAGTGTGGATCAGTATTCCTGTATAGAAATCAGAGCAGGAAAATCCTGCCCGAAGTCAACAGACCTTTGTACGGTCTGCCCCCAGTCCGCTACGATTCCTGTGGCAGGCAGGACAGTAAAACTCCCCCTCAGAGTCCTGGCATGGCATGGAAAAGTAGGAATTGATCAAAAGTCCAACAATGATTGCCAGTCCTTAAAAGATTTGGGCCAATGTCTGAAAAACTATATATCCTCTTTCAAGGGTAATTGTGAGTATGACGTCTCTTCCTCTGATGAAACTTTACCGCCTAGTCATGCATCACAATTTTCTTTTCATTCTCACTTTCCTTTCCCAGGCAGTACAAATATCATGCCATCCCAGTTTTTGGATTGTAACAGTGAAAGATTTGGATCCCTGTAAAACCTGTCAACAATTTTTTTTTAAAAAACAACAGATTTCACACTTTGATACTGCTTCCAAATTGAAAAACGCCAACCTTCATGCCACTGACTAAACTTCTAGCTTCTGACAAAAGGTTATAAAATGTGAACTGTGTACTTTTATTCCTTCTTCATATAAATGAGCTGCTGGTAGCTCCAGTAATTTTCTGTTTACAGACCTGTAACATGCCCGCTCCTATGCCTGGGAGATAAAAACCCGACCTCTAACCAACAAATTCCCAAGAAAAAAGATGACATTTAACTACATCAGCATTCAGATATCAAGGCCATAGAATTTTAATAGCAATGCTCCCCTGGGATGCAACTAAGTGCAGGCCATATATCATTTTTCTCAAGAAATATGGGCAGCACTACAGAGGGATTGAAATTACACAGTGGATTAGTATCTATTTTTCTGATTTGTTGTGTCCCAGAACAGGAGGTAACCTCAGGAAAATCTAACCTAAAACTTCCATACTGTCTGTCACACCTCTGCCTGCACCAGTAATATGTATTCAATCATTTGTTGAGTAGAATCTCAAAGAATTGCACATTCACATCATTCTGACACTGCTAAAAATATTATTTCAATCTTACATTTCGACATTTGGCTTCATAAACATCACGGTGAGAATTCTCCAGCCGTTCACACTGGCGTGATTCTCTGGTCCAACCAGCAGCGCAACCCTGCCCATGGATTTCCTACATCAATGGGAATTCTCATTGATAGCCGTGGGACCAAAAAATCCTGTTGCTAGCAAACCACGCACCACCTCCCACCACCGGGGAACATGTGACAGGGAGGTGGAGAATCTCGTTCCCGATTCTCAAAGGTGACTGTGAATCAAGTTTCCATATTGATGTACACGACAGTTGACTCATATGTCTTGGGTTCATGTCACACTATCTGTAACCCCCACGACTTGCCTGGGCTTGCAAAATCTCGCTAATTGTCCTGGCTTGAGCCAATTCACACCGCCTTAAACTGTGTCTAATCCTTTCTCCACTCACATTATCTACATCTGTAAAGACTTGATTACTGGTTAAGACTCACATTCCAACCATTATTTTGTAACTGACTTTGTGCTTATATATGCCCTAATTGTGAAACAAATCCTGCACTCACCTGATGAAGGGGCAGTGCTCTGAAAGCTCATGCTACCAAATAAACCTGTTGGACTTTAACCTGGTGTTGTGAGACTATTTACTATGCCTGCCCCAGTCCAATGCCAGCAACGCCACATCAGGACTCACATACAGGCAGAGATTTAAATTTGGAATGAATAAGTACATGTGCACTGGGCAATATTAATATAGGTGAATTCCATTTACATAAGACAGCAGTACCAGATAGATGACTGGCAGCAATGCTTGAAGCTGATCATTTTATCCGTAGCCAGAAATGCTCTGAAGATTATTTTGGCGAAAAGATGAAAACAGCTAACTAAATAGATAAGTCAAATCTGTTTATAAAAGTTTTATTTTAGCAGAAAAGTTTGGTTCTAATTGCTGATTACTGCAATTTGAACCTGCCTACAAATCTACGCTATCCAAACTCTTCTGTGCTTGGTGGACACCAGGGGGATTGGAGCGTTTTATCAATCACCTTAATCATATTTTGACTTGATGTTTTAAGTTTCCTTTGTGATTTG
The DNA here is from genome assembly GCF_965287045.1 of Carcharhinus amblyrhynchos. Lineage (NCBI taxonomy): Eukaryota > Metazoa > Chordata > Chondrichthyes > Carcharhiniformes > Carcharhinidae > Carcharhinus > Carcharhinus amblyrhynchos. The sequence goes on along the minus strand of NC_137331.1, from coordinate 84,130,085 downwards.
ATTTTGTTTGCCACAGCATCTCTTTAAGAGTCCTTCAGTGTGTTTAATGCAATTTAATTGGTTGTGCTCAATAGCGTATAGCACCCAAATTGATTAAACAGAATCTTCACGGGTTGGTATATATTCACAGATGATTGTACACTGCACAGCGCCATTCAATGCACTCCTGATACTGGCTAGAATTTTACCATCCCACCCACCACAGGAATCGGAGCAGGCGAGGGGCAGACCATGGAAAGCTCTGTTGACCTCAAGGCGAGATGTTATGGTTTTGGGATGAGCGAGGCCATAAAATCCCACTCTGAAGCAGTCCATCTTCATATGCAGCAAGACCTGAACAATATTTAGGCTTGAGTTAATGAAGGACAAGCATCTGGCAGATGGAGCTTAATGTGGATAAGTGTGAGGTTATCCATTTTGACTGTAAAAATAAAAGGGCAAGTTATTATTTCAATGGAAGCAGATTCAAACATTAACCATATTAACCATCTCAAGAGTCCAGTCCAGGAATACATACTCTTTATCCAAACAAAGGGGAAGAAGTGGGAGTTATGTCAGATGACCCCTTCCCCTCACCCACCACTTGTAAAACCTATAATATTGCCTTGAAATGCTAAATGAGACAGAATACAATCTTTTACTGACATAACTAGCAGCATAACTAGAGCTCTGTTCAGGTTTAAATTATTTGGCCCTCATCTACGCTGTACCAACTTGAATATCTGAACTTCTGTAACAGTGCCTACTGCAGGACTAATTCATCTCTATGTGCTTCTCCCATTGTGGAAGTCAGCACTATGAGAAAAGCAGATCACCCAGTATCAACTTCAGCCCACTAATCTCCCTGAGAAAATATACCATTGGATTTTTGATTCTAGACTGACGCAAAACAATAATTTTTATTTCATCTGTGGTCTTTCCCTGTACCTCCTCCTTTCCCTTATCCCTTGTTAAGGGATTGTGTGAACGTACCAGAGATTACTTGGTGACACCCCATCCCTGCATTTGAGTGCATATATCTTGAGTTTGCTGTGTGTTATTAATATAGGATTGGATCACTCCAAAACTGAGAGGCTGGGAGAAAATACACCCCCACTTATAAAGGGGAAGTCAAAAATCAAAAACACCGTTTTGTTTATGGGTGGGTGCTAAGGGGAAAAATCAGGTCTGTTATAAATTAAACCCCCTCCTGCCCATAACATAGAATCCCTATAGTGCAGAAGGAGGCCATTCAGCCCATTGAGTCTGCACTGATCACAAGTTACCCAGGCCCTATTTCCATAACCCTACATATTTACCCTACTTATCTCCTGACACCAGGGTGAATTTAGCATGGCCAATCAACCTAACCCAGGCATCTTTGGGAGGAAACCAGAGCACCTGGAGGAAACCCACACAGACATGGGGAGAATGTGCAAGCTCCGCACAGACAGTGACCTGAGGCCAGAATTGATCCTGGTGTTGTGAGGCAGCAGTGCTAACCACTGTGTCAACATGCTGCCTCTCTCCTATCAGGTGTGTTTAGGGTATATTGGCATATCATTTATTATTTCATGGTGAAGCGCTCAGAGATTTTCCAGTATAATTATGAATAGAATGTTGGTGATTTCTTGCCAAGTAGTTTACAACGTGGCTCAAACTTTCTCTTTAAGTTCCAGCAGAAAGTGAACAGCAAAAATCCATGAAACTTTAAAAAGAACACAAAACCTTCAGCAATAACTTGTTTCTTCCCAATCGCTTGGTGCCGTTAGCTGTTAGTTTAATTGTTAGCAGCAAAAAGAAAATGCCATGCAGATTTCTTAATGAGTGTCAGCAGGCAATCTAGACAGCAATCAGTGATGCAACAATCTTCCAGATGACCATTCCTAAAGTAAGCATTAACTTCTTTACCAAGGTGGTGTTGCAAACTGAAGGCAGGCTACACCAACATTTCAGCTTTAGACCCTACCTTGGAGATTCTTTGATGCCTAACATATCCAGGGAAAATATCCCCCAATAATTTTGTAAGGTTATTGGTGCTTTTTTTTAATTCATTCATGGGACCCATCCCTCGTTGCCCTTGAGAAGGTGGTACTGAGCTGCCTTCTTGAACCATTGCAGTCCATGTTCTGTGGATTGACCTGTTAAGGGGGAAATTCCAGGATTTTGATCCAGCGACTGCGAAGGAACGATGATATATTTCCAAGTCAGGGTGGTGAGTGGCTTCTTATTGAGAAATTTGTGTTAAATTCATTTCAATACATTTTAATATATAGTATGTTTGCCAGGAAAGAAGTTTTCTGGCATTACAAAAGAAGGTTTAATTGCAAAACAGCATTTGTTTATGTCTCTAAATAAAACTGATAACAGATGGTTTAATTCTGGTCTCCTGTCTCTTGCTGTGTTAATGTAGTGGCCTTTCCATGTAGCATTTCACATTAGCTGAGCAGACTGTGACCTCTTTAATGTTACGTCATCCCCGCATGTGCTGTTTTTATATCGAAACTATCTGGAAATCAATTGTTCAAATTGAAACCTAACAATCAGAATTAGTTTGACTGCTGCACAGGAACTGGCTTTACACCTCAACAGGGTGGTACTATCCATGAGTGTAGGCAATGAAGTGATCGGTGTCTCCCATTTATCTGGTGATAGATTTAGATATCACACTGACACTTGGAACATAACACTCACTCATGCTGAATTGTTGTCACCATTCACTGAACTATCATGAAATGTACAATGTTGAATATGAACTCTTTCCCCATGTCAGCAATAGATCATATCTTTCATCTCCCACATGTCCTTCAAGAATGACAGAAGAGCTGAAGGAGAAGGAAGCTGAGGAGTCCTTAAGAGGAGGCCAAGCACTCTGAAGGTGTGCATCTTCTCTACCATCATTGCTGTGGGTTTTAGCTCAGGTTATCCTTGGTTAGGTTCTATACAGACTGCTGGAGGCAAGATCATTGGTAAACATTACCTTTTATTAAATAATCTTCAGTGTGAAAGATAAACAGTTGAGCACAGAGCTTCATACAGAACCATCTCTCAACATGAAGTTACTTAAACTCAATCCATTTGGAGTAATAGTCAACAACTATGAGGAATGTCTTCCCTTTGAGCACAAAAAGATCCATTTTTGTGGACATTCCCATTTTCTGGATGGATATGAAGATACCATCATTGGTTTTCTTTGCTCCCGACAATGGATTCATAGAATCCTTCCAGTGCAGGAGGAAGCCATTAGGTCCACTGAGTCTCCTACAGAGCACCCCACCCAGGCTTTAACCACTTGCCACCAGGATGCTCATCGTTTCACTAGTGATACAGCTGAAATCCTTTCCTCGAATGATTTTGAGATCCTTGACAGCCAGACAAAATTTTTTATTCTGACACAACATCCTGAGTATTCTTTGAAGGATCTCAAGCCTGAGGAGATATAACCAAACTTTCATCGTAAATCAGCACGCATAAATGGCTGCGTTCTTCAAAGTATTGTTTCAGGCTGAGATTATTTGGAACATATTCTGGCCATCCGTTGGTGCGGTATTCCCAGATTTGTGTTACGTGCCTTTGAATTTATCTAGCTTCTGCTATTGATGGTAGAAGCCTAATGGTCAATGAAGTAAAGAACTCCACATTTTGGACAACACTTATGTCATCTTGTTCAGATTTTTTGACACAAATGTGTGACCTGAGGTCTGACAGGTCTCTCTCTCTGTCAGACCTGTCAGGCCTCGGCTGGTTCCCATTGTACATGTGAAAAGTGTCCTCTGCTGCTACGGCAGGCTTGCTGGTGATTTAAGTCCCAGCCACTTACCCTACAGGCGAGGAATGGTTTAGCCCACTTTTTTCTTGCACTGAGTGCATAAGATTCTGGATTTGAACTTGCCCATTTTCCCACCCATCCTGGATTTCCCCCCTATATATCACCTGTAATTTGCTGTTTTCTGTGGACATTTTCTTTTGAAACATCAAATCTGAAATGAAATCCCTGCACCCCGGCAACATTTTTGCTCAGTCTAATATTATTATTCCAATGCTAGTCAATAGTTAGTAACATAATCAACAGTATCTAGTCTGGTAAACTTCAGGTCTAAGACATAGTCAGAGTCATAAAGCCTAGTTGATAAACCTCACAAGCTCAAGTAGCTGCAATGCCTCCTTTTCACTTACCATGTACTTTTATTCCATTTCTGCCAACGATCAATGATCAGTTGACATAGTACACTGGTCCACATTTACCATCTGTCTGAGTCTGAAAGAGTACTGCTACATGCCCAGTTGATGATGTATCTGTGTAAATTATTGTAGGTAATTCTGGGTCACAGTGAGCCAATGTCTGAAGTGGGTATGGAACTTTTATCTTTTTGATCAACATTTGTTGTTTCTTTCCTCAATACCATGCTTTGATCTTGCCTAAGTTTTTTTTTGATTTGCCTATGTAATTGACACAGTGGTTCATTCATATGTGACAGATTAGGGAAGAACTCCCCTGCTTGATTCAACAATCCCATGAAACACTGAAGCTCCATTACATTGTGGGGTGGTGGAGATTCTTTGATTGCCTTGGTATGTCCTGATACTTGATGCATAAACTCAGAAATGTAATAGTTATAAGAACTGATGGTTATTATGAAGTATTAGTCCTGCTTCTAGCAAGAATTGTAACATTGCTGTCACTCTAGCCCACGGATCAGGTTTCCATCCACACGACTAATGACCTCTTCTAATCTTCTAGCATGTGCATCATAGTCCTCTGAAGAATCTCTGGTGTTGATGTAAATACTAAAGGATAGCCAACCGAAGCAAAATCTCCTAGTATGATGAGCATTGTTAGTAGTCTGGATTCCTTTCGAAAGCAGTTGCCGAAAGCTGCTGTTTGCATCTAGTGTGGATAAAACTTTGTTTTTTGCTGGCTCTGCCAGACTTTCATCCATAGACATCACTGAGTGGATCTCCCTTTCCACAGCCTTGTTTAACTATCAGGTCAGCGCAAATTTGCAGTGAGTCTCTTAGTTTCAGTACTAGAACCATACCCGATGAGATAATTATCTCATCAGGTACGGTGAGATAATTCCCTGTTGCATTTTTGAGTCAAACTCTCAATAAGTTTTGAAATTCTGTCCTGAATTCTTCTGGTTTGCCTTGGCTTCCCAATTCATTTACTTCATAGTTCAGCTGCAAATCTGTGCAAGCTTTTTTGTCCTAATAGTGAACATTCCTGGTGATCGATCACAGACAACATTTCAGTGACTTCTCTTCCTTTGTATTGAAGTACAGCAATCAATTATTTCTTGACATTCAGTTGATTGGCCCCTGACCTGGAGTTGGATGATCAATAGCTGAAGAAGGTCTTGTTTTAGCCAAAGTTCTTTGCCTGAAAGAACTGAAACTCTTGCTCTAGTTTTGAAATTTATTTTATGTCTATTGACCATAATGTCTGTGTTCCACTAGTTCCCATTAAATCCTGTAATTTATCCCAAGAATTGCACTGCATTGTCTTTTGCATCTTCAATTTTTTGAATGCCACCTGCTTTAATGAGTTTCTTTTTAAATTTCCAAATTAGGAGCTTCTTGCTCTGGCATACAACATTAAAATATCCTCTCCTGTTGCAGGAATGGCACTCTGCATTTTTGGCAGGACACAGCCGAAGTAGCATTATCTTGCCAATCAAGAATACTGAGTAATGGTGACTCTTCATTCCTTCCCTGTTTTTGAGTAGGCGTACTGCTATTTCTGTGTCCTACAAATTGCACCATATCAGTCATTTTCTCTGTGAAATCTCAGTCACCTCAAATAAATACATGACTTTGCTTTTCACTTCTGCCTGATTTGATATTTACACTACCTTTGATCATGTTAAATCCTCCCTCAACTGTAGAAAATCTGATAAAGTCTCTTACAAAACTCCTACAACTATGTGGTCCCAAGTTAACTTGTCTTCTCAGCCCTGTATTCACAATTTTTAGCTAATTGATATAAATCATTAATGAAAGAGTCTATGCTCTTCAATAGCCTTTGAATGCATCACATGAACTTCATTCTTTCTATAAATGTGTTCTTTCTAAGGCCAAAATATGTCTCAACATCTTTTATAACATCTTCATTGCCCTGTCTGACCAATGCTTCTTCTGCACTACCATCTAAGGCATAGAGAGGGTACTTGTTCCTTGCTAGTCTGTTAGCCCCTAGGTAGTTCTGTGCCTGGTAAACTTATAGTGCTGGTTCTGCCACTTCTGATCTTGATCCAGGTTTTTCAGCTGTTCAAAACATTCTGGTAAGGTAAGATTTTCTCCATGGCTTTTCTTCACTCTAACCTTTCTGTGAGTTCTGTTGACATTTTTTCCTGTGCTATCCTTTCCTCAGTCATTTGGCTTGCTGCTTTTTCAGCTGTTGTGCTTTTGTTCCCTCAGTCTTTTCTCTAGCTGGGATTTTACTGTTTTGTTGTCTTCCCCACTGCCAGCATCTCTCATCATCATTGTGGATCTTAGCTTCGGTTTTCCTTTGATAGGATAAATTGAGACTGCTGGAGGCAAGGCAAATTTGTTCGTAAACTTTACCTTTTAGAACATAGAACATATAGAACACTACAGCACAAACAGGCCCTTCGGCCCACGAGTTGCGCCGATCACATCAACACCTATCTATAACCCCCAATCCCATAAAACCCCATATACTCATCCAGAAGTCTTTTAAAAGACCCCAGCGAGTTCGCCTCCACCACCACTGACGGCAGCCGATTCCACTCACTCACCACCCTCTGAGTGAAAAACTTACCCCTAACATCACTTCTGTACTTTTCTCCCCGCACCTTAAATCTGTGTCCTCTCGTAGCGACCATTTCAACCCGAGGAAATAGCCTCTGAGAATCCACCCTATCCATTGCTCTCAACATTTTGTAAACCTCTATCAGGTCGCCTCTCAATCTTCGTCTCTCCAGGGAAAAGAGACCCAGCTCCCTCAACCTAACTTCATAAGGCATGCCTCCCAGTCCAGGCAACATCCTTGTAAATCTCCTTTGTACCCTTTCAATAGCTTCTACGTCTTTCCTATAGTGAGGCGACCAGAACTGCGCACAGTACTCCAAATGAGGCCTGACAAGGGTCTTATAAAGTTAAAGTTTTATTACACATTCTTCTATCTATATAAAGGACAAACCTTGATTTGAGGTTTCACACAGAACTATCACTCACTAAGCTATTTTTGTCTGATCTTATATCACTGATGATGGATTTAACATTACGCCTTTACACAACAACATTCTCGATACACACACCTTAGTAGGTACTGTATTAGAGATTGTTGGACAGTCACATGATGAGATGCGCATCACAAGGGAGCGGGACCAGGGCCGGCAGTGAAGACTCCCCATGGGAGTGGGGCAGGATACTCCAAACAATGCTTAGCTGGACATAGATGCTGAGCCTCGGGGCAATATTTAAAAGGGCACGTGTGGAGCAACAAAAGGCTTTTTGTGTGCTTTTCCCAACAGTTCCAGAAGCACTGCGTGCCCATGGAGAGAAGTCCATGGAGCAGTTCATTTGATCTTAGGCATTCGTGCCGATGTCCATCTCTATGGAAAGAAAATTACAGCACAGAAACAGGCCCTTCAACCATCCAAGCCTGCACCTGACTGACTACACTAAAACCCTTTATCCTTCTGGGGACCATATTCCTCTATTCCCATCCTATTCATGTATTTGTCAAGACGCCCCTTAAAAGTCACCCTATCTGCTTCCACTACCTCCCCCAGCAATGAGTTCCAGGCACCCACCAACCTTTGTGTAAAAGACTTGCCTCAAACATCTCCTTTAAACCTTGCCCCTCACACCTTAAACCTATGTCCCCTAGTAATTGACTCTTCCATCCTGGGAAAAAGCTTCTGGCTATCCACTCCGTCCATGCCTCTAAATGAACATTGTTCAAATTTGGGAGAGTTTCCTTCCTGTAAGTCTACCTGATATGTGCAGGAACAGAGATAATAATAGACAATACAGGATCTAGCTTTAAGGAGAACTCCACACAGAAAGAAATCCATGATTGTGCCTTACTGTCACTACGGGGGGGAGGTGGGAGTAAGGATGGGCATTGGTTAAATTCTGGACATTGGGATAAGGAAGAAGAACCCGTCCAGTCACAGCTTCAAACAACTGAAAGCAGCAAGAAGAAGGCTGCAAAATGTTTAATTGCACTGTTTCATTTCAACTTTAGAAGCCTGCAATCATGCTTACACCAATAATCATTACTTTGTGGGTGGAACTTCAGTAAGCCTAGGAAAGCAGAAACTGCTCGAGAACATCACGTTTGAGGTCAGGCAACAACCTGTGACCAGCTATAGCTGTGGCCATTTAGGGGACTGCAATTCAGGGGGCGAAACTAATGTGGAATTTTCCAGCCCTTCCCACTGGCAGAATCTTCCATTTGGAGATTCTAGAATCTTACCATCGCCGCCACCACCACCCCCCCTGCCAAACCTGCAGGTTCCCTGGTGGCAGGTCAAGCAAGCCACACAAACACCATAGAGATCAGCAGGACTGGACAATCCCACCTGCAGCCATTGGCTCACTGCCTTGGCGCTGGAAAATGGCACCCTAAATTCTGAAGAGCTATAAAAAAGCCTGATTATTTGTTGCTATTGCAGATAATCTGGAATAGAAACAAACTGAATTGGAAAGCAATATATCTCCTATCTGAGTTTACCTTGATGCAGCAACTTGTGGAGTTCTACTTTATGGACCTCAGTATTTCTAAACCAGATAAACAAACCATTAAAATTACAAATTGCTATCGGCAATGCAGGCCTCCATAGATAAACACTTAAAAATCCAGATAAAATATGGCCAACACTCAAAGATAAATTATGAATGAAGGTCAACTTCCAAATATACCATCTGGAAAACATGTCCTTTGGGCAACAACTGACAGAGACCATTGATCACTTTATAAACACTTCCAGAGATTGTGACTTGACAATGTTAGAGCTAGCTGGCAGAATAATCAAGTTCATGATAGCATGTACCCCAATAAAATGACCTTTTGGACTAACTCAAAGGTTAAAGCATGGAAGCTCTCCAGCAAAGTGGACACAAGTACGAAATTGCACTTCTGGGTAGACACAGTCTGCAGGCTGTGTGTAACTTATTCACCATTAGCACAGTTGCCAATACAGGAAGTCTAGTAAGCAATGGGTGTGATGCAGCCTTAGACATGCACCCTGAAATTGCCCAGCTTTTAATAATGTGTACAAAATATACCGAATCAGTGAGCAACAGAAGCACCATTGCAGAAAGCAAAGACTGGAACAAATGGTTCATTATCACAAGAGACATAACGAGAGGTTAGACTGGGTGCACATTCCAAGTAACCAAGAGTACACAACAAGCATTGTCCAAACAATATCCACAAAGCATCAAGCCAAACTGTATGAAGATAGTGAGGATGACCAGACAAAAGACAAAGTGAGCAGACACCCTACATGGTCTACAATGGCTCCTTAAGAAGACTTTGCCACCATCCAGATTTTATGCTCACAAATTCAGGTGAAGCCCAATTTGTAGGTAAAACTGGATGCCGGTGTAGGTGCAACCATCCTTCTATTTCCACACTGAAATGCATGTACCCCCAGTTATGGTAAGTGATTCAGTCAACAAACAAACTCACTGGGCTGGATTTTCTGGCTGCACTTGTCCCAAAACTGGAAAACCGCCTGGGGTCAATGGACCTTTGCATAGTCCACCCTCCCCTGCCCACTACAATTCCCTTGGCGGATGAGAAAGAAAAATTCTGGCCCCTGTGTACAGTGGCTCAGAGATTCCATTCCTGGAATCCATCACCTTCACGTGTCACTAAAACAACTTACCCTTGTCACCACAGACATTTTTGTCAGAGTTCTACCGCCCAGCCCGCCACAGAATCGGAGTGGGCGAGGGGCGGACAATGGAAATGTCCGTTGTCCTTGAGCGGGATTTTCCGGTCTTGCTTGAGCAATGCCATAAAATTCCATTCTTTATATTGTGGACATCATGGGTCCTGTGATTCTGGCATTGTGTGTGCAAGGCACTGTTCTTCGTCATCATTCATGGTATTGTTAAGACAATGACAAGGGCTAAATACCATAATGAGCATGGGTGTTTACACTGAGAGAAGACTACCTAACACTGTAACCTAGATCATCAGCTGACAGACTACAAGGCACAGTTGGATGAATATGCGTACCCATCCAAACTTGCAAACTTCATTTTACTGTGGAACCAATTCAACAGAGAAGTGTGACAAACCTTCCCAATGATCAGCTGTCAACACTCCCAAGGATACAAGATGTATTAGTCATGGAATTCAGCAATAATTGTCAACACGTGCCCAGAACCTAAGTTGTATCATAGTCCAAATACCAAACACATGATGGTGTAACAAAACAGAACGACCAGAATTCATGCCAGTTGATCAGCGTGGTGATCAGTAAGATTGAGCAAAGGGTTAAAATTCAGAATCGCGCCCGATATTTCACCTCTCACAGTGTTACCGGCACTGATTTGCTGGCAAAATCAGCGTCGTGCCCAAAAACTGGTTGGCTTTTCCCACATTGTGAGATACACGGATCTAAAGTCATAAGGGGAGATTTTGTTTTTTTTCAATCTTGTGAAGGTTTAATTTGTGTTCACTTGTTCCACCACTTGTAATTTGACAATTAAATAAACTGAAAACACTCAAAAAATTCACAGCATGGCAGAGCTAACAGGGTTAACATGGCTGGAAGAGAAAATGGAAACAAAGAGGTCGAAGTGGGGTAGAATTTGTCATCTGAAGGTGTTGAATTCTATGTTGTGACCCCTGGAAAGCTGTAACGTCAGCCTGGACACAATGTAAGTTTACATTGCAGCTTTCAATAGTGTTTATGAAGATCAGTTTTGAAAAAGCAGATTTGTTATTACATCAGTTGCAGGTAAGTGTGCTGGCAGGCACTGTGCTGCCTGTAAATCAACAGACACTAGTCCTGGTGGAAAAGTAGAAAATAATGATTTGACTATTTATTGCCCAGTGCTAAAATCGAAACAACTGATCCTATCTCATATCAAGCTCTGTGAAGTAATGGCCAGTAGCACTCGCTTTAGAATGCACATTCATCATTTTCATTCATGAAATTTCAAAAGTAACAGCAAGAGTGATTATAGCTTTCTAAAGGTTATTGAATCACAGATGGCAATATCCCTGGCACTGTGGATGCGTTGGAATAAAAATAAAATGTTCATCTGCAATGATGGAACACACAATCTCATAATGAGCAACATATAGGATGCTGAAAACAATGGTATTTTATGTAAATATTTGTGTGAAGGAAAAGCAATGACCTTCTGCATCATTTTGAAGAAAATACAATTTTATACATAAATGAAAGAACCAGAATGGAAAATGATTAAAGTTTATTTGTGTAGATCAGGAGAGAAATGCTCTATTCCTCATACCTATAGCGCTGTTGTACAATGAGAGTGTGCAAAGCTTCCTGTTTGGATCAATGATTCAAAATGTTCAAATATGCTGATACATTTAGAAAATCATAATATAGCCAATAATATAATCAGGAAGAATTGATATGGTTTTGTGAAACGATGTTTGACAAATTGATTAGAATTCTTTAAGTATGTAGCACATGGTGGGGGGAATTTTCGTAGCAGGTGGGGGAGGCTGGACATGGAAGAGTCTGTTGAGCTCAGGGGAGACTTCACAATTTTGGGGCGAGTGCAGAAAATCAGCACAGTAAACCTGTGCTGAAAAATCCCACCCATAGGGTGGATAAAGGGGAACAAGTAAATATGGGCCTGAATATGAGGATGCACATTTTCTTATATATTCATTCATTTCATTTTTTTTTCTCTGATGGAAATAAATCATTCTGGATTTAAAGATGATCTGATCAATGTTGTCAAGGATATCCCATCTTCCAAATTTCCCATTATTTCAGGCTCTCTGTTAAACATCGGGTAAGTGTGATTACTTCCCTCTTTCCCTGTTAATAGTGCTGAACTTTCTTTAAGTATTCAACTTTACCTCTGCAAGGCACTCCTTCTATTCCAACTGGCCATTCTTCTACACATTCTTTTTTTCTTCAGATATTTCTTTCTTCAGGCATTGAGTTTAAGAAGTGGCAAGTCATGTTGCAGCTTCATAGAACTTTAGTTAGGCCTCACTTGGAATATAGTGTTCAATTCTAGTCGCCACACTACCAGAAGGATGTGGAGGCTTTGGAAAGGGTACAGAAAAGATTTACTAGGATGTTGCCTGGCATAAAGTACATTAGCTATGAGGAGAAGTTGGAGAAACTTGGTTTGTTCTCACTGAAATGACGGAGGTTGAGAGGCGACCTGATAGAAGTCTACAAGATTATGAGGGGCATGGATAGATTGGGTAGTCAGAAGCTTTTTCCCAGGGTGGAAGAGTCAATTACTAGGAGACATAGGTTTAGCGTGCAAGGGACAAGGTTTAAAGGAGATGTACAAGGCAAGTGTTTTACACAGAGGGTAGTGGGTGCCTGGAACTCGCTGCCGGGGGAGGTAGTGGAAACAGATACGATAACAGGTTTTAAGAGGCTTTTGGACAAATACATGAATAAGATGGGAATAGAGGGATATGATGCCTGGAAGGGTATGGGGCTTTAGTTCAGTTGGGCAGCATGGTTGGTGCATGCTTGAAAGGCTGAAAAGCCTGTTCCTGTGCTGTAATTTTCTTAGTTCTTTGTTCAAGTTGCTTGATCCCCATTGCCTCTGTAGCTGACGAGGCAAACGCCTTGGCTTGTTTCTTCACTTAAGGTTGCAGAATGTCTCTAGGGGAGGTGATGGCCCAGTGGTATTACTGCTAGACTATTAATCTAGAAATTCAGCTAATGTTCTGGGGACCCGGGTTCGAATCCCACCATGGAAGATGGTGGAATTTGAATTCAATGAAAAATATCTGGAATCAAGAATGTATGGATAACCATGAAACTATTGCCAATTGTCAGAAAAACCCATCGGGTTCATTAGTATCCTTTAAGGAAGGAAATCTACCATCCTTACCTGATCTGGCCTACATGTGACTCCAGAGACATAACAATGTGATTGACTCTCAACTGTTCTCTAAGGGCAATAAATGCTGGCCAGCTAGTGACACCCATGTCCCATGAATTTTAAAAAAAATTTCATCCATAGGGCGGGCATACAGGGTGGGCCTGGAAGTGGTGGCAAATCGTACTTCTGGTTACAGTCAGCCCTGGAACACAATTTCATGCTGGTTGGCCAATAAATGGTCAGTGGTTGTGAAAGATGCTTTTGAAAAAGTGGAACCATGCTGGAGAGATCAGGAGGCGAGCAGGCACTCAGGAAAAGAATGGCACAGGCTCCAAGGTGCTCCCTCAGGAAGGCAGCCATTGCAGAGGAAAAATATATATAGGAGAGAAAGACTATGTCGAGAGTGTCTATGCAGCTTCAGTACCCAGGCACTTTTTAAAATTTCATTCCACCCTGAATCATTGAAGCTAAAACATAAAAGCTGCTTCACCAATCAGCCCATCTGCCAACTGTAACAACAGACTGGCCAAGTGAAATTATATTCAACTGGGCCCTTAAGGGACTAAGCTGTCTGCTTGATTATTGGTGGGCACACTTCCAACTCTTGTGCGTGTCCGCTGAACAAATGTTACGTAAGTGCACGACGACATTGTGATGCGCACCCAACATCTTTTCAAGCCACTTCCTGATTGAATATGTGCCCGCTCGAGCAACATTTGCATTTCAGAAAGGTATTTGATACGATGCTACATAAAATGTTACCGCACAAGGTAAGAGCTATGGTGTTGTGGTGACAGGTTAGAATGAATAGAAAACTGATTAACTAACAGGAAATAGAGAGCCAGGATAAATGGGTCTTTTCAGGATGACAACAGGAATTAGTGGAGAGTGACAGGAATCACTGCTGGGACCTCAACTATTTATGGTCTATGTTAATGACTTGGATGAAGGGACCAATTCTGCTGTCACAAGATTTAATGATGATGCAAACATAGGTGGGAAAGCAAGTGGTGGGAGGATACAAAGAGTCTGCAAACCAACGTAAGTAGATTAAGTGAGTGGGAAAAACATTGGCATCTGGAGTATAATGTGGGAATATGTGAGGTTGTCCACTTTGGCAGGAAGATTAGGAAAGCAGAATATAAGTTAAGTAGAGAGAGAATGCAGAATGCTGTAGCACAGAAGGACCTGGATCACAAAATGTCAGCAAGCAGGAACAGCAAATAACTTGGACTGTTGGCTTTTATTGCATGTAAGAGCAGGGAAGTTTTGCTGCAATTGTTCCAGACATTGATGAGGCCACACCTAAATACCACATACAGTTTTGGTCAATTCACTTAAGGAGGGAAATATTAGCACTGTAAGCAATTGATGGGGCTTTGTCTAATCAGGACAGGTTGAGCAAGTTGGGCTGAGAAGAATGAGAAATGATATTATTGAATGATATGAAATTTTAAGGGGATTTTACAGTATGGAATCATAGAATCCCTACAGTGCAAAAGGAAGCCATTCGGTCTGTCGAGTCTGCATTGACCACAATCCCACCCAGGCCCTATCCCCATAACTGCATGTATTTATTCTGCTAATTCCCCCTGACACCAGGGTCAATTTAGCATGGCCAATCAACCTAACCCGCACATCTTTACAGTATGGGAGGAAATTGGAGCACCCAGAGGAAACCCACGCAGACACAGGGAGAATGTACAAACTCCACACAGACAGTGACCCGAGGCCAGAATTGAACCCAGGCTCCTGGCACTGTGAGGCAGCAATGCTAACAACTGTGCTACCATGCCACCCTCTAAAGATGCTGAAAGGATGTTTTCTTAGCTTTCTGGGGGAATCTAGAACAATTTCAAAATTAGGGGCTTTCTATTTAAGAAGGAGATGAAGAGGAATTTCTTCTCTCAGAGGGTTGTTAGTGTTTGAAATTCTCTCCCCAGCGCACTGGAGGCTGCATATATTCAAGGCTGACTGGACACATTTTTGGTTGACAAGGAAGTCAATGGTCAGTCAGGAAAGTGGAGTTAAGGCCACAATCAGCTCAGCCACAATTTTATTGAATGGCGGAGCAGGCTCAGTGGACCAAATGGCCTACTCCTTTGTTTACAAAGAACAAAGAATAATACAGCACAGAAATGGGCCCTTTGGCCCTCCAAGCCCGCGCCGGTCATGCACCCAACTAGACCATTCATTTGTATCCCTCTATTCCCAGCCTGTTTATGTGGCTATCTAGATAAGTCTTAAACAATCCCAGCATGTCCGCATCAACCACCTTGCTTGGCAGTGCATTTCAGGCCCTCACCACCCTCTGTGTAAAATACGTCCCCCTGACATCTGTGTTGAACTTTGCCCCCTCACCTTGAACTTATGACCCCTTGTATTCATCACCTCCAACCTGGGAAAAAGCTTCCCACTGTTCACCCTATCTATGCCCTTCATAACTTGATACACCTCTATTAGGTCACCCCTCATCCTCTGTCTTTCCAGGGAGAACAACCCCAGTTTACCCAATCTCTCCTCATAGCTGAGACCCTCCATACCAGGCAACATCCTGGTAAGCCTTTTCTGTACTGTCTCCACGTCCTTCTGGTAGTGTGGCGACCAGGACTGGATGCTGTATTCCAAATGTGGCCTAATTCCAAATAGCTGCAACATCATATGCCAATTTTTATACCCTATGCCCTATCCAATAAAGGCAAGTATGCCATATGCCTTCTTCACCACCCTCTCCACCTGTGCTGCCACCTTTAAGGATCTGTGGACTTGCACACCCAGGTCCCTCTGTGTATCTATACTCCTGATGGTTCTGCCATTTATTGTATAGCTCCCCCCTACATTAGACCTACCAAAACGCACCACTTCGCATTTATCTGGATTAAATTCCATCTGCCATTTCTCCGCCCAATTTTCCAGCCTATCTATATCCTGCTGTATTCTCTGACAATGTTCATCACTATCCGCAAGTCCAGCAATCTTCGTGTCGTCCACAAACTTACTGATCACACCAGCTACATCTTATTCCAGATCATTTGTATATATATCACAAACAGCAGACGTCCCAGTACAGAGCCCTGCAGAACACCACTAGTCACAGACCTCCAACCAGAAAAAGACCCCTCCACTGCTACATTTGTATGATTCCCTTCATTTCAGACAAGGAATGGCAGTGCTACCAGGATATGGTTGCTTCTGTTGAACTTGGAACTTAAAAAGACAGGATGTCAACAAGAACCAGTAAAAAGTATACTTGGGTAGAAATAAGTGCAAGTTATTCCTGGTCAGCCCTGTACATGATGGAACCTTCACTATCGCAATCCATAGCCCCAGGCTGTAACGTGTATGTGAAAGCGTGAGCAGCCATAGCAACTCAGACTCCTTAGCTAGGGAGTTGGGGGACGGGGAGATGCACTGGAAGCTCAGTTGTCTGGAAGTTGTGTGGATTATACTTGTGAAGAGAGCACAGGGTTTGATTCCCCTTTCAGCTGGGGTGGACTAGAAATCTGTCTCAATGATCTACCTGTGACGTAAGTTGTGGGTCAGGCCTGCCTTCAAAGAACTCAAGAAGAAGGGCAAGATTACAAACTTTTTTTAAAAACATTTTTATTTAAGATTTATCTCATTTTTACAAATAATGCAATAAGCCCTCAAAAACTGATACAGTACACCTCAATCATTTTCCACATATACTTACAGAAAAAGACAGGGAAAACACCAACAGGGTTGGCTCAGATTATTCATTGTAGCCTGTGCCTCCCACCATTACAAAGAATGAAAGGATTTCAGAGAATGGGGGATATCAGGATAACAGAATAAAGTCATAGGCATATTGGCACAGTGGGACATACCCTCACTTATAGGATAACAGAGACAGAGCTGCATAACTGATGGAAAATCTTGTAGGAGTAAGTCAGGCAATGCAGAGTCTAAATAGTTGAGATATAGAGGTCCCATACCTTCCAAAATGTATCTAATTTGTCTGAGAGTATACAAGTCAGGAATTCCATTGGGATATATTCCATGATAGTTTTATTCCAATTCTGAATTGAAGGAGACTTACTGCAAATATATGAGCAAAGGATATTTTTCCGTGCTGCAAATGTTAAGATGTTCTACAATCACCATAGTGGGTGGGATCACAAACAATGGTGAGACAGAGTACAGGAAAAAGACAAAGAATCTGATTAATTGGGACGACGACAATAATCTCTCCATCAATTTTACTAAAATGAAAGAGATTGTTATCGACTTCAGGAAGCAGAATGGAAGACATACCCTGTCTACAACAGGGACGAAGTGGAAATGGTTGAGAGCTTCACGTTTCTAGGTGTCCAGATCACCAATAATCTGTCCTGATCCCTCCATGCTGACACTATAGTTAAAAAAGCCCACCAATGCTTCTACTGGTGCTAGACTTGGAAGTTGGTGTGCTTTTTGGTGATAGTGACCACAATTCGGTTACGTTCACCTTAGTGATGGAAAGGGATAGGCATGAACCTCGGGTCAGTAGTTTTAGCTGGGGGAAGGGTAATTATGAGGCCATTAGGAGAGAATTAGGAAGCATTGGTTGGACTAGGAGATTACAGGGACTAGGAACGTCTGAAATGTGGAGTTTTTTCAAGGAGCAGCTACTGTGGGTCTGTGATAGGTATGTCCCTGTCAGGCAAGGAGGAATTGGTAGGGCTAGGGAACCGTGGTGCACAAAAAAAGTTGATTTGTTGGTTAGGAAGAAGAAGGAGGCTTATGTTCGGATGAGGCTTGAGGACTCGGGTAGTGCAGTAGAAAGCTTTAGATTGGCTAGGAGGGAGTTGAAGAGGGAGTTAAGAAGGGCTAGAAGAGGGCATGAGATGACTTTGGCTGATAGGATTAAGGAGAATCCTAAGGCGTTCTATAGGTATGTCAAGAATAGAAGGTTGGTCAGGGCAAGATTAGGGCCAGTTACAGACAGTAGGGGGAAGTTGTGTGTGGAACCGGAAGAGATTGGAGAGGCATTGAACCATTATTTCTCTTCGGTGTTCACGCAGGACGATATGAATGTAGCTGAGGAGGTCACTGGGGTGAAGGGGTGTAAAATAGAAAGTATTGTAGTTGATACAGAGGATGTGTTGGATATTCTAGATGGGTTGAAAATAGATAAGTCCCCTGGTCCAGACGGGATTTACCCTAGGATTCTATGGGAGGCAAGAGAGGTGATTGCAGAGCCACTGGCTCTGATCTTCAGGTCGTCGTTGGTCTCTGGTATAGTACCGGAAGATTGGAGGACAGCGAATGTTGTCCCATTGTTTAAGAAGGGGAGCAGAGACTTCCCTGGGAATTATAGACCAGTGAGTCTTACTTCTGTAGTGGGCAAGGTTTTAGAAAGAATTATTAGGGATAGGATTTATAGTTATTTGGAGAGTAATGAATTGATTAGAGATAGTCAGCATGGTTTTGTAGCGGGAAGGTCGTGCCTTACTAACCTTATTGAGTTCTTTGAGAAGGTGACCAAAGAGGTGGATAGGGGTAAGGCAGTAGATGTGGTATATATGGATTTTAGTAAGGCGTTTGATAAGGTTCACCATGGTTTGCTTCTGCAGAAAATGCAGATGTATGGGATTGGTGGTAATTTAGGTACTTGGATCAGGAATTGGTTAGCAGATAGGAGACAGAGGGTGGTGGTTGATGGTAATTATTCATCATGGAGTTCGGTTACGAGTGGTGTGCCTCAGGGATCTGTTTTGGGGCCACTGCTGTTCGTAATCTTTATTAATGATCTGGATGAGGGTATAGTTGGGTGGATTAGTAAGTTTGCTGATGACACCAAAGTCGGAGGTGTGGTAGATTGTGAGGAAGGGTGTCGAAGTTTGCAGGGTGACTTGGACAGGTTGCAGAGCTGGGCCGCGAGGTGGCGGATGGAGTTTAATGCGGAGAAGTGTGAGGTAATCCATTTCGGTAGGAATAACAGATGTGTTGAGTATAGGGCTAACGGGAGGACTTTGAATAGAGTGGAGGAGCAGAGGGATCTAGGTGTATGTGTACATAGATCCCTGAAAGTTGGGAATCAAGTAGATAAGGTTGTTAAGAAGGCGTACGGTGTCTTGGCGTTTATTGGTAGGGGGATTGAATTTAGGAGTCGCAGCGTCATGTTGCAACTGTACACAACTCTGGTGCGGCCGCACTTGGAGTACTGTGTGCAGTTCTGGTCCCCACATTACAGGAAGGATGTGGAGGCTTTGGAGAGGGTGCAGAGGAGGTTTACCAGGATGTTGCCTGGTATGCAGGGGAGGTCCTATGAGGAGAGACTGAGGGATTTGGGGTTGTTTTCACTGGAAAGAAGGCGGCTAAGAGGGGATCTTATAGAAACATATAAGATGATTAGAGGTTTAGATAGGGTGGATGGTGATAGCCTGTTTCCTCGGATGGAGAAATCTAGCACGAGGGGGCATGGCTTTAAATTAAGGGGGGGTAGTTATAGGACGGATGTCAGGGGCAGGTTCTTTACCCAGAGGGTGGTGAGGGACTGGAATGCCCTGCCTGCTGCAGTTGTAAATGCGCCTAGTTTGGGGGCGTTTAAGAGATTGGTGGATAGGTTTATGGACGAAAAGGGATTGGTTTAGATTAGTGGGTCAATGTTTTTTTTTAAAAATAAGACTGGTCGGCGCAACATTGTGGGCCGAAGGGCCTGTTCCGCGCTGTAATGTTCTATGTTCTATGTTCTCACGTGGCTAAGGAAATTTAGCTGTCTGCTATGACTCTCAGCAACTTTTACAGCTGCAGCATAGAAAGCTTTCTTTCTGGGTGCATCAAGATCTTCTCATTAGCATCAATGATCTTTTTACTTTCTCATGCTCTTTAGGAATAATAAACCAATGGAAGAGGTGGCTGTGGTGTCGTGTTATTTTCATTGGGCTAGCAATCGAGAGACCCAGGGTCTCTGGAGATCCGGGTTTGAATCCCACTGTGGGAGAATGTGAAATTTAAATTCAATAAAAATCTGGAATGAAAAGTCTAAAGATAACTATTGTCATAAAAATAAATCCTCTGGTTTACTAACATCCTTTAGGGAAGAAAATCTGCCATCTGGTCTGGCCTACATGCAACTCCAGATCCACAGCAAAGTGGTTGCCTCTCAAATTATCCTCAGAGATGGGCAGTAAATGCTGGCCCAACCAGCAATGCTGAATGACTGAATAAAAAGTCACAAGACTAGAAGAAATGCAGATAGCACCCCCACCTGCAACCGCCCCCCCCCCCCCCCCCCCCCCCCGTTCTTTGCTTTGCATTTTTGGCACAATGAGCCAAGATCTGGCATAATGAGTAAGATCAAGTCTGTGTCTTAAACTTGGAGTAATATGCAGCCAGTGCAATAATTTAAGCTGAGTCTCCTTTGTTCTATTACAAACACAGATTTTATTGGCACATTCCCAAATATTATCTTATGTCTCATCATCAATATCCACTGCCAGGTCTTTTTCCCAAGGCTGCAGAGTGTCCAATGTATTCTCACAGGATCTAGAGCATAAAATATCATAACATCTGCTGATTAATTGCTTAGTCTCCAAGTTGGGATGCAATATCTTGTCAGCTTGGATCTGGTTTGTCCCTCATGTGGGGACCACGCTTAGACTTAATTTAAATTGACTTTTGCGATCATAAATAAAGTACTGAAAGATACCAATGGAAAAAAAAGAAGAGTCGTCTTATGAACAATAAAGTCCCTTAGTTGTAAATATCTGTGACAGGAGCATTTTAGGATATCAAAACTGTTGACGTAGCTGCTTAAAAGTTAACAGGGAGACACCGCCAAACACGTCACCTAGCCTCCAGAGATCTCTTCTTTCCAGATATCGAAATGCTGACCCATGAGACCTGATGGGAAATCTGGAGTAAGCTATAATCATATAACCCAAAAATAAACTTTTAAATGACTTCATTATACTTATCATCCTATACAATAAATTGTTATGTCAGGGTGGCATGGAATTGATAACATCGAGCCATTTGGAACTTGTGTTTCCCAATCACTGCTCAAAATAGCCTTAATACAATATGAATTGTGAAAGCAAGAAAAAGATAATCAAACCTTTGCAATTGGAAAAATATACTTCCTGTTTTACTTTTTCCCGCACCATCCAACACTTACTTCCGAACATAATTCATACAAACTTGTTTTTATATCAAATGTATATTGCTCTTCATTCTGCCTGTTGGGTGAGATTCTTGGAATTGGAAACAGTTCAGAGAAGGTTTAATTGTCTGATTCCTGGGTTGAAGAATTTAGATTCAAAGGAAAGATTGAGCAAATTGGGCCCACACCTATTTGAGTTTAAAAAAGAACAAAAAGTGATCTTATGGAAACATGAAAGCTGCAGAGGAATATTCCCCCTGTGGAGGAATCCACAACTAGGGGTTGCATATTAAAAATTATGGGTCTGCCATTTAAGATGATAAGAATTTTTTTCTTTCAGAGGATCGTCAGTTGGTGCCATTCTCTTCCCCAGAAAGCAGTGTAGTCCAGATCACTGCAGGTATACATAGAATCCCTACAGTACAGAAGGAGGTGATTTGGCCCATCAAGTCTGCACTGACCACAATCCCACCCAGGCTCTATTCCCGTAACCCCACATATTTACCCTGCTAATCCCCCTTGACCAAGGGCCAATCAATCTAACCCATACTTCTTGGAGTGTGGGAGGAAAACGGAGCACTTGGAGGAAACTCACGCAGACATGGGGAGAATGTGCAAACTCCGCACAGACAATGGCCTGAGCCTAGAATTGAGCCAGAATTGATTCAAGGTGGAGTTAAATTGACAAGGGATTCAAGAGTTATGGGGGGTGCAGACAGGAAAGTGGAGTTGAGACCACAATCAGATCAGCCGTACAGGAGAACAGAAGAATTAGGACCAGGAATAGGTCATTCTGCCCTTTGAACCTGCCCTGCCATTCGATAAGATGATGGCTGATCTGACTGTGGCCCAAACTCCACTTTCCTGCCCACCCCCATAATACTTGACTCCCTTCTTGATGTAAAAAAATGATCTTATCAGAAGACAGTGTACACTCAAGGAACCCAATGGCTGACTCCTCCTAATTCTTGTTTTCTTATGTATCCCAAGGGTCATAATGGGATAGCAATTTTTGTGGAAGAAAATAAAGAGTGAATTAAATGATTAAGAAGTTGCAGCATTGATAGTACATTGTACTGACATTATTTCAATAATGTCAAAAGCCTTCCTAACCCATAAGCAGTGGGATGTTCATGACTTAATAATCTTTCATGCTTGTCAGTGTTACTATTATGACAATGCTGTCAATACTGTGATGTGTGTTTCAGAATACAAATTTTCGTCAGTCTTGCAAGAAAAATCTCCCCTAAATTTATAACTGTAAAATGTGTAAGATAATAGTGCTTTAATCTAACGACTTTAATCTTGAGATTGATCAAAGGCGCTATTGAAGTTTAGCACAGGTCTGCTTTCAAGAAGAATACCAGAATTAATAGTTTTATTATCTTGCTATTTCAGAATCATCATGGAGGTTAAAGACAACTGTAGGTTTTTCCTTCCCACTCGAAGAAGGCTCCTCTGAGTCCTATGTATCAGCAGTTGATATTACGCTTGCCTCTACATCAGAAGACTGTGGGTCAAATCCAACTTCAGATGTTGAATGTACAAATCCCAGCTGACTCTCTCTCCAGTGAAGGAGTTTTGCATTATTGAAGGTGACATCTTTACCAAGGCCTCATCTGCCTTCTCAATGGATATAAAATATCCTATGTTAAAGAGGAGCAGGGGATACATCCCAGGTATCCTGGTCAATACTTATCCCTCCATCAGCATTAAAAAAAAGGTTATCTGTTCATTATCACATTGCTATTTGTAGGAGCATGATGTGCAAAAATTGGCTGTGATGTTTCCTGCATTACAATAATGACTCCACTTCAAAAGTATGTAAAGTGCTTTGAGATATCTGGAAGTCATAAAAGACATGTTAAAGATATCTTTCTTCCTCCCCCTGCTCTGCCACCTATGATGTGAATCATAGAAATCTTCAACTCCAAAACTGACTCTATGCACTCAGCAACATCTGCTTTCTTTAGCCAAAGAGAAGAAAGTGCTAAAAGAAATATGAAATAATGAGAAGACAGGTTGTTAGAGAGAGCAAAAAATATAGAAGTATGACACAAAATGAAAGCCAAAGACAAACGTGGTCCCAGAAACACTGAAACTGACTGACAAAGTGAGGTAGAACCTGAACCACTTTCTGTTGTAATGTAGGTGCTGCATATAAACTCTGAACTGCGCCACAGTAGGAAGTGATTTTACTTCCTCAATGCCCAGCCAGTATGCAACAGTCAACAATTCACCAGAGATCCTTATTCAGCACCTTCCAAACCCATGACCACTTCCATTAGAAGGATAAGGGCAGCACAAAGATGGAAGACTACCACCTACAAGTTCCTCTCCAAGACACTCACTGTCCTAACCTGGAAATATATCCCTGTACCTTCACAGTCACTGGGTCAAAATCCTGGAATTCCATGCCTAATGGCATTGTGGGTCAATCCACAGAATATGGACTACAGCAATTCTGGAAGGCAGCTCACCACCACCTTCTCAAGGACAACTAGGGATGGGCAATAAGTGCTGGCCAGCTAGTGACGCACATGTCCCACGAATGCACAAAAAATTAGTTTAAGCCACCATGGCAAACCAAAGCTGTTCAACAAGGCTATTCATTAACAACATGACTCCAGAATGCAGCAGATAGATGTGTGCACCACTCATAAAATGTAAGCTATGTTGCCACACAAAACAATATGGGTGTACCAGGCTTGTACTCCTGGTCAACTTTCTCAACCAGTTTTCTATACCTCCAGGTGCTCTGGCTTCCTCCCACAGTCTGAAAGATATGCTAGTTAGGTACATTGAGCTGAACAAGCACAGAACGTGGTGACTAGGGGAATTTCACAGTAACTTCATTGCAGTGTTAATATAAGCCTTATTTGTGACTAATAAATAAACCTAAAAACTTAAAACAACTTTTTCTTTTCTTAAAATTTTTGTTTCAGCCTTTCTTACAAATCTTTCCACTAATGAAGAGGCTATTCACTTTCCTTGTAGTTTCTTCATTGCTATGCTTGCTGATGTATGTTGGGAAGAGGCATGCCATTACTGTAAATTTTGAGGCCTACCTTGATTTATAATGACGGTTGCCAAAGCTGATTTCAAGAAATGCTTATGTCTGATTCCTGGAGCTACTTCATTCTGATTTTCTCATCAACAGATCCATAATCACCTCCCTGATCTAGCATTGAATGAAGAAGTGTAGATGCTAAATTAAGTTCATCATTACTGACCCTAAAAGTTAGATTTTCTCCAATTCAAAGTTTTGGATTTGGTTTGATTTATTATTGTCGCATGTATTAAAATACAGTGAAAAGTATTGTTTTTTGCATGCTATACAGACAAAGCATACTGCAGCTGGAGAAGGAAAGGGGAGAGTGCAGAATGCAGTGTTACAGTCATAGCTCGAGTGTAAAAAAAATTAATTTAATATTAGGCAAGTCAAAACTAAAGCAGTGTTACAGAGTTTAAAAGAGTTAGAATACACTTTAAAAGCGTAGAATGAAGTAAATAATAAAATTAGAGGGTTTGCTGGGCACAGCTTGGAAGAAGTCTCCACGCTCAGGCACCATCTTAAAATGCTACTAATTGGAAAATACCATATTCTGATGGGTGGCTTACTGCCTTCAGATCTCCGATGATCAACACTTAGAAAATCAGTTCCCATGTTTCAATTTAGTCCAAACCATTTATGCCTTAATCTTGTTAGCCACACTAAAATGTCACTCTATCAGGCCCCCGGCTGTATTAACAGCCAGTTGATCAAGCAATTCTGATTCGCATTTTGATGAACAGTTCAGTTGCAGTAAACAGGCCTGTCTCAGGATCACAACCTTGATGAAGTACACTGTCACTTTCCAGCTAAGATCAATGCAAAATTCAACCTGTGCATAGAAAAATATTAACCCTCTCCGTCCAACAAGTAACCCGTTATAACACAGCTCTAATGAAATCCAAGGCTAAAAAAAAAATCTGCTTTATAACAGAATGCACTATTCCCTTTGATCCGACAGCCGCACTCTTATTTCTTCAGAGGTTCATCAGAACTGGATAGTAAATTCATTCAGGCTATTTCATGATGACATTTATTGAAAGCAAATTTTTAAATTATTCTTTATTATTCTCTTCACAAGTAAGGAGCTTCCTTACATCCAGATTCCTAGTACAGCAATGAAAACATATAGCTAAAACAGACAAACTTTCAAATAAAGGTATTGCTTTTGTTTAACATTTAATATAATATATTCAGAAGAAATACTGTACAACAGCTGTTGGTGAATTACAAGGCAATTGTACTGAGGGCTTCGAAAACACAACTAAGTTCTGAAACCTAATGCAAAATTGCTGCTTTAAAGCTCACCATGCAACTGGTGCCTGTTACTTCTGTATGATATATATGTGCCTGTGATTTATTCATCTTCTTAATCGAAATATGCTGAAGAGTTCAGAATCTCAGTTCCTTTGATGTGACAAGCCGACATTAGATCGATGACCATGATGCAAATGTGACAAAGCATAAGGTTAGAAAGGTAACTGATGAGGTTGGAGCTAAAGAATAGCATTCAACAGATACCAGCATTTAGACATATTGGGCAGGATTTTCCACACAACCCGCTGCGTGTATCACAGCAGCGGAGACAATCCACCATTGGTCAGAGACAGGATCTTCTGGCTCTGCGATTGTCAACCAGGTTTCCTGTTGCATGCACCCTGATTCCTGGGAAACCTGCAGCTGGAGTGCGCCGTCTGCAAAACCAGAAGATCCCACCGGTATCAATACTCTGACATTGGCCAGAACTTTCCCACTGTTCCCATTAGCAATTAGGGTTTGTTGATGGCAGAATTTGAAATTGGAATTTCCCCAGAGCCAGGAAAAGGTTTGTTTTTGAGTCAAGAGCCTAGCTCTGGTGGAAAACCGATTAAAATCACAACTTTCACAAAAGTTAGCCCTTAAAAGATATGGAAACAGCTTCCCTGTACAGTTAGAGTCAAAGGAATGGAGGCAGCTCAGATGATGTTTGGGACTGAATTCGATTCCTTCCAGCTGCGAAACACTGAGGTTGCCTTGAGGAAGAGATCTGTGGTTTGCATCAAAGTCTTCTATTGCACCACAGGGGAAGTGAGCTGTCACAGGCAAGCCTGAGGCCTGCCACTTGAGCAGGGCTACCCCTTGGTTCATTGGTACAGACCTGAATCAAATGTTGGGAGCCTTGAGGGAGAGGAAGGAAGTTCTCTTCCCCGTTGGCGACACCGTTTGAAATCAAAAAGGCCTCTGTCCAGATTGCTGCCATTGAGAAGAGCAGAACCCGGATTCAATGTTTTTAAAGGGTTAATTAACCCATTCTTTCTGGCAAGGACAATTCAATCCCCAGGGTCATTCAGACTCGAAATGTTTGCTCTCCTCTCTCTCCACAGATGCTGTCAGACCTGCTGAGTTTTTCCAGCATTTTCTGTTTTTGATTTAACCCAGTTAATTGTTTTTCAGTTACATCACTCTTTTTTTCCATGCCTTCTCCTTTAGTCTCCTGTTCAGATGCCTTTTGATGCTTATTCTTGGTCTACTAAGAATATTACTACACGTACATAAGCTTTTTCTGCTCAGCCCATGGGCTTTTAGCCGATTGTTTCAGCTTCCCACATCTATGTCAATGACATAAATCATACAATAGATAGAACATAATAAGCAATTGGATAACAACAAATACATGAGAAATGGTTCGTATCCAAGTATGGACAGCAGTATTACTCCATAGTTCTGTAATATATCCCACCAAGAACTTTGTTCAATGGTCTTGATTTCTTACAGTATCTCATGGCTTGCTTGCTGGAAGTGATAGTATATTTTCTTTGATGAATTAATCTCTTCCGACGGCCCAACTGAATGTCTTAATAATGGGGAAATATATAACCAAATCTTCACACATACTCCCACAACTCTCTTTGTCAGTGTTTAATCAGCTTTAATTTCAGTGATGTTATGACTGTAAATATTCACCAATTCTCTTTTGCCAAGACTCGTGGGTACCTCAGGAGTACAACAAAGTAAGGATGCGTGTGTGTGAGGGTAAGTGCTCATGAATGTGAAAGGGAGAGAAAGATGTGAACATGTGTGAGAATGAGAGAGAGAGAAGTGACCATATGTGTGATTGTGAGAGAGGTGTAAGGGTGCATGTGAATGTGAAACAGAGGTGTGACTCTGAGGGAGAGACAGGAATGTGTGTACGTGCGTGTGTATGTGTGTGTGTGCATGCGAGAAGTGTACGTGTCCAACATTAGAATTAGCTTTCTAACATCATTCTTCTCATTAAAAATGTCAAAGGATAAGACTTACATATTTTTAATCAGAGAACTTTTAATTATTACCCGATTAATTTAAACTAATTTATTATATGCATAGATATAGCAAGAAAAGATATTTACATTGATTTCTGTATTTGCAGATATTCTGCAGCAAAAAAAGGTTGCCGCGATATTAAGAATATTTGGTGTTCCCCAAGTCTCTTGGTCGGCTATTAGGAGTTCCAAGGTTCAAAACATTTAAGAAATCCTGACCTAAGAGGACATTGATACCCTGGACTTGATTATGTGTGGCAAAGTACTGCAGTGGTTTGCCATTGGCTTGAGCAGTCTGGCTGATCAGAAAATTTGTCAACCTTTACTGCCTGCCATCAGGCGTAATGGAAGAGTGTACAGTCTGATAGTAACAGGTTTGACCGTCTTACTCCTTCATCCCTTGTCCCATTATTGCTCTTGACCATTCTTTCTTACTCTTGCCCATGAGTGAGGTGATCGGCACAACATTTTTACAGTTTTTTTTTATTTCTGCTTCCTCGTTCCATAACCACAGGTGACTACTGGTGGTGAAAAATATAGAAGTTAAGCCAAATTCCCCTATACTCCACTGTGCATGTGAATATGAATGTGACCCCTGAATACGATTGACTTAGAATGATACTTTCTTTGGTTTGACACCACCCTCCCCCCCCCACCCCCACCACTCTCATCATCTTCAGCCTCCTTGACCTCTCTCATTAAGTCCTCTGTTCAACAGGGCCAAAGGAGAGAGGCTACATCCTGCAATGATACTGGTGGAGCAGCCTCTGAAGATGTCCCCTCAAACCTCCACAATAAAGCCAATGCTACATGCACCTCAGCCACAAACCAAGACAGCACACTAAATTTATATTGTCTATGATTGGGGTGGACCATTTAGGACAGGGATGAGGAGACATTTTTTCACACACAGAGTGGTAGGCCTGTGGAATTCATTACTACAGGAAGTAGTTGATGCCAAAACATTGAATGTATTCAAGAGGCAACTGGGTATAGCACTCGTAATGAACAGGATCAAAGGCTATGGGAAGAAAGTAGGATTAGGCTATACCACTACAAATAGCCTTGAGACAAAACATCCGGAGGCCTTGTTCATCATGGCCAGGGACTTCAATCAGGCCAAGCTCAGGAGTGTACTATCAAGTTACCACCAACATGTCTCCTGCTCCACCAGAGGCCCAAACATCCTAGGCCGCTGGTACAGAAATATCAAATATGCCTACCACTCTATTGCTTGCCCACACTTTGGCAAATCAGACACAAGGCTGTGCTACTGCTCCCTGCTTACAAGCAAAATCTGAAGCTGGAGAATCCATTAAAGAAAGTCATGCAATGTTGGTCTGAGGGATCGGATGATTTCCTATGGGGCTGCTTGGAATCAGTGGACTGATCAGTATTTCAAAACTCTGCGACCAGCCTGAACGAGTACACCACTACAGCAACTGACTTCATTAGTAAGTGTGTAGAAGGCTGTGTGCCCAAAGAAGTAAATCTGTGTGTTTCCCAACCAGAAACCATGGATGAACAGGGGTAGCCACTGCTTCCTGAAGTCCAGGTCTGAGGCGCTCAATCAGGCAACACTGACCTATACAAGAAAGCCAGGTATGATCTAAGGAGATCCATCAAAGATGCCAAAGGACAATACCAGACCAAGCTAGAATCTCAGGCTAGCCACACTGACGCCCGCTGACTATGGCGAGATCCGCAAGACATTACAGGATACAAGATGAAATTATGTAAAATCACCAGCTCTAAATGCACCCCTCCCTGATGAGCTCAATGCATTCTACACCCGTTTTGAGCAAGAGATCAGAGAGAGCATGCCCTCCACCCTGGAAGCTCTGGATGAACCTGTATATGGGGTCACCATTGCAGATGTCAGAGCAACTTTCTTGAAGGGCAACCCACGGAAAGCGAATGGCCCAGAGGGGGTACCCAGGCTTGCACTCCGATCCAGGACGGATCAGTTGGCGGAGATATTCACAGACATCTTCAACTTCTCTCCACAACAATTTAACGTCCCTATCTGCTTCAAGAAGACGACCATCATCCCAGTTCCTAAGAAAAGACAAGCAGTGTACCTTAATGACTATTGGCCAGTGGCTCCATCAATATGAAGTTCTTTGAAAGTTAGACATGGCACAAATCAGTTCCAGCCTCCCAAACTACATGGACCCACAATAGTTTGCTACAGCAGCAACAGATCCACAGCAGATGCCATTTCTCTGGCCCTGCACTCAATCCTGGTACACCTGGGTAACAAGGACACCTATATCAGACTCCTATTTATTGACTACAGCTCCGCCTTCAACACTATTATTCCCACAAAACCCATCTCCAAACTCCATGGCTGGGCCTCAGCACCTCCCGCTGTAACTGATCCTGAACTTCCTAACTCACAGACCACAATCAGTAAGGATAGGCAACAACACCTCCTCAACGATCATCCTCAACACCAGTGCCCCACAAGGCTGTGTTCCCGGCCCCGTACTATACACCCACAACTGTGTGGCCAAATTCCCCTCCAATTCAACTTTCAAGTTTTTTGACGACACCACCGTAGTGGGTTGGATCTCAAACAATAATGAGACAGAGTACAGGTAAGAGATAGAGAATCTGGTGAACTGGTGCAGTAACAATAATCTCTCCCTCAATGTCAACAAAACAAAGGAGATTGTCATCGACTTCAGGAGGCGTAAAGGAGAACATGACCCTGTCTACATCAATAAGGATGAAGTAGAAAGGGTCGAGAGCTTCAAGATTTTAGGTGTCCAAATCACCAACAACCTGTCCTGGTTCCCCCCAAGCCGACACTATAATTAAGAAAACCCATCAACGTCTCTACTTTCTCAGAAGACTAAGGAAATTTGGCATGTCAGCTATGATTCTCACCAGCTTTTACAAATGCACCATAGAAAGCATTCTTTCTGGTTGTGTCACAGCTTGGTACAGCTCCGTCTCTGCCCAAGACGGCAAGGAACTATGAAAGGTTGTGAATGTAGCCCAATCCATCACGCAAAACAGCCTCCCACCCATTGACTTTGTCTATACTTCCCACGACCTAGGCAAAGCAGCCAGCGTAATTAAGAACCCCACACACCCTGGACATTCTCTCTTCCTCCTTCATCCTTTGGGAAAAAGATACAAAAGTCTGAGGTCACATACCAACTGACTTAAGAACAGTTTCTTCCCTGCTGCTGTCAGACTTTTGAATGGACTTACCTTGCATCTTTCTCTACACCCTAGCTATGACTGTAACATTACATTCTGCACTCTCTTGTTTCCTTCTCTATGAACATTATGTTTTGTCTGTATAGCATGCAAGAAACAACACTTTTCATTGCATGTTAATGCATGTGACAATAATAAATCAAATCAAATTGAGTTGGACGACCAGCCATGATAATGATGAATGGCAGAGCAGGCTCAAAGGGCCAAATGGCCGCTTCCTGCTCCTATCTTCAAGGCCTATGAATGTTTCAAACAACCTGCATGTCCTCGGAGGCCACATAAGGAACATCGCACAGAAGTGCCTGAAGATTAACAAAGAGCTGCAAAATTACAAAGCGTCTGGACTGAATGTTCTAATGTATTTTATTTAAGGGGGACTAGCTTAAAATAAATAAATAGATCGATTCTACCATCCCTTCCTGATATCCCACCCTCTGCCTTTCCTGCAAAGCAAAAATGAATGAATAGATAGAATTAGTCCCTCAGGTAAATGCCACCCTAATAACGGTAAATCTCTCACCAGAAGAAGCCATATCCAACGTGATTTATATGGTCTGTAAATATCAGCTATTTATCAGAATCCTTTTCTCTACTCCAAAGTAACAGTGCAATTTAAGTGCCTGACTCTGGAAAATTGATGCTTTAGTTTGCTCTCTTTTAATGTCTGTAATGGAAGTGAAAAACCACAGCTATTTTTACCATTCTTTTTTCTAAACTTATAAAACAAGCTTTAGAAAACAAGTATGTCGCATTTGTGTAAAGAAAAATCTGCTCCATTCAATATTGAAAAATTGCACATTGACACTAAACGAGAAATGTGATAAGATATTTTGATGTTCAATGATATATGAGGCAAAATGGACAAAACTATTCCCTTACACATACTTCAGCCTTTTTAAGCTTCTGGTGCAGAACAGAGTTTGGCGATCACAGTGTTCATTTGTTGTTGCTGCCCCTGTGCCTCGAGCCATTGTGAGATTTGGGCTTTATTGGTAGGGCTCTGTTCAGTTACGCACATTAAACCAAAGTTTCTGTGGATCTTGGAAATTGGAAAGGGCAGAAAAATAGCCGCATCCTACACAATGCTGACTGCTAATACAGCCTAGGAAGGTCTACCTGGGAGGAGAAGTTGTGCCACAAGGGATACATGATATGGAGATGCTGGTGTTGGACTGGGATGGGCACAGTAAGAAATCTCACAACACCAGGCTAAAGTCCAATAGGCCTATTTGGAATCACGAGCTTTCAGAGTGCTGCTCCTTCATCGGGTGACTCACTTGATGAAGGAGCAGTGCACTGAAAGCTCATGATTCCTAACAAACCTGTTTGGCTTTAACCTGGT
The DNA here is from genome assembly GCF_965287045.1 of Carcharhinus amblyrhynchos. Classification (NCBI taxonomy): domain Eukaryota; kingdom Metazoa; phylum Chordata; class Chondrichthyes; order Carcharhiniformes; family Carcharhinidae; genus Carcharhinus; species Carcharhinus amblyrhynchos. The sequence continues at coordinate 84,098,049 of NC_137331.1, read as the reverse complement.
GGTTTGAAATTTCTTACTGTGCACAAGGAATACAGAATTGATTTTGGACATATTTTCAACTGCCTCAAACAACTCCCTTTACGTGCAAGTGGGCAGGAGTGTTTTTAATTGCTTTGGCCACCGGGGTAGAGACCAAGGTAATGAGCCAACCCTGTCACTGCAGGAGACTGCGTTGGGTATCAATTCTTATCAATTGGCACCAACCTGTGGAAAAGGTTTATTGCTGTTCAATCAATCAAACTCTTCATAATGAATTACATTGCCAAATGTCATTGTTTCTAAAATGCATGCAGGATTTCATTTCCACTACCTGAGCAAAAAGGGAGTTTATTCAAAGTATTAATCGTGTTCTTGTGAAGAGCTCCCTGACATCAGCCCCAAAGTTACTTTTTTCCTCATTTGAATTTGTTTCCTCTTGTCTTACACCTACAATTCAACTTTAGAAATAGTTCAGATTTATCTTTTCATACCATTTTCTATCTCATACATGCTCTAAGAGGAGCTCTCAGATGTCACCTTTGGAGGCTGAAAAGTCCAGATTGCTTTAATCTATCCATTATAACTCAGTAGACAGCCTTGTGCTGTCATCTTTGCATTGTCACTAATGCTTGAATGTCCTCCTTTTGTTTCACTGACCAGAAGCCAAGTTGTATTGCTCAGTATGATCATAAATTTTTCTGACTCATATTCAACTGCTTTGCCTATTAAATTTCACTTTCTCCCAGCTTTGCTCTGATGAACATATGTAGCATCAAGTTTAATAAGATTTGTAGATCTTCTGCAGCACGAACACAGTATATTGCATGTGCTGGAAACCTGAAATCAGAAATAAATACAACACTTAACAGGCCTAATTGCATCTGGGTGGCATGGTGGTTAACACTGCTGCCTCTCAGCTCCAGAAACCTGTGTTCGATTCCTGGCTTGGATCACTGTCTGTACGGATTTTACACATTCTTCCACGTGTCTGTGTGGGTTTCCTGCTACAGTTCAAAGATGTGTGGGTTAGGTTGATTGGCCATGCTAAATTGTCCCTTAGTGTCCAGGGATGTGTAGGTTAGAGGGATTAGCAGGGTAAATGTGTTGGGTTGTGGGGTTAGGGCCTGGGATGGGATTGTTGTCGGTACAGATTCGATAGGCCAAATGGCCTGCTTCTGCACTGTAGGATTTCTATGATTCTGTGATGGGAGAAGCCATTTCTCTCTCCACAGATGCTGTCAGACCTGCTGAGATTTTCTAGCATTTTCTGTTTTTGTTTCAGATTCCAGCATCTGCAGTATTTTGCTTTTATTTTATTTCCAGCAATTTCTGTTTCCCTTTTATCATAGCTCTTTCCATTCAGTGTTTGCTGTCATTTCTGATTTTTCTTCCAAAATTTATTGTATAACATTTCTCCACAGTAAATTTCATGTACCACTGTCTGTCCATTCTAATAACTATTCTATGTTTTCCTAACGCATCTTACAGTTGGCTGTTGCCCTGAATAGATTCTTATCAAATAGTGCATGAAGCTAATGGCACTAAGCCAGATGGAACATATACCATAAAACTGTGAAATGTGTGCATGCGTGGTGCTCCTGGATACACTGAAGGTACATGATGGCCACTGTCCCACATTACATAAATCATCACAGTTTCTGGCATATAATTCCCGTTCAACTGCCTCGCTTAAAAATGTGAGAAGAATGTGAATGTAAGCTGTTGTTAGCACAAAACATACAAAACTCTATTTAGTTTATGCAAGCCTTAATTATGGGGGGAAATATTTTACTTAATAAGCTATGACCTGAAACTTCAGGCCAAAAGTCCTTCAATATTGTTTTCTAGAAAATCCTCTTGTTTAAATCTTAAAAATCCCTTCGGTGCAGAAGGAGGTCACTCAGCCCATCAAGGGGAAAAACGTTTAGAGGAGATGTGCAAGGCGAGTTTTTTTACACAGAGGGTGGTGAATGTCTGAACAGTCTGCCCGATGAGATGGCGAGAGCAGGTACGATAGTAGCGTTTAAGGGGCATCTAACTGAATACATGGATAGGATGGGGATGGAAGGATATGGAATCCATAAGCGCAGACGGTTTTAATTTAGGTAGGCATCATGATCGAAGCAGGCTTGGCAGGCCAAAGGGCCTGTTCCTGTGCTGTACTGTTCTTTGTTCTTTGAGTCTGCACCAACTCTCTGAAAGAGCAGCTTACTCAGACCCACCAACTTTTTGATGGGGGAATTCCCACAAAATGAAGGAATCTGTGTTTGACTTTCATTCGTTTTACTTGCTGGAGTGGGTTCTGCAGAATCTTATTTTTATTTGTACGACTATAGTTTGATGCCAAAGTAAACTATCCATTCAGTTCCAGAGAATAATGTCATCATATCCTTGACACTATTAACATATAACAGTGCACCTCGAGGTCTGACTTTATTAAAAAAATGGGAAATTCCTTAAGCTATTCAATAAGCGATTCCACAGCCAATGTATCAGCTCAAAACTCTGTGGTCCTGCCGCACCCAGTCATACCTGGTAGTAGACAATCAAACAACAAACTGGGAGAGGAGGCTCCATGTAAATTCCATCCTCAATGATGGTGGAGCCCTGTACATGAGTACAAAAGAAAGGGCTGAACCACTTGTAGCCATCTTCAACTTGAACAGCTGAATTGGCAATCTATCTTGGCCTCCTCCTGAAATCCCCAGAATCAGAACTGCCTATCTTCAGCCAATTTGTTTCACTCTGCATGATATGAAAAAGCAGCTCAGCACAATGAACACAGTAAAGATTGTGGGATCTAACAGCATCTCGGCTGTAGTGCTAAATCCGGTCTACTCCAGTATAATTACAAAACGGGCATTTATTTGACAATTTGGAAAATTGTCCGCATGCCCTGAAAACAAAAAGCTGGATGAATCCAATCTGGCCAATTGCTGTCCAGTCTCAATCATCAGCAAAATGACGGTTTATTATTCTAGCCTCTTTTTGGGACTATTTTGGATCAGGAGTACTCCTCAGATGATCACTCTTAAGTAAGGTTCAAGAACACAAACACTTAGGTGGGTCCAAAGAACTGATCTAACTCTCCCTAAAGGAAAGGAGCAACTAGAGAATATTACTGTTCTCCAGGTAGTCATTTTAACAAGCTTCTCTTTAACAATGTATCTCTCAACTGAAGAGCATATGGAGATGCGTTTTTGTGTTTGGGTACAGAAGATTAAATGAGACAATCTATTTTCAAAATTATAAAAGAATTTATCATAGAACCAAACATGCAATTTAGTTTTGTTGATAATTCAATCACAACATCACCAGTTCTAGGGAAGGTAAGTATAAACTTTCTAATAGAGAATCTGGGTCTTATTAATGTTGCAGAGTTTTTTTTTATGATATCCATCAATATTTAAAGTCATTTTTATCTGTGATCCCCAAGGAAAAAGCTGCCAAATCTAACAAGATATCTCTATCTCAATTAAGGAGAGGACTAGCATTGCTGCCTTACAGCAGTTACCTTTACCTTGTGAGAGGCTGGAATGAATCCAACAAATCTAAAGGTCAGACTATGTCATTCTAATATTTATATTCTTAAAGAACTAAACCAGCAGGAAGCATGTTGTGCATCTATGTTGGACAATAATATTTGTTTATCATTAACACTCTTCACTTAACCAGGATACTGAGATGCACAGATAGTGATCATGTCTTTGCAAAACCCGGTTTCCAGGATTCATTTAACAAGTTGTTTAAGAGCATCCTTAAGTTTATCTATTGCTAGACTGCAGTAACAAGATTTAGCTATGCCTCCTGTCTTTCAGAACTACCTAATATTCGAGAATGTACCATATCCTATGCTACAAGATAATTTTGTCCTTGAGCACACAATTATGCTGAGACATGTTTATAAACTTTTAAACCTTTGTCCAATGTATTAACTCTGCTTTGAATTTTTAATCCCCACTTCACAGGCTAATCACTGTTTTTAATCTTACAACTCCTTACAGCTAGATTAATCTTTTAACTTCAAATTTATAGCAGCATTCTTTCACAATGGAACGTGTTGTCAACTGTGCGGTACTTATTTGCTAATGCTTAGTTTGGATGCTGCATTCAGCTCAAAACATCATTAAAATCCTGGTCAAAATGTGCAACAAGGGGATAAATTCCAGAGGTGAGGGTGACCGCCCTTAATGTCAATCTAATATTTGTCCCAGTTTGGCATGAAGTTTAGTTGAATGCAATTTTAACAACACACAAGAAATTTTGACAGCATTCAAGATGAAGCAGTTTTTTTGATTGGTACCTCACTCACCACCTGATACATTCTTTTGCTCCTGCACTGAGTCACCTATCATCCTGACTTGGAAATATATAATCATTCCTTCTCTTTCATTCGGTCACAATCCTGGAACATCCTCCCACACACCATTGTAGGATACCTTCACCACATGGATATCAGCAATTCAAGAAGCCGCCTTACGAATACCTGCTCAAGTGCAATTAAGAATGGGAATTAAATGCTTGCCTTAACAGTGATGTGCAAATCTCATGAACAAATCCTGACTGTGCTAATAGCTACACTAACAACCAATTTCAGATAGCCGCTTGACCTCATAATGTGAGTCACTTACGCTTGCTGGAAGTGACATTCATTCATATACTGGGACACATTCTCTGGAAACAAAATTTGTTCGGAGCCTTGTGCTTTTTTTTGAAGAACTCAGAAGTTTGGGGAGCCTATCTTACCCGTTGTTTTGTCCAGGCAACATGTTAGTCAATCAAAGTTGACTTGCCAACCAATCAACACCCTTTTCTCTGGCGGTATAAATTGTTGTCATTGTTTGAAATGTGGCATTCTTGTATTTGTCCTGATGAGAGCAAAATGAAAAGCTTTGACAACTTTCTCCAGGTTTATAGGACCCTCAAATTGGCTTTGCAGGTAGAGGATGTGGTTAAGAAGGTGTATGGTGTACTGGCCTTCATTAATCAAGGAATTGAGTGTAGGAGTAGGGAGATAATGCTACAGCTGCAAAAGACCCTGGTCAGACCCCACTTGGAGTACTGTGCTCAGTTCTGGTCGTCTCATTACAGGAGGGATGTGGAAGCCATTGAAACCATGCAGAGGAGATTTACAAGGATGTTGCCTGGATTGGGTGGCATGCCTTACGAGGATAGGTTGAGAGAGCTCGGTCTTTTCTCCTTAGAGAGACGAAGGATGAGAGGGGACCTGATAGATGTGTATAAGATGTTGAGAGGTACAGATCAGGTGGATTCTCAGAGGCTTTTTCCCAGGTCTGAAATGGCTGCCACAAGAGGACACAGGTTTAAGGTGCTGGGGAGCAGGTACAGAGGAGATCTTAGGGGTAGGTTTTTCACTCAGAGGGTGGCGGGTGCGTGGAATCGGCTGCCAAAGATGGTGGTGAAGGCAAATATGATAGGGTCTTTTAAGAGACTTCTGGATGAGTACATGGGACTTAATAGGATTGAGGGTTATAGGTAAGCCTAGTAAGTAGATATATGATCGGCGCAACTTGTGGGCGAAAGGGCCTGTTTGTGCTGTAGCCTTTCTATGATTCTACGATTCTATAACTTGGCCGGAACTCTACCATTTGCCTGTCATGGAATTGGCCTAGGCGAGGGTCCGACAATGGAATTCTCCATTGACCTCGGGTGGGAATTTCAGGTCTCGCCCAAGCAAGGCTGTAAAGTCCCGCCCCATGGCTCACCTTTTCAGCAATATTCCAAAGAAGAGCAGTGGGGTTCTCAAACTCAGGGGAAATCAGTTTACACAGGATAACCAGTGAAAAATAATCCAGGAATTAATCTTAATTGTTTACTAAGTATGAATCTGCAGTATTGATTTTCTATCATTGTATTTATTTTAATATACTTAAACTGGAGGTTATACCTGAATTTGTATAGCCTGAGAGCGTACGCATTTTTCTGCTACCTAACAATTACACAAACATGAGAAAGTCTGTGTCAATTCCTGTAAAAAAAAACTACAGTATCAAAAATTTCCATTTGACCCTTAAGCAATATTACATTACCACATTTTACTATGAATGTAATTCAACACCGGTCCATAAGGAATGAGAGCTCATGTATAGGAGAGGTCTCTGATGCTGAACATGTTTAGTAAAGGTAGAAAAAGATAATAGCAACCACTAAAGGTAATGAAAGCATAAAATCTGGAAAGTACTCAGAAAATCAGGCAGCAGAGATGGAGAGAGAAATAGGGTGGGATTTTATGGCCTCGCTCATCCCGAAACTGTAAAATCCTGCCCAAAGTCAATGGACCTCCCCATTGTCCATCCCTCACCTGCTCCGATTCCATGGTGGGCAGGATGGTAAACTTCCTGCCATGAAGTTAATGTTTCAGGTCAATAGTCTTTCATCTGGTTTCCAGCATCCACAGTGTTTTGCTTTTATCGTTAAAGATAATTAGCACCAAATGAGGCATCAATTGCCTCAACTGGTGCTAATATAATAAATATTTTTGAGGTGCATTTGAATCTGCTTGGCAACAACCCAGAGTGGATAGTATAGCATCTATGAAGAAGAAAAATGAGGCCCCCTTTCGTTGACCGAGAAACCAATAGTTAACCACTCTGATGGATAAATTGAGATGCTGCTGTATGAGAGGTTCTGAGAAAAAATTCCCTGTTCAACAGACTTGTTACCTTCCCCGACAGACGGTAAGGCACATCTGGGCAAGTGGTGGCAATATTTTCCAACGTGACATGCATTCCGCATAACTCCTGGGGACAAATAAAAGTCTCTCGTACATTCCAGCGAAGTTACCAAGATTAATTTGTGTAAAGGTTCCACTTATTAGGGAGCGTATTCATGCCATATCGTGCTACCAGATGATCTGTTACATATTTGCTGCTGATACATGCCACCTCTCACAACTTACAAACCTATTATTGCCTTTTATTCATGCCCAGAAGGCAAACATTAAGTGAAAGTGAAAGTTGCAAGTACAGTCCTTTGCACATTAGTATTTTCAAAGCTCTTCACAGGCAAAAGTCAAGCACCACAGCCTGGATGCATCATGCCATAGCTTTGTCTGTCCCCCCATACCGAAATACATCAAGATGCTCTGGGCTAAAAATTTTGTTAGGTCTTATGCAGGCACAGGGGCTGCGATGCTTGTGTGCCTGCAGCAGGTCAAGTTGTGGCAGACCTCATACAAGCTTCATCCTAGCCTCCCATTTCAATGCTTGTGGAATGCCATACTGCTCAGTGTGAAACAGACTGCTGAGTGACTGTACACATGCATGGCTAATATGAAGGGTACCTAGCCTGTACTTCTTAAGGTCATCCCTGCTCTTAAAGGGGAGGTGCACTCATTCCACAGCAGCTGCTGGAATTTTGTTGGGAAGTGTCTGAATGAATTGCAAGTGGAGCAATAGGCCAGAGAGAAGGTTCCCAGTTCCTTAGATATGGTGCTGGGGTCACTAATAGGTCAAGAGGAGGGGTTAGGAGGCCCTAAAGGCATAATCCACTATTTTGTGATGTCGCTTGGGCGAGGCTCGTAAAATCCCACCCGAGGCCAATGGAGAAATCTGTTCCATGAACCACGCCCAACATGGAATTGGGGCGGAAGTGGCAGTAAAATTCCAGCCATAATCTCTGAAAATAATAGGAGCAGGTGGCCATGGAGATCAATTCCAGGATGGTCCCAAGAATTTGGCAGCGGGGACCAAAAATATTCAATGATCTCACACAGGTGTTCAAGGTCAGTGAATGTAACTTCAAAGGGCATATTCTGTCTACCACACTATCAACTTCATCCCCATCACTGACCAATCACAATAGAAATCCATGCCTGATATTTAAATACTCCACCTTACCTTCAAACATTTAAAGAACATTAGAAAGAAGAACAGTAATATCATACAGGCTGACAAGTCTGCCCCACAATCAATATGAACATGGCTGACCTTCTTGTTCCATTCCACTTTCCAGTCCACTCTTCATTCCCTTGATTCCCTGGGAGACCGAACTTTTGTCAATCTGAACCTTACGTTTGTTCAATGATGGAGCATCCACAACCTACTCAAATAAGGAATTCTAAAGATCCCCAACCATTTGGGTGAAGAAATTGATTCTCTTCACAACTAAGCAGGGCACTCATTGTTTTATATCAGTGTTCGTCGGTGCTAAATAAGTTGTCCGCTAGTGTCAGCTGATCTTTTGGTTAAATGGATGATTGGTTAGAACTGGTTCTCTAGCCAGTCGGGCGTGACTCAGGTCTCTGAAATTTCAGTTAATATAAACAGAGAGGTTTTACTATCACATGATGTCAGTAGAAAGAGGATGTAGAATTTTATTGCAAGATAAATTTCTTCACTCATAGGCTTGTAAACCATTGGAATTCTCTACTCCATGGGGCTGTGGAAGCTCCATTATAAAGCATCTACAAGACAAACATCGATAGATTTCTAGATAGTAAAGCCATCAAGGGATATGGGGATATTGCTGGAAATGGTGTTGAGGTAAACAGAGTACTTACTTAAATCAGGGAATATGGTCAGGGAGTCCTGATCTTTTACAGAAGGAAGAGTGGACTGAGAGAGGCATGAGGGAAAGAAACCAGAACTGAGAGCTGAAGTCCAGAGGCCTTAATTATATAAGGAGGTGGGTGATTGGTTGATTATGTTTTAATGTTCTTTTTCCTCAAAACTAGGTAGTAATTTAAACAAGTATCAGGGAGATACTCATTTCAATGATTGTGCTTGCTGTAAATTATAATAAATTTATAGCTGAATGAGTTGAACTGCTTGACTTAACTGCAAATAATGATTGAATGGTATTTCTAAATTTGAAATCCTAATTAGACAAATAAAATCCAGTCGACATGACAAGGTAGGTGATGTGTTGCATCTGTAGCATGTGGGACTGATGGACAGCAGCCCAGAATCTACATCTGCAGTAAATGTCTGCACATCAAGTCTCAGAGTTGATGAGCTTAAGTCCAAGCTTTGGACACTGCAGATGGAAAGCTAGATGGACACATTGTTTCAGAAGTAATCACATCTCTCAGGCTAGGTGGTTCAAATTTGTGCACAATGAGTTTTAAGTTTATTTATAGTGTTACAATAAATGGTGGGAGTGTTCATAGACATTTTTAACCTCTCCTCATACCAATCTGAGGCCTCTACCTGCTTCAAGAAGACGGCCATCATCCCTGTACCAAACATAGGCCAGAAAATGTGCCTTAATGACTATCGCCTGGTGGCTCTGACATCCACTATTATGAAGTGCTTCGAAAGATTAATCAAGGCACAAATCAATTCCAGCCTCCCAAAATGCCTGGATCCACTACAGTTTGCCGATCGCCACAACAGATTCACAGCAGATGCCATCTCCCTGGCCCTACACTCAACTCTGAAACTCCTAGATAATTTATGTCAGACTCCTATTTATTGACTACAGCTCAGCATTCAAAACCATTATTCCAACAAACTCACCTCCAAACTCTGTGGCCTACGTCTGGGCTCTTCCTCCTTTGACTGGATTCTATTCTTCTGAACCCACAGACAGCAATCAATAAGCATAGGCAAAACACCTTCTCCATGATCATCCTCAACACTGGTGCCCCACAAAGCTGCATCTCCAGCCCTTTGCTATACTCCTTATACACTATGACTGTGTGGCCAAATCACCCTCCAATTCGAACATCAGGTTTACTGATAACACCACTGTAGTGGGTCAGATCTCAAATAATGATGAGACAGAGTACAGGAGAGAGATGGAAAATCTGGTGAACTGGTGCAATGACAATAATCTCTCCCTCAATGTCAACAAAATGAAGGAGATAGTCATTGACTTCAGGAACCGCAGTGGAGGACATGCACTTGTCTCCATCAACGGGGACAAAGTGAAAATGGTCAAGAGCTTCAAGTTCCTAGGTGTCCAGATCACTCCATGCCGACATTACAGTTAAGCAAGCCCACCAATGCCTCTACTTTCTCGGGAGACCTAAGGAAATTCAGCACGCCTACTATGACTCTTACCAATATTTACAGATACACCACCAAAAGCATTCTTTCTGGTTGTATCACAGCTTGGTATGGTTCCTGCTCTGTTGTGAACAAAGCCCAGTCCATCATGCAAACCAGCCTTCCATCCAATGACTCTGTCTGCACTCCTCACTGCCTTGGAAAAACATGCATCATCAAGGACCTCACGCATCCTGGTCATACTCTCTTCCACCTTCTTCCGTTGGGAAAAAAATACAAAAATCTGCATGCACCAACCGACTCAAGAACAGCTCCTTCCCTGCTGCCATCAGACTTTTGAGTGGATCTACATCATATTAAGCAGGTCTTTCATTACACCCTAGCTATGACTATAACACAACATTCCGTATCCTCTATTTCCCTTCACTATGGTATGCTTTGTTTATACAGTGCACAAGAAAAAGTACTTTTCACTGTATACTAATATATGTGACAATAATAAATCAAATCAAATCACAAAGAGGCTTACATTAGCACTGCAATGAAGTTATTGTGAAAATCCCCTATCTGCCACATTCCGGCACCTGTTCGGGTACACTGGAGGGGAATTTAGGATGGCCAATCCACCTAACCAGCATGTCTTTCAGACTGTGGGAGGAAACCGAGCACCTGGAGGAAACCCATGCAGACACAGGGAGAACATGGAGACTCTGCACAGACAGTAACCAATGCCGAGAATCAAAATCAGGTCCCTGGCACTGTGAGGCAACAGTGCTAACCAATGTGACACTGTGTCGCCCTGCCTGTGAGGGACAGGAGGGTGTGACTGTGATCCAGAAGGTAGCACTGGAGGATCAATAGCCATGATAAATACCCAACAGTTCACGGTTCTTGCAATTTGTATGGACAAGAGCTGGAATTGCAGGGAGGATAAACAAATTGACCATGAGAGTATGGTACACGGGGCCATGTAAGTGTAGGGAGTTCAGATAATATAGTTTAGTGGGGACAGTATAGTTAATGAGCTAGACACTGTGCCCAAGAGCATGATTTATCAAAGCTGTTTTGCCTTTTTAGTGTGAAGGTGAAGTACACCTCCTTAGGGCTGGAGAAAAGATTGGAGTGAAAGGGGAAGGAATGGACCAGTTGTCATGGTCCACGTGGATACCAATTATACAGCTCAGAGTAAGAAATATGTACTCCTGAGGGAGAATGAGCAGTTAGGTTGCAAATCAAACAACAGAACCATAAAGATAGTAATCACTGGATTACTATTATAGTTATGAGCAGATTGGCATTGAGCACTCCAGTTTTGCCATTGGCGCTTAAAGCCAATTTGGTGAATCATACCCAATGTGTACAGTTCAGTGGATCTTATGAGATGTTTTGAGTCTTACATAGTTTAACAGGAAGTGTTTAAGTATTTGCAACTATATAAATATATACAATGTCTAACTATATGCATGTATGAAATACAACGTCTAAGCTTGGAGTTGGTTCCATGCTTGCCTCAAAATATATTTCTTTCCAGGACAAACCTGCTGTACAAAACTGCTATCCAGACTTGCATCGTGTGTTCCTTTATGTCACAGAGTGCCTTGTACTGCATACAATCCCTTGTTAACCCTTTTATGCTAGACCCTGGCAGATATGAAGCATTAAAGGAACAGTCCCAAGATCACTCCCAGCTCCCCAGTGAGTTTATTTCTCATCATCATGCCAAGTCAAAAATTTCAGAGTCCTTTGGCAATTATTCCACTCTTTCTTCACCTCGGCTTCTCTCTGTTACTTATATCTTCAAGGGGCTCCTCTTTCCTTCTTTTCAAACAGAAACAAAACCCTCACAAGCATCCTACTTGGTGGTGAACATAAAACAGTTCTAATTGGTATGCTGTCAGACACATCTTCAGGTGTCCGTGGAGATATAGGATATAGCTCTGTAAAATTGACTTCTTTTGCTACCATTTTCCATCCAGAAATGGGGAAAACAAAGCAAAATTTCCTCCCTCCCTCATAATAAATTGACATAACTGTGCCTATCCCTTGGTCTAAATGTAAAATAGCTTTTAAAGTTACAGAAAATAATCAGATGCTACTGCTCACACAAAAACCCACAGAGCCCATCACATTAAATTCCCAAGATGAGGATTTCAGTGTAATTTCTTTAAAGTTCTAGAGGCACGCATTTATCTACCCCACTCATTTTATTTTCAAAACATAGTAACAGGGATGCTTAATCCAGACCAATTCGTGGCAGAAAATACTTAAGTAAAGGCAGTGAATGTATTTCCACCAGGGAATATCCTCCCTCTGAGTGTCAGTTATGACTCAGTGATAAGGCGCTGGATACTGAGTCAAAGTAGATGTGGATTCAAGAAGTGCAACAGGAATTGAGTACAAATGTTGGCTGACACTTCATTGGAGTACTGAGCGAGCGTTGGAGATATCGGCTTTCTCACCCATGTGGTGCTGCATTCTTTAAAGCTGAGCAAAATAGCTTTTCCCAGCAAACATTTTATTCCTCAACCATTGCCACCAAAGCAGTTTGACTGATTGTTTGTTAATTTGATCGCTGTTTGTGGGGCCTTGCTCTGAGCAAATTAGCAGTTGCGTCTGCATAGTGAAGCTGAGCACACTCCAGAAATAAAACATTAGCTGAGAAATCTTTTAGCATACCCTGAAAAAGAGGAAGGTTTACAAAGTATTGAAGAAACGGGAAGAGAATGATACAAATATTTCTTTGTGAGTGATCATCGCATTTTTAAGAAATCTCATTTTTAAGAAATATTTGTTTGTTGAAAATTATCAGAGTAATCTGGGAAATATTTATTAGGTAATTCTGCATAAAAACTGTCCTTTAAATCCGCAAGCTAAAAGGTCATATTCTCAAGGTCATTATGCCATTTACGAGACGAGGAAAATATTTTTTCTCTGAGGGTTTTTAGTCTATGAAATTGTTTTCTCCAATGAGCAGTAGACTGGATCAAGTTAAAGTTTATTTATTTGTCACAAGTAAGGCTTAAATTAACACTGCAATGAGGTTACTGTGAAAATCCCCTAGTCGCCACACTCCAGCGCCTGTTCAGGTCAATTCACCTGACCAGCATTTTTTTCAGACTGTGGGAGGAAACCAGAGCTTCTGGAGGAAACTCACGCAGACGCAGGGAGGATGCGCAAACTCCACACAGACAGTGACCCAAGCTGGGACTTGAACCTAGGTTCCTAGCGCTGTGACTCCCATCCAAACTGACACCCTCCACTCATGACCACTCCACACTGACCACTCCTTCTGACCCTCCCACAACTCCTGACCAACCCTACCCACCAGCCCCTATCCCATCACACTCTCTATAGGCTCCCAAATCACCTCCCAACCATCAATCCTGCCCATTTGCATAGAAACTAGAAGCAGGAGTGGGCCATTGGACCCTTCGAGACTGTTCTGCCATTTATTATGATCATGGCTGATCATCAAATTCCCCCCTCCTCCCGATATCCCTGATCCCTTTAGCCCCAAGAGCTAGATCTAATTTCTTCTTGGAATCATGCAATGTTTTGGCCTCAACTACTTTCTGTGTGTAGTGCTAAACACTGTGCCACTATGCCGCCCACATTGAATATTTTTGAAGGCTGAGTTAGTGTTGGATTCTTGATTGACAAGGAAGTCAAAGGGTGTAGAGGGTGGACGGGAAAGTAGAGTTGAGACCAGAATCAGGTCAGCCATGATCTTATTGAATGGCAGAGCAAACTCAATAGACCGAGTGATGTACTCCTGCTCCTAATTTATATCTTCATCTCAATGCAAATAATTAACCCCCCATGTCTAAACTATGAAAGCAATATATGCTCTGGTATTGTTCTGTAATATTATTATCAGAAACTGATTAGCGGTGCACAGATTATAAGTGGAGACGTTGCATTTAAAAATCCCTTTTGATGGTTATTTCAGACTTAATTTTGAATCCAATTTGTGTGTTATCAAATAATCAGACCGCATTTCATTATTTCCATTTGATTGGTGCTTTGTTTTATTTTTAATCAATTAATGGAAATGTGTTGAGTTTCCATTTCCTTTCCACTTTGTGCTAAATGTTATCTTTTTTGTTACAGGAAAATGTGCTGGCTTTGAAGGAATTTTGGAATATTAATTTTATTATTTACGCTTCATAAATAGATAACGATAGGAACAAGAATAAAATGTTGAATCCTTCTTTCACTGAACTACTTTTTGGGTTTCTTGAGCTTCAAAGATGATAACGGCCAGAATTCTACCGCCTCTGGGGCTGGCCAGGCTCACGGAATGGAATTCTCTGTTGGCCTCGGGCAGGGTTTTACGAGCCTCACCCAAGCGACCTTGTTTTGGGGCTTTTACGTTTCATGAAAATCAATAGTTGCGTCAGCTACTTGACTGTGCTTAATCTCATTTTACAAGAAGGATAATGCTGATCAAAGAAGAGGATTAAATAAATATACTAACAAATGGGCAGAGAGAAATGACAACATGGAGAAATAACTTGGCTTCAACAAAGGTCACCATTCAGTTGATAAGAATTGTTAAGTGCTGCCCAAGAACTTTATACATTGGTCAAGAGTTTCCAAATTGGTTGCAACCAAAAATTGCACTCAAATCTGTGCCAGCTTTACAAAGTGTTTTTTTTTGCTCAGGTTCTCATTTAAACTCATTTGCATATTGCTGAACATAAATGGCTATAATTTCTAAATCAGAGTGGGATTGCCACTGTGCACTGAGTTACTTACTCTGAAACACATTCACATCTTTCTCGCCCAGCCTTACCACACGGGCCAGGTGGGAAAGGTACAGTATGTTACTGGGCCTTATGGTGAGGGCAGCTGGGTCAGACATAAGAAAGCCTTCCCCACTTTTTTACGGCACCAGCTATCATAAAGCAGTTCAATTTACAACTCACGCCATGATGAGTAGCCAGGAAGATGGCACAAGAATAAATTAAGACCAAGTCAGTTAGAATTGTATTCAGTTGAGTTTAGAAGAATGAAAGGGAATCTCATAGTAACTTATAAAATTCTAACAGGTTTAGACAGGGTAGATTCAGAAAGAATGTTCCCAATGGTGGGGAAGTCCAAAATTAGGGATCATAGTTTGAGGATAAGAGGTAAACCTTTTAGAACCGAGTTGAGAAAAAATTTCTTTACCCAGGGAATGGTTAATGTGTAGAATTCACTACCACAGAAAGTAGTTGAGGCCAAAGCATTGCATGATTTCAGGAAGAAATTAGATCTAGCTCTTGTGGCTAAAGGGATCAGGGATATGGAGGGGAATTTGATGATCAGCCATGATCATAATAAATGGTGGAACAGTCTCGAAGGGTCCAATGGCCCACTCCTGCTTCTAGTTTCTATGTAAGTGGGCAGGATTGGTGAGTGGGAGGTGATTTGGAAGCCTATAGAGAGTGTGACGGGATAAGGGCTGGTGGATAGCGGGTGGGTCCAGATTGGAGTGGTTAGGAGTTGTGGGAGGGTCAGTAGGGAGAGGTCAGTGTGGAGTGGTCATGAGTGAAGGGTGTCAGTTTGGATGGGAGCCAGGCAGTGGGAGTTAGTGGGGACTACGTGGCAGTTAGAGGCTGCAGCTTAGTCGGGACTGGGAGAGTAGTGGGCGGGTTGGAAGTGTAGTCAGGAGTTGGGGCTTGGTAGTCAGGGATAACGTGTGTAGTCGGGGTGCAGACCAATAACTGGGAGGGTGTTGTTGAAGGTGTAGCTGGGGATGGGGTGTAGTCAGGGGCTGGTGGAGGGTAGTTGTGGGAAGTGGGTGTAGTCGGGGTGCAGTTTGGCAACTGGAGGTTGTTGTTGGCGGTGTAGCTGGGGGTGGGGTGTAGTCAGGGGTGTAGAGGGTAGGCGTGGAACGCAAGTGCAGAGTGGCAACTGGAGGTTGTTGTTGGCAGTGTAGCTGGGGGTAGGGTGTAGTCAGGGGATGGGGGAGGGTAGTCAGGGTGTGAGGATGTAGTCGGAAGTCTGGAGAGGGTAGTGAGAAGTGAGATGTAGTTAGGTGTAGGGAGGGCAGATGGGGGGGTGAGTAGGATAGACGGGGTGGGTTGGGGAGATTAGTCAGTGTGCCTGCCCCTTTTATGGATTGGGGCATTAGTTGGGGATGGGTGAGTTAGTGGGACATGCAGTTAGCCAGGATTTCTGTGGAGGATTGGGAGGTAGTCAGGGGAGGCGGGGAAGTAGTGGAGGGGCGGTGGGAGGCAGGCATGGGGGGTGCGGGGAGATGGGGGAGTAAGAAAATGGTTGAACAAATTTTCCAGGTACGAATCTCTAGAGAGCCTGGAGTTTAAAGTTTGTGGAAGATTTTTCCAGTCATTAGTTTTTCTTAGAAAATTGGAGTTAGAAAAGGTAACACATCGGGATGTATACAACTGGAACTGGGTGGCACGGTAGCATAGTGGTTAGCACTGTAGCTTCATAGCTCCAGGGACCTGGGTTCAATTCCCAGGTTGGGTCACTGTCTGTGTGGAGTTTGCACATTCTCCTTGTGTCTGTGTGGGTTTTCTCTGAGTGCTCCTGTTTCCTCCTACAGTCCAAAGATGTGTGGGTTAGGTTGATTGGCCATGCTAAATTGACCATAGGTTAGTGGGTAAAATATGTATGAATAGAGGGGTGGGGCCCAGGTGGGATGGTGGTCGGTGCAGACTCAATGGGCTGAATGGCTTCTCTCTGTACTTTAGGGTTTTTATGATACTGTTGCTTCTAATCTGTGTACAGGAATTGGTTTCTCAGTAAACTTTTAAAAATCTAATATTTAAAAACTTTTGAAGCATGAATGTTAGTGCCTTCCATCTTAAAAAACACTTCAATTTTCTGATCCTGCTTGAAGTCCCACTTGAAGTACTTAAGTGATGAAATCTAAATGAGTATCAGTGCCTGTAGTGTGGGGATCGTGTATTGATTCGTAATTTTAATATAGTTTTAATTTGGTATTTTTTTCTTTTCATACCCCATGTGCGGCACGATGGCACAGAGGTTAGCACTGCTGCCTCACAGTGTCAGAGACCTGGGTTTGATTCCCAGCTTGGGTCACCGTCTGTGTGGAGTTTGCACATTCTCTTCGTGTCTGCGTGGGTTTCCTCCAGGACCTTTGGTTTCCTCCCACAGTCCAAAGATGTGCAGGTTAGGTGGACTGGCCAAGCTAAATTGCCCTTTAGTGTCAAGGGCACTAGTAGGGTAAATGCATGAGATCATTGGGATCAGGCCTGATGGGATTGTGGTCGGTGCAGATTCAATGGGCCGAATGGTCCTCAGGATTCTATGATTCATCCACTACATCCCTGTTACCTGTCGAACTTGTTTGTCTATTTTTAGTACTAGATCACTGTCACATGTTTCCATCAGCTGGACTTAACCCTCCTCTGTAGTGTTTGAAGACAGGCACTTATAAAGAGCAGCACTTGGCATACTAACTGTCCTCCTGCCCACCTCTGTCCTGTCTCCCAGGAGACAGCGGAAGTGTTGGGTGGCCCACCTGCCCCCCTCTCCACTGTTATTTTACCCACAGCAGCAGGAGGCCCACACCAAGTGGGTAGCCTGGCAACTTTCATTGGGATTAGTAGGGGAGGCTGGGTAACTAGAAGGGGGGAAATATCTTCCTCTGAGGGTCTTCGGTGATCATTGGAAACCATCTCTCAAAGTTTTATATTCCCCTTTAACCTTCCCCCTCTTCCCAAACCCAACCTCTGGCCCACCCCTCTTCCTCCCCCTCCCATCTCCAACCTCCACACTGGAGCCAGTCAACTACCACTGATACCCCAGAGTTACCTTCAGTCTGGCCTCCATAATTTCCTCTTCTTTGGGTTCTGGTTGCAGTCCCAGCATTGGCCATCACTTGAAGCTGATTAGCCAGCAGCTCCCACAGGTAGAACCCATCTCAGATGGAGGTAGACAAGTTCCCAGGGCCTGATGGGATATACGCCAGATACTGAGAGAGGCGAGGGAGGGAATTGCTGGGGCCTTAAGAGAAATCTTTGTATCCTCACTGACTATAGGGGAGGTCCCAGAGCATTGGGGAATAGCCAGTGTTGTTCCTTTGTTTAAGAAGGGTAGCAAGAATAATCCAGATAATTACAGACCTTTGAACCTTACATCAGTGGTCGGGAAATTATTGAAAAGGATTCTTTGAGACAGGATTTATTCCCACTTGGAAATAAGTGGACTATTAGTGAGAGGTTTTGTGAAGGGGAGGTCGTCTCACTAACTTGATCAAGATTTTCGAGGAAGTGAAGAAGATGATTGATGAAGGTAGGGCAGTGGATGTTGTCTGCATGGACATGGGTCAAGGGTGGAAGAGGAAAAGCACATTGTTAAAATGGCGGCGCGGGCTCGTTGGGCCAAAGGGCCTGTTTCCCGTGCTGTGTTGTTCTTTGTTCTTTGACTTCAGTAAGGCCTTTGTCAAGATCCCTCATGGCAGATTGGTACAGAAGGTGAAGTCACATAGGACCAGGGGTGAGCTGGCAAGATGGATACAAAACTAACTTGCTCGAAGAAGGTAGAGGGTAGCAGTGGAAGAGTGTATTTCTGAATGGAGGTCTGTGACAAGTGGTGTTCCTGAGGGATCAGTGCTGGGACCTTTGCTGTTTGTAAATGATTTGGAGGAAAATGTAACTTGTTTGAATAGTAAGTTTGCGGATGACACAACGGTTGGTGGATTCACAGATAGCAATGAGGACCATCAGAGGATACAGAACAGTTGGAGACTTGGCAGGGAGATGGCAGATGGGGTATAATCTGGACAAATGTGAGCTAATGCATTTTGGAAGGTCTAATACAGTCAGGAAATATGCAGTAAATGGCAGAATCCTTAAAGTATTGACAGCAAAGGGATCTGTGTGTACAGGTACACAATGCAACTGGAGAAGGTAGTTAAGAAGATATATGGCATGCTTGTCTTTATCCGCCAGGGCATTGAATTTAAAAATTGGCAAATCATGTTGCAGCTTTATAGAACCTTAGTTAGGCCACACTTGGAATATAGTGTTCAATTTTGCTCACCACACTACCAGAAAGGTGGAGGCTTTGAAGAGGGCGCAGAAAAGATTTGCCAGGATGTTGCCTAGTATGGAGAGTATTAGCTATGAGAAGAGGTTGGGGAAACTTGGTTCTCACTGGAATGATGGAAGTTGAGGGGTGGCCTGATAGAAGTCTATAAGATTATGAGAGGCATGGGCAGAGTGGATAGTCAGAAACTTTTTCCCAAGGTGGAAGAGTCATAGGTGGCATAGGAGGCATAGGTTTAAGGTGCGAGGGGCAAGGTTTAAAGGAGATGTACAAGGCAGATTTTTTTTTTACTGAGGTTGGTGGGTGTTTGGAACTCACTGTTGGGGGAGGGAGTGGAAGCGGCTATGGTAGTGGCTTTTAAGGGGCATCTTGCCAAATACATGAATAGATGGAAATAGAGAGATATGGTCCCCAGAAGGGTAGGGGTTTTTAGTTCAGTAAGGCAGCATAGTCGGTGCAGGATTAGAGGGCTGAAGGGCCTATTCCTGTGCTGTAATTTTCTTTGTTCTTTGAGGTGGAGGTGTTCCCTTAAACCAACGAACACCCCACCGAGTATAAAGTGACTGTGGAGAAGCTGGCTTATTAATGGACAAGCTCCTGACTGACTGTTTAATGGGTGGTGCAGCTGTTGGGAAACATGGCACCCTGTAAAACTCAGCTCTGTGTTTTTGCTTAATTTGAATATTTGGTCAATGTGTGAATTTTTCATATTTTGATGTAAATTACTGTGCAATTGCGCCTTTGGGCTGTGAACATGTTGCTTGAATAAAACACCAATATTATTATTCGCAGAAATTTGCAAAGGTGATTTATTTGGTTTTGGGACTGCCTTCTGGTGTGATGTTTTGAAAACAATGCAAGAGATGGCAATTCAACTTGTGCTGCTATAAATTGCTCTTAAAATTCCTGAATCTTTTGTGACAGTTTGAACAATTTTGGACAAACCAAGCAGAAACCCCAGGCCAAAGCGTGTAGTTTATCTTCATTACATTAGTCTCCACGTGGTCGTCAGACCCTATGTATTTTGATGCCCCCTAGTGGCTGATATTAAATGGATTCTTTTTGTCTGTGTTAGCTGAATGGTCGAATCTCAGTACAGTCCTGTACGTGCATTGCTGCCCCAACAGACCACAGGACTGGGTATTCTTAAACTTTTCTTCTGTGTCCTATTGAAATCCACAGTTCATCTCCTTAGGATAATTTTACATGCCATTTATTCAAAGCTAATATCTGAATCATCTCGCTCTTACACTTACACAATTCTCCCAGTTTAGAAGTGAAAAGAGCCTACCTAAAATGAATACCCAGCCTAATATCATCTTAGCCACATCTGAAATCACATGTTGCTACTGGCAATAACTGAATGGTGGATTGTTCTATGCTGTTACTCCAATTACTCAATGCGTTTTCATATGAGAATAGAATGACATCCTATATTTATAATACACCTTGAACATAATAAAACATTGTAAAGCCTTTCACAGATGTGACACCGTGCTGCGTAAGGAGATATTTGATCAAATGCCCTAAAACTTAATGAAGGAGGTTGCTTTTAAGGAGTGTGATTCATGAAGGAGCAAACTTTGAACCCAGAGGCAGAGAGATGTAGGGAGAGAAATTCAGAGATTAGGGCCTAGGCTAGTAAAGGTGTGACTGCTAAAGAGGAGGAATTGAAATTTAAAAACTGAAATTATAACTGCAATTTAAATTGTTGCAATAAATTACATTTAGAATGTTATATCAGCATAGTTACAATTCAAAAGTAAAATAATGATGAGTATTAGTGTTTACCTGTGGCCAGCAGAATTGAATCTGTCACATTGAAATTGAATTGGATAGGACTTTGGTTTTTAATACATTCCTTTATGAGATACAGGTATCACTGGCAAGTCAGTATTTATTGCCCTAATTGATCTTGTACTGAATGGCTCACTAGGCCATTTCATCGGCCAGTTAAGAACCAAAAATATCAATCAATATAATCATTACCGAGACTAGTCTCAACTTCTAGATTTCATTAATGGAATTTGAATTCCACCAGCTGCTCTGATGGGATTTGAACCCATGTCCCCAGGGAGCTAACCTGGGCCTGTGAATGACTAATCCAGTGACATTATCACAACACCACCCTGGCTATTCTATCCCAGGGGGCAAATAATGGACATTTTATTGCCCTTGTCATTAGATCACTTTGACTGATGGCTGACAATATGACCTCAGCTGTCAGCCATTCAATAAACCCACTGAGGAGCACTTTCAAAAGTATGAACATTCTCTGTGTATTCATATTCATACTGTAAATCTGATTTCCTAAATCTGAAGGAAACAAAATTTGTGCAGATAAGTTTTTATACTGACATGGAACATAGCATACAAAGTAATATCAATAATCTCACAAAGTTAAATATTGCAGCTGCTGGAAATCTGAAACAAAAACAGAAATACTCAGAGGACTGGTGGCATCTGTGGGGAGGGAAGTAATCAATGTTTCAGGTTGAATAATATCACTACCACGAACACAAACAAGTATTAACTGCAATTATATCAAGATGCCTATCGTTTTTTAGTCAATTTAAAGGGTTGACATTTTAACAAACAAGGTACAGGTGGAAGTAAAGGAGATAGAGGGGTAATTTTCAACGTTGGCATGGACAGACAGCAGTGGTAGCAGATTGACTGACCATTATATGCCTCATTTTTAATAGGCAGCCGGTTGGTCAGCAATACTGATAATATAAGATTAAGTAAAAAGACTGGTCGTTTTTATTTCTTTTGCACACTAATTGTCCCTCCTCCCTTTCTTCACTTCTGAAAACATTTACTCCCAATATGTCAGGCAGCTTCCAGTATCCCAATCAAGTAGCAATTCTTTGACTGTGAATGTTGTCAGGCTATTTAACAGGATGAAGCATCAGATTCAAACTCAATGTTGAGCACTCCTGACACCTACACAAGGCACTTCCAGTAAAGTCGATAGTGCTCAAAGGTCAAATGCTCTGAGCAGATTTCCTCTCCCCCAAAAAAATTGCATATATATAGTGCCTTTCACAACATCAGGATTTCGCAAACACTCTGCAGCCAATTGTCTACTTTGTAAAAGTGTTGTCACTCTTACAATGTAGGAAATGTGGCTGCAATTTTCACACAATAAGGTTACATAAAGAGCAATTTGACAACAAATTGATGATCTTTAGAAATATTGGTTGAATATTGGCTTGTGCACTGGGGAGAACTTCCCTGTTTTCCTTCAAAATTGTGACATGAGAGCTTTTCCAACCACCCAAAAAGTGCTTGGGGCTCTTAGTTTGATGTCTGACCTGAAAGGTGATACCTCCACCAGTGCAACATTTGCCTGGGGTTCATTGGAGTGAAAGCCAAGGTTTTACCTCTAGGGTAGGATTTTATTCTACAACCTTCTAACCGAGAGATGAGAATACTATTTTGATTTTGATTTGATTTGATTTGATGTATTATTGTCACATGTATTAACATACAGTGAAAAGTATTTTTTTTTGCACGCTATACGAACAAAGCACACCGTTCATAGAGAAGGAAAGAAGACAGTGCAGAATGTAGTGTTGCAATCATAGTCCTGACGGAAGAAGGTGGAAGGGAAACTGTCTGAAGTGCATGGGGTCCTTGATTATGCTGGCAGCTTTGCCGTGGTAGTGGGAAGTGTAGACACAGTCAATGGATGGGAGGCTGGTTTAACTAACACTGAACCAGAGCTAGCAGCCCAGCCAAAATCTTACAACCACCACCGCCGTGTGCCTCCTGCCATTTAAATGGTTGGTCATTTCAATCCCCGTTAACTTTGGCAGGACTGTAATATCCCGCTGAAAGGAGAGGCCATAAAATAGACTCCTGAACTCAGGGCTTCTGACTAATGTTGGAAAAACAGGTGAGGAGGAATTACCTCACTCAAAGGGTCGTGAAGCTGTGGATATCTCTACCCAGAGTGCAGTGGATGCCACAACACTAAACAAATCAGTCATAATCGTGTTGAATGGTGGAACAGGCTTGAGCGGCTGAATTGCCTCTTCCTGCTCCTAGTTCTTATGTTGAAAATGCAAGTATAAGATCTTCCAAGTCTTGTCAAAAATGATAAAGGTAAGAATGCATCCAAAGGCATCATTAAGTAATTGTATCAATATGTCTTATGATTTTTGACATTCAAATCGAACCATTGGCTCTTTTAAAGTGGATATTCATTTAGAATATTGTGAGCCAGCTGGTATAAAATTTAATCTCAAAATCATGGCAATTTCATATAATAATTTTGGAATCATTCTTAAATTGATCCTTTTCTTTGATGAAATATAATTCATCATATTTGGTTTAATAAATCAAAACTAATCAAAAATATAACTTTTCATGAAAAATATATATTGCACGATTCTTTAACTAATGTATTCTTATCTAAGCATTGATTATGAACTGTCTATCATTATCTGTTCATTATTCAATGGTCTGTATTTGTATCTTAACGAACAGTGGATATCCAAGTTGATGATTTTAAAAATCTTAGAATTTCCTTAAAGATCTGGAAAGGTTTGTGATGGGCAGATGTAATCAAAATTAATTTATGCATGTGTAATAGTAGAAATATGGATAAGTGCTTTAACGGTATACAGTTTGATAGTGCGCCTGAGATATTGTATTTTGGATCAAAATTATTTCCAGTTGACTCATGAGAGATATTTACAATCGTTTAACCAGCTGCCAATGGAAGAATATTCAGCTGGGTTCCCCTTATATTCCAACTGGTTGAAGTTGTAACAACATGAACCATGAATATCAATACTATTCTGCGTCTTCCCCATCTGACCTAGCTAATACCAATCGATTATACTTAGGGTGCCAGTAGGAACAATTGAATTGCCCTCAGTGGAAAGGGAAATATCCATGCCAGAGTACTTTTTTTTATTTGATTTGATTCATTATTGTCACATGTATTAGTATACAGTGAAAAGTATTGTTTCTTGCATGCTATACAGACAAAACGTACCATTCATAGAGAAGGAAAGAAGAGAGTGCAGAATGTAGTGTTATAGTCATAGCTAAGGTTTAGAGAAAAATCAACTTAGTGCGAGGTAGGCCCATTCAAAAGTCTGATGGCAGCAGGAAAGAAGCTTTTCTTAAGTCAGTTGGTATGTGACCTCAGACTTTTGTATCTTTTTCCCAACGGAAGAAGGTGGAAGAGAGAATGTCTGGGGTGCGTAGGTCCTTACTTATGCTGACTGCTTTGCTGAGGCAGCGGGAAGTGTAGACAAAGTCAATTATCACTCCTGATAAGGTACATTATAAAATTTGCTAAACGTAAGTGTCCATTAGCATTGTGTGAGAGCAGGATCGGGCTTACTTAGATTGTTCTTTGCAGTTAAACAGTCTGTCAAGACTCAGCATAGGAAAACTAAATAATTGAGGGTAATTGTTGTCTGTTAGGCTGTACCATGTGGACCAGAGAGTGGAGATCCATATGTTGGATCTGTGCTGGAGCCTCAACGTTTTACAATTTATATCAATAACGTAGATGAGGGAAGTGAAGGCATAGTCGCTAAAGTTGCAGATGAAATAAAAATAGATAGGAAAGTGTGTTGTGAAGAGGACACATGGAGGTTTCATACCAACATAGATAAGTTGAATGAATGCATAAAAATTTGGTAGATGAAGTATAATGTGGGGAAATGTGAAGTTGTTCACTTAGGTAGAAAGAATTAAAAAAAAGCAGAGTATTGTTTAAACAGAACAACTGCAGAATTCTAAGGTGCAGAGAGATCCAGCTGTTCTGCTGCATAAGTCAAAAAAAGTTAGTGCACAATTACAGCAAATTAGTAAGAGGGTTAATGGGATATCATCCTTTATGACTAAAGGAATTGAACATAAAAGTAAAGATTCAGTTATACAGGGCATTGGTGAGACCACATCTCGAACATTGTGTGTTATTTTGGCCTCCTTATTTAAGGAAGGATGTAAATATGCTGGAAGCTGTTTAGAGGACGTTTACTGGATTGATGACTGGAATGAGTAGGTTGTCCTATGAGAGGAGGCTAGGCAAACTAGTCTTGTTTCCACTGAAGTTTAGAAGAGTGAGGGGTAACGTGATTGAAGTATACAAGATTCTGAATGATCTCAACAAGGTGGGCGTAGAAAGGATGTTTTCTCTTTCAGGTGAATCCAGAACTAGGAGGCAACTGTCTTAAAATTAGACATTGCCCTATTAGAACAGTGATGAGGAAAAGATTCTTTTCTCTCAGAGGGTTGTGCAACTTTGGGAATTCCCTGTCTCAGAATGTGGTGGAGGCAGGGTCACTGAACATTTTAAGGTCAATGTAGATTCTTGTTAGGGAAAGGAATCAAAGTTTATTTGGGATAGATGGGAATATAGAACTTGAAACACAAACAGATAAGCCATTAAGTGGCTTAGCAGACTGAGAGGCTGAATGGTCTATTTTTGCTCCTATTTCATATGCTCATATGTACATAATTGTATCACGATAAATCTTCACCCTGAAGAGGTATACCCTTGCTGAACTGTACCACTCCAAAACTGTAACATTGTAGAACTGTACCGATGTAGAACGTCTATACGGCTGTATCATTGTAGAACTGTAATGATGTAGAACTGTACCTCTGTAAAGCTGTATCACTGTAGAATTGTACCTCTATAAAGCTGTATCATCGCCAAACTGTACCTGTGTAAAAGTGCAACATCGTGTAATTGTACTCTTGTAGAACTGTACCTCTGTAAAGCTGTATAATTATAGAGCTGAACATTTGTAGAACTGTGTATCTGTAAAGCTGTATCATTGTAGGGCAATATAAATGTAGAATTGTACCTATGTAAAGCTGTATCATTGCAATGTGTTGCTGTAATGCTATAACATAATAGAGCTGTGCCCTTGCTGAACTTTATCTCTGTGAAATTATATCATTGTAGAACTGTACTTCTGTAAAACTGTGTTATTGGAGAGCCATACCCATGCAGAACTGTACCTCTGTAGAGCTGTATCATTGTAGAACTGTACCTTTGTAAAGCTGTGTCATTGTAGAATTGTTACACTGTAATGCTGTAACATTGTAGAATTGTAACTCTATTGCTATGAAGCTGTACCTCTGTAAAGCTGGGGCAGCACTGCAGCACAGTGGTTGGTACTGCTGCTTCTCAGTACCAGAGACACGAGTTCAATTCCTGGCTAGGGTCACTGTGTGGAGTTTGCACATTCTCCCCATGTCTGTATGGGTTCGCTCCAGTTTCATCCCATGGTCCAGAAAATGTGTTGTTTAGGTGCATTGGCCATGCTAAATTCTCCCTCAATGCCCAAATAGGTGCTGGAGCGTGGCGACTAGGGGATTTCCACAGTAACTTAATTGCAGTGCGAATGTAAGTCTACTTGTGACACTGATAAATAAACTTTAAACTATATCTCTGTAGAGCTGTATCACTGTAGGATTGTTCCTATGTGGAACTGTACCTCTGTAAAACTCTATACTTGTAGAACTGTGCTTGCATTAAAAAAAATCCTTCAAATTTCATGGAGGAGCAAAAATTGACTGTAAAAACTAAGAGAAAGAAAGAGGTAACTATAACAATGTGATAATTATTCCTCCTAGACAATAGATTATATGTATATGAGAGTGGACAGTAACTGAAGAATAGTGGAGAAATTTTGTTCTTTATCTTTTGGAAATCTGGTTGCATGCCATTGATGTGTCTATATTGTTTGTCTGTGTAATGCTAGTCCACAGATGTTAACAATCTTTCCATTTCTGCAACAAGTGTCAGCTGAGGCAATGGCTGCCAGCAAATAGATTAATTAATGATGGGAACCATACAGATGGAGCTGAGACTATCCAGCAGCACCTACACTCACACTTTCCTGGAACAATAACTGGATTAAGGGCGAGGATGTTTGAGTGGCTGTTCACTCTCCTTCACTTGAAGATTAACGATTGTATTCTTAACACTCTTTCAATAAATATCAGTTAATAGGATAGGCAATAAGAATTTACCATTTTTCTTTTTGAATGATATTTCACCAAAGTCAATCATTTGAAGTATAAAGTTGTCTGCCTTTTCATTATTGGTCATTTTATACCCTTTGTTAGTTGAACCCACACAGACGCGGTGGCACAGTGGTTAACACTGCTGCCTCACAGCACCAGAGATCTGGGTTCAATTCCAGCACTTGGGTGATTGTGTGGAGTTTGCATGTTCTCTCCATGTCTGCATGTGTTTCCTCTGGGTGCTCTGGGTTTCCCCCCACACTCCGAAAATGTGAAGGTTAGGTGCATTGGCTGTGCTAAATTGCCCCTTTGTGTCCCAAGATGTGTATGTTAGGGGGATTAGTGGGATAAATATGTGGGTGATGGATGATAGGCTCTGAGCAAGATGCTCGGTCAGGAAATCAGCGCAGACTTGATGGGCTGAATGGCCTTCTTCTGCACTGAAGGGATTCTATGTGCAGAAATAATTAAGGTGAGCAGGAGATCTCTGTAATAGCTTGATTTTACTAAGGCAGGCTAATAACCAAATATTAGACCTGATATAAGAGTGGAGAAACAGTACATAGGCAGACACCTAACTGATTAGGTATTAATAGCTTTGAGGAAAATCTTATAATCAGAATCATTTTTCTTTCTGAATAAAGTGTTGTAAATGTGATAATTTAATGCAAGTGTGATGGAAAGATAAGTATTACTGTGGTATTTATATAAGTCCCTTTTTATTCCAAATAAGCCTGTGGTCTTAGAGCTTTTTCTTGTATACAGTCTTTCTGGAGGTTCACTTTTGCTAGGCTTTTTAGTTCATTAACTTTAATATTCAACATATGCAGCAATAGTCAAGTAGACTAAACACAGAGAAAAAAAAATAAAATGACTGATGTTGGAAATTGTGGGAGTTTCTGAAGAGTATAACTAGAACCAAAAACTTCAATGAAGTCCAGAAATATTTGTAAAATTACAATGAGAAAGGAAAGTTAGCAACGCCATGCCGGTCTCCTGAGCCAATTTCATTGGAAGCAATTTCTGCAGCACTAAGGAACAGAGTGACCGTATAGTTACCATGACTGAAATTACAATGGAGAAATACTGAAACTGAAGCGGAATCTAATGATGATAGAAAATTTGGCAGCATCCGTACAGAGAATCCGTATGACTTTTTCAGAGGCTTCCCTCTCCACAGGTGCTGTCAAACTTGCTGAGTTTTTCCAGTGTTTCCTCTTTTTGTTTCAGATCTCCAGCATCTGCAGTATTTTGTTTTTAATTTAATCTAATAATGATAGTGGGTCAATGTAGAAAATTGTGATTTTGGTTGGTGCGATGCAGAACTTCAAATGATGAGGATAGTTCCAATGATTTAAAGCTGGAAAACCATCAAAATGAAAATAGAAAATGTTGGAAATACTCAGCAGAGAGCTAAGGAGAGGAAATCAGAGTTAATGGCTGAATATTTCCCATCCCGCCCGCCACAGTAGTCATAGTTTAAGTTAAAGTTTATTTAGCAGTGTCACAGCCACAGAAATAGCACCCAAGACTACACCTATATATAAAGTTTAAGTTAAAGCTTATTTCTTAGTGTAATAAATAGGCTTACATTAACACTGCAATGAAGTTACTGTGAAAATCCCCTAGTCGCCACACTCTGGCGACAGGAAGAATGTACAGACTCTGCACAGACAGTGACCCCAACCAGAATCAAACCCAGATCCCTCGCGCTTTGAGGCAGCAATGATAACCATTATACCATCGTGCTGTCCAAAATGGTGGGACAGAAAATTCGGTGGACTGTTTAAAGATCCATTGACCTCAGGCAGGAATTTGTGGTCTTCGAGTGTGTGTTGCTGGAACATCCCGCCCCATATTTCAGGTCAACAACCTTCTGTCAGATCTGGACAAAATTAGAGATGTTAAATGTTTTAAGCAAGTGCAGAGGCGAAGAGAAGGGAAAGGGGATGGAACAAGAGAGAAGGTCTGTGATTGGGTGCAAGGTAGGAGAAATTAGCAAAGAGAAAATGATGCAAGGCAATGGGAGATAATCATGGAACAAGTGACGAAAGAACCAGACGGATCCAGAGGAGGTGTAAATAGGAATAGCAGAATTGTTGCCATTAGCTGCCATCCAGAAGAAATAATCAGGGTAGAGGTTATGGTTTGGAATTGATTAACCCAGTGTTGAGTGAGGTAAGCTGTAAAATACCTTACCAAAAGATGCAGTATGAGGTTTTCCAGCACACCACCCCTCCTCCCCCACCCATTCTGTGGTGTGTTTTCCAGTGCTAGAGGTGGCTCACCATTGGTCGCTGGTGGGATCTTCCATTTCTATCAAAATCTATGGTGGTTTGCATGGCTCACCCTTCCTGCTGCCAGAAAACACTGTTGGGAGTCACTTTTGCTGGGACTGGAGGATTCTGCCAGTGAGAAGGGCCAGAAAATCCCATCCGCAGTGTTGTTCTTTAAACTTGCATTTAACTTCATTGGGACAGAGTAGGAGGCCGATGAAAACAAAACTGCCAGAGTGGGAGTGATGATGTGGAGATGCCACCGTTGGACTGAGGTAAAACAGAAAGAAATCCCACAGCACCAGTGTAAAGTCCAAACAAGTTTATTGGGACAGAGTGGAAGTGGGCAGAGAAATGTCCACAAGTATTAATTAAGTTTCTCTTCCAAGCTAAACTGGAAAATGGAAATTTCTAATATTCAATAGCTTTTAGGAATATGATGCTAACAATTTGAAGACAATTCAAAGTGGAATCTAAAATCAAGCCACAAATGAATCATTGATACTCAACTAAGAGAAGTTTTATTGTGTATTCATGCGCGATCAGTGAACTCAAGAGGAAAATGCTATTACATCTGCTTTGGGATTATGGTTCCAATTCATACAACTCCAAAAATATACCTGACTTTCTTCATGATCAGATCATAAATAATATCAACTCCTGTGACCCTTGTACCAACAATCAGACCAACCGAATGTTTCCTTTTGGGCACAGATAGTGAAAGCTGCATTTGCATCGTGATCGATGATTGACAGGTTATCTGTGAAACAATCATGTCGGGGTTAGGTATCAAGTTGGTCTGCTATTAACCCTGTTTACATTTTATTCTTTAGTAATGTGTGTGAATGATTAATATAAATAATCAATTATAACATCCGTTGATTGAATTTTCTGAGGCATTGATAAAGTCCCTCAGAAGTGACCGTGAATTGAAATTGAATCACTCGCAATTGAGGGCAAAGTATTGGCCTGATTAGGAACTGGGTTAAGCAGCAGGCGACAACGGCCAGGATTTTCCCAGATGCAACCCTGATGATGAGACAAATTCCAAGCAATCATGAAATGATTAGCTGCCTGGACTCTGGAATCTAAATGTACCAGGCTAGTAATGAAGGCCTCTTGTTCCCAATGTAGTTCAAAGAGACTTGAAGGCCTTGAATTACAAAAAAAAATCTCAAGCAGGTGGAGATCACAGTCGTATAGCAATTCTTTCAAGAACTCTGATTGATCAAAGCTATTCTCAACGCGCAATGATAAAAGGACCACTGAGTCAAAACAACATCATGAATGGATGGATGGGTGGGTGGGTGGATGGGTGGATGAACGGATGGTGGGAGGGACGGACAGAGGGAGGCATGGACAGATAGGGGGAGGGATGGACAGAGGTAGGGACAAAGGAAGAGAGGAAGGGACGGAGGGAAGGAGGGAGGGAAGGAGGGAGGGACAGATGGAGGGAGGGAGGGAAGGACAGATGAAGGGAGGGTGGGAAGGGTGGAGAGAGGGAAGGAGGGAGGGAGGAACCGACAGACTGACAGACAGATGGATGGATGGATGGAGGGAGGGACAAACAGAGGGAGGGACGCATTGATGGATGGATGGATGGATGTACTGACACAGCTACCCCTCTGACTTGCAGTGGATCTTGGGTTGGTTGGAGTATCTTCAACTTTGTACCATGTCTGGAGTGTTGGCTCAAAGAAGGCAGAATATGCCAAATAATATGTGGGCAGATATGTTAGGTGTATTTTTTTTATCAATTGTTCTATTTGAATGCTGAATATAACATTATATCTTTGGCCCAGGCACCCAATGTTCAATGCTTAGTGGAAGGAAGAATACATTTCTCCTTGCAGCCAGGGCAAGCATTCAAGGAACGCTGTCTTGTGCAGGCCAGTGAAGGGACTCTGATCTTTATTTTACAAAACAGTTTTATGTGCATTAATGTAGACTGACTTAATCTGTGTCTGCAGCAGGACCCAAGGCTAGAAATGCTGGAACTGCCCCCTCTACGCAGCAGTGGCCTGGGGAGGACCAATAATCCTGAGGCTGGAAAGTCTGCTGAAGTAGGAGACTGGTGTGTGGGATAATGTCCCACTCCCTATAGAAAGCCTTTTAAAAAGGTAGACAAAGAAATCTTAACCCAGGCATTCTGGGAAGGATGCATGGTTAAAATGTAACTGTTCTGCATAAACATGTTTCCGTAACCTCAAAAATGCCACACAAGACTATACCTATATGTAAATTTTAAGTTTAAAGTTTATTTATTAATGTCACAAGTAGGCTTACATTAAAAGTGCAATCAAGTTACTGTGAAAATCTCCCAGTCTCCACACTGCACCGCCTGTCAGTGTTACACTAAGGGAGAATTTAGCATGGCCAATGCATCTAACCAGCATAAAAGCAAATTACTGTAGATACTGGAATCTGAAACACAAAGAGAAAATGCTGGAAAATCTCAGCAGGTCTGGCAGCAGCTGTAAGGAGAGAAAAGAGCTGATGTTTCAAGTCCAGATGTCAGCTTCGACAAAGGGTCATCTGGACTCAAAACCTCAGCTCTTTTCCCTCCTTACAGGTGCTGCCAGGCCTGCTGAAATTTTCCAGCATTTTCTCATCTAACCAGAACATCTTTCAGACTGTGGAAGGAAACCGGAGCACCTGGAGAACACCCATGCAGACACGGGGAGAATGTGCAGACTCCACATAGACAGTTACCCAAGCCAGAAATTGAACCTGGGTCCTTGGTGCTGTAAGGTAGCAGTGCTAACCACTGTGCCACCATATCCCGTCTCTAATTTATTTCATATTTAATAAATATCCAGTTAATTCCTTCATTAGGATGAGACAATTTGTGAAAAAAAGATAGAAGGAGCCAGCCTGCAGGATTGAGATATGCATTCCATATTTTCAAACAGCAGTGCTCAGATTTTCTGCCAAAAGAAATACTATTTTAGAACCAAAATGGTGCATTTGTTTTAATTTGAATCCATTTATCACATTCTACTTTGTAAAACCTATGGTTAGCTTTTGTTTGCATAGAGTTATGATAGCATTTGAATAACTTTGTCGATGTATTTCCTTGCGCTCAGTTCATGCCAAGAGGTTAAGAACAAGCAGATACTGTAAAAAATGAATAGACATAAATAGCATGAATGAGAAAAAAGGCAAGTGGGAAACAGTGAAACCAGTATTTGTTCTTTTCATGAGCTGCATCTCAAGTGTTTGTCTGTGTGTGATCATTTATTTTTGGACGACATACTCCAGCACGTGACAAAACTGGTTAAAGGCACTGGAGATCCCATGCTCTGTTTACTGATTTGTCGTGGACATGGACAAATGCATTTGATTGTAATTACATAATGATCCATTTGTTTGGTCGCATACACATAGCCTCTGCCCATTGTAAATAAATTGTATGCACAGGAAACCAAACATTAATTACACACTAGAGAAAGAAAAGTTGGATCTCAATTAAACAGAAGAAACGGATGAGGGCTGTACACAGGACAGAATTCCTGAAGGAAAATGAAGGCAGTCTCTGTAAAGAAGAGACGATGACTACCTGAACAATGCCTATTCCTCATTTTCACAATTTCATTACCACTCATGAGGAGCAGCTGCATTCAGGGTGTTGAGGGGGGAAAGCATAAAATTAGCTGGCTTTCAAAAAACTCCAAACTATAAGGCAACCGGAAATCAAGGAAACTGTCTGAAGGTCAGAAGCAGCCGTTCCCCCTGTCACTTTGTGACAACTGCTGAGTGTAGGAAATGACTGCAGATTAGTGATTGGAGGAGCTGCTGCTCATTGACTGGCTGAGAAAGAAAGGGAGATTAACAGACCCAACTACCTTGCAGCACAGTGGCACAGTGGTTAGTGCTGCTGCCTCACAGTGCCAGGGACCCCGGTTCAATTCTGGCCTTCGGTGACTGTCTGTGTGGAGTTTGCACACTCTCTCTGTGTCCGCATGGATTTCCTCCAGGTGCTCCAGTTTCTTCCCACACTTCAAAGATGTGCAGGTCAGGTGGATTTGCCATGCTAAATTGCCCCTTGATGTCCCAAGATGTGTGGGTTAGGGAGATTAGTGGAGTAAATACTTGTCATGACAGGGAATAGGTCTGGGTGGGATTGCCCCTTACTGTCAGGGGAATTACATGGGGTTACAAGGATAGGACCTGGGTGGGACTGTTGTCACTGCAGACTCGATGGGCCAAATGGACACCTTCTGCACTGTAAGGATCCTATGAAAAGAGTCTGACTCTGTGTGGTTTGATTCAATTGAGCTTGTGGTTGACACTTGCTGGAAGGGCTGACAATCAGTCCAAAGTGACAGTGCCCAAAGATACTACGTAGGTTCTTTTACCAGTTTTACAACCAATGTCATGCTTGTTCATGTCATTCTTTCCAGCTTCATGAAGGTCACATTGTTGAAAACATGAAAGTTTTTACAGCACAGCCTAATATGTTTGTAGACAGGTGGGGAGAAGTTGCTGGGAACCCCAATAAATTAAGTCATTCAAAGCAGCAAGGGTGCTGTACGGATGCTCTTCACATATAGAAAACAGGGGCGTTGAATCTGAACATTATGAATTATGCAGTCATTTTGTATCACTCCAGGGAGCGTTCAGCAATTAATTGTTAGATGGCATGATTTCCACACGATGCAGTCTTCAGAAGTGACATACTTAAAATTGTGAACAGTTTACTCAACTTCTCGGCATCTTCTGCTTCACACATTATAAGGTTTAAATGATGTCCAGGGAATTCTCCACATACACTGATTTCTTGCAGTCCTACTTAGGTCTAGACAATAAGTCTGGATACTGAACGCACAACATTGGTCAGATGTGCTTGCTGCATGCTACAAATTGGGTGATATGGTGGCACAGTGGTTAGCACTGCTGCCTCACACCGTCAGGGACCTAGGTTCAATTCCTGGCTTGGGTCACTGTCTGGTGTGGAGTTTGCATGTTTCCCTGTGTCAGTGTGAGTTTCCTCCAGATGCTCCGGTTTCCTCCCACAGTCCAAAGATGTGCAGGTTAGGTGCTGGAGTTTGGCAACTAAGAGAATTTTGCAGTAACTTCATTGCAGTGTTAATGTAAGCCTTATTTGTAACCAATAAATAAACTTCCATATCATACACCTTGGTCATGGTTCTCCCAAAAAAGTTCGAAGTGTCAAATTTGCTGGAAAACTAGTGTAAATTATGTTGTTTTTTTCAGTGCGATATCAGACAAGAATCTCCCACACTCTGCGCACTCAGAAGTCACAATCGAGAATATCATTAAAAGCTCGGGGTGGACAGAGCCTATTCACACTGGAGGCTGATAGTTTTGGGTCTCTGCACATGTGCAGTGGCCCTTACCTACAGTTTGTTGACCAGCCCAGGTCCCTTGCAGTGCTACCCTCCATCCACCCCCACAGACAGACCCCCTTGGGAGTGTAGAAGGATGAGGGGGGATCTTATAGAGACGTATAAGATAATGAAAGGGATGGATAGGGTAGAGGTAGAGAGATTCTTCCCGCTTAGAAAGGACAGCAGGACTAGAGGGCACAGCCTCAAGATAAGTGGGGGGGAGTTTAGATCAGAGTTGAGGAGGAACTTCTTCACTCAAAGGGTGGTGAATCTCTGGAATTCTCTGCCCGTTGAAGTGGTGGAGGCTACCTCGCTAAATATATTTAAGTCACGGGTAGATAGGTTTTTGATGGGCAGGGGAATTAAGGGTTATGGAGAAAAAGTGGGAAAGTGGAACTGATCAACTTCAGATCAGCCATGATCTTATTGAATGGCAGGGCAGGCTCGAAGAGCTAGATGGCCTACTCCTGCTCCTAGTTCTTATGTTCTTAGGACCCTCCCCACGCAGACCAACTCCCCCCGGCAGACCCCCACACCTCAGGAGACCCCCCAGGTTGTTCACTCCCCCCCAGCCCACCTCGATCGCTGGCCTCCCTCCAGCTCTGACCAATACCCATGCAGAGTGGCAGCAGGACCCCTCCCCACCCTTGTGGATCACCGACTTGGCCCTGCCCCCAGCTGACAACATCCCCTAAGCCCCATCCCCTTGGCATTGCCCCATGCCCACGGGCATGGCCATTTTGCCCCTGAGGAGTGTCAGGGGGCACAATCTGGTACTGCCAGGCCCATGTCTAGGGGGCATCACAGCCGCTGCCCGACCCTCTGGGGGGGCCCCAATTACCCCCCCTTCACTCCAATGGTGTCAGTTCCCTGAAAGTGGGGAGCTAGTCTGCATACTCCTAGCAGGGTGAGAGATGCTAATGGGCCCAAAGAATTCAGTCCTGAGCCTGCTAATTACATTTAAATTGTTTTTTAAATATTAGCTCCACACCCCAGCCGGTTTCCAGTGCCGTGCAGACGTCCCCAAACTCGAGGGCCTGTAAGGCACAAGCGCAGCGTGAACACTGACAGCAATCCCACAAATCGGCCTGTAGAGGATGGGAGAATTGTGCCCCATATCTATCTGTGCTTATGTCACTTCATTCCTTTTATCAAAATAACTTAGGTTTTTCTTAAAATTTCATGTTTTACCCTGAAGAATAATAGAGCCATCTGGAATTCTGAAGTGAAAATAATTTCTCAAGTTTATGAGCGAAATATAAATTTAGTCCAACCAACTTGATGCTGGACATTTTACTTTTAATAGTTTAATCTCATTATTCCAGACTGACAATTACATCGACAACACTTCTGTCTTTGTTAAAATCACAATTACAAATTGTTGAAATAAATGTACATGTCGGACTATGATTTCATACAGTATCAGAATACCAAAGTCCATTTTTTTCCCTCAGAATCATTCATTAATATCACATCTTGGTCTCTCCCATCCATCAATCTCAATTATTAAACAAAATCGTTTTGCAATGATAGGTTTATTACAGCTGCATGGCCACCAAGGAAATTAAGTGTTGCCCACAAGATAATTTTTTGGAGCAAACGTACTCATTATTTTATTAGAGGGTTTAATTTTGAAAACTCTGTCATAACAATGGGAAATTATTGGGAATAAATTGATGTTCCATCATTTATGGAAATGAATTTGCACTGAAAATCAGAAAACTCAATTAGATTAGAAAATTGTTATTATTATTTGTGTTAAATTTTACTCAAAATCGTATTCTTGGAACATTGGCGGAAACAGAGTGATAAAATGTACGAAAAGCTTCAATGTAGAAATATATACAACTGTTTGACAGTTTAATACAGAACCAGTCTTTGAAAGAGCTATTACAGCATGATGGATCTATTTAGTTTGCCTGCATTATTTTAAAATTAAAGTTAATTTATTAGTCACAAGTAGGTTTACATTAGCACTACAATGACGTTACTGTGAGAGTCCACTAGCCTCCACACTCCTGCACTTGTTTGGATACACCGAGGGAAAATTTAGCAAGGCCAACACAGCTAACAGCACATCTTTCAGACTGAGGGAAGAAACCGAAGCACCCAGAGGAAATCCATGCAGACATGGGGAGAACATGCAGATTCTGCCCAGACAGTGATCCAAGCCAGGAATTGAAACTGGGCTCCAGGCACCGTGAGGCAACAGTGCTAACCACTGAGCCACCTTGCCACCCAAGGTACTTTACCAAGTTTTCAGAAGACTGCAAAGCATTGAATCAATAAAATTGAATGTTCTATAAAAGTTTACATCTAACAAAGCTTTCTTACATTTATAAAAGAGGCAGATACTGTGTTGTATCTGTCAGTGTGGTGAAAGTAATTGTGTGTGGTGTGCCAGGCTGGAAGTTCACCTAGGATGGCAAAAAGCCTTGTGCTTGTCCCAGCTGTATTAACAGCTAGCCTTATCATTGTTCTGTTGGTCTAATATCACACTGTACAATTAGTAATAAAGTACTGATATGAAGTTATTTGATGCTACTTTATTGGAGACGTTAAGTTGTTTAAAGGAATTCAGTTACCAACTCTATAGTGCCCAATGAAGGATTACAATGCAAAATTTCACCCCGTTCACATCTTCACTGTATTCCTAGTAATTACTTGCCCATTCTGGGCCTTTTCTTGCTTCCCTAATATACTAAAACACTTTGAAATTCCATATACATGTTGCAAATGGAAAATTTACTTCCTGCAACACTTGCTATTTGCCTCATGATTTTTATTCATCACACTATTTCTGCAATGCTTATCTGCTTTTGGTTAATTAACTAAAGTTACACTACGTGGGTCCTCCAAGTCTTTTCCTAAGAGAAGTCATTAAGTGACGTTCTCTGTGTGATGGGAAATGCACTTTCCCGACCTTTCCTATTCACCTCCTTCCTTTTCCTTCTGCTGGACCTCGTCAGCATTTCCCCTTGCACTAGCAGCCACATTTCCAGCACTGTGTTGGAGGTTCCTTTGGAAGGTCAAAAGCCACATTCTGGGTGGATTTCCTCAGCCACAGATTATTCAGAAGGATTCATATCCGGATATGCCATGCTATGGACAATTTATAACAAGCTGCCAAGTGATGGTTGAGTATTCAGCTGTGAATATCCTTTCTGACCGTGGAAGTGGAATTCCTGGAAGGCTTTTCCCAATATTGAATTTGGAAGCCTGTTTTAAGCTATTTAAAGTCTATTTAGTGCTTATATTAAATTTTTCTTCTATGGTTGGTAACTGCATTATCAGCGGACCAAACATTTTATTTATCTTATAAGTCTACCCACAGAAAATATTGTTGTAAAACTTTTGGATGACAGAAATCTATTTAGGCTTGCAACCTTCATTTCTTTTGTTCCATTCCTCCTGAAAATATTGCCAGGTATCAGCCTCCTTGACATTTTCATATCCCTTTTGATAGTTTGTCACTCTGCCCCCTGCCCCCGCCCCCGATCTTTCTGGGAGTCAGCCATGACTCACTGATATCGCCCTGGATTCTGAGTCAGAAAGATAGAGGTTTCAAACCCTTGCAGAGAATTGAGCGCCTCAATTAGGCTGACACTTCAGTGATAAGGGACAGCTGTACGAACTTTCAGATGTGATGTTGAAGTGAAACCCTATCAGATAGATGGAAAAGATTCTATGGCACGAATGATAGAAGAGCAGGGTGATCTCTTGGCCAACATTCATCCCTCATCCAATACTACAAGAGTCAGGTTATCTTGTTTATTCATCTCATATGAAACAAAAAATGCTGTAAAAACTCTGGCAGCAGCAGTGAAGAGAGAAAATGGAGCTAATGGCTGGAATTCTCTGGCTGTTCGCATCCTGCTGCCACTGCCAGTGAGGATGGAGAAAAATAGCACCCCTGTCTTTCTCA
Source organism: Carcharhinus amblyrhynchos (assembly GCF_965287045.1). Lineage (NCBI taxonomy): Eukaryota > Metazoa > Chordata > Chondrichthyes > Carcharhiniformes > Carcharhinidae > Carcharhinus > Carcharhinus amblyrhynchos. The sequence continues at coordinate 84,059,516 of NC_137331.1, read as the reverse complement.
TAAGGGAGTCTGATCTTCACCTTTAAAGATCTAATCCAGAATTTTCCTCACAAGTTGCTCCAAATTGGACTGCATCAACAACAGCCAGCCTCGTAGGGCTTCAATCTCACCTCCCAAGATTTTGTTCCCTTGGATTCTCTAGTATGCACTTAAACTGAACTCACAAGCATAAAGTCACTCTGTGAAGCAAGCTTTTGAAGTCTCTCTCCAAATGCTATTGTCACCTTGTATATAGAAGGACATACATTCATTAACTGACTATGAGAGATGCAACTTATTAGTTGATAATCATCCTAAATCAATGACCTTAGTAAATTTTTGTTTATTACATAGATATAACAACACCACAGGAGACCCATTATTGTGAAATAAATGTTATACAGTATTGGCTCAGGTGCTTCCTGTCTTCACACAAGTCAGAAGGAAATAGGCTAGGGAAAATATTTTATTAATTTATACTCACAGTTCAGTGGGAAGCCTGTACTAAAAAATAACCACAGAGGCCAGGACTCCCATAAGATTTTCCATCTATCAATTGGTCCTGGGAGCATAAATTCATCAAATTTAAGAATACAACCTTAAAGTGCCAAATGCAAAAACAAATATAACAAAGATAAGCACAAGCTATTCAACTTAGGAAAACAACTGTGCAAGGCAGAATCAAATACTGCAAAAAGAAAATCAAAACTGCTGGCATAATGGAGACAGTGGCACGGTCACTGGACTAGTAATCCAGCACTGGGGATCCCTGAACCCATTGAACATGTGTTCAAGTCCCACCACAGCAGCTGTTGGAGTTTAAAATTAATGAATAAATCTGGAATATAAATCTAACCTCATTGTCATACAAAGCCATTTCATTCATTAATGTCCTTTAGGGAAGGAAATCTGCCATCCTTACCTGGTCTGGCTGACATTTGACTCCAGATCCACATCAGTGTAGTTGACTCTTAACTGTCCCCTGAAATAGCCGAGCAAGTCCCTCATTTGATGTGCAACAAATGCTGGCCTTGCCGGCGCTGTCCACATCCCATGAAAGAATGAAAGATTTGGGCACAGGCAGTTTATTGTAAAGGCAGAATCCAGGGGTTTATTTGTTTGCATGAAATATCAGTAAGTTTTAATTGAATGTGGGCTGCCTGAAGCCCAGAAAGCCCAAAAGAGTTTAATTCACAAAGGAAAGAGCATCATCCTGCGAAAATGGTTAAGCTGGTCAAAAGACATATTACAGCAACTCAATAAGACTACTAAATGGAACAAAATGACATAATGAACAAATGCAGAGACATTTGACTGAACAGGAATTAGGTTTCAAGATGAAAACAGGAGACCTGAACTAAAAACCGAAAAGCAATTTGCCCTGTCATTATCTGCAAAGGGAATACGTGAATTAATGCTTTTCTATAAACCTCATCAGAAATGAAAAGTGAAAGATAAGAATGCCTCTTGCTAGGATTTAAAATAGAAAATGGAAAACAACCAACAGTGCAACCAGGAAGGGAGTTGATGGGTTAAATAGCCTGCAGACATTTCCTAATTTTATTTCAATGTTCCCAGACTGATTCTTTTTCCAATGCCCCCTCACAAAACATGACTTTCATTGACATGGTAGGAGATGCTCATGCTTGGCCCTCCATACGCTATCACAGCTGAGATTGTGATTGAAAGAAGGGCAGAACTGACAGCTCAACACAACTAGTTACAATGTCTTCAGATAGGATCAAGAGGGTAATAGAAAAAGGAAGGGGGTCACAATACTGGTTAAAGAAACAATCACAGCTGTGAGGAGGGATGATATTTGAGAAGGAACATCAAAAGAGGCCGTTTGGTTTGAATTGAGAAACAAGAAAGGGGCAATCACACAGCTAGGAGTACATTATTGTATAGACCTCCCAAACAGTCAGAGGGAGACAGAAGAATAAATATGTGGTACAAGTTGCTGAGAAGTGTAAAAACAATGGGGCAGTAATAATAAGGGATTTCAACTACCCCAATATTAACCGAGATAGAAACATAGAAACTGGAAGCAGGAGTAGGCCCTTTGAGCCTTCTCCGCAATTCATTTTAATCACGGTTGATCATCAAATTCAATATCCTGATCCCGCCTTCCCCCACATCCTTTGATCCCTTTTGCCCCAAAGACGGATTTCTTCTTGAAATTACACAACATTTTGGCCTCAATTACTTTCTGTGGTAGTGAATTCCACACATTCACCACTCTGGGTGAAGACATTTCTCCTCACCTCAGTTCTAAAAGGTTTACCCCTTATTCTCAAACTATGACCCTTAGTTCTGCACACACCTGCACCATCGGGAACATTCTTTCTGAATCTACACTGTCTAACCCTGTTAGATAAATTCAGTGTGAAAATATAGGAGAAGAAATCTTAAAATGCATTCAGGAGAACTTTTAGCCAATACATAGGAAGCCCCACAAAAGAAAGAGCAGTTCTGAACTTAGTTTTAGGGAACAAACCTGGGCATGTAGAAGGGGTGTCAGTGGCAGAGCATTTTGGTGATGGGGATCATGATTCTTTTAGATTTAGAACAGTTATGAAAAATGGTAAAGATAGGCTGAGAATGAAAGTTTTAAACTGGGTAAAGGCCAATTTCAATAAGTTCAGATGCGTTTTGGCAGAAGTGGGCTGGAAACAGCTATCTGGAAGCAAATCAATATCAGAGCAGTAGGAAGCATGCAAGGAGGAGAACAAAGAAGGTTCAGATCAAATATGATTCCACTAAGAAACAGGGCAATACTCCCAAATCTAGATCAAAAAGTATATTGAGTAGGATTAGGTAAAAAAAAGAAGTTTTAAAAGTTCAATAAGGCAGAAAGCCTAGAATAGGGAAGATATAGAGATGCCGCATTGGACTGCGGTGGGCACAGTAAGGAGTTTCACAATGCCAGGTTAAAGTCCAACGGGTTTATTTGGAATCATGAGCTTTTGGAGCACTTCTTCTTCATCAGGTGAGGAGAGAGGTAAGATAAATATACCTTCACATTCCAATCAGTGATTCTCTTGCTATTGTGTCTTTGCCTATATATGCCGTGTTTGTGAACCTACCTCTCCACTCAACTGATGAAGGAGCAGCACTCCGAAAGCTCGAGATTCCAGGTAAACCTGTTGGACTTTAACCTGGTGTTGTGAGACTTCTTGGAATAGGAAACACAGGGGTGAAATTAAAAAAGAAATTCAAAAGTAATGAGGGAGCATCAATAATAATAGCAGTTAAAATCCAAAGATATTTTATATATAAACAGAAGCAAGAGGAGCAGATGAATAGGTCAGTTAGACATTAAAAAGGGAACTTGTGTATGGAGATAGAAGATATGGCTATGTTTCTTAACAAAAACATTGTATCTGTGATGACAAAAAAGAGGAAATAAAGCAGGGTGGTAGTTAGGGAGGAGGAATGTGAAATATTGAATGGGATTGAACACAGTGAGGGAAGAAATATTAAGATATTTAATATCCTTGAATGTGGATTAATAACCAGGCCCAGATAGAATGTATCCCAGGCTTGCACAGAGAAGCAAGCAAATAAATAGCAGAGACTCCGACAATCAATTTCCAAACCTGCTTGGCTACAGGCATGGTACTGCACAACTGTTAATGTGTACCATTGTTATAAAAAGAGTTGCGGATAGCTTAATCTTGATGGTGGGTAAATTATTGGAAAAAAATAAGATAGTACAAATTGCAATTTAGAAAGGTGCAAATTAATCATAGAAAATCAGCATGGATTTGTTAAGAGAAGGTTGTGTCTGACAAACTTGATTTAATTGTTTTGAGGTAACAGGTCATGCCAATGAAGGTAGCATAGCTAATGCATTCTATTTGGATTTTAGCAATGTTTTTGACAAGGTCCCACAAGGCAGACTAGAAAATTAAAAGTTCATGGGATCCAAGGGAAGATGGCAAATTAGATCCAAAATTGGATCAATAGCAGGAAGCAAAGACAAATTCTCCCAAAAGAATTCTAAGTATTGAATTCACGTAAAAACTGGAGTAAATCCTGTTGGTTTTTTCATTGAGAGTTTCAAAATAAATCTCCCACACTCTGTGCACTGTAGAATGCACAAGTGAGATACACACGGAAATTCTGCAGGTGAGCCTAATCTGACTGGAGAGGCCAGCAGCATAGCACTGAGCAGGCCACTGTGCATGCATCAATCTGTCAGTGCCGAAATTTGTGCAGTAGCCCCACGCTGCCAGCCTCCCCGATCACTGGCAAGCTGACCATAGAAAGTATTTTTTCTGATTGTATCACAGATTAGTAGGTTTCTGCTATGTCCAAGACTACAAGAAACTACAAAGGGTCATCAATGAAGCCTAGTCCATCGCTCAAACCATACTCCCATCCACTGACACTGTCTATGTTTCCCGTTGCCTCGGAAAAGCAGCCAGCATAATTAACATGCGCCCTGGACATACTCTCTTCCAACTTCTTCTGTCGGGAAAAATATACATAAGTCTGAGGACACATATCAACCAACTCAAGAACAGCTTCTTTCCTGCTGCCATCAGATGTTTGAATGGACCTACCTCACATTAAGTTGATCTTTCTCTACACCTTAGCTATGACTGTAATATTATATTCTGCACCCTCTCGTTTCCTTCTCTATGAACAGTATACTTTGTCTGTGCAGCACGCAAGCAAAAATACTTTTCATTATATACTAATACATACAACAATAATAAACCAAATCAAATCAAATCGAATCAGCTTGATCGCTAGCCAGTCCCCGTCACTCCCATTGCTGGCCGTGTGACTCCCCCCAATCATTAGCCCCCTGTGTCTGGGCCAGCCTCAACATCCCCCCCACCTCCAGCTTGCCTCAATCTCTCAAAGAACAAAGAACAAAATCAGCCCGGGAAACAGGCCCTTCGGCCCAACGAGCCCGCGCTGCCATCTCAACACCACCAGTCTCCCTCTCCCCCCATGACCCCTGTCTAATGTTTTATGGCCATCCAGATTGAGGGAAACTGATTTAGGGACAATTTATTCCTGTCAATCAGCCTAACAGCACATCTCTGGGGTGTGGGAGGAAACCGGAGCACCTGGAGAAAACCCATGCAAGCATGGGGAGAATGCGCAAACTCCCACAGACACCGGCCCAAATCCATGTGTCTGCACAGCAATCAGCGATAGTCACTGAGCTGTCGTCTTGCCCAGTATCTTGTCCAGTTTAAGCACACACTAACGACATGAAGCACTAGGCAAATCCTGAACAACCAAGAGCAGCCCCAGTACGACCCATCGCGTGTATGCCCCTCGTTGGACACGAGGTGGACCGACTTAAAACCTGTGAATGATAAAAGAAAAACATTATTATCATACTATACCCATTTACATTACCAGGGACACCCCAATGCTAATGACCCTTATTTAAAACAATCTCCTATATCCACCCATCTCCAACCCAGTCATGTGCCTGTCTAAGTTACTCTTAAATGACTCTAGCATGATTGCCTCCACCACCTTACTTGGCAGAGCATTCCATACCCCCATTACCCTCTGTGTGATAAACCTCCCTCTAATATCTGTGTTATACCTCTCCCCCCTCACCTTAAGTCCATGGCCCCTTGTCCTACATGTCTCTATCATAGGAAATAGCTTACCTCTGTTTACTCTATCTATACCCTTCATAATCTTATATACCTCCATTAGATCCCCCCTTCAGTCGGAGTCTTTCAAAGGAAAAGAGCCCCAATTTCTTCAATCTTTCCTCATACCCCAGTCCTTCCATACCAGGCAACATCCTGGTAAACCTCCTCTGCACTCTCTCTAGAGTGCCCATGTCCTTCCGGTAGTAAGGCGACCAGAACTGGACGCAGTACTCCAAATGCGGCCTAACCAACGTTCTGTACAACTGCAACATTAGACTCCAGCTCTTATATTCTATACCCCTTCCTATAAAGGCTAACATACCATAGGCCTTCTTCACCACACTCTCCACTCGCACTGCCACCTTCAAAGACTTGTGCACTTGCACCCCCAGGTCTCGCTGAGATTCTATACTCCTTACGGGCTTACCCTTTACCATATAACTCCCCCCCACATTATTCCGGCCAAAATGCCAAGCTGGCATTGCCCAGGGGTCACTCCCTCATCCCGACCTCTTGGGGGGGCCTCAATGGCCTCCCTTCATTCCAGCGGGGTTGGGCTGCCAGTTCCCAGAGATGGGCAGCTATCGTAAACCCCATGAGGGGGAATAAGCTTGCAGGCCCAGAAACTTCAGTCCAGGGCCTGCTAATTAGACATAAAATATATTAAAATGGCGATTTGAATGAATTATGCAGCTCTATGCTGATCTCTGGCGTGGAGCTGATGGTGCTGGAAATCCGGCACCCTGGAGATTCGCATAGGCTGTGGCGCCCAGCAAGGACCCCACAAAATGGCCTCCGTTTGAGTTCGCTGACCCACTAAAGCAGCACAGCCGGATGGGAGAATCACCCCCTAAAGGTCAATGGATGTTTTTGGAACTGGAAGATTGTTTCTAGTTATTTTCTGCAGGGCTTATTATTTTGTTCTCTGTCGTATGCATAAATGATTTAAATTAGCGGATATGATTAAGAAAATGTCACAAAAACTGGTTATGTGGTTGAGAATCTGGAAGAAGGAAATTGGAATCCAGATTTGGAAGAGTGGCAGGGAGCAGAGGGTGGTGGTTGAGGAATACTTTTCTGACTGGAAGTCTATGTCCAGTGGAGTCCCGCAGGGATCTGTGATGGGGCCGTTGCTGTTTGTGGTTTGTATAAATCATTTAGACTTAAATCCAGGACAATTGATCAGTAAGTTGACGGATGTTACGAAAATTGGTGGAGTGGTAAACAAGGCAAGGGAATAGCCAATAGTTGATACGATGCTGAGAAATGCAGATAAATCAGGGGATCAAAGACAGTGGGAGGTGATTCTCCTCAAAAAAACTAAATGTCCGACAGGTAGGAAAATGGGAATTTCCCTGCCCATTCTTTGGGCGAGCTTAGTTGAATGAATCTTGGGATTGTTTGCATCACTGAAACCCTAACATGATTCACTCCTTGGCAGGGCTTACCAGCCAAGCGGCTGGCATCAGCGTGCTGAGTGAGCCACTGCGCATGTGCTGATCTGTCAGTGGGGAGATCAGTGCATATGCATTCGTCCCCCCCATTGCCGACCTCCCAATCACAGCCTCCTGGTTGCTTCCTAGCTCCCCCCCACCATCCCAATTGCCAGCTTCCCAACTCCTTCCTTGATTTCCAGCCTCTCCAACTGCCCCACTCACCGGGCTAGCTCCAATCACCAGCCCACCATTGCCAGCCCGTGCCACCTTCCCCATAGTCAGCCTAACCACCCCCCCATGTGCTCAACCCAGTCCTCCTCCCCCGCAAATGTCCAGCCCCAATCACCCCCTCTCACCATGTCCAGCCCCAATTACCCTCCTCCCTTCCAATCCCACTGATCCTGAATGCAGTGTGTGCAGCGCTTTCTACCATCACAACTGATCGGCTCCAAACCTTGGCACTGCCTGGTGCCCAGTCGCAGTACCAGGGTGCCAGGCTGACACTTCCAGGCTGCCTGACTGGCAGTCGCCCAAATGCACAATAGGCACTTCCAGGGTGCCTGGCTGGCAAAGGATACTGCCCTATCCCCAACCTCATGGGGGGCACCAGTGGGATGATCACACCCGGCCCCTGCTCATGGGGACCAGTTTCAATCCTCGTTGGTAGGAACCTCTCACAGTGGGATGGGAGACATTTGCAAGCCCGGAGAATACGGTTCCGGGCTCGCTAATGATATGGAAATGTGAATTTCCATATTGTAATCCGCCTCACGCTGATTTCTGGTGCAAGGCTGATTACATCAGAAATGCATGGCCTGGGAAACTCATGATTGGCCAGATGCCAGTTGCAAGTCCCGCTGATATCTCCCAGCCTGCTGTACTACTTGGACAACAGAACAGGCCGGGAGAATTGTCCCAGCATATTTACAGATTCCTGAAGTAGCAGGTCAAGTAGATAAGGTGTTCAAAAAGGCATGTGCTATATTTCTTTTGTTGATTGAATCATACAGTATAAAAACAGGGTGGGCTATACCGTAACTGTGTAGAACACTAGTTGGACTGTAGGCAGAGTACTATGTTCAGTTCTGGTCACATTACAGGAAAAGTCTGATAACACTAGATGGTACAAAGGAGATTTAAGAAGCTGTTGCCAGGAATAGAGAATTGTAGTTATGCTAAAAGGCTGGGGTTGTTAACTTTGCGAACAAAAGATGTTGAGGAATGATTTAATTGTATACAATTATGAGGAGCCTAGATAGGGGGAAGACTTCCCTTAGCAGAGAAGGGCGGCACACTGTCACAGTGGTTAACACTGCTGCCTCACAGCGCCAGGGACCCGGGTTCAAATCCAGCCTCAGGTCACTGTCTGTGTGGAGTTTGCACATTTTCCCCATGTCTGCGTGGGGTTTTTCCAGGTGTTCTGGTTTCCTCCCACAGTCCAAAAATGTGCAGGTTAGGTTGATTGACCATGCTAAATTGACCATAGTGTCAGGGAGATTAGAGGGTAAATATGTGGGTTTAGAGGAATGGGATCGGGGTGGGATTGTTGTTGGTGCAGACTCGATGGGCCGAATGGCCTCCTTCTGCACTGCAGGGATTCTCTGAGAGGCCAATGACTGGAGGGCATTAATGTAAATCCATGAATGGAAGAAAGTTGGTTTTCACTCAGAGGCGAATAGGGGTCTGGAGCCTGCCTGAAAGGTGGTAGAGGCAGAACTCTCGCAACATTAAAAAAAACATTGAATATGCACTTGAGCCGTCTCGCCTACAGAGCAATTGAACAAGAACTGAAAAGTGACATTTGTGTGGATTGCACTTTTTCTACTGGCATGAACATGACGGGCCGAATGGCATTCTGTTCTGTTTCCATGGTGAAGGGGCAATGCAAAAAAAACTTTTGCTCTCGGAGAAAAGTCTTAGTGTACTTTAATTACAGTGAGAGATATAAGGGCTTTCAAAAAATGTTATCCAAATGGTCACTGATATAGAAATAATATCAGCGTATAATGATAACAGCATTTGTTTTACTAACACACATTCTTGAGCCACCAGAGCACAGGGAAGAAGCATTTCGTTTAAACTAATTACACTTTGTCTATCTTCCCTGCCAAGAGACAGATAAATACAACGTCTGCATAATGAAGGGAGAGTGCCTGTGTCAGCCTCAGCTTACTGGCTTTTTCACCGTGATACAGCTCTGAGGGAGGACTGTGCCAGTTTGGAGAGGGTAGTTTGACAGGGAGTGCGCAGACTCGCTGGAGGTTCCCTGGACTGTTACACTCCAGTTCAGTGGTTGGAGCCAGTGAAATTGTTCAGGAGCGCTCCGCAGCCCACAGCTCTGGCGGCTCTCTCTCTCTCCAGCTCCCTGCCTCCCCCCTCTGATTCACAGTCTGCCCGCTGTCTCCAGCCACACACAAGCTCCCTTTACCAAATGAGCGGCTCCTGCTCTGAAAGATGGCAAACGGGTTCACCAAGCCTTTAGCCACACTGTACAAAGGAAGACAACTTGCCTTTCTATCTCCCGGTGCGATTTATTTGCAAACCTTGCTTTGGATTATTTGTTCCGTTTGCGGAGAGGAGCAGCCCTTCAGCGTGGAGGTAAGTTTTGGAGACTTCTTTTTTTCTGCTCTGGTTCCAGTATTAGATTTGAATTCGCTGACGCTCCCGTACAGTATGATACACACACACACTCACACACACTGCTGGGATCTCCATAAATTACTAAAGTAACAACTAAACACGTTTCTCCAGCTTTACAAATTGTGTATACTTGCTTAGAAAAAATGTTATTCCTTTAAAGAAAAAAGGATCTCGTGTAGAACAGTGTTCATTTGAGTACAACGATAGGCAGTTTATTGTAATTCTTAGAGGAAGGCAGTCTTATTGCATTGTGAAAGGACTTACTGGGAGAGATTTTTTATCCCCTGACTTGGTGTACGCCGCTTTCTTGAGCAGTTTTGTGGAGAGGGGGTTTTGTTGTTGACCAGTGTGTTTGAGGGGGGCCGGTTACCTTGTATTTAAGGCAGAGTTGAGGCAGCAGTGTGCCCCAGTCTCACTTGCCCGCTCCTCAGCCCCAGTGTCTTTGTGAGCCTTGCTCCTGGGCTTCTGACATTCCTCCAGTCGCTGTGTAGCAGCGCTCCTTCCCCAGCAGATTATTACGAGTTGGTCTGCCTTGCCCGGATTTCTGAAGCTTGCTTGCAGACATCAGAGGGAGACCAGTTGCCATTAGCACACATGTAACGGTGATGATTTAACTGGGCAAACTTTATTGGCTCCCTGCGGAACCTCTCTTTATGTTCCTGACTGAGTTCGTGAGACAAATGCCCCAGTTTACCCCTGCCAATGTTAGCAGCCCGGCCGCCCCCTTTACACCTCTTTCACCTTATACCCATCTGTTTTAAAAAAAATACACCCCAAGTTTGATAAATGGCCAAGTGACGGGTCACTTGCAGTTCAGCCCCCTTTCTTCCAGTGAGTTTCTGGTCGCACACACGGCGCTAGGATTTTGGATGGTTCCATCCAGATGCACCCTGTTAGGAGGTTCCGCCTTTCACTGCCTTTTCGCTTTGGTTTTGAGCGATGTATCTCTTTATTTCTCACCACCCGCCCCCCTCTCCCCGGATGGACTATTCAGACCATGAGGCTGGAGGTTGTATCCACCCTGCCCGGTATTGTGAGTGTGAAGCAGCGCTGCCAGCTGGAGTTACCTCTAAGAAAGAGTGAGCAGCAACCCCAGTGTGACTTTACAGGGACAGGCAGCATTTAGCAGTGTTTCCCAACATCGCCTTTATATTTGGCCGGTTTGACCATACAGTTGTAATGGAGGGTGAATCAGAACCCCCTCCCCCCGCCAAAGGAAAGTTAGATAGGATCTATTGAAGAATCTATTCGAATATATTGATATGCTCCTCCTCCCTCCCTCCCAATAAGTTTGGAGTTTTCAAATGTTAATGTCAAGAGCTGAATTTGGAGCATGGTAGTTTTGGAATAGCACTGTGTTTGAGATTGCTGAATTTGTCTTCACACATCGAAATTGATGCCGTTTTCATGGTTTATCAGTGACCACGTGAAAGGAAATTGAGATTGCTGGGTGTAGTAGGTATATAGATATATATAGCAGGCTTTTCCTCTCATTATAATCGCAGTCAGTAAATCTCTGCTAAGGTTGCTTTTCTGAGCATGAAAACATGATAATTGTAGGCATTCTCAGACAATAAATGGTTTGCATTTTCGGGGGGTGGGTGGAGGGGGATAAACCAGTCTGCAAGCACAAGTACATTTCTGGAGTGGGAGCTGGAATGGCCGGAGAGTGCATTGTGTTTAAGGAACCATCTCTTTTTCTGAGTGGAGGCAGGACAAAGTGAAGGCCCTCGGATACTTCAGTCCTGTCAAGCAACATGTTGTCAATGCTGCTTCTGCACTTTATTACAATTACTTATGTTCACTGAAAATAAATCTTTACTGACATGATTTGCACCATGCTAGCAATCAATTGTTGGTTTGTTTGCTTTTTCAGAGTACATGGTGTAAATCTGTGTCAGAAAGGAAATCAAAAGTGAGTAGCTGCCTGGTATGTGATTAACCAATACTGGCACCATGTTGCTGAGGCTGGCAGCTCAGCTTGGAGGCAATCCTGGAGGCTTGATCATGTGACGTGCTGATCACATGACCTGACTGGATTGCTATGGCACAGAAGGAAGCCATTTATTCCATGGCATCTGCACTGGCTCTCCAAATGAACATCAAGATTTAAAACAATACCCCTGCCTTTTCCATACCCAAGCGTATTGGCTTTGTGCAGCAACTGCTGTGCAAGAAGTTTCAATAACCAGGATCCCCCTGTGAGCTGGCAAAGACTGAGTGCAGAGAGAGGAAACTGAGGGTGGGAAGTGAGGAGATTCAATATAGGAAGAGTGTAGGAGGGAAGCGGTGAGTGTGGGAAGGAAGAGGGGGAGTGTCAAAGGGAAGAGGAGAGTGTGGGAGGGAAGGGGGGAGTGTGGGAGGGAAGAGGAGGAGTGTGGGAGGGAAGGGGGGAGTGTGGGAGGGAAGAGGAGGAGTGTGGGGGAAGAAGCGAGTGTGGACAAGGGAGAGGGAGAGTGTGGGTGGGGGAGAGTGTGGATGGAGGAGGGGGAGAGTGGGGGAGTGGAAAGTGTGGGTGGGGGAGGGGGAAACTGGGTGGGGAAGGGTTGGGAGTGTGGGTGGGGAATGGGGAGAATGTAGATGGGGAAGGTGAGAGTGTGGGCAGGGAAGGAGCAGTGTGGGTGGGGAATGAGGAAAAGTGGTGGAGGGGGAGACTGGGTGGAGAAGGAGGGTGGAGAAAAGGGAGACTGTGGGCAGGGAAGGGATGAGTGTGGGTGGGGAAGGGGGAGACTGGGCGGGAAAGGGGGGAGTGTGGGCGGGGAAGGGGGGTGTGTGGGCGGGGAAGGGGGGTGTGTGGGCGGGGAAGGGGGAGTGTGGGCGGGGAAGGGGGAGTGTGGGCGGGGAAGGGGGGAGTGTGGGCGGGGAAGGGGGGAGTGTGGGCGGGGAAGGGGGGAGTGTGGGCGGGGAAGGGGGGTGTGTGGGCGGGGAAGGGGGGTGTGTGGGCGGGGAAGGGGGGAGTGTGGGCGGGGAAGGGGGGAGTGTGGGCGGGGAAGGGGGGAGTGTGGGCGGGGAAGGGGGGTGTGTGGGCGGGGAAGGGGGGAGTGTGGGCGGGGAAGGGGGGTGTGTGGGCGGGGAAGGGGGGTGTGTGGGCGGGGAAGGGGGAGTGTGGGTGGGGAAGGGGGAGTGTGGGCGGGGAAGGGGGAGAGTGTGGGCGACGAAGGGGGAGTAGGTGGGAGGCCTGCCTCCTAGCTTCTGTCTCTCTTACCCAGCCTCCATGGCCTAAAGCAAACCACCCCCCCCCCCAAGCTACCGAGGGGACCGGTAGCCCATTGCAACCTCTTCCTGTCTGGACCAATCAACCGCTGTGATCCCTCCTGCCTGCACAGACTGATACCCCCTCCATCCTCCACCAATTGCACTGCAGAGTGCGCAGCTGTTTCTCAGCCCACCCCCCATCTCCCATTGCCCCCCCCCGCCCTCCCCCCCCCCCCCCTCAGTCTGGCCCTTTCCCCAGTAAGCACCACCCTATCAGGTTATGCCTCTTGGCACTGCCTGATGCCTGATGGGCAGTGCATTCTAGGCTGGCACTGCCAGGGTTCCAGGCTGGCACTGCCCAAATGGCACCATTCTCCTTGCCCCTGACCTCCCAGAGGGGTCTCAGTGGCCTTTGATTCTATCAGCAAGGCCATTACATCTGTACCCATTGCTGGGAACTGTGATTCTCGCTGAGAGAACTCTTCCCAACGAGGCCACAGAGGCATCCTAGGCTCGCTAATCACATGTAAAATATCTTAAAATGAGATTTGCATAATTTATTCAGCCTCACGCTGGAAATGGGCGCCAGACTGACCCCTGGATATCCAGGGCTGGTAAGATCTTGAGAGCAGAGAAATCGGGCATGAACCTGATTCCTCGGATCTCGCTCGATATTACTGGCTCATTCTGCCCATCAGCTGGTGAGGTGCAATGGCTAGATCTTCCCCCTCTGACCTCATCCCTCAGGATCTCAGTCTTTCTCCCTCAAGTCCCCATTTCCCACTTTTCATTCCCCGTCTCCATCTTGCCCCTGATCTCCAATGTGCATCTTTGCTCTTGATCCTCTTTCCTCAGCCGTCCCTTGATCCCCCATTCTCCTCACTCCCACCCACTCACGAGCCACCATCACCAACACCATCCCCCCGCACCCCCCCCCCCACGCGACCCCTGCTCTTGATCGCAGAGACCCCTTCAGATCCTCCCAACTTCAGAGCTCTCATGTTCCAAGACTCCCCTATTGGACATTTGCCAATCTTCAGCTCCTGGTTGTCTGGCCAATTGCTCTATGCGATTCTGGATCTCTGTGGTGATGGCTGAGCCAGGGGTTTCCACAGCTGCCATGATGTCATTGAGCAGGGGTTGAGGAATGAAGATAGTGGACACACTGATCTCCTGTGCGACTGGAGGAAGAGTTCAGAAGAGGCAGCCTTAATTCCAGTAAAGTCCCGGTCATTCAGGAAAGATTGGAAACTGCATGGTGGTATGGATTAATGCTGTTTTGTGGTGGCTTGTAACTTGCGCCCAGGCATCTGTCCATGCTGAAGGTTGAGGAGAGTTGCTTACCTTGTAACACTGGGCCTTTACCTTACAGTGATATCAGGCATTCAGGGGAATACAAGTACATTGCACATTTTCATAATTCTCCAGCAAGTCACTCCACAACAGCTACAGAGGTCTCGCAGCTACATAAGAACATAAGAAATAGGAGCAGGAGTAGGCCATCCAGCCCTTCGAGCCTGCCCCGCCATTCAATAAGATCATGGCTGATCTGTCGTGGCTCAGTTCCACTTTCCCGCCCTCTCCCCATAACCCTTAATCCCCTCTCTTATCAAAAACCCATCAACCCGTGTCTTAAAAATATTTAGCGAGGCAGCCTCCACCACTTCAACGGGCAGAGAATTCCAGAGATTCACCACCCACAAATTCACTCGGCTGTGGTACAACAGTTTGATGGGCTGAGTGGCCTTCATTGCTGCCCTAATAGCTTGATGATGCTGTGACAAGTATACTCTGAATCTATAAATTGGTTTGAGATTGCTCTTCACTTGCCATCGTGCTCTCAGTTGTCATTTTCCCACTTTTCTTCTTCTTTAATTTAAATGTCTGTTCATTATGTGAATGCTGTGGATGGGAGTGCTAGTGAGCGGTCTAGCTGCAGGTGGCACCATGGGCCAGCTAGAAAAATATCATACCTAGCATCCAAACCTGTTCACCATCTTAAAGAAATGAGGAGAGGGTCACTGCATAGTGATCAGGAGCAGGAACACTAAGATCAACCTCAGCATTAAATCACCATCTTTCATGGCGTATATGGGAGATTATACACCATGAATGTGTTGACAGAACTATGGGGGAACATCTGATAATTCAATAATTTTGTTTCTGGCACAGAAAGCCTGATGGTTGTAATGTAAATAACAGACATTAGATCACTGCAGGTTCCTCAGAGAATGGTACTTCTATTTTCACCTCTACATAACCAAAAGTTGAAACTTCTGACAGTCTTCTAGTGTAGATAGTGATCACAGATGGTGCATCAAAGATTGGTTATATGGGTTGTTTTGAGACTTGAGCACTCTCTCTGACACCTTGACTTTGCTTCTGCACCTTTCCAACCATATCTCTCTGTAATAACTTCAACAAGGCCCATGAGTTGGACCTGCTGGAATATGAGCTCTTAATTGAGGCTTGTTAAGGTTGTCCAATCAGGGAACTCTGGAGACATAATGTGGCGTACCCAGGTCACTGGCACTTGGGGGCAAATACTCTGTAGCAGAGCTTGAGTACCATTGTAAACAGATCAGTTTTGTTGAAGGGACGCCAGCCTCTCAGAAGTTACTTCACTTTTGATGTGTTTGGTGCCTTCCTGAATGGACCTTTTCCATTTTGGTGAGTCACAAGCCAGGGACTCCCATGAGTCAGTGGGCTCACTTGATCTCTTCAGCACTGCCTTGAGGACATCTCTACAGCTTGTTGCTCTTCTGGGAGTCTCCAGCAGATGGGGGGGGGGTGGGGGAGTAGTTGTATTGTCACTGAGCTAGCAATCCAGAGACCCAGGGTAATACTCTGGAGACCTTAGTTCAAATCCCAACATAGCAGATGGTGAAGTTTCAATTTTATTAAAAAACATGAAACCATTATTGTAAAAACCCATCTGGTTCACAAATGCCCTTTAGGAAAGGAATTTTGTTATGTGACTTCAGATCAACAGTAATTTGGTTGACTCTTAAAATAGCGTAGTGAGCCACTGGGTTACGTAGAAACTGGAAGCAGGAGAAGGCTATTTGGCCCTTTGAGCCTGCTCTGCCATTCATTATGATCATGACTGATCATCAAATTCAATATCCTGGTCACCACTCCACCCCACTATCCCTTGATCCCTTCAGCTGTAAGAACTGTATCTAATTTCTTCTTGAAATCTCACAATGTTTTGGCCTGAACTATTTTCTGTGGTAGTGAACTCCAAACATTCACCACCCTCTAAGTGAAGAAATTTCTCCTCACCTCAATTCTAAAAGGTTTATCCCTCAGCCTCAAACTATGTCCCGTATTTCTCAACTCCCCGAGTTCAAAGGCAACGAGGGATGGGCAATAAATGTTTTTTGTAAACAAGTCCAGGGGTATGGGGAAAAGGCAGGGGAATAGCACTAAGTCATTTAGAGAGCCAGTGCAGACATGTTGGGCCAAATGACATCTTTTTGTCCCATATCAATTTAGTCATTCAAATGCTTCTAGAGTCTGGTTTGAGGTAGATGAGCATCATGTCCTGCCCAGGAGAGCTGGTTTTGTATGATTAGTACCTCAATGCTGAGTAGGTTGGCTTGGGAGATGACCAGTTTTCTTGCCACTGGGTTTTGAAAAGGTATTGCTGATGGCACTTCTCCAGCGTTTTGAGGTGTCAGCTGTAGGCTGTCCAAGTCTGTGGTTTGAGATCCTGTTCCTCAAATACTCTTCTCCTCAGCCAGCCGAAGGCTGAGCTGGTACATTGGAGGTGATGATAAGTTTTGTCATCTATGTCTGCTTTCGTCAAGAGGAAGTTCCCAATATACAGAAAATGATCCACATTTTCCAGAATCTCACCTTTGATCTTAATCGAGGTATGTAATGAAAGGCCTGTTCTCTTGTATGCTTCGGAGAAGGAGTCGGCAATGAACATAAGAACATAAGAAACATAAGAAATAGGAGCAGGAGTAGGCCATCTAGCCCTTCGAGCCCACCCCACCATTCAATAAGATCATGGCTGATCTGTCTTGGCTCAGTTCCACTTTCCCGCCCTCTCCCCATAACCCTTAATCCCCTCTCTTATCAAAAACCCATCAACCCGCATCTTAAAAATATTTAGCGAGGCAGCCTCCACCACTTCAACGGGCAGAGAATTCCAGAGATTCACCACCCTTTGAGTGAAGAAGTTCTTCCTCAACTCCGTTCTAAACCGCCCCCCCCCCTTTATCTTGAGGCTGTGCCCCCTAGTCCTACTATCTTTTCTGAGCGGGAAGAGTCTCTCCACCTCTATCCTATCCATCCCATTCATCATCTTATACGTCTCAATGAGATCTCCCCTCATTCTTCTAAACTCTAACGAGTACAAGCCTAGTTTATTCAGCCTCTCCTCATAGCTCAACCCCCTCAACTCCGGCATCAGCCTAGTAAACCTCCTCTGCACTCCCTCCAAGGCCAAAATATCCTTGCGTAAGTACGGCATCCAAAACTGCACACAGTACTCCAGCTGCGGCCTCACCAATGCTCTATACAGCCGCAGCAAGACCTCCCTACTTTTATATTCAATCCCCCTCGCTATGAAGGCCAGCATCCCATTCGCCTTCCTGACCACCTGCTGCACCTGCAAGCTGGGTTTTTGCGACTCACGCACAAGGACCCCGAGGTCCCTCTGCACCGTCGCCTGCTGCAGCTTTTCGCCCCGTAAGTAATAATCCTTCCTACCATTATTCCTACCAAAGTGGACCACCTCGCACTTACCAACATTAAATTCCATTTGCCAGTTCCTGGCCCATTCGCTCAGCCTATCTAGATCCTTCTGCAGACTCTCCACACCCTCCGCACAATTTGCCGTTCCACGAATCTTGGTGTCATCAGCAAATTTTGACACCATACACTCGGTTCCCTCCTCCAGATCATCTATATAAATGCTAAATAGCTGAGGCCCCAGCACTGACCCCTGGGGCACTTCACTAGTCACCATCCACCAATCCGAATAGCACCCATTGACCCCCACTCTCTGCCTCCTATTTGACAACCAATCCTCTATCCACGCGAACACCCTACCCCCAACTCCATGTCCCCTGACCTTCTGCAATAACCTCTTGTGACCTGGAGCTCAGTTTCTGAATGAATGTCACATGCTTCAACTGCATAATGGAGCACAATGACCAAAGCTGGAGTGTCTTTGGTTTTGACTGGGTAGTTTGCTGTGGGTGAGGTGCAGTATTGCAGTGAGGAAAATGGAAATAAGGGTTGGTATGATGAGACATACTTGTTTAACCCCACTCTTCATTGAGATGGGATCTGTGCTGCTTCCATTGGCGAGGATTACAGCTTGTATATCATCAAGGGGTAGCGAGAGGATGGTGACAAATTTATGAGGACAGCCAAATTAGACGAAGATACTCCACAAACCTTGATGTTTGACAGAGTCAAATATTTTTTGTGAGGTGAAAATGCATGATTCTTTAGTTAAAGGAGACCTGTCTTCCTTCTTGAATATGTTCACAGTCAGGGTTCCCCTGAGATCTCCTAGCATCCCTCTCTCCAGATGAGGGATGTGAGGCTGTGCAGCTGTTACATGTGTGTATTTTGTGTTTCAGAATGTCAGAAGGGATTTAATCTATTCCAGAGGTTTTTGTTTGCTTTTCAGCTGTCAAATCGTTTTTTGACTTTGTTGCAGGTGAAGACTGAATCAGAGGGAATTGAGGAGTGGAATTAAGGGCGTTCAAATTGAAGACAGGTTCTCGGCTGAGGAGGTTTTCAAATGTTCTGTTCAGAAAGCGCAGACTGCCTCCCTGCCTTTTATGAGGTCCCCTCCATGTTTGGCTCTCGGTTGGAGGGCCCTTGTGGCTTGGCCCACAGATCGTCTTGGACAGTGCTGAAGAAACTGTGTACATTGTTTGTCGCTGAGTTTTTGGATCTCCGTGCTATTTCTCCCCCATTATTTGTTCTTTATATCAAGAGTTTTATGCTGTGTCGCTGCCTTCAGCCACCTGTAGGATTGTTGGTGTGGTGAAGTTTCCAGTATGCGTATGCCTTTTATTCCTTGGTCATTTCCATCAAACTGTCATGATGGTTCATGGTAGAGAAAGCAAGGATCTCTTCACAGGTCCCTGTTATGGTGAATTTTAGGGTCATCCAGACACTGTGGGACACTATAGCTCCTGGTGGTTGGCGATCAAGAGGTTGGAAGCAAGGTGTTGGGTAAAAAGGGCTGTGTTAGTCAAATGTTTCAGGCCTTTGATGCTAAATTTTCTGCCTGCATTTCCTCTGTTGCCTCCTTTGTTTGTGGGCCAGGCTGATGCGAGATGGTACATCAGATAAGGTGGCAATTGATCTAGCAATTTCCTGTACCTGTTGTGGCATGGATAATGTGGACATCTCTGCAGTTGCTTGCTTGGACAATGGCACAAGTGTAAGTGTTTGGAACATGGATATTACCATGAGGTTTTGTGTTTGTCTCCTGAGTCGAACAGGATGTGGGTTATGATAACATCGTGTTTGAAACATTAGGTCAGGAGGAAGCCTGCATTGGAGTTTGCTTTTCCTATTCCATCCTCGCCAATCACACCCTTCCAGAGATTTGCATCCTTTCCAATTCTGACATTGAAATCTCAGAGGAGGATCACTTACTGGGACTGAGGCTTGGGATTGCTCAAGGCAGGTGTAGAATACCTCCTGGTCCCCAGCTGTTACCTCAGGTGTAGGAATGTATGTGCTTTTGACATTGGCTGATTCCTTGTTAGAAGGAGCCAGGCAATCTATGTAATAAGCCTGCAGAGGCAGGAGTCCCTTCACCAAAATCCCTTTATTTACAATTCTAACAGCAGTACACAGAGTGCTTTCCATTAGCAGTCTATCTCCAGGGAACTGACACTCCTAATTAAGTTTAAGGCAAAGACTCCCTAATTGGTCCATCAATTGGATCCTTAATCAGGGAGATCTTTTTGTGATTTTTTTTACATCTTTTTGTGGCTCCTTAATCAGTGAGTTCATGCTCCAATAGGCCAACCTCAATGGCCTGACAATGTCATTGCAGTCCAGTTACAGGGTGGGGTCACTAAGGTGCCAGGTAGAGTACACCCTTTGGTGTTGTAATTCTACTGGAAGTTCCTTTCATAAAAAAGGTATATCCACTGCGTTGTTCCTTCAGTACACCTCCTTCTGCACATTGTTTCCCACTTAGGATGTCAGTGTCGATGTTGAGGCACCTTGAAGGGGAGAATGATCACCCCAGCTAGGGTAGAGTCAGTGATCAGGGTAGGCAATGAGGTTCAGCTGAGGCATCACCTGATGCAATTTTTCAAAGCCAACTTGGCCCTTTGGCTAAGATGAAGCATCAGATCAAGCTGAAGATGTTGCAATGCCATCTTGGATCTTGTTTGTCTCTCTTGTGGGGTCAATGAATTGGATTCAATTTGAATTTGGTTTTCTGGATGAAATAAAAATTTGAAAAAGAAAGCATCTTTGCATTTCTGAGCTATGGTGACAGTTACATCTCAGGTCTGCCACCCATTGGGGTCGGCCATGAGCGTCCTGACATTCCAGGTCCCAGACCTGATTTAGATGAGTGGAAGATGCCTGTGCATTATTTTCTTTTCACATGGGGTGGTCATTGCACAACAACTACCACATAGTGTGGAAATAGCATGCTCGTAGTCCAATTTCCAGAGGGTTCAAAGATGAGTGGAGACCAGGTTCTGCTGCGAAACAATGATCTGTGTAAGATCATGCAGATGTGCGTCTTTTTGACCAGTCAAACAGGACAACTGTCCGATCCCTAATAATGACATAAAACAGGAGATCAGGGTGTTTTTATCAGTAATTTGTAGAAGTTTTACCTTTTATCAATAAAACTAAAGATTGCATGTTTTTGTACAAAAAAGTTTACAAATAAAGATGTCACTCTTAATGAAAATGCCCCAAAGATTACTTTTGACATTACTATTGCTTATTCAATATTTCCATTCATTATTAATATGGAATCATGGAGATTTCTTTATTGGCACTTCTCTTGCCTTTCTGTAGGAACATCTTTAGTTGTATTCTACTAAATGCGCATGGAAACATATTCAAATTAAATTATATTAATCAGGATGATAGGACTAAAAATATTGCCATATGGTGTGTTCTTCAGGGTCTAAAAAGTGGCACATGAATTGATTCAAATATCATTGGTTCTGACGCTAGAAACATAAAGCATTGCAAAATCTTTTTGTTTACTTTCCTTTCTTCAGTGGTTTATCTGATTTCTAATCTCATTAAAAATAAATGGTAAACAGATTGTCCCTTTGCAATTCAGGTACAATTCCTATCAGTATAAATTGGGGCAATATTTAGGTTATGACAAGGTGGCTGGAATCTTACTGGCTTGCCCGCCCCAATTCCTGGCACGGACGAGGCTTGCAGAATTTTCCATTGGTCTCGGGCGGGATTGTACAAAACTCGGGCAGACATGCTGATAAAATTCCACCTGGTGTCTCACATTTTACTGAACTGACTGGTAATGTTAAAACATTTAAAGTTATGTCACACCTTCAGGCTCAAATGTCAAACTTAACTGACCAGAAATGGACTTGGGTGAAATAAGCATTAAGTAGAAAGACCACTTTTGTGGGAAATTAGATAGAATATCACTCTTGGGATTGCTGAAGTGATTGATAGTCAATCTAGAAATCCATCCGGCTGTGTTCTTCCATTATTCCTCAATGGAAGAGGAACATGCTTCATGGCAAATGTAAGACATCAAAAGGTATGTTTTTTGGCAAAATTGCTCATTCTGAGGAGCTATTCATGAACATATAGTAACCTGGAGAGAAGGACAGCCCCAAGTCAATGTGTAGTGAAATTGTAAGCGCTTAAGTAAATGCTTTATGATGTTTCTGCTCAGAGACTGGAGCAATTTTTCTTCCTTGATTGTTATATTTAGAGATAGCGGTGATAACTCTTTCATACTCATACTATTGAAGAATTTCAATTATTTTGAATGGAAATTCACTCTCAGTTTCAATGGCTTTGAGTGAGAAACAGGCACCATAATGGGAGTTGTTCAAGTTATTTTTGCAAGTGAGAAATAGGATTGGATATATTTTAGTGTCATGAATCCTAAATTTACTTTAATGTCATTTTATTTTGACTATTTGTCGAAATTGTTAGTTAATGCGTTCAGTAGGTGGCGCAGAACGTTAGTGTTGAGGAATGGGTTTTTCATCCTTCTCTGCATCTACACCTTGTCCCCGTTCCCACTGCAAAATGTTGTGCCCAGTGTCAGCATTGGACATTCTCAGCTCAGGAATGGATGTACAGTGAAGCACCCTGACTCTTCTTCAACAGTATACTTCAACATTTTTATTCTTTTCCACATTTGCGTTTGCCTGAATACTCCTTTTTGACTTAGCAGCCATTCTCATTAGATAGTATGGGGCAGAATTTTCCAGAAAAATGGCAGAGTATTAGGTGCAGTCAGAAAACTGGTATGTTTCTCTCCAAGATTTTGTCACACTTAGCCATTTTCTTTGGAGGGGGACGTGTTTTGCACCAAAATTGTAAGGGGGGAACGACACTGGCAAGCCAGGCTTCACAGAGATCGACCCAAACTCAACTTGAATTAAAAGACTCTGATCTCCACCCACCTCTGCATGGACTTTAGGACCCCCTCTCCCCGCCCACTGCAAACATAGGAACCCACCCATGGAATGCTGGCTTGGGGCCCTCTTAATAGGTCTCTGTCCCCCTCAGGCCTTTGCACTGCTAACCTGGCAGTGCCAAATTGGCAGTGTCAACCTGGTTGACACTGCCATGATGCCGGGGTTGTGCCAGGTACTACATTGCCATGCCCCCTACCATCTGGGGGGCTAAAATGGCCTCTGAGTCCCCCCAGCATGTTCATCATCTCTGGCGTCCGTTTGTAGAGATTAGTAATGATTCCCGCCAATGTTTTGTCAGGCTGGAGGGTCGGGACATTTGATATTAGCTTCCCATCCATTCACTCTGTCTACATTTCCTGCTGCCTTGGCAAAGCAGCCAGCATAATTAAGGATATTCTGTCTTCCACCTTCTTCTGTTGGGAAAAAGATACAGAAGTCTGAGGTCATGTACAAACCGACTCAAAAACAGCTTCTTCCCTGCTGCTGCCAGACTTTTGAATGGACTTACCTTGCATTAAGTTAACCTTTCTCTACACCCTAGCTATGACTGTAACACTACATTCTGCGCTGCCTCATTTCCTTCTCTATGAATGGTATGCTTTGTACAGCGTGCAAGAAACAATACTTTTTGCTGTATGTTAATATATGTCACAATCACATCAAATCAAAAGATTCAACATTAACTCAATTTTGAATATGTAAGTACATCTAAATGAATGGTAATTCTGTCAGTGATCTGTCTCAGGCATAAACCTGATTATGTCTGCTGGGAGGGCCCAGGGATATTGCAAACTGTTTTGTGCCTGACGTGAATCCTGTTTCAGGTCTATCCCAGGATAGTATGATTGGCATCGGACACAACGCAGCCAGAAAATTACCCCCCAGCTTTCGCAACTAGCGTGCCACTGCAGAGATGTGCACAAGAGACTCATAGAGTCATCAGATTCTGGAGGATTCCATTTTAACAGTTTGAGTGAGACTTAAGGCTGATCCCACGAGAAAACCCTTTATTTTCAGAATCATTGAACGGAGCCTTTTTAATTGAGTGTTTCTGTTCTCGTTAGAATCAGATGTTATATTATTTGAATTTCAAGTCATTTCTGCTTGGATTTTGCAGATGTGCCACCTGAAGCGAGTGCTGCAAGTGTTAGTTTCATAGGCATTGAGATCTAAGTAGTCAGATAGAATTACAGTTGCGGCTTATTATTGCTGTGAACAACCTTTCATTGCCTGATTATTCACTAGTTTTGCTTTAGAGGCTAAGAGGCCTTTAAACTTTTGAAGTGTGCAAAGCTATCTTTCCAGACAAATCTTAGTCAAGATGATTTTTTTTATCATTTATCATGATCCATACTGCTGAGAAGGCTTTGAGAAATAGGTCACGCTATAAGATATCCCTAATTCAGAGCTGTCATCATTCAACTGATAAGTTTCATCAAAGTGCTACTGCCCATCTCAAAGAATTAAGGCAGTTCTTTGTTTTTAACAATGACATGTATCGTAAATTGAACCACACTTTCTTGTTGCAATGCTTTGCAGTGGCGCAGGTAGTTTTTCAGCTGAGGCCTGGATGATAGCATGATCCATGGAGAGGTGAGGACCCAGTAAATAGATTTTCAGAGGGAAATGCTGTCATTAAGGATGGAATTGAATTATCAATAGAGAAAAGAGAGCCAAAAAAGGTTTCCACGACGCCTGTGATCCCCTCAGAGATAAATCAAACCCAATATAAAGCATTTTATTGTTTAAAGATGTTGTAACTAATTTTAAAATGTTAACGTTGAAAATAAGTTGCCTTGTTTATTTCGACCCAAATGTGTAGGTAGTCACAGCCTGGAACTGGATTGTGACAGAATAATAGGCAGGTTGCTACAATCAATAACAGGCTACAGAGTATTGATGCTGCAGAGTTATGGGGCTGTTGTAAGTACAAAATGTTAATAGCTAATTTCATTGTTTAGCCCACATATTATTAGAATATTATATGTGTTGGGGGAGTAGCAACTTATGATTCCTGGGGGCTTGGTACTGAGAAAAATCCAAATCTAACACCGCAGCAGTCATATTAGTTTTGGTAATATTCAACTAATAATGTGCACAACAAAATTGCAAGGGTCTTAACAATGGACTGTTGTCATTATGATCACTTACTTCTGGATTAACTCCAGTTTCTGTCAGGCAAGTGTTTGAGAACCCACTAACCTTCTTGTTAATGCCATCTTTCAGTCTGTAGATTTCTTACAGTGAAAATTAATTCATTTTAAGTGACCAAATTTTAAGCAGTCAGGATTCTAGCCCCAGGATGTGTTAATATTCTCTAACCTAAATGTAATATAATCACACCTCACTTGAGTAGTGATAATTGCCTGAAGCACATGCTCAATTTCTGAAGGAGAATGGTGCAGCTTGATTAGGGATGTCATAAAATGCAAGCTGTCCTGATGTCATGTTAGACTCAACCATAGTTTGTGGGGGTGTTCTGGAATCATTATGTGGTTAACAGGTTAAAATGAATAATTAGGATTGAGTTCCAAAGACTGAAACTGAAGTACCAGTAATGGACTGTGTGTGCGCTGCCCCTTCCAACCGAGGATAGCCTGGATGATAGACGGGCTAGACCTTTGGTCTTGTCCTTCAGTTGTTCGACCTGTGCTCAATTTGGCAGGCATACACAGGCATGGCCATTAGTGTTCAAATAATTGCTGGCAAACAAAATAAAGCACTGCTTTTGATGTGAGCCACAGAACTGAAATTAAAAACTATCATTCATGCCAGTGAAAAATCACTTAGAGGGTCAGTGCTCTTTTGCAAGATGCTCTTAAAACATATCTCCTTTGGGAAATGCAGTGTTCCTGTTAATATTAACACCCCATCTCATTCACATGTAAGACCATTTTGGTCATGTATTAGAAAGAAAGGTCATTAAAGTCAAAACACTACCTGAAGATTCAAAATGCAGCAGTAGACTTAATGTAGAATTAAATTATCTTTGGTACCATAAATATCTTCAGCCCTCTGAGATCACCACATAGAGCCATAGAACTTTTACAGTGCAGAAAGAGGCCATTCAGCCCATCAAGTCTGCACTGACTTGCTGAGCATTCCAACAGAATCTCTCCTCCACCCTATCCTGGTAATTCTGCAAATTTACCATGGCTAATCCATCTAATCGACACATCTTTGGACACTAATGGGCAATTTAGCATGGTCAATCCACCTAACCTGCACACCTTTGGACTGTGGAAGGAAACTAAGCACCCGGAGGAAACACATGAAGACACAGGGAGAATGTGCAAACTCCACACAGACAGTGACCCAAGGCCGGAATTGAACTCGGGTCCTTGGTGCTAAGAGGCAGCAGTGCTACCCACTGTGCTGCCAATCCTCCAATTCTGACATTTTGAGCATTGACAGTTTTATTTAATCCACGATTCCCGGCTCTACTTTCAGCTACCTTGGCCCTAATCTTTTGGAATTCTGTCCCTAAACCTCGCTACCTCTTTTATTATCCTTTAAAGCACTCCTCAAACCTACCTCTTTGACCAAGATTTTGCTCTTTGGCCTACTGTCTCCTGAGGTATCAGTATTACATTTTGTTAGATAATGCTCTGTGAAGTGCCTTGAGATAGTTTACTACACATGTTAAAGGCACTATATAAATGCAAACAGTTGTTACTGAGATGGAGTTTCCACCAGGGTTACAGCTACCAATTCTATGTTTTTTTTTGAAAGGGCTAACCTCAACATATTTTAAGTGAGCCAAGAGTAGGGTTGAATGATAAGTCTCATTGAAAGAAAAGTGTAGATTTGAAGGCCTAAATGGTAGTTTTGAACTATCTGTTAGCCTGGCTAAAATCACAAACTCAGCATGGACTATGAGCTGAACTTGGAAACTTTTGCTCTGTTCCCCAAAATAGTAACTTTATCCATTTAACTATCAGTAAAGCTAATTGTTCCTCTTTGACAAGCTGGCACAAGCACAGCAGCTTTGTAGGTTCCTTGGTAAAACCTCTTCTGTATAATTGTGAGTCTGAACCTACAAACTCTTCTTGCAGGGGCATATTGGAAACTTTAGTGTTTGGAAACTGAACATTGACAAACTAGAAAATCCAGGAATGTAGTTTTAACCTTGTGCTGTATTATAATTGAAATGGAATTCATTTTACTAATGTGTATTTTGTTGCCTATGTTTTGATATACAAAGTATTTTCCTTTACTGAGGCCACTAAATGTAATAAATATAAACACAATAGCCCCATCGACTGAATCCATGGAACTAAACATTTAGGCCTGATCCAGTGCACTGCCATTAAACCCGTGGAAGTTCATGCCAATTTTCTTTATAGCTTGCTTTCTTTTTGTAACATTGCCTGTGTATCAGTGCAGTATCTTTCCTCTACTGCTACCAAGATATTCACTCAGGAACTCACATGCCACTAAGCAGCGTCCAAGAAGCAGACTAAAAGTCAAAGCAAAACTTCGTAGACTTTTCCATTTCCCATGTGTATTTCAAAATGAAATAGAGAATTTGTGCAAAAACGAAAAAATTGCTTGAAGGGTTCAGTTGATATACTCCAAGACCATATGGAGAGAGAAAGTGTTATTAGATACTTTCATCATGGCTTGATGGAAAAGAAGGTCATGTCTTAACAATGTAACTCGACTTTTTGAGGAAGTTACTAGCTTTATGGATGTAACAGCAATCACTGAACTTCAAAGTCATTCCTTATAGGGGAAGCGCTTTGGCATGTTTCGGAGTGACATGAAGCGGTGTTTTATATACAAAATTCTTTATTAGTGGGGCAGGCTTGCTTAGATGTTTCTAAGTCAGACAAAACACATTATACAAATGGAAATATTTTCTTTCCATTTCTGTTGGAGCATTACTTTATAGATGTGATATTGTTGCCAGTGTATTTTCCATGTGATTTTGCATTTTATGACAATATTAAGGAGTGTTTACACTCTGATACTGAAGTCAAATCAAAATTAATTTAGCAGACAGAAATGCCAACTTTTAAAGGACAATATACACTGTTTTTGCATACATATACATTAGCCTAAGTGTTCACAGTCAAAACTGGGAAGAAAAATCCCTCTACATTGTTAAGACATGACCACCTGTCTGCCAGTCTGGATTCAGAAAAGATACCTTTGATATGCTGACCACTACCAGTTCCCCACTATCAATTTCACTGGCGTTATCTTAATGGATAAAGTTTGAACAGAAAAGTCATGTTTGTGTTTGAAGTGCATATAGTGGAAATATTACCTCAGCAGAACTGGATGAAGTGTAATAGGCCCTGGGAATGGAAAGGGTGCATGCTGACAATTTTGATGGTAAGTACAATTCATGCCATCACTAAACAGCAGTCACACTTAGCACCTCAGTATCTGAACTGGATTTTGTAGTGGAGAATGACATGTCTTTTATTATTCAGGATGACCTTGGCACTGGCCTGTTGCCTTCAGTTGGGTCTGTGTGCAATGCTGAATTATTTAAACATATTGTGGGGGATGGGGGGGGAACAAATCGCACCAATGGTCCAATGAGTAATTGTAGAGAGCCCCAGGATGACATCGTAATGACTTGACTGGAGTCAGGTTCCCAGCGATCTCATCTGTTTAGTCTGGATATTGTGGCTCCAATTTGAACATGCATGTTTTACACAATTGCACAGCGCTGAGCGGAATGGTTGATGGCTTGCAATGTTTTCCAAAAAAAAAAATCCCTTTCCTAGCATTTCTGTAGATTTGTCACTTTAATAGTGTCATAGAAAGTTAAACTGTTTTGTAATTTAAAATTTTTTTGCTGAGAATCTGTGTAAGGTTTTCTACAAATATTAAGTCCATGACACTGTAGAGAAGACAGTCTATCAAGAAGGAGTATTACCGTCCCTAGAGGCTGAAGACAAAAGAAAAGGTAAATGTCACTGTATTTGTGCCAAGAGCCATATTCAACAGAAACTGAAAAGTTCCCAGCTGATTTAACATAGATCTAGTCTTTGTTACTTAGTTTAACTCTTTCAGGGCTGCTATTGTTCAGCATCTTTTAACAGATCAAACAACTAGTCAGAAGGTGAATGGGATGATAATAAGGGAGGTGATGGCACAGCGGTACTGTCATTAAACGTGTAATCCAGAGACCCAGGATGATGCTCTGGGGACCTTTGTTTGAATCCCACAAGGATAGATGGTGGAATTTGAATTCAATTTTTAAAAAAGTGTAATATCTATTAGTGTAATGATGATCATTAAACCATTGTCAATTGTCATAAAAACCCAACTGATTCACTAATGCCCTGTAGGAAAGGTAATCTCTCGACCTTGCCTGGTCTGGCTTACATGTGACTCCAGGCCAATAGCAATGTGATTTACTCTTTAGCAAGCCATTTAATTGTGTCAAACCACTTTTTAATAATTTGTAAACAAAGGAATAAAACTGGACAGACCATTTGACATTGACTGAGGTCAAACATGGGCAAGGGAACCTCTTGCTGATTACCATGAATCAGCTGCTGAATCAATACTCCTCCATGTTGAACACCCATTGAACAACTGAGAGGGACAACAGTGCAGAATGTACGCAGGGTCTTCAATGTTTGTCACCAAGACTGGTAGCACCATCACAGACTAAGCGCTAAAGGACAGAGCTGTTAGACTGGGTCTGCGGCAGGTGGTAAGAGAACCAACAAGAGGGAAAAACATACATGAACTCACTCTTACTAACTTATTTTTTGCAGCTGTAGCTGTCCATGGCTGTATCAGGATAAGTGACCAATGTATGGTTTTTGTGATGATGAAGTCCCATCTTCACATTGAGGATACCCTCTATCATGCTGTGTGGCAGTACCACTGTACTGAATAGGATAGACTTCAGACAGATATAGCAACTGAAGACTGAGCATCCATGAGGCGCAGCAGCAGAATTGTACTCCACCACAACTTATAACCTCGTGGCCTGGCATTATCCCACTCTACTGTTGCCACCAAGCCAGGGGATCAAGCCTAGTCCAATGAAAAGTGTAGGGGGGCATGCCAGGAGCAACATCAGGCAAAATAAGGTGTCAACTTGGTAATGCTGCAAAACAGGACTATGGGTGGCATAGTGGTTAGCACTGCTGCTTCACAGCTCCAGGAACCCGGATTCAATTTCAGTCTTGGGTGAATGTGTGGAGTTTGCACATTCTCCCCATGTTTGTGTGGGTTTCTTCTGCGTATTCCGCTTCCCCCTTACAATCCAAAGATGTGCAGGTTTGGTGGATAGGCCATGCTAAGTTGCTCCTTAAATTATTTAGATTAGCCATGGGAAAGGTGTGGTATGGGTAAGGCGGGGGAAAAGGACTGAGTAAAATACTCTGTCAGAAAGTCGGTGCAGATATGATGTGCAGAATGGCCTCTTCTTCACCGTAGGGATTCTACTTGTGTGCCACATAGCCTCAACATCAAGTGATAGATAGAGCTAAGTGATCCCACAGCCAACAGATGATATCTCCTGATCTCATTATGGCATTGGTTCAAACAAGGATAAAACAACTAAACTCCAGAGTGAGGAGAACTAGTGACTGCCCTTTTCATCAAGGTAGCAGTTATCTAGGGTCAAGTCGATTGTAGCAAAACGGCAGTCAGTGAGAATTAGTGGAAAGCTCTCTGCTGGTTGGAGTTATACCTGGCACAAAGGAAGATGGTTGTGGTTGTTGGTGGTCATTCATTTCAGCTCCAAGGCATCACAGCAGGAGTTCTTCGGTATGTCCTGGTCCAACCATCTTCAACTACTCCATCAATGACCTTCTTTCCATCATGAAATCAGAAGTGGGGATGTTTGCTTCTGACTGCACAAATGTTCAGCACCATTCATGACTCCTCAGATAGTGAAGCGGTCCAAGTCCACATGCAGCAAAACCTGGACAATATCCATGCTTGGGTTTACAAGTGACATTTGTGCCAGTGCCAGGCAATGACTATCTCCAACAAGGGGAGATCTAACCATCACCCCTTAACATTCAATGATATTACCATCACTGAATCCCCTACCATCAGAGTCCTGGGAGGTTATCATTGACCAGAAACTGAACTGAGCTAGCCATGTAAATACTGTTCCTACCAGAGCAGACAGAAGCTAGGAATCCTGTGTCAAGTAACTCCCCTCCTGACTCCACAAAGCCTGTCCACCATCTACAAGGCTGGAATGTGATGCAATACTCTCCACGCCTGGGTGAGTGAAGCTCCAGCAACACTCAAGAAGCTCAGCCCACTTGATTGGCACTTCATCCAAAAATATTCACTCTCTCCACCACTGACACACAATGGCAGCAGTGTGTATTATCTACAAGACACACTACAGGAACTCACCAAGCTTTCTCAGACACTATATTTCCAAACCCATGACTGCTAATTTCCAGAATGCTAAGGGGAGCAGACACATGGGAACACCGGCACATGTAAGTTCCCCTCCAAGCCACTCACCATCCTGACTTGGAAATATATCACTGTTCCTTCACTGTCGCTGGGTCAAAATCCTGGAACTCCCTCCCTAACAGGACTTGCTCTATTTACACCACAGGGATTGCAGTGGTTCAAGTAGGCAGCTCATCACCACCATCTCAAGGACAATTAGGGATGGGCAATAAGTGTTAGCCTAGCCAATGACGCCCACATTCCAGGAGTTAACTTTGATAAAAATAATGAGCCGAGAGTAAATATCAGGAAAATCAAATGTGTGTGGCCCCTAATTTTCTGCTGCAACCTTAAGCAGTCTCCATTGTATTGTCAGAGAACACAATTGGAAAATATAACCATCAATACAGTTCTTGCTGTTAATCTCATGTCAAAACTGTTTTATTGCATAGCCCTTTCAATCTTGGTTTCACTATTGTCCTGGACTGGAAATAATGAAGGAACTGTAGTTTTGTCATCATTACTTCACAGAAACCAATAACTTCAGGCGTCAGCATCTGTACTGAATAATGTGGAAATCATGAAGTTGCTGTCAGTAATTCTACATCCCAACAGAGGGTGCGCCCTTGAGATCCTCTTAAAATGCAATCTGTCAGCATCAGTGTACTGGCAAAAACGTCCATATTTCTGAGTGTCAGCTTGGCTCAGTTATTAGCACTTGAATCACATGGTTCTGGGTTTAAATACCACAGTAAGAAGTCTCACAACACCAGGTTAAAGTCCAATAGGTTTATTTGGTAGTACAAGCCACTAGCTTTTGGAGCGCTGCTCCTTCATCAGGTAAGTGAGAGTTCTGTTCACAAACAGGGCAAATAAAGACACCAACTCAATTTACAAAATAATGGTTGGAATGCGAGTCTTTACAGGTAATCAAGTCGTAAAGGTACAGACAATGCGAGTAGAGTTTCACATTAAAGAGCGTACCTTTAACACTTGATTACCTGTGAAGACTCGCATTCCAACAATTATTTTGTAAATTGAGTTGGTGTCTTTATTTGCCCTGTTTGTGAACAGAACTCTCACTTACCTGATGAAGGAGCAGCACTTCAAAAGCTAGTGGCTTGTGCTACCAAATAAACCTATTGGACTTTAACCTGGTGTTGTGAGACTTCTTACTGTGTTTACCACAGTCCAACCCTGACATCTCTACATTTTAAATACCACTCCAGGACTTGAATACAAAAATCAAAGCTGATAATTCAGTGCAGTGCTTGCTGAGTGCTACAATGTCAGAGGTGCTGTCTCTTGGATGAGACATTTCTTCAGGTAGTTTAAAAGATTCTGTGATACTATTTTGAAGAAGAACAGGGTGACCAGGCGGAAGTTCACCCCTCAGTAAACATGACACAAACAGATTACCTGATCATTCTCCTGTTGCAGTTTGTGGGAGTTTGCTGTGTGCATATTGACTGCCACATTCCCTAAGGTGGCACTGTGGCACAGTGGTTAGCACTGTTGTCTCACAACATTATGGACCCGGGTCTGATTCCTGGCTGGGGTCACTGTCTGTGTGAATTCTGCATGTTCTCCCCGAGTCTGTGTGGGTTTCCTCTGGGTGCTCCAGTTTCCTCCCACAGTCCAAGAGATGTGCTGGTTAGGTGCATTGGCCATGCTAAATTCTCCCTCAGTGTACCTGAACAGACCGGAGTGTGGCAACTAGGGGATTTTCACAGTAACTTTGTGGCAGTGTTAATGTAAGCCTACTTGTGACACTAATAAATTAACTTTAATTTTACAACAGTGATTACACTTCAAAACATACTTCATTGACTGTGAAGTGCTTTGAGAAGATCAGTGGTCTTGGGAAGTGCTATATGAATGCAAGTCCATCTTTGTTTTACGCTGTTATTTTCATCGTCAAATCCCTTGAAAAGGTTACACTTTCTGGAATTAAGTGTAACTGGGTTTTTAATGGTGTGCTATGTTCATAATTACTGATAATCACTGGCCCTGAAAAGCTAACTTTATATTGTGCAATGTCAAATTCTTCATCATGACCAAAAATTACTCACACTTTTGAAAAAAAGGCACAAATCTTTCTGTCTTGGGATCATTGGAAACTGGATGCAAAATGGAAGATTGCCTCAGGATCCTACTGAAGCCCTGATGCATGAACCTACATGGGAATTGCCCAGAAAAGTTTAAAGATCCAGTGGGCAATTCCCCCAATGTATGAGACCTCCACAAATGAGCTAGAGTCAGAAATTTGGGACAGATCCTGATTAATTACCTAGTTACCCAGGAAATATTAGACAGTTTAAAACTGGATCTAACACTTGGATAACTCTGCAACGAGCACCCTCACCCCTCTCCCATCCAGTTATTCTATCATCTCCCCTGACCATTTGATTTACCCTGCTAATCCGACACAACTCCTCACTCACCTGTCAATCCCTGCTCCCCTGACCTGACCTGATTACTGGAGCTGGAGTACTGTGTGCAGTTTTGGTCGCCGCACTTACGCAAGGATATTTTGGCCTTGGAGGGAGTGCAGAGGAGGTTTACTAGGCTGATGCCGGAGTTGAGGGGGTTGAGCTGTGAGGAGAGGCTGAATAAACTAGGCTTGTACTTGTTAGAGTTTAGAAGAATGAGGGGAGATCTCATTGAGACGTATAAGATGATGAATGGGATGGATAGGATAGAGGTGGAGAGACTCTTCCCTCTCAGAAAGGGCAGTAGGACTAGAGGGCACAGCCTCAAGATAAAGGGGGGGGCGGTTTAGAATGGAGTTGAGGAGGAACTTCTTCACTCAAAGGGTGGTGAATCTCTGGAATTCTCTGCCCATTGAAGTGGTGGAGGCTGCCTCACTAAATATATTTAAGACGCGGGTTGATGGGTTTTTGATAGGCAAGGGGATTAAGGGTTATGGGGAGAGGGCGGGAGGGTGGAACTGAGACACGACAGATCAGCCATGATCTTATTGAATGGCGGGGCAGGCTCGAAGGGCTAGATGGCCTACTCCTGCTCCTATTTCTTATGTTCTTATGATTAACCCCCCCCCCAACCAACATGATCCTACTGCCTTCCTGAACTGATTATCTATCTCATTTTACCTGATTCCCCCACCCACTCAACCTGACCAATCCCCCTGCCCATTCCACTACCCCCACAACCAGATCTGATCATCCCCAGTCACTCAGAGCCAAGATGACCAGCCCCGCTACACGACAGCCCCCAGCCTGACCTGATTCCTCAACTACAACTCCAATGTGAAGATCTGATAACCCTCTCAATTGGATCCAACCCAATTACCCCTTTCCTCGACGTAACAACCTGGCTACGGCTCCATGACCAAACAGGACTATGCATGGATTACTTGATTATTCCCCTGCACCCAGCCATTACCTGTATGAAACTTAATTCTGGTGTGCAGGACTCCAGGAAGAACTCTGAAAAACATCTTCTGAAAGGGTTCTCGATCGAGGGAGGGCAAAGAGGAAGGTTTTAAGAAATCAACTGCTGTTATGCTAAAAGAGTTTAGGCAATGTGTCGTTTCATAACTGCCCAAAAAGCTGCTGACCAGCTGAGTCCACCTGAAAAGGCCAATACTTGACCGCAGAAGTCTTTGCAGCACAACAACCTCAAGCTTCAACCCATTCACTTTGGAAAGAAGCATTTCAAGCAATGGGCCTGATATCTCCCTTTGAAATTGCATCTTTCAGAATTTTTTTCTTTTATTTGTTTGTAAACTTTCTAATGGCCTTTATCACTTTTACATAAATAATTTTCAAAGGAAATAATCTTGATCTTGCTTAAGACTAAAGCTTATCTGCTGGGTTGCTTTTAAATGAACTCATTCATAAAGTAAAAGAGATGCTATGCACACTCTCAAATTGGGAGCTCGGGGACCACGTTAAGGAAATTCCTTCTACGTGGTGATGACACCTTGCTAATGATTTAATGCGACCAGTAACCCCGAGCCATTGCGCAGCACTCTCCATGGGGAATGGGGAATCAGGTTGGGTAGCAGGGCTGGTCATCTCGGCTCTGAGTGACTGGGGATGATCAGATCCGGTTGTGGGGGTAGTGGAATGGGCAGGGGGGTTGGTCAGGTTGGGTGGGTGGGGGAATCAGGTAAAATGAGATGGGTAATCAGTTCAGTTCTTATAGCAGCCAGTACACAGTCCCTGCCAGTTTCCAATGGGTTTATGATTCCCGGTTTCACTGAGTATTAACTCCATGTGACTGTCTAAAGGTGCTTCCCATTCCCAGAGTTTCCAAATCCACTACCAGCAGTAACATTTGCTCTGATGATTCCTCTTCCTCCCCGCGGCCATGGCAGGGTGAACCTCTCAGATTCTTTCGGTGGCTACGAAAGATGTCTCTTCAACTAGAGGCCCTCTTCCATCCCTCATCCTGCTTTAGAGCTGGCAGAAAACTCGCAGCTTCTCCTACCTCTGCCGACCACAGTAACTGCCGTGCTTTCCTCCCCTGTCTCTCTCTTCTCTTCTGCCTCAGATAGCCTGCAGATTACAAGTCT
Organism: Carcharhinus amblyrhynchos; assembly: GCF_965287045.1. Taxonomy (NCBI): domain Eukaryota; kingdom Metazoa; phylum Chordata; class Chondrichthyes; order Carcharhiniformes; family Carcharhinidae; genus Carcharhinus; species Carcharhinus amblyrhynchos. Next base: position 84,024,046 of record NC_137331.1, on the reverse strand, counting down.
ATTCACTGTCAGTCTTTGCTTCTGTTTCCAGTTGAGAACTTCACACTTCGATCGGCAAGACCCTTGACTGGAACACCTCTGCTTCCAGTAACAGCGAAGAGATTTATTGTCAGATAGGTCACATGACCCCCTTCACCACTCCATTTTACTTTTCATTAAACAGTTTAAAACATCACAATCTTTTGTCATCTTGCATTCATAGCGACATAACCTTTTAAAGTGTTGATAGTCATAGAATCCTGACAGTGCAGAAAGAGGCCATTCGACCACCCCACATATTTAACCCGTTAATTTTTTTGACGCTAAGGGGAAATTTATCACAGCCAATCCACCTAACCCGCACATTTTTGGAAGTTGGCAGGAAATCAGAGCACCCCGAAGAAACTCTGACAGATAAAGGGTGGCACAATGATTAGCACTGCTGCCTCACAGCGTCAGGGGCCCAGGTTCGATTCCTGCCTTGACTGTTTGCACATTCTCCCTGAGTCTGTGAGGGTTTCCTCCAGGTACTCTGACTTCCTCCCACACTCCAAGGATGTGCAGATTAGTAGATTGGCCATGGTAAATTGTATCAAGGGATGAGCAGAGTAAATCCATGGTGTTACGGAGGTAGGGTCTGGATGGGATTGCTGTCATTGCAGACTCAATGGGCTAAATGGCCTCCTTCTGCACAGTAAGGATTCCACGATTCTATTCTGTTCTGATGTGCAAGCTCCACACAGACAGTCGCCCAAGGCCAGAATTGAACCTGGGCCCCTGGCCCTGTGAGGCAGTAGTGCTAACCACTGTGCTACACACTTCGTCAGTCCATCAATTTGGATTTTTCATAGTGCTTGAATTTAGGTAGTTTGCGTTGTTATTTAGACTCAGGCAGCTTTGATGTTTTGATAAAGTGTAATATTGGCCTGGCCACTTGCCAGACCCCTCAACTGATTATTGTTTCCATGAGATGAAACTCTGTGTTTTTTTTACTACTGTTTGGTGAAAACTGCCCCCTGTGGTCAACATCACTAAATCATAATCCTTTCTGATCCTTTCCTAAAACATCAAGAAATGGTTAATTTTCAAAGCCACTTGAAATTCTGAATGCCTCCCAGTGAAATGTGGTTTTCATTTCCACTCACGAGATTGACTACAATTCACTTGTGTGTTTTCACAAAATGCTTTCAGTATCCTCCATAGACCATGTGCCTGGCTGCTATAGACAGAAGGATGAAAAATTATACTCAAGGCTATTGAACACTGTTTTGAAATTAAGCATTTTTTGCAGGGGAGTGAGACTGATTGAAACCTTTGATCCATTTATATTCCCCTGTTTTTTCCTTCCCAACAGTGTCCCTCATCATTTTATCCGGCAGCCCAAGGCTTGACTAATCCATTCACGTCTCTCCAACTACCATGAATTTAGCTTAGCAAAATCAAATGGACCTGACTGTTTTAAGTCAGACACTCAGCATTTTTATTCACTATTTGGGCCTCAATCGTCTAATTCCATTTTTCTTCATACACCTTGGCCTTAAATTTTCAGTCGTTAGGCCCATGCGCTCGATCAGCCCGGATGGCCCAATGAATGGACGTCCAGTATGAAAAACATGCTGAGAAAGACTGAGTGCTATCAGGTTGGGCAGAGTAGGCACCATGAGAAACGATGGTGTAGGTGGGTGATTCTAATACAAGCCCTGAAGGCTGACAGCTGCCTCAGGGGCTACAGTATTGCTCCAGTGACATTCATTGCAATAAATGCTACAAACTCCCTAAAGTGCAGAATCAAGCAATTGGGGTGGCACAGTGGTTAGCAGTACTGACTCACAGCACCAAGAACCCAGGTATAATTCCTGGTTTGGGTCACTGTCTGTGTGGAGTCTGCACGTTCTCCCTGTGTCTGCATGGGTTTCCTCCAGGTGCTCCAGTTTCCTCCCACAGTCTGAAAGACATGCTGGTTAGATGCATTGGGCCACACTAAATTCTTCCTCAGTGTACCTGAACAGGCGCCAGAGTGTGGCAACCAGAGGATTTTCACAGTAACTTCAATGCAGTGTTAATGTAAGCCTAATTGTGATACTGATATACTAAACTTTACTCACGTTACCACCTCAACGATCAAGTAGTTTTTAAAAATTCTATTTCATCCCAGATATTTTATCCCATTTGGATCAAGAATATTGAAATACTGTGAACACTGCCTAATTGATTGGCCCGTGTGTTTTTACACTTGGCGCATGGACTCCATAATGTTAGGGCCAGTTACATGCTGAATGTGTTCATTGCCCTTATAATTGCAGGTGACTCTTGCATGTTATCGCCAACCAAAACAACTTATGTGGATGCCATGTTGTCGGAGCACGCACCCTGTGCAATTCCACGTGAGTTCTGATCGGGTGCACTTGCTCAAGCTCTGTAAAATTCTGCCCATTATTCCTACCTCTGTAAAAATGTATGTGCAACACCGAGGCTAAAGTAAATCAATGGCAGTTCCAACAGGATGCAAAGGTCATTGTAACTCTTTAAATTGGATCCCTGCAAGTCCTTGATGATAGTAATCATGTTATTCTTCATTGAGGGTCACTTTGTGGGCAGCACGGTGACACAATGGTTAGCATTGCTGCCTCACAGCGCCAAGGACCCAGGTTCGATTCCTGACTTGGGTCATTGTCTGTGTGGAATTTGTATGTTCTCCTCGTGTCTGTGTGAGTTTCTTCTGGGTGCTCCGGTTTCCACCCACAGTCTGAAAGACATGCTGGTTAGGTGCATTGACCCAAATAGGCACCGGAGTGTGGTGACTAGGGGGATTTCACAGTAACTTCATCACAGTGTTAATGTAAACCTTACTTGTGACTAATAAACTTTAAAAAAATTTAAATGTATCAATGGCCCTGATATTACAAGAGGTTGAAAAGGAGGAGGAGTATCTGGAAATTAACAGCAGGACCTGATTGAAGCTTTTCGAACACGATTTCCTGGAGAAGCAGTGTGAATCAGTTTGTGCCAACAGCATTGGGTTCAATCCCTGATCCAGAGATGAATTTAGATCCGCCTTCATTGTCCTATCGTGGCGGTGTGGGCCACATGTGCTTGTGGCTGGAGAATGGAAGAAGAAGCTTCCTGAGCCTTGGGAAACCTGGCTGCTGGACAACCACTAAATTTAAATGGAATTCCCGAGTGCACTGTAAGAGTCCTTGATTTAAACATTGTAATGAACTGTACCACCCCTCAGAAGATGACACACCATGCAACCCAGTGCTGTAAAAATGTGGCAGGAATGTACACAATGGTCGTGGTTATTTTGTGTGATGTGTTTGATTTTTAACTCCTCGCCCCCCCGCCTGCCTGCTCCCACTCATTGTGGTGTTGTGACTCCAATAGAATAGTTCTTGATTTCTTCCTCCTGATGTATTTGGGCTACTTTCGAAACTGCATCACCATCATTCATAGATAGACTTTCCAAAGGAAATTTCATGTAAACACGACACCTTATATATTTGTATAGCCAATTTAGATATTACTTAAAACGAAAGATTACCTTCATGAAAATCTTTTATCATTACAAGTATACAAGTGGCAATGAAAACAGATTAAAATATTCCAGCCATGGCAAAAATGATGCAAAACATTCTGAATCTTTTTCCTAAAAATGTTTCACCAAACGCATTTAATAAAGTACATTTAAAAAATATATCTATTATTCTCTGAATTCTGGTGAATTACAGTACTTAGTTAAGGGACAGTTACAATTTTACTTTGAGACATAGTAGGAAACTATTACTCTTGTTTCCTTTAACACAGAATGAGCAGCCTTTTGTTAAAAACTCAGGCCAAATCATAGAATCCTTACACCGCAGAAGGAGGCCATTCAGCCCATCAAGTCTGCACTGCACTGACAACAATCCCACCCAGGCCCTATCCCATAACCCCACATATTTACCCTGCTAATTCCCCTGACACTAAGGGTCAATTCAGCATGACCAATCAACCTAGCTCACACACCTTTGGAGTGAATTATTTGAAATGAATTACTTGAGAATAAGATGCAAGCTTACAAGAATTTGTAGAGTAACTTTGTGATGTCCCTGCTTAGTTAGACAAGATTTCTGTGCCATTCAACTTGCAACTCTTTTTGAATTAGATCAGATAAAGCAATTGGAATGAACTGAGGGACAAAAATTACAGGGGCAGCCCCTTAAAGGGGAAACCATCCGAAACAAAATCAAGTGACAAATGAGACTCAAAACATTAAACCAAGATATGGAAAGTTGTCAGATTCCTTCAGCAAGTGGATCAATGCAGAGACACAATAGATTCCCAACGAGATTCAAACACACGTGCGGAAAGCACAGTTGATTAACAGCCCATCACCATAACCTCTCGGCCACCACAGCATGTATCCTTCAGCTTGCAAAGCTGCCTGTGGTGTGAGCTGATAACAACAGGGGAACAGTGACCTTGGTGAATGGCAGGATCAGTGGGATAGGTCCTTAACCTGTGGCTGTGAAACAAATAGAGGCAGGCCTGAGGGCGGTGAATTAGAGTGAGTGAATGCAATGACAAATCAGGAACAAAACGAGGAATAATGAAAGTGAAAGCAAAAGAGAAAATGCTGGTAAATCTCAGCAGGTCTGGCAGCATCTGTAAGGAGAGAAAAAAGCTGACATTTCGAGTCCTGACGACCCTTTGTCAAAGCTAAAAGGCATTGAAAGAGAATGAGAGATCGTTTAAAAAAAATGAAACAACAAGAATATTTTTTTCAAAAAAAAATCTCCAACAACAATTCCCTACCTCCATTCTTTAAGTAGTTCATTTTTCTGGGACGAAGAGGTTGATTGGCAGTCATCACTAATTACCACATTGTTGAAAGGTAATTACTCTGTTAATCACTAAACTTCACTTTCTGTAGTAACTTGAATTGGCAATTAATGTGCAAATGAAGCAACTTGATGAAACTGATGGGGAGATTAAATGCAAGCTGCTGAAACCAACAGCGAAGAAGTGCAAATTGGCTAACAACTTGATATGTTTGCTATTCGAGGAATATCTTCTCATTTCCACAAAATGCTGGCCAATTTTCACATTCATAATGATTAGTTAGCTCACACCCTGCTTCCTGTGAGGACACCATTCCATTCTCTCAGTCTCTCTGTATCTGTTGATGCCACCTTCCATGCCAGCGCCACTGAAAGGTTGGGTGAATCTTCTGTACTGTATTGATTCTATGATGGGTGCTTATGTGCTGCTTGATAAAGCAGTGAGAGACTACACAGTCTCTGAGGAGGAAGGACCATTGTGTCTTTTGCCCATCAGGCAATTAAATGAACAGCTGTTGGCCTTCCTCCAGACTGAGGACCCAGAGAAGGCCTGCCAAGAGCTGCTGCCAATCAGAGGCTGGCATCTTTTGCACTTGGCAGTGCCATGGAGGAGACCATGGCTGTTTCTGGGATAACACTCACCAGAGTCCTAGGATAGCTTGACGACCGAGGGAAAAAGGTATGTGCTGTTGGGTTGGGGGTTGCAGGGGGATGGAGGACATTGGAGGTTGGCAGCAAAGGCAGGGGGTGGCTGTCAGCGGCCATTCCCCGGTCTCATGTCCTCAGTCACGCACAGATCAGTGTAGATTGAGGAAACCGCACTCTATCTCTGGCTGACATGCAACTCAACAATTTTATTAGTCATGGAGGCTGCATATCAGCAGGCCCACCTGGACCTGAGAAGCTTGCAGTGGAAGTCACTAATTGGTCACTTAAGGCACTCCAGTGGAGGCAGCAAGAAGATCAGCCATGGGCCTTCCCAGTCAGAATTCACTTCTGTTGAAGGTGGTAAGGTGTCGGGCATCAATCCAGGGGCCAACTCACCAGATTTTCAGGCCTGCTCAGGTCCTTCCTTGATTGGGCAGAACATTCTGGCTGTTAACCGTTTCTCGCTACAGATTCCTGACCCGCTGAGTATTTCCAGAATGTTTTGTTTTTAAAAGAACCAATGTCAGATGACTTGTGCAAGTGACAATAGATTCTTCTGAAAACAGCAGTAATGTGTCATGCACTGTGTGTGAGAGTGAGTGTTAAATGAGAATGGAATGAGACAAAGGTTATTATCGCAGGATTTGACATCCACTTACTGTTGTGCTTTTTCATCGCATCCATTTCCTTTCCTCTTTTGGGTGAATTCTAACAACTGTTCCTTTTTTCTGAACATGTTTGTCTTTTATCAACTGCAACTTGACTTTTACATTACTTACCCCTTGCTGAGAAGTCAGCTTTCAAGAGGAAAGTACCTTATTTTATCTGTCGTTCTACTGGTATGCTGCCCAATTTCTCACTTGGGGTATTGCAGCAGTTTAGAAAAATAAGAATTACTATCTTGCTGGCCTGTTGCTTTATTTTTACATTTCAGCATTTTTAAACAGTGTTTGCCCCTTTGTCATTTGACTCAATGGCCATTTGTAACATTTATTTAGCAAATACAAAGTCCCTAAGCAGTTTGTTCTGCCTGCTATATTGAGTGCGGATAGGCCTCCGCTGAACCTGTGAATTAGACACTCTTCCGTGATGTGGTGCATAGTTTGCTCTCTCTCACAGGCACACACGGGACTGGCACTAATGCCTCACTTGTGGAGATTGGCTAAGCAAAGGCTGTGACCGGTCCTGAACCTGTTGAGAGTGGATTACTCTTTCCTTGGAAGGTTCAAACCAGGTAGCTGTTGGATTGAGTTTGAAACCAAATACTTGTTTGTCATGTCCAGTGATTTTCTGTCTTTTGTCCAGGTGGAGTTTGTGTTGAAGTCCTGTGTGGGAAAGATTTTCCAGATAAGTCATACTGCTGGAGTTGTGTTGCGAAGTTGGTATTTGTAAAATTGCCTGCTAAAATTGCCTTCTCTACCAAGGACACAGAGCCCAAAGTGAAACACTGTACCAAAGGCCAGGCAGTAGTGTTGCCAAGATAACAGGCTGTTTTTGAATTTTGCCCAATCACTTTAAACTAGGCGCTTAGCTACCAGCAACCTATTAGATTTAAATTTGATGTTTGGTAACCTGGAACAAATTCTATTGTGGGGATGCTGGTATGTCATCAGGGATATAAGAGATGCGAGGCAGTGGCGCAAATTGGAGAAAAGCACTTGCCACAGCTCACAGCTTTAAAGAGGGGGCGAGAGAGAGAGAGGGACAGCCAGCAACTGCTCTCTGCCACTGCTCATTTATGTCTTAAAAGAAAGCTTCATCTCGATAGCGAAGATAGCAAAAGAAGACACAGGTTCTAGATAGCAGAAAGATTCTGGAAGATAAAATCTTGTTGTAATTTAGAGCAACTAAATATTCTTTTTTTTAATGAATGGAAATTGTATTTATCTAAACAACATTCCATTAGAATTGTGTTTTATTCAGTTTGTTAATACTTTAGGTAACCTGTTCACTGTTAGTTAGATAAATAAAGTGCTACTTGTTGATTTTATAGAGTGTCTCAGGTAGTTATTTTGATTTAACCACTAAAAGTTGCTGAAGAGCAGATCATAATATTTCTCACATACTTTAACAGATTATGAGGTGAGGTACTCCTCTTTGAGCGTTAGTTCTCAGAGAAGGAATCAACCTCCCCTTGGTAACACCTAAAGGGGTGCGGTGGGAGCTTAATATACTTTGTAAAAGTATTTGCAGTGCCTGTGAGCTGTAGCAAGAATATATTTAAGGATAAACATAAACAAACAAATGTTAAATCATTTGGATTAAATTCCTTACACTGTAGCTGGATTCAAATCTGCCACCTTCATTTGGGCTGCTCTCTGGAGGCTCCAATGACAGGAGAAGGACAGAGAGAATACCCAAATAACAAGGAGCCCTGGAGCTGCAAGATGAGGCTCCAGGAGTCTCCTAGATCTCTGCCCAAGCAAAGCTTTAAAAATACGGGACAAATGCTGCACCGGGAAGAAAAAAATACAGGACATGGAACAATCAGTGAAATTATGGACCGATCCCATAAACAAGACAGGATGGTTGGTCATCATGGTGGATAGGTGAAAAAACTCCCTTTTCCTTGCTGTCTGGATGCCAAATCCATCAACTCACCAAAACACCCTCAAAAAGACTTTATAATACTAAATTGTTTCCAGAACAGAATTACGTCAAAGACACTTTGGGGCGATTCTCCCAAAAAAAGTCTAATGTCGAAATTGTGTAAAACTGGAGTAAATCCCGTTGATTTTTCAGTGGGATTTTCAAAATGAATCTCCCACACTCAGTGCACTGCAGAGTGCACGCGTGCAAATCAGACCAAAATCTGTGGGCAGAGCCTAATCCTGCTGAGAGGCTGGCAGCATAGCACCAAGGGGCCACTGTGCCTGCGCCGATCTGTCAGATTGGCCTCCCAATTGTTGGCCAGTTCAATCGCTGGCTCGCCCTGTGACACCCACATCGCCAGCCCTCTCACCTCCCCTCCCCCCATGGCCCAATCACTGGCCCTCCTGAACATGCCCGGGCCAACCTCGGCCTCCCTCCTCACTCCCATTCTTCCTGCAGACTCGATCTCCACCACTTGCAGTCCTGACCCCCACCTCTCTGAGCAGGCTGCCTACCCCACCCTGATGGTCAATCCCGACCACTGGCCTCCCTCCTTCCATCACTCAGCCCAAAATGCAGAGTGGCAGCAGGACCACCCATCCCCACAGATTAGCCCCCAAAGACCCCGGCTACATCCCCATTGGCTCCATGCACTGCCCGATGCCGGTGGGCGATGCCAAGCTGCCCCCTAGACATTGGCACTTTGACCCTTGCCATGGGCCCAGGCTGGAATGACCAAGGTGGCAATGCCCAGGGGCACCCCCCTCCTGGTGCTGGACACTCTGGGGACTCTCAATTGCTCCCCTGCTTCACTCCAGCAGGATTGGGCTGCCAGCTCCCCACAAGTGGGGAGCTATACTAAACCTCACTGGAGTGAAGCACTCCTGGTGATGGGAGGAGAGGCTAGAAGGCCTGGAGATTTCAATTCCAGGCCTGCTAATTGCATTTAAATTACATCAAAATGAGGGCTTGCATACATTATGCAGCTCCGCGCTGATTTCCAACACAGAGTTGACGGCAATAGAAATCCAGCTGTCGGAATCTCCGGGAGGCCGTGGCACCCAGTGGGGAGCCCAGGAAACGGCCTCCGCTAGAGTGAGTGCCAGCCCGCTGCACTACAAAAGCAGCTCAGCAGGCTGGGACAATCGACTCCTTTATCTGTAAGTTGGATGCCTGAATCCAGGGTCCAATTTTCCAGGACGTGCATCAATGCAACTGATAAAAAAGGTAAAATTGCCATAGTCCCAGCTGACCGTAGGCTGCTGTCCCCTTCGAGGTGGTGGTTTAATCTGAGGATCAGCACACCCAGGCGAGGGAGAAGGTTGAAAAGATGGGGCCTTCACAAATAATCTCAGCCATTATGGCGCTGCTGGCATTGCTCTGCATCACAGTGCAGCTGGAACAGCTGTTTGACATCACAATCTTTCTACTGTGAAAATTTCTGCCGCACGCACACATGGCACACCCATGGTAGCACCATGTACAGCACGGGATGCCACTTGGATCACTTGGCAAGTGGCCTGAAGTACTGCATATGCCTTTTTTTCACATCCGGGCAGCCACTGCGCTGGCACCAGCCCAATTTCATATCCTAGACAGCTTAATGATCTTGTGACGAGAAAGGCTGTACAACTACTTCTAAGTTAGATGGTGGTCCATTGTCTCCTATAACTTCATTTGTAATATCATAGCATGCAAATGAGCCATAAATTTTTCATCAGTCAGTGAGCCAGTTGGAAAGAATTCAGACTCATGGTCAAAACCTATGGGATGGCTGCATCCAGCTGCTTCAAACTGATTATACTTTACTTTTCTCCCAGGTTTTATTGGCATTGAATAGTTAATACCAGCCTCCCCTGCTGCTGCAGCTTCTCAGTTTCATTTCTATTTCTCACTGACCTTTATTAGATGGCATTAAAGTAATTCTCATGTTGGTCAAAATCAGTCTTGGATTCTGACTTGTCTTCAATGAGTCTTCATGCTCCTAACAGTACAACTGTTCTCCTTTACATCCATTCTTTGTGTTCAGCTCATGTCTCAACATTGAAGTGCAAAGAAATTGGATGGCACCTGCATCAGCCTATCTTTTGCTCCTCAATAGTTTTTAATCTTAGAGTCATAGAGGTTTACAGCTTGGAAACAGGCCCTTCAGCCCAACTTGTCTATGCCACCCAGTTTTTAACAGTAAGCTAGTCCCAGTTGTCCCCATTTGGTCCATATCCCTCTATACCCATCTTACCCATGTAACTGTTCGAAATGCTTTTTAAAAAACAAAATTTACCTGCCTCGACGACTACCTCTGGCAGCTTGTTACAGGCACTCATCACCGTCTATGTGAAAAAATTGCCCCTCTGGACCCTTTTATATCTCTTCCCTCTCACCTTAAACCTATGCCCTCTAGTTTTAGACTCCCCTACCTTTGGGAAAAGAAGTTGACTGTCTGTGCCCCTCATTATTTCATAGACCTCTATAAGATCAGCCCTCAACCTCCTACGCTCCAGGGAAAAAAGTCCCAGTCTATCCAGCCTCTCCTTATAACTTGCTGTCCTGTTAGTGCCAGCAGAAAGAGACCAGACATCTTTTGGCAGCAGGCGTGGAACTGATCTTTAGGCCCACATGTTATTTTCTGGGATTGGCGTGATCTGCGCTAGGTGCAGCGAGGTTGGAAGATCGCCCCCACGTCTCTATTGGTGATATAACTGCATCCTTCAGATTGTCTTCCTTTTTTAAAGCTTTAAAATTTATTAGTGTCACAAGTAGGCTTACATTAACACTGCTATGAAGTTACTGCAAAAATCCCTTTCTTGCCACAGTCGGGCGCCTGTTTGAGGACACTGATGGAGAATTTAGTATGGCCAATGCACCTAACTAGCACATCTCTCGGGACTATAGGAGGAAACTGGAGCATACGGAGGAAACTCATGCAGACACAGGGCGAATGTGCAGATTCCCACAGACAGTGACCCAAGCCGGGAATCAACCCAGGCCCTTGGTGCTGAGAGGCAGCAATGCTAACCACTGTGCCACCGTGCCACCCTGTCATACCAGACAGCGATGATATTTTGCAGGGAATGGAAATAATACAAATATGGAGTTTAAGAATGCTCTCTGATCCTGGAGGATCACAGTCAGTTGGTGGAAACTTGGCTATTCTTAATATCCTGCTATTTCTCCAGGTCAAGGCGACCACCCACTTTGCTGGCCCAACACGCCGCTGTATAGAGATATTCCAACCCCTATTGAACAGCAATGGCTCCAACATAACGCCTCTGATCTACAAGGCCATACACTCACAGATTCAGTGATGGCCTAAGAACCAACCTGGGAAAAATAATAATAGGGAGACAAGTGATGTATTTGGCACTCCCGAGCTTCAGTTGATGCAGCCAAACCAGACAAGACTGCCCCAACATCCGTGACCACCATACGGGCTCCATCTCTCCATCTGCTCAGTGCCTTCTTTCAGCCACTGCCATTTTGTTGATTCCTGTGCACAGGTCAATAAATGTTCACTGTAGGTTAATGAGATCATAGAATACAGCAAAGCAGTGGGATTCATTTCAAAAAGTGTAGAGAAGTTATTTTCAACTTGTGTGGAACTTTGGTTCAACCACACTTGGAGTGAATGTGAACAGTCTCTTATAAAAAGGACAGAGAGACACTGGTGAAGGTGCAATAAAGCTTTACTTCAATTTTTGTCCCTGAACTACTTTTCTTTTGTGTAATTTGACATCTTTTTGTTGATACTGTTTTATCGGAGCTTCTAGTTTCTGATCATGACCTTGTTCCTCTGTAACATGTGCTAAACTGACACTGACTCCCTTCAGATTTTAAATGCCGAGTGAAGCCTTCCCTCAAATTCATCAGGGGCTAGAATGATGGCAAAAGCTACCCTCAACCTGGTGTATCAGACAACCCTGAAAAGATAGTCAACTGATTCAGTTCCTTAGCAAATACTGCTGACTAAAATCCATTCTGTCTATAACCAGAGCACAGGTTTTTTTAACTTTTCAGATAGATAAGTAAGCAGTGATTACGTTTGAGGGCATTCCTCAGCAGCTTTTTTTAATCAATACACCATGCGGATTTTATTATTTTCTTTCATGACTGGCATCAGAGGACAGGTCTAGTTAGCCAGGATTGCTGACTGGTGAAAGAACATATGCATGAGTGAGTTTGCTAATATGCATTTTGACAAGGTCTTTCACAGCTGGAGGTAGTTTTCTGGCTGGCATCTGTGGAGTTTAGACTTTTGCAATTAATTTGAAGCTACAGGGTGCCTTCTCACCTCCTGCTCTGCTGAAGACTTCCTGGTACTTGGTCGATGCAACACGTTTCTCTGATTTGATAAATCACCCATGATTGCAATGTTCTCGTGAGTCACTGGCACAAGACTGCTGGATGACTCTAGCACCAAGAGCAGGACCATATCTATACAAAGGCATAGATATGGATTTTGACAGCACCTGGAGGTGGAGTCAAATCATGTTATGAAAGTGGATATTGTGACTATACTATAAAAAGTAGAAATATTTGTTTTGATTTATTATTGTTACATGTATTAGTATACAGTGCAAAGTATTGTTTCTTGCATATACAGACAACGCATACTGTTCATAGAGAAGGAAAGGAGAGAGTGCAGAATGTAATGTTATAGTCATAGCTAGGGTGCAGAGAAAGATCAACTTAATGCAAGGTAGGTCCAGTCAAAAGTCTCACAACATCAAGTGCCTGATGAAGAAGCAGCACTTCGAAAGCTTGTGCAACCAAATAAACCTGTTAGACTTTAACCTGATGTTGTGAGATTTCTTACTGTGCCCAATTCCTTAAATTGACAACCTTGAGTTCAATCCTCTCATGGTCTTGCTCCTTCTTTACTGGATTATACAGCTTTACAATCCTCTGTGATATATGCATTCCTCCAAGTCTTGTGTATCCTCCTTTCTTTCTCTCCACTCTTTGTAGTTGTGGCTAGCATTTCCTGGCTTCCCCTGCAGCTGGGATTCTCCAGTCCCGCTGCAGTGACTGGAGACTTGGCTGAACGCCACATTCTCCATTCTCGCTGACAGCGGTAGTAGTGTGCGTGAGATTGGAGAATTCTGGTTTGTGTCTTCAGCTATCTAGACATTACAATCTAGAATTCTCATCCTTACCTTCTCCCATCTCCACATCACTCTTCTCCTTTGAGACTGTCTTTAAAAACTACCTTTTTTGACCAAGGTTTTAGTCACTCCTTCTAACATTTCTCTCTCTGATTTAATGTTCAATTTTGTCTGATCATCCTCATGTGAGTAGCCTTTTAACATTTTTCCACGTTAAAAGTGTTATATAAATACATGTTGTTGTTGTCAATAATTGATAATGACTGATGAAGAAGAAACTCCATGCTGTAGATTTTTTTGTCTAGGTCTTAACAATGACCCTTCTATTCCTCAGTGGCATCATTCCTATTTGATTGAATATAAATATGAACAGCTAATCCTGAAACTCTTCGTAATTGGATCACAAACCAAATATTCGTTCTTAGATAGAAGACTGCTGACATCAATGCAGTCCAGCTGAACTTTAACTTGCTGCTTATGAACACATTACATCTTTTTTTGTTTGGTATACTGGTCTTCCACTCTCCTGCTATCTTCATCAGAGTCACCATTAACCTCTGTTTGTCTTTGATCTGACTTCTGGACTTTGGACATTTGGCTGAGAATTGGTTCAGTTTTGTGCACAAATTCCCCAGAACAGTCTTCTTTCTTTCTGCCATGATATTTTCCACAGTATTCAAATACATTTCAGGATCTCAGAGGATTCTTCTCTCATTTTTTCTTTTTTCTCACAAGCAATTGCATTCCATGTTTTAAATCAATTTCTGGCATGTGAATATCACTGGAAAGGCCAGGATTTGTTACCAATTTTTCTTAAGAGGCGATGGTAGTAAGCCACCTGCTTGAACGGCTGCAGTCCATCTGGTCTAGGTATGCCCACAGTGCTATTGGAAGAGATTTCCAAGGTTTTGACCCTATCGCAGTGAAGCATTGGTGATATAGTTCCGCATTATGATGGTATGCAGCTTGGAGGGGAACTTATAGATGATGGAGTTCCCATGCATCTTCTGCCCTTGTCAGTCTAGGTGGTGGAGGTTATGGGTTTAGAAGATCAAAGAAATCTTGATGAGTTGCAGCAGGCAATCTTTGATACTCATTTCTTTCAGCCGTTTTGCTGTTGATATATATTGGGTGGAATTCTCCAGCTGCACTTGACTAAAAGCCAGAAATTCTCACCCAACCGTCAATGGAGTTCACATTCTCCACAACCCCCCTGCTAAAATTCCAGTGGCGGGCGGGATGGGAGAATTCCAGCCATTTTTACCTTTTATTCATTCACGAGATATGGGCATCTCTCATTGCCCATCACTAACTGCACTCTACTGAGTTGCTTACTAGACCATTCAGAGGGCATATAAGAGTCAGCCATATTACTATGAGCCTGGAGCCACATATAGGCCAGACGAAGTAAGGGCAACAGACTTCCTTCCCTAGGAAGGACGTATATTAATGCAAGATTTTTGATGTTCATTTTAATTCCTGTGAAAGTCTTTTATTTGTATCATTGTTTTGTATGCTATTCTACACAGTTCCTTGTTAGTAACCTCAAATTATCTCTTTGTAACCCCTATTTATCTCTTTGTAACCTCTATTTATCTGCTAAGACAAGAGAATAACTGGGTACAAGTTCTGTTCCACCATGCTCCAAAGGTGCAAAGGTAGACTTTTTACTCAGTAATTATTTTTATCTAGCTCTTATTACCAATTGGTAGAAATATATTTCTCACAGGTTCCATCATTGCTTCGAACAGAAAGTTGTTCCACAACAGTGAGGGCAGCATCAGTATTCATCTTGTCTTCATCTGACTCAAACTGAAACTTACCTACAGCACCTTGCTGCTTATGTTGCCAATTAGTGCAGTCATTCTGACATTTTTTGGTTGCTTGATACAATCTCATGGTTTTATCATTTTATTCCTGACTGCTTGCCATTCTGTGATTTCTTCTTTTGCTGGGGATAATAGCCTGGCAGGCTATTTTCTGGGGATTAATGGGAAACATTTTGTTTTAACCAACAGATACAGCAGTTAGAATGCAATGCACTGCCAAAAAGCTGTTAATAGCACCTATAAAAGGGTGATTTTAACCTTTTTTGCTTCCCCAGTAGTGGACGGGACATTAAAATCACAAAAGATTTTAATGATTTTAACACCCCATTCCTAATGGCTGTCTTTTTAACTGTGTGATTTTGAGAGTTGGTGGGTGCACCTGGCAGAGGCAAGTGCTGTGAGACGTGGAGAGTAAGCTACTGAAAACATGCAAATTGGAGTTCTGAATATGCAATGCCATTTTAATACAACATTGTAGAAGTCCTACCCACTGACCAACGTGCCAGTAAAACCTAGTCGGATTGGTCCATTAAATCCCCAGATAAAATGCACAGGTAAAGTTTAAAAACAAAAGTTTATTTATAAGTGTCACAAACAGGCTTACTTACACTGCAATGAAGTTACTGCGAAAATCCCATACTCGCCACCCTCTGGCCCCTGTTCGGGTACACTAAGGGAGAATTTAGTAAGGCCTGTGCACCTAACCGGCACATCTTTCGGACTGTAGGAGGAAACCTGAGCACCGGAGGAAACCCATGCAGACACAGGGAGAATGTGCAGACTCCGCATAGACAGTGACCCAAGCTGGGAATCGAATCTGGGACCCTAGCACTGTGAAGCAGCAGTGCTAACCACTGTGCCCTCTGGACCAGAGGATGTATGTGCCATTGTGTTATTTGTATTGTGACTAGTGTTTAAAATTTCAAGGCTGCTTCTGTCTGATATTTTGCATGCCTTACATACCCCAATAAGATCAGTCTGATTAGCATGGGTGCTGTTAGTGCCAGTTTCATTTGGATAATGGAAGGTAGAGGAAGAAGAGCAGCAACAAGCTTTAGAAAACTGGAGCAACTGGGCCTATTAAGAGCGCAGCAGGTTAGGGGTGACTCTCATAGGAGGCCATGCCCAGCGAGATAGGGTACCAGTCAAGAGGAGAACCAGGAAAAGATGGCTGGGTTTCCATCCGTCAGCTGCCCTTGTTCTTCTAACTGATAAAGAGGTTGTAGGTTGAAAGAAGAGCCTTACTGAGTTGCAGCAGTACATCTTGTAAATGGTATATTCTATTGGAGAATAAGGAATATTCTCTAAATACATGTCTCCGAATTTCCCA
The DNA here is from genome assembly GCF_965287045.1 of Carcharhinus amblyrhynchos. NCBI lineage: Eukaryota > Metazoa > Chordata > Chondrichthyes > Carcharhiniformes > Carcharhinidae > Carcharhinus > Carcharhinus amblyrhynchos. The sequence continues at coordinate 84,007,746 of NC_137331.1, read as the reverse complement.
TGGCAACCGCATCATTCATAAGTAGCACAATTGTAGTAATTGTCATTGGACCACAGCATTATCATTGATCACACCATAGGACTGGTGACTCAGAGGGACAAGTTTTACTATCACGCCTACCACGGAAGTAGGAGGCGGCGCTAGACGAACCATGGGAAGGTTCATTGACCTCGGGCAAGATTTTCCAGTTTCGGGGCATTCGAGACTAGAAAATCCCATCCAGGAGTTCAGGCATTTGGACAGTTCAGAGAGATCCCTAAACAGAGGTATCTGCCGAATCCTACACAATCTTATTATACTGGGAGGCATGCATTGGATACAGAACAACAGTTGGAGGAGGAAGGAGTTCCTGGCAATTCTGCCATTTGCATTATTAACAGGAGGTTAAGCTTTATCTGTGCAAAGCTGTTTGTCTGGTCTTGGCATCATCACAGTTGTGGTCTCAGTAACATCCCACCTATCCTGCTGAAGGTATGTACACCTGAGCTGGTCACTTTCCTAGCCAATTTGGTCCAGTACAACTGTGATACCAGCAAGTTCCCAACAATCTGGAAGTTCCCTCAACAATGACCCATGCACAAGAAAAAAAGAACAAGCCATTAACTGCCCTATAAGCCTCCTCTCATTCATCGGTGAAGTAATGGAAGGAGTCATCAATAGTTCCATCAAGTGACACCGACTAACCTTCTCACACTTAGAACTTGATTTTAACTGTTCTCATTGGGCAGGCAGTGGGTCAGCTGACCATTTAATTACATGTAGAGTAATGTAAGCTACTGTTATACCCAACACTATTTTAAAGAAAGTATTCTTCAGGATCGGTGAAAGGTGAATGCATGCGTAAAAAGCTCAAAGTGTAGTTTCTGGGATGGAAAGAGGTGACGGCTGGTGGGGGATCGTCTGAGGGTCTGCTTCCATCCAGTAATGTTATGTTTTGACATTTTATATGGTATTTTATCCAGTACTTTGAAAGTATCTAAAAAGGGACTTCAGCTACATTTTATCGTAACATCCAGTTCATTAAAATAACAGTGAAAAAATTCACTCAGCTACAAATAATCAGTGATTTGAAAAGGAAAGACATTAAGAAAATAACAAATAGGAGATGTCAATCCAGTTTTATTGACCGAAGATCATTCAGGCTGTAGAAGTTTACATATTACTTCCAAATGTGATACCCCACTGACCCTCCCCCACCACTTTTCTGTTCTTGTGTCAACTTGTGTTGCATTTCTAGGCAGATCCTCCAGGCATCTTTCCCTGGGAAAAGTTGGTGTTAAACACTGTAGGTTCTGAGAATTGTTGTGCTATTTTATAATTCACAATTAATGGATTTTTAATGAGAAAGGGAAGAAAAACAAAGTGACAGCTTAGCTTTTCAGCAGAATCATTCTCTTATCCTGCCACGCTTCCAGAAGTAGTCTATCGCCCTTGGACCTAGCTCACAGAGAGAGGTACAGTACCCGTTCATATCTTATCCTGCTTCTCCAAATCAAATTGGCACCTCTCATCTTGAAAGCACTGGTCACAGTTACCCCCGCCTCCCCCCCCACCTCCCCCCCCCCCCCACCCCACCTTCCCATCACCAAACCATTGTTCACAATTTCTTCCCGGCAAAGTGAAAGTTCCGCTTGGCACCTTCCCCATCTCAAAAGACAGCTCCTGTTTACTACCCGGTTAGTCCCATCCACCACAACAACATTACTTCTACTTCCTTTCATCCCATCCTTTAAGACAGAGATGAGGAGCAATTTCTTCTCTCAGAGAGAATTTGTAGAATTCTTTACCTCACAGAGCTATAGCGGCTGGGTGGTTAAGTATCTTCAAGGCTGAGATAGACAACGTTTTAATCAGTCAGGGAATCAAGAGTCATGGGGGTAAGGTGAGAATGTAGAGTTGAGGATTATATCAGATCAGCCATGATCTCATTGAATGGTGGAGCAGACTTGATGGGCCGAATGGCCTACTTCTGCTCCTACATCTTATGGCTTTGTGGTCTTATGGTCATCCTCACTGCTTCCTTCCTGTCCCCTTCACCCATCCTCATTCCCCCTTTTCCTTCATCCTCCTCATTTCCACTCCTTCTTCCATTTCATTTTCTTCCCCCAGCCCCCACATCTTATACTGCCAAACTTGTTCACCTAGGTAGCACTCTTGTCTTCTGCATCACAGTGTGGTGGACTGAAGTCTTCCCAGAGTCTGGAGTTACAACTACACCAAGAGAGTGATGGATTGCTGGAAATGGTGCCTTCAGGATGAAGTATTATTGTCGCAGTCCAATCTTCTGCTCAAAATAATTACTTTAGCATTATCAACTAAACTCCAATTCAGTAATAACTTATAACCGAATCCTGTAAGTGGCTGCCTTCCATCAAATTCTGGATTAATTGTGTCAATGGACATGCTCAGTTCAATTTTAAGCTGCAGTGTGTCACAGTAAAATGTTGTTGTATCTGGGATTCAGTTTAACATTAGCATTTACTCTTCTCTGTCCTTATTGCTAATAGCTGTCCATTTGAAATACCTGTATAACATTTATATGTTAATCTCATTATCTCACTGTTTACACAGCCTTTTCTGTTATCCTAAATGTCTGTTGGCTGAAAATCTTAAACAGCTAATCACTTATTAGAAATGTGAGTGAGATTATCATTTTAATGAGGTTATTTGGTTTAATCAGTCTCTGACAGCTTATCGGTAAATGTCTAGGCCTGTGAGTCATAGAAGTTTGCAACATGGAAACAGGCCCTTCAGCTCAACTTGTCCACACCGCCCAGTTTTTACCAGTAAGTTAATTCAAATTTGGCTCATGTCCCTTGTCCGTATAACTGTCAAAATGCTTTTAAAAAATCAAAATTGTACCCGCCTTTACTACTACTTCTGGCAGATTGTTCTAGATACTCACTACCCTCAGTGTGAAAAAATTACCCCTCTGGTCCCTTTTGTATCTCTCCCCTCTCACCTACCTTTGGGAAAAGATGTTAACCTTATCTATACCCCTCATTATTTTATAGATCTTGATAAGATTACCCCTAAGCCTTCAATACTCCAAGGAAAAAAGTCCCAGTCTATCCAGTCTCTTCTTATAACTCAAACCATCGTGTCCCAGTAGATTCGTAGTACATCTTTTCTGCACTCTGTCTAGTTTAATAATATCCTTTTTATATTAGCGTGACCAGAATTGTACACAGTATTCCAAGTCTCCCCTTACTAATGTCTTGTACAACTTTAACAACACGTCCCAATTCCTGTATTCACTGTTACGACCAATGAAACCAAGCATGCCAAAAACGTTCTTCACCACCCTGTCCACCTGTGACTCCACTTTAAGGAGCTATGAACATGTATACTTAGATCTCTTTATTCTATAACACTCCCCAACACCGTACCATTAACTGAGTAAGTCCTGTCTGGTTCAGTCTACCAAAATGCATTGCTTCGCATTTATCTAAATTGATCTCCACCTGCTATTCATCAGCCGACTGACCAAATTGATCAAGATCCTATTACAATCCCAGATAACCTTCTTCACTATCCACTATGCCACTGATCTTGGTGTCATCTGCAGACTTACTAACCATGCATCCTAAATTCTCATCCAAATCCTTAATATAAATGACAAATAACAGTGAACCCAGCACTGATCCCTGAGGCACACCACTGGTCACAGGCCGCCAGTTTGATAAACTACTCTTATCGACCATCCCCTGACTTCTGTCATCAAGCCAATTGGCTACCTCACCCTTGATCCTGTGAGATTTAATCTTGTGCAACAATCTACTAAGCAGTACCTTGTCAAAGGCCTTGCTAAAGTCCATGTAGACAACATCAACTGCACTGCCCTCATCTACTTTCTTGGTTATCCCTTCAAAAAACTCAGTCAAATTTGTGAGACATGATTTTCCACTCACAAAACCATGCTGACTGTTCCTAATCAGCCGTTGCCTGTCTAAATGCCTGTAAATCCTGTTTCTCAGAATACCTTCTAACAACTTACCCACTTCAGATGTTAGGCTCACCTGCCTAGTTCCCAGTCTTTTCCCTGCAGCCCTTCTTAAACAACGGCACAACATTTGCCATCATACATTCTTCAGGCACCTCACCTGTGGCCATTGATGATTCAGATATATCTTCTAGGGGACTTGCAATTTCCTCCATAGCCTCCCACAACTTCCTGAGATACACTTCATCATGTCCTGGGGATTTACCTACCTTGATGCATTTTAAGATTTCCAGCACCTCCTTCTCTGTAATATGTACACTCCTCAAGACATCATTATTTGTTTCCCCAAGTTCCCTAACATCCATGTCTTTCTCAGCAGTAACTACTGATGAGAAAAATTCATTTAGGATCTCACCCATCTCTTGTGGATCTGCACATAGATGAACTTGTTAATCCTTAAGAGGCCCTATTCTCTCCCTAGTTACTCTTTTGCCCTTTATGTATTTGTTGAAGCTCTTTAGTTTCTCCTTTGCCTTACCTGCCAAAGCAATCTAATATCCCCTTTTTGTCCTCCTGATATCTCTCTTAACTCTACTCATACACCCTCTATACTCTTCAAGGGCTCCACTTGATCCCAGCTGCCTACGCATATGTCTCCTTCTTCTTCTTGACCAAGGCCTTGGTATCCCGACTCATCCAAGGTTTCCTACTTCTACTAGCCTAGACCTTCACTCTAAAAGGAATGCACTTACCCTATTAACACACTTCTGAAAACCTCCCACTTACCAGCAGTCCCTTTGCCTGCCAACAGACTCCTCCAATCAACTTGATAATATTAGGCAAGTTCCTGTCTAATACCATCAAAATTGGCCTTGCTCCAATTCAGAATTTTAACTTTTGGACTAGACCTAGTGTTGTCCATAGCTATCTTGAAACTAATGGAATTATGGTCACTGGTCCCAAACTAATCGCTCACTAACACTTCTGTCACCTGCCCTTCCTTATATCCCAACTTGTAGTTTAGTTGAAAAATGGTGGGGTGACTTTTGAGACCTCCCGCATGATGGAAACAGGATAGTAACACCCTAAAAATGATGGCCAATGATCCTATGCCTTGTTGACAGCCACAGCAATCTTCACCAATGCCTCCTATTGGGTGGTCAGAGTCAGGTGGTAGGAGCATTTCAAATGGCCATTCAGGCCCTACAATTTCCATGGCCTGAGATAGATGGAGCATGCAACATGCATGCTGTGACCTGCAAGGGGTGGCAGTCTGACAAAAGAACCCCTCAGCTGAGTTCCTCTTTGTTTCTCTGGGGCCTGGAGGAGCATAAGTGCCTGACTCAGTGGCTGTACTGCTTGTCTACCCCTCCACAGTCGGGGGGGGGGCGCCATAGGACTCTATCTTCCATTGACCCGAGGGCTGCCTCTGACTTGATGTTTGGGCTTGGGAAAAGTTGAACCTAGTGTTTCTATTCTTTCTGTATCTTAACAAAGATTTATCTGGTAATCTGCTCTTCAATGATAATGACTTTTTGCTGTTTGTAAAGGACTCTGAGACTTTGTCCATAACTTATAGTCAATATTTTAGCTGAAAGTTGCTGACTCTTGCATTCCCAATAATCCATATGAAGACAACTTCTTCTGAACTTAAAAAGCAGCACATTTTGAGTAATCATTGGAAAATTCAGACAATGCTGCTTTGAGGGAAGATTTCTTCTATTTTCTGCTTGGTGCAAAACTATAAAAATATTACTAATTTCCCCAGTGGACAGGGGCAGAATAACTGCAGGAACATTTAAGCACTGGCATTTCTACATCTCTTTCTGAATGAAGAACACTCCACCAGTGTCTCCATCAGTCACTATTGGAATTTGTGTTTGCTCAGAGGTGAATTATATGTAGAAACGTCATTGACTATGATCTGCTTCAGATAAAATGAAGTGAGTCAGCTTATTTATTTGTAAGTATTTATTTATTTAACTGAATTTAGCATTTCAGCTTTCATTGCGCGCACAATCAGGTGTCTCTGTATTTATTCTCACAATGCGGATTGTGCAGTAGCAGGTGCAGGAGCACAGCTGGTGTGTGAAATATTAGCGCCCGAGCTGGTTGACTGACGGAAGTTGACAATGATTCATACAGAGGGATTCATACAACAGCACCAGACCTCAGCATACCAGCTGTTAACACAAATATTGCTGCATTATCAAATGATGGTTTTAATTAAGCTTAGTGTGTGGGGATGCGTCAACGCATGCATGGCGGAGGCGATGGCCTCGTGGTATTATCGCTAGATTCTTAATCCAGAAACTCAGCTAATGTTCTGGGGACCCGGGTTCCAATCTCACCACGGCAGATGGTAGAATTTGAATTCAATAAAAAAAAATCTGGAATTAAAAATCTACTGATGGCCATGAAACCATTGTTAATTGTCATGAACGTCCACCTGGTTCATGAATGTCCTTCAGGGGATGAAATCTGCCATTCTTACCTGGTCTGGCCTACATGTGAATCCAGAGCCACAACAATATGGTTGACTCACAACTGCCCTTCAAGGCCACCTGGGGATGGACAATAGATGCTGACCAGCCAGTGATGCTCATTTTCGGTGAATGAATTAAAAAAAAATTCACCTGAAGAGGCAACTTATTGTCCCATATCCAAAACTAGATGGAAGACAGAATGGGAGCAGAACAGGATGTGGACTTGTGCAGGGGTAGGTGTTGGGCAATTCTCCGGCTACAGCAGCACAGCGGGCTGTGAGATATAAGCAGAGGCTGTATAGTGAGCTTCATGCTGGGCACCATGGTTTCTGCATCTCTCCGATCACTGGATTTCTGGCATCATCAGCTCTGTGCCAGAAACCAGCGCAGAACAGATTAAAATATACTAATCGGCAATTGAATCTTATTAGCGGACCCGGGACTGACGTCTCTGGGCCAGCTAGCCTCCCCACCCCCGCCAGGAGTGTTTCACTCCAGTGGGGTTTACAACACCTCTCCACGACTGGTGAGCTGGCGACCTGATCCCACTGGAGTGAAAAGAGGCACAGAGGTCCTCCAGAAGGTCAGGGATAAGGGTGAGATGCCCCCTGGGCATTGTCAGCTTGATAGTGTCAGCCTAGCCCCCCCCAGCACTCCTAAGGAGCAAAGTGCAATGCCTTGGGGGCACCTTTGCACTGTCAACCGGGCATCAGGCAGTGCCAAGTGGGTAGGGCCAGAGGGGGCATAGCCTATTGTGGGGCAGGGCCTGTGGGGTGGGGGTATATCAGTGGCAGAGATCGGTGGTGGCAGGGGTCCCGCTGTCATTTGGTGATAGAGGGATGGAAGGGCTGATTGGAACAGGCGTTGGAGTTGGGGGGGGTTGGGACTTCAAGGATTTGGGGTGGGGGGTGGGTGGTCCGGGTTGGGGGCTGGGGTGTGGGGGAGATTGAGGCATGGGGGTGTCAGTGCTGACCTAGACATGTCCAGGAGGCCAGCGATCAGGAAGTGGGGGATCAGCAAGGCAGCCTTGCAGGGTTGCAGGGTAGTGGGGCTGGTCAGTGATTGGGCTGGCCAGCGATTGAGAGAGCAGCAGTGCGGGGCTATTGCGCATGCCCCGATCTCTGCTATAATGCTACGGTGCAGAGGGACCTGGGGGTCCTTGTACACAAGTCGCAAAAACCCAGTCTGCAAGTGCAGCAGGTGATCATGAAGGCGAATGGAATGTTGGCCTTTATAGCGAGGGGGATTGAATATAAAAGCAGGGAGGTCTTGCTGCAACTGTACAAGGCACTGGTGAGGCTGCAACTGGAGTACTGTGTGCAATTTTGGTCCCCATATTTGTGAAAAGATATGTTAGCCTTGGAGGGAGTACAGAGAAGGTTCACCAGACTGATACCGGAGATGAGGGGGTTAGATTATGAGGAGAGATTGAGTAGATTGGGCCTGTACTCGTTGGAGTTTAGAAGGCTGAGGGAGGATCTTATAGAGACATATAAGATAATAAAGGGGCTAGATAGGGTAGAGGCAGAGAGATTGTTTCCACTTAGAAAGGAAACCAGAACTAGAGGGCACAGTCTCAAAATAAGGCGGCGGGGGAGCAGTTTAGAACAAAGTTGAGGAGGAACTTCTTCTCTCAGAGGGTGGTGAATCTCTGGAATTCTCTGCCCATTGAAGTGGTGGAGGCTACCTCATTGAATATGTTTAAGTCACAGATAGATAGGTTTCTGATTGATAAGGGGATTAAGGGTTATGGGGAGCAGGCAGGTAAGTGGAACTGATCCACTTCAGATCAGCCATGATCTTATTGAATGGCGGGGCAGGCTCGAAGGGCTAGATGGCCTACTCCTGCTCCTATTTCTTATGTTCTTATGTAACAGATCGGCGCATGCGCAGTAGCTCACTCAGCACTGTGCTGTCGGCCTCCTGGGTGGGAATAGGCCCCACCTACTGATTTTCAGCCTGATTCATGCTAGACGCTCAATGATGCCTGGAGTGTGGGAGATTCATTTTGAAAATTGCACTGCAAAAAATGTGGGATTTAGTCCACTTGTTAGGCGAATTAGCACTTAGAATTTTTGTGGGAGAATTCCAGTTGTGGTGTGAGTCCTGATGTTTTCTCTGTACATGTTGAAATTAATTTAAGCTATTTTTTAGTCATTGCAGTTAATCTAGGGCATTTGTTTATTGAGGCTAGAGTGCGGAAACAAAATGGAATTGTTCATTTACTATCAGATTTTTTGGGGCCAATTTCAATAAGAACATAAAACAGAAAAACTAAGAGCAAGATTTGACCATTCAACCCTTCAAACCTGCTCTACCACTCAGTAAGATCATGGCTGATCTGATGTAGCCTTAAGTCTGCTCTCTTGCCTGTCCCCCATAAACCTTGATTTTCTTGTCAATAAAAATTTGCCTGACTCAACCTTGAACATAATCGGTGACCCAATTTTCACTGCTCACTGGGAAAGACAATTTCAAACACCAGAGAGTCATACAGGGCAGAAGGAGGCTGTCCAGCCCATCGAGTCTATACTAACCACAATCCCACCCAGGCCCTATCCCTATAATGCCATGCATTTTCCCTAGCTCATCCCCCTGACACAAAGGGGCAATTTAACATGGCCAATCCACCTCTCCCGCACGTCTTTGGACTGGGCATATCAGTGGCCTCATGAGAGAAGATGTTTCTCCTCATTGCAGTCTTAAATGGGAGACCCCTTCTTTGAAAATGTGACCCCATGAGGTGAAACTCCTTCTCAACATCTACCTTGTTAAGTCCCCTCAGAATGTCTTCTCTATTTCAATAAAATCACCTTTCATTGTTCTAACGCCAATGATCATAACCTTTGCTGATAGGACAATCCCTTCATCCCAGGAATTAGCCATGTGAACCTTTGCAGGATGGACTCCAATTCAAGTATATCCCTCCTTAAGTAAGGTGACCAAAAAGCTGTACACAGTACTACAGTTGCAGCAAGATTTATTTTATACTCCATCCTCCATGTAATAAAGACTAACATTCCGAATGCCATTTGAATTACTTGCAGTTCCGACAAACAAATTAGGAGTATGATTAAGCCATTCAATCCCTCAAGCCTACCCCTCGGTCATGGTTGATCTGATTGCATGCTGATTATTTTTTGGGGGTTCAAGTACAAAATCATCCAGATCCCTCTGTTCTGCAGTGTTCTACCGTCTCCCCCAGTTTAAACAATACTCTGCTTTATTATTCTTCCTGCCAAAGTGAACAATCTCACATTTTTGATCAGCATTTATGCCCATTATGCCACTCCTGAATAGAGTCATAGATGTCTATAGCACGGAGAGAGGGCCTTTAACCCAACTTATCTATGCTGCCCAGATTTTACCACTAAGCTAGTCCCAATTGCCCACATTTGGCCCATATCCCTCTGTACCCATCTTACCCATGTAACTGTCCAAATGCTTTTTAAAAAACAAAATTGTACCTGCCTCTACAACTGCTTCTGACAGCTCGTTCCAGGGACTGACCAGCCTCTGAGTGAAAAAATTGCCCCTCTGGACCCTTTTGTATCTCTCCCCTCTCACCTCAAACCTATGGACATACATTTCTGATGGGCTGGGAGGATAAAATATTTAAATTAAATGCTGAGATAATGCCTCCCAATAATTTTCCAATCAACCCGATACAGAGCCAGGCTTCCATCAGCCTCATAGGGGTAGCTGAGGAACAACTGCCAGTGAAAGTTTGTTCTAAATTCTTTTGTAGAAGTATTCATTTTACGGCTAATGATCATTTGTGAATTGGTTTTCTTAATTTTCTTTTTATTTCTGCTGCTTTCTAGGTTTCCAGAGCCAATCCTGGTAATTGCTCTGCTGTCTTTCTCCCTGTTATAGCTCCATTGATGCCACAAAGGGAGTGCCTGCTTTTGGGTGGAATAAGAGTATCAGCAGCAGAGGGTGTCACTCAGGTCAGGCTGCAGCGGGGTGTTCTCCACCCACCTCCTGGCAGCTGCTTACCCTCCTTTACAGCGAGAGGTGACATACTTGACTTCACCAGATAATTGGTGCATTCAGAAACTTCAACTCTCAGCATAGATTGTGACAGCAGGTGTGATGGTGCAGATATGTTTGTAAACCTAACTATTACATTGGACAGTTTTTCCAAAGTAGTTCAATCACAGCGTCATGTCATTAGTGGCAGTGCCGGTTGAGATATTAATTTGTTCTTTTGAGCAAGCTGGAAATATATCCATCAGAATCTGATAGCATCCTCCTTTAAATGTGCAAAGATGCTCTCGTGATCAGAGCTGTGAGCTTTACTGTCTATTCTCAGGCATCCTAGTTCATTTTGACCTGAAAATTACAAAGGAGGTCATTAATGAATCACCAAAAGCTCTTAAATTTGTCACAGACAGGATATATTTGCTTTCTTACAACCTGTAATCAGTATGTTTTGTATGGTAAGAGGCTTTTTTTATCAATTTACAGGATGTTGCTGGTTGTCCTTGGAAAGGTGGTGATGAACTGCCTTGTTGAGTCACTGCAGTCCCTGGGGTGTAGGTACTCCCATAGTGCTAATTGTCTAATTGTCCTTGGAAAGGTGATGATGAACTGCCTTCTTGAATCATTGCAGTCCCTAAGGTATAGGTACTCCCATAGTGCTGTTAGTGAGAGAATCCCAGGATTTTGATCCAGCAACAGTGAAGGAATGATGTTTGAACCAAGGCTTTAATGAGGTCATAAGCTGATTGACCCTGGCAGAACCAAATTGAGTGTCTGTGAGCAGGTTGTTGCTGAGCAAGTGCTACTTGATAACACTGTTGACCACTTTTGACCACTTTACTGATGATCAGGAATAGACTGATGGGGTGGTAATCGGCTAGGCTGAATTCGCCTTGTTACTTGTGTACAGGACGTATCTGGGCAATTTTCTTGGCCAGGGGCACGGCAAATTCTGGAGCGCAGGTCTTCAGTACTGTTGCTGGAATAGTGTCAGGACCCATAACCTTTGCTGTGTTCAGTGCCTTCAGCCATTTCATCGTATCATGTGGAGTGAATTGAGTGAAGACTGACATCCATGATACTGGAGACCTTAACAGGCGGTCGAGATGGAACATCCACTCAGCTGAAGATTGTTTTAAGTACCTCAGCCTTATATTTTGCACTGTTGTGCTGGGCTCCTCCATCGCTGAGGATGGGGTTGTTTATGGAATCTCCTCCCCCAGTGAGTTTAATTGTCCACCACCATTCATAACTGGATGTGGCAGGACTGCAGAATTTAGATCTGATCTGTTTTGTGTGGGATCACTTAGCTCTGCCTATCGCATGCTGCTTTATGCTGTTAATTATGCATCTAGTCCTGTGTTATAGCTTCACCAGGTGATGGCCCATTTTTAGATATGTTTGGTGTTTCTCCTCGTAGGCTTTTCTGCACAGTTTGTTGATGTTTTTACTTATTCTTGGAATGTGTATTCTAATTAATTAATTAACTCAGCAGCAAGTTTTTCTGAATTTAAAATAAAGAAGGTACCCCGATTTATCTAGTGTCATGTGCTTCTCACGCTCACCCACTCACACACACACACACACACACATATATACACACACACAGTCATACACACACAAAAATTGGATACAAAGATAGTGCACTTTTACAGGTTACAGATTCAGTATTTGCTTTACAATTTCTGAACTTCCATCTGAAAGGCATCTGGTTTCTTGAATAGATTTGATGGTTTGAAGTTGAAGTTAGGACCTTGTAAAACAAAAGATTCACAACAGATCATGAGGTTTCTTGTAGTTGAATATCCAGGACACTGGCTCACAGGTGAACTTTGAAACTGAAATAGCTTATGTACTTTGGCTGCTTGATGAGTTGCAGCTCGTTTCATAGTATGGTGGCACAGTGGTTAGCACTGCTGCCTCGCAGCGCCAGGGACTTGGGTTCAATTCCTGACTTGGGTCACTGTCTGTGCGGAGTGTGCATGTTCTCCTTTTATCTGCGTGGGTTTCCTCCAGGTGCTCCGGTTTCCTCCCACAGTCCAAAGATGTGCTGGTTAGGTGCATTTGCTGTGCTAAATTCTCTCTCAGTATACCCGAACAGGTGCCGGAGTGTGGTGATTAGGGGATTTTCACAGTATCTTCATTGCAGTGTGAATGTAACCCTACTTGTGACACTAATAAATAAACTTTGCTTTACTTTAGTTGTCAGTGCTCTACTGCACCCTGCCCATGTCTCCTCTGAATCTTGGTATAATAAAACACCTCATATTGGAAGCCAGTTTCAGTCATGTAGTCAATTACTGAATGCCTTAAGGTGAAGGCCATTGATATACACTAGGAGCTAGGTGATGGCCTTTCACACTTAACTCATGTTGAATCAAAGTCTAGCGGTCCATTTACTCTGTGTTTTGAGAAAGCTTTGAGCAATGGCAGCTGTGAATTCTGCAGATAACATTCATCTTGGTCCCTCTATTCAAAGGGGTGCTCCTGAATTATGGTTATTCAATTTGGATCTTTCCGAAAACTTGGCCATGCCTACTTGGCACCATCTTGACAGTTCATCATGTGTATTTTAAACAAATAAAAGACAGCTTTAGAAGCCTCTTTGTGAGCTCAGTCCATGTGTAAAGTTACGAATATAAGGTCCTTTCTTGAACATGCCAAATTAAACCAGATTGTTTATTAAAGGAAGAAGTTTGAAAAAAAAGTTTAAAATTTTAAATGGCAGCACAATGCTTCCTTTAGTTTACCTGCCAATGCAGAGTACTCTAGTAATAAAAAACTCTAGTGATGCAATGGCCAGATCTGTTCTAAGTACATGACCATGTAATCATTCCAGCAGTGATCCTTTTGACTGCAGCTCTGTCCTTTGGATGATCGGTTGGTTTGTCTCTTCATTGACTGCAGCTCTTTCTTCACCATTGTTCAGGTTGCCTTCTTCTTGACTCCAGCACTCCTTTCTATCTGCAATCACAAGGTTACCTCAACAGTTTCCTTATATCTTTTCCTTTCAATGCTGGACAGGATGTTACATTGCCAAAGGCCTTGTTGACCTGTCTACGATAGCTTTAAGTCACGACGACTGACATCTTGTTTTTGTTTAAAACTTAAAGTCTCCATGATTTTACTTAAAATTCCTTTCACTACATTTCATTATGGGACGACCGCAGTAACAGTGGGTAGGCCATGGAAATCTCAACTGACAATGATTCCTGACAAGAATTGTTTATTGAGGAGGCCTGTTGAGTACTGTGTAATCTTGTCAAGGTTTCATTGATGTGGATATCTCCTTTTCTTGCTTCCTGATAGCACTAGGTTTTACTGCTTTGCAGCAACCCAGCAGGATTTGATTTTAAAATGAATATTCCCACCACTTCGTCCCTCCCCCCCCAACTTCAACACTGTTCCCATCTTTCCAAAGCATGCTGGTTGAATGTCCATCTTGAAACACTGAGTCAGAAAGGGCTTCTCTTCCATCCACAGCCTAACTGTAATTTTAACTATGAGCCTGAACAGGGAGCAATTGTAGCATTTTGGGTAGCTCAACTTATCAGCAGGAGAAGTAAGGCAAATTGAAGTACAAAGGGGTAAGTATCTTTTTCATCTGAGTTGCTTCCTGTTAGCTTGTGAGGCTAAGGCATGCAAAAGGCAGGAGCATTCCTCTGGGCCCTACAAGGAAAAGTAAGCCTTTCCTGCCCCATGTTCCCATCATCACTGATTATGAGGCCTCATCATAAACTTCTCTTCCTGAATAACCGGAGTGCTGGCGATTGCACTTTTTGGCGCAAGCATCCTGCCGGCCGGTGATGCACTCCCCTTGCCGGACAGCCTCAACTTTCCATCAGTTTCTGATGGGAAAATGACCAGGGACAATCAGAAGAAGTCCGAGAGTTAAAATGGGCCAAGCCTCAGGCTGGGGTGGTAGTGGGGGCAGGGAGGGCAGGGTTGCTTTGAAGTTGCCACAAACACCCTTGCTTTTCTAATTTGTAACCTGAGTTAAAATCAGGACTATGCTATCCAGTTTCATCTTGAAAATTTCTCGATCACCCTGATCCAATATTCAGAGTTAGATCAGAATTTTGCCCCAGAGAGAGAGAAAACTTGTATTTATTATACAGTCTGCAATTATTTAGCAAGCAAATCCATGTATTAAATATTATAATTAAGAGAGTCAGTTATAGTTAGGAATTGGTGCACTACTATTACACAATTGAATTATTTAGCAAGGGAGAAACAGGTAGAGCGTGGATCGGTCTCTTTCTTCAGGACCTGAGATCGAAGCCAGTCGAGATTACTGGGATTCGAGTCATTTCTCTCTGATAGCCTTAAGGGTTGAAATGTGTTTTGGCTTTCTCAGCCCATGGTAGGCCTGCACAAAATTAGATCAGAACTAATTGGCAAACTCACATGACACATCCGGGGAATAGAAACATGTCATATTCCACAGTGAAACAAAAACAGAAATTCAAGCAAGCAGACACCAGTCAATACCTGGAAAGAGAAAAGTTAACATTTTGGAGGTAGCCCTTTGTCAGAACTAAGATCTAAAAGATAAGAAAGCATCTCAATAGTGTCAGTAAAAAGGAAAGAAAAAAGAAAAACTAAGGCTGGAATTCTCCCCAAAAAATTATAAGTGTCGAATTTGCAGAGGCCACTGCAGAGGTCTGCAGTGGAGAGGCCACCAGTGTGTACATCATTAGAAATCAGTGGGTGTGGCCTATTCCCGCTGGAGAGGCTGACAGCATAGCGCTGAGTAGGCCACTGCACATGTGCCAAACTCTCAGCGTCGAGGTCAGTGCATGAGCAGTGGCCTTGCACCATTGGCTTCCTGGTTACTGGCCAGCTCAATTGCTGGCCCTGCACTGCTAATCTCCCGATTGTTAGCCAGCCCCACTATCCCCGAATTGCTGGCCCCCCCAGCCATTCCTGGGCTAGTCCTGAACTCCCTCCCGTCCCCGGCCTACCCAGATCTCCCGGCTCCCACACCCACCCCCCCACAATATGGGAACCCCCCCCCCATTCCTGACTCAGTATCAAAAGCTCCTCCTCCCTCCCTCCCCGCAGCCTGGCCCACCCTGATCATTGGCCTCCCTCCTTACCCCACCAACCTTGTCTGCAGAGTGGCAGTAGGGCCCCAAACCCCTACCACTTGTCCTGCCCCAATAGGCCCTGCCCCCTTGACACAGTGCCAAGGTGACCTCTGGGCATTGGCATTTTGCCCCTAATGAATTTAGTTCTGTGACAGTTGTTTTTATACCTGTGGAGGGTATTATGTGCTTTTTGAATGACAGTTTCATGAGCTCTGAGAGGATTATGTGTCTTTGAAGGGGGTTTTAGAAAGCCTGTTTATATGCTAAATGCACATTTCATAGGATTAAGCCTCTTAACAATTTTCTGAACAATTCAAAGATTTGTCAGTGTTATTAGAACATTCATGAGTTCTGCCCACTGAACTTTGGAAGAATGCTTCAAAGGCTGAACAAATCTTTGGATTTTAAATCAATGAGGAGACGAAACTACCAGAGGACAGGTTAATGTCAAATTCTAAATATTGTTGAATGTAGGGAATTGTTTTATCCACTGTATAAAGTACTCTCATACATGCAAACACTTTCAACATGCTGGTCAATTTAATAATTACTTACCTTTTAAGGACAGAGCCTTATGATCAATGACTACTTTAAATTAATGTTCAACTTTTCAAACAGTATCTAGTTGAAATTGCTTTCAAACTTACCTGTCAAATATTTTCTGCCTCTGCAACAACCCTCCTCCAAGGTTCATGACTCATTTGAGCCATTGTCCACCACATTTCCTAACAAAACAAGCCTGACTTCATGAAAATAGCAGGGATGCTAAAATGCATACCCTGCAATGGAGTAGCAAGGGTGGGATTGCTGAATTTGGACTCACCACTTGCTCACCTATCCTGGGGTCATAAAAATCCCACAGGCAGGAATGAGAACAGGAAACCCAGAATTAAACCCTAGCTGCCACTTTTAATTCATGCCCATCTCCATTCCAATGTGGGTGGTGACATGGAAATCTAAACCTTAGTTGTCAGCCCTTTCCTGATATGAATATCCACACATTTCTGGCATGTTAAAATTCTCTCCAGTACCTCTATAACTTTTTTATCATGTGGCAACTAGAACTGCATGCTGTACCCTTGAACTAACCAAGATTTGATATACGTTTAGCATAACTTCCCTTCATAACAATTGTTTCCCTTTAGAATAAAGCTGAATCCATGGTTTGCTTTTAAATGGCCTTGCTAACCTGTGTCCAACATTCAGTGATTTATGTATTTGTACTCTCAGATCCCTTTGTTCCTCCACCCCATCTTTCCTTATATTGGGTTGGAAAGGAACTCTGTACACATTGTAGGAACACCATTCCCTTGTGCCTCTTACCTCCCTCTTCTGTCAAATCATATCAAGGTGGTTGAAATCCCAATAGGTTATCATTTTTTTTTACTCAGTTCCCTAAATTGTCTGCATATATCATGTTTCACTTCCCTTCCACTATAGGTGGTCTGTAGATTACATCTGTTCGTTTGATTTATCCTTTACTCCTTTTATCTATTTCCATATGGATTCTGTTTTTGGCTTGCTGAAGGCTGTATCCCTTTTCTCTACTCCCATTAAGTTATCCCAAATAAGTAAAACTACTCCAGTTTCCCCTTTTCTCTCTCTTTCTTTTATAAATCAGTTACTCTACAATGTTTAATTCCCAGTCCAACCTTTGCTGTTACAATGTCTCGGTAATCACTGTTATGTCTGTTTCCTCACAAGGGATAATTGCCTCCAGCTCCCCAGTATTTTTACAGACACTATGTGCATTGCTGTACATAAATTTAACTAATTTTAATAAGAGTGCTTTTCATTTTCTATTAAGTAATCTTTTTAGACACTCAATTTATTCACTCCCTATCAATGTCTTGTCTTACTTCATTCTCTCCTATGATCTCCTACGTTGCTTTGTTTACATTTAGACTGCTTGCGTTTCTAGAAGACATCTCCCTCAATCTCACTAATTTAAAGCTTTTTTTGCCGCTGCTCTATTTATACTCCATAGGTCATGGGTCTTATCCAATTCAAGTAGAGCTCATATCATTGGGAATGCTCCTCCCTGTTCCAGAATGTGAATATCTCATGAAAAGGAATCATAGAATCCCTACAGTGCAGACAGAGGCCATTTGACCCATCAAGTCTGCACTGATCACAATCCCCATCACCCCACTTATTTATCCTGTTAACCCCTGACACTAAGGGGCAATTTGCCATGGCCAATCAACTTAACCTGCACGTCTTTGGACTGTGGGAGGAAACCAGAGCACCCAGAGAAAACCCCATGCTGACATTAGGAGAATGTGCAAACTTTGCACAGACAGTGACCCAAGCCAGGAATTGAACCCAGGTCCCTTGCGCTGTGAGGCTGCAGTTCTAACCATTGTGCCACTGTGCTACCCCCTTTCTACATCAGCCCGTTAACTACATGTTAATTCTTTTGATCTTTCTGTGTCCATGCCAATTTGCACATGCCAGAGATTATTACCCTCAGCATCCTGCTTTTTAAATTTAGAGCCCAACTCTTGATACTCTTTCATCAGGATCTCCTCCCTGTTCCTATCTAAGTGATTTAATCCAACAGGGGTTATGACAACTGGATTTAGCCTCTCCCATTCCCAGTCCCCACCCCCCTCAGCTGCCATGAGATATTGCTTACCCGTACACCAGGTTGGCAACATACCCTTCAGGATTCTCATTCTTGGCTGCAGAAGATTTATCTGTCCCCCTAATTATAATGTTCTCTGTTATTATTATTTGAATGGGTGTAAATGGACAGAGGTTGATACTCAGCAAGGTCTTGGTGTCCTCATGCATCAGTTGCTGAAAGTAAACGCACAAGTCCAGCAGGCAGTAAAAAAGACAAATGGTATGTTGGCCTTCATATCAAGAGGATTTGAGTATAGAAATAGGAATGTTTCATTGCAATTACATAGGACATTGATGAGGCCAAATCTGGAGTATTGTGTGTAATTTTAGTGTCCTTATCTGAGGAAGGATGTCCTTGCTATAGAGAGAGTACAGCAAAGGTTTACCAGGCTGATTCCTGGGATGACAGGTCTGTCATATGAAGAAAGATTAAATCAGTTAGGATTGTATTCACTGGAGTTTAGAAGAGTGAGAGGGAATCTTGTAGAAACTTATGAAATTGTAACAGGGTTAGACAGGGTAGGTTCAGAAAAAATGTTCCGGATGGTGGGGGAGTCCAGAACGAGGGGTCATAGTTTGAGAGTAAGGGGTAAACCTGTTAGAACTGAGGTGAGAAATTTCTTCACCCAAAGGGTGCTGAATGTGTGGAATTTATTACCACAGAAAGTAGTTGCAGTCAACATGTTGAGTGCTTTCAAGAAGGAATTAGATCTAGTTCTTGGGGCTAAAGGTATCAATGCATATGATAGGGAAATGGGGATTAGGATATTGAATTTGATGATCAGCCATGATCAAAATGAATGGTGGAGCAGGCTTGAAGGGCCGAACGGCCTACTCCTGCTTCTAGTTTCTATGTTTTTACGTTACTGTCACATTTCTATTACACTCCATCCACCTGCCCTCTGCCCCTTCCTCTGGACAGTATACTGAGCCACAGTTCCTAGGTCTGAGTTTAGCTGCCCTCCCTGCAGTTTTTTTCCTTGTTACACCTTATCTATTGGACAGGACCAAAGGTTCTGCCAGTCATTCTGAAAATTTACAGCAGTGGATTAGAAGAACCACCGCGGCGGGGGAGTAGATCCAACCATCTTAAGAAAGTCTCTTTTATGTGAAAAATTAACCCATTAATCTTTGTCCTTGGTTTTATCGAACTGTGCCACATGATTAAATCCCTTGCTGTAAAGAAATTAAGGAATTTTGCCAAGGGATTAAATCAACGTCCATGTCACAGTGCTAATTTTATTCTTGGGCATTTGGCGTAACATTGACTTTAATAACTTCCATATTTTACAAAATGACGCTGAGAGTTTGGAATGTTGCATAGGTGGTTGTAACCATGTTGTGAATGTAGCCATGTACACTTTGAATTTAAATAAAAGCTGAGACCTTCAAAAACTTTTAGTATCATCTGCCCGCAGGTGCTTGACGATGCATTCTTGACCCTTAGGAATCTATGGGAAGCGCTTTGATTCCCAGAACCAGTATTTCTCAATATCATCAGTCATTTGTATCTTCAGAGTTTGTTGCCATTCTTAAATGCTTAGGAAACATCAATTTGATTCCAGCTCTGACTCCCTTAACCTCTTGAATAACCAATCTGAGGTGTACAATATCAATTTTTTAAATTTTATTTATTCATGCCACAAGTAGGTTTACATTAACACTGCAGTGAATTACTGTGAATATCCCTCAGTCGCCACACTCTGGCATCTGTTCAGATACGCTGAGGGAAAATTTAGCATGGCCAATGCGCCTCTTTTGGACTGTGGAGGAAACCAGAGCACCCAGAGAAAACCCACACTGATATGGGGAGAAAATGCAGACTACTCACAGACAATGACCCATGCCAGGAATTGAACCTGGGTCCCTGGCACTGTGAGGCAGCAATGCTATCCGTGGTGCCACCATGCCACCCCAAACTCAACAGAGCATTTTTAGACCTCACATCTGATCCACTGGAAAAAAAAACTTTACTCCATGCCTTTGCCGTCTTAAGAACAGAAGCATTCACAAATATAATTTGTCTAAAATTATAACCCAAAACTCCACTTGTCCCTCAACAAATCTCTTAGGCTTGTTCTATTAGAATTATCTTCCCTAACGATACCTTCCCAACTGCAATATCTTCACCTTTAATAGGGGAGGTGGTAACGTAGTGGTATTGTCACTGGATATGTAATCCAGAGACCCAGGTAATGTGTTGGGGATATGGGTTGGAATCACACCATGGCAGTTGAATTCAATAAAAATCTGGAATTACATTTCGAATGGAACGAACCATTATCGATGGTTGTAAAAACCCATCTGGTTCACTAATGTCCTTTTAAAGAAGGAGATATGCTGCCCCTACCTGGTTTGGTCTACATGTGATTCCAGATCCATAGCAATGTGCTTGACTCTTAATGCCTTCTGAAATGGCCAAGTAAACCACTCAATTCAAAGTCAATTGGGCAATACATGCTGGCCCATTCAGTGACGCCCACATCCCCTGAATGAATAAAAATGATAGATTCAGAATTGACCGAGTGCCAGGAACAGAGAGTAGTGGTTAATAAATTTCTTTTGGACTGGAGGAAGTTTTGTCATGTAGTGCTCCAGGGAACAGTGTTGGGGTTCTTGCTTTTCCTGATATCTACTAATGATCGAGATCTTGGTGTACAGGGTATAATTTCAACGTTTGCCGATAATACAAAACTAAGAAGCATTGTGAACTGCCTTTCAGACAGTAAAGGAGGGCAGTAAAAACTTCAGAAAGAGATTGACAAGTTGTTGGAGTGGTCAGATGAAGATCAATGCAGAGAAATGTGGAGCAATTAGTTTTGATAGAAAGAAGATGGAGAGACAGTGTAAATTAGAAAGAACACCTCAAAAGTTGGTGCCAAAGCAAAGAGACCTGGGTGTATATGTGTATAAGTCATTGAAGGTGGCAAGACAGGTTGTGAGAGTGGTTATTAAAGCATACAGCATCCTGGGCTTTGTTAATAGGAATATAGAGTATAAGTTTATGTTGAACTTGTGTAAGTCATTCATCCAGCCTCAGCTGTAGCATTGCATCCAGTTCTGGACACCACTTTGGAAAGAATGTGAAGACATTGGAGAGACTGAGAAATGATTCACAAGAAAGGTCCCTGGGATGTAGAACTTCAGTTATTATGATGGATTGGAGAAGTTAGGACTATCTTCCCTGGAGAAGAGAAGGCTGAAGAGATTTGATAGAGGTATTCAAAAGTGTGAGGGGTCTGGATAGAGTGGATAGGGAGAAAAAGTTCCCACTCATGACAGATCAAGAACAAGAAGGGATAGATTTAAACGCCAAGGTTTTCTGGCCTCCCTGCAGCATTTTTCTCAGTGGCGGGAGACAGCATGCCCTTGGCTGCCAACTTCAATGGAATTTCCCATTGAAGCCACCGCACACCACAGGGAAACACGCGGCAAGGTAGGTGTGTCATCGGCAGGACCAGAGGGTCCCGCTAGCATGAAGACCTGCAAGATTGCACCCAATGTAATGAGTAAAAGAAGCAGTAGCGAAATGAGGAAAACCCTTTTCACACATCTAGTAGTTTGGGCATAGAATGCTCTGCCTGAGAGTGTGGTGGAGACAGGTTCAATTGAAGCATTCAAGGGGAATGAGACTAGTCTCTGAAAAGGAAGAATGTGCAGGGTTATGGGGAGAATGGATCTAGGTGAGTTGCTCCTTCAGAGAATAGGCCAAATGGCCTCCTTCTGTGTGTAGCGGATCTCACCATGGATTTAAATGCAAAAACTTTTCTGTTGATAGTACCAAACACTGTTGTTATGGCTACTAGATCTCCATTTACGTTTTCAGCACTACAAGTGGCTGTTCAATGCATTGGGGCTCCCTTCAACTCAGCCAGAAATTCTAAGTTGAACCTGCTCTTGATTTGGCAGGTTAACCCACAGCCATCTATCACACAGGATTTTGGTGATACTTAAATGTACAAAACAAGATCTTATCTTGAAGAGTGGAAGATCCCAATGTTGATTAATTGCACCTCAACAAATTTATTTGTGGCATGTTAGCAAACTCCCAGGAATTATAGTGATCTGAAGTGGTAAATTCTCAGGCTAATTATTATTTCCGACACTTAATGGTCTAGATTTAATCCAGCCCTGTCCTTCTGGAAATCTCAATATAACCGTTTTTATTAGTGTGTGAGACCAATTCAATTACATTCATCATAGCCTTTGATCAGATAATTTCGTGTTATCAGCAATGAGCAAGCTACGCCATCAATAATAAATGGAAAAGTCAACATTTAGAAACAAATGGTGATCCAATCCAAATATTTTAAATGAAATAAAATGCCTAAGATACAGCCAACTTACAAAAAGTGCGTGTATTTTCACTGGGAAATCTTGTCTTCCTATCTACTGGATCCATACTACTGCCCCAGAGCTAGATTTTAGTGGAGTTTGGAAGAACTCCGTAGACATTAAAAAAAACTTGTATTTGGAAGTCGCTGTCCCATTTCTGACAGACTCCCTTTTTGCTGGGACGGGACGTGAATCACAGGGAGGAAACCCAAACTCAGCAAGGCCAGATCTGGACCAAGGGCCTTAATTTGAAATTTGAAAAGTAGGGGTCATAAGTTGATGGAGAAGATGGAAGAGCTGTTTGAAGAAAAAATAAAGGGCACGAGTAAAGAGGTAGGTTCTTTACTCAGAGGGTAGTAAGGGCGTGGAATGCCGTGCCTGCAGCAGTTGTGGACTCGCCAACTTTAAGGGCGTTCAAATGGTCAGTGGATAGGCATATGGATAACACTGGAATAGTTTAGGTTAGAGGGTCATTAGATTGGTCCCACTGGTCGGCGCAACATCGAGGGCCGAAGGGCCTGTACTGCGCTGTAATGTTCTATGTTCCCCACCCCCCCAAAAAAGCTCTAAGTGTCGAATTTGTATAAAACCTGGAATAAATCCTGCTGTTTTTTTCAGCAGGAGTTTCAAAATGAGCCTCCCACAGTCTGTGCACTGCAGAGTGCACTAGTGTGAATCCAGATGAAAATCAGTGGGCATGGCTTATTCCTACTTGAGAGGCTAGCAGCATAGCGCAGAGTGGGCCACTGCACATGCATTGATCCATCAGCACCAAAATCAGTGGCCCTGCACTGCTGGTCTCCCAATCGCGCACCAGCCCCAAGACTGTTGCATTACTGGCCCTCCATCTCCCCATGGCCCGATCTCTGCCACCCCCAAACATGCCCGGGTCAGCCTCAAACCACTCCCCCATACCCCCATCCTGCCTCGATGTAACCCACCCCCCGCAGCCCCGAACCCCTCCCCCCATCCCACCCCACCAGCAGCCCCGACCCAGCTCCCCCGCAGTCCTAACCTCCAAACCACCCCCCCCGCCCCGGCGCCCTAATGGCCGCCTCCAAATGCTGGCCTCCTCCCACTGTCACTTAGCCCAAATGAAGTGTGGCAGTAAGGCCCCCCATCAGGCCCTGCCCCCTTGGCGCTGCCTGATGCCTGGTGGGCAATGCCAAGATATTCCTTGAGCACTGCACTTTGCCCCTTGGACAGTGCCGGGGGCCCAGGCTAGCACTGCCAAAGTGGCAATGCCCAAGTGATACCCACCTCCCCCCCCACCGGTGCCCAACCCTCTGGGAGGCCTTGATGGTTTCCCCTTCATTCCAATGGGGTCGAGGAGCTATGTTAAGCTTTTAAATCTCAAGTGTTCAATTTCTAACAAAAACAAACTTATACACAAGAACCGGCATCAAAGAAAGCAAATCCTTTGATAGCTTCTTTAATCTGTGAATCAAAATGCGAATTCAGAAACTCCTGCTGAGTTAACTGTTGCTTTTGAAAGCCAGCCAGTTTAAATGACACAACAATAGTGTTTTGGAAATGTTAACAAAGAAATGTATTGAAAATGCATGAACAGACAATTATTACTTTTATCACAACCAGATACCCCACTGGAATGACCTACTGCTGGTGGGAAGGCATGGAGCAGGGGCAGGGGGAGGGAGCTGCTATCGGGCCCAGAGATTTTAGTCCTGGGCCTGCTAGTAATATTAAAAACTGATTCAAAGGAGAATTTAAATAAATTTGCAGCTGTACACTACAAATCGGCATGGAAATGATGGTGCTGGAAATCCGGCTGCAAGAGATGCGCAGAGTCCATGGCGCTCAGCGGGGAGCCTGCAAAATGGCGTCCATTCGAGTCTCCCTGCCCACTGCACCACATACGCATCGCAGTGGGCCGGGAGAATCGCTCCCAAAGTCTGTTTAATTGTCATGATTGTTTTTCTGCTTTGAAAATGTGAAAAAAAAACCACAGGCTTAATTTTAAACTGTCAGCGAGAGTTAAAAAAAGATCAGCTGGATAAAAGGCAAATTATTGCAGACACTAGCATCTGAAACCAAAAGAGAAAATGATGGAAAATCTCAGCAGGCCTGGCAGCATCTGTAAGGAGGGAAAAGAGATGAGAAGATAACATAAGAACTAGGAGCAGGAGTAGGCCATCTGGCCCCTCGAGCCTGCTCCGCCTTTCAATAAGATCATGGCTGATCTTTTCATGGCCTCAGCTCCACTTACCCACCCGCTCATCATAACTCTTAATTTCTTTATTGTTCAAAAATTTATCCATCCTTGCCTTAAAAACATTCAATGAGATAGCCTCGACTGCTTCACTGGGCAGGGATTCCACAGATTCACAACCCTCTGTGTGAAGAAGTTCCTCCTCAACTCAGTCCTAAATCTGCTCCCCCTTATTTTGAGGCTATGCCCCCTAATTCTGGTTTTGTCCACCAGTGGAAACAAATTCCCTGCTTCTATCTTATCTATTCCCTTCATAATCTTATATGTTTCTGTAAAATATCCCCTCACTCATCCGAATTCCAATGAGTATCGCCCCAGTCTACTCAGTCTCTCCTCATAAGCCCACCTTCTCAAATCCAGAATCAACCTAGTGAATCTCCTCTGTACCCCCTCCAATTCCAGTATATCCTTTCTCAAGTAAGGAGACAAAATGATACACAGTACTCCAGGTGTGGCCTCACCAGCACCTTATATAGCTGCAACATAACCTTGCTGTTTTTAAACTCCATCCATCTCGAACGATTCATGACACACAACAGTGCAGAGTCGCTGAGCAGAGACTGATAGCCAAGTTCCGCACACATGAGGACAGCCTCAACAGGGATCGTGGGTTCATGTCGCACTATCTTTAACCCCCATGACTTACCTGAATTTGTAAAATCTCACTTACTGTCCTGTCTGGAGACAATACACATCTCTTTAGCCTGTGCCTAATGCTATCTCCACTCACATTGTCTGCATCTTTAAGACTTGAATAGCAGGTTAACTGTAAAGATTTGCATTCTAATCAGTGTTCTGTAAACTGTGTGTGACTTTAATGTGCTATGTTTGAGACCAGAACTCTCCACTCACCTGATGAAGGGGCAAACCTCGAAAGCTTGTGGGTTTACTATCAGATAAACTGATTGGACTTTCACCTGGTGTTGTGAGACTTCTTACTGGGGAAACACTTCAGCAGTCAAGGGCATTCAACCTCTGAACTTTGGGTGAGCGTTCTCCAAGGTGGTCTTCAAGACACGTCAATGCAGAATCGCCAAGCAGAAACTGATAGTCAAGTTCCAGGATCTTGGGTTCATGTCACACTACCTATAACCCCCATGACTTGCCTGGGCTTGCAAAGTCTAACTAACTGTGCTGGCTTGAGACAATTCACACCTCTTTAACCTGTGCTTAACCCTCTTTCCAGTCGTATTGCCTACACTTGTAAAGACTTGATTACCTGTTTAGACTCACATTCCAACCATCATCTTGTGAATTGAGTCTGTGCCTATATATGCCCTTTTTGTGAACCCAACTCCCCACTCACCTGATGAAGGGGTAGCACTCCAAAAGCTTGTGCTACCAAATAAACCTGTTGGACTTTAACCTTATTGATGATAGATTTGAGCATTTTCCCTGCCACAGAAGTGAAGCTAACTGGCCTATTGTTATCCACCTTTTGTCTACCTCCTTTTTTAAACAGTGGCGTCACACTTGCTGTTTTCCAATCTGCGAGAACCACCCCAGAGTCCAGTGAATTTTTGTAAATTAACACTCATGCATTTGCTATTTTCCCATGCCATCTCTTTTAGTACCCTGGGGCGCATTCCATCAGGGCCAGGAGACTTGTCTACCTTTAGCCCCATTAGCTTGCCCAACACTACCTCTTTCATGATAATAATAGTTTCTAGGTCCTCACGTGCGATAGCCTTCATGTCATCAATTTTTGGCATGTTATTTGTGTCATCCGCTGTGAAGACTGACACAAACTACTTGTTCAACTCCTCAGCTATTTCCTCACTTCCAGTTACCATATCCCTCTTCTCAAACTCTAAAGAGCCATTGTTTACTTTAGCCACTCTTTTTCATTTTATATATTTGTAGAAACTTTTGCTATCTGTTTTTATATTCTGAGCTAGTTTACTCTCATAATCCATCATACTTTCCTTCATTGCTTTTTTCGTGGCTTTCTGTCGACCTTTAAAGAGTTCCCAATGCTCTAGTTTCCACATATCTTTGCCACTTTGTATGCATATTTGAGATGACATTTCGAGTCCAGATGATCCTTTGTCAAAGCTCAAATTGGAGTGTGCTTTGACAAAGGGTCATCTGGACTCAAAACATCAGCTCTTTTTTCTCCTTACAGATGATGCCAGCTCTGCTGAGATTTTCCAGCATTTTCTCTTTTGGTTAAAAATAATCAGCTGATTGATAGGCTATCTGGTGGTGGGTAAAAAAAAATAATTATCTGTTTGTGCATTTTCAATGCATTTCTTTGTTAATATTTCCAATGCTCTATTATTATGTCACTTAAACTGGCTGTCTTAAAATGGAGACATATATCTTTCATTTATTTATAAAAGTTAAGGAGAAGGTAGGTTGATCAGGATGAGAAACAGAGTCCAGTTCTGGAAAATAAAGGCATGGTTGCGTTTATAAATAAATATTCTAAGGTGGCACATTGGTTCGCACTGCTGCCTCATTGTGCCAGGGACCTGGCTTCAATTCTAGCCTTGGGTGATTCTGAGTGGAGCTTGCACATTCTCTCTGTATCTGCGTGGGTTTCCTTTGAGTGCTCCAGTTTTCTCCCACATGCCAAAAATTTGTACATTAGGTTGATTGGCTATGCTAAATTGTTCCTTAGTGTCCTAAGAATTGTAGGTTAGGGGGATTAGTGGGGCAGACATGTGGTGTTCAGGGTATAGGGCCTGGCTGGGGGGTGGCAGGAAAATGGAGTTAAAACCATAATGAGATCAGCCATGATCTTATTGAATAGCATTACAGACTTGAGCGGCCAAATGGTCTCCTACTCCTATTTCTGTTATGTTCTTTTAGAAGGAAGAATTGTTCTGAGCTCAACGTGGTTCAGTCAATGGGCCTCTGATAGCATGCACAACATAGATACAAACATAGGAATTAGGAGCAGGGGTAGGCCAAACAGCCCATCACATCTGCTCTGCCATTTGATAAGACCATGGCTGATCTGATTGTGGCCTCTACTTTTCAATTTATCCCTATATCCTTTGACTCTCTTATCAGTCCAGAATCTACCTAATTCGGCCTCAAAAATAGCCAATGACCCTGTCTCCTCCACTCTCTGGGGAAGAGAATTCCACAGACTCATGACCATCGGAGAGAAAAAAAAATCGACCCCTTATTCTTAAATTGTGCCTGATTGAGGGACACAACATTGGAACGTGAGTGGGATGGGCATCACTCAGAATCAACTCCTTTTCCTATGACCCTTGCTGCCCCCTCCCCCCATCAAGTGGTCCCTCTCCTTGCCATTCATATTCCTGCTTACTTACCAGTGGCCTGGCCCCTCGGCACCAGCACATCGCCAGCAGCTACACCCTCCCCCATTGACACTGCTGGCATTGCAGAGCTGCCGGCCTCTCCTTGAAACTTGATCCTCAGAAAAGCCAGCTACTGGTCACTTATGTGGCCTACTTGGCACTTAATGTGGTGGATCTTCTCAAAAAGGTGAGTGAGACTCCTATCTCTATGAATAAATTCCCCTCTATGTGGTTGACTCAGTAAAGTGTTTCCCAGCACCTAAGGGACGGTGAATACTGTAACATTGCCAGAATTACTCACACTAGAATAAACAGCAAAAAGGAAATTTTGTTTGCAGAATATTTAATTAGGCAATTTGCCTGTGTGTGATTATAAGTTAATATGAATTAATCTGTTTTTTTGTGCTGGATATTATCTTTGAATCCCAAATTTGTCCTAGGCCTGTGGCATCCCTCCAATTTAAGTTATTATTTTAGATGATGTGAAAATGAAAAAAAAATCAATAAATCTGCTTTAAACGTGTGAACAAATTTGGTTCAGAAGATTATAGGCACATTACTTCCCCACGGTCTAGCCCTGAATCAGTTGCAAAAAATACAGTTTCTCTGAGTTCTGCGGAGAACTGTCTGTAGGGATGTCAGATAAACATCCAGCTCCACAGTGCCAGAGATACAAGAAATGTATAGTCTCTAGAATGTGACTGCATCCGAGGTTCTTCAAATTCTCCAAACTACGTCATTCAGTATTGCGAATAAACATAAGGGCAAAGTGACAAATATCTACGCCTGTGGTTATCTGTGGTCCGAACTGATCCACACCTGTGCATCACCTTCAATGCAGTTAACCATAGCATTGTTCTCCATTTCCTCCACTCTGTAATCCAGACTATGGCATCACTTTCCCTTCTGTTTAAGATCTTATGTGAATGGTGGCACCTCTAATAATTCAAGATTGTACCAAAGTATCGGTTTGGATTTGGTGCCCCATCCGAGCTGGAATCCGCAGCTTTCTGAAATTAGAGAATGCTATCAACTGCGCAAACTGGAGCAGAATGCATCCTCTCTAAAGATTTCTCCTCGCAACCATATATCTTTGTAGCACTTCAGGTCTCCAAGCTCAATACCCTCCAGTCATCAGTGACCCTTGGCTTAATCGTGCCAGCTTAATCACTCGTACATATGGGTTCTAACTCTGTGCCTCCACTGCAGCCAGTGATTTCCCACTATGGTTTTGTTATTTGGGTGATGCCAGGGCTTGGATGAGATCCAGTGTCTTAGAGTTGGACATCAATAAAACAGAAACTATTTTGTTCATCTTGATGCTGAAGCGTGCCGTCCTCTTCAGCCTGATATGCCAAGTGGATAATCCACCTTTGCTTCCCCAAAGGTCCTGACGATCACAGATGCCTGCCTTCAACCAATTCAATTCACTTCACATGATATCAAGAAACGGCTGAAGGCATTGAATACTGAAAAGGCCATTGGCCCCAGCAATCTTCCACTGTTGTACAGAAGACTTGTGCCCAAAGCCAATTTGTTCCAATATAACTGCAACACTAGCATCTACCCAACAATGTGGAACATTTCCAAGATATGTCATGTCTGCAAAAGCAGGTCAAATCCATTACCGAGGCGACTACCACTCCACTGTCCTGATCATTAGCAAAATGATGGAAGGTGTTGTCAACAGGACTTCTTATACGGTAACAAACTGCTCACTAATGCCAGTTTGTGTTCTGCCGGGGCGACTCAGTTTCATGTCTCATTACAGCCTTGATTCAAATGCAGACTAATTTGCTGAACTCAAGGTGACAGTGACTACCCTTGACAGCAACACAGGCAAGTGTGAAATCAAGGAACCCTAGTAAAATGGAAACAAGGGAACGCCCTTCAATTTTTCTGAAGTCATGTATAACACAAAGGAAGATCACCCCAGAATATGAGAGCAGGTTAGTGTCTTAGGCACTGCCATCTTCAGCTATCCATAAATGACCTTTTCTCAATCGTAAGATCAGAAAGTGGGCTGTTCACTGATAATTGGTCTGTTTTCAGTTCCATTCATGACTGCTTAGATAATAAAGCACTTTGTACCCACAAGCAGCAAGATCTTGACAACATTCAGGTCTGGGCTGATAAGCAGCAAGTAACATTCTTGTTAGGGACAGAGTTCCAGAATTGTGTCCTCATGACAGTGAAGGAACACAATTTAGTCCCAAATCAGGATGATATATAATTTAGGATGCAAGTGCTGAGGTTCCCATGTACATGATGCGTTGTCCTTCTCGGCGTTTGGAGTTTGGAAGGTGCTTTTGAAGGAGTTTTGGTGGGCTACGGCAGTATATCTTGTAGATGGTGCACAGTGCTGCAGAATTTCTAGTATTTGACCTGCTCATGTAGTCATAATGCCTATGTGGCTGGTTCCAGTTCACTTTCTGGTCAGTGGTAACCCCAAGAATGTTGATGGTGGGGTAGTGCCATTGAATGTCAGGGGAAGATGGTTAGATTCTATCTTATTGGAAATTATCATTGCCTGGTACTTGTGTGGTGCAAATGTCATTTGCCACTTATCCAAGCCTGGATATTGTCCAGGTCATGTTGCATAAGTTGTTTAAAGTGCTGAGTATTGCGCTGTGATGAGGAAGAATTTCTTCAAACAGAGGGTGGCAAATCTGTGGAACTCATTGCCGCAGTAAGCTGTGGAGGTCAGGTCATTAAGTGTCTTTAAGACAGAGATAGATAGGTTCTTGAGCAATAAGGGGATCAAGGGTTCCGGGGAGAAGGCAGGAGAATGGGGATAAGAATATCAGCCATGATGGAATGGTAAACAGGCTCGATGGGTCGAATGGCCTCATTCTGCTCCTATATCTCCGATACCATGGGGTCTTATGGTACATCCCCACTTCTGACTTTATGTTGGAGGGAAGGGCATAGATGAAGCAGTTGAAGGTGCTTGGGCCTGGGATTTTGCGCACAAGAACTGAGCAACCCCCAGGTGCAAAGCAGAGGTAAATCATGCTGATTTTTTACACTGTTGAACACAGGTACAAAGAAAAATATCAGGTTTATCTGGAATCATGAGCTTTTGGAGCGCTGCCGCTTCATCAGGTGAGTCACTCAGGTGAAAGCTCGTGATTCCAGATAAACCTGCTGGACTTTAACCTGGTGTTGTGAGACTTCTTACTATGCCCACCCCAGTCCAACGCCAGCATCTACACCTTGTGTATTTTTTGAGACAAATCCTAATTGAGAAAGGAAACTGACCCTTCCAGTTACTAAGGAAACTAAGACTGAAATTGAGATTGGAAGTCAAAACATGTGAAGCAATTTGAATCTGTATAAATGCATTGAGTCGTTAGAGCTTAGTTACTGATCTCAGAGGTGCAGTATATGCTGGCTGAAGAACACAGAGGTTAGATTTAGAAGCTGTATGTACAATTGAAGTTTCATCTCAAATAATTTTGTATTATTTAGGGAACTCCTGCTGCCCCATTTTGGTGTTTTACCTTTTAACCCCAGCCCTCTGACTAGCCTTTATATCCTTACTTCTCAAGTAAGTCATTCCCTATTTAACAATGTAATTCATTCTCCACTGTGGCCTGAGAGAGAGCGAGTACTGCTGCTCACTGTGTGAAGAATTACTTTCTGGGTTTGTTCTTATTTCTGATTCTAAGATTATGCTGGAAACAGTTAACAGGTCAGGCATCAATGGAGGTAAAAGAGAAAACATCTGTTCCACTCGTAGCAGGCGAAGGGGGCGGACCACAGAAAGGTCTGTTGACTCCGGGCAGGATTTTCCGGTTTCAGGTCAAGTACAGCCAGAAAATCCCACCCTTAGGGTATCAACCCTTCCTCAGAATTCAAGAGTCCATTGTTGAAACAGTTTGTCTGTTCTGGCCATCCAACAATATATTGTGTTGAAAAGCTATTACCACCATTACTCAGAAATATATGTTTGTGTGTTTTGGAAACATTTATTTGGATGCTTTTTCAGTGGAGACATTGGACTGACCATTTGGCATCTCTTTTTTTCCAGATATGGTTACAGAAGTACGGCTATCTTCCAGCTAGTGAACCCAGAATGTCAGTATTGCGTTCTTCACAGTCCATGTACTCAGCTGTAGCTGCTATGCAGCAATTCTATGGAATTAAAGTTACGGGGACTTTGGATGAAAACACAATAGAGTAAGGAACATCTGCTTTCCTCTTTAACCAGCACCAGCTCACAAGTGCTGCATACGCCTGCTTGATGAAGTTGATCGTACTTGTAATTCACAGAGCAAGAAAACAGTGCTGTCATTTTCAATAAGGGCACCAAATCTATGATTTCTTCATTGCCCCTTGAGGGAAGATGTCACTTATTAATGTTGTAGTTATCGTGTTTGGAGGTTGCAGGAAATGTAAAATAATCATTTACTTTCAGTACACACGTCCCATTCATACAGATTAAGGTCTTGCTTCTTTTCTGTTCCATGGTTGTGCATAGCCGTTATTTAGGCAGGCCTACGCCCTAATAGAAAAAAACACCAGGAAGTTGCAGATGCACACAATTTAAAGATAATTTTCAACCTTTGAGGAAGATAATGTGAGGTTAATAACAATGCTGCACAATGATCAGGCCAAACCTGAGAATCCAAAGTTATTGATGAAAGTTTAACTCGACTTTAACAATAAGGGTCTTTCAGGACAGTTTCCAATCTATTGGGCGGCACGGTGGCACAGTGGTTAGCACTGCTGCCTCACAGTGCCAGGACCCGGTTCAATTCCAACCTCAGGTCTGTGTGGAGTTTGCACCTTTTTCCCTAGTCTGCGTGGGTTTCCTCCCACACTCCAAAGATGCGTGGGTTAGGTGGACTGGCTATGCTAAATTGCCCCTTAGCGTCAGGGAGATTAGCAGGGTAAATACATGGGGTTATGGGTATAGGGCCTGGGTGGAATTGTTGTGGTTGCAGGCTCATAGAAACCTTACAGTGCAGAAGGAAGCCATTTAGCCCATCGACTCTGCATCAACAACAATCCCACCCAGACCCTGTCCCCATACTCCCATGTATTTATCCACTAATTCCCCCTTTACTTACAAATCTGGCGACACTAAGGTGCAATTTTAGCTTGGCCAGTCAACCTAACCAGCACATCATTAGCTCGATGGACTGAACAGCCTCTTATATTAATCTAAAATTTTTTGGAATTACTGAAGATCAAGCATAAACAAACTGCCCAAAATGCCATTTTGAAAGCTCATGGTTGGACTCCTTTTCCATTTGCTACTTTTAACATTCCAAGCTAGCCATCTCCTTTACACGTTGATCAGTGGGAAGCTGACTAGTTTCTGGATGTGGAGATGCCAGCATTGGACTGGGGTAAACACAGTAAGAAGTCTCACAACACCAGGTTAAAGTCCAACAGGTTTATTTGGTAGCACAAGTCACTAGCTTTCAGAGTGCTGCCCCTTCATCAGGTGAGCAGGATCGCATTCCAACCATTATTTTGTAAATTGAGTTTGTGTCTTTATATGCCCTGTTACATGAACAGAACTCCCACTCCCTTATGAAGGGGCACATTCCGAAAGCAAGACGCTTGTGCTACCAAATAAACTTATTGGACTTTAACCTAGTGTTGTGAGACTTCTTACTAGTTTCTGGATGCCACAGTATCAGCCAGAAGATGGTGGTGGATTAAATTATTTTCCACATTGAGGTCCACATTCCATACGTCTTGGCCAAGCCATTCGACGCTACGCATAGGATGGCAGTAACCTGACCAGGGGAACAGCAGAAAGAAACTTGTATTTGACATGCCTTGTCTCAGTCAGAACAGCAGTCTAAGATCTAAGGGGTCTTATATTATCTGATCCCTTCCGGCCCAAGGTTGCATTGGGAATAGCTGCATTCAAGAGAGGAAAATTTGAATTTTTTTTACAAGAAAGCCGATGTGTAAACCTTTTCAAAGGTTTTCAAAGCAAGAAATACATGAACCCGGTTGTCACTGAAACAGAGTCAAGTATTCACCTCATTCAATGTTTTTAACTCCTGGAATTGAACCTGAATCTGTCTTGTCCAACTAGTTAAAAGTTAAAGCTGATGTTTGCTCGAGAAATGTCATAGTGTGAAAATACACTTTAACAGTTGATTCAATAATCTCAGTTTAGGAGGTGTTAAAGATTGCAATAGACCAGATATACCCTAAAGACATTAATTACTCTCACTGCCCTGGAACTGATTCAATACCCTTATCGCTAATTGAACAAGGATTAAAAAAAATTAACTGTGAGCCTGTGGGAAAGGTAAAAATTGGCAATATCCATTGTCATTTTTAAAAGTCAACAGTACAGCAAGGTGGTTCTCTTAACTGAATTTTAATAAAGCATTTCTTGGTGCCTGAAAGTTTACATTGGAAATGTTTAATTGACAAATGCAATTGCAAGCTTAAAAGATTCCAAAACTGAATGGACATTTGTGACAGAGCTGCTTCAGAATACGAGAAGAGGCATCCATAATAATGAGTGTGACATTAGCAGTACCACTAATAGAATCCTTAGTTGTGCTATTCAAAGCAAAAATGAAAGCGTATTTTGACATATAGCTGACTGTCCAAAAAAGGAAGGAAATGGGGAAAAAGTCAGCTGTACTAATTTTTATTTATTACAAAACAACAATAAAATATTTTTCTTATGGGTGTCAATTATATTGTGCACCTTATGCTGCCTTCCACATGGTGTATGGAGCATAATAAGTCATTGAGTTGCGCGGTGAAAACAAGATTTAGATGTATGCACTTGGCTTTTTGCCAAAATCACCATTAATATAATCTCTGAGTTTGAATTAGTGCTGCACTTTAATAAAGTTGATGCATCAAGTTGAACTCATTTTGATGCACCAAGCAACAAGAACATACCTGCCTGATGCTGGAAGGGAAGTCAAGGGCACTGTCGTGATGCACTGCACTAAAGCCCAACTATTTGGTAGCATGATTGACATTGGTCCACAGTCACACTACTTCACATCCACTGACAACTTGACACATTCAAGAGGAATAAAGGCCATAGGGAACAATAAAAAATCAGAGGCTTCAGTCACTGCAAATTAGCAACTTCCTGTTTTCATATCCATCTGTACTTTATGACATGAGGAAAACAATGACAGGATGCAGAATAATTTTAAAGAAGTTAGATCCATCCTACCAAAATAGTGATCTAAATAATCTCCTCTTGTACACTCAGATACTCTGATTTTGAGCAGTTGAATTTTGCTCTTATATATTGTTTACGTGAGGTAAGCAAGTACAGGTTTAAACATTCATGATTGTAGCATTAATAATGGTAGCCCCCGGCAACTTTGTAACTGCTTCAAGCTTTAGATTCTCTTTCAATATTCAACAGTGCTTAATTCTGACTTGCTGAAGTACAGGGTTTCTTTGAGGGAACAAATAAAACAGCCCGTAGTTCCTTGATTAGGAATTCTGATTGTTTCTGTAATTCCCATGAATAAAACTGTCTTCACAGGATCGCACTTTTCAAAGATAGTGTGACCACAACATAGTTAACAAGTTACTACTTTTGGATAACGTAGGCATTCTTCATTTTTTTCAATAAAGGTGGAATTTTATAAGAGTATTGTAGCCTGCCTGTGAAGCGTACAGACTTGGATTCTTTTAAGTAAGTTAAATTGTGCTACCTTGAAAAAGCCTGAATTGATCGAACAGAATGGCTTCTGCAGAATGTATATGAAAGGCATACTTGAGTATTTTCCAGACAAAAACATATTCCATAGAGTTCAAAGAATTTTAAAGTAGGAGACCATTCAACCCATTATGTCTGTGCTGATTCTGCTAGAACAATCCAAAACGGATCCTACTGACCCACTATCTCCCCTTTGCTTCTTATCTCCCCACATTTTTATGTCTGATGTCCACATTTATAGTTTCTGATTGGCATTTTGGCTCCTGGGCTTGACACCTCATGATTGGTGCCTGTACAATAGTTAGACCTTAGCTGGAAGATTGTGTACCTCAGCTGGAAGGATGTGAATGCATTGGAGAGAGTGCAGAAGAGGGTTACAAGAGTGGTTACAGAGCTGAGAAACTTTAGTTAATGAGGATAGATTGGAGAGAGTTGAGGGGAGATTTGATAGAGATGTTCAAAATCATGAGGAGGCTGGATAGAATAAATAGGGAGAAACTATTCCTCCTTGTAAAAGGATCAAGAATGAGAGAGCACAGATTTAAAGTAATTTGTAAAGGAAGCAAGTATGATGTGAGAAAAAAAACTTTTTCACACAATGAGTGATGGGGTCTGGAATGCATGACCTGGAATTATGGTGGAAGCAGGTTTAATCAAGGCATTCAAGAGGGCATCA
The DNA here is from genome assembly GCF_965287045.1 of Carcharhinus amblyrhynchos. Classification (NCBI taxonomy): domain Eukaryota; kingdom Metazoa; phylum Chordata; class Chondrichthyes; order Carcharhiniformes; family Carcharhinidae; genus Carcharhinus; species Carcharhinus amblyrhynchos. The sequence continues at coordinate 83,971,424 of NC_137331.1, read as the reverse complement.
GATGATTATTTGAATAGGAACAATGTGCAGGGTTATGGGGAAAAGGCAAAGGAATGGCAGTGAGCTATAATGTTCGTTTGGAGAGCTGGTGCAGACACAATGGGCCAAATCGCCTCCTGCACTGTGGCAGTTCTGTGACGAGCACAAGATTGTGAGCGACAGTGCATTTATTTTCTTTTCTTTTGAACAGTTTTACTGCAACACACATTTCTAAAACCTTGTATAAATAATTGAGAATGATGGGACTAATTTTGCTGCAGCAGTACATCAAACAGTCTCTGCCATTGGTTAGTCTTGATGTGGAGATGCCGGCGTTGGACTGGGGTAAACACAGTAAAGTCTCAGAACACCAGGTTAAAGTTCAACAGGTTTATTTGGTAGCAAATGCCACTAGCTTTCGGAGTGCTGCTCCTTTGTCAGGTGAGTGGAAGTTATGTTCACAAATAGGGTATATGATGACACAAACTGTCGCTCCTTCTTCAGGTGAGTGAGGAATTGTGTTCACAAACAGGGCATACATAGACACAGACGCAATTTACAAAATAATGGTTGGAATGCGAGTCTTTACAGGTAATCAAGTCTTAAAGGTACAGGCAATGTGAGTGGAGAGAGGGTTAAGCACAGTTTAAAGAGATGTGTATTGTCTCCAGATAGGACAGTTAGTGAGATTTTGCAAGCCCAGGCAAGTCGTGGGGGTTACAGATAGTGTGACATGAACTCAAGATCCCAGATGAAGCCATCCTCTTGTGTGGAACGTGGCTATCAGTCTCTGCTCAGCGATTCTGCGTTGTCATGTGTCATGAAGGCTGCCTTGGAGAATGCTTACCCGAAGATCAGAGGCCGAATGCCCATGACCGCTGAAGTGTTCGCCAACAGGAAGAGAACAGTCTTGCCTGGTGATTGTCGAGCAGTGTTCATTCATCTGTTGTTGTAGCGTCTGCATGGTTTCCCCAATGTACCATGCTTCAGGACATCCTTTCCTGTAGTGTATCAGGTAGACAACGTTGGCTGAGTTGCAAGAGTATGCACCATGTACCTGTGGATGGTGTTCTCACGTGAGATGATGGCATACATGTTGGTGATCCAGCATGTCTTGCAGACATTGCTGTGGCAGGGTTGTGTGGTGTCGTGGTCACTGTTCTCCTGAAGGCTGGCTAGTTTGCTGCGGACAGTGATCTGTTTGAGGTTGTGCAGTTGTTTGAAGGCAAGAAGTGGGGGTGTGGGGATGGCCTTGGCGAGATGTTTGTCTTCATCAATGACACGTTGAAGGCTCCGGAGAAGATTTCATAGCTTCTCCGCCCCAGGGAAGTTCTGGACAATGAAGGGTTCTCTGTCCACTGTGTCCCGTGTTTGTCTTCTGAGGAGGTCCTGCAGGAAAGGATGTCCCGAGGTATGGTATATTGGGGATACCCTGCAGATGCTACGACAACGGATGAAAGAACACTGTTCGACAATCACTAGGCAGGAGTGTTCTCTTCCTGTCAGGGAACGCTTCAGCAATCACAGACATTCAGCCTCTGATCTTTGGGTAAGCATTTTCCAGGGCAGACTTCACGACACACGACAGCACAGAGTCGCTGAGCAGAGACTGATAGCCAAGTACGAGGACAGCTCAACCGGGATCTTGGGTCATGTCACACTATCTGTGACCCTCATGACTTGCCTGGGCTTGAAAATCTCACGAATTGTCCTGGCTGGAGATAATACACATCTCTTTAATCTGTGCTTAACCCTCTCCACTCATTGTCTGTACTTTTAAGACTTGATTACCTGTGAAGATTTGCATTCCAACCATTATCTTGTAAATTGAGTCTGTGCCTATGTATGCCCTGTTTGTGAACACAGTTCCTCACTGACCTGAAGAAGGAGTGACACTCCAAAAGCTTGTGCTACCAAATGAACCTTTTGGATTTTAACCTGGTGTTGTGAGACATCAGGAATTAGGCAGGTAACGAAATACATTTTCATAAAACTAATGGCAAAGTGCTGCAACTCCAACAAGAATTTTTGGACAGTTGCATTTGCCCCACATTTTCTCATTGCCTGGATTTGCCATATTACATATGCATAAATAATGATGAGCGTCAATAGCCTCATGCTAACTTTGACATAAGCTGTGGCTCAATGAATTTACCTGAAAACCTGTAACTGCAATTGCCTTAAAGATGAAAACCCTTCAATTCTTATAACAAAGCTAGTTTTCTGAAATGAATACCATTTAACCTTTCATTCCTGAAGCTTAAGCAATATTTCTGCCACATTTGTTTCATGTGGCAGTTACAGCCTCCTGATAATCCTGCCATTGTCTTGTATAGTGTGCACTGCTATGAAGCAACTCACACATAATTAGAATCGTAAGTGCAAACTAATTTGCAAAAATCTGGGATACTGCACTCAGTGTGAGACCAGCTAAAGGAGGTGTCATCACACATTCTTGCCTTCTGATGTAGTGTGACTGTTATCTCAAATGCACAAAACCATCTGATTAATTTCAGTGAAAATGATTGAAGTGGACCATCATGTTTATTTGATTACCTTCACACAGGAAGATGAGTATGTCATGGTGTGCAACTCTGCACAACTTTGCAAACACCTATTCGTGATTTTCAGTTTCCAGGGAACCAAACATCCAGACTATCACACTGAGCATGTTAATATCTGTGTATAACATTGTTCTTACAGAGTAAAACAGTTTGAAAAATATAGATGATCTAAAAATTAACCAGTGGACCTTCTTGATCACAGTTAGTCAGGTTTTGAAGAACATTTTCTTTAACCCCCCTCCTGCAAACCTTTGGTCACTGGCACATGCATTAGTGCATGTAGCGCATTAACCTTTTTCCTGAAAAGCTGTTGGCACCCCCAACCCCAAACCACATGCAAACTAACATCAGATAATGGATGGCTGGGACAGTCATTCCATGTTGTTGGAATGGAGGAGAAGATTTGCAGCCAGCAACATATGTCAAGGCCAGGAGAATCAAACAGCGCACCAGAGAACAGAAGCCCACTACATGCAATCCTCACTATGTGTATAGGCTGTATTGGTCCAACAAGGAACTCGTCTTTGAAATGTGCATCTGATGGCTTCACCTGGGATGTTTTTCGACACTTCTGGTACATAAAAGTGACAAAAGCCCTTGACTTTTTGCCATCACTTCCCTCCAAACTGCCACAGACTCTCTGTGTGTCACTGCAACTAAATTCTTTCAAATGGGCATCATCCTCAGGCAGGAGAAGCAGAGATTCAGAAACTTCTTTATCATCCGCTCATCTGCATTGGTAGCTTCTCAGTTTCACCTCCTTCTACCTGCTTTATCAGCTGGCACCATAGCCAACACTTTGTCCTAACATGACTTTGTCATCAAAGGATACACCATACAAGTGCTCCCTTTCCTGAAAGTAACAGCACTAGAAGGATCAAACACCAGAACACATCGATTTAAGGTGAACGACCAAAGAAGCAATGTTGGCAAGAGGAAAGAATGCTTGCACAGACTGTAGTGACGATCTGGAATGCAATGACTGTGAGTATCATGGAAGCAAATTCAAGCATATCTTTCAACATAGAATTGGCTAATTATCTGAACAAAAAAATGAAGCATTAAAGGGAAAAGACGGGGGTGTAGGACGAGGTAAGTTACTCTTACGGAGAGCTGGCATAGACATGATGGGCCAAATGGCCTCTGTGATTTAATAGTTCTATGATTCTGTGATAAGCACTGTAATTAACAAAATTTATTTTCATAAACATAATTTATTGGTATCAAAATTATACAACTTGCTGATGTTTCTCAATGTTAAGCTTCCCCTTTGCACCTAACGATTTTTTGGCAAGGGCTGCTGGAGACTTGGTGTGTAAAAACTGGCAGTATTAGTTGTACAGACTGGCACCACTAGTCATGGAGCCTGGAACTGCAGCCCCACTGATTTAGTGCTGGCATGTAGACACAGATGTTGAGTTACCTACTAGCCCTGGCAAATGACACCAATAGCTGCTACCTCCACAGTAATGGCAAGGACATGCCCTTATACATGAAGGATGGAGGTGGTGAGATCATTAATTTTTATTCTTCACTACTCTGCTGTGCTGGAAAAGACAGTGTCATTACCACCTCATTTCAGATACCATGAATAACTCTTTGTCAAGCTCGGAAGAGTACTGTCTCAAGAAGAATCACTTATTTTTCTCAGTGTTGCCTAAAAGAACATCTGTGTTCTCCTCTTCGAAGATTATTGCTATGTGTCCCCATTGCTTCAGTCTGCTTATTCAGAGTGGGCACAAATGATATTTGCATTGCCACTTTCCTGCCAGCTTAGAATAAAGATGTGGACTATTGGGGCAGCATGGTGGCACAGTGGTTAACACTGCTGCCTCAAAGTGCTAAGGACCCTAGGTTTGATTTCTGGCTTGGGTCACTGCCTGTGCGGAGTCTGAACGTTCTCCCAGTGTATGTGGCATTCCTCTGGGCGCTCTGGTTTCCTCCCACAATCCGAAAGACATGCTGGTTAGATACGTTGGCCATGCTAAATTCTCCCTCAATGTACTCGAACAGGTACTGGAGTATGACGACTCGGGGATTTGCACAGTAACTTCACTGCAGTGTTAATGTAAGCCTATTTGTGACTCCAATGAATAAACTTTAACTTTAAAACTTTGTTGAGGTTCGGGACTTATTTGACCAGAACCGAAAGAAAAAACCTTCCCAGGGTTATGGTGAAGACTCTGTCTGTGTCAAGTTTTAGAATAGTTACACCATTGGTGAAGATCTTTAAGAGTTCAACTGCTTACTATTGTTTTATGTGTGAACTGTGCTAGTGACAGTTCTTATACTAATTAACAGCTTTGTCCATTTAGCTGAAAGCTTCCTCTGCTAATGAATTATATAACTTTCCACTGCAATGATAGCAGTGATACAGAGAGTAAGTAGGATTGCCAGAGGATACAGGAGGACATAGATAGGCTGGAGAGTTGGGTGGAGAAATGGCAGATGAAATTTAATTTGGACAAACAGGGTGGCATGGTGACACAGTGGTTAGCACTGCTGCCTAACAATGTCAGGGACTCGGGTTCAATTCCCAGCTTGAGTCACTGTCTGTGTGGAGTTTGATGTGGATGTGCCAGCGTTGGACTGGGGTAAGCACAGTAAAAAGTCTTGTCAGACTCTTTACTGTGTGGAGTTTGCACATTCTCCCCCTGTCTGCGTGGGTTTCCGCGAGGTGTTCCGGTTTCCTCCCAGTGTCCAAAAATATGTGGGTTAGGTGGATTGGCCATGCTAAATTGCCTTTAATGCAGGGGGACCAGCTAGGGTAAATACATGGGGATAGGGCCTGGGTGGAATTGTAGTTGGTGCAGACTTGATGGGCCAAATGGCCTCCTTCTGCACTGTAGGGATTCTATGAAAAGATTATGAGAAAGATGACAGAGTAGATAAGGAGCAAATAAGGATTAAATTTGTATCTACCATTTCTTCGCCCAACTCTCCAGCATATTTGTACACTCCTATGTCCTCTGGCAATTCTCCTCACTCTCCACATCATTGCAGTGGAAAGTTATATCATTCGCTAGCTACTCTCCTTTGTTGAAGGGTCAGTTATGAGGGGACATAAGTTCAAGGTGAGGGGCAGAAGGTTTAGGGGGATGTGAGGAAAAACATTTTTACCCAGAGGGTGGTGACATTCTGGAATGCACTGGCTGGGACAGTGGTAGAGGCAGGTTGCCTCACATCCTTTAAAAAGTACCTGGTATAACATTCAAGCCAAGTGCTGGCAACTGAGTTAAGGTGTTTCTAATGTGTTGGTGTGGACTCAATGAGCCAAAGGGCCTCTTCTGCACTGTATGATTCTATGAGCTGGTGCATTTTAGAAGTTCTAATGTTGGAGGAAAGTATACAGTAAATGGCAGAAACTTTGGGAGCATTAGCATACAGATGGATCTAGGCATACAGATCCATTGTTCCCTGAAAGTGGCAACACAAGTGGATAAAGCGGTCAGGAAGGCATATGGGATTCTTGCCTTCATCGATCAGGGCATAGAGTATAAAAATTGGCAAATCCTGTTGCAGCTGTATAGAACTTTAGTTAGGCCACATTTGGAATATTGCTCACAGTTCTGGTTGCCACATTACCAATGTATGGAGGCTTTGGAGAAGGTGTAGAAAAGGTTTGCCAGGGTGTTGCCTGTTTTGGAGGGTATTAGCTGTGAGAAGAGATTGGACAAACTTGATTTGTTTTCACTTGCATGTTGGAGGTTGAGGAGTGACTTGATAGAAGTTTACAAAATTATGAGATGCATGGATAGAATGGATAGAAGGAGTCTTTTTTCCCAGGATAGAAATGTCAATTACTAGGGGACACAGGTTCAAGATAAAAAGAGCAAAGTTTAAAGATGTGAGAGACAACTTTTTTTTACACAGGGTGGTAAGTGCCCTGAATACGTTGCCGGAGGAGGTGGTAGAAACAAATACAACAGCAACATTTGTGGATGGCACAGTAGCACAGTGATTAGCACTGCTGCTTCATAGCTCCAGGAACCTGGGTTCGATTCCTGGCTTGGGTCACTGTCTGTGTGAAGTTTGCATATTCTCCTCATGTCTGCATGGGTTTCTTCTGGGTGCTCCGGTTTCCACTCACAGTCCAAAGATGTGTGGGTTAGGTTGATTGGCCATGCTAAAATTGCCCTTAGTGCCCTGAGGTGTGTAGGTTAGAGGATTAGTGAGTAAATGTGTGAGGGTAGGACCTGGGTGGGATTGTGGTCAGTGCAAACTCGATGGGCCAAATGGCATCTTTCTGTACTGTAGGGATTCTATGATTTAAAAAGCATCTTAACATATGTATGAATGGAGGGACTTGGACCATGTGGAGACAAAAGATCTTTAGATTAGAAAGATGTCATGTGATAGCACAGGCATGGTGGGCTGAAAGGCCTGTTCCTGTTCTTTGTCCTTCTTTATTCATAGTGTAGCAGATATTGAGGAATTTTTGGACATCTCGTAAAACATTGAGAAAGGTGAACACAGTATTTGGCAGTACTATCTTTCATAAGGTCATCATGAAATCTATAGGAAGAGATGGAAATATTCTAATAGGCTGAGAATTGGATCTATTTCAGTAAACTGGCAATGAAATAAATACTTCCTATTTTTAATGGTATTATCAAAAGGATGATGTTTAGCCTTCTGTACCTCACTCAAGTGGACTTTATTCACATTGGGGTCATTGATATTAATAGATAATTTGGTTTGATGGAGTGGGGGTGTGATGGGCTTGGGTCGCTAAATAAAGCTCCATAATCGCCATGTGACCTTCCTGCTTAGTTTTCCTCTGCATACTTAGTTGTTTGTACCCATGTGCAATAACAGGAAGATTCATCTTAATGTGGCCTATCTGAATGAAATCAAAATTAATGTTAATGTTAAACTGATCACAGCAGAGGCTCTTTCAGCTTTCTTTGTTAGACATGTAAGTTACTGTTCCATAAAGCTTTATGTCAATGTGTAGAAGAATGATCTGTGATTGAGCTTACTTGTTTAAATCTGCTGGAAGTAATGTACCCGTGGTCAGATCAGTGCTTCACACTCTGCTGCTATTTATACACTTGCTGATCAAGAAAGTTTCTCATTTCCTCCGCTCCTTTTGTGGAAGCGGAAACTTAGCTGAGGCTCAGCTCTGTGACCTAATGTCTGACCAAAGTGGCCATTCTTCATGTGATTGTTGGCAGGCTACTTGACTGCAATTGAGTTCAACTTTGCAGAAACCATTAGCTGACAATCAGATGTCACTTTCCATGTTGAGGGTGGCAGAAACCAACTGGGGCCCCTTCTCCACTCACTGTTCCTCCAGTGGAATGGAGCAAATTTACTAATTTGAATCTGATTAGCATTGCACAATTTACTCACTCTGCTGACAATTTGCCATTTGACAGAACTTTGAGTGCTTAATACAAGTGTTAAATTGTCTGAGAGCTTCTCATAATTTAGATTGAACTACATTTGCATAATTATTAGTGAATTATTATACTTACATGCAATCCGACTTAACTCCAACCAATCTAATGTCATATTACGAGCTGATATTGGATTTGACATAATGATGGAACGAGTGCATGACTTTGACACTGTACGTGCTGCAGTGAAGAGAAACATGAAGTGAACGAGAAAATTCGCAGTTTTCCAAATGCAGATGAGATCAGAATAATATGTCGATACCTCCCCCAACACTAAGGGAATGAATGGGTTGGAATTTTTGATCTACTGGTGAGAAAATGATTGTTTTGTCCATTTTACTGAAAATAAGTATGTGCCCTTAAAATTGGATTAATCGAGTCAAATTTTTAAGCTGTTTCCTTATCAAAATGGACAGGAAAATTTGCCAAACGAAGGCAGATGTAGCACAAGGTATGTAAATATCAGGTATTGGTTTGATGTAATTTTGGTACATATAGAGTTTGTTTTAATTTGCTTTATTATGTGAATAATGACACCTTAATAGCTTCATTCTTTTTTGTTCTGTGCTTCATGTGATATAGTGATATCACCTTGAGGTGAGAATCTGTTTTGCTTGTCTTGTTTAAATATCTCCTCATTATCAAATGTGTTTCAGTTTTGCAGTGGTGTGAAATTAATTACTTTAAATTGTAATGACTGTCTATGGCACAATAAATGTGGCCCTCCAGATATTGTTGTGTATTTTGAAAATTATAAGAACATGAGAACATAAGAAATAGGAGCAGGAGTAGGCCATCTGGCCCTTCGGGCCTGCCCCGCCATTCAATAAGATCATGGCTGATCTGTCGTGGCTCAGTTCCACATTCCCGCCCTCTCCCCATAACCCTTAACCCCCTCTCTTATCAAAAACCCATCAACCCGCGTCTTAAAAATATTTAGCGAGGTAGCCTCCACCACTTCAACGGGCAGAAAATTCCAGAGATTCACCACCCTTTGAGTGAAGAAGTTCTTCCTCAACTCCATTCTAAACCGCCCCCCCTTTATCTTGAGGCTGTGCCCCCTAGTCCTACTGTCCTTTCTGAGCGGGAAGAGTCTCTCCACCTCTATCTTATCCATCCCATTCATCATCTTATACGTCTCAATGAGATCTCCCCTCATTCTTCTAAACTCTAACGAGTACAAGCCTAGTTTATTCAGCCTCTCCTCATAGCTCAACCCCCTCAACTCCGGCATCAGCCTAGTAAACCTTCTCTGCACTCCCTCCAAGGCCAAAATATCCTTGCGTAAGTACGGCGCCCAAAACTGCACACAGTACTCCAGCTGCGGCCTCACCAATGCCCTATACAGCCGCAGCAAGACCTCCCTACTTTTATATTCAATCCCCCTCGCTATGAAGGCCAGCATCCCATTCGCCTTCCTGACCACCTGCTGCACTTCCAAGCTGGGTTTTTGCGACTCATGCACAAGGACCCCGAGGTCCCTCTGCACCGTCGCTTGCTGCAGTTTTTCTCCACGTAAGTAATAATCCTTCCTACCATTATTCCTACCAAAGTGGACCACCTCGCACTTGCCAACATTAAATTCCATTTGCCAGTTCCTGGCCCATTCGCCCAGCCTATCTAGATCCTTCTGCAGACTCTCCACACCCTCCACACAATTTGCCTTTCCACCAATCTTGGTGTCATCAGCAAATTTCGACACCTTACACTCGGTTCCCTCCTCCAGATCATCTATATAAAATTAATAGGCATATTTCAGAATTGTATAGAGCTGCAAAATCAAACAAATATGTCATGGAATGAGGGTGAGAGTGCTACATTAATATAGCATGCCAGCATTTGTGATCTTTTTTTCATAAAACGGTTAAGCATACCAAACAGTTAGCAGTTGTGAATCGGAAACTATACATCAGTAAGTGGTTAATGCACTCCGTCTAAGATCAGCAAGGATTTATCCTTAATTGATCATGCTGTTAACTGAAAACGTTCTACATTACATTGAGGATTGTTCCTGCCAAATTATTATTCAAAAGCTGATAATTGAAAATGGAACTTTTGACTTATTCTGTTCTACATTTCATTCATTAACACGACATTGGACCTATTAAGTATATCCACCTGCGGCTTACCGATTACACCAAAAGAATGTGTCACAGACATCAGAGCATTAAAAGAAAAAGGTCTTTGATTATTGGGTTTAATTTAGTGAAATGAAACAAAGCACTAAAACTGTCACCATCAACCACAGCATTAAACAGACAGTCATCAACTGATGGAGACTGGAGAATGAATTTATGAGTAGTGAATGGATCATGAAGTTCTAATCTACTGATTAAATGGCCAAATATAATCCATTGATAAATACAATTGAATTACTTTCAGGGCCATTACACCTGTGTCATTTTCATTTTAAATCTGACTCTGGGGACTCCCTGAGATAAAAACTAAAGCCTAATTTAAAAAGGGACTTAAAATCCAATCAGATTTATTGAAAAGGAATGACAGTTAGCAATGTGTTAGGAGTCGTGGGGGTTAATTGTAAGTGTCCCTGCTGGCTGGGAAATGGTAGCATAAAGGCCGGCTATCTGTTGACTTGAAAGGGTGATTGGTTGATGTTTAAACTGTGCAGTCAGCCCACTACTGCCAGTTTCATGCTCGTGAGAACAGTTGAAATTGACCTCATACGGTCTGTTGAGGAGCCAGAAGGAATTACACCATGGGCTCTAGAGTGGAGATTTTTATTTTCAAAGCACACATTGCACTGAGAAGAAATGAAGCAATATCGTTCACTGTTAAATGCACCTAGTTTAAAGTTATTCTTTTTCTCTTTCACAGCTGGATGAAGAAGCCCCGTTGTGGTGTACCCGACCAGTTTGGCAGCAACGTTAGATTTAGTGTTAGAAGAAAGCGTTATGCATTAACTGGGCAGAAGTGGCATCATAAACATATCACCTACAGGTACTTATACTCACACATCATCGAATAAGCAGTTTCATGTGATATTCATTGGGATTTGTAAAGGTGGAAAATTTAAAAAAAATTGAATACTGTGGATATGAAATGTAGGCAGAGAATTCTGGAAATGTGCAACTTGTTTGCAAAGGAAAGAGAAAGATCTCAGACAAAGGTTAAACTTTTAGGCATTGACCACCCCTCCCACCCCGATTTTTTCTTTTATATTCAGTGATCCATGAAATATTACTCCCTAGAAATCTAGCTGCAACTTATTTGTCACTGACCAGTAAAAATTGATTTTCTGTAGGCTATGTGCAAACCAGAATCTATGCTAGCAAGCTTTATTACATATTTACTATTTTAGGAGTGAAAAAGCAGGATTAATTGTTTGGTGAAAATATATACATTACTGCTGCCCGGTTTAGCAGTCTGTACTTACATTCAGTTGTTCAAGACTAAAATCCTTTGAACATAATTTTGACACGAAGATATAATGATGAGTAACATCTCAAGACTGGAAGCTGTGGCAAAATGCAAAGATTTTCACTCGTAGGGTAATTTTCTCACTTTGTATTCCTGGGAGGAAGCCTAACCTGATGTTGGTGCATATCTGAAATTTGGATGGATGGCTTTGCATAATTTAGTTTGAAAGGGAAGCAATACTGAATGTATAGAGGTGCTTAACTATCGCATAATGTTATGCATCAACTGTCAGTCCAACCTGGCTAGGGAAGAGCCAAATTTCTTGACAGGTGGGACACAATCCACTTGCATACCTCGGATGTAGAGTAAAAATAGTCTGTCTGGTTCAGTAACTTATTACAAAAAGGAACATAGTAGTTTATAAAGCAGCAGATGCATTTTTTTTGGATGATGTACAAACTGTAGACATGTCAGGCATATCTTTTTAACTCACCCAGCTCAAGATATTTCCAGTATCGGGGAATGATGAAAGCTCTCAAGCATTTGAGATCCTTCAGTTCAGTAACATCAGACACAAAAGCAGATTAGTGCGGAATCGCTTATGGATAAGGATTGTGCTGTACAATAATGGCAACAAACATGATTGAATGTTCTCATGAAATTTCTCTATCTTCTATTATAACAAAGATATTCATCTAGAAATGAATTAAAATAGAAGAAAAAAGCAACATCTAGTAGACGACTTCAATAAACTTGCTACTAATATCACAACAGAATTGCAAACCAATGAATTCACCATGGCCAATCTTATTAACTGATGCAATTTAAGAGGGGAAAGTTAGATAATGCTTTCTGCACTTTCTGATGTTGGATGCTGTTTAGTTTAAAGATAATTCAATTTCAAAGATTGCCCAATAATGAGAAATTAATCCCTAGAATGCCCCTGATTGTTTCACAACATATAATTACTTTTGAAGTAAATTTACTGCTGTTAAGTGGACAAACATGGTAGTTAGTTTGCACGTGAGCAGAAATTGAGCCGCTTAATCTGTTTTTGGTGGTAATGAGGGATACACGCTGCCAGAATGGATTAAATGTAGAAATTGAAGCTGTCTATGACTCCTCAGTGGATATTGTTTATTTTCCCCTTTTTCTCTTCAATGTGTAAAATCATGCTGAGATACAGTTCCAGAGTCACCAGCTATCCTGCAGCACCTCATCCAAGGTTTCATACTTCATGTGTGAGCCTAGAAAGGGAATATGCCAGGAGCAATCACAGCCAAATCTACAAAAAGCCTCATTCAGTATGCACCAACATGCCCTCTCTAGGAAGGTTCATTGTATACTAATCATAACTGGGAACTGGTACTGATTTTACTCGTACTTCAAGAACACTGAGGTTAATAAATGCAGTCCTCCATTTGTCATGGTTAAGATCAATTAATCCAGATGGGACATAAATGGTCTATCTGGCTCAGTCCATAGTAAACAGTGCATTTTCCACCTGGACAATTGTGATACTGCGGTTTCACAGAGTTGGGCAGGATCTGATTCTGAGATTCCCATGCCCATTTACAGCACCAGTGTTTTTGCTGGCATGGGATAAGGGTATAGAAGCAAGCCCACACAATGCACTCATGACCTAGCCAGTTCCATTGTGAATGTAGGAATTTTCACATTATTGGAGTAGGGTCAGCTTCTTGAGGGTGTGGTTCACAACTTCTCAGAAGAGTCCTAAACCATGATCTGGATTCAAGAACCTTTTCAACGGTATGTTTAAAAAGTCTTACCCATGTCCATCCTAATGACCTCCATGCCATGCATTCATAATGAGGCTATCTGTGAACTATATCAACAAAAACAGATGGCAAGGCATCTGTTTCCCCAGGTGAGCATATTATGAATGTTTGGCTGAACTCCAATGCGCACTAATGTGAGCAAGCATTTGTTTTCACAGACTGAAGTGAAGTGTTTGCTTTGATTAATTGAGATCATTGGGATGTTATAATAAGTTATTCTTTGAAATGTTTCTTTCAATGACTATGCGTTTATTTGGTCAAGATTAAAAGTGTGAAATAAGGTAAAGCTTCCATTATTGACACCATAATGGCTCTGTCTGATTGACATGCTTATAGAGTTATAACAGCAGAAGTTCTTCCAAAACAGAATTAAAATGTATTTCAAGGCTTATTATATGACTATTTGTATGAGGCATATTGGTTGAGTGGGCATGGAGAATGCAGGGAGCCATGGGGTCATGGAGTTGGCATATGCCTATGTGGTGGCTTGGGAGCATGGAGGACATGGAAAGAGGATGCTGAAGAGATGAGAGGGTTGAGCTCTAGAGGGCCTAACACTCTAATACAACTAGAATGAAGTTACAGAGAATGGAGGCTGACTTCTAACTAGCCTGCTTCAGCACTTGCCTGACTCAGTGGCCGCATTCAAACTGCTTCTGGGAATGATGGGCTTGACTTGATCCTACCCTACCTCTCCAGAGTGAAAAGAATGTGTGTGGATGCCACTTACATGGAGAAGTCTGCCAACTTGAGCTTCCTGCCTCATTAGTAAAAATTTGGCCCTGTGTGCATGCTCTAAAACCAGATCTCATTTGCTAGCATCTTTACAACACAGTTTCTCAGCGTAACAACATGGTGCATCACTTCTGCTGCTTTAATCATCTGTCAAATGACAATTCATTTAATTGGCGAAAGTATAAAAATATGAGACGTGGAAAATCTTCTGCTGCAACTTAAGAGTAACTCACCAATTTTTCACCAGAGGATCAGAGTGATCCAGGGAAGTATGCTGCATTGACCTCACACATTCAGTCCACATCATACTAAGAATATCTTTTTGTTTAATTTTGCAAAAACTACTTCAAACAGTGAGGATTTTTTAATAGCTATGTTTAGCTGAAGTAATAAAACCAGGAAATCCTGGAAACACACAGGCTACAGCCAGAGAGAGAGAAACAGAGTTAGCATTTGACTTTTTATCAGAAGTGGGAAAAGTTGGAAATAAAATCAAAGAATACTGGAAACACTAAGCAAGGCCAGGCCGTATCTGTAAAGAGAAACAGATTTTGCATTTCTGGTTGTGATGAAGGGTCGCCATCGACACAAAACATTTACCCAGTTTCTCTCCACAGATGCTGCCTGACCTGCTGAGCATTTCCAGCACTGTCTATTTTCATTCAGATTTGATGCATCTGTAATATTTTTACTTTTTACAGGGAAGAAGTCAGAAATATAATAGGTTTTAATAAATGAAATGGGGATGGGTGAGAAAAAGAAGAAGAAGGAAGATCTGTGATATGATGGAAGACAGGAGAGATTAATTGAAAAAGCGCCCGACTAAAGGATATGATGATGAGCCAAGAAAGAAACAAACAATGTGTCTAGCGGACTTGTGGGCGGCAAAATAATGAATGACACCTAAAAGCAGAAACAAGACAAAAATAAGGATATGATCGAAACATGCAAAAATAAAAGAAATGCAATATGGGGTTAGAGATTATGGGGGGAATTTTTCCCATCCCACCTATCATGGGAGTTGTAGTGGGTGCGGGTGGATCATGCAAAGGTCTGTTGACCTCAGCGAGATTTTATGGTTTTGGGGAGAACATGGCCTGAAGATCTGAAATATTTAAACCCAGTGAGCTGTGAGGTAAGGGCCTAATCGAAAACTAAAGTGCTGCGTTTCAAGTTCATGTTACGCTTCATGGTCACACTGCAATAGGCCAAAATCAGGAAGGTGGACAATTAAAATGAAATGCAACCTGAAGCTCTGGATCATGGGGAAGGATGGTCCCTTCAGAATGCTGAGGAAGGACGGCCGGGGAAGATGTGCTTGGTGGTGGCATCATGTTGGATGGTGTAGAAAGGCAGAGAATGATCCATTGTCTGCAGAACCTAGTGGGTGGAAGGTGAGGACATGGGGAACCCTATTGTAATTCTTGGAGGGAGGAGAAAGAGTTTGGGAAATAGAATGGACATGTTCATTTCTCTCTGTGTCTGCATAGGTATCCTCCTTTCCACCTTTTCAATCTGGAGGCGTGTGACGTCAGTGTGCAGTAAAAAGTCTGACAACACCTGGTTTTAATCCAACCGATTTATTTGATAGTAAACGCACAAGCTTTCGAGGTTTCCCTCTTCGTCAGGTGAATGGAGGGTTCTGGCCTCAGACAGAGCATATAAAGCACAGACAGTTTACAGATTACTGATTAGAATGTGAATCTTTACACCTAACCTACTGTTCAAGAAGGTTAGGTGTAAAGATTCGCATTCTAATCAGTAATCTCTAGACTGTCTGTGCTTTATATGCTCTGTCTGAGGCCAGAACTCTCCATTCACCTGACGAAGAGGGAAACCTCAAAAGCTTGTGAGTTTACTATCAAATAAATCGGTTGGACTAAAACCTGGTGTTGTCAGACTTTTTACTGTGTTTACCCCTGTCCAACGCCGGCACATCCACATCACGGCAGTGTGCCTCAGGGATCAGTGCTGGGTCCACTATTATTTGTCATTTATATTAATGATTTGGATGTGAATATAGGAGGCACGGTCAATAAGTTTGCAGATGACACCAGGATTGGTGACATATGGACATTGAAGAAAGTTATCTCCAATTGCAACGCGATCTTGATCAATTGGACCAGTGGGCTGGTGAATGGCAGATGGAGTTTAATTTAGACAAATGCAAGGTGATGCATTTTGGTAGATTGAACCAGGGCAGGATTTACTCAGTTAATGGTAGGATGCTGGGGAGAGCTACAGAACAAAGAGATATAGGTGTACATGTTCATAGCTCCTTGAAAGTGGAGTCACAGTGAACAGAGTGGTGAAGGAGGCATTTGGCATGCTTGGTTTCATCAGTCAGAATACAGGAATTGGAATGTCTTGTTGAAGTTCTACAAGATATCAGTAAGGCCACATTTGGGATACTGCGTGAAATTCTGCTCACCCTATAGAAAGGATATTATTGTATTAGAAAGAGTGCAGAATAGATTTACTAGGATGCTACCAGGACTTGATGGATTGAGTTATAAGGAGAGGCTGGATAAACTGGGACTTTTTCCTCTGGAGTGTAGGAGGCTGAGAGGTGATCTTATAAAGGTCTATAAAATAATGAGGAGCACAGATCAGCTAGATAGTCAATATCTTTTTCCAAAGAAAAACTAGTCTAAAACTAGAAGGCATAGGTTTAAGGTGAGAGGGAAGAGATACAAAAGTGTCCAGAGGGTTAATTTTTTCACACAGAGGATGGTGAGCGTCTGGAACAAGCTGCCAGAGGTAGTAGTAGAGGCGGGCACAATTTTGTCTTTTAAAAAGCATTTAGATAGTTATATGGGTACAATGGTATAGAGAGATGTGAGCCAAATGCAGGCAATTGGGATTAGCTTAGGTGTTTTTTAAAAAAAAGTGGCATGGACAAGTTGGGCGAAAGGCCTATTTCCATGTTGTAAATCTCTATGACTTTATGACTCTAATTATGTTCTTTCCTGCAATGGCAAGGAAGCATCACTTTGTCATGTTCAGTTTCTATTTCACCCATGAGTTTACACTCTGTCCAGTCCTTGGTGCACACACTAGCCCCTGCAGACCACATCCCCAGCACCTACAGGTACTTTGACCTGATGGTGGAGGAGACAAAGAGTTGCTCAGCCCAGTTCCAAAAGTACATGGCCACAGTCTTTCTGCAATTCACTTGATCTCCCAAGGCCAGTTCAAACACACGCCAAGTTTAGTAACACCAATAATGTCTTCCACCTAATAATGAGGTTCTTACCTACAATGTGAGGAAGCATCACTTTGGTAAGCTAACAATGGGTCTGAGCAGTATTGGTGATATTATTCATAAACAGGAAGGTTCTGTCTTGAGTGCCTCTGCTGCCTGGGATTCTCACCCCATCCTCTGCCTCAATCCTTCCTGATGAACTCAGCACAAGGTTCAACATTGCAAACAAACAAGGCAAGGTGGAGGGGCAGTCCTGCCTGCTTGTCTCCAGGTTTGA
Organism: Carcharhinus amblyrhynchos; assembly: GCF_965287045.1. Classification (NCBI taxonomy): domain Eukaryota; kingdom Metazoa; phylum Chordata; class Chondrichthyes; order Carcharhiniformes; family Carcharhinidae; genus Carcharhinus; species Carcharhinus amblyrhynchos. The sequence continues at coordinate 83,954,085 of NC_137331.1, read as the reverse complement.
TTGAAACTGTTTGATGTTTGTCTAGAACAGTTGAATCCAATTGCTGATTCTGTCCCCAGACCCCACTTTGGAGAGCACAGCCATCATGTTGGTGTTTGTGATATCCTGTCAAAGGTCCTCCCCTGATCCAAACAGCTGCAAAGAAATTAGAAGCAGGAGTACGCCATTCGGCCTCTCAAGCCTTCCTCGCCATCCATTATGATCATGGCTGATGATTGAATTCAATACCCTTATTCCCCCCACATCCCGTCATCCCATTAACCCCAAGAGCTATGCCTAATTCCTTCTTGAAATCACATAACGTTTTGGCCACAACTACTTTCTGCGGTAGTGAATTCCACACTTTCACCACTCTCTGGGTGAATAAATTTCTCCTCACCTCAGTCATAAAAGGTTTACTCTTTATCCTCAAACTGACTTCACTCCATTGTCCTGCACATAGCTGATTGTATACCGGATTGTACAAGGCTAACAGAAATCTTCCTGCTGCATACAATGCAGGTCTGATCAAAGTGGATCACCAACTCCCAAGCAGTATTGACCTGGTTGGCAATCACCTCAGACAGAATTTTGTAGGTCACATTAAGCAGTGAAATGGGACACCAAATCAGAGCGGTCAATGATTTGCCCAGCCTCCTCTGTGCTGTCATTTTAAGACCTCCCTGATAGAAGATAAGAAGGATTGACAAGCTGTGCTATCAGTCAGCTTCACGTTATATAGTCTGGCACAGAAGAATTCGCTAAGTTTGGCTATGTTGTTAGTAATCTCAACCCTAATTCTGCAAATTGCAGATTCAAGAACAACACCAGCATTTGTTCTTTAAATCTAGGCTGCCCTTTCAATGTGATTCTGAGAAGTGAGACTTTTATGAAGGTGTGGACATCCAAGAGGAAGTTGAGCAAAGATTAAAAACAAACAAAAATGGTGGAAGTATCCTGCAGGTCAGGCAGCATCTGAGAGAAACAGTTAACAGACTGAATTTTCCGGACATCTTGGAGATGGATTTGGGGGCAGAGTGAGGGGGCAAATCAGGAACGCAGTGGGAAACCTCCTCGGGACAGCTCCATAATGCTGATGCACCTTCCAGCAGCTTTCCCAGGGATGGGCGGTGAGGGGAGTTGACAGCCCACTCCACCGAGGTAGCCAGTAAAGGCCATGCTCAATGGCCATTATCCCACAATGACTCAATGTTCCTGGCTTTGAATGGGCTCCCCATGGAGTCTGGAGACCAGAAACTGCACAGAAGTGACTTCTGGGTGGCCGATCAGAGGACCTCCTGGGTCTTCTCTTCAGTGCCTCATGGCAGAGCCACAAGGCTGAAAGAGTCACAGCTGTCGTGCCATTGTACCAACTGTCATGGTCATGAACATTCCTGCTGTGCACTGATTGAGCCTAATACCTCTGAGGCTGCCTCTTTTAAACATGTTCTGCAAACATCAGAGCGTGTCTTCATCTTGAGGTGCCTGCCTGCTTTCCTACCTCCCTCTGAAATGTCCACCTCTCCCTGTGGCTGCAGGCCTTGCCATTGGGCTTCAAACATTGTGATTCTGGCCACCATCCTTTATTAGGTGTCAAATGTGGATGGAGGTGGCCAAGTTGGAGGCTGCCTCATGTAATGTTGCTCTAGTGAGCATTGAGTAAGAAGTCTCACAACACCAGGTTAAAGTCCAACAGATTTATTTGTAGCAAACACCACTAGCTTTTGGAATTGGCTGTTCCTTCGTCAGGTGAGAGGGAGCTACAAATAGACCTGTTGGACTTTAACCTGGTGTTATGAGACTTCTTACTGGAGATACTGTCCAACGCTGGCATCTCCACATCGTGAGCATTGAGGCCATGTGCAAGCTCAGTCCTTTCCTGACACCAGAAACCTGATACCCTCGGGAAAACTAAGCTCAGCGTTTCAAGTCAATGACCTTTCAATGAAAGGTTGAACAAAAACTAAGCAAACATACTTTGCAATTGAATTTAAAGATTCCTTGCCAATATTTGAAGAGTGAGGAGTTCTTGGACCTTCTGGCAGTGCTTTTCTGTTGGCTAAAGGGAAAAAAGTATTTTAACTGCATATTTTCTCATTGGTATTTGTGGAACAAAGCTGGTATGCGCTATATATTGTATTTGCTACCTAAAGAATGGGTACTGCAGTTTATAGAATGAAATGACTTGAGATGCCTTGATGTCATAAAGATATGTTTTAATTTTATGGTAACCAATAGAGCAAGTGATTATATTTAATAAGGACATTCAAATATCTTCATCAAACTGCTGTCTGAATTTTCATAGTTTTTATTTGAAAATGAAGAAACTATAAGGGGCACCATAGTGGCACAGTGGTTAGCACTGCTGCTTCACACTGCCACGGACCCGGCTTCGATTCCTGCCTTGGGTCACCGACTGTGCAGAGTCATAGAATGTGGCAACTCGGGGATTTTTCATAGTAGCTTCATTGCAGTGTTAATGTAAGGCTACTTGTGACACTAATAAATAAACTTTAAGTTTTAAAGTTAAGGCACCTCAATCTTGCTGGAAAACTCAGAAGTCTCCACAGTAATTATGCCATTTCCTAATCTTCTGTGGAGCTAGACACAACTTTTCCTGGGGAAGGAAAATCTCCAAAATTAAAATAAGCATATTTACGAGGTTATATCCATTCATGATTTTCGATAATCCAGGCCAACTGTCGACTATCTGAGAGGAATAAATAAAAAATGCTGTTATGGTTTAACAATGCCACAGGCCTTTCACTAATGTTGCCATTTTCTTTCTGATTTTGCCCACAGCATTAAGAACTTCACTCCTAAAGTAGGAAAATTAGAAACACACAGAGCGATACGGCGTGCCTTTGATGTGTGGCAGAATGTAACTCCTCTGACATTTGAAGAAGTACCGTATGTGGAGTTAGAGAACAAGAAGAGGGACGTGGACATTACAATTATGTTTGCTTCTGGTTTCCATGGTGACAGCTCACCCTTTGATGGAGAGGGGGGCTTCCTTGCACATGCTTATTTCCCAGGACTTGGCATTGGGGGGGACACTCACTTCGATTCTGATGAGCCATGGACATTAGGAAACCCAAATCATGATGGTAAGCACTTTTATTTACAAAACTAATCTGTAGCATGTTTGAAAGTTCCATGTACATGCAAAACTTATTGCAGCGTATGGAACAATTATGACTCTTCTCATCTTGCTTTGAAACCCTCTTGATGCTAATCGACAATACCTGGATCCGGGAAAAAAATCGCTTTTATCAACAGATAGTTTATTATAGGAGCTGATACTATAAATACATTAGACACTGACATTATTGCTTTGACTCTTTAGAGAGAACACTAAAATAAACAGTGAATCGAGGCCACAGCTGTTTCCTTTCAAAGGATACTGTAATTTAAAGCTGCATTACTCTGACATTTCCATAATAATTACATACAAGATATTACATACAAGATATACCAAATCCTATATTTTCCACAGTTTACTTTGCCTAATAAATGACTAGCACTATAGAAAACTTATGGGGGGACTGGGTGATTTGCAGACTGTGCTGTGGGAGATGCAACTTGCTCCTCTAATTTACAGTAAGTGGTTGGTAGCACATTCACCCCCCAATCACAAGGTTGTGGGTATGAGTCCTGTACCAATGCCTGAGCACAAAGGTCAGGGCTTCCATGTAGTACTGAAGGATTGTCAGAGGTGATACGTTTCAGATGTAACATTGAATTGAAGCTCCATATGCCTGCTCGGATGGATGTGAAAGGCGCCTTGACACTATATTGATTTTTCACTCTCGCCTTATCTTACTGGCTTGCCACACTGATCAACAGCCTAGTGAGCTGGTAAGATCCCACCTCATATGTTCTCTTCACAAATTACTTTCCTATCTATCTTAGTGTCATCAGCAAATTTAGTTACCGTTTATTCGGTTCTTTCATTTAAGCCATTAATATAGATTGTAAATTTTTGGGGCAGCACGGTGGGTTAGCACTGCTGCCTCACAGCGCCAGGGACCTGGGTTCAATTCCTGGCTTGAGCGACTGGCTTTGTGGAGTTTGCATGTTCTCCCCATGTCTGAATGGGTTTCTTCCTGGTGCTCTGGCTTCCTCGCACAGTCCAAAGATGTAGGGGTTAGTTGAATTGGCCAAGCTAAATTGCCCCTTAGTGTTCCAGGATGCATAGGTTAGAGGAATTAGCAAGGTAAATATGTAGGGTTGCGAGGATAGGGCCTGGGAGGGATTGTTGTTGGTACAAACTCGATGGGCCAAATGGCTTCTTCTGTGCTGTAGGGATTCTTTGCTTCTAAATAGTTAAGGCTCTCACATTAATCCTAATTGCATTTGCCAGCCTAAAAGAAACCATTTAATGCCTGCTCTCAGTTTCCTGTCAGTTAACCAATCCTCTGTTCATGCTAATATGTTACCCCCTGTACCATGAGCACTTATTTTATCAAGTAATCTTTGATGTGGCACGTGGTCAAATGCCTTCTGGAAATGTAAGTACGCCACTTGCACAGGTTTCTCTTTGTTAACACTGCTTGTGACTTCTTCAAACAATTCCAGTAAATTAGTCAAACATGATTTCCCTTTCACAAAATCCCCAGCGTCCTGGCCAATGTTTATCCCTAATCAACATCACAAAAAAGCAGATTATCTGGTCATTATCAGATTGCAATTTGTGGGAGTTTGCTGAGTGCAGATCAGCTGCTGTTTTTCCTATATTACGACAATGGCTACATTTCAATAAAGGTTATTTGGTGTAAAACATTAGTCGTGAAGAGTGCTACATAAAAGCCAGGCTTTTAAAGTGATGAAGGGCCAAGGCCCAAAGTGCAAAGTATCGACTCATTTGTAACGAACAATGAAGGGTTAGGTCTGATAAACTGTTTGAAAAGCAGAATACTGCAGATGCAATATTACAAACTGTTCATTTTACACATCTTGGAAGCACAGAAAAGTTACAGCACAGAAGGAGGTCATTCAGCCCACCTTGTCCATGTCAGCCACCCAGGTGCTCTTTCTAACCCCACGTTCCTGCACCAGGCCCATAGCCCTATAGCTTACAGCACTTAAGGTACTTTTTAAAATAATCATTTTGAAACTGTTTAGGATCTCTGCCTCCATCGTCAAATCAGGCAGCAAATTCCAGACACCCATTACTCTCTGCATAAAAAAGTTCTTCCTCATGTCCCCTCTACACTTACTGCCACTCATTTTGAATCTATGTCTCCTGGTTCTAGAATTCTCTGCCACGGGAAACAATTGTATGTTTTAAGGTGCAACTTTCAAAGCGATTCATGTACTTAAAACAGTTTTGCACTGTGTAAGTTTAAAGACACATTCCGCTAGCTTCCAGTTGCCTGCCATAACTTTGATGCATGATCAGTGAGAATTCTAGAGAAAAGGGATTAGTGAGTGCCCAAGGTTCTCTCACTACATTGCCCAGGAAGTTCGGAAGACCACCATTCCCCCCCACTATCCTAACCTTGCAAATTCAACTTCATATTCTTTGGATGTATTGTGAATTTTGAAAATGATTTTAATGATACTTTAATAAAATTGTTTTTCTATAATTTTACATGCGGAACAAAATATACTAGCAGAAGAAACATAACGGCATCAATATCTATCTTCCCCACTTGGCCAGAAATTTGACAGAATCACTTTCTATTGGGGGGGGGGGGGGGGGGGAGGCGGCGGCGGGGGGGGGGGGTAGGCGGGGGGGGGGGTGCGATCTTGAGCCTGCATTTGGTGTTCTTACAAGTGCTGGTGGCACCTCCAGAAGTTGTAGTTCTTGCCAGTGAGAATGCGATTTCAAATCTTCCCTGCCCCTCGCTGGCGGCAGCATCAGGTTCACTTCCACAATGGGCATAGACCTGCTTTACATTCATTTGAATATGTTTAAACGTTATTAATCCGCCCCCTCACCAGATAGTGACCCTCTGCTATGTATTGACATTGTGCCAACGTGACTTCACTCAGCTCGGTTTACAGCAGGTTCACACAGACACAAATCTACCATGGTAGTCTCCCTGAGGGCATAAAAGTAAGTATACTCTTCACGGGAGAGAGACATGGCCAGGTTGTGCCCTGGCAATGCTCCCTGACACTGTCCCGGAGCACAGGTTCGCACTGCCAGATTGGCATCATGCCCATGCCAGTCTGGCAATGCCAATTTGGTGAAGGTGGGTGCTGGCTGAGACTGTGGAGCAAGAGTGGGGGAATGTGGGTCCTGCTGAGTCTCTGGGAGTGAGAGAAGGGATTGATGATCTGGAGGAGAGGGAGTCCCTGATGCCTCCATAGTGGGCTTGGGGGTGGTTTATACATGTTATGATTGGGGTGCCATTTAAAGATGGCATCCCGATCTCTGTGCAACCAGATTTTGCTGGCATGTTCAGGTCCCACCTCTCTGTATGACGGCATGAAACACGCACCTTTGATTTTTTTTTGGCAGTGTCATAAGATCTGGAGCGTAAAACAACTTGTTTCTCTGGCTTCTCACTAGAGACAACAATTTGCCATTTTTGGGTCAGATTTAATCCTACATTATAGAGCTCACCCAGACTTTATTCCTTTGTAATGAACAGAATGAAAACAGGGTATAATGGGTGCCAGATTATCAGAGAAGGCAAAGAATTTCCCCAATAAGGTTTCTCATTGCTCAAAAATTAAATTTCGAAAGATGGTAGCAGAAGTTGCAGTAGCCCTTGAAGTCTGTCCCACCATTCAGTTAGATCTTCAGCATGTTCCTGAAATTAATCAGACCCCTGGTGAGTTTTGTTTGTAGCTACAGGAAAGAAGGATAGTTAGGTTAGATATTATTGAGGTTTATTCAATCCAGTGTTTTTTTTATTGTTTTATTTGCAATGTCATTCAATTGATTGATTTTATTAATCTCATTATAAGTCTGAAATCCTTGTTTGTTTTAGTTAAATATGAAACTAATTCTCAATCACTAAGCAAATATCAGAAGAAAAGTGAAAAAAATACTAAGGTAGGGAGATGTTTATCATGAGAAATAATGGGACGAATTTTCCCATTCCGCCTGCCACGGGAACCGTAGCGGGTGAGGGGTGCACCATGGCAAGGTCCATTGACCTCAGACAAGATTTTCCAGTTTCAGAACAAGCGCAGCCAGAAAATCCCACCCAATGTGTGTGTGTGCTCATATGTATGTTTTTGCATGTATATGTTAAGTCTCTATTGTGCATATTATATGTATATAATAATAAACAAAGCCAGTATCATTATGAATTTGATTGGAGACACATCAATAAGTCATATCATAAAGGCAAAATACTGTGGATGCTGGAATCTGAAACAAAAACAGAAAATACTAGAGAAACTCAGCAGGTCTGACAGCATCTGTGGAGAGAGAATAGAGCCAAAGTTTCTAGTCTGGATGACTCTTCGTCAGTCGACAGGGCTGGGTTTGCCATTGTAGTTTCCAACACTTAGTACAATGCTGTGTGGTCAGTCAAGTTTCATTCCTTTTTAACTTTGCTGGTGACTTGAATGTATTGCAGATACTGACTAAGATGATTAAGTTTGACTCTATATAAAGACCATGGGAGGGAGCACGCTGGAAGTCAGAGGAAGCATTGTTGAAAATGTTTACAAAGGAGTTTGCCTCAATATTTGAACCTGGCAATATTGTTTTCTGAATATCAAAACCTGCAGCTCATGAACACTATCATGCTGATGTCAATGAATGCTGTACCCAACTGCTTCTCAAGAGTGTTGTTCAATTTATTCTGCTTCATTCTCAAAATAAGCAATCAGAGTTTCCTTTACTCTCACTGCTGTCTCACAGCATCAGGGTCCCAGGTTCAAATCCCGGCTTGAGTCACTGTCCGTGTGGAATTCCCCGTGACTGCGTGGATTTCCTCCCATAGTCCAAAGACGTGCAGGTCAGTGGATTGGCCATGCTAAATTGCCTCTTAGCTAGCCCCCTTGACACTAAGGTAAATGCATGGGGTTATGGGGGTAGGGCCTGGGTGGGATTGTGGTTGGCGTAGACTCAATGGGCTGAATGGGCTCCTGCACTGTATGATTCTAAATTTCTGTTTATTATGTTTAGAAACCTATCACTTTTAATGTTCATTTATGTGATATGATGTACTGCCTCATTGAACCTTTATCACATCTGAACTATGGGTGAAAAACCCCAAATTAATGGAACTGGCCGAACCAAATTAATTAAGGTGACTCTGCCAAAAGTTTTGTAAAAATATCCATTTTAAGAAAGGTTACTGTGAATTTTCAGTTAGAGTATTATACTGTTAACTGTGGCTTAGCTGAGAGCACATTCAGATCCAAGTCAGAAAATGGAGCTCTTCTTTATTGCAAAAATATACTTTATTCATAAAATATCTGAAAGAACATTACAAACATTTCAAATTTGCCGTCACACCAAGTACAATAATATTCAGGTTCTCTACATGCATCATGTTGCACTCTGAGGTGCTTCAATGCAGTTAAACAAATGTTAAAGAGTTTTACTCTTTTCGAAGGTCTCGAAGGCTTTAGTCAACTCATTCAGAGTTTGTGGTTTGTTCTGGCTCTCCCCCATGCTCTTCGTAAGACCTCATATCCCACTGCAAAACTTGAGCATAAAACTCCAGTGTAGTACTGAGGAAATGCTGTATTGTTTGAAGTGTTGTCTTGGATAAGATGCCCCAGTGGGGAGAGGTAAAAGATTCCATGGCACTAATTTTAAGACAAGCAGATGAGTTGGACAACATTTATCCCCCAACTGAACAAATTACCTGATCATTATGATGCTGCTGCCTGTGGGAGCTTACGCTGATGTGTTTCCCCTATGACAATAGTGACCACATTTCATTGATTATAAAATACTTTGAGACATGATGTGGTCATCCAATGCTTCATTATCCGGCCTCCTGTGGCATGTTTTCTGGCAGCGGTGATGGTTTGCCACTGACCGCCAGTGGGACTTTCCAGTCCCGTGAAAGTCAATGGCCATTTATGTTGCTCGCCAGCCACACCACCGGGGAACCTGTCACAGAGGACCAACTTTGGCAGGGCTGGAAGATACAACTGGCAGGAAGGACTGGAAATCCCAGCCTAAGTCTTTTTTTCATTCACTCCTTTGACCCCGGATATTCTCTCTTCCACTTTCTTCCTTTGGGAAAAAGATACAAAAGTCTGAGATCACACACCAACTGACTCAAGAACAGCTTCTTCCCTGCTGCTGTCAGACTTTTGAATGGACTTACCTTGCGTTCAGTTGATCTTTCTCCACAGCCTAACTATGACTGTAACACTATATTCTGCACTCTCTCATTCCTTCTCTATGAACAGTATGTTTTGTCTGTATAGCTTGCAAGAAATAATACTTTTTCACTGTATGTTAATACATGTGACAATAATAAATCAAATCAAATCAAAATCAATATCAAACCTGTGCAACACAGTTAATGCCAAAAGCAATCAATTCATTCAGACCGTCACAAATTAGATCACTTGTCAAATACCAGAATTTTTGTTATAAATATTCTCAGTAATTGTAGGCTGGGAAAGTCTTTCCAGCATTTTCTGTTTTTATTGCATACTTCCAGCATCTGTAATATTTTGCTTTCGAATCATTTCTATCACACCTGTAGTAAAACCACTGAGTTGTGCACTTAATGAGCTTAAGTCGGTAGAAGCTTGCTAATGATGCTATAGTGTGTTGAAGCCTCTAGTGTCTTTTATCTGTCTGGCTTGGTTAAACATGCACTAAACCAATTGCACCCAGTAGATTTTGAATTCTCTTGGACCATGTCAAACAACTTTTATGGCTTTAGCGCATAACATAATGCAGCCATTCCTAATTAAAACGATTGCTAGCTGGAGTGCTGCCTGTTACTTGCAGTAAATTGTAATATTAGCTCCAATATGTTCTCCGACTCCTCGGCCAGTTAATCATTTTTTTTAACTGTAAGGAGTAAAGCTGCTTCTGTGTTCATCAGGCCTTGGAGAAATGCAATGGATTTTTTTACAATGTAAAAGACAGGAGATATAATTCATTTTCAGCCCAAGATTGGATGGCTTGAAAACCTGGGTGATTTTATTTATATATAGAATCCTACAGTGCAGAGGGAGGCCATTTGGCCCATTGAGTCTACAGTGACCGCAATCCCACCCAGGCCCTATCCCCAGAACCCCATCCCAACACTAAGGGACTATTTATCATGGGCAATTTAGCATGGCCAATCCACCTAACCCGCACATCCTTGGACTTTGGGCTATATTAGCTTTAAAAGAAATGTTCTTGTATTACTGTGAGTAATACAAATGTGCTGGAACATGTGTGTATTACTACTACACTTGAATGTAATATGAAAAGACAAAAAGAAAGTTTAGCAGAGTACTTGCGCATCACGTTATTTATGAAAGAAAAATGTGGACTGGATTTTCCTCCATTGGTCTGAGATCAGGTGAGAGAGCAATTAGGAAAAGAGGAAGTGTGTGGCTTACCATCGGCACCCTGTCCAACCTCACCCATCCCCAGCATTAGAGTGTTGGCCATCCCTTCCCACTTTGTGGTAATATAATTGCTGCCAACCCTGATTCCCAGCAGGTATCCCTGTCATGCATCATTCCCACCATTAATCTCAGGACCGTTCAGAGTGGATGAGCCCAGGTTTAAAAAGGAACCAGCAGGCACCTTCATTTTGGTTTATGCACTCGCTGGGATTGTGCTGTGATTGGAAAACGAGCCTAGCTCAGAAAAAAGAGGTTGCAGTTGTGGCAGAGTCAGAGGTGCCATTACATTTAAAAAAATCCACACCTGTAAGTTCATTGGCATTTCTGAATTGCAGCTGTATGGTTTTTCACTGAAATACATGTAAATGGGGGTTGATTGGCCTTACTACCAGAAAGGCTGCAAAGTTCTTTATGGGCAATTACAGTATTTCTTTTGACCATCAGTGTAAACTATAGAAACTTACTTCACATCTTAATATTCACAATTTCTTCCTCATCAAGTATCGATGTTTGGAACACTTGGCCTGATTTTGTTGTGAGTGCTGAAAATGTAGTGACTTTCATAAGATTTGTCAGAAACATAGGCCAGAATTTTACCACCCTGCCCTCCACAGGAATCGGAACGGGCTAGGAGAAGGTTCATTGACCTCAGGTGGGATTTTACAGTTTCAGGACGAGCGAGGCCATAAAATCCCATCCATAATATGATTTCTACGCTTGTATTGTCTGATGTTGTTGTTGCTGTTAAAAGCAAATTACTGCGGATGCTGGAATCTGAAACAAAAACAGGAAATGCTGGAAAATCTCAGCAGTTCCGACTGCATCTGAGGAGAGAAAACAGAGCTAATGTTTCAAATCTGGACGATTCTTTGTCAGAGCGCTGTTGTTGTTAGTGTTCTTATTTTTTATATTGTGTTTTTGCGTCGTGCTGTATGGCAATGATGGTAAATAAAGAAATAATTTGGATATCCCCAGAAAACAGGCGTGCGGACACAATGGTCAACTAGCCCATTAGTTGCAATGCAAGGAAAGGTGCTTCATAACTAGAGCAAGTGCTAAAAATGTGAGGTCATACATGGGATCTGCAGCAGAGGACTCAGATGAGGAGATTGATTGCCTATAGAAGAAGGCAGATGGTGGCATTGCAGTAAGCACTGCTGCCTCACAGCGCCAGGACTCAGGTTCAATTCTAGCCTTGGGTGACTGTCTGTGTGAGTACTACGAAATGACAGTTCATTTTTTTTTCTCTGTTATGGAACAAAAACAGAGGGCACGTGTTTAAAGTTTATTTATTAGTGTCACAAGTAGATTTACATTAACACTGCAATGAAGTTACTGTGAAATTCCTCTAGTCACCACAGTCCAGGTCAATGCACCTAACCAGCACTTCTTACGGAATGTGGGAGGAAACCTGAGCACACCACACAGACACGGGGAAAACATACAAACTCCACACAGATAGTATAACCCAAGCCAGGAATTGAACCCAGGTCCCTGGTGCTGTAAAGCAGCTGTGCTAACCACTGTGCTGCCATGCCACCCATCTGTGTTCAAACGCTGACTTAAGAATCAGATTTTAGTCATGGTTTTTTTTTACAAACTGAACTGTTTAAAGATTTCTCAGGACTTGCTGTAGCTTAAACATTTCAAAAATTTAGTTTGCCCTTGTTTGGAATGCTGGGAGTTTCCCTATGTCTGCTTGGGTTTCCTCTGGGTGCTCTGGTTTCCTCCCACTGTCCAAAGATGTGCAGGTTAGGTAGATTGGCCATGCTAAGTTGCCCCTTAGTGTCAGAGGGAATTAGCCAGGTAAATACATCGAGTTATGGGTATAGGGCCTGGGTGGGATTATTGTTGGAGCAGACTCGATGGACCAAATGGCCTCCTTCTGCACTGCAGGGATTCTGTGATTCTATGGCCCTGCAATGGATTACAAGGAACCCTGATGCTCTGTGTGTCTCAAAGGAGTGGCAGTGGTTCCTTGGAGCACAAGTGCACTGACCTCTCATGTTGACAGTATTTGTCCTCCTGCCACTGCCACTCTGCCAGTGTTGTTATTGATTGTCAGTCAGCCAGCTCAGACTGCCAATGCCCATGCCAAGGTAGTGCAGTCCAGAGCTGCTCAACATTGTCCTCCAAGACCATGTGAGATCTCCAACACTGGAAGTCAGCAGCCTTCCACCAGCCATGCTGCAGTCACTAAAGTATCATTATTGTAGTGAGGTCCACAGAACCAGCAAGAGTGGTAAATCCCTTCGTCTCTAAGTAAACGGTGATGCCATCTTAAAATTAAGAAAGTTCTTAAAGTAGAATCTGCGCTCAGAGAAATGAACTGTGGATCAGAATTCCACACCAGAGCAATTTGGACTTAACCGAGAGTCAAATTGAATGAAAAGTTGGGCATCCTAGAGAAGAGAATTCCTACACTACTGGAGTAAATCAGGTCTGAGTAGAGAGTCAGAAAAAGTTCAAATTAAAACTTTACAGGCAGATTGGAGCACTTGCTGATAAAGTAATCTTAATTCAGTGCATTGGTGAGTCCTCAACAAGCTTTGACGAAACAAAGGTCAAATTCTTTAACTATGAAGTTATGGAGAGCACAGGGCAAAACAATGAGAGTTAGAAACCTTCAGGAAAGCAATGAAAGGTAAATGATATTACCTGAGAAAATCATAGAAGTACAGTAGAAGGGACTTACTAGAAGTCCCAAAAATATATCATTTGGAAACCACGACAAATTACCCAAGCTGCAATAGCAAGTGGCAGTGCAGAGCAAGCAGCTGACTGTGAATGAAAGAAAGCTATCTGATGAAGTCCAAACTACACAATTCCTGCAGAAGGAAAATAAAATAAATTTGAAAAATGTTCGCATCAAAGCTGAGTTGTAAGATTTGAAACACAAAATTCAAGCTGAGTATATACTTTAAAAAACACACAATAAACTAAATGAACCAACCTGATCAAGATCTGAAGAAATAAATTTCCATGTGACATGACGTACCAGGAGGAAATAACAACTCTGAATTCCATTGTTGGCAAGTTAAAGTTGGAGTGGGGAAACTCAGCCAGAAATGCAGCACGGCACACCAGCAAAGGAACTCAAAAAAATTGCAGCTTTGAAAGGACTGAAGAACCGGTTGGCAGAGAATACCCGGGAATGTTCTATATTCCAGAAGGCACAAGAAAGAGACCACACAGCTAAGAAAATGGTTGTATATTTGAAAGAAAATTTGGGAAAACATTACATTTCCAAAGATATGTGACAAGAGATGAAAATTAAGAACCTAGAATGGCAAGAGCTAGTAGAATCTCTAACAAAAGAGCGAGAAGAGTCTCAGAAAACAATTGGCAGATGTGCAATTACAGAATGTGAGGGACAGCACAGAGCAGTTATGCCGTGCTAAACAAGAACTGATCAGCATAGAGAAGCAATTTTCATGTACGAAAGGTGAGTTTCTAAAGGGAAAATTAGAACTGATGAGAACGCTGACATGTCACACGCAGGAATAATACTTGGCGGAGTGCCTGAGATGCTTAAAGGATGAACTTGTAGGGAAGTGCACACATCAGACACATTGGGTGGGATTTTCTGGCTGCACTCATCCCAAAACTGGAAAGTCTGCCCCTGAGGTCAACAGATCTTTCCATGGTCCACCCCTCAACCACAATGATTCCCATGACAAGTGGAACAGGAAAGTTCATCCTATTGTTCCTCAATAAGCTTCAGGTTGGGGAATTGCACTCTGGATACCCCCTTGGTGGATGTGGCCTAAGACTGTGAACGTTTCTCCTCCTCCTCTACCTCCCTTTTCCAGCAACATATCCTTTTCTGCATGGCTTCTGGTCATGCACCAAGTCGTGCTGTATCCTAGCACAAATACCTATGAGTATACCCTGATCAGTGTGCAGAAGTTTGAAAGCATAAACCTTGAAAGTCCTTTAACATCTGCCACACCACTCCTTGTAGACTTTAGACTATAGAAAGCAGCAAACAGCTAGAAGAAATCAACCAGCAACTTACCTGTAAGTAGTTAACAATCCTTTTAAATAGCATAGGGCTCTATAAGGGCACTTGAAGCCACTAACAAACCAATTTCTCAACCAGCAGCACCACATTGCTGCCACAAGGTCATGGACATTCTTGCTGCTGATATAAATCTCTGTCTGATGTGTATTAATGCAGTCGCATCAATAAGAGAGAACTGAATGTCTTTGTCCTTGAAGATTGAAGAACTTTGGTTCTTAAATGTCGAAGGATTTGACAATGACAGTAACTCAGACAGCAACTTAATGTTCATGGCATGTGAAGCATTTTCCCCATCAGGAAAGGCTGGATATTTTTCTGCCTTTAGCGTTACTCTCTGTATTTATTTCTGTTTCTTCACCGTCCCACATCCTCTCCCTGTTTGTTGCAGTCCACTTTCGGCATCTTCCTGTTCTTTCTGCTGCTGTATCTCCACCTCCGAACAGATACCATCTATTCATAAGATGAAGAGAAACTGCTGGAAACACTCAGCAAGTCAATATCTGTGCAGAAAAATAGAATTAACGTATCAGGTTAGACCAGCTTTTAAATGGGTATCGAGCCTTGTGAAGAGGGGGGGCAAGGACGAAAGCAGGCTATCTGTGATAGGGTGACAGTCAGGAGTGGCTAAGTACAAAAGGAATGATAATGTTTGAGTAAAATCATTTAAGCACAGCCAATGTTGGAATTAATTGAATGGCTGTTTCACACGTTGAGTCTGAAAATGTGTGGAGCTGCTCCAGGGGTCTACATAGAAACATAGCAAACAGGAGCAGGTGTAGGCCATTCAGCCCCTCAAGCCTGTTCTGACATTTAGTTTCATCAAAGCTGACCATCCAAATAGCCTGATCCCATCTTCCCCCTATCCTTTGATCCCCTTTGCCTAAAGGGGCAATATCTAACTCCTTCTTGAAAACATACAATGCTTTGGCTTCATCTGCTTTCTTTGGAGTGGATTCCCCAGACTTACCACTTCCTGGGTGAAGAAATTTCTCATCTCAATCCAAAAGGTTTATCCATCTCCTTAAGCTTTGATCCCTGATTTTGGACTCCCCAGTCAGGAACATCTTTCCCATATCTACCCTGTCTAGTCCTGTTAGAATTTTATAGGTTTCTGTGAGATTCCTCCTCATTGTTTTGAATTCTAGTGAATATAATCCTAACCGACTCAATCTCTACTTATATGTCAGGCCCATTATCCGAGGAATCAGTCTGGTAAGCATTCTCTGCACTCCCTCTATAGCAAGAATATCCTTGCTCAGATAAGGACACCAAAATTGCACACATCATTCTACGTGTAGCCATAACAAGGCTCTCTATAATTAAGCAAAATATCTTTGCTCCTGTACTCAAATCCACTCACTATGAAAGCCACCACACCGTTTGTCTTCTTTACTGTCAGTTACACCTGCATGCTTACCTTCAGCAACTGGTGTACAAAGACACCCAGGTCTCATTGCACATTCCCTTCTCTCAATTTATCCCCATTCAGATAATAATCTGCCTTCCTGTTTTTGCTACCAAAGTGGATAACCTCACATCACATTTATCCACATTACACTGATCTGCCATGCATTTGCCCACTCACACAGCTTGTCCAAATGACACTGAAGCCTCGCTGCATCCTCCTCACAGCTCATCCTCCCACCCAACTTTGTGTCATCTGCAAATTTGTAGATATTGCAGTTAGTTCTGTCGTGTAAGTAATTAACATGTACTGTGACTAGCTAGGGTCCTAGTACCAATCCCTGCAGTACCTCACTAGTCACTGCCTTCATTTAGAAAAAGATCCATTTATTCCTACTCTTTAATTAAGTGCAAAACCATCAAATATGCACTTATGTTGCTACTGCTGCTGTCTGGGATCATGAGGATGCTACTTCATTCCAATGTTACTGTGGAATATGTGCTTCATATTGTAAATTCCCATCAGAGGAGGGGGCACAGGAAGTGTAATCCTGTTACAAATGCCAGTGGAATGAAGAAGCAACATCCCAAAATAACTGAAAAAGTATTCTAAGGCCACAGTTATTCATTACTTTATTACTTCTAGACTTAATGATTGCAATGCAGTCTTGCCTGGTCTCCCACATTCCAATCTCTGTCTGAGATAATCCAAAACTGCTATTCTTATTTTTAATCACATTAAGTCCCATTTACCCATCATCCCTGTGCCCACTCATCTGCATTGGCTTCCAATTAAGCAAAGCCTTGATTTTTAAATTCTTATCTGTATTTTCAAATCTCTCCATGGTCTCCCCACTACCTATTTCTGTATTCTGCTGCAGCCCCACAAGCTTCTGCGATATCTGTGCTCATCGAATTCTGGCCTTTTGAGAACCGGTGATTATAATTGCTTTACCCATTGCTGGCTATATCTTCAGCTGCTTAGGACCTAAGATCTGGAATTCCCTCCCTAAATCTCTGTGCCATTACCTCCCTTTCTTCCTTGACACTCCTTTACACATCCCTGTTTGACTAAGCTTTTGTTAGTTTCACTTTATGTAGTTCAGTGTCTAATTTGACCTAATAATGCTTCTGTGAGGCGACTTGGGACTTGTGTTAAAGCACTACAAATTTAAGATGTTTTTGTGATCGTTAACTTGGTGAGTCTGCACTATAAATGGGGAGCTAGCTCCTGCTGTGCCTCAACTGTTGCCAAAACAAAGGTAGTTTTAAGGGATTTATAATTGTTCAGGTAAATATTAGAAATAAGGTATAGCTTTAGGTTGGGTTAATTTAATGTTTCTGTGACTGGAAAGGACCTGTAGCCAGTTTTATGCTGGACAAAGGTGTTTCTATATGTGTGGGAGCTGGCTTCAATTTTAACTGGGATTCTATCATGCTGAGAGAGAGCTACATGTGTGAAGAATAAATAGAAGTAAGGTGTTGCTTAGCAACAGGAGGCCACTCCATAGAGAGACAGAAAGCATCCCTTCGTTCTCAGTATTTTTAATTGAAAGCCAGAACAGTTGCAAGCAGAAAGTGGGAGAGGAAATATCTCTCAGTTCTGCTTGAAGTAGGAAAAGTTGTACAATGCAGTGATGTGCAAGAAAGCAATCGCCCGAGAGATTAAAAGATGGCTGGTTCTAGAAACCTGGAAATATAACAGTGTACTGTTCATGGACATCACAAACAAAGCTGAGAAGGAATCAACTGGTGAGAAGTTACATTTCTAAAGATTTCCAAAGTAATCCTAAACTTTGGAATTTCTTACTATAGTCTGTGAAACAAATTTTAAAGTAATTAGGATACAGTATTAGCTGAATATCACAGCTCGCATAACAGTGGAAGTCAGTAAAGACAAAGGAATTCTAAAGGGATTGGTGTAAAATCCTGCACTGGCTTCATTGGTAAAAGTGGAGTGGAAGCTCCGTTTAGCTGAGTCTTTTGGAAAATGTGGGCTTAATTATGGAATGCAAACCACTAATGGAAATCATGATTACGAGAGAAGGTTTTAAAGTGTAGAATACGGAATTTGACAATCAATTGGGGGAATTCTGAGGAGGCATCCACTGACATTCACTTGGGGTTTCAGGGTGGAGTGTGTGTTTGACCACATGCATTTTGTGTGTGTCAATGAGGCCATTGTAGTTTCAGATGTATTTTGTCATCCGTGTTAATCTTACAATCTGAATGTATTTGTTAAGATGAGTGGGAGTAAAGGAGTATTATATAATAATCCAGCTTTTCATGCTTAATAAATATGCTTTCCTTGTGGGTAAAACTAATCAGTGATCTGTTCCTCTATACTTGATACAGGGTAAAATTTATGGTCTTATAAGCCAGCATTCCATTCTGGGATCTTCCCCTCCAGTTATGCTATCAACTGAGGTCGTAACAATACTAAGGTCAGGTGTTAGCTTGTGTGAGCAAGGTTTGAAACTGCTTTAAAGTAATATAGCTTCCTGATATAAGAACATAAGAATTAAGATCAGGATTAGGTCATAATGCATCTCAAGCTTGCCAAATGATCTTCTGTCTCATCTCCACTTGCCAGGCCTATCCCCATGTTTGTTAATTCCTTTAGCGACCCGATATCTATCGATCTCAGTCTCGAATATATTCATTGATTGGATAGCAAGAGCCCTCCAGAGTGGAAAACTTTAAAGGTTCAAAAGCCCCTGGATGAAGAGATTTCTTCTCACTTCAGTGCTAAATGGATGACCTCTGACTGGAAGGAAAAGGTCAGCTATTGATTGCCTTTACATGACAGTTAGAGAGGGCTGTCTGGTAAATCTTTACATTTAATGTGCAAAGACAAGATTTCAAGAGTAAAGTGAATGCTGTTGATTGGAATGTATTTATGTGTTACATGATCAACATTTTCTTTTAATTTTGAAAGGCTGCACCAAACAGAAGAAAGTATTTTTAAAAATACTCTCATGAGATTTGGGTTTCATTGGCAAGGCCAGCGTTTGTTGCCCATCCCTAATTCCCCTTGGACTGAGTGGCTTGCTGGACCATTTCAAAGGGCAGTTAAGAGTCAACCACAGTGCTGTGGGTCTGGGATCACATGTAGGACAGGTCATAAGAACATAAGAACATAAGAAATAGGAGCAGAAGTAGGCCATCTAGCCCTTCGAGCCTGCCCCGCCATTCAATAAGATCATGGCTGATCTGTCATGGCTCAGTTCCACATTCCCACCCTCTCCCCATAACCCTTAATCCCCTCTCTTATCAAAAACCCATCAACCCGCGTCTTAAAAATATTTAACGAGGTAGCCTCCACCACTTCAACAGGCAGAGAATTCCAGAGATTCACCACCCTTTGAGTGAAGAAGTTCCTCCTCAATTCCGTTCTAAACCACCCCCCCCCCTTTATCTTGAGGCTGTGCCCCCTAGTCCTACTATCCTTTCTGAGCAGGAAGAGTCTCTCCACCTCTATCCTATCCATCCCATTCATCATCTTATATGTCTCAATGAGATCTCCCCTCATTCTTCTAAACTCTAACGAGTACAAGCCCAGTTTATTCAGCCTGTCCTCATAGCTCAACCCCCTCAACTCCGGCATCAGCCTAGTAAACCTTCTCTGCACTCCCTCCAAGGCCAAAATATCCTTGCGTAAGTACGGCGCCCAAAACTGCACACAGTACTCCAGCTGCGGCCTCACCAATGCCCTATACAGCCGCAGCAAGACCTCCCTACTTTTATATTCAATCCCCCTCGCTACGAAGGCCAGCATCCCATTCGCCTTCCTGACCACCTGCTGCACCTGCAAGCTGGGTTTTTGCGACTCATGCACAAGGACCCCAAGGTCCCTCTGCACCCTCGCCTGCTGCAGTTTTTCGCCACGTAAGTAATAATCCTTCCTACCATTATTCCTACCAAAGTGGACCACCTCGCACTTGCCAACATTAAATTCCATTTGCCATTTCCTGGCCCATTCGCCCAGCCTATCTAGATCCTTCTGTAGACTCTCCACACCCTCCGCACAATTTGCCGTTCCACCAATCTTGGTGTCATCAGCAAATTTCGACACCCTACACTTGGTTCCCTCCTTCAGATCATCTATATAAATGGTAAATAGCTGAGGGCCCAGCACTGACCCCTAGTCACCACCCGCCAATCCGAATAGCACCCATTGACCCCCACTCTCTGCCTCCTATTTGACAACCAATCCTCTATCCACGCTAACACCCTACCCCCAACTCCATGTCCCCTGACCTTCTGCAATAACCTCTTGTGAGGTACCTTGTCAAATGCCTTCTGAAAATCAAGAAAGACCACATCCACCAGCTCTCCTCTATCCACCGCCCTAGACACATCCTCATAGAACTGCAGTAAATTTGTCAGACACGACTTCCCTTTAATGAAACCGTGCTGCGTCTGCTCTATCAAGCAATTCCCTTCAAGATGCCTCGCTATTTCCTCCTTGATGACTGATTCTAACATTTTACCTACAACAGACGTTAAACTAACCGGCCTATAATTCCCTGCCTTTTGCCTGGCACCCTTCTTAAACAATGGCGTAACATTAGCCGCTTTCCAATCTTCCGGCACTTCCCCGGAATCCAGCGACGTCTGGAAAATAACCACCAAGGCATCCACTATCACCTCCGCCATTTCTTTCAGAACCCTCGGATGCATTCCATCCGGTCCTGGCGACTTGTCCACAATCAGCCCCTCCAGTCTGTCGAGCACCCCCTCTCTAGTAACAGTAATGTCATTAAGACCCTCCAGTCCTACCACCTTTCCATCTCTAACACCCAGCAAATTATTCACGTCCTCCTCCGTGAAAACAGAAACAAAAAAGTTATTTAAGACCTCAGCCATACCCCCATCCCCTACCACTAAGTCCCCCTTCTCATCCTCTGAGGGACCAACGTTCACCCTAGCCAGCCTCTTCCTTTTTATATATTTATAAAAACTCTTGCTATCCTTTTTTATATTAAGCGCTAGCTCAGCTTCATAGTTTCTCCTACCCTTCTTTATCAACTTCTTTGTCAATCTTTGTTGACATTTAAA
The DNA here is from genome assembly GCF_965287045.1 of Carcharhinus amblyrhynchos. Taxonomy (NCBI): domain Eukaryota; kingdom Metazoa; phylum Chordata; class Chondrichthyes; order Carcharhiniformes; family Carcharhinidae; genus Carcharhinus; species Carcharhinus amblyrhynchos. Next base: position 83,933,111 of record NC_137331.1, on the reverse strand, counting down.
CCTCTCCCAATCCTCTTCTCGCCCACTACTCTTAGCTACTCTAAACGCCTCTGCTTTTAATTTAACACTTTCCTTCACCTCCTTCGGTATCCACGGCTTATTACCTCTCCTCCTACTGTCCTTTTTGACCATCGGAATAAATTTCCGCTGAGCACCAAGAAAGATCTCCTTAAAGATCCTCCACTGCTCCTCAGCAGACCTACCTTCCAACGCGCTCCCCCAGTCCACATTTGCCAATTCTTCTCTCATCCTACCGTACTCCCCTCTGTTCAAACAAAGGACGCGTGTCCGGGAACCCACTTTCTCCTCCTCCATCTGCACCAGAAACTCCACCATACAATGATCACTCTCCCCAAGAGGATCCTTCACCACAAGGTCCCTAATTCTACCCACCTCATTGCATAACAATGAGGATGGAATATTTTGTTCCCCTAAAAGGTGCCAGTGAACCAAATGGGTTTTTACAACAATTGGTGATAGCTGTCATGGTTACCATAACTGCAATTAACTTTATATTCCATATTTCCTTAATGGAATTTAAATTCAGTCAGCTACCATGGTGGGATTTGAACCCCAAAGCATTAGCCTAGACCTCTGGATTACTAGTCCATTACCAGATTTGTGACATTACTCCACCACCTCCCGCAATGTCAGGTAATTGGCGTGTGAACAAACCCACTTAAATGATAAAACATTTTGTTAACATGTTCATTTGGCATTGGACATGTTTCAAGGGTTCATATGAAAAATAATAACACAACCTTGGTTTGGTTGGCCGTGGTAACTCTCTGTGCCCAACTTTCTGAATCAGGGAGCAGGAGCCATATCTCATGCGAGTGAACAAATCTTGTATGGTTACTTAGTTTTTTGGATCAGAGAGTGTAACAGAATTTACAGCACACGAACCATTCGATGCAACTAGTCTCTGTTGGTGTTTATGCTCCACACAAACCTCTGCCCACCTCATGTCATCTAACCATATCAACATATCCTATCTCTTTCACCCTCCTGTACTTATCCAACTTCCTCCTAAACGTATTGTGATTACCCAATCTATTTTATGTTTTTTGAAACGTGCTATTTACATTTGACAACATAATTGTCGAAAAAAATCAGCAGTATATTCTGGTATATAAATAAGCACATTCCTTTTTGAGTGATTTGCAGTAAGCAGACAATCATAGGCCTGAGATGGGGGAGAGAACTGATGCCACTGCTATCTATAGCTCTGGTTTCTTTGGGAAAAGATCTCTCAACTGTCATCAGACAGGTTCAAAAATATTCAATTCACAACTTATTTTGCTTTGGAATGCATATTACCATCAAGAACTATCTTCAACTCCCATAGCTAGTATCAGTCTATCATTCATCGCCTCAGTATCTCAGTCAGGAGAACATCAGATTGACTAATTGGAGAGTGCAAGTTCAAATCCCTCTTTGGGCACTTTATTTGGGATGGCATGTTGGCACAGTGGTTAGGACTGCTGCCTCACAGTGCCAGGGACCTGGATTCGATTTTGGCCTTGAGTCACTGTGTGAAGTCTGGACGTTCTCCTTGTGTCTGCATGGGTTTCCTTTGGGTGCTCTGGATTCCTCCCACTGTCTAAAGATGTGTAGGTGAAATTGATTGGCCATGCTAAATTGCCCCTTAGTGTTAGGGGCATTAACAGGGTAAATACGTGGAGTTACGAGGGGTAAGGGTGGGGTGGAATTATCATTGGTGTAGGCTCAATGAGTCAAATGGCCGCCTTCTGCACTATAGGGATTCTATGATTGACTGAATGGTCACTTCCCACACAAAGCAAGGACTGAATCCAGCATTTTCTGAATCAACTCTAAGGAGATGGATTTCTGCAAGGTATACTACAGCTCAAGTATATGCCTTTTTTTTCTGGGGTTCATTTGCTGAGGCTGTGTTGAATGAGTGGGTAAGCTGCTGTAGAAATTCATCCCCAACATGTCTGTGACATTATGAAGAATGTAGTTTGGATACTGTGTAAGAGAGAATGGAGCAATGTCAAATTGATTCTCAATCAGTAGCAGTTGCTGCATCTGCAGCTTTGTGCACTATACTGTTCAGAGATGGATTGTCTTTAGTCCTTCAATTGCCATAGAGACATGTCCTTCCTGTCTATGACTCCAGCCCTCAAGATACTGAACAGCAATCACTTATGGCTAGGGATGCAATTTTGGTATTATGAACTTTGGATCAGTTAGGCCTCATGACAAATATAAGTTGCTCTAAAAAATCACGAGTGGATCATTGATATGTTTACTGCAATCAAAGTGTCTCTCTCCTTTTCAGCATGGAACTTTCCCTCAACATTGTTAAGTGCTATTTTAGTTGTGAAATTCGGTATGCTTTTGCCAGCAGTGCGTTACAGATCATGATTTTATCCCTCTTAGCCCAATGATTCCCCCCCTCCCCCACATGAAGCTCCACACCATTCCATACTCACCAGGCGCCTGATTCACTTGACCACAGGGAATGGCTGCCTCCTCCTCCTCCATGTGGTGCTAACTCTGCAAGGAAGTGGCGGAGATGCCACATTGTCTCATTGCTCAGACGGAGTCTTTGGCTGCACATGGAATCTGACAGCTTCAGAATGGAAATGCAGGACCTGTAAGCCCAAGGTCTCCTTCTCCAGTTTCTCCCCCAACCCCACCACCCCTCCTCGGCCTGATGTGTGGCCCAGTCTTCAGCCTGACCAGTAGCCCCCTGTTTTCCTGGTGCAGGCTGTTCCCTGGGTTGAGCTTCTTGGTGTCAGTATTATCTGTTCTCCTCCAGTACTGTAATCAGAATTACTGCCAGCTGCACTGGCTCCATACCGAGATAAATCTAATTTGGGACGAAAGGGAGAAAGAGAGAGACAGAGACGGTCAGTTAGGTGATCTATTCCATGACCCTCAGTCCCTTCCAACACCCTTGTCCACATAATCCGGAAGGCTGATAAGTGTATGCCATCTCTGGCAGGCCAGCTCTATCTGAATTCTCCGTTTCCCATCGCACAACACTGCTTCACTGGCAACAATCACTGTCCATGTCCCTTCATGGTCACCCATGACCTCCTGTCTGGTTGCTTCCTCCCTTCACATCAATGACAGCGAAGTTTATCATGTGTTCTGACGGATGGATGCCCATGTGTATCTTGAGGGCATCCTGAAGTTGTCACAGCTGAGAGGCGCTACCCTGTCCCGCCTATGCCCAGTACCCAGCTTCAATCCTTGACACTTTAAGATTCAACCTATTGCTTTAATTTGATAAATGTGGAGGCTGACATTGGTAAGTGTTAAGTGAATTTAGCCAATTGTTGGAGAAGCAAGACGCTCAGGAATGCTAGAGGGCATAAGTATTCTCTGAGGCAGAGAAAGACAACACTAATAGGTACCATTAATACTTTGGCTTTGTCATCCCATGATTTAATTGGGATGGCATGGAATAGCACGGTGTCACAGTGGTTAGCACAACTGCCTCACAGCGTCCTGGCTTGGGAATCTGTGTGCAGAGTCTGCACATTTTCCCCGTGCCTGCGTGGGTTTCCTTCGGGTGCTCTGGTTTCCTCCCACAGTCCAAAGATGTGCAGGTTAGGTGGATTGGCTATGCTAAATTCTCCCTCAGTGTACCTGAACAGGTGCTGGAGTGTTAAGACTAGGGGATTTTCACTGTAATGTCGTTGCAGTGTTAATGTAAGCCTACTTGTCAATAAATAAACTTTAATTGCTATGATGCTTTTACATTTAAGACACCTGGGCACCACTGCATTACCAATTACTTCAAGCACTATGGTGTATCCCATTCTCCCTCCCATTTCTCACCACCACTCCCCCACAACCTGAACATTACATCTCTTTCTGGGGGTCAAGTAGCCAGTCTCTTAGTCAATATGATGCCTCCTTTTCGCACCCCCGCCCCACCAACATCATGATTCCCACTCCACCAGACCCCCAGGCCATTAGCAGGCAATATCTATCAGCTTCTTCTCATTTCTTTGGTGCAGAGCCAGAAAATTCACATTCAACATTGACAGTGAAAATCTTTTCAGACAAGAACCCTTTCAGACTAATCTCTGAAGGCTGACAGCTGTTGATTTGAACCAAACCCTATTCCACAGAATTTCTGAGTGCTTGGATGAGGCTGGTTGGAAAAAACCTTATTCAAGAAAAGCTAGAAGGCAGGTGTGTACCTGCAGAGACTCTTCAAAGTTAATGGGGTGTGAAAGTCTGTGTAAACAAGCAACCTCAAGCGGTTCTATGAAGCCAGACCACAGGTGTGTAACCGCTGAGGCTTTTCAAAGTTATGGGGTTTGAAATATGGTAAGGGTGAGGGTGGAGATGCAGAGGTGCAGAAATGGTATTGTCAATAGAGTAATAATACAGAGATCCAGGGCAAGATCTGGGCGTCACAGTTCAAATTTCACCATGGCAGATAGTGAAATTTCTGAATTCAATAGCAATCTGGGTCATGAAACCATTGTTGATAGTTGTAAAAACCCATCTGGTTCACTAATATCGTTTAGGGAAGGAAATCTGCTGTCTTCATCACTCCAGTTCGACAGCAATGTGGCTGACTATCAAATGCTTTCTGAAATGAAGGGCAATTAGGGATGACCAATAAATGCTGACCCAGCTGGCGATGTAGACGTCTTGTGGCCTCCTTCTGTACTGTAGGGATTCTATGGATTCTAGAATGAATTTTTAAAATGCTCTGTAAACAAACAACTTCAAGAGCTTCTATGAGGCCCGACCACATTTGTGAACCTCTTCAAAATTAATGGGGCGTGAAATGCTTTCCCAAGGGACAAGTTGTTGACTAACAAAGTCCTGTGAGAAGGTTTTAGGACATATAAGCTGCAGATTTGCTGAGGGTTGTTACATGGTTTGAAACCTGAAAGAGAGCAGGCTTCAAGGCTACACAAACCAATTGCAATCCCCATCCAAAGGGAAATCCCCAACCTTGCTCAACTCCAGCCCAAACTGCAACCCCCAGCTCCTTTGAAGGACTCTTCCCCTCAGCTAGTGGTTACTTTGCCTATGTGCATCTTGGCACTAAGTGGAGAGTTGTATATGCCTCCTTCCTCCCTCCTGGAGTCCATGGCACAACGTTCACATTTTTAGAGAGCAGTAGTAATTATTGCCCATGTGACATCCCTCTGGTTGCTGGGAAAATTCAGTGAGGCTGGAATATCTGACTTTAAGCTCATTACTGAGATTAAAATGGGTTCAAAGCAGGTTCTTGTCCTCTTTGGGCGTGAGTTTGATTACATCAGCAGGAAGGCCCCAAAGCTCCCCTTGATATGAATTCCATTTTTGGCATCTCACCAGAGTTAGCAGCCATAACGGAATTTGCATCCACGAAGAACAGGGCCAAAAAATCGCCCCCTCCCCCGCACCCCCCCTCCCACCCTCCCCTTCGCCAGATATTCGATAAAATCTGTCTCTTACCTGTCCTAATATTTCTCATCACATTCTGTTTGATAATATTTCTGTAAAGCATCTTCTGATGTTTTACCATCTTACCAATGTTATATAAAGGTAAGTTGGTGTTGTTGTTTATGCAGTCTTGTGTAATTGTTCGTTTACTGTGTGAGCAATCTTTCTAACCTCATCCATCTTCTCTTAAAAAAATGAATGAGTCACCTGACTTAGTTTTTTGTGAAACTCTTCATAATGGACCACAGGATTTTTTTTTAAAAATCACCCTTTGAGAGTAAAGAAGTATAGACAATAGGAGCAGGAGTAAGCTATCTGGTCCTTCAAGATGCTCCAGCATTCATTATGATCCAAATTGATGATTCAACTCAATAGCCTTGTCGTGCCTTTCCCTCATATCCTTTGATCCTCTTTGTCCTATACGCTATATTTAACTGATTGAAAACGTACAGGTGGAGATCTTCCAAAAAGAATTCTAAGTGCAGAATGAGCGTGAAAACAGGAGAGTTTCACATCTGGTTTTTGGGCAAGTCCAAATCTGGTATCTTATATACTTTGAGATAGAAAAGTCCTGAAATCGGATTTCCATCAGTACGGGGAGTAGGCAGGACTTAAGTCGCCAAAAAGCTTGCTGATAGCAGCAGAGGGCACCATTGCGCATGTGCAGATCTCTCTACTCTGAGCAACAGAGAGACCTGTCACAAAGCCTCTGTTGCTTTTAGCTGACCCCCGTGGCCTAAACATAGCACACATCCACCCCTCTCACACTATCATGGGGCAGCACATCTGATCATGAGTCCCTCCCGGCTGGACGTATTGATGCCCAGTTCCCCCATCCCTGCTCCGCCCCACCTCAGCTGAACCGGTCGAACCCTGCACTCCCCCAGCCCATTGATCGCAACTGCACAATGGCAGTAGGCCCCCCTCTGGTCACATCTGCAGAGTGGCAACAGTCCACTCCTTCCCCACCAGTCACAACTGCAGATTTGCAGTGGTCCCCCTCTCTTCCGTCCCTCAGTTGGTGGTGTCTCCAGTCTGGCTCCACCCCCAGTAATCCATGTCCCCTCAGGCAGCCCCACCCCAGCACTGCCTGGTGTCCAGTGGGTGCCACACTGGCACTGCCAAGGTGCCAGGCTGGCACTGTCCAATGGGAACGCCACCCTTGCTCCCAACCTCCCAGGTGATCTCAATGCCTCTGCTTCTACTGGCGAGGCCATCATGCCTGTTGCCCGTTGCTGGGGCCCAGTTGAGATTCTTGCCAGAGGGAACCTCCCCCAACAGAGCCACATAGGTGAGACTGGACGATTGAGTTCCAGGCTCACTAATTCTTTTGAAATGACATTGAGGTTAAATTGACATTATTTATTCAGCTTCGCAGCTGATCCTGTTGGATGTCCAGTGCCGGTAAGATCCCAAGAGGCAAGAAAATGGGTGTGAACTGATTTCTCGGCTGTCCACGACCCTCCTGGTTCATCCCATCCATCGGCTGGTGGGGCGCAATGATAATTTTGCCCCCACAATATTTTGGCCTCAACTGCTTTCTGTGATAACTAATTCCACAAGTTTACCACTCTCTGGATGAAGGAACTAAAAGGTTTACCCTGTATCCTTGGACTCTCTCGTCCTGGTTCCAGACACCTGCACCATTGGGAACACACTCCCTGCATCAACCCTGTCTAATTCAGTTAGAATTTCATGGGTTTTAATGAGAACCCCATAATTCCTCTCAACTTCAGGAAACAATCCTAACCAACTCAATCTGTCCTCATACTTAGCCCCACCATCCCAGGAATCAGCCTGGTAAACCTTCGCTGAACTCCCGCTCGAGCAAGAACATCCTTCCTCAGGTAGGGAGACCAAAACTGCACACAACATTCTAGATGTCACCACACCAAGCCCCTGTATAATTGCAACAATACATCCCTGCTCCTGTAGCAGATATGCTGAATAAATATCGATTGAAAATCGCAATGCAAAAAATAAATTAGGTCAGTCAGGTAGGAAAGGTTTACTTTCCCCACATGCGCTATCCACCTTTCTGCCCACAACAACCACCAGAGCAACAACACAGAGCTGGTTTTCACTCCGGCCTGAGGAGTCCTAATAAAGCCTGAAGCATCTTGCCAGTAAGACGGATAGCACCAAGTTGTTATGTAGCACATGTTGTTTGAACATTGCATTGCCATTACCTGCCTGGTGTTGAATGGCCAAAATTAACTGTTATAAGCTACAGCACCAGACTCATAAAGATTGGGAGCAGTGAGGCAATTTGTACAGTGTTGCAGGGGAATCAGAGCGTATCAGGTAAAGTGAATTAAATGCTATTCAATTAACAAGTACAAGGGTAACTGAATGAAGAAAAAGATTGCTTTGATTTTCATTTCAGGGAGTTAAATTAATCAGAAGATTTTAACTCCCAGCTCTGCAGACACTGACTGCGTTGCCAAGAGTGCAGTGGCAGTGGGTGGTCTAGGACTATTTTAATGCCCAAGTCTATTTTAAACTATCACTTACCAACTTGCTAACAAAAATTGGGAAGAAAGCCTGAAAGTTAAAATTAGGTGCCCTGCTCAATCAGCCATGAAAATACCATCAGGTTCCTAATGACATTACAATAATTTGAACATATTAATGGGCCTTCTGCTGAAGCCAGGCCCAAGGCTGTCTGAGATAAAGGATGGCAGGCAGGTGGGAATCGAGGAAGGATAGGGCGGTGAGGTTCTCCATGGCTAGACCTGCATGCCCATCTCATTTCCATCCAGTCAGTGGGATACAATTCACCCCTTTGTTTCTATTTGCAATCTATGGAGACTGATATACCAAGTCACACCTAACTGCAATTAGCCCACTGACTGATCCAACAGCAAAAACTGTAATGCTGGTGATCTGAAATAAAAACAAAAAAAACCTGGAAATACTCAACAGGGCAGGCATCCCTGTTCTGCGGAGAGAAACAAGAGTTAACATTTCAATTCAATGATTTTTAATCAGAATTCAGACTGCACAAGGGGAGGAAACATAGACTCAAGGCAGGAAGAAATACCTTGAATGGAGCAGGAACAGGTTGAAACAACGGGTCAGCAAAGGCCGTCTGATCAGGGTTGGGGGTCTTTGGGATCAGAGGATCTCAAGAGGCGATGAGATAAGTGACAGTCCAGAACACACTGGCTTGTAGTAGTGGAGTCATTATCCAGCAAGAGGTAGGATAGTGTTGGAGTGTCATCATTTGATCTTTACTAGGTAAAATAATACATTGTAAATTTCCCTTCAAACTTCCATAATCAGTGGAATCCACCGGTAAGAACAGAAAAATGCATGCCTCTGGAAGTGTTTTCTTAATGATAAAGTACTCAGCAAAAACATTCATTGTCTGGAAATGTTCAAAACTTGTTGCATTGGTGCTTCAATATGGTTTGCATGTCTACATTGTGGGTTTAAAAAGGAGAAAGGTTTACCACTTGCCTAGAAAAGAATCCTTTTAACAGAGTCTCCTTGTTGTTTCGAGAGGCCGTCATTATCCCTTTTGTTTTTGATCAAACCCTATGTAGGTCAGCCGAATGAATTGAGAGATTAGAAACCACCAACAGAAGCAGATCGAGGAGTGCCTGAGGTGTTACTAACATGTGTCTGCTCAACACAGCAATCCATTCTGTCACTTGCTTAGTTCCAGAGGCAGGAAATATTGAGAGAGCAGAGCCCTGACTTCTCCTTTGGTAAATGCAATGTAAATATCACATGGTCTGTTCAGCAATTATTCAAGCATTCAGCGGTTTCTGTACAATCTCTGCTGGGCAGCTACAAAAAGAATGAAATATTATAATACTCTAGAGTTGCTCTTGTGTTTTTAAATTGAGGAACTAAAGCTGAAAGGTCAAGGCCTCTGAGACAGGACGCCATCAGAGTTAAAAGTAATAAAAGACAGGAGTGGTATGGCAGGCAAGCTGGAATTTAGTGTCCTCCCCTAAGGTAAATTTGGAGGCAGGGCTGGGAATGGGGCAGTGGGGCAGATGAGGACTACAGTGCCTTCCTGTCTCTGTCCAATTAAATTTGAGGTGTGAAAGCTAGTGGCCTTCCTGCCATGCTAGCAATTGAGGCCCAGATGAAGCCCACTTAAGGGCTTCGTTTCACCACTGCTAATAGTCAAGCAGTAGCAGGCAGGGCAATCGCCACATAGGAAACCCAAAAGCGAACTGGAATGCTTGTGGACTTCCGAGGCTTGGAGGTGGTTGGGGGGTGGGGGGGCGGCGGTGTTATCCCTTGCTGAACAACACTCAGTGTTTGATTGAGAGACTTATCATCAGGAAGGGGATTGGGTCTGCTACAAGCCACCCAGTGCCCTTGCTGCTGAACTACTCCCCTCCCTCCTCACCTGCTCAATCCTCAATCCGCAAATCATATCCCCCTCCTCACTTACTTGTAGCATGGGTTCCACAGCAGTCCAAGATCTTTGCCTGGAAGCACACATATCGCTATGTTTCCAAGTTTCATGTCATCTGTAAATGTTGAAATGGTTTCTTGTGTACCCAAGTCATTAATATATACCAAAAATAGCTTTGGACTTCATGTTCACACTGAGGAACTGCACGGTGTATCATCCCAAGAGCCCAGAAATAGCCCTTCACCATAACTATCTGCTTCCTGTCACTTAGCCAACCTTTGATCTTGCTACCACTGTCTACTTACTCCTAAAAGCTTCAACTTATCCAGAGATGATGTGGCACTTTTATCAAAGTGGTCTGTTACCTGCTGCAACATCTCTGATATATACACTTGATGTCTATCCAAAAACCCTTCTATGCAGCCTCTTCTCCTTTAGTTATGTGTGATGCCTCTTGCAAATAAAAACAGTAGAAAGGGTTTTACAGTTCACATTGGCAGGAGGTCAGACATGGATACCCATGGAGTCACCAGCTGCCCAGAGAGACTGAGAGGAGAGAAACACACACTATTGCGCTACTGTGGATGAAAGGGTTTGTTAGGAAACAAATGATGGTTAAGGAATGAACTGCTGTTGTGGAAGAAAGCTGTTGCAAAAATGTACCCTGGAGCATAATGAACAATGATGAGAAGCTATCAAAATGCTTTAGGGCTGTGTGGGTGGGAGGGAATTACTCGTGCTGTGAATGGTGAATAAACTGCATTAAAATAAGGCCGCAGTAGGGTCTTCACATGGCACAGCTGTTGAGGTTGTTAAATGTCTTGCGGCCTCACAGCAGAGACGCAGGGCCGCTTCCATTGACATGCATTAATACCTCATGTCATACACCATCATCTACTCTTCAGGGCACCAGATGACCATCTGGTAACCACCTCCTCCAGCACACTTAATCTAATAACATTTTTACTGTCCCATCTGTGGAACAGGGCACCCTACTGCTCCCAAGACTGTTGGGTGACATGGCTAATGGTTTCATTTTTGTTTACCTTTGATAACTACAAAGCAATTCCTCTGAAAAGGATGCAAGCCTTGAAGCACATTGTCCTTCTCCACAAATCCTGCCTGCAGCTTGCTTTCACTGTTCATCAGAGTCAGGCTTGAAACGTAAGCAGGTTCAGTGTGTAGGGCATAAGTTTTCAGTATCTGACGTGTATCCCAACAAAAGGGCAGCGTGGAATTTGGATCAAGTGTACAGCTGGGCCTGTGAGAACAACTTTCCCTTCTCATCTGCACTGATACACAATCCACAATGCTAGTTGGATTCTAATCTCCAAACTCAGTAGGTCTTTTGGCCGGGATTTTGCCCCCATTGCACAAAGTGTGGGAGCAAGCGTAAAAAAAATTGTTCCTTTCCTTCCGATTGCAATGGTGGGTTTTCGTGCCATATCGCCCCTGTCCCACCTAGTTAATTACATATGCACAGGAAACATGTCAGATCACTGGTGGCCGGACTCTGATTCACCCACACTGCCGTCAATTCATCGCTCCCTCACTTAGGGCACCATATTTAAATGGCACCCGTGCCCAGCTTTGTTAATCACTGATGACCAGAACTGCTACACATCACACAGCTGGCCCCGAAGGGAAGAGGACAGCAACTCCTAAGTTCAGTGAGGACCTGCTAGACGTTGTGGAGTCTGCCATGTTTTCCTCTATCCCCATGATGGCTGCAGGATATCCACCATCCTCACCATGCCGGATTGGGATGCAGTGGTGGTCAGCACCAACACTCCCTGTGAGACGTCACAGCCAACCTGTGCAGGAAGAGAATGATTGGTCTCATCTGTGCTGTCAGAGTCAGTCGAGCACTGCGTCACTCTCAACTCACACGCTCACAATCTCATCAGACAATCAAGGGTTCACACTCACTGCCAGTTCGAGGGATATTGCTACCCACAGTCACACACACACACTCAAATCTCCATCTGGCCTCATCTCCCCTGATGATTGAATCTTCGCTGGGCCTGTGACTGCACTCACCGCCCACACATGCCAGGCATCTTTATCATCTGCCCTGGGATGACGTACCTCGCTTGAACTCTTTCCATCTGTCTTTATGCAGGACCAGCTAGCACACAACAGAAGGGAAAGATCCCAGACCAGGATGGAGTTTCAGAACTCCCTTTAAAGTCGTGCCATGAACTCACCAGAGAGGGTGTGGACTGCGCCTGTGGCGATACTGAGGTTGGCGGTAAACATCCACGTGTGGATCCTGCACCAGCTCATCCCTCAGTCAACCGTGAGTGCACGGTCATGTTTTTTAATTGGCTGCAATGCACTAATAATCTCTCTTTCATAGGCACCTCTGCCAAGGGCCCAAGACCCTCAGCCAGCCAGCCCCTCGGCAAGCCCCGAGGAAACCTCCAAAGAGGAATCTGAGGACAGCATCTGTGAAGACACGTCACAGCACTCACCTACACCCTCCACCCACACAGAGATACATAACTAGTAGGACCTAATTCTGGGTCACAGTCTGGTCCACAGTAGGCAGAGGCAGGAATACCCAAGATTCTGCTGAGTCTGAGTCAGATGAGCCTCCGGACCCAGCCCTTAATCAGTTGCTGGAACTGCTGCAGTGTTGTCAGGAATATCAGGAACAGTTGTCAGTTGCATCCTCAGATTACAACAGACAAATGGAGGAATCTGTCCACCTTCAGTCTAAGGTCGGAATGCTGGCATGGCAACACATCAAGGTTAACACCACTAGCTTGCTACCTTCATGGAGAATACAATCTAGGACGTCGAAGTTGCAGAAGCTGCACTCCATGACTGTAGCCCTTGGTGGCATCGTTGTAGATACGTAAAGGGGTGGAGGGAGGGGGAGAACGTGGGTGGGTGTCATTTTGCAGCCCAGGATCCCAATCTGAGAGTCACAGAGTCATAGAGGTTCACAGCATGGAAACAGGCCCTTCGACCCAACTTATCCATGCCACCCAGTTTTTATCACTAAGCTAGTCCTGATTGCCTTTATTTGGCCCATGTTCCTGTATACAATCTTACCCATGTAACTACCTAAATGCCTTTTAAAAGACAAAATTGTATCCACCTCTACTACTATCTCTGGCAGCTTGTTCCAGACACTCACCATCCTCTGAGTGAAAACATTGCCCTTCTGAACCCTTTTGTCTCTCTCTCTCGCCTCTCACCTTAAACCTATGCCCTCTAGTTTTAGACTCCCTTATAGACACTCCTTTTAGAGTGTGTAGGTGTCAGTGTGATTTAGAAGATTACACCACAGATAACGTCACTAAATGGATTCACAGCAGCGGAACGTCATCAGCTGCCGGGTCCCAAGTGTGAATTTTCAAATTCACCATCAGTGTTACACAGAGTGCGTTAGTCTGTTGCTTCAGAGAAGCCTTGTCACATTGAAAGCATGGTTTCCTAGTTCTTATAGGATGCCGCTCAGACTGAGATGCTGGAGAGATGTTTGAAGAGCAGCACTCTGATGCTAGAACTCCCTCCATTAGCACTTCATCTCAGTAAGGATACACACTGCCAAGATTCACCATCCTTCAAAGAGACAGTGTGAGGATAGAGTGTAATTATTTGCACTCATGTTGGAATAAGTGCATGGGTGAAACAGGTGGAATGGCAATGCTGGTGCCATGCTGGCCCATGATGGCAGACTCTTGTCCAAGAGGGAACTGACTACACCTTGTCATCCTCCTGGTGGAATCTGGTGGCTATGAAGACCTCCCGTGCAGGTCTGCCTCATTGGATCTGTGCTATGGCCTCATGGGTAGGTGATGGCCGAGTGGTATTATCACTAGACTATTAATCCAGAAACCCAGCTAATGTTCTGGAGACTCGGGTTCAAATCTGGCCATGGAAGATGGTGGAATATGAATTCAATAAAAAAAATCTGGAATTAGGAATCTAGTGATGACCATGAAACCATTGTCGATTTTTGGAAAAACCCATCTGGTTCACTAATGCTCTTTAGGAAAAGAAATCTGCCATCCTTACCTGGTCTGACCTACTTGTGACTCCAGAGCTTCAGCAATCTGATTCTTAACTGCCCTCTGAATTGGCCTAGCAAGCCACTCAGTACAAGGGTAATTAGGGATGAGTAATAAATGCTGACCAGCAGGGACGTCCATGTCTGTGAATTAAAAAAAAGCCACAGCTTCCTCAAGCTCACCTCTCATATTCTTCAAGGCTCTTGCAAATCCTTTCCCCCTTTGGAGAAAGAGATTGTGCAATGTACGGCATGCCACAATGTTCCGTACAACCATCTGGGAGCTGTACTGGAGTGATCTGCCTGTCTCAGCATTGAAATCACATCTGTAGGTGGTGTGCTCCATCAGTGCTTGGCTAGTGCTGTGATCCTCATTGTATCTTCTCTTTGCAGGAATCTGAAGCCAACACATCTGAGTCTTGAGAGCCGCCTATACTGCCATTTCTGTGAGCCTCACCTCCTGTGTCCGGCAGGGGCCCTGCTAGCCCTTAGTCTTGTGGTTCTTGTTCCTACCTTTAGGAGCTAGGTGCCTCGGCTACAATCTTCCCCTTCCTCTCTGCTGCTTGTAAGTGTTGATGTCGATAAACCACTCAGTATTGTGCATGGAGGGGCTGGGAGCTGCTGGCTAGTTTGATTTGTCAGCAGCTCACCAAGGCAGAACCTTCCTCCGGGTGAGAATGTAAGTCCCGTGTTCTGCCAATCAACAGCCATTGGAGCATAAAATGGCAGCAGGTTTGTAGGCATCGGCAGGACTTTTCAGATGATGGGGGCCAAGCCCTGGGGCTGGGGAGGAGAAGATTCAGGTTCGAGTTTTCCTCCTGCACCGACCTGCTCATCCACCTGCCTGTATTCTTTGATCTCGTTGTACTCCTGCCACATGTCTGTTTAGGCTTGGCTATTGGCCCAAGTACAGGCCTGATCCTGACTCTGCCTGTTTTCCCGTTGCAGACCAGTCTCCCATGTTCCCCAGTGGAGTCCTCACCCTGCAACCCATTAAAAGCCACTCCTGCCTCACTGCTGGTCCGGTGTGTAGAGACTTGCCTGAGACAAGCCATTGAAAGAAATGCGGTGCTGCCTGCGAGGCCTGGCACTGATTACTGTGAGCAGTATGCAATGTCAGGTAGGATAACTACCTCGGAGTCACGAGTGAAGTGCAGGCAACCAGGTGTAGGCCACTTACATCCCGTTGTAAAACACATCTGTCTAATTACAAGTCGACATTCCCGAAAGATGTAGCGTAAGGCGGATTCTGGTGAGGATTTGAAAAAATATTGAACTGACATTCCCTGACAGTGGGAGAAAACGGCCTGTCACTTACCACTGGAGCACACGATCTAGTTTATGATGAGAGAGAACCAGTTTTTGGCCCGTTCGCGATATTTTCCACTGCCACTCACCATGATGCCTTCCATAAATGGGAGAGGAAAATCCAGGATCATTATTATAACATGTTTCAGAAATACACTGAGGGCAAGTATCAAAGATGTTCTAATAAAGGGCACGAATTCCTGTAAGATAAACGTAAAATATTTAACTACAATTGTTC
Source organism: Carcharhinus amblyrhynchos (assembly GCF_965287045.1). Taxonomy (NCBI): domain Eukaryota; kingdom Metazoa; phylum Chordata; class Chondrichthyes; order Carcharhiniformes; family Carcharhinidae; genus Carcharhinus; species Carcharhinus amblyrhynchos. Next base: position 83,917,736 of record NC_137331.1, on the reverse strand, counting down.
CTAAACTCGTAGATTTGATGTTATGTAACATGGACATCAGATCTGATTAGAAGCAATATGTAACAATTTTAACAGTGTACAGCACTCAATCATATTTACTTTTTTGATCAGGAGCACAATCCAATACTTCAGCATTTGTTTCTGTTTTAATATGTTTGGAGATTAATTGCTATGCATTGTGTTGTGCTGTATGGGGACGGGGTGTGGAACAGTTTACTCCTCTTGCTTTTCATTACTTCATTGGTCGTATTTTAGCAATTGTAAGGTGCTCAGCTGTGACTATTTTCACAGATGAAATTGTGCCCTGGCAACTGAACAGGGAAACAGTTGGGAACATGCAGACACATCTTTATATTAATGAGTAATACACAGCTCAGTCAGGACAGCATTTGGCTTTCCCAGTCTCTGCTATCCTCAGTCATAATGACTGCTGCCTTCTATCCCAGTCATCTTCCTTTCCAGTACCCATTCAGGACTCTCTGCTGACAATGCAGTTCCCCAGGCCTCCTGGAGATGTTTATTAATTACCTGTAGCTAGCTGTTCTGATGGGAATGAGGGCCAAGTCCTGATAATACACATGTCTCAGGCCTAGGCATTCAGACGCAGGGACCTGTGCCCCTTGTATTCACATTTTTGGGTACATTTGAAATTTCTCTGTCATTGACTGAAAGAAACAGATTTCAGAGCAAAGTTTGAAGGAACTAATCTCTACTGAGCCTGACGTGAATACAGTTTTGGATATGGAACAAAAAGAGACACTTTCAAAGACTGTGTGATCTGTCACACTGAAAGAGCTTATAGTGTGGGTGTCTTCAATGAAACACTTCAAGGAATTTTGAAATATCTATGCAAATTACACCACAAGCATAACAGCTGAATTGCTGCTGTCCCAAGCCTAGCAATATCAGCAAGTGCAAAAACAAAGTTTGAAAATTGTACCCTTCACAAGATTGTCACACAGAATGGAAATCCAGAAGAATGATTGTACCATAACAACCCCTCATGGCAGCTGGATTATGAGTCACACATTTGCATGAGCTATGGTGATTCCGTAACTCCAACTGAATTTACATTTAATAATCTATAGCATTTGTCAAATGTGAAAGGTTTTGCAGGATTTTGAAAATATATTGCAGCATTACTGGATAACCTGGGCCAAAGTCAAGGAGAAGGTTACAAATCATCTGTCCATTTCCTGTGAAATAGATATAAACTCAAAGATAAATGGAGATGGACAGAACTTTTACTGGCATGCCCGCCTCGAAATCAGGGCAGGCCGAGGCTTGTGGATTGGAATTCTCCGTAGGCCTCGGGCGAGATTTTACTAGCCTCGCCCGAGCGAGGTCGTAAAAAACCAGCCAGTGTCCCTGACAATGTGACAGGAGGCACACATACATCCATGAGCCGTTTGTTAAGGAATTGTGTGTTTCTTGTCAGTCTAGTGTTGGGGTTGTAAAGAGCAAAGAATATGTTCAATTTTGTGAGCAAAGCCCTGGAAATCATTTTTATTTTTCAAGTATTTGGTGTTACGTGATCATTTTCAATATCTAAGTTTAATGGCCAAATTGAAAGCTCAATTGCTGAATATAAGTCTTCTGCAATTCTTTTAATGCAAAACCAATAAATTAAATCGATCATACTCAGGGTCAAAGCAAGAAGTCACCCAAAAATGAGGGAACCAACCAAACCAAAAGACAAAGCATAAGAAAACTTAAAACATCAAACCAAAATGTGATTAAAAGGTCAGTAATACACCCCAGCCCCTGCGGTTCCCAACAGACACGTAAGGCCTCGATGGTGCCCGTGGACTCCGCATGCTCCCTCTCCAGGGATACCCGGCCGCGAATGTAGCTGCAGTAGAGGGGCAGACAGTTGGGTCGGGTGGCCCCCTCAGTTGCCCACCTCCTGGACCTGTTCATGGTAAATTTGGCCAGGCCCAGGATCAGGTTCTTGACAAGGTTCTCCGCCTTTCCCGCCCCCGTCTACATAGGGTGCCCGTAGATCAGGAGCGTGAGACAGAAGTGCAAACAAAACATCAATTAGAAGTTTTTCAAATAACTGAAAAGGGAATGCAGTCTATAACACAAAACACAGACATAGTCCACAGACTTCGCAAAGTCACAAAAAAGGCAAGTTTCCGGGGAGCCTGTGAACAGGTTGTATGGAACTGCTGCATGCACTAGCCTACACCCCAGGTCCCGAATATATTGGGAGAGGATCCCTCTGCAGAGGGACCTCTGCCGCTTGGCAGCAACAAGGCACCTCCCAAGGTGTGTACAAGTGACAGGTGAAGGCATGGTAGTGGGAGTTATACAGCAGCAGCCCATACAGGAAATCCCTCCATACACTGGAAAAGGACATGGGGAGCATTTCCATGAGGCAGCTCAAACTGTGGGATGCGAGACCAGGGATGGAAGGTCTGGGCTTAGGATCAATGTGAAATTTCATCCAAACAGGGATATGCTCGGACAGGGTCCTACCGCACACAGTTACAGCGTAGTTATGGGGGGGTTAAGTAACTTGACTAATTATAGGGTATCTAGAAAAGTGCATTAAAGCTTCATATTCAATACAGTTGTAGAATATGCCTGAGTGCTAAGATGTGTTGGGTGTATGAAGCATCTGTAAGTTTCTGAAGTGTAATGTATGAAGTTATGAAATGATAAAATTTATTATGGGAATGTGGCTCTGGCTCTGACTTCAATGACAGATGCAAGAATCAAGGGCTCCCTCTGGTGTGTGCCAGGCTGTTAATGAAAATCACACAATTTACCTTTTAGTTATCAGTAATCTAAATCAGCAGTGCAGGGTTCTAAGAATATCATTTCGGTAAATTTAAGAACAGTTTGTAGTGACAAGAAATATGTGGAGAGATTGCAGGGTTTCTTGGCAATTTTGTTGCGTGAATAGAAAGAGAAAAAGTTTGAATAGTACATAACTTGTCCATTTAAACTACTCATTAGTTGATAAAACATTATCAATGAGAGAAGTGTTACACTCGTGCCCATCATTGATCTGGAAATCTCTGGCGGATCCAATGACTTTGCCACCTAGAAGAAAATGTGCCTCATCTTTGCCTATCCTAGGATCTTCTGACATGTGATGAAAGAGAAAAGCCTCCAACTGCTCTTTTCCAAGGCAGGTAGACACAGGTGTAGAGAAAGCCTACGCAGGGGATTTCCATTTACCTCAGGATGTGGCTTTGCATTAAAGACCAAAATCATGATTTGAGAGGAGAAACTTGAACTAAGCCCTTGGAGAAAGTGAACTTGTGTAAGTGACTGAAGGACGCAGGGTTAATCTGTGGCAAGGAGGAGACTGTGCCGCTCAGCCACTACCCTAACAAGCCTAAGATGGTCGTGTACCAAGTTGCCTGGCTACGTGGGATCGAAGGCCTATGGAAATACATTTGCAGTAGTTCTTCTTCCAGACCCATTGATACATCATTTTGCATGGCTCACCCATCCTGCCAGCAGGGAACCCACCACCACAGGTCAGTGGGGAGGGGGAGTTTCCCTTGGGTGAGACCAGAAATCCTGCTGGTGGGAAGGATTAGAAAATCCCATCCAAGGTATCTTCTATTTAAGATGGAGAAGCGGAGGAATTTCCTCTCTCAATAAGTCATTAATGTTTGAAATTCTCTACCTTGGTGAGTAGTGTAGCCTGGCCTATTGGATATATTCAAATCTGAGTTAGAACGGGTTTTGATCTACACGTGAGGCAAGGAAGGGTTATGGGGGCAGGCAGGGAAGGGGAATGAACCCCACAATCAGATCAATTATCAAGCTTATTGAAAAGCAGAGCAAGCTCAATGGGGCTAAATGGCCTACTCCTATTGTTAACTTCTATGATCTTATGTTTTTATATTACTTTAGTGTGATCCAACAGTGAGGAGGCGATCTTAATCTGACTTGCCCGGTGGAGTCTGCAGCTAGATAATTAAACAGGGCCCATGTTACATGATGCCATGAAGCTGCTAAGATCTCAGAGTCCGTGATCATCTGATCGGGTGGCAAGGGCACCTGCTGAAAGCAAGTGCGCTGCTTTACATATGTATATCATGTTTCCGTGACATCACTGGTACCTGACTGCAGTCTTAATTCAGATTGGATAATCTCTGCAGCAATAATTTGAAAGGGAGCCTCAGAAAACGTTGACAAATGCTGCTTTTCTTTGTGGCATCAGAGGGAGAAACAACCATTACTCCAGGCTCCACACGTTGTATGGAGTTTGCAAGTTCTCCTTGTGTTTGCGTGGGTTTCCTCCTGGTGCTCCGGTTTCCCCCTATGCTCCAAAGATATGTGGGTTAAATGGCATGGCCATGTTAAATTGTGTCGGGGAACGAGCAGGGTAAGTACTTGGGGTTATGGCGATAGGGCCTGGGTGGGATTGTGGGTGCAGTTTTGATGGACTGAAAAGCCTCCTTGTGCACTGTAGGGATTCTATTACTCTAAGGAAAACATAGGCCTCTTCTACCCAGATTTCCCCTTTCCTGAAAGAAGGAAGCCATCATTATGGTAGGCCAGCTCCCATTTCGTCACAAGGAGATTGAAAATTGACTTGCCACCTTGAAGGTGGCAATTAAAATCCAGGTTTGAGTGTTGGCGGGATGTTTAACTGGAGGAAGAATTACAGTACAGCTGATCATGTCGTCACTGAACATCCACATATACACATTCTGCAAATTTCCCTTGACTGTGGTCAGGAGCAGGAACTATAGAACATCACACATGCTGAGGTCCGTTAACTGCACAGACTCCACACCGAACAGAATATTTATTCCTGGTCTGTGTGGCACAGCTGCCCACTGTGTAAACCCACTGAACCATCATTGGAGCAAAACATTGTTTTTTGAACCTATTCAGGGCAACTTACATCCGGGGAAATGCCAAATAACTTTGGGGCCTCGAGTACAAGAAATCAACTCCTAGAGTGAGAAAATTTCAGAGAATGGAGAAAGACAAGCGTTTCAGAAAAGAGCTACTTTACAACTTTCCAGTCATCACGTACCACTTGTATTTTAAATTGCTTTCTTCAGCTTTGGTGGGTGGGGTCATATTTTACATCAACAGTATTGCTTCCTAAAAGGTGTAATGGTGAATCTTTGTAGGTTGTTTATGCTACCATATGCTACAGCATTTATTTCTGGTGCTGTAGACAGAATAAACAAATATAGCAAAGCACTGTGATACTAGGAGGAACCCTGGACCAGACTATGCAGTCGTCTCTACATGGGGATGAGTAAACACAAACTTAGCGCACAAGACGTCCCTAACTTTCCTGTTGCTTGCCATTTCAATTCAGCATCTTGCTTCCCATCTTCATCTTGCAACCAGGCATGTTACAGCCCTCAATATTGAGTTCAACAGTTTTAGACTGTGACCGATTCTCCTGCATCTTAACCTTTTCTTTTATATCCCAAATATTTTCTGTTCCTATGCAAAGAAACCTGCCCTCCTCCTCCCCCACTGGGTCACTGTCACTTGTTCTTACATTTTGTTGCAATCTCTCCCAGCTCCCACTAATCACTGTTCTAGTTGTTCCACACCGCACCCCCCCCCCGCACCCTTTTGTACAGCTTTCCCTCTCTTTAGTGTGGAAGAAGGGTCATGTGAACTCAAAATGTTAACGCTGTTTTCCCTCCTGATGGTTGCTGCCAGATCTGCTTAGCTTTTCCAACTTTCTACGTGTTTGTAATACTATAGTTAAAAAAACCATTACCTTCCATGTTCTGGTGTTTGTTAGTATGTTTATTTAATTCATGAGCACGAGCGTGCGGAACCAGTGAATCGTCCCCATATAATGTCTTTATACAGGAGAGGTCGCTTTAAGCAGGCATATAAGTGATGAGACAAACCTTCAATCTGCATGGTGGATTGTGCCCTTAAAGTAAAGATTAGTAGGGTGTGTGGGGATACAGTGGGTGGCTTCACTGAGATCCTGCAACAAAGTAGAGCCAGATTATTTGTTCACAAGCAAAAAAAATGTTTGCACAATTTCATATTACTGTGATTTTGGCAAGGCAAGAAAGAGGAGTATTGATGGAAGCCAAAGAATAACACAGACAGCAGGGAAAATTCAGTGCACAAGTTACCTTGTATCACTGTCACAAACCATTTCATAGTCTTCTCGAACAGCAGGAGTAGAAGGCTGGTAATTGGCTGATTAGCCCATTACCGGGGCTACTTTGATATTAATGTTATTAAATCATAAATGTTTTATTTCACATTTCATTGTAGGAATTTTTACTTGTGGGAAGTGAACTTATTAGTCCCTCCAAAATGGAAAAACAAACATTTGGGAATATATTACTTATTCATTATTCTATGGAGAGCAGTTCGGTTGATGAGTCTATTCTAATTTACAGTGAGATTTTCAAGCTAGCAGCTTCTAATTAAAGTGATATTTATTATAAAGCTCTGGGGAAGGCCCAGGAAACGGCTGATGTAAGTTTTCCAGCTGCCACTTTATATTGCAAGTGCCTGGTGTGGATGGAGAGAAAACTCTTCAACAAGCTGATATCTCACTGGAACGACGCCCTGCTTCTTCAGTAGCCCGCAGCAGCTTGGTCAGGCAGGGTTTAAAGCAGAACATTTGCTTTGGGATCAATGGGAAAAGATTTTGTTTCTGTCCTAGGCGTAGCAAAATCTTAAATCCATTTGCAAAGGGAGTGTTACAATTTCCCTGCACCCAGTGGTCAGTAGAAATCTTCTACTGCTGTTTAACTGTGTCACTGTGTGACTTTCCAGTCACGCTCGCCCCAGACCAGAAAATCCCCCCCAAGGTCAACGGACCTTTGCATGATCAATGTCCCGTCCTACTATGCGGGACGGGAAAATTCTGCCCCTTGTTTTTACTTGCAGTGCAACAATATATCATAGAATCTTCCAGCATTGGAGTGAGACATTCGGCATATCATGCTTGTGCTGGTTTTTTGAAAGATTCGTCAAAGTTAGGTCACGTGCTAACCTTTTCTATCAACCCACAAATTAATCCTTCAAATTGATGTCAAATTGCCTTTTGAAAGTTGTGATCTAATTCACCACCCTTTCAGTCCAGAGCTCTTTTTTTTTCAATGCTTTCCAATCCATGGCCTCTGCCAGAGTAAAGTTTCTCCGTCTTTATTCTATCAAAACACTCACTACTTTGAGTACCTCCATGAGGTCTCCCCTTAGCCCTCTTTGCAGCTAAGGAAATTAATCCCAATCTGTCGATGTGACTCACTGTCCAAATATACCTTCTCTGCAACCTTGCTGCAATCTTCACAACATCCCTAAAACCCAAGCTGAGCTCCAGCAATTCACCAAGGGTCCCAACAAGTGGGCAGAATTTTATATTCTCCCATGATGGGTCTGTAAGGTGGGTGCTGGCTGTAAAATTCTTCAGATGGCCTTCCCACCAGGTTCCTGCCCAACCTGACCTCGCCACAATTTTATAATGGGACGAGCGAGACCAGGCTGGCCCACCCACCCTTGCTGCAGTGGAATCGCTTAAGTGGTCAATTATTAACTGCTTAAAGGCTATTTCCCATCCAGCATCAATTTTCAGGCTGGTGAGAGGAGTTCAGGGGCAATGATGAAGCCCAAAGAGTAAAAAGTAACCTGTTCATCTCATAAGAACGTAAGAACCAGGAGCAGGAATAGGCCATCTGGTCCCTTGAGCTTCCTCCGATTCCTTGGACTCCTCATCATTCTAATAATCTCAATATTCATCTTTCAAACCTACAGCCACTGTAGGTTCCCCTCCAGGTTACACACAATGTTAACTCAAAAATATCTTGCCATTCCTTAATCATGACTGGGACCCTCTACCTACCAACACAGTCTGTGTACCTAAACCACTTAGACTGCAGCAGTTCAAGAAGGTAACTCATTGTAAACTTTTTGAGGGCAATTAGGGATGGTAAATAAATGCTGCCCTTGCCAGCAACACACATATCCCATAAATTAATGAAAAAAAATTGTGGGCAAAACTCTAGCTGAGGCTCAATCAGTGATTTATAAAGTTTTAGCAAGACTTCTATATTTTAATGTTCACCATGTCCTATTTACAAAACTAAGTATCAATTGCCTGATCAACCAACCTTGCCACTTTCAAGAATTTGTGAATATTTACACCCAGATCTCTCTTCCACTTTAAAACAGTACCATTTAGGTTATACTACATCTCCATGATGGCCAAGATTTTCTGGGCGACCCCGCCAATGATGCATCCTCACCGTGGGTTTCCCAGCAACAGGGTGCAGATTCAATGGGGAATCTGTTGACAGTGGCAGGTCCAGAAGATCTCGCTGCTAGCCAATGGCAAGCTGCCTCCCGCCACTGAGAGACTTGCCTTGGGGAGGGGGCAGAAAATCTCACCCATCGTTTCTCCCAAGCTGAGAACTTCACGTTTAACTGCATTATATTGCGTCTGCCCATTTCATCAGTCTGTCAATGATCTGTTGAAGTAACCTGCTACTTACACACTCACTGTTTACTGCATTGTCAAGTTTGGTAGAATTCACACATTCCAAATCTGTATTCCCGAACCTCAAGTCCACGTCATTTATCTAAAACAAAACAAGTAACTCTGACCTCCATGGGACCTCAATGTGCACTTCACCCGTTCAGTCCAAAGTGAACACTTGAGGAAAAAATATCGTAAAGCCAGTCAATTTCTTTTATAGAATAGAATCTACAGTGCAGAAGGAGGCCATTTGGCCCATCAAGTCTGCACTGACAGTAATTCTACCCAGGCCCTATCCCCATAATTCCATGCATTTACCCTAGCTAGACCCCCTCACACTAAGGGGCAACTTAGCACGGCCAATCCACCTAACCTGCACATCTTTGGACTGTGGGAGGAAACCGGAGCACCCGAAGGAAACCCACACAGACACGGGGTGAATGTGCAAACTTCATACAGTCAATAACGCAAGCTGAGAATCTAACCAGGGTCTCTGGTGCTGTAAGGCAACAGTGCTAACCACTGTGCCATCGTTACTACCCTGTTAGGTCTGTGGGATGCTAAAATCTGAAAATGTATGTGCTAAGTTTTTTTGAAATGTAAAGAGGAATAATTGCACCTCAGTGTTGCTGCAGAACGGGTAGTATCAAATCAGTCACATATTATACGCAGCACCTAATATTCAGTTCTGTCGTAAGCAGTGGAATGAAATATCAGGCTTTGCAACTAACCCATAACCAATCTGATAACATCTTTCTCTGCCTAAGATGAATTTCTATCCGAAAGATGGGTTGTTTGAAAGCCCACTGAATCTCTGCTCTAATACACCTATTCAGTTCTGTACAACGTCAGCCATTATCAGTCTTTTGAAATGTTTATTGTTATTCCATTGCTCTGTCAAGTTATGTCCTGGAACTATGTTTAAATGAGAGTGGCCTTTGTCTGTGATTCTTCAGTTTAAGCTGTTCCTGGAACTTTGACATTTTACGCTTCCTCGATTTGTGCATTCAGAGGCAGCAGTGTGAATTTGTTCAAGCATCCCTCACATATCTATACGTGTGTGAGTATGCGTGAAGGATTGTGTGCACATCTGTAATGGCAAGGGCTCTTACAGGCTGAAATGAGCATGACTTATTTTCCTGGTTGATTCATGAATATTAAGCATCCTGGCTGATTCTGTACAAATATTCATAATGGTTCACTGAGTAATTCATGGTCACTCATGCACATTCCTGATTTTATTTTCTCACTGTCTGTCCTGAAGGCAGTTACTCATGCTTTGGTATGGGTCAGCGGATGCTGAGTACCCTTCAGAACCTCGGCACTCAGGCCTTTCTTCATATCTAAGTCTAAGCAATGAATGTCTGCCAACGGTTTGACCATGAGGAACATTGCAGCTGAGCCAAACCATGTCTTTAATGTCCACGTGGGTTCATTGTATATGCAGCCCTGATTAAGAGTGGAAACCATAACCAAATTTTCCCCTTTTACTTCAGAGACATGGAACAGAGGTTTCCCCTGAGCTTATGTTGCTTTGCAGGTGGAATCCCCTGTGGAATTAGCTTTAAATTTGCCTTTGCTGCCCCAGAATTGGCATAAACTCAATACCAACTGTCTTGTCTTAAGCCAAGGGTGTAAAATGTTTGGCCTGGTGGACTTGCAGGACAGTTATTTTTGCTCCATCTGACTGGTGCATCCAGATACCAGGAAGAACATTGTGCTGGAGAAGTACAGTGCTCTTTGTGTGAAGGAAGGTAGAAGATGTGCATGACACCCTTGCACATAGAGGCCATAGATGCCAATCAATGAGAGGACCCAGAGGCACTGCAGAAGGTCAGGAGGAAAAGGCTGCTGCACATGCACCTGGAAGGAGGAAGAGTAGAGACATGATAAGCAAGTACTAACCCATGGGAAGGGTGAACAGACCTAGAACTTCCTACTTCAACATGATAGAGAACCAGTGCCAAGGTTGACTGAAGTTAAGCCATGAGTGACAGACGTATATCACATGGTCCAGCAGCAACTTCAGCTACAATCCATCAACCCCCACACCCTGCCAATGGCTGTATTGTAAAGTTAACCATTGCTCTCAACTTCTATGCCTCAGGATCTGTCCAGGCCTCCAGCAGGAAACTTATCCCCAGAGGGTAAATTACTTTCCCTTTAGATAAGTCACAGAGAACCATGGTCTTTGCCCAACTAGCAGGCTTCCCTCAGGAACAGGGTGTTATTGATTGGACCCATGTTGCTATAAAGGGCCCACCTCAGCATCTTTGATAATTGGAATATCTTTCACTCACTCAATACCTAAGTGATTTGTGACCACTATGCGATCTTCCTTTATATATGTGTGCAAAATTCCCTGGCAGCTGCCATCACTCCTTTACATTAAGTAGTTCCCGACCCCCTCAGCTATTTCAGTCACTTTCACAGGTCCATTGTTGGCTTCCAGGGGACAAGGGTGAACCCCTAAGAACCTGGCTAATGAGCCCCTTCAAGAGTCCTCAAACTGAGACCGAGTGAACATAAGAACATAAGAAATAGGAGCAGGAGTAGGCCATCTAGCCCTTTGAGCCTGCCCCGCCATTCAATAAGATCATGGCTGATCTGAAGTGGCTCAGTTCCACTTTCCCGCCTTGTCTCCATAACCCTTAATCCCCTTGCCTACCAAAAACCTATCTACCCGTGTCTTAAATATATTTAGCGAGGTAGCCTCCACCACTTCAACGGACAGAGAATTTCAGAGATTCACCACCCTTTGAGTGAAGAAGGTCCTCCTCAACTCTGTTCTAAACTGCCCATCCCCCTTATCTTGAGGCTGTGCCCTCTAGTCCTGCTGTCCTTTCTGAGCGGGAAGAACCTCTCCACCTCTACCCTATCCATCCCTTTCATCATCTTGTACATCTCAATGAGATCTCCCCTCATCCTTCTAAACTCTAATGAGTGCAAGCCCAGTTTATTCAGCCTCCCCTCATAGCTCAACCCCCTCAATTCCGGTATCAGCCTAGTAAACCTCCTCTGCACTCCCTCCAAGGCCAAAATATCCTTGCGCAAGTGCGGCGACCAAAACTGCACACAGTACTCCAGCTGCGGCTTCACCAGTGCCCTATACAGCCGCAGCAAGACCTCCCTACTTTTATATTCAATCCCCCTCGCTATAAAGGCCAGCATCCCATTTGCCTTCCTGACTACCTGCTGCACCTGCAGGCTGGGTTTTGCGACTCATGCACAAGGACCCCCAGGTCCCTCTGCACCGTAGCATGCTGCAGCTTTTCGCCATGTAAGTAGTAGTCCTACCTACTATTATTCCTACCAAAGTGGACCACCTCACACTTGCCAACATTGTATTCCATCTGCCAGGTCCTCGCCCACTCGCTCAGCCTATCTAGATCCCTCTGCAGACTTTCCACACCCTCCACACACTTTGCCGTTCCACCAATCTTTGTGTCATCAGCAAATTTCGACACCTTACACTTGGTTCCCTCCTCCAGATCATCTATATAAATGGTAAATAGCTGAGGCCCCAGCACCGACCCCTGGGGCACTCCACTAGTCACCAACCGCCAACCCGAATAGCACCCATTGACCCCCACTCTCTGCCTCCTATTTGACAGCCAATCCTCTATCCACGCTAACACCCTACCTCCAAATTCATGCCCCCTAACCTTCTGTAACAACCTCTTGTGGGGCACCTTATCAAACGCCTTTTGAAAATCGAGAAACACCATATCCACTGGTTCCCCTCTATCCACCGCACTAGACACATCCTCATAGAATTCCAATAAATTCATCAGACACGACTTCCCCTTAACGATACCGTGCTGCGTCTGCTCTATCAAACAATTCTCCTCAAGATGCCTCGCTATTTTCTCCTTAATTACGGATTCAAGCATTTTTCCTACAACAGATGTTAAACTAACTGGCCTATAATTCCCAACTACTGCAGTAGCCCTATCGTCACAAGCACAGTAACTGTGTGGGCCATTTGCATTTTAAAAATGCTTACTTGCGTAGGTAGAGCCCTGCAAAATGCCTAAGCAAAAGTATCAAGAAAAGTCGTGGTACGCTGCTTGCTGCATAACATTGTGTAGTGGAATGGCTTACAAATCATTGATTATGGGCCATGGGCAAAGCTCCAACCTCGGAGGAGGAGGAATATGATGAGGAGGAGGGAATCCTGTCCATTCTAACAATTCAGGCTCCCATGAGGAGACCACCAAGAGCAGAGAAGCTGGGAGACATGGACATGTGGCCAAGGCTGACTCAGTGTAAAAGGGGATAATTGCCCTACTCACCTTTGTGCAAAATTGATTTGTATAAGGTCCTCTGATCTCACAGTTGCCATTAACTAGTCCTGGTGAACAACTGCCACCTAAAGAGCCTTGTACATAGAAGGTTATTTATTGGTGTCACCAAGTAGGCTTATAGTAATATTGCAATGAAGTTTCTGTGAAAATCCCCTGGAAATCAGAGTTACTCCAAGGATTGCCCATTCCCCACAACGGAGGAAGCTCGACTTTGAGTCAATCACATTTAAATTGATGCAACCCTCACTATCATAACCACGCTAACAACATTCAGCCCTTCGACCATTCATTATGATCATGGCTGATGATCAAATTCAATACCCAGATTCCATCTTCCCCCTCATATCCCTTGAGCCTTTAGCCCAAGAATTATATCTAAATTCTTCTTGAAATCACACAATGTTTTGGCCTCAACTACTTCCTGTAGTTGTGAATTTAATACATATACCACTCCCTAGGTGAATAAATTTCTTCTCACCTAGTCAAGGGTCAACAGTGTGGGTGGGTGCAACCTGATGGATGAGTGGCAAAGGGCAAGTGGATGGGATAATGAGTATGGTTTTGTTCACCATTCATTCACTGAGTCTTGACAGCTAACTACATCACTGCAGAATATTTGTACCAGGTAGTGATGGCAAGATGGTGCCATCTCCATGGCAGTGCCTTGTGAATCCACTCCATGCTTTCAGTGGTTCAGTAGAGAACACTTTGACGAGGCAGCATAAAGACAGTTCTCCCGGAGGGAATGCCCATGATGGACCATCCGTTCTAGGGTCAGTTGGACAACATGCACAATATCCACATTCACCTGACAAGACAATGGCATTGCCTCTGAGACAAACCAATTTATCCAGGAACAAACAATCTCTCAGCCAACCTCTTTCTGAAGGTCCACGTTTTATATGAACCTAAGTCACCCAGCCCATGCTAGACCTCCTCTGATCTCTTCCTAATTCCAGGATTGCCCATCTCAATTCACAATATTGCCCCCAACAGACAAAAATCTGACACATGGACAGATGGTGTTAAAATTAAGGCTCATAGAGCTAGGAATTCTCCTAACTCTGTGCACCCGACATGCAGACAAAAGTAGTTTTGTGTTACAGTAGCTTTAAAGAGTTTATTGCTGCTGTTCCATAGAAGCAAAATCTCTAAAATTTTAAACAGACTAATTTATATTCAAGTAACAGGCCAAACTCCATAGTGTCTGGATACGGTTAATAATGCTAAAATAACCTCTACTGTAGCTCATTTAGCAGTGAAAATATCAAAATATTTTCATTCCATTTGTCACCCAAAATAATGAAGCACTCAATTCACGATCACTTCTGATACAGTGGAAGAAAGGAATCTCACATTTAAGCACATTGCGAAACAATGGTGACTATTTCCTCTGTTAAAAGAATGCTGGATGGCTAGAAATGATGAGAACACAATGTAAGAAAATTCAGGCCTGAGAAAAAGGCCTCTGAACCCATCAAAGCTCATCTGGCGAGTGCAGTAACTCCCATCAGAGCAGCCGATTGTATTTTTAACAATGAAATGCTTTTCCCTTTACTACACTGTCAGTCTGTTTATTCCAAATATTTATCATGCTAAGAAATGATTGCCAGTGAGTGATCACTCTGATTATAGGCTTCTGGTGACACATGAAACCATGCAAGTGCATGGTTTCGAATCCCAAAGGGGACCTTAAATTGCTCTCACAACCATTATTCTTTTCACAAGGGTCATGCTGTGGACTTATGTGGTTTTGATAAATTCTGTTTCTGGGTTGTATCTGCATTGATTGCGAGCAGTGGAGTAGTAAAATTAATGTGCTTAGTTCTTGGTAAGTCATGCCTTTAACACTCAAAGGTTAACATTTGTGTTGTAATGACTGCAGGATGAGCAAGTAGCACTCAACTGTTTTCTTACCAAAAACTAGAGTCAATATATTTTGGAAATTATTACATATGTGGCCAGTTGTGTAGTACTTTTTAGGTTTGAGAAATGATAATCAATGATGGTAACCATTTTCCGGATAAATGTGAGGTAATGCATCTTGGTCCGGACAAATATGAGGTAATGCATTTTGGAAGATCCAATACAGAAAGGAAATATACAGTAAATGGCAGAACCTTTAAGAGTATTGATAGGCAAAGGGATCTGGGTGTTCAGGTACACAGGTCACTGGAAGTGACAATGCAGGTGGGGAAGGTAGTCAAGAAGGCATATGGCATGCTTGCCATCATCGGCCAGGGTATTGAGTTTAAAAATTGGCAGATCGTGTTGACATTTTATAGAACCTTAGTGAAGCCGCATTTGGAATATAGTGCTCAGTTCTGGTTGCCACACTACCAGAAGGATGTGGAGGCTTTGGAGAGGGTACAGAAAAGATTTACCAGGATGTTGCCTGGTATGGAGGGCATTAGCTATGAGGAGAGGTTGGAGAAACTTGGTTTGTTCTCACTAGAGCGACAGAGGTTGAGGGGAGACCTGATAGAAGTCTACAAGATTGAGATGCATGGATAGAGTGGATAGTCAGAAGCTTTTTCCCAGGGTGGAAGAGTCAATTACTAAGGGGCATAGGCTTAAGGTGTGAGGGGCAAGTTTTAAAAGAGATGTACGAGGCAAATTTTTACACAGAGAGTGGTGAGTGCCTGGAACTCGTTGCCGGGGGAGGTAGTGCAAGCGATTACAGTAGTGACTTTTAAGGGCGTCCTGACAAGTACATGAATGAGATGGACATTGAGGGATATGGTCCCCAGAAGCATAGGGGGTTTAAGTTTAGTCTGGTAGCATGGTCAGTGCAGGCTTGGAGGGCCGAAGGGCCTGTTCCTGTGCTGTAATTTTCTTTGTTCTATTAATATCAACATCGTTGTAACAAATTCAGCCCTGCCATTCTTGGGGTTGGAATGAAACTTAGTTATGTGATCTCAGTTTATTAATTTATATAATAATTAACCCACACTGCCCTATATGAACAGTGGTGGAATAGCATCCCCTCATGATTTGAAACAGATATTTGTGTCTTTTGCATAAATGCCCCCTTCAACCTCCCTGAAGGTGGACACAGCCAATACTTGACAAGGTGGAGTTTGACACGATTGGCTGACCTGTTCTATTTTACAGGAGTAATTTTATTGTGGTCTGTAGTTGGGGGACAGGATGGGGGTGCAAATGAGATGGGGTGGGATAGAATCACCATAGAATTCTTTGAATGGCCTTTCAACTGAGCTCCCTTCCCGTGACTCCTCCGCAGCTTTATGTTGGATAGGTGAGGCCTGGGCGAGTCAATCCTATTGCCATCCCTGCCCTAGCTGAGGCCCTTAAATAGTCTACTTATAACAACTTAAGCACAATTTCCTACCCAGCTACAATTTTCTTGCTGGCAGGAGAAATTCAAGGTTCAGGGAAGTCCAAAAAGTAACCCTGTTCAGGCTTCAGGGTGGCCCCATCAATGGCCTCTTTTTAACACCGTGTTTTATCTCAAAATGTTGGGCCTGTGTGGTTCCCCATTACCATCGTCCTCTCCACCAACATCCCTACCCACCTCTAAGCCCCACCCCCCCAACCCCCGTGGCCTCACTTCCCCACACCAGCCTGAGACTCCCCCACTATTTACTTATCTGGTTCTAGAGTCCCAGGATGTTGACTCTGGAGACTGCTTGCGGCCTCAGTCCTGTTCACTGCAGATTCTATGACTGAAGAGCTGCCACCCACTCAGATTGTCTAGAGTTTAGTGTAGCGCCACATTTGCAGAGAGCTGTGGCCTGCATCCCTGGAGTGAAGGGGGATGTAGTCAAGGCCCCCAGAGTGTTGGGTACCAGGGGGCATATCCACCTTGCAGTGCCAGTTTGGGCCCCATGGCAATGCCCAATGAGCAAAGTGCCAATGTCAAGGAGGGGCACCTTGGCACTGCCCACCAGGCATTGGGTCATGCCAAAGGATTGGGCCTAATGGGTGGGGCAGGGCCTCTGTGGTTGAGGGGTGGGGGAATCCTGCTGTCACTCTGCACTTGGGCTGAGTGACAGAGGGAGGGAGGCCAGCAATCAGGGCTGGCCATCAGGGTGGAGGGATGATCAGGGCTACCAGTTGTTTGGGGTGGGGGGAGGGGGGTGTGTTCGAGGCTGGCCCAGGCATGTTCGGGGGACCAGTGATTGGGCCGTGGGGGGTGGGAGCACCAGCAATGTGGAAGTTGCGGAGCTGGCCAGTGATAAGGAGGCCAGCAAAGAGGGGCTGCTGCATATGTGCCAATCTTGATGCTGACAGATTGGCACGTGCACAATGGCCCACTCAGCTTATGCTGTCAGCCTCACCAGTGGGAATATCAACCCACTGATTTTCAATGTGATTCGTGCTAGAGTACAGAGTGTGGGACATTCATTTTGAAAACCCTGCTGAAAAGAATCAGCATGATTTATTCCAGTTTTTGCACGAATTTGACACTTAGAATTTTTTGGAGAGAATTGCACCCCCCCCCCCCCCCATACTTTTTGAACATTTCATAGTGCAGGGAAGTTTGCACTTCTGGACAATTGCTGTGTAACTGCTTACCTGTGAAGTTCAGAGAGGGATTGCCCAATGCCCATCTTTAAGATAACCCTCCAATCCAACAATCCAGTGCAAGTTATCTTTGTGTAATGACACAGAATAAATTGCAATGGAGTAATAACAATCGTCATGGAACTCAAAGTCCAAGCATTTTCTCAAATCAAATCTTATTCAAAATTCCCAGAAGAGAGGTGGTTTCAAATATTTTCCTCCAGACATTTGAATTGTTAGCTTTTGAGGCTTAACAAATGAGACAAAAATGTTATACGTTTCAGTGAGATCCCCTGTCATTCTTCTAAATAACAATGAATACAAGCTCAGTCAAACCAGTCTCTCCTCATATGACAATCCTGCCATCCCAGCAATCAATGTAGTGAACAGGAGACCAAGGAGCCCAAAACTGCACACAATATTCCAGGCGGCATGGTGGCACAGTGGTTAGCACTGCTGCCTCATAGTGCTAGGGTTCAGTTCTGGCTTTGGGTCACTGTCTGTCTGAAGTTTGCACATTCTCCCTGTGTCTCTGTGTGGGTTTCCTCCAGGTGCTCTGACTTCCTCCCACAGTCTAAAGCTGTGCGGGTTAGGTTGATAGGTGGTGCTAAGTTGGCCCTAGTGTCAAGAGATTAGCAGGGAAGTTACGGGAATAGGGCTGGGATGGAATTGAGTTTGGTGCAGACTTGATGGGCCAAATGGCCTCCTTCTGCAGTGTAGGAATTCTATGACACTACTCCAGGTATTGTCTCACCAAGATCCTGTACAGGTGCAGTAAGACTTCTTTACTCAAGTCTTCTTGCAATGAAGGCCAACATACCATAGGACACCGAGGCCCCTTTGTATGTTAACGTTTCCCAATCTGTCACCATTTAAATAATACTCTGCCATTTTATTTCTCTGTCCAGGGTGGATAACTTTGCATTTATCCACATTACTTTATCCTGTGTCCTGTCTGAGTCCTTACCCGCACCAGTGTAAAAATCACTGCAGGATTGGGGTGGGTGCTAAACCAGAGGGAATCCTGTTCCTTTCACTCTCTCTCTCACCATTCCCTCCCCACCCCACCCCACCCCGAGTCCCGAGTCCCTATCTGAAAACCCACCGGTGAGGGAATGAATTACTTTTGTTTTAATCTGTGAGGAGAATGACTTCCATTTACCATATTAATCATCTTTTGCTGAGGTGCTGTTTTTTAAAACTTGTGGAAATATACTTTACTTACATAAGAACATAAGAAATAGGAGCAGGAGTCGGCCATCTAGCCCTTCGAGCCTGCCCCGCCATTCAATAAGATCATGGCTGATCTGTTGTGGCTCAGTTCCACATTCCCGCCCTTTCCCCATAACCCTTAATCCCCTTGCCTATCAAAAACCTATCCACCCACGTCTTAAAAATATTTAGCGAGGCAGCCTCCACCACTTCAACGGGCAGAGAATTCCAGAGATTCACCACCCTTTGAGTGAAGAAGTTCCTCCTCAACTCTGTTCTAAACCACCCCCCCTTTATCTTGAGGCTGTGCCCTCTAGTCCTAATATTCAAATATTCAAAGTATGTAGCTCTCATTTGCGATATTTTTAGGGAAATATGGTCAAAATTGCTGAAATGTGACACTCACAGCTATACATTCTAAAGGCAAAATTAAACATAGTTATGCCGGAAAATACCTACGTTATCTGGACTAATATGATAAATTTTAACGTTCTAAATAAGTTTGTGTGAAATATTTGGAATGTGATGTTTTCAAATGAAGTTACTGTGAAATTCCCCTAGTCCTGCACCTGTTTGGGTCAATGCACCTAACCAGCACGCCTTTCAGAATGTGGGAGGAAACAGAGTACCCGGTGGAACCTCACACAGATATGGGGAGAACGTGCAAACTCCACACAGATAGTGACCTAACCAGGAATTGAACCGAGGTCTCTGGTGCTGTGAAGCAGCGGTGCTAACCACTGTGCTACCATGCCACCAAAACTCTCCAAAGAGACATGTGCATCTTCTACTAATGTTACTCCTGACCAATTTGAATGTTAAATCACCTCTGAAATGTGCTTAATAAATGTGAAATAACCTTCGAATATGTCTGTGTTTATGACAGAGATCCTTCTTGATACTTCTCTTATTTCCTTTTCTCTTGACTAGTATCATTTTCTCCTACAAATTACCACAACTTAACTTGTCTTTTTCCTTGAAACAATGAAGCATTACAAACCAAAAGAGAAAATGCTGGAAAATCTCAGCAGGTCTGGCAGCATCTGTAAGGAGAGAAAAGAGCTGATGTTTCGAGTCCAGATGACCCTTTGTCAAAGCTAAAAGGCATAGAAAGTGGGAAATATTTATACTGCAGGGTGAGGGAATGAAAGATGAGTCACAGCCACAGAAACCAGGGAAAAGGCTGCTAATGGCAGCCCATAGAGAGAATAAAGGGTGTTAAAGGCCAAATGGCAGGGAAGTTGAAATCAGACGGTAAGCTGTGACAGATGGAGATGTGGAGGGGAGGAAGGAATGGATGGGAGAAAGGTAAAATTGAGGAAGGGGGGGAAGGGGAAGCAAAGAGAGAGAAAAGATAAAGAAAGGATGAATAAAGTATGGGGAGAGAGTGGGGGGGGAAAGAAAAGTGAAGAAAGATTATAAAGAAATAGAAAAATAAAGGGGCGGCATGGTAGCACAGTGGTTAGCACTGCTTCTTCACAGCACCAGGGACCCAGGTTCGATTCTCCAGCTTGGGTCATTGTCTGTGTGGAGTTTGTTCATTCTCCCCGTGTCCGCATGGGTTTCCTCCGGATGCTCTGGTTTCCTCCCACATTCTGAAAGACCTGCTAGTTAGGTACACTGACCCAAACAGGTGCCAAACTATGGCGACTAGGGAAATTTCACAGTAAGGTCACTGCAGTATTAAGGTAAGCCTTACTTTTGACTGATACATGAACTTTAAACTTTCAAAATAAAAGAAGAGAACAGTAAAAAAAATTAAATAAAATGAAAACAAAGGGGGAAAGGTGGGGCAGAACTAATCATCTGAAGTTGTAGAATTTGATGTTGAGACCGGAAAGATGTCAGGTGCCATGCTGGAAGATGAGATGCTGTTCCTCCGTTCTGGGTTGAGTTTCCAGAGTGATGCCACCACCAAACATATCTTCCCTTCACTCACTCTGTCAGCATTCAGCAGAGAGCGTTCTCTTCGGAATAACCTAGTCCACTCCTTCACTGTACCCAGTACCTCTCCTGTCACTCATGACACTTTCCCGTGCAATCGTAGAAGGTTTAACACCTGTCCCTTTATCTCTCCTAGGTTTACCATCCAAAATCCAAAACATTCATTCCAGGTTAAGTACCGTTTCACTTACACCTCTTTCAATTTGGTGTGTTGCATTCACTGTTCCCAATGTGGTCTCCTCTATAATGGAGAGACCAAGTATAGACTGGGTGATCACTTTGCGAAGCACCTTTGGTCTGTGTGCAGTTAGGATCCTAACCTTCCAATTGTTTGCTATGCTATTTTAACACACGATTCTGCTTCCATGCCCACATGTCTGTCCATGGCCTGCTGCAATGTTCCAGTGAAGCTCAGTGCAAACTGGAAGAACAGCATCTCATCTTCCAGCTAGGCACTTGACGGTCTTCCGGTCTCAACGCTGAATTCAACAACTTCAAATGATAAGCTCGACCCAACCTCAATCTCTTTGTTTTCGTTTTATTTCATTTTTTGCTGTTTTCTCACTTTTATTTCTTTATTGTCTTTCTTCATTTTTCTTACCCCACTCTTTCCCCCTACTTTATCCCTCTTTCCTTACCTTTTCTCCCACTTTGCTTCCCTTTTTCCCCCTTTTTCTCAAATTTTACCTCTCTCCCATCCATTCCCCCACCCCGCCCTGCCCTAACCTATATCTTCATCTGTCACAGTTTATCCTCTGATTTCAGCTTTTGGCCATTCACAACTTTTATTCTGTCTGTGGACTGCCATTCGCAGCCTTTTCCCCTGGTTTCTGTGGCTGTGAGTCATCTTTCATTCCCTCACCCTGCAGTATAAATATCTCCCACTTTCAATGCCTTTTAGCTTTGAGAAAGGGTCATCTGGACTCGAAACATCACCTCTTTTCTTTCTTTGCAGATGCTGTCAGACCTGCTGAGATTTTCCAGCATTTTCTGTTCTGGTTTCAAATTCAGCATCTGCCTTTATCAAATGAAGCGTTACATTCAATTAAGATATTTTCTCCTCTTTTCTTCAGGTAATGATCTATTTCTGGTCGCCGTTCATGAGCTTGGCCATGCACTAGGCTTGGAACATTCCAATGATCCCAGTGCAATCATGGCCCCATTTTACCAATATATGGATACAGAAAACTTCCAGCTTCCTCAAGATGACTTACAAGGCATCCAGAAGATATATGGTTTGTAGTTGCCTTTCACTTCCAGCTTGCCATCCCAGCACAAAACTGATGTTGCCCATTGATTTCAGTGGAAATGATAATTAAATGGTCTCCGTAACATTAAGAATCATAGAATCCCTACAGTGCACAAGGAGGTAATTCGACCCATCGAGCCTGCACCGACAACAATCCCAGCCAAGCCTTATCCCAGTAATCCCATGTATTTACCCTGTTAGGAGCGTGGGAGGAAATCGGAGCACCCGGAGGAAACCTACATAGACACGGGGGGAATGTGCAAACTCCACACAATCATCCAAGGCCAGAATTGAACCCCAGGTCCCTGGCATTGAGAGGCAACAGTGCTAACCACTGTGCCATCTTGCCACCCCGATGGTTTTTAATCCTAGTTTTATACTCAGGTGGCAAGTTGGAAATCTAACCCAAATTTTTAATATCTGGAAGTTAATAGCTATTATTCTTGATTGAATAGGTGTCTGTCTACATTTTTAAATAGGTCCACCAGATAAGATTACACATCCGACCAAACCCTTACCAACAATACCACCACATCGTTCCAATCCACCATCCGATCCAAGAAAGCCTAACAGACAACCAAGACCTCCTCGACCTCCGACTAGGGATAAACCTTCCTTTCCAGATGTCAAGCCCAACATCTGTGATGGAAATTTCAACACGCTGGCTATCTTGCGGGGTGAAATGTTTGTTTTCAAGGTAAGAGTCATTCAATTTATACTCTGGTATATTTACATGTAAGCTTTAGACTAGAGCAACAGATTTCCCACTCAGTGATCAAAGCAACCTCAGCAGAAGAGGCAGCTTCTCTTGACCCTGGGTTGTGATTATGCTGCACCTATCAACCTCGGGCCAGCGTATGTAGCAGAAAGTCAATGTGCAGCATCAAGTTACGCTGCCAACTCTGCCTTCTACTGAGATTAATGACGAAGAAGCTTCATACTTCAGTGCTTACATGCATGGAGAGCGTGTTACTCACTTGCTGGTTAATTTTCAAAATTTTACGAGAGAGAGTGGGTGGAGGAAGCAATAGAACTAAATGGTGCAGTAAAAACTGGGACTAGAATCGTCTGAGCATACTGGCCTTCTTTGACACTGTCATTTATGACTCAAGTAATCAATGTCCCCTTTCAGAAAGTATTTATTTTTGTCAGTACTTGGGATTGGGTTTAAAAATTTTACATTAAATGTCGAGTCATAGAGGTATGGAGTCTGCACATTCTCCCTATGTCTGCATGGGTCTCCTCCAGGTGCTCATGCTCACCCCTACAGTCCAACGGTGTGCAGGTTAAGTGGATTAGCCATGCTAAATTGATCCTTACGGTCCCAAAATGTGTAAGTTAGGGGGATTGGCCATGTTAAACTGCCCCTTAGGGTCGCAAGATGTGTGGGTTAGGGGGATTAATGGGGTAAATATGTGGGATCACAAGAAAGGGCCTGAGTGGGATGCTCTGTCAGAGAGTCAGTGCAGACTCAACAGGCCAAATGGCCTCCTTATACACAGTAGGGATTCTATACTCTTCTATGATCTACAAGGTCCATAGCACAGGGAAGACCCTTTGGCCCAGTGCATTGGCGCCAGTCAAAAACAACCACCTAAGTACTCTAATCCCATTTTCCAACACTTAGGTTGCTGCCACGTCGCAAGTGTAATTAGTTAAACTTACCTTTGCATGTTTAGATCTTTACATCTTTTGCTAAAAGAGCGAGCTAATGATGATGGAAGAATAGAAACTGGGCATCGGGGACCAGAGTAAACTGGGCAAGCTATTCTCAACCTCCTTAACCAATCAAAATGAAGAATTGTGAAATTGTTCACTTGGAAATGAACTGTTCCTTTGGAGATCCAGCACAGGTATGATGGGCCAAATGGTCTCCTTCTGTGCTGCAACCCTTAAACCTTTTAGGATTGCGGTGAAGAGTAATTTCTTCATCCAGAGAGTGGCGAAGCTGAGGAATTTGTTATGACTGGCGGAGCAGGCTCAAAGGCCGAATGGCCCACTCCAGCTTCTATGTTTCTTAGCTAACCATTCTCTGATTCTATGAGGATGGTGAAAGAAGTGTTGAGTGAGAGAATCAAATACCAAATCAGGTGCAGAAGAAGGATAGAAAATTGGGATTAAGTGAGTGAGAAAAAGGAACAGAAAGAACGAGGAAAGCACATTTTTAATCGTATATTTTTAAAATCTCTAACAACAATTGAAACCTGAAGAAAATGAGACTCTGCACGTTTGGTTAACTTTTGGTATAAGGGATTGACTGGCAGGAATGAATTTTTCTCACAATATTCATAGGTACGTGCCTCGTGAAAAGTGCCCAATCGATGATCTCTTCATTTCAGGGTTTTATTAGAGGGAGAGGGTGTGGTGCGGGATGGATTCAGGCCCAGCACCTCCAGATACCAATCGGAGATGGCTGTAAGGGCTGCCCAGTGCTAGGGCAGGCTTGTTAAAAGACATATGTCAGTTCTCTAGGACTTTGTTTTCTTAAACATTAGGCCCTCTAACCTTCACTCCTCAGATTCCCTCATCCATTACTCAATCCCCATGCATAGATATGCCAACTCATGCCAACCTTTACCCCTAACAATCCCAATGGTCTTTAATACTCTCTGGACAAACATCACCCTACCCAACCCCAATCTGTTTATAGACCCTATGCCAAATCAGTGCCTTTTTTTTGCATTTGTGGGATGTTGGGATTGCTGGCTGGACCAGCATTTATTGCTCATCCCTAATTTCCCTCCAGAGGACATTTGAGAGTCAACCATGTTGCTGTGGATCTGAAATCACATGTAGGCCAGACAGCAGATTTCCTTCCCCAAATGACATTTGTGAACCAGATGGGTTTTTTGAACAATCGACAAAGGTTTCACGTTCATCATTAGGCTTTCCAATCCCATATTTTTATGGAGTTCAAATTTCCATCCTTGCTGTGGTGGAATTAGGAGCTTTTGGAGCTCTGGATTACAAATCTAGTAATGATACCATTATGCCACGATCTCCCCTTTGACCTACCCTTACCTCTTAATTGCTCCATGCTAACTCACTAGGGAAGATTTCAGGGATCATGCTGAGATTAAATAAATTAAAGATATAAATATCCATCACAAATTTCATTATTTAAAGTAAAATTCATTATTCAATACATTTAAATCCCTTTAAGTACTTAATCCCTTCTTAAAAACAAACATTTATAATCCTTCATCAAAGATAGCTAAGCCTTTCTTAACATATTTGTCAATCGAACTGTGAATCTACAGTCCCTCCCCTCCCCCCCCCGCCAATGTGATAATTATAGGTTGCAAAAGGTAGTCATCATTAATAATACCATTATGATAGCATTTAGGATTACTTCTCTCCCCCGGAGAAAATGGTTTCTGCTGGATTTAGAGTTGGGACTTCTGGATCCAGGTTCATTTGCAATTTTGTGGATTCTCCACAACTTCACAAAAATCCAGACCTATGACACTAGCCACTCAATGAATAAGCTGTTGTTATTGTTTATATTTTAAATCCATTTTCATAAGTGATGAACAGTTGTGTGCTAATTTTTCTTCACACAGTATCTTAGTTCCAATGTGACTTAGTGACAATTCTGAAGAGAGAGAATGAGCGCACAACTTCTAAGTGTTAAATCAAAAATTTTTTCCACTCAAGTAGCTCCACAAGCTTCTGTAAGTTATAAAGCTGAATTTTCACATTAATAACAGCAGGAGTGCATATTTTATAGATTGCTGGTTTTGTTGCTGGACAATATATTGATACAACAAATCATTACAGTTGGGTCCAGATGGCTGGGAGAAAGATAAGTTTCATAATTAACTATTTTATTATACAAAACTTTGCTCATTTAATTATTCTTGCTTCATATAATATGTCTCCAACTGTGCTGAAGTGGGACACAACAGTCTGTTGAAAGGATAAGCTCTGATGTATTGAATTCTATGAATGCAATGTCTATGTTTTCAGGTGTAGGTGTAACCACATGAGAGACTGACAGAACCAGCTTTCTGTTTGAAAAAAAGGAGATATACATTGTCAGCCTGTCCAGGAATACTTTGTTGTGCTATTCATTTTTCTTCAGCTCTTAATAATTCACCAAATAACATAACAGAGTTCTCCTGCAGAATTGGAGTTCTCCAATGCTACATGCTGTTTTCTGGGTCAGCCATAGAATCGCAACAGTGCAAAACGAGGCCATTATATTTAAGGAGGAGTTAGATTTTTAATTGTTAATGGGTTGAAGGGTTATGGGGAGAAGGTACGAAAATGGAGATAGAACATAGGAAAACAACAGCACAAACAGGCCCTTTGGCCCACAAGTTGCGCCAATGATATCCCTACCTACTGGGTTTACCTATAACCCTCAATCCTATTAAGTCCCACGTACTCCTCCAGAAGTCTCTTAAAAGACCCTGTCAAATTTGCCTCCACCACCACCGACAGCAGCCGATTCCATTCACCCACCACCCCCTGAGTGAAAAACTTACCCCTGATATCTTCTCTGTACCTACTCCCCAGCACCTTAAACCAGTGTCCACTCATAGCAACCATTTCAGTCCTGGGAAAAAGCCTCTGAGAATCCATCTGATCTATTCCTCTCAACATCTTATACATCTCTATCAGGGACGAAGATCATATCAGTCGTGATCGAATGGCAGAGCAGACTCGATGGGCCAAATGGCCTAATTCTGCTCCTATATCTTATGAACTTATGAATATTCAGCCTATTGAGTCTGCATCAACAACAATCCCACCCAAGCTCTGTCCCTTTACCCCACATAGTTACGCTGTTAATTCCCCTGACACTAAGGAGCAATTTAGCATGGCCAATCAATCTAACCTGCACATTTTTGGATTGTGGGAGGAAATCTGAATACCTGGAGGAAACCCACGCAGATACAGGGAGAATGTGCAAACTCCACAGGCAGTCATCCAAGGCCAGAAGCTCAGTCCCTGGCACTATGAGACAGCAGTGCTAACCACTGCCACCGTGCCACACTATCAATCCGTTAGCAGAGCTTGATTTGAGAATATATTACGTATAGAGGATTACTAGGCCAATCTGAATGGTTCATGAGATTGTTTAAATTCTTAATCCAGAACATTTTCCAGAAATTTGCAGTGATTTTGCTGTGCTTAATCAAGAGGTTGTGTGAACGTACAACTTTGGCAAGTCGGAAGACTTCAGAAAAATCAAAATTCATCATGTTTGGGTTCATGATTGACTTTAGACCATCTGTACTGAAAATGGAGGAGTATTTCTTGTAGTCTAGTCACAGACTAGAGGAGAAACAGATCCCAAAGAAATCTATAAGTTAAGGTTTATTTTAATCCTGTCTGCCTGGCCTGATTAGGTGTGAGTTTACAATTTAGTTGAAGGGTGTGGATTACATATTGTTGCATCATGTTCCTGAAATGTACATGCCCTCCACCACCAAATTAACTGACAGGGGTGGCACAGTGGCACAGTAGTTAGCACTGCTGCCTCATAGCGCCAGGGATCCAGGTTCAATTCTGGCCTTAGGCCATTATCTGTGTGGAGTTTGCGCACATTCCCCAGGTCTGCATGGGTTTCCTTCAGGTGCTCCAGTTTCCTCCCACACTGGAAGATGTGCGGGTTAGCTTGATTGCCCGTGCTCAATTGCTTCCTCGAGTCAGGAAGATTAGCAGGGTAAATATGTGGGGATATGGGGATGGGACCTGGGCTGGATTGTTGTCAGGGCAGACTTGATGGGCCAAATGACCTCTTTCTGCACTGTAGGGATTTTGTTCTATGAAAACATACAGCGGAGGCCACCCACACCAGCCAGGGGCTTAACTGACATGCCAGAGTCACATTGCCAATTTAAATAAAAATCTCAAAGTCTTCATTGACCTGACAGTAACCCACACAGCAGCCAGAGGAAACCAGAAACATAGAAACATAGGAGTAGGCCATTTGGCCCTTTGAGCCTGCTCTGCCACTCATTTTGATCATGGCTGAATAAACCACATCCACTGTTCTCCTCGGTCAATTCTACCAGTTACATTCTCAAAAAATTTCAATAGATTCATCAAACATGATTTTCCTTTTGTAAATCTATGCTGACTTTCTTTGATTATGCCACTGCCATCCAAATGCCACATTATGAAATCCTTGATAATAGACTCTAGCAACTTCCCCAGTACTGATGTTGGGCTCGCTAGTCTATAGTTCCCTGTTTTCTTTCTATCTCCCTTTCTGAATAATGGGCATTACATTAACTGCCCTCCAATTTGAAGGGACTGATCTATAGTTCAAAGAACTTTGGAAAATAACCACCAATGGATCTATTGTTTCCTGGGCCACATCCTTAAGTACTCTGGGATGAAGGTTATCTGGACCTGGAGGTTTATCCACCTTCAATCCCATCAATTTCTTTAAAACTATTTCTCTACTCATGCTGATTTCCTTCAACTCCTTACTAAAACATATTTTTTCTCAGCACTCCTGGTACATTATTCATGTCTTCCTTTGTGAAGGGTGAAGCAAAGTACAAATTTAATTCCTCAGCCGTTTCTTTATTCCCCATTATCAATTCTCCTGTTTCTGACTATAAGGAGCACACATACGTTTTTGTCCATTTTTTTTCTTTAAATATCTATAGAAACTTTCACAGTCAGTTTTTATGTTTCCCACTAGCTTACTTTCATACTCTATTGTGCCATTCTAAATCAATCCCTCTGTCCTCCATTGCTGAATTTAAACTGCTCCCAATCCTCAGGCCTATTGCTTTTTCTTGCCAATTTGTATGCTTCGTCCTTGAATCTGATATTATCTCTAATTTCCTTAGCAAGCCATGGTTTGGCCACAATTCCCTTACACTCTTGCACCAAACAGGAATAAACAAGTTCTGAAATTCATCTATTCATTCTTTATATGCTTGTCATTGCCTGTCCACTGACTTTCCCTTCAGTAATGTTTCGCGGTCCATCATGGCAATTCATGCCACATACCAACATAGTTACCCTTATTGAGATTCAAGACCCTGGTCTCAGAATCAACTACATCGTCATCCACCTTGACAAAGAATTCTACCATATTATGATCACTCGTTCCTCAAGGGTTCTCTCACAACAAGATTTCCAACTAATCTTTTCTCTTTGCACAACATCAATCCAAGATGATCTGTTCCCATGTTGGTTCCTCAACATATTGCTCCAGAAAACTATCCTGTATGCACTCCAGAAATTCCTCCTTTATTGTACTATGACTAATTTGACTCTCCCAATCTATATGCAGATTAAAGTAGTCCATAATCACAGATATTCCTTTAACACATGTATCTCTGACATCTTGTCAAATGCTTTTCCCAACATTACCACTACAGTTTGATGGTCAGTATACCACCCCCACCAATGTTTTTGCCCCTTGTTTTTTTAACTCAACCTATACAGATTCCACATCATCTACACTAATATCTTTCCTCAATATCATATCAATATCTTCTTTAATCAACAGTGCAACTCCACCATCTTTTCCTGTCCATCTGTCCTTCCTAAACACTGAATAGCCCTCAATGTTTGGTTTCCATCATTGTTTACAACCAGAGACACTTCCTGCACACATGCTGGCCCCGGGCACTGGAATCGTTCCCTACCTCCCACATGGAGCACTAAGAGCAGACCACGGCTCAGAGCTCTCCTGTCATGTCTTTCCCCTTTAAACTAATCTTTTGAAAGATGTTTGTTTCAGATTATTTCCAGTTTTCTCGGGCCGTCCTTTCCTGTTCCTCATTACCGTATATAATCTTTATAAACTATAAACCATAGAAATTGCTTCTGAGACTATAAGTGATAAACTACTAAATACTTAGCCGATGTTTCTGCTTACCAATCAGCTCTTTCCCTTGTGTCCTCTCCTACTGCAGCAAGGCAAGACCACATCTTGCTTTTACCTTGCTTATCCTCCTCACAGTGCCCTCTTTTTGGTTAGAAGAGAGAGGGAAACACTAATGTAGTGTTTCAGCTTTAACTCCTCCTTGACACACGCTCCTCCTCTATCCACTATACCATCAGGGTGACTGCAGCGACTTCTCCCAGAGTGCTCCTCTGTGAAGTCTGTCTGCCACCTCTGCTCATATATTTTTCTGAGGAAGCACCCCTGCTGCCCAGACCATGTCATTTATAGGTAAGGCAGCAAATGAGCAATGTGGGACTTTCACAAAGGCGATGGCTTGGATATGCATTCCCATGAGTGAGGAAAGGAAAGGCACCCAAAACTCAAACTCCCGAGATGAGATTAAAATGAAGTAGCTTGAGCAGAAAACCAAACTGATTAAAAGACATAAAAAAAGGAAAAGAGGAGCAAAGTGAGTGAATTAGAATAGATTAAGGAGTAACATAAAACCAAAACAAAAAGTATTTTGTAAACATATACAAAAGGGTAGCAAATGAAAGGTTAGCGCCTATTTGGATCCAAAAGGAGATTTTCTTCTGGAGGCAGAGAGCACATCTAAAGTAATGAGTGTGTACTTTGCAGCCTCCACTAAAGAAGAAAGGTCTGTTAATGTGACAGTAAAGGAGAAGGTAATGGAGACATTTGCTAAAATAAAAATAGATACATAGAGGCAATTAAAGGTGGTAGCATTCATAGTAGAAAACCATATGGTCTGGGCGAGATGCATTATTTTAGGTTACTATGGGAAGTAAAGATGGAAACCGGAAAACTTCCACCTCAATCTATCATTCACCTTCAATATGCAAGTTGTACCAGAGGACGGAGGATGGCCAATGTTACACACTTATTCAAAATGGCAGGCGTGATCAGGTAGCGTGATCATCTGTGGTGGGGAAACAAACAATCCAGGAGAAAATTAATTAACATCTGGAAAATCTGGGTTAATAAATGAAAGACATCTCAGAATTACTCAAGGCAAACAGAGTTTGGTTAATTTAATCGAGTTATTTAACAGAGTAACAGGGGAAAAATGATGAGAGTAATACAGGTAATGTTGTGTGAAGGTGCTTGATAAAGTATCACATAATAGACTTATTAGCAAAATCAAAACTCGTGAGATTAACGTGACAGTCACTGTGTGGATACATAATTGGCTAAAGGGTAGGAAACAGAGAGCAGTGGTGAGTGGTCACTGTTCAGACAGGAGGGGTAGGGTGTCTTTTGGGGAGCGTGGATTGATGAAATTGGCAGTTATGTGGCAAATGTGAAGTGAAATATTAATGTATTTTGATAGGAGGAATGTAAATAGTACAATTTTAAAGAGGGTACAGAAAAAGAGATCTAAGGGTATTTGTGCACTGCAAAGATGCTGCAAGTGTACAAAGTTGAGATTATTGGAAAGACTGGCAGAATTCATGGCTTTATAAATAAAGATCTAAAGTATAAAAGCAGGGATGCTACGCTAAATCTCCATAAATCACTGATTGCTGAAATGCCACTAATTCTGAACATCTCTTTGAAAAGAATGTCAATGCCAAAGAGAGAGTGCAGAGAAGATTTACTGGAATGGTACCAGGGATGAAAGATTTCACCTACACTGAGAGACTAGAGAAACTCAAATTATTTTCCTTAAAGCAGGGAACATTTTAAGGGAAGATTTGCTGCAAATTTCAAAATCATAATTGATTTTCATAGAGTAAATAAGGACAAATATAAGTGGCAGGTGAGTCAGTAACTAAAGCTGATAGTACAATAGGTAATTGGCAAAAGAATCAGAGGTATCATAGAATTCCGACAGTGCAGAAGGAGGTCATTCAGCCCATCGAGTCTACACCAACTCCCTGACAAAGCATCATAACCAGGCCACTCCCCGTCTTATCCACATAACCCTGTGCATTTACCCCACTAATCCCCCTAACCTACTCATCTTGGGACACCAGGGGGCAATTTAGCATGGCCTATCAACATATTCTGGACTGTGAGAGGAAACCGGAGCAGCTAGAGGAAACCCACGCAGACACTGGAAGATCGCATAACAGTCACCCAAAGTAATATGAGGGAACAATAATTACACATTATATGTCTGCACTGGCTCTTCAAAAGAGCAAAATGACTTAGTACTATTCCCCTGCCTTTTCTCCGTACCCCTGCACATTCAAATAATCGTCATTTGCCCTCTTGAATGCCTCAGTGATAGAACTTGCCTCCACCATACTTCCAGGCAGTGCATTCCAGACCTGAACCACTCATTGACTGAAAAGGTTTTTTCTCAACTCACGTTGACTTCTTTTACAAATCACATAAAGGAGGGGAGTTTTTCCATCCAGCCCGCCGTAGGAATCATAGCGACGGGGGGGGGAACCACACAGTGGTCCATTGACCTCAGATGGGATTTTACGGTTTTGCAGCAAGCACAGGTGGAAGATCCCACCCATAATCTCTGCCCTCTCATTCTTGATCCTTTTAAGAGTGGAAGTGGATTCTCCCTATCTATTTTATCTACTCTCTAAGGAGAGCAGTGCGATCTATCCTCATAACTGAACTTTCTCGTCCCTGGATCCATTCTTGTAAACCTCTTCTGCACTCTCTCCAATGTGTTCACATCCTTCCTATAATGTGGCATCCAGATCTGTAAATAATATTCCAGCTGAGGTGAAATGAAGAGAGAAAATTTACAGATGTATGAAGAATGGGTCAAAAGATAGGATTAATTGACATCAACACAGACACGATGGACTGAATATATAAATATATGCTTGCCCTCCCCTGCCACCCATCCAGGAGATGCACTTCAATAAATTTGTTGTGGAAGAAGTGCCTCAAAATGTCCTTGGAAGGTTGGATAAAGTGCCTAGAAATATAAATCTAACAGGCAAGGGTTGCATTTCCCCAGTTATTAGGCACATTGCTGCTTTATATCACTTCTTGATATTATATGATGTGCTGGTTTTTTGTTTAAACATTCTGCAGGATTCACACTGCTTTACAAACAAATTCTGAATGAGTAATTTTCTGGCCTTGCAGCCCTGGCAGGCAGCCTTGCCTGTCGGGAATATATATTAATTTAAATGAATGCATAGAAATGTTGTGCAGTGCATGCCTGAGTTTCTGCTACGTGTGCCTGGCAGGTGAGACTGCCCACCTGGAAATTCAGAATAATCATCCTTTTAGCCTTTATTTATAACAAGTGCTCCTTGGCTCAGTCATTAGTTGCTGATTCACTCACTGTGCCCCAGTTACTGCAGTTGCATATAAACATACATGCATGGATCATTGAACACTGTACTTTTGATGGCTTTAGACATGTACAAGGCTCAATTTCTGGACCAACATCCATTGTGCCAGGCCACACTTCAGAAGTTCCTAACAACCACTAAAACTGACAATCTTAGCCCATATGCACCTTAGTTAGGACCCTGTCTTAAGTCCATTTAGAGAAACTGGGCTTTGGTGAGCATGCAAAGGATTCTGCAGCATTTGGTGTGTCTTAAGAAGTAGTAGCGCCAATGAAAGGAAAGTGTCTTAAGTAAACGATTTTTTAAAAATTGCCTGCGGAAGCAAGAAGAAAATAAGTATTGCCTAATGTGGATCACAACAATAGTGTACTCTAGTTGACATCATCTAAATCCACCTGTATTTCTGCTCATTTGAGCACTGTCATCTAAACAAAGAATAAAAACTCCATTTTGATTTCCAAACCCCTCTTGGTTAAACAATCACCAATACTGATTCTTTCCTGGTTTTAACAAATAATATTCCATTCTCGTTATAATTTGCAACAAGCCCAGAGGGCCCAAATGGGTCTAAAATTGTTAATTCCTCCAACTGCACAGTTACTGTTTGTAAATCATAAGTAAATCTATTTTTTTTTGAGGGGTTGAGGGTAGATCTGATGGTGGAAGTGCTGAACTTCAGGTGGAGCAACTGTTCACAGCCTGAAGTCTCCAAAAAATGGATTAAAGCCAAAAGAATCTGTTGTTAGATTTTACTTCACTCCCTGTCATATATCTGGCTTGCTGTGAAGCCAGTTGAGTAGAACTTGAGTGGAATGCTCAGCACGCGACAATGACATTCAGTGTTGATATTTGATTAAATATCTCCCAATTATAGATGGTCGTTTCTTGCCAAATACTATAAAGACACTCAAACTTACTTTGCACTAGATATATGTCTCCGTGACCTATATGATTTAGTAAGAAGTCTTACAACACTAGGGCACTTCTAACTGTGCTCACCCTAGTCCAATGCCAGCATTTCCATGTTATATATAATTTAGACCTTGGATTAAAAGTTAAAAACTTTTCAAATGGAAATATCAATACTTTATTAATAGCAGTCTAATGCTGTGTTAAGCCTCTTCCATTTGGATTTCTTTCTCACTAATCAGGACAGTAAGCCCAGGCAAATCGTGGCAGTTACAGATAGTGTGACATGAACCCAAGATCCTGGTTGAGGCCATCCTCATGTGAGCGGAACTTGGCTATCAGTTTCTGCTTAGCAATTCTGCATTGTCGCGTGTCGTGAAGGCCGCCTTGGAGAACGCTTACCCAACGCATGGTACATTGAGGAGACCATGCAGATGCTATAACAACAGATGAATGGACACCGCTCAACAATCATCAGACAGGAGTGTTCTCTTCCTGTAGGGGAACAGTTCAGCAGTCACAGGCATTCAGCCTTTGATCTTCAGGTAAGCGTTCTCCAAGGTGGCCTTTACGACACACAACACAGAGTCGCTGAGCAGAGACTGATAGCCAAGTTCCACACACATGAGGACGGCCTCAACCAGTATCTTGGGTTCATGTCACACTATCTGTAACCCCCACAATTTTCCTGGGCTTGCAAAATCTCACTAACTGTCCTGGCTGGACACAATACACATCTCTTTAACCTGTGCTTAACCCTCTCTCCACTCACATTGTCTGTGCCTTTAAGATTTGATTACCTGTAAAAACTCACATTCTAACCATAATCTTGTAAATTGAGTTTGTGTCTTTATATGCCCTGTTTGTGAATACAGCTCCCATTCACCTGATGAAGGGACAATGCTCCGAAACATTGTGCTGCCAAATAAACCTGTTGGACTTTAACGTGGTGTTGTGAGACTTCTTACTGTGAACATTAGGGAACAGGGTTCAGCTGAGTGTTTGTCCTGCAGATCTAATGCACAATGAATAAATGGTGTACATTCAGGCAACAACCTATTCAGTTTAGTTACTGTGCTGCATAAGACATTAATTGGCATCTGATCCTTACAGGGATATATCAGGTTGGATGTAGGGTCAAAAGGATAGTTGTGGGGGTGAGCTGTTTCATCCCCTTGAGGGGGTAAGAGATTTTGCATCATCTGGATTAGCGATTCAATGCCGAAGACTTGGCGAGAGATAAATGTGAAATATATTTACAATATTGTAGATTATATACAGTGAATGAACACCTGAACTATCATTGTGCATTCAAAACTTATTAATTTTACAACACTAGCACTACATCTCAGTGC
The DNA here is from genome assembly GCF_965287045.1 of Carcharhinus amblyrhynchos. Lineage (NCBI taxonomy): Eukaryota > Metazoa > Chordata > Chondrichthyes > Carcharhiniformes > Carcharhinidae > Carcharhinus > Carcharhinus amblyrhynchos. Next base: position 83,882,627 of record NC_137331.1, on the reverse strand, counting down.
AGCCCTGCCATCCAGATAGCAGAGGTGGAGGCAGCTGGCTGACTGCTATGCCCTATTGTCTGAGACAGCTATGGTGGGTGCCCCCAGGAGGCTTGAGACCTAGATGGTCCTGGCCTGCTAAAGGTCTCATGCTCTGGGGTAGGTGCACCCTCCTCAGCTTATGGTCACAAACAGGGGGGATTTTGAATAGGAGGGCACCCTTAGACTGTCCTGGGTGGGTGCTCTCAGGGAGAATGGCTGGTGATTTCCTCCCTTTAAGTGTCTAAGGGCCCTTCCCTGATTCCTCGAAGAGAAGATCCCACTCCTGCCTGGCCACTGCTGGAATGCATCAATGGTTAAAGTGATCGTGTACAGCTCCGAGTACAAACACAGCAGAAACGGAGGGAACTTGGACTCCAAGGTGACCCCCAATCTTCTGATGCAGATTTCTGATATTGCTGGAGTCACAACATCTGACAGGATGTAGACGGTCTCTTCCATCCTCTGTTTCAGTCTGGTAACGGATTCTGGCAATTCTGCCTTATTTTCCCCTTCCTCCAACATTTTTCTTAGGGCAGATTCCAGAGAATCATCTTTGGACCCAGACTGGACTCCAGTGTCAGAGACCTCAGCTGTCACTGCCTTTACCCCTGTTCTAAAACTAGGATCCACCAAGTTTCATGTATCTGCACCGCTGGAGGGTACAAGTAAATGCTGTGACCGGTCTTCCTCAAATGTTTCTTCTGCCTCATCCGAGGTGCTCTGAGGGCTGGGGCTGAGGTACTTGCTTAGGATCTTCCTCCACATTTTCCCGCTGGTGGTTGGAATAGAGAGAAGCAATAATTAATGATTGACTTGAGAGGCTGCTATGATACAGTCATACAGTCATTGTCCACATGTGACAGAGGAAGACTGGATGGACTCTCACTAGTTTGTTGGGGAGGCTGATGTTGCCCCATGTTGGAGTGATTTCTGTCCTTGGCAATGAGCTCTGCCACTTACTCCTTGTGGGAGAATAGTGTCCTAATCGGCACAGAAACAGATGGATTGACTGTGATGAGCAGGATAGATGAAAAGAGCATTTCAGAAGCACACATGCCTGTTGTGTTTGTTGTGCCATCCCCCGTTAGGGATTAAGCTGCCTTTTGTGTAGGGTCTCATATGAGATGATGAGCTTAAAGTGGCTGGCAGACAATCAGTGCTGATGTCCCATCTGCTTGTCGTGTATGTCATCCCTGTGGATTGTAATCCTTAGACCTTCTGATGCCCTTATGGCAATGTGAGTTTGGAGTGAGGAGCAGGTTCACTTATCTTGACGGAGCGTGCAAAATTATTCATTCTCTTTTTGCACTGCAGGGTGGTCCTTTTCTGCTAGTCAAGTGTGCTGACCTCTCTGGTGACTTCCTCCCAGGTGGCTAAGTTAAGTAGGTGCACCTCCTGCTCCCATCTCTTGGAAAGAGGACCTCCCGCCTTTCCTGGATGGATTGGGGCAGAATCACCATTCTGGCCTTGCTAAACCATGGAGCTGAAGGTTTGGTACATTTGGGTGCCGTGGTAATGCAGAAGCTCAAAACACACTCGGGATGCGATGAGTGAACGTCTGTGGGTGCTGTTTAAACATGGCGCCAGGATCTTCAGCCACATGAGGTAACAGAGGAGGCAGGCGAATCCCTACCCTGTCCCAACATGCGACAAGCTCCTCATTGGGCAGCACGATGGCACAGTGGTTACCTCAAGGACCCGGGCTGAATTCCCGGCTTGGGTCATTGCCTGTGCATATCTGCATGTCCTCCCCATGTCTGCATGGATTTCCTCCAGGTGCTCCGGTTTCCTCCCACAGTTCGAAAGATGGGTTGGTTAGGTGCATTGGCCACGCTAAATTTTCCCTCAGTGTACCCCAATAGGCGGAGTGTGTCGACTAGGGGATTTTCACAGTAACTTCATTGGCGTGTTAATGTGACACTAATAAATAAACCTTACTTTTAATTTTTTCGATGCATTATGTGTGAGCTGTAAAGCAGAAAATCGGATGGATAAATTTGACACTCCACACTGAGAAATCACACTGACTATCCTGCCCATTATCACAGCATTTAGTCACCAGAATGAAAAATTCCACCTGTGATCTCTAAGAGCTGGTCAGGATCGAATTTGTAAACATTGTCTCAGTGCCCTTTCTTAATGTAGTGTACGTGATGAGATTATCTCCACATCATCTTGTACGTAAATGACCCATCTGGAGCAGGAGGGCTGCAGATTCATCAGAATATCTCCAGTAAGCAAAACAAGATTTGTGCATTAATGACTGTATAAGCTGTGGAAGAATTTAACACAGCAAGGGTTCCAAAATAACTAGGTATCGGCCATTCCAGCGATTGAGCATTGGTTCATACCACTTGGACTGCAAAACACTTTATTAAAAAAAAGTCACGTTGAGTATTTCAGCATGTAGATTTGTGGGTACTTTAATTATTAAAATCTTTCTCTGAGTGGGGTAGGATGATATCTTCTGTGAAATCAATGTTTGAAAAAACTTGTTCAGCAGCAATCAAATTTAGACACGTGTTTGACATTCCAGTTTAAAATATGATTTAATGTGAGCGAATCTGTCATTAAAAATAACTCCTGTATGGTTTGCAAAAAAAAAGCATTTGGCATAACTTGTGAATTTTGATCTCTGATGGAGGGTGCAGAATCCCCGAGTGAAATACTTCTTCCCTTCCATCTATTACGAAGTGCTAATTCATGTTGCAGAACAAATTTGCATATTTTGTTGTGATTTAAGTTCCTCACACTCCAATTAACTTACAATTTTGGGAATTATTAACTTGCTGGCAGTTACTAGTCTCTCCCTGACGCGTGATGGAAAATTGTGAATTAGATTCTGTTTGGTTTTAACAGCCTTTCCCTGTGCTAATGTAGCCTGCAGCATAGGCATGCAGAGCCTGGCTGGAGTGATACAGTTGGACATTCATCACAAGATATTGTTACCCAAAAATTGGATTTAGAAGTGTAACGTGATATAGAAATGCGCATTTCTTTTCACTGTCGGTAAGGCTCCATCCTCCAACATAAATTCTGAACATTCTTGAGATTTGAGTTCACTTCCTCCATCTTTTCTGGGAAAGTATTATTGCGTGCCATTTCTTTCTTGCACAAACAAAATAACAGATCTTGAAGACATATGTATTTTTAGGCTCACATGTTGACACGTTAAGGGAAGGGGGGGTGCTATTTACAATCTGCTGCTTTCAGATCTAATCAGGACTTCACATTGCATGCTCAACTGTATAAAAAAAATAAATTGGCAAAGAAAAACACACCAGACATGATCATTGTTTGAGACAGATGCCGGAATTTTACCACTTCACTGGCCCATGTCTTGTAAGATCCTACCCGAGGCCAATGGAGAATACTGTTCTGCGAGCCTCACGTGCCCTGATTCTGTGGCGGGCAAGGCAGTAAAATTCCAGCCAGAATATTATGATTTGGGTATTATTCTTCATGAAAAACTGCAGCCATTTGTTCACTGTTCGGCTCCTATTTCCATTGTTGGCTGTGACTTCTTTTTCCAATAGAGTAGAACCATGTCAAATCTTGGTATGCCAGGGCACCCACTTACCTCAATGATCTGCCACTCCAAACTGTCCTCTGCCCACTCCTCATGAGGTCTCTTGAGCGATCATCTCTAATAGTTTTCTGGATTTGATTAATTTAATCAGACTCACCAACCTGGGAATGTGCAGAAAATGGGTGCATTCAGGGATCTATCTTATTATGCCCAGATGCATTGGAAATGTCCTAAAATGAAAAAGTAGTTGCTTTCAATTATCGTTTTCCAAATAATATACAAGAAGAGCAGGGATGGAGCTGTGTAAAATACTGGTTAGGCCATGGCTAGTGTACTGTGCTCAGTTCCATTCACCACACTATAGGAAGGATGTGATTTCACTAGAAAGGGTGCAGAGGAGATTCACCAGGATAATGCCTGGGCTGGAATGTCTCAGCTATGAAGAGGCTGGTTAGGCTGAGATTGTCTTCCTTAGAGTAAAGAAGGCTGAGGGGATCTGACTGAGGTGTACAAAGCTGTGAGGGACATCAATAGGATAGATAGGAAGGAGCTTTTCCCCTTAGGAGAGGGATGAATAACTAGGGGTATAAATTTAAGGTAAGGAGATTTAGAGAGGATTTGAGGGAAATCTTTTTTTACCCTGAAGGTGGTGGAAATTTGGAACTCACTGCCTGGTAGGGTGATAGAGGCAGGAACCCTCACAGCATTTAAGAAGCATTTAGAAGAGCAATTGAAATGCCATCACATACAAGGCTACGGACCAAATGTGGAAAATGGGATTAGAATGGATAGGTGTTTGATGGCTGGCACAGACACTGTGGGCCAAAGGGTTTCTTTGAGGCTGTAAATCTCTGTGAGCCTATGACTAAGAATATAAGTAACAGGAGAAGATGAGCAGGCAGCCTGTGAGAATGCTTCACCATTCTTGGATATCAAATTCACTTTCCCAACTGTTCCTATTATCCCTAGATTCCTGAAAGAATCTGTTTGTCTTAGCCTTACAAATATTCAGTGATGGTGCATTCTCAAACATCTGAAGTAGAGAATGCTAAAGATTCATAACTCTTTGACTGAAGAAATGTTTCTAAATAATTGTCCCCTTGTCACCCCAGAACAAGTCTGCCTCTGCACTTCAACAATTTATTGAGTTAAATTTTTAAAAATTATTGAAACAAAATACAGCCCTCCAACATTCACCCACATCACCCCCACACACATTCCCCCTGCTCCATTTGTGCCATTCTATGTCACCTCATGCCCCCACCCACCTTCCATGGTCCATCACACTCTCTGTGCCAATACATGCCCCTGTATCCAACCTCGTGGTCCCTCATATTCCCATGGCAACCTATGACGCTCTGCCCAACCCCATGACCCATCATATCCCCAATGCCCCCCACAGCCCCATGAGTTCCTTGTAGTCTAAATTCCAACTTTATGCCTACCTATGCTCCCATCCACCATGTTTTGCCCTTACCCCTTCCATGCCAACTCACTTGACATCCACCATGAACAGACATTAGGAGCCATTCTGATATAAAATTAAGCTATATGTCTATTGATTACATCATTATTTGAAACAAAAAAACACTCATTGATGCAAAAACAACCATTTAATACTTTAATTTGTTCAACTGATCCATTATGAAAGAAAGCAAAAATTTTTATTCTGTAACAATTCGTAGTTGGCAAAGAAATTGCCCTATTAACAAGCACCCCTCTGTGATAATGTTAGTTGATAAGATCAGTCATTTCAACACAAATCCTATAATGATAGTCCTCAGGCTTACGTCAATAGACAAAATTAAATATCAAGTAACGATTTTTTTGAACTCCAGTCTGTTTTCTTTTCACTTAGAGCCCAGCACAGTCAAAATCCATTGACAGAACTGTCAGTTCCAATGAAATTTGACCCTTCAAATGAGTTTGTGATTTTTTTCTGTAAAATCATGTTCACTTTTAACAATCCCAAATGGTGCCTTATCACTCCCAGAGGTGTCCCGTGACCATATCCAAAGGGATACCTTACCTCTCAAATGTGGTACTCTGTCTATCTAAATAAATTCACAAAGTTCAGCAAAATGGCCACCTGCCACTAGGAGGCGGTTGTACAGTGTTATAGTCACAGAACTAATAATCAAGAGACCCAGGCTAATGTCCTGGAAACCCAGGTTTGAATCCCACTGTGGCAGATGGTGAAATTCGAATCTGGGAAAAACCTGAAATTAAAGTCCAATGACGACCATGAATCGATTGTCGTAAAAATCCGTCTGTTTCAGTAACATCCTTTTCGGAAAAGAAGTCTGCTGTCCTTACATGGTCTGGACTTAATGTGACTCCAGAACCACAGAAATGCCCCTCTGAAATGGCTGAACAAGCCACTCAGTACAATGGCAATTAGGAATAAACAATGAATGCTGGCCCAACCAGCGATGCCCACATCCCATGAACAAACAAAAAAAAAGTATAAGTACTACTGAAAATGAGTATAGGTAGATAAATGCTTATAAAATTTATATGTTTAAGATTTGTTTCTACTTATTGAAAGTATTGAAGTGATCACATTATGAATGATAATTATTTGAATTCTTTAATGGTTTTGGTTTTATTTTGTTCTGCCGTAACAGTCCTTTTTGGATCTCACTTGGTCCCAATTCAGGCAAGCATGTCAATATCATTATCCGTGTAAAAGGCATAAATTTTTGACCAAGATTTCACCGAAAATTTAGACTCAAAAATTTGACTTCTGCACGAGCATTTGCAGTATGTCTCTTTGACATTTTTAAAATATCTGAAGAGAATTAACTAATAAAACTTGATTTGCATTTTCATATAATGATTTATATGGGTGAAGTGTTTTGGCAGAGGGAAAATTACTTTTCTGGAGAAATATATTGCCATTTTGTTTAAAGAAATTGATGGCATTACATGTAATATATCTTGAACTCACGCCTTTGCAGGTTTACTTGGGGCAGATGTCATTATCTTTAATCGCAAATCCATTTACACCAATCAAATGGTGACTGTATAGATTACTGAAGTACGAATGATAGTGACATAAATGACTATAATCTAGGGGAATAATTCTTGTATTTCACAAACAATATTGATGTTGTAATAATATATAATAGCTGAATGATTCAAAAGAAGAACATGCATTTATAAAACACCTTTCGCCTCATTGACGTCTCAAAAAGCAGACAAATCAATGAGTTTTTCAACTGTAAAAGCAAATTACTGCAGATGCTGGAAACTTGGCATAAAAACAGTAAGTGCTGGAAACCTCAGCGGGTCTCGACAGGCCAGCATATTATGTGGAACAGGCCATTGCACATGCACTGGTCTATCAGCGCTGAGATTGGCACATGTGCAGTGGGCCTACACTGCAGGCTTCCCAATTGCTGGCCAGCTCAATCACTGGCCAGCCCCACAACCCTCATATTGCCGGCTCTCCTAGCCCCCTCACAGTCCACTCACTGCCTCCCCGACCATTCCTGGGCCTGCTCCGATCTCCAGCCCCCGCCCCACCCGCAGCATTGACCTCCCCACTCACTGCTATGACGTTACCCCCACCTCCCCACCCCTCACCCAGCCCACCCTGATCATTGGCCTCCTCCTCCCCCTACCGATCCTGACTGCAGAGTGTCAGCACGGACCCCTCACCCCCATCGATCACCCCACCTCCTTGGCAGTGCCCCATGTCCGATGCATCTGTGGAGAGAGAAGAATGGATAATAGTTCGAGTCCAATATGAGTCTTTGGAATCCTTAAGAAGAAGATTTGTGTTGGAGTTCTGAAGTGTAATCGCTTATGATATAGAGAAAGATAAGCTATTCTTTTTATTAAAGAAAAAAAATCCACTTTTACTTTGGCTGTGATAACTGTGTTGGTTAATATTTTAATGATTCCAAGCTTCAAGATCAAAAGAAGCTAAATTCAATTGTCATCAGTAACAATTACCCTCGAAGCTGATCTCACACAAGCAGGTTTTCATCCCAAGTCTCAACGCATTTGAAAAGATAGTTCCATTAAAATATTTAAGACAGTTTAATCCCCATAAAATTCTTCAGTTTAAACAAATTCTTGTTAATCTGAGTGATTATTTTCTTATCTACCCCTAACTGGCAGTGAATTCCCAAATCAGCCCACTCAAAATGGCACGAGTTCATTCAAGATCTTGTTTCGGCTTTGCAAATGTGATCAGCTGGGTGAAAGCTGCGATGTACTTCATGGCACATGAAGCTACATGAATATTAATAAGAAAGCATGACCCCAGAGTAACTTGGAGCCAGTGAGAGAGCTCAGTAGGGACTGTATTATGTAAGAATGCCTTTCCTTCAGGTCCTTCCAAACTCAATGGAGAGCCTTATTTTCAGTATGTATTTTCACCATGTCAAGGTGACTTGGAGCCTTTTAAAAATGGTTGCCAGACCCGATTCAGGTATTGTCGACACCAGATTCAATGGGCTGAAGAGCCTGTTCCATGCTGGATGATTCTATGATTCCTGGGTTTTCCAGTCTTTGGGAATGCCTTTTAATGGATCTAGGCTTGTTAGGGTTGCAAGCCTGTACCAGGACCTGCCCAGCACTGTTTCAGAGACAAGCATGTCCCTAAACTAGAATGGGGGAGGCATGGAAAGTCCTGCCAATATGAGTTTGTGTACTTTCAGTTTAGAGACAGTGGGATGCTATAGCTTGGGTATTTAAACATAAGGTTGTTAAGTTATTTTCCTGAGCATTTTGGAAAATTCATTCATGGGATGTGGGATTCACTGGAAATGCCTGTATTTATTACCCCAATTATGGAGGTGAAACAAGCACCTTAAACGCCTGTAGTCTGTATAGTGAAGGTACTCTCATAGTGCTGTTAGCTTAGGGAGGTTCAGGGCTTTGGTTCAGTGGCAATAAAGGAACAGTGATGGCTGCGATTCTCCCATCCCTCTGTGCTAATTTATTTAGTGCAGCGGGCTGGGAGATACTCGTGTCAGCCGATTTGCTGTATTCGCACAGGCGTTCCCGCCGCCATAGCGTCTCTTAATGCCGGATTTCCGGCAGCATCAGCTGCACACCGGTAATTGGTGGGGAACTTATTTTCATACTGATTTGAATGTAATTTAAATGAGATTAGCAGGCCCAGAACTGAAATCTCCAGCCCACTAGCATCTCCCTCACCGCCAGAGTGGATCACTCCAGTGGGGATTACAGCAGCTCCCTATTTTTAGGGAACTGGCGGACCTGCCCCTGCTGGGGTGAAGGGGGAGCAATTAGGCCCCCCCCAGTGGGTCGTGTGGCGGAGGATGACCCTGGTCATTGTCACCTTGGCAGTGCCAACCTGGACCCCAGGCACCTTGGCACTGCCCACCAGGCATGGAATGATTGGTGGGGGTGAGGGGTCCCTGCTGCCACTCTGCCGTCTGGATCGGTAGGGGAAGGAGGAGGCCAATGATCGGGGCGGGCTGGGTGAGGGAGGTGGGGGTTGTGTCACTACAGGGAGGTGAGGAGGTCAGTGCTGGGGGTAGGAGCGGGGCTGGAGATCAGGGCAGGCCCGAGAATGGCTGGGGGGAGCTGTGATTGGGCTGTGAGGGGACTAGGAGAGCCGGCAACGTGAGGGTTGTGGGGCTGGCCAGTGATTGAGCTGGCCAGCAATCGGGAAGCCAGCAGTGTAGGTCCATTGCACATGCACCGATCTCAGCGCTGACAGATCAGTGCATGTGCAGTGGCCTGCTCCACGCAATACAGCTAGCCTGTCCAGTGGGAATAGGCCCCATCCCCAGCTCTATGATATACACGCTAATGACCTCTGCAGTGTAGAGTGTGGGAGATTCTTCTCTGAATTCTCCCATTTTCAAGCAAATTTGATGCTTCGAATTTTTTGAGGAGAATTCTGGCCAACATATTTCCAAGTCAGGATTGTATGTAGCTTGGAGAGGAAGGAAACTTTGCTGATAGTGGCATTCCAGTGTTCTTGGTCTTTTAGCTGATAGGGGTTGGGGCTTTCGAAGGTGCTGTCAAAACATCCTGGTGGGTTTTTTCAGTGCATCCTGTAGTGGAACACATTGCAGTTCCTGTGGGTCATTGACGAAGGAAGTAAATGTTTAAAGTGGTGGTTGATGTTAAGTGGACAGCTTTATCCTAGAAGAAGTTGAACTTCCTGAGTGTTGTTCAAATAACACATATCCATGCAAATGGATCCATCATGTTCTTGACATGTGCCTTGTAGATAGTGAACAGGCTTTGGGGAGTCAAGAGATTAGATATTAGCGGAAGAATATCTAGCCTCTGACCTGCTCTTGCAGCCACACAATTTATGTGGCTGGTCCGGCTAATTTCCTGGCTATGTTAAGCCCACAATGCTGATGGAGAAAACTTTGACAATAGTACTGCCATTGAATTTTCTGGGTGGAATTTTCCCATCCTGCTGGCTATGGGAATCGTAGCAGCAGGACAGAAAATTCAGCAGACCATGCAAAGATTCATTGACCTTGGGTGGGAATTCCCAGCCTTGGGGCAAGTGCAGCTGGAAAACCCCATCCTCTGTGTTTCCATCTGATCAACAGTTGCGAAATGGGATTTGGCTTTTTCACTGGCACAGACACTTTTAGTTTAGTGATATCCTTCTATTCCATGAATCTTCTATGTTTCCATGAGAGTCAAGGGAAAATGGCTGGACTTTCTCTTTGATAAGATGATGATTGCCCAACACTAATGGTAACAATGGTATTTTATTCAGGAAACACATTCACCGCCCAAAGGCTGAATTGCAGTGTAACTTGCATTGAAAGATTCATTTATAGATTGAGAAATCAAATTATAAACAATGATACATGCGACATTCATGCAATAACAAAAATAGATCAATTCGGTAGGTAAAAAGGAAGTGGTGGACAGAAATTGAAAGGAGTATTGAATTAAAATTATATTAAAATTGCAATCCAATATACCATTTCTACATCGCAGGCACTGAAATACAAATAGATTTCATTATTTAAGAATTTAATTAAGGATCTGAACCATGCAAACAATAGGGCAACTTTGATGTCTTCCTGTTCTGCATCTTACAGTGTTAATTTAGGTCAACCTTTGAGTTGATTGCTCTGGTCTGGGTAAACAGTTCTGAAATTGTTTAGATTGCATATGGATTTTCTTAACTTAGTACAAATTTCACCTGTTTCATTTCTAGATTTTCAAAGGTATTGTTGCATGACTGTGGGCCTTCAGTCTCTCTCAGGGCACATCTGTATTCCTTCAACACAGGTGGCTTGTGTGGCATGAGGCCAGAGTGCCACATAGGCAAAGCAGATTCGACAAAGGGACGGTTTTTTAAAATTCAATCATGGGACGTGGGCATTGTTGGCTGGCCCTGCACTTATTGCCCATCCCCAATTGCCCTTGAACTGAGAAGCCTGCTAGACCCATTTCAGTGGGCAGTTAAGAGCCAACCACATTGCTATGCACCTGGAGTCATATCTAAGTCGGACCAGAGCAGGGGGATGGCAGATTTCCTTCCTTAAAAGGATATTAGCAAACCAGATGGGTTTTTTTTATAACAGTTTCAGATTTTATTGAATTCAAGTTTCAACACCTGCCATGGTGGGATTTGAACCCGTGTCCTCAGAGCTTTACCCTAGTTTTCTGAATGACTGCTCTGGTGATAATACTACTATGCCGTTGCCACCCCTCTCTAATAAATGTAGCCGGTGTAGATCAACAAGAAGCCATAGACAGGGATTCTGAATGGAATGAAGAACCTTAGCATGAACATCCGCTTATTTGTTTTTTTTGGTACTGGCCTCTTGGCCACCCCACTTCGAGTCAGCTGGAATGTGTATACCCAAAATTTTCAAGGCTTTCATCTCTGCCAGGGTTTAATTGTCTAACTTCAAGGAACATCTGCTCATGTTGACCAAAATCCACTCACATGGCACTAAACCTATTTGCATTTAAGTGCACACTGTTTCCCTGCACCATTCATTGAGGGTGTTGAGAGTTCCCTGAAACTCACTGACCCTGTGGCTTTGATTTCATGACTGTCAGGTCATCCATGTATTTCCAGCATTTGAGACTAGAAAAGAGCATCATTAATAAGGATTAGACAAAGAATTGGTTCCAGCTGTGTGCTCTGAGGCACATCCACAGTTAATTAAACACTTTTGAATAGGTAGTCACAGTAACTGATACATTTGAGTGCCGTCAGTGAGGAAGCTTGAAGTCCACTGAACAAGAATCTCATGTCACTTAACTTGATTAACTTCTTAACCAGAACTGTATGATCAACCCTGTCAAATGCCTTTGAAAAATCTGTTCTAATTATTGTTGAGGTAATTGCCAGCTTATTTTAACAAAGAAAGTTTACAACATCAATCAGCCAGTAGGTTGTCAATCCTCCAGCCTGGTTACCAGGCAGTCAAGTAGAGAACGAATGCCTGATCATAACTACCTAGTCACCAACTTCCCCGCAATCTTAGCAAAGTGTCAGCCAGGGAACTGGGGTGCTGTTTCTCCAGTGTTGCTGTTTGTTGCTTTGGCGGTGTAACAATAATTGCTTACCTCCATTGACACGGAGCTACTGCCTTAGCAAAGGAACCATTTGAGACATTGCAAAATAAAGCACTAAGCTTGTAGGTAATGACTCAAATAAGCTTGGCTGAACTCCATCTGGAGCAGTTGACTTTCCAGGTTTAACTGTCAGTAGCTCTTGGGAGACTTCCCCCGGTTAGGTCAGAGGAGGTTTCCTCACTGATCAAAATGTCAGTCATTGGAAAAAGCCCACAGACGCCACATCTACAGCAACATCTGCAAAGTACTTATTAATGACATTGGTGATGGAGAAATTCCAGGGACTAATCTCCATTAGGAACAAACTGAGCAGCACTTTGAGAAATTAAGAAAGCCACCATTGAAAAACAATTAATAGGATTCACTAATGACACATAAATCCACACAGGAGTCACAAATAACAGTGCCGAGATTAATCAAACTTGTTGCTAAGAGATCACACATTTCCCATGAATGTTACTTGCAACTCCTCCCATCCTTTGGAAACAACAACTATTCTTAAATCCTCAGATCTTGCATTAAAATTGCCTCAGTAAGTCTCTTGGGGACAATATTTCTGCTTCAACAAATAATGTACTGTTCAACAATTCCATTACCTAGAAACCCTTCATGTGATGGATTGAGGCATGCCTGCCCATTGGGGAGCCCAGAAACAGGATGCTAAGACCTTAGCTGAGTTAAAGAGCTGTGCCTAAGTCTGTTTCATTTACAAACAGGTTCCCAACCATTTGCCAGCATTCCCTGCTATATGCAGATCTGTTAGATTAAGATTGCGCCCAGTGGGTGGGACTTCCTGTTCCCCCCGCCAACCCCACAGTGTTTCTTGCAATTACAGAGGTGGCCCACTATTGGCTGAAGGCAAGAACTTCCAGTTCCACTGCTGTCAACGGGTTTTTTTGTTTGCACACTCCACCACAGGAGAACCTGCAGTGGGGGAGGGGGCTGTTATCAGTGGGACCAGAAGATCCCTTCGGCAGATCTTACCAGCTTTTACAGATGCACCGTAGAAAACGTTCTTTCTGGTTGTATCACAGCTTGGCATGGCTCCTGCTCTGCCCAAGACCACAAGAAACTTACAAAGGGTCATGAGTGAAGCCCAGTTTACCACTCAAACCAGCCTCCCATTCATTGATACTGTCTACACTTCCTGCTGTCTCTGAAAAGCTGCCAGCATAATCAAGGGACCCATGCAAACTAGACGTACTCTGTTCCACATGGAAAAAGACACAAAGTCTGAGGTCATGTACCATCAGACTTATGAAAGGACGTACCTTATATTAAGTTGATCTTTTCCTATACCCTATGACTGTAACATATTCTGCACTCTCTCCTTCCCTATGTATACTATGCTTTGTCTGTGTAGCACGCAAGAAACAATACTTTTCACTATATGCTAATACGTGTGACAATAATAAATCAAAATCATTTTATTCTGCTTTCATAGCAAACCTTTTATTTTATACTTTACATTTGTTCTTTTTCTAATTTTACTTGAAACTAGTTAAAATTTTAGACTAGAATTCATTTAACCAAAAGAATTGAACAGGATTGCCACCCAGAGAGCGCTACCTTACTGGCTGTTTACATTCTGCTGCCACTGAGGATGGAGAATTTGGTGCCCAGCCAAATCTCCATTCGCTGCAGCGGGACCAGAAAATCCCACCAGCATGAATGGTCAAAGATTCCGCCCAGAGTTCCTGGCTGTTCAACTGCTGTTCAGAATTTGTGCCATATGTTTTTGAGAACCTGACACTAAACAGAAACTGTGGAAGTCATTTTAGGAAAGTTCTGGAATTATAAAAACTAATGTGTGACTAGCTATAGAGATCATGGCATAATTTCTATCAGTGAAACGGTATTGTCAATGGAATTAAATATCATCAAGTTTGCGTCTAATGTTGAAACTGTACCCTCATTACAGTGTTTACATCTTTTGGATTGTGGGAGAGTGATCTGTGTAACAGCAAAACACATTGATATTTACTGACAAAGTGAATGAGCAGATGCAATTTATAATCGGAATATTTATTTTAACTCCGCTCCAACTGGCATTTGAAGTAGGAAATATTATGAAAGATACCCTTTTAGGTTTTTGGAGATTACAGGATCAACTGACATCAGTATCTGGTTTCATAACACGTAGGTGGCAAATTTTGCAAGATGATGAATTATTTAGAGGGATATGTAGTACAAGATTTTCTGCACATCAGATTTTCTAAATGCTTGCACTGGGAAGCAAACTGGCAGCGCCACATTAAGTTTTCTCCACAGCTTAAAGAGTTGAGGGAAAAGTCCATTGTAATGCAATTACAAATTCAATGCCATTTTGCTGTTCTGCATAACGTCTTTTATAACATTGAGGAAAATTCTTTCATGATTACATGAAATTTTCATGTTTCATCAGTTAGTCAAAGTAGTTGTCGAAATCAGTAAGTGAAATGGCTCGCCTTCTGAATTTCCTCGGTGATACGGAAAAATGTGTTTGAATAAGGGCTGGGCATGGTTGAACACTTGACTGCTGATGAAAGGGCAAAAAATCATAAAAGCCAGTTATCCTCATAAATGTGAAAGTGAGTACACTTTCATCACAATAAGACATTGTCAGGTGCCCCCAATTTAAGGATAGTGTCTCCTCAGGGTCACAGGTTTCTACCATGGATATTCATGTGACTGAACAGGCTGATTCCTGACCCACAGAACTCTGGACACATGAGGTAGTGGGATCCGAAACGCACGATTGGTTTCTTTTTCTTCTCTGCACAGCTCTGTCTCGTCATTAAGACATTTTGATGCAAAGCCCGATGCACTTGGATAGACAAGTTGTCACCGTTCTGAAAAATTGGCCACAAGCTGCACCCGATCATTGCTAATCAATGCGGCCACACTTTAGAGAGTCTTTGAAGCGCTTTCTTTGTCCTTCCCCAGAACACTGGCCATTTGTGAGTTTGGTAAACAGAACCTGTGAGGGAAGAAGGCTTCCAGTCACCTGGACACAGGCTCCAGCCCATTGAAGTTGTCTTAGCAGGAATCTCGCCGAAATGCTTATTCGGCTGGCTTCAAGGAGAATACGAACATTTGTTCGATGATCCCCCCCATTGATTCCGGAGGATTTCTTTTGTTGAATCATTTTTATGGATGTGGATATTGTTGCCAAGGCCAGTCCTTAACCCAGCAATGGAGGCATTGTTGATGAAAGTTTTCGGGCACTCCTATGTGCCACTGATACACAGTCCAGGGTCTCACTGCAGTACAGGAGTATGGTGATGACAACTGCTCTGTACACTAGGATTTCCAGCGCTGAGATCTGTGTTGTCAAATGCTGCAGTTTGTAGAAGGCTGAGCTGATGTAGCTGATCCAGTATTGAACCTCCTGATCAATGGTGGCCTCAGAGAAAGGCGGCTGCCAAGGAATAGGAAGCACTCAATCTCTTCCACAGTCCCTTCAAAATATAAGAAAGGTGGAATATTTGGCTGAGTAGATAAGGATTTTGTTTTGGCAACACTCAAGGACAGGCATGTTTCTCGTGTGCAGAATGGAAGAGTGACTCGCCAATTGCAGAGTTGGAAAGAGTGCCATCATCTGCAAACTGTAGATTATATATGTCTGTGGTAAGAACATAGAATCATGAGTAGGCCATTTGGCCCTTCAACCCTGCTCCACCATCCAATAAGATAATGGTTGATCTGGTTGTAGTCTCAGCTCCACTTTCATGTCTGCTCCCTGTAACCCTCGAACTCACTTGTCTAACAAAAATCTATCCAATTCAATCTTGAATAATTTGGAAACTCAGCTTCCATTGCTTACTGGGGAAGAGAATTCCATATATCAATGAACCTTTAGGAGAAAATACCCTCCTCATCTCTGTCTTAAAAATAAGGCTTATTTTTAAACTATGTCCCCTAGTTGTGATTCACAAGAGGAAATTTCTCTGGGTATCCACCCTATCAAGTCCTCTCAGGATCTTATATGTTTCAATAAGACCAGCTCACATTCTTATAAACTCCAACGAGTATAGGCCTAATCTGTTCAACTTTTCTTCATAAGACAAACTCTTCATCCCAGAAATGAGTCCATTTCTCTGAACTGCTTAACTCAAAACTATTATATATTTTTTTAATAAGGAGACCAAAACTGCACACAGTTCAAGGCCTTGTACAACTCCAGTAAAACTTCCCTGCTTTTCTATCCCAGTCCTGTTGCAAAATATACCAACAATCCATTTGCCTCCCTAATCACTTACTGTATCTGCATTCAAGCTATATGATTCATGGACCAGGATACCTACATCACTTTATGTCAGTATTTAAATAATGTACTGCTTTTCTATTCTTCTTGCCAAAGTGAATAAATTCACAGTTACCTATGTTATACTCCAGCTGCCAAAGTTTTGTCCGCTCACTTACTCTGCCTATATCCCTTCGCCACCTCCTCTTGACGATTTACTTTTCTACCTATCTTGGTGTCATCAGTAAATTGAGCTAGCATACATTTGGTCCCTTCATCCAAGTTATAGATTGTAAATAGTTGAGGACCCAGCCCTAATCACTGTGGCATTCTACTCGTTACAGCTTGCCAATCAGAAAAAGACCCAGTTATCCCTAATATTTCCTGTTAGCCAACCAATCCTATGTCCACGCTTATATGTTATCCCCTACAACACGCGGTCAGTTTAATTTTGGCATGGTGGCCTCTGAGATTAAAGTGCTTTTCAACTAGGCAGTATTTAATTCTGGCATCAGAGGAGAGCTGATCTTTGATTCCTGAAATCGAGGTGAGTCTTTTTCCCCCCATATCCATAGGATAAGTCCATGAAGTCTTGATGTGAGCAAAACGTCATCAGCTTTGAAGACTTCTGCTGAAATACCATCAGAGCCACAGGCTTAGTTATTTGTCATCTGTTTCACTGTTATTTGCAGTGGTTCACTGGTGGTTCACTGACGGGTTCTGCCTCAGAGTACTGGGGGAAACGTGGTGAGTATCAGCTGGCACTATCGATTCCTGGTTGTTCATAATGTCCTTTTCAGTGTTGACAGGTGGAATTGTCATCCTTAAGAAGAGAAACACCATCATGTGAACAATTGTGTCCATTTGGTCTATAGATGGCTCTAATAGCTTTAAAAAAAAGCAATGCTCATGAATATCAGCATATTGTTGGATCTCTTGGGCTTTCTCTTCCCACTGCATATCCTTTATCTATAGATGTTAGCCTTGAACTGCTGATAGAATGCTGCCTTCTTGAGGTGTGACCTTGGGTTGTTCTGCCAGGCAATGAGGGACACTCATTTTTGTTCCAGGAGATCACGTATGTCAGCATTGTTTGCACTTAACTGGACCTGGTGTTAATGATGCTCAAACCCAATGGACTGGGCACAGGAATCTAGTACAGATTATTTTATTTGACCCTATTATCCTAGAATTGAGTTGAATATGTGAAGATTTTCCCAGGTTGGCCATGATCTGTACTTGGAATTCCTCTCTTCAGTCGGATTGCTTTAGAGCTGCGACTTGTGGACAGGAATGCTGTCTCACCTGATGAAGGAGCTGCACTTTGAAAGCTAGTGGCTTTTGCTACCAGATAAACCTGTTGGACTTTAACTTGGTGTTGTGAGACTTCTTACTGTAATCAGAGGGAGTCAGGGAGGCATCAGGCACTCCATCTTTACCATCTAACTTTCCTATTCTATGTCTCCCCAAACCCCCCACCTCGAAGCCTGCTCCGGAGAGTGGCATTAAATTCTACCCATCATGTGCATAGTGCTTATTGAAGTGCTGTTATGTCAACAAATATGTTCCATTGTATTTGTTGAATTTTCTCAATTCCACAGTCAGGCAACTAGGTTTAAGTGCATCTCCAAAAAGCTTTGATAGTGGCCACTAAGCTGTTGGTTCCCCAGCCCTTCCTGTTCTCTTCATTGAAGGAGGCAATGTGGTGGTGACTGTCTTACAGTGGATAAAAATAAGAGAGAAGAATTCAGTTATAAATTATGGAATAGAAAAAATTTGAGCCTATTGGAATTCATTAACAAATCTGTGAAAGCATTTTTGAAAGATTTGTGGCAAATTCTAACTTGTGAAAGGACGGTAAAATGCATGATAAAATCATCACTTGCAGTACTAAAATAATACTGCAGGGCTATTTAGTCTTGTTGTAGCAAATGAGTAAATAAGTTGTAAAAACTCCATATCAGCCATTAATGACCGAATTTGATATTAAAAAGTGGTTTGTGTTCTTTTGTAAATGTAGCTTCTGCTTGCAAATTGTACATCTCAGTTAAGAAATCTTCAAAATTCTGCCAAAGCTTCATAAAATTGAAGGTGGTAGTTTTGACTGTGTAAAATTGGGGCATTAATGGAAATGAAACTCAGAAGAACTATATAATATAATATAATGTGGGACTGAATCCATAATACATGTTTTTACATTATCACCCAAAGTCAAAATTGAAGTATTGAAAGAACACCAATTTGAATATAAATCCCTCTCAATTCAGCATGAACCTTGCTTGTAGTTTGTCAATGTGAAAGGGTATTAAGGCGCAAAATTACAGTTTAGTAGCTGTCATTTGTCATTGGAGCTTCAACTTATGCTTACATAATTGGCACAAATTATTGGCATATCTTTTGTCAGGATTTGTGACAAGCAAAATACTCTCGTCAAAGTGACATAAAAATAGAATAGTAGAATTGTATAGAAAGACTCTGGAAAGAGTAAAGGTTGTTAATGTTTCAAATCTAAACCACCCCCCGCCCCATCTAAAATGAAAACTGAAAGATAATCCAGCATTTTAATAAGGGTGGTGGA
The DNA here is from genome assembly GCF_965287045.1 of Carcharhinus amblyrhynchos. Lineage (NCBI taxonomy): Eukaryota > Metazoa > Chordata > Chondrichthyes > Carcharhiniformes > Carcharhinidae > Carcharhinus > Carcharhinus amblyrhynchos. The sequence goes on along the minus strand of NC_137331.1, from coordinate 83,863,718 downwards.
AAGAAGAGAGGCGAAAAGATGAGATATCCTCAGTTCTATTAAGAGTCATCGACCCAAATCGTTACCTTCTGTTTCTGTCTCTCCACAGATGCGAAACAAACCAGCGCTTTCAATTTTTTTATGAGAGATATTCTGTGCCCAGAAAGCAACTAATATGTTAAATAACTTGCAATTCTTTAATTAAAAACTGTGTTTCGAGTACTTCCTATTTTTCAGGTGATTTTAACCTAACTTGCCCCAGCAACAAGCTTTGAAGGTTCACTAGGTTGATCGCAGGTATGAAGGGATTTACTTATGGAAAGAGGTTAAGTAGGTTGGGCCTATACTTATTGGAGTTTAGAGGAATGAGAGGTGATCATATTGAGACAAAGAGAATTCACAAGGGGCTTGAGAGTAGATGCTGAGAGGTTGTTTCCCCTTATGGGAGAGTCTGGGATCAGAAGGCATGATCTCAGAGTAAGGGTCACTCATTAAAGGCAGTGATGAGGGAGAATTTCTTCTCTCAGATGATAGTGAATCTGTAGATTTCTTTATCACAGAGAGCTGTGGTCGCAAGGTTGTTAAGTATATTTAAAGTTGAGATAGACAGATTTTTAATTGTCTATTAAAAAGGGGATCAAGCGTTATGGGGATGAGGCAGGAAAGTGGAGTTGGGGCTTATGATATCAGGTTAGTTGTGATTTCATTGAATGGCAGAGCAGGCTCGGTGGTCAGAATGGCCTACTCCTGTCCCTATATGCTACAGTGTTATGGTAGACCACCTATTTAACATCCACTCCAATCTTAATTTCCTGTGTGTAAATGTACACAAATGTAAATAGTATATAGAAATTCTAAAGAAAATTTAATTAGCAAATTGTCTAATTGCAGGACCATTGGTTTTGGCGTGTTCGAAACAATAAAGTTCTGGATGGTTACCCCATGCAAATTGCTTATTTCTGGAGAGGTCTGCCTTCAAACATTGACGCAGTCTATGAACGGCCCGATGGGAAGTTTGTGTTTTTTAAAGGTAAGTATGAATTTTTGTCAGCAGAAAGAAAAAAATGATTGTGCTTCTACAATGCAAAGGAAGTGTTTCTTTTTAAATGTTGCAGACTCCAGAAAGATTTTCCTATCTAGTATCTGTTCAGTATTTAATTTTGGATTAGTCCCATTTTATTCGATGATGGAATTTAAACATGACATATGCGAAACATAATTCAGTTAACAGATGTGCTGAACAAAATTTGTATTAGCTTTGGTCTGCTATCATAAAAGATGATCATCTACAGGAATATGATGAAATGTATTTATAAATCAAATAGACTGCAGCCAGTTGATAAATTCCAGCTGAGGAATCAATCAAACTATTGATTCTTTGAGTCGTCCTTTATTGCTACTTTCAAAACTTATTTATATTCAGAACTGAACGTTACGTAAAACTAATGTACTGCATCATCTTATTGAGTCCTGCAAGATACAATCAGAAAAAATGATGAGTTTTTTTGCGTTGGCTCGGTGTCTTAATGCATGAAATCAGATGATATTGTGCAATACACTCGTCTTTCTGATATAGACATTAAATTAAGATCTGTTCTCTGAGGTGAAAGTAAAAGATCTCAACACTATTCAAAGAAGATGCTGATATTCTTCCATTTTCATAGCCAAGCCTCATTTCCAAGAATTGAGGAACTTGGAAGCATGAAATGTTCCCATCTGGCAACAGGACACCTGGAAGGCAGCCACTTGCGAAGGACCTTAAATGATCCCTTCTAGGGATGTGTGTGTAGAAGCAAAGCTAGTGAAACGAATCACCATTTTCAGGAACATTTCTGCAATGTATATAGAGCAAGGATTTTAAGGGCCATACTTATGTCATTGAAACAAGATACTGGAATTGGGACATCTCCCAATTCAGCAGACTTGTCTCCTTGGAATTAACCCCTGCACGCACGATTTACACTCCAGGGGATCTGATCAAGTGAGGCCTGCCGCCTCTGGAGTTTGGAGGTAGCCACAAAGGAGGCCGAGTGCCAACAGGTGGTTGGTACTCTGTAACTTCAATCTATTTGTATAAGAGGCTGTTAGGTCCCAGAGCCCACATCTCTCACCCCCATGTATCCTACATGCCCCCTCATAGACTCCATTTCACTGCCATATAACATCATACCTTCATGTCAGTTCACAATCCCCATGTCGTGTATATTACCCTTCTTTCTCACCCCATGTCACCTCCATTACTCTCATACCCCTCTCCCATATTCATTCACCGAATATCCGCAAACCTCTAGAACCGATGGATATGGGGAAAAAATGAATTTTTAACACAGAGTTCTGACTCATAGTAGAAAAAAATCTAATTCATGAAACCCACTCACAGATTTTAGGTCCTCTCAAGTGTTATTAAAAACAAAGAAACTTCCATTCATCAACTACATTAAAGACAACTAATCCTTTAATGCCCTCTTAAAACTGTCAATCAAAATAGAAACTGCACCCCCGCTACTGAGGTAAGTGTTTCTGGAGCTTTTGAAACATAGCCAAGCATTCATAATAAACTCAGGTGTGATAACAGCCCTTGGGAAATGACAAGTCTGTTGAAACTTCAGGAACAGACAGCATTTTTTTCTCTCAGCTACACCAGATGGCCAGTCAATGCACTCCAGTAGCAGGTGTTTGCTTTTCACTGTAGCTGGCTGCTGCAGCCTATCCTTATTTCTGAAGGGTGGGGGATTTAAATAACTTCAAACCATGACACATAAACTGATTTCCTTTCATCACAAGCATTTTTACCTCCTCCATAAAATGTATGACTCCCACGTTGTGGGAAAGACCCTTGGAACACTGGAAGCTTGTTCTGTTTTGTAGTCAGCACTAATTTCATGGCTTTGCTGAGATCAGATTTCTTACTGGAGTGTTTCATGCTCTGACTCCTTCCCCCATCAGCAAAAGTGGAATTTGCCAGAATATGGGACTTGACTTGTCCTTCAGGCCCCACATGCTGTTCTTCTCCACCTCTGAAGTTGGCCCAACTTTGTGGAACTCTGGCCCTAATTTTGAAGGTATCAAAAAGAATAGCTAGAATTTTATCACCATGTGAATTGGAGAGTGCGAGGGGGCGGACAGTGGGAAGGTCTTTGGCATTGGGCGGGATTTTACAATTTCAGGAAGAGTGAGGCCTCAAAATCCTGTCCATTATGTCATCCTGGAGCCTGGAGGGGGAGCAACTGGGACCCTGTATCTGGCTTGGCTTGACTACAGCTAGTGATGCCTATATTGACCACTGAAAAGTCCCCTCATATGCAGAGATGAAAGGAATGTTGTGTGAGGTACAGGCTGGAGGGGATGCTGTTTGTAATTATATCATTCCACCCTTATTAACTTCAAGCCCAGACCTATTTCTGCACAGAGCTTAAACCATCCAGATCAAAATCTCCCAAAGATTGGAGGAGGCAGGAGCATTTGCGATTGGGAATCAGCCATGTGGGCTAGTTCCAGATCCCAATCCCACATGGCCTCCTTTAAATACCTTCCCCATCAACTGCAATTTGCGATGCATCAGGCAATTAAAACCACAAAACCAGTTTGTCATCCAATCAGGGATTAAGGTCCATACACTGAATGGTCAATGGGGGGCCTCCAACACTCTGATAGGCAGCTGTACAGGCAACTGATTCAAGAACAGCTTCTTCTCTGCTGCCACCAGACTTTTGAATGGGACTACCTCATATTAAGTTCATCTTTCTCTACCCCCCAGCTATGTTCTGCACTCTCTCGCTTACTTCTCTATGTATTCATCTGGCAGTAGGGATACTTCAACTGCAAGTGATAAAAGAACTAACTTCAAAAAGTAAATCAAAGAAAAAGGCTTATTAAAAAGGTTTAATAAAGAAAGTTACTCCAACACTTCAGGCCACACCCTGGGCCATTCTAGCTCCCCACAATTCTCATCGCTTTTTTATTTAAACTGGGTCAGCTGACCACCACACCATTTTGCCATTGGTTGCATTGTCTAATGGGTCAGCTGATCTTTACACCAAGTTCCCATTGGTTACATTATAATTGACTCTCCTTTTCACCTCCTTTCAAATTAATTTTAAGTAACCGTCCTCCGGTATTCTTAACAACTTTCCAGTACCTGCACCCCGTTTAGTAATCAGATAATTGTAGATTTGCACCAATCCTGTTGAGCTTTGAAACCTCCTTGTTTTTCAGCATTTGTTTAATACTGGCCAAATCAATTCTGTCGCTTTTCTGTCAAATGAACATTGTCCACATAACACTCAATTGGTACCTACTTTCCCAACGTTGCCATAAAAAATCACTATTAATGTGTCAGAAAGATATGTCCCCATACCTACTGCCTTCACTAATGCAAGGTTTCAGCCGCCAATGTACTTTTGACCGTCGTTTTTATTTTCTTTGCTTCCCAGGCCAAGGGCCAACGTTTTCCTTCCTTACCTACCAAGAATATTATGAATCCGGCACTGCTTGAATGTCCATCTGGTAGATTAGCATGTGAAGCATCACTAGACACAACTAGCTTCATGTCTCCCAGTGCTGGGAATTTAATGACACCGCCCTCTAATTTTAGCTCTTTTAAAGTTTTTGCATTTGCATGCATTTAAATTGACTGAAAAAGCTGTACACCCAACTTTACTGGCACTTCTCCCTTTACCACCGCATTTGCCCATTCAGAATCAACGCGAAACAGACATGCTCCATAGAAGTCCGATTTGGGCGCTCCAGTTAGAGAGGAGGTAGGTGCCAAGCATCCGACAGCTCTCTGCTGATATTGGTGGGGGGAGGGGAGATGGGCCTGCTGCCATTTTGCTTGAGATTGGTGGGGGAGACAGGGGGCCGCTCGAACTCTGCTTGAGATTGGTGGGGGGGAAGGTGGGGTCCGCTGCCACTCTGTCTGAGACTCGTGGAGGGGCAGAGTGGTCCACTGCCACTCTGCCTGAGACCAGTGGAGAGGAAGGGGTTCCGCTGCCACTCTACCTGTGATTAGTGGAGGGGAAGGGGGCTTCGCTGCCACTCTACCTGTGATTAGCGGAGGGGAAGGGGGCTTTGCTGCCACTCTGTCTGGGATTAGTTTGGGGGGAGGGGCCCACGATCGGTCTCAGTGTCATGAGTGTGGGGAGGGTTAAGGGGGTCAGTAATGTTGTGGGCGTGGGGCAGTGTCTGTGGGGGCCAGGGGAGAGCATTTTCCACCATGGGAGCGATATGGCAGGGGAGCAGCATTCTATCATTTTTTTTCTACACATGCAGAGTTGGAGGCGTCAATAGGAGCTGCTGGATTTTGGGTGCGTTAAGCTCCACCCGCAGGCTTCTGCAGCGCAAGTGGAATCACTGATATGTTTGCAGGCAGAGTTCGTATCGTGGTGCCTGAGAACAGGTCTAAAAGTCAGATCTGAAACACTCCCAGTTTCAAGTCCGCCAGAACTTAGAATCAAAGTGATAAAATAGGACTCAATTGGTTACATTATAACACTATGTACGGTATACTTTGTCTGTATACTGTGCAAGAGTTAATACTTTCCACTGTATACTAATACACGTGGCAATAATCAAATCAAATCAAACAAAGGTGAGAGCTGCCATTGTGAGGTTGCAGACACCGAGGCACAAGAACAGATAAGTTAACTTTAATTTCCACAGTTGCCTGATTATCATCCTGGAAGGGCAAACTGTGGATCAGAGGCTGTAATGGTTTTAGCTGGTGGACCCCTTTCTTGGTCAATTGTGCTCGTCACACTATCATTCTGACTCCCCTCCCCAAATTAACCTGGGCATGGTCCATTCCAATGTTGGAATGGACCATGCCCAGGTTAATTTGGGGAGCACCTAAATAGGCCATTAATTAAATTTAATTAGCCTTAATTGGTTAGCTAATGTTTGCCAACAGGCAGGTGATTCAGTCCAGAGCGAGCTTTTCAAAATGGCCCAGATATGTCTGGGATTGTGGTAGGAAAATGGCACATCAGCTGGCTGCATGGTTAACAGTGATTAGCACGGCTGCCTCACAGCGCCAGCGACCTGGGCCCAATTCCTGGCTTGGGCCACTGTCTGTGTGGAGCTTGCAAATTCTCCCCGTGTTTGTGTGGGTTTCCTCTGAGTACTCTGGTTTCCTCCCACAGTCCAAAGATGTGTGGGTTAGGTTGAGTGGCCAGGCTGAATTGCCCCTAGTTTTGGGGGGATTATTAGGGTAAATATATGGGGTTACGGGGATAGGGCCTCAATGAGTTTGTTGTCAGTGCAGGCTTGATGAGCCAAATGCCTCTTTCTGTACTGTAGGGATTCTATGAAATTACGAGCCCACTTGCTTCCAACACCTTTAGAAGTCTCAGATTCCTGGCTTTTCAACAAGTCACTCTATCTTGATCCCAATACTGCCGTAGTCCAAATAAGGTGGTTGTGACATGAAAATCACTTCCATCGTCTGGGCTAACACAAGAAGATTGCCAATGCCAGTAGAATATAGTCTCAGAAGACTTTAAGGAAAAAAGGCAAGAAATCTGAGGTAAAGGAAGAGACATGGGAGATCTCTTTCTGCCCCTTCCAGTTTAGTTTGTTTTCCTGATGAGGTTATAGTTATATAATGAAATTTAAAAAACCAGTTTCATGTTGTGTGCATCTGGCTCCTCTATAGGATAAATTCACTCACTGAAGGGAGCAAACGTCTGTGATAGGCCTACAAAAAAAGGGCCATAGCCTCCACATTCCCCCCGTGTGCCATTGCGAGGGGTGTGGAAATCTCTCTCAGATGTTCACATGTTCAGGTTTGCATGGCAACTGCCCAGAAGCACAACTTTCATCTGGGCAATTGTCTTGTGCTGAGAACCATCTAAAAATGTGAGTTAAATCGCAAACTTCGGATGGTTCCACCAGGGTTACACCTATAGTTACTCAAAGACTTAGAAGATTTAAAACCTCTTCTAACTTGTGGGTAACTATTGTAAAGACCCAGACCAACAGCCCCTGCAATTCCCCCCCGCCTCCCACAGGACTCCCCCCAGCACCCATCCCCTAACTAACTATTCCTGCCCCCTTTGCTCCCAATAGGATTCTCCCACCCTCATGGGACTCCTCCCCACACCCCACCGGACCTGGCCCAGCACCCCCTTCAGCGGGCTCAACCCAGCGTGGCCCTCCCCCAAACAGGTTCAACACCCTCACTCAGGCCTGACCCCATCCCCACCTGACCTGTCCCAACTCCCCAGCTAGTCTTATTCAAGTGGACTACTCGCTGGCCTGCCAATTTCAATGGGACCTTTAACTTATCTGGTTGGTGGCAACTCCTGCTCAAAAATGGGGATGTGTCCCACTTCACTTTGACGGAGAGGGACTGTAACACTGGGCCTCAGGGACAGCTCCGCTACCTGGAACTCACCTGGCCTGAGTCAGAAGGTTGGACAAGATAGGCACGGAAGGAAAACCACAAAGGTAACGGAGCAGAGAGAAGCAATTCAACACTGATTCCAAGAATTACCTAAATAAAAATTCAAATTTCAACCTAACCCACCTGATTCAGTGTTTGAGTCAGACGCCAATTTTAGGCCCATCTGATTTTTACACTTTTTTGGCTTCAATGGAGCTTAAATTCGGTCCAGGTATGAATAGGACATCTGATCCAAAGCTTCCCGGATTCCACTGGCTGTGTTACGTTAATATTGAGACTGTGCACATAAGGTAGCCTGTAAAATTATTAAATGGCATTTAATGTAACATTTGCACAAATGCCTATATGAAGCTTTAGCAAGATAATCTAGTGAATTGAATTTAACACAAACCCATTTTTTAACAAGAATTTAAAAGGAATTTACAGAGGAATTTACAAAGGTTTACAGACCATTCTGCCCATAAACCCAGGCTGTCATTTTTATTAGTCACGGAAGCTAATTCCATTTTACTCTTTATTCCCCATAATCCCTTAATGCACTTACTGCCCAGGCAATTAGCTTCTCTTTAAATACCTTCAGTAATTTTGCATCTGTTATCTTGTGACACGGTACATTCTCCATTGTCACAACACAATGTATCAAAAATTTTCGTTTGTTTTGTTTGAATTCTAAGAATCTGCACCTTCTCCATGAAGGAAAATTCCCTATCTGTCCTTGATAATACCTTTAATATTTTAAACCTGCCAATCATGCTCCTTCATCTGAAAAGACTATGATTTGTATATTGATATAGTGTGTTACAGACAGGCAAGGGTTTAATTTGTAAAGATTAATCTTTACAAATTAATGCACCTATATTATTAATCCACCAACATTATTTTTGATTTCCCCCTTTATAAGGAGTGCCATATTTTCCCAAACCCTTCAGTTTGGAGTGAAGGATTCCTTTATGAATAACCCTGATAACAACTCAGGATAAGGTAAAGTAAGAGGATTGATTTATTCTCCATACACACAACACACGAAGGGATTTTATAATGCGGCACCCAGTTTGCACTCATGCAATAAGAGAGAAATAAAGGGAAAGGAAGGCGTGCAGAGCACAACAAAGAATTTTGGTTTCATGTGAGGTCAGAATCCAGAATCAAAAGTCCAGTGGTGTATTCCTTCAAAGATTAGTGGGTTGAAACTGGTGCAGCATGGTCCCCCTTTCCAGAAGCAAGGATTTCCACGGTAGAAGAACGCACACAGAAACGATTGAGTCCTATAGGCACTGATACAGGAGTTCCAATGTACACAGTGTGGCTCAGGGCCAGGCAGTTTACCTGGACAGCTCATTCTGCTGCTACCTATCAGATGATAAATTGGTAAACTGCCTGGATTCAGTTCCAATCAGTTATATTACAGGTTCTAAACTTGGTGGAGGTCATGGGACTTCCTCCCACATTTTCTCCAAGATTTTGGATAAAAGATTTTGTCAGATTTGGAAGCTGGAGAGGTTTAATAGAGGGGTTAAGATCACTTTTGTCCTTGCAGATACACCAGCTGGAATTTTACCGCATTGCCTGCCACGGGAATCAGAGCGGGCAAAGGGCAGACATTGGAAAGGTCCGTTGACCTCGGGCAGGATTTTACAGTTTTGGGATGAACAAGGCCATAAGATCCCACCCACCATCTCCATAGCCAGACCTCTGCCTTGGAAATGTGCAGGGTATTGGTATAATTCTTTCCAGCTTGATTTTTTGCAGTCACAGGGGCATTAGTGTCGCTTTAAAGATAACAAGGTTTTAGCTGGTTTTCTGAAGACTAGAAATTCCTCTGATGTGACTTGTAGCTGGCCAGGGATGTCCGGGGGCTTTGTCCATTTTGTAAATAAAATCATAACGTTATAAAGCAGCCAGGTTGAAGTAGATATATATTTTCCTTTCTGTCTTCTGGATGGGACACACCTCCCCATTGGAGAAAAATCAGATGAATTCGATGTCACTTCATATTTCTGTGTGGTCTTAGGGAAGGAGGAATAGGAAATGCAAAAGTATACTTGCATTCTCATTCATACTGGCACATTAGACAGCAGCAAGCAGGAGAGTGACAGTTCCACGCTGCTTGAGGAAGTGTATTCAGTGCTAGAGTTCTGATTTCCCTCTGTTGGGGATCAGGCTTTGCAGCCTTTTGATTAAATACCCTCAAAAAGGGTCTGGAGGTTTTAGAGGGTAGTTAGCTTTCAGGGGTGAGTGATGGTTAAGCTGCTCTGCGTGATTCATAAGGCAGTGCTGGACATCTCATTCTGTGGGTGCCATGTCCTGGGATCATAGGACTGAACTGCTGTTGTCCAGCCTAGCTCCCGGCTGTCCACTTTGGTAACCTATGGGCTCAGGTGTTTGGGCCCAGAGACTGGAATACAGCTGAGACTCAAGAGAGTGGAGTGTTCTAAAGAGACCTCAGTCTCATTCGGGGATTCCAGTTCAGGGTCCGGCTCAGGTGCTAGCAGACTGGAGAGTTCCAACTTCTGGTGCTAGGTGCAGTTAGTTGGCATAGTGGCATGGGCATGGGGTCCAGACAGGGTGGGGTCCCTTTTCTTGGCCAGTTGCATGATAGGCTCAGTGTCTTTGGGCCACTATTGCCCTTTGGGGACCAGTCAGCTTGTGAAGGCTTTCAGGTGTCTTATCAACTACATGAGGCATCACACTCACTCCTGGGCCAATTTGGGAACTATTTTCCTTCACATTTGGATTTGCCATGAAGTGTCAGCAAAATCAATCACTGGACTCCTGCCTGGGGCCTTTGGCATTGGAGGGGACACTCTCCTGTCATGTTTCATGTCCTCCGGAGCACCACGGCCCTCAAGTGGCAGTGCAGCTCCAGATACCCTCCCTGGTGGATTTTTGACATGGGAGGCATCTCCCTCCCTCTTGGCTTAGTGCTTTGGGAACTCCCTTTGGCCCATATAATGACAGAAAGAGGGTTTCTGCGAGTGATACTTCAGGTAAGCCTTTCCCAGGCTTAATAAACTGACGTATTTAAGGCTCTTTGGCTACGTGGGACATCTCCGTCACTATTTCTTTCCCTGCATTAGGACTTCTCTGGCCTCTATTTAACTTAGACAATTTATATCCAACTGTAGGGGCCTTGTCTGGACCCTGTGTTTAATTTTACTTGCCTGGCTTTGGCCTTGCTACCGAACAAAGAACAAAGAAAATTACAGCACAGGAAGAGGCCCTTCGGCCCTCCAAGCTTGCGCTGGCCATGCTGCCGGACTTAACTAAAACCCTCTACCTTTCCGGAGACCATATCCCTCTATTCCCATCCTATTCATGTACTTATCAAGACACCCCTTAAAAGTCTTTACCGTATCCGCCTCCACTATCTCCCCTGGCAACAAGTCCCAGGCACCCATTACTCTCTGTGTAAAAAATCTGCCTCGTACATCTCTTTAAAACCTTGCCCCTTGCACCTTAAACCTATGCCCCCTAGTAATTGACTCCTCCACCCTTAAATAGCTCTTGATCAAGATGGATGGGTGATATCCACCGTTTTGGGCCTGTGGACCATATCAAGCCTCCTGGCCCTCTGCAGCTTTCTGCTGCTTGGTCTTGGCCTCCCTTTTTGCTTGTTGGCACCTGGCTGCCCCAGGCATCTTGTTCCCAAAGAAGAAATCAGTTCCTGCTACGGATAGCTTACAGACAGCTCCTACTGTAACAGGGCCTGAAAGAAGATTATACTCTGGATGGACCTTATGGAGGGGTGAAACACTGATGCTCCTCCTCTCACTCCATTTATCAGGACTTGACTTTCAGTGAGGACTCAGTAAGTCGGGGGGGGGGGGGGTGGAGATATTGGATGGGAGCTGAGGATTAGGTTTCCTTCTAGCATAAGGATTGAGTGGTCCCTATGTCCCAGAGCAGCACCATGGACTTGCTCACATTTGGGTCAGACAGGTGGACACGATTCCTGAAGGGACAAAACTCCAGAAGCTCTCTGAGAGTTTGTCTGGATCAAATGTGCACTGTGCCATGTTCTTCAATGGGCACATTTCTGTAGCAAGAGGTTCTGTGGCACTACCCGTTAGGGAATCCTTTGCGAGAACTACTCATGTGAAGCCTTATTAGGTCACCTGGCTTGCCTCACAATCACCTGCATTCAGGTCTGGAATGGCCTATTTTATCACAATGAGAACACACTGGCCTCCAGGAATTCTTCTTTCGGACTATAGGGGGAGGCTTGTCTCACCTTCCTTTCTGGGTAGGGCCTTTCTCTATCTTATCACTCTGTTACTCTTTCCAATACTCATGGGAATAAGTATGAAAGGGTCTGCCTGAGTTTATAGGCCTCAGGTGAGATCATAGCTGACCGCCCTGACGGCCATATCTATACTTAACCAAGCTATTCGTCCTCTAACCTAATGTATTGCTCAGTGTTATATTTTCTTTAATAATGCTTCTGTTTAGCACATTGAGATGTTTCATTATTTTAACAGGATTATATAAATATGTATTTGTCCATTTTCTCCACTAATATTCATCTATTGGTACTCCTGAAATAAAACCTGAATTAAATTCCATTTCCCCTAAATGCCTGTGTTCAGACTAAAACTGACACTAACAACTTTTTAATAACAAGTTTTTTTTTTAAATAACTGGGGGTTAAGTAGCCTCAGGTCATTGTCTGTGTGGGGTTTGCACATTCTCCCCATGTCTGCGTGGGTTTCCTCTGAGTGCTCCAGTTTCCTCCCACACGCCAAAGATGTGCAGGTTAGTTTGATTGGCCATGCTAAATTACCGCTTAGTATCGGGGGATTAGCAGGGTAAATACATGGAGTTTTGGGGATAGGACCTGGGTCGGATTGTTGTCACTGCAGGCTCAATGGTCCAAATGGCCGCCTTCTGAACTGTAGGGATTCTACATTTCTATACTTATACAGAATAGCATCTCACTGTGTGTGTAGGGTCATACACTACTCTTCTTACTATTGTTAGAGATATTAAAGGATTGTAATCTGTGTGAGTGCGGTATTTCTGCTCCAGAACCAGTGGACAGTTAACAAAGGCTGAGACCCCTATGGTATCATTTTCCACTAATAGCTTTACTGCATATCTGCAAAGCTTCAACATAGTAACCCATGGCAACATGCCTCCAAGTAATTAGTATTCATCAATATAAAAGTAAAGGGACTGGTACAAAAAAACTAATATATATATTTTGAAACATCGCGATAAATCACTTTTGCTGCAAATTGCTGGAAAGAGCACTGAAAAGAGCCCAAAGTCAGCATTTATTTTGTTCTATCACACATTTACATTTACCATAGATTGACTACTTATATTCTCCATTTTCAAATCTGCTGCTGAAAGGGTTTATCCTTTTTAGGCAGCATCCGTTCCATAACAAGGCTTCCTCAATGAGACTGAAAGTTGTTTGCCACTCACATCAGTCATCCAATTTAATGGCCATTAGGCTGCGGAGCGGTCTGCAGCTCCACACAGACCATTTGATATAATGTTCATACATCAATAAAGGGGCTTCGAAGTACAGCCTGTTACTAAGTTACAGGTTAGTATATTATGAAATTTTTGTCTTGTCTGTTAGACAAAACAGAAAACCGCTTTAAGCTATTAATCAACTGCTTTGTACTGGAGGAGTGGGAGAGAATGGAAACATACTGCAGCTCTTTCCCCTGTAATAGGAAACCAGAGCTCGCCCAGTATAACAAATGGGCTGGAGCGAGTATGAGCAAAGTCAGGTAGAATGACAGGAAATTCCTTGCGGAACTGCTAACGGGGAACAGTCAGACATCCAATTTATGCTGATGCCAGGAGACGTGAAGAGCTCAGCAACTCAGAAAGCCCCTGGGAGAAGAGATGGCTGAAGTCCACCGATGCACTTTGTGAGTTACAGTGAAGCTGTGACTGATGAAGGGGCTGTTCCAGCAGTGAATGGTTTGAAGATGGGGTGGTCTGTAAACAACTGTCCTAAACTGAAAGGAGTAAGAGCGCAGTAGGAACTTCAGCCAAAATGCTTCAGACAATAAACCAACCTTTAAAAAAAAAATGAACCTTTGCAAAGCTTCATGAAGCTACTGAATCAGAGTTTATTAGTTCTTCGCATTTTATATATTTGTTAAATTATATTCCACACATTCAGTTTTTTTTCTCTTGGGCTCTTCAGTTCTACAGCCTTTTCACATTGCTTTGACAGGAATTTATTTCAAGCTAAGTAATATTTTTTCCCCCCAATTGAGCTTTATTTCAGTATTTATACCTGCAGGACTGCCTTCTCGGTTCAGCATGTTTTAAAAAGATTATTTCTCATACAGCTGCCTTGCCAACAGAATGGGGCGGTGATAAATATAAAAAATCCTTCCAAATATTTGAGGGCTTTTCATAACATTCAATGATCGTGCTCTGGCTGCTTCTAGCGGCTGAAATAAATTCCCCTCGAAAACTCCGTTGTGTTTTCTTTCGTCTAATTACAAGCCTTGACCAACATGACAAACACCATCATCCGCAAGTTTCTCTCCAAGCCACTCACCATCCTGAGTTATAAATATATCGCTGTTCCTTTGCAGTCAAAATCATGGAATAGAACATAGAACATTACAGCGCGGAACAGGCCCTTCGGCCCACAATGTTGCGCCAACCAGTCTTATTTTTTTAAAAAAAACATTGACCCACTAATCTAAACCAATCCCTTTTCGTCCATAAACCTATCCACCAATCTCTTAAACGCCCCCAAACTAGGCGCATTTACAACTGCAGCAGGCAGGGCATTCCAGTCCCTCACCACCCTCTGGGTAAAGAACCTACCCCTGACATCCGTCCTATAACTACCCCCCCTTAATTTAAAGCCATGCCCCCTCGTGCTAGATTTCTCCATCCGAGGAAACAGGCTATCACCATCCACCCTATCTAAACCTCTAATCATCTTATATGTTTCTATAAGATCCCCTCTTAGCCGCCTTCTTTCCAGTGAAAACAACCCCAAATCCCTCAGTCTCTCCTCATAGGACCTCCCCTGCATACCAGGCAACATCCTGGTAAACCTCCTCTGCACCCTCTCCAAAGCCTCCACATCCTTCCTGTAATGTGGGGACCAGAACTGCACACAGTACTCCAAGTGCGGCCGCACCAGAGTTGTGTACAGTTGCAACATGACGCTGCGACTCCTAAATTCAATCCCCCTACCAATAAACGCCAAGACACCGTACGCCTTCTTAACAACCTTATCTACTTGATTCCCAACTTTCAGGGATCTATGTACACATACACCTAGATCCCTCTGCTCCTCCACTCTATTCAAAGTCCTCCCGTTAGCCCTATACTCAACACATCTGTTATTCCTACCGAAATGGATTACCTCACACTTCTCCGCATTAAACTCCATCCGCCACCTCGCGGCCCAGCTCTGCAACCTGTCCAAGTCACCCTGCAAACTTCGACACCCTTCCTCACAATCTACCACACCTCCGACTTTGGTGTCATCAGCAAACTTACTAATCCACCCAACTATACCCTCATCCAGATCATTAATAAAGATTACAAACAGCAGTGGCCCCAAAACAGATCCCTGAGGCACACCACTCGTAACCGAACTCCATGATGAATAATTACCATCAACCACCACCCTCTGTCTCCTATCTGCTAACCAATTCCTGATCCAAGTACCTAAATTACCACCAATCCCATACATCTGCATTTTCTGCAGAAGCATACCATGGTGAACCTTATCAAACGCCTTACTAAAATCCATATATACCACATCTACTGCCTTACCCCTATCCACCTCTTTGGTCACCTTCTCAAAGAACTCAATAAGGTTAGTAAGGCACGACCTTCCCGCTACAAAACCATGCTGACTATCTCTAATCAATTCATTACTCTCCAAATAACTATAAATCCTATCCCTAATAATCCCCTCCCTAATGGCATTGTGGGTCAACCCACGGTACGTGGACTGCAGAGATTCAAGAAGCTGCAGCTCACCACCACCTTCTCAAGGCCAACTAGAGATAGGCAATAAATGCTGGCCAGACAGCGGCACCCATGTCACGCAAATGATCTTTAAAAATATAACTCGTGAGTCAGGATTGACTTGTTGACTAGTGGGCAGCACATTGACACAGCGGTTATTGCTGCAGCCTCACAGCACCAGGGACCTGGGTTCAGTTTCCAGCTTGGGTCATTATCTGTCTGCACAATCTTCCTGTGTCTGCGTGGGTTTCCTCCAGATGCTCCAGTTTCCTCCCACAGTCCAAAAGAGGTGCAGGTTTGGTGCATTGGCCATCTAAATTGCCCTTAGTGTCAGGAGTACCAGCTGGGATAAATGCATAGGGTTATGGGGATAGGGCCTGGGTGGGATTGTGGTTGGTGCAGACTCAATGGGCCAAATGGCCTCCTTCTGCACTTGTAGGATTCTATGATCTTTGACATGAGACGTACCTATGCCTGATGATATCATTTGATCGATTTCTGACATCTGTTAATGAAGGCTGAAAAAGTGTTTTTAGATTCTAATGATAAGATAAATCTACCCAGCATCTGTGAAAGTGGCCTTATGTGACGTCACAAATATGCGTAACTGACTGCACCTTCTTGATAAGCTCAATTAAATTGTGATGCTTGGTAGCACTGAGAACTGGAAACAGCAATTCTCCACACAGCAGGATCACTTTCTGCTCTGGTCTCTGCCATCATAGGAAGTTTATCAGGCTGTGAGAATAGCAGCAGGGTTGCAAAAGGGAAGGAGAGCAAATTAGTCGGTGAGTCACCTTGGACTAGTCTCAGACATCTCTGAGCTGCAGCTTAAGAGTTGGACAAAGAGATCACAAAGTGGTTGCACCTGATCATTTTGCCCAGCACAGTTTGCTGTGCCTATGCACGGTGCTGCCAAACCTGCTGAGTTTAACCAGTGCTTTCTGTTTTTATCGCTGTGTAAACTCCCCCAGTTGTTCCAACGACCCCTCATTTAAGTACAAGTGGTGCAGTTGTCCCCTGGAAGAGCCAGTGTGTCTGGATACCTTCAACAAAGGGACATAAGCTAGTAATCTCTTAAAGTGGTGTCCGCACTTCCTGTTGACAACAGTGTTTCGTACTTGTCTTGTGCGGAGATCAGGAAAAAGATGAAAGCCCAGGGGACAAGCAGGTTAGCTCATGTCAGGAAAAGTCTTTGAATGGTTGGAACAGTAAAGTTCAAACCCAGCAGCAAGAAATAAACATTCAATGGTGCAAAGTCAAGAAACAAGAACAGAAAATAATAACATTAATCTTATTACAGGGTTATTTGGGACGGGATCAAAGCCATTTCCCATTGCTATACTGCTAGTTTGAAAGGCACACAGGAATTGCCTTGGGGAAAACATATGAACATACTAGATAGGAACAGAAATTGGCCATTTGGCCTCTTGAGCCTGCTCTCCCCTCTGATAAAATGATATCTTTCCAAACAGTATTCCATCTACTTCCATCTCGACAATACTCAATAAACTTGCCTTCACTGCCTTTTGAGGCAGAGGGTTCCAAAATTGCAAAACCGTCTGAGGGAAAAATTCTCCCTATCTCCAATCTAAAAGGGCAATGCCTAATTTAAAAATTAAGGGTAAAAATAAATGCAGTGAATGCTAGAATCTGAAACAAAAACAGAAAATGGTGGAGAATCTCAGTAGGTCTGGCAGCATCTGTGGGGGGAGAATAGATGTGGAGATGCCGGCATTGCACTGGGGTAAACACAGTAGGAAGTCTGACAACACCAGGTTAAAGTCCAACAGGCTTTCGGGGCTTTGCCCCTTCGTCAGGTGAGCGGGCCGTTCTGATCACAAACAGGGCTTATAAAGGCACACACTCAGTTTATAGAATACTGATCAGAATGCGAGTCTTTACAGCTAATCAAGTCTTAAAGGTGCAGACAGTGTGAATGGAGATAGCATTAAGCATAGGTTAAAGAGATACGTATTGTCTCTAGACCGGACAGTAAGTGAAATGTTGCAAGCCCAGGCAAGTCATGAGAGTTCCAATAGTATGACATGAACTCAAGATCCCACATGAGGCCGTCCTCATGTGTGTGGAACTTGGCTATCTGTTGCAGCTCAGTGACTCTGCGTTGTCATATGTCATGAAGGCCACATTGGAGAACGTTTACCCAAAGATCAGAGGCCGAATATCCACGACCACCAAAGTGTTCGCCAACAGGAAGGGAACAGTCTTGCCGGGTGATTGTCGAGTGGTGTTCATTCATCCATTATTATAGCGTCTGCACGGTCTACTCAATGTACCAAGCCTCGGGACATCCTTTCCTGCAGCATACCATGTAGACAACGTTGGCTGAGTTGTAAGAGTATGTACCGTGTACCTGATAGGTGGTGTTCTCATGTGAGATGATGACATCTGTGTCGATGATCCAGCATGTCTTGCAGAGGTTGCTGTGGCAGGGTTGTGTAGTGTCTCCTGAAGGCTGGATAGTTTGCTGCAGACAATGCTCTGTTTGAGGTTGCGCGGTTGTTTGAAGGCAAGAAGTAGGAGTGTGGGGATGGCCTTGGCGAGATGTTTGTCTTCATCAATGATATGTTGAAGACTCTGGAGAAGCCAACTTTCTGAATCTGGATGACCCTTCGCCAGAGCTCTTGGAACAGCAGGTCTGGCTGGTGGGTTATCCACTATGAATAAATTCACATCTATCAGGTGGGATTCTCCTACCTGATAGCTGCTGTTAACACCAGTGGGAGTCGTCTTGGTTTCCTGCTGATGTAGGCACTTAGGGTGGAATTTTACCGGCACATCCGCCCAAGGTTCATACGATCCCACCCAAAGCCAATGGAGAATGCCATTCTCTGAGTCTCGCATGCCTCCGGAATTGCGACGTGCCAATAAAATTCCAGCCTCAGTTCGGGAGAATTGTGGCCTTAAAATCCATTACCTGCCATCGCAGAATTTGAGTCTGTGTCCTCAGGGCATTAGCCTGGGCCTCCAGTTCACCCATGCTGTGATACTGCCACAACACAACCCTGGGAAAAGCCTGAAAAAGATGGGATCACATCAGGACCCTGACTAATTGTCAAGATAGTCTACGACCCATCCCAATGAAAGAATTGGCTCATGGAATAACTGGTTTTGTTAGCTGTGTTGATACCTATAACATTTGTTTCAGTGAGATACTTTGGTTTCTTCTGATCCTTCATACCTATTACAGTAGGTGAAGTAATTTGAAAATCTGAATCCTACTTAGAAGACCTGAAGTAAACAATGTTCATACCAGCAAATGGTGGCATTTCCATAGCATGATAATGCCAAGAGTTAAATAGTGTTTATGAGGCCATCATAATTTCAGCCCAGATACGATAAATACGGTGGAAAATAAAAGATCCAAGCTGCAATTCTTCCCTAGTTATTTGTCAAATTACTTTTGGGAAAAAAACCTTGTGCAAGATATTGCCTCATTATGCATCTCATGATCACCAATCTCCTCCAGTCTGACAGATATCAGCTACACAGCT
Organism: Carcharhinus amblyrhynchos; assembly: GCF_965287045.1. Lineage (NCBI taxonomy): Eukaryota > Metazoa > Chordata > Chondrichthyes > Carcharhiniformes > Carcharhinidae > Carcharhinus > Carcharhinus amblyrhynchos. Next base: position 83,844,854 of record NC_137331.1, on the reverse strand, counting down.
TACACGAGATTCAATTTGTTTTCTGCATATTGGTATTTGACTTGTCTTTATTCCAGTCAAGTGTTGTTGCTATAACATAGGAAACAAAAATGCAGATTATACACAAATATCTATTAGTCACCCTTCTTTCAGGTATTAATAGTGGTTTAGAAAACGCTACAATGAGGAAGTGGAAGTTTATCCTAAGCTTTTAGAGCTTAAAATGCATGAGTTAATATGATTGTGAATAAATCAGGCACACAGCAAAATGAAGGCCGTCTCTTTTAATAAGACAGTTAACCTAGGAGATTGGTATGTTTAGCTTAATCATTTACTCAGTAGAGCTAAACTAAGAATGTCACCAATTATTTTCTTGAAGGGAATAAATACTGGGTGTTTAAGGAAGCTACCTTGGAGTTAGGATATCCTCAGAACGTGGTGGAACTCGGAAGTGGAGTGCCTTCTCAGGGGATTGACACAGCAGTGTGGTGGGAAGATGTCGGTAAAACCTACTTCTTCAAAGGAGACAGGTTAGTGCCTCTGCCTGTGGTCTGTGTGTGATAAATCAGAGTGATTGATGTGCTTTTTCAGTGTTGATCTAGATGACTTATGAAATATGTGAGAAGCCTTTAATAGGAGAGTAAAGATGAAGGTCCCCCTTGCATGCCAGTATTTTGCACAAACCCATTAGGCAAGTTTGAGTTATACTGTTGGTAAAATGGTGCCTAAACAATCTATTACCCTTTAGAGTTCTGTCTATTGAACTCATCATTCAGTGCGCAGACTGAGCTCTGGTGAAAGCTGAATCCCCATGGAATTGCACTGTACAAGTATGTGCAGTTGCTTTAGGTATTGTTTGTGCTTGTCAGGCTTCCTCCTGTCAAGCTCTTATGCTATGATATGAAACACTGGAGAATTCTCAAGCACATCACATACCCATATCAATCATTGTTGTTTGATTCAGGCTTTACAAGTTTAAAAAATTGCGACTTCCCATCGTCAGTGTTAAATATTTTATTTGACACACCACCTGCTTATTTTGAGAATGATTTACGTTATGCAGATAATTCCAGAGCTGCCCTGGTTCGAATTTGCCTCAACAAATGTTTGTAATGTAAAATTTCTGAATTGGTAATTGTCAAACTGACAGCAATGGTCATAGTGTTGCCTGTAGGCTTCACAACTGGCATTGGATTAACGTGTGAATGATAATTGTATATAACCTGAATCTGCCATTGTTTGCAAGGTTTTACCTGGGTGTAAGTATGAACACTCCTTCAGACAGATGCCTCTGCAGGTAGGTTATTTGAGGCATTGTAGCTGGCGGATGAGGAAATATGAGGGATGAGGAATCAAGGGCCCCCATTCCTTTCCCTGGCAATTTATGCAAGAGGGTGTGGGTAGTGAGCCTGCATGAAGAATTCCAGGGTGGGCATTTTGATGAAATCGAGCTGGCATGATTCAATGTTCCTCAGAGGAGTCAGAACAATTGGTGAACTTTTATTTGGAGTTGGGCTACTTTTTGACAGGTAAGTTTAAATGGTGTTTAAGATGGTGTATGATGCAGCATTTTCTAAGTACTTAAGTATTACTTTAAGGCTTCTGTATGGCTCTAAGTATGTTTTCAATGCAATGATTGTTTCACAGAGCTCTGTCCTTAAAAGAAAGAAGACTATTACATTGGCGTATATAAGAGCTCAGATATGTAAGAGTCCTTTCTCCAATGGATAAAGGCCTCTTCTGCATTCTATAACATAGAGAATTAGATATGAATGTGTGATTTTTATACGAGAATCATAGGGTCATAGAGGACTACAGCATGGAAACAGTCCCTTCAGCTGAACTTGTCCATGCCACCCTTAGTTTTTTTAAAACCCCTAAGATAATCCCAGTTGCCAGCATTTGGCCCATATCCCTCTATATCCATTGTACCCATGTAATATCTAAATGCTTTTTAAAAGATAAATTATACCCACCTCTACTGCTACCTCTGGCAGCTTATTCCAGACACTCACCACCCACTGTGTGAAAAAATTGCCCCTCTGGGCACTTGTGTATTTCTCCCCTCTCACCTTAAACCTATGCCCTCTAGTTTTAGACTCCCCTACCTTTGGGAAAAGATATTGACTATCTACCTTGTCTATGCCCCTTATTATTTTATAGACCTCTATAAGGTCACTCCTCAGCCTCTTACACTCCAGAGAAAAAAGTTCCAGTCTATTCAGCCTCTCCTTATAACACAATCCATCAAGTCCTGGTACATCCTGGTAAATCTCTTCTGAGCTCTTTCTAGTTTAATAATATCCTTTCTATAATAGGGTGACCAGAATTGCACACAGTCTTCCAAGTGTGGCCTTATCAATATCTTGTACAACTTCAACAAGACATCCCCACTCCTGTATTCAATGTTCTGGCCGATGAAACCAAGCATGCCGAATGCCTTCTTCACCACTCTATCCATCTGTGACTCCGCTTTCAAGGAGTTATGAACATGTACCCCTAAATCTCTTTGTTCTATAACTCTCCCCAGTGCCCTACCATTAACTGAGTAAGTCCTGCCCTGGTTCAGTCTACCAAAATGCATTATCTCACATTTGTCTAAATTAAACTCCATCTGTCATTTGTCAGTCCACTGGCCCAATTGATCAAGATCCCACTGCAATTGGAGATAACCTTCCTTACTGTCCACCATGCCACTAATCTTGGTGTCATCTGCAGACTTACTAACCATGTCTCCTATATTCTCATTCAAATCATTAATATAAATGACAAATAACAGTGGGCCCAGCACTGATCCCTGAGGCACATCACTGGTCATAGGCCTCCAGTTTGAAAAACAACTCTCAGCAACCATGCTCTGGTTTCTGTCAGGAAGGCAATTTTGTATCCATTTAGATACCTCACTCTGGTTCCCGTGAGATTTAACTTTATGTAACAACCTACCATGCAGTACCTTGTCAAAGGCCTGACTAAAGTCCATGTAAACAGCATCACCTGCGCTGCCCTCATCTACCTTCTTGGTTACCCCTTCAAAAAAATTCAATTAAATTTGTGAGACATGATTTTCCAGTCACAAAGCCATGCTGACTATCCCTAATCAGTCCTTGCATCTCTAAATGCCTGTAGATCCTGTCTCTCAAAATACCTTCCAACAATTTACCCACCACAGATATGAAGCTCACTGGCCTGTAGTTCCCAGGCTTTTCCCTACAGCCCTTTTTAAACAAAGGCACAACATTTGCCACTCTCCAATCTTCAGGCATCTCACCCATGACTATCGATGATTCAAATATCTCAGGAAGGGGACCCGCAATTTCCTCCCTAGCCTCCCACAACGTCCTGATTTAATTTCCTTACATCTTAGCCTTTGAAGCACTTTTCCAGTATCCATTAGGTACACAACCAAAGGAGCAAAAACAAACATTGATGAATCTTTGAAATACAATCAGACATGTGACATTCTCTTTGAACACAATTGCTTCTCTTACATTCTCATAAAACTGTCACTCAAACGAAAACCGATTTCCCATTTGTTGCTGTGTGAGCAACCCCCTACTGGGCTGAGTCTAAAAGTCATCCTTGAAGCTTAGATGAGCAGTCATATTGGGGCCATGTGGAAAGCAGATGTCTGACCAGCTGTTCAGCTTGCTCCTGCTGATATCGTTGCCTGCTGGCACTTAGTTTCTGACTGCTACAGTCCCATCATTTCACCAGTGACTATCATTTGAAAATTCTTCACAATATTGTTATGAAGTGTTAATGAAGTCTTGACAAAGCACCCTAGAAAGTCTCCCAATGTACTTTTCACAGTTCCAATAAGTGGACATGAAGTGGCAAGTATTTCTTTAAATAGCACTTGTAACCCACATCAACAACTTGTTTATTCGCAAGCAGCTTGTTGCTCTGAGTAGAGGGCATAAGGACAAGCAACTGCCATCAAAATAGCATGTAGCCTCCTGAATGAATGCTAGAAGGCATTTTAAGTGACAATCAGAGTCTTGAAGAGCTTGCAGGCAGCTGCTGCTAATGTAGGCTTCAACGCAGTGACAATGGCGAAAGGAACATCGTCATTTAGTAATAGGCGGAACAAGACCCACACACTCTGCCAGTGATGTGGGGCATAAGCATTTCACCTGCAGAAATCAACCTGCAATAAATGTGTCTACCCTGCCAAGAGAAAGAGGAAGTATAACTGAAGTGCTGAGGGCAAAAGGAGAAACACAACTGGTAGAGGCCACGTAAGGCTCCTGAATGTGGTGTATTCAGAACCAGATTCCGTGAAGGGACCACCCCGAAGCCCAGGCATTCCACAATGGCTTCCTCTAGCACTGCATCAACTACCAGTGTATCTACACAACAAATAAATCTATTGTTTGGGGAAAAAAACTCTACTTACCTGACAGAGGTGAAACCATAATCAGGTAGAGAGTGAAGCTAGCCCATTGCACTTGGGGTGTGCAGATATGTGCAATGGTTGTTTGTCTAAGCTAGGGTGGAGTAAAGGATCAGTGTAGCCAATGAGGTCAAACCGAGGCTATAGCTGATGCAATTTTTCAAAACCATCTCGACCTTTTGGCTAAGATGAAACATTAGATTGAGCCTGGGAGGGGATACAGTGCTTCATCCTGTCAGCTCGGATCTTGTTTGATTGAGCCCAAGATGGGATGCAATGTCTTGTCTTGTCAGCTTAGAGCTGGTTTGTTCCTCAGATAGAGAGCATGATTGGCCTTAATTTGAATTTAACATATGACTAGCGGGCCCAGGACTAGAGTCACCGGGCCTGCTAGAGTCTCCACTCCCATCAGGGGTATTTCACTCCAGCGGGGTTTACAATAGCTCCCCAATTGCAGGGAGCTGGCAGCCTAAACACATGCTGGAGTGAAGGACTCCCATGGAGGACCTCCAGGAGGTCAGGAGTAAGGTGGATTGCTCCCTGGGCATTGCCATTTTGGCAGTGCCAGCCTGGTCCTGAGGACTGCCCAACGTGCAAAATGGCAATGTCAAGGGGGCACCTTGGCACTGCCTACCATGCATTGGACAGTGCCAAGGGGCAAGGCCTAATGAGGTGGGTCTTAATGGAGATTAGGAGATCAGAGGGGGTGGGAGGTCCCGTTGCCAGTGTGCACTTGGGCTGGGTGACAGAGAGAGGGAGGCTAGCCGTCAGGGCTGGCCTTCAAGTGGCGGGGGGAGGTGATCGGCCTGCCATGAGTGTTGGGGCTGTGTGGTGGGGGTTTAGGGGATGAGGGGGAGGGGACAGATTGGGGGGGTGGTGGTGGTGCCGCGAGGCTGGTTGGACACGTCCGGGAGAGGCCAGTGATCGGGCCATGGGGGGATCGGAGGCGCAGCGATGGGGGAGGTTCGTGTGCTGGCTAGCAAATGAACTGGCCAGTGATTGGAATGCTGGCAGTGCGGGGTTAATGCGCATGCACCGATCTCAAAGCTGACAGATTGGCGCATGCGATGTTACCCATTCTGCGCTATGCTGCCGGCCTCTTCAGTGGAAATAGGCCCTGCCTCTGGATTTTCAGCGTGATTCATGCTCTTGCATTCTGCAGTGCATAGAGTGTGGGAGTTTCATTTTCAAAATCCTGCTGAAAAACCAGTGGGATTTATTCCAGTCTTTATGCAAATTCGACACTTTGAATATTTTTGGGAGAATCGCCCCCTTTGTCTTATATTTAAAGTGGGCTAAACATGTGCTTCAGTTCAACTTGGGCCTCTCAGGTGATCTTTTGCAGCTGAGCACATTGCCAAGCTTTTGGTCACTTCTCCAAATATCTCTTCATGTAGCTTGGTGTCCAATTTTATTTGATCAGTCCAAAGATGAGCGGGTTAGGTTGATTGGCAATACTAAATTGCCCCTTAGTGTCGGAGGATTTGCAGGATAAATACTTGGGGTTATGGGGATAATGCCTGGGTAGGATTGTTGTTGGTGCAGGCTCGATGAGTCAAATAGCCTCCCTCTGCACCATTGGGATTCTATGACTCATCACTGCAAAGTGCGTTAGAGCATCTTTTTTAGTAAGATTGTAGCAAACGTGCAAGCTGTTGATCATTTTGTTATTGTCTAATTTTTTTCACTTTTCCCAATAAATGACCAACTTAACATTTCCTCATAACATCAATTCCTGAGAACCAGAATCATTTGCTTGTTCTTCCATGCCTTCTCCAATGTCATCATATCCTTGCTTTGGCCAGGTGACCCAAACTGAACATGGAATGCAAATTGGCAATCTGATCAAAGCATGTGCAACAAGACTATAACCTCGTTTTCGTTTGTGCCTTGCCCATCTGCTAATGAAACTCAGTTCCTTATTTGTCTTTTGTACCCAGAGGCTGATCTGATCAGAAGCAGACGGGCAGGAGGCAAATTGGCTATTTCACACTATTGAATTGCTGTAGTGGATATGATAGAGACTTCTACCACTACCCCTTTGGCAACTACTTCATAAAATAAATTTCAAATCGACAAAATGCATTCAAGCCAGACATTCCACCACAGCTCCTGTCTGTCACCATACCTTCATCAGAGGTGCAGCGGAAATCCCATTTATGGACAAGCAGCGTTTTCTGGGAAAATTAAGGGAAGAAGCAGGGGAGAAAATTCCTGCTCTATATTTTCTTTGTTCTAACTTCATGGACATGCAGGATTTATTGTGGCAAATACAAAGTAATCCAATTTGCTGTGTTATTTGATTTCTTTTTGTTTCCTGATCCAGCTCTCCTTTATCACTGGAAACAAAAGGGTAGAAACTCTTCTTGTCAGCAAGTTTGCTGGGAAAAAAATCAGTAAATACACAACAGGATATCCCGTTTTGTACTTGGCCTGACATTATTGTTAAATGATCAACATGAGAAATTTTAACTCAAGAATGTTAATTCATCCTGGATTGTATATAGATGTTACTTCAAGATTCTGAGCGTACCAAAAGACCATTGTGGTTTTAGATTTTTTTTAATAAACCTTTTTGTCACATCAGTTTCACTATGAAAAGCAATATTGAAAAGAAGGCAAAAGCTCTGGGTTATTGCTCTGTTGTGTTGTTTTAATATTGTAGTTTTGTGCGAATCAGGCAATGTTATGCATAAATAGTTAAAGTTGAGTTGAAGTAAAAACAGACCAGAGAAAGGAAAATGAGATTAGTAAGGATAAAGGAAATAATTTAAGAAGGAAATGCATTAAAAAAGGAAAGGCCAAAGGAGGCAAAACAAAGGAATAAGTGCAAAACCAAGAAGAATGAAAACATGCAATGCAGACAAATGGACTTAAGACATTAATAAGAACCTGAGAAATTGTGAACAGAAAATAAATGAAGATTAAAAAATGTGTACAAAAATGTGATATTAAAATGATAATTTGACAGTTTGAAGCTACGAGGTAACCATGACAATAATTGCATCCTGATTTTTCACAAATAGGAGTGAATTTTCCCATCCTGCCTGCCACAGGAATTGGGGCGGGCAAGGGGTAGACCATGGAAAGGTCCGTTGACCTCGGGCAGGATTTTCCGGTTTTGGGGCGAGGGCAGCCGGAAAATCCCAACCAGAGTTCGAGCTGACTGATGGTGCAAGCTCATCCACACCAGTAGCTCAGAGAATACTTTGCACTCACTTTGCTGAGTTGAGTAGGCTGCTGGCAAATGGAAAGCTTGCCAAGAGACCTGCACTTATCAGAGAAGTGTATAATCCAGCAAGGTGTCAGCTATTATAGGGCTTCAACTCAAATGGGATGGTAGGCAAAGGTGGCCAATTTGAGGTGATTTGACGATTTTATGTTCCAGATTGAAAACATGGGGCATACTTGGTATCATTCGTCTCCCATTAATATGAAACGGTCAGAAAATCATGCACAGTAGCTGTTATATTTTATATTAGATTTTAGATGTTTTGACCAGTATTACTAACAAGACAAAAGATGATAAAAGTGCCACGCTGTGGATTTTGAACCAACTCAGTGCTGATCTATTTAGGAGCTGTTGCCTGATTGAAGTCCAACATGGAAGAGAAATAAAAACATGTGAATGCCTCTGCTTTCATGACAGCATATCATGTGACTAATCACAGAGAGATACATTGTTTTATAATACATAACACTGTCCAAATTTTTGATAGCTCACCCAGCAGGTGAGAGTTCCAGCTGTTCATAATGATACAGTGGAAATAAATGAGAAACCTTTGGTGGTGAACTGTAAACTTTGGTTCTGCTGTTGGACATATATTGTTCTAATTTGAGACTGGAAACTACACCCTGATAAAAAGCACAAGAATAGAACAAAGAACAAATAAAATTACAGCAGAGGAACAGGCCCTTCGGCCCTCCAAGCCTTCACTGACCATGCTGCCCGTCTGAATTAAAACCCTCTACACTTCCAGGGATCATATCCGGGGACTATATTTGTTAAAAAGAAAAAAAGTCCACGATCAACCAACGGCCTGAGATCTAATCAAAACATTTCACAACGAATCAATTACATTTAAAGTTAAGCATTGTTGTTTTTCAGGCAATCCATTCATTCACCTTCGTGTGCTCTGCAAAAGCTAGTTCTTTGCTCGTTACTTACTGATATTTCACCCCAAGCTACTTCATTAGTTTTCTTTTTTCTTCGGTGCTTGATTATTTTATACAGACATGATAGCCATCTTATATAAAAAAAAGGCCCTGCAATGAGATAGATAACCAGTTGATCTTTCTTTTGTGATAGGATGAATGTTGACCAGGACCCCTGGAGAATTAGCATAAAAGCAAAATACTGCAGATGCTAGAATCTGAAACAAAAACAAAAAATGCTGGAAAATCTCAGCAGGTCTGACAGCATCTGGGAAGAGAGTATACAGCCAACATTTCAAGTCTGGATGACCCTTCGTCAGAGCTTTGACTCAATTCTTTGGCTGTATTCTCTCTGCACACATGCCGTCAGGCCTGCTGAGATTTTCCAGCATTTCCTGCTTTTGCCCCTGGAGAATTACTTGCCTTCCTTTGAAGAGCACCACGTATTGTTTTATTGGCAGGCAGGGATTTGGTTTATCATTTGAAAGACAGAAATTCTCAGTGTTGTACTAACATGCCATCTCGAATTATGTAATCATGTTTCCCAGTGAGACGTGATTCCACAAATATTTGACTCAAAGTGACAGAAACTGAGCTAATCTAAGGGAGCAATTTACATTCTCAGCTAAAACCAGAAGGTGATCAAGAGTTTAGTGGAAATGGTGTTGAAAGAGCAAGGATAAGAATAAAAGGCATGGGGGTAGAATCAGAAGAAATAAGATGGATAAAGTGGGATAGGACTAGAATGTTTTGCTTAGTAGGCAGAGGTAAGTGGGAGAAGCTGCTTAATTGACACTCTCAACCAACGGGATGAGCTCCTGGCACTTGATGTTCAAGGTAAGTGGATGGGAAAAGGAATTTAAGGAGCGAGGTGCTATATGAAAAGGAAGTGTGTAGTTATCTTGGCTCCCCATGATTGCTCCACAGTGCTGGATTGCTTAGGTAGAGGAGAGAATGAACCAATTGATCTGATCAACTAATTGGAAGTTTGTACACCTAGGACTTGATGGGATGAAGAAGCAATTGGTACTAGGGAACTGATAACAATGGAGGTTTTGTTCAAATTAAGAACAGTAGAGGTGGAAACAGTTTTTTCTAAAAGTTCATTTGCTATCACGCAGAACTGATGAAAGGGTCTTTCTCTTCAAAGGTGATGCCATACCTGTGAGCATCCCCAGTGTTCCATGTTTTTATTTTCTGCTAGGAAAACTGAACTTGGCTGCGCTGAGCTCCACAAGGAGAACTTCAATTTATGTCCCTGGCAATGGGACTGTAACAGAGTTCTGAAATTTGAGTAGGACTCTAATCTCTGAGAATATTATTAGAATCAGCTTTAGAGTATCACATTGTTCACTGTTGTTTCTTTATCTCTAGGTACTGGAGGTACAATGAAGAAACACACGTTGTAGACAGTGGTTATCCCAAATCCATTTCAATATGGAAAGGAATTCCCAAGTCTCCACAAGGGGCCTTTGTCAGCAAAGAAAGTGGTAAGAGCACTTAAAACATTTTAATGCATTAAATCAATTTCAAGTCAATGATGTTAAAAAGAGTTTTTCATCAACATAAACTAGAGTCTGCACTTGACTTCAAACCCTTGTAGACTTCTATGTTAAAGGCACTATGCCCCAGGCTTTGGTGAGACCGCACCTGGAGTATTTTTCACAGTTTTGGTCCCCTTACTTGGGGAAGGATGTAGTTACATTGGAGGCAGTTCAGAGGAGGGTCACTGAATTGATTCCAGAGATGAAGGGTTTTCCTTATGAAGAGGGGTTGAGCAGTTTAGGCCGATACTCTCTTGAGTTTAGAACAATGAGGGGAGATCCAATTGAGATGTTTAAGATTTGAAGATGTCAGGGGTAAGTTTTCCAGTCAGAGAGTGGTGAGTGAGTGGAATTGGCTGCCGTCGGTGGTGGTAGAGACAAACTCGCTGGGGCCTTTTAAGAGATGAGTACATGGGATTTAATGGGATTGAGAGTTATAGATAGGCCTGGTAGGTATGGATATGATCGGTGCACCTTGTGGGCCGAAGGGCCTGTTGGTGCTGTAGTGTTCTATGTTCTATGTATATAAGGGGATTGACAGGGTAAATGTGGAGAGGATGTTTCATCTTGTGGGGCAGCCTAGAACAAGAAGTCATAGTTTCAAGCTAAAAGATAGCAGATTTAAGATCAAGATGAGGTGAAATTACTTTTCCCAAAGGGTGGTGAATCTGCAGAATTCACGACCCCAAAGTGCAGTGATGCCAGGACATTGAATAAAATTAAGGAGGAATTGGAGATTTTTATTTAGTAATTGGTTGAAGAGTTAGGAAGAACGGGCTGGAAAGTGGAGTTGAGGCCAAGTTTAGATCAGGCATGATCATACTGAATAGCTAGAGCAGCACAGTGAGCTGGGAAAATCGCTCCCAATGATTTTATTCAGCAAATTTGTTTTTAATGGTGAATTCATCAATGGACACCTCAGAACTTTATTTCATCGCACGATGGGTGTTGCAAATTGTGTGGAAAAACCTGCCCAAAGGGAGAGAATTCATTCATAGGAATCATCCCCTTCATAGCTTTGGTGGGAACTAAAACGAAAGAAATGTTTTGAGTAATTTTTTACCATTTAAATAATAGTCCATTTTGCTGTTATGGATGAAGAATTTGAAGAAGAAACACTGAGTGAGTTAGCTCTTCAAACACCAATTGGGTGGAATCCTAACCATATAGAGAAAGTCATAGAGGCAAACAGTGCAGAAAAGGCCCTTCAGCCCATTGAGTCTGCACTGACAGTAACTGCCACGAAAGACCAATCCCATTTTCCTGTAGGAATTGCAGTCTCCACCATCTGAAGCGTAAGTGTCCAGTTCAGCTTTGGAACAATGATAGAGTGTGTCCAAAATGGGGAAGGGTTTGTATAATGTTTTAAATGTTACCTCCCAAAAGATGTACCAGATTCTAAGTTAATGACTTACCACACAGTGGACAGATCTCATAAGAATTGTGAGCAAAAAAATGAAAAGCAATCTTTCTTCTAATGAAAACAAATATGTTCTTCAGTTACAAAGGGCCTGGTTGACAACACTGATTGGTTCCTGATCTACCCCAATGCAGCTGTTTTTATTGGAGAATGATCATCAGTCTTACCCATGCCCCCTCCATGCCAACCCATGCCTCCCCATCCATCCCCATGGCTTGCTGTAGCCCCCATGCAAACCCTTGCCCTCATTCATCCCTAATTGTCTTTCATTGTCTTCATGCCAACTCTGGCCCTTCCATGCTCATTCATCCAGTATAGGACATGTACAGAATCAGTGAACCCTATAGTAACAATTTGTGGAGCAGCTTAGAGAAAAGAACGCCCATTCATAATTCTTTAAAAACAAGACTAGCATTCCTACAACCTTATAAACATTTCAATTAAACAGACCACTGAAGTTTTAATAGAACATAGAACACTACAGCACAAACAGGCCCTTTGGCCCACAAGTTGCGCTGATCATATCCCTACCATCAGGCCTATCTATAACCCTCAATCCCATTAAATCCCATGTACTCATCCAGAAGTCTCTTAAAAGACCCCAGCAAGTTCGCCTCCACCAACACCGACGGCAGCCGATTCCACTCATCCACCACCCTCTGAGTGAAAAACTTACCCCCAACAATTCCTCTGTAGCTACTCCCCAGCACCTTAAACCTGTGTCCTCTCGTAATAACAGAAGCTTCACACACTTCACACCTGCAAGGAGCCTTCCTTGTTGCTTTGATTGTTCTGCTCAAACAACTGGCCTGACATGTTGCCTTTCCACCCACAGCATCTCCTGCCCTATGTTATCTTTTCAGCGGTTTCAGATTATTTGAGTTACCTTTCCTTGTGTTAAGCCGTGAGACTGAATAATTTTGTTTTTGTATTTCCAGGGTACACATTTTTTTACAAAGGGAAGGAGTACTGGAAATTCAATAATCATAAACTCAGGGTGGAGCCTAACTATCCAAGGTCAATACTTAAAGAATGGATGGGATGTGACCGAACTAAGACCAAAGACAAGCACAGGCACGATACTCAAGATGATGTTGACATAGTGATTAAAATTGATAACACTTCCAGCACTGTGAATGCCATTGCCATTGTTATCCCTTGTACGCTGGCCTTGTGCTTTCTGGTGTTGATTTACACAGTGGTTCAATTTAAGAGGAAAGGAACGCCACGCCACATACTATACTGCAAGCGGTCCATGCAAGAATGGGTGTGATTGTAGCCAAAGCAACAGGAGATTTCAACAAGTGGGCTGTAATGCTGGAACCCAGCGATGACCAGGCATATCTCTCTCTGCCTGTGACATGTGAATCATGGCTGATTTTCTCAGAGTCGTTCGTTCTGAGCATGAGTGGAGATTATAATAAAATGAGGGGGAAGCTTTCATGATACACGGTATCATCTGTATTTCGGTCCTTTGTCTTTCTTTGGTGCGCCATTCCGTATAGGCCTTTTAGCTGCACGCTTGATGCCCTAGTGAACTTTTGAATCCAGATTTCAAAAAGGAAAAGCAAGAAAATACTTCTCAAAATCTTTATCAAGACTGGTATTTTAACTCATTAATGAACCTGGTCTCTTCCCTATTTTGAGGATCTAATTGAGAATCCTTTTGCTGACATTTTTTTCTGAACTAGAGAGACCCTTCTCCTTTTGCATTCATTTTCCAAAGAGGATCACTATCTGTCTAATAAGGAAATATTGCTGCACTTGCTCCTTTTAAGTAGGAGACCAGGATTATAAAACGTAGAAAATTGGACTGTTCTGTGACTAAGTAACAGGGGCCAAAATATCTGCAATATTGTTGACAGCCTTAAATATGTTGTTCATTTTTGTTATGTTAAAGCAGTTCTGAGCAAAGTCAATGTGTGGAGCTTTCAATAGCTATTGTCCATGTAGATTTAAATGCTGTGTAATGGGAATATAGAATTACAGTAAGGGAGTTCCTATACATTGGTTTTCCTGCTACCACACACACACACACACACACACACACACACAGGGCTGTTCAAACCTCTGTGAACCCAACAAGAGGGATTACCTTTGAAGGCTTGGAATTGTAGTAGAATGCCAGAAATGGAAATATTGAACAAAGTGTGACTTTTACCTGAAATTGTTGCCACAGCCACATCAGCATTAATCTACATCTTGAATAATATCATGGTTAAATTCCTGATTGGTTGAAGAAATCCGCATTAATGGACTACTCCAAAATATGGTTAATTTCTCAGTCAATTGCATTTTAATGTTCATATGATATTTTTAAGTAGGGATATTGAATAAGAAATTGAATCTGGCATGTCTTAAATGCCAGTGAATCCATGTATACTCATTGGTTATTGCTATTATATAAAGCCTGGTACCAACAGGCACTAGCGATCCACTATAACATCAGTTCCAAGGTGCCACCGTTAAACATTGGAGTTTTACATGGATTAGATGTACAGTTAACAATTTATAAAGTTACAGTGGTCCATAATTAACCCTAAGTTAAATATTACAAACATGGTAGAAGCTAGTAGAACCCACATTTGAAAGAACATGTTTGAAGTTCTGTATGTCTTTGCATTGAACTTTGAGATCAGTTATTGGTGTTTGTGCATTAAAACTCCCATTTTCACCTCTGCATTGTCTCTACTGCTATGAAGACCAGAAACTCAAGTGAAGAACAGAGATTATTCATTAGCATGAGGATGGAAACTTGCTTCAAAATTTTCCTCATGGATGCTCCAATCTTCATCTTCAGAGATGGGCTTCTTTCAGCTTTCACCTTTTAATTACAGAGCTACTGTGGTTTGTTCTGGCTTCAAATGAAACTGCAGCATAGATTATTTAATTCAGTATTTTAAAACTCATCAGCTATCAGAAATCATTTTAAAAGTTGCTTCCCCTTGGGGCCAAGTTGTCATTGAGTTATGCACTGATGTAACAAATAGCCACTTCACCAAAATGATTAACTTTCACAAATCAGAACTTGTTTTTTGTATAGAAACATGAGTGATAAGTGACTTTTATAATAGCTAAAGATTTGCCTTTAACTTTGCTCAATGCATTTTCAGTATGTTGTAATTACTGAATTTTTTTAATGTCTTTACTTAGAAAATATTACTGTTCCACAACCTTAAAGAGCTTCCTCTTTCTTCCTGTCTCTTGTTTCTGACCTTTAACTACCAAGAAATTAAGTAACAGGAAAAGAAATTAAATTCACATAATTGGCCTGACCTATTGTTTCCTGTTATTACCTACAGTTAAACATAATTGTCCTTTTTAATAAGGACTATGGTCGAGATATTACGCTGGAGTACTCCAAATGCAATTTGAAAACATCTTCAAAGGAGATTTTCGTTCAATCTTAAACATTCTGTCCATCATAATTAGATTTATTCCACTGCACCTATTTTTTTCAGTATCTCCAGTCAGACATTGTATGTGGCTTCAGTAAACTGTTAAAACAAATGGCTTCCTTGATCATAAAAGGTTTTGCAATTAACCGGCCCAGATAGGTCCTTTGTTCATATTAAGGAAACATAACCTATTTCTCCCACAAATACAAGATATTATGGTTCCTCAGTTGCTATTTCTTCAGCTTAATGCATGGTTCTGATGAGTATTAACATACTGAACAAAGATAGAGAATTCTTCCTGTAGTTGCTTCTAATTAGTGAACCTTTTGATTTCTCCCTCTTAACTGGTGGTACACAGAGGTCAAGGAAGCAGGAGGAGAGTGTTACTCCAGACATAACTGGTCACATTTAATGGATTATTCATGTTTCTATTTACTTGCTATAACCCTTTGACTGCTATGGGTGGTCACAATCAATTAAATGCACATCAAGCATTGAATCAAAGCATTCCTTGCCCCCACACAACCCTAGCAATCAAAGAGTTAAGGACTGTGCAGTGATTGTTTTGTATTTATTGATTCATATTTATTTTCAGACAGTTCTTAATGTCAGCTGTAAGTGTCTTTTATCGGGAAGGTTAAATATCTTTTTTATACTATTATATATCTTATGTATTCAGCATCACTGTTTCACTGTGTTGTATTAAAAATAAAAAAACAACCTGTCAATAAATGGGAATCCAGACGATAAAGTTACCATAAGAACTCTTTGTTAATTTTGTAATGAAATATTTTCCTCTAATTTGTGTTTGAGGTTTAGAAGAATTGATCAAGTTTATTTGATCTCCTTTAATCTTACAGAGGGAAATGAATCTTGCTGAGGTTTATTATTATCAACCCAATGCTACTCAATGATATAAAAGGAAGAAATGAATAGAAATTCAATTAGTGATGCAAATGTTTGTTAATCTGCATTCAAATCAAACCCTTTAGCTACTGAGATTTTTAGATTCACCATCATTAAATTCAATGTTAATGAACAATAGGAACACATCAGCAACTATCAACACAGAGTGATGTAGCATTTTAACATTGCCACCCATTCTCATTCACATGGTGTATTTTTGTCAGAAATATTAAATATAAAGACAGTTTATTGAGTAGTTTTTACTATCTTGGAATCCAACAAAGGGAGTAGCATGGTGTCTATTGTCAATGTAGTAAAATAAAGCTTTAAATATCTCATTGAAAAGAATAAAAAGGAATGTGATAGCAAGGTGACTTACATGGTAGTCAAACTATGATGCTCATTCTTCATGCAAGCTATTCAACGACATAAATTATCACAATCAAGCCCAATCGCCTGTGAGAAGTTTGCATATTCTCCCCGTGTCTGTGTGGGTTTCATTTGTGTGCCCTGGTTTCTTCCCACAGTCCAAAGATGTGCGGGTTAGGTTGATTGGCCGTGCTAAATTGACCTTAGCATTAGGGAGATTAGCAGGGTAAATGTGCGGGATTACAGGAATAGAGCCAGGTAAGATGTGGTAAGTATAGTCTTGAAGGACTGAATGGCCTCCTTCTGTATTGAATGGATTCTATGATTTGAAATCCTGCACTGAACCAACATTCATGGACATACATTATCAGCAGGTGTTACTAGGTAATCAATAATGGGAACCTGAATCAATGTTCCTCTCCCTAATAAAAGGCTAATTGTAACTCTTATTTTACTGCCCAAAGTAAAATCAGATAATTCAGCAGATTTCAGGGATTGATTGTGGGAGCTTTACTGTGTAAATGGTCCATTTACTGTGTAAATTACTGACCCAGTTCAAAAAAAGCGTTGCATTCATATAGCGCTTTCCATGATCGCAGCATGCTTCAAAATGCTTTACAGCCAATTAAGCACTTTATGTGCAGTCATTATGTGCACAGCAAGCTCCCACATAGAGTAATGTGAGTAATGGAAGGATATTTTTCAGAACGGAGATCAGTAACTAGTCGTGTTCCACGGGGATCAGTGCTGGGACCTTTGTTATGTGTAGTATGTATAAATGGTTTGGAGGAAAATGTAGGTAGCCTGATTAGTAAGTTTGCGGATAACACAAAAATTGGTGGAGTTACAGATGGTGATGAGGATTGTCAAAGGATACAGCAGGATATAGATAAATTACAGACTTGGGCAGAGAAATGGCAGATGGAGATTAATCCAGACAAATGCAAGGTGATGAATTTAGGAAGATCCAATTCAGATGCTAATTATGCACTAAATGGCAGAACCCTTAGGAGCTTTGACATACAGAGGGATCTGGGCATACAGGTCCACAGACCCTTGAAAGTGGTAAGACAGGTACGTAAAATAGTCAAGTAGATATACAGCATGCATGCCTTCATAGGCTAGACAGTGAGTATAAAAGTTGGCATGTTATGTTACAGCTGTATATAACTTTAGTAAGGCCACACTTGGAATGTTGCATGCAATTCTGGTCACCACAATGCCAAAAGAACATGAATGCTTTGGAGAGGATGCAAAGAAGGTTTACCTGGACACTGTCTAGTCTGGAGAGTTTTAGGTATGAGGAGAGGTTGGATAAACCCAGATTGTTTTCACTGGAAAGATGGAAGCTGAGGGGCAACCTGATTGAGATCTACAAAATATGAGAGGCATAGATAGGGTGGATAGTCAAAGGCTTTTTCCCAGGATGGAAAGGTCAACCACATGAGGGCACAGGTTTAAGGTGAAGGGGGTACATTTAGGGAAGATGTGCGGGGAAAGTTTTGCACAGAGGGTGGTGGGTGCCTGGACCGCACTGCCAGTGGAGATGGTGGAAGTAGGTACATTAGCAACTTTCCATGCATATCTTGATAGACACATGAATGGGAGGTGAATAGAGGGATAGAAACTGCATATCGGCTCAAGTTTGGTGAGCTGAAGGGCCTGTTCCTGTGCTATATTGTTCTTCTCTTTGATCATGACCAGATAATCTGGCCTTTGTGATGTTCAGTAAGAAGTCTCACAAGGCCAGGTTAAAATCCAACAGTTTATATGGAATCATGACCTTTCGGAGCATTGCTCCTTCACCGGGTGAGTGGTTTACCTCAGGAAGGAGCAGCGCTCTGAAAGCTTGTGATCCCAAATAAGCGCGAAGGACTTTAACCTGGTGTTGCGAGACTTCTTACAGAGCCCACTCCAGTCCAACGCCGACATCTCCGCATCATAACTCTGTGATGTTGATTGAGCGATAAATATTGGCCAGAACACCAGGGATAATTTCCCTGCTCTAAGTGCCATGGGTTCTCTTAGATCAACACAAGCAGGCAAGTGGGGCCTTGCTCTTTAACATTCCATTCAAAAGACAGAACTTCCAACAGTGCAGTGCTCCCTCAATCTAGTACTGGATTATCAGCCTTCATTTTTCTGAACAAACCTGAAGCTGAACTAGAACCATGAACCTTGTAATTTAGAGGCTGCTACCAATTGAGCCACAGCTGACAAACATTATATTTGAAGGGAAGCCTCAAAAAGATATGTCAATGTCATTATCAGTACAGATTGCAATGTGGAAAACTCATTGTGACTGGACCGGATTTTACAGAGAGGAAGGTGCATTACTTGCCCACCACAGCCCATGCAAACTTCAAGAAAGGCTGCCCCACAGACACAGATGCTGTCTGTGGCCTTATCAAGCAAAGAGTGGGACTTCCACCCTCAGTGGAAAGAAGTCCCTCTCTTGAAGGCTGTCAGCCAGTCTCTTTGGCCGGCAGCTCTTGTGGTCCCAGCAGTGGCAGAACTCAGTAGTGGGCACTGCTGGAATTGCAAACACCTCCTCAAAGAAGCACACTGGTGACTGGACTCAACTAAATAACGTTTTGGACAGAGAGGGATTGGACATTCCAGGGAAGGGAGTGGAGTGGGTGGGTGCTGGGCTTTTGTAGTGTCCAACCAGGAGGCACAAATGGAGTACCTCCCTTTTGCACACAGGGCACACCCCAAAGAATGCACCCCTCTTCCTTGTTGTCTTTTCACCAACTTTGATGAAAAAACAGCCTTCTCACTCTTACCTGCCTTCCATGGCCCAGCATATTATGGCAGATTGAGGCTCTTTATAGCTATTTAATGGGACATTTGAAGGCCTAATAGCAGGTGGACTATTGGGTGCTTTACACACTTCTTAAGAGGATAAACGTGGGGATCGGTGAGAAGACAGAGGGCTACCAACTGTCATGTTTTATGTGCCCCGTACTGCTCGGTGAGTAACTGTAAACCCAGCTCCACACCAGCTTTCACTGCAGTTGAAAAAAGCCAAGAAAAAAACATACTTGAAAATAAAATTGAACCATCTCCCAGACAGACTTACCTTTCCAAGAACATTGATAGGATTACACTGATGGTGTTATTGATGCATGGCAATAATTAAAAAGATTAACCGTACAAACAAGAAACATCACAAACCCATTCACGGGTGATTTTCAGTCTTGTCCAACATGGTGGTAATATTAGCATTCCTCCATTTTCAAATAAATTTCAGTCAACACCAAATTAAACCAATTTTATGGAATTGCATTTTCCTTTACTAAAAGAAGCTGAAGTGAAAAGTGCAACTTTATATAACTAGATTAAAAGCTTTGGAATCAGTAAATATCTGTTGAACTATGTTGCATTTGGTAAAGTTCTTCAAAGATTAGCTCAGTCAGTAGTCTTGAATTTTCACAAAGCCTCTGAGATTATCTTTGGCTAAAGTGCTGCTAATTAGACAGCCTTCCCACTAAAATTCATTGATCCTTCTTTCAAAGTAATTCTATTCCGTTCTTCTCAAACTCAACTTATCAACCAGAGCAATCCACTATTAGGAGTTAGAAAATAAATTGCTCAAACATTGCTGCATTAATTTGACCTCTGTCTGCTGTTTCTCCTTCTCTCTTTGTTCCTATGACAGGTATCATAAAGGGTCATGCCCTATCATTGTCTTTCGGATGCTGATCAACTTGTGTTACCCTAGATCTTCTATCGTCAATAGAATTGATTCTAAACTTTAAAAAGCTGGAATATTTATACTGATAATGTGTTCCTGGCTTACTTTATTTACCATTCATTTTGTATATGTGAATAAGGGGCAACTAAAGAAGCTTTTATATTGTAATGTGGGTTTCTGAAATAGTTGACCCGTAACAAGAAAGGTCAGTAGAAGTCCTAGAAATTTTCAAGGCAATTTCTTAAACTACAGTGAAACACCGATTTTACGTGCCCCAATTCAGCGCGAATTCCAATATAACGTGATGAATCATCGGACCCTTTTTTCACTCTTTCCAGGGAACTGAAAAGTTTTTGGTGAATTGATTTTGTGTTTTCTTAGATCAAAATGGAACAAACTGCTAGAAAAAGAAAATCCCTTTCTGTGAAAGATAAGCTTCACGCATTTGATGTGATCAAGACTAAAAGTCAAACTCAAGTTGCACGAGACCTCGGGATACCGGAGTCAATACTCGGTGGCTGGAAATCTCAAGAAGAAAAGTTATGCGCGTTGCTTTGCAAAGTTGAAGAAGAAGGAGGATTAAAAGCCAAATGCCTGAAGACAGCCAAAGATGTCAGCTTCGATGGCTCTCTGTACAAATGGTTCGTTCAAGCTCGCTCAGAAGGCCTTCCAATTTCCGGTCCTATTCGCAAAGCTCAAGCCGAGAAGTTTGACAAGCATAGAACCATAGAAACATAGAAAATTACAGCTCAGAAACAGGCCTTTTGGCCCTTCTTGTCAGTGCTGAACCATTTTTTGCCTAGTTCCACTGACCTGCACTTGGACCACATCTCTCCACACCCCTCTCATCCATGAACCCATCGGAGTTTTTCTTAAATGTTAAAAGTGACCCCGCATTTATCTGGCAGCTCATTCCACACTCCCACCACTCTCTGCGTGAAGAAGCTCCCCTAATATTCCCTTTACACTTTTCTCCTTTCACCCTTATCCCATGCTCTCTGGTTTTTTTCTCCCCTAACCTCAGTGGAAAAAGCCTGCTTGCATTCACTTTATCTATACCCATCAAAATCTTACACACCTCCATCAAATCTCCCCTAATTCTTCTACGCTCCAGGGAATAATGTCCTAACCTATTTAATCTCTCCCTGTAACTCAGCTTCTGAAGTCCCAGCAGCTTTCTTGTGAACCTTCTCTGCACTCTTTCAACCTTATTTACATCCTTCCTGTAACTAGATGACCAAAACTGTACACAATACTCTAAATTCGGTCTCACTAATGCCTTATATAACCTTACCATAACACTCCAACTTTTATACTCGATACTCCGATTTATAAAGGCCAATATACCAAAAGCACTCTTTGCAACCCTATCCACCTGTGACATCACTGTTAGGGAATTCTGTACCTGTATTCCCAGATCCCTCTGTTTAATTGCACTCTTCAGAGTCCTACCATTTAGCCTGTACTAAATTAAAGCAGATCAACAGAGAAACCTTACAGTTCAAAGCTAACAATGGATGGCTAGACCGGTTTAAATGGTTTCACTGACGTGAGGGGTTCAAGCAACGCAAAGATCATGTGACGTTGTTGCTTTATGTAAACAAGACTGGAACACATAAATTAAAACCACTCATGATTGGCAAATCTCGCTCGCCCCACTGTTTCCACCATGTCAACATGAAATCATTACTATTTAATAATGGTGTCAATAAATTGTCCCTGAATTAGATCTCCCTTAATCTGACGCACATATAATTCCCTAAATTTGCACCCGCTTTATTGTGGAGTTCCACTAGAGATAGACAAAAATGTCAACGATTGACGAAAGACTTGAATAAGGCACTCACTGAGTGTTAAAATGAGCAGTGTGGGCTTGTAGGGCCGAAGGGCCTGTTTCCTGTGCTGTGCTGCTCTTTGTTCTTTGCTCTTATTCGAGGTCATGCACAGCAGCAATGCTTGGATAGTAAGTGTCATCTTTGAGGATTGGTTTCACAAAACTTTTGTTCCTGCTGTCCGTGCTCATTTGTGCAAGCAAAAGCTAGAATCCAAAGATCTTCTTTTGCTTGACAACTGTCCCGCTCATCCGCCAGCTGCCAACCTAGTAAGCCGCGATAGAAAGATCTGAGTTTCTTACTTCCCCTAGAACACTACATCCAAGATCCAGCCCCTAGATCAGGGGGTCATCTCCGTGTTCAAGCAGAATTACAGGCGGCAATTAATTCGTAGAATTGTAGACAACTCAACAATACTTGAAGCCTATCTAAAAAGCCTGAACGTGAAGAAAGTTTTCCACTTAGGTGGGAAAGCCTGGGCAGCAGTCAGCTTATCATTTGTAGAGAGTTGCCGGGAAAAGGGTCTGGGGCCAACCTTTTCATCATGCCAATCCACCATGGAAGATGGTGATGAGCCAGATTTTTACGGCTTCACAGAGAAAGATATGCGTGAGACAGAGAAGCTGTCTGAATGCAGAAAAGAAGAGCTACATCAGTGACACGCTGCCAACGATGAATGTCCAACATATGAGCATCTGACAGACGCCGAGATCTGCCTATAGCACTGGCAGAGGCAAGTATACCAGTTCTCAAGCCACAAGAAGATGATAATGAAGAGCCTCCACTCCCAAAAGTGTCTGAAGCCATTGAACACATCAAGGCTAGCCTCCGTTGGCTGGAGACTCAGGAGGTGAACCACATAAAAATCCTCCAACTCAGAAGCATTCTAGATTTCGCTCGCTACCAGCGAAATGCTACGTTCAAGCAAGGTACAGTAGATCACTTTTTTAAGAAATAAGCTATTGTTGTTTTGTTTTGCTTATTAAAAAGCTTTATTAAAAATGAATTTGTGTTTTAATTTCTGGACCTGGGGGTCCTTGTGCACGAATCGCAAAAACCCAGTCTGCAGGTGCAGCAGGTGATCAAGAAGGTGAATGGGATGCTGGCCTTTATAGCGAGGGGGTTAGAATATAAGAGCAGGGAGGTCTTGCTGCAACTGTACAGGGTACTGGTGAGGCCGCAGCTGGAGTACTGTGTGCAGTTTTGGTCGCTGCACTTGCGGGAGGATATATTGGCCTTGGAGGGAGTGCAGAGAAGGTTCACTAGGCTGATACCTGAGATGAGGGGGTTAGCCTATGAAGAGAGATTGAATAGACTGGGTCTGTACTCATTGGAGTTTAGAAGGCTGAGGGGGGATCTTGTAGAGACATATAAGATAATGAAGGGGATAGATAGGGTAGAGGTAGAGAGATTCTTCCCACTTAGAAAGGATAGCAGGACGAGAGGGTACAGCCTCAAAGTAAGGGGGGGGGGGGGTGCGGCGGGGGGGGAGACTCAAAGGGTGGTGAATCTCTGGAATTCTCTGCCCGTTGAAGTGGTGGAGGCTACCTCGCTGAATATATTTAAGTCACAGGTAGGTAAATTTCTGATAGACAAGGGAATTAAGGGTTATGGGGAGAGGGCGGGAAGGTGGAACTGATCCACTTCAGATCAGCCATGATCTTATTGAATGGCGGGACAGGCTCGAAGGGCAAGATGGCCTACTCCTGCTCCTACCTCTTATGTTCTTATGTACTGTAACAAAAGTGATTTATTCACAGAATTCTTTATTTGAAAGGTAATTTATTTGCCAGATGTTAAACGTCCAAAAAACGGGTCAAATAGGATTATAATAGGGGTGTTTTAGGATGTTAGGTGAACATTGGGTCAGTTTGAACCCTAATTTAGCTCGATCCCGCTTTTTTCGCAATAACATTTTATGGACCCCAACCATCGTGTATAACGGGGCCACACTGTACTAGGTATATTTTCCTCTGCATGGAGTTAAATAAAGATTATTTCACTAACCTCCCAATATAAATCAATGTAAATGATACAGAGAAAAAAATTAAGTCCTTGATCCTCTGCAATTTAATCTTCACTGGTTTCTAAAATTCCTCATCTACTGATGTGTAATACAGTCAAGTTAAGGTCTGACTATGACCAAGTGTCTCATCTTCATTTGTGACATGATGTAAGTACGTACTTTGCATTACTTTTCCCGAAACAAAAGATATTATCCACACTGGAGAAGACCAGTGCTCTTGACACTATTCATTTAACGTAATGATTTAAAGATAAGCATTGCAAAAAATGCATGTCGTATTATTGAACTTCACATTTGACATGAATTTTATTAGTCAAATAATGAGAAAGAAATTGAAGCATGCAGCAGTGAAGATTATGCCGTGCTGTCAAAGTACCAAAAGATCTCCCATATACGGGAATACTAATGCTAATGCACAGAAGCAGAAAATAAAGAACAGGTTTCAATGAGGATATATTTCTTTTTGCAGAAAAAAAATTCAAATTTTTGCATGCAAAAGACCTCTAGGATCATTTTTTTTCCCCGCTGCTCCTGAAAATCTGTTCATAATTTGAGAGCTCTTTGAACAAGCACAATTGGATTTGAGAAGGAGGAAAGGGGTCAGTTTTGTGGGTGGAGATTCATCTGTCGGAGAGTTTGAAAGACGGTCGTAACAGATGGAGGAGCATTGCAGTTCCACGTGTATGTTGCTCGCAATCAAAATGCCATAATTTTTAAAGCCACATCATTGGTTTGCCCCAAATTACATGTGTTCCTGCGTGTGTGCAAATGTGAAGGAAACCTTAGGCCCATAGGACCGTAGAAAAGTCAGCTGTGGAGTGGAACTGATCACTTGATGCAATGCTCAACCGATACATTGCATTATTTCCATAATTATCTGCAGGACTCGGGAGGAAATTTCACAGTTTTATCTTTCCCTACATTATAAGTATACTTACTTCAAGAGCCCTTCCCTAGCCTTTTGAGACATGTAGTGGTGTTGAGAGGTATTATACAAATGCAAATCTTTTTTAAAAGAATGTGTTTCTCAATTAACTCACTCTCAAGAGATTAGGTTGTAAGACTCTAAGTTAATGCAATAAAGTGGAATATGATCGGAGGTCCTCTTGATCTCCCATTATTTCTCTGGGGTTTCCACCAATTTTTAACAGGGAATTGGGGAATGCTACTATTTCATTCTCATTATCGTATGGATAACAGTGGAAATCGAACAGTCAAATGACTATTTGGAACAAGACCAATAAAGAAATGCCACCAGAAATGTTATCCCACAGTACAGACCATGAGTGCTGGTCATGAGATTTCCTCTAAAAGCTTATTCATGTTACCTCTCCTGAATGTATTGTTGCTTCCTACTGACATTGCTTCACCCTCAGGGCTATCAAAAGCATTTCATTCAATGTCTAACTCAAGGAAAAGCAACTGAACACAGTCAGGAGAAATTCAAGTGCTAGGGTGTAAAAGGTTAGGCAAGAAAAATAGCTTGGCAATCAAGCTGTGTTGATTAATAAATAACAAAGCTGGATAAAGCACTAAAATGCTCTGATGATTGACTTTCTACTGTGATAAATTTTAAGTATCTGATGAGCACTTTGTTGCAGAGCTGATTGATCAGGACAAGGTTGTTAGCTCACACTGGGGCTGGATCTGAGGCTGGCCTTAAAACAGCTCTCTCAGTCAATGTGCCATTAACCAGTTCCAATCAGTCCTTTGCCATTTTCCCAGGAGTAAGCTGGAAGGGAGTGGGGGCTAGGGGCAGGGGTGGGGTGGGGTGGGGGAGTGGGGGGTGGTTGGTGTGCAGTAGGACCACTTGCCCACAAACAGCATGTAGCCAATTCAAGAAATTTAATGTTTATTGCCAACTGGAATTCTCCAGTTGGCCTCGAGTCCCCTTGCAGGCAGAAGGGGGCAGCTTATTTACCTGGAAGTAGCTTCTCGACATAGACCAGAGCATCAGTGATCCAAGGATGCCTACAGCCCCTTCCAGAATTGCGAAGAACTTATCCCTCCATCTTGATCATCATTCACCAGCACCTCAATTCCACAGTGGTGGCCCAGCGGTGAAGGGCATTTTTCATTTTAAATTTGGAAAGATTAGAGAAAAGGTGCCTCCCAATTTACAGGTCCCCTCTCTCCATAAGACCATAAGACATAAGAGCAGGATTAGGACACTCGGCCCATTGAGTTTGCTTCACCATTCAGTCATGGCTGATATTTTTCTCATCCTCATTCTCCTGCCTTTTCCCCATAACCCCTGTTCCCCTTATTAATCAAGAACCTATCTATCTCTGTCTTAAAGTCACTCGATGACCTGGCCTCCACAGCCTTCTATGGCCTCTGGCTGAAGAAGTTCCTCCTCATCTCTGTTTTAAAGGATCATCCCTTTAGTCTGAGGTTGTGCCCTCTGGTTCCACTTTTTCTACTAGTGGAAACATCCCCTCCATGTCCACTCTATCCAGGCCTCGCAGTATCCTGTAAGTTTCAATAAGATTCCGCCTCATCCTTCTAAACTCCAATGAGTACAGGCTCAGAGTCCTCAATCGTTCCTCATATGACAAGCTCTTCATTCCAGAGATCATTCTTGTGAGCCTTCTCTGGACTCTTTCCTTAGATATGGGGCCCAAAACTGCCCACAATATTCCAAATGGGGTCTGACCAGAACCTTACACAGCTTCAGAAGTACATCCCTGCTCTCGTATTCTAGCACTCTCAATATGAATGCTAACATTGCACTTGCCTTCCTAACTGCCAACTGAATCTACAGATCAACCTTAAGAGAATTTTGAACAATGCCTCCCAAGTCCCTTTGTACTTCTGATTTCCTAAGCATTTTCCCATAAGTTGTCTATACCTTCATTTCTCCTTCCAAATTGCATAACTCACACTTTTCCACATTGTATTCTTTCTGCCACTTCTTTGTCCACTCTCCTAACTTGTCCATGTCCTTCTGCAGCCCCTCTGCTTCCTCAATGTTACCGGTCCCTCTACATACCTTTGTATCACCTGCAAACTTGGCAACAGTGCCTTCAGTTCCTTCCTCCTAAGTGTAAATGTGTATTGTGAAAAGTTGTGGTCCCAGCACTGATCCCTGAGGCACATCACTAGTCACCAGCTGCCATCCTGAAAAAGACCCTTTTATCTCCACTCTCTGCCTCCTGCCAATCAGCCAATCCTCTAACCGTACCAAGATCTTACCCTTAGCACCATGGGCACTTAACTCATTTAACAATCTCCGATGCGGCACCTTGTCAAAGGCCTTCTGGAAGTCTAACTAAATCACATCCACTGGTTCTCCTTTATCTAACTTTCTTGTTACCTCCTCAAAGAACTCTAACAGATTTGTCATACCTGATCTCCCCTTGACAAAGCCGTATTGACTCAGTACTACTTTATCATGCACTTCCAAGCACTCTGCGATCTCATCTTTAATAATGGACTCTAAAATCTTGCCACTTATGGTATCTTACCTTCTATGGTATCATGCAACAATTGGTGCTTGAGCTGCAGGATCCAGTCACCTTTGATTGGATGCAAGAACTATATAATCATTATAATAGGAGATTTCAAATATCCAAATATAGGGTGGGATTTTCTGGCTGAGCTCATCCTAAAACCAGCAAATCCCACCCAAGGTCAATGGACCTTTCCATGGCTCACTCCTTGCCTGCTCCAATTCCTATGGCAGGAGAAATTGGAAAATGTGCCCCATAGACTGGGATAGGAAGTGCAAAGGGACAAGTGGGACAAGAGTTCATGAAATGTGTTCAAGGTGATGTCCTGCAGCAGTATGTTTCTGGTTCAATAAGAGGGCTGAAACTGTCCAACCTGGTTCTGGGCAATGATTTAGCCCAAGTGGATCAAATATTAATGGGAGAGGAATTAGGAGACAGTGACTGTTGTATCATAAGGTTTTTGTTGGTCAAGGAAAAGGAGAAGGAACAATCCAGAGCAGGGACAATTAATTAGGAGAAAGCCAACTTCGATGGGTTGAGAATGCATCAGAATTCAGCGAGTTGGAATCAAACATTGGCAGAAAAGATGATGGCTGAACAATGGACCACCTTCAAAGAAAAACTATTATCAGAAGTGTCATGGTATATTCTCTTAAAGAGGAAACATGAGATAAATCAATCCATAGTGTGGTGGATGACAAGAGAGGTAGGGGTGAAGATGGAAAGGAAGGAATGTGTGTATGGCAATATCAGATAGAGAATACAATGGCAAATCAGGCTGAATATAAAAGGATTCCAAGAGGAAGTGACAAAAAATAATAAGAAACTCAAGGAGAGAGCATGAAAAGAGACAGGTAGCTGAATTAAAAAATAATTCTAGAGTAATAAGGATAAGAAAAGGTTGATAAAATAAAGCGTATTGCTGATTAGGGCAAAAAAGGGAAATTGAAGGCAAGAGAAATAGTGGAGCTATTAACTAAATATTTTGAAACTGTCTTTACAAAAGAAGAAGATGCTACCCAGGCCAAGGTGAGAGAAGAGGTAACTAGTACACGAGAAGAATTTACAATTGAGATGGAGGAGATGTTAGAAAGATGACCTTTTTACTTAAAATTGATAAGTTACCAGGGCGAGATGAGCTGCATCCCAAGTCTACTTCAGGAAGTGAGAGTGTAAATTGCAGAGGATAATCTTCATGTCTTCTTTAGACATGGTGCCAGAGGACTGGAGGAGTGTGATGTCACACCCTTGTTCAAAAAGGGATGCAAGGATAAAGCTGGCAACCATGGTGCAATGAATTTGATTCAGCAGTCGGGAAACCTCTGGAACTAAGAAAAGAACAAAGAAAATTACAGCAAGGAACAGGCCTTTTGGCCCTCCAATGCCTGCACCAACCATGCTACTTGGCTTAACTAAAACCTCCTAAGATTCTGGGAACCATATTCCTCTATTCCCATTTCATTCAAATGGCTAGCTTGAGACAAAATTAACAATTGCAGAAACAAGTGCAGGATAATGAAGAAAACCTAGCATAGATTCATTAAGGGTAAACCATGCTTAGTTAACTTGCTGGAGTACTTTGAGTAGGTAACAAAGAAGATGAGGGCAATGCTGTTGATATAGTATATATGGATTTTGAAAATATATTTGATGCAGTGTCACACAACAGACCTGTGTGGAAAGTTCTAGTTCATAGAATAAAAGGGAAAGTAAACAGTTGGGTGAGAAATTGGTTGAGGAACTGAGTAGTGCTAAACGATTGTTTTTTAGATTGGAGAAAGATTTATCATGGAGTTCCTCAGGGATCAGTGTTAGGATCTTTGCTCTTTCTAATATATATCAATGACCTAGACTGCAATGTTCAAAATTATGCAAAGATTGCAAATGTTGTTGGTTCCTGCAGACTGTAGGACTTTGTAGAAAAATTGAAATGTTTATTTTAATAACTGTCAAGATTCCTGGAGAAAATATGTCATAATTATATTGTTTCCTAAAGTTTGAATTTCACAAGAAGATTAAAATTATGAAGTGATAAAGGAAAAGTAAAAAGCACATAATGCAATAATGTTTAAGTGTAAAACCTGGTGTTCTTTCAAATGGGAGAATTCCCTCAAGTCTGGAACCATACCATGGCTTGAATTTTATGTTCTGATGTTGTGCAATATTGAGGTCAGCGGCTATGTGCAGGAGCTGATGCTACTGACAATTAAAGGGTCAATCAAAGCAATTAAAAAACCTATTAACACAGATTATACATTTTCTGGGCAATTCTCCGCTTGTTGTACAGGCAAAGGGCAGATGGGCATTATGTTTTTATCAATTTGTCATCTAAGGGTGGAATAAAAGGCCCCTTCAGCAGCACTTTCATTTTATTTATGATTTTGCTGCTGCCATATGGCCTCTGTTATAGGGGAGAGGGTGGTTGAGTTGAGGGTAGGGGCTGTCTGAATGTCGGACTCCCCATGACCCAGCCCTTCATTATGTTCCAACATACAGATCCTGCAGATTGGTTATCAGAAGTAGCCCAGGTGACCCTGTCGTGGATGTAAAATATGACCAAATCCTGCATAATTAAAAACATTTCTATGGAAAGTATTCCTATACAAAAGAGAAAAAACAGATTTAGTTTGCAGCCTCCAGCATCCTTTCCCCCCACTTTGTCAACCACAACAGCCACTAGCCCTAGCTGTTCCACCTTAGCCATGCAATCCAGATCTGCTGCAATAGCAGCTAGACTAGATTCAGCCTTGATGGCAATAAGTGTCTACCATGTTGGAACATTCAATTGTCTAGAATTCAGTCACTTACGGGTTCAAGTCTCACTCCTGTTTAACTCTCTGGATTGAGACTTGAACCCAAAGCCAACTGAATTCCAGACAGCTGAGGGTGCTGCACTGTCTGTAATGTCAGCATTCAGGTGAGGTGTTAATCTGAGTCTACCATCTCAGTTGTGTGTGAAAGATCCAACATTGCTGTCTATGGGAGCTTGAACTGTGCAAGGTGGCTGACTGATACATTTTTCACATTATAGAAGTGACCACATGTTAAAAAGCAAGTAGACAATCTGGACATCCTGAAAAGTGCTGAGGAAATATAATTTGTCATGCTTTCTTTCTTAATTGATGGAAGTCAATGACTGGACTCCCCTCCGCAACTTTTTCTCCTCTCCTCCCTGCCCACAAATTCGTCACTGCTGTCACAAAATTGAGTTGGATCAGTGGTAAATGCTGGAAAGCCCTGTAGATTTTCAAGGCATGTTTCAGAGCTGCTACACACACGATGTGGGGTGGAATTTTCAAAAGGAAACTAAGTGGTGTCATAACGAGAATAACGAGTGATCCATGATGGTGTGAACACCCCACACCACAATTGTCCCACACTCAGCCACTTGCTTGGAGAACAATGAAGTGATAGTACTGGGGCAGAAGGGAGGGCCTTAACACACCCATGAGCCTGGCTTCAAAGCGCTGGGTTTTGCTGTGCAAGGGTGCACCAATCTCACAGTGAGACCTCCCACCCTCCCACTACAGACCTTGGGAGCCCCTTCCCTCTTCGGGATCCCCCCCCCGGCATGAGTCACCAGCATCAGAGCACCCCCTCAAATGGGCCTCTTTATGACCCCCGATAGGCACCTCCAGCTTGATCCTTGACATGACGCCCTTCATGTTCCATCCCTGCACTACCCACTCCCACATGACCCCCCGACATAACCCCCACTTAAGCCCTACCTTCTTGTGACTGCCCCAGGCACTCTGGCGGTGCCCAATGGGCACTGCAGGGTGCCTGGTGGCCATTGCCAGGGTGTCCACTGGGTACTGCCAATGCACCAGGTGGCCATTGCCAGGTGGGCAGTCAATAGCTTCTGATTTTCTCAGCATGGCCATCACAACTGGTCTCTGCCAGAGGAGTAGCGGATGCCAGACACCATGGCCATACTGGAGGAGATCAGAGGCCATTCTCTCCCGTTTTCTGGCTCATTTGATACTTAGAATTTTTTCGTAAGTTCACACATGCCCTTACAGCTTTTTCGGGAAGATTTCACCCATGAAGTTTTAATTTGTGTAAATGAACATCTGTTACCCAAAGAAACAGATCACTTAATTCAAAGTGCATTCCAGGGGAAATGGATTTTTTTCTGGGGCAATTTGTACTTCTCTCTCTAGACAAAATTGACAATATTAAATCCATTTCTTTGTTTTTTTAAATAATTGTGTCATGCACAAGTAGCTCTAAGCTCCCATTTTATAAAAAGAACACTACTCCCAATGTAGCAATATTAACATCAGTGCAGCTCATTAATAACAAGATCATAATCAAGAAAGCCACTGGGAGCATCAGCTATTTTGCTACTTCCAGCTGTTAATTACTGTATCAACTTAAAACCAAGCTGACTCTATCTTTAATTATTTTACCGCAGCCTTCGTTATTTCTTCCTGCTAAATATAACATTAAATTTAAACATGCTTGAGAGGGAGTGTGAAAGTTTTATCTGTGAAATTCCCAACGTGTAACCTCTGTAATTAAATTCACAAAGTTTGAATATGATGGATCAACATGTGAATTGAAGGCAATTTTTGTTTTAAATGGGAAGACTTAATCAATTCTTAGAAAACCCTCAACATAGGTAATTCAAATTAACATCGAGACAAAACTTGGAAGAATGGCAAAGAAAAATTCAGCAATATACAACTGATAGCCATGAACAATTCTTTCATCCTTCAAATGATATATTCTTTTTTTAATCAGCGATGGATTCTGGTGACAGCAATGGTCGAATGAATCAAGTTTCAATTCACACTGAACAGAGATTAAAAAGGCTTGAATTCAGTGGACCATTTAGAAAGATATAATAAATAACAGGTAATTTAATCCCATAGAATTCGAGTAGCACTGTGTTTTATTATGTTAATGAAACTGTCAGATCAACTATTTTACCACATTGAAAGGAATGGTGTGAGATTTCCTTCCTTGAATAGTGAGGCTGGGTGCCCGCAAACTAATAAAGTACAAGAGCTGGGATCAACATGTGAGGAATGTTTACATAGGACATACCAAATCTTTTTCCCCTGTATAAAATGTCTGTGCTTAAAAAAAAAGCACTGCTGTTATTTTTCTCCCAACATGGCATTTTACACAGCTTGCACAGATATGAATTCAGTTCCCATCTGCCCATCTTGTTCGTGTTTAATTAATATTCAGCATGCTTCTTTGTCAGCTAAAAGGATTATTTCAACTTCCTGAGCTTGAAGTGTTACAATTTTACTGGATTGCGTGTGTTTTTCATTCTCCCCGATTTATTCTGCTGGCTATTGTTGGCTGAAAGGAAAATCCCTTGCATTGGAACCAAACTTCAGTTCGCCACAAAAAGCAGCTTTATTCGACATCCTTCTTCGGTTCCACACTGTGGGACTCACAGAGGAAATGGCCTGACTGCATTGCTAGTTCAGTCAGGATATGCTCTTCATCACACTGGAACTCCTCTGAAGCAAGGTCATAATGTATCTTTCTTAACAGCAGCCTAAGCAAAACAAAGAAAATAACATCACAATGCACTCGGCTATAATTGACGGCTGAGGGTTATGGGTCAGAGAAGTAAATTAAACATTTGAGACAAGCAATTCTTTGGAAAATAAATACCTTTGGAATATTTATCATATGGTACTTACCAAGTGGATGGATGAGGAATTAGAATTCCCCTGGTTTAACTCTTCACTGCCATGGTTATCCTAAAATTAAATTTTCCTCTTTCCAAATATTCAATTTTCCAAGTTTGCAGTTGGCATTTGTATGAGCAGTGGCTGCACTCCACTCCTGCTCCACCCTTTCTTAGAGCTCAGTTTGCTAACATGCTTTCTGCTGGATGGAACCTTGGTAGATCTGTGTTCCCTGCCACATTATGACCCAGTCCTGCCCCAGTGCTGCTTGCAAACTTATCTAAAGTGTCGAAAGTAATTGGAAAAATCTAGCAGTCACTGCAAAGTATATGTAGGTTCAGAATGAGTGTCAAGTTATAAAGGAAGGAAGGGAATTCAGTATGAAGACATGGCACCAAGCAGGGAGAAAACTGCAGTGTTAAACTGCATATGACACCCTGCTCGATTCCTGGCAAAATGGATATGCTGTGGCATTAGCTGGGGGAGCTGAATATTGTCTTGTTAGGTGCTTCAGGATACTATCCCTATGCCAGGCAAAAGGTGATGCAGACCTGATGCTTTCGCAATAGCAGCAGAATATGGAAGCAAACAGCTTCTGTTAAAGAATTGGGCAATACAAGACTATCCAATAGACCCAGAAAGAACTAAGCCTCCATGAAGCAAAATGTTGCAAGTCAACTGTTTCACATTTACTGCTCACCTAAAACAAACTCTCACTTAAGCTTATGGATCTGGTACTAACCTTCATGCAAAACCATACTTCAATAGGTTACATGCTCAAGTGGCAATATACAATTTGCCACATTTACATCTCCCAAGTGGGTTTGCCATATGACATCTTTATGACGTGTTGGGCAGAATGCTCCTCTTTTGAGATTAATTTCAGTGGTGGGTAGTTCCAGTAGTGTCTTACCCACTGGCCAGAATGGCAGGATCCCATGTCAGATTCTGCACTTGGAATCTCATTCATTATACACAGGTGAGTCCTCCTCTAAGCCACCTAGCAGGTGGTATCTGATTTGGCTGCTCGCCCTGAGCTGACCTTCTCAACCCTCTGCCTTTCACCATGACCCCTCATCCTTCTCCCTACTCCTTGCGTCGCCCTCCTTCCACACTGTGGCCCCTTGGCTTCAACAGGCCACCCACCACCAGCACTGGCAACTCCCTCCTCCTGTCCAGCTGTCTGACTTCACTTTGCACTCTAACCCCGGTTGAACTTCACACCTTTGTCGCAGTGGCTGCATGAATTCCACACCATGTTCTTAAAGCTTATTTATCTCTGTCTTACAGAAACACTGCAATGAAGTTACTGTAAAAATCCCTTAGTCGCCACACTCCAGCGCCAGTTCGGATACCCTAAGGGAGAATTTAGCATGGCCAATACACCTAACCAGCATGTCTTTCAGACAGTGGAAAGAAACTGGAGCACCTGGAGGAAACCCATGCAGATATGGGAAGAATGTGCAGACTCCATACAGACAGTGACCCAAGCCGGGTATCAAACCCAGGTCTCTGGTGCTGTGAGGCAGCAGTGCTTAACCACTGTGCTAAGCACTGTGCCACCGTGCTGCCCCAATGTCCAGACAGACGCTGACCTGTGTCACGAGGTAGCAGGAGACTCCAGTACTCTCCAGCCTCCGACTCAGCACTGATGTGGCAGTGATACTGGAGGATCCATGGGTCCAGCAGCACGGTGCTGTACATGAAGACTAACTCAGCGTAGAGAAGGCAGGAAACAATCAACCTGGCAGAGTGGTGTACAGTGCACTATGGCAGAAAGGCTTTGTTAATCTCACTTCCAAATCTCTTATAAACTGAGGACTATCTTCAGCATGCTACTCTTTATTAATCACATTATAGAGTGACATAATTTCATGCTAGCATGACACAAGATTGGAAGACCTGATGGGATGGCAGTGGGCAGCTGTTTAAATGAGCATCCACGAGAATGCAAATGAATGTGAATGGGTTCAGAACACCTTGTTTACTCTTTGAATTCTTCTGAACAATACCTTAGTCTTTTTTTGCTCAGCTTCAGTCGTCTTAAGACATTCTTTCTATCAACTTCTTGCAAAGAACAACATCAGTCTGATTGCTTTTGAGATAGTTTTTTTCACTGTGATTGCTGTGATACTATAATTGCTTGTCTGTCCCTACTGGATTGGAATGATTGGGCACCCATACCACCTTTGTGCCATTATAAATGTTTTAAGTTTGCGGCTTTCTTCTACTAGACCTTGATGTGAGCTGGAGGCAGCCTGCTGAGTGCTATTCACATTTGCCTCAGATGACTTTGCTGGTCAGCATCTGCTGGCCTGGGGTTTAGAAAGCTCCAGCCTGCTGATGTGTCCAAACAGTATTAGGGGATTTTATACAGCCTGAAAGAGTAGGAAACGTGGTGTGCGATGTGATGTAAAGAGGCACATTGTCAAATCTCAATTTCCCTCTACGGTGGCTTGAGATGCAAAACTAGATTTTGAGAGACATGTTTGCAGAGTGTTGGGCCTCATGCCATCCAGTGGCAGGTTTGTACTTGTAATATATTTGCATGCAATGAATACTCATCAACATAAAGCATTAAAAAAATAAAGTCCTGCCTTCAAGATGAAGTCAGCAGCGCATGAGAATCCCATCGATCCCAGCACATGTTTGATTACAGGTGATATGAGCCAGTCAGCACTGTGCAGCTGTGTCTGTGTTCAGTGGTTTTCCTTATTGAACTCCATGGTACAGGGGAGAGCAGCATGAGAATGGTAGTTTACTTGGAGGCTTGGACCAGGCAAAGGTAAGGTAGTGGTGAGTGTTAGTGATGAGTGGGGGCAAGGTTGTGCGGTGGTGATGTGGAGTGGGGTCAGGGGCATGGAGAAGTGAAATGGGAGCTGTCTGGCATCGTGGGTGTGGCGTGCAGGGGAGGCTGTCAGTCAAGTGAAGAAAATGATAGTCCAAAAGTGCAGCGTCAGTATTCTTCAACTCCTGGCTCATCTCAGGATAATAGCGATCAGAGTTCTTGCTGGGTTTTGAATTCACCTTTCAGCTATGCCTCCAAGAGTGATTAGGGCAATGTGTCAAAGGGAGGGCCAACTGAGCCTGCAAGTTCAGCTACATCCCATGGAGTGGCAAGTAGAACACTAGACATTAACACACACATTCTATAAAGAGTGAACAAACAACACAATATTGCTTCTTCTAAAATAAAAGAAATATCCCTAACTCCCCTTGAATCATCAATGTGTGCCAACCATAAGGTATACCAGAACATGTTGCATTCTGTCTCGCAAGTCTAAACAAATAATGATGAAACACATGTGAATAAAGTGTAACCAATGTAATGTGAATGAGTTACAAGTGAAATTTAAATCTTTGTCCTCTCAAAAAGTAATATGTTAATGGCAATGGAGTTGGGCAAGAAAGCTTTGGCCGTGATGCAGACCGTCCCTGTTTAAGCAAGCAGCTCTTTTATGCCAGCTGCAGGTGCAACAATGCCAGTGATGGTAGGCTTTACTATTGAAAAACAATCCTCTGCCTGCCCACCACAGCACAACTGCATGTGTTTCCCACGCACGTTGCTGAAACTTTAAATTTTAATTGCAATCACGTGAGAAATGGGAAAAGACAGGAGAGGAGTATAAACTTCCAGTTCTGCCTTCAAGAACAGCTCACCGCTGGGTAAAGTCTGCTTTCTATGCCCCCCATGCCTCCTGATTAAACATTTCAAGCTGCTTCTTTGAGGCCTGTTATAGAGTTCACCAATGAACTCAACAACCAGTTAAATCGAAGAGTTAAAAATGCCGACCTCCCTGTCCCTCCGAAAGTTGCATTATGTTCCGAGGGTGTCCAAATCCAGTGCATCCCTCCGGGCACATGATTTTCAATCCAAACTCATTCCACTCAACATTTGAAAGTCTAAGTCCGAGTTGCAGAGAGATATTACAGTGTTTAAGCCATGGCCATGCCCAGATTTCACAGGATAGGCAAATAACCTTCATTTGACAATAGAGGCATTCTTTACGGTTCTTTCCATTCTCTTTCCCCAACATAAATATTGTAAATGCTGAATATGTAATAGATAATAGTAAACAACAAAATTGAAATGCATAGAGGTGTTCAGAATCATGGGGGTGGTCTGAACAGAGTAAATGGAAAGAAACTGTTCCCATTGGGTGTGTTGCAAACTGCCATTGTAGTATAAGGGTGTTTGGCATGTTATGTGAGGTTGTATAAGACATTTGTGAGGCTAAATTTAGAGTATTGTGTACAGTTCTGGTCACCTATCTACAGGAAGGATATTAATAAGGTTGAAAGAGTGCAGAGAAGGTTTACAAGGATGTTGCTGGGACTTGAGAAACTGAGTTACAGAGAAAGGTTGAATAGGTTAGGACTTTATTCCCTGGAGCGTAGAAGAATGAGGGGAGATTTGATAGAGGCGTATAAAATTATAATGGGTATAGATAGAGTGATTGCAAGCAGGCTTTTTCCACTGGGGTTAGGGGAGAAAAAGACTAGAGAACATGGGTTAAGGATGAAGAGGAAAAAGTTTAAAGGGAAAATTAGTCGGGGGGGGCGCTTCTTCACACAGAGAGTGGTGGGAGTGTGAAATGAGATGAAGTGGTAAACTTAACATTTAAGAAAAACTTAGGCAGGTACATGGATGAGAGGGGTGTGGAGGGATATGGTCCAGGTGCAGGTCAGTGGGACTAGGCAGAAAAATGGAGGGGCCAAAAGGCCTGTTTCTGTGCTGTGATGTTCTATGGTTTTAAAGCAGAGCAATGATTAATTTAGGACTGGAAAACAGTACTGCCTATGGTCTGATGTAAAAAGTCACATGACAGTAGACTGTGGGGAAGAGTCTTGAAAGAGCCAACATGGGGACACTAATATTTTTGTTTAGTAAGTGGTGCCAATCCAATTTCCTTCATACCACACACATTCTTCCACACACATACAAACATTGTCATGAAATATTCCAATGTAATGGAGCAAAATAGCAGGAGCAGAATTCTATAGCTAGTATTTTTTGCCACCCACCCAGCTGGGTTCTGAGGTGGTGAGGGAGTGTAACATTTCAACATTGGGATTCCCTTAGTCACTGAAGGGCTTTTTCTGACATAGCCTTAATTCTTAGGCTAGTAGGTGAATAAAATAGGATAGAATAGAATCTTACAGCACATAAGGAGGCCATTTAGCCTATCAAGTCTGCACTGACCACAGTCTCATCCACGCCCTATCTCCATAACCTTATGCATTTACCCTAGCAAGTCCCCCTGACACTAAGGGGCAATTTAGCATGGCCAATTCACCTAACCCACATATCTTTGGACTGTGGGAAGAAACCGGAGCATCCAGAGGAAACCCACGCAGACATGGGGAGAATGTGCAAACGCCACAAAGACAGTGACCCAAGCTGGGCCCTGGCACTGTGTGGCAACAGTACTAACCACTGTGCCACCATACCACCTCAGGTGGATGATAGATCCTGGCAGGAGAAGCCAAAATTGAACTGTCCATTCTCGGGCAGAAAGGAGGGAGGTGGCATCTTCATCTGAAGCACCATTCTAGCTGAGGCACCCACCCTTATTGCCAAATGACTTCCGGGCATCTCCTCCTCCCCCCTGACCTATCCTCTTATATCTGGATCAGCCCCTTGGTGAACCCCCTTGGCAGATTTCCCTACCTCCCTTGATCTCTGCTACTTACCTTTCCTCCAGTTCCTGGCACTTGGCTCCAGGAAGTTAGCTGCAGTGCCTCTTCTGGTCACTGCAGTGCCAGTCCTGGAATGATGGGAGAGCTGCCAGTCTGTCAGATTGGCCAGCGACTCTCCAAGATAGGACTTCTCTGTGATGGACAGGAGTCGTGCCTTCTGCTAATCAAAACTGGTTAGAGCTTGAAATGTCACAGGAGCTGCCGGAATCTGCAGGGATGCGTGCCCTGTTGACTCTTCAGGTGGCAAGGGTGAAGCTCCTGCCTTGCTGAAAATTCTGGCCTGTGTGCCAGGTGTTTTTCTAACCTGGAAACAATGCTTGAAAATGTCATAACTTTCATTCTGAGATGAAAGTTGCAACACCAAATGGTGGGGAAGGGTTCAGACAATGGATGACCAAAATATTTATTAGTTCTAAAACAAAAGGAAAGACAGCAGAGTAATAGTCAGAAATTGTATTTTGGGAACTACAGATAAAGGATTTAGTAATCAAGCCGGCAAAATAAAAAATATGTGAGTAAAACATTAAAATAAAAGGACATGTGTTATGGTTTCAGGTATCCAAATCAGTTGTTAAAAGGCCAGTTGGAACCAGTTTTTAATGTAAGTTAAAGGAGCAGGTCCATCTGAACTGGTCCCAGTTGCTAACAATCTTTTATCAGTGTGCCTGGCATGAGATTCCCAATAGGACAAATGTGGTATTCCTGCTGAAAAAGCCAATCCAATATGTATCAAAAACAAATTGGTCAGAGAAAATGGATAACATCCATTGCTATTTGCATTATGGGTACAATTTTGACTTTGGCGGTATCAATTCAGCTGTCCATCTTCAATCCCATTGGCTTTTATATGAATTGAACTACATTTGAAATGGAGAAGCCATCAAGCAGGAATCACTTCTGTGAAAATATCTGATACATATCTGAGACATTTGTCATCCAGCTAACCCCACACACTGATCAATAAAAAAACAAAAGATGCATCAGGATGATGAGATGACAATTACAACCTGCATTGAAAGGTGTATAAACTGTATTGTTTTGGGCTGTGACTGCACTGATCCTAACTGTCCACTGCCTCTCTAAACTCTTCCATCACTGTCACCTCTTTCAGACCCCATTAAAGCCTAATTCTTTGAGCAGGATTATGGCCACTTTTCTTTCACGTCATCTAGACCTGGCATCAATTTATTTCCCTTTCATTCTCTGTGAAATGGCCTCAAATGTTTTGTTTCAACAGAAGTGTTGTATGAATGTGAGTTGCTATGTAATATTAGGACAGAATTTTCATTGGGTTCTCAGAATGTTTTACTATGATTACTGCAGAAGATTGCTGAGAATCTTGATGAAATTGCTACTTTTAGACATTTGCACCATTCCTCTGCAGTTCTGGCAAAGTTACAGCAAAAACTCATCTCTTCTTTTTCTCTAACTCATGAACATTCCTCAACTATTTAAGTATATCAGACAACATTTACCAAAATAGCAAAGTTGGTTACAACAATTTTGAAATGTTTAATATTAGGAACCAGATGAAAAATGCCAAGGTATATTATGATGTTAACCTAGACCCCAAATATTCTTGATTTTGGCATTAGTGTAAGTGTAACGTCTTCTGCTCCAGGTATGATTCTATCGATCCACTAGGAAGTTTTTATCAAAACAAGCTTTATTTAACAACACAGTTCAAATATAACAAAAAGAATAAGCATAACTTTTACAAATTGAAATACTTAAATTTGACAAGGTATAATTCTTAACTGCTAGCTATCTCTATAGTTCCAATTTAAGCAATAACCCGATAGATGCAAATTAGAAGTCTCACATCTAATTGACAGAAAATGTTTTCCTTATCTCTGTTTAAAATTGGCAACTCTTTCATTTTAAACAGCCACCCCATAGTTCTCAAAGTGAAGATATCACAAAGTCCATGCCTTCATTAACCCCTCCAACTATGCCTTTATACTTACAACTGGATCTGTAAATTAAAATTTGGTATAACATCATGTGTGAGACAATACCAATCTTAACAGAGGGCAGCTGGTCTTGCTGAACACTCATCAGTTTTACTGATGGGAATGACTTTAATTCACACCTGATAAAATAACAGTAAGAGAAACAATTTGCATTCATAATATACTTTTATTGTAAAGAACTTGGGAGGGGTTCTCCAGTCACACCTGCCTCAGAATCCCACCAAAAGTCAATGGACCTTTGGAAGGTCCACACCCCAACCACCCACCCCCCCCACCCCACCCACTACAATTGCTGTGACAAGTGGGACGGGAGAATTCTGGCTCATATCTTGAGGTATTATTAGATTAAAAATAACAACATTTAATAAATTCTGTCTAAAGCTTTCACATTACCAGTTTCCTAGTGCTTTCTATACTTTCAATGATCCATTCCATTAAAGATTACACATTTTTGATATCTGCTACATTGCAACTCACCATTTCCTTGACTGAATTATCGTATATGAAAAGAAGGACCATGAATCAGCCATCAAAGCAATTCAGAAATCTTAACAATTCAGGCTGGGTTTTAAAAGGTTTGAGCCACTGGTACTTTGAAAGTATGCAATTAGCTGTAGGATTTACAATATTATCAGTAAAATGTACTCCATCAATTGTTCTTTGGATATGAGAATTGGGAATTTTTAAAATTAACTGTGTATTTAATACTACTAAATGTTTTTATTTTCGATCGGCTCAGATATTTAACTATAGCCGTGGTTTTGGTAGGTTGTGTTGGCAGTATGGAGCCTTATTATTGGTGACTGCAGGATGTGAAATTGGATGCACTACGTCCATATTTTGTGG
This sequence comes from Carcharhinus amblyrhynchos, assembly GCF_965287045.1. NCBI lineage: Eukaryota > Metazoa > Chordata > Chondrichthyes > Carcharhiniformes > Carcharhinidae > Carcharhinus > Carcharhinus amblyrhynchos. The sequence goes on along the minus strand of NC_137331.1, from coordinate 83,803,510 downwards.
CAAATAAATGACCAGCTTTAATCTACAGTATGGTGGCAGCCTCGTTACACATTTTACGTTAATTTAATTAACTTCCATGCTCGATACATGCTGTTACTCTTGACTTCCTCTCCCATATAAAATGTCTCCTTGAGCTGTTGTCTGGCCAGGCCCCTGAAAGCTAGAAACAAAAAGCAAAGAGAAAAATAATGACTAACATTGGAACTCTGATTCCTAAATAGTTATGTCTGGAAACATGGAACAGCTCAGCCAACATCTGTAGGGGGAGCAAATAACTATAGTAATAGGAATATGCTGCAGGCCACCAAATAATCAAACAGATTCTGATATAGTGTTGTGACAGATAATAAAGCAGATGCATGTTAAGTGCTCTGTAATATTCCTGGGGAACATCAATCTTCCTCATCTTGACTGGAATAAGCAATGGGGCAACTCCGCATGCAAGTGGCAATTTATTGAAGATACCTGGGACTCATTTCTAAAACATTATGAAGGCACCTATAGAAATAGCATAATTCTACACAGGTAATTTTTTAACTGTATGTATGTGCCCCAATGAGACATTTTGGCTTAGTATGTGCAAGTTTTATCTGCCTAATTCAAAAGGATATTCAATTCTGGAAGGGCTAGTTGTGTGATTGATCTCAGAATTTAAAATGTGGATGTGGAAAGATTGAATACCAGGTTCCTTTTGTTTTTGAAAATAGAAAACTTTTGGGAAGTAAAATAGAATTGTTTAAAATTATGAAAGGTTTGGACAAATTGGATCCAGGTAAGTTTTCGTGCACGCAAACTGAATTTAAGAATGGGGGCATCAAGGACAACACAAGAAAACAGGAAATACGGGACAAGCTTTTATACTGAAAGGCAGAACAGATAACTGAACTGACTGGTGGAGAAGGTAACCGTAAATGATTTCAAGAAGCAATTCAAAAAGCGCTTGACAGGTGGTAGAGGGGCACAGTGGTTAGCACTGTTGCCTCACAGTGCCAAAGACCCAGGTTCGATTCCCGACTCAGGTCACTTTCTATCCAGAGTCTGTTCATTTTCCCTGTGTCTGCGTGGGTTTCTTCTGGATGTTCCAGTTTCCTCCCACGGTCCAAAAGATGTGCTGGTTAGGTGCATTGGCCATGCTAAATTCTCCCTCAGTGTACCCGAGTAGGCACCAGAGTATGGCAAGTAGTGGATTTTCACTGTAACTTCATTGCAGCATTAATGTAAACTTACAAAAAACAAATGGGATGCAGGATTATTAAATTTGCATCAAGTAAATATTGTCAGTATATGGACCTGATGGACTGGAGGTCATCTCTAGCCTACAACTATTATAATGACACTATGTAAGTGCATACCATTAGTTGGAACTAAAAGCTATCTATCCAATTTAGTTGCAACATATAATTTTTTAAAGGGCATTCGTCTTCTGGGCATGGATTGCTGTTATTATGGAGAACAGTTTTGTTTCTGGGTTGTTTGACTTATAAGATGCTAATTCATCTTATTTACAGCAAATTTGCAAATAAGGTGTACATTCCCCCGGGTCTCCAAAAAGCACTACATGACTGAGATGAGAAAGGTGACACAATGCAGGGACAAAATTGTCTTTATTGACAATTGTGATTTCACCACATGTGTTATATGTGTTGCTACACTTAAAGCAGAATCTATATTTATAAACTTAGTTAATTGTATTGGAGGAATCAAAGGAAATCTTTGCTTCACAAGGAAAGCCATCATAGACTATGTCATCTCCTGCCTGCTGACCTGCCAGCAATTTCTAGTGTCCCTGCCTGTCCTTGTAAACATCACCATTGCATTGTATTTCTATGCCGATTCATTCTTCAGGGTTGCTGCAAAGGACATAGGCCAAATCAGCTGGTCCACTATCTAATAGGTTCAAAGCTGGGAGGAATCACAGGGGAAATGCAATGGCTGACAGGTTGCTCTAAGGTTCAATCACTTATTCATTTTGACATCTTGTGGACTTGTGGACCATGCTTCAAAGCCAATACCAATGAACAAATGTGAACATTCACTCCTCCTATATCACAATAGAATACTGCAGAAATTGCTGTAACCTTACATAGAAACATAGAAACTAGAAGCAGGAGTAGGCCATTCAGCACTTCAAGCCTGCTCCATCATTCAAAATAATCACGGCTAATACTCCATCTTAATGCCAGATTCCCGCTTTCTCCCCATACCCTTGATAACATTAAAATTTTTAAAAATACCTATCATTTTCTTGAAAATCTTCAGTGACTTGCTCTCCACAGCTTTCTATATAAACAATTCCATAGGTTTACTACCTTTTGAGAAAAGAAATGTTTCCTCATCTCAGTCCTAAATGGATGACCCCGTATCCTGAGAGTGTCTCCTGGTTCCAGATTCCCCAACCAGGGAAAATATCCTCCCTGCATCTAGTTTGTCCTAGCTGTTCTTGAGTCGGTTGGGTACCTGACTTTAGACTTTTGTATCTTTTTCCCGACAGAAGAAGGTGGAAGAGAGAATGTCCAAGATGCGTGGGGTCCTTAATTATGCTGACTGTTTTGTTGAGGCAATGGGAAGTGTAGACAGAGTCAATGGATGGGAGGCTGGTTTGCATGATGGATAGGGCTACATTCACAACCTTTTATAGTTTCTTGTGGTCTTGGGCAGAGCAGGGGCCATACATTGTAATCAGATGTCCTCTCAACTCTAGTGAATACATGCCCATACAGAACCAATCTCCTCATAGAACAGTCCCGCTAACCCCGGTATCAGTCTAGTGAATTTGTGCTGCATTCCATCTATGGCAGGTATATCCTTTCTTAGGTAGGGAGACTAAAACTGCATGCAATACTCCAGGTGTAATCTCAACAGGCCCTGTATAACCTCAGTAAAACATCTCTACTTTTGAACTCTTGCATTGAAAGCCAACATACCATTTGCCTTCCTAATTGCTTGCTGTACTTGCCTCTCCACTTTCATTGACCGGTATACAAGGACGCCCTTTGTACATACACACATCCCAATATATGACGATTTCTTTTTGTTTTTCACACCAAAGTGTGTAACCTTCACATTTAGCCACATTGTACTGCATTGGCCATGGATTTGTCCAACGCAACTTGTCTAAATCATCTTGAAGTCCCCTTGCATCCTCCTTACAACTTACAATTCCACCTAGTTTTTTGTTGTCAGCAAACTTGCAAATGGTATATTTGATTCTCTCATCAAGGTCAGTTATGTATAACATGTATAGCTAGGGCCCAAACATCTATCCCTGTGGTATCCCACTGATTATTGTCCACCACTCAAAAAACAGACCCATTTATTTTCACTCTCTGCTTCCTGTCTATTAATAGTTCTTGGTCCATGCCAATACATACTCATGTGCTGTCATCTTGCTCACTAGTCTCTTGTGAGGGACTTTATCAAAAGCCTCCAGAAAGTCCAAATGCACCACATCCACTGAGTCTTCCTATTTATTTTCTTTGTAATAGCTTCAGAAAAACTTCAGTAGATTTGTTAAGCATCCTTTCATAAACCCATTCTAGCTTTGTCCAATTCTATTAATGCTTTCCAAATGTTCTGTTATCAAATCTTTTATAATAGACTCTAACATTTGATTTGATTTGATTTGATTTATTAGTGCTACATGTATTAGCATACAGTGAAAAGTATTGTGCCTTGCGAGCGATACAGACAAAACATACTGTTCATAAAGAAGGAAAAGAGAAAGTGCAGAATGTAGTGTTAAGTCATAGCTAGGGTGTAGAGGAAGATCAGCTTAATGCAAGGTAAGTCCATTCAAGTCTGACTGCAGCAGGGAAGAAACTGCTCTTGAGTTGGTTGCTACCTGACTTTAGACTTTTGTATCTTTTTCCCAATGGAAGAAGGTGGAAGAGAGAATGTCCAGTTGGAGGGGGAGGTGCAGGGAGTGAGGTCAGATCATTGTCTGGTTGGCAAAGAGGAGGAGGTGGGTCAGTTGTATCACTGGTGGGGGGGAGGGCTGATCGTTGTCTGGTGGTGGGGGGGAGGTTGATCGTTGTCTGGTGGTGGCGGGGGAGGGCTGATTGTTGCCTGGTGGTGGGGGGGGAGGGCTGATTGTTGTCTGGTGGTGGGGGGGGAGGGCTGATTGTTGTCTGGTGGTGGGGGGGGAGGGCTGATTGTTGTCTGGTGGTGGGGGGGGAGGGCTGATTGTTGTCTGGTGGTGGGGGGGGAGGGCTGATTGTTGCCTGGTGGTGGGGGGGGAGGGCTGATTGTTGTCTGGTGGTGGGGGGGAGGGCTGATTGTTGCCTGGTGGTGGGGGGGAGGTTGATTGTTGTCTGGTGGTGGGGGGGGAGGGCTGATTGTTGTCTGGTGGTGGGGGGGGAGGGCTGATTGTTGTCTGGTGGTGGAGGGCTGATCGTTGCCTGGTGGTGGGGGGGGAGGGCTGATCGTTGTCTGGTGGTGGGGGGGAGGTTGATCGTTGCCTGGTGGTGGGGGGGGGAGGGCTGATCGTTGCCTGGTGGTCGGGGGGAGGGCTGATCATTGCCTGATGGTGTGGGACGAGGACGCAGATCAGATGATCTTCTGGAGGGGAGTGGGAGTGAGACCAGACCATTCCCTGGGGGGTTGGGGGTGGGGGGAAATGTCCCTTATCCACCCCCCCCCCAACTACCCACACACATCACTGCCCCCCATATTCACCGCTCAACTACCCAGTCCAATCGCCACCCCTGCCCCCCCGGCCAATCGTCCGCAGAGTGGCAGCGGATTGCCTGCCCCCCCCCCCACCAGAGATCCATTTGCACCCCCCCCCACACACACCAGAGATACATTTGGACCCCCCCTGAGAGATCCATCTGCCCCCCTTCTCCCCCATGAGATGCATCTTCCCTGCCTCCCCCCCTCACCCCCCACAATACATCCTCGCTCCCACTTTTCACTCCCAGGCCACTTTCTCTGCTTTCTGCAGCTCGGGAGCAATCTGACACGGGTGCGCTTTTTCCAATTTTTTCTAACTGTGCATGCGTAGTTCAGAGCTCCGATCGTTCCGACAGCACTAAGCCCCGCCCCACAGCACGTATCGGATTCCAGATGCCTGAGAGCGCTGAAAGCGGGTTTCTGAGTCGGATCTGTACTACGCCCAGAATTGGCACTTTGAATGAAAATGGTAAAATCAGGCCCGAAATGTCTGATACATGAGGTATACATATCGCACTGATACACAGAATCACAGACTGTAGTGAACATACGCAATGGGGCTGACAGGCAATTGCAAACATGTAATATGGAGCTGTACCTATCATCCTCCAGCCTTACACACAGTGCTCCTATAGTGATGCCACTACACAGTATCTTACAGGTATACATTCTTAAATGTAGAAGATGATTACATGAAAGTTAGTTTCAAAATACTAACTCATTATTTAACATACAATCTATGCAATTGAACTCTACCACAATCCTTTAATGCATGCTACTAAGCCTTTTTTAAAATATTTACAGAAAGTAGTTTATTAGTTAAATTCATGCACTCTGATCTATGCTGTAATATTGCACGCATGCCAATTCAGACAATGACATCTTACAGGTCGATTGGGGAAGAAGGGGGTTTAATTGGGGAAGAAAAGAGGGAAATCTCAGAGGGAGAAGCAGTGGATTTGGGACTGAATCTGAGGGGTGCCCTCAATCGCGTGGGCTATTGATCCCTAGGAGTGTGGTTAGAGGCCCTCCTGGAGGGGGAGGTTGGATGTGGAAGGGGGAAAACTGGTGGTGTGGGGGTATTGGAAGCCTCATGATGGTGGGGTAATCAGAGGCCTTCTGATTGCAGGAGGGTTGGGGCGTGAGTGCAGGTGGGAGTTGGGGGACTCATGGCGAAATTGAAAACTCTAGAGCAAAGATCAGAAGGTCTGGGGTGCCTAATCATTGGGGCTTCTTAGACAAGTATCTTAAATGTCATTGTCTGAATTGGCATGCGTACAGTGTCACAGCATAGACCACTGTGCATGAATTTAGCCACTAAACTACTTTCTGAAAATAATTTATGGAAAGTTCAGTAGCATGCATTAAAGAATTGTGATGAAGTTCAATTTCATGGATTGTATTTTAAATAATGAGTTAGTATTTTGAAACCATCTTTCATGTAATCATCTTCTACACTTAAGAATGTATGAATTATTTTGATAAAAGTTGATTCTATTGAAGGATGCCTGAATATTGATTATATTTGCACTTAATATTTATTATAATGAAATAGTGTGTTTTGCACTTTTGATTTAACAAGGATATTATTCTGGAAAAATTAGATAAAGTAATTGATATTTACATAAACTCTGATGGAGGGCAAAATTGGAACAGGTTTTGCCACTGTTTTCATCAGTGAAAATGGACTAAGCTGAACTTATTTTAATCTCCATTCCTTGCTCACATTGTATTAATGTAATAAAATGTTGTGAACAGCTTCTTTTAGGCTGGAACTAAGGAAGGTGGTGTCTCACCATGATTAGCAAAAGGGAGTGGGATGTTTCTAATGTGTAACTGTTCTCTGCTGAAGGAGTAGAAAGGTAAAGAAAGGAAAAACATCAGTGCTGAAGGGGAAAGAAAAAAAATCTCCAAATTCAACACAGACAGTAGATTCAAACATTACCTCAGCAGCTGAATTTGACGTTTCATTGGCTCAGGGGAGACCCAAGCAGGGAAACAGCTGAAGAAAAATATGGTTTTAGGTTTTTAAACTATTTAATCTCCTAACCTCTGATTTTAACCTCTCCTTTAAAATTCTTTATATGAAGAACCCTTGTCACAGCACACTTCCCATGTGATATCCTAACAGGGTTAACTTTTATGAAACACAGGGCTGAATTTTGTGGGAAATGACTAAGTCCTGTTGCTGGGACAAAAGGTGAATGGGCCCCTCCCCAGGCAGCAATGGCCCCTTCTCCGACAATACTTTATATTGTTATTTCCCACTCTATCACAGCAAATAGTAACACCCAGATAAATTAAACAAAAGAACTATGTAATCAGCACAGCCCATCTCCATATCAACAAGCTGACGGTGGGGCCAATCGAGATTGGCAGTCAGCCCCTTTAAACTGCCAGTCCAATAATAGGGTAACAGTTTAACAAATGTAATAACTCCGCTTAATAATGTCTAGTGCCAGCCTGCCCCCATTTGTTTTGGCCAAAAGGATCTGTTCTCCTCTGAAAGGTATAGTTGTATTCCTGTGGGGGTTGAGTGGTTGCTTGCTACAGGTGGCCTGTAAGAATAGTTGACAGCTCTTGTTATTTTTGGTATCACTCATTAGTGAGTTACCTGAGTGCAGCATCTTCCAGTAGCAATCATTCTAGACCAGTATACTTGAGGTGTCAACAGGATTGATAGCTGAAACTTGCTGTTTTTGATAACGTTATGAGCCAGATAATTATTTTATATGTGGAGAGAGATATTTATCACAGGAAAGCAACTCAGTGGATTCAATATATTGCAGCAGAAAGTATCACAAGCTTTTGGCTGTCAGTCCTAGGACAGTAATTTACTGAGAGCTGACTGAAAACACTGAACACAGAGTTCGAAACCACTGTTAACATTCCTATCCAGCTGTCTGGAGTTGAAAAGTCCTGAATCTGGGAGCAGCTCAGCAGAAGTGTATTCCATTGTTAATGTATTCAGGTACAAACCTGAAATACTCACACTTCATGACCATCTACAAAAGAAGAAATGGAACTTGATTTAAATCTGATTTGTAAGGCAGTGCTTCTGGCATGCAGCAATTCCTTAGTACTGCACTGAAGGTCAGCCTATACTTTGCTTAAGTCTTAGAAGTGGGGCTTAAGTCAGGCAAGAATTTGGCCACTGAGGCGAGGTTAGCACTCAGCACTTCTGCCTATACCTGTCAAGTCTGTGATGATTGGTCTGATTTGTGATCTTATTTATACATTTGCCTTGAAAATCCATTGGACTTTCCTAATCTCCCATTGTAATTCCAGAAGAAGACTTGCAGTGACCCAAGATGGATTAATCATCAAAAACAGTCAATTACGTTTTGGGGCTTCTGCCAATTAACGGCCAATGAAGTCACATCTTTGAGAGTTAATGGCCGATTCATTGGCCGACAGCTTTGTCATCCCAGCAGCAACAAACGGGATGAATGGCCATTGCTGGGGCCACAAATTGTCCCACCACTTCAAAGAGCCCAGTTCAATCCGGAACTGGGACTCTCAACAACCAGTGTAATGAGGGGAAGAAGCTAAATTCAAAGTCCAAGCTGGGGTGGGGGGCAAATTAAGGAGTGGGGAGTTTAATCTGTTGGGTGGGGGAGAGTGGGGGAGTCGCCTCCGATTTGCTTAATGGCCTAACACAACAGCAGTCCACACAGCTGAAGCTGCTGGAGTTACCTCACTGTGTGGATCTCCCCCCATCACATACACAGCACTGTTGGTGGAGGGAAGGGCCATTAAGTGGCCATTAATTGGTCACTTAATGTCTTCAAAAGACTAATGGATAGGCTGTCCAGTGCCTCCCTTGCTCCCTCATGAAATTTCAGTCAGGCTGAGAGCAGGCAGGTAAGTGGTGGACAAAGCTTCAGACAGACCGAAGGATGAATGTAAGATCTAGCTCAACATCTGAGAGTCCAAGCCTAGTTCATGAGACAACTGTTTCCACAGTCTGGATAAGACCATTGAAGCTGAGGGTCATGCAATTCAGTGTAATTCTTTTCATATTATTTCAAGTTTGCAGTCTGCCCTAGTGTGTTATTACATTTGTGCCTCCGCCTGTGACCTATATAAAAAAAATTTAAAAAATATTTTGTCTTCCATTTTTGTTTGAGACTTTCTGGTCATTTTTTTAAAAAAAGCTTTTCTTTGCCCGGTGCCATAAACTCTGCAAACACATACAACTTTCCTAAAGTTTCTTTCTTCAAAATATTTCACATTGTGTATTTTATATTAAATGATCAGAAAATCAGGGGAACTTCAAATCAGGCAGACACTTGTGCTTGTGTAAGGAACATAATCAAGCAGAAAGTGTTCTCAGATATAAATACATATGGGAATAGAAGGGAAAAAATCCATGTTTGCAGATGTTACTAAGATAGGAGGTATATGATACATAATCTGACCTGTAGTGCTTTTGAACATCAGTCATCTACTCTCTGCATTTTAGAATGTTGATGTCTGGGATCTACAGTGCAATCCACAGGCTCACTGTTGTGTAATGTGATATGACAGCACGTCAGATGCTTACATTCAATGAACTACACTCATTGGAAGACTGACATACATAAATGAGGGCGGTTTCAATAATGTGATTCACCTGTTTGCCTGAGGCTAACTATGAAACATGTGCTGCAAAGTAGGGTTCTTACCCTCACCTATGTCTTTGCTTTTTAAGATTTATCTTTTTGCAATTCATTGTTTCAGCTCTAAGGATCTTGTTGAATAAAGGAAGGGGATGAACAGGAATTAAATCTGTGTTGTTAGCGCGAGTGGGCGAAACGACCACTATGGACTCAGGGTGAAGTTTAATAACTGCACATCTTTATTTTCTTTTTACGTCGACGGAGAAGCACAGTCAGGACATACAATTGGACTGTCCTGAAAGTGCTCTAAAGACTCCCCCACAACGGGCTATAGTTATACCTGAACTTCGCGTTTCAAATGTTAATCCTTTATTTACAGTATTTGACTTCAGCCATCCTGTTTCGATGTTTTCAAGTGTTACATAAGAACATAAGAACATAAGAAATAGGAGCAGGAGTAGGCCAACTAGCCCTTCGAGCCTGCCCCGCCATTCAATAAGATCATGGCTGATCTGTCGTGGCTCAGTTCCACATTCCCGCCCTCTCCCCATAACCCTTAATCCCCTCTCTCATCAAAAACCCATCAACCCGCGTCTTAAAAATATTTAGCGAGGCAGCCTCCACCACTTCAACGGGCAGAGAATTCCAGAGATTCACCACTCTTTGAGTGAAGAAGTTCCTCCTCAACTCTGTTCTAAACTGCCCCCCCCTTTATCTTGAGGCTATGCCCCCTAGTCCTACTATCCTTTCTGAGCGGGAAGAGTCTCTCCACCTCTATCCTATCCATCCCATTCATCATCTTATACGTCTCAATGAGATCGCCCCTCATTCTTCTAAACTCTAACGATTACAAGCCTAATCTATTCAGCCTCTCCTCATAGCTCAACCCCCTCAACTCCGGCATCAGCCTAGTAAACCTCCTCTGCACTCCCTCCAAGGCCAAAATATCCTTGCGTAAGTACGGCGCCCAAAACTGCACACAGTACTCCAGCTGCGGCCTCACCAATGCCCTACACAGCTGCAGCAAGACCTCCCTACTTTTATATTCAATCCCCCTCGCTATGAAGGCCAGCATCCCATTCACCTTCCTGACCACCTGCTGCACCTGCAAGCTGGGTTTTTGCAACTCATGCACAAGGACCCCGAGGTCCCTCTGCACCGTCGTCTGCTGCAGTTTTTGTCCACGTAAGTAATAATCCTTCCTACCATTATTCCTACCAAAGTGGACCACCTCGCACTTGCCAACATTAAATTCCATTTGCCATTTCCTGGCCCATTCGCCCAGCCTATCTAGATCCTTCTGTAGACTCTCACCACCCTCCGCACAATTTGCCTTTCCACCAATTTTGGTGTCATCAGCAAATTTCGACACCATACACTCGGTTCCCTCCTCCAGATCATCTATATAAATGGTAAATAGCTGAGGCCCCAGCACCAACCCCTGGGGCACTCCACTAGTCACCATCCGCCAATCCGAATAGCACCCATTGACCCCCACTCTCTGCCTCCTATTTGACAACCAATCCTCTATCCACGCTAACACCCTACCCCCAACTCCATGTCCCTCGACCTTCTGTAATAACCTCTTGTGAGGTACCTTGTCAAACACCTTCTGAAAATCCAGAAAGACCACATCCACCGGCTCTCCTCTATCCACCACCCTAGACACATCCTCATAGAACTCCAGTAAATTTGTCAGACACGACTTCCCTTTAAGGAAACCGTGCTGCGTCTGCTTTATCAAGCAATTCCCCTCAAGATGCCTCGCTATTTCCTCCTTGATGACGGATTCTAACATTTTACCTACAACAGACGTTAAACTAACAGGCCTATAATTCCCCGCCTTTTGCCTGGCACCCTTCTTAAACAACGGTGTAACATTAGTGTTGGAGCAATTGTTTTAAGCGTGCGTTAATCGTTTTTGTCAGGTTGGTTATCAGTGGTCTGGAATCTCTGGGGTTTGAACCATAGGTGTGTTATCGATCTCAAGAGTTTTGAGGGGCCAGGGATGCTTCCTTAACTGTGTTAATTTTAGGTGTCTCCATGAGTTGTTTGACTGGTTTAGAAGTGCTGATTTTGATGGGGTGGGGATGTGTTCTTTAATTTAGTTCCTGTAGGTGCCATCCTGTCCAATTTCCCTTATGTGCTAGCCCTCATTTGCATTCTAAAAGCATGCTCTTGCCCACTGATCAGTATCTGTTACTTTGTGATTTTAGTGGAAGGCTCTGAGGGTAACTTTAGTTTGCTTCCATTTTGTGTGCCCAATTTCATAAAATTTGTTGTCCGATAACAGTGTTGCATGATCAAATATGTCTATTTGAGGCAGCCTTGAAGAGCCTTCCACAGAGGCCAAACCAATATGGTGTTGGGTATGTTTCCGATGCTGCTTAGGTGTCAGAAGGTTGGACTCCTCACTTCTGCACCCATTTTCTGTTCAGAAAGCAGATACAAGAATCAATTTCTACCTCAGGTTTTTGTTCAGGATGTGCCATGAAATTACACAAACCTATTGATATGATAGTAATATTTGCTGTACATTGTACAACTGGAACAATGGTGAATTTCAATCTCTTTTGGCAAGTGTACTTTCCTATTCGGTATTACTGCACTGCTATTTCTTTTTGATTAAGAAGAAAGTATTTTGCTCAAACGTTATTGTGAAAGCATAGCAAAGTGACCAATCTCTAAAAGTAAATTACTGCAGATGCTGGAATCTGAAAGAAAACCCAAAATGCTGGAAAACCACAGCAGGTCTGACAGATTCTCCCTCCAAAGATGCTACCAGACATGCTGAGATTTTCACATTCCACATTAGAATATGGTTTACATTTCTGCAAGCAAGTTTGCCTTCATGGATTATAAGGTTGCAAGAAAATGAGGAAAGAACAGAGAAGTGGGACTAATTGCATACCTCTTTCAAAGAGTTAGTACGGCTATGATGGGCCAAATGGCCTTCCTCGGTGCTGCAAGATTCGCTGTAACTATAGCTCTCAAATTTGGTTGCAAATTTCTGGATGTTTTGGCAATACGGGCATTAATACAGGTCTATAATAACATACCTCACATCACTGAGTGAACTCACAGGCCTATTTTGGGTAGGTTGTGAGTGCAGGCATAGGCAGCATGCATTGGTAGTAGGCAGAGTAAGCAGATCATGTCAGTTACACTGTACTGGTTTGACTTCAGCACTGGCATTTTTCATCCAGAGCCCTGAAACTAATATCTTCACTTAGCCTCACATAGCAGAATAAGTGTCCAGCTGCAGGAAGGATCACACTTGTAAATGCACACACACAGACGCACACGCACACATGCACATGTCACACATGTACATGCACATACATGCATTCACACTTACACACATACACAGACATGCATACACACACTCACACGTACACATGCTAAAAGCACATACACACATGTATATATACACACACACCAATTTAATGGGGTCATTAACTACTCCAACACAACAAGGACAAGAATAAATTGTTGTGGCTGTTGGAAATCTGAAATAAAAACAGAAAATGCTGAAATACTCAACAGGTCAGACAGCAACTGTGGAGAGAGAAAAGAATGAACATTTTTGGTCTGTGTGCTTTCATCAGAACTGAGTGAAATTAGAAATGTTGAGCAAGTGAAAGGGGGAAGGTAGGAGAAGAACAAAGGAGAAAGTCTGTGAGAGGGAAAGGATAGGAAAGATCAAATGACAAAGTTTCATGGTATAATGCTAAAGGGACAACTAAGGAAAGAAAAGATGTGTCTAAAGGAAGTGTGAATAGCAGGATAACAGTTGTCCATACACAAAATGAAGGAAACAAGAGAGAAATGAGAGAGAAAAAAACCTAGAAAAGAAACACAAAACAAAATGGGGAGAGAGGTTACAGCCCACAAGTGACTGCAGTTTCATTCATGGCTGCTCCAATGATGACAACTACTATCTCCTACATGAAGGTGAGGACATGCATTCATGCCTGTTCCCCACCCATTAGGCCCTGCTGCATGCAATTACAAATGACCTTGTCCTGCATGTGAGAGAGGGAGAAATGTGTCACTAAGTGTGATGCAAAATAAACACAGTGCACATGGGAGATGTGGCTGTCAGGGCAGTGTGTGCAAGTGTGGGTGTAAGGCTTGCAGCAAGTGTCAGGTGTGTGAAGATCAGGTGACAATTTGATCATGACATCATGAATTGAGCAGAGTGTTAGGCTACTGGTTCACTTATTGCAATATATCATTTGAAGATTCATTCACTGACCATAACCACTTGTGGCATTGCAGCCAGGTCCTTCAAACTACACTGCTGGAACCTGCCATGACGGCTAGCTGGCAACACTGCCTGATCTGCTGGATAAAGTAACTCTTGTTTTCAGTCCATTTTCTGTGCCAAAGCCTCCAGTGCTGTATCAGTGATACTTGAAGCATGTTCTGTGCCCATTTCCCAGCATTCTTTGTGCTCGAACACACCTTCCCAGCCACTTGCAGCATCTTGTAGCAGAATGCACTTCCATTCAAGTAGTCCAGGTTGTCTTTAAGTGCTGGCCTCTCATGATATTGCACCCCTGATCATACAGCCACTCGACAGTGTTCTTAACACTAGCTGCACACTATAATCAGAGTCATGTGCAGACAGCACAAGATTTGCTTGCTGCCTGTATAGCAATCAATGGAAACTTCACAATCACCACATACATTTTCAGGCCTTATTGAATTTCACAGCTAATAAATGATGCTTGCATTCACAAGTGCAAATATAAATTAACAGTGTTGCTCCTGGTTGTGATTCATTAATGGCACTTTCTTGAAACACGACCATTCATTTTTTAGTATTTTTTCAATGCAGTTTGCACAAATTTTATTGGGGAGCTTTAGGAACTTGAAGGACATTTTAATACCTACCACCATGCCATGGCAGCTGCCCTTCATATCCCCTGGAGTGAACCTGCCAGCACCTCAAAAATCCCTGAAGGGGGTTAAATATTAAATTCAGAACCACCTCGGCCTTAAACAGACCTTGGTTGAGATGTTGCCACGCAGCTGGTATCGCAGTTTAATTTTTTTCAATGCAGGAAAACTGCATCAACATCCAAAAGTTAGTACCTGTATAGAGAAGAGATGCATTAAAATAAACCTTCTTTACGATGGAAAATTGAAGGATAAAGGGGGTGAAAATGGCCCTCAGTACTGAGCGAATGATGCAATGGAAATTTCCTTCTGCGTTCTAGCTGTCCCTGTCCTCAACCACCATCCTCCACTGCCTGGCTAAACTTGTTTTTAACATAAATCTTCCCTCCTTTAACGCCAGTCATTTTCTCCAGATGAAGGTAGATAGGGTCCTGGAGCTGCTTAGGGAGAGTACCCTTTCAGAGAGGTAAGATATCTTTTCAGATTGTTAAAAGAGGAAATGATTATGCACTTTAAGCACACAAACTCATTGCAGCTCTCCAGCTGTCAAAAAACCGTTAAAGCCATCAAGGGTTTTTTTTTAATTCATTCATGGGATGTGGGTATCACTAGCTGGACCAGCATTTATTGCCCATCCCTATTTGCCCTTCAATTGTGTGGCTTGCTGGGCCATTTCACATTGCGTTGGATCAGGAGTCACATATAGATCAGACCAGGTAAAGATGACAGATTTCTTTCCCTGAAAGGCAGTGAACTGGATGGGTTTCATGGTCATCATTAGATGTTTAGTTCCAGGTCCTTTATTGATTTCAAATTTCATAACTTGTCATGGTGGGATGCGAACCAAGGTCACTAGAGAATTACCCTGGGTCTCTGAATTATTAGTTCAGTGGCACCACTACGTCACCACTTCCAAAAAGATACTAAGTGTGTTGGCATCGATAGGGTAGAGAAAAAGGGTGGGGGGTGGTAGGGCATAGGTTTGGATGAGTTGGGATTATGTTGGCATAGGGCATAGAGAGTGTGTAAGCGGTGGGGGGTATTGACTGTTGAGGGCTGAAACACAATGCAGAGCACAAATGCAGACCTTCTATCCAGGCCACCTTCGCACGCAGCAGCCTCCACATTCATTCCTCCATTTACACCCACACATTCAAAAATGTGATTGGCAGGCGGTCATTTTACCCAACTCTGTGCACCCAACCTGAGGACAAAACTCTGGGCTTTTGTTTTCAATTTAAACAATCCTTCACCTTCACGTGCTTCATCATATACCATTATAAAATAGTGTACTTCAACTATAAGGAATACATCCACACAGATGTTGAAAAATAAAATTGAAGAAGCAGCTAACAGTGCCTTTATGTATAATGACAGTAAGGAAACGATAAGGAATGCAGAGTAAGCCTGAAGACAACATGGATTGTTTTCATTGGAGCAGAGAAGACTGATGGGTGATTTGATCGAAGTGTACAAGATTATGAGCGACATAGACGGAGTGGATAAGGAGCAGCTGTCCCCTTGAGTTGAAGGGTCAGTCACAGGGATATAGATTCAAGGTGAGGGGCAGAAAGTCTTGGGGGAATCTGAGGAAAATATTTTTTACCCAGAGGGTGGTGACAGTCTGGAATGTGCTGCCTGGGAGGGTGGTAGATGCAGGTTGCCTCACATCCTTTAAGAAGTACTTGAATGAGCACTCGATATGTCATAACATTCAGGGCTAAGGGCCAAAATTGCTGGCAGTTGGGGTTAGGTGGGTGTTTAGGTGTTTCTAATGTGTCACAGTGGACTCGATGATCCGAAGGGACTGTTCTGTGCTGCATGGTTCTGTGATTCATATCAAAATATTCTTACAAATATGAAGTTTGTAGGATTGTTGCATTTTGGGACTGTCTCTTGAATTTAAATAAAATAAGGGAATGAAGGGGGCCATGTAAACCGTTCTGAATTCTGCCTGATAAGAAGTTTTGATGGCTTGATAGTTAAAGATTTAAAGGGAGTGCAGATATCTTACTGAGAAGAAGGGGAAAGACATTTGCACCTGTAAACAATGGCCAGGGCAGCTGTGCTGATAGTCACTTGATCATTAGGGCTGGATTTTTGCAGACCTTTACAAATGGATTTGGGACTTGGATGGAGTTATCCCATTCCATTTCTGACAGATACCACTTTGGCCGTCATGATTCACACAAGTGGAAACTGAAAATCACTCAGTTCATTTGGATTTAGTTCTGGGTTCAAACAGTCACCATTTTGGATAGTCCAAGAACCTTAGCCTGCAGCACATGAGTGCAAAATGGATGCAGTATACATAAAGGTACGGAAGAGTGGATAAGATCTGGTTAAGTGTCATGAATTGAAGTTGTATATAAATCCCCACTGCTTTAAGCAAGACAAAACAGGATTTAGCTGTCAGTGAAAGTTAAAAAAAAATACTGCTGGACTTCCAGTAATGGGACACCATCTGGTATGGGTTAGAAAAAAAACCATCTGATCTTACAATTCTAACAGAGTTCTTTGTTTATATTTCCCCAATACCTATTATTATGGTATTTTGAATGCATGGCTCAATTTCAAAGTGGCAATTATCTCAGCAAAGAGTTCTGAGTTCGCTGTTTGATTGTCAGTTTAAAGAGGTTGTTGAAGGATTTTTTGTTTTTGGCATAAGGTCTGAAACCTTGAGAGATTAACCATATGAGGAGATTTAAAAGCTGTGAATGGGTTTCATGATAGATGTCTTTTTTTCATTACCAAGGCTATATGACTGAGGGGTGTATTAGATTATTAGAAGTTTATTTTCTCATGCCCAAATGGCTCCTGAGATCTGCCCAAGGTGCATAATGTATGATGGCTCTAGAGTTTGCATGAGGGCTACAAGGGTGCATAGCGGGTCATTTGGGAGCATAAGTATGTGCTATGGGAGACATGAGAAACCATGCAAGTGAGTGAGGTTATGTATTGGAACAGAAGTGACATGGGGTGTATAAGGAGACATGGGGGTAAATGGTGGACATGAGTTGGCAAGGAGGTGACATGTGGTATGAGGCAGCATGGGAAATGGGTGAGAGGCAATAGTTGGCAAGGGGGTGGCAGTGGATGTAAGAGGGGCATGGGTGTGGGTTTGGGGAGGGGTTGCCATGGAGGTGGAAATTTAAATTCCACTATTTGCCCTGGTGGGATTTAAACCTCAATCCCCAGCGATACTAGGGGATTACTAGATCCCCTAGTAATAGTCTATATTATTAGTACAACGATCACTATGCCACCACCTCCCCTTAGGGACATGATTTTTTTTTCTGTCATTTGCAGTATAAGTTGCCTATTGAATAAGAGTTAGACAACATTGCTTTTAGTTTGTTTGTTACATTAATGATTTAAAATTTGAGATAGTGTGTGCTCCTTCCAGTCTGCCACTAGGCATCTGAATATCTTTCCAAAGGCTATCAGTCTCTATAGAATTTGCAACCAAATGTTTAGAAGAGCCATAAAGTATTCTATAGATACATAAATAAAGTGTTAAATGTGGAATTGGACTGCTGCTGGAAAAGCAAGAGAATTTAAGAGAGGATAAATAGAAATTAACAGGAATACTTTCTTAGTGTTTTCGAATCAGTATTTCTAACAAAAAAAGAGAATATTGGACCAATGGCTCACAATATTTCAATAACTGCGGTGAATCCACACATACACGCCCCGCAAAAAAAATTCGGAACCCTTTCCTAAGTGGTCATCACTCTCCTCTTTAAGGCCATTTTCTCCTTGGTAGAACTAGACTGCACGTGTACAGCACATATTGAATTCTAAAACCACGTTTGCATTTTTCAATAGTCTTACACCGCAAACACAGTCGAGCTGAAAATGACATGAGGTGGGCCTCAGGCATCAATGGATCAGCTGAGTTACTCTCCACTCCTTTCTCCCAGGTGAGAAGCAGGCAGCTAGCAATGGGGAATTACCCCAGGCTATTTCCTGCAGTCAAGGGAATCTGGAATTTAAGGTAGATTGATTATAACATAGATTTAGAACTGAGAAGTGGAGAAACATTTTTGAATACACATTTGCAAAGTTATGGAATGGCCTGTAAGGGATAATAATTGAGGCAGATTTCTAATCGATATTAAAGAGCATGTGAAATGGTGATTGATTTTTGATTTGATTTGACTTATTATTGTCACATGCATTAGTGTGTGACAATAGTCACACACTAATAGGACGCAAATAGTTTGCCAGGTATTAAAGATAGAAGGATGGTAGGAGTTGAGGGCCTGAATGCAATCACAGTCACTAGAGAGGTAGTGCTTGATCGACTAGCGGGACTGATGGTGGACAAGTCCCCAGGTCCAGATGGAATGCACCCCAGGGTTCTGAAGGAAATGGCAGAGGTTTAATAGATGCCATAGTGATTATTTTCCAAACCTTGCTGGATTCCAGGGAAGTGCCAGAAGATTGGGAAACGGCTAATGTTACGCTGCTGTTTAAAAAGGGTAGCAGGCAAAAGGCAGGGAATTATAGGCCGGTTAGTTTAACGTCTGTTGTGGGAAAAGTGCTTGAATCCGTCATCAAAGAAGAAATAGCGAGGCACCTTGAGAAAAATTGTTTGATAGAGCAGACACAGCACGGATTCGTTAAGGGGAAGTCATGTCTGATGAATTTATTGGAATTCTATGAGGATGTGACTAGTGCGGTAGACGGAGGGGAACCGGTGGATGTGGTGTTTCTTGATTTTCAGAAGGCGTTTGATAAGGTGCCGCACAAAAGGTTGCTTCAGAAGGTTAGGGGCATGGAGTTGGGGGTAAGGTGTTAGCGTGGATAGAGGATTGGCTGTCTAATAGGAGGCAGAGAGCTGGTATCAATGGGTGCTATTCGGATTGGCGGTTGGTGACTAGTGGAGTGCCCCAGGGATCGATGCTGGGCCCTCAGCTATTTACCATTTATATAGATGATTTGGAGGAGGAAGCTGAGTGTAGGGTGTCGAAATTTGCTGATGACACAAAGATAAGTGGAAAAGCAAATTGTGCAGAGGGTCTGGAAAGTCTGCAGAGGGATCTAGATAGGCTAAGCGAGTGAGCGAGGACCTGGCACATGGAGTACAATGTTAGCAAGTGTGAGGTGATCCACTTTGGCAAGAATAATAGTAGGAGGGACTACTATTTAAAGGGCGAAAAGCTGCAGCATGCTACGGTGCAGAGGAACCTGGGGGTCCTTGTGCATGAGTCGCAAAAACCCAGTCTGCAGGTGCAGCAGGTGATCAGGAAGGCAAATGGGATGCTGGTCTTTATAGTGAGGGGGATTGAATATAAAAGTAGGGAGGTCTTGCTGCAACTGTACAGGGCACTGGTGAGGCCGCAGCTGGAGTACTGTGTGTAGTTTTGGTCGCCGCACTTGCGCAAGGATATTTTGGCCTTGGAGGGAGTGAAGAGGAGGTTTACTAGGCTGATACCGGAGATGAGGGGGTTAGACTATGAAGAGAGGTTGAATAGACTGGGTTTGTACTCGTTGGAATTTAGAAGGATTGGGGGGGGAATCTTATTGAGACATATAAGATAATGAAAGGGATGGATAGGGTAGAGGTAGAGAGATTCTTCCCGCTCAGAAAGGACAGCAGGACTAGAGGGCACAGCCTCAAGATAAGGGGGGGGGGCAGTTTAGAACAGAGTTGAGGAGGAACTTCTTCACTCAAAGGGTGGTGAATCTCTGGAATTCTCTACCCGTTGATGTGGTAGAGGCTACCTCGCTAAATATATTTAAGACATGGGTAGATAGGTTTTTGGTAGGCAAGGGAATTAAGGGTTATGGGGAGAAAGCGGGAAAGTGGAACTGAGCCACTTCAGATTAGCCATGATCTTATTGAATGGTGGGGCAGGCTCGAAGGGCTTGACGGCCTACTCCTGCTCCTACTTCTTATGTTCTTATGTAGGGTGCAGTGAAAAGTATTGTTCCTTGCGCGCTATACAGACATAGCGTACCGTTCACAGAGAAGGAAACGAGAGAGTGCAGAATGTAGTGTTACAATCATAGCTAAGGTGCAGAGAAAGATCAACTTAATGTAGGATAGGTCCATTCAAAAGCCTGACGGCAGCAGGGATAAAACTGTCCTTGAGCCAGTTAGTACGCTTCTTCAGATTTTAATACCTTTTTCCCAACAGAAGAAGGTGGAAGAGGAAATATCTGGGGTGCACGGGGTCCTTAATTATGTTGGCTGCTTTGCCGAGGCAGCAGGAAGTGTGGACAGAGTCAATAGATGGGAGGCTGGTTTGTGTGATAGATTGGGCTTCATTCATGACCCTTTGTTTCTTGTGGTCTTGGGCAGAGCTGGCGCCATATCAAGTTGTGATACAACCAGAAAGAATGCTTTCTATGGTGCTTCTGTAGAAGTTTGAAGGAGAGGGAAGTAATGGGAAATTGGAGCAGGGCCAGCAAATGTGGTTAGAATAATAATTTGTGTGGAAAACAAATAGCAACATGGACTGATCCAGCTGAACAGAATGTTGTAATGGCTCAAGTCAAATCAATCAAATTCAATTAATTGTGTGTTGAAAATTCATTTTGTGTACATTGCTCATCCTTTTAAAAATACATATATATGAATAACAACAATAAAAGGAAGAAAATTACCTAACACAAAAGTCTAACTTCGATATATAATACACATTTTATGTATAAATGGTGGCGAGGCATGATTGTTCTTTACTCAGCATTTTTGACAGTATAATCAGTATATTACACTTGATGTCATCGGCTATATTTTTAACCATTAGCCCAAAGGCTTAGCACTGAAATAGTTAATATGTGTCATGCTCTGATAGTTTTTGCACCACACAGACACTTGAGTTACATCTACAGTTAATTTTTTATGCCTTTCTCAGGTGATGCATGCAGAGGAACTGGTCGACTCAAGTTTTCTCCAGCGTACATACATTACCAAAAGAAAGAGGTAGGTTTTATCAGGTTACTGCAGGCTTCCATCCATCTGAGAATGGAGTTTCACCATGATGATTATCTTATGATTATTAAGGTTGCAAGCTGATGAGTTACAAGTACTTAATAAATTATGCAAAGCTCTAATGCTATAATTTTAATCAGATATTAGATGAAAGTCTAAGCTCTTGAAAAGTAATTTACTCTATTATTGCTAAAGAAACATTGCTAAAAAATCTCCAACGCTGTAACAATTGTCACTGGCGTGTACAATAGATCCAAAAAAATTCCACAATCACAGGAACATTAAAGGAGCAGTTATATATATTGCAGCTAATATATTATCCAGCCTTGTTCTAAGAAATAAATTCTGAGTTAGTACTGGAGGCAGGGAGTATCACTTGCGAGACAGTGATATTGTGAAGCTGTAGCAATTACTTTAATGACAGAATATTGCAGGCAGTCAGCTCATGCTCCTCGAATATGTACAGCTGGCAAGCTCCACAAGCAGGTCAAAGGCAGAGAGAATACTACTACTGGCTTACAACATGTTGAATGTGAGTGGAGCTAAGCCTCGAGCTACAGCTGACCATTGCTGTCATTGGATACGTCAGCTTTTGTGGTTGAATGGTAGCAGCAGGTCTTCATGCATCAGATGACACATCCGATGTAGCTCTGCCTGACTGTTGACCTAACCCCTGAGGAGAATGTTACCATGGCCAATGACTAGTAGACATGACAGGCGTGCAGAAACAGTTGCTGCTTCTTGACAGGTGTGACCAATTGGGGCCACTGACCCTGCCATACCTTCTTTGACATGGTGATCAGAGAAAAACCATCTGACCCACATTCTGGATAGTCAGAAATTGATTTACCATCCCACTTTCCTTTAAGAAGATGAACCTCTGGCTGCCATAATTGTCAAACAGGGATAGTCACCTCTGACTCCAGATGTTGCTGTGCAGTTTCTGGCAGCTGGTTGGTGGGCACACATGATTATTGCTGGAGTCCACCTGTACGTTATCCTCTTTTTTAATAGACACACCATGAGGGCGATTCCTATTGACAAACCTATTACTAACGCTAGTGGTGCCCGAGGTAAAAATAACGAATGCACATCCCTTGGCACAAAAGCACATGACAGAACAAGTGCTACAAAAAAATGTGAAGAGAAACAATTACAGAATAGCTGAAATTCTTACTTTCATATTGCTGCATCTTTTCTATCACTTCCTGAAAGTTCAGCTCTAGCAGCCATTTTCAATAGGTGTCATGGACAGCAGAATTGTGGAAATGGATGTGGAAGTACTCCAAAATGAAACAGTGTTCAACTGAAGTGAGGGCATTGGACACGTATATCAGAAGAAAACAACAGTGACTGAACAGTCACAGAGAAATATGGTGCATTTTTGCATTCTTGGGATGTGAACAGTAAAGCTGGCATTTCATTATTCATCCCAAGTTGCCTTGAAAAGTTGCTGGTGGGCTACCATTGGCCAAAAACTCAACTGGACTCACCACATAAACACAGTGGCTACAAGAGCAGGAATACTGCGACGAGTAACTCACTTCCTGATTCCCCAAGACCTATCCATCATCTACAAGGCACAAGCCAGGACTGTGATGGAGTACTCCCCACTTGCCTGGATGGGTACAACTCCAACTACACTCAAGAAGTTTGACAAAATTTGTGAATTTTGTTCCCTACAAGGCAATGATGAACTAGTTAGGCCTTCCAGCATCTTCATAGCGAGTTGTACTGATACCAGATGTGGATTCATTTATGCAGAATTATTAGTTAATGCTTCTGGATTGCTAGTCCAATTATATGTGAGGAAATAATTAATTGTATCTTGTGTATCTTTGCATAGGTTAAAACAACTAAAAGAAAATTATTGATGACAGAAGTTTCATGTTTCGTGGAGCTGCTGCCCTCATCTGGAATGGTGTGAGAAGAGCTGTCAGAGCTGACAGACAGCTCGTCTGCCTGTGTGGGGTGCTTGCAGCTCTCTGCTCACCAATGATGGACAGCTACGTAGTAGGGAGACTTGGTGCCTCATTCATCTCTCACACTCCTCCAAAGATCACAGCTGGTGTGCTGGCTTGCATGTCCAAGCATGACCTCTGTGACCCCTGAGGGTGGCCCTGAGGAAACCGCTCCATGAGGGTTGGCACTCTTTCAATGGAGGAGGATGCACGCTCAGTGCTCAGGGTCAACCCAGCACTCAGATTCTAGATAGACTTTTCACTGATGGAACGATGGCATGCAGACCCTCTTGGACCTCTGACATATCCCCCTGTGCATCCACTGGACAAAGTTCTGCCACCTGATGGGCATCTCCAGAATCTCATCATCTGTCTTGGAGTCAGCATGATCCTGGTCTCCAGCAGTGCCCCCACAATGTGTGAGTATTTGTGTTTGTGCCTTCTCCCGACAGACAGCATGGTACAGGTGCAGGAGCAATGATTTCCTGGGTGCCTAACATGGAGATCCTTGGGGCCACCTGCAGCTGGTGTGGTTGGCTCATCTGTAGAAGGAAGACACAATACCAGTGAATTCAGTCATCATCGTCACTATACATGATAGATGGCCTGCTGAGACAGTGGACAGATGCTACATGGTGTCATCTGCATAGGAGGTTCAATGGGTATAGTGGTTGGAGAGTTCACTTTCTGATAAAAGGGGCCCATGAACTTTCCTGTACCAGTGGCACACACATCTGGGACCTTCATCACAGACTCCCATCTCAACAGAACTGTGGCAGCCAACTGGCCATGGCAGTCCAACTCTAGAGCATCTCTCTCCTCATCAACACCAACAGATTGGGGACACTCCCACCAGCTTGGCTGCGCTCCACAGTATTGTGATTTGTCTTCTCCTCGCAAGGCTCATGAGGGTTCCAGATGCCCCTTCCCCCCCACCACCATAAAGACATTTAACAAGCTATTTCACCATGGCACAACTCTCCCTTCCAATGTATTGCGGCATATTGCGTTGACAGTCCAGCCTTGCCAGGTTAGCTTCATTGCCATTCGGCATACATATCCAGATCCCTGAGTGTTCAGGGGAACAGATACCCAACTATACCTCGCAACACAGGTCCATATCATCTCTTCACGTAACCTTGCTGACCACAGAAGCCCATGAAACCTTTTGCGGCACTGCAAGCAGTTCTGATGGTCAACATTGTGTCCACTGAGCTAAGCAGCCACCTCTGTCCATGCCTTCTTCATCAGGTGGGATACAGTCACCTTTAAAATGCACACTCCAGCCACCACCCACACAGCCATCTAACTGGCACACACATTACACACTGAGTGGGCCTTAATTGGCCACCCAGAGTAATACGCCAGTTGGATGGCTGTGTGGGTGGCGGCTAGAGTATGCATGGCACCGGGTCTAATCCAGATCCAGAGGAGTGGTGTGGATTTAAACAGAGAAGAGGAGGCTGGTTACAATCTTGGGCGGGAACAGATTTCACATCCGTTCTCACCTGCACCGGCTTTGGGCCTGTACTGAATATAAAATTCAGATCAATGTTAAATTTGTTCTTAAGGCCCATTTGAGATTCTATGTGAAATTTTGAACGTTGTATAATAAAATTGGCAAAGAGCAAACTGAAAACATTCAGTGTCGATTCACTGGGTTCCTATAGAAGATGAAGTGTTGCAATCACAGAATCATAGAACCGTTACAGCACAGAAGGAGGCTTTTCCCTTAGCTCTGCAATTTTTTTTCTCTTCAGTAATTATTCAATTCTTTCATGAAAGACACAGTTGAATATGCCTTTACCACACTCTCAGGCAGTACATTGAAGATCCTCATCATTCATTGTGTAAAAAGGTTCAGTTCTTTTGCCATTCACCATAAATCATTGTTCTTTCATTCCCGGCTTTATCACTACTCAGAACAGTTTCTCCTTATCTAAACTGGTCCAGGCCTCTCATAGTTTTGAATATCGCCATCAAATTCCCTGCGACCTTTTCTTCTCCAAGGAGGACAAGCCCAGCTTCCCAAATCTATCTAATGTAGCTGAAGTTCCTCATCCCCGGAACCATACTACTAAATTTCCTGCACCCTTTCTACTACTTACACATTCTTTTTACAGTTTGGTGCCCAGAGTTGGACACATGAAGTGAGATTTGTAAAGTTAAGACTTTGTTTATTAGCAATGAGAAAATTAAGATCTTCAAAAATTATGATAGGTTATGATGAATACAATGGTAGTTTATATCAATGGGTGCTCAAGACAGTACACGTTTACAATAATCATAAAGGGAATGTTAGAAACAAAGCTTTACACAGAGGATAGTTGGAATGTGGAATCATTGGGTAACTTTCCCGTTCCGCCTGCCGTGGGAATTGTGGAGGGAGGGAAGGTCCGTTGACTCGGGCAGGATTTTCCAGCTATGGGATGAATGCAGCCAAAAGTTCTGCCCACTGCTTCAAGGAAGAAAGTGGTTCTTTTTAGAGGAGTACAAGGAGAGAGCAGGGGAGCCGGATTCCATGGACAAGGTGATTCCTACAGAAAAAAATGACATAGTTTTAATGGGCCAAGGGAATCAATTCAGTGCTTGATCGTTTTGTGACTGCATTATTTTGTCACATCAAATCTCTCAGCAGCATCCCTGATTGTTAAGCTGGATTTTCTCTCGTGAACCAAAATCTCATGAAATATAGACAGAAACTTGCACCCCCATCACAAGTTTTCTGAAATGATATTGAGCATACAACTTAGTGAACATAACGAACTTAGTGATGAATGTAGTTATGAATGTTTCTGTGAGGCAAACTGTTCACCTTGGAGCAGCCATGGATAGCTGATGGATGTAATTAACTATGGCAGTAATTATCCAGATAGTTTACACCGGTACAGAACCTGTGATATGCATGAGTGATG
This sequence comes from Carcharhinus amblyrhynchos, assembly GCF_965287045.1. Classification (NCBI taxonomy): domain Eukaryota; kingdom Metazoa; phylum Chordata; class Chondrichthyes; order Carcharhiniformes; family Carcharhinidae; genus Carcharhinus; species Carcharhinus amblyrhynchos. Next base: position 83,777,514 of record NC_137331.1, on the reverse strand, counting down.
ATTACACTGACCTGTGCTTGAGTTTTGATATCAGAATTAATTTGGAAAACTAATAATCTAAAATATTTACACCCAAAAATTTCTGTTGGCATGGTAATCACTTCATGGTAATTTGAGAAATTGGAGAATTCACACCAGTTTATTAATCCTCAGTATTCCTGTTCCTGCTGTAAGTGAACTGGCTAAATTCTACATTAGTCTGTCTAATTGTGGTGTAAAGCAGCAGGAATATAACTTAGAAAGTATTGAAATTCTAGATTAATATGGCCTGTGAAAAGAAAAATTACTGATCAAACAATGAAAACTCTTGTTAGAGAAATGAGGGAATGAAGGTTATCTTTTCATTTTGGCACACTGGGGTACCTATTTCAAATAGTGACTGGTCAAAACACCTTAGACATTTGATTGAATTGGATTGAAATTTTCTTCCTTTGTTTTGTTTTACTGTACCTTGCCTCACTCTCACCACCTTTACTAACATCAGCTCAGCAACTGAATGCATGTTCAGCTGTATGTACTTAGATGAGGTTAGAGAGGGTGATAACAGGATCCACAAGGCCTATATTGGCAGTTCAGGCACCATATCAGTGCTAGACTAAGATCATAATCTGCTCATTCTGCATGTCTCTGCAGAGGTCCCAATCTATCACCCTTCTTAACATGGCCATTAGCAGGGGACATAACAACTCAACAGGAAAAAATCCCACTTCATTCCTAGCACCTGCAGTGTCAAAATCAGCTACAGAGCCAAATTTAGTGGCCTGACTGTAATGGCATCTGAACTGATCACTTGCAGTGGTCTTTTAGGCCCAAACTTTCACCATGATGGAGATCATCTCCATCATAGTGACAACCCTGGAAATGGCTAGCAATCCGAAATCACTGGAGTGGAGTCACGTAAGGCTTGTACATGCACGGTTACTGAACTGCCTTCACTGAAGTGGGATTTTGGTAGGCCAGGAGTTTGAAATGTGGAATGTGCAAATGAGACCAAGTAAACCGAGGCCTGAGCTTGGTGGATTATTTTGGAAAGCCATGGTACCCTTTGGATCTGGTTCCCAGGACACCTTTTGGAGAGAGAACGCAGCCTTTGGGATTGGTAAAAGTAAACATGATTGTGTTAAAAGTGTTAATTCATGGGAACTATCATAGGACTGGCAAGTTGACAAAGCATTTTCAAGCTGTCAAGGAACTATCGTAAGATACTAGGTGAGTTGGCATGGAGGGAGTAAGGTGGTGGCATGGGTTGACATAAGTTGCACTAAATTTACAAAGCGGACACGAGGGGGTCATGTGCCTGGGTGGGGGCATGAGGGAGCATGTGAGGGGTTAAGTGCATGAGGGATGAGGGCTTGAAGGACTGTTCTTTGTATTATTCTTTTTATTTAAATTAATTCAACACAGGGCCAGAGAACAAAGGCAAGAGTCCACTACAGCTCATGTCTGAACCCAGCAACCTCCTCATTCATTCAGCAGGTCCAATTTCCAATCCAGGCTGCACCCCACATCCCCCCACCTCACTGTAGTCTGACCTGTATTTTACATCCTGAACCCAAAATTCTCCTGTCACTATGCGCTAAATCCAGGAGCAAAAATCTGAACGCCAATCTATAGCTTTAATATTATTTCAATTGCATGGAATGAACAAATTACTTTGAAAATATATTAAAATTGCAATTTTGTGGGCTGTCCCATCAGTAATTTTCCAAATAATAAGCACATGATGAATGCATGATTCAGGTGTAATACTAATCCTCACGCAGCAATTTCAGGACAGCTGGAATATGGTCAGAAATCTCACAATGCAGCAGGGTTACTAAGGTGCCTGCCATAAATGTTCAACTGGTATAAATCTCTATCAACTATAATTTCTAATCTCTACTCTTAAGGATTAATAGCCTTCATTGTTCACAGTGACAAATAAGTTCTCAACTAATGTGTTAAACATAAGTATGATCATAAATTAAAAAATTAAATTCTTTTGATTTCAACTCATCTTTAGGATAAGAATCTCAGTATTGATCACAAAAAAACCTTGTACATTATCTGAATGGAGATTTTGTCTTATTGGGGTTAATGCTTTCATTACAAAAGCAAAAAATAATTTCATGAGTGTGTTATGGTAACAATATGATGTTTTTATCATTTTAACTTTTCGTTCAGATAACATTCCAAGTTGTCATGCCTACTATAGGTTTTTATGAATTGAATGTAATGCTTCACTTTCCATTCCTTTGCTCAGTTTGTTTATAACAATTCCTGATGAAAAGAAAGATCTGAGTACAAATTCTAGTTATTATTAGTCATCAATGTGTCATCTTCAAAGATGCATTCATGTGACAGTTTTTATTTGTAGCCAATGGTGTGAACACAGAGCAGCCCTTTCTGCTGATGTCATGCAACAGCCTTGAAATCATTAATCAACTGTTAGTCTGAATGTGTTTTCTGCTGCCTTCTCAGGAACTATTATTGTGACTATATTCAAGTAGGGAGACAAGTCTGATTGCAGTAAATACAGAAGAGTCTCCCTGTTGTCTAACGCAGGGAAGATTATTGCAGGGATCCTCTTCAACCATCTCCACCTAGCATCCGAAGAGCTCTTTTGTTAAATGTTGAATCCCTACAGTGCAGAAGGAGGCCATTCAGCCCATTGAGCCTGCATCAACAACATTCTCACCCAGGCCCTATCCCTGTAACCCCACAAATTTACTCTGCTAATCATCCTGACACTAAGGAAGTGTGGGAGGAAACTGGAACACCCAGACGGAACCCACACAGACATGGGGAGAATGTGCAACCTCCACAAAGACAGTCACCCAAGGCTTGAATTGAACCCGGGTCCCTGGTGCTGTGAGGCAGCAGTGCGAACCATTGTGTCACCGTGCCACCCTGCATTGTAATTTTTGCCCACTGAGATATGATTTTCAGTGCTTGGCATATCCAATGAAAAGTGCAAGGAGTAGCACCAACTGGGTACATTGTCATTTCAAACTTATGAAAGTGTGACGTCTTGTGGAGCATCCTTCTCAGGTTTGTCACTATCCATTGTCTACTCCATGATGACATGCAAGATTAATCCTCATTGATGGAGCGCCACAGCGAAGACTGCAATCAAACAAGCCTGTATTGTCACACCAACTCCTTTCTCCATCCTTCTCACTGTACAGGCTTGAAGATAATTTACAGAATACTTGGGAAATTGTTCTACCAATACTTCCTTCAATCCAAAACCTATTTTACTGCGTGTGTGCATGTGTTCGTGTTTTCGCTCAGATACTGCCTTCTCAGGAAGGTCATTGTTGACTCTTTCCCCTGACACATATGAGAAAGCTGGCCATTCACTAAACACCCAGAAAACTAAGGTCCTCTTCCAACCATCTCCCACAGCACAGCACCAGCCCTACTGATTAAGACAATAGAGAGATCCTCGAAAAATTGGGCACATTACATTTTGGGAGTCTCTTCCTGACAAAGGCATGATGTAGAGATGCTGTTGGACTGGGGTGGGCGCAGTAAGGAGTTTCACAACACCAGGTTGAAGTCTAACAGGTTTATTTGGAATCACGAGCTTTTGGGGTGCTGATGAAGGAGCGGCTCTCTGAGAGCTCGTGATTCAAAATAGAACTGTGGGACTTTAACCTGATGTTGACAAAGACAGATATCGATGATGAAATTCATCATGATTTCCAACTGGCTAGCGTAGCCTTCAGCTGACAGAGGAAAAGAGTGTTTGAGAACCAGGATCTTAAATCGAAGGTGAAGATCATGATTTACCCAGTGGCAGTGATTTCCGCTCCCCCCATCGCCACCTCCCCCCCAACCCCCGCCACCCCCCCCAACCCCCCCCCCACCCCGCGCCCTCCTATATGCCTTAAAGACATGGACAATTTACAGCAGACATCCCAAAGCACTGAAGAATTACCACCAGTTGTGCTGTTGCGAGAGCTTTTAAATTTGATAGCAAAAAGGCAGCCCAATAGTAGTGTCCTCTACCAAGCCAATATGCTCAGCATTGAGAGACTGACCACTCAAAACCAGCTCTGCAGGGCAGAACATATCATTTATATGTCTGTTACCAGACTCCTACAGCAACTGCTTTACTTGGAATTCAGCTGCTGAGGAAAACATCCAGGAATCAACATAAAGGCATTGGGGATGCCCACAAAGCATCCCCAAAGAATTCAAACACCTCTGCCAATTCATGGGGATTTCTGGCTTGTGGCAAACCAAAATGGAGAAGGTTCATTCAGGAAGGCACTGGACACACATCGTCAGGAACACACTGAGGCAAAATGAAGTATTGGAGAGGGTGCACAAACATTCAAACAACTTACTTACACAACCACTCAAGCACCATCTGTCCCAGATGTGGCAGACTCTGCTCATTGGACTTATCAGCCATCTCAGAACCCATCAAACAGGAGTGGAAATAAGTCATCCTTGATCCAGAAGAATTAAGAAAGATTTCCCACAACCCTTGCTGAATTAATTCCATCAAGAACTCAGAGACCAGAGTGTTCTGTTCAGGGGTCAGACAGACAGTCAACCTGACCAAATGTAGAATAATCAAATGACATGCACAATTTCGAGGTCAGCGGGTACACATGCAAAACAGTTATGTTCCTGCAGACAATTAAACGGTCAATTAAAGTCATTAACAAGGTGATGGACAGCGATTTTAACAGCATGTACGATTTTCATCACAGGCAAAACATATTTTTTACATTTCCTCATCCAAGGGTGGAATATAAGGCCCCCAGAGGAGAAACACTTTTCCTGTCATTATCTGTCCCTCACTGTGTGAGGTTCAGAGTTGCCCCAGAATTTCTGAGGATTTTGGTAATGGTTCAATCTGTTTTTCAGCATTTCAGGAACTCATCTTCCCTGGAAGGTTTCCCTGAACATTGCAGCACTGTGCTCCCTCATTTGCAAGGAACTGATCATCTGCATCTCATCTGATGGTGATGATATACTCAGCTGTTAGGACCACCTCTGAATAGGAAGAGGAGGGCAGGAAGGAGAGGAGGCAAGGTGAGTACATGCAGCATCTCAGGGAGAGACCTTTGAGAGGAGAGGCACAGGCTCTGTTGTGCAGGGCCGGAAGGAAGGCCAAGGCAGGAGGGTCCACCAAAGAAGCCATTACCTAATGGCTTGGGTGTGCAAGCAGCAGTCCAGCTGCCTCCAAAAGTCCAAGATCTAATACTGCAGGAGGCTCTGCCTCTCTAGAGATACAGTAACAATAATACTTCAGATGCCAGAATCTGAAACAAAACAGAAAATGCTGGAAAATCTCAGCAAATCTGACAACACCTGTGGGGAGAGAATTGAGCTAACGTTTTGAGTCTGGATGACCCTTCGTCAGAGCAAATGATTGGTACAGAAATTGCCTCCATCTGCATAGGCAGGCATCCAATGCCAGTGGCTTTGAAGGTCACTGAGATCTTAGCTGAGAATAGCTTTTATAAGAACATAAGAAATAGGAGCAGGAGTAGCCCATCTAGCTCCTCGAGCCTGTCCCACTATTCAATAAGGTCATGGCTAATCTGATAGTGGTTCAGTTCCACTTACCCGCCTGCTCCCCATAATCCTTAATTCCCTTATCGATCAGAAATCTGTGACTTAAACATATTTAATGAGGTAGCCTCCACTGCTTCAATGGACAGAGAATTCCAAAGATTCGCTACCCTCTGAGAGAAGGAGTTCCTCTCAACTCTGTTCTAAATTGACTCCCCCTTATTTTGAGGCTGTGCCATCTAGTTCATTTTTCCTTCCTAAGTGGAAATAATTTCTCTGCCTCTACCCTGCCTAACGCCTTCATTATCTTATATGTCTCTATAAGATCTCCCCTCAGCCTTCTAAACTCCAACGAGTACAGGCCCAATCTACTCAATCTCTCCTCAGAAGACAACCCCCTCATCTCTGGAATCAACCTGGTGAACCTTGTCTGTACTCCCTCCGAGGCCAAGGTATCTTTTCACAAATAAGGGGACTAAAATTGCACACAGCACTCTCGTTGCGTCCTCACCAGTGTCTTGTACAATTGCAGCAAGATCTCCCTGCTTTTATACTCCATCGCGATAAAGGCCAACGTCCCATTCGCCTTCTTGATCACCTGCTGCACCTGCAGACTGAGTTTTTGCGATTCATGCACAAGGACCCCCAGGTCCCTCTGCACAGTAGCATGTTGTAATTTTTCACCATTTAAATAATGGCCCATTTTACTATTATTCCTTCCAACATTTTACATCCACTTCCATCTACGCTGACTTTGTGAAGGTAAGGTTCAGACCAGAAATCTAAAAATGCTGACAACTTCCTAGAATAAACCTTTTAAACATTGTTGTTTGCTTTCTCTAAATTATTGAACGTTAAAAGTATTGTAGTCCACCATGTTCTTAGTCATACACTTATATTATTACTTTATGAGAGTTGATTAACTTTTCATTTACAATTTGTTGCAGGATACATGACAACAATATCCTCATGTCTGGACGTTGCACTTTCTCCAGGAGATGAGAGAAAAAACATATTTCTTTCCGTGTGATTTTCACTCCATGTTACTGTCAGGGCAGTGCATCTAATTAATGTTGATGGACTGCAGATTGAACTTGGTCCTGTGTGAGTTCATTGGGACCTAGTGCCTTGCCATCTTTCATGTTACTGAGTGCTTTTGCCACCTTCTGCTACAGAGGATTGTCAGTGACTCTTTCTGCCTGACTCTCAGTGGGCTCAACAGGCTGATGTCTATCAGCTTCCATTCATTCAGCAGCTTTTGAAAAGCCACGACTCCATCTGGTCTATATTAACACTGGAGACTGATGATTTTTACCATCTGTATATTTCGCAGATGAAGTTTTGGCTTTCCCTTGTGAACTGCAGTTTGCTGTCTCTCCATTTTTTTTCTGTAAATCTAGTAGTTCCAAGAAGGTTTGCCTTTCCTATCACACACAATTCTCTTTCTTGCAAGCTGAAAATACCAGTGGGACTTTGGGAATAGAATAGGCTTAATGTATATTTAGTCTTTGCTGACTTAATGACTCTCTTTAATTGATAAAATGAAGAGATTATCATCATTACCACTTTCAAAAAGAAGTTCAGCTTCAGTGTTGGGAACTCCTGTCAGTGTAAGTCATGCCAAGTTACTTGTTTTCCAGATGTGTTTGCTTACCTTTTGTCTCTAAAGGCTCCTGATGCATCTTTTGAAAAATTCTTTCACAGGATGTGGCTGCCGCTAGCTAGGCTGCATTTACTGCCCAACCATTCAAGCAGTGACAGGCTTTTGATTTTTCAGCTCAGAGACGATTTTTCCCAAGTGGGCGCTGGTATCCTCATTTTGTGCATTTTGTGAGGTGGTGAGGGGAAATTACAATGTATAAAATGTCAAGAGCTTTGAAAGCCTAGAAATAAGAAATAAGGTGAGAATTATTAGGTCTTTTCTGATAGGTCAAGAAACATTCAAACCATTAGCAACTTTCGATACATTGCAATGTACGAGATCCTGAATGGAATTGAGAGGATGGATACTGAGATGATGTTTCACCTTGTGGGAGAATTTAAAAATAAGGGGCCTCCCCATTTAAGACAGAGATTAGGACAATGGTATTCTCTCTGAGGGTGTTGAGTCTTTTGAACTCTCTTTCTTAAAGAGAGTCAGGGCAGGGTCATTAAATGTTTTTAAAGCAAAGGTAGATAAATTCTTGATTAACAAGGGAGTCAAAGAGTATAGGGGTGGAGAGGAAAGTGGAGGTGAGGTCACAATCAGATCAGCCACGATTTTATTAAATGGCAGAGTAGGTTTGAAGAGGCTGAATGGCCCTCCCCCTGCTCCTAATTCAGGCGCTTGTACATTAAAGCTCTGATTTTAACAGTATTGAACCTATGAATGAAGTTGTGAATTGCACATTCATTACAGCTCCAGAAACGAACCTCGAACTATTTAACTCCCAACACTTATGTCAGTCTCGACAACAGACTTTCCACTTGTTCCAGTCAATGTCAGCAAGAAGTACCTAATCAGCCTGAAAGAGTGGTCGAGGTAAAAAACTCACAACATTAAAGAAGCATTCAGATGAGCACTTGAAACACCAAAGCACACAAGGCTATAGATCAAGTGCTGGAAAATGGGACTGGAATAGATTGGTGTTTGATGGCTGGCACAGACACAATAGGACGAATTACCACTTTCTGTGCTATAAAACTCTATAACTTGGTGAGAATCATGATCTCCAAAATTTCTCTGAGTGCCAGTGCCCTCGGATGTCCCAGCATCTGTCTGCTGCAGAACAACTTGTGAGCTGTGCTCACCAGATTGTGACCCATTGAAGTGTGTGTCTCCCTACCCCTGCTTCCAGTTTCTATATTTCTAAACCTTTTAGAACTGAGGTGAGAAAGGGTGGTGAATGTGTGGAATTCACAACCACAGAATGCAGTTGAGGACAAAACATCTGATTTCAAGAAGAAATTAGATATAGCTCTAGGGGCTAAAGGGATCAAGGGATACAGGGCATGGGGAATCAGGGTATTAAATTTGAATGTTCAGCCATAATCAAAATGAATGGCAGAGCAGGCTCAAAAGGCCAAATGGCCCATTCCTACTTCTAGTCTCTATGTTTCTATGTTTCTGTGCTGTTGGAGGGTGTGAGTGAAGGCTGAGACAGGTATTCATTCAGTGGTGCTGTTCTCAGGTTCCACATCTGAAGTCTCATCAGGAATCGATCTAACGGCCTGACTGTTGAGGATCTCAGGCGCTTGGCAGAGGTACCTATGAAAGAAAGTAGAGATAATTAGTGCATTGCAGGTTGTTGTAAAACAAGGCAATACATTCACAGTATTACTGTCTGGGGAATGATCTGGTGTAGGGTCCTCACAGGGGTGTTTGTCGCTGACCTCACATAGGCATAGATGTAGTCTATGTCTTCACTGGACAGCATGATGGTCTTTTCTCCAAACCAGTGAGAACTCCAAGTTTCAGTATGCTCCCCAAGGTCTAGGATCTCCCCTTGTAATCTTTGATTTGATTTATTATTGTCACGTATATTAACATACAGTGAAAAGTATTGTTTCTTGCGTGTTATACAGACAAATCATACCATTCACAGAGAAGGAAACGAAAGAGTGCAGAAGTGTTATGTAGTGTTACAGTCATAGCTAGAGTGCAGAGAAAGATCAACTTAATGCAGATTAATTCCATTCAAAAGTCTGACAGCAGTAGGGAAGAAGCTGTTCTTGAGTTGGTTGATACGACCTCAGACTTTTGTATATTTTTCCTGATGGAAGAAGGTGGAGGAGAGAATGTCCGGGATGCATGGGGTCCAAAGCTGTCTGTTTTGCTGAGGCAGCAGGAAGTATAGACAGAGTCAATGGATAGGATGCTGGTTTACATGATGGATTGGTCTACATTCATGACCTTTTGTAGTTCCTTGTGGTCTTGGGCAGAGTGGGAGCCATACCAAGCTGTGATATAACCAGAAAGAATGCTTTCTATGGTGCATCTGTAAAGGTTGGTGAGAGTTGTAGCTGACATGCCAAATTTCCTTAATCTTCTGAGAAAGTAGAAGCGTTGGTGGGCTTTCTTAACTATAGTGTTGGCATGGAAGGACCAGGACGGGTTGTTAGTGATCTGGATTCATAAAAACTTGAAGCTCGCAGCCCTTTCTACTTCATCCCCATTGATGCAGACAGGGGCATATTCTCCTTTACGCTTGCTGAAGTCAATGACAATCTCCTTCATTTTGTTGACATTGAAGAAGAGATTATTGTTGCCGCACTAGTTCACCAGATTCTCTATCTCATTCCTGTACTCTGTCTTATCATTGTTTGAGATCCGACCCACTACGATGGTGTTGTCAGCAAACTTGAAAATCGTATTGGAGGGGAACTTGGCCACACATTCATAGGTGTATAAGGAGTATAGTAGGGGGCTGAGAACACAGCCTTGTGGGGCATGAGTGTTGAGGACACAGCCTTGTGGGGCACGAGTGTTGATTTACTGATTGTTGTCTATGAGTTAGGAAGTTCAGGATCCAGTTGCAGAGGGAGGTGCTGAGGCCCAGGCCATGGAGTTTGGAGATGAGTTTCGTGGGAATAATAGTGTTGAAGGCTGAGCTATAGTCAATAATAGGAGTCTGACATAGGTGTCCTTATTACTTAGGTGTCAATCTTGTCCTGCATTAAGACAGATGGCGAGAGTGTGAGTGAGGCATATGCCAGGGTAGATGATAAATGCAGGTGGTGAGTAGAGCCATGGACGGAATAAAGAAGTGATCTCTAGAGGAGATGAGCCCAGAGCGAGATGAGAGGGTGTGTGTGAGAGTGAGCGGCAATGTCCCTTGAGCTGACAGGGTGGAATCACTGTGAATATGTGATAGGCTTGTGAGTGTGTGAGTTGAGTGATGAGATGATTGACCAATGCTGGCACAACAGATGACATCATTCATCCTCTTTGTGGATGGCAGTTCTCCTCTACGCATCATCACCACTAACTATCACAGCGGTTAGAACTACTGCCTGACAGAGCCAGGATGCTGGGTTCAATTCTGGCCTTGAATGACTGTCTATGTGGAGTTTGCATGTTCTCCCCATGCCTGTATGTGTTTCCTCCATGTGCTTTCCATGGCTACTGTAGTAGCTGAGGATGCTGCCCCTCTTTTTTTTTCAAGTTAACATAATCCATTGTTCTTGCTTTTAAGCTATTTAATCTTTAAGATGGCTTAATTATAGAGAGATGTAAAGATGTGGAAATCATTTCCATGGTTCATAGTTGCGATGGAAACATTGGGCCATAACTTCCACCCAGTGGTGTGAAGTAAAGTCCTGGTAGAATTACAAGAGTTTACATTTTTCATGGTCAACATCCTTGGGGTTACAATTGACCAGAAACTCACTTGGACTTGCCACATAAACACAGGGGGTACGAGAGCAGGTCAAAGGCTAGAAATACTTCAGTGAGCAACTCACGTCCCGACTCCCTAAAGCCTGTCCACCATCTACAAGGCACAAGTCAGGAGGGTGATGGAATACTCTCCACTTGCCCCAACAATACTTAAGAAGCTTGACACCATCCAGGACAAAGCAGCCGCTTAATTGACACCACATCCACAAACGTCCACTCCCTCCACCGACACTCAGTAGTAGCAGTGTGTACTATCTACAAGATGCACTGCAGCAATTCACCAAAGAATCTTAGGCAGTACCTTTCAAATCCACAACCACTTCCATCTAGAAGGACAAGAGCAGCAGATACATGGGAACATCACCACCCTTAAGTTCCCTTCAAAGCCACTCATCATCCTGATGTAGAAACATATCACCGTTCCTTCACAGTGGCTGGGTCAAAATCCTGGAATTCCCTCCTGAACGGCAATGTGCGTCAACCCACACCACATAATTGCAGCTATTCAAAAAGACGACTCACCGCCACCTTCTCAATTGCAACTAGGGATGGGCAATAAATGCTGGCCAGCCACGATTGAATAAAAAAAGGAAAGAGGCGCTACAAAATGGCACAGTGAATCATCCTTCTCCATACCACCCTCTTTACTACCATCCCCAGTCCTGCAGTCATCAATCAGGGAGTTGGAAGCTGGATACTGTTTCATTTGTCTGCATCCTCATACCTGCACCTTCGGCTCCCTTCCCTATCACTGGTTGTCATTTCATCATTTGTTTCCTCACTTGAGCTGCTAATCAGCTGAACTGCCTTCTGGCCCTCTATGTTAGCTTTCAGATTTTTATACACATAGTCTGACACTCCCCTTTAATTGTTTCCATCCTCCTAAATCCCATGCCGTTTTCTCCTCCCTCACAAAAGTGCTCATTGAAGAGGTCCAAATATGCACCAGCCTAAGTGGTGCCCATTGACAAAATCAAGATTATAGAAATTTGTCCCCAGAATAGAGGGGAGAAGAGCAAGATTATCTTCTTTTGCACGTGGTTGCAAATGATTGACAAAACAGAGGAAAATCAGATGGCGAGGAGCGTATGTGGATAATGGAACTTTCATCATTTCCTGTCCTGCTATATCAAGTAATTACATTCTGCCCAAGAGATTATTTACACACACACACACACACACACACACACACACACACACACACACACACACACACACACACACACACACACACACACACACACACCATGTGTGAAAGAGGAAAATTTATCCGAGCAACTCAATCCTATAACTTCAGAGTCATGAACAACAAAAGCTCAAGGTCTCACTGGAAGTTGCAGCAAAAACTCCTTATACTTTGATCTGTCGTATTCATTTAGTTCAAAGTTTACCATAATCAAATAAAACACACAACTGTGAAAAAGCTGTTTAAACACAAACAACCTCAACAGGACAGCATTCTAAGATTGGTATCTGTGCAATTATCCTATAACAAATACAAATCCAGTACCATGGCAATCACTACTTTTATTATTCATAATTATAGGTACTGCCAACATTACACTCTAATTGATTTTGGCTGTTCACCATCTGATAGCTTTAATTATTGATGGCCTGTGCATCAGTGGCTATGTATTAACTAGGTAGTGTCTGTGCATATTACCTTCAAGTCTTGGAATGCACTCCAAACATTAGTCTATGTTCCTTTTATGTAGCTGATGTAGAGGACATATTTTTTACCTTGCTCCGTCCGTGCATATGTAGAAATAAGCTGTAGTATGTGACAGTGCTGTCTCAATACTTCATAGAAGAAAGAGAATAGGACTCTTTTCATGAACTGCATCAACTCCCTGTAATAAGACCTTAGGGAACATTTCTGTAGTTATTCAAAAGATCAAATAACGTGACTGAGACTGGAAATGAACACCTCCTCAGTCTAAAAATAGGAAACTTATACGCATCACAAAACTGTAAGTTTATTTATATGGAGCTGAGATTGTGTTCCTGCATGAAAATGGGTCACAAAACATGTTTCAGCAGATGTTTCATTTAATGTAAGCATTATGAAAAAGGTTTCAGTATATCAAATATTCGTTTTGGTTTTTGAATTGTATTCTCATGCAGCAGGTAATGTATCAGCCCAAGCCATTAACTGAATGCAAGAACAGGAGAAATATGAGCAGGTGAAGACTACATGGCCCATCAAACCTGCTCTGCTATTCATGGCTGATATCAGGCTTAATTCCTACTTTCTTGCCAACTCCTCACATCACTTAATTCATAGAAACATAGAATTTAGAAGCAGGAGTAGGCTATTCAGCCCTTTGAACATACTCCACTATTCACTTTAAACATGGTTGATCATTAAATCCTGATCCCACCTTACCCCCATATCCCTTGATCCCTTTAACCCCAAGAGCTAGATCCAATTTCTTCTTGAAATCACACAATGTTTTGGCCTCAACTATTTTCCATGGTCATGAATTCCACTCTCTTGTTGAAGAAATTCTTCCTCATCTCTGTTTTCTACTCTCTGGATTAGAAAATTCCAAAGATTCATAACCCCTTAAGTGAAGATATTTCTCTTCAGCTCAGTCCTAAATTATCAATTCCTTATCCTGCCCCCATGTTATAGATTCCCCAACCTGTGGAAACAACCTCTCAGTATCTAACCTATCAAGCCCCTTCAGAACCTTGTCTGTTTCAATGAGATCATCTCACATTATTCTAAATTCCAGAGAACATAAGCCCAATGCACAGGTCATAAGAATTTTCTATGCCTGCAAAATGTTATCCCTAAAAATTCATTAGCAGGTAAGGAAGTTAAGTTTCTCCAAATATGATATTGCATTAATTGAGTATTTTGTTTTACCGTCATGTGTTAAATTTACTCATAATGCATTCTTGGAGCTCAGATGAGTTTGGATTCATCACAACAAATGTACAATTAAGCAGTTTGTCAGTGATGATGCTAATTGCCCCTTTATCTCTTTATTGTGCACACTGGTGCTATAAATTATGCTGCATTAATCTAACTCTGGAACAAATATATTGGAGCACTGATAGACGTGATGAGACAAGGAAAGATTATTTTAACTGACGAGGCCCTTCACATTATTGAGAAGGGATGGAGTATTGCCCCCTGCAGTCAAAAATGGAACTCACCAACTGAACAGCTGTTGAAGGTGAAGTTTAAAAGTTTATTTAGTAGGCTTAAATTAACACTGCAACGAAGTTACTGTGAAAATCTCCTAGTCGCCACTCTCCAGCACCTGTTTGGATACGCTAAGGGAGAGCTTAGCGTGACCACTGCACCTAACAGCACATCTTTCCAACTGTGGAAGGAAACGGAAGCACCCAGATGAAACCCACAGAGACACAGGGAGAATGTGCAGATTCCACACAGACAGTGGAGACTGTAGAGATACAACTGCATTCCCCTGCCACTATCTGTTATTTGGTGAGTCCCACTTTTGACCAGGCATGAAATTCCTTCCAATGATCTCTGTACTCTATGGGCAGCCTTTATACAATGCCTCAAATATGGATTGAATTGAAGCTGGAACAGAAATGGTCTCAAATCCCCAATTGCCCTATTCTAAAAGACAAGTTAATCTGCATTTTCTGACTGACATTCCTTCAATGCCAAGGTGAATGCTTCTGAAATAAATGAGTTAATGTCTGCATTAAAATCCGGCCAGTGAGAAATCTGAATCCCAATGTTCTAATATGCAGGACCACCCTGGAAGTATAACAATTTGTAATTTAAGATCAAACATGTGTTAAGCATTAAATGCTACAGAAAAAATTCAATGTAATTATAAAGAAGTACTGCGCCAATGTCTTTTTTGCATCTTTTTTCAATAAGGACTGATTTCTTATCACACCTATTGGCACAGACTGTCTGTGCTCTACTGAGTGTAAAAAATAGCTGAAGACGCTCATTTAAAACGTCACATTTGCTCCACAGTTATATGTGGAGAATATTGGGAGGCATTGCTGTCCTGATTAATATTAGCAACAGAAAGTAATATTGCAATGCAACATGAGCAACGCACAAGATATTCAGAAATAATGTTTTCAACACGATAAAAAATATACCACTTAGAAAATATGGCTGCGATTTTCCCTCGCGACCCGCAACTTTGCTGACAGGTCGGGGTGGGAGATGCACGTCGCTGGCCTTGTACTGAGATTTGTGCACATGCCGGGAATGCATGTGTATCTCTCAGAGCCGGCGAACAATCACTGGTCAGACCATGCTGGAAACTGGCAGGAAGACAGGTAAGTAATTTGAATCTTCTTAAAATATATTTTAAATATGTTTTAAATGTGATTGTCGGGAACTTTCAGGTACCCATAGAATCTCCCACTCCGCCATGAGTACTTAATTCGGGCGAGGTTTAGAGTAGTTCCCCACATTCGTGGAAGTAGCAGGAGACCCTACTGGAATGAAGAGGGGGCAATCGGGGCCCCCCCAGGGAGTTGGGCTGTGGGGGGATGGTGCCCCCTTGGCATGGGCACCCTGGCAATGCCAGCCTGTGCCCCCGGCACTGCTGAAGGGGCAAAGTGCCCATACCCCGGGGGCACTTGGCACTGCCCACTGGGCATTGGGCATAGCCAGAGGGGTGGGGCTTATTGTGGGCAAGGCTTAGGGATGGGGTGTCCTGCTACTACTGTGCAGACAGAATCAATCTGGGATGGAGGGAGGGCAATAATTGGGGTGGGTTGGGGGGGGTGAAAGGAGTGGCCTGCCGGGGGAGGGGCCTGCTTCTGGGGAGGGGGTCGTGGGGGTGGGTGTCTGCTGGGTGAAGAGGTGGGGGGATCACCACTGCTGGGGGGTGATGGGCTATGCATCAGAGCACTCTGGAATGGGGGGGAGGGTTCGGGTTGGCCTGGGAATTGCTGTGGGGGCCACGATTGGGCTGTGGGGGGTGTGGGGCTAGAGGGGCAGCACTGCGGAGGCCCCGGGCTGGCCGGCAATCGGGCTGGCCGGCAATCGAGCTGGCCAGCAAACGGGGAAACTGACAGATCGGGGTCACTGCATATGCACAGAGTTCTGGAACTGTCAGACTCTGGTGTGAATAGGTCCCGGAGCCCCAGAATTTTTGATGATATTCACAGCTAGGAACTCTGCAGTGCACAGAGTGTGGAGATTCAGGTGAGAAGGTGAACTGACAAAACAGCCGGGATCGAGAACAGTTTTCCCACCAGTTCAGCACTTTTGGGAGAATCGCGGCCTATGATTCAATATAATGTTATTGAGAAGAATGTCTTGTAGTGATAGCAATATTGTAATTAGGTGAGGTAACTTAAAGAATCTATTTATATTTGTCGAGACTGTCAGATCAAGGTAAATGGACTTATTTACATTTTCTGAGTTGCTTTTAAAAGTAAAGTTAACGTATACTATGCAGTGACTGAAAAAATGCATTAAAACCCCATATTCAGCCTTTCTCAACCCATTAAACATTGAAGTAATTTTTCAGTTGATTACTGATTACAGTGTTGGCTATCGGTACGTGGTGAGCTCCCTGGTGACGCTAATAGTGACAGTTTGGATCAAATTACTAATGAATTAAATGAATGGTGATTATGAACAACAGTTGCAGTTGTCGACTGGAAAGTTCTCTCAGTTTTCGGAAGAGTGCAATGTTCTTTGTAAGTAGGGAAGGCTTACAAATTTGCTTGAATTTTTTGAAGAGATGACTAGGGTAGGGATTGTACAGCCTTGTTCATCCTGAAAACGTAATATCCCATCTGAGGTCAACAGACCTTTCCATGGTCCACCTCTTGCCCGCTCCAATTCCCATGGCGGGTGGGATGATAAACTTCCAGCCAGGGAGTGTATTTGATATGATCTGATTTGATTTATTATTGTCACATGTACTAACATACAGTGAAAAGTATTGTTTCTTGTGTGCTATACAGACAAAGCATACCATTCATAGAGAAGAAAACGTGACAGCGCAGAATGTAGTGTTACTGTCATAGCTAGGGTATAGAGAAAAATCAACTTAGTGCAAGGTAGGTCTATTCAAAAGACTGATAGCAGAGGGAATAAGCTGTTCTTGAGTTGGTTGGTATGAGACCTCAGATTTTGGCTTCTTTTTCCCGAAGGAAGAAGGTGGAAGGGAGAATGTCCGGGATGTGTGGGGTCCTTAGTTATGCCGAGGCACCAGGAAGTGTAGACAGAGTCAATGGATGGGAGGCTGGTTTGGGTGATGGATTGGGCTACGTTCACAACTTTTTGTAGTTCTTTGTATTTTTGGGCAGGGCTAGAGCCATACCAAGTTTGGTAAAGAATGGTTTCTATAGTGCATCTGTAAAAGTTGGTGAAAGTCATAGCTGACATGCCAAATTTCCTTAGTCTTCTGAGAAAATAAAGACATTGATGGGCTTTCTTAACTATAGTGTCAGCATGGGGGGACCAGGACAGGTTGTTGGTGATCTGGACACCTAAAAACTTGAAGCTCTCGACTCTTTCTACTTCATCCTTGTTGATGTAGACAGGGGCATGTTCTCCTTTACGCTTCCTGAAGTCAATGACAATCTCCTTCATTTTGTTGACATTGAGGGAAAGATTATTGTTGCTGCACCAGTTCACCAAATTCTCTATCTCACTCCTGTACTCTGTCTCGTCATTGTTTGAGATCCGACTCACCATGATGAAAGTAGTGCAACTGATGTAGTCTACATGGCTTCAGTAAGGCTTTTGGCAAGGTCCCACATGGAAGGCTTATGAAGAAGCTAACAGCCTATGGGATTCAGAGCAATTTGGCAAATTAGGTCCAAAATTGGTTGCATGGTCTGAGGCACAGGGTGATGGTCAAAAGTTATTTTTGTGGCTGAAAACCTGTGTCCAGTGGTGTTCCGCAGAGATTGCTCTGCGTCCCTTATTGCTTGTGGTGTACATTAATGATCTGGACATGAATGTACGAGGTATGATAAGTAAGTTTGCAGATGACATAAAAAAGGGCTGTATAGTAAACAGTGAGGAGCAGAGCCTTAGATTACAAGACAATAAAGATGGGCTGGTTAGATGGGCAGAACAGTGGCAAACGGATTTTAATCCTGAAAAGCATGAAGTAATGCATTTTGGGAGGACTAAAAAGATTGGTTGGACTCTCGGCAGTACAGAGGATCAGAGGGACTTTGGTGTGCATGTCCATAGATCTCTGAAGACAGCAGATGTGTGGATCCACAAGAGAAGGGTGAGATCCTAAATGAATATTTCTCACCAGTATTTACTGTTGAGAAAAGCACGGATGTAAGGGAACTTGGGGAAATAAATAGTGATGTCTTGAGGAGTGTACATATTATAGATGAGGAGGTGCTGGAAGTCTTCAAGGTAGATAAATCCCTGGGACCTGATGAAGTGTATCCCAGAAATTGGGGAGGCTAGGGAGGAAATTGCAAGACTCCTAGCAGAGATATTTGAATCATCGATAGTCACAAATGAGGTGCCTGAAGATTGGAGGATGGCAAATGCTGTGCCTTTAAAAAGGGCTGCAGAGAAAAGTCTGGGAACTACAGGCCAGTGAGTCTCACATCTGTAGTGGGTAAGTTGTTGGAAGGTATTTTGAGAGACAGGATCTGCAGGCATTTAGAGATGCAAAGATTGATTAGGGACAGTCAGCATGGCTTTGTAAGTGGAGTATCATGTCTCACAAATGATTGAGTTTTTTGAGGGGGGTAACAAGAAGGTAGTTGAGGGCAGTGCAGTTGATGTTGTCTACATTCACTTTAGCAAGGCCTTTGACCAGGTACTGCATGGTAGGTTGTTGCACAAGGTTAAATCTCACGGGATCTAGGGTCAGGTAGCTAAATGGATACAAAATTGGCTTGATGACAGAAGCCAGAGATGGTTGTAGAAGGTTGTTTTTCAAACTGGAGATTTGTGGTCAGCAGTGTGCCTCAGGAATCAGTGCTGGGTCCACTGTTATTTGTCATTTCTATTAATGATTTGGATGAGAATATAGGAGCATGGTTGGTAAGTTTACAGATGACACCAAGATTGTTGGCATAGTGGACAGTGAAGAAAATTATCTCCAATTGCAACAGGATCTTGATGAATTGGATCAGTGGGCTGATGAATGGCAGATGGAGTTTAATTTAGATAAATGCGACGTGATGCATTTTGGTAGATTGAACCAGTACAGGACTTATTCAATTAATGGCAGGGCGTAGGGGAGAGTTACAGAACAAAGAGATCTAGGAGTACATGTTCATAGCTCCTTGAAAATGGAGTCACAGGTGGACAGAATGGTGGAGAAGGCATTCAGCGTGCTTGGTTTCATTGGGCAGAACATTAAATACAGGAGTTGGGACGTCTTGTTGAAATTGTATAACTCATTGGTAAGGCCACACTTGGAACACTGTGTATAGTTCTGGTCACCCTATTGTAGAAAGGATATTATTAAACTAGAAAGAGTGCAGAAGAAATTTACGAGGATGCCACTGGGACTTGATGGCTTGAGTTATAAGGAATGGCTAGATAGATTGGGACTTTTTTCTCTGGAACGTAGAAGGCTGAGGGGTGATTTTATAGAGGTCTATAAAATAATGAGGCACATAGATCAGCTAGATAGTCAATATCTTTTCCCAAAGATAGGGGAGTCTAAAACTAGAGGACACAGGTTTAAAGTGAGAGGGGAGAGATACAAAAGGGTCCAGGGGGTGAGTGCTGGACCAAGCTGCCAGAGGCAGTAGTAGTGGAGACAGGTACAACTTTATCTTTTAAAAAGCTTTTAGACAGTTACATGGATAAGATGGGTATCGAGGAATATGGGCCAAAGGTGGGGAATTGGGACTAGCTTCGGGGTTTAAAAAAAAGGGTGGCATGGACAAGTTGGGCTGAAGGGCCTGTTTCCATGCTGTAAACTTCTATGACTCTATGACTATGACAGGTGGATAAGGTGGTTAAGAAGGTATATGGAATACTTGCTTTTATTAACTGAGGCATTGATTGTAAGAGCAGAGAGGTTATGATGGAGCTTATAAAACACTGATTAGGCCACACTTTGAGTACTGCGTACCATTCTGGTCCCCATACTATAGGAAGGAAGTGATTGCATTAGAGAAGGTACAGAGCAGATTCACAAGGATGTGCCTCGGCTACAGCGTTTCAGCTATCAAGAGAGATAGGATAGGCTAGGGTTGTTTTTCTTGGAGCAGAGAAGGCTGAGGAGGACCACATTGATGTGTATAAAATTATGAGGGGCATTCATAGGTAAGATAGGAAGGAACCTTCCCTCTTAGCAGCAGAATCAATAACCAGGGGCATAGATTTAAGTTAAGTGGCAGGAGGTTTATAGGCGATGTGAGGAAAAACCTTTTCACCCAAAGGGTGGGGGGAATCTGGAATTCACTGCCTGAAAAGGTGGTAGAGGTGGGAACCCTCCCAACATTGAAGAAGCACTTAGACGTGCACTTGAAATGTCGTAGCATACAGGGATAGTGGCAAAATGGGGTTAAAATAAACAGGTGCTAAATGGCCGGCATGGACACGATGGGGCGAAGGACATCTTTTCATGCTACAAAACTCTCTGACTGGAACTCTCCCATCCTGCCCACCACGGGAATCATAGTGAGGAGGGATGGAACATACAAAGGTCCATTAGCCTCAGGTGGGATTTTCTGGTTTGGGGGTAAGTGTGGTCAGGAAATCCCACCCTCTGACTCTAAGTCGTGCACACATAGCCAGAAAGTGGCACACAGGCCAGGTCACTTTTCGACATGTGCACAACAGAGCAGAATATTTTAAGGTACTACACATTCAGATGAATAGAATATGCAAAATGAAAAAGACAATTATTGTTTGCTAGAGGCTGGACACTGGTAACTTGTAAAATTGTAATTGAAGTGATTAAAGGAGCTTGTAAGAAAAAATAAAGACTAGAATAAGGATCGCAGGAGTTGTGCAGGGTGTTGCATCACAGCAGATTATTTGCTTTAGCTATGGTAATATGATCTGGCGTTCACAATATTAAAGTCCTTTCATTGTGAAATAGCACATCCTGTCATTTACAATGTAAAATACCAGGGGAAATTGACTATATATAAAAAATGTATTATCTGATGTTCATCTATCACATCTCAGTGCCACACGTTCCCAGCTCAAAGACTCACACTTTGAAGTGTACATCAAACCTGGACCTGTTGACGCAAGTGTTTTCTTTTACAAAATGCCAATAAATCATAACTGAAGAGATATAACAATGTAGCAAGGAGGGACCAAAAACTACCATTCAAGAATTTACAGCCTGTGAAAACTACCAGTAAAGTAGCAGAAAGGGCTTCAATATTTTTTAAAGGCCCTTCAACTTGTATTTGATCATTAGCCTTATGAGAATACCACTTAAACTCAGATTGTAAGTAAATAAATCTTCTGTTAAAAAAAAACACACTCATAAAATTACTGTGAAATGTTCCCAATAAATGGTGACTATTGAAGCATGACATCTCAGGAATATACCACCACACAGTTCCTCAAAATAGAGTGTTAACATCAAGCAGCAATTTATCATTACCAACCTGCTGTCTATTGGAGGTACTATAAACCTACAGTTTTTAACATTTAACAGGGCACTAATCAATAGGCAATGTACCTTATCTTTTGTTCGTCCTTCAAAGCAAAAATGACCATGTTCAACATCTGTTGTGTTTGGTAGGGTTTCTAGTAGCTAAGTCGGTAACTCCTAAGACTGTTCTACGGCCCAGAAGATTCTGCTGCAATTCGGGCAAGGCAGTTAAGTTATGAACAAGTTGCTGGCTCAGAAGGTCTGCTCTTTGCATTTTCTCTCAATCTCTGATATGCACTTGCTTTCGAAGGATGTCACAATTTTTTTTATCTGTTTGCACCAGTCACACTGATCTTGGGCGTGCATCTCCCAGGACGGTGGCACAATAGTTAGCACTGCTGCCTCATAGTGCCAGGAACCTGGGTTCAATTCCTGGCTTGGGTCGCTGTCTGTGTGGAGTTTGCACACTCTCCCTGTGTCCTCGTGGATTCCCTCCTGGTGCTCCGGTTTCCTCCCACAGTCCAAAGATGTGCGGGTTAGGTGAATTGGCCGTGCTAAATTGCCCCTAAGTGCCAGGGGGATTAGCTAGGGTATGGGGTTACGGAGATACGGCCTGAGTTGGATTGTGGTTGGTGCAGACTCAATGGACCAAATGGCCTTTTTCTGCACTGTAGGATTCTATAATTTATGATCTATGACTTGAGGTTGATGTCAAATTTCTTAAATGAAGTCTCGATTGCGTTCCCATAGACCACTATCAGAACGCACCCCAGTCTCAACTTTCCATAAAAGATGAGCTTGGTAAGCAAGTGTCAGGCATCCTGGCTACACGACCAGCCCAACTCAGTTGTGACTGTCTCAACATGGTATGAATATCTGGCGTGTCAGCTCACGTGACAGTGTCTGGCATTTTGTCCTGCCATTTTATTTACAGAAGCTTCTGAAAGCAGCTCAAGTGGTTGAGCTTCTTGGCACGATGCTGGTACACAGACCAAAGTCTCAAGTATGTTGGGCAGACAGGGCAGAACTATTGTTGCATAGGCTTTCAGTTTGCTAGGCAGATTTAATCCTATTCATTCCCAGATTGATGATCAAAGTCTTCTAAAGGCAATTGCCATGGTAATTGTTTCACGTGTCTAGCTGTTGATTCAGACAGCTTGAGAGAGTGCGCTGCCAAGATAATTGAATTTCCGCAGTGCTGACAGGTTCTGAACATAGGCTGAAACACTGGGCTTGAGGTAGAGCCTTCCCGGGTCATTACTTCAGTTTTTCTTTTGTGCTGATCCTAAATCTGGTTCAGAAGGATTTCTCTTTGATTGTTGCAAGATTGGCGATTTCCTTTCCATTTGCACACATAGACAATGGAAGCAAGTTTTCTTGCATGGTAGTTCATTGTTCCCATATGAACTGAAAGAGTTCAGGGAGCTTCTTGACCCTGTTTTGTTTCAGCGGCTTCCCTCAATACATGGTGGTCTGCATCAGCTCTTGCACTGAAGTCACCAAGAATAATTAGCTTATCTGGCTTTGGAGCGCCAGTAAACAAGGAGTGGAATTTATCCTTGACTTCGTCAGGGTTGGTTATGATAAGAAGCATACGCACTGATGAGAGGTACTTGCCTGTTGAAGATGTTTGGAACAAACCTTAACGTTTAACATATATATTTACATGTCCCACTTTCACTTTTTGTTTTGTTTGTAAACTTTGGTGCAGGGAAGTCTGGATGGACTCCTGACAGAAAGGACAGATCTTTTGGGTTTGTTTGTATTGATACATTTTAATGAGGTTTTACAACCCCTGAAGTTAAAGATGTAGGTTAAAAGTTATGTGGTTGTGGGGAGGAAAGCACAAAGTAGAAAAAAACTTTATTGTTGCCTAGTGATAGTAGTCCAGGGACACAGACATAGAGAAAAAACAGAGAAAGAGTTAGTGTGTGTCAGAGAGAGAAAACAGGGATTTTTAGCACACTGAGAAATAAAACACTATCAGGGAACAGTGGTTTACCAAATAGTCAGTTATTGAACTCAATAAAGTGGCCAGTTCAGCAAAGGAGCTTCTGGAAGATGGAGTTTAGAGAGCAGTTTTCAGTGTCTCAGGAAGAGATATGAGTTGGGTTGAACAGCATCAAGTGAATGATCAAGAATCCATAGAATCAAGGGCAGCACAGTAGCACAGTGGTTAGCACTGCTGTCTCACAGTTCCAGGGACCCAGGTTTGATTCTTGGCTTGGGTCACTATCTGTGTGGAGTTTGCACATTCTCCCCTTGTCTGCGTGTGTTTCCTCTGGGTGCTCCAATTTCCTCCCACATTCTCAAAGACGTGCTGGTTAGGTGCATTGACCTGAACAGGCGCCAGACTGTGGCGAATAGGGGTATTTCACAGTAACTTCATTGCAATGCTAATGTAAGCCTTACTTGTGACTAATGAATAAACTTTTCATAGAATCCCTACAGTGCAGAAAGAGGTCATTCAGCCCATTGAGACTGCACTCACAACAATCCCACACAGGCCCTGTCTTGTAACCCACCTATTTACCCTGCTAATCCCCCTGACACTAATGGGCAATTTGGTACGGCCAATCAACCGAACCTGCAAATCTTTGCACTGTGGGAGAAAATCGGACCACCCAAAGGAAACCTACGCAGACACTGGGAGAACGTGAAAACTCAACACAGATAGTTACCTGAGGCCGGAACTGAACCCAGCTCCCTGATGCTGAGGCAGCAGTGCTAAACACTGGCACCTCTACTGGCACTCAACTGTGCCAGGCCCAAGCGATACAAATATCAGAGATCACATACCAATCGATTCAAGAACACCTTCTTCCTTGCTGCCATCAGACTTTTGAATGGGCCTACCTTATATTAAGTTGATCTTTCTCTACACCCTAGTGATGACTGAGCTCTTTTCCTTCTGCCCAATGCACTCCATGAACAGCATGCACTGTCTGTATAGTGTGCAAGAAACAATACTTTTCACTTTATGTATACATGTGACAATAATAAATCAAATCAAGTCAAAGCAAGAAGCCTTTCTGTCAAGACAGCCTATAGTATTATTGTTGGGGTAAAGGAATAATGGGAATTTGAAGCATCTTCTAGTGTTTGTATTGAGATCTTTCTGATCTTTTTACCTGATGTAATATAGTTAATTTTTCTTGTTCAATAGTATTTTACTTTTTGCATTTGCAGACACCTATGACTGTTCAGTAACTTTCTTGCGCTGTTTCTAAAAAATAGGATCTATAATGCCAAGTTTAATGCTGAGATCTGACTTGTTCAGTGTTAACATCAGCTGAGATTGTAACACTGTGCAGGATGAGTTTAAGCCCCATCTGACCATCATTAACAGATGTTTCATGACAGCAAAGCCTATGCCAGTTTCACACTCTTTTTTCACAGTCACTCCAAGAGAATGTGAAACTGTACTGATTTCATTGAGCTGGAACTCATCAGGAAGGTGAGCCTTACTGACAGCAGTGATCTGGATGTTGTGCCGGGCCAGCTCTTTACCAACAGGAGCAGTAAGGTCTGTCGGCTGTGGTGTCATCCATGCACATACAGTGTCACCTTTATTTTTTTCTTTGAGATTGACCTGTGACTGCATTGATGGGACTCCTGCCACCTTCAGCCTGTTGGCCAAGGAGATGAAGCAGACAATTGTTAGGGCATCTTTTCTACCCCCTTCTTCATATTAGAGAGATAAGCTTTGTGCATCTGAAAAGGGCTGTTCAGTCATTTAGGGAGGGATTGCTGAGACCCACGTCTGTTTCCTTCAGAGAACAAAATGGTCCTGAGCTCCCTGAATATGGATTTGCGCCGACAGTGAATCCACACCTGCTGCTATATTGCGCACCCGACAACATTTGTCCCAGGTAAATGAGAGATGATACAAAGATGACGAATATGACTTATGAATGAATTATAATAAGGGAAATTTGAGCATTATCAGGGTCACTCACTCATCCTGATGAGGTTCTTAGAAGCTGCAGCAGGGACCATAGTCGAGGAGGTCGAGGAGGTGCAAAGGAAAGGATCAGGAGGCCCTTCAGGTATAGGAAGGCAATGGGAGCAGATAACTATGGAATGCCAAAAGTCAAGCCCCGAGGACCTGGATGTAATGCTGCAAGAAGTTAAATGACCTCACACAAGTGGTCAATGTTCGTGAATGCATCTTCAAATGCTATGTCATAACAACTGCAGAACTAGCCTCAAATTCTGCTCAATTCACTACATCCCCAATATGCAGCTAGCAACAAGCTTTGTCAAATGACTTGTATGATTCACTGTCTCTGGTGTCACATCAGCTGGATGTTGAGGGAATAGAATTCCTCTTCATTCTGGTATAGATTCTGACAAATGCTTCCTTGCGTGTAACATGACATGGTTTAATTCATAAACTTGAACCAGAATGTTTATTTGAAACAAACATATTTGGTTTGATTTGATCTATTATTGTCATATATTAGAATCCAGTGAAAAGCATTGTTTCTTGCACACTATACAGACAAAGCATTCTCTTCATAGGGAAGGAAAGGAGAGAGTGCAGAAGGAAAGGAGAGAGAGAGACAGTCTTAGCTAGAGAGTAGAGAAAGATCAACTTAATGCAAGGTATTCAAAAGTCTAATGGCAGCAGGGAAGAAGCTGCTCTTGAGTCGGTTGGCATGTGTCCTCAGACTTTTGTATCTTTTTCCCCAGAGGAAGAAGGTGAAAAAGGGTTTGTCCGAGGTGCGTGGGGTCCTTGATTGTGCTGGCTGCTTTTCCAAGGCAGCGGAAAGTGTAGACAGTGTCAAAGGATGGGAGGCGGATTTGAGTGATGAACTGGGCTTCGTTCACAACATTTTGTAGTTTATTATTGTCTTGGACAGAGGAGGAGCCATACCAAGCTGTGATACAACTGGAAATAATGCTTTCTATGGTGCATTTGTAGAAGTTGGTGAGAGTTGTGGTGGAAATGCCAAATTTCCTTATTTTCTTGAGAAAGTAGAGGTATGTAACGATGTGCTTGCTCTATCTACTGGTAGAAAAACATTTGCAACTGTGCCAGGGTCAAGCAATACTAAAGTACAAGAGTCTCTCCATGCATTGGTGTGGCACAGTGGCACAGCTGCCTCACAGTGCCAAGGACCTGGATTCGATTCCTGGCTTGGTTCACTGTGTGGAATTTGCATGTTCTGCCCGCGTCTGTATAGATTTCCTCCTAGGTGCTCCAGTTTCCTCCCACAATCCAAAGATGTGCGGACTAAATTGACTGGCCATGCTAAATTAACCCTAGCGTCAGGGGGATTACCAGGGTAAATCAATGGGGTAAATACAGGAATAGGGCCTGGGTGGGATTTTTGTTTGTGCAGACTCGATGGGCCGAATGGCCTCCTTCTGCACTGCAGGGATTCTATGATTCTAATGGGAAGAGAGGATGAAATATAGTTGACTCATTGAGAGATTCAGTGACCTAAGAATGCATGGTAAAGTGTGATATTTTGAAAATATCTCAAACTCCAGCCTGCAAAGATACAGGCAAAGACGAGTTTATTGGCACCACCACCTTCACAGTCACTGGTAATGTGATCCTGCTCTGAAGCTGCTGTGTGGATTGCAGATTTCAGCTAAGGCATCTTTACTGGAGTACCTGGGTCTCACACACTGCTACTCACAGAGGTTCAGGTTCCCTGAACATCTAATGCAAATATGCTGATTGCTCTTCTGCCCCATTTTCATTTGACCTATTCCAGCAACTTGTTAAATAGTCAATGGCCTCTGTTCATCCTCCAACTCGTGCTGTATTCCAACAGAATACCAATAAACCCTGAAAAATATGAGGTGATGTATTTGGGAGACCGAACAAGGCAAGGGAGTACAAAATGAACAGAAGGATGCTGGGAAGTACAGAAGACCACAGGAACCTTGGGGTGCATGTCCAAAGATCCCCAAAGACAGCAGGACAGGTCAGAAAGGCTGTTAAGAGGGCATATGGGATACTTGGCTTTATTAGATGAGGTATAGAATATAAGATCAGGGAGGATTATGATGGAGCTGTATAAAATGCTCATTAGGCCACAGCTGGCATACAGTATGCAGTTCTCATCGCTTCACTATAGGAATGATGTGGTTGTACTAGAAAGGATGCAGCAGAGATTCACCAGGATGTTGCCTGTGGTTCAGCTATGAAGAGAAGCTGGTTAAACTGGTATTGTTTTCCTTAGAACAGAGTGGGCTAGGCAGGGGTTTGATTGAGGTATACAAAATTATGAGGAACATAGATAGGGTAGATAGGAAGAATCCTTTCCCCTTAGGAGAAGGGTCAATAACTAGGGGGCATACGTTTAAGGTCGGGGCAAGAGATTTAGAGGGGAATTGAAGAAAACCTTCTTCATCCAGAAGGTGGTGGGAATCTGGAACTCACTGCCTGAAAGGGTGGTAGAGGCAAGAAGCCTCACAACATTTGAAAAGCATTTAGATGAGCAATTGAAACACCATAGCATACAAGGCTATGGACCAAGTGCTGGGAAATGGGATTAGAATAGATAGGTGCTTGATAGTCCTTGCAGATACAATGGGCCAAAGGACCTCCTTGTGTGTTATAATGTTTGGAAGCAACTAATTTGTGCAGAAGCCTTTAAGTCAGCAAGATCACGTGCAGCAACAGCCACACCACATCCCTGTAAAAATTTGGAACTTTAAACAACTGTAGAAAGCATCAAACATTTATAGAATGGGTGCAACAGCCTGGAGATATCAAGCACTAATTAACCTGTAGTTAGTTGATGACCCCTTTAAAGAGTGCATTTGAGAGTTGAATGCTGTTGAATGTGTGTTCAACAGTGTGAGATTAAAAGAAGGTGTTTCCTGGAGCATTGAGCTCGAAAATGTCACCACGGTATTAAATCAGCATTGCACACTGATAGATGTAATGATTGTCCTGCTCTGCAAATATGAGGTGGCTGCTCAGCACGTACACCCTGATCCCTACACAGTGTCCAGCATGATTCACCTCAAAAGTGTAAGCGAGCCTCCAAAGCCAATTTGGAATTGTAATGCTATTCATAATATCCACGAGGAAAACACTAATGATTCCCATTTCTTGCTTGAATATTAACAAACACTCTGTACAAAAAACTGATGGCAGAAGTGTTGGTGGGTAAAAGCTTACTCTAGAGAGTATAAAGCTACAGTTGGATGGGTATAGCATATCAGTTGATGGGAGCTTTCACGTCATAAGAGCATAGGTACATAAGAACTAAGAGCAGGAGTAGGCTATCTGGCCCTTCGAGCCTGCTCCGTCGCTCAATAAGATCATAGCTGATTTTTCATGGACTCAGCTCCACTTACTGCCTGCTCACCATAACCCTTAATTCCACCACCGTTGAAAAAGTTATCTATTCTTGCCTTAAAAACATTCAACGAGGTAGCCTCAACAGCTTCAGCGGGCAGGGAATTCCACAGATACACAACCCTTTGGGTGAAGAAGTTCCTCCTCAACTCAGTCCTGAATCTGCTCTCCCTTATTTTGAGGTCATGCCGGCAGTTCTAGTTTCACCTGCCAGTGGAAACAACTTCCCTGCTTCTATCTTATCCATCCCTTCATTATTGTAAATGTAAGATCTTCCCTCATTCTTCTGAATTCCAATGAGTTTAGCCCCAGTCTATTCGGCCTCTCCTCATAAACCAATCCTCTCAACTCTGGAATCAATCTTGTGAATTTCCTCTGCACCCCCTCCAGTGGCGGTACATTTTTCTCAAGTCAGGAGACCAAAACAGGTCCCACCATGGTGTATAAACAAACTTAGATAAAACCTGATAGCAATATTCACTGTGGTATTAAATATAGCAATGAATTTAATTTAGCAATGCAACATAGAAAGAGCACAAAGCAATAGGAATTGCAAACGTTTCCATTATGTCTCTCCCATTTAAAGCAAATTGTAATTATAGTAGGCATAGCAGAGGTAGGACTTGAAGTGAGGTTTGTTTTGCTCTGTACATTTTGCGTGATGTGGAATAATGTTGGTTAGAATATTCTTAATTATCAGGATTTACTCTGAGGAACAACAAGCAGTTTAAATTATAAAGCTTCAGGGGGCTGCAAATCTACAACAAATGTCTTTTTCACCTGTAATTATTCATCATTATTTTTCTTTCTGGTCATTATCAGAAAAAGTTATGAACAGAAACAAGCCAGATTCATGCTTCAATTGCTTTATTTGATTAGGTTCAAATGAATTGCATTTCATTGCATGATTTAATTGGTGAAAATGAATATAAAATGTACTTTACAAGCTGATATTATTCTGTAGTGCATTCATAATTATGTAGATGAAGTATTTGTAAAGTAATACACTTTTGTTTTAGATGTTTCTCATTTGTGAATTGTATGATGCAATTTTACACTGATTCTTTCGAAAAATGTTTCAGTTCTGTATCCTTAACTAAGCTTCATTTTGTTTATCTTGGGTGCAGATGAGTTAGAGGGAAATGCTCCAGAATCTTCTTTTAATGGTGAACCCATTATATTCCCAGGCTAAAGCAATGCATAAAATATCCAAATGTCTCTTCCTCAATAAAAATTGTTACATTCTTTTTATTCATTATATTTCCATGCCATGTAGTGCAGATATTTAAAAGATATATTGATTTTGATATGCCATAAACACATAACACCTAAATAGATGTAGGTTCACTCAGCACATACAGAAGACCGGTCTGTTCATCATCCGTCCTGCTCACGCGTTATCCACCTGGCCTAATGTTGGTGAAGATCACCCACAACAATAAAGGTGGCATGGTGGCACAGTGGTTAGCACTGCTACCTCACAGCGCCAGGGATGCAGGTCCAATTCCTGACTTGGGTGACTGAATGTGCGGAGCCTGCATGTTCTCCCCATCTCTGCATGGATTTCCTCCAGGTAAAAAGTCTGACAACACCAGGTTTAAGTCCAACCGGTTTATTTGATAGTAAACTCACAAGCTTTCGGGGTTTGTCCCTTCGTCAGGTGAATGGAGAACTCTCCATGTTGTCAGACGTTTTACTGTGTTTACCCCAGTCTAACGCCGGCATATCCACATCATTTCCTCCAGGTGTCACAGAATCATAGAGTCATAGAAACAAACCCTTCAGCCCAACTTGTCTATGCCATCCTTATTTTTTTTTTAAACCCCTAAGCTAATCCCAATTGCCCACATTTGGCCCATATCCCTCTATACCCATCGTACCCATGTAACTATCTAAATGCTTTTTAAAAGATAAAATTGTATCCACCTCTCCTACTATCTCTGGCAGCTTGTTCCAGACACTCACCACCCTCTGTGTGAAAAAATTGCCCCTCTGGACACTTTAGTATCTCTCCTCTTCTCACCTTAAACCTATGCCCTCTAGTTTTAGAATCCCCTACCTTTGGGAAAAGATATTGACTATCTACCTAGTCTATGCCCCTCATTATTTTATAGACCTCTATAAGGTCATCCCTCAGCCTCCTACGCTCCAGAGAAAAAAGTCCCAGTCTATTCAGTCACTCTTTATAACTCAATCCATCAAGTCCCAGTAGCGCCCTAGTAAATCTTTTCTGCACTCATTCTCGTTTAATAATATCCTTTCTATGACAGGGTGACCAGAATTGCACATAGTATTCCAAGTAT
The DNA here is from genome assembly GCF_965287045.1 of Carcharhinus amblyrhynchos. Taxonomy (NCBI): domain Eukaryota; kingdom Metazoa; phylum Chordata; class Chondrichthyes; order Carcharhiniformes; family Carcharhinidae; genus Carcharhinus; species Carcharhinus amblyrhynchos. The sequence goes on along the minus strand of NC_137331.1, from coordinate 83,746,470 downwards.
GGCCTTACCAATGCCTTGGACAACTTCAACAATGTCCCAACTCCTGTACTCAATGTTCTGACCAATGAAACCAAGCACACCGAATGCCTTCTTCACCACTCTGTTCACCTGTGACACCACTTTCCAGGAGCTATGAACATGTACCCATAGATCTATTTGTTTTGTAACTCTCACCAACACCCTACCATTAACTGAGTAAGTCCTGCCCTGGTTCAATTCACCAAAATGCATTACTTCACATTTGTCTAAATTAAACTCCATCTACCATTCACCAGCCCACTGGCCCAATTGATCAAGTTCCCACTGCAATTGGAGATAATCTTCCTTACTGTCCACTATGTCACCAATCTTGGTGTCATCTGCAGACTTATTAACCATGTCCCCTATATTCTCATCCAAATCATTTATATAAATGACAAATAACTGTGGGCCTAGCACTGATCCCTGAGGCACATCGCTGGTCACAGGCTTCCAGTTTGAAAAACAACTCTCTATAACCACCCTCTGGCTTCTATCAAGAAGGCAATTTTGTATAATTTAGATATATCACCCTGGATCCCGTGAGATTTAATTTTATGCATCAACCTACCATGCAGTACTTTGTCAAAGGCCTTGCTAAATCCATGTAGATAACATCAACTGCAATGCCCTCATCTACCTTCTTGGTTACCCCCTTCAAAAAACTCAACCAAATTTGTGAGACATGATTTTCCACTCACAAAGTCATGCTGGCTGTCCCTAATCAATCTTTGCATCTCTAAATGCCTGTAGATCCTGTCTGTCAAAATACCTTCCAACAATTTACCCACCACAGATGTGAGGCTAACTGGCCTGTAGTTCCCAGGCTTTTCCCTGCAGCCCTTTTTAAACAAAGGCACAACATTTAATTCTCTCCAATCTTCAGGCACCTCACCCGTGATTATTGATGATTCAAATGTCTCGGCTAGGGGACCTGTAATTTCCTCCCTAGCCTCCCACAACATCCTGGGATGTAACCCCATCAGATCCCACAGATTTATCTACCTTGATGCACTTTAAAACTTCCAGCACCTCCTTCTCTGTAATATGTACACTCCTCAAGACATCATTTATTTAATTCCCCAAGTTCCCTAACATTGTTGCTTTTCTCAGCAATAAATACTGATGAGAAATATTCATTTAGGATCTCACCCACCCCTTGTGGATCCGCACATAGATTACCTGGTTGATCCTTAAGAGGCCCTATTCTCTTCCTTGTTACTCTTTTGCCCTTTATGTATTTGTAGAAGCGCTTTGGATTCTCCTTTGCCTTATCTGCCAAAATAATTTCATGTCCCCTTTTTGCCCTCCTGATCTCTCTTAACTCTACTCTTACACTCCCTATACTCTTCAAGAGATTCGCTTGATCCCAGCTGCCTATGCATGTCATGTGCCTCTTTCTTCTTCTTGATCAGGGCCTCAATGTCATCTAGGATTCCTGACTTCTGCCAGCCTTGCCCTTCACTCTCAGAGGAATGTGTTTACCCTGAACCCTGGTTAACACACTTTTGAGCGCCTCCCACTTACCAGATGTCCCTTTTCCCTCCCACAGAACACCCCCCGCCCCGATTAACTTTTGAAAGTTACTGCCTGATACCATCAAAAATGGCCTTGCCCCAATTTAGATTATTAACTTTTGGGACAGACCTATCATTCTCCATAGCTATCTTAAAACTAATAGCATTATGGTCACTGGTCCCAAAGTGATCCCTCACTAACACTTCTATCACCTGCCCTTTCTTATTTCCCAAGAGGAAGTCAAGTTTTGCTCCCTCTCTAGTCAGGCCATCCACATACTGAATGAGAAATTCCTCCTGAATACACTCAACAAATTTCTCTCCATTCAATCCTCTAACACTGTGGCTGTCCCAGTCAATGTTGGGAAAATTAAAATCACCAACCATTACCACCTTATTTTTCTTGGAGCTATCTGTAATCTGTTTACATATTTGCTCCTCAATTTCCCACTGACTATTTGGGGGCCTATAGTACAACCCTATCAAAATGATTTCCCCCTTCTTATTTCTCAGTTCTACCCATATAGACTCAGTGGCTGAACCCTCGGATATATCCCCTCTCAGTATGGCCGTGATGTTTTCTCTAATCAAAAGTACAACTCCCCCTCCTCTCTTACCTCCTGTTCTATCTTTCCAATAGCATCTGGAACATTAAGCTGCCAGTCCTGTCCCTCCATTAGCCATGTTTCAGGTGCTCCAGTTTCCTCCCATAGTCCGAGAGACATGCTGGTTATGTGCATTGGCCATGCTAATTTCTCCCTCGGTGTACCTGAACAGATTCAGGAGTGTGCTGACTGGGGAATTTTCACAGTAACTTCATTGCATGTTAACATAAGCCTACTCGTGACACTAATAAATAAACTTAACCAGCAGGGAGACATCCCAGGCTGGAGGGGGCATGCTGGAACTCAGGCAATGAAGAGCAGGTGGCAGTGCTGGCTGGTGAGGATTGGGACCATGTCTGCACCAAGATTGAGATCGACATCACCTAATAAGCCAGTGAGGCCCCTCCAAAACTATTTGCTCACCTGCCAAACTGTAAGTGTTTTTTTTATAGACCATGCAGCCAATCACTTATAATCTCTTCTCACTATAACAGGCACCAGCTGCAAGAGGAGGCCCATGAGAAAAACCCCATCAGTTCTAACCCCCAGACCAACTCAGGTGAGGATCTGAGGACCCACAAGATATAGAACCATCAATCTGTTCACTTGCACTCTCCACTAGTGCAGAGACACATGCCCCAATGGGATCTAGATTCAGAACAGGCTTGGGGGGTCACCATCTGGTGAGCACAGCACTGAATCAAACCCATGGCGGCAGAGACAGTGACAGCCAAAGTCATTGACACTCAGAGGACAGCTGGAGGATGGCCTTCTGCTGAGTCTGAGTCCCATAGCCAGCCAGTAGATTTGGCCCTTAGAGGGATCTTTGGGACTCCAGAAAGAGATAGCTGGGGCATATAGGGCAGCAATGTCAGAAGCCATCTGATGTCTTCTGTGGTAACGCACTAGTGCATTCAGGTCACACAAGGAAGAGTGGTGACTGCCATAGAGACCTTGGTACAGCAGTTTGTACTAGATTTGCGCAAGAACCAGCACACTATGATGTCAATCATGAGAACATTCCAATGGTGTCTAGGAGAGAGGAAAACAGAGGAACCTCTATCTCCCTCCAGTAGCCACTTCTCCTCAAGGAGTCAGCAAGGACCCTTCGGGGCACTCAAAGGAAGCAAAAGTATCAGCTGGTCACTCCGGGGCAATCAACCTAGGACTCTCCTGGGATGACCAGCTGCTGTAACTCCCCTCCGCCTGAGACTCCCAGCACTCCAAGCACTCTGACACCCTACAGGGGCTCAGAGCTGGCTAGGCTCCTCAATGCCTTGGCACTCCAGAGGACAACCATCAAGATCATCACAGACTACAGGATACAGCAGTCAGCCTCTCCTGTGGATGTCAGGGATGCACCAAGAGATAGCAGCAAGACTAGAAAAGGTATGAAATACGAAGGCCATAATGGTGGCATGGGTGTTAACAAACTATACATATTTTGTGCATTTAAATTTGTTACTGTCAACTTCCCATCTAGTTATGTCTCTTCTATTGGATGTAAAGCTCTAAGGTCATACAGTCTAACAGATGCCACCATTTGTGTGCTTAATGTTTCTGGTGTCACGCACCATCTGAGCAAAGCCCCTTCCTCTAAGAACGTGGTGGTTGGACAGTGGATCTCTGAGGCCTGCCTCAAGAGATTCATATCAAGTGGCCTCATGAGTTTAGTTGCTTTAATTTGGTTTATTCTCCAGAGTACTCAATGTCATTGGATTGGCTGGCAAAATTGTGATGATCAGGTATTATTGTGAGACCAGTTTCAACATCCCCATGGCTGCTGAAGTCCCTCCCATTGTGCTGAAAGAGTATAATGTGCTGTTTTCCCTCCCTTTGATCACAGTCCTTCTGTCCCCTCTAATCCTGGATCCCATCATGATTCTTGTTGATATGTATGTCCTGCCCACCTTGGGATCCATTGCACAGTAACGTACTGATAACCCACCCCCGTTGAGACCACTGAGTGCGCCCCACTGTGTTACCAGATGGGCTTTTACAATAAGCTGGTAGCTTTATGATCATCATTAATGAAACTAACATTTTTTTCCAGATTTATTGAATAAATCCAACGATGGGCAGGTTAGATGGATTAGCCAGGCTAAATTGACATCAGTGTCAGGGGGTTAGCAGGCTAAATGTGTGGTCTTATGGGACAGTCCCTGGGTGGGACTGTGGCTGGTACAGGCTTGATGGGCCAAATGGCCTCCTTCTGCACTGTAGCAGTTGTACGATTCTAATTGAAATTTAATTCTCTGAGCACCTGTGGTAAGATTTAAACCCATGTCCCCAGAGCATTAATACAGGCTTCCATATCACTGGTCCAGTACCAATACTATAATGCTGCTATCCCTGTCTTACTATTCACATTCACATGGCATATGCATATGTATTTTATGTCAGCAAAATGATACATTGGAAGGCACAGCATTCAAGTGTTTTTTGATCATTGTGTGTGCTTTGCCTCCTTGGTTACTGCTTATTTGTTAATGTGGAGTCATCAGCAAACATCCCCACTTCTGACCTTATGAAGGAGAGAGGGTCATTGATGAAGCAGCTGAAGATAGTTGGGTTTGGGGCAGTACACTGAGGAATTCCTGCTGTGATGTCCTGGAGCTGAGATGATTGCCTTCCAACCACCACAGCCATCTTCCTTTGTTCCAGGTATGACTCTAATCAGCGGAGAGTTTCCCCCTGATTCCCATTGACTCCAATTTTCCTGGGACTAGCAGTAATCCTATACAGGTAGGAAGATGAGAAAAATGATAGGCACATTTTAAAAGAAATGTAGTTTCATCTGTTCGTTAACTATAGGGCATGAATATGATTAACGTTCCTTGCATAATAATTGGATTTGCTACTCCTTGAAAAGAGGTTCCCATTTCAAATTCTTATTCAATCTGTACATTTCTCTCAAAAAACTAATAATCTGAAACATTCAAAACAATGTGAATATAACTGCAAAGGTATTTTTTTAAGGTAGTCTGTGTATTTTGGTGAGGCTTAGAATTCATTGTTTCCTGTCCCTCAATTCTAGGATAATTTAAGGTCGAGAGTTTCCACCAGGGTTCCTCTAGTAACTATACAGGCCAACTTTTGACTCACAGATCTTTGAGTACATGGGCCATAATGTCCCGTGAGGGAGTTGATATGGATTGCAGGATTTACTTCCTTTGCAGAACATTGTTAGCAATCTCCTCTCAACCATTCATGTTAATGCTGCCATTTGCACCTCACACATGTTCATTAAAACAGCTGCACACTGGCATTTCATCAGGCCTTCCAAACTTGCTTCATGCCAGCATGAAATTAAAACACAATTGTTAATGAGCGGTATGTGTAAGAGTCCTCAGTTTGCAAGAGGCTTTGAGGAGAATGTATCAAAGCCTATCTGCCATAGTGCTGTGTTGCCCTGGTTGTGCTGTACACCACTGTGCTGAGGCCTGATCTCCATTTCCATGTCGAGGTGGTCTTCATGGATAGCAATCTGTTGCTAGTGTTGTGAATCCTCCTGTGTCACTGCGTCAGATCACTACTGAGCCTGGCATTGGGAAATACAGGAGTCTCCTTCCCCCCAGTGCCACACACCAAAGTCTATTTGGACAGGTCATTGCTGTGGGACTCATGCATCCACTGCAACAGAAGCCTGAAGTTCAAGCAGAGGTGGAGTGAAAGCTGAATTCAAGGGTTGGGGAGTGGTGGGAGGAGTGTGGCCTGATGAAGACAAGGGGGACAATGTGGAAGGAGAGCTGTGTAAAAAGGAGGCAGGAAGAGGGCAAGGCTCGTGCTAGCAGGCAGAGGGACAAGGAGTTGGATGAAGAGGACAAACTATGGAAGGCAAAGGGGAGGGAAGCTTGATGCAGACAGGGTCTGCATGAAAAGCTCACAAACAAAGGAGTTAAAAGGATACCACATTGTTCACTGGAAGGGAATGAAAAGGACATGGTGGATAGAGGTCCAAGTAGGGCATAGGTATCTTACAGGTGATGGGCTAATGAGGAGGGTGTTGAATTGAGGAACAGACTTCTTTTTGAGGTTGCTAACTTTTTTCCTCTGAACTTCTGGGTTGCTGACATCCTGTATGGTCTGGTGAAGGCAGGTGGGTTGGAGACAATGACATGAGTGTGCTGGACTGGTGTTTAAATATGATGCCGGGACTTTTAAACCCACCAGCTGAGGGCGTGCAGCCAAATTAGCTGCCAGCCCGCCAACTGGTTCAGGGAGAACCTTAGTGAATAAGGTTCTAAGTGTAAGATCCTGCAATCCTGGCCAGCGGGAAAGGTGGTACCAGATCAACTGCCACCACTCATTAGCCTCAAAAATGATGAATTCCGCCTGAGACTTTTGTTAACTTACAGAGGTTTTTTATCGCTACATACATGTAAAAAGCTGGCTCAGCTGATCTGTTATTGAATCTCATCAATGTGGACTTTTGAATACGGTGGCTGCCAGGGTACAGGAAGTGATCAACATATTCCAAAGTGTCTACTTCCACATATATGGGAAGTGGAATATTTGGTTGACCAGATGTGGGTTAATATGTAAATTTTGTTTTGATAACAGTCTGATCTTACTAAATCAGGAATGGCTTGCAGATCTGGTGCAGATTAGACAGTGTCACTGCAGTCACCTGCAAACTGTAGATCATAGTGGTCAGTTTAGCTTTGGCACAGGAGAGACTGAGCTTAAAGAGTTTTCCATGTGGAAACTACTGCACATCCTCGCTTGACACCGGTCTGGAATTTGAAGGCAGCAGTTTCAGTTCTCCTGCACAACAGCTGCAGTTATATCATCTTGAAGCAATTGCAGGATTATGATGAAGTTTCTTGGACATCCAAACCTCTGGAGTACAATCCACAGAGCATCACGATTTCCTGAGTCAATGCTTTGGTCACTTTGATGGCACAAAGAGTTTCTGGGGTTGATATTGTCATTTTTTGTTGGATTTGTCTGGCAACAAACATGGGCAGAATTTTCTGATATTTTTTCAAAGTGTGTGGCTTGGTGAGAAAATCGAAAAGAATTCCCCCAGTGCTGTCAGCTAGAAAAACTGCTGTTTATTCAAGAAAATATTTTTGCATAAGTTTCATGTTCCTCTCGTGGTGGCTTGCCCTTGAGTCGCTCACTGTGGTAAAACTTAATAAATCTCGGCAATCATTGGAGCACTACTTTTAAACATCTCCCCAGCACTCATTCCAAGCACAATCTGGGGTTAGCTGCCAGGAAGGCAGCACCACATTTCACAAAGGGAGCCCTCATTAAATTTCTAGATGGGGTTCAGTAGAGGTGGGACATCCACAACCCAAGATTGGACAGAATCCAACTCTGTCTGGGAAGCAGTGACCATGGTAGCGAGTGTCAGCTAACTCCTTAAGAGGATGGAGCTATAGTAGCAAAAGAAGATTTTGACAGAGTAAGTCTGCCTTCTCATGCACCACCCCCCCCCACCCCCCACCCCACACCTTAACATGCCTATCACACCTCCAGTGTGGTCTCACTTTCAGCCACCTCACAGGGTCCAAACACTTGTCATGCTGCTCTTCCCCTCGCACATCAAGATCTCCTAGTAGCTCCTCTGCTCCTCACATGTCCATTCCCACTCAACTCTCATTCATGCCAAACTTCATTACCATCTATGGAGAGGGAATTAACTTTTCAAGTCTGGATGTCTATTCATCAGAGGTGAAGACAGTTGAAAATGGGGGATGGAGTGATGGCTGTGGGGACAGGATAGAGGGTCAGCAACAGCTGGAGACCAGGGAGAGATTGACAAAGATGTCAAGGACTAAAAGACAAAGGCAATGTATATGATGATGATCATTGCTAAGTAGGGTACTGATAAATCTGGCACCATGGTGCCAATATATTAAGAGATCAGTGGGCAAGATTTTCCTGTGCTGCCTGCCATGGGAATCATAGCGGATGGGACACAGACCAGGCAAAGGTCCATCGACCTAGGGTGGGATTTTCCGGCCTTGGGGCGAGCATGGTGGAAAATCCCACCCAGAACGTGTTAAAGTAGAACCTAAGACAGGTAACAGATGGACCTGATGGTGAGGAGTAGGGTGGGGGGAGGGGGACACAGTAGTAAGGGAAACAAAGATGGGAAGTGGGATAAAATAGGAGATGGAAAATGAGTCAATGCAAGAAATTAAAATAAATGGATTGAAATAAAAATGGTCGCCACGCCGGTGGGTAATGAATATTCAGAGGGGGTGGAAGTCTCAGTAGGGTGGTTTGTTAATGAGATGCTAATACATGTAATGGAAGTTCCCAATCTTCCCAGTGGCAATCTTGTTATGTTATGGGTGGCAAGCAGCGAAAATCACAAAATGAGATCTCACTAGTGAGAATCGCATTTCCCAGCTTGTGGGATATTGTGCCTGCATTAACGTTTACACTGACAGCTAATGCAAGCTCAAAGTTGCACTCTACATTAGAGATTTCCCTGGAAGGTCTAAAGCAGCACTGTCTCTGGAAGGATTTCCTCAGCCACATCAAGATTCAGGAGATTGCATGTCAGAATATTCCCTGTCCTGGATCAGAGGGAAAGACCTCAATAGTTTCCACAGCACGATTTGTTCCCCCTTCTTGAAGATAGTCCTGATATTGACAGATGCGGTTGAGGGTAAGGCAGATAGGGAATGGAGCTCTTTCCAAATCAGGTGCCTCAGTGACACAGTGGTTAGCACTGCCAACTCACAGCACCAGGGACTTGGGTTCACCTCCAGCCTTGGGTGACTCTGTGAAGTTTGCAGGTTCTGCCCATGTATGGTCGTTAATATGTGCTTAAACTGGACCAGATGCTGGGCAACATGACAGCTCAGTGACTATTACTGTTTGCTGTGCAGACACATGGATTTGGGCCGGTGTCTGTGGGAGTTTGCACATTCTCCCCGTGCTTGCGTGGGTTTTCTCCAGGCGCTCCAGTTTCCTCCCACACCACAAAGATGTGCTATTACACTGATTGGAAGTAATAAATTGTCCCTAAATTAGTTTCCCTCAATGTGGATGGCCATAAAACAATAGATAAGGGTCATGGGTGGAGGGGGGGGACTGGTAACGTTAAAATGGCGGCGCGGGCTCGTTGGGCCGAAGGGCCTGTTTCCGGGCTGTTTTTGTTCTTTGTATATGTGGGTTTCCTCCATGTGCACCGGTTTCCTCCCATACTCCAAAGATGCGCAGGTTAGGTTGATTTTTTTGTACTAAATTGCCCCTTAGTGTCCCAAAATGTGTAGGCTAAGGGGATTAATGGGATCAATACATGGGATTACAGGGATGGACTTGGGTGTGATGCTCTGTCAGAGAGTTGGTGCAAACCTGATGGGCCAAATGGCCTCCTTCTGCACTGTCGGGATTCCATAATTCTGCGTCAGATAAATGCATGGAGTCTTGATGTGAGCAAAAGCCCAGCAGCTTTGAAGAACTCAGCTGGAATATCATCAGGGCCACAGGCTGTTTGATTGCTTGTTGGAGCTCTCCCATTAATGGTGATTCACCCATTGAATCTACCACAGGATACTGGGAAAAAGCCGAGAGACTATCCATTACAACTGTGGATTCATGGCTAAGGGGTTGTGGAAATCTTCCTTCCAGGGTTGACAGCTGGCATTGTTATCCTTAAGAACAGAAACACTATCCTGTGAGCAAAGGGTGTTTAGTCCATTTGACCTTCATCTATAGGTGGCCTGAATGGCTTCAGGAACATTAAGTTGGTCAGCATGTCTCAGGCTTGAGTAACTCTGTGAAGTTTGCACATTCTTCCCGTGTATACATGAGTTTCCTCTGGTTTCTGGTTTCCTCCCACACTCCGAAGATGTGCAGGTTAGATTGATTGGCCGTACTAAACTGCCTCTTACTAACAAAGAACAATACAGCACAGGAAACAGGCCCTTTGGCCCAACGAGCCTGCGCCGCCATTTTAACAATGTGCTTTTCCTCCTCCACCTTTGACCCATGTCTATGCTTATGGTACCCCCATTGGAAACCAGATTAAGGGGAGAATAATTTAGGGACAATTTGTTACACCAATCAGCCTAAGAGCACATTTTTGGGGTATGGGAGGAAACCGGAGCACCCGGAGGAAACCCACGCAACCACAGGGAGAATGCGCAAACTCCCACTGACACTGGCCCAAATCCATGTATCTGCACAGCAAACAAGTGATAGTCACTGAGCTGTCGTGGTGCCCATCTGCTGGTCCAGTTTGAGCGTACACAAACGACGCAAAGTACTAGGCTACTCTCGAAACATCCAAGAGCATCCCACGCACGACCCACCACGTGTATACCCCTTGTTAGACAACAAGGTAGACCGACGCACCTGTGGAGTAAAAGAGAAAAACATCAACACATGTAACAATTGATTTCCAGGAACGTCCCGAGGATCTGATCCTTATTTAAATGTTCCAAAATGTGTAGGTTAGGGGGATTAGCTTGGTATCTACATGGGATTACAGGGATGGGGCCTCATGACTCAAGCTTTTTCTTCACATCACACTTTCTTCATCTTCTGGATTTGACTTTATGTATCTGCCTCAAGCTGTCAGAATGCTGCCTTCTTGACTTACAACCTTGGGTTGCCTGCCAGGCATTGAAGACTGCTTACTGCTGAAGGGCACACATTTCATCATCATTTTCATTGAACCAGTCCTGGTGTCCATGATGCTTGAACACAATAGTCTGGGCACAACATAGCTAACTTAATTTGATCCCACTGTCCTAGAATTGAATTAGATGTTCACATTTGTGTTGGGTGAGCACCTACAGATAGAGGACAGATTGAATGTAATCAAAATCAATATATCAGACAAAATATAATTCTTTTAAAATTGTTTTGTAATATTGTAATATCGAATAGGAATCTAGTAGTTCTTAGTCTGTGAAAGTACAGGCTGTGTATTAAAGTTAAAATTTTTGACCTTTCCTTTCCACTCGTATAATTGGGTGACTTTACTCAGCAATTTCCAGAAACTCTGATGCATTTGATTGCACTAAGCTTTGCTCACAACTAAGCTGCCAAAATTCTGCGTAAGCAGCTTATATACATATGCTAAATTAAAACCAAGCTCTGCAGCTTGAAAAGATGGGAGGAAAATGCTCTCCTTGAAGCCAAAGATCAAATCAACATTGTCAAGAAGGCTAAATGTGTGATATCCTTATCCTGTTTTTAGACTCATTCTTGGGATGTGAACATCACAGGCAAGACCAGTATTTGTTGTCCATCCCTAACTGCCGTGAATAGGTGATGGAAGCTACCTTCTTGAAAGGCTGCAGGCCCTGGAGTGTAGGTATACTCACAGTGGTGTTTGGCAGGGAGTTCCAGGGACAGTCAAGGATAGTGATATAATTCCAAGTTAGGAGATGTGTGACTTGGAGGGAAACATGCAGGTGATGGTATTCTATAGCACTGAAAGCTGCCATGAGCTCACATCCAAGGAGTTGTGAGTGTATATCCAAGTGAAAGGGTTGGACAATAAGCAATGTGAATGAACATGACCAAACACATTGGTTTGAATCTCCCGAGCAGTGACAATGTTAAGGGGATTGCTGCTGCACACAACTCAATACCACTGTGCATTTCTTCCAGAATCTACCAATCCTCGCTGTCAAAGAAATGATGTGGAGATGCCGGCATTGAACAGGGGTAAGCACAGTAAGTAGTCTCACAACACCAGGTTAAAGTCCAATAGATTTATTTGGTGGCACAAACTTTCGGAGTCTCGCTCCTTCTTCAGGTGAGTGAGGAGTTGTGTTCACAAATAGGGCATATATAGATACAAGCTCAATAAGATAATAATTGGAATGTGAATCTTTACAAAGAAATGCTCAGTCAAAGAAATGCTCAGAGAAATGTCCCTCGGGTATCCCCACCAGAGCAGAGATGGGTCGGGGAAAGACAGGACCCATCATCTTATTATGTCACTGCCTGCCATATTCAGGCAAGTTTAAACATTCAGTCATTGAAAGCTAGTGCCATGGGGGCAGTGCCTGGTCATTGCCAAGGGCACTGCTGGGACAATGCTGGGGATGTTTCAATTCATATTATTTTACATTGGGGCACCCTTTAACAAGTGTCCCACTCTTTCAGAAACTTACATTGCTAACGGGATGGGCTCAGAGTCTGTTCCATCAGCATGACTTCATAGGACCTGCCCCTTACATTTATTTTGTCCATCAGTTTAAAAATACAGTAGAAAACTCACTAACGCAGCTGGTTCCTCATCGCCCACCCGCCATTGGAATGATATTTTGTCAAAAAATGGCATAATTCCACCCACTATCTGTAATCTGTTCTTCTATTCTCGGCACTGGGCTTTGCTTTCATTTCACATTGTTTTAAATTTTAGATAACGTTAATCTCCTCCCAACTAACTCCTGATCATTTGATTCTCATGCCGACTTCACACAATTGACAATGTTGTTAATGTCTCCATGTGTTCAAGTGCCATTACAATTCCTTCCAAAACTATCACCATCGCTCACTCATCTAATGTTCCACTCTTAATCAAGCTATACTCTCGAAATAACAACCTCAGGTTTGACTTCCATTTCATCGCTAACATCCTTGAGTGGGTCATTGTTTATCAATAATGCCTTTCAGTTGGAATAGAGGAATTAAAAAAAAGGATATGGCCTGACAAACTAGTGATGTATTAAGTACTGGACCTTGCTAAGTTTAATGTAAACAAGAGAACAGCATTGAGGGGGAATAAATGACATTAAAGACTGATAAATGCCCAGGATTTTAAGGAAAGTAGATGAGAAAATTTCAGAAGCTTTAGCCATAATCTTCCAAAGAGTTCTTGATATTGGAACTGCTCCTTCAAAGCGACAGTGGTTAAAAATCAGGAAATTTTGAACCTGGTAGGGGAACGTTATGGAAAGCTTTAAACAAGGAATGACTGATAACTTACAGGATCTGGACTGATTAGAGAGATACTCCTGGTGCAAATGCAGTGCCAGCAATGGATGGCTGCCAGCCTCCAGCCGGTAACTTTCAGTATGCGGGCATTTCCACTGCCCTGGTCCTAAATCCCGGTGAAGGCCCAGCTCTGGCCAGTTAAGCAACTGAGTGGCACTTAATTTAGCTGAGCCTCTCTCATTGAAGTGTATGTTTCCAGTGGTTCTCCAACCAGTGCATGGGACCCATACTGGGAACATTAAAATCCAATCTGTCTCCCCAGTATTTGGGACAAAGCCTTCAGCTTCCTTTGCCCCACATTCCAAAATTCCTTCCCAAACCTCTCTGCCCCCTTCTTCTCTCTCCACCTCTGAAAAATCTTTCTCATAAGTCCATCTTTTCAACCAAGCTGTTGGTCACAGCTTCCAACTCTCTAAATGACTTGTCATCTATTCCTTATTTTCACCTTTGTCGAGTGCCTTAGTGTGTTTTTCTAGATTAAAGACGTGAAGCTAATACAGGTTTTCTGTGTCATATAGGTTTTTAATCAAGCATAAGTAACTTATATATTTGTCTTCAAATCATCAAATTATTACAGTGCAGAAGGAGGTCATTTGGCCTATTAATTCTGCACTGATTCGCCAACAGAGCATCTTACCCAGGCCCACCTCCTGCCCCATCCCCATAACTCCACATGTTTTTCTCACCAATCCCCCCAAGCTACACATCTTTGAACACTGAAGGGCAATTTAGCATGGCCAATCCATCTAACTTGAACGTCTTTGAACTGTTGGAGGAAACTGGAGCACACGGGGAGAATGTGTAAACGCTACATAAATACCCAAGGTCGGAATTGAACCCAGGTCCCTGGCACTATGAGGCAGCAATGCTAATCACTGTGCCACCATGCCACCCTTGTATGATGTATACCATGATGTATAAATCATGTATAAATGATATGTAACATGTCAAAAATCTATTGCTGAAATCTAGTAATCTTTGATGTATTTAACCAATTTGGTCCTTTGGAGGCATACATTAATGTTCCATAACACATGGTTAATGCACATTAGCTCTGAAAAACAGAGTAATTTCATCCTTCATTAGTTATGCCAGCCATCATTGATTCGACATTAGGATATATTTTCTTGAGTTATTATCGGTAATTAGAAAGGTTGATTTGACAGTTTCAACTTAGCAGCAGACTGGAAATCAATTAAGATATTTCTGAATGCAATTGAAGAAATTCTCAAATCTATTACTACTTCTGGGTTCCTTTTCCATTATCCCGTAAAGTTTGTAAAGGGAAAAGGATTTTGCGCTAAATTGTTCTCAAAGGGTAAACTGTCAGCAGTGTGGTGAGGGCAATGAGGCATCTGGGACCTCAGTGAATAGTGGGACCATAACATATCTCCTTATCTCATGAGACTTAAGGAGCGAAAAAGAAACGGGGAAATGACTGAGAAGGAAGTTGAATGAATCAGATGCTACAGAAGAAAACAAAGGGAAAAGGATTGGATTAAGAGAAATAAAGTAGGAAAGAAGGGTAAGAACAAAAGATTTTAAAATTAAAAACTTGACTTTTTTAATCACTAAGAACAATTTACCACTGGAATCAGTGTGCCTTATCCATTTCAATTGTTCAATTTCTAGGCTAGTTGATTGGCATTTTATAGTTACAGAGATCCAATTGTTTGCTGTTACAGAATCACAGAATCTTTAAAATGCAGAAGGAGGCTATTCAGCACAGTAAATCTGCATTGGCACTCTGCAAATGCATTCTAGTTAGTTCCACTTTGCTGTCTTATTCCAGTAACATTGCACATTCTGTCTTTTCAAATAGAGCAGGGAAGTTTATGCTAGAACTGTATAAAATGTTGGTTAGGCCACAGCTAGAGTATTCTGTACAGTTCTGGAATGTACATGATAGGAGGGACGTAATAGCACTGATAGGGTGCAGGGAGGATTTACAAAGATATTGCCTGGGCTGGAGAGTTTTAGTTATGAAGAGAGATTGGATAGATTGGGTCGTTTTCTTGGATAAGAGGAGACTAGCGGGGGCATGATTGAGATGTATAAAATTATGAGGGAGTAAGTTTTCCCCTCAGTGAAGAAATCAATGACTAGGGGGCATTAGTTTAAAATAAGGGCCAGGAGGTTTAGAGGGAATATGAGAAAAGACGTTTTCATCCAGAGGGGGTTGGGAGTCTGGAACTCACTGCTTGAAAGGATGGTAGAGGCAGAGACCCTCATAACATTTACAAACTATTTAAATATGCATTTGCAATGCCAAGGCATACAAGACTATGTGCCAGGTGCTGGAAAATAGAATTGGAATAGTTAAGTGATTGTTTTAGTCTAGCACAGATGTAATGGACCAAAGGGCCTTTTCTGTGCTGTAGATCTCTATGACGCTATGGGCCAAATCTTACCAGAAAATGGCAGAGTTGGTTCCTACAAGAAAAACAGTTCTATCTTTCTCTCCAGAAAACAGGCTGGTTTTCTCTTCAGATCTTATTATGTTCTATCACAAAAAAAGTGGTGTCTCATGGTTGGGAGGGGGAAGGGGGGGAGGGGGGGAAGTGGTGACCAGGGCTTCAACACACCAGCAAAGCCTAGCTACAGCTACACTGAGATGGGGTGCCATATTTAAAGGGTACCTTGATCAGAACAAAGGGTAACCTCCCCACATCCCACCACTGAAGTGTCTGGGACTCCCCTCCACCATCCCCTTCCCTCTGATCACAGCTGACATTCCCCCACAGAGATCAGAGCCGGCATCACCCACAGCGATTAGAGCCAGAATTCACCTCCCCACCACCCCTCCCCTTGCATAGTCAATGCCGGCATCTCCTCCCTGTTCACCTACTCACTGAACATAGGATTCAAAATTACCCCCTATGACTCTATAGCAATCCAATTCCCTTTTGAATACCTTGATTGATTCTCCCTCCACCACCCTCTCAAGAAATTCACTCCAGACTCCAACCACCCTCAGGGTGAGTTTTTCCTTACATTGCTTTTACTTCATTTGTCCATAATTTTGTATCAGTGCTCTCCAGTTCCTGATTTACTCTTGAGGGGAAACAGTTCTTCACTATTTATTTTGTCCATACTTCTCAGGATCTTGAATACCTCTAACAAGTCTCCTCTCAATCTTCTTTAATTGAAGATTAATCTATCCTCATAGCCCCAATTGTTTATCACTAGAACCATTCTTGTGAATCTCCTCTGTACTTTCACCAATGCCTTCCCATCCTTCCTGAAGTACGGCCCCAGAACTGGATGTAGCACTCCAAAGGAGGCAGTTGCACAATGTTTATGTAGGTGTTGACAGCTTTACCTTTTTGTTTTTGGTTTGTTTCTAAAGAAGACAATGAAGTTTCTTGAATTGGCAAAGAAATAAAAGGCACTAATTTTCTTATTGGTAGAACAGATATATTGAATGTGTGAACTTTTTTTGTGTGATGTGTTTCAATACTACATCTTCAGTACTAATCAAAGAATAGGCAGAATATAGGAACATTTCCCTGGAATAAAGTGATTAATGTAGAAACAGAATTGTCCCTTACTTCAGTGCCAAACTGAGATACCCTAATAATTACCAACACATTGCTCTTATAAAGCTCACATGTCTCCCAGGATAGTTGAAATTTAAATTTACAGTATCATTGGTGATAGCACAATGAAACCCATAGTTTGCGTTTTTACAATTATGCTGCATAAATTATTCAAATTGCTCTTTTTTGCTGGCACTGGACTATAGTTGGTGTGACATGTTTTCATTTCCAATCACACAGGTTGACCATCTGTTACTGACTTGAGATTTCATCCCTGGTTGCTTCGTTTATGGAAGTAATACAGCATTAAACAGACTGCCATTCAACATTCTCTATTCATAACAAGCTAAGCCCCATGAGACTAAATCTAAACATAGGTCGCCAGAAGGACCAGACAATACAGAAATAACAGACAAGCAAATCAAACTGGCAAATCCCAGTTGTAATGCAGAAGACCTGTGCACCAGAGCTAGGCACTCTCTGAGCCAAGCTGCACTGGTGCAGCTACAAGACTGGGATCTATCTGACAATGTGGTGGAAGAACAGGAATAGAGCTAAACCAACCAATTACTACCCTATTAACCTCTTTAATCAACAATAAAGTGCCAGAAATCCACAGTGGTCAATTCATTTATTTCTCCTGTATTGAAGTGACTCATGCCAACATGCGGCAGCTCCGGGATTTACGTAGCATCACAGCGTAGAAATAGGTTACTCAGCACAAAAGGTCTATGTTAATGTTTATGTCCATACAAACCTCCTACCATTCCTACATCTAACTCTATCAGCACCTCCTTTTATTATTTTCTCATTCATGCTTTTATTTAGCTTCCGCTTGAATATAGCTGTGCTATAAGGATAACGCTTGCGTTGACAACTAGGAGATAAAATTCATTCCTCGTAAGTGTTAGGCAATGACCATCTCAAAGAAAAGACCAACCATCCCCCCTTAACTGTCAAAAGTTTCACCATCACTTGCTGATTTATCATTAGCATATGGAACGGCAGCTGAAATCATCAGCCATTTACATATGTACATAGGAATTAGCAGTAAGAAGTCTCACAACACCAGATTAAAGTCCAACCAATTTATTTGATAGTAAACTCACAAGCTTTCGGGGTTTGTCCCTTCGTCAGGTGACCACATTGTCAGATAGTGAGTTTACTATCAAATAAATTGGTTGGACTTTAACCTGGTGTTGTGAGACTTCTTACTGTGTTTACCCCAGTCCAACTCCAGCACCTCTACATCATAGGAATTAGCAGCAGGATTGGGCCACTCAGCCCTTCAAAACTCTCCAGCATTCAATATAGCTGAAACTCCACATTCCTAGCGACCCCACTTGAATCTATCTACCTCCATCTTAAAAATATTGGTGGGGGGGAGATGGTTAATTCTCTGCTGACCTTTATTTCCAGACTACTTGAGTACTACATCCTTGGTGAGACCACACCTGTGGTATTGTGTGCAGTTTTGGTCTCCTAATCTAAAAAAGGATATGTTTGCCATAGAGAGAAAAGCAAAAGTTCACCAAGTTGATTTCTGGGGTGGCAAGATTGTCATATGAGGAGAGACTAGGTCAACCGGGCCCGTTTTCACTGGAATTTAGAAGAGGATCTAATTGAAACATAAACTTCTGCCAAGGCTGGACAGACTGGATAAAGAAATGTTGTTTCTTCTGGTTGGGGGAGGGGGAATCGGAGGGAGGAGGGTCTTAAAAAAAGGGGTCACAGTCTCAGGATATGATGTAAACTATTTAGGATTGAGGTTAGAGAGACTTCTTCACCAGAGAGTGATGAGCCTGTGAAATTCTCTGCCACAAAAGACTGTGGAGGCCAAGTCACTTAATATATTTAAAAAGTGAAATAGATAGATCTCCGGACTCAAAAAGTATCAAGGGGTATGGGGAGAGCGCGGGTGTAGGTGTTGTGTTACAGGATCAGCTGCGATTGTGTTGAGTGGCAGAGCGGGCTCAAGGAACCAAATTACCTACTCCAGTCCCTAATCTCTATGTTTCTAAAGTATGATTTTGCAATACAATTTTTCAACATCAAGATTATTTTACAGCAATTTTTTTGAATCTTTTTTTAAATCCAGTTTTAGTGATGCAGTGATTGTAAGCCACTCTGATAACAGTCTTCATGCTAGCCTGTGTTGTGGGCTTTGCTGCAGCCCACACCAGGAGCAGATATTCCCGCAAGGCAATTCTCACTATTGGGAGTGAGATACGCCCATGAGGAAATTTATTCAATGTCAACAGATAGTGCTGCTAATTAACTATTGAATCTGGACCATATACATTGAAAATTACACCTCATTTCAGTTGGATGCCCACCACCTACCATACCTGAGACATGTTCATACTCAAAAGGGGTGGAGACCTGGCTATTTTCCAGTCCATTATATCCATGACCTTGTGTACTCGGAGTGCTACTGGCTCAAAAGGACTGCACAATGCAATACAAAAACAGAAAGATACTAAATGCATTACGCAGTACCCAAGGAGAAAACATGAGTTAATGACATTTCAGGTACGAATCCTTCCTCTGAACAAACACATTTTGGATGGATGCCAGTTGGTCTGCTGTGTTTCTCCAGCTGCTTCTGTTTTTGTTTCAGATTTCCAACACCTGTAGTATTTTGCTTTTTATTTATCCTGCATGATCTAGTTTTGCAGCTAATTAATTAGACCATGAGTTATCTAAGCAATCCTCATTAACCCATAATCATAGCATATGAGAAATTAGGAATGGAACCATCTTCATTTGAAGAATAAAGTGCTGGGACTGAGATAACAGCAAAAGTTTAGTTTAGAGGTGAAAGTAAGATTGTGCAATTTAAAACATAAATAAAAAAGTACTGCAACATCTTGACTCTTCTTAAGTTAACCACTTGTATTGAAATAATATCAAGGGATATGTTTGAAGCTTTGTCAACCGTGCAGATCAGTTGTGGAGTGACAGATAATTTCAGAGTTTGTTTCGTCTGATGGATTGTTGCAGAATATGCAACAGAAATATTCAAAGATGAATTCTAATATCTTGGTTTGTTTTACACACCAGCCAATTCTTTTACCCTTTGGAAAATGCATGTACATTTTAATCTCTCTTATCTATGTATTTCAGTTTTGTTGGAGTTCAGGAACTGCAACAGCAAGTCTACAGGAGATATACAACTGACAAACCATTCAACATAAAACAAAAAGACACAAGAGCTGTTCAGGAAGAAGTGTTGCCCCAGTTACCAGCATTCCAAAAGAAGCTTAAAACACTTTTACACCTGCAAAGGATCCCAGAGGAACAATGCTCAGACTGAAAGCTGCAACCTCTGTGAGTCATTTCCACTGATTAAATATTGGCGAATAAGGTGTTGGGACTGAGATAACAGCAAAAGTTTAGTTTTGAGGTGAAAGTAGGACTGTGCAATTTGAAACATAAAAAAAAGTACTACAACACTTCGACTCCATTTTTAAGTTAGCTACTTATGTTGAAGTAATATCAAGGGAAATATAAAAAAAAATCAATAAGAGAGATTAAAATGTACATGCATTTTTCAAAGGATTAAAGAATTGGCTTATGTGTAAAACAGCCAAGGTATAGAATTCAGCCTTGAATATTTCTGTTGCATATTCTGCAACAATCCATCAGACAAAACAAACTCTGAAATTATCTGCCACTCCACAACTGATCTGCATCTAGGTGAGCCTTTTCAAATCTCCAGAGTTCAAAATACATGGAGACAGCTGCAGAATTCACCCTGTAAACTTCACAAAAACTCTTAAAGCTCAATGATGGGGTTGAAAATTTCAAGAAAGGATGCCCCAACCCCTCAAATATTTTGATTGAAGGACCAGCAAGCAGGGAAATTTATTTCTATTTGATAACAGTAATTGTTATAGTGACTATTCAGTGGTATTTATCTGGTTAAATTCCAATCTGTGCTGAAAACAGCTTGAAAAGAATTTGAAGATAAGCCTCGTTCATAAGTCATGAAACCACAGACTTCTACTCTAAAAAAGGACTTCAAAGGAAAGCAACTTGTTACCTATCACATTGACGTAATGTTGTCCAAGCAGAAAATAAAATCAAAGAAAGTCTTCTATAAATATCAAATAGAAGCTCAATTTTTTCATATCCATTTAAGCCAGTTGGTATTTTAAAATATATATATTTTAATTTAAACAGTGTTAGTATACCTTTAGGCTTTAAACCGGAAACAGCTTAATATGGACCAAATTATGTTTAGTTGAACACAGATGGCACACAGTCAGATTCTTCAATGTTTATTTTACATGAGGTTTAATTTGGGGGACTGGTTACCGTAAGAGCATGCATACCACAATTCCCAGGTACTACATTGCATGGAAAAGATTTTGTTAATTTATCATTTCATTGTTTTTGGAAACCTGGCTGCTTGTAATTTAGTGTTTCCTGTCTCCATCCATAATGTGGGTCTGAGAGAAGCAGAACGTCAGTAAACAGTTTTACTAGTTCAGCTTTTAACATAAGAAAGCAGAGTTTTCCCATCAGACTCCAACGTCAGGATCAAATGGCAGTCCTGAGCCTGCACTTGCCAGGAGAGAGACTGTCGCAGTGATCTTCATAGAGGTGGCCTCCTAACTGGCCCTGGTGGTTTGTGTTTACTGGGTGGGCTGATGTCACCAGCCCAATCAGAGCTGGTCAGCATCTTTAGGCCCTCAATAGCCCCACCAGGATAGAATGTGTACCACACTGAAGCAGGCAGTGGGCTGCAGGTATGCCTTAGTGTGGAGACACCCAAGGTAAAAGATAGTAGGGGAAGCTAGTAGGGAAATACAGAGTGTGAGAGTGTTGACAAGGGGAAAGCCCTCAGATTGAAGCATTCTGTCTGAGTTATCAGCTCTGATGGATCCCCACCTGCCATAGTGAGGCTGCCTCCATTAAGCTTATTACCTTTGCACTTGGCAGGGGCCAGCTCCCGAATTAGGGGTCTTATGTCCATTATGCTGATCTGATTTCCTGCCTGCTCTTGGGAAACTTCCCTGGTGGCAGGAAAGCATTGAGAAGCCATCTCATCCTGGTTCTTCTTATTTCTCTTTCTCCCCACCTCCAAGCCCACCATCACGGAGCTGGGAAAATTCTGTGCTAATGAACTTAAGCAAAATATCATCGTAATTTGGACCATTTTGTTTATTCGTAAAAGTGCCCCAAATTTCAAATGCAAGGAAGAAAAGCAGAAAGTGAGTAATTAATGTCAACAACACATCCCCTTCTCCCTGAGAACAAATGTAATTATTGTCAATGTTGGAGCAAAATTGAGTGTATCCACATTAAACCTTATCTATCTGTGACTAATGTAAAACTGATATTGGAGATGCAGTGTAGACTGCTAGAGCGGACAGTTGGTCTGTTGCCAAATGATACTTGGGAACCACACCACAACATGTTGTCAAACATATTTGATGGTTATGGAGTTATTAAGGTGCCAAAGGTCCACAAGGTCTGAAGTACAATCCCAGTATAAGTTTACCATTAAACAGGGCAGCAAATGGGCTGAACTCTGATTTATAATACAGATTTCCAATGGGTAGACTGCTCAGAGGAATGTTGAGCTCACTGTTTTCTATTCTTTTCTGATTTCATTGCATGCTGCCATCAATTCTTCTATTTGATTCCGTTGCTAGGTAGAAGATTCTACATCTTCAAAACTATGCAACCAGTTGTACTGTTCTCAGTTGAGCACTTTGTTACCAATAGGAATGAATTAAACTGTATAATATCATTCATTCATGGTCAGCATTAGACTTTTAATTCCAGATTTTTATTGAATTCAAATTTCACCATCTGCCATGGTAGGATTCAATAGAGCATATTACCCTGGGTCTCTGGAACCATAATACCACTGCCTCCCCCCCAACAAATGACATAGCAGTTGCAAAGTCTCGAGAGGCACATATACATATATGTTTCTGATTAACCTTCTAAGCTTAACCTAATGCTGAAACTGACAGCGACTTTGGGAATCTACACTCATGCAAATCTGCAATAGCACTGTGGAAATCAGAAGCTGCTGTCAGTGATTCTACATTTGGCGTTAAGGTTTTCCCCAGACTGCAACCAATGGGAGATATATGAGCTGATGAGAACTTACACTCTGACGCCTATCTTGCTATAAAAACTTTGCAAAAGTTACACCTTGTTGAATGAGATGTAACTTGGCTTTTTAGCAGCAGGCTAATTTCATGATTACTGTTAAACACCCACACTAGTGTTGAAAAATAAATTTAATATTTGGGAAAGGTTAAATTTCTCCATTTATGATAACAATAATTGACATCTTGAAATATTTTTCAATTTGTATTAATATTTTAGTTTCTAACTTTATTAAATAATTCTGATATCTGCAATATAAATTAAAAGCGAGGTCGAAAGATGAGCAGGTTAGGTGGATTGGCCAAGGTATAATGCCCTTTAGTGTTCCAAAATGTGTGGGTTAGGTGGATTATCAAGATAAATCCGTGGGGTTAAAGGGTTAGGGTGTGGGAGAGGGCCTCAGGAAGACACTGTCAGAGTTGGTGCAAACCCGATGGGCTGAATGGCCTCCTTCTGCATTGTAGGGATTCCATGATTCTAATGAAGAGCTTTTTACTTCCTGTTTCGCTGTCAGTGATTGGCTGTTTACTCTTGCTGACATCACTGCCACTTCAAACTGGGAGATTACCCTGACTTTGAACCAGATTTAATCTGCTGTGGGGGAAGAGGCAGTCCAATATGACAGGGAACACTAGATCTTTGTGAGCAGCTTTCTTCAAGGTCAGTGATGAACTTTGTTGTTTCACTGCTGACCATAAAATCCAGGCCATTAGATACTTTGTGAGTAGAATAATAATTTGGTTTGTGAGCTTGCAGTTGTTGTAACACTGTGCTATGAGATTAATTTATTGCCACTGAATTCACCAGAGGTCATGCTGTTCCAGTTGTGAAAGTAAAAATTCAAAATAAAAGATAACTCAGCACAAAACTGACACTGATTGACTCTTTTGAGTACTGTATATTTTTTGGCATTTTTCTAGTCTTGCTTGCGACAGGGATTCTCCAGTCCTGCTGCAGTAAATGGAGTTTTGGCTGAGCACCAAATTCTCTGATCTTGCTCAGTGGGACGTATGTCATCGGAGAAGTCCGGCCACTCTCTTTGTTAACTGATAAAGTGAAATCTAGCTTGGTCATTTCCTTGAGTGTATGCCTTCCACTTAAGGTTTATTTTACTCCAGGGGAGAAAGGGTTAATTGAATATCCATCATAGTTGAGCAATAATTCTTATTTTATGTTCAAAATATGAAAATAAAAGTGGGAAGAGGGAGGATAATTACGAAAAATCACATGCATTATTTTTATGAATCATCCATCGTCACAGCAGTTCATGCCAAAAGAAATGATTGAGGTAATGTGCAGTTCTCAAGAGTTTTGCTTTTGGTTCTACACAGGAAGAAGTTTTTTCTGCTGAAGTGGATAGAAAATGGAACCACAAGCATTGCACTCTGGATGTTTAGTGATAATTAGGTGATTCATTGCCACCCTCATGTTCCCAACCATTACAATCTGATGTTATTCTCAAAAGGCCTTTCCTTTTGTGTTTTCTTTTTTATTCCAGTCATGTTTCCATTTTCCAAAGCCAGGTCTTATTCCTTTATGAAATATTGTTTGGCTTATCACTGTTTGCTGTTGTAAATAAAAAAAGAAATAATCAACACTCTTCATTATCAAGTATTAGATATTCTAGATAATCAAACATTTGAATTGGATACAGCAAAACAGGTTAGACCCAGTCCAAACTGAAATTAGATCTTTAATCTTCTTCAATTACACTGAGAGATGCAGGCTGGAGCTCAGGTTCAAGTTCCACTTCAGGACTTGACGGTCACAAAGTGCAGTTTTGGTCGCCGCACTTGCGCAAGGATATTTTGGCCTTGGAGGGAGTGCAGAGGAGGTTCACTAGGCTGATACTGGAGATGAGGGGGTTGAACTATGAAGAGAGGCTGAATAGACTGGGTTTGTACTCGTTGGAATTTAGAAGGATGAGGGGGGATCTTATAGAGACGTATAAGATAATGAAGGGGATGGATAGGGTAGAGGTAGAGAGATTCTTCCCGCTCAGAAAGGACAGCAGGACTAGAGGGCACAGCCTCAAGATAAGGGGGGGTGCAGTTTAGAACGGAGTTAGGAGGAACTTCTTCACTCAAAGGGTGGTGAATCTCTGGAATTCTCTGCCCGTTGATGTGGTAGAGGCTACCTCGCTAAATATATTTAAGACACAGGTGGATAGGTTTTTGGTAGGCAAGGGAATTAAGGGTTATGAAAGCGGGAAAGTGGAACTGAGCCACTTCAGATCAGCCATGATCCTATTGAATGGCGGGGCAGGCTCGAGGGGCTAGATGGTCTACTCCTGCTTCTATTTCTTATGTTCTTACGTTCACTGAAGGTGCACTCATAATGTAACCAAACAGGTTGATTACAAGCCTGTAAAGCCTCCCAGTATATGAGATGGTAGGTGTTAAGAGGGGGAAGAGTTTCCTGGTTAGCCATAATCACAGCATCTTAGGAGCCCTACAATGCAGAAAGAAGTCATTCGGCCCACTAAGCCTGTGCCAACATCAATCCCACAAAGGCCCTATCCTTGTAACCCCACCTATTGACCCTGCTTGTCCCCCTGATGCTAAGGGGCAATTTAGCACAGCCAATCAAGCTAACCTACACACCTTTGGACTGTGGAGGAAACCAGAGTACCTACAGGAAACCCACGCAGACATGGGAAGAACATGCAAACTCCACACAGACAGTCACCCATGGCCAGAATTGAACCAAGGTCTCTGGTGCTGAGGCAGCAATGCTAACCATTGTGGTATTGTATGCAGAAGACAATGGCAAAACCACTACAGTACTTTGCCATGAGGGATGAGGGATGCTGTACATTTGTATAGAAAATGCCAGGTGGATATCCAGCCTCCCCTGATTTACCTCGAGTTAGATGGCTACAGGATGACCTTCCTGCCTGGGCAGCATTGAGGGTTTCCTTCTGCCATCACTAATATTTAAACTGCAGCATGCGGGGTCCTCACCTCTGTAACAAGAAAAATACTGAAAGGTCTCAAGCCTTGTTTGGGGAGGGGTGAGGGGGCTACCTACCTGGACCTCTGTGTCTGATGGAGGCACTCACTGGTAGGAATGAAGAGACAAGAAGTAAAACCCCCTCTCTCCTATTAATCAATGATATTTCCCCACAATGCCACTCACCACCCCACTGCGGTCAGGGCCCTCCTGTCCAACTCTGGAGAACACAAACCACTCACCTTTTTTTCCTGGGGCTCCAATGTCCATTCCTGGTGTGGGCCACACTACAGTACAAGAAATGGCCAACTCTCAAGGTGGTGCCATTTATTTGGTCAGCAGCTCTTGCAGGTGGGCTGTCTGCCAGGATTTCCAGGGGAAAATTCTCCTCACAGGAGCCTAGAAGCTCAGTGGCAGGCAGGTAGGTGCTCCACTGGAGTTAAATCCCATCAGCCTCCTAAAAATGGCCATAGTGAGATTGGCACTGATTTTCCAGTGCTGGATGCGCTTCATGCTGTGATCATTAATTTTCACCCAAGATGTCAAACCATGGTCCAGTCTATTCTTTCAAGTAAATGAAAAATATCCCATGGTATTATTTTACAGAAAAACAGAGTATCCCTAGTTTCCTGGCCAATATTTATCCTTAAACAAATATTACTGAGATGATTAATCTGGTTATTATGTAATTACTGTTTGTGGGAGCTTGTTACTTGCAAGTTGGCTGCCACATTTCCTGAATTAAAACATTACACTTCAAAAATACCTGTTTAGCTGTAAATTGAATTGTCACATCCTGGGTTGTAAAGGGCACTTTGCAAATGCACATTCTTTCACTAATTAACTGAAAAATGTAGTTCATGGAACAGTCTATTTTTATTCCACCGAATGGGCTGGAATTTCATGCATGGAGGAAGAAAAATGTGGCTGGGACCTGAATCCAGGATTGCTTACCCAATGACGAGGATTTCCAATTTTCAGGAGTGCCCTTTAAGGATGCAGGTTGCTTCAGGTCGCAAGTCTGCACCCCACATTCCTGACCTGGCTCGTTCCACTGAGGGGATTGGCATGTATTAGTCCTCCACAATTTTCCTGGGGTTTGTGCCAGCTTTTCAAAGGGTTGGGACGCATACAGCCCCAGATGAGCAGATCCAGCAGCCTTTGATCTGTGTTCAAATTCATATCTTCTGGCTGCATTCTTCAATCTTTTAAGAAATTGTCAACAAACGCATCTAATTCCTGCGTCAGACCTTGAAACTCATATCGGTGGTTCTGATGATTTGACGTTGGCTAGACGTATGTGCTAAATTTTTACATATTTTGTTTTTTTTCTGTCATCTTTATCCAGCTCACAGCTCTTCTGCCTTCAGAATGATATATTTGACTCTTTCCTCTTCACTAGTACTTTTTAAAAAGCTCCTGGATATGTGGCTGTACTTCAGTATAAACTGAAATGCCATTTGCCTTTTTAACTACTTGTTGGACCTTGTGCTTACTTTTTGTGATTCATGCACCCAAATCTCTCTGCACTTCACTCAACTTCCTATTTTGTGGTTCCTATTTTCAAGAAAGGGAACAGGGATAACCCAGGAAATTACTGACAGGTGAGTCTGACCTCAGTGGCTGCTAAGTTGATGGAGAGGATACTGAGGGACAGGATTTATGAACATTTAGAGAAGTTTAGTATGATCAAAAGTAGTCAGCACGGTTTTGTCAAGGGCAGGTCATGCCTTATGAGCCTAGCTGAGTTCTTCAAAAATGTGACTAAACACATTGACGAAGGAAGAGCGGTGGCTGTGGTGTATGTGGACTTCAGTAAGGCGTTTGATAAGGTCCCCCATGCAAGACTTCTTGAGAAAGTGAGAGGGCTGTTGCCTTGTTGATCCAGAACTGGCTTGCCTGCAGAAGGCAGAGTGGTTGTGGATGGGTCTTTTTCTGCATGGAGGTCAGTCACCAGTGGAGTGCCCCAGGGACCTGTTCTAGGACGCTTGCTGTTTGTCATTTTCATAAATGACCTGGATGAGGAAGTGGAGGGATGGGTTGGCAAGTTTGCCGATGACACGAAGGTTGGTAGTGTTGTGGATAGTCTGGAGGGATGTCAGAAGTTGCAGCGAGACTGGGCGGAGAAGTGGCAGATGGACTTCAACATGGATAAATGTGTAGTGGTCCATTTCGGCAGGCCAAATAGGCTGAAGGAGTGTAATATGAAGAGTAGGACTCTTAGCAGTGTAGAGGATCAGAAGGACCTTGGAGTCCGGGTCCATAGGACTCTTAAATTGGCCTCACAGGTGGAGGATGTGGTCAAGAAGGTGTATGGTGTACTAGCCTTCATTAATCGAGGGGCTGAGTTTAGGAGTCGGGAGATAATGCTGCAACTTTATAAGACCCTTGTCAGACCCCACTTGGAGTACTGTGTGCAGTTCTGGTCGCCTCACTACAAGAAGGATGTGGAAGCTATTGAAAGGGTGCAGAGGAGATTTATAAGGACGTTGCCTGGATTGGGTGGCATGCCTTATGAGGATAGGTTGACGGAGCTAGGTCTTTTCTCCCTGGAGAGACGAAGGATGAGAGGTGACCTGATCAAAGTTTATAAGATGTTGAGAGGTATAGATAGGGTGGATTCTCAGAGGCTATTTCCCAGGGCTGAAATAGTCGCTACAAGATGACACAGGTTTAAGGTGCTGGGGAGCAAGTACAGAGGAGATGTCAGGGGTAATTTTATCATTCAGAGGGTGGTGACTGAGTGGAATCAGCTGCCATCTGTGGTGGTGGAGGCAAACTCACTGGGGTCTTTTAAGAGACTTCTGGATGAGTACATGCGATTTAATGAGATTGAGGGTTATAGATAGGCCTGGTAGGTAGGGATATGATTGGCGCATGTTGTGGGCCGAAGGGCCTGTTTGTGCTGTAATGTAAAAAAATAACTGCAGTCTCTCTTCATTTAGATATTAACCTGCCTTTTGATTCCTCCTACCAAAACGCATGACCTCGCATTTTGCAAGATTTTCACCCAGTCACACAAACTATCTATATCTGTCAGGTTTGGCCATGTGGAGGCGCAGTGGTTAGCACTGCTGTCTCACAATGCCAAGGACCCTGGTTTTATTTCAGTCTCTGATGACTGTCTACGTGGAGTTTGCATGTTCTCCTTGTCTGCATGCATTTCACCCAGGTGCTCAAGTTTCCTCACAGAATCCAAAGATGTGCAGTTTAGGTGGATTGGCCAGGCTAAATTGCCCTTTAGTGTTCCAAGATATGTAAGTTAGATGGATTAGCCATGATGAATATGTGATGTTACAAGGATAAGATGGGGGAGAGGTCTTGGGTAAGACACTCCATCAGACAATCAATACAGACTTGATGGGCAGAATGGCCTCATTCTGCATTGTAGCGGTTCTAATATCTACTAACAAAGGGACCAAGAAAGTAAGTTGTTCATCAACGCTTTAGCGAAAATGGGTTTAGAGAGTAGGAGATGAGCTTATGACAAGAAGAGATTAGATGGGTGCAGATAGGAAAGAAATTAGAGTATGATGCCAGATTGGAGCTGGGTGGGAAAGCAGCCTGGAGGTAGATTAGCCTTGGTGGCAACATGAACTAAGTTGGTGGGGGACAATGGGAGGGAAAGCAACAGTGATAGCTGAACAGATGTTTACAACCTCAATAACAAGGAAGTCTGTGAGTTTTTCACACTTGCTTTTGGGACTGAGAGTGGACAGGGGAGGGACGATGGTTTAAGGAGGAGTTTGGTGGTGGAGAAAAGAAGGTCATCATGATGATCCTGGGACAGCAGCCAATTTCAGCAGCAAAGAATGAGGTCCAATAGCACCTTATGTAGTCCAGCCAGAGTTGGGAATAGATGGCTAAACAGTTACATAGATGTATGTGCCTTTGGACTTCAGGCAGTGAAGCAGGGGCCCATAACATAGGGAGCAACCAGACTGGCTGAATTTTTGCCTTGCTATAGGAGTGAGACTGGAGGCAGGCCAGTGCTTAATTTAGTGCTGCTGATCAGCATACCAGTTTGCAGGAATCATATCCCCTGAAGCATTTTCTTCGAGGCAGGATCTGGGCAGAAGAGAAGCCTGCTTATAAGCAGTGGGTAGATAATTAAGGTAAGATTAAGGCCAATGATCAGAGGCTGACTGAAATTGGGAAGAGGCCAGCTGCCTGGAAGTAGACTCTGGATATCTCAAGGCAGCAATTGAGACACTGAAGGCAAACCTGAAGCCCTCCTGCCCATCTGGAGTTGCTTTCCCTTTCTTTTGTACCTAAAGCAGCAGGCTACAGCTCCTTCCAAGCTGGAGGATCTCCTATTGACCTTTCAGCTTCTACAGCTTGTCCACTGTCCTTAATTGTCCTGTGTTCTCTGGCTGCAGTCCAATTCATGGAAAATCACAATTGGTTGACTGTTGCTAGCACAGTGCACAGAGTTGGAATCAACACATGGCATCGATGTTGGGATCAGACATTAAACACAGAATCCTGTCCTAGGTTATACTTTAGACAAGGACATTTAAGCTAGCAATGAGGTTCTGGTTGATCAGTGTCAATATTAAAATAATGTAGTTAACCAAAATAATGGCTATCGGAAAATCCAGGCCTTTGTTGAAACAGAGTTGTGAAAGTTTGGTCTGCATTTAGCCACAATCCACCTGCCAGAATCCTGTCTGCCTCCTACAATCAAGAAGCTCTTAGTTCAGCTTTGGTGTCACTTCATCTTATTTCTCAAAAATGCATAGCCAACCTTGCTGGACTTTTACTGGTTACATCTTACGTTGTGAGCATTGCTCTTTTATCTAGGATTTGCATATCAATGTTATGTAAAGAAATCTGGAGAGTTACAGAAGTCAACAGCTCACACATAGAAAGGAGGAGGCCCTTCGTGCCTGCTCTGCCATTCAACATGATCATGGCTGATCCTCTATCTAAATGCCATATTCCCGCTTTCTCCCCTTGATGCCATTAAGTTCTAAAAAAATCATCTATCTTTTTCTTGAATACATTCAATGATTTGGCCTCCACAGCCTTCTGTGGTGGAGAATTCCACAGGGTCACTACCTTTTGAGTGAAAAATGTTTACTCATCCCAGTCTTAAATGGCCTACCATCTCTACTGAGACGTTTTTGTTTTCTTGAAGAGGTCACAGTAAGTAGGGATTTCATAAA
Organism: Carcharhinus amblyrhynchos; assembly: GCF_965287045.1. Taxonomy (NCBI): domain Eukaryota; kingdom Metazoa; phylum Chordata; class Chondrichthyes; order Carcharhiniformes; family Carcharhinidae; genus Carcharhinus; species Carcharhinus amblyrhynchos. The sequence goes on along the minus strand of NC_137331.1, from coordinate 83,715,616 downwards.
CACTCCAAAATTTGTAGGAGTCAAAGTGAAGCTGTGACGATCTGTTCTTTCTCAAGAGGTGTCATGATCTAAATGGATAGTATTTCACACGTACTCACCTTAAACTGCTCCCATTCTTTCTTTTTCTCCAGAGAAATATATCTGTTATTGACCTCTTCCTGCATGGTTAAAGAAAAACCCAGAATGTAGAATTAAAAAATACATTTTTTTTGCAAAAATAGCTGAACTTATTTTCTGTTGACTTCACAGTTTTAGGAATAGGTTTGCTCCATAACACTGTAATGGTATAATTATTCCAGCAAAGTAGCAGAGTAGCTAGTTAGATGGAGTGTAGGCCAGATTCCAAAATGGCAGGGTTCCTCCACCACAATGAAGGCCTGTTGCTCCAACAAAATCTACAGTTCAGTAATCAAAGGAATAGACATTGGTATGGCAGCTTTGCTAAAAGGAATAACTAAAATATACCATAACATTCCATTTGCCAGATAGCAAGCACTGGGCCATATAAAGAGCTAACTGTGACATCTCTACTGGTCACATTTTTAAGGACATGGTGTTAAACTGTAAATATGTGGTCTATGAAATTAAATAAATCAATCAAGTAATTACATCAAGTAGTTAAAATCCTTACCAATCTATCTATATTTTATGGGTTTTTTTAATTTAAAAACCTTCTTTAGGCTGCATTGTCCATTGTAAAATTACGTATATTAATATAAAGGTTAAAATACCACCACGTACCTGTAAATTTCATCAGTCACGCTACTAAATGACAACCTAATATGAATTTGAAAAGGTTGACTTTTTACAATATCTGTCAGCCTCTGGGTGGCATATACCAGAAATCACTCAAAAGGATTTGTGAAAAAAAATTATTTATCATCTTTCTCAATAACTGAAATTTCTAATGTATAACAATAAAGGCTTTAAATAAAAGTTCAAAATCAAAGATTACTTTTCTCACAATTAAACTCACCTACAGAATTGTAGGCTTGTAGCAGGCTCCAAGAGACAGCCAGAGTATGGCAGCAACCACACCCTTGGCAACAGTGTCGACCCACAGGCCGAATTACGTAAGAATACCTGACTAGTGATGAGAACACCTATCCCTCAAGTGCTTTAAATCTCCAGCAGTGAAACCAACTGAAGACTCTAACCGGGCTTGTTTCCTCCAGAGCTACAACAGTCAGTGGGGGACTTAGTTGAAGTATCTAAGATCCTGAATGGTCTTGATACAATGGACATAGAAAGGATATTTTCTCTTGTGGGTGAGTCCGAGGGCACTGTTTTAAAATTAGGGGTTGCCCTTTTAGGACAGAGATGAGGAGAATTGTTTTTTTTTGTCAGAGGATTGTGCAATTCTGCCTTAAAAACACTCAGCAACTCCACCTTCTGAAGCAGAGGTAAAAAGACTCTTGTTATGCCAGGAAATCAAGGTTACTGGGGGTAGAGAGGAAAGTGGAATTCAAAGCACAAACAGATTAGCCTTGATCTTATTGAATGGTGGGGCAGGCTTGAGGGGCTGAATAACTTTCTTCTGCTTCTAATTTGTATGTTTGTGTGGAGTTCAGAAAAACAAGATATGATCTCATTGAAACATTCAAGATTACAAAAGGTTTGGCAGGATAGAAATTCAGACGTCGTTGCCCTGGCTGGGGAATCTAAAACTAGGAGGAAGAGTTTAGGATAAGAGGGCGATCATTTAGGACTGAGGTGAAGAGGAATTTCTTCATTCGAAGAGTTGCGAATCATCGGAATTTTTTACTCCAGCATATTTTGGATGCTCCAGTATTTAATATTGTAAGACTAGACATATTTTTGGTCTCAGAGAATCAAAGGATATGGGAGTGGGCAGGAAAGTGGAATTGAAGCCAAGATCAGCCATGACCATATTGAATGGGCGGAGCAGTTTCGACAGGCTATATGGTCTTCTCCTGCTCCTATTTCTTATGTTCTTATGTTAAGTTATGGAAAGGGACAAAGAAAAATCAAAGATGAAATTACTCAACTGAAAGTATGCCAATTTCAGAGATTCAATAAGGGATTCAGCACCAGTGGACTGGGAACAAATACTGGCCAGGAAGACAGTAAATGAGCAATACAGGGCTTCAAGGCCAAGATTCTTTGGATATAAACCAAACATATTCCCTTAAGGAGGAAAGGTGAAGCATCCAAAGCTAGAGTTCCATAAAGGAGATGGGGGTGAAAATCAAAAATAAAACATTTATGAAAAACGTCAGGAATAGAATTCAGTAATAAACCTGGCAAAACATAGGAAGTGCAGGACAAAACTGTAAAAGGAAATAAGGAGCAGCATAATAAACTCAGTCTGCCCAACATGTTAGTTAAGAAATCCTGCTAATGGATTCTTTACTACTGTCCCCCACAAATCTACCTTCACTGGTGAACACACATGTCAGGATTCTGACAGTAACAAACACTATAAGATTTGAATTATTGGCAATCTCACAAAAAGGGTCCAAACCATTTGCTCACGGTGCAAGCTTGACACTGAAAGAGGGCACATCTAAACTCTCCTGTGGTGTAATGGCTACTTCAATCAGATCACTGATCACTGTGTACTGCACATACTCACAACTATTCTATGTTCTATGACTGTGCCTAAGACTAACACTTGTAGACCTAAATAGTGGTCAGATTACTCTGGAAGGATAAAACAGCTCAAAAATTTGAACAACAAATTTTGAAAAAATTTGAAAAACATGCACAAATTGGGCTGAAGGGCCTGTTTCCATGCTGTAAACCACTTTGACTCTATGGGCCCGATTTTATCACTGCGTTGTGCCCATTTTCGGGTGTGAAAACTTGGTAAAGTCGGGTGTAAAGTTGGGCGGCACAGTAGCACAGTGGTTAGCACTGCTGCTTCACAGCCCCAGGGACCTGGGTTCGATTCCTGTCTTGGGTCACTGTCTGGTGTGGAGTTTGCACATTCTCCCTCTGTTTGCATGGGTTTCCTCCAGGTGCTCCGGTTTCCTCCCACAGTCCAAAAATGTGCGGGTTAGGTTAACTGGCCATGCTAAATTGCCCCTTAGTGTCCTGGGTTCTGTAGGTTAGAGGGATTAGTTGGTAATATATGGGGAAAGGGCCTGGGTGGGATGTGGTCGGTGCAGATTCAATGGGCCGACTGGCCTCTTTTTGCACTGTAGGGTTTCTATGTTTCAATGTTTCTATGGACAAATTGGGCTGAAGGGCCTGTTTCTATGCTGTACACCACTATGGCTCTATGATTTTATCATTGCGGTACGCCCATTTTCGGGTGTGAAAACTTGGTAAAGTCAGGCATGAGGCGATTAGTGCGATCCGTGCCCATGTCTGCGCAGATGCCCACTTTACCAAGGCACGAATATGGCCACAATCCGAACCATGCCTGAAGCAGGCGCAACGGCGATTTAAAAGCATTTGCATGAATTTAAAATGAACTAATAGGCTGCCTGCCCAACTTTACCTGCACCTCCCCCTTAACCATTGCATTTGCCCGTCCAGATTTGACGCGAAACAGACATGCTCGGCAAAGGTCTATTTCGGGTGCTCCAGCTTCTGAAGAGATACGTTCAGAGCTTCCAACAGCTCTCTGACTCAGATCAGTGGTGGTGGGGAGAAGGTCAGATCATTCTCTGATGGTGGGGCGGGGGAAGAGGGAGGCCAGATGGTTCACTTAGGGGTGGGTGGGAGGAAGGGCCAGATCATTCCCTGCTGGGGGGGGTGGGGAGAAGGCCAGATCATTCTCTGGTGTGTGTGGGGTGGGGGAGGGAAGGGAGGCCAGGAGGCCAGAATGGTTCTCTGCTGAGCGGGGGGGGAGACCCAGTCATTCTCTCTCTTGGGGGAAGGGGGGAGGGGAGGTGGGTCAGCTGGATCTCTGGTGGGGAGGGGGCGGAGGGGGGCAGGGGCAGGGTGGACCACTGCTGTTCTGTTGGGGGGGAGGGTGGGGACCGCTGCCACTCTGCGGGCGATCGGTGCGGGGAAAGGGGAGGCATAGGGTCACGATCGGTCTGGGTAGCGGGGAGGGTGGGTGGATAAGGGGGACAATTATGTTGTGGGGGTGGGGTGATGTCTGTGGGGGACATTGCTCCCACTTTTCGTTCCTGGGCTGCTTTATTTGCTTTTTGCAGCCCGGGAGCGATGTGGCAGGGGCATGTTTTTTTCAAAACTTTTTCTAACTGCATATGCACTGTTCAAAGCTCTGATCAGAGCTGCAGCAATTCAGAGTCCCGATGTTTTTCTCAGACTGTGTGTATGTGGAGGCGGGTGAGAGTAGATGTCCAAGTCAGATCTGAATTGAGCCCACATTCAGCACTTAGAATCAAAATGGTGAAATCGAGTTCTATGGCTCTATAACAGATGAAGCTAGCCATTTCATGCTGCTACAGTGCAGCAGCAACATGAGTGGTATTTTCCACTAATGGGATGCTCCTGTTGTGCCAAAAAGATATTCTGTTTACCACATAAATGAGTAAAATGGTGTATGAATTTCTGTACTGGTGGATGGGCCAATGACTGGCAGCAGTGGAACAATATAGAGTGGCACAGTGGTTGGCACTGCTGCCTCATAATGCCAGGGACCCAGGTTCAATTCTAGCCTCATGTCATTATCTGTGTGGAGTTTGCACATTCTCCCTGTGTCTGCATGGGTTTCCTCAGGGTGCTCTGGTTTCGTCCCACAGTCCAAAGTTGTGCAGGTTAGGTTGATTGACCATGCTAAATTGACCCTAGCGTCAGGGGAATTAGCAGGGTAACTATGTGGGGGTTGTGGGAATAAGGTCTGGGTGGGATTGTGGCTGGTGCACTCGATGGGCAGAATGGCCTCCTTCTGCACTGTATGGATTCTATGATTCTATATAGCAAAGGCAAAGACAGATTTTGAAAAAAATACTAGTGGGTAACAAAGGAGTCCCCAAATCATTTGTTAACATATAAAAAATAAAAAGACAGTGAAAGGGCTTGGTGAGGCTAATTAGGAACAAAAAAAGGAATTCTCTGATGGATGCAAAGGGCAAGACTAATGTACTACATCTGTCTTCACAATAAAAACAGAATTAAGAATTAAGGGGAGCTAAGTCCTCACTCTATATTTTTATGATATATAATCAAGGCTAGTTTCTAAAATTTTAAAATGTGGACAAAGACCTTAAAATGAGTAAGCTATGGCCGTATATGACACAAACAAAATGAACTTTCTCGCATTCAGGAAAGATAAAATATCGTTATCCCTGAAAATATGCTAATAACCAAGTAAGCGGCAGGTTTTTCTCACTTAAAATAATTCATTCTTACACTTTGATCCCTAATTGCTTGCTCTATCTACATGCTAAACTTTTGTGATTCACATACAAGATCATCCAGATCCCTCTGAATACCAACACTTCTAAGTCCTTCAACAATATAGAGCGGCACGGTAGCACTGCTGCTTCACAGCGCCAAAGACATGGGTTCAATTCCTGACTTGGGTCACTGTCTGTGTGGAGGTTGCACATTCTCCTCGTATCTGTGTGGGTTTCCTCCAGGTGCTCCAGTTTCCTCCCACAGTCCAAAGATGTGCGGGTTAGGTTGATTGGCCATGCTAAAATTGAGTCTTGGTGTCCTGAGATGCGTAGGTTAGTGGGATTAGCGGGTAAATATGTAGGGATATGCGGGTAGGGCCTGGGTGGGATTGTGGTCGATACAGATTCAATGGGCCAAATGGACTCTTTCTGCGCTGCAGGGTTTCTATGATTCTATGATTTGAAAACTTTACTTTTCTATTTTCCTTCCTAAAGTGAATAATGTTATAATTCCCCTTATTATAATCCATCTGTCATGCTCTAGCCCACTCATATAATCTGTTTATATACCTTTGAAGCCTGGTGGTGTCCTCAGAGCTTAACATCCCACCTAACTTTGTATCAGCAAACTTGGATGCATCTAATGTTCCTCTCCTCTAACTCACTGATACAGATTTTACATAGTGAAGTACTGTTTTTATTCGTAATTTTACTTTTATTCATTCATGGGACATTGGGCGTCACTGTCTGGCCAGCATTTATTGCCCATCGTTAATTGACGTTGGAGAGCAGTTGAGAGTCAACCACATTGCTGTGCCTCTGGAGTCATATAGGCTAGACCAGGTAAGATGGCAGATTTATTTTCCTTAAAGGATATTTGTGAACCAGATGGGTTTTCCTGACAATCAACAATCATTTCAAGGTCATCAGTAGGTTCTTAATTCCAGGTTTTTTTTTATTGAATTCAAACTCCATCATCTGCCATGGCAGGATTCGAATCCAGATCCCCAGAGCATTAGCTGAATTTCTGGATTAATAGTCTAGCGATAATACCACTAGGCCATCATCTCCTCGATCCTTGTGGCTCACCACTAGTCATAGCCTGTCAATTCATAAATGCCCCATTAATTCTTACTGTCAATTGTCTGTCCATTAGTTACTTCTCAGTCCAAGCTAATAGACTAGCCCCAATTCCATGGGCTCTAATTTTATGTAATAACCTCTTGTGTGGTACTTTATCAACTGCTTTTTGAAAGTCCAACTACACTACACCCATTGGTTCCCTCCATACCTACTCTGTTAGTTACAACTTCAAAAAACACAAACCAATTAGTCAAATATGGGGTTGGATTCTTCAATCTTGCCTATGGCCATGCCACTGCAAGTGAGATAGAGAAATTGGCATTCTACACAAAACTCCATTCACTTTCAAGGGCATCGGAGAATCCCAGCTGCGAATAAGGACAGAGGTTTTCCACGATAATTTCCCTTTCATATACCTGCATTGACTCTGCCTTACCACGTTATAATTCTCAAAGTGTCTGTTACCATGTCTGTAATAACTGGTTCTAGCATTTTCCAAACTCCTGGTGTCAGTCAAAGTGGCCTGTACTCTTTATCTCCGTTCCTCCTTTCTTAAGGAGGAATTCTACTCCACCCACTTCTGTTGGGAAAAAGATACAGAAGTCTGAGGTCATGTGCCAACTGACTCAAGGACAGCTGCTGCTCTCCTGCCTCAGACTTTTGAATGGATCTACCTCATATTAGGTTGATCTTTCTCTACATCCTAGCTATGACTGTAACACTACGTTCTGAACTCTCTCCTTTCCCTCTCTATGTACAGTATGCTTTGTCTGTATAGTGCACAACAACCAATACTTTTGACAGTATACTAATACATGTAACAATAATAAATCAAATTGAATCAATAGCTGGGTTATGGATGCTGCACGCTAATCTATAGAGATTTTTTTAGAGTCCAGAGAATTCTGGGAGATGAACACCAAAGTATCTATTATCTGTGAATGCAGACCATCTCATCCAAAGGGTTTATCAAATTTAAGTCCTACTAATGTATCCATTTTTTGCACTGTTTCTAAATACTGAGCTATTTATATCCCACTCCTACCTTTGTGTTGCAATTCATTTTGTTGGGCAGTGACAGGAGGCACAGGCTGGCACAGCCAGGGTGCCAATGCCCAGGGGGCATCCCTCATTTCCCTGCTGTGTGATCCTCTGGGGGGCCTTGATTGCACCCCACCCCTTCACTCCATCGGGGTCAGGCCACTAGTTCTCCGGTAGTGGGGAGCTACTCCAAACCCGGCTGGAATGAACCACTCTGGCAGGGAAGGTGGGGAGGGAGGGATGCTAGCAGGCCTGGAGACTTCAGTCCCAGGCCTGCCAATCACATGTGAATTATATGCAAATGACCATTTAAATGAACTTTGCACCTCCCCACCATTTTCCGGCATGGATCTGATGCCGCCAGAAATCCTGCACTGGGAAACGCTTGCGAGATGCAAACCCTGTGAATTAGCTGATGTGAGAATCTCCCAGCCCATTGCACTAAAAAATTAGTGAACAGGATGGCAGAATTGTGGCCATCGTGCTCCTTAGCCAATCTGATTTCAGTGCCCAACTAAATTTTGTGTTTACTTACAACATTTAATAAAGCATTATAATATGTTGTTCTTACGATGAATGTGTAGCTTTACTCACCTGTGTGAGGTTGCCTAAGATTGGTTGTGCTGTTTGTTGAAGAAGTATTTGATTTACACTGTCAAGTTCTGTGACCAAAAAGAAGCATTTGACAAAAGGTTTCAATTGTATCTGAAAGAACAGTGAATCTCAAAGAACAAATGACTCCAATGATGAATACCATTTTTTTCAGAAGGTAGCAACTAGTAACTATACAGTGCCTGGTACACATCAACACATTACAGTTAACACCAAGGAGGCAGGTAATTTAACAGTACCTTTTAAATCAAATGCAGAAATTACTCCAAGTTCAACTTTTGTTCCTGTTATAATTGAACATATGAAGGGCTTTTTAAGAATAATGCTGATCTCTCCAAAGGATTCCTTCTCTTGGATCTTTCCCATGATGATGTGTTTTGTCTTACTTAGCTAGGAAATAAAAGATGACATAATTAGCAACAGAAGCAAATGACACAATGTAAAAGACATTTAAAGATGAGTCAGTGGAATTGGTGGGAAATGGAGCTCTACCCAGATATGTAGGGGCAACCACCACAATCAGATAAGCATATACAGAGTAAAGCTCTGTTTGCCCCTTTTATGAAAAGGGCTGAAGAGATTTAAAATGCACTCTGATGCTCAAGGGCTGAAATCAAATCCCACATCTAGTTCCCAGCTGAACCCTAGGTCCACTGTGTTCGAGGTCAATAAATAACTCTTCTTCATTAGCATCCCAGTAGCCATGTGAATAGCAAGCTGGGAGGGCTTGGGGGAGAGTGAAGGGAAGGGGGAGGAAACTCAAGGCTGAGATGCCCTTCCACAAGTCTAGCCCCATCTGATAGAGCTGGAGCATATTTGTTGTAGATGAAAGATCTGCCCAAATGGGGTCCCTGAAACTCAATACAAAATCTCGACAGAGGGGTTTCAATAGAATTCTCAGGTCATTGTCTGGCTGGGAGTGTCTGTTCAAGCCTGCATAAATTTATTTGCCAATACCAATTTCATCCAGAATTTTTAAAATATAAACTTTTAATTAGCGAACATAGCATGGCAGTTGATTTTTAAGTTCAGAAATAAAATTGTAGTAGACGTAATCAAACAAACTCACATTCCAAGGTTGAATTATTATAATCTAACACTAAGGAGTATCATAAGTTATTTTAAATAACATAATTGGATTCCAGCCTCTCTCCTGCTTTAAAATTCTGCAGTTATGTTCTGACCTGCCAAATGGGTTTAGAGAATCTTTTTTCACTTACCCCCTTCCAGGGAACAGTTCTGTACCGAGAACTTAACTGACAGAGAAATAAGGAATAATCAAGGAATCTGAGATGATACAATTGTAGACAAGGATATACACTTGGCTTGATGGTAGGAAGCAGAGGGTAATGGTGGAAGGATGCTTGTTGGACTGGAGGCCTGTGACTAGTGGTGTGCCTCAGGGCTCAGTGCTGGGCCCATTGCTGGTTGTTATCTATATCAATGATTTTGATGAGAATGTACAAGGCATGATCAGTAAGTTTGCAAATGACACCAAAATAGGTGGTATGGTAGACAGTGAGGAAGGTTATCAAAAATTTCAGCAGGATCTTGATCAGCTGGGCAAGGAGCTGAGAAATGGCAAATGGATTTCAATACAGGTAAGTGTGAAGTGTTGCATTTTGGAAAGTCAAATCAAAGTAGGACTTTCAGGGTGAATGGTAGGATCTTAGGGAGTATCGTGGAAAATAGGGACCTTGGAGTTCAGGTGCACGTTCTCTGAAGGTGAAGTCACAGGTAGATAGGACAATGAAGAAGGCTTTAGGCATGCTAACCTTCATTAGTCAGGGCATTGAGTATAAAAGTTGGAAAGTTATGTTGCAGTTGTACAGGACATTGGTGAGGCTGCACCTGGAGTATTGTATTCAGTTTTGGTTGCCTTGCTATAGGAAAGATGCTATTAAACTGGAAAGAGCAGAAGACATTTACAAGAATGTTGCAAGGACTCAAGGGACTGAGTTATGGGGAGAGATTTTACAGGCTCGGATCTTTTTCTTTGGACTGAGGGGTGATCTTTGGACCATAGGAGACTGAGGTGTATAAGATCATGAGAGCACGGATAGGATGAATGCACTCAGTCTTTTCCCCGGGTTGGGGAATTCGAGAACTAGAGAGCATAGGTTTAAGTTAAGAGAGGAAAGAATTAATCGGAAACTGAAGAATAACTTTTTTTTTACCCAGTGGATCGCATGTATGTGGAATGAGCTCCCGGAGGAAGTGGTTGAGGCAGGGACATTGACAGCTTTTAAAGGATATTTGGGCAGATACATGGATAGGAAAGTTTAGAGGAATATGGGCTAAATGCGGTTAAATGGAGTTCACTTAGATGGACATTTTGGTCGGTATAAGCCAGTTTGGGCCGAAGGGCATGTCTCCACACCATAGATTCTATGATTCTATGAAGGCTAAGGAATGCTCCAAAAAAATAACAGAATGCAAGATTAATTTACACTGTTCAAGAGACTGAGCCATCATATATTTCTGTCCATGTCCAAGTTTCAGAAGGATCATTGCTGGCCTATCAGAGTGCACAAATGGAACAATGGAGACAATACTTCAGAGGACAACTTAACCATCCATACACCATCTAGAAGTTCTGAGCCAGGTGACTTCCATGACATTACCTGGCCCAAACATTTTAATATATCTTCCATCACAAGAAAGTCACTAAAACAATTCAAGTAGGAGATTGGGCATGGCTCCAGGCTACTATAACACAGCTAATGGAATGCAGTGACTGCCTGCCTCAACCATCTCTGCTCAAATATATAAATTCTAAATTATTCTTGAGGATTGACATTGTGGGGTTTTCTTGTCAATTTCTATGGATAAAGAAAGTAACGTTAAGTGTTAGCTATCAGCGCATTAGCTTTTTTCTCTGTTACAGAAAATGTGTTTGCCTTGTATTTCTCAACAAAAGCATATAAGGAAACAAGAGCAAAGTGATTTCATCCTCAGCAGATCAAAAGTCAGACAGTTACTGACACTCAGCCTACTATTTTGACAAGAGTAACTCAGATGAATTGAAAACAGACTTTTATTTGCATCCTGTTTTCTCTGGAAAATAATTCATGGAATTTTCATGTGTATGATTATATTCAATCACTTTTATCTTTCTGGATACAGTGAAAGAAATTCATAGATTTTTTTTCATACCACCACAAACTAAAAAACACAAGATAAGTGCTTAAGTGCAGAGAAAATACCAATTGATACACATCTTGTTCTTTTACACATACTGAGAATAACAGCAGTTTGACAATTAGGATGAGATATAGTTCATTGAACTGCCAGGCAATGCAAGTTAAAGGACATAATTTATAAAAACTTTTACCACATTTCCCAGAGAAACTTTCAGGGTTTCTATGTCTTTGTAAATGTAGCAGTAGCCAGATTTAATGAATCCTGCAAAAGGACTGATTTCGCCTTCTTTTACTAGAACTGAAAGTAAAAATAATAAGTATCAGGCAATTTGTACTTTAAAATCTCTAAGGCAAGGTTATTGGTTTTATACATTTTTAGCATTCAATCATATAATTTGAATGTGTGTTTCATTAGCTTGTGTTTAACTTCAATACATTTCTACCTCACCAGGTAACCCAAGGGGCTGGGCAGTTTGTAGGAGCACAGGAAAACCTTCTTTAATCTATAAGAGCGGGTAAGAGGCTAGGAATATTTTGGCAAGTAACTCACCTCCTGATTCCCAAAGCCTATCTACCATCTACAAGGCACAAGTTAGTAGTTTGATGGAATACTCCTCACTTGCCTGGATGGGTGCAGCTCCAACAACACTCAAGCAGCTTGACACCATGCAGGACAAAGCAGCCTGCTTGACTGGCACCACATCTACAAACATTCAATCCCTCCACCACAGATACTCAGTAGCAGCAGTGTGCAGTGTTTACAAGATGCACTGCAGCAATTCACCAAAGATCCTGAGACAGCACCTTCCAAGCCTATAACCACTTCCATCTAGAAGGACAAGGGCAGCAAATAAATAGGAACACTACCACCTGTGTGCTTCCCTCCGAGCCACTCACCATCCTGACTTGGAAATGTATCACTGTTCCTTCGTAGTTGCTGGGTTAAAATCCTGGAAAGCTCTCCCTAAAGGCATTGTGGGTCAACCAACAAAATATGGATCGCAGCGATTCATGAAGGCAGCTCACCATCACCTTTTCAAAAGCAATTAGGGATGGGCAATAAATACTGGCCAGCCAGCGACGCCCATGTCCCACAAATGAATTTAAAAAAAATCCCACCCATGAGCCTTCACATTAAGTATGACTTCTCAAGTCACTAATAATTCAGCTGTAATGGAAAACATTGTTTTTACTGAGCACTGGGCCTATAAATTAGGTTAACCACAGAAATGGAGGCTTGGGGAAGGATTTTCCCTCCTATTTCTGAAACCAACCATTGGACCCAAATGGGGATCAGAAGCCGGCTCTGTGTGGAAAACAATCACTCAATAATTACCGGCTGTGAAGAAAATCTTAATGGCAAGCAATTTGGCTCTCAAAGCTGGAAGACCAACTGAGGGCCTCTCAGCTTGAAAGCAGCAGCAGGATGCCACGACAGGTGACTGAGAGAGAGAGCAAAGGATTGCTTTAAAATGGAGAAACCCTCTCTCTCCAACTTATTAAAGTTTTCAATTAAAAATGGTGGCATATTTACTTGTTCCAAGAAGTTTGGAACTATCGCACTTTCAGGTTCAAAATGCAGGAGCTCTGTTGAGTGTATTTTCTGCTGCTCTCCATGTGGCTGGTAGACATTGCTCAGCATCCAACTGAAGTGCAAAAATGTGGCATCCTGGATGCGACTCATACACCATTAGTTCCTAATTCTTCATGAATAACATAATGGGGGCGATTCTCCAAAAAAAATCTGATGTGCTGAATTGCCGGGAAAAATGGTGTAATTCATAATTGTTTTTTTCAGTGGGAGTTCAGACTTGAATCTCCCACACTCTGTGCAATGCAGAGGTCACAATCATGAACATCATTAAAAGCTCAGGGGGTGGAACCTATTCACACTGGAGTCTGACAGTTCCAGAACTCTGCGCATATGCAGTGGCCCCAAACTGTCAGCCTGCAGTTTTCTGGCCTGCTTGATTGCTGGCCAGCCCAGGCCGCTCACAGTACTGCCTCCGCCAGCCTCCTTCATGGCTCGATCGCAGTCCCCACATGCATTCCCGAGCCAGCCCTGAACACCTACCCCCCCACCCCCCCACCCCCCCCCCCCCCCCCCCCGCCATCCCGAAGCGCCCCGATCTCCAGCAGTTCCCTCAGCAATGATGATCCCCTCCCCACCCCAGCTCAGCCCCATCCTGGCAGATCCCACAGGTGGCAGTCCACCCCAACATGGGCAAACCACACCCCGCTAGGAGGCACACCATCCCCACAGGAGGCAGATCCCCCTCCCCCCCATGGGAGGCAGACCCCCCCGGAAGGCAGACCAACCTCCAGCCTGCCCCCATCACTGGCCTCCCTCAGCCCCAACTGATCCCCATGAGTTGGCAGCAGGACCCCCACTAATTGCCCCTAAGTTCTGTCCTCAATAGGCCCTGCCCCCTTGACATTGCCCAATGCCTGGGGGAGGACAATGCCAAGGTTCCCCCAGGCATGGGCACTTTGCTCCTTGGGCAGCGCTGGAGGCACATGCTGGCACTGCTAGCGTGCTCATGCCCAGGACCACCACTGCCTGCCCCCTGGGGATCCTGACTGCCCCCCCCTTCATTCTTCCACTAGTTCCCTGAATGCGGGGAGCTACTCTAAACACTGTCGGAGTGAAATTGTACTGGCGGGGCAGGAGATACTATTGGGCCCAGAGAATTCAGTCGCAGGCTCGATAATCACATGCAAATAACATTAAAAATAGATTAAAATGACTTACCTGGTCTTCCCATAGTTTCCAGCTTGGCTCTGACTGCGCCTGTTCTCCAGCAGTGGGAGACATGCATGCATTGGGAACACATGCCCTAATCCCACAAATTGGCGCTTGCATGCATCTCCCAACCTGACCCACCAAATAATTAGCAGTTTGGAATGGGAGAATCACCGCTAATATAACGTTCCTCTTTTAAAATATATAATGCTTCTCAGTATCTTATGGGAGCAGGCTCTTGTGGGAGGTTGTAGCTGACACCCGCAGCCTCCTGGATAAAGACTAACAAAGCAGCAGAGGAGGCGGGCATACTTTGCCAGTGGCTAACAAATTACCTGTCACTGGAAGGTTACTCCTCTGGCACAATCCCCAACCCTAAGCTGGAATTTTCCAATCCCACCTGCTGATGTGATCTTCCAGTCCTGGCAAAGTCAATTGACTTTTGGCTAACTCACCAAATCCGCCATGGCAGGACCCACACCCCCTCAGGTTGCACAGCTGGACTTTGAGGTAAGGGAATCCAAGGATGCTGGGGAGGCATTCCCACATCTGCTCTCCATTATTGTGGTTGATGCAGCCTCAAAACTCCAAATGCTAGTCAGACCTTGCAACCCATACAGTGGTCCTTTTAATTAGAATGGCTTCCTGTGACAGACTAAACATGTCCCATTCACCAGCCTGAATTGGCTGGGGAGGCTCAGAAGCAGAATGTTTAAGCTATTGCAGCAAAATGCACTCTTTAGAAAATCAAATTCACAGCCTAAAATTGCCCCACTATTGCAGAAAGGACTAAGTCCAGAGCATTCCACTAATGGTGATGAAAATGCATCCTAATTTGAGCAAGTCCAGATCCCCAGAGGAGGGTTTTGATTTTGAGTTGGCTCATACATTATTCCTTTCTTAAGAGCCAAACTCAGACCCCAGACTGCAGGACAAACTGTTGTCAGTTTTTCAAAATTAATTTGTGACCTTGAGGAGAGTTCCAGAGATCACTGTAGTTGAATTTTATTTTGTAATTTTAAGGTTCACATCAACCATGGTAAATTATCTAAGACAGAATTCTTAAGGGCTTTAAGAGAGTAAAGGGGAGGATGCAAGAGAGAAGTAGAAATTTGTATCATTGCTATGGAGTGAAATAACTCCCTTTATGAGATTTGAAGTACAATGCTGAATAAGGATGAAAAACTTATAAAGATAAAACTGAACATTACCATGAATTCTATCATGGTAATGATAGAATTCTACCATGAAATCTTGCTGCAACTGTACAAGGCACTGGTGAGGCCGCAACTGGAGTACTGTGTGCAGTTTTGGTCCCCTTATTTGCGAAAGGATAAATTGGCCTTGGAGGGAGTACAGAGAAGGTTCACCAGACTGATCCCGGAGATGAGGGGGTTAGCTTATGAGGAGAGATTAAATAGACTGGGCCTGTACTCGTTGGAGTTTAGAAGGCTGAGGGGGGATCTTATAGAGACTTACAAGATAATGAAGGGGCTAGATAGGGTAGAGGTAGAAAGATTCTTTCCGCTTAGAAAGGCACAGAGGAACTTCTTCACTCAAAGGGTGGTGAATCTCTGGAATTCTCTACCCATTGAAGTGGTGAAGGCTACCTCGTTGAATATATTTAAGAACATAAGAACATAAGAAATAGGAGCAGGAGTAGGCCATCTAGCCCTTCGAGCCTGCCCCGCCATTCAATAAGATCATGGCTGATCTGTCGTGGCTCAGTTCCACATTCCCGCCCTCTCCCCATAACCCTTAATCCCCTCGCTTATCAAAAACCCATCAACCCGCGTCTTAAAAATATTTAGCGAGGCAGCCTCCACCACTTCAACGGGCAGAGAATTCCAGAGATTCACCACCCTTTGAGTGAAGAAGTTCCTCCTCAACTCTGTTCTAAACCGCCCCCCCTTTATCTTGAGGCTGTGCCCCCTAGTCCTACTGTCCTTTCTGAGCGGGAAGAGTTTCTCCACCTCTATCCTATCCATCCCATTCATCATCTTATACATCTCAATGAGATCTCCCCTCATTCTTCTAAACTCTAGCGAGTACAAGCCTAGTTTATTCAGCCTCTCCTCATAGCTCAACCCCCTCAACTCCGGCATCAGCCTAGTAAACCTCCTCTGCACTCCCTCCAAGGCCAAAATATCCTTGCGTAAGTACGGCGACCAAAACTGCACACAGCACTCCAGCTGCGGCCTCACCAATGCCCTATACAGCTGCAGCAAGGCCTCCCTACTTTTATATTCAATCCCCCTCGCTATGAAGGCCAGCATCCCATTAGCCTTCCTGACCACCTGCTGCACCTGCAGGCTGGGTTTTTGCAACTCATGCACAAGGACCCCGAGGTCCCTCTGCACCGTCGCCTGCTGCAGTTTTTCGCCACGTAAGTAATAGTCCTTCCTACCATTATTCCTACCAAAGTGGACCACCTCGCACTTGCCAACATTAAATTCCATTTGCCATTTCCTGGCCCATTCGCCCAGCCTATCTAGATCCTTCTGCAGACTCTCCACACCCTCCGCGCAATTTGCCGTTCCACCAATCTTGGTGTCATCAGCAAATTTCGACACCATACACTCCGTTCCCTCCTCCAGATCATCTATATAAATGGTAAATAGCTGAGGCCCCAGCACCGACCCCTGGGGCACTCCACTAGTCACCAACTGCCAATCCGAATAGCACCCATTAACCCCCACTCTCTGCCTCCTACTTGACAACCAATCCTCTATCCACTCTAACACCCTACCCCCAACTCCATGCCCCCTTACCTTCTGCAATAACCTCTTGTGAGGTACCTTGTCAAACGCCTTCTGAAAATCAAGAAAGACCACATCCACCGGCTCTCGTCTATCCACCGCCCTAGACACATCCTCATAGAACTCCAATAAATTTGTCAGACACGACTTCCGCTTAACAAAACCGTGCTGCGTCTGCTCTATCAAGCAATTCCCCTCAAGATGCCTTGCTATTTCCTCCTTGATGACGGATTCTAACATTTTACCTACAACAGACGTTAAATTAACTGGCCTATAATTCCCTGCCTTTTGCCTGCCACCCTTCTTAAACAACGGCGTAACATTAGCCGTTTTCCAATCTTCCGGCATTTCCCCGGAATCCAGCGACGTCTGGAAAATAACCACCAAGGCATCCACTATCACCTCCGCCATTTCTTTCAGAACCCTCGGATGCATTCCATCCGGTCCTGGGGACTTGTCCACAATCAGTCCCTCCAGTCTGTCGAGCACCGCCTCTCTAGTAAAAATAATGTCATTCAGGCCCTCCAGTCCTACCACCTTTCCATCGCTAACACCCGGCAAATTATTCACGTCCTCCTCCGTGAAGTCACGGGTAGATAGATTTCTGATAGACAAGGGAATTAAGGGTTATGGGGAGACAGCGGGAAAGTGGAACTGATCCACTTCAGATCAGCCAAGATCTTATTGAATGGCGGGGCAGGCTCGAAGGGCTAGATGGCCTTCTCCTGCTCCTATTTCTTATGTTCTTATGTTATATGTTACAAGTTTGACTTTTGAACTGGATAGTCTCTCAAGTGCAGTGGTACTAGCTAATACATAATGAAAATATAGCACAGGGATTGTAAAAGTGATCATTTCTGCTTCTTTCTATCACTAGGACTTCAAAATTCCAGAACTTCTTGGCTTACGCAGTGCTTCTTTTTTAACAAACTTGACATCAATTTATCACTAAATATTTAGTTAGCTCATTTTACACATTACCCTTTGCAAGGCTTAGTGCTGCTCTGCATCATGAATCTTAAGCCTTCTTCAAACCTAACTGAAAAATTCCATTAGTATCCTTTTTGAAATTATTTCACATCACAACATTTCAAGATACACTTGCTCTGGAAAATTCTGATCTATGCTTTTATTAATGCTGAAAAATTAGCAATTCCAAAGTTTTTGTCTTGCACTCATCAGGACACGTTGTAAGAATACCTGTATAAGGGAAAATGACAATTTATGAGAAGAGAATGCTGATTGGTTAGCAAATAGGCTCTGATAGAGGCATTGTCATGGAAAATGCATCAGTTGATGGTGACTGGCAGGAAACTGCCAACAAAAGCAGCTTGACCCTGATTAGTAAGGCATTGTCTGGAGAATGAATCAGTGAATGGCCATCACTTATTTTGTTTAGCCGAAACATGGGCAATGTGTGAACACTGTTCTTTCTGTCTGCAAAGAAGAGGGCCTTGTGTAAGAGACACAACAACGTTTTGGCTTGATGGCAGCATCCTGTTAGCAGTGAAAATCATTTTGAGCAACAGGTGAAGTGAGCTGATTCACTCTGCTACTATGTAATAGCAACTTGAATGGTATTCGCCTCTAACAGGATGCTGCTGTCAAGCATTCTGCCTATCACATAAATGAGTAATATGATATATGAAATTTAATGCCAGTGTGAAGCTAGGCATGTAGGCCATGCATCCCAAAGTCTGGCAGATTACACCAAACAGCACATTCAAACCGCTGTTCACAATGTACAAGCTACAGACCATAGCCAACCAGCCCATGCTTGCAAAACCCAAAACATAGAGCTCAATTTTACCATCACGTTGCGCCCGTTATCGGGCACAAAAACTTAGTAAAGGTGGGTGCGAGGCGAATAGCATGATCCATGCCAGTTCCCCCTTAACCAAGGCCCGAAAATGGCTACGATTGGGACCGTGCCAGAAACAGGGACAATGGCCATTTAAATGCATTTGCATGCATTTAAATGGACTTAATGGGCTGCATGTCCAATCTTAGTGGCACTTCCCCTTTTACCACCGCATTCACCCATCCAGAATTGGCACGAAACAGACATGCTCCACAAAAGTCCGATTCGGGCGCTCTAGTTAGTGTGGAAGTAAGTGCTGAGCGTCTGACGCTCTGTGTTTGACATCAGTGGGGGAGAAGAGGGGGTCTGCTGCCACTCTGCCTGAGATCAGAGGGGGAAGGGACCCGCGATCAGGCTGGGTAGCAGAGGGGTTGGGGGATAAGGGGGTCAGTAATGATGTGGGGGTGGGGCGTTATCTGAGGGGGCCAGGGGCAGGCATTATCCAGCCTGGGAGCGATATGGCAGGGAGCCACATTCTATCTTTTTTTTAATCTGTGCATGCGCAGTTGGAGGTGCCGATTGGAGCTGCAGGATTTTGGGTGCATTAAGCCCCGCCTGCAAGCAGTGCGATTCAGAATTGCTGATATTTTTGTAGGCAGAGTGTGTATGGTGGCGCCTGAGATCAGGTCTAAAAGTTAGTTCTGAAACAGTCCCAGTTTCAAGTCCACCCGGCATTTAGAATCAAAATGATAAAATAGGGCCCATAGTGTCCAACATTAGATATGATTCCACAATTGCGCAACATTTGCTACATAATCCTCCGTGTGCTAATAATTAGCGTGACAACCAATTTAAGGTCATCAGTTGGACTCACAGTATGGCACAACTGTATTTACTGGAAAGTATATATATTAATACATAGGTCCCTCTTTGCAGACAGAAAGAACATGTATACATATTGTGCCTCTCTCAGCTAACAAAATAATTGGCAGCCGTTTGTTGACTCACTCCACAGGCAATGCCTTAACTAATCAGGGTCAAGCTGCCTGGTTTAAATTTCAAACAATGCTTGGCTATTATCTGTCAGTCACACATTAGCTGGTGCATTCTCCATGGCAATGCCTCTACTAATCAATCGGCATTCTCTTCTCACAGAGTACAAGTTGTTGTTTTATTCTTATATTGGTATTCTTGTGAAGTGTGCAGATGAGTGCAAGCCAAAAAGCTTTGACATGTCTCCTTTTTTCACAATACTCATAGTTCTGTGCTACCAAACGAGTATATGCTTTGATTATCGATCTATTGATTTTCTCTGAAGCCACTGTTCAGTCGTCAGAAGCCCACTCATCACACATGGCCACTGAAGATATGATTTAAATTTACATCTTGAAACTCACATCAGATGGACACTTGGGAAAAGGATATTGCCTAGTTAATACATTTTAACATGGGCCATCATACACATACGTTTTTGATACCTGGGTAGCATAAAACAGATTGCAAAATTTTCAAAGAAGAAAATTATATTTCTGCTGTAACTTTGTAGAATTAAAGATCAAGGGTGGCATATAGTCATTGATTTACGGTACGTTTAACTCTAGTTAGGCCATAGTAAATCACTGTGACAGCAGATTTTTCAAGCCTACTGTTTGCAAGGCCATGAAGCCCTGAAGATAAATAGTTAACATTAAATTATTATTTCCTATGAAGTGACAACAAAATCATTCTCTGCCTCCCCTAGCAACTATAAATGATTAGAGTCATAGAGGTATACAGCATGGAAACATACCCTTTGCCCCAACTCGCCCATGCCAACCACGTTTCCTAAACTGAACTCGTCCCATTCGCCTGCATTTGGCCCAAATCCTTCTAAATTTTCCCTATCCATGTACCTGTCCAACTGTCCTTTAAATGTTGTAATTGTACCCACCTCCACCATCTCCTCTGGGGACTCATTCCATATAAGCACCATTCTCTGTGTGAAAAAGTTGCTCCTCAGATCCCTTTTAAAGCTTTCCCCTCATACTTTACACCAATGCCCTCTAGTTTTTCTGCCCTACCCTGGGGAAAAGACCTTAGCTATTCCTCTTATCTATGCCACTCATGATTTTATAAACCTCTATAAGGTCATCCATCATCCTCCTACGCTCCAGGGAAAAAGTCCCAGCCTATCCAGCTTCTTCTTATAATTCTAACCTTACAGTTCTAATAAACTTGCAAATCTTTTTTGTACACCTTCTTGTTTAATAGTATCCTTCCTGTAGCAACGCAACCAGGAATTGTACACAGTACTCCAAATGTGGCCTTATCAATGCCTTGTACAGTTATACATAATGTCCCAACTCTTGTACTCAATGCTCTGACCAATAAAGGCAAGTATGCCAAATACTTTCTTCCCCAGTCTGTCTATCTGAGATGCCATTTTCAAGGAACTATGTATCTGCACACCTAGGTCACTCTGTTCAACAGCACCCCCCAGGGTCCTACTGTTAACTGTGTGTGTCCTGCCCTGGTTTGACTTCCAAAATGCCACACCTCGCATTTATCTGAATTTAACTCTATTTGACGTTCCTCAGCCCACTGGCCCAGTTGATCAAGATCCCATTGTAGTCTGAGATAACATTCTTCACTGTCCACTGCATCACCAATTTTGATATCATTCGCAAACTTACTAACCATGCCTCCTATATTCTCAGCCAAATCATTTATATAAATGACAAACAACAGTGGACCCAGCACCGATCCCTGTGGCACACTGCTTGCCACAGGCCTCCAGTCTGACAAAACAACCCGCAACCACCACCCTCTGTCTCCTACCGGCAAGCCAATTTTGTATCCAATTGGCCAGTTCTTCCTGGATTGCATGTGATCAAACCTTACTGACCAGTCTACCATACGGTACCTTATTGAAAGCCGTGCTAAAGTCCATGTAGACGTCTATCCATATTCTTGGTCACCCCTTCAAAAAACTCTATCAAATTGTAAGACACGATTTTCCATGCACAAAGCTATGCTATTATTTTTTCCTTTCGTAAAATGATAATATTTATTCGATGGTTCATTACTGCTTGTGGTTCTTCTGAAATTATTTTGGGCACAATGTTTCAAAACAAAAATACTCATGAAAATACTTCTGGTGATGGCTGTAAGCTTCAAATCTCTGCCATGATAAAGTTTCCACTACTCTCAGGGTGGAAAAAGTTTTCCTCAAATTCTCTCTAAAACTTTTCCTCCTCATCTTAAAATATGCTCCCTTATTATGATCCTTCAGCTAAGGGGAACAGCTGCTCTCTATCCATCCTGT
The DNA here is from genome assembly GCF_965287045.1 of Carcharhinus amblyrhynchos. Lineage (NCBI taxonomy): Eukaryota > Metazoa > Chordata > Chondrichthyes > Carcharhiniformes > Carcharhinidae > Carcharhinus > Carcharhinus amblyrhynchos. Next base: position 83,693,851 of record NC_137331.1, on the reverse strand, counting down.
CCAGACCCCTCATAACCTTATACACCTCATTTAAGTTCCTCATAGCATTCTTTGCTCTAAAGAAAACAATCCAAGCCTCTCGTCATAGCTCAAATGCTCCATCCCAGGCAACATTCTGGTGAATCTCTTCTGCACCTTCTCCAGTGCAATCACATCCTTCCTATAGTGAAGTGACCAGAACTGCACACATTTTCAGGTGTAGCCTAACCAAAGTTTTGTATAGCTTCACGTAACTATCTTGTCTTATAATCTGTCCATAATTGATAAAGGCAATATCCCGTATGCCTTCTTAACTACCCTATTAACTTGTCCTGTCACCTTCAGCGACCAACGGACAAGGACCCCAATATCCCTCTGTTCTTCTGAGCTTCCAAGTGTCCTGCCATTCATTGAGAACATAGATTCATTTCCAGACCTGGAGTGTCAGATGTTGGCCTTTCAGATATATAACTTTATAAGACCCTTGTCAGACCCCACTTGGAGTGCTGTGCACAGTTCTGGTCGCCTCACTACAGGAAGGGTGTGGAAGCTATTGAGAGGGTGCAGGGGAGATTTACAAGGATGTTGCCTGGATTGGGAGGCATGCCTTATGAAGATAGGCTGAGGGAGCTAGGTCTCTTCTCTCCGGTTTATAAAATGTTGAGAAGAATAGATAGGGTGGATTCTCGGAGGCTATTTCCCAGGGCTGAAATGGTCACTACGAGAGGACACAGGTTTAAGGTGCTGGGAAGCAAGTACAGAGGAGATGTTAGGAGTAAGTTTTTCACTCAGAGGGTGGTGAATGAGTGGAATTGGCTGCCATTGGTGGTGGTAGAGGCGAACTCGCTGGGGTCTTTTAAGAGACTTCTGGATGAGTACATGGTATTTAATGGGATTGGGAGTTACAGATAGTTCTATGGCCTGGTAGGTATGGATATGATTGGTGCAACTTGTGGGCCGAAGGGCCTGTTTGTGCTGTGGTGTTCTGTATTCTATATCAACCCAGCACATTTATTTTATGAAGTGCAGATTTGATCTGTTTGCCTCCTCCAAACTCCTGCATCATTAGTTTGTACCATATAAGGAATAGGCACTGTCTTTTCGGGTATTGTAGCAGGTACCCACTACTCACTTAAAGAGTAGTTTCTTGCTGAAACTTTTTCTTCTTGATCAAAGCTTCTGTTAATGGTGGGTAACTTGTTTTTTTTTTCTCTCGTTCTACTTTGGTAGAAGAATCAGTTAGTAAGATCAAATTTGGTTCTCAACTTCCTTTTTAAAAACAATATTGCGGCAAGTTCCGGGTTGTTGTATGGGTTATTTTCCCCATAGGATAAAAGAAAGTTGTTTATTCTTTTGGCCAACTGTCCTGCATTCTTTGATAGTTTAATGGCATTCTTCAGTGACTGCATCGGCCTCTCAGGCAATCCATTACTGGAAGGATAATAAGGTGTTCTTCTGATATAATGTATGCCATGGTTTCTGAGGTAGTCCACAAATTCCCTTGACATGAATTGAGTTCCATTATTGTTAACTAATTGCTCTAAGTTGCCTAATTGTGCACATTTTTAGTCCAGTTGTTTGATTACCTTTTCAGTAGTTGTCAGCTTTATCATCATGATTTCAGGCCATTTGGAATGTGTGCCCCTCAACTGATCCCACAAAGTCAATATGAACTCTTCGCCATTGTTATCTCAGCCAATCCTATGGATGAAGAGGTTGCAGAGGTGGAGTATTTTGTATCCTAGCAAAAGACTGACATTGTCCTACTCATTCTTCAATCTGTGAGTTTAGTCCCTGCCACCAGAAATAACTCCTTGTGAGTTCTTTCATACATACATCTCCTGGTTGTCTTACATGAAGTTAACCCAACGTACAACTCTGCAAGCATGGAGAAAATTTCACTCTAATCAGATAGTAATACTCCATCTTGTACCATTAATTCAAGTTCTCTTGTTCAGTACAGCCTAAATTCTGGGTTCCTCCTCTGTTTATCAATGGTACTCCTTTCAAGTTCATGTCCATGGCCTTCCCTATTATCTGATCTGACTTGATGCGTCTTTGCACTTGAGGGGCTGTAATAGGTACATTATCAACCTGGGAAAAATACAATATGTACTGAATCTCGTAATTATGTGTTGATAAGGTGAGGGATCATCCCTGCGAATGACTTGCAGTGAAAGATAGTATTCTTTTGTTTGGACCAAAGATTGTCGTTAAAAGCCTCTTGTCTGTTAACAAGGTAAAACATCTTCCATACAGATAGTGATGAAACCATCTAGTTAACAACAGGAGCAATTGGAGTTGTCCAATCATTCAGGGTTCATCTTAGGCTGTGCCTCGACTCCAGTCATTTTCCCTAAAATATTTTCAAGTATCTTCTTGTATTTTTCTAAGAGTTTCTGTAATGTGTTCTTTCAATCAAGCAATTACTTAATTGCTTGCCAATTTTGTGTAGTTTTGTTCATTCATGCTCCTTTGAACAGTGCAAAAAAATTTCCTTTCACTATGTGCAATTTTTCAGATTGGCCATTTGTTTCAACTTGCACCATGACATAACTCTTTATTGGAAGCACCACGTAAATTCTCAAGAGCATATTTGATGGTTTTAATAGTAAATTCTTGAGCTTTTATTGATATAAACTTTCAGAGATAAGAGATACAGCAGCTCTCCAATCTATTTCCAATTTAATTTTGTTCCCATTCAGCTTCAGATAAACCCAAAGGCCAGAATCTTACCACCATTCGCACTAGCGGGATTTTCCAATCCCACCACAGTGAATGGAGACTTGGCTGGCCACCAAATTCTCCAACATCACGGCAGCAGGAATGTGACATAACCAGCAGGTAAGATCACACCATCATCCCTGTGTATCTCATTGCATCAATAATACACTGAGTTATAGTTCTTCAATCTCCAAAAACATTGTGTCTTTCAGGGAATCCTCATTGTTTTTGCTTTTTTGCATTTATCCATTTTCAAGGTTTGAGGATCTTGTCCAGTCCAACATGCCTTTGTTATTTCTTGCTGCAAATACAACATTTGTTTCCTCAACACCAATATTCTTGTGGAGAATGCTGCAACTGAGCACACCTATGGCATGCTAATGAGTTGAAATGTTTTCATTTCTCAATATTCATCTTGTGCATTTTGACGCCTGCTCCAATTTGAGAAGCTTGTTGTGGTTACTATTTCATCATGGTTACTATTGTTTGGTTTTATCATTAACTCTCAAGTTCTCAGAAGGTCTAACACATCTACCCTCTTTTATTTCTTCTTATGCATACTGGTATCATGTAGTGAACTGTGTGGGATCCTCGTAAAGTGTGGTGCATTATAATATACTACATGGGCTGCAGTCACTCTTCAAACATTAGTGGTTCAATGTAAGTATCACTCTCCTTACATGTCAATAAACGTTAATTTGATATTCAATAACAGGTTCCCGCAGGCCACAATGCTTACAATGAAATGTAAGGCAGGAAAGCATTCAAAAATCCAGTGACTGATGCTCGCCACCCCAGTAATAACTCTCGCCATGAATGCTTAATGCCATGCTCTGTTATCATTTGGATCATTTTATCTGATCTAGGTATCTTTACTTTCCAAATGCAATTTTCAATCACTATTGCTCAACTTACCCACATTCTTCTTCACATGTTCAATATCCATTAGTCTTATCCCAATAATGGCACTGTCAAGCAATCAATATGAAACCCTTACAGATGTTCTTATGTTCTTATACAGACCATGAGCCGCACAGAGAATAGTATATATCATCAAGCTTAACAATCAAACATCTCAATAGTTACATTATGCATTTAGTTTTAGAACCTAGCAGTCCTAGTTGAGCATAAAACAATGTAAGATTTGCTTGTTTCTTGAAATGGGTTCATGCAAATTATGTTCTCTTTGGCTATGTGTTTGAATAGAACAGGAGGGAAGAAACCATGAAGTGATGTCACAGAGCAAACAAAGATTCATGTGAGTTGAGTTTGCTGGTACTCTTAATTTAAATTAATCATCCATAAAATAAGACCAGATCAATTAATTAATATAAAACTAAAGAGAATTTGATAATTTATCATATAATTACAGCATTCAAACAATTAATTTGCTCTAGGGGATAATGTTAACATTAAATGGCAAAAGATAGTGAAACTAAAAGGTTCCAAATTTTTTAGTAATCTGAGATATACAGGTAATGAGAATTATGTGAAAACATTCAGTATAATTTCCCTACAAAATAAAGTTGTGCCAACATGAAGGAACTGATTGATGAGTAGCTTCACATCTGAAGTTTATTTCTTCTCCTCATTTGGTAGTACAGAACCAGAGAATTGCTGACGAAATATGCTGTTGAAGTTTTTCGTTCTGCATTCATGAGGAGGAAAACAATTTGTATTGCATGCGAGGAGAGTATTGGTTGGTCAGCAAGTTGACTCTGGTGGAGGCATTATGAAGGAGAATGCATCAGGGAACAGTTAACTGCCAATTTTTGGCTAAAATTCAAATCAGGCAGGTCAATTCCGATTTTTTATTTGGTCCAGGCATTGTCATGGGGAATGAACCAGAGAATGGCTGTCCCTAAGCCTTCGATTAATCAAAAAGGTATAATATGTGGATATGTTCCTTCTGCCTGTAAAGGACAGGGCTCTATAAATGAATGTATGTAACTTCTAGAATGCATAAGCAAGTCACACTATCAGCCTGACTGATAATCTTAAATTGGTTGTCAGTGTACTTCTTAGCACAATCAGGATTGCTTAAAAAATGTTGTCCAATTGTGGAATCATATCTAATATTTGACATTTATATTTTGATTTTAGCAAGCACACACTTATTAGGTATGGTCAATACTGTTGCCAAGCAATCAGCACACTCTTCTCTGTGTGATTTTAAAACAGGGGATTTTTCAGATCATAAAGGGTAAGATTCCAGGAGAATCTGGCACGTTTGAAAAGAAGGGATGCTTTGCTGTGTGGCTGAAATTGTTTGAAGGAAAAACATGAAGTCAACCATCTCCAGGATGAAAAGGGGAGTACTGGGAAGACAATAAATAAAAACACAATGAGCAGTCTCGAGTACCTGCAAGAGAAATGATGGATCAGTTAGGCTCCACATGTCTTTTCAGTGAAGAAAATGAATCATGGAGTTCCTATGCAGAGTATTTTCAATACTTTATACAAGTGAATAAAATTGCAAACGAGTTGCTCATACCAGCTTTTCTCAGTACAATAGGAAGTAAAACCTTCAATTTGCTCCAGTGTTTGATTTATCCAGCAGAAGTAGAAACCAAAATGTATGATGAGTTGAAAAAAGATACTGGAAGAGCATTACTCTCCAAAGCCACTGATCATTGTGGGACATTGCAGGTTCCACCAGAGGAATCAAATGGAAGGTGAAAGCATTGCTCAGTTTGTGGCAACCTGGAAAAAGCTGATACAAAATTGTGAGTTTGGTGAGACATTAGAAGATACTCTTCAAAATCGACTAATTTATAGTCTCCAAAATGAAGCTAGCCAAAGCAGATTACTTATTGAACATGTTTGACTTTAAAGACAATGACAGGAATCACAGTGTCAATGGAACTGGCTACGAAAGATGCTTCATAATTTTGTGCGGGAATGAAGATCCACAAGATGGATCCATAAGAAGACAAAAGAGCAAAAATTTGTCACATATGTGCCAAAATGAGCCATTCAGCGAATGAACACTGGAGCACAAATAGTCAATGCAAAATTGTAGCAAAATAGGACACATTCCAAAAGTTTCTTGAGCTAGACCAGCTTCCTCTAAGAAGAATATTTAGAAGAAAAATCTAGGTACCTTCAAGAAGAGGAACAAGTTGCATTCTGCAAAAAGAGATATGATGAAGAGCTCCAGCTGAGCATCTTATCCACGTAGGGCGAATCACGTAGATTCTGGGTGATTCCAAAGTTAAGTGGATAACCTATTAGGATGGGGGTTGATACTGGTGCTGCTGTATCTTTAATTCCTGAGATTACACTCCAACAAAAACTGAAGCATCTTGATTTGACTACACTGAATCGATTAAGCCAGTTGATTTGACTACACGGAAGCGATTAAAAGGTCACATCTTGGTGAACGTAGAGTTGCCTCCCCATGTTAGGGCCAGGTGGTGGAAGAAAAATTTTCAGACTGGAGGCTAGTTACCAGCAGTGTACCACAGGGGTTAGTGCTGGGCCCTCTGCTATTTGTGATTTTTATCAATGATTTGGAAGCAGGGGCTGAAGGGTGGGTTAGTAAATTTGCTGACGACACCAAGATTGGTGGAGTAGTGGATGAGGTGGAGGGCTCTTGCAGGCTGCAAAGAGACATTGATAGGATGCAGAGCTGGGCCGAAAAGTGGCAGATGGAGTTTAACCTTGATAAATGTGAGGTGATTCATTTTGGTAGGACAAACTTGAATACAGATTATAGGGTCAATGGCAGGATTCTAAGGAATGTGGAAGAACAGAGATTCATATCCACAGATCTCTGAAGGTTGCCACTCAAGTGGATAGAGCCATGAAGAAGGCTTATAGCATATTAGCGTTTATTAACAGGGGTTTTGAGTTTAAGAGCCGAGTGGTTATGCTGCAACTATACTGGATGTTGGTGAGACCACATTTGGAATGTTGTGTTCAGTTCTGATCACCTCACTATAAGAAGGATGTGGAAGCATTGGAGAGAGTGCAGAGGAGATTTACCAGGATGCTGCCTGGTTTGGACGATACGTCTTTTGAGGAAAAGTTGAGGGAGCTGGGCTTTTCTGTTTGGAGTGGAGGAGGATGAGAGGCGACTTAATAGAGGTTTATAAGATGATGAGAGGGATTGATAGAGTGGACGTGCGGAGACTACTTCCTTGGGTGGATGTGGCTATTACTAGGGGGCATGACTATAAGGTTCATGGTGGGAGATATAGGAGGGATGTCCAAGGTAGATGCTTTGCTCAGAGAGTGGTTGGGGTGTGGAATGCACTGCCTGCTGTTATAGTGGAGTCGGACACTTTAGGAACTTTCAAGCAGTTATTGGATAGGCATATGGAGCACACCAGAATTATAGGGAGGGGATAGCTTGATCTCGGGATTGGACATAGCTCAGCACAACATTGAGGGCCAAAGGTCCTGTACTGTGCCATCATGTTCTATGTTCTATATTCTATGTGATCCGTGATAATTTTCTAGCTCTATTTGGAAAATCATGCTTGGAGAAGATAAAGTTTAACTGGAGTGCTGTCAACAGACTGATCTATGCCAAAACAGATCTACAACACCTTTTGGTTAAATATATGAGTGTATTTAAAGAGACACTTGGCTCAGTAAAGGGAGCTCAAGTGAAACTCAAGATAAAGCGTAATAGTCAACGAAAAAGTCTCAAAACAAGACAGGTGTCATATACAATTCATCTCAAGGGCTGCCCAAACATCAGAGCCCCCTCATGACCACTTTGGTCGAGTTCAAAGGAACGCAAGGCACTGCATTTGGCACTGACTTGGTTGCAGGAAAGATTTCACATTTGGACATCAATCCACCCTTTGGGTTCCACTCAGGGTTTATCTCCTCTAGACATCAACTCTCCCGAGGCACCCATAAATCTATCCACCCATAACAGGGAGATAAGTTACTGAGTGCCAGTGAGCCTGCACACATCTTCTATGGGACCAAACCTTTTCTGAAGCTTTAGTCTGGGGCTGTGAAGGATTCAGTTTCCATGGGTCAATATGAAGAGACACAGCTGAGGACTTGCCGATGGACAGGCTGAGCACTGACAGGGAGAGACTTGTTCATGTTTCTCTCTCTTTTGCATTGCTGCCAGCCAGCAATGTGGGCTGAAAATTAGAAGAAAACGAGTGCACAAGAGCGAAAAGCATGATAATCCTCTTCACCCACACACCAAATGTGTCACATCGTCAATGGGATACATCAATAACTGCATACAATTGAACACAATTATATACAATTAACACCAGTAGCACTTAGAATATGTGAGATGGAATCCAATTTTGTAACTTTATTTTTATTTCCTTAATGAAATGTTAACAAAATTATAGGACTTGATTCTGATGGTTACTGTTGAATCAAATATAGGCGTTCATGCTCTGCACAGGATTTCAGGCTTTTGTTTTGATTGGTTTGGATCAATGGTTGCAAATACACCATTCAAATTTAGTTTTACTATTTTGCTGCAGAGCTCTTTGTTAACCTTAACTCTATGGGTGGGATTTCATGGCCTCGCTCATCCTGAAATCATAAAATCCAGTCCAAGGTCAACGGACCTTTCCATGGTCCGCCCCTCGCTTGCTGTGATTCCCATGGTGGGTGGGCCAGTAAAATTCTGGCCAATATCTATGACTGAACCAAAGATGTGTATCTTTCTCCACTTGTCAAATCTATTACCATTAAAAAGAAACATTGCAACATGTCTAGTATGGGGCCCAATTTCAACTATGTTCATGATGGGTTTTAAAGAGTTAAAATCTTGCACGCGACACCGGTTAGTTCAATTGGTTAAAATGTGTGCTTAATAAAGCCAATGGAATAGCTTCAATCCCTGGATCAGCTGAGACAGCTCATGGGACCCGCCCCTTCTGTTTGCTGTATTGCAAAAGACTGTTAGAGTCATGATTAGTAATCCTTGGACGATTGAGAATGCTACATTGTGAGAGGAAAAACCGTGCCCTGTCCAAGACAATGCAAGTAACATTTTAACTCTGAATAATATGAGACAAAAATAAGACAGAACTGCTTCATTTTCAAGATCAAAATCAGCTTTCTCCTCTGCAACTATCTATCCACTGTCCCCTAAAATATCCCATTCCATGCAGGATTCCAATTCTTTCCTCTCTGATAAATCATCTTGTCTATGATTTGAGATAAAGGCCAAAATCTATTGTCCTTTCTGATCACGTTTTGTATCTGTGCTCTAGGTTTTAGTGATTTGTGTACATGGATAGTAAAATGACATTTCTCTACAGCTCCTATTCTCATTGTTAAGAAAATATTTCAATTATCTTTCTTCAATTTAAAATGGATGTCTTCACTTGGCAAAGTTGTTCCCACTATTTAGTCTGTTACTATCCTGGGACATTTGGTGGTTGTGAAAGATACTATATAAATGCAAGTCTTTCTTTTATTTTCCTGCTACCATCTGCAAATTTGGACATATAACTCTGCTCATTGGAGTCATACCAAGCACATAGGAAAATAGTTCAGCTTGTTGAAGGTGAATCATCTCAGTTCCTGGACATCATTGCAGGAGTTCCTCGGGTAAGCTGCTCCACCATAAGGTCAAAAAAAGGGATGTTCACTGATGATTACACAATGTTCAGCGCCATTCACAAGTCCTCAGATAATAAAGCAGTCCCTGTCCAAATACAGCAAGATCTGGACAAAATTCATGCTTCAGTTGTTAAGTGACAAATAACACTCATGCTATGCAGCTACCAGAAAATGACCATCTCAAGTAAGAGAGAATCTTACCTTTGTCCCTCAAGCTTTAATGACATTACCATAGCTGAATCTCCATTATCAACATTTTAGGGGTTACCATTGATCAGAAACTGAACTGAGCTACTCACATAAATGCTATGGCTCCAAGGGCAGGACAGAGGCTAGGAATTCTGCAGCAAGTAACTCACTTCCTGTCTTCCAAAGCCTTTCTATCATTAATAAGGCACAAGTCAAGAGTGTGATGAAATACTCCCCACTTGCTCAGATGTGTGCAGCTCCAAAAATATTCAAGAAACTTGATACCATCCAGGACAAAGCAGCCCACTTGACTGACACCCCAACCACAAACATTCACTCCCTATACCACCAACACACAGTGGCAGCAGTGCTTACCATTTACAAGGTGCACTGCAGGAACTCACCAAGCTTCCTTAAGTAACACCTTCCAAACCCCACAACCATTGCTATCTAGAAAGACATGAGCAGCAGATACATAGGAACACAACAACTTGGAAGTTCCCCCTTCAAGCTACCACCATCCTGACTTGGAAATATATTGACATTAATTCACTGGAACTGGGTCAAAATCATGGAACTCCCTCCCAAACAGCACTGTGGGTATACCTAAATCACATGGACTGCAGTGATTCAAGAAGGCAGTTCACCACCATCTTCTCGAGGGCAATTAGAGATGGATAATAAATGCTGGCCTATACAGTGACATCCTCATACAATGAATGATTTTTTTTTAATTCCTTTATCCAGATCATCAATACATATGGTAGAAATTTAGCTTCAGCACAGATCCTTGAAGAACATTATTTATCACATTCCACCACTTTTAATAAGAATATCTTCATTTCTCTATCACCTCGCCCTCAAACAATTTATTATTCAAATCCCTCCAATCTTTTGGTAGTCTTTTCACTTTATTGAAATCACCTTAATTTATGCAGGGCATTAATTTAAAAATTTATCTTTTTAATCCTTTTTCTATTGCACTGCCTGTTAAGTGAATGGTGCATTCAACTCACCATTAACCCAATTATTCAACAAAATTGCAATAAACAAATACACTACAGAAAACTAAATTCCAATTTAGAAACGCCTAATGTCTTAGCAGGCAGGTTTCTAGCCACTGAATTGAAAGTACCTTTGAAGATGGTGGCTTCTGATGCACTGACATAAATAAGAACATAAGAACTAGGGGCAGGAATGGGTAATTTAGCCCTGCTAGCCTGCTCCATAATTCAATATGATTATGACTGATTTCATCTCAGCCTCATCTCCACCTTGTCTGCTTCCCATAACCCTTCATCCACTACTAATTTGAAACCTATCTTTCTCCTCCTTAAATTTGGTTAGAGTTCTGGCATTCACCACACCCTGGGGTAGGGAATTCCACAGATTCAGTTTTAAATCTGCTACCCCTTAGCCCAAAACTATAGCCTTCCTCCAATAGGGGGAAACATCCGCTCTACATCTACCCTGCCACTCCCCTTTAGCATCTTATATAATTCAATTAGATCTCCTCTCATTCTTCTAAATTGCAGTGAGTACAGGTCTAAACTGCTCAGTCTCTCTTCATAAGACAAGTCCTTCATCCCTGGAATCAATCTAGTGAACCTTCTTTGAACTTGTAAATTAGGTAAGTAAGCAATTTTCGAGCCATTACTGTCCATTTATGTTAGGTGGCCCAAATTAAAATTAACCCTGAATTGCATTGCAACCATAACCAGTGAGCAAAAACTGTACCATTCACATCACTCAAAAAAAATCAAAATTCCTTTAGGTGCATCAAATCAGAAGTCAACAATAATGGGAAGTGACAAAAACGTAGCAAGCAACAAAGTATAGATTAAGTTATTACAAATATTTTTCCAAAAGCAGCAGTCCATGCTTTTTCTTTTTCTATAAATTCACATTTCCTCCCTTTGTTTCAATAGTCTTCCCAATGAGGCATATTAACAATTTCATACACATACCATATTGTTGTGGATATATCTCCACATCAGTATTTGTAAGAATGCCAATCAACACTTACACAATGAAAATTGCAAACCTGTCATATAGCCAAAAGAATTTCAGTTTTAGCTGGAAGTCTAAATCGTCAGTTTCCCAGCAGACTTCTGGTTATTTTTCATAAGACTATTAGACATAGGAGCAGAAGTAAGCCATTCAGCCTATCAAGTCTCCTCTGTCATTCAATGAGATCATGGCTGACCTGATATGATAATCCTCAATCCACTTTCCTGCTTTATCCATACAGTTATCCCTAGAGACCGGAGAAGTAATATCTTGTACATACTTTATTTTGGGAATACACTTTACCAAAATTACTGCCCTCAAAGGAGTTGTCCCAAATTGCGCATTAAAATGCTTAAATTAACCACTCTTGCAACCAAATTGGATCTTAATGCCTCAATTTTTAAACCACTACCCAAAAGGAGTATATTTGACCAGCTATTATTATGGGAGATTGCTGTCAGTGTTATGTTAGAACATATTTTGTGCAAACAATAATCAATGATTGGATTACTTGGTTAGCATTTCTCTCAAGCAAATCTGTAGTGAAACACAATTAAATAAAGACACTAACCATGATTTTCAGGAAAAGTCTTCCAACTCATTAATTCAACCAGTTTTTGGACAGACAATTTTGGCCATTGTTGGTAAAATGGACAAGCTTCGATCAGCTCCTCCTTCACTGCTTGATCATGTTGCAATAGATCCTTCAGTGCAAAAGAACAGCATTTTTGTGACTCGTTGTTCGCTGCTTTGTTCAGGCAGTTAAGAAATTGAAAAAAATAGGAATTCAAAGCACAAAAATATGCAGTACATTTGAGCAAAGTATTCACCTTTTTCACTTGTTCAAACTGCCCTGTGGAAATTTTGACTATTTCACATTTATCTTCTGTGACCACTGATAGAATGACATTATATAATTTTTGACTTGAATTTGTTGACAAGGTACCAAAGCTGTCTCCACAAGTAAACTGGAAATAAAAAAAAAATGACCTTCTGAAGATTATTCATTCATTCAGTCAAACGTGAATAGAGGCATAGTCTTCCCAATATATTTCATTTTAATAGTATAACAAAACCCAATGTTTATCTTTGTTGTAAATCAGTAGTCGCAGTTCAGGAACTACACTCTCCTGTTGGCCTCGGAACCACTGTGCATGCACTGGCTAGGAAATGGCACACGTGCACATTTGGTGTCTTTTACTGTCTTTAGGCCAGAAATCTTCCGTTCATGCAGAAGAAAACAAAGCAAAGAAATGAATCAGTGAAAAAGTGGGTCAGTTAACCTAAACCAGAACACCAATGGAGAGAGAGCCCAAGGAGCAAGACATGGGGAGGGTGAAAGGGTGAAAGTCTCAAATCAAGGAGATGGTCCAAAACGATGGAGTGGAGCATACAAAGGTTCCAGAAGAATAGCCAGGCAGGAAAATTGGCAGGGAACAGAAAGAGATCTCAGAAGACAGTTCCAGGTTGGGTTATGGGTTAGGGTTAGGGTTAGAAATCAGAAACAGATCCTGTTAAGTCAAGTTGAGCTATAGGCACAGGGAAATAGGCACTGAGTTGAAGGGTGAACTGCTAAGAGCAAACGGTAAAGAAAACAGGCTGGAGAGAAGTCCTGAAGATCTGAGGAGGCAACCAAAGATTAATGATTCCTTACTGAAGATAGCAGTGGTGTTCTGCTTGGCATAGCTGGAGATCTGAAATTGTGCTTGGAAATTTGACTGTACCGGGAAATCTAAGGAAAATAAATCTTGGAAAGTGGGATTGAAACCCTGGAGGTGAATCCTTGTTGAAGCTGTCTCAATGGGAGAACATTGGGATCTTCAAATGTGAAAACTGGAAATTCTCATGCGAAAAACAAAGTTTCAGTGAGACTGGTTGGCTTTTAACATGACAAACATTTGGGTGGGTTATTGAGACATTCATGAAATCTGCTTGGGTCACATCTGTCATTTACTTTGAGGTATAGTGTGTCTGATCACAGTTTGGCTGTTAATTCAAATGTATCTTGTAATTACCCCAAGTATTAGAGTATAAGATGAATATTTTAAGTTGCTTTCGAAATTTGATTTGTGTAAGTAAAAATAATTCTGGGGGAAAAGAAATAATGTAATTTGTGTCTTATTCTTGTGTTGGCTCTGAGATCTTCCCAACCTTTATGCCTAGTGTAATATCGTTAATATTTTTCTTTTTGAATAGATGTTCTATTCTGTGTGTTGCAGTTCATCAGAAGACTCCTGCAACTGTTCACTAACTTTCCCCCATGGTTTCAAAAAATGTACATTTATTTATCAGTGTCACAAGTAGGTTTACATTAACAGTGCAATGAAGTTACTGTGAAAATCTCTGAGTCACCACACTGCGGCACCTGCTCGGGTACACTGAGGGAGAATTTAGCATGGCCAATGCACCTAAACAACATCTATTTTGGACTGTGGGAGGAAACCAGAGCTGTCAGAGGAAAGCCACACAGACACAGGGAGTATGTTCAGATTTCACATAGATAGTGACCCAAGCCAGGAATTGAACTTGGGTCCCTGGTGCTGTGAGGCAGCAGATCTAATCATTGTTTCACTGTGCCGCCCAGGATATACCAAGCCAGGTACCAGTCTAGGATCTGACTTATTCAGTATTAAGATCAGTTAGGCTTATAAAAATAGTTATTAATGTTTACATGTTTGTACTCAAATTTAAAAAGAATTGTGCCACTCTTGAGGAAACAACAAATATTTTAAAGATAGTGTCATGATAAACTTAGGACTGAAGAACAAGTACAGCACAGGAACAGGCCCTTTGGCCCTTCATCCCCACGCCGACCATGACACTTAACTAAACTAAAAAAACCTTCTGCCCTTAGTATCCCTCTATTCCCTTCCTATTTATGTACCTATCCAGATGACTCTTAAATGTTGCTAATGTGCCTGCTTCGACCATCTTCTCTGGCAGTGCATTCCAGGTACCCACCTTCTGTGTGAAAAACTTTCCCCGCACATCTCCCTTAAAGTTTTCCTTTCTCACCTTGAACCTGTGCCCCCTTGTAATTGTCACTTCCACCCTGAGAAAAAGCCTCTGACTATCCATCCTGTCTCAGCCTCTCATAATTTTGTAGACCTTTATCAGGTCTCTCCTCAGCATCCGTCTTTCAAATGAAAATAATCCTAGTTCAGTCAACCTTTCCTCATAGCCAATGCCCTCAAGATCAGACAACATCCTGCTGAACCTTCTTTGCTGTTTCTCAAAGTTTCCACATCCTCCTAGTAGTGTGGTGATCAAAACTGCAAGCAATACTCCAAATGCAACCTAGCCAAACTACAACATGATTTCCCAACTCATGGGAAACCAGCTGATGATGGCAAGCATGCCGTATGCCTTTTTAATCATCTTGGCCATGTGTTGCCACTTTTAGAGAACTGTGAACGTGCACGCCCAGTTCCCTCTGTATGTTAATGTTCCTAAGGGTTCTGCCATTTTCAGTATAATTCACACCTAAATTTGATCCTCCAAAATGCATCACCTCTCATTTGTCCAGATTAAACTCCATCTCCCATTCCTGTGCCCAAGTCTCCAATCCTCTGACAATCCTTGGCATGACGTAGAGATGTCAGCATTGGACTGGGATAAACACAGTAAGAAGTCTCACAACACCAGGTTAAAGTCCAACCAGTTTATTTGATAGTAATCCCACAATCTTTCGGAAACGTTGTTCCTTCATCGGGTGTGTAGAACCTTCCACACACCTAATGAAGGAACAGCTTTTCCAAAAGCTTGTAGGATTACTATCAAATAAACTGGTTGGACTTTAACCCAGTGTTGTGAGTCTTCTTACTATCCTTGGCACTATCAGCAACTCCACCAATCTTTCTGTTAACTGCACTAATCAGACCACATACATTTTTCTCCAGATCATTTATATATACTACAAACAACAGCTGTCCCAGCATTGATCTCTGCAGAACCCACTAGCGATAGATCTCCGTTCTGAAAAGCCGCTACTCTGTCTTATATGACCAAGTAAAAAGTCTGACAACACCAGGTTTTAGTCCAACCGATTTATTTGATAATAGACTCACAAGCCAGTCCAACGCCGGCATACCCACATTATATGACCAAGCCAGTTCTACACCCATCTAGCCAGCCTACCCGAATTCTATGTGATTTTAGTTTTTGTACCAGTCTGTGGGACCTTGTCAAATGCCTTACTAAAGTCCACATAAACTACATGTACAACCCTTCCTTCATCAATTATCTTTGTCACCTCTTCAAAAAGCACAATCAAGTTTTCCCATATAAAACCATGCTGCCTGTCACTAACTAGTCCATTATATTCCAAATGTGCATATATCCTGTCCCTCAGTATCTTTTCCAAAAACTTGCCCACCACTTATCTCAGGCTCATCGACCTATAATTTCCTGGATTATACCTGCTTCCTTTATTATACAGGGGAACAACATTGGCTCTTCTCTGGAACATCACTTATGGTCAAAGAGGATGTGAAGATATCTGCTAAGACCCCAGCTACTTCTCCCCTTACTTCCCACAGTGACCTGGGATAGATCCCACCAGGCCCTGGAGACTTGTCTACCTTAAGGCAATTTAGGATGTTCAACACTTCATCCTTTGAAATTTTGACATTCTCAAGAGCATTCACACATCTACTCAAATTTCAGTTGAGCTTGTGGAAGCTGTGGTAATGGGCCACATGTTGACTCTCTCAGTACTTTGCTACTTTTGGATTAGGTCTTTAACATTTCAGTAAGTGAAAGGTCATTAATCATGTCCTTTCCCCTGCTCTGCCAACTTTAAATTCCCCACTAAATTCCTTTGAAGGATCTTAGTGGAACTCATGCCAGTTGACACAGCACGGTAGCACAGTGGTTAGCACTGCTGCTTCACAGCTCCAGGGTCCTGAGTTTGATTCCCGGCTCGGGTCACTGTCTGTGTGGAGTTTGCACATTCTCCTCGTGTCTGCGTGGGTTTCCTCCGGGTACTCCGGTTTCCTCCCACAGTCCAAAGATGTGCAGGTTAGGTTGATTGGCCGTGCTAAGAAATTGCCCCTTAGTGTCCAGGGATGCGTAGGTTAGAGAGATTAGTGAGTATAATATGTAGGGATATGGGGGTAGGGCCTGGGTGGGATTGTGTTCGGTGCAGACTCAATGGGCCAAAGGGCCTCTTTCTGCAGCATAGGGCTCTACGGTTGACACTTGGTGTGAGTTCCTTTGAGGCTTTTTAACGGGGGACAAAACCTTCAACAGAGGAAGATAATTGATCACAGTGAAGATCAATTCCTTTCTCTAGATGAAGTGACGCTAATGGGAGCAGAGAGGTTTTTTTTTAACCCTTCAGCCACTTGAACATTAAAAAGATTTTGTTTGACTTGACTTGGTGCAGGATTCTCTGGTCCTTCTCACTGGTGGCATCTCCCAGTCTCAAACTCAGGGTCTCTGGGGACGGGATGGGCAAGCCATGCAAAACACCACAGACTTCAGTGGGATCAGAAGATCCCATTGGAGGCCAATGGCCAGCCGCCTCAGCTGCAGGAAAACCCACTGTGGGGAGGGGACCAGTCTTTGGTTCGTATGATCCCATGCAGAACATTGGACAGAATGACGCCGTATGGCTCAATCTGTTACTGAACCCTTCCAGACACTAACAAGTTTGTCCAGCTATGCAAATTACCCCATTCTTTGGGTTCTGCTTGGGAACTCAAGTGACGGCCATTAGAATTACAACAGTTAAATAGGGCTCATGAATTTCCAGGCCAATAATTTAATAGTTACAGAAAATTGAGAAATATTAACTGGCTAAGAATTTAAAAGAATAACATCTATAGAATTGTTAATTTCCCAAACCTGCAGTTTTATTTTATATCAGAACGTACAAAATAGAAGCAAGAGTAGACATGTGGGCCACTGAGCCTCCTCTGCCATTCAACGTGAACATGACTGCACTTCAGCTTCAATTCCATGTTCCCATAACCCTAGATTTCCTGAGTGACCAAAGATTTATTTCAGCCTGAAATACTTTCAACAATGGTGCACCCATAATCCTCTGGAGGTAGAGTTCCAAAGATTTACAACATTAATTGAAGGCAAGCTCCTCATTTTAGTCCAAAAATAGTTCCCTTGTGCTGAATTTGCCCCATGGTCTAGATTCCCCAGCCAGGGGAAACATCCTTTTAGTATCTACCTTGTCAAATCTTTTCACAATCTTGTAGGTTTCTTGTAGAAATAGCGTAAATGGCCCTTCATGCCATCTTTTCATGATTTCTGGTCACCATTTGACAAAGTAATAGTGGGAGATCAGAGAAATTCCCAAAGCCACAATGCTTTGGGTGGCGCAGAGGTTAGCACTGCTGCCTCACAGTGCCAGGGATCCAGGTCCAATTCCAGCCTTGGGTGATTGTCCGTGTGGACTTCGCATGTTCTCCACATGTCTGCGTGGGTTTCCTCTAAGGTACCCCAGTTTCCACCACAGTCCAAATATGCGCAGGTTAGGTAAACTGGCCATACTAAATTGCCCCTTAGTGTCCCAAGGTGTATAGGTTAGGAGGAGTAGTGGGTAAGTATTGGAGTTATGGGAATAGAGTGGGGAGTGGGCATGGTAGGATACTTATTTGAAGAGTCAGTGCAAACTTGATGGATCAAATGACCTCCTTCTGCACTGCAGGGATTCTGTGATTCTCCTAAACCACTGCAGAGCAGCAAAGTCCTCAATTTTATCTCTTTTGTATGCTGCATTATCTGATCTCAGCTAGGATCAGCTCCTCCTTCACTGGTTGATTTGTACCATTAGATTATTCAGTGCAAAAGGAGACCATTTTTATTATTGCTCGTTAGCTGCCTTGTTCAGATAGTTTAATAAAAACTGGCGGGACAATACAATTAACTTAGAGTAGAGATGTGTTATCGAGGTTTATGCCATGGAAACAGGCCCTTCAGCCCAACTTGTCTATACCACCCAGTTTGTGCCTCTAAGCTAGTCCCAATTGTTTGCATTTGGCCCATATCCCCCTATACCCATCTTACCCAGGTAACTATCTAAATGCTTTTTAAAAGACAAAATTGTACCCCCCTCTACTACTGCCTCTGGCAGTTCGTTCCAGACACTCACCACCCTCTGGGAATGAAACAGTTGCCCCTCTGGACCCTTTTGTATCTCTCCCCTCTCACCTTAAGCCTATGCCCTCTAGTTTTAGACTCCCCCAACTTTGGAAAAAGATGTTGATTATCTACGTTATCTATGCCCCTAATTATTTTATAGATCTCTACAAGTTCACCCTTAAGCCTCATATGTTCTAGGGAAAAAAGTCCCAGTCTATCCAACTTCTCTATATAACTCAAACCATCAAGTCCGGTAGCATCCTAGTA
This sequence comes from Carcharhinus amblyrhynchos, assembly GCF_965287045.1. Lineage (NCBI taxonomy): Eukaryota > Metazoa > Chordata > Chondrichthyes > Carcharhiniformes > Carcharhinidae > Carcharhinus > Carcharhinus amblyrhynchos. Next base: position 83,675,026 of record NC_137331.1, on the reverse strand, counting down.
AATCTATCCTGCATTCATTCTAGTTTAGTATTACACATTTAAAGTCTACTTTTATAGTTTCTCAAGCCCAGCATTTTAGTTACCTTCACAACGATATTCCCAGAACTAAACATTACCTCTTAAATATTAACATGATCCATACACAGATAGTTCTCACATGAGCATTAGTTATCTACTTCGAAAACCTGGTTACAATTAGTGGAACATTTTTCACTGTTAGGTGGATTTGATTTAATTATGGCTTCCGGAAAATTGTAACTGAAATATTTGAAGGAGAGAAGGAGAGATGTTAATCATATGATAAATGTTAAGAGCTTCAGATGATGGGAGCTCATGTTGGTTATTTAGATGCAAAGGTCAGTTCATTTGCAGAAATTTTCCAGTCATTAATGTACACATTAAGAATTTAGGCAGAAGGGGCCAGGAGACCCTGAATAATTTCCTGTCTATTAAAGATCATAATTCAAAGCTCTACACTGACAGCAGTAATTTGTTATATTTATTCCTCCATCTGTTTATTTTAAATTGTTTATGCAATATGATTTATTTTAGGTTTTTCTTTAGTTTAGAAGAAAATAAACTTAGGTAAATTATCACCACTTGAACATTAAGTCATAATAGTAGTATCTTTAGTGAAATGAATTTGGGAAGAAAATGCCATGCAGGCTATCTTAGACTGTAAAGTGCATCAAATAAAAAATCTAGAGATAGAACCTTGTCTCAGCCTGTGTTGCAAAACAGACAGTTTGGGATTTGCTACCTATCGTACACAACACCTGTTGACTGCAGTGGAACTGAATAGCGAGCGTTGCATCAGCCTAAAAACATCCCTATTTGCATTGCCACCTGAGACAAATTTCTATCCAATTTTTTTTGTTCTGGAGGTAATATACATTGTGCATTCAGCAGATACTTAGATTTGGAGTTACGCCAACTGGACTATAAGTTGTGCCAGCTGGACTATAAGTTTTATTTTAGTTGGTATGTTTGCAGTTGGGCATATCTTCTAATCCTATTCCCAACATTGGCTGCTGTAGTTGAGATTTGAACTCACAACCTTGGCATTTTGTAAGCCTCTTTCGAATAAATGCCACATGCTTGCTAATTGTGCCACTAAAGCCACAAGTGCTCAGCCAAAACTCCTGCAAACTCAACTTTGATGAATTAGCCAGAATGTCCAGATGGCCAAGAATCATCTCCCCAGCCAGGTCCTGTTCTTTCAATAGCCAACATTCTGGGGAGGTCAAAGAAAATGCTTTAAAGACACTCTGAAGTTTTCCTTGAAGTATGGCATTAATGATGAGGAGCAGCTTAAAAAAGTTTAAAGTGTATATATTAGTGTCACAAGTAGGCTTACATTAACCTTGCAATGAAATAACTGTGAAAATCCCCTAGTCACATTGATACCAATCATTCAGGATGGTGACAATTTGTATACCAAACTGCATCATACTTTGAGTCCCAAAGCCTTAATGATGACGCAGAGCAGCCACAGAGAGGGAAAGGAACAAAATAAAATCCTGCACACTGGATCCTACTACCTCATGGGATGTCCTGCCCCATGTTCCAAAATATGCATGGATCGAGAATTGACTTGCTCAGTCACATGAAGGACTGTGACAGAAACTTCCAACTCTGAGCAGAGATCATCCTCAAATCAAAGGGCAGCTGATGACAAAAGTTTTTCCCAGCACTCCTGGAGGTCATGAAAGCTACAACAGCTTTACAAGGTGCAATTCCAGTTCGACTCCACTTGCCAGTAGTGGGGCCAAGAACCATTATGCATTTAACCAACTTTCATTCCAGGCAGCAAGGAAGTTCATTTTTCGATTCTGGCCTAATCTAACAGCTTTCACAGAAAAAATAGGCAACCACCACCTCACCCTTACAGAATTTATCTCAGCCTGTTTTCTTTCTCTTTAGCTCTGATGAAGGGTCACCCAGACTCGAAACGCTGGGGTTATTCTCTCTCCACAGATGATGGAAAAACAGCAGAAGAAGTGGATACTCTCTCTCCATGTCTGTTCTCCAGATTCACCAAGCAATATACATGAAAAAATCCTACACTAACTTCTAAACTTATAAAGCCCTGATTCCGATTGTGCCCTTTATTTTTCTCATGTGTGGGGCAATGTGTCAAACCTTCTCATAAAAAAAATCCATAATCCTTTCTTTCTTAATAATATGAGCTTTCCAACAAAGCAATAACCATAAGACCATAAGATACAGGAGAAGAATTAGGCCATTCGGCCCATCAAGTCTGTTCTGCCATTCAATCATGGCTGATATTTTTCTCATCCCCATTCTTCTGCCTTTTCCCCATAACCCCTGATCCCCTTATTTATCAAGAACCTATCCATCTCTGTCTTAAAGACATTCAATGACCTGGCCTCCACAGCCTTTTGTGGCAAACAGTTCCACAGATTCACCACTCTCTGGCTGAAGAAATTCCTCCTTATCTCTGTTTTAAAGGATCGTCCCTTTAGCCTGAGATTGTGCTAAAGGAAGTACACATAAAGCGCTGAACCACCTGAAGACGGTGTTTGTGCCCTGGGATGGTGAGCAGGGAGGAGGTAAGGGGATAGGTGTTGCACCTTCTATTTTGTACTTTGTTTCTCATTTTCCTGTTACCTGAGAATGTAAACTCTTGCATTATTAAATATTAAATTAGATAATGTTTTATATAATATAAATTATTCATACCGCTTTTGGAGCTGTTTCAGACGAAGTATCAAGATATTCCAAAAGCATCCTGTCATTATATATCGTGCGAGGTCTGGCAAAACCTTTTAGGATCATGTAGAATGCCAGATTTCCATACACTGCACAAAACAGAAATGATTACTGATTACTAATTGATTCTATGGGTGGGATTTTCTAGCTGCACTCGCCTCAAAACCGGAAAATGCTGCCTGAGGTCAACGCTACAATTCCCGAGGCAGGCAGAATAGGAAAACTCCCCCCTATGGCTTTAGTGAACTTAGCAAGAAGTGTTTGCAGGATATAGATAAAAGGAAATCCAAATTCTTCAGGTGTTGTCTGGCAGGACTCTTGCTCATCTGATCAGAACAGGACAAGGGGTGCATCTCCATCAGGAAGAAATTGCATTAAAGACTGGGATTCTCCCAAAAAAATAGTAAGTTCCCAATGTACGGGAAAATGGGAGTAAATCACACTAGTTTGTTTGGCGTGATTTTCAGAATTAATCTCCGACACTCTGTGCATCACAGGGTGCCCTCGTGGGATTCACTCTGAAAAGTAGTGGATCGGGTCTATTCCCACCTAAGATGCCAGCAGCAGAGCACTGAGTGGGTCATTGCGCACATACCAATCTCTTAGCACGGAGATTGGTGCAAGTGCAGTAGCCCCCCCATTGCCAGCCTCCAGATCGCTGGCCAGCCAATCGCTGTTCTTCTAATTCTCCCATCCCCTGATCCCACCCCCCGACCAGCTCTGATGTCTCCTGTTTACCTCACCTCCGTGGCCAACTCCAATCTCTCTGACGATTGGGTCTGTACTCGTTGGAGTTTAGAAGGCTGAGGGGGGATCTTAAAGAGGCATATAAGATAATGAAGAGGCTAGATAGGGTAGAGGTAGAGAGATTCTTCCTGCTTAGAAAGGATAGCAGAACTAGAGGACACAGCCTCAAAATAAGGAGGGGGGACAACTTAGATCAGAGTTGAGGAGGAACATCTTCACTCAAAGGGTGGCGAGTCTCTGGAATTCTCTGCCCACTGAAGTGATGGCGGCTACCTCGCTGAGTATATTTAAGTCACGGGTACAGAGGTATCTGATAGACAAGGGAATTAAGGGTTATGGGGAGAAAGCAGGAAAGTGGAACTGATCCACTTCAGATCAGCCATGATCTTGTTGAATGGCGGGGCAGGCTCGAAGGACGAGATAGCCTACTCCTGCTCCCATTTCTTATGTTCTTATGTTATGTAATTCAAACCCCCCCCACTCGATGACCAGACCCCCTTCACCCAGATGGCCAGCCCCTTTTGCCCTCACTCCACCCTCTCCCAGTGACCTCATTTGCAGAGAGCAGCAGGCCCCCCCCTTCCACACCCCCTAACTGATTGCCATCCCAACTGCCACTCCCAAGTAGGCCCTGTACCCTCTGGCCCTGCCCCCTTGGGCACTGCCAAGGTGCCAGTTTGCCCCTTGGATACTGCCAGTGCCAGGCTGGCACTGCCCAAGGGGCATCCACTCTCCACTTAGTCCCAACCACCCAGGGAACCTCAGTGGCCACTCTGCCCTCCAGTGGGGTCAGGGTGCCTGTTCCCTTTCAATGGTGAGCAGTTGTAAACCCCACTGGAGGGAACCACTCCTGGGGGAACACTAATGGGCCCGGAGAATCCCAGGCTCACTAATCATATGGAAATGTCAATTACCATAACATTTCCACATGATATTCAGTGCAGAGCTGATGACGCCAAAAATCTTTGCCTGGGAGATGCATGGAGGCCATGACGTCTGTGAAATGGCTGTGCTGATATCTCGGAACCAATGCGCTACTTGAGCAGCACAGCAGACTGGCCGAACTGCTCCCAAAATCATATTGGCCAAGAACAAGGCTAGTAGGACTGAATTTATTTTACCATGCTACTATTAAGACTGAGTTGACATATCCTAAAGTATTATGGTTAAAATCGTATTCCATATGTAACATAATCACAAAAGCATGATGGATAAATAATAGCTACAGTTCTGCACAAATCATTACATATCAAAAAGCAATGGGAAAGATTAATTCAGAACATGTAAAAATTTATTTTTCTAAAGGGTGCTAATATGTGGATTCTTTCAGAAAGGCTGTTAGCCTTTTAACTAGTAATGGCTGTAAATGTGCTTAGCTAAATAGCTGTGAAATAAGAAACTCACAGTACGAAGTCGCACAACACCAGGTTAAAGTCCCAGAGGTTTATTTGGTAACATGAGCCACAAGCTTTTGGAGCACTGCCCCTTCATCAGGTGAGTGGAAGTTCTGTTCACAAACGGGGCATATATAGACACAGACTCAATTTACAAAATAACAGTTGCAATGTGAGTGTTTACAGGTAATCAAGTCTTAAAGACTCTTTAGGAGTCGCAGCGTCATGTTGCAACTGTACACAACTCTGGTGCGGCCGCACTTGGAGTACTGTGTGCAGTTCTGGTCCCCACATTACAGGAAGGATGTGGAGGCTTTGGAGAGGGTGCAGAGGAGGTTTACCAGGATGTTGCCTGGTATGCAGGGGAGGTCCTATGAGGAGAGACTGAGGGATTTGGGGTTGTTTTCACTGGAAAGAAGGCGGCTAAGAGGGGATCTTATAGAAACATATAAGATGATTAGAGGTTTAGATAGGGTGGATGGTGATAGCCTGTTTCCTCGGATGGAGAAAGCTAGCACGAGGGGGCATGGCTTTAAATTAAGGGGGGGTAGTTATAGGACAGATGTCAGGGGCAGGTTCTTTACCCAGAGGGTGGTGAGGGACTGGAATGCCCTGCCTGCTGCAGTTGGAAATGCGCCTAGTTTGAGGGCGTTTAAGAGATTGGTGGATAGGTTTATGGACGAAAAGGGATTGGTTTAGATTAGTGGGTCAATGTTTTTTTTTAAAAATAAGACTGGTCGGCGCAACATTGTGGGCCGAAGGGCCTGTTCCACGCTGTAATGTTCTATGTTCTATGTTCTAAAGGTACAGACAATGTGAGTGGAGATAGGGTTAAGCACAGGTTAAAGAAATGTGTATTGTGTCCAGCCAGGACAGTTTGTGAGATTTTGCAAGCCCAGGCAAGTTGTGGGGGTTACAGACAGTGTGACACGAACCCAAGATCCCGGTTGAAACCGTCCTCATGTGTGCAGAACTTGGCTATCAGTTTCTGCTCAGCGATTCTGCGTGTCATGTGCCGTGAAGGCTGCCTTAGAGAATGCTTACCCAAAAATCAGAGGCTGAATGCCTGTGACTGCTGAAGTGTTCCCCAACAGAAAGAGAACCCTCCTGCCTGGTGATTGTCGAGCAGTGTTCATTCATCCGTTGTCGTAGCGTCTACATGGTCTTTCCAATGCACCATGCCTCAGGACATCCTTTCCTGCAGCATATCAGGTAGACTATGTTGGCTGAGTTGCAACAGTATGTACCGTGTACCTGGTGGATGGCTTTCTCACATGAGACGATGGCATCCATGTCGATGATCCAGCACGTCTTGCAGAGGTTGCTGTGGCAGGGTTGTGAGGTGCCGTGGTCACCATTCTCCTGAAGGCTGGGTAGTTTGCTGCAGAAAATGGTCTGTTTGAGGTTGTGCCGTTGTTTGAAGGCAAGAAGTGGGGGTGTGGGGATGGCCTTGGCGAAATGTTCATCTTCATTGATGACATGTTGAAGGCTCTGGAGAAGATGTCATAGCTTCTCTGCTCTGGGGGAGTACTGAACGACGAAGGGTACTCTGTCTTCCATGTTTGTCTTCTGAGGAGGTTGTGTGGTTTTTCGCTGTGGCGCATTGGAACTGTCGATCTATGAGTTGAGCTCCATATCCTGTTCTTATGTAAGCATCTTTCAGTGTCTGGAGGCGTCTCTTGCAATCTTCCACATCTGAGCAGATCCTGTGTATTTGGAGGGCTTGTCCGTAGGGGATCGTTTCTTTAATGTGTTCAGGAAGCTGGAGAAGTGGAGCATCATGAGGTTATCTGTGGGCTTGTGGTACAGTGAAGTGCTGAGGTGACTGTTCTTGATGGAGATGTGTTATGTCCAAGAATGCAACCAATTCCAGCGAGTAGTCCATGGTGAGTCTGATGATGGGGTGGAACTTGTTTCTGGCATCATATAGTTGTTTCAATGATTGCCATGAGTCCAAAGGAAGAAAATATCATCTATGTATCTAGTGTATAGTATCAGTTGAAGCCTGTGCGGTGAAGAGGTCCTGTTCAAACCTGTGCATGAAGATATTGGCATATTGAGGTGCGAATTTAGTCCCATGGCTGTACCCAGTGTCTGGATGAAGAACTGGCTGTTGAAGGTGAAGACATTGTCGTCAAGATGAAGCGGATGACTTGTCAAATTGCATCTGGAGATTGGCAGTTGACGGCGGTGAGTACTGGAATAGATGCAGCAATGCCATCATTGTGGGGGATGCTGATATAGAGTGCCGAGACATCCATTGTGATGAGGAGTGCTCCTGGTTCAACTGCTCCATGCGTGCTGAGTTTACGTAGGAAGTACATAGTGTCGCGACAAAAGCTGAGGGGTCTTTGTACATGGGTTTCAGGATGCCCTTGACATAGTTGGAAAGGTTCTCACATGGGGTCCCATTGCCTGCTACAACGGGATGGCGGGTACGTGGCCTTGTGTATCTTCGGGAGACAGTAGAAATCTCCAACGTGGGGAGTACGTGGGATGAGAGCATAGAGGGTGCTCTGAAGGTCCGGATCAAAGGTCTTGATCAGTTGACAGGTGTGTTCTTTGGTCGGATCTGCAGGTAACTGTCTGTAGTGTTCCTCATTGTTCAGTTGTCGGTACTCTTCTTTACAGTAATCCGTTCTGTTCAGTATGACGATGGCCCGTCCTTTGTCTGCTGGTTTGACGACAATGTTGCAGTTGATCTTGAGAGCGCGGATGGCATTGTGTTGTGCTTATGTGACATTCGGGGCTGTGTTGTGAGTGCGGCTGATGAATCTGGCATTGACGCATCTCATGATGGCTTGGACATGCATGTCAAGTCGAAGGCAGTGGCCTTCCAGAGCAGTCCAAATCGACTCTTTCCTTTTCGGTCGCTACGTCACGGATCTCTGTCGACTGTTCTGGTTCACTGGCTGTCTCATTGGGTTTGCTGTTGGCTTCTTGGGGTTTATGGAAGAACTCCCAGAACCTTGTTTGCCTGATGAATTCCTCTGTGTTTGTTGCGAGGCTGATGGGGTCCATTTTGACAGTGGGGTCCGCTGTGCAGCAACTGAAGAGGAAAGAGTCAAATTGGATTCCTCCGGAAGGCCACTGTCCTCGACTCGACATGTATGCCCAAGCCATCAGGAGGTGTGTCAATGCCAGATTCATCAGCTGCACTCACAAGACAGCCTTGAATGTCACCCAAGTACAACGTAATGCCATCTGCGCTCTCAAGACCAACCACAATACTGTCATCACACCAGCAGACAAAGGAGGGGCCACTGTCATATACACAGAATCTGCTCAGATGAGGAGGATCGAAACAGACACCTCCAGACGTTGAAAGATGACCTCACAAGAACAGAATATGGGGCTCGACTCATCGATCGACAGTTCCAATGCGCCACAGCAAAAAGCCGCACTGACTTTCTCAGAAGACAAACACGAGTACCCTTCGTCATCCAGTACTTTCCCGGAGCGGAGAAACTACGACATCTTCTCCAGAGCCTTCAACATGTTATCAAAGAAAACAAATATTTCGCCAAGGCCATCCCCACACCCCCACTTCTTGTCTTCAAACAACTGCACAACTGTAAACAGACCATTTTCTGCAGCAAACTACCCAGCCTTCAGGAGAACAGTGACCACGACACCACACAATCCTGCCACAGCAATCTCTGCAAGACGTGCTGGATCATCGACACAGAAGTCATCATGTCAGAATACCATCCACCATTAATACAGTACGTACTCTTGCAACTCAGCCAACATTGTCTATCTGACACGCTGCAGGAAAGGATGTCCCGATGCATGATACATTGGGGAGACCATGCGGACGCTACAACAACGGATGAATGAACACTGCTCGACAATCACCAGGCAGAAGAGTAGTCTATGGTCAGTCTGATGGTGGGATGGAACTTGTTTCTGTCGTCATATAATTGTTTCAGTGATTGTTCACCATGAGTCCAAAGAAAGAAAATGTCATCTATGTATCTAGTGTACAGCATCGGTTAAAGGTCCTGTGGGGTGAAGAGGTCTTGCTCAAATCTGTGCATGAAGGTGTTGGCATATTGAGGTGCGAATTTGGTCCCCATAGCTGTTGTTCCTGTTGGGAAACATTTCTGCAGTCACGAACATTCAGCCTCTGATCTTCGGGTAAGCGTACTCCAAGACGGCCTTCACGACTCGCGACAATGCAGAATTGATGAGCAGAAACTGATAGCCAAGTTCTCACATGAGGATGGCCTCAACCAGGATCTTGAGTTCATGTCAGACTATCTGTAATCCCCACGATTTGCCTGGGCTTGCAAAATCTCACTAACTGTCCTGGCAAGAGATAATACATATCTCTTTAACCTGTGCTTAACCCTTTCTCCACTCGCATTGTCTACCTTTAAGACTTGATTCCCTGTAAAGACTTCATTCCAACCATTATCTTGTTAATTGAGTTTGTGTCTATATATGCCCTGTTTGTGAACACAACTCCCACTCACCTGATGAAAGCTTGTGGCTTGTGCTACCAAATAAATCTGTTGGACTTTAACCTAACGTTGTGATACTTCTTACTGTGCTTACCCCAGTCCAAAGCCAGCATCTCCAAATAAGACAAGAGCATAGTAATCTCATTAAGTAATTGTTGTTGATGAATAGCCAGAAAGGAAGCACAAATCTAGAGTCCCCTGGAATAACAATGGAAATGACCTCAACCAGGCTCAAGGTCCCATCGTGAAAGATCAATTAAGTAATGACTGTCCAATTGGATGGACAGAAATGACATTTTACCAAAAACGCAGAGTCAAGCTCAGAACAGTGTGTAATGTAAAGATTTGTGAATTAATTAGCATGCATCATTATCAAGAAGAATAAAGACTGAAGATAAACCTCAATCAAGAGACAAGACGCCGGTCACCTAAAGGTTCAGGTCTGTTATTCTATCATGAATGCCACTGCTAACGTCTGCCCTTTTTGCTGAACATCACAATTTTGTGCTTCCTGTAGAAAACTTAATAAAGTCTGTAGTGTTTATGTAAACATCCTCATATACGATTTTGTAGCTGGTCTGAGTTGGCAGTCCCCTTTAGATCTGCTCTCTCAACTTAGTTTTGTAATTGTAATTGACCTAATTCTTATAATTAGATTAAAGCAAACCTCAAATCTTACTGGTTCACAGTCCCATTTCTGTAGACAGCAGCAAGTATGCTTTGTTTCACTTGACATATTGGTTTTCCAGCAGATTCCCAAGCCAAAGGCCAAGATAATCCCACCTAAGAAGTACCCCTTTGACAAGTGGCCTTGAGTAAAAAATTACCAGACTTCTATGGTGGCTGGAATGAAGGTAACTGAGACAATAAGATGCTGGGGAGCTTTGTAATGTGGCTCAACAATGTTGTTGAGAATTTTTCCAGTGGCAAAAGAGACAGTCGTTCAGCTTTCTGTTGGACACAGGGAAGCATTTTGTCAGGCTGGAATTGTTTGAACGGCACAGGGACGCCACACAAGCTCTATGGAGGCAGCTACCCAGCAGTTTATTGGCAGGTGGGGGGGAAGAGGCATCAAAGCCAGAGGCTCTATGGCACTGGGAACACTCCGCTGGCAGTCAATGATGTCCTTGAGAACCCAATACATTTGCTGGTGGGGTTTTCACTCCATTCTCCGGGCATAGCTGCTTGACTTACGTAAAATTCTATTTAATGCTCACCCTTTTGGGGACATCATAAAACGGAGGTGCCTGCGTTTTCTCCTTGCTGCCTCAGCAGCAGCCACTTCTCTTGATGGTGCTACCAAGAGAAGATCATGTGGGTTTTGATCCAACAGAGAAATGCATATCGTACTTTTCTTTTAATAAATTTAAATGAAAACTATGCCAGCACTTCATAATTTTGCCTGTTCAGGTAAAAGCATGAGGATACACTAAATGAGGGGTTGCATCACTAGGCAAAAGTGTGCAGGAAAAAGGGAAGAGGTGTAAAATGCCACAGGTTCCAACTCACTGGAGGGTGGTGCTGCCAGCCCACTGATTGCTGCTGGCAGCATGGAAGATACACCCACTATCCTTAATTGACCTCCTCCCCTGCTGACTGCCTGGTGGTGAGACTGCTTCACAGAATGGTCTAGATTTTGTTCCCGGCCATTTTATTGGCAGCTTGCCTCAGATCCCATCATTCAGAGGGTGCTAAAATTCTGTGTTTGCTTCTGTTGGGCAGAGGCTGAACCCCAAACAAAGTTGTAGCACAATCCAAAAACATAGGCCTTCTTTCAGGCAGGCCCTGAGTCTACCTCAGCTGGAACAGGGATTGAACCCGATATTTACGTCAGTTAAACCACTGTATTTGTGAAGCACAAATACAGTGAGAAGTTTCTAATTGTTAACAAACATAGAATTTCCAACAAACACTTGCTTTAACACAGGGTTGATCAGAGCTCCCAAAGCAGGGAATAGGGATGGTAGAACTTGGCAGGACTTTGCTAATTGCAAGATCATGTGGGTTTTGATCTAACAGGGAAATGCATATCATACTTTTAATAAATTTGAATGAAATCTACACCAGCACTTCATAATTTTGCTTGTTCAGGTAATGGCATGAGGATAGACTAAATGAGAGGTTGCATCACTAAGCAGAAGGGTGCAGGAAAAAGAAAAGAGGTGTAAAATGCCACATGTTCCAGCTCACTGGAGGGTGATGCTACATAATACTTCTGCTACAGAAGACTCAAATGCAGTCCTCTGGGGGCTCATATTGCCAAAGGAGACTGATGGGCACACATCAGGAAATTCTAGGCAACCTGCCAGCAAGCTTGCCCACATTGCCTCAGGGCATGAAGTCATCTAACTCAAACTTATGTCAAGGACTTGCATGGGTCATTATAACCAAATAAAGCAGAGTGGTGAGCTCCATCAGCACAAGTCACTCGCCATGATGGATCCTCTGCTGAGAGCTCTCATAGAGTCTCAGATAGCTACCATACATGAATTCAGGAATACTTTAGTAGGTCATGCTTCACAATCTATTTTGCACTAAAATATAACTATTGCTAAATTAAAAACAGAACGTGATTAACAAGAGAAGATCAGAAATCTTGGGGTTATTGACATTCAGTTTGTTCATTCATCACAATATCTATGACTTAAGTTATAGCAACTAGATTAATTGTATAAGAAAGGTAGCAAGATAATTGAAAGCAAAAAGATTTGAACCATGCAGGTTTACATCTACTTCAGTATGTGAAAGTAAAACATAAAAATTCTCCATTCAAAATCTGTACTTTACAAACTTAGAAGGAAGATACAGAAGAGGGATACCTATGGAACCTTTAGGCCATGATTCCATCATTATCTGATTACTGAGTTGTTTTAACTCCTCATCTGTAAAGTGTGCGTTCATTGCTGGGAACATCTTCAGTATCTTATATGTATTCAGACGCTCGGAATGTGTTCTGTTGAAGGGTCTACAAAGAAGATTGCAAAGCATGTGAGAAAGCATCATTCAATTTGTCTGAATTTTCAAATCGATAGCAGCTTTACTCTCCTTTGTATATTTTAGTAGATTATTCAGAAAATCTTAACACATATTTGGGCGTCAAAGGCAAGGCTAAACACACAAGTTATTTCATAATATGTACAAATATCTCTAAAACAACAATGTGGATATAGGATTAGACTGCTTTTTCCCCTTGATAAATTTTTAACAAGAAATACTTAGCTGTTCAAGTTCAATATGGAAAAGGCAGTGGTGTAGTGGTACACTAGTGACCCAGAGCAAAATCTGGGAACCTGGGTTCAAATCCTGCCACAGTAGATAGTGAAATTGGAATTCAATAAAAACCCACTTTGTGAGTTGCTGCAGTGCATTTTATGGATGGTACATTATGCAGGCATCAACACAACAGAAGGGCTAAAGGCTGGTGAGTGTAAGGATGAAAACATCTTTAGCAGATCTGGCTATTACAGCAGAAGACAATTTGGGATAAAAATAATGGACAAATTAATCGAGAAATGCCTCAGGAACAGTAAACAGATGTTTCAGATGTGACTTGAAAAATTATTATTAAGTGAACTGCTCAAAGCAAAGAGGTCAGGATCTCAAAATGACACGATGAAGAGAATACTGAGGAAGACGATGAAGATAATAATGAATCTGTACAAATTATATTGGCCATGCAGGGTTTAGGTTTTGATTTGATTTATTATTGTATTGCTTCTTGCATGCTGTACAGACAAAGCATACCAGATTTAGAGAAGGCAAGGAGAGAGTGCGGAATGTAGTGTTGCAGTCTTAGCTAGGGTGTAAGGAAAGATCGACTTAATGCAAGGTAAGTCTATTCAAAAATCTGATGGCAGCAGGGAAGAAGCTGTTCCTGAGTCGACTGATGTGTCCTTAGGCTTTAGTTTTTTTTCCCAACGGAAGACGGTGGAAGAGAATATGTCCAGGGAGTGTAGGTCCTTAATTATGCTGACTGCTTTTCTGAGGCAGCAGGAAGAGTACACAATGTCAATGGGTGTGAGGATGGTTTGAATGATGGACAGGGCTTCATTCATGATCCTTTGTAGCTTCTTGCAGTCTTAGACAGAGCAGGAGATATACCAAGCTGTGATACAACCACAAAGAATTCTTTCTATGGTGCACTTGTAAAAGTTGTTGAGAGTTGTAGTGGACATGCCAAATGCCAAAGGTTAGGAGAGTGGGCAAAGAAGTGGCAGATGGAATACAATGTGGAAAAATGTGAGGTTATGCACTTTGGAAGGAGGGATAGAAGCATAGACTATTTTCTAAATGGGAAAACGCTTAGGAAATCAGAAACACAAAGGGACTTGGGAGTCATTGTTCAAGATTCTCTTAACATTAATGTGCAGGTTCAATCGGCAGTTAGGAAGGCAAATGCAATGTTAGCATTCATGTCAAGAGGGCTAGAATACAAGAGCAGGGATTTACTTCTGAGGCTGTATAAGGCTCTGGTCAGACCACATTTGGAGTATTGTGAGTAGTTTTGGGTGCCATATCTAAGGAACGACGTGCCAGCCTTGGAAAGGTTCCACAGGAAGTTCACAAGAATGAACCTTGGAATGAAGAGCTTGTCATGTGAGGAATGGCTGAGAACTCTGGGTCTGTACTCGTCGGAGTTTATAAGGATGAGGGGGATCTTATTGAAACTTAGAAGATACTGCGAGGCACGCATAGAGTGGATGTGGAGAGGATGTTTCCACTAGTAGGAAAAATTAGAACCAGAGAGCACAACCTCTGTTAAAGAGGTGATCCTTTAAAACAGAGATGAGGAGGAATTTCTTCAGCCAGAGAGTAGTGAATCTGTGGAAATCTTTGTCGCAGAAGATTGTGGAGACCAGATCATTGAGTGTCTTTAAGACAGAGATAGACAGGTTCTTGATTAATACGGGGATCAGGGGTTATGGGGAAAAGGCAGGAGAATGGGGATGAGAAAAGTATCAGCCATGAATGAACGCTGCAATAAGCATGAAGGGCCAAGTGGTCTAATTATGCTCCTGTGTCTTATGGTCTTACTTCCTTAGACTTCTGAGAAAGTAGTGGGTTTTCTTAACTATAGCATCGGTATGGAGGGACAGGTTGTTGGTGATCTGGACATCTAAAATCCCGAAGCTGTCAACCATTTCCACTGCATCACCATTGATGTAGAGAGGCGCATGTCCTCCACTATGCTTCCGGAAGTCGCTGACTATCTCCTTCATTTTGTTGACATTGAGGGAGAGATTATTATCATCATACCTGTTCACCAGATTCTCTATCTCTTTCCTATACTCCAGCTTATCATTGTTTGGGACCCGACCTACTACGGTGGTGTCATCAGTAAACTTGAAAATCAAGTTGGAGGGAAATCTGGCCATACAGTCATAGGTTTATAAGGAGTACAGTAAGCAGCTGTGGACACAGCCTTATGGAGTGCCAGTGTTGAGGATGACCATGAAGAAGGTAGGTGTTACTGTTTGTGGTCTGTGGGTTAGGAAGTTTAAGATCCAGTCGCAGAGGGAGGAGCTGAGCCCCAGCCCATGGAGTTTGGAGATGTCAGAGTTTAGAGATCTGTGATCAATGTGTTAATCACAGACTCATTTAATTATCAGGTGCTAGTTAATACTGGGACTTTTACTGAATGAGGGCAGATAGAAGGACTTGGTGGCATAGCACTCATGTTGCTGGACTAGTAATCCAGAGGTCCAGGATTATGCTCTGGTCACATGGGTTAAAATCTCACCACAGCAGTTGTGAAATTAAAATTTAATTACTAAGATCAAGAATGAAAGCTGCTCTCAGTAATGGTGACCATGAAACGATCATTAATTGTCCTAAAAACCCATCTGGTTCACTAATGTCCTTTAAGGAATGAAATCTGCTATCTTGAATATAAAGGTACTATACTTGCTGAAGGAATAGCAATGATAACCAATTGCAGTTACAAAGGACAATTGTAATTCCATTAGATCACTATGCTATTGAGTTACACTTCTGTGAAAGGATGTAACTGAAACTAGGCATGCAGTATGATCCCTTGGTCCTATGTTCTCTGGCACCATCAGTGTCTAGGCAAGAGGTGGACAAACCACCTTGACCTCTCTCCAGGTGCTCCTTTTCCTCAAGAGGTCAGGGAGGGGACTTGGGCACCCAGAGGGGGATGGGTATCAACGAGACATCCCAGTGGCTTCCACTCAAGACAATCCAAGGGTGCCTGGCTGCTCAGAATCCCTATCACTTCAGCTGCTGAAGTCAACGAGGGTGCATCAGCCCTTGAGCAGAAGACCATTTCCAGGTCAGGGCCTTCAGACCTTGGGCCACCAGAGGATGCCCGCCAAGGTCATCACAGGCATCGAGACTTGCAATCAGTTGGCTGGCTCATACTCTGCTGTGGTGTTGTGACTCTACCCATGTGTAATGAACAAAGAACAAAGAAAAGTACAACACAGGAACAGGCTCTTCAGCTCTCCAAGCCTGCACTGATCATGATGCCCTAACTAAACTAAAAAAAAACCTGCTGCCCTTACTTTGTCCATATCCTTCTATTTCCTCCTATTAATGTACCCATCCAGATGCCTCTTAAATGTTGCGAATAGGCCTGCTTCCATCACATTCACTGGCAGCCCGTTCCAGGCACCCACCACTCTGCATGAAAATATTCTCTGCATACCTCCCTTAAAATTTCCCCCTCTCATCTTGAACCTGTGCTCCTTGTAATTGACACTTCCACCTTTAGCAAAAGCCTTTGACTATCCACCCTGTCTAAGCCTCTCAAATTTTGTAGACCTGTATCAGATCTCCCCTTAGCCTCCGTCTTTCCAGTGAAAACAATCTTAGTTTATTCACCCTTGCCTCATAGCCAACACCCTTGAGACTAGGCAACATCCTGGCAAACCATCTTTGCACTCTCTCCAAAGCTTCCATGTCCTTCTGATAATGTGGTGACCAGAACTGCAAGCAATACTCCAAATGCAGTCTAACCAAGGTTTAATATAGCTGCAACATGATTTCCCAACTCCTGTATTCAATGCCCCAGTTAATAAAGTTAAGCATGCCATCTATCTTCTTAATCACCTTGGCCACCTGCGTTGCCACTTTTAGGGAACTGTGAATCTGTACACCCAGTTCCCTCTGTATGTTAATGTTCCTAATGGTTCTGTCATTCACAGTATAATTCACATGTAAATTTGATCCTCCTAAATGCATCACCTCACATTTGTCCAGATTAAACTCCATCTACCATTTCTGTGCCCAAGGCGCCAATCTATCCACATCCTGTTGTATCCTCTGACAATCCCCGGCATTATCAACAGCAGTGCCAATCTTTGTGTCACTAATCAGGACACCCACATTTTCCTCCAGATCACTTATATGCACTACAAATAAGAGGTCCCCAGCACTGATCCCTGCAGAACACCACCAGCTATAGATCTCCACTTTGAAAAACACCCTTCTACCACTACTCTGTCTTCCATAACCAAGCGAGTTCTGCAGCCTGCCATGTGGAACCTTGTCAAACGCCTTACCAAAGTCCATATAAACTACATCCAGAACCCTTCTCTCATCAATTTTCTCTGTCACCTCTTCAAAAAACTCAATCAAGTTGATGAGACATGACCTTCCCTGTGCAAAACCATGTTGTGTGACACTATGTCGTTCATTTTCCTCCAAAAATGTATATACCCTGTTCCTCACATCATCTCCAAAAGCTTCCCCACCACTGATGTCAGGCTCACTAATCAATAATTTGCTAGATTATCCCTGCTTTCTTTCTTAAACAAGGGAACAACATTAGCAATTCTCCAGTCTTCTGGAATGTCCCTGTAGTTAAAGAGAATGTGAAGATATCTGCGAAGACCCCAGCTATTTCTCCCCTTACCTCCGCAATTGACCCCACTCGACACCAGGGGTTTATCTACCTTAATGTAATTTAGGACACTCAACACTTCCTCTTTTTATATATTGATGTTCTCAACAGCGTTCACACCTATCCTTGACCTCAACATCTGTCATGTTGTTGTCCTTGGTGAATAGTGATACAAAATACTCATTAAGGATTTCACCCTCTTCCTGTAGTTCCACACATTGTCATTGAGTGGGCCTACTCTTTCTCTTGCTACCCTCTGGTAGGATTAAGAAAATTAGGAAATATTGAAATCACTCTTGGGTCATGGGTTTGCAACCACTGTAAAAATATTGAACTTTGTTAATATATTTGATGTTTGACCCCCTCCCTCCTGGGTAAAAATGCTGCTGTCTGTCTGAATGTTCAGCCCTGACTGACTGTCTGAGTACTGCTGCACAACATTGTCTTTATGGACTATGGAGGCAGCTACTGGGAGCAGACCCTCCAGCTCATCCAGTGTTCCAGTGTCACCTTCCACTGGCATTGTAATGAGACTGGCACAGCATTGCGGCACGTAGGTTATGAATGTAGCACTCACATCAAAGTGGTGAACCAAGTGAGATCTTACCACTGCATACCACCCGTTTTCAAATGTGGATCAGACCAGCATGATTTTTTGCTGCTGTGACGCATGATTTGAGGGTGCCATCTTATTCCAGTGAGCAGCATATTGAATGAGCATTTATAAGATGATAATGAATGCACATCAAATAACTAGACAGCAGGATACCCGATTCATCATTGACCTGCCATCAGGAGAATTGTGAACTATTTGCATGCCAGCAAAATCCTGATTTCTTACTTCCCGCTGGATTCATCAATCTCTCCTGGCATGGGCAGGTTGGGAAAATTCCACCCTACTTTCCTGTCATCGTCCTAATAAATTTCCCATGTTCCCTCTCTGGTGTGATCATATCCTTCCTGTAATGCAGTGACTCGGCAGCATGCAATCTTCCTCCAGGATTCCAAGATTCCTCTGCTTATTGACACTGCTTATTGACTACTACTTATTGTGCATTTCTTTGCTTCATTTCTCCTTTTCAAAGGCATTACCTCATATTTCTTTGAATGAAGCTAATTTAGCACTGCTCTTGTCAAATGAGACCTTCCTGCAATATTCAGCATTCCTCCTCAAGATCAACATCAATTTTCATATTACCTTCAAGCTACTCAATCATACTTCTTACATTTGATTCTAAACCATGAATATATATCATGAACAGCAATGGAGCCAGTACTGAGACCTGTAGGCTAGATTGCCCACTGAAGCAGTCTTTGGGCAGAATATGAGGGAGAGGCAGATGGCTTGCTACCCCTCCAAAAGCAAAGCCTGTGTGGGAAGCCGATCCACTCCATGTCAGGTCGCCTCACGGCCAGAACTAAATAAGGGCAGTGTGGGGTGCCTCACTGGGGAGGAAATCTTGCCTTCAGAAGTTGCCACCAAACCAACTGTCCAGCACTCCATCAATACAGGCAGTTGCCGGGACTACAAGCAGAAAAAAGAAGGTGGCCCAATGGATCCAGGGTCTTGGGCAGGGAGAGTTTGGACAGGTTAAGGAGAGGACAGGTATGGGGATTGTGTGTTTAATACAGTGGGTGAGCTGGAAGAGGAGGCGATTTATCTTAGGGGAACTGCATGCCCAATTCACAAAGGGCTGTCTTCAAAGATAATAACTCCCCACTTCGTTCTCACCCTTTGAAAAATATTTGGTTTTTTGAATCATGCTGCACACCTCTGCCCAACTCCCATGTCAAATGTTATATGACATAGACAGCGTTTTATTGGGATCAAGTCCAACTGCCCCTTTATTAACTACTGAAATTTGGTGGGTGGTGTGCCGATTTCAATATCCAGCACAACCACTACCCCGACCTTCCTCCATATTATGGGGGTGAGTTGGGATGGGCGAGAAGTTGGTACTTTGGGAACCCACCCTATTTTACATATTTCCCCACTGAAAACCAATGGGAGCATGTAAAATATAGCCCCTTTAATTACAAAAGCATCCGTCAATGTTTATCCTTTGCGGCCTGTCACCGAGCTAATTTTAGATCCCACTTGCAACTTCCCCTTGGATTTCCAGATTAATTTTCTAAGCAATCTGCCTTGTGAAACCTTGAGAAAAACTTTGCTAAAATCTTGCTTAGATGGACTACTTCCAACCAATTACCCTCAATCATCCTTTCTTCAAGCTTTTAGGTGTCCAGATCACCAACAGCATGGTCCCTCCATGCAGGCGCTATAGTTAAAAAAGCTCACTAATGCCTCTATTTTCTCAGAAGATTAAGGAAATTTGGCATGTCAGCTATGGCTCTCATCATCTTTTACAGTTGCACCATAGAAAGCATTCTTTCTGGTTGTACCACAGCTTGGTATGTCTCCTGCTCTGCCAGAGGCCGCAAGAAGCTACAAAAGGTCATGAATGTAGCCGATCCATCACGCAAACCAGCCTCCCATCCATTGACTCTGTCTACACTTCCTTGGCAAAGCAGACAGCATAATTAAGGACCCCATGCACCTTGGACATTATATCTTCCATTTTCTTCCATCGGGAATAAGATACAAAATTCTGAGGTCACATACCAATGGACTCAAGAACAGCTTCTTCCCTGCTCCCATCAGGCTTTTGAATGGACCTACTTCGCATTAAGTTGATCTTTCTTTACACCCTTGCTATAACTCTCTCATTTCCTTCTCTATAAACGGTATGCTTTGTCTGATTAGCGCACAAGAAACAATACGTTTCACTGTATACTAATACATGTGACAATAATAAATCAAATCAAACCTTGTTACGTTCTCAAAAATTCAGTAAGTGACTCAGGCACAATTTTCCCTTATCAAATCCATGCTGACTGTCCAATGTCTCTTAAAATGTTTCAAATAATTTTCGCACCACCAAAGTCGTCCACTGGCCTGCCCTTTCTCCATTTTAAAAAAATGCTACAGTTTGAGCAGTTCTTTGGAACTACACCAATAGCCAGAGAGGATTGGAAACTGATCATCAAAGCCATTGCTCTGTTTTCCTTTGTTTTCCAAACCCCCACCTTCCAGGTTTAAAATCAGGGTTAATATTACAGATCAAAATTCAGTACCACATGATCCTTGACATAATTAATGCATTGGGTATTCTCCACTAAGTACTCAGTATTAAAAGCATTTCGGATTTCCACAAGAGACAAAATCTTTCAAGATCCCTTCCGATTGGCTAGGTCTTGCCCACTGGAGTTAATCTGAAAATTTCAGTTCAATCCCCACATTTTCCATCCACTTAAATCATTGCATCGGTGCTACATTCAAGCACATTCCAGAGATGAATATGAAAGGCAGTGTACAAAACTACAGCAATAACTGCATCCACAAATAATTTAAAAGCAGTATCAGTTATATTTTCTTTGAATTCTTTTGGAAGTTTTGGTTCTGGTACTTGTGCAATTTTCTATTTAGGATGTTCCTATGTTTCTATTAGCATGTAAAATGCTCTTGAATGCTGAGGTAATGAACTGGGTAAAAAGTCTGACAACACCAGGTTTTAGTCCAACCGATTTATTTGATAGTAAACGCACAAGCTTTCGGGTTAGTCCCTTCACCTGACGAAGGGACTAACCCGAAAGCTTGTGTGTTTACTATCAACTAAATCGGTTGGACTAAAACCTGGTGTTGTCAGACTTTTTACTGTGTTTACCCCAGTCCAACACCGGCACATCCACATCGTAATGAACTGGACCAGGTGTTAGACTTGGAGGTAGGTGAGCACTTTGATGATAGTGACCACAATTCGGTTACATTTACCTTAGCGATGGAAGGGGATAGGTATGTACCGAAGGGCAAAAGTTATAGCCGGGGGAAAGGAAATTATGAGGTAATTAGGTGAGATTTAGGACGCATAGGCTGGAGAAGGAAACTGCAGGGAATGGACACAATTGAAATGTGGAGCTTGTTCAAAGAGCAGCTACTGCGTGCCCTTGATCAATATGTACCTGTCAGGCAGGGGAGGAAGTGGTCGAGCGAGGGAACCGTGGTTTACTAAGGAAGTTGAATCTCTTGTGAAGAGGAAGAAGGAGATTTATGTAAAGATTAGACGTGAAGGCTCAGTTATGATACTGGAGAGTTACAAGTTAACCAGAAAGGACCTAAAGAGAGAGCTAAGAAGAGCCAGAAGAGGATGTGAGAAGTCTTTGGCAGGTAGGATCAAGGAAAACCCTAAAACTTTCTATAGGTATGTCAGAATATACCTATAGAACAATTAGGGCAAGATTAGGGCCAGTCGAGGACAGTAATGGGAAGTTGTGTGTGGAGTCTGAAGAATAGGAGAGGCACTAAAAGAATATTTTTCATCAGTATTCACACAGGAAAAAGTCAATGTAGTTGAGAATACTGAGATACAGGCTTTTGGACTAGACGGGATTGAGGTTCATGAGGAGGAGGTGTTAGCAATTCTAGAAAGCGTGAAAATAGATAAGTCCCCTGGGCTGGTTGGGATTTATCCTAGGATTCTCTGGGAGGCTAGGGAGGAGATTGCAGAGCCTTTGGCTTTGATCTTTATGTCATCATTGTCTACAAGTATAGTACCAGGAGACTGGAGGACAGCAAATGTTGTCCCCTTGTTCAAGAAGGAGAGTAGAGACCATCCTGGAAATTATAGACAGGTGAGCCTTACTTCAGTGGTGGGCAAAGTTTTGGAAAGGATTATAAGAAATAGGATTTATAATCATCTAGAAAGGAATAATTTGATTAGGGATAGTCAACACGGTTTTGTGAAGGGTAGGTCGTGCCTCACAAACCTTATTGAGTTCTAAGGGAAGGTGACCAAAGAGGTGGATGAGGGTAAAGCAGTTGATGTGGCGTATCTGGATTTCAGTAAAGCATTTGATAAGGTTCCTCATGGTAAGCTACTGCAGAAAATACGGATGCATGGGATTGAGGGTGATTTAGTGGTTTGGATCAGGAATTGGCTCGCTGAAAGAAGACAGAGGATGGTAGTTGATGGGAAATGTTCAACCTGGAGTTCAGTTACTAGTGGTGTACCTCAGGGATCTGTTTTGGGGCCACTGCTGTTTGTCATTTTTATAAATGGCCTGGATGAGGCTGTAGAAGGATGGGTTAGTAAATTTGCGGATGACAATAAAGTCGGAGGAGTTGTGGACAGTGCGGATGGATGTTGCAGTTTGCAGAGGGACGTAGATAAGCTGCAGAGCTGGGTTGAGAGGTGGCAAATGGAGTTTAATGCGAAAAAGTGTGAGGTGATTCACTTTGGAAGGAGTAACAGGATTGCAGAGTATTGCGCTAATGGAAAGGCCCTTGGTAGTGTGGATGAGCAGAGAGATCTTGGTGTACATGTGCACAGATCCCTGAAAGTTGGCATACGGTGTGTTAGCATTTATTGGTAGAGGGATTGAGTTTCAGAGCCATGAGATCATGTTGCAGCTGTACAAAACTCTGGTGCGGCCGCACTTGGAGTATTGCATACAGTTCTGGTTGCCGCATTATAGAAAAGATGTGGAAGCATTGGAAAGGGTGCAGAGGAGATTTACCAGGATGTTGCCTGGTATGGTGGAAAGGTCTTGTGAGGAAAGGCTGAGGGACTTGAGGTTGTTTTCGTTAGAAAGAAGGTTAAGAGGTGATTGAGGCATACAAGATGATCAGAGGATTAGATAGGGCAAACATTGAGAGCCTTTTTCCTCAGATGGTGATGGCTAACATGAGGGGGCATAGCTTTAAATTGAGGGGTGATAAATATAGGACAGATGTCAGAGGTATGTTCTTTACTCAGAGGGTAGTAAGGTCGTGGAATGCCCTGCCTGCAGCAGCAGTGGATTCACCAACTTTAAGGGCATTCAAATGGTCTTTAGATAGACATATGGATAACATTGGAATAGTTTAGGTTAGAGGGTAATTAGATTGGTTCCACTGGTCGGTGCAACATTGACGGCCGAAGGGCCTGTACTGCGCTGTAATGTTCTATGTAACTTGAGAACCTTCTGGTAACAGTTATTTTGTAAAGTTTATGCAGACATCACAGCTGATAAAACTGATGATAATTACACACAATGTGCAATTTAAATTACAAGACTTAATGTGATAAAACTTCCATAAAATTCACACCAAGCTTAATGTGTTTTCTGCAAATGTACAACAAAGAACACCATTGACAATGTTTCCAGAACAATTCCCTCTTACAAATTTAGGTCCTAATTTTATACATTGTTATACTGTGCTCATCAAATATACAAGTGGCACAAAATAAATTGGTTTCGTTTAAGTTTCATTTAACTATGTTGTCGAGGCTACTTTTTAATGGCAGAATAAGATGCTGCAACGTGGTATGATCAGGTTATTATTTATGGAATCAATTATAGTGAAAGAATCTGCAGAGCTTCTCATAAGACAGCTGTAAATGGATAAGTCCTTATTTATTTATTCTAAGTTATTTCCAGCTATCCCAATCATAGCTAAAGGTATAACAATTTAATTTGTTTACTGAAAAGGTTTTCACAATATCAAAGGTTACCTCCATAATGGAACGTAAGATCCCGAAAGCTTTAATAAATCAGTGACACTTGTAAATAAAGCCATGAAGAACCAATAACCACAGAGCCAATGGGAGGAATTTTAACACAAAAGACCAGGTGGCTTAATGTCAAATATGGAGATAGGAGAACAAGCAATCACAACGGCATTTAATACGCTGGGTTTCACTGGTGTGCATGTGGCCAGTCCAGTTCATCTTTTTATACCAACCAAATAAAGAAACTCAAATTAATTTAGGGACAAATTAAAAGGGGCAGCTCCCCAAAAGAAAGGGAGAACAGCCTGAACCAAAAACAAAGTCGAAAGGAAACTTAAAACATCAAATCAAAAGGTGAATATCAGGGTCGATAATACACCCCAGCCTTTGTGGTGCCCAGCGGGCATGGAAGGCATCAACTGCATCCATGGACACCACATGCTCCCTCTCCAGGGACACCTGGCTGTGAATGTAGCCGCTGTAGAGGGACAGACAGTTAGGTTGAACGATCTGGTCGTTCGTCCGCTGCCTGGACCTATTGATGGCGCGTCATGCCAGGCCCAGGAACAGGTTTGAGAGAGGGGTTGCCATCCTGAACCCACCCCTCTTCACACCAGGTGCCCATAGATTAGAAGCATGGGACTGAAGTGCAAACAAAACATCAGTAAAAGGTTTTTGAGGAAAACAAAAAGGGTGTGTAATCTAAAACATGAAACATAGACATGGTCCACGGACTCCACAAGGCCACAGAAGGGGCAGTCTTGGGAGCCCGTGAATCGGAAAAACCTACCGTTGTACGACACTGCTGCATGCAACACCTGCCACCCCAGGTCCCCAAGATAATTGGGGGAGATCCCCCAAAGACGGACCTCTACTGGGGACTTCCGCCACCCGGCAACAACAAGGCCCACAGACTGATATCCGGGCGACAGGCAAGGACACGATAATGAAAGGTGCGCAGCAGTCCGTACAGGCCTCCGTACAGTGGAAATGGGCACGGAGGATATTTCCGTGAGACGGCACATGCAGTGGGGCACCTAATTTGGGGGGGAGGGGGTCTAGGCTTTGGGCCAATGTGAAATTTCATCCAAGCAGGGGAATGCTTGGGGGTGGGGGGGGATCCAACCGCACACCTACGCCGCCTCGAGACCACGTGCACACTTGGGGCCAAGTACAACCAAGCTAAGGTCTTGGATGGCTTTGTCTGCACACCAGACGGTCCCCCCTCCGCACGCTCAGCCAGCACATGGGGGATCATCCACCATCCAGCACAGCCCTTCTCTTCCCAGCCACCTCACGTTATAAGGCTGGAGGAGCAGATTCCTGAGCAGCAGCTCTTGCATGATTCCAGACCGTGAGGAGGTCATGGTAAATGATGGGCAACACATGCAAGGAGGTCAGAATGCGCCCCAGATTGATATGCAGGAGCTGCACGTCATAATTTAGGCCATGCAACTGGTGGAAGAAATATGTTGCCAGAGCACACCATCGTGGAGGAGGCTCAATGTAAAGGTATCTCTGCAGGGTCTGGAGGCAGAAGGTTGCTACCTGTTTGCGAAAACACACCAGACCTTGGCCGCCCTCCTCTCAAGCAGGAGATGCAGAACTTCAGCAGAGACCCAGTGCAGTCGGTTGTCCCATAAGAATCACATGAGGGTTTTTTGCATATTGGTGACAAAGCCAGGGGGAAGGGGTCACAGTGATCAGCCGGTACCACATCATGGAGGCAAGCAGCTGGTTTATGACAAGAACCCTGTAGGAAAGCATTTGGAGCAATCCTGCCCGGCGACTCAGGCAGGCGGAGACTCTGGCCTCCAGCTCCCACCCATTCCGCAACTGGACAGAGATGGATCCCCAGGTAGAGGAGGTTGGTCCTGCTCCAGGTGAAAGGCCTGAGCTCCTCCAGAAGGGGGTCTATCTCCCACAGACCAACCAGGAGTCCAGAATACTTGCCCAGTTGATCCTGGCAGAGGATGCGGCAGTGTACACTGCCTGGCATTCTTGCATCCTCCACAGATCAGCCGGGTCCGTGAACATGAGGATCATGTCATCGGCATAGGCCGACAGGACCATCCCTACGTCCAGGCTGCGTAGAGTCAAACCCGACAACCACTTCTGCAAGAGGTGCAGGAATGGCCGTTTAACAATGTTGTTGAGGCTACATTTTAATGGCAAAATAAGATGCTGCAACATGGTGTAATCAGACTATTATTTATGGTATCAATTATAGTGAAAGAATCTGCAGAGCTTCTCATAAGACAGCTGTAAATGGATAAATCCTTATTTATATTTTCTAAGTTATCTCCAGCTATCCCAATCATAGCTAAAGGTATAACAATTTAATTTGTTTACTGAAAAGGTTTTCACAATATCAAAGGTTACCTCCATATTGGAACGTATCATCCTGAAAACTTTAATAAATCAGTGACACTTGTAAATAAAGCCATGAAGAACCAATAACCACAGAGCCAATGGGAGGAACTTTAACACAGAAGACCAGGTGGCTTAATGTCAAATATGGAGATAAGAGAACAAGCAATCACAATGGCAATTACTGCGCTGGGTTTCACTGGTGTGTACGTGGCGAATCTAGTATAATCTATTGATTCAGGCCAATGGTTAACACAGATTTCATTTAAGGCGAGAATTGGATATAATGATTCTACAGGTATGGTGATTGACTCTTTGAGGGCAACACAGTAGAAGAGGGTTACTTGGCTTGGGGGATCAATTAGGGCAAAAGTGGATAATAACCCCAGAGGGTGGAGTCCTCTCAGGCAGATGACATCTGGAAGGCATGTAGTAAACATTCTCAGGACTGGGCAGTTGGCAGGCTGCTCCAGGGTAGTGGTAGTGGTAGTGGTAGTGGGGTGGAGTGCTTCCAGCCTCTGTACAATTTTTTCTTAGTTAATAAATACCCTTTGTGTTCATCAAGAAGTCTGTAGCATGCATCATTACAACAGAAAACAGGGAAGGTGGTAAAAGAGAGGGAGGTTTGGCATTGTTAGTCAAGATGTGGAGATGCCGGCATTGGGCTGGGTTAAACACAGTAAGAAGTCTCACAACACCAGGTTAAAGTCCAACAAGTTTATTTGATAGTAAACCCACTAGCTCTCGGGGTTTGCCCCTTCGTCAGGTGAGCGGAGAGTTCTGGTCACACACAGAGCATATAAAGGCACACACAGCCCACAGAACGCTGATCAGAGTGCGAGTCTCCACAGCCAATCAATTCTTAAAGTTGCAGACAATGCGATGGAGACAGCACCAAGCATAGGTTAAAGAGATGTGCACTGTCTCCAGACAGGGCAGCAAGAGAGATGCCGCAAGCCCAGGCAAGTCATGGAGGCCACAGACAATGCAACATGAACCCAAGATCCCGGCCGAGGCCATCGTCATGTGTGCGGACCCGGCCATCAGTTTCCGCTCAGCGACTCTGCATTGCCACATGTCGTGAAGGCCACATTGGAAAACATTTACCGGAAGATCAGAGGCCGAATGCCCGTGACCGCTGAAGTGCTCGCCTTCTGATCCGCGTTCTGTGGGCTGTGTGTGCCTTTATATGCTCTGTGTGTGACCAGGGCTCTCTGCTCACCTGACAAAGAGGCAAACCCCAAGGGCTAGTGGATTTACTATCAAATAAACTTGTTGGACTTTAACCTGGTGTTGTGAGACTTCTTGCATTGTTAGTCAAGGACAGTATTACGGTGGCAGAAAAGACTTTTGATGAGGACTGTCTACTAAGGTAGAGTGGGCTGAGGTTAGAAACAGAAAAGGAGGTCATCCTGTTGGGAGTTTTCTATAGGCCTCTGAAAAGTTCCAGAGATGTAGAGGAAATGATTGCAAAGATGATTCTGGATAGGAACGAAAGTAACAGGGTAGTTGTTATGGGGGACTTTAACTTTACAAATATTGACTGGAAATGCTATAGTTCGAGTACTCTAGATGGCTCAGTTTTTGTCCAATGTGTGCAGGAAGGTTTCCTGACACAATATGTAGATAGGCCAACAAGAGGCGAGGCCACACTGGATTTGGTACTGGGTAATGAACCAGACCAGGTGTTAGATTTGTAGGTAGGTGAGTAGTTTGTGATAGTGACCACAATTTGGTTACGTTTACTTTAGCGATGGAAAGGGATAGGTATATACCACAGGGCAAGAGTTATAGCTGGGGGAAAGGAAATTATGATGCGATTAGGCGAGATTTAGGATGCATAGGATGTGGAAGGAAACTGCAGGGAATGGGCACAACTGAAATGTGGAGCTTGTTCAAGGAACAGCTACTGCGTGTCCTTGATAAGTCTGTATCTGTGAGGTCGAGCGAAGGAACCGTGGTTTACTAAAGAAGTTGAATCTCTTGTGAAGAGGAAGAAGGAGACTTATGTAAAGGTGAGACATGAAGGCTCAGTTAGGGTACTTGAGAGTTATAAGTTAGTCAGGGAGGACTTGAAGATTGAGCTAAGAAGAGCCAGGACGGGACATGAGAAGTCTTTGGCAGATAGGATCAAGGAAAACCCTAAAGCTTTCTATAGATATGTCAGGATTAAAAGAATCACTAGGGTAAGATAAGGGCCAGTCAAGGACAGTAGTGGGAAGTTGTATATGGAGTCTGAAGAGATAGGAGAGGCGCTAAATGAATACTTTTCATCAGTATTCACACAGGAAATACTGAGAATACAGGAAAATACTGAGATACAGGCTATTAAACTAGACAGGATTGAGATTCATAAGGAGGAGGTGTAAGCAATTCTGGAAAGTGTGAAAACAGATACGTCCCTTGGGCTGGTTGGGATTTATCCTAGGATTCTCTGGGAAGCTAGGGAGGAGATTGCAGAGCCTTTGGCTTTGATCTTTATGTCGTCATTGCCTACAGGAATAGTGCCAGAAGACTGGAGGATAGCAAATGTTGTCCCCTTGTTCAAGAAGGGGAGTAGAGATAACCCTGGTAATTATAGACCAGTGTGCCTTACTTCTGTTGTGGGCAAAGCTTTGGAAAGGATTATAAGAGATAGGATTTATAATCACCTAGAAAGGAACAATTTGATTAGGGATAGTCAACACGGTTTTGTGAAGGGTACGTCATGCCTCACAAACCTTATTGAGTTCTTTGAGAAGGTAACCAAAGAGGTGGATGAGGGTAAAGCAATTGACGTGGTGTATATGAATTTCGGTAAAGCATTTGATCAGATTTCCCACGGTAGGCTATTGCAGAACATACAGAGGCATGGGATTGAGGGTGATTTAGCGATTTGGATCAGAAATTGGCTAGCTGAAAGAAGACAGAGGGTGGTGGTTGATGGGAAATGTTCATCCTGGAGTTCAGTTACTAATGGTGTACCACAAGGATCTGTTTTAGAGCCACTGCTGTTTGTCATTTTTATAAATGACCTGGATGAGGATGTAGAAGGATGGGTTAGTATATTTGCGGATAATACTAAAATCGGCAGAGTTGTGGACAGTGCAGAAGGATGTTGAAGGTTACAGAGGGACATAGATAAGCTGCAGAGCTGGGCTGAGAGGTGGCAAATGGAGTTTAATGCGGAAAAGTGTGAGGTGATTCACTTTGGAAGGAGTAACAGGAATACCGAGTACTGGTCTAATGGTAAGTTACTTGGTAGTGTGGAGGAGCAGAGGGATCTTGGTGTCCATGTGCGTAGATCCCTGAAAGCTGGCACTCAGGTTGATAGTGTTATTAAGAAGGCATACAGTGTGTTAGCTTTTATTGGTAGAGGATTGAGTTTTAGCCGTGAGGTCATGTTGCAGCTGTACAAAAACTCCAGTGCGACTGCACTTGGAGTATTGCGTACAGTTCTGGTTGCCGCATTATCGGAAGGATGTGGAAGCATTGGAAAGGGTGCAGAGGAGATTTACCAGGATGTTGCCTGGTATAGTGGGAAGGTGTTACGAGGAAAAGCTGAGGGACTTGGGGCTGTTTTCACTAACGAGAAGAAGGTTACGAGATGACTTAATAGAGACATACAAGATGATCAGAGGATTAGATAGGGTGGACAGTGAGAGCGTTTTTCCACGGATGGTGATGTCTAGCATGAGGGGACATAGTTTTAAATTGAGAGGTGATAGATATAGGACAGATGTCAGAGGTAGATTCCTTACTCAGAGAATAATAAGGGCGTGGAATGCCCTGCCTGCAACAGTAATAGACGCACCAACATTAAGGGCATTTAAAAGCTCATTGGATAAACATATGGATGATATGAGAATAGTGTAGGTTTGATGGGCTTTAACTTGGTTTCACAGATTGGTGCAACATTGAGGGCCGAAGGGCCTGTACTGAACTGTAATGTTCTATGTTCTAGAAAACTAACCTTCGTTCCAAATTAACATCTCCAAATTGGAAAACTAGCCAATTCAAAAAGAAGCATGTTGCAGGTGCACTTCATGGAAGTCTATTAACTTCACATAGCCCAACTGCCCACAATTAAATGCTCAGTTCTTACAGTTCTTGTCAGTCCTCTTTGGCAAGTGTGTATCAGAGAGATTTTGTCACTATATATGTTTTGGAGGACTTCAGAAGCTTTCAAACAGAAACAGGCAAGGTAACATGAAGCACTTTGACAGTACTTTGAAGAGAAAGGCGATCACCATCTGCAGCAGCGACAATATGCTGTGATGGAAGAGCCAGGGGTACATCACCCTGCAACAGGATATACAGAGGCCCAGCTTCCTTATCCTCTTCCAAATCCTGGGGTTGCCATGTTAAGTGGTCAAAAACATCAGTTGCCTCCTAGAAAAAGACCTGCCCCCTGCAGCATCGGGTGAACATGCATTACCAGAGCCTATGAAAGTCACCATGATCATCAATTGTTTTGCTGTTGGAATGCTCATCCATGTCTTTGTTATCCCAGCCCCAACTTTGTCCAGTCTGACACCTTCCAACTGCTTCAACTTACACAACATAGCATCAGGTCCATTCCCTATGATGTCCAGATCATCTGTCACCCCCATTTCTGTTGATCTATACTGGCTCTTCTGCCTAAAAATCCTCAAATATAAAATGATAACTCACAAGTTAAATTGTTCAGTGGCATCACACCTCCATATCTCTGCATGCATTCTTCAGTCCTAGAAACTTCTCCTTGGCTCATATTTATGCACCTGCCACCACCACTACTACATCTTGTCTCCTACACTTTTATCCCATCAGTATAGTCTTGCCTTCAGCTATCTAAATCCCATTTATTTGGATTCTTTCTCTAAAATTCTTGGCTTCTCTGCCTCTTTTAAGACCACATATCTAAAGCCCATTACTTTGGCCAAATTTTTAATCAAGGCTCTTAATTTCTCTTTTGGTTTGGCTTCATCTTTGTCTCTTGTCTCTATGGACGATATTGTAGGAGTAATGTCACTAGACTAATAATCCAAATGAATGCTCTATGGTTTCACATTCCAATATGGCAACCAGTGAAATTTAAATTCAATTAATTAATAAAGTTTCATCATCCATTGTTGCAAAAACCCATTTATGCTCTTTATGAAAGGAAATCTGCCATCCTTACGTGGTCTGACTTACATGTGACACCAAACCCATAGTAATGTGGTTTACTCTTAACTGTCTTCTTAATAACCTAGCAAGCCACTCAGTTCAAAGGCAATTATGGATGGGCAACAAATACTGGCCTTGCCAGTGACATTCACATTCCATGAAAGAATAAGTAAAAAGTACATTTAAATATTTTTCTACACTACTGGAGCAAGTATCAAATTGGGCCAGTGACAAAAAGCAGAGGGGGCTGCTGGTTGGCTGGATGCTTTTCTGTCTGGGAGGTAGGTTGCAGTCATTTCCTAAGGATTGGGTCCACTACTCTTTCCAATTTGAAAAACAGACCTAAACTCAAGATATGGAGAGCAGCATTATAATGTTTGAGATGAGATGAACCTTTCATCAAAGTAGTTAATCATGATGGATAGTAATAGGCTTCAGGATGACACAGGCACGATGGTGAAAAGAGTAGAATCATGGCAAATGGAGTTCAGAACAGAGAGGCATGAAGTTATGCATTTTGGAAGGATTAATATGGATCATTGGAAACATCCCAGGCACCTGGAAGCCGGCCAAGGTCCTCAAGGTCCCAGGCCTCCAGAGGACCCCCGCCACGTGCATCACAGGCCACGGGACAAGATCAGCAGCTGGCCCCCTCCTCCTCCGACATACCTTCTGGGAAGTCACTGAGGCGTAATGCAAGGCAGGGTAAGGTTGAGAAGTTATACTTCCACTGAGATGGCATGGGTGAAGGGTTGCACTAGTTAGAACTGTAAGCACTTTAATGTTTTCTTGTCACAAGTATTTGAGTTTCACCAGCTTGTCTGAACACCTTTATTGTAAGGTGCGAATAGGTTGTTTCGAATAGGATCCCTGCCACATTGACGATCACCTGATGGATGCCTGATGGTGATATCAGTTGGGGTGGCCCCTCAATGCATATCACTGAGAAAAGGAAGCCATTGGTCTCTCATACCCCACAAGTGATGACATCCCGTCCCCCTGGGCCCTGTGTGGGGGTTTCGGATCCATTACCCACTAGACAGGCGTGGGCCCAGGTGCTAGCATGCATGTGGACCTCAAACAGCAGTCAGACTGGTTTGCACCAGGGCATTATCAGAATGGTGCTTAGCAAGTCGTCATCACCCTCCTCCCTGGAAAATATATCACGAGCACACTGTCTGCCACAGACATCTTCAGTCAGGCTCTGGAAGGCACCAGTCACATAGAAGTTCAGAGCAGTCATCAATCTGACAGCCACTGAGAATGGGTGACTCCACCGCCCGCCCCCGCCCCTAGGCGCCAGGTCCTGCAACAGGTTGCACAGGTATCACACGGTATCCTTTTGGAGTCGGAGACTTCGGCGACATACTGTGTCCAACATCTCCTCAAAGGACACTCGTGCACAGAACTGCCAGAGACTCTTCTCCCTCCTTCTCTGAAGCCCCCCCACTGGGTAGATGGCAGCCACCTCCTGCCTCTGATGGTCGTCTCCCTCCAGTCCTGCAAGTGGTACGGCCCGGGCCTCCTGGGCCCGCAGTTCTTCCTCCAGCTCCTCCTTCTCAGCTCCAGCAGCAACCAGAAGAACAGCACGATCGATTGGTGGCATTGCAAAAGCCATCTGATCACTCTGAAAGGTGGGGTTGGGAGGGGGGGTGCGGGGAGGTGGAAATGAACTCATGCAACACTGTTTGCCCCTAGCCTCCCCACGTCCCCCAACTTCCCCCAGCCACATACTCCACAAACTAGTGCAGCCCCTGGTAACACTGAGAGGCTATCTGCAAGGGCTTTGTGCACATCCTTCAGCCTGAAGTGAGCTGCAGTGTTAGGACCCAGCAGCGCTGCAGGACCTGAGGTCAATGTTGAGACTGGGTCCATGCTGCCAGAAAACATCGGAGATCGTGCACAGCAACAGCCCCCCTCCTCCCCGCACACTCGCAGAACCGCCACCAACCCGAGACAGCGAAATGGCCACAACAACAGGACACCCGTGAGTAGTGGAGAGTTTTCGGACGCCATGCACCTACCTCCTCGCCAATCCTCACTGAGGAAGCACCTGATTCAGACCTTTATTCAGCAGGTCCCTAAAAGCGTGGTTCTGGATTGGTAAACGCGGTGGTAAAGGGGGAAACGCTGATAGAGTTGGGTAGGCAGTTCATTAATTCAATTTAAATACATGCAAATGCATTTAAAATCGTCGTTGTGCCCGATTTGGGCGCAGGATGGATCCCCGCCATTCGCGGGTCTTGGTAAAGTGGTGATCTGCGCGGACGTGGGTGTAGATTGCAATAAAGGTCTCACACCCGACTTTATCACGATTTCGCACCCGAAGACGGGCGCAAATTGTTGGTAAAATCGGGCCCCAAGGTGTAATTTAATTATGTTAAGGTCATTCAAAAAGATTTGCATATTTTTAATCAGCAATAAGCACCAAAATTTTTCTAACATAAACTTGAGGTTTATTAATATATTTCTTTCTTAAATAAGAATAGAAAATGTGGGAAAAACTCAGCAGACTTTTGAAACGTTAGTTCTTTCTTTCTCTCTATTCAGATGCTGTCTAACCTTTTGAACCAATAAATATTAGACTATTAACATATCAGAGGCAAAGGCCAGATTCTGGAAACAGGTTGGGCAGCAGCCTAAATAATGTGTCAGTTATCACTACTGTACTCATATGTCGCCATGTTAATTTGCTCTTTTGCACAGGTTTTGAGCTGCAATAATAACAAGCAGGATTTGTCTTTGTCCCGCATTCTTTAATACATTTTTCTAACAAAAATCTATCAATCTCAGTCCCAAAATTAAACATTTATCTAGCATCAATTGCCATTTGTGGAAAAGCATTCCAAACCTTTACAGCTCTTTGTATGAAGTGTTTCCAAAAGGTCTGGCTCTAATTTTTAAACAATGTCTCCAAATCCTGTACTCCACGGCAAGTGCACATAGTTTCTCCCAGTCTACCTGATCTGTTCCCCTTAATATCTTGATAACTCCCACCAAATTAACCAGTAACTATTCAAACTAAAAGGAATACAATCTTAGTTTGTTTACTATCTCCTTGTGGCTTAACTCTTGGAGTCCAGGTAGCACTCTACTAAATCAAAGCTGTACTCACTCTGAAACAAAAACAGCAAGACTTCAAAGAGAGTCGAGCCAGAAGATTTCATTCGAGTGAGGCCAGAAAGCAGCGAGATTTTGAGTAAATGCAACCCAAATCTTTCAGAAATTGGTGTCACAGTGATTGTGGAATCATAGCCTTAAAATCTTAAGTTGTGGTTCTTAAATGTGACTCGAAGTTACAATGGTATCGGCATATCAGCTACTCGAGCAGCACAGTGCGCGAGGAGAATCATCCCCTACTGCTCTCAAAGGATGCTGAATCAGTGGAATTCATCATCCCACACTGCAGCGGATGCTGGGATATTGAATAAACTAAAGGAGGAGATGGACAGAATTTTACTGAGTCATGGGTTGAAGGGTTATGGAGAACTGGCAGGAAAGCGGAGTGGAGGCCGAGAAAAGATCAGCCATGATTGTATTGAATGGCAGAGCAGGCTTAAGGAGCTGAATTGTCTACTCCTGCTTCTTGTTCTTCTGTTCTTATATACAAACTTGAGTGCAGGCAGTAGTGGCAGGGTGGGGGAGTGAAGTGGCAGTGAGGGGATGTGGGAAGAAATTCATGTCATTTTATTTGTCCTACTTGAACTGTTAAATCAAACCTAGGTAGAATTAAAAGTCAGCAGCCCAGACTAACCTTGCTTGTCAAATGAAGGAGGGCACATTAGACCAAGCACTGTACATGAAATTTAATACCTAACAAACTAATTAATGTGCTACTTACTATTAATTTTAAATAATATTTATATTCATAATTCATATTAATATATTATTTTCCATTGTAATTGATAGTTGAAGCCATACTTTTTGGGTAGCTCTGCCACTATTAAAATATCAGGGAACTAAAGGCAGGAGTAATTTAAATGAGAGGTTCAATATAGGTTCAATGCAAGGATGATAAATAATTCTATCACTGTGCACGCCTTTATATGGACAACTTTAAGACAAAAGCTATAGGTTTCCTCTGTGTCGTATCTGATCAATCACAGGAAATAGAATCCCAAGATGCAGAGACCATAGGGAAACTTTAAACTTTCACCTAAAATGGATGCAAAATCACTATAATAATCACTGTCCATCTGAAGCCAGGTTTCATCTGAATGATGCTGGTAAGGTTTAAGCACCAAGAGGGTATCCCTTTTAAATTGATCAGTTGTGGGAGAGCAGGATCACAATGGTTATCCCTGATGAATTGGCTAACAAGTTAGACATTGGGAGGAGTGCGTTTATAACTGATCTAGGATTGGATTAGAAACAGTCATGCACTAGCCTGCCATATTTTGTAAAGCTCAGGAGAAATTCTTTTCCACCTGGTCACATATAAATTCCACCCAAGACACACTTGGTACTTTCCATCAGCAGACAACAGGTAATCTTCTAAAAGCTACTGGTTTCATCACTCAATGTCTGGTCCTACAAAGCATGCACAGTCACCAATCTCAATCATTGGGTGTAATTTTAAACCTGAAATACATGCTGGTTTGAGTCAAGTGGGATGTTAAATCTTAAAAATTCTGAACATAAATACAAGCCACCTTGCATCCATTCACCTCTGATTCTAACAGAGGAAATGAGCCAAATCCACTCATTTCAATATTTTGTTGAGTATCTGCTTCAAATTTTATCCCTTTTCCAGTTTTAGCACCATTTGGCTTTGTCTCCTGGGCCTTGGACAACCCAGCAGCTAAAGGAAGGAGAGCTGCTGCTGCAAGGATGAGATAAATGCCTTTCTTACACTGCTTGTGTGCCAAGAATCAAGACTGCTTTCTTCATGCCCACAAGCAAGCCCGTTTTCCAATTCATCAGGTACCCCATGATTATATACCCCCAATCTTCCCCTGATCTCTCTCTAAACTTCATAATCACCCTACCCTCAAATCTTCCTAATCACACTCTACCCAGCCTGCTCCATAATCTCTGACTGAACCAACAGGAAATCAATGTGCTGTTTGGCTGCAGTTGTATGCCTTGCCCAATGGGAAGCCATGCCTGTTTATCAGGCTAGTTCCCAGGCAGGGAACATGATTAAAAGAAACACACCACAGTGGATTAGAAATTCCACTGCATTCCATTCCAGTATATGTTAATTCAATTTGTGCCACAACAGTTATTCCAGTGTACCTTGAATATACACTGCCACCTCTGTGCTCTGAGGGTAGAAAAAGTGAATGTTTAAGAAGTTGGAATGGAGAATGGTCTGGTTTGTACTGGATGGTGTCAAGCTTCTTCAGTGTTGTTCGAGCTCCAGTTACCCAAGCAAATGAAGAGTATTCCATCACACTCTTGAGTTGTGCCTTGTTGACTGCGGGAATCAAGTGAGATATTCAGCTCAGAACTCCCAGCCTCTGAGAGAGGCCAGGGGGTGGTTGTAGAGAGTTGTTTTTCAAATTGGAAGCCCATGACCAGTGGTGTGCCTCAGGGATTAGTGCTGGGCCCGCTATTATTCGTCATTTATATTAATGATTCGGATGAGAATATAGGGGGCATGGTTAGTAAGTTTGCAGATGACACCAAGATTGGTGACATAGTGGACAGTGAAGAAAGTTATCTCCAATTGTAATGGGGATCTTGATCAACTGGGCTAGTGGATTGACAAATGGCAGATGGAGTTTAATTTAGACAAATGCGAGGTAATGCATTTTGGTAGATTGAACCAGGGCAGGACTTACTCAGTTAATGGTAGGGTGTTGGGGAGATTTACAGAACAAAGAAACCTAGGGGTACATGTTCATAGCTCCTTGAAAGTGGTGTCACAGGTAGACAGAGTGGTGAAGAAGGCATTCTGTGGAGATGCCAGCGTTGGACTGGGGTAAACACAGTAAGAATTCTGACAACACCAGGTTTAAGTCCATTTGATATCTAAGATTTATTTGATAGTAAACTCGCAAGCTTTCAGCGTTTGCCCCTTCACCAGGTGAATGGAGAGTTCTGGCTTCAGACAGAGCATATAACAACCAATGCTATACACTAGATACATCGATGGCATTTTCTTCCTTTGGACTCATGGTGAACAACCACTGAAACAACTATATGATGATATCAACAAGTTCCACCCCACCATCAGACTCACCATAGACTATTCTCCAGAATCGGTTGCATTCTTGGACACATGCAACTCCATCAAGGACGGTCACCTCAGCACCTCACTGTACCACAAGCCCACAGACAACCTCACAGTGCTCCACTTCTCCAGCTTTCGCCCTAAACACGTTAAAGAAGCCATCCCCGATGGACAAGCCCCCCGTATACACAGGATCTGCTCAGATGAGGAGGATCATGACAGACACCTCCAGACGCAGAAAGATGCCCTCAAGAACAGGATATGGCGCTCAACTCATCAATCGACAGTTCCGATGTGCCACAGCGAAAAACCGCACCAACCTTCTCAGAAAACAAACACGGGACAAGGTGGACAGAGTACCCTTCGTCGTCCAGTAATTCCCCGGAGCAGAGAAGCTACGACATCTTCTCCGGAGTCTTCAACATATCATTGATGAAGACGAACATCTCGCCAGGGCCATCCCCACACCCCCACTTCTTGCCTTCAGACAACCGCACAACCTCAAACAGACCATTGTTTGCAACAAACTACCCAGTCTTCAGGAGAACAGTGACCACAACACCACACAACCCTGCCACAGCAATCTCTGCAAGACATACCGGATCATCGACATGGATGACATCATCACACGTGAGAATACCATCCACCAGGTATACAGTACATACTATTGCAACTCAGCCAACGTTGTCTACCTAATACGCTGCAGGAAAGGATGTCCCAAAGCATGGTACATTGGGGAGACCATGCAGACGCTACGACAAAGGATGAATGAACATTGCTCGACAATCACCAGGCAAGACTGTTCCCTTCCTGTTGGCAAACACTTCAGCGGTCACGGGCATTCGGCCTCTGACCTTTGGGTAAGCATTCTCCAAGGCGGCCTTCACGACACACAACAGCGCAGAGTCGCTGAGCAGTGACTGATAGCCAAGTTCCGCACACATGAGGACGGTCTCAACAGGGATCTTGGGTTCATGTCGCACTATCTGTAACCCCCATGACTTGCCTGGGTTTGCAAAACCTCACTTACTGTACTGTCTGGAGACAATACACATCTCTTTAACCTGTGCTTAATGCTCCTTCCACTCACATTGTTGGCCTCTTTGAGACTCGAATAGCAGGTTAGTTGTAAAGACTCGCATTCTAATCAGTAATCTGTAAACTGTCTGTGCTGTTATATGCTCTGTCTGAGGCCAGAACTCTCTATTCACCTGACGAAGGGGCAAACCCCGAAAGCTTGTGAGTTTACTATCAAATAAATCGGTTGGACTTAAACCTGGTGTTGTCAGACTTCTTACTGTGAAGAAGGCAATCGGCATGCTTGGTTTATTGATCAGAACATTGAATACAGGAGTTGGGACTTCTTGTTAACATTGTTCAAGACTTGGTAAGGCCATACTTGGAATACTGTGTGCAATTCTGGTCACCCTATTACAGAAAGGATATTATTAAACTAAAAAGAGTGCAGAAAATATTTACTAGGATGCTACTGGGACTTGATACATTGAGTTATAAGGAGAGGCTGAATAGACTGGGACTTTTTTCTCTGGAGCATAGGAGGCTGAGGAGTGACCATATAGAGGTCTATAAAATAACAAGGGGCATAGACAAGGTAGATAATCAATATCTTTTCCCAAACGTAGGGGAGTCTAAAACTAGGAGGTCATAGGTTTAAGGTGAGAGGGGAGAGATACAAAAGTGTCCAGAGGGGCAACTGTGTCATTCACAGGGTGGTGAGCGTCTGGAGCAAGCTGCCAGAGGTAATAGTAGAGGCAGGTAGAATTTTATCTTTTAAAAAGTATTTAGACAGTTACATGGATACAATGGGTATAGAGGGATATGGGCCAAATGAGGGCAATTGGGATTAGTTTAGGGGCTGTTAAAAAGGAAGGGCGGCATGGACAAGTTGGGTTCCCATGCTGTAAACCTCTATGACTCTATGACCTGCTCTTGAAGTCAATTAATTTTCTGTTCCAGTTAGTTTCTGGTCAATGGTAACCTCCAGGATGTTGATAGTGGAGGATTCTATGATGGTAATGCCATTGAATGTCAAAGGGTGGTGGTTAGGTTTTCTCTTGTTGGAGATGGAAACTAACACTGAGCTAGGCTAATGTTTACTATTTGTTTCAGATTTTATTTATAGAATCATTTTACAGATTTACCACTCTCAAGATTTTGGCTTGAAACATGGCTTGGAAAATGCAGAGATGTTGGAAAGCAGAAATTTGCCTTCTTAGTGATCATTTATGGAGTCTTCTGGTGGATGGATAGATGTTGAGGAAGAGCTCTATATCTTGTAGAACTTTCCTTGCTTCAGGTACAGGAGGCATGTCACTTGCTCTCACTGACAAATGTTCTACTGGCGGTTTAGCCAGATGTGGAGATGCTGGTGTTGGACTGGGGTAAACACAGTAAGAAGTCTCACAACACCAGGTTAAAGACCAACAGGTTTATTTGGTAGCAAATTCCACTAGCTTTTGGAGCGCTGCGAAAGTTAGTGGCGTTTGCTACCAAATAAATCTGTTGGACTTCAACCTGGTGTTATGAGACTTCTTACTGGGTTTAGCCAGATGCATACCATAGGATTGTTATGTTCAGTTCATACAAAGGAATGGCAATTCTCCTGTCAGGGTGGACAAATAAGCAAGCTTACAAGTAGTATGGGTTAATTCAACTGCTTGCAGTGCTGAAATAGACATGGTTTTGAGTCTGAACACATAATTAGGCTGGTTAGGCTTCCATGCCCTCCATATTGCAAAAATGTCAAAATAGATTGAAGAACATTTTCACCATAGGATAATTTCTGCACTTCCATTAGGATTGTGGTTCAGAGACAAGACTTTGGGGACACTCCCCTGGTTTTCTGACCTCCACGCATTGATTAATGTACCTTTACGTTCCACTGAACAATTTTCTTAAAAGTATTTTTAAAATAATTAATTTTCGCAGCAATACCAAATTCTATCATCACCAACATAAAACAACACTTTATGGATTAGATTCTTAGGAACAAAGGATTTCCAGCGTGCTTGGAAATGGCATTAAACAACAGAATGTTATTTCCTTGGGGTGGAAATTTTGTCTACATGATACAGTATTCTTTTGTGTACTGTCAAGTATTTTCAGTCATCTTTATCATGTGCTATTGGTTGGTAGACTAATGGTGAAAACACATCCTGACTTGAAAATTTTTGGTGTGTTCACTATGTTTTACTCTGTTGCATTTTGGATTTACAACAGTGACTGCATTTCAAAGTACTTCATTGCCTGTCAAGTGCTTTGAGACAAACTGAGGTCATGCAATATGCCATTTAAATGAAACTTCTTTCTTCTTTCACAATAGTCATACACCTGTTAACAGAACTAAGATGCATTCCATCTGAGTGGCACAGGGAAGGTTGCACAACTGTGTACAGCTTGTAAAATCCACAATAATTCTATCTTCCGTTTTTGTATTTCTTCTAAATCAAGTCAAAACAGCTTAACAGAACTATGCTTAAGGAGATGTTTAAATCTTCACAAAATGTTTCAGTCTCCCACAAACAAATTGATTAACATAATATTTTGACAGCATGGCAGTTACATCTCACTAGATATAATTTGGGTCATGCTATCAATATTTTAACATTTTATCTATGAAAGAAACAATGATTTTACTGCATTTTATAATATTTTTCAAAGATATTTTCTGAAAATATATTTTTTCTCTCTTTAAGAGCCTGCTTTATTTTTGTTTATACATATTGATAGCTCAAAGTCATGTTCCTGTCATGATAAAACCAATGTTTTAG
This sequence comes from Carcharhinus amblyrhynchos, assembly GCF_965287045.1. Taxonomy (NCBI): domain Eukaryota; kingdom Metazoa; phylum Chordata; class Chondrichthyes; order Carcharhiniformes; family Carcharhinidae; genus Carcharhinus; species Carcharhinus amblyrhynchos. Next base: position 83,633,805 of record NC_137331.1, on the reverse strand, counting down.
GGGTTAAGGTTCTAATTGTTCTTTGTCTGCAATGACAAATCAGCACCATAATCAATAGTTATTTGCCAACATTTTTCTGTGAACATCGACAAACTGTGTCTACCAGTATTAAAATTTGTATAACAAAGAATATAACTTTTACAAAGATTTTAATGCAATCCAAAAACAGCAAGATTCTCTATTTAATTCAACTGTTCTATTATCTGCCAGAAGTAACAAATCCCCACTGACTTTCAGCATTTTGTTTGTGTCAAACATTCATGGTGTTGAATGCAATTTTTTCACTAAGGCTGCGGTTCTCTTCACAGCCAACAAGAATAAGAGGCGACAATTATTGTATTTTAAAAATAATCTTAAAAATACTAGCAGATGTCCCATGACAGAAAGGTGATACAAGCAATACACAATGTAGTTGCATAAATGAAAATCTACAAACCTCAAAAATCTGTTGAAAATGTTTAAAAGTATGGAAGGTTGTTGAGCAATGTTACGGTAGTGGAATAAGCCGTTTAGTGGTAATGTGGATAAATGGTAGGAAGCTCATCTCAGGATAACAAGGTCACTGTTTTAGCATTGATTGTTGCTGCATTCCATTATTTTCAGCACTGTTTATCCCTACTCTCTGCTTTCTGAACATTAATCAATCTTCCAACCATGTTACATATTACCCAAAACTATATGACGGCTTATTTTGTATGATACCTTATTGAATATTTTTTGGAAATCCAAGTATACCACATCTACAGGTTGTCCATTATCTACCCTACTAATTACATCCTCATAAATTTATCAAATATGAATTTCCTTTGGTAAAGCGACATTGGCGTATGTCGGATCATGCTATGATTGTCTAAGTGCTTTGTTAATCTTTCTTAATTATAGATGTCAGTGTTTCCCAATGACTCATGCCAGGCTAACTGTAGTTCACTGTTTTCTCTCTCCCTCCTTTCTTGAGTAATGGCATCACATTGGCTCACTTCCAATCTGCTGAGACCATTCTAGAATTTTGGGAAATCATAACCAATGCATCCACTTTCCCTGTTAGAATCTTAGGTCCTCAAGAATTTGTTGGATTTTGGACCATTAAGTTTCTCTTTTAATATGCCACTATCACAAAGTAATACATAATTATTTATTCAACATCTCCCTGTTTGACATGGCTGCTCAATCATCTCTCCTCCAGCAACTCTCCTATGTAGTCTTCTTCCATGGGACTGACCTAACGTGGTGCTCCTCTTACATGTTCCAATTCAGCCAGCATTGTCAACCTCTTCTTCTTCATCTATAGGCTGCCCATCAGTCATCATTCCTATATGAGCAGCTGCAATGTGTATGCTGATAACACTGCCTTACTTTGCCACCAATTCTCTCATACCAATGACCACACTGTGCTGTCAGACAAGTTTGTGGTCAGTGAAGTTGCTATGTGCTCCAGCAGAACAACTGTACCACAGGTAGAGAATCACCATCTGAGCTAAGTCAGAAGCCTCATCCTTCTACTTTCACTCAGTTTGTAGAACAGAATAATGCATTGGGAAAGCATCTGCTTTGCTGAGGGCTTGCACACAGATCATGGTCAAGTCATAGTATGGCTTCAGGTTTTACATAACATTATTTAAAAGAATGCAACATGCCAAGATGATGTGTGTCATGCCAACCTTAGATTCTTCCCTTCCTCTACTTCTCAATGTCCATTCTTGAGGTAAATTGCCAACCAATATCTAAAGCAAAGCCAGTGACACCTAGAATTACCTTGATTACATTTCCTCTCATCCTGCTTCTTATAAGATCAATATTCCATTCTCCCAACTTCTCAGTTTCATCTGTCTGACAATGTCACCTTCGACACCAATGCTTCCAGTATGTCTTCCTTTTCCTCAGCTGAGGAATCCCCTCTACCATAGTTGACCTGGGCCCTTAACTGTGTTTGTCACACTGTCCACACTTCTGGTCTTAGCTTTTCCCCACGTCCCACGTATCACCTAGAGTTCAGTTGGTAACACTATCACCTCTGAGTCAGAAAGTCAGAGGTTCACACGTCATGATTTGTGCCTAAAAGATTATTACATTGTTGTGGGACCTTGTTGCATGCTAACTGGCTGCTGCATTTCATTCATTACAACAATAATTACATTTCAAATTAATTTATTGGCTGCAAGAAGCTTTAGAGCATCCTGAGATTGTGAAAGGTATATAAATGTATGCCTCTCTTTTTATCACCCACCCAAAAACAAGATAAGGTTCTCTTTGTCCTCAATTTTCACTCCACCCTCATTCAATGGCTCATTCCCTCCATTTTCACGACCTCCAGTACAATGCCATCATTGAACGTACCTTCTCCTTCCCTACCCTTTCTGCATTCCAATTAGCATACAGCAAGGTCCCACAACAATGTAATAATCTTTTAGGCACAAGTCATGACGTGTGAACCTCTGACTTTCTGACTCAGAGGTGACAGTGTTACCAACTGAACTCTAGGTGATATGTGGCACATGGGGAAAAGCTAAGGCCAGAAGTGTGGACAGTGTGACAAACATAGTTAAGGGCATATTCCCTCCTTGATACTCTTACTAATACCAACATTCACGCCCCTTCCCACAGCATATTTATATGCAATCCCAGGAGGTACAATACCAGCCCCTTCACCTGCTCCCTTCTCCATTTTCCAGGGCCCCAAATGTTCCCTCCATGTGAAACTATCATTTACTTGCTTCCATTTTATTACACCAATAGTGCTATATAAGTCCACACTGATGTTGTACTTCTTTCAATTTAATACATTGTATTCACTGTTCATGTTACAGTCATTTCTACATTGGCACAACACAATGCAGCTTGGACGAGTGCTTTGCTGAACACTTCTGTTCTGTCCGCATGTGTGGCCCTGAGCTTCCAGCCACTTGAGATTTGAATTATCAGTCTCTTGCACTGCTGCCATGAATAATTTGCAGTTTAAGATATAATATCTAAGAAGAGTGTTGGAAATCATCAGGCATAAGGTCAAAAGTGCAAGCCTTGCCACAGTTAATTAGTGATTAATTGCCTTAGCTAACCACCTATAGCAAACAAATCAGCTACCAATAAAAGCAATAAAAATCGTGACTGCTCGAGATCCAAATACAAACAAAAAGTGCCGGAAAAGCTCAACACATCAGACAGCATCTGCATGGAGAGGGAAACATAGTTAAGGGGGGAGATTTTCCCAGAAATCAGCAAAGATCAATGGCAGGCTGAAAAAAAAACAGCATTGATTCCAGCGACAGCAATGACAGCTTTTCTCACCATATATGCAGCAGTTAGCGCCAAACATTTTCATCCACAGGTTCCACACCTTGTCACTGGTAGGGTGGCCTCCGATTTGCTTGCCCTGCCATCATCTCAGTGTTACAATTATGGGGGTGCCATTTAAAGGCCATCCCAGCATACACTGGCCACATTTTGCATGTCACCAGGAAGTGATGACTGCATGAGATCTGCACAAAGTTTTCTGAAGTCTCTCTAGAGAGGCTCTGGATGCAGTAGAGACCTGACGTGATGTCCTCTAGCCATGCACTGGAAGAAAACCAGCCAGCAAGATCACCAACCCAGTATGAAAGGCAGCAGCAGTAGTGGTGAGAGCTAATGCCTTGCAGAAGAGGACAGCCATCCAATGCAGGAAGAGGGTGAATAATCTCTTCCATTCTGCCAGGGTAAGTCACTCTTTCCATCACTCCCAACTTACATCATATATCTACAGAGATCTCACACTGTCAACTGAGAGGACATCATCACTCAATCTCCCCATACACACCTTCATCTCCCCAGGGGTTGTGTTCTCATCATCTCATTAGTCCCACTGATAATCCAGACATGCCAGGCAGCCTTATCATCTATCCTGGCATGCATCTCTCTTTCTCTCTTACACTCTCCCCATCTGTTTTTATACAAAAAAAAAGTTGGCTCACCACAAGAGGAAAATATCTCAGATGGACAGAGGGATGCCAGAACTCAGTGTCTTCATGCTTTTTGAGTTCAGAACCATCTAGCTGGCTGGGGTGGATGCTGAATGCTCCTGTGCTGGTGGTAAGCTCAGAGGTAATAAACCAAGTGAGGATTCTGACACTGCATCATCCATTAGACAACAATGCAGTGAGATATGTCTCCAGTTTTTAAAGACCTCTCCCATGTAGTAATGACTCCACCTTTTTGTCTCAGGTACACCTGGGGAAACAGCCCAGGGAGTCTGTCAGCCAGATCCTCGACTCCAGCCCTGAGTGGAGTGCAGTAGAGGAATTCATGGACCCTGATGTTGAAGTCCTGTCACAGCGTTCACCCACACCCTCTACCAGCACAGAGACCTTGGCCTAGTTTTACAGCAGCCTTAGAGTCACAATCTGGTGAACACATCACACTTTCAAATCCACAGCAGGCGGAGACAGGGACTTCCAGGGTGTTGGACTCAGAAAGTTGCTGGAGGCCAGGAATCTGCTGAGTCCCAGTCGGCTGAAGTGCTTCTGGACTTGGTCATGCCCTAATTGCTGGAGCTCCAAAGGTAAATTTGTGTACATTAGAAAGGCACACTTGTTAGATTAAAAGGCTACATGGAGAAGTCCATGCAACTTATGTCTGAGGTGTTTGTGCCAACACTGCAATGCAACAAGGTCAACACAGCTCAGGTGGGGGCCACCATGAAGATTTTGTTACAAGACCTTTGTTCTGCACCACTACAGGACATGCATTCCACAGGCGCAGACACTTGCTCAGATCCATCAGTGCCAATGGCAGAGGACGGCAAGGCTCCTCAAGCTCACTCCAGCTGCCCCTCTATCTCAAAATGGAAGCAGAGGCTCTTGGTCACACAAGGAGAAGGATCAGTTGGTGCACAACTTGGACCTAACCAGCCAGGTGACTCCTGATGTTTCCCATCTATCCAAATCCCCTTTTCCTGTGCCCGCTTCAAGTCCATTTCTAAAGGCTGAGGAAGGTGGCAGTGCCACACAGCTGAACTCCAAAAGCAGGCTAGGGACCTTCAAGTCTCAGCATCTAGAAGACACCAGCCAAGGTCATCAAAGGTAACAGGGTGTGGCAGACAGCAGGCTGCCTCCACCACTGCTGAGGATGTTGGGGATGCACCAAAACTAGCAGATGGATTAAAAAGGTTGAGAAGCTCTAGTTGCATAGCATGGACACAGGTGTTAAGCACTTGTCAGTCTCAGCCAAAATCCTGTCAAAGACTGGTTACCCCAAGTCAGAGCTGGTATGCCCGAGACAACCCCCTTAGTACTCAGAGCTGCTCTGCGATTGTTATGCTCACCTCCTAACTCCCCTCAGAGGAGTATTCACCAGGTGCATATCTTTTGAAGCCAGTTGTGAATCATGCTTTCCTGACATCATGCCGCTATGGATGGATTATTTGATGGAGGTGCATGATTCTGGCATATGGGCCCAATAATGAGATGCAAATGCATTTAAATGAGGTTGAATGCTGGAAAACACAGCTCACCACTGATGGGCGGAGGGGCAATCCTGACAAGTTTTCATGCTGACGTAAAATGCAACTTTGGCCTTCTCGTATATTTTCTGAACCCATCACTGAACGCACTCAATGCTAAGAGGAGTGGAAAATTCTGGCCAAAATTTCAGGAATGTCAATTCTATTTGTCTCTGCCCAGATACTGTCGGACCTGCTGAGCTTTTCTTGCACATTATGTTTTAAATACAGCTGGCAAATTGTAAAAACAAATGATATTTCTTTGAACTTACCCTTGAATCAAAGGAATATGCCAAAGCAGAAATTACAACATATAAAGATTATAGAAGCGCAGTAACAACTTTATGTGATTTATTTCAAAAGTGATCCCCAAAACTGTACTTATTACTTCCTGCTGATGGTCTCATCTTTCACAGACTATTAGGTTGTAGACAGTTTAATGTAATAACCACATGAACTGCATGCACTCAGGAACGCAGTTCACCACCACCTGCTCAAGGGCAATTGGGGATAGGCAAATGCTATCTAGCCAGTGCTGCATACATCTTGTGAAAGAAATTTTAAAAACTGAGAATATTGTTCAGCATTCACAAGTAATACATGCATTACGTATGCAGTTAGAAAATTTCTCACTAACCTTATCATGATTATCTGGAAGCGTACAATATTAAAGGGGCTATAGTTAAGCATTACAATTATCAGTCATCTCAGACCTTGACCTTGTCAATTGTCCCAATACCTAGTGTGAATAAAATGCAGGGAGTTCACTGTAGGTACCTCTAATGCAATCTGCAGTAATAACACAAGAAAATATATGCGCAATTCAATGAAAATCATTCCAAAAAAAAAATCAACACTGTAATATATTGTATTGAGTCACTGTCGAAAAGCTGAGAATCAGTTTTGTACCAAAGCTATATAAGTGAAATGTTTCCATTTTGAGGCAAAATATCACCACAATAAAATGGTCAATGGTTGTGATCTTGCTGGAGCAGTCCTGTTTGATTTTCTGAGGCTAACCTAATTACATAAGAACAGTAGCCACCAACTTGTCTGAGGGAATTTACTGTCAGCAGAGGGAAAGAAATTGCAGGCAGCAAAGCTTGAAGCTGCTACTATTTTCTGCCTCTACTGAGCAAATTAATTGTTGCTCAGTAGAGGCAGAAAAAACTGCAGAATGGAGATCACAGAATTGTTACGGAACAGAAGGAGGCCATTTGGCCCATCATGTCCGCACCAGCTCTTCAAAAGGGCATTATGGCCCAGTGCCATTTTCAAATAATTATCTGGAGGACCTCTTAGAAGTGTACCAGAGACAAAAAAATTCTCCTTGCTATTCCAGGACACAATCTTCTGAAGAGAAATGTTCTTGCTGCTTGACAGACGTGGCTGTGAGTTAAATGCATCCAGAGGATGTGGAAGCATAGGGGGAAACATACTAATAGCTTCAGGAATTCTGCCAAGATAAAGTTCCCCAGCATCACATTATATGATGTAGATAGGCAAAGGATGTTGGGCACTAACTGTTTCTTCTAATCCTATTACATTCTGTTGGAAACTGCTAGTTAAGCCCCAGTAAATAGCTCTTGCCAAGATTCACATGCATCCCCACACTGTAGCTGAGCACATCTTATTACTGCAATTCAAACTACATCTCTTTTGCATAAAGATTCAGAAAGGTAACTGCATAAAACAAGCTTACTACATACGTACTTAACCTGAAAAGTAAATGTTCATTTACTCACACAAAAAAGGGCAGCATGGGCAAGTTGGGCTGAAGGGTCTGTTTCCATGCTGTAAACCTCTATGACTTGAGGACTCTAAAGTTAGTATTCAAGGTGATAACTTGATTTTTGATCATTAATGTGATATGAAGACTTCCAACAGTTCAGCACTACTTTCTTGCTTGCAACCCACACCAGCACAAAGTGGTACAGAACAATAGGGAGAAAGCAGAAATCGGCAGCGACCTTAAATTTAGACCTCACAACTGGCAATCAACAAACTTCTCAACTGACACCAAGAGATAGCTGGCCATGTTGAAGCTGGTGGACAGCTAAAGCTGAAGGCAAGCATGATCATAGAATTGTTGCCGTACAAAAGGAGTCCATTTGGCCCATCATGTCTGCACCAACTCTCCAAATGAGCCTTCTCCCCTTAACCCTGCAAATTCTTCCTCTACAGGTAACAGTCTAATTCTATTTTGAACGCATTAATTAAACCTGCCTCCATCCAGCATAATCTCAAACAGTGGCACAGTGGTTAGCACAGCTGCCTCACAGCTCCAGGGACCCGGGTTCAATTCCAGCCTTGGGTGACTGTTTTTGGAGTTTGCACATTCTCCACATGTCTGCGTGGGTTTTTTCCAGGTGCTCTGGTTGCATCCCACGGTCCAAAGATGTGCAAGTTAGGTGGATTAGTGTCCCAAAGGTGTAGGTTTGATGGATTAACCATGATAAAAGTTGCAGGGTTACAGGGATAGATTGGAGGAGAGGGCCTGAGATATCTGCCAGAGAGTAAGTGCAGACTCGATGGGCTGAATGGCCTCTTCCGCACTGTAGGAATTTTATGGATTCTCTGATCATTTCAGGTACTCTCTGCTGAATCATGTTTGCAGAGTTAAGAATTTTCCTGACTCTGCAATTCTGACTCAGAAATTAAAATGAAGGCCATTGAGAGGGAAATAAAGATTGGATTAAGAAAAAGAAAGACAAAAGGAGAAATAAGGAAAGATTAAATTTAAAGGTCAACATTTAAAAAATCTTCTAAAACAATTCACAGTCTGAACGAATTAAACTACACAATTATAACTGTTCGCTTCCTGCAAGTGTGGTTGGTTGGTTGATTGGTATACAAACAGAAATTATATGCAGGAAGAAGTTATTAACATTTCGGGTTGAAGGCCTGACATTAGAAATCTCATGGAATTACATTAGAATTAGAATTCCCTCTGTGTTGCACAGAGTGATGGAAAATCATTTTACTAAACTCGCCCAAAAAACGGATGGGAAAAATTGCACCCAATATCTGCATGCTTTAGAATTTAATTCTTGGCATGAAAACTTTAAAATGAAATAATTGGTTAATTTTACTAGAAACCATAGGAAAAAAAACATAGAAACACTACAGTGCAGAAAGAGGCCATTTGGCCCATCGAGTCTGTACCGACCACAACCCCACCCAGGCCCTATTCCCCTAACCCCACATATTCACCTGCTAATCCCTCTAACCTATACATCCTGGGATACTAAGGGGCAATTTAACATGACCAATCAACCTAACCTGCACATCTTTGGACTGTGGGAGGAAACTGGAGCACCTGGAGGAAACCGGAGCACCTGGAGGAAACCCATGCAGACACGAAGAGAATGTGCAAACTCCACACAGACAGTGATTCAAGCCAGGAATTGAACCCAGGTCCCTGGAGCGGTGAAGCAGCAGTGCTAACCACTATGCTGCCGTGCTGCCCTAATGCTACTAACTTAGCACTTTCTAAAATCAGAACTTGAAGAACATGTTTTACTCAACTCATTTCCTAATGATGGTACTTACAGTTTTTTAAGTATCTTAATTAGGATTTTAATCTTTTTCTGGAAATTTTGGGGCATGTACTCCATGTATTTCTTATCCAGTGGTTTGTCCAGGTCAGCAGAATCGGCGCTTGTTGATTCATCCATATTTAATCTTTTGTAGGGCCTGCTGTTTAAACAAAAGTAGAAACTTGAAGGTAAAAATGTTTAAAATATTCTCTAAAGTTTAATCACTGTTCTAATTTAGATGCATACTGGGGCAGAACAGTGGCACAGTGGTTAGAGTTGCTGCCTCACAACACCTAGCATCATTGCCTCCCAGCTCCAGGGACCTGGGTTCAATTCCAGCTTGGGTGACTGCACATTCGCTGGAGCGGGCGGAGTGAAGGAGCACTGAGTCAAGTAAGAAATTACCTGTTAAAAAACTGTTTAAATCATTTAAAAGCATTTTCGTGGGCTTTTTGTGTTTACCACTTTAAGAATTCAAAGGGAGTGGATAGCAGGGATTTGTGGGTAAGCAGTCTTTTAAACCGCGCTAAGTTTAAAAGGAGGCCTGCTGTGGACAGTGGGCAGCAGAGTGAGCTGCTAGGGCTTAGGATCTAAGGGCTTGACAGAAAAGGGCCAGGTAAGTTTGCGTTGAAAATGGTGTTCAGTATTACTAAAGGGGAATAATGAAGGGGCATGTGATGTGCTGTTTGATGTGGGAGCTGGTGGACCCCAGGGTCCTTCCCAGTGACCATGTCTGCAGTAAGTGCAGGTTGCTGGAGGAGCTACAGCTCAAAGTAGACGAACTGGCCTCTGAGCTACAGACACTGAGGCTCATCAGGGGGAGGGAGGGTGCCATTGATAATGGGGTGCAAGAGACAGCCACACCCCCTAGACTGGCTAACTCTAAGGGTCAGGAACAGGAGGAAGGAGGGTGGGGAGAGGAGGAAGGAGGGTGGGGAGAGGAGGAAGGAGGGTGGGGAGAGGAGGAAGGAGGGTGGGGAGAGGAGGAAGGAGGGTGGGGAGAGGAGGAAGGAGGGTGGGGAGAGGAGGAAGGAGGGTGGGGAGAGGAGGAAGGAGGGTGGGGAGAGGAGGAAGGAGGGTGGGGAGAGGAGGAAGGAGGGTGGGGAGAGGAGGAAGGAGGGTGGGGAGAGGAGGAAGGAGGGTGGGGAGAGGAGGAAGGAGGGTGGGGAGAGGAGGAAGGAGGGTGGGGAGAGGAGGAAGGAGGGTGGGGAACCAAATGCCTCAGCCTCTCAATCTGCATAACAGGTTTGAGGTTCTTGCTTCCAGTGTGGACGAGAACGAGGGCGGTGAGGTTGGTGAGCAAACTGCACACGGTACAGTGATGCAGACACAGGACATAGACAAAGAGAAGGTAAAAGGAATGTAGTGGTAATTGGGGATAGTATGGTTAAGGGTATTGACACTGACCTTTGTCACAATGACAAACAGCACAGAAGGGTGTGTTGTTTGCCTGGTGCTCGGGTCCAGGATGTTGCATCTGGGCTGTAGAGGAACCTGGAGTGGGAGGGTGAGAACCCGGTTGTTGTGGTACATGTGGGTGCCAACGACATAGGCAAAATGCAAACTGAGGATCTGGGGACGGAGTATGAAAAGCTGGGAATGGAATTAAAAAGTAGAACCGACAAGGTGGTTATCTCTGGATTACTGCCTGAACCGTGTGCAGACGGGCATAGGGTTGATAAGATTAAGGAAGTGAATGGGTGGCTCAGGGATTGGTGTGGGAGGAATGGGTTTGAATTTATGGGGCATTGGCACCAGTATTGGGGTAGGTGGGACCTGTTCAGGTGGGGTGGGGTTGGTCTGAACCGTGCTGGGACCAGAGTCCTGGTGAATCGTGTAGATAGGACTGTAGATAGGGCTTTAAACTAATTGGTGGTGGGGGTGGGGGGGGGGGGGGGGGTAGGTGAAATTACAGGGTCGAAAGTAAAGGAGAGGGTACAGATACGGGAAGAGGCCAAGGATGTCCCAATAATAAAGGGAGTAGGGGGCGTGAGTAAGGTTGGTGGCATTCCGGCAAATAGGGTCCGGGTGAAGGCTGGGATGAAGGCACTTTATCTGAATGCACGAAGCATTCGGAATAAAGTGAATGAGCTGGTGGCGCAGATCAGCACAAATGGATATGATCTGGCGGCCATTACAGAGACGTGGCTGCAAGGTGACAGGGACTGGGAGCTGAATGTAGAGGGGTATCAAGTGTTTAGGAAGGATAGGCGGGAGGAGAAAGGGGGGGTGCGTAGCTCTGCTGATTAAGGATAGCATCAGGGTGGTAGTAAGGGATGATATAGGAGCCAAAGAGCAGAAAGTGGAATCGTTGTGGGTGGAGATTAGGAACAGCAAAGGGAGGAAGACGCTGGTGGGTGTCGTCTACAGGCCCCCAAATAATGATCTGGAGGTGGGGCGGGCTATTAACGCGCAAATAAATGCGGCGTGCAGGAATGGAACCGATAATTATGGGGGATTTCAATCTACATATTGATTGGTCGACCCACGCTGGACATGGTGGGCTTGAGGAAGAATTCTTGGAATGCTGCCGGGATAGTTTCCTTGAACAGTGTGTGTTGGAGCCGACGAGGGAGTGAGCTATCTTGGATCTGGTGTTATGTAATGAGGCGGGTAGAATTAGGGAACTTGTGGTGAAGGATCCTCTTGGGAAGAGTGATCATTGTATGGTGGAGTTTCTGGTGCAGATGGAGGAGGAGAAAGTGGGTTCCCGGACATGTGTCCTTTGTTTGAACAGAGGGGAGTACGATAGGATGAGAGAGGAATTGGCGAATGTTGATTGGGGGAGTGCATTGGAAGGTAGGTCTGCTGAGGAACAGTGGAGGATCTTTAAGGAGATCTTTCTTGGTGCTCAGCAGAAATTTATTCCAATGGTTAAAAAGGATCGTAGGAGGAGAGATAATCAGCCGTGGATAACGAAGGAGGTAAAGGAGAGTATTAAATTAAAAGCGGATGCGTTTAGAGTAGCTAGGAGTAGTGGGCGAGAAGAGGATTGGGGGAGGTTTAAATATCAACAAAGAATGACAAAGAAGTTGATAAAGAAGGGTAGGATAAACTATGAAGCTGGGCTAGCACTAAATATAAAAAAGGATAGTAAGAGTTTTTATAAATATATGAAAAGGAAGAGGCTGGCTAGGGTGAACGTTGGACCCTTAATGGATGAGAGGGGGGACTTAGTGGTAGGGGATGGGGAAATGGCTGAGGCCTTGAATAACGTTTTTGTTTCGGTCTTCACGGAGGAGGACGTGAATAGTTTGCCGGGTGTTAGCGATGGAAAGATGGTAGGAGTAGAGGGCCTGAATGACATTATTGTTACTAGAGAGGCGGTGCTCGACAGACTGGAGGGACTGACTGTGGACAAGTCCCCAGGACTGGATGGAATGCATCCAAGGGTTCTGAAAGAAATGGCGGAGGTGATAGTGGATGCCTTGGTGATTATTTTCCAAACCTTGCTGGATTCCAGGGAAGTGCCAGAAGATTGAAAAACAGCTAATGTTACGCTGTTGTTTAAGAAGGGTGGCAGGCAAAAGGCAGGGAATTATAGGCCGGTTAGTTTAACGTCTGTTGTAGGTAAAATGTTAGAATCCATGATCAAGGAGAAAATAGTGAGGTATCTTGAGGAGAATTGTTTGATAGAGCAGACGCAGCACGGTTTCGTTAAGGGGAAGTCGTGTCTGACGAATTTATTGGAATTCTATGAGGATGTGTCTAGGGCGGTGGATAGAGGAGAGCCGGTAGATGTGTTTCTTGATTTTCAGAAGGCGTTTGATAAGGTGCCACACAAGAGGTTATTACAGAAGGTTAGGGGGCATGGAGTTAGGGGTAGGGTGTTAGCGTGGATAGGGGATTGGCTGTCAAATAGGAGGCAGAGAGTGGGGGTCAATGGGTGCTATTCGGATTGGTGGTTGGTGACTAGTGGAGTGCCCCAGGGATCGGTGCTGGGGCCTCAGCTATTTACCATTTATATAGATGATCTGGAGGAGGGAACCGAGTGTATGGTGTCGAAATTTGCTGATGACACCAAGATTGGTGGAACGGCAAATTGTGCGGAGGGTGTGGAGAGTCTGCAGAAGGATCTAGATAGGCTGGGCGAATGGGCCAGGAAATGGCAAATGGAATTTAATGTTAGCAAGTGTGAAGTTGTCCACTTTGGTAGGAATAATGGTAGGAAGGACTGTTACTTGCGTGGCGAGAAACTGCAGCATGCAACGGTGCAGTTGTGCATGAGTCACAAAAACCCGTCCTGCAGGTGGTCAGGAAGGCAAATGGGATACTGGCCTTCATAGCAAGGGGGATTGAATATAAAAGTAGGGAGGTCTTGCTGCAACTGTACAGGGCACTGGTGAGGCCGCAGCTGGAGTACTGTGTGCAGTTTTGGTCGCCGCACTTACGCAAGGATATTTTGGCCTTGGAGGGAGTGCAGAGGAGGTTTACTAGGCTGATACCGGAGTTGAGGGGGTTGAACTATGAGGAGAGGCTGAATAAACTAGGCTTGTACTCGTTAGAGTTTAGAAGAATGAGGGGAGATCTCATTGATACATATAAGATGATGAATGGGATGGATAGGATAGAGGTGGAGAGGCTCTTCCCACTCAAAGGACAGTAGGACTACAGAGCACAGCCTCAAGATAAGGGGGGGGCAGTTTAGAACGGAGTTGAGGAGGAACTTCTTCACTCAAAGGGTGGTGAATCTCTGGAATTCTCTGCCCGTTGAAGTGGTGGAGGCTGCCTCGCTAAATATTTTTAAGACGCGGGTTGATGGGTTTTTGATAAGAGAGGGGATTAAGGGTTATGGGGAGAGGGCGGGAAAGTGGAACTGAGCCACGACAGATCAGCCACGATCTTATTGAATGGCGGGGCAGGCTCGAGGGGCTAGATGGTCTACTCCTGATCCTATTTCTTATTTCTTATGTTCTTATTCTTCCCTTGTCTGTGTGGGTCCCTCCAGGTGCTCCAGTTTCCTCCCACAGTCCAAAAATGTGCAGGTTAGGTGGAGTGGCCATGCCAAATTGTCCCATTCAGCCTGATCGTACCATTTCATCACACCCAACGTGGTAAAGTCGGGCGTGAGGCCATTAACGCAATCCGCACCCATGGATGCACAGATGGTCACTTTACCAAGGCCCGGAAATGGCCGTGAGCTGATTCGTGCCTGAAACGGGCGCAACAGCAGCATGCATTTAAGTTGAATTAGTGAACTGTCCGCCCAACTTTATCAGCATTTCCCCTTTTACCACCATGTTCGCCAATCCAGAAATGGGCCGAAATGGACATGCTAAATAAAAGTCTGTTTCAGGCGCTCCAGCTGTGGAAGAGAAAAGTTCAGAGTTTCCAAAGGTTCTCTGACTCAGGTTGGTGGGGTGGAAGGCAGGAGGCCCGATCGTCCCTCGGGGACGGGGCAGGCGGGGGTTGATCATTGTCTGGTTGTGTGGGGGGAGGGAGGTGGGCCAGGTCATTCTCTGTTGAGGGAGTGGGGAGTGAGGAGGAGGCGGGTCAGATGTACCTCTGGGGGGGGGAGGGGAAGGTGGCCAATCATTCTCTGATTTTGTGGGGAGAGGAGGAGGGAGGCAGGTAAGATGTATCTCTGGTGGGGAGGGAAACGGTGGGGCTGGGGCGGGCGGGTGTAGGCAGGGGTCCACTATTACTCTGCGGGGAGGGAAGTGGGCAGGAGGTCATGATCGGTCTGGGTAGTGGGGGAGGTGGTGGATAAGAGGGACAGTGAAGTGGGGGCCATCACTCCCACTTTTCGCTCCTGGGCCGCTTTCTCCACTTTTTACGGCCCGGGAGCGATCTGACATGGGTGCGCTTTTTCAAATTTTTTTCTAACCGCACATGCGCATTTCAGAGCTCTGATCATTCCGGCAGTGCTAAGCCCTACCCACAGCACGATTCAGACTCATGATTTTATTTTTCAAGCTAAGTGTTAATGAGGGCGCCTGAAAGCAGATTTCCAAGTCGGATCTGAATTGCGCCCAGATTCAGCACTTAAAATGAAAATAGTAAAATCAGGCCCTTAGTGTCTAAAGATGTGTAGGTTAGGTGGATTAGCTGTGGTAAATATGCAAGATTATGGGGACATGACAGAGAGGAGGGTCTGAGTGGGATGCTCTTTTAGAGAGTAGGTGCAGATGAGCTGTACGGCCTCTTTCTGCACTACAGGGATTTTGTGATTCTGGTAAATCTAGTAAAAAAAAGATTTTATGTCAAAAACTTGCAGCAAATTAACAAATCCTGTGGCTTAAGTACATAATTCAAGCAAACATTTTAGTGCAACACTGAGAGAGTACTACATTGTCTGAGCTATGGTCTTGTAACTAAAATGTTTAGCATCGGATTTGTTTGCTCTTTCAGGTGGATAAGGCACTATTTTGAAGAGCTCCCTGATGACTTTTGCAATATTTATCCTTCAACCAAAATTGGTAATGCAAATTATTTCATTGCTATATATGAAACCATTGAGCAAACTGGCTTTTACATTTTCTACTTTAAAATAATGACTACACTTAAAAAGTATTTAAAGGATAGCCTGAGCTTGGGGGAAAGCATTTTAATGAAGCTTTCTTTTCCTAGTTACTATGAATGTGCTGGAAATGTGAACCAAAAAACAGAACACTGAAGCTGCTTAGCACATCAAGTAACATCCATCAAAAAATATAAGTTATTTGATAATTAAGATTTAAACAAATCAGGAAAAATTATACACATTCCCACTACTCAATTAAGGGTGCAGTGCACTTGCTGTTACAATCAAATTTCTAGGTTGGCGGCTTTGAGCATCTCAATGTTGAAATGGAAGGGATGGTAGCCAGTCCAAGAGTGGATGAGGACAGGCAGCCTGACAATACAAAGGAGTGGTATGAGAGATAGGGTGGACAGGTAAAGCAGGGCATCATCAGCATGAATAGGAAGATGACCAAATGTCTCTGTATTATGTTGCAAAGGACAACATGTTGATGAAGAAAAGAAGCATGCTAAGGACAGATTCTTATGTGAGTCTGTAAATAACATTTAGAATATGGAATGAAAAGCCCCTTCATTCCAGATATCAATTGAGTGAACTTCTACTGAATTGCTTCTAACACATTTATATCCATTCTTAAACTGTCTCACCAACACCCTGTACAACTGTAGCGGTACATCTTACTTTTATATTCCATCCTCTTTGCCATAAACGACAAAAAGCTCCCCAAAATATTCCACCCACATTGTTCCTCATCCATCAATAGCATCCTGCAATCTTTGCCCTTGATTAGTACAGGTTATATATTTGTATGGTCATATTGTGTTACATTATATTAGTTATAAAACAAAGAACAAATTATGATAGAGTTAAAGGTATACTGCAGCAGCATTTTTTTTGTTCATCCGTTTCAATTCTGCATTCATTTCTTTGACATTTACCCTTTTTAAAACTATATATTTCTACTTTTATCATTACTGATGCTGATTGCCAGACATTCTTACTTTTCTCCCTTGACTATTAGCTCAGGAATCTTGGGCAGCACAATTTTTGGTTGAATGAATATACTTTGATATGTCTGCAAGAATGCAGAGTGGGCCTCAGGTGTTGTGTCAGGATTATCTCTGTAAATAAAACAAATAAAGCACCAATTTAGCTGAAACTTTCATTATTTTCATATTTTTCAATCAATCAGTACAGAATTCAAATTAAGTGCAATTAATGATTTAGTAAAAGGGGATTTATGTAAGGCAGGCACAGAGCTGTCTCAGTAGTCATGTAGAACAAATTAATCACCAGCTTTACATCTACTTAGTTGATATTAAATTTGTAAGTTCAATAGCAGTGAGGTGCAAATAATATTCAGGAAACCTACATAGTCACGGATGTCATGTTAACAAAACAACATTTTTACTGACTAGCAGTCAACCAGGTTTTTTAATTTCTTCAAATTTTCCTAAATCTCAGCTATCTGCCCTTGTTCTTTCATAGAAAAAGATACCTCATACACTCTCCTGATGAAAGCTTGTGATACCAAATAAATTTACTGGACTTTAATCTGGTATTGTAAGACTTCTTATTCTGCCCACCTCAGTCCAGAGCCCACATCTCCACATCATAGAAAAAGATAGGCTTTTTCAACTCTTAGCCAGAATTTTACTGCCCCTTCTGCTGACGAGATCATCTGCTCCTGCCAAACTCAATGGAGTTTTAAATGACTCACCGCATTTTTTCAGCCCCAACCATGCTGCAACGGGGCAGTAAAACTCCAACCTTTATTTATATGCTCAGGAAGCCGTAAAAATAATTTGAGTGCAGCTTAGTGGTTGCACTCTCCCTCCTCTGAGGTAGTGGTTTTGAGGTCAGTTGCCACTCCAGATGCAAAGATTTTCGAGGCTCAATCAGAGGCGGTGATGGTCCACCTTCGTTCTCATTGTCTGAAATGTGGGCCTGTGAACCTGCCACGCTCCAGTTGAGGCCAATTATGGTAGTTAAGGACTTAATAAAAGCTTGCCTTTCTGAAGTTTTTTTAAATTTGGTGGATGATGCCTGTGTTTGTTGGCTGCCTGCCCCGACCAGCTGAAGGCAGACGTGAACCTTCTAAATGTAAGTCTATGTGCCAATCATAGGTGAAATGGTTCACCCATTTGAAATAAAAGTGGCAGCAGCACATCGCCAGTCAGGGAAGGAGTTGGCATTAAAAACTGTGCCAGTTCCAGGATTCATCCCCCTTCTGGCATTTCATGGATATTGAAGCAATGAACAAGGATGCTCGAATTGAGCAGTAAGGTTGCTAGAAATGGGTGCTGCACCCATTCAAACCCATTGGAGATTAAGAGCAGCTGCCTGCACTAGAGGATCAGAAGAGGGACAAGAGGCACAAAAGAGAGGCACTTCACTGAACACAGGATCTGTAGGCAGAGGCAAAGGTCCCTTGGCACGACACATAACTTGCACCAAAGGAGACAGCAATTCTACGGGCAGATGGTGACAGACATCTGTGCCCTTGTCAGTATGGACCTCATACCTCATATCACTCATCATTTTCATTCAATGCCAGTCACAATCAAAGCCACTGAATCTTTTCATAGGTACGCTGTGGATCTCTGCAAGGTCTCACAGGCTGCCACACACCGATGCATCACCTAGGTGACTGAAGCTGGACATCAGATTCAAAAGCAATGGAGTTTCACAGGCTCAAGAGAACACTACGCATGGTGCATAGTCTAGTCAGATGTTTTCCTCCAATACCCTCCTGCAAGAGTCTTGGTCAATATGGTGGTCTGCTGTACTCTCTATGACATGATCCTCCAGAGAGATGTGGAATTTTAAGACAGTGAGTCCTTGAAAGGGATCAACTCATTGGGTGAGGACTGGGCGTGAGAGAGGAGGAGGAATTGAAGGCAAAGTGATATGATGTTGAATGTTGTTACCCTGTTGTATGACAAGGAGGCCTCCTCGTTCCACTCTCCAGAAAAAGGACCTTTTCCATTTTCCTTATGATTGCCTTTGGCTCCATTTCCCTGGGGTTCAATGGAAAGCTTCGGCACAAATCATAGATTTTGTCTTCAGGGCAAACACAGCAACAGTGATGGCTGGCCTAAGTACGTAAATAGTTCTCCCATTTCATCAGAACCAGTACCATTTCCACAACCAGTGGCTTTAATTGTATCAGAAACCCTTGTCCATGTCAATTAAAGGTCCACTCCCTGAAATTGTGAACCAGAGGATGGGTTTCTAATACAGAAAGAGACCCAGCTCCTATTTCTCACCTCCATGGCAAACATTCAGTCCTTGGCAGCAGTGCTGCATTGTTGCAGATGCTGTTTTTCAGACGAGACATTAAAATCCAGGCCCAATTTGCTGTGTTGCTTGTGTTAAAGCAGTGACTTAGCTACTTGGTTCATTGTAATGGGCTTTGGAACTCCTTGGAGTTATGAATGGTGCTCTATAAATACAAGTGCTTTCTGAAGCAAATCCTTTTAGCTTAGTTGTAGTATTCCACCTCTGAGTCAGAAGGTGTAGAATTCAAACGCTGCTTTAGGCAGACCCAACAAGTGGAGCCTGAAGATCTCATTTTAAATTCTGGGTTGATTCTAGCAAGGTTAAATGTGGTGTGAATGGAACCCAGTGAGTGGCCTTTGAAATTGTGAAAGATATAACAGAGTATTTTCTAAATGGAGAGAAACAAGGAACTATGCAGGAGCAGAGAGATTTTTTTATTCATTCATGGGCTGTGGGCATCACTGGCAAGACCTGCATTTACCACATATCTTGAATTCCCCTTGAGAAGGTATCGGTAAAGGCATCTTTTTATGAAAGCGGTTGTGTAACTTGCTAATTCATTTCAGAGGGCAGGTTATAAGTCAATCTCAATCCTCTAGGCTAGAAATATATATTGGCCAATTTCATTCCTTTAAGCAGGGATCCGCGAAATGGTTTCAATGGGTCCGTACCAACAAGAAGACTTTCACAAAGTTAAGATGATGCTTGACATCAATGATCAGTCCCAGAATAGTGCTTATTCAGTTGCTCCCCTGAGAATTGCAGTAATAATGATCTCATTTTGAGCATAACTTCAGTGTCAGATGTATTCATTTTAACAGCATCTTCAAGTATTCCTGTCCCTGAATTAGACATGGGTAGAGAACCAAACCACAGACAATTCCAGTTCAAGCACCAGCCTATATAATTGGGTCTGGTGAACAAGTGGAAGCAGATTAAACTGTCATTCAGTTTCATCCAGTCATTTGTATTTCTCGATGTCACACTTAATGCCTTATTCTGCCTCTACTGAAAAATATCCACGACAGAACACTGGGATTTACAGTAATGGGTAATGAAAATCTCTTTCATAAAAGTGTCCAATTTTCCAGATGCAAAAAGCTGAAACAGTCTCCAACCCTAGTGGCCCCTTAGAATCAATATCAAATGTAATGGGATGCTTTAGATAGCTCCACTCAAAGAAGAGAGAAGGTTAAAGGAAAGCAAGACAAGAATTCAAACTCCTCAGATTCTTCTAGGAAATGGGGCAATTAAATACATCAACATACACATTTAAAGCAATACTGGAGCAGGATAGTGGAAGGGCAACTGAGGCCCAGATTTTCACTCCCAGGGCAACTGACTGGGAATGAAAATCAGGGGGCAATTCTCCCAGACCGCTTGATTCTTCTAGCAACACAGCGGGTTGGGAGTCATCAACAGAGGCTACTTAGCAGGCTCCCCACTGGGTTCCACAGCCTCCACATGCGTCTGGAGTCCGGATTTCTGACGTCATCAGTTCCACACCAGAAACTGGCACAGAGCTAATTTAAATATTGAAATCGCCATATAAGACTCATTTGCAGGCCCGGGACTGAAATCTCTGGGCCCACTTGCCAGGAGTGGTTCACTCCAGCGGGGTTTACAACAGTTCCCCACAAACAGGGAGCTGATGGCCCGACCCTCTGGAGTGAAGGGAGGCCAAGGAGGCTCTCCAGGATGTCAGGGATGGGGGTGGGGGCCTGGATAGTGTCAGCCTGGCCCCTTTGCACTGCTCAAGAGGAAAAGTGGCAATGCCCAAGGGGCACCTTGGCACTGCCAACTAGGCGTTGGGCAGTGCCAAGGGGGCAGATCCTGCTGCTATTCTGCATAGGGATCAGTGAAAGAGGGAGGAAAGGGGCTGATTGGGACTGGCCATTGGGGTGGAGAGGTGGGGGGGTGGGGGGGGGGGGCGGGGTTGGATCAAGGCTTTCCCAGAGACATCCAGGAGGCCAGCGATCGGAGGTAGGAGGCTCAGCAAGCCAGTGACACAGGGTCGCGGGGCTGGCCAGCAATCAAGAGGCCAGCAGTGCAGGGTTACTGTGCATGTGCCAATCTCCGCTCTGACAAATCGATGCATGCACAGTGATCCGCTCAGTGTTATGTTGCTGGCTTCTCGAGCAGGAGTAGGCACTGCCCCCAGATCTTCATCGCAAATCTTGCTGAGGTACTCTGCAGTGTGAGGGTGTGGGAGATTCATTTTGAAAATCCTGCTTAAAAAAAAAATCAGGAGTTGCTCCCATTTTTACACGAATTCAGCACTTAAAGGGTTTTTTTGGAAGAATCCCAGTCCCAATCTTTATAAATGGCTGCCTGCAGGTCAAATTTTTGACGCTCCCCTCCAGTAGGCAAGCTCGATTAGAAACTTGGCCTGCCACCCCAATGTAGATGGTGCCAGGTGTGAAGCGGGCTGGGTGGAATGTCTGTCTCTGTGCTCTAGATGTGGGTATGCTGGCGTAAACACAGTAAAAAGTCTGACAACACCAGGTTTTAGTCCAACCGATTTATTTGATAATAGACTCACAAGCTTTCGAGGTTTCCCTCTTCGTCAGGTGAATGGGGAGGGAAACCTCGAAAGCTTGTGAATCTATTATCAAATAAATCGGTTGGACTAAAACCTGGTGTTGTCAGGCTTTTTACTCTGTGCTCTAGCACATAATTGAAATAAAAAAAACAGAAAAAACCCTCCAGTCCTCACCCCCTCAACCCCCACACACTCCCATGCTAACCTATGCCACCCCGCCCCCACAGCTCTTCATTCACCCAATGCCAACCCAAAGATGGATGTGTGTGTGTGTGTGTGAGAGAGTGCGTTTGTGTGTGTGCGTGTGTGTTTAAAGTTTATTTATTAGTGTCACAAGCAGATTTACATTAAACTGCTCACAGGCTTCCTGCTGCCGTGGGGTGACATCAATGGGAATTCCCATCGACAGCAGTGGGACCAGAGAATCTTACCGCTAGCAAACAACACGCCACCTCCTGCCGGTGGGAAAAACATGGCTGGGAGGCCGAAGAATCTTGCCCGTTATTTCTCAGGGGTTCCTTCAGTAGTCTTGGGAGCTTAAATCCACTACTGAAAAAGTTTAGGAAACCCTGAGGTAGAAAATGCTTTGATTGTTAAACCAATCACAGCAACCAACCTTATTTAGTTAGAAATAGAAGAGTTTCCCCATATCTTCTTGCCTTAATTGAACTTGTATTACTTTGCTTGGGTTTCAAATTCCTTTCTCTAGGATGGTGGCCAACGTAACTACAATAAATTTCCCTGACTTGCCATGGTCCATCTGCTTCAGTGGGTGTTTGGAGCTTAGAGTCTTCTGTGCAAAAGTGGACAGAATCCATCACACCAGGACAAACAAACACAATGAACAAAAAGAAAGATGTCAAATTAACTGGAAAGCTGGAATGTCAGAATCATGTGCATTGGATGAACAGAGAATCTGCAGTTGGTTGGCGGGGCACAAGGCAGCTGTAATCAACATGCAACTTGATAGTTTGAATTTTGACATAGCTTTCCTGCAAGGGATCAGGCTTACCCAGAGTTACTAACAGATAAAAACACTGCATGTTCATGTGGCAGGGAAAGAGTTCATAGGAAATGCACGAGCAAGGTTTAGGTTTCACTGTCAGGAAACTGCTGCTCTCAATGTTAGAACCTCTCACAAATGTCCAAAGATGTGCATGTTAGGTGGATAGCCCATGATAAATTGCCCCTTGGCGTCCCATGATGTGTAGGTTTGGGGGAATCAGCGGATGAACGCACGGAGTTATAGTGATAAGGCAGGGGGTGGGTCTGGCCTGGGTAACATGCGCTGTCAGAGAATCAGTGCAAACTCGAAGGGCCGAATGGCCTCCTTCTGCACTGTAGGGATTCTATGATTCTATGAATGAATCTGAATATATTCACTCCATCTGCCCCTCAACTCAAGTAGAGCCAGTTAACCTCATCAATATCTATGCTCCTACACTGTGTTACACTACAGAGGCAAAAGACCAGTTCTACAAAGGAAATTGACATTCCTATCAGCAGAATTCCTGCTGTGGGATTTCAACATAAGTGTGGGTGCAAATCATGATTTATGGCCCTCTTGCCTCAGACATCATGGCCTGGGAAAGATAAATGAAAATGTACAAAGGTCACTTGAGCTTGCTACTATCACTTTGTGTAACTAACATCTTTGGAACATCCAAGTTCAGGGCATTGATACCAGATGGATCTGATCATCACCAGACCTGACTCTTGAATAACATTCTCAACACACGCAGCTACCACAGTGCTGGCTGTGATACACATCACTGCCTGGTGTGAACCAGAGTTAGGATCCAACTAAGATAAAAGTAAAATACTGTGCGTGGATGCTAAAATTCAGATGTGAAAACAGAAAACATTGGATAACTCAACAGGTCTGGCAGAATCTGCAGAAAGAGAAACAAAGTCAATGTTTTGAGTTTGTATGAAGCTTCTTCAGAGCTGAAGAAGGGTAGGGATGTGATGGATTATATACTTGGAGAGAAGGTGGAGCAGAATAGGTCAGGAATAGGTAGGAGCTAAGGAGACATTGACAAATACCATGAACACAAGAGACAAGGTCAATGGTAGCATTAAAGACTAATGAAGGTGCTGATAGTGGCTCTTTACTTAAATACACAGCATTCAGCACAAAAGAATTAAGGCACAAATTGAGGTTAATGTGTATTATAGAGGTGTGTACATAAGGAGATCAAAGCTGAGGACTATATATTCAGGTGTATGTAGCTGATCATAAGGACAGGCAGAAAGTAAATGGTAGTGAGGTAGTTTTGTTAGAATGAGATGGAATAAGTACAATAGCAAGAAATGATCTCGGGTCAGATGATGTAGAATCCATGGAATGAAAATAAGAAATAAAAGGGAAGAAGACACTGGTGGGAGTAACCTATAGGCATCCTAACAGTAGCTATATGGTAGGATGGTGAATAGTCAGATGATAAAAAAGGCAGTACATAAAGAAAAAAAATAGTGTGGTAAAAATTAACAGTAAAACAGAGGATTGAGAAAGTTTCAAAAGCCAATAAAAGATGATCAAAGAAATAATAAAAGGGGAGTATATAAACTATGCAGTTGAGTTAGCGAGTAATATAAAACACAAAGTGAGAGCTTCTTTAAATATATGAAAAGGAAGTGAGACGCCAAAGTAAACATATGTCTCTCAGGGAATGAGACTGCGGAAATAACAATGGTGAACTAGGAAATGATAGATGAGTTAAATACTTTGCATCAATCTTCACCGAAAACAGACCATTAGCGTTTCAAAAATACCAAATAATCAAAGGGCAAAAGGGAGGAGGAAATAAACAAAATAGCAGGTTTTCGGAAAACTAATGGAACTAAAGCTCGATAAATCCCCTGAATCTGATGGATTGCATCCTAGGATATTAAAGGAAGTAACCATCGAGATAATGGATGCACTGGTAGTAATCTTCTAAGAATCCTTAAATTCTGGAAAAGACTCAGAGGATTGGAAAACTATCAATATAACACTCAAAGAGGGAGGGAAACAGAAAGCAGGTAACTATAGATCAGTTAACTTAATATCTATCATTGGGAAAATGTTTGAGTCCATTATAAAGGATGTAATAGCAGAGCATTTATGAAATACATAATATAATCAAGGAGAGTCAGCAAGGCTTCATAAAGGGAAAATCATGCCAAGCAAACTTATTTGACTTGTTTGAGGTGGTAACAGCAAGATCAATAAAAGGGAACTAGTATATGTAATATTCTTGGGTTTCCAAAAAGCATTCGATATGGTACCACACAAAAGACTAAATTTAAGAAAAAGAGCCTATGATGTTGGGTGTAATGTCCATGTTGGCCTGGATTAATGAATAGGAAAGGGAGCTGTGATAAGACGAGAAATTTCAGAAAGGCAACATGTAACTAGTGGAGTGCCACAAAGATCAATGCTGGAGCCACAATACACATTAATGGCTTGGATAAGGGAAATTAATTTACTGATGCCAAGTTTGTACATGACTAAACAATAGGTAGGAAAGTAGGTAGAATGGATGACACAAATACGTCTATAGAGGGATGAAGGCAGGTTGAGAGAGCAAAACATGGCAGGTGGGATATAATGTAGGAAAATGTAAAGTTGTGCACATTAGTAGAAAGATTAAAGGAGCTGATTATTTAAATGGAGAAAGACTACAGAAAGTGAGGCTTAGAGTAATTTGGAGTCCTCATGCATAAATCACAAAAAGCTAACAGACAAGTTCAGCAGGTAATAGGGAAGATAAATGGAAAATTGGCCTTTATTTCAAAAGGAATGGAGCATAAAAATAGAGAAGTCTTGTTAAAGCTATGCAATGCACTAGTTAAACCACATATGGAAAACTGAACCATTTTGGTTCCCTTATCTAAGGAAAGATATGCTGGAGGCAGTCTAGAGAAGGTTCATTAGGTTGATCCAGGTATGGAGGGACTTTTTTTGTGAGGGGACGTTGGGCCTACACTCATGGAAGTTTAAAAGAATGAGAGGTGACCCTATTGAGACACATAGGATTCTCAGGGAACTTTACAAGGTAGATGCTAGGAGATTGTTACTCCTTGTGGGACAGTCTAGGCACAGAGGGCATAATTACAGAGAAAGGGGTCACCCATTTAAGACAGAGATCTGGAGAATTTCTTCTCTAAGAAGGTAATGAATCTGTGGAAATATTTACTGCAGAGAGCTGTGGAGACTGGATCATTGAGACAGGCAGCTTTTCAATCAGTAAGGAATCAAGGGTTATGGGAATAAACATGGAAAACGGAATTGAGGATTATCATATCAGATCAGTCAAGATTTCATTGAATGACAGAGCAGAGTCAATGGGCCAAATGGCCTACTTCTGCTCCTAAATCGCATGGTATTATAGTCTAACATGGGGGACAAAGTTCACTGTCCAAAGTTGTTGAACTCGTGTTGAGTCCAAAAGGCTGTAATGTGCCTCATTGGAAAATGCAGTTTGCATTGAGCTATGCTGCGACATTGCTGACAGCCAAGGATGGACATGTGGGCTTTACAGCAAAATAATGAGATGAAATGGTAAGCGAGCAACAGAAAGGTTGGGCTCATGCTTATAGACTGAGTGATGGTGTTCTGCAAAGTAGTCACCACTCTTTGCTTAGTCCTTCAAATGAGGAGACTTAATTTGAAGATGCAAATACAGTATATCAAATTGAAGGAGGTGCAAGTGAAGTGCTGCTTCAGTTGAAAGGATTCAATCCTTGAACTTGTTCATTAAAAGCAGAAATATTCTCGTATAAATGTTTGGGATCTGATGGGGTTCTTTCTGCTTGTCTATCTTGCATAAGGAGGTCGTTCAAACAATTATTTACTATTTACAGCTCAATATACATGTTAGGAACTCCATGCAAGGTTGGACTTCTCCTCGGTCCAGATCTTCATTACTTAGTCATGTGGCATTACATCATGGTACATCAGTATCAGATGCCTCTGATATTAACCCTTCAGGTTACACCCCTGCATGCTTTTATGCAGCTATGTAAATATGTCGTTGGTAACTAATTTGGTGAATGGCATGACTCTCGTGCACTGATGCCATCAGGTGGATCCCACAATCCACTGATCTGTTTAGTTGAATCAAGTCATGCAGATTCTCATTGAGTCATTAGGCTTTGGGACAGTGACCATTCCAGAACACCACTTTGACAGTTTGGTTACTGAAGAGATAATCCCTGCGATAGCATGTGCTCAATTCCATCTTTGACTTGTCCAAAGTTTGTGAGTAGCTGTTTTCAATGTGCAGAGGCAAGTTGGTTTGGCATTAGCTCTTAGGGAAACAAAACATTACGTCTTGAGTTTTTCATAGCCTGAAAATAATGCTTGAAACTCATTGCTGAATGTGCTACTATACTGCTTGTGAGCAACTTCATCAATAGAAATTATAGATCAGCTTCAATTGTATGCATGCCTTTCTGCTTAATAACAATGATTCTTGATTTTATTTGACATGCAAGCATTCAATGATTTCTTGATCTTTGTATTTTAATTTTGCCAGGTGTTGTCCTATGATTTTCAGTGTAATTCCATGTGAACCTTGTAACTGGATGAATAATGGTTACAGTGCAATGTTGCTCAAGTCACTTGACTTCATTGAATAAGACTGAAGCAACTGCCCCCACCCCCTCCTTCTAATTTTTAAATTCTGTAGGGCATCCATCCACTTCAACTGTTCCAGTATTTATTTTCTGTTTCATGTAGTTCTCATCAGAAAGTTATTTTCTCTTTCTGTGGTTCTTCTACATCTTGGCTGTGGTTTGGCCTAATATTTTTCTTATTTTTTTTGCAGACTGTGCTTTCGATCAGCAGACAATTTTAAAATACCCTATTTTTCCACACTTGTGGCACCCTACTCTCTGTGTTGGGCATTCTTTCTACTTGCGTAAGTTTATCCCACCACACCAAGACCATTTCAAGACGGCATTTTTCCCCCATTTTCATGAGCTTCTGTTTTGGTGCCCTTTTCACTGCTTTGGCTTACATATTGGTTTCCTATTGGCAGTTGGGGGGGGGGGGCTCACTTTCCCCATGAATGAACACACTAATTTGCTTTCTGAACCCAGTTTGCCTTAATTAAACCAATTAATTAACCCAATTTGTACTGCCTTAATTAAAGTTTGATTTTCCCCTTGTTTGTAAGAGATCTGATAGAGCTTCATGTAGACCCCAACTATTACGCTATTATGAAATCAATCCATCTCTCAATATTCCACAGTTATAGTTTTCTGTCAGCCTGTATTAATCACTGATGAACAAATCCAAGTTTTCATCTGGTCCTTGTTGAATTTTGTACAATCTATAATTAAATTTTTGTGAGCACTGAAATACAAATCAAATGCCTTGAGGACTTCAATGTAAGAGCTTGAACTTTCATCAGTTCCCTACCTCTCTGTCATACCTTTGGCAATAGCTCCAACTGCACAGACTAAAATACTTATCTACTTGTTTGTTTTTTTTGAAAACCAGGAGCATGGAGCAACTTTGCATGGAGTTCCTAACATGCACATTGAGCTGTAAATAGTAAATAACTGTTTGAACAAACTACACTCTTGAATGACCTCCATATGCAAGATAGGCAAGCCGAAAGAACCCCATCCAGTTCCCAAACATTTATCTGAGAATATTTCTGCTTTTAATGAACAAGTTCAAGGATTGAATCCTTTCAACTGAAGCAGCACTTCACTTGCACCTCCTTCAATTTAATATACTGTATTTGTATCTTCAACCGAGATCTCCTCCACATTGGAAAGACTAAACAAAGACTGGTGACTGCTTTGCAGAACACCATCATTCAATCTGCAAGCATGAGCCCAAGACTCCTTTTTTAAATACAAAACCACCAGATAATGCTTATATCTTTTTCTCCAGTTGTTACAGTGCTTAGCTTGTGCAAGTCTTTGGCACTTTGGATAGACTGTGGGAGTGGCAGTATAGATTCAATGCTTGAACCAAGTCTTAAGATAGTTGTTGCTTCTCTGGTGTTGCTTGTTGATTGTGATCTGTATTCACTGTATTTTGTAGTCTAGGTCAGTGTCATAGCTTGCATCTGCTGCACCTGTGATACTGTGACATTTTTGGTGAGTCTTCAATCCATTCTATTCATCCCTCTTTCAAGGATCTGCAAACATATCAGGTTTGTAATCTTTTCATGGGGCTTTTCTAGGTTTTTTTACTCACTATCCACTGTCACCACATTTTGTCATGTGTTTGGAGTCTAGATGGAATTCTTTGAGCTTGTCTATTTTCCATAAGGAAACTACTCAAGACTATTATTGTTTATTTACAGTCCAACGTATATCTTCGGCACAAGGTTAGGCTTCTCCCTCCAAATCTGTTACTTAGACATATGTTATTATATCATGACTACATTTCCATCCAGGATTTCCCAGACTTCAAAGAAAAATAAAATGGGAAATAGTGAGTCAACACCTGTCATGGATCACTCCAGGTTTGCTCAGCCATCTTCGTATATATTTTGATGAGGCTCAATATTCTGAAGCCTTTTGTACCTCAACCCATCATATTATCAAAATTGTGTTTACTTTTGAGTGCAATGAAGATTTAGACTGCTATATATATATGCCGGTTTAAGTTCAAAGGAAATTTTTGAGAAGTGTACAACATTTAATTTTTAAATACAAAACCACCAGATAATGCTTAATACTGAATTAACCACCAGGATGCATACCATTGTCTTTTGAGACAAAATTTGGTCAAAAGAATTGGTCAAACAGACCACTTTTGTCCAGTAGTTATTACTAAGATTCTATTCCACCATTAAGTCAGTTGGACTTTGGCACTGTTTGACAAGAGTTGGCATTTTCTGGTATAGAGAGAGTAGCTCTCATCATATATAGGCAGATTCAGCAGTTGTATTTAATCTTACATGTCCTGTGGATTCAGTTTGAAGGCTGTCATTTTTCACAGCCCTTCTATTGTTATCGATAGGCTGTTTCAAATATTGTGACTTTGATTGTTTTCTTAAGCACTTCATGTATGCATTCACATTCAGACATTTAATACATATCCAGTAAAGTATTTTGGTTTATGGTGAAAGAGAAAAGATAACTCATGCAGTACATACTTCAAACATGTTTTTAGATGTTGTGATTTCTGGGGGCCAGGAACTTCACCAAGCTCACAACAGTATCAAAACAGCCCTTGAATCTTGTCCAGGCAAGATTAAAGTCTGCAATCCAGTGGTGATTTATTACCACTCAATCAGAATTCAGACCATAACAAATGTGACCAAATGAAAAGGATAGTAGCAGCATAAACTTTGATAGCATAAGAACATTGGCTTCAGCTGTCACCTTGTTAGAGCCGATTTATAGAAGAGTCTTTCATTGGACAGTAGCTCTAAGACATAGAAAGCAGTAACAACAACTTGCATTTATTTATATACTGTCTTATGTAGTACAGAACAGTATTGCTGAAACAATAAGGCATGGCCGATATATTCTTCTTACACTCATCGGGACACTTCACAAGAAAACCAACTCAAGGGGAAAACAACAGTTTAAACTTTAAAGGAAAGTACTGATTGCCTTAGAAGTAGATTGATAGAGGCATTTCTGTGTAGAATGCACCAGTTAACTGACAATCATTGTTCAAAATTTAAATGTGGTATATGAACTTCACTGCCTTTGTGATGCGAGATATGTGGGCCATACGTCCCAAAGACTGGCGGGTCATATCAAACAGCATGCCCCAGCTGCTGTTCTTTACAGGGAAGGTGCAGACAGTACTCAACCAACACATGTATGAAAAACTCCAAACAGTGTTCAATATGCGATGTGAGTCTGCAACTGGACAACATTTGCTAAGTAATCATCAGTATGCTAAAACCTCTACTGAGGACCAATTTAAGATTTGTCAGTCAGGCTCAGAATGTGGCATATACTGGAAGCCACATAAATTAACACACAGGGTCCAGTTCTCTGTAGACAGAAAGAACGTGTACACATGCATGTATATATACATTGTGCCTGTATCAACTAACAAAATGACTGACGGCCATTTGCAGACTCATTTCTCTTTATCAATTAAGGTCAAACAGCCAGTTTAAATTTCAAACAATGCTTGGCAGTTAACTGTCAGTCCCTGATACACAAGGAATGCCAGAATAGCCAACTAGAAGCTTGGCTAAAAAGTTAGGTTTTAAGGAGCAGCTGAACAGAGGAGAGAGAGATGGAGAGGCACAGAATAATAGAGGAAGTTCCAGAGCTTCGGACTGAAGCAGCTGAATGCACGGCCACATGATTAAAATTGGGGATGCACAAAAGGCCACAAATATCATGGAGGATTGTGATGCTGGAGGAGGTTACAGAGATAGAGAGGCAAGGCCTTGGAGAGATCTTAAAGATACAATGAAAAGTTTAAAGTTGACATGTTACCAGACAATGCCAATGTAGCTCAGTGAGACTAGAGGAGATGAGTGAGCAGGATTTGCAAGAGTGAGAATATAGGCAGTGCAATTTTAGATGAACCCTTGTTTCGGGAGGGTGTAAGATGGAAGGGCTGCCAGAAGAGCACTGAATTAGCTAAAACGAGCAGTAACAAAGATATGAAAGACGGTTTCAGTAGCATTAGTATATTGTTAGGATATTTAATCCCGTCATGAATAGATGAGTTCAGACTGAATGCCCTCATGACTCAAATGGTTCAGTGTTCAATCCCCACCCAGAAAGCTGTGACTTTAAGTGCTTGAGTTATCCATCATGAAAACATGTCTTATTTGGATAATTTTTAGCAAGCCTATCAGTGTTATATGGGAGCTTGAATTTGGGTGTTTTTTGAAAGGGGGCAGGAATTGATTTATTTACTCATTCTTCAGTTTCATTGGCAACAGCAGCTTTCAGAGTCATTGATGACAATTCTTAATCCTGCCTGTAAAAGCTGTAAGAAGCTCAAAAAAACAAATCAATTCAGTTTTATTATTTTGAGTGATACCTGCTCCGTAGACCACAGATGTTGCATAACTTCTCCAAATTATTATAATCAATTCCCAAAAAATACTGCATTCCTAGAAGGGAAGAAAAGTTAAAAGTAGCACTTGCTTGAAAACATCTTGCACAATTAATGCCCTGTTAAATAATCTACATGTCATTGTAAATGACATATTTGAACTATTAAGTGCAGACAGGGTCACAGCAACAACTGCACACATTTACTAGTGAGGTATTAAAGTCAAGTTTTCAGTTTCCATGAATCCTAATTTGTGTCAGGAACTCATAAAGCAATCTTTCAGAGATTTCCTTAGTACTCACGAAGCAGCATTGCTGTAAGCTTTGGAAATGATTGAGTAATATTGCAATAATTCCAATAGCAAAGACGCTTGGAAAACTTGGTCAAAAAGGTAAGACACCCAGTCCACATACAGAAGGTAAATTATACCATGGACAGGATTAGATCAATATTTGGCATCAAAATTAACCTGTTTTGTGTGTAAAGGGTGAGGGAGTATTTTTGAGCAGGTTGCTTGGCAACTGAGAACAATTTCTGAAAGAAAGGCATATGGGATTTAATCACCATTGATGAAAATGTGTGTTTATGCCTAATTGAAAGAGAAACCACAGCAGGAACTAATAAGCTGAAAATGCTTACCCAGTCAATATGTAAGAAAACTGGCAGAAACACCAGTGCCAAAAGCTTTGAACAAATAGGAAATGCTGAAATAGATTTTGCTCTAATAATTACCAAATAATAATCAACAGGTATTTTATAAAGGAAAACTGAAATTTTATGAATATAAACAGAAAATGCCTGAAGTAGATCTGGCAGCATCCATGGACGAGAAACAAAGATAATGAGCTGGATTTAGCCAGCCCCAACGGGTTCTCTCACCTACTGGTCAGAGAACCAGCAGGGAATGCCCATCAGTTCCATGAGTGAGGCTCGATGAGATTTAGTGTCCTTCAGGTATGTAAGTAGCCACCATTCGGCCTTCTCTGGGATTCAGGACCATGGTGTCAGAGGTCCTGCACACCAATAACTGCCTGACAATCAGAGGCTGGCAGATCTCATTGCTATCAGTGCTACTGGGAGCAATGATAGAATTGTTAACCCGAGTCTAAATGTGAGTGAAAGCAGAATGTGTGGGAGTAAGGTGGGGAGGAGGGGATAGGGTGGTCAGAAGCAAGGCCGCAGAGGTGGCTTTCAGCACCTCCTCCTTCAATCAGGGACTGAGAGCCTGAAAATGAGGGACAACCTCCGCCATTCATTTTGATCATGCTGATCTTTGAATTCAATATCCAGATTCCCCCCTTCGCCCCATATCCCTTGATTTCTTTAGCCCCAAGAGCTAGATCTAATTCCTTCTTGAAATCAGACAATGTTTTGGCCTCAACCACATCCTGTGGTAGTGAATTCCACACAGTCACCGCCCTCTGGGTGAAGAAATTTCTCTCCACCTCAGTTCTAAAAGGTTTGCCCCTTATCCTCAAACAATGACCCCTAATTCTGGACTCCCTCACCATTGGGAACATTCTTTCTAAATCTACCCTGTCTAATCCTGTTAGAATTTTAAAAGTTTCTATGAGATCCCCTCTCATTTTTCTAAACTCCAATGAATATAATCCTAACTGACTTGAAGCCTTCTCATATGAAAGATCTGCCATCCCAGGGATCAGCCTGGTAAACCTTCTCTGTAGTCCCTCTATAGTAAGAACATCCTTCCTCCGCAAAAGGATATCAAAACTGCACACAATACTCCAGATGTGGCCACACCAACGCCCCATACAATTGCAGCAAAACATCCCTATACTCAAATCCTCTCACTATGAAGGCCAACATACCAATTGCCTTCTTTACTACCCCCACTTACTTTCAGCGTCTGATGCACGAGGACTCCAAGGTCTCATTGAGTATCCACCTCTCTTAATTTATACCCATTCAAGTAATAATCTGTTTTCTTATTGTTGCTACCAAAGTGGATAACCTCAAATTTATTCATATTAAACTGCAACTGCCATGCACGTACCCTCACACTCAGCCAATCCAAATCACACTGAAGCATCTTTGCATCCTCCTCACAGCTCACCCTCCCACCCAACTTTGTATCATCTGCAAATTTGGAGATAACACATTCAGTTCCCTCTTCCAAACCATTAATATATAATGTGAACAGTTGCAGTCTTAGCACAGGTCCATGCGGAACCCAATTATTCACTGATTGCCAATCAGAAAAAAACAATTTAAGCCAACTCTTTGCTTCCTATCTGCTAGCCAATGTTCTATCCATCTCAAGACATTAACTGCAATCCCATGTGCTTTAACTTTACATTGCAGACTGTAATGTGAGACGTTCTCGAAGGCCTTCTGAAAGACTAAATAAACCCCACATCCACTAGTTCTCCATGGTCAACTCTACTAAATATATCCTCAAAAAATTCCAATAGATTCGTCAAGCATAATTTCCATTTTGTAAACTAATGCTGTAAACTAATGTCTGATTATACATAGGAATATAGACACATAGAAGATAGGAGCAGGAGGAGGCCATTTGGCCCTTTGAGCCTGCTGTGCCATTCATTACGATCAGTAACCTGATCCTGCTTTTTCCCCACAATCTTTGATCCCGTTTGCCCGTGCTATATCTAGTTGCCTCTTGAATATATTCAATGTTTTGGCATTAACTACTTCTTGTGGTAATGAGTTCCACAAACTCACCACTCATTGGGTGAAGAAATGTCTCCTCACCTCCGTCTTAAATGGTCTACCCTGAATCCTCAGACAGTGACCCCTGGTTCTGGACTCCCCCACCATTGAGAATATCCACCCTGCATCCACTTTGTGTAGTCCTGTTATAATTTTATAAGTCTCTATGAGATCCCCCCTCATTCGTCTGATCATCCAGCGAAAACAATCCTAACCTAATTAATCTCTCCTCAGTCCTGCCATCCTGGAATCAGCCTGGTAAATCTTCGCTGCATTCTCGAGAGCAAGAATATATCTTATGATAAGCATATCTTATCATGGTTTGCGTGATGGATTGGATTATATTCACGATCTTTTGTCGTTCCTCGCAGTCTTCAGCAGATCAGGAACCATACCACACTGTGGTACAACCAGAAAGACTGCCTTCTATGACGCAGCTAAAGAAGTTAGAGACATGCCAAATTTTCTTACTCTTCTGAGAAAGTAGAGGCATTGGCGGGCTTTCTTAACTATAGTGTCAGCATGGGGAGGACCAGGACAGGTTGTTGGTGATCTGGACACATAAAAACTTGAAGTTCTTGACCCTTTCTACTTAATCCCAGTTGACGTAGACAGGGGCATGTTCTTCTTTACACTTCCTAAAATCAATGACAATCTCTTTCATTTTGTTGACATTGAGGGAGAGATTATTGTCACTGCACTAGTTCACCAGATTCTCTATCTCATTCCTGTGCTCTGTCTCATCATTGTTTGAGATCCAACCCACTACAGTGGTGTCGTCAGCAAACCTGAAAATCGAACTCGAGAGGAATTTGGCCACACAGTCATAGGTGTATATGGAGTATAGTAGAGGCTGAGAACACAGCCTTGTGGGGTACCAGTGTTGAGGATGATCCTGGAGGAGGTTTGTTGCCTATATTTACTGATTGTGGTCTGAGAGTTAGGAAGTTCAGGATCCAGTCACAGAGGGAAATACCGAGGCCCAGGCCACGGAGTTTGGAGATGAGTTTCATGGGAATAATAGTGTTAAAGGCTGTGCTGTAGTCAATAAATAGGAGTCTGACATCAGGGTCCTTGTTATCGAGGTGTTCTAGGGTTGAATGCAGGGCCAGAGAAATGGCATCCGCTGTGGACCTGTTGCTGTGGTAGGCAAACTCTGTTGGATCCAGATAGTCCGGGAAGCTGGAATTGATTCGCGCCATGACTAACCTTTCAAAACACATCATAATAATGGATGTCAGAGCCATCGGCTGATAGTCATTAAGGCATGCTGCTTGATTTCTCTTAGGGACCAGGATGATGGGTTGTCTTCTTGAAGCAGGTAGGGACCTCAGATTGTTCGATCCATTGCAATACACTTCCCCCATTCCCGTGTGCTTTAATCTTGCACGATAATCTCTTTTGCGGGACTTTGTCAAACACTTTCTGAAATTCCAAGTGGACAACATTGACCGGTTCTCCCATGTCAACTCTACTAGTTACATCTTCCAAGAATTCCAACAGATATGTCAAGCATGATTTCCCTTTCATAAATTCATGCTGATTCTGTCTAATCCTGCCACTGTTTTCTAAATGCTATCTATAAAGTCCTTGATAATGGATTTGAGAATTTTCCCCACTACCAATGATAGGCTTATTGGTCTATAATTCCCTGTTTTCTCTCGACCTCCCTTTTTGAATATTGGAGTGACATTAGCTACCCTCCAATCTGCAGGGACTGTTCCAGAGCCTTTAGAATCCTGGAAGATGACCACCAATGCATCCACTATATCTAGAGCCACTTCCTTAACTACTCTGGGATGTAAATATCAGGCCCTGGGGATTTATCCACTTTGAATCCCATCAATTTTCCCAGCACCGTTTCTCTCCTAATTCTGCCTTCCAAATGCCAAGTTATGAAAAGCTTGATAATGGACTTTAGCAATTTCCCCTGTCCAGCCGTTAGGCTCAGTGGTCTATAGTTTCCTGTTTTCTCTCTACCTCTTTTTCTCAATACTGGGCTTACATTAGTTACACTCCAATCTGTGGGAACTATTCCAGAATCCAAAGAATTTTGGAAAATAACCATCAATGGATCTACTATTTCTAGGGTCTTTTCCTTAAATATTCTGGGATATAGATTATTAGGACATGAAGATTTATCCACCTTCAGTCCCATCAATTTCCCCAAAACATTTCTCTATTAATGCAGATTTCCTTGAACTCCTCACTAAAACATGTTTCTCTTAGCACTTCTGGTACATTATTCACATCTTCCTATGTGAAGACTGAAGCAAAGAACAAATTTAATTCTTCAGGCATTTTTTTATTCCCCATTAAGAACTCTCCCATTTCTGACTATAGGAGTCCACATTCATGTCAATCTTTTTCTCTTTACATATCGATAGAAACTTTTACAGTCAGTTTTTATGTGCCCGCTAACTTACTTTCATGCTCGATTTTTCCCTTCTTAATCAATCCCTTGGTCCTCCTTTGCTGAACTTTAAACTGCTCCCAATCCTCAGGCTTATTAACTTTTCTTGTCAATTTGTATACTTCTTCTTTGAATCAGACACTATCTCTTATTTCCCTTGTAAGCCAATATTTGGCCACAATTCCCTTACCATGCTTGCACCAAACAGGAATAAACAACTTCTGGGATTCACCTATTCATTCTTTAAATGCCTGCCATTGCCTGCCCACTGTTTTTATTTCAGTAATGTTTCCCAGTCCATCTTGGCCAATTCATGTTTCATACCTTGAGAATTACCCTTATTGAAATTCAGGATCCTAATCTCAGAATCAATTACATCATTGTCCACCTTGACAAAGAATTTTACCATATTATGGTTACACATCCTAAGGGTTCTCTCACAACTAGATTGCAACTAATCCTTTCTCATTGCATAACACCCAGTCCAAGGCAGCCTGCTCCCTTGTTGGTTCCTCAACATATTGCTCCAGAAAACCATCCCGTTTGCACTCCGGAAATTCCTCCTCTATTGTACTATGACTCTCCCAATTTATATGCAGATTAAAGTCATCCACAATCACAGATGTTCCTTTAACACATGCATATCTGATTTCCTGTCTAATGATTTTCCCAACATGATCACGACAGTTTGGTAGCCTGTACCAGCCCCACCAATGTTTTTTGCTCTTTGTTGTTTCTTAACTCGACCCATAGATTTCACATCATCTATACTAATTATCTTTCTTCAATATTGTATCAATATCATCTTTAATCAACAATGCAACTCCACCACCTTTTCCTTTCCGTCTTATCCTTCCTAAACACTGAATAGCCCTCAATGTTTAGTTCCCATCCTTGCTCGCCTCGAAGCTACATCTCCGTAATGCCAACTATATAACATCCCTTTACATCTATCTCTGCAACTAATTCATCCACTTCGTTTCAAATGCTCTGAGCATTCAGGTACAAAATCTGAAGTGGGCACTTTTAACATTCCTTTTTCCTTTCCTATTATTTTTTACTTGGTCCTTATTTGACTCGGGCCCTTGATTTCTCTGCCCATCACTCTCCTTATTCGCCATACTATCTTTTCCTCTTGTTCTTAATTCTCCCTGTTCTGAATCCTTGCAACGATTTCCATTCCCCCTGCCATATTAGCTTAAACACTCCCCAACCACCCAACCACTCTAGCAAGTACTCCCCAAAAACATAAGTCCCAATCCTGGCCAGGTGTAATCCATTCAGTTTGTACAGGTCCCACCTGCTCTAGATGCCTGTCATTGCCTGCCCACTGACTTTCCTTTCAGTAATGTTTCCCAGTCCTAGGAATCTGAAACCCTCCCCTTCACACAATCTTTTCAGCCATGTATTCATCTTTTGTATCCTGCTGTTTCTACGCTGACTAGCACATGGCACAAGTGGTAATCCTGAAATCACTGCCTTTGAGGTCTTACTTTTCAGCTTGCTTCCTAGCTCCCTATATTCTACTTTCAGGACCTCATCTTTTATTTTACCTATGTCGTTGTACCAACATGTACTACGACCACTGGCTGTTTACCCTTCCCTTTCAGAATGTCCTGCAGCCGCTCCGAGACATCCTTGACCCTAACACCAGGGAGGCAACGTACCATCCTGGAGTCTCGTTGTGACCACAGAAATGCCTATCTATTCCCCTTACAATTGAATGTCCTATAGCTAATGCATCCCCACACCTTGTACTCCTCCGCTCTACAGCAGAACCAACTGTGTTGCAACGAATTTGGCTGCTGCTGTTTTCCCTAGAAAGACAATTCCCCTCAATAGTATATCTGTTTTACAGAGGAACAGCCACAGAAGATTCCTGCACTGCCTGCCTAGCTCTCTTGTTCTGTCTGGTAGTCACCCACTCTGTTCCTGCCTGTGGAATCTGAGCCTGTGTTGTGACCACCTCTCCATACGCGCTGTGAAAGGTAATGAAAGTATATATAAATATTTTTGCAAGTGAGATACAAACAGAGAAAAAAATGCTGTAAAGAAATGCTATAAACAGTCTTGGCAATGGATAGGATATGTTTTACAATAACTTATATTTATATAAGATCTTTAACATAATAAACATCCCCTGACACTTCACAGAGGAGCATTATAAAACAAAGTCTGATATCAAGCCAAAAAGGAGAATCCTAAAGGAAGAAAGTGAGGTCAAGAGGCAGAGTGATTTAGGGAAAAAATTCCAGTGCTTAGGGTCCATGGAATGCACAGAAGGCCCTAATTAGAGAAGCATAGATTTTATCAGAGCGTTGTAGGGTTAGAGATTACAGAGATAACTATGGAGGGTTTTGGAAATAAGGATGAAAATGTTAATGTGAAGGCATTGCTTGACCAGGAGCCAATGTAAGTCAGTGAGTACACAGTTAACATGTTCTTTTGTGTATCCCTCTGATTTGGGTTCTTTCTAACTGTGGAATCTCAGTTCCCCTGTGTACTGTTAGCATGACTTTGCTTGGTTTCACAGCATCTTTCCCTGGGTAATCATTTTCTTTCAAATATTCAGGGCAAAGATTGCCTGATGTAGTTTGGGCAGGATTATGTTGCTCCATGCTCTATCAAGCTTCCATTTCAGATTGAGGGTTGTGAGCATAATTCTCATCTTCTTGCTGATTTGAATGGCTGTTGTGTGAATTTCTTTTCTGTGGGAAGTGTCACATCCAGCCGTTTCATGCTGTTGTATGGTTTTGATGCCTATTGTGTTCTCATCGTTATCTTCCAGGCTATGGATATTTTGGTTTCTTTTCCTTCTCCTTCACAGTTGTTCTGCCTCTGGTAATTCCTTTACCACCATCTTTCCTTGCTCTGCAATTCTTTTTCCACAGATTGGTCTCTCCACAAGTTCTGCAGTTTGATCTTTATGCAGGACATTTCTTTCTGTCTGTGACTTCATGTGATTGTCCACAGTTCCTGCACATCTTTCACTGTCAGGTGTGCATTATTTTGTTTCTGTGCATCACCCCTACTGGCTTTCTTGTGACTTAACTGAAGGTTATCCTTTTGGGTAGGCAGTGCCTTCATGCATTTACTTGTGGCTTCATGTTCTCCAGCTATCTCGTGTCCTGCAACCTTGTGAGATTGTCCTGTCTAATTAAATCTCTTCGTACTTTAGGGTTTGCGCAATCCTAAATGAGCAAATCTATCAGCCTTTCATCTGCATCCCTGAATTGACATTTTCTGGCTGCATTTTTCAATCTTGTTCAAATATGATCAATTTTGTCAGGGACTTTACTGTTGATCTCATTCATCCCCCAGGTAGTAAACAAATTTAACCCTTTCCTTCCTGCCCATAACAGGATGTAGGTAACCCTTTCCTCTTCATTCATGACTTTTTGAAAGCTATTGAACATCGGTCTGCACTTTTGTTTAAGTTTCTCAAATACCTCTGCAAACAACATCAGTTCCCCAGTTCATCAGGGGCTATAGCTCAGCATTCAGCGCTATGACAACGACAATTTTGCTTTTGCACAATTCGCACTGTTTTTCTCTCTCTGGCACCAATTTGGGTTGATTTTTCCCAATCTAATTCAACATTAAATCTGCTAAAATTGTTTGGATCTTGTGTGCAGACATCTGCTACTGCCACTTTTGTCTTTTGGTTCCCAGAAGTTAAAAATAATCACACTTTTAGCCTCAAAGTTCTGGAACATTATCACATGTATTTCTTGCAAATTTTCCCTGTTGCTATTGGACTGACAGTAAGAAGTCTTACAACACCAGGTTGAAGTCCAACAGGTCTATTTGGTAGCAAATGCCACTAGCTTTCAGAGCACTGCTCCTTCATCAGGTGAGTGGGAGATCTGTTCACAAACAGGGCACATAAAGACACAAACTCAATTTGTGGAATAATGATCCAATCATTAATATATAATTATATAATGATCCAATCATTATTCTGTAAATTGAGTTTGTGTCTTTATATGCCCTGTTTGTGAACAGATCTACCACTCACCTGATGAAGAAGCAAAGCTCTGAAAGCTAGTGGCATTTGCTACCAAATAAACCTGTTGGACTTTAACTTGGTGTGAGGCTTCTTACTGTGTTTATCCCAGTCCAATGCTGCATCTCCCTATCATGGCTATTGGACTGATACAGCACTTGACAGCAATGCAGCAGCACATGTACATTTTCATAATAATATCATTTAAGTGTTGTAGCAGAGTGGATATCTGATTGGAGGGACTCAAACATGAAGTTTTGGGGCAAAACAGAAAATACTGTAAAATCTCAGCAGGTCCAACAGCATCTGTGGAGAGGGAATAGAACCAACTTTCGAGTCTGGATGACCCTTTGGCAAAACAGATGAGAAACGTTGGCTCTATTCTCTCCCCACAGATGCTGTCAGACCTGCTGAGATTTTCCAGCATTTTCTGCTTTTGTTTTGGATTCCAGCATCGGCAGTATTTTACTTTTATATTATGCAATCTTGGGAAAGAAGCTTGTTATTTCTTAATCAAGAAGGACACGAAAATTATTTTCCAGCGCGAGCAATCGAAGAGGGGGACAGATTCAGTGGCAGGGAAACCAGACGGTTTTTTTCCTCTCTGCGGGGAACCATAAATGACCATGTCTCATCTTTCTGAATTTCGCCTGCAGGCGATTCTCAGCCAGCTGCAAGTCCATGTCAGACGGGTAGTTTGACAGCACAGAATGCTGAAATTGTGGGAAAGGTAAAGCTGGGATGTGGTCAGCTAGCGTAGAAATCGAAGTTCGCCCCTTCCAAGAAACAATCGTCATCCCAGCAAAGCATGCAAACCAGATGGGTCAATGAGTTTAGTGGTATAGTATGACAGATGCAGAAAATTAAATTAAGGTGAGAACAAACCGGAGGACTTGCCAGGAGAGAAACGCGTGAACCCCGATGTGAATAATTATACAGGTTTATTTATGGTGGAATCATACGGAATGGAAGGTGAATTAGCCCATCAGCCCTCCTTGAAAAAGCAATGCCCTCCCCTATACATTGTGATAATTTTCAGAAAAGTTTTTTTTCTGCAAAGCTGGATCCTAAGAGATGATGAAATACCCAGAGTATAGCCCCAGGGCGAGAAAGATAGGAGTAACAAAGATTGCATTGGGTGAATAACAGCAGGATGAAACCTGGTGTTGTCAGACTTCTTACTGGGGTGAATAGGAGCCAGGAGAAGCATCGGGTGAGATAAAGGTAAAGGATGGATAAGAGAGGCAGTTTTATAAGTTCAGGGAGCTCCCCCCGGAATATTGCTACCTCTGGTTGACACATTGCTGTCTGCAGAGGTGAACATAGCCCTTACCCTGGCTCCGACCTGCCTGGCCCCTGCCACTCAGAGCGACTGCACGAATCGACATGTTTGCTGTTTGTGTTCAAAGCTGGGAGGAGGGGCTGGGCGTCTGTCTCCATGGTAACAACACAGGCTCGGCCACGTGACGGCTCCAATTCTCGCGCGCAGCAGGTGATTCTCCTCCTGTTGTTACACCGCGGGGCGGGAAACCAGGCAGGTGGCTGCAGCCAGGCCTCTGAGTTAAACACATTGCTGCTACTTCCATCCCCCCCAAAACCGTTTCCAACATCGAAGAGCTTGCGTAATGTGAAAAATATCAAGGACTTCAAAGCAGCAGACTTTCAATTCAGAAGGATATGATCCATTCTCTTAAGTTTTAAGTTTATTTGTTAGTGCCCCAAGTAGGCTTACATGAACATTGCAGTTAAGTTACTGTGAAAATCCCTAGTCAGGCAGCTATTAGGGTGCACTGAGGGAGAATTTAGCATGACCAATGCACCTAGCCAGCACATCCTTTGGACCGTGGGAAGAAAGTGGAGCACCTGGAGGAAACCCAAGCAGACCTGGGGAGAATGTGCAAATTCCAGCAGTGATCCAATCTGGGAATTGAATCCAGGTTCCTGGTGCTGTGAGGCAGCAGTGCTAACCACCATGTCTATCAAAATGGAAATGGCAATCTGATATTTGTGTCCACCTGAGCCCATGATAAGTAGAAGGCTGAGAATGAAGGGGAGGCAATTGCCTGGTGGTAATATTGCTAGACTATTAATCCAGAGACTCAACTAATGTTTCGGGGATCCAGGTTCACATCCCACCATAGCAGATGGTGGAATTTGATTTCAATAAAATAATTCTGGAAATAAAAAACTACTGGTGACCATGAAACAATTGTAGATTGTCAGAAAACCCTACCTGGTTCACTCATGTCCACAGAATACTCTTGTTCCGTGAATGAAAAGAAGGACTAAATTTCATAGCAGTTTTAAAACAACACAATAGTAAAAGGTGAACTCAATCCTTCAATCTCTTATGGGAGCCACAGTCTTCTTGGACCTTCATAAGTGTTATGTAATATTAGTAAAAATAATGTAAGTTTGTTTAGGTTTAACATAAAAGAGTATCCCATACTTGCACTATTAATATATACAGTTCTGTTGATATAAATTGCCATTTTTGGTCACTGTCAATAAAGTTTATTTTCTTTCCCTGAAGGAGTCAAATTACACTGGCTATCTATAGGTGCTGAAAAGATTCAGCAGATCTCGCAGCACCTGTGGAGCAGGAAACAATCTTAACAGGCAGA
The DNA here is from genome assembly GCF_965287045.1 of Carcharhinus amblyrhynchos. Classification (NCBI taxonomy): domain Eukaryota; kingdom Metazoa; phylum Chordata; class Chondrichthyes; order Carcharhiniformes; family Carcharhinidae; genus Carcharhinus; species Carcharhinus amblyrhynchos. The sequence continues at coordinate 83,590,784 of NC_137331.1, read as the reverse complement.
ATTTTAACTGTCCCCCGAAGCTTGGAGGGAGGTGAATAAATTGTCCAAAAATGTTGAATGTCAGAAAGCTGACATGATCCTGTTAACTTGGAGTTTTAATTCCAGCCCGAGCAGGAAAGCCTTGTGAGATGTCAGGCTTGTTATGTTAAGAGTAAAATGAATTCTGATTGTAACCCAGCCTTCCGGCTTTTACAATCAGTGCATGTGGTTCATGAGCTGTGTGAAACTCAGCCGGTTCAACCTGGCATGGGTATAGCTGAGATTCATTGCCCTTTAAAATTAATAGACTGGAATGACTTTAAACAGTAAAACTATGCAGCTGTTTCCCTGCCTTTACAAAAGGCTTGTGCTTACATGCATTCTTCTAGCAGTGTGCCTTCACTACATTAGGGGTGATTTTCAAGCTTTTTGGAAATCACTTCATCTGCCTTGGACTTTATGCATCTTGATCTGAACTTTCAGCCTGTCAGACCTCACTGGGACCAACTAAAGCTACTTTATATTGGATCTCTGAGGAGCAGCAACAGAAGAAAACCCATATCAGTAACAGCTGCCACTCTACACGGCAGACAGAATGGACACAGAGCTCTAGCTGAAACTAAGCCCAGCATAGGATATTCAGGCATAGAGGATCAGCTTTCTCATCATGACTGAGCAGCAGTGCCTCAACAGTTTCAGCCTTTAATGTATCCCCTGAAAGCTGCCCAAGTGCTTCCTGGCCTTTTGCCCCAAGGACAGATCACCCCTACCTCCATATTTTCCATATCTGTAATGAGGAAATAGGTCTTGAGCTCCAAAATCCATTGACCATTTGGTAGGAGTGGATCTCCTGGGGAAGAAAGGAAAGGTCCTGGAACTGCTAAATTTGAACTAGTTATTATGCTTTGTACCTTCAATGTTTGTTGGGATGACATTATTCAGGTTCTATGTGTGAACAGGACTATATTGCAAAAGCTTTCAACATGTCTGAAACCACAAACTTCCAGCCTACTTTGTAGTTAAAAAAAAACTCTTAAATGAATTCGGCACAATAGTGGATTGAGGTGCCATCATGCTGGCAATAAAATTATCTGCACTGGGAAAGCAACCTTTGTTCAATTTTTACTGAAATCAACCTCGCCAAACCAAGATACAAAAACAAATGTCATCAAGGAAAACAAGAGTTGACAGTTCAGCCAGGGATATAATTGTTTTACGGACGTTGAATTGAGATAAAAGTGTTCCAGCAAAATATAAACACATTTTCTTGGAAAATTAGCCATAAGGGGCTTTCTCTGGAGAAAGCAAAAGAAAGATGAACAACCTTCTGGAAAGATTCAAACCATAGTTGAAACAAAGGTCACAGAACATAATTTTGAATTGTGCTTTTAAAAGAAGTCTTGCAGGATAGTATGGCTTGTCAATACAATAAACAAACATGGAGTAGAAAAAATTTAACATCGGAAACTTATGCTGCAGTTGAAGTGTGAGAAGACCCTGCTAATTGTCAGGAGCTCTTTCAGAATTACAGCCAGACTAATCACCAGTAGATGCTACAACCACTTCTGATGATGGAGTGACTGTGGTTAAAAGCATACTTGAGCTTGATATTGGTGAAGTGTTTGCTCGCTTGAAGTAAAGTAACATATTTGAACATTCTGATGCTAGAATGTCAGTGAAGAGTTGAATTGTTCTGAATAAAGTTACAAACCAGCTGCTGCTTTCTAAAACAAAAAATTTCCCTTTTCTCAACCTATTAAATCTGTAATCATTTTTTGTTAATGATTTTCATTTCCTGTAACCATTTCAAAACTGCACCCATGGTAGACCTTTAATGATATAAATGAACTAACCTCATTAAACATGACATTTTGAGTGAGTCAATGTTGTTCTCTTGTAATTATGAGTTAATTATAAGACCTACAAGGTTGTTTTTAAAAAGTTGGAAACTCCTAAGAAAAAGGGTTCTTTTTCCTTAATAACACCCAGAGGCTTGACTAACAGCACAGAGAACAGTCATACAAATCAAACAATTGCTAGTGACTCATCAAGAACACCACAGCCCTGATTTTCTTTATTCAAATTTCTTCCAGAGATCTGCCAGCACCATCAGCAAGATTTCACCATCTGCCACCCACAAGTACATCTCCAGGTGACAGGTTCTATGATAATCAGGGCTGCCACTTCTGTCCACTTTGCTATTGATGAGGACGCTGAGAACCAAAGACTTCTTGCATATTCCGCATACGGCTGAATTCTCACAGGTACAGCAAGTCATGGACTGCACACATACATATTACAACCCATAACAACCCTTAAATCATCAAACATCCTTTGTCAATGATCTGCTGCTGCACCTCCCTCCATTATGCTGAAAGCTGGTCTATAAGGTAAAAATTCTGCCTATTATTTGAGGTTGATGACCTTCCATCAGAACTGATTATATCTGATCTGACAACTAGGGACATGTTCAGCCCAACTTTGTGAGCTAAAGGGCCTGTATTGTGCTGTAGTTTTTCTATGTTTCTATATTTCTAACTTCCCTTAATCCACAATTTGAGCTCACAATTAAAGAACAAAGAAAATTACAGCACAGGAAAAGGCCCTTCAGCCCTCCAAGCCCACACTGACCATGCTGCCTGATTTAACTAAACCCCCTACCCTTCCAGGGACCATATTCCTCTATTCCCACCCCATTCACGTACTTGTCAAGACATCCCTTAAAAATCACTACCATATCCGATTCCATCACCTCCCCCGGCAATGAGTTCCAGGCACCCACTACTTTCTGTGTAAAAAATCTGCCTCGTACATTTCCTTTAAACCTTGCCCCTTGCACCTTAAACCTATCCCCCTAGTAATTGACTCTTCCACCCTGGGAAAAAGCTTCTGACTGTCCACTCTGTCCATGCCTCTCATAATCTTGTAGACTTCTATCAGGTTTCCCCTCAATCTCCATCGCTCCAATGAGAACAAACCAAGTTTCTCCAACCTCTCCTCATAGCTAATGCCCTCCATACCAGGCAACATCCTGGTAAATCTTTTCTGTACCCTCTCCAAAGCCTCCACATCCCTCTGATAGTGTGGTGACCCGAATCGAACACTATATTCCAAGTGCAGCCTAACTAAGGTTCTATAAAGCTGTAATATGACTTGCCAATTTTTAAATTCAATACTCCGGTCAATGAAGGCAAGCATGCCGTATGCCTCCTTGACTACCTTCTCCACCTGCATTGCCACTTTCAGTGACCTGTGTACCTGCAATATTCAAGCTCTGGCTGCCATCTCTATGCATCCCACTATAGTGAAAAGAACAGTCCCAGTCCTTCTGCAGCATCTGACCAATTTACAGAAGGGGATTGGTCCCTTTGACCCCTTTGTCTATCAATACTTTTAAGGGTTCTGCCATTTACTGTATACTTCCTATCTTCATTAGACCTTCCAAAATGCATTACCTCACATTTGTCCGGATTATACTCCATCTGCCATCTCCCTGCCCAAGTCTCCAACTGATATACATCCTGCCGTATCCTCTGCTGGTCTTCATCGCTATCTGCAAATTCACCAAGTTTTGTGTCATCCGCAAACTTACTAATCAATCAGCAAAGGTCCCAGCACTGATCCCTGAGGAACACCACTTGTCACTATAATGTTTTGAAAATAGCATCAACTCTGATGACAGAGTAAGCTTTATTCATTACCACTCCTAGAAGCACCATGTATACATGCAAACCTGAAAAGCAGGCAAAGGCCTCAAGAAAGGTAGCATCCTCCAAAAACTGACAACTCAAAAGTAAGATGCAGCTGATATTGAATCCTGAATGAAAGGTCTACTAAACAAAGTGACTATTTCAATGTAATTAAATTAATTTAAATCTTTTCCATGACATTGCATTTCAGGAATTTTATTCATTATTATTGCTCTGCAATTTTATTATTTATTTGCGTTTAGGACCACATGGTTCTATTTAGTGGTGTTTCTTTGATAAATAAGAAATTATGGTATTTTAAAATTATAGTTTTGATAGAAGTGGAACAGGACAGAAATTTGGCATGATTTAAGCTGTAAATATACCCATATTTTATCAATTGATTTATGTATAAAAAAAATCAAAAGTCCACTGAGTAATTTTTGCAATCATGCGCAAAAGGTTTAAGGGGAAAATAACTAAGAATAATTCCGTTTTTGTGTGGATATGATGCTATCTGGGTGGAATTTTAAACTGTTGGCTCCTGCCAAAATGACAGGATCTACAGTAAGTCAGGAATCCATTAGCAGTCACAACAGACTTTATGTTGGCTCCTTAACTGAACCACCACATTGTATCCTGCGTCTAAGTTCCAAATTTAATCGGAGAGCACAGGCAAGGTGATGTGCCAGATCAAAAGAAGGATTCTTGACTAATGGAACTCATGTAAAGGTCAGAAAGATTCAACTGGACATGGATTTCTGTGGCTGCAGCAAACGCATGAATGGAGGGGAGTGCTGGGAAGATCCCCTCTCAACCCCAATCCTCTACTAACCCCATCATCAATTGTGGCTGTCCCACTCTGAACTGGAGGTCCGTCCCAGGGACCTGACATGTAAGAGGTGATCTTTTACAAGGATGAAAGGAAGAGGTCTGTGTCTCTAAGCAGGTTTGAATGGAAATAGCCGAGGAACTCAGCAACATTATCCTGACCGTTCAACCTGGAGACAGTGCACCATGAGGATCCATGAGGAAAAGTAAGTGGTTCCAAGCCACATTCTTTTACTTTCCCAACATCCTCCAGTAGACACGTAGCCCCTAGTCATGATTCTAACCAGAGTCTAACACGTGACTGACTGGTGTCAGTGGTACATCAGCATCTACATCAGATATTAGCACATTCCACCTGTTAACCCTTTATACTACAGTGAGCACTGCTGACAAGAGCAGCATTTATTGTCCATACCTAACTGCCCTTGAGAATGTGGTGCTGAGCCACCTTCTTGAACTGCTGAAAGCCAGATGGTGTAGTCACACACACAATGCTGTTAGGGAGGAAGTTCCATATTTTGACCCAACAATAATGAATGAATGACAATACATTTCCAAGTCAGTATGGTGTGTGATTTGGAGGGAACATATAGGTGATGGTGTTTCCATGCATTTGTTGATTTTGTCCTTCCACACAGTAAAGGTAGTAGGTTTGAAAAATGCTGAAGGAACCTCAGCTAGTTGCTGTTGTGCATTTAGTAGATGGTACACACTGGTGCCACTGTGCACTGTGAGTGAAGGGAGTAAAGGTTTAAGGTAGTAGATGCATTGCGATCAAGCAGGTACTCAAGAATAGACAATTTGAATTAAGTAATTTAGCCAATAGCTGAAAAAGTGTTCCTCTCTAACCTTCAACTTACCCAGATGAAACCCAAAAGTAGGTGGGATGATGTCAGGATCCTGATGAAACATCACTTTTATGGGGTTTAATTCCTCACACACATCAAACTTATATTGAAATGACTTACTACAGCTTTTCCATTTGTGAAGTTCTCGGTGGTAAAGTACAACATAAACTCTTCTAATTTCCCTTCCTTTCACTAAAAGAAGTGCCTTGCTTTCGTGTGCCTTCTAATTCTCCTTTGTAACAGACATTCTTCATAGTGAATCTAAAGTGAGCATTGGTTCCTTAGAAGGGAGACTGGGGAAATAATAATAGGAGGCAAGGAAATAGCAGAGACTTTGAACAAAAGAAACACAAAGCATCCCAAGAATAGTTGAAATCAAGGGCCAAAAGTGAGGAAGGAACTTGGAACAATCATGATCAATAGGGAAATAGTAATAGAAATACCAATGGGATTAAGGGCTGACAAGTCCCCTGAACCTGCTTGCATCCTAGGGTCTTAAAAGAAGTGGCTGCAGAGGTAGTGAATGCATTGGTTGTAATCTTCCAAATTTCCCTCTACTGCCCTTATACCTGAATCACAAAAAATTCAGCATGCAGGTACAGCAATTAGGAAGGCAAAAGGAATGTTAGCCTTCTTGCAAGGGGTATGAAATTTAAAAACAGAGAAATTTTGCCTCACCTGTATAATGAATTAGTGAGACAACACCTCGAGTTCTTTGTGCAGCTTCAGTCATCTAACTTAAGGAGGGAGAAACTTGCATTGGAGAATGATCAATGAAGGTTTACTAGGCTGATTCCTAGGATCAAGTGATTGTCTTATGAGGAAGGATTGAGGCTATGTTCATTAGAGTTCAGAAGAATAAGAGGTGGTCTTATTGAAACATATATGATTCTGAGGAAGCTTGAAAGCGTAGATGCTAAGTGGATGTTTCCCCTCGTGGTGGAATGTCAATCGGGCACAGTTTCAAAATAAAGGATCTCCCATTTAAGACCAAAATCGGGGGAATTTCTTCTCTCACAGGGTTGTTATTGTTTGGAATTCTCTCCCCAACAAGCAGTGGAGGCTGGATCATTGAATATATTTGAGACTGATGTTGACAGATTTTTGATGGAAAAGGGAGTTCAGGGTTATGGGGGATAGGCAGGAAAATGGAATTGCGAGCAGATAACCCATTATCTTATTGACTGATGAAACAAGCTCAAGGGGCCAAATGGCCTAAGCCTCTTATCTCTTATGTTCCTGAAGACAATCTTATCAAGGGTCAAAGGCAATATTTTCAGGAAATATGAATAAAACCACAATTAATAGAAACATTTTTTGTTTAATTTGTGAACTTATGTAGCTGGAAATCCTGAAATTTCCTTCCGCCTACAGAAATGTATTTTGTCATCCTCTTCTCACTCCCGTTTTCTTGTTAGATGGCAAACTCAAACTGGTAACATACATCACACAAATTAAGAATTATTTCAAGGACCTAAAGGTAACATGATGACACACTGGTGATAAAGAAAGCATATGGAATGCTGTAATTTATTGGTTGAAGTAGGGATGTAATGCTGGAACTGTATAATATTCTGGTTAGGCCACAACTGGAACCTTGTGTACAGTTCTGGCCATCACATTACAGGAAAGACATAATTGCTCAAGAAACACTAGGGAGGAGATTTACATGAATATTGATGGGTTTAAGAATTGCAGCTAAGAGGAACAATGACATGGTAGTTAGCACTTCTATCTCATAGCATCAGAGAACCAGGATTTATACCTGCCTCACGTGACTATCTATGTAGGGTTTGCACATTCTCCCCAAGTCTGTGTGGGTTTCCTCTGGGTGCTCCGGTTTCCTCCCACAGTCCAAAGATATGCAGGTTAGGTGGACTGGCCATGCTAAGTTGCCCCTTGTGTCCTAAGACGTCTCAGTTAGGTGGATTAACCATGGTAAATACTTCGGGTTATAAGGATAGGGTGCAGGGAAGAGCATGGGTGCGATGTTCTTTCAGAGATTCGGTGCAGACTCGATGGGCTGGATGATCTCTTTCTGCATCATAGAAATTGTATAAACATAGAAACTAGAAGCAGGAGTAGGCCATTTGGCCATTTGAGCCTGCTCCACCATTCATTTTGATCATGATTGATCATCGAATTCAATATCCTAATCCCCCTTCCCTCCATATCCCTTGATCCCTTTAGCCTCTAAAGCCACATCTAACTTCTTCTTAAAATCAAACGTTTAGGCCTCAACATTACATACATTCACCACCCTCTGGGCAAAGAAATTTCTATGCACCTGGGTTCTAAAGGTTTACTCCTGATCTTCAAACTATGACCGTAGTTTTGGACTCGCCCACCATTGGGAACATTGTTTCTGAACCTACCCTGTCTAACCCTTTTAGAATTTTATAAGTTTCTATGAGATCCCTTCTCACTCTTCTAAACTCCAGTGAACATTATTGTATCCGATTTAGTATCTCCTCATATGACAGACCTGCCATCCCAAGAATCAGTCTGGTTAACCTTCGCTGTACTCCGTCTATAGCAAGAACATCCTCCCTTAGATAAGGACACCAAAACTGCACACAATACTCCAGGTGTGGCCTCACTAATACCCTATTTAATTGCAGCAAACAATTCCTAATGCTATGCTCAAATCCTCTTGCTATGAAGGCCAACATGCCATTTGCCTTCTTTACTACGTGCCTTTCCTGCATGTTTACTTTCAGCGACTGATGCACGAGGACACCAAGATCTTGCTGAGTATCCAGCTCTCTCAATTTACACCCATTCATATAAATATCTGTCTTCCTATTATTGCTACCAAAGTGTATGACCTCACATTTATCCAGATTATACTGTATCTGCCATGCATATGCCCACACACTCAGCCTGTGCAAACCACGCTGAAGCATCTCTGCATCCTCCTCACAGCTCTCCCTCCCACCCAGTTTCGTATCATCTGCTAATTTGAAGATGATAAATTCAGCTCCCTCTTCCAAATCATTAATATATAATGTGAACAGTTGGGGCCCTAGCACAGATTTTGCCAATCAGTCAGCTATAGTGGCAGTCAGCTCCTGCAAGTTTGTTTGAATGGAGTTCTCTTTATAATAGAAGTGGTATGAAAATTTGATATACAAACCAGTTATGATTGTATTCAATGGAACTCAAAGGCCAGAATAGTTTCTTTTTTTTCACAATCGGAAAAGAAATGAAATCTAGATAGTGCTGAGCTGGGGAAGAAGGAATGTTTGATCATCTGGTTGATCTGGAGTTCAGAGGAGAACTCAGTTCTGTTTAAAAATCCCAAAAGGTAGGGAAGTGAAGAAAATTTGTAGACTTACCCCTCTCCCCTGGCACTAAAGGCAAATGCCCGAGAGAGCTTCAGGGCCTCACCAATAAATTCTGTCCATTCCACTTTTAAAGGACTGCAATGGGTATTGTGAAGACTCAAGGAAAGGCCCAAATTCTTCTGGCAGAAAGGTAATCCTGCCCTCAATGCATATTTAGGAGCAAAAATAAACTTAGCAGCAATTTTTCTTCAGCCTAGGAAGGGTCTTGAGACTCCCTTGTTTGAGTAGCTGGATGCCATTGCAATATCAGCAGACAAATCAGCAAAGTTGTTTTTTGTGTATTTTTATACATGTCCTTAACCATGCCAATGATTTAAATGACCTAAATACATCTCCTGAATTTAGGTTGGTTCTGCATCCTCAGTTCCAGGCAGTTCCATCTAATAAAACAGATGGGAACAGTAAAAGTGTAATGTTTCAGCTCTGAGGAGAAAATTACTTGGAATTATAAGAGCTGGATTTTGAACACTTCTTAAAAAGTAATTGTAAAAGTTGCCTGATTTCATAATATTTTATCATGACAGGAATGTTATAAAATGTGATGTACAATTTTTACAATATATTTTAATAGGAACTGAAATTACCCATTCAGTTTCTCAAGCCTGCTTTACCATTCATTTAGATCATGGTTGATCTGTACCTTAAGTCCTTTACCCATTATATCCCCAAAACATAATATGATAGATTTCCCATGGCATGTTCATGCGCAATTTTTTTTTTAAATTGGCCCTTCTCTCAGTGCTTAATCCAGGTTGAAATCCCAGTGCGGTGTTGAGGCAATGTTGAGCTGTCTGAGATCTCATCCTTCAGAGCAAACATTCAACCAAGGTTCTGTTCACCAGTTCTAGTGATTTAGGTGGATGTTGAAGGTCTTGTGACATTATTGAATGAACAGCGGAGTTCTCTTTCTGTCCTAGCCCATATTCTTCTTTCAGCTTGTACAACCAAACAGATTATCTGGATATTCAACTCAATACTGTTTCAAGAGAAGCAGTTGAATTTCCCTCGATATCATAATTTACTGGGGAATAATTAGATCTTGCCTGCACGGCACCGGAATTGCTGCATTATTAGCTGTGCCTGTGCTTGAATGAGCTGGCCATACTCCATAACATTAGGGCATTGGCGCATTCAATAACACTCTTGACACAAGCCCTTGAAACAATGCAGCGCCACAGGATTGAATGACAGAATGTTGAACGCTGGGAGCAATGAAAGTTGTTGATCTTGCTACCATTCCTTTAGGACCTAGCCTGGCCTATTTCACTTGGGAATCTCAAATGATCACTCGGTGAGCACAATCATAACTTTTGCATTTGTGTCGCAAGTAGCAAAAAACAACATCATTGCTATCATGTAAGAGTGCTCATCTAAATCCACAGTATACCAATTGCCCTTTCCTATACCCACTCCAGAAATCACCTCCCAGGGCTGCTACATTTGGGCTGCTGCCAGAGTAATTAGTGTAATTTATGCCCCTTGACGGAATGAGCATACTGATTTTGCTTTTTGTGCACTGAGTGATACTATTATCCTCAGTCATTAATTGTTCCCACAGTTTCAGCCACAAAGTTATTTTTTTTCCCCAGCACTGTCCTCTCCACAGGATTACAATTAAAACAAAGGGGATTAAATAACATTTGAATATATTATCGTTGGATAATGTATAAATTAAAATATGTCTGTGCCAAGAAGAAAAATAATAGTTGCAGATAAAAACATTAAAATGTCAACATAGTTATTAAATGACAGCTAATGATGACTTCCCATTAAAAGAAGCTTATGAATGCGCTGGAGGAGTCACATATGAAACAATATATATATATATTCAAAGTGAATTTTAGTAATTAATGTTGTCTGCATACTGAGCCACAAAATATTCATCAGTGATAAAACCTTAGAAATTAATGTTAATGACAGCCACATGCCAAGCATAGCCTTTCCTATTTAATTTTAGAGAAATAAGATTTAAATTCTTAATTTTGAGTGATTGCAATTTCCATTTTGCTGCATTTTAATCCAGGCTATCACCAGTGACAAATTACAAAGTTACTGCTGTCATTGGATTAAATGACATCAAACAACAATGTACATTCCTCGTGTTAAATTTCTGCATTCTAATTATTTGTGTGAGTTACACTTTTCTCTCTGGTGCCACCTTTCAGCAAAGGTTTCACTTCTCATGTCCAATATAACTGCAAAGCAATTGTATTTTGTTTAATACTGAAATTAAAATCTACTTATGGTCTGAAACCTTCAATGCAGTAATCATCCATCCTGTTAATACTTTTCACCTGTTCGAGATCATTGATTGAAAATATCAATAATTTTATGATCAGCACCAAACGAAGAGTGTCAGCGACTCCTCACACTTATATTTGCCTAGAGACTGTCTATGGATTTTTTGAACTGGAACTCGCAGTGTTTAGAGATCCAAAGTATCTTCTTCGTTGATCAACCTCATGAATTTTCATTGAATCACACGTGCTGGCCGCCTAAACTCCAACAAAACCCCCCCAGATATGAGCTACAGAGATCCATCAGAAATGCCAAAAGAAAACACTGGACCAAGCTGGTCACACAAACTCCCACCAACTGAGGCAAGGTCTGCAAGACATAGCAGGCTACAAGATGAAGACACGTAAAATCACCAATGCCAGCTCACCTCTCCCTGATGAGCTCAAAACATTCTATGCCCGTTTTGAGCAAGAGGTCAGTGAGAGTATGCCCTCCAGCTGGAAACTTCAGTCAAACCCGTATCCGAGGCCACTATCACAGACAGTGATCACAGAGCAGCTTTCTCGAAAGTCAACTAATGGAAAGTGACTGGCCTGTTTATATGCTCTGTCCGAGGCCAGAACTCTCCATTCACCTGACGAAGAGGGAAACCTCGAAAGCTTGTGCATTTACTATCAAATAAATCGGTTGGACTAAAACCTGCTGTTGTCAGACTTTTTACTGGATGGAGTACCCAGACTCCATCAGATCCTCTTGGATCCTGCGCAGACCAGCTGGCTGGGGTATTTGTAGACATCTTTAACCTCTCTACACCAATCTGAGGTCCCTACCTGCTTCAAGAAGATAACCATCATCCTGGTACCAAAGAAAAGCCAGGCAATGTGCCTTATCATCCAGTGGCTCTGACATCCATCATTATGAAGTGCTTTTACAGGTTAGTCATGGCACAAATCAATCCTGGTCTCCCAGACTGTCTGGATACACTACAGTTCACCTACTGCCACAACAATTCCACAGCAGAACCATTTCACTAGCCCTACACTCAACCCTGAAACACCTGGATAACAAAGACACCTATGTCAGACTCCTATTTATTGACTACAGCTCAGCCTTCAACACTATTATTCCTACAAGACTCATCTCCGGATCCCATGGCCTGGGGCTCGGCTCCTCCCTCTGCAGTTGGATCCTAGACTTCCTTACCCAGAGACTGCAATCAGTAAGGATAGGCAACATCATCTCCTCCACGATCATTCTCACATCGGTATCCCACAAGGCTGTGTCCTCAGCCACTTACGATACTCCCTATACGCCTATGACTGTGTAGCCAAATTCCCTTCCAATCCAGTTTTACAGTTTGCTGGTGACACCACCATAGAGGGTGGGATCGCAAACAACGATGAGATGGAGTACAGGAAAGAGATAGAGAATCTGGTGAACTGGTGCAACGGCAATACTCTCTCTCTAAATGTCAACAAAATGAAAGAAATAGTCATCAACTTCAGGAAGCATAGTGGAGAACATGACCCCGCCTACATCAATAGGGACGAATGGAAATGATTGAGAACTTCAAGTTTCTAGGTGTCCAGATCACAACAACCTGTCCTGGTCCCTCCATTATAGTTAAGAAAGCCAATCAACATCTCTACTTTCTCAGGATGGCTAAGGAAATTTGGCATGTTCTCTACAACTCTTACCAACTTTTCGAGATGCATCAAAGAAAGCATTTTTTCTGTTGTGTCACAGCTTGGTATGACTCCTGCTCTGCCCAAGACCACAAGAAACTACAAAGGGTCATGAACAAAGTCCATCCATCAAGTAAACCAGTCTCCCATCCATTGATACTGTCTACACTTCCTGCTGCCTTGGAAAAGCAGCCAGCATAACCAAGGACCTCATGCACCCAGGACATACTCTCTTCCACTTTCTTCCATTGAGAAAAAAGGTATAAAAATCTGAGGACATGCGCCATCCGATTCAAGAACAGCCTCTTCTCTGCTACCATCAGACTTTTGAATGGACCTACCTCATATTAAGTTGATCTTTCTACACCCATCTATGACTGTAACACTGCATCTTGCACTCTCTCCTTTCCATGTACTGTATGCTTTGTCTGTATACTGGACAAGAAACAATAATTTTCACTGTATATCAATACATGGAACAATAATAAATCAAATCAAATCAAAAAACTTGCTGGGGGATTGAGCTGTGTGATTATCCCATGTCAGTTGTTTCCAATGCAAGCAGCATAGGGAAGGCAGGAGGCAGTGGCATGGTGGCATTATCGCTGGACTAGTAATCCAGAAATTGCTTCAGCTCAGTTGGCTGGGCAGATTGTTTGTGATGCACCACCAACAGTGTGGGTTGAATTCCTGTACTAGCTGAGATTATTCATGAAGGCCGTTCTCAAACTTGCCCCTCACTTGAGGTGTGGTGACAAGACTTCTTATGGCATTGCTGCCAGGTCCTTGGGTCTAGATGCTGGGGATTGACCCCAACTGCCTCCAATACCATCTGGTGCTCCTTAATGGCTTTTTGATCCCCAGAGAACTAAGGCATCTCTCCCCCATTAATGCTTCCAGCACTCCATTCATCACTCTGAAATTCTCTCACTGCCTTTACATTCCACTTCTTAAAATGTCATTAAATTATGAGGTGCAGCTTCCCTTTAGAGAGAGCAGGCTGACATGTCACAGTCCAGCTGTCCCCCCGCCTCCCCCACTGAGTACAAAGGAAACCAACAACCTGACACACAATCCTGTGGCCTGCTACAATGTTCCAGTGAAGCTCAACACAAACTGGAAGAACAGCATCTCATCTTCTGGCTAGGCGCTTTACAGCCTTCCAGTCTCAACATCAAATTCAACAACTTCAGATGATTAGCTCTATACCACCTCGACCCCTTTGTTTTTGTTTTATTTAATTTTTACTGTTCTCTACCTTTCATTTCTTGTTTTTTCTTTATTTTTCTTCGCCCCCCCCCACTCTTTCCCCCTACTTTAATCCCCTCTCCTTATCTTTTCATCCTCTTTGCTTCCCCTTTCCCCCTTTTTTCTAAATTTTACCCCTCCCGCCTATTCCTCCGCTCCCCCCACATCTTCATCTGTCACAGTTTACCCTCTGATTTCAGCTTCTCCGCCATTTGGCCATTCACACCCTTTATTCTCTCTGTGGACTGCCATTGGCAGCCTTTTCCCCTGGTTTCTGTAACTATGACTCATCTTTCATTCCCTCACCCTGCAGTATAAATACCCCATACTTTCTATGCCTTTTAACTTTGACCAAGGGTCATCTGGACTCGAATCTTTTCTCTCCTTACAGATGCTGCCAGCATTTTCTCTTTTGGAGCCTGAAAGGGAAGCCAGCAGCAGAAACCCACTTAGTTCCACATTACTATCAAATGAATGAGATGGGAGCACCAAGTTTGCATGCTACCAATTTCTAAATGGACGGGCAGGTTGTGAATTGTGACCCTCGCACCTAGAAACAAAGCAGAGGAATTTTAACCCTGCATTTTTGGTCATCTAGAGAATTTTAAGTTTGCATGCCCTTCCCTTACCCTGATGGGAATATGTTGATCTTTGAATGCCACCACCTCCACTGAACCCCTGACACCTCCCCCCCACCCCCATCCTCCACACCCACAGCTCGTTTACTGTTATTTGCAAATCTTTGCTTCCATTTCACCTAGGCTTTTAACTCACTGACATTAGCCCTCTTCCAGTTGAGTCTTTCTGTATTAGATTGCTCCATGTCCTTTTCCAAAGCTATTCTAAAAATTAGAAAGGATGAGTGTCCTCTTTCAGTTCGACAGAGCCATAGTTTGACACTGGGCCCTGAGACTGAGTTACGCTGCCTGGATCTCACACAGCCTGAGTCAGGAGGTTGAGGCAAAGAAGAAAATCCACGTGGGTGATTGAGCCCAGAGTGCCACCCTAAGGAAGTTATGGTCTTAAATGTGCAGCAGAGAGTTATCCAATCTCTAAATATGTGCTGTAACCAGTCACCCTGAGCACCATTAAACCTGGGATTAGCAATTAACTTGACTACTAACATTCATTAAAGAGATTGAACAACATTTTGCCAGCTAATGTTTAATGATCTGTCCTAACAGCAACCTGCTGGAAGAGAAAGAAAGGAGCGAGGATTGCAAACATTACTTAAAACCAAGCCCTTGCTAATTTAGGGTCAAGTGAGTACAGTGCATTTGAAAACCCAACAGGAGACTTCCTCAGACATTTTGTCAAGACTTTGACACTACTTGTACAACTTCTATTTCAGAAACTGCCTGATAACTTTATCCATAGTGTGAGTACTGTTCTACTGGCAATCTTACAAGTTCCTCCAGCATAAAAGCAATTGGTGGCAATGAGGATCTTGCTAGGGGTTTCCTTTGAAGGAATGGGAGAACGAGACGAGGCCAGAGGAAGCAGCACCAGCTGCATGAGGAGAGGCAGAGGAGGGACAGGACAACAAGGGAGGCTCCAGACAGGAAGCCTAATCCACCACAATTTTCATAGAACATTAACCCTCCATTCACATGATCCATGATTGTGCACAACGGCTGTGCACTTTACCAAGAATATCATCATAAAGATCTGTGTTTTATAAATATAAAGTTATAAGACTGTTACATTTTGGGACTGTCTCTTTAAATTTAGGATAAATAGGCATATAAACTGGGTTATGCAACCAATTCTGCATTCTGCCCAGTAACAAACTTAGATAGATTAGTTGTTAACCATTAAAGAGAGCCACGGTTAACTACTGAGAATTATATACAAGATGTTCACATCTATAGACAATGGGGAAAGCAATGGTGATAATTGTAGATAGACTGAAATTTCAGTATGAGATGTTAGAAATGTCTGGTTTTATCTGCAGTTATATTTTAAATTGTCTATTAAGTTCTAAGATAGAATGGATTTGAGAACTCATCTTGAAATCTTGCCCTGTGATCCTTTTAGTAAGCCATTTGAAATTTAAATGTCTTTCTAAAAGTTATAGGTCACTGAGGAATGTACTGTGTGGCCCTGGGGAAAGAAACTCAGATCTCAAAATTCAGACTGTGATAGGTGAGGTCTAAGTAGCGCTAACATTTTATGTTACTGAAACCTACCAGCTGCCATGGGTGATTTCGTTCATATATCTCAATCCATTGTACACTTCCACATTAGGCTCAATATACTCTCAGAATTTATCATATATCATTCCCTATTGTGAGGGAAGACTAGAGGTATAGAGCAGTAGGATTCAACAATATTATGGAATTTAAAGACTAAGTGTGCACTTCACAGAATCATAGAATCCCTACAGTGCAGAAGGAAGCCAGTCAGCCCAACAAGTCTGCACTGACCACAACACCACCCAGGCCCTATTCCCGTAACATCTCACATTTACCTTCTCATCCTCCGACACTAGCGTTAATTTAACATGGCCAAACAACCTAACCCACATATCTTTGGACTGTGGGAGGAAGCCAGACCACCCAGCAGAAACCCATGCAGACATGGGGAGTGTGTACAAATGCCACACAAACAGTGAGCCGGAATTGAACCTAGGTCCCTGGTGCTGTGAGGCAGCAGTGCTAACCACTGTGCCACCATGCCACCCCAAATTTAAACCCAGGGGTGTTCGGGAGCAAGTTGGAATTCCTCTCCATCGATATGCAGTTCTTATGTGACCACTTGCAGAATATTGTGCAAGTGAATATCTGCTATCTAGGGAGATTGACTGGTAGTTTGATAATGGGAGTTATGCAACTCACAGATCTTTGAATTTCAATACATGTACATGTCTGGCTACCAGGTGACTTTTGCTCTTTTGTTCCGTCAGATTGGCATTAGATTCTGATTTGTAACTAGATTTATTGCGGAATTGTATTTGTTTCAAAATGAATTCATCACAACTCAACAAAGTGACATAATACACACAAAAGCCAATGAGCGTGATGATGGTTCATCAGAATGTCAATGTATTCCACATCAGATTGCCCCTGATGCTCTGACTCATGACTCCCTGAGAAAGGCCCTGACTTGAACTGAGCGTACGTACAATACAGGTTTAGTGTTCAGTAACAGAGAGAGCTGAGGCATTCTTCACATCCCTTTCACAATGATCCATAACCTGTCAAACAGGCTGTCCATTGCACCAACCATTTGGTTTGGTTTTCCTTCCTCTGAAGCTTAGTTGCCTCAGCAGAGTGCATCTCCAAGAATGGAGGAACATTGTGGCTGCTGAAGTTGTTGTGAGTATTTTCAGCAATGTTCTGTGGAAGGGTTAACTTGGCATGCATCAAAGTTATCAGATGCTGCACTGAAGGCCTTGGTGGAAGAATTGGAATGACGGACAGACTGTGAGTGGGTCAGGGGTCCCTTGAGACACATGATAAGAAAGTAATGGGGAGATATAAAAACCAGAAGTATTGTTGCAAGAAACTGAATGAAGCACAAGAGGTTTAGTGATCTCAAAGAAGAGTGAGTTCACCTTTAAATGCCATCTCCTACCAATTGCACCATATTGACCAAAGACCATATTGATTGCATAGTGCACAGCATCCCACCTGCTAACAATTTTTATCATTCAGAACTCAATCTACCAATAATGTGCATTACTTCATTGTTACAGACAGAATAGGAAGTTAATTTGAACAGTGCTAATTTATCCTCTCACTACCCATCTGTACACAGAAAGGTACTTTGATTTGCTTCTCCCTTCTTAAGCAGTGGCATGTTCCCCAAAACCTCGGTTTTGATGTGATCCAAGTTCTATTATTAACCCAATAGCAAACATTAATTCAAAGCATTAGTGTATTTGCATGCATTAAAAATATGGGAGAAGGGTAGCAATGTTGTTTCCTTTGCTTTCATAGAGTAATAGAGGGCTGGAAATGGCTCTAGTTACAGAGATAGCTTGATTTGATTTGATTTGATTTATTATTGTCACATGCGTTAACATACAGTGAAAAGTATTGTTCTTGCGCTCTATACCAACAAAACATACCATTCATAGAGAAAGAAATGAGAGAGTGCAGAATGTAGTGTTCCAGTCATAGGTAGGGTGTAGAGAAATATCAACTTAATGCAACGTAAGCCCATTCAAAAGACTGACAGCAGCAAGGAAGAAACTGTTCTTGAGTTGGTTGGTATGAGACTTCAGACTTTTGTATCTTCTTCCCGAAGGAAGTAGGTGGAAGAGAGAATGTCCTGGGTGCATGTGGTCCTTAATTATGTTGGCTGCTTTGCTGAGGCAGCGGGAAGCATAGACAGAGTCAGTGGATGGGAGGCTGGTTTGTGTGATGGATTGGGCTACATTCATGACCTTTTGTAGTTTCTCACGATCTTGGGCAGAACAGAAGCCATACCAAGCTGTGATACAACCAGAAAGAATGCTTTCTATGGTGCATTTGTAAAAGTTGGTGAGAGTTGTAGCTGACATGCCAAATTTCCTTGTCTTCTGAGAAAGTAGAGGCATTGGTGGGCTTTCTTAACTATCGTGTTGGCACGTGGGGACCAGGACAGGCTGTTGGTGATCTGGACACCTAAAAACTTGAAGCGTTCGACCCTTTCTACTTCGTCACCATTGATGTAGACAGGGACATGGTCTCCTTTACACCTCATGACGTCGATGACAATCTCCTTTGTTTTGGTTACATTGAGGAAGAGAATATTGTTGTTGAACCAATTCACCACATTCTCTATCTCATTCCTGTACTCTGTCTCACCACTGTTTGAGATCCGACCCCTTACAGTAGTGTCATCAGCAAACTTGAAAATTGAATGGGAGGGGATGAGGTGACATATGGTGTCTTGCAACCTGAGCCAGTGGAAGAGATGAATTTGGATTATTTCCAAGTAGAGGAGGAATAATGGGACTGAGGAAAAGAAGTTACTTACACAAGGATATTTTGGCCTTGGAGGGAGTGCAGAGGAGGTTTACTAGGCTGGTACCGGAGTTGAGGGGGTTGAGCTATGAGGAGAGGCTGAATAAACTAGGCTTGTACTCGTTAGAGTTTAGAAGAATGAGGGGAGATCTCATTGAGACATATAAGATGATGAATGGGATGGATAGGATAGAGGTGGAGAGGCTCTTCCCGCTCAGAAAGGACAGTAGGACTAGGGGGCACAGCCTCAAGATAAAGGGGGGGCGGTTTAGAACAGAGTTGAGAAGGAACTTCTTCACTCAAAGGGTGGTGAATCTCTGGAATTCTCTGCCCGTTGAGGTGGTGGAGGCTGCCTCGCTAAATATTTTTAAGACACGGGTTGATGGGTTTTTGATAAGCAAGGGGATTAAGGGTTATGGGGAGAGGGCAGGAAAGTGGAACTGAGACACGACAGATCAGCCATGATCTTATTGAATGGCGGGGCAGGCACGAAGGGCTGGATGGCCTACTCCTGCTCCTATTTCTTATGTTCTTATGTTCTTATGTTAAGTTGGAAAATTGAAGGCTGAGATTTTCCCAAAAAAAACTAATTGCTCAATGAGTAGGAAAACGGGAAAATTTCTCTCCATTTTTTGGCTGTACTTACCTAAATGAACCTCTGACACTCTGTCCATCACAGAGTGCCTTAGAGAGATTCATGGTAGAAAGTGAAGGGCAGCGCTTCATCCCACTGGAGAGGCCAGTCATGAATCCCACTAGAGGCCCCCTACTGTTATCTCCCAGCCCACGTGCTACATGAGCATCGCAGTGGGCGAGGAGAATCCTACTCTCAGTCTTTGCTTGCGCAGTTTTATCATGGTTTCTGGGGTATGACTCTTCTGTTACTGTTCAACATAATTTCAAAGATTGAGAAAAGAGAGAAATTGCCTATACTGGCAACACTCAAGAACTCTTAGGATCTTAAAAGATGAGAAATGTCTACTTTGTCTTCACTGCTTCATGTTAAGTATGCATAAAATCTTGCTTAATAAATTCTATTTCAGTCATAAATATTCGTTAATCGTATTATGTTAGGTCAAAAAATTAAGAAATTCAGACCTTCGAGTTTTTAGTTAGAGGAGTTTTATATCTTAAAACTCTAAAATCTTACATAACTAGAGTCAGATAATTATCAAAAACTAGAAGATTAACCATTTGGTCTAAGCACTGCTTCCAAGTTTTGTATAAGGTTTGAGATTTCTTCTTACTTCTCGCAAGGTTTTCCCTTCAAATCTCCTTCAACCATCCTGTGGTTGCAAACTCCCCATTCGCTACGACATCTCGAGCATCTGAAACATAACCATCTCAAGTCAGAACTCTCCTAGTTATAATATTAGAGTCATAGAGTCATAGAGGTTTACAGCATGGAAACAGGCCCTTCAGCCCAACTTGTCCATGCTGCTCTTTTTTTAAAAAATCCCTAAACTAATCCCAATTGCCCTTATTTGGCCCATATCCCTCTATACCATTGTACCCATGTAACTATCTAACTGCTTTTTAAAAGATAAAATTGTACCCGCCTTTACTACTACCTCTGGCAGCTTGTTCCAGACAATAGATTTTGTCTACTTCCTTTTTGAAACAGTGGCGTCACATTTGCTGTTTTTCCAATCTGCGGGAACCACCCCAGAGTCCAGTGAATTTTGGTAAATTACCACTGGTGCAATTGCTATTTCCCCTGCCATCTCTTTTAGTACTCTGGGGTGCATTCCATCAAGACCAGGAGATTTGACTACCTTTAGCCCAATTAGCTTGCCCAACACTACCTCTTTCATATAATGATAGTTTCCAGGTCCTAACCTGCCATAGTCTACCTGTCATCAATTCTTGGCACGGTATTTGTGTCTTCTTAAAATCTGGAGTTTTTTTTTTCCAAATCTCTCTCTAGCTCTTATCCATTTGGCTCTCCCAGAATTTCAACCCACTGTTAGTAGCATCCTTCAGTTAACTCTTAGTTGACACTCAGAATTTTAATCTAATTATGCTCAAAGAAATACTTGCTTCACTCCAGCTTGTTCCAAACTCTAAAACTAAACTGTTTGAACAGAGAACTACCCATAATTTAGCCCATAATTAACTTGTTGACCTTTTTTCTTAATGTTCATCTCCCAGACAACTTGGTCACATGATCATTTACTGGATGTCAGTAGCAGTTTAACAGAAATCAGATCCAAGAGAATATAGTTGTCAAGTGACCATAATCCCAAGATACAATATTGTTTTCTTTCTCCCAAAAGCACATGAGCCATCACACCATCAGCTTTTATACTGACACCTTGGGGTGAGTTTTCCCATTCTGCCCACCATAGTATTTGTAGCAGGTGAGGGGCAGACCATGGAAAGGTCTGTTGACCTTGGGTGGGATTTACCAGTTTTGGAGTGAGTGCAGCCAGAAAATCCTACCCCTTGTATTTTAGAGCATAGGGTAAAGCAAGGATCTACACGTGTGGTATTCAATGGGTAAAATACTGGAGAGTGGAAGGGAGAATCCAGGTTCCAGCTTGATGGAGGATGAGATTGCACATTAGTTCTGCTGCAGATTATGCAGATAACGCTTCAGTGGCTGTAGAGCTCTGCAGTGGAAGCCCAAACAGCTCTGGATACTAAGATTCAAAAGGGACTTCCAGGGCTTCACAAGTAGTTACATAAGAAATAGGAGCAGGAGTAGGCCATCTAGCCCTTCGAGCCTGCCCCGCCATTCAATAAGATCATGGCTGATCTGTCATGGCTCAGTTCCACTTTCCCGCCCTCTCCCCATAACCCTTAATCCCCTCTCTTATCAAGAACCCATCAACCCGCTTCTTAAAAATATTTAGCGAGGCAGCCTCCACCACTTCAACAGGCAGAGAATTCCAGAGATTCACCACCCTTTGAGTGAAGAAGTTCCTCCTCAACTCCATTCTAAACCGCCTCCCCTTTATCTTGAGGCTGTGCCCCCTAGTCCTACTGTCTTTTTTGAGCGGGAAGAGTCTCTCCACCTCTATCCTATCCATCCCATTCATCATCTTATACGTCTCAATGAGATCTCCCCTCATTCTTCTAAACTCTAACGAGTACAAGCCTAGTTTATTCAGCCTCTCCTCACAGCTCAACCCCCTCAACTCCGGTATCAGCCTAGTAAACCTCCTCTGCACTCTCTCCAAGGCCAAAATATCCTTGCGCAGGTGCGGCGCCCAAAACTGCACACAGTACTCCAGCTGCAGCCTCACCAATGCCCTATACAGCTGCAGCAAGACCTCCCTACTTTTATATTCAATCCCCCTCGCTATGAAGGCCAGCATCCCATTCGCCTTCCTGACCACCTGCTGCACCTGCAGGCTGGGTTTTTGTGACTCATGCACAAGGACCCCGACAGTTTATTAGGATTGCTAAGGCAGTGCTACAGGAGAATGTGAGTGGATCCATGGAATACAAACCAACTGTCCTACCTCATGATGACAACATTCTTAATCCCTACATGCCACAGCTGACTTTACAATCCAAGTACAATTGAATCAATATGCTGGAATACCTCACCAGGCCTGTAGGGAGAGCATGTAGCAAAGGCCTACAGTGGCTGCATTCTCCTGTTCATTTTGCTGCAATCCAGCTTCAGTTATTGCTGTCAATTGTTCAGTGGTTAGATTCTGAAGAATAAAAGCTGTTTATTTGACCGTTAATTTCTCATATAGACATCATTTTATGTTTTACTGTGGACATTCCATCTCTTTTAAATGAATAATGGATGGAAATTTAATTGGATTAAAAATTCAAAATGAAAACATTGTCCAATGTAATGCCAGCAGCAAAGATTATATCAAACGCTAACACTCTGGAAAATATACACACAATTCATTTTTAACATTGGGTAGTAAAAGTACCATCAATAAATTTCTTTTTGCTGTTTTACACTCAGTGAAGAGGTTTCAAAAAAGATATTATTACAAAAGTGCCCTAAGACTATGGGTGTGATCTTACGTGCTGCTCACACCACGCTTCTGCAGCAGCAAGGTTGGAGAATTTGGTGACCAGCCAAATTTCCAACCACTGTGGTGGGATGGAAAAATCCTGCTGGCGTGAGCAGTGATAGGTTTCCGGCCAATCTGTTATTGATGATCACATGATTTCCTTTTTCCTCTCAGGCACCACCATTTCACCCAACATTTCAGAAGTTAGAACATGAAAGCATAATGATGCAACACCACAGGGATTGATATGTAGTGTATTAAAAATCCAACATGTTTTCACTTCTGTCAACTTTTCCATTATAAATTCCTCATATGCACGTTTACTAACAGTCCCCACAATTTAACTGTAACATTCACCGGGAACATTCACATCCAAAATTTAGCATTTCCAATAACACAGAGCTCAGTATTGCAGAGATGTTTTGGTCTAGACACTGTCCTGAGTGGGACCTATCTAGAGGTTCTACTCCACTGGAGCAAGAATGCAGCACTGAACCATAATTGATCAATATTACCACTTATTACAAAAATGGAATTCAGATTCCTATGCTGTCAGCAATGGGACAGTTGATGGTTTGAACTGATGTTCTTTTGCTCCGTTAGATAGATTCTGATTTGTAACTAGATTTATTGAGGAATTGTATCTGTTTCAAAATGAACTTGTCACAACTCAGCAAGATGACATAATTCTCACAAGAGCCAATGAGCATGATGATGGTTCATCAGAATGTCAATGTATTGCACAACAGCAGGTACAACAGCATATGTCACCCGTTTGCACTATAAATAAAATCAAAAGATTAACAAGCCATAACTACAAGATGCTCCATAATATTGATTTGTAACTGGCCTACTGAGCTAATGAACTGAGCCACAACTACCAAGTCATCTCTACATGAACCTTATGTCTCTTCCATGGGCCCCTGGCAAAGTTAACTGAGGGGGGGACCTTTTTTGGTCCACCAACATGACACCCTCCCATCCTCCTTCCTCCCAGCCCAACTGTCAAATTTTCTTTGTTGGGACCAGGAATATTTTACCCATTGCTTCTACATTGGCTTGATTGTAATCAGAAAGGACAGCAGGACTAGAGGGCACAGCCTCAAGATAAGGGGGGGCAGTTTAGAACAGAGTTGAGGAGGAACTTCTTCACTCAAAGGGTAGTGAACCTCTGGAATTCTCTGTCCGTTGAAGTGGTTGAGGCTACCTCGCTAAATATATTTAAGACGCGGGTAGATAGGTTTTTGGTAGGCAAGGGGATTAAGGGTTATGGGGAGAAAGCAGGAAAGTGGAACTGAGCCACTTCAGATCAACCATGACCTTGTTGAATGGCGGGGCAGGCTCAAAGGGCTAGATGGCCTACTCCTGCTCCTATTTCTTACGTTCTTATGTTCTTATGTAATCCTTATACCAAAATAACCCTTGCACACGCATGAGTAATTTCATTACCAATGTGTCAGAATACAGACAAGAATGCCATTAGCAAAAGCATTTGCTATTGCAGGGTGCAAACAGTGACTCAGTTTCAGAATGCAGACCTGTGATGTCTATGAGTTGACTCTGAAAATACTCATACATAACACACCTTCTACTTCTAACTAAAATTATTGCTTTTTTGTAATTTCATTCATCTTGAATCATTGTATTCGTCAAAAATGGCTAGTTACCATTGGCATATTACTAATCTCCTTTAGTGAACAGAAAAAATGCTCTTATTTTTACTTTATTAGTGGGATATGAATATCATTCATAAGGCCATAATCTATTGTCCAACATTAGTTGTTCACAAGAAGGTAATGCCAAGTCAGCTTCTTGAACCCTTGCAGTCCATGTTGTGAAGATATTCACACAGTGCTGTCAAGTAGGGAGCTCCAAGATTTTGACACAGTGACAGTGGAGGAACATTAATACTGTTCCAAGTCAGGATGGCGTGTAATTTGGGGACCATGCAGGCAATAGTATTCCCATGCATCTGCCACCTTTTTGCTTCTAGATGGTGGATGCTGCAAGCTTTCATGATGCTTATGAAGAAGCCTGTGGTGAGTTGATGCAGTGCATCTTGTAGAAGATCCACACTACAGCTACAGTGTGCCAGTGTTGGATGCAGTGAATGGATAAGGTTTTAGTTGGGATATGGATATGCAAACTGCTTTTTCCTGCATGGTGTCAAGCTTCTTCAATGTGGTTGAAGCTCCAATCATTCAGGCAAATGGAGAATTTTGCACCATAATCCTGATTTGTGTCTTGCAGGTGGCGAAATGACCTTGATACTCATTTGCGGAGTCACAGACTGCGTAATACCCTCTGGCTTTTTCTTGAAGCCACTGCGTTTGTGTAACTGCTTCAATTAAGTTTCTCATCAATTGTGACATCCAGAACATTCTTTTCCAGGATATCATTTGGTGAAGAAGAGTTAGACTTTTATTAGCCATATTTACAAAGGTAATATCACAACCATGCACCTCCTAAACTGGCTACAACATTTTCAACCATCACTGTATGATTCATTTCACAAAATCCATTGATGAAAGGGTGTATGGCAATGACTTACTGATCATGTTGTTCATATTTTCACATTTGTCTCTGAACTTGTCATGAATAATGGAGGGGAATTTTCCAGTGACAAGCATCACTGTTGTTCCAGGTCAGATGTCAAATCACTTCTCCATGATATTGCCTATTCGAGCCCCGTTGTCCCTATTATGTATTATTGTAGAAAGAGTAAATCTGGCCATCAAGTTTGCCAAGTGCGGGATGAACATATTTTAGTTTTTTTCCCATAGGTGGCAGCCATCTCATTAAAGTGACATGCCAACAGAAGACTTACAATAGGACATGTCTTTCAATACTTCCTACAGATATCAGACTGCTCACAAATCTTTTCTAATACTTTAATGTACTCTTCATCAACTACAACTGCATCTTTTAACAAAATGTTTAATGTTTGTGAAGAAGAATGATTAATTGCCTATGTAACTTTAAAACATCATTTTCCTCCCCAATGCCATTAATATTTGGCTAACATTCTGTTGAAAATCATCAGATTTTATCTCGCTGGGCACACTGCAGTTCAACTGACTGTCCAGAAAATAAATTTTCCTTATTGTGCTCCATGTCAAGTTTCATTTCTGAAATTTTCATAGATGGTTTGCTTAACAGTGTAGTTATCTCAGTAAAGGCAAGAGACCATTTACTCCAATTATAGTACATGGAATTACAACTCCCTTTAGTCTTTTTTATTCCCTTATAGGATGTGGATGTCACTGGCTAGACCAGCAATTATTGCCCATCACTAGGTGCCCTTCAGAAGATAGTGGTAAGCTGTCCTCTTGAACTGCAGTAGTCTCTGAGGTGTAAATGCACTCACCATGCTGTTCAGGTGGGAATTCCTGAATTTTGACCTAGCAACAAGGAAGGAATGATGATACATTTCCAAGTCAGGATGGCGGTCGATGTGGAGAGGAAACTCCAGGCAGTGGTATTTCCAGGTAACTGTTGCTCTTGTCCTTCTAGATGTTTAAAGTCTTTTAAAGTTTATGTATTAGTGTCACAAGTCAGCTTACATTAACGCTGCAATGAAGTTACTGTGAAAATCCCCTAGTCGCCACTTTCTGGTGCCTGTTCGGGCACCTTGAGGGAGAATTTAGCATGGCCAATGCACCTAAACAGCATACCTTTCAAACTATGGGAGGAGACTGGAGCACCCAGAGGAAACCCACAAAGACACAGGGAGAATGTGCAAACTCAACACAGACAGTGACCCAAGCCAGGAATTGAACCAGGTCCCTGGTACTGTGAGGCAGCAGTGCTAACCATTGTGCCACCATCTGATGGTAGTAAGTTTCAAAGGTGCGGTCTAAGGAACCTTGGTGACTTCCTGCAATGCATCCTGTAGATAGCACACACTGCTGCCACTGCTCATTGATGGTGGAGGGATGTTTATGGAAGAGGTCACAATCAAGCAGGCTGCTTTGTCCTGGATCTTGTTGAGCTTCTTCAGTGTTGTTGGAGCAGCATTCATCCAGGTAAGTGGGTTCAATATAGAACACAGAACATAGAAAAACTACAGCACAAACAGGCCCTTCGGCCCACAAGTTGCGCCAATCATATCTCTATCTACTAGGCTTACTACTAACCCTCAATAACCACTCTATCTATATTTTATATTTATATTTATATTTTATTTAAAATTTTAAATTTTATAACAATTGAAATAGAGACACTGACTGATTTCCACTCTCTCTAGTCTAATGACATTAAGGTCAACTAGAATAGCTCAGTAATGCTACTGATGCTGGAATCAGTTATGCAGAGCCAAAGCATAATTCCAGCACAGAAGGATGCCATTCAGGCTTTCGAGTCTATGCCAGCAGTTTTATGATAACTGAATGACTTGAATCTTTTAATTATATCAGAATCATTGGTTTAAAAGAAGTTCTGGAATTCTCTTTCCATGCTTATGATCCACAAAATGCAACACAATTGTCTTGCTGGTTATGCCAGGACTGTGCCCACAGGTGTTCTCCCACACTCACCTTACCCATGTTTGTGAAGTTAGCATGAGGGGATCTTATTTAATAGGCTGGTTGTTTCCCAGGTCATCATGGCACATCCCAAGCAGTTGTCTGCTTCAAGCAGCCACAAAATTAGGCAATTGATCACCACAGAGGAGGAGGGAGGGACATGATGGAGGAGTCGAGAGAACGTGACCTAGTCAATCCGCTTCTTCAAATCCAATCCAGTTTTTCGTTGACAGCACCTTTTTTTGAAAGATTTTAAATTCCCTCTTCAGGACTACACTCTACTTTATCTGAACTCACTTGGAAACATAGTAACATAGAAGCTGGAGTGGGCCATTCAGCCCTTTCAGCCTGCTCCACCATTCTTTTTGATCATGGCTGATCATCAAATTCAATATCCTGATCCCGCCTTCCCCCCATATCCTTGATTCCTTTAGCCCAAGAGCCTTATCGAATTTCTTCTTGAAATCAGACAGTGTTTTGGCCTCAACTACTTTCTGTGATAGTGAATTCCACAGATTTCCCACTCTCTGAAATGGGCCATCATCCGCAGCCTTTCAGGGAAAGAGAATTCCTGATTCCAATTCTCTCTCTGTTTAAAAAGTGCTTTCTGATTTGCCTCCTAAACAGCGTAGCATAATGAATGGATTTTATGGCCTCGCTTGAGTGAGATTAAAAATTTCCACCTGGGGTCAACAGACATTTTCTTTGTCCCTCGCCCGCTCCAATTCCGTGGCGGATGGGACGGTAGAAATCCGGTGAACAGACCACAATGAAAATGATCATGAACAAGCAACCCACTGTACCTAGATGTAACTATTGCAAGTTCTCACCTATTATAAGAAGCAGGATAAAAGGTCCAGATGATTCAAATGAAAATCTCTTATATGTCTTATTTTAAAAATATCTTATTCAATTACATGCCTCTTAAATATTCTATATTTTAAATTAATTTAGATATCACCTTGGATGTAACATGTGTCATATAGTTTTACACTGCATTTGAATACCTCAGCATTGTAAGAGTGCAGCTGAAGATTCTTGTCACAACAAATCACATTTTCTCTCATGCTCTGAGATAAACAGACTGCTAAGCAGTTCATCAGCAGTTAATAATAGGATTGCCTTTACTTCATCTTCTTATTTAGCTAGAAATCAAGCTTTGTAATTAAATAGAGTGAATATTAATGCTAATTCTGTCAATCACATATATCTGATATTTATTTTAATTATGCAATTAATGTTATTTTTATTATTTTAGTTGATACTAAGATACTTATCTTATTGAATGTTAATGTACATATTCATTAATATCTATTCTCCAAAATGTTACTAATATTTTAATATTATTTATTATGAATGGCATCCCAGAAGCATATAATGGGATAATGTTTTCCCATTTTGAACATTCATTTTTTTTCCCTTTCTGAAGATCCACCTTTATGACATTAGGCACCATTTAAAAGAAGCCACAGGTGGCAATGGAAAGTGAGCCCTGGCTATATGCCTTTTGGGCATATGTCAGACCAGTCCTGACATAACCCAGCACCCATACCTATACATTGCTGGCACTAAATTTTATAACAATTGAAATAGACACTGACTGATTTCCACTCACTCTAGTCTAACGACATTAAGGTCAACTAGAATAGCTCAATAATGCTACTGATGCTGGAATCAGTTATGCAGAGCCAAAGCATAATTCCAGCACAGAAGGATGCCATTCAGGCTATCGAGTCTATGCTAGCAGTTTCCCTTATAAACATGAAACAAGGAATATACAAAGGAAATTTCAAATCGGGACATAACTACGTTAAAATGAGAACTGATTTATGCCTGTGCATTCTGGTTCAACTATTTCCCAATACCAAAACCAATCATTCACTGGTGTACAAATGTCAATGTCCATAGAAAGTTTCTGTTGCAAATTTCAAGTCCGTCTTAAAAGTTTTGTCAGGATCAGTGGTGCTCTTTCCTCCTACCTACCTTATTTTCAGGAACATGTTAGTATTATCCAATATGTAATCACATGGTGGGATCAAGCGAGGTGCTATAGCAGTGCCTGTAGTGATATCAACTAAATGTAAAAGAGGAAGCTGAGGTGGAAAACCAAATTGTATTCTAAACAAAGACTTAGCTTTTTGACTGGAATCTCACTGAGGGAGCTGGGATTACTAAGACCTTAATCCTGAGTAAGCCACGATTACAGTGACAATCGCATTTGCTTTTTTTAAACTAAATCAGAAAAATGCCTTTCAGGTTGTTTGTGTTGCTACAATAAACACATTGCCACAAAATGTTTCGTAAACTGTGGTTCAGGAAAATTACACCAAAACAGGAAGAGCCAAAAGACATTCAAAAGACTGGACTTCAGCTGGAATCAAAGGGGCAGGTTAGTTAACAACTAATTGGTTTTCCTCTTGGGTTCTGTCATTATTAGTGCATGAATGCCTTATAGGTCTGTTCCCCCATGTTTGTTTTTTGTTGTTTGTAGGAACCTGAGACATGTGGAAATGACTCCAGGAATACTGAGGAAAAGGATACAGAGGCCTCAATAGCTCTCACGATCACTCATGAGCAAGGTCTGGATTGAGCTATAGATACTGTGCACTGTTAAAGCACTATCCTCAATGTTGTTAATACACTTGGGACCGAAATAATGTAAGAATTAGGTAAAAATCATTGCTATGTATGGCCTTTCAGCTTAGTACTACATTTGTTAAAATTCATAAAATACTGAATTTTAAACATGGAGATAGTGGGATAAATGTCCACAGACTGTTGCCAGTTTTAGCCCTTTGATATAGTTGTAAGTAAAAAAGATTAATGAAATCTTTGAACATAGAGGGACCTGGAGACTAAATTAACAAAATAATGAATCTGTTTAAAAATATGAGGAAAGCCTTAATTCAAAAAAATCCACATTACACGATTTCACCACTCTTTTCTTACCCTACCACAACACAAACGTGAATTAGGACTTGTAACTTAAATCTGTTTCAACACCAGTAGAAGTGTCACAGTGATTAACCAAGTTCCTGGCGCTCACTCATACGTGCAGAATGGTTTATATTAATAACAAAGTTAACCTTTCACAGTCTCTTTGATCTTCACCCTTAGCGAGTGTGGATTTGGTCCCGGAGAGGTAGGTACCAGTCTTGGTACCTACTTCCATCATAATGCAGATTGGTCACCATCCTGTTCCATATGCTTTATTAAAGGTATTTTACACTGATAATACCATTCTTTTTAAACAGTACAGCACTGTACAGGCCCTTTGTCCGAAACCAAGATCAAGCTATCCCACTCCCTATCATTCTGGTGTGCCCCATGTGCCTATCCAATAACTGCTTGAAAGTTCATAATGTGTCTGACTCCACTATCACAGCAGGCACACTCCTTTACTCTCTGAGTAAAGAACCTACCTCGGACATCCATCCTATATCTCCCACCATGAACCTTATAGTTATGCCCCCTGGTAACAGCTACATCCACCTGAAGAAATAGTCTCTGAATGTCCACTCTATCTATCCGTCTCATCATCTTATAAACTTCTATTAAGTCGCCTCTCATCCTTCTCCGCTCTAAAGGGAAAAGCCCTAGCTCCCTCAGCCTTTCCTCATAAGATCTATTGAGGAATGCTTTAATTCAAAAAAAATTCACATTACACGATTTTGCCACTCTTTTCTTACCCTACCACAACACAAATATGAATTAGGACTTGTAACTTAAATCTGTTTCAACACCAGTAGAAGTGTCACAGCGATTAACCAGCTAGTGAGGTGACCAGAACTGCACACAATATTCCAAATGTGGTCTCACCAAAGTCCTGTACAGTTGCAGCATAACTCCACTGCTCTTAAACTCAAATCTCCTGTTAATAAATGCTAACATAAATACTATAGACCTTCTTCACGGCTCTATCCACTTGAGTAACAACCTTCAGAGAGATCAGTGGATATGAACCCCAAGATCTCTCTGTTCCTCCACATTCCTCAGAACCCTGCTGTTGACCCTGTAATCCGCATTCAAATTTGTCCTACCAAAATGAATCACCTCGCAATTAATATACGTAACTATTTCACCATTTCATTTTATGGCCGCCATTTGATGTTTCTTCAGCATCTAGAATTTTCTGAAGGATGTGAACCAAATTTTGCGAAGAATTGAAGGAGTAATGTGCTATTTTAATGATATGTTTATTTCAGCTCTAACCAGGCAAACCTATGACGACAGACGGAAAGAGGCGCTCAAGTGTTTGGAAAAGAATTGAGTTCAGATGAAGAGACACAGATATGAAATATTTAGAGTTTTGTGTAGAACACAGTTTGGAACTGTGTACAATTTTGGTCAGCCAATTATAAAAAGGATATTATTAAATTAGAAAGAGTGCAGAAAAGATTTACTAGGATGCTACCGGAACTTGATAGTTTGAGTTATAAGGAGCGGCTGGATAGACTGGGACTTCTTCCTCTGAAGCGTAGAAGGCTGAGGGGTGATCTTATAGAAATCTATAAAATAATGTGGGGTATAGATCAGCTAGATAGTTAATATCTTTTCTCAAAGGTAGGGGAGTCTAAAACTATAGGGCATAGGTTTAAGCTGAGAGGGGAGAGACACAAAAGGGTCCAGAGGGGCAATTTTTTCACACAGAGGGTGGTGATTGTCTGGAACAAGCAGCCAGAGGTAGTAATGGAGGCAGGTACAATTTTATCTTTTAAGAAGCATTTAGACAGTTACATGGGTAAGATGGGTATAGAGGGATATGGGTCAAATGCAGGCAATTGGGACTAGCTTAGGGGTTTAAAAGAAAGGGCAGTGGGGACAAGTCGGGCCGAAGGACCTGTTTCCATGCTGTAAACCTCTATGACTCTATGATTCTATGATTCTATGTTTCAAAACTTTGTACAGCACTTGAGTCACAGGGTAGACAAGATGGATTACATCCATCTTACCATGTGGAAGGTTCAAGAAATAATAACTGCATCATATCCTCACAGCATTTCTAAGCTCAGCTATTTTTTGGCTCCAGTGAATTAATGCAGTAACTTCAGAAGAAGGAGTTTTCGAAAGAATCGAATTAGACTCTTGAATCAGATAGAGAGGATACAAGTCAATTGTCAATAGTTACTCCAACATAAGTTGTGCCAAAATCTAGTTCTAATTCGAGTCTGAATCAAACAAATATGTCTGATGAAGTGAAATATTTAAGTGTAAGTCTAAATCTAAATCAATCTTTGTTGGAGAAAAGTCAGTCCAAGATGAGTCATAGTCTTACCCAGTTGACATTGTCCCTTGCTTCTACTCACCCACGCACAGATTCACACATCCATTCACTCAAACACTGAGAAACTTGGGACCTTTAAACTACTTAAAAGAATATGGCGACTAGTCCTGTTAAAAAGGTCACATGACTTCTGTGCCGCTTCGGTGCTGAGGGAGTTCTTCAGAATCCTCCATTGGAATCAGAACCTTTTCAACAAATGCAAGTATTTGGGTCTTTTTTATTGTTTGATCAGAATCAGAGACATTGAGCAGGATCTCCACCCCACGACCCCCCGCCCCCTGCCCCATGGCATGTTTTGTGGTGGTGGGAGGCAATGCGCCATTTGCTGACAGTTTGACCTTATGGTCCCACCATTATCAACAAGGTTTCTCAATGAACGTACCTCTAACCTTTTGCAATTCGTACACTACGACAACCAGATCCCTCTGTATTTCAGAGCTCACTATTTAAGTAACATGCTTCTTTTATATGGCACAAATGTTATTTACCACTTAGCCCAAGCAGAACATTATCTTGGGTCTCGCTTCATATGGGCAAAGAATTGAGAAGTTGGAAATGGTGCTGAGCGATGTGCAAACAACAATATTTATTTACATATCTGATAACATGTTTGTGGATGTCTATCATCTCAGTCACAGGGAATCGTTGCAGGAGTTCCTTTGGGTTGTGTCCTATATTTGGCTGCTTCATCAATGATCTTCCCAACAACATTGTTGGAAAACCCCAATAAGACTAGGCAGAGTCAATTTGGTTTTGTGAAAGGGAGGTCATCTTTGAAAAATTTGTCAGAGTTCTTTGAGGATGTAACAGCAGGGAGGATAAAAGTGAATCCATAGAGGTAGCGTATGTGGACTTCCAAAAGTTATTTACTAAGTTGCTACCTAATAGGTTACTGCACAAGATAAGAACTCATGCTATTAGGGATGATATGACAGCATGGATAGATGATTGGTTAACTACAGGGAACAGAGTCTGAATTAATTGCTAATTTTCAGATTGACAAGTGAGTGGAAGGATCGGTCCTGGACTA
Organism: Carcharhinus amblyrhynchos; assembly: GCF_965287045.1. Classification (NCBI taxonomy): domain Eukaryota; kingdom Metazoa; phylum Chordata; class Chondrichthyes; order Carcharhiniformes; family Carcharhinidae; genus Carcharhinus; species Carcharhinus amblyrhynchos. The sequence continues at coordinate 83,557,144 of NC_137331.1, read as the reverse complement.
TTTACGACTTATATTAATGATTTGGATAAAGGGATGATTTGGATATTAGCCAAATTTGCTGATGATACAAAGATAGGTAGGAAAGCAAGATGTGGGAAGGATACAAAGAGACTGCAAAGGGATATAGCTCGGTTCAGTGAATGGGGAAAAATTTGGCATTTGGAGTACAATGTGGGAGAATAAGATATTGTCCACTTTGGCAGGAATGAATGAAAAGCTGAACATCATTTAAATGGAGAGACAACACAGAATGCTACAGTACAGTATTAAAAATCAATAATTATGGTATGAACCTACATGTGTAATTTCATGTACATTGCAGTATAAATTTTAATCTGGTGATCTGATGTCCTAGTACAAAATGTTAGCATGCAAGTGCAGCAATTAATTTGGAAGGCAAATGGAAGGTTGGCCTTCATTGCAAAGAGGGGCGGAATTTGAAGTAGGGAAGTCATTCTATTTTGTATGGCTATACGCTGTATTGATGAGATTTGAGAATGTAGTTAAGAGTCTACAGACGAGTGAAGGAGCAGAGAGAGAGATAAGATTTTACCTGTTAAAAACCTGTTTAAATAAGTTTAAAGCACTTTATTCTTTGTAGAACTGTTTAAAGCATTTATTTTATTGTATTTACTGCTTTAAGAATTCTGAGGGAATGGTTAGAAGGAGTTGTGGGCCAACAGCTTTAAATCAGCGCCAGGTTTAAAAGGAGGCCTGGTGTAGACAGCGGGCAGCGTCTGAGCGGGCAGTGGAGTGAGAGGGAAGTAGAGTGAGCATTTAGGGCTTAATATCAAAAGGGCTGGAGAGAAAAAGGGCCAGGTGGTGGAAATTTTCAACATTACTACAGTGAATAATGGAGGGGCATGTGATGTGTGGTTTCTGTATGACGTGGGAACTGGTGGACCCCAGGGTCCTCCCCAGTGACCATGTCTGCAGTAAGTGCAGGTTGCTGGAGGAGCTCCAGCTCAAGGTAGATGAGCTGGCCTCTGAGCTACAGACACTGAGGCTCATCGAGGGGAGAGAGGGTGCCATTGTCAATGGGGTGCAAGTGACATCCACCCCCCCGGACTGGCTAACTCTAAGGGTCAGGAACAAGAGGGGGCTGCTGGGAGGAGGAAGGGGGGTGGAGAGAGGAGGAAGGAGGGAGGGGAGAGGAGGAAGGAGGGTGGGGAGAGGAGGAAGGAGGGTGGGGGGAGGAGGAAGGAGGGTGGGGAGAGGAGGCCTCAGACTCTCAAGCTGCATAACAGGTTTGAGGTTCTTGCTTCCAGTCTGGATGAGGACGAGGGAGGTGAGGTCGGTGAGCAGACAGCACACGGTACAGTGAATCAGCAGGACATAGGCAAAGAGAAGGGGAAAAGGAACGTAGTTGTAATTGGGGATAGTGGGGTGAAGGGTATTGACACTGTCCTTTGTCACAATGACAAAGTGCACAGAAGGTGTGTTGTCTGCCTGGTGCTCGGGTCCGGGATGTCACATCTGGGCTGCAGAGGAACCTGGAATGGGAGGGTGAGAATCTGGTCGTTGTGGTTCATGTGGGTGCTGACAACGTAGGCAAAATGCAAAACGAGGATCTGGGGAGGGAGTATGAAAAGATGGGAATGGAATTAAAAAGTAGAACCGACAAGGTGGTCATCTCTGGGCTACTGCCTGAACCGGGTGCAGACGGGCGTAGGGTTGATAGGATTAAGGAAGTGAATGGGTGGCTCAGGGATTGGTGTGGGAGGAATGGGTTTGAATTTATGGGGCATTGGCACCAGTATTGGGGTAGGTGGGACCTGTTCGGGTGGGATGGGGTTGGTCTGAACCGTGCTGGGACCAGAGTCCTGGCGAATCGAATAAAGAGGACTGTAGACAGGGCTTTAAACTAATTAGGGGGGGGGAGGGTGCGAGGGTAGGTGACGTTACGGGGTCTAAAGTTAAGGAGACGGTACAGGTAAGGATAGAGGCCGAGGATGTCCCAATAATAGAGGGAGTAGGGGGCGTGAGTATGGTTGGCGGCATTCCAGCAAATAAGGTCCAGGTGAAGGCTGGGATGAAGGCGCTTTATCTGAATGCGCGAAGCATTAGGAATAAAGTGGATGAGTTGGTGGCGCAGATCGACACAAATGGATATGATCTGGTGGCCATTACAGAGACGTGGCTGCAAGGTGACAGGGACTGGGAGCTGCATGTCCAGGGATATCAAGTGTTTAGGAAGGATAGGCGGGAGGGAAAAGCGGGGGGCGTAGCTCTGCTGATTAAGGATAGCATCACGGTGGTAGCAAGGGATGATATTGGAGCCAAGGAGCAGAAGGTGGAATCGTTGTGGGTAGAGATTAGGAACAGCAAAGGGAGGAAGACGCTGGTGGGTGTCGTCTATAGGCCCCCAAATAATGATCTGGAGGTGGGGCGGGCTGTTAACGCGCAAATAAGTGCGGCGTGCAGGAATGGGACGGCCATAGTTATGGGGGATTTCAATCTGCACATTGATTGGTCGACCCATGTTGGACGCGGTGGGCTCGAGGAGGAGTTCTTGGAATGCTGCCGGGATAGTTTCCTGGAACAGTGTGTGTTGGAGCCGACGAGGGAGCGAGCTATCTTGGATCTGGTGCTATGTAATGAGGAGGGTAGAATTAGGGAACTTGCGGTGAAAGATCCTCTTGGGGAGAGTGATCATTGTATGGTGGAGTTTCTGCTGCAGATGGAAGAGGAGAAAGTGGGTTCCCGGACGCACGTCCTTTGTTTGAACAGAGGGGAGTACGGTAGGATGAGAGAAGAATTGGTGAATGTGGACTGGGGGAGCGCGTTGGAAGGTAGGTCTGCTGAGGAGCAGTGGAGGATCTTTAAGGAGATCTTTCTTGGTGCTCAGCAGAAATTTATTCCGATGGTCAAAAAGGAATGTAGGAGGAGAGGTAATCAGCCGTGGATAACGAAGGAGTTGAAGGAAAGTGTTAAATTAAAAGCGGAGGCGTTTAGAGTAGCTAAGAGTAGTGGGCGAGAAGAGGATTGGGAGAGGTTTAAATGTCAACAAAGATTGACAAAGAAGTTGATAAAGAAGGGTAGGAGAAACTATGAAGCTCGGCTAGCGCTTAATATAAAAAAGGATAGCAAGAGTTTTTATAAATATATAAAAAGGAAGAGGCTGGCTAGGGTGAACGTTGGTCCCTTAGAGGATGAGAAGGGGGACTTAGTGGTAGGGGATGGGGAAATGGCTGAGGTCTTGAATAACTTTTTTGTTTCGGTCTTCACGGAGGAGGACGTGAATAATTTGCCGGGTGTTAGAGATGGAAAGGTGGTAGGACTGGAGGGTCTTAATGACATTACTGTTACTAGAGAGGTGGTGCTAGACAGACTGGAGGGGGGGCTGATTGTGGACAAGTCCCCAGGACCGGATGGAATGCATCCAAGGGTCCTGAAAGAAATGGCGGAGGTGATAGTGGATGCCTTGGTGGTTATTTTCCAGACGTCGCTGGATTCCAGGGAAGTGCCGGAAGATTGGAAAGCGGCTAATGTTACGCCGTTGTTTAAGAAGGGTGCCAGGCAAAAGGCGGGGAATTATAGGCCTGTTAGTTTAACGTCTGTTGTAGGTAAAATGTTAGAATCCGTCATCAAGGAGGAAATAGCGAGGCATCTTGAGGGGAACTGCTTGATAGAGCAGACGCAGCACGGTTTTGTTGAAGGGAAGTCGTGTCTGACAAATTTACTGGAGTTCTATGAGGATGTGTCTAGGGCGGTGGATAGAGGAGAGCCGGTGGATATGGTATTTCTTGATTTTCAGAAGGCGTTTGACAAGGTACCTCACAAGAGGTTATTGCAGAAGGTCAGGGGGCATGGAGTTGGGGGTAGGGTGTTAGCATGGATAGAGGATTGGTTGTCAAATAGGAGGCAGAGAGTGGGGGTCAACGGGTGCTATTCGGATTGGCGGATGGTGACTAGTGGAGTGCCCCAGGGGTCGGTGCTGGGGCCTTAGCTTTTTACCATTTATATAGATGATCTGGAGGAGGGAACCGAGTGCAGGGTGTCGAAATTTGCTGATGACACCAAAATTGGTGGAAAGGCAAATTGTGCAGAGGGTGGTGAGAGTCTACAGAAGGATCTAGATAGGCTGGGCGAATGGGCCAGGAAATGGCAAATGGAATTTAATGTTGGCAAGTGCGAGGTGGTCCACTTTGGTAGGAATAATGGTAGGAAGGATTATTACTTACGTGGAGAAAAACTGCAGCAGGTGACGGTGCAGAGGGACCTCGGGGTCCTTGTGCATGAGTCGCAAAAGCCCAACTTGCAGGTGCAACAGATGGTCAGGAAGACGAATGGGATGCTGGCCTTCATCGCGAGGGGGATTGAATATAAAAGTAGGGAGGTCTTGCTGCGGCTGTATAGGGCATTGGTGAGGCCGCAGCTGGAGTACTGTGTGCAGTTTTGGGCGCCGTACTTACGCAAGGATATTTTGGCCTTGGAGGGAGTGCAGAGGAGGTTTACTAGGCTGATGCCGGAGTTGAGGGGGTTGAGCTATGAGGAGAGGCTGAATAAATTAGGCTTGTACTCGTTAGAGTTTAGTAGAATGAGGGGAGATCTCATTGAGACGTATAAGATGATGAATGGGATGGATAGGATAGAGGTGGAGAGACTCTTCCCGCTCAGAGAGGGTAGTAGGACTAGGGGGCACAGCCTCAAGATAAAAGGGGGGCGGTTTAGAACGGAGTTGAGGAGGAACTTCTTCACTCAAAGGGTGGTGAATCTCTGGAATTCTCTGCCCGTTGAAGTGGTGGAGGCTGCCTTGCTAAATATTTTTAAGACACGGGTTGATGGGTTTTTGATAAGCGAGGGGATTAAGGGTTATGGGGAGAGGGCGGGAATGTGGAACTGAGCCACGACAGATCAGCCATGATCTTATTGAATGGCGAGGCAGGCTCGAAGGGCTAGCTGGCCTACTCCTGCTCCTATTTCTTATGTTCTTATGTTCTTATGTTGCTGTGGATTGCAGAAAGGAGATCAATCGGCCCACTGTATCTACACCAGCTTTCCAAATGTGCAATTTATTTAGTGCCATTTTCCAACCATTTGCTCTGTAGCATTGCAGAGTCTTCCTTTCCAGACTACAGTCTAATTCCTTCATGAATGCCTTGGTTGAACCTACCTCCACCACGCCCTCAGTCTATACATTCCAGACCATTATCACTTGCTGCATGAAAAAGCTTCCCCTCAATTCACTTTTGCATCTTTTGCCAATTACTTTAGATTTGTGCCTCTCATTATCAATCCTTTCTCCCTATCTATGCTGTCCAAATCTCACATGAAATTTGTTAATTGATCCTGGCTCACTGCTTTAATATGAATGTTCTCTGCTTGAACATGAGGTGGTTGTGTCTCATGTAGGCCAGACCACATAAGGATGGCTGACTTTCTCCCCTAAAGTGCATTAATGAGCCGGATGACTTTATAACCACAATCCACTAGTTTTATGAAGTGTGAACTAATTGAGTTTACAATCTCCAGTTGGCAATGGTACGATTTGAATCAATGTCTCTGATGCTTTAACTTGGAAAATTAGTACCATACTATCTGAGGAGTGGCGCTCTTGTGCCTTTCGAATATTGCATTAATCCTCTCATCCCACTTGTAGTTCAAGTTCAGGCTTGTGTATCACAATCAAAGCATAATCTCAAGTTCATTTTCTCCTACGTAATTCAGAGTACCGTGGCACAATGTCGCTTCACAGCTGCTGCTCCAGTTTCAATCAATGAATTCAGTGCTAACACAGGATTCCATTTTTGACCTTGCTGCTTGTATAGCTTAGCTACTGATGGCTGAAATTGGTTGAACATTCAAAGAAGACCCTCATTATTTATTCGGTTTCTGTAAAGGATGTCTGGTTTCTGTCTTTACTTCTGGAATTGGCATCAAACATCATTGTTTTGTAGCCACGCACTTTATTACAACCATTTCTTTTTCTGTCCTTATTTCACCCTCCCCTGGTATGCTTATTGAAGGATTTATCTTACAACATTGCCCCTAGAGAGGAAACCATGCAATTAATAGCACATTTACTGTGTGGAACCACTCTGGAACAAGAGCAGGTGCTGCTTATAACCCCAGCTGTTGGTATATTTAATACTTCAACTTCTGCAAGACCGAGAAGCACTGACAGCTTTCTAAAGCCTCTTTAAAATTAGGATTTACAATGTAGTGTTCATGAAATTCCACATATAGTTTCATTTTATAGTTATCGATTTTTAAATACTTGTTCAAAAATAACTAAAGGGAAGTGAGGTGCATTCTGATCAGAATATGTGTAACAAAAATGCCATTGGATTTCAAGTTGTTCAGTGAATTTAGTAAGTGACTAAAGCACTAGTAGCTGGCGTCAGCAGGTAGTATTATTTAACCAATGGAATTATAACATGGTTCTCTATGTCACCAAAAACATTCTGAAACGTAATGTCTCGGGTGACAGGGAGACAGGGAGTCTCAGGTTGAGTCTTACTGGGTGCAAGCTGTCATATATCACACCTGACAACTTTCTGCTTCTAAAGATTTGGATAGAAAGGAACGAGAGAAAGGTCTGACAGAGAGAGAAAGGTCTCAGAGTCCAGCCTCCTGAACTATCTGGATCCACTGCAGTTTGCCTGCCGCCACAACAGATCTGCAGTAGACGCCATCTCCCTGGTCCTGCACACAACCCTGGAACGCCTAGATAACAAGGACACATGTCAGACTCCTATTTATTGACTACAGCTCAGCCTTCAACACTATTATTCCCATGAAACTCATCTACAAACTTAATGCCATCTCCTTCTGTAACTGGATCATGAACTTCCTAACTCACAAACCACGATCAGAAGCATAGGCAGCAATACCTCCTACATGATCACCCTCAACACCGGTGCCCCACAAGGCTGCGTTCTCAGCCCTCTATGGTACTCCTTATACATCTATGACTGCGTGGCCAAATTCCCCTCCAATTCAATTTTCAAGTTTCTGACAACACCATCGTAGAGGGTCCAATCTCAAACCATGATGTGACAGAGTATAGGAATGAGAAAGAGAATCTGGTGAACTGGTGCGCCAACAATAAACTCTCCCTCAATGTCAACAAAAGAGATCATCATCGACTTCAGGAAGCATAAAGGAGAGCATGCCTCAGTCTACATCAATGAGAATGAAGTAGAAAGGGTTGAGAGCTTCAAGTCTTTAGGTATCCAGATCACTAACAACCTGTCCTGGTTCCCCTATGCCAACACTATACTTAAGAAAGCCCACCAACTTTCTCAGGAGACTAAGGAAATTTGGCATGTCAGCTATGGCTCTCACCAATTTTTACAGATGCATCATAGAAAGCAGTTTTCTGGTTATATCACGGCTTGCTATGGCTCCTGCTGTGCCCAAGACCACAAGGAACTACAAGAGGTTGTGAATGTAGCCCAATCCATCATGCAAACCAGCCTCCCATCCATTGACTCTGTCTACACTTCCTGCTGCCTCGGCAAAGCAGCCAGCATAACTAAGGACCCCATGCACCCTGGATATTCTCTCTTCCATCTTCTGCCATCGGGAAAAAGATACAGAAGTCTGAGGTCACGTACCAACTGACTCAAGAACAGCTTCTTCCCTGCTGCTGTCAGACTTTTGAATGGATTTGCCTCGCATTAAGTTGATCTTTCTCTACATCCTAACTATGACTGTAACACTACATTCTGCACTCTCTCATTTCATTCTCTAAGAACGAGACACTTTGTCTGTATAGCACACATGAAACACTACCTTTCACTGTATATTAATACATGTGACAATAATAAATCAAATCAAATCAAATCAAACAAAGGCTACAGCTAGTGTGGTCACCAGCAAAAGGACAGTTGAGAGTTCTCTAGAAGTTTGTGGGCAGAACATGAAAGGGAGGGCTGTCTCTGGTCAAAGAAATACATTCCATGGAAATCTAGAGACTTGAGAAGATTTGCCCTGATTAAACCAGGAGGAGAAACCACCAAAATAGATCTTACTCCTCACAGTCATTTAGGAAATTCTCCAAAAAACTGAGGAAAATGCTTTTTGACCGTCAGTAAAAGTTATGACTTGGCAAAATAGGGACATGTGAACCCACTGGAAGCTGACAGTGGTGTGGACAGTTTCCTATAAAGATTGTAATCCTATGGAGAGAATGTTGTAACATATGTGTATTCAACATGAGGTCCTCTGTTCAGGTTGAAGCATTTTATTTCTTTAGTTTACAGTATTAGTTGATTACTGGAATACTGGAATTTGAAGTATCATGTGCAGTTTTTGTCTCCATGTTTCAAAAAGGATATACTTGCACTGGAGGTGATAAAATGGAATTTCATTAAGTTGATCCCTGGGATGCAGGACTGAGTAAATTGGAATTATGTTCTCTGGGGTTTAGGAAAACAAGAGGAGATCTCAGTGAAACGTACAAGATTTTGAAGGGGTTTGATAAGGTGGATGCCAAGAGATATTTTTGCTGGTCGAGGAACCTAAAATGCAGGGGCTCGGTCTCAGGATAAGAGACCGATCATTTAGGACTGAGATGAGGAGTAATTGCTTCACTCAAAACATTGTGAATCTTGGAATTCTCTATCCCAGAGGATTTTGGATGCTCAACAATTGAACTTACCTAAGGCTGAGACAGGCAGATTATTGATCTGTCAGGAACTCAAGGGATATTGGGAGCAGACAGGAATGTGGAGTTGAAACCCAAGATCAGCCATGATCAAAGTGATTGACAGAGCAGGTTTGATGGGTCATATAGTCTATTCCTGCTCCTGTTATTTGTGTGTGTTCTTGTGTATCAGGTAATATTTTGTCATATTGCTTTTAGTTGGTTTGCTGCAATAAAAGCCTTAAAACCTGAATACCTGCCACGCAATTCTTTTAATTTGTTTACTGGGAATTCAAACCTCTTGTTTAAAATTAATGGTCACTGTGGAGATCTTAACAGTATTCATATTTGTAGGTAGAGAATTACATGTTTTAATTGAAACAAACGATTTTTAATACTACCCAATTGGTTATTTTTCAAATTATAGAAGTTACAAATGCAAAGGCCTTTGGTTTAATGCACAAAATAATATTTTAACAGCATCATTTACCCAGGATCCTCCTTGTTGGAAAAGTACTGAAGAACTGAAGTCAGAGACAGCAGATAAATCTCCCCCCAAGCAGGGGCATGAATCAAACACACATATAGAGTTGGAATCAAATGATGAAGAAGTTGGATTTAAGTAAGTAGTATTCAGTTATAACAATTTATACCTTGATGTGCACAAGTGTTTGAGTTAAAAGACCATAAAACATAGGAGCAGAATTAGGCCGTTCAGCCCATCGAGTCTGCTCCACCATTCAACCATGGCTGATATTTTTCTCATCCCCATTCCCCTGCCTTTTCCCCAAAACCCCTGACCCCCTTATTAATCAAGAATCTATCTATCTCTGCCTTAAAGGCACTCAATGACCTGGCCTCCACAACCTTCTGCGGCAAAGAATTCCACAAATTCAGCACTCTCTGGCTGAAAAAATTCCTCCTTGTGTCTATTTTAAAGGATCATCCCTTTAGCCTGAGGTTGTGCCCTCTGGTTCTAGTTTTTCCTATTTGTGGAAACATTCTCTCCACATCCACTCTATCCAGGCCTCGCAGTATCCTGTAAGTTTCAATAAGATCCCCTCTCATCCTTCGAAATTCCAATGAAAACAAATCCAGAGTCTTCAACCGTTCCTCATACAACAAGCTTTTCATTCCACATTAAAATGAGTTCATATTAAAATGATCTTAATCTTTAAAATGTTAAATTCAATATAGTGTGAGACCAGATAAACTGAAACAAAAAATTAATATTCCTCACTTTGATCATAAATATAAAAGAAAAGATAATTTTGATATGGTAATGGAAAGAGCGATTTTGTTCTGCGTCATGACTAATTAAATGCAGGTTAAGAGTTTACTGGAAAATAAACAATACTTTGACAGTGATGAAATGTTCCAGGTTGCTATCACTTGCATTGAATACTCAAAGCTCACCCCTGTCCTTGGACGTAAGATTTAAGGACTGTCTGGATCGAATAAACCAGCTGAATTTAAACGTAAACATGGGTTCTGATTTTCATTTACTGGATATTCAGATTTGAATTGCTTTGTAACATGATAGATTTTAGTGGGAGCTTTAAGTGCTATCTGTTGCAACAGCTGTCCCTGTACTTACAGATTATGTTGTGGATGAAGATGAAAATAATCCTAACTGGGAAATTCAGAAAAGTCCCAGTAGACTTCTGGTGGTTTGGTTCAGACTCAAACATTTCTTCAGAGCATCAGCTACATTTTCTTTTGCGTTGCTGAGGGAACTAACCAGACTATCATTGAGTGTTTGTGTAAAATCAAAAAGAGATTTTGTTTTCATCTGATTGTACAACTTCATGGCATAAACTATCCTCCAAATATTGGGTCCTATTTAATAATTTCTGTATGCTGATTGTAATCTTAGTGCCAGCTTCTTCAAGTCTGCATTGTCATCTGAGTAGATGAATTATTTTGCTTGGCAGCATGTAGCAATGCATGTACCACTATAAAAAGTTTGGCAGTTGCGTGTGAACATATCAATTAGGAGCAGCAATATGCAATTCATTCCTTCGAGTCCCCATTGCCATTCCATAAGACCTTGGCTGAACTGATTATAATCTCAACTCCTGATAACCTTTCAGAAAATCATAGTATGAAATTTTCCCGTCCTGCTAGCCACAGGGATTGTGGCAGGCGGGACCAGAAAATCCTGCCCTTAGAATCCATATAATGCAGAAAGAGGCAATTCAGATCTTCAAGTCTGAACTGCCTCTTCAAGAGAGCCCAGCTAGACCCATCCCATCCCCATGCAGTTAACCCACTAATCTTCCTAACCTACACATCATAGAATCCCTTCAGTACAGAAGGAGGCCATTCAACCCATCGAGTCTGCACCGACAACAATCCCCACCCTATTCTCATAACTCCACATATTGACCCTGCTAATTCCCCCGAGACTAGGATCAATTTAGCATGGCCGATCAACCCAACCTGCACATCCCCAGACCGCGGGACGAAACGGGAGCACCCAGAGAATGTGCAGACTCCGTACAGACAGCGACCCAAGCCAGGCACTGAACCCAGATCCCCAGCACTGTGAGGCAACAGCACCAACCTCTGTGCTAACGTGAGAAGATATTTGGACAGGTGACCAAATGCTTGGCAAAGAGGCAGATTTTAACCCCTTAAGAAGGAAGAAGATTGAGGAAGCAAAGAAATGGAGAGAAAGTGAATAGAAATTTCTAAAATACAAGATTTTGCTAAGAGCGGCACTGTAGGTTAGCACTGCTGCCTCACAGCTCCAGGGGCCCTCACTCGACTTCCGGCCCGGGCAACCATCCACGTAGCGTCCACACGCCACTTCCCCACCGCCCCCCCCACATGGGCGGGCCTCCCCTGGGTGCCTTGGCCCCCAGCCCCACACTCCAAAGATGCGTGGGCCAGGTGGATTAGCCGCGCTAAACTGTCCCTTAGTGCCCAAAGATGTGCAGGTTAGGTGGATTGGCCATGCTAAATTGTGCTTTAGTGTCCAAAGATGTGTGGGTTCAGTGGACTGGCCATGCTAAACTGTCCCCTAGCATCCAAAATTGTGCAGGCCATGCAGATCGGCCACACCAAACCGCACCCCAGTGTCCAAAGACACACGGGCCAAATGGACCAGCGGCTACAAATTGCCCCCCAGTATCCCAAAATGTGCAGGCCAGATAGACCAGCCACCCTAAACATGTGGTCATTTCGGGGACAGAGTGGGGAGAGGGGCCTGGGCAAGACATCACATCAGAGAGTCTGCACAGATCCACTGGGCCGAACGGCCACTCTCTGCACTGTAGGGATTCTATGCTAGACTGGGAGCCATGTCCATCAGCAAGAACTGACGGAGATGGAATCGTTAAAGTGTCATCCCACGGATCACTGCTGGGGATTGTCACAGGGAAATGGCCACTCCTATGAAAAAAGCAGGGTGTTTGAAACTATACCAGCAAGGGTGAAAGTCTTTGGAGAGATAGGGAGAAAAATCAAGACTTGCATTTTGGAATTTTTTTCAAAACAGGGTGACACCAATCCCAAGAATGCCGACCTCCATTTTGCTCCTCTTTAGCTCCCTTGTGTCTAATCAAATCTCACATTTCTCCACCTTTGGGCTTCCCAATTTCTTCTTGCATTTCGTCAATGACATACCATAGGATCGAAACTGGGCAAGTTAAGACAAAGAAAAACCACACAAATAAGTCACTGCAGTTGGACCGTACAATATTCGGTTATGAAGCGTTTCTCTTGGGTCTTTCTTTCCAAAAAGCAGTCTCAGCAACACACCAGGTTAAAGTCCCAACAGGTTTTTTGGGATCACGAGCTTTTGGAGCACTGCTCCTTCATCTGGCAAGTCCAACATTATTTGTGAATAGCATGAGCATCAGTGGCTGCTATGAAACCCTCGCTCAATCCCCTTTTCACTCAACGTTATGCACACATCATCCAACAGAATATATGACAGTTTTAGGATGGAGAGAGTGTGTGTTTGTGTTGGGAGTTGGGGGAGAAGGTGAAGGATTGGATTGAGGTGAGAACTATCAAAAATAGGAGCAGGAGTAGGCCATTCAGCCCATCAAAACTGCTCCGCCATTTTGATCATCAAATTCAATAATATCCCGATCCCCCTCTTCCTTCCCATATCCCTTTAGCCCCAAGGGCTATATCCTCTTTGGCATGTCAGCTACAACTCCCACCAACTTAGAATGCACCTGGAAAGCATTCTTTCTGGTGGTGTCACAGTTTGGTACGGCTCCTGCTCCACCCAAGCCCACAAGAAACCACAAAAGGTCGTGAACGTAGCCCAATCCACCACACAAACCAGCCTCCCATCCACCGACCCCGTCCACACCCCCCCCGCAAAAACAGCCAGCACAATCAAGGACCCCACGCACTAAGGATCTATTTAGTATGGCCAATAAACCGAACCTGCACATCTTTGGACTGTGGGAGGAAATTGAAGGATCCAGAGGAAACCGACAGAGACACGGGGAGAACACGCAAACTCCACATAGTCACCAAAGGCAGGAATTGAACCTGGGTCCCTGATACTATGAAGCAGCAGTGCTAACCACTGTGACACAGTGCCTCCCATTGGCTTTTCAAGAATCTATCTACCTCTGTTTTAAAAATATTCGGGGGGGGGGTGTTATGTGATGCGAGCACGGGAACAGCTGTGCTTCCTTGAGCAGTGGCTCTACTCAGCTTGTATCCTTTCATTTATTGCTCTTATACAGCTTGTACTTGCCTAATCATGGAGTCAAAACTCCATATTATGTCCCTGGAAGATTTCTGGTTAAAACATTGGTGACAAGGTATCAAAAAATATTAAGAAAATCATCCACAAAAGAGAGCAGTCAAAAGTAAATTGATTGGAGCAAACTCTCCAAAGATGTGCTATTAGGCTGATTGGCAGTAATAAATTGTCCCTAAATTAGTTTTCCTCAATGTGGATGGCCATAAAACAATAGATAAGGGTCATGGATGGAGGGGGGGACTGGTAGTGTTAAAATGGCGGCGCGGGGTTGTTGGGTCGAAGGGCCTGTTCCCTGGGCTGTTTTGTCCTTTGTTCTTTGTTCTTTGTTCTTCAATATGGGAACATAACAAATGAACAGGCTCTCAATCCAGCACTCTCAAAGACATTACCATTGATGACTGCTAATATTATTATGGTCATTGATGAGAAACTCGGTCTATTAGCGCAAAGTATCGATGCTCATACTACAGAACTGTAGAATACTGGTAAAAGACTTGATGAAGTAGAGGAGAGAATTTTCACTATTGAAAATATAACTTCCTCCATAGAGGCCCACTTATAATCCTTGGAAAAGCAGTTGCATGATACATTAGAATTCCTTAATGATCTGGAGAATTGAGACCAGAGGAAAAAATGTTCGGACAGTCAGTTTGTCAAAAGCAGCTCCCAGTTAAATTCTTGAGAGCTGGCTACCATGTTTCCTTAATTTAGAAATGAAAGCTGGGTGCATGAAGTTAGGAGGGGGACATCATATCTTGTCTGAGGCCTAGGGACAATCAACGACCCCAGCCTGTAATTATACACTTTCATAACTTCAGGGGTGGCCAAAGAGTATTGGAGGCAGCTAGCTGTAATTGGGTCTTGTTCTATGATGGAGCAAAGGTCAGTTTATTTCAAGATTTCTCAGCAGTAATACAACAAAGGCTCAAGGACTTCAATGAAGTTCGAAGATAACTGAAAGCCATTGGAGTGCAATATGTCCTCTGTATCCTGCTAGACTGACATACAATGGGGGAATTTTCCTGTCCCCCCACCACGGGAATTCAGAGCAGATGGGGAAGACCATGCAAAGGTCCGTTGACCTCGAAAGGGATTTTCTGGTTTTGGAGCGAGCATGGAAGAAAATCCCACCCAATAATTCTATAAAGATGATCAATAATCCGACTAAAGACATGACTTTTGTCAACTCTCTGGAAGGCAATAATTTTGAGGAGCAGACGGCAGTTCGCTGTAAAATCCAGACTCTGTCTCTTGTCATTATAACTTCTTCCTGATTCTGTAGTTGTATCTATCACTCTAATAATGGGATGCCAGTAATTGAGACTACAGTGCATTTTCATTCTTAAGATTGGCAGAGATTTCCATTTGTTCTTAAAGGAAAACATCCCTCAGTATTCTCCTTCTATTTAAGGAATACACTGTGAAAACACTCGGACTGTGCAAAACATATCCTTCTTCCTTTCTTTTCATCTATATGCTTATAATAGTGGTATATGTTTTATGGTCTCTGTTGCTCTAACCATGATAAAAATGAATAGTGTCATTGATGGGAGCTGGGAGAGTAGCTTAAGTCTCAATAGGAGGGGTTAGAATGTAGAAAAGGATGTTTTGCACTCACCCTTTTGTGACATATCTTGTCTCCTCTTTTTTGATGAGAAAGACTCTTTGTTGTCATTGTGGAATGTTTGTAGGTTTAGCCGTACAGGGCCTCAGATTTGTTGGAGTGAGTGCTGCCATGAGAATGATCTCTGATCAGGATGTTGTCTCCTCAGTAGGAATGGTGGGAATGCTGCTAGGACAACACACAACTGGTCGTCTTGACCCAAAACTGTGCTGTAAAGGCATTTAATTTTTTTTCATCAATGGGATGTTAGAATTGCTGGCAAAGCTATAACACATTGGCCATTCCTAATTGCCCTTAAGAAAGTGGTGGAGAGCCACATTCTTGAACCATCTGGTGCAGTTACATCCTCAATGCCACTGGGAAAGGAGTTCCAGGATTTTGAGCCATTGACAGTGAGGGACTGGCAAACAGTTCCAAGTCAGGAGAATGTACATAACTTGGGGAGGACCTCGCAGATTGTGATGTTCTCATGCATCTGCTGCCCTTGTCCTTCTAGGTGGTAAAGTTTGTGGATTTTGAAGGTATTGTCAAAGAAGCCTTGGTGAGTTGCTGCCATGTATGTTATAGATTACACACACCGCTGCCACTGTGTGTTAGATGTGGAGGAAATTAATTATGTTGGTGAATGAGGTGCCAACCAAGTTGGTTACTTTGTCCAAGATGGTGCCAAGCTTCTTGAGTGTTGTTAGAGCTGTAGTCTTCCAGATAATAGAGAATATTCCATCATTCCATCACAATACTGACTTGCGCCTTGTAGAATGTGGACATGCTTTTGGGAGGCAGGAGTTATTTATCCGTCTCATAAATCCCAGCCTCTAATCTGGCCTGCTCTTGTAGTCACAGTATTTAAATATTTATATGGCTGGTCCAATATAAAGTGTCTGGTCAATGTAACACCCCATTCCCTACCACCTTCACCCCAGGATGTTGATAGTTGGGGTAATGCCATTAAATGTCAAGGAATCTTGAAATCCCTGTAATGCAGAGAAGGTCATTTGGCCCATCAAGTCAGCACAAAATTCCCCAACAGAGCATCTCACCGAGGCTTATTCCCCCACCCTATCCCTGTAACCCCATGCATTTATCCTGCTAATCCCC
Organism: Carcharhinus amblyrhynchos; assembly: GCF_965287045.1. NCBI lineage: Eukaryota > Metazoa > Chordata > Chondrichthyes > Carcharhiniformes > Carcharhinidae > Carcharhinus > Carcharhinus amblyrhynchos. The sequence continues at coordinate 83,541,094 of NC_137331.1, read as the reverse complement.
ATAACCTACACATTTTAGGACACTAAGGAGCAATTTAGCATGGCCAATCCACCTGACTTGCACATCTTTGGAATGTGGTTAGAATGTATTTTGTTAGAAATAGTCATTGCCTGGAACTGTGTGGCATGAAAGTTACTTGGCACAAACTGTTCCGTGTCTGATGAGTTGTGAATTGTACTGATCACTGTACAATCACCACTGAACTTTCCCACTTCGTGATGTAAGGAAGGTCATTGACAAAACAGCTAAAGATGGTTGGGTCTCAGACACGGCCCTCAAGAACCCCTGCAGCAATATCCAGCCATTGAAATCATTGGCCTTCAACAACCACAACTTTATTTAACAAACATTCATTCCCTTCACCACAGATGCACAGCAGCAACCATGTGTAGCAGGATTCATCAAAGTTCCTTAGGAAGCATCTTTCAAACCCACAACCACTGACATCTAGGAGGATATGATAAACAAATATCTGGGAAAACTACCAGCTAGAGGTTCCTTTCCAAGTCACTCACCACCCTGACTTGGAAATAGATCACTGTTTCTTTACATCAAAATCCTGGAATTCCTTGCCTAACAGTGCTGCGGGTGTATCCATGCCTAAAGAACTGTAGCAGTTTAAGAAGGAAGCTCACCACCACTGTCTGATGGGCAACTAAGGATGGGCAATAAATGCTGGGCTAGCCAATGATGCACACATCCCATAAATGAAAAGAAAAAGCTTCCTTTTTGTTACATATGACTCCAGGAGAATTTTCCCCTGATTTCCATTGACATTGATTTTCCCAGCATTTCTTGGTGCCACACTTGGTTAATGCTGCCCTCATGTCAAGGGCAATCACTATTACCTCTCCTCTTGAGTTCAATGCTTCTGTCCATATTTGTACCACGCTACAATAAGCTCAGGAGTCCAGTGACCCTGGCAGAACCCAAACTGAGCATCATCGAGCAATTTATTACTTATCTTTTACCCAAAGCAGCCCGAGCCTCCTTTGAGCTGCTGGGTTTCCCAGGCCTGGGAAATGCACATGATCCAGTTTAAACTTGTAAGATAATCAAATGTTTGACTCCCAGACTCAGTATAATGTAGAATGGACAACCTGCCTAGTTAAACTGGGAAATGGGAAGGTTAGAAATGGGTTGGGTTCGGAACTGATATTTAAAATCCTATTCAAACTCAGCCATTTTTGGATGTTAAAATTGCTCCCACAGTGCTGCCCATTTTAATTTGATCTTCCACATTAAACCTGACTCATTTGTTTCTTGAAATAAGGCTAGTTGTCTGTCAATGAGCGAAGGATGTTCTGCTGGAACAGGAATGACATTTGGATTGTGTAAAATAACAACTTAATTTAAAAGTTGCTTTGCAATCTGTAGAAATGAGTTTGTCACTAACAGATGACAGGTATTTATTCAACACCTTGGGTACGTACTTTAAAATGATAAAATCCAATTTACATGCTCTGATATTTAAAATTCTATACAAAGTTCTTTAGAAATTCGTTAAACTCGTGCATGCCCCATGTTGTTGGAAAATATAATAATGGTACTTTGTTAACTGTGTTAAGGCAAGATTACATGAATAAAATATTGATTTTTGATAGGATAGTGCTGACATTTTCCACTCCTAATGTAGGCAAATGTCATCAAGTGTTGTATCTAACATGAACAATGGAATAACCATCCATCACTGGCTGGTGATGGCAGTGCGTGTTGTGTCCTTTGAGCACGCACAGTACAAAGACAATTAAGAGATTTATGGTGTGTCACTATTTAGGCATTAAAGGAATTGCCAGAAGCTTTGATGAGAAAAAGTAAACAGACTTAAGAATTCAGGACAACAGTGCGCTAATACTTTCCACATTGGCCATGGCTTTTTTAGCATCTCATAGCGAATCCCAGACTACAACAAAGCAATTAGGATTAGTGTGTGTGGTCATGCAGTCTCCATTTTGAAAGAATGTGTACAACCTGACCTCAGAGCCAACCTTTTACTCATGCAAGAGCTGTGAAGAAGATAAAGAGGTGATGGTGAAGGATATGTGAGCAGAATTTTTTCCAAAAAATGTCTAAGAGAGCAATCTTGAGCCCACACTTGCTATCTGTGCAAATACCAGTCATTGCTGAAGATTCAGAAATCACAGATCTCACCAATGAGATTGTGATCTCAGATCTTCCTTACCCCTCGCGGGCAAAGTTATCAGGTTCAAATCCACAACATGAGTGAACTTGTTTTACATGAATTTCAATATATTTCTATATCATTAATCCACTTCCACACCAAATATTGACCTGCCACCATATATTGACGCCGCTTGAAACGGACAAAGCTTATTTAAATATGTATTTAAATGTATTGAGATAGATATAAAATTGGTTGACAGATAGGAAGTAAGGACAAATGGGTCTTTTTCCAAATGATAGGCAGAGACCAATGCTGGGACTCCAGCTATTCACTATATATAAATGATTTAGATGAGGAAACTAAATGTACTATCCCCAAATTTGCAGATGATACAAAGTTAAGAGACAGGGTGAACTGTGAGGAGGATACAAAGACTTCAGTTTGATTTGGACAAGGAACAAAGACCAAAGAAAATTACAGCACAGGAACAGGCCCTTTGGCTCTCCAAACCTGCACTGACCATGCTGCCTGACTGAACTAAAATTCCCGACCCTTCCAGGGACCATATCCCTCCATTCCTATCTTATTCATGCATTTGTCAAGACATCCCTTAAAAATCACTATCGTATCTGCTTCCACTACCTACCCCGGCAGCAAGTTCCAGGCACCCACCACCCTCTGTGTAAAAAACTCACTCATACATCCCCTCGAAACATTACCCCTCGCCCCTTAAATCTATGCCCCGTAGTAATTGATTCTTCCACCTTGGGAAAAAGCTTCTGACTATTCACTCTGTCCATGCCCCTCATACTCATGTAGACTTCTATCAGGTCACCCCTCCACCTCCAACATTCCAGTGAGAACAAACCAAGTTTCTCCAACCTCTCTTCATAGCAAATGCCCTCCATACCAGGCAACATCCTAATAAATCTTTTCTGTACCCTCTCCAAAACCTTCATATCTTTCTGGAAGTGTGGCAACCAGAATTGAACACTATATTCCAAGTGCAGCCTAACTATGTTCTATAAATCTGCAACATGACTTACCAATTTTTAAACTCAATGCCCAAGTTGAGTGTGTGGGCGAACGAATGGCAATTGCAGAATAATTTGCATAAATGCAAGGTTGTTCGCTTTGGTAGCAAAAACAGGAAGGCAGGTTACTATTTGAATGGCTATATATTAGAAGATGGAGGTGTGCAACAAGACCTAGATGCCCTTGTACACCAGTCACTGAAGGTAAGTATGCAGGTGCAGCAGGCAGTAAAAAAGGCAAATAGTATGTTAGCCTTCATAGTGAGAGGATTTGAGTGCAGGTACAAGGTTGTCTTGATGCAATCATATAGGCCTTGATGAGGTCTTATCTGAGGAAGGGTGTTCTTGTTCTAGTGGGAGCATGGAGAAAGTTTACCAGACTGATTCCTGGGATGGCGGGACTGATGTATGGGGAGAGATTGAGTTGCTTAGGATTGTATTTGCTGGAGTTCAGAAGAATGAGGGGGGAGGAATCTCGTTGAAACATTAAAATTCTCACAAATAGACAGGGTAGATGCAAGAAGGATATTCCTGATGGTGAGAGTATCCAGAACCAGGGCCACTAATTGAGAATAAAGAGTACACTGTTTAGGACAGAGATGAGGAGAGATTCCCCCAACCAGACAGTGGTCAGCCTGTAGAATTTGCAACAACAGATAGTAGTTGAGGTCAAAATGTTGTACTCTTTCAAGGAGCAGTGAAGTATAGCACTTGTGTGACAGGGATCAAAAGATATGGTGTAAAGGTGGGATCAGCCTATTGAGATGGATAATCAGCCATGATTATAATAAATGTCAGAGATGGTTCAAAAGGCCAAACGGTCTCCTCCTGCTCTTATTTACTATGTTTCTATGTAAATATTTGTTCAAGTATGCTAATCTAGTCCCCACTCTCATTGGACGGGAACCAGATTACCAGGAGCTGTGGCTGGAAAGATTCCGAGGTTTTGCATAATCGCTGAATGTAATCGCCTGAGATTCTCCGATCCCAAGCTGCCCTGACATGATCTGTGCCAGGTGCAACATGGCTGGAAAATTGCAGCTATGAAGCCTAGTTATTGTGGCATTGTTGGATTTTTATTCTAGATATTTTTCTCAGGTTTAGGTCAAGCTCCTCATAGAAACTGATCTTTGCACTACATTGGAGCATAGATGTTCATGAGATTCATGGGCTCTGTTTGAGTTGAGAGGCTGTTGGAGTGAACACTTCTGAACAATTGTGTGGTGATTCCCATGATCAAAAGTAACAAATTCCTTACAATAAAGCCTAAATCTTGCTCATGATTTCCTCTGAACCCTCTTTCCATCAAATGAATATATAATGCTTCTCTGTCAGTAATCTGCTCTTAGCAAGTCTGGTCTCTTAAATGGAAACTATTTTAATGCTCAGTTTATCAAGTTCTTTATTATTCATGGCTGTCTCATGCACATTATTGATAGTTGCAAGTCATTCATCAGTCCCACGCTGACATTGTCAAAGAGTTGGCATGCTCCTTGTTTTCAACTTGTTTTATTTGTGATGGTCTGATAGACTCCATCCATTTGTTGAGCAGAGACTCAAATCTCCAAACATCCATCAATAGCTAGGTCCTAGGCAGTCAGAACATATTTTCTGGGTCACCTGACTCTGCCCATGTCAGGTGCTCCTTTAAATGACGGGCTATGACTTAATTCTGTGTCATGGCAATGACCTCTGACACTGGATTCCTGTCTTCCCAGATTGGTTGGGTGAAATCATCAATCCCTTTGGGGCTCAACCCACCTTTGGGATTGGGAATGTAAGAAGGTGGGAGCTTCCAGCTGCACTCGCCCAAAACTTGGAAAATCCCGCCCAAGGTCAATAGACCTTTGCATGGACCATGTCCTGTCTGTTACGATTCCCATGCTGGACAAGATAGGAAAATTCCACCCAGAATCTTTGGCGTTCATGCAGTCAGTGGCTCCCTGTACTCTGGGAAAATCTGCAATTGCCACAAACCCACTGGCTCTTTCTAGTTGTATCTGGTAGTCCATTGTGAAACAGATGTAATGTTCTGCCCTTCTGAAGCTAGCATCAATGCAGACCTTGATGCAGTGGCGTGCAGCATGTCATGTTATGTCACTACTGCCTGAAGGGACTCTGTTACAAAGAGATTGAGCACAGCAATGACCTAGACAGCGACAGCCATTGGTGGCCCCCAACACAGTTGGTCAAATCCCTTCACCCAGTATTTCACAAAGGGATGCGACTGTGGCACTTGATTTGATTTAATTTGATTTATTATTGTCACGTGTATTAACATAGTGAAAAGTATTGTTTCTTGTCCGCTATACAGACAAAGCATTTCATTCATAGAGAAGGAAATGAGAGAGAGCAGAATGTAATATTACAGTCACAGCTAGGGTGTAGAGGAAGATCGACTTAATGCAAGGTAGGTCTACTCAAAAGTCTGACAGCAGCAGGGAAAAAGCTGTTTTTGAGTCAGTTGGTGTGTGACCTCAGACTTTTGTATCTTTTTCCAAAAGGAAGAAGGTGGAAGAGAGAATGTCCAGTGCGTGGAGTCCTTAATTATGCTGGCTGCTTTGCCAAGGCAGCGGAAAGTGTAGACAGAGTCAATGAATGGGAGGCTGGTTTGCATGATGGATTGGGTCTGAGCCTCCTCTTGTATTGTGCTTCAGACAGTTGCTGATAGCTCACTCTGCCTTCATACTTGAGGAACTGTATAATTCCTCGTGTGCCTCTGATGAGGATGCACAATGGCTTCATCACCCTCTCTGTCTGCCTGGCACAGCTCAGGAATCCTCATGCACCATCAGTGCATTCTGGACCTTCTGCTCTGCCCCTCTTCCTCTCACTTTCCTCAACCTCTTCACCCTCCTCATTGGAAGATATGTATCCTTGTCAGACCCCACTTGGAGCCTTGTCAGACCCCACTTGGAGTACTGTGCGCAGTTCTGGTCCTTGTCAGACCCCACTTGGAGTACTGTGCACAGTTCTGGTCCTTGTCAGACCCCACTTGGAGTACTGTGCGCAGTTCTGGTCCTTGTCAGACCCCACTTGGAGTACTTTGCACAGTTCTGGTTGCCTCACTACAAGAAGGATGTGGAAGCTATTGAAAGGGTGCACAGGAGATTTACAAGGATGTTGCCTGGATTGGGTGGCATGCCTTATGAGGATAGGTTGAGGGAGCTAGGTCTTTTCTCCCTGGAGAGACGGGTATAGATAGGGTGGATTCTCGGAGGCTATTTCCCAGGGCTGAAATGGTCGCTATGAGAGGACACAGATTTAAGTTGCTGGGGATCAAGTACAGAGGAGATGTCAGGGGTAAGTTTTTCCCTCAGAGGGTGATGGGTGAGGGGAGTCGGCTGCCGTCGGTGGTGGTGGAGGCGAATTCGTTGAGGTCTTTTAATGGAGTCTGGATGAGTACATGGGATTTAATGGGATTGAGGGTTATAGATAGGCCTGGTAGGTAGGGATATGATCGGCGCAACTTGTGGACCGAAGGGCCTATTTGTGCTGTAGTGTTCTATGTTCTATCTCATAGACATCACAATCCCCATATTTATCCTAGCTTGAAGGCTAAGGCGATGATCGGGTCTAAATGGACTTCTGTGCCGGAGGAATAAGGCCTTTAAATAAATTAAGTCTCAAATGCAAACTCTGCTTCTTGCATGAACCACCTCCAGCAGTCACAGAAGCCTCAATTGTCAAGGTGAAACTCAGCGTGCAGCTGAAGATGTTAAACCTGCCCTAACAAGCTGCCAAATTAAAGGAACGATTAATTCATCTGGCGTGGAACACATTCTGCAAGTATTTTATCCTCTCTTGCTCTCTCTCGCTCTCTAAAGCATTCTGCATTCATTACTCATTTTCCTTGTCACTTCATAGAAAGTGAATGCCTTCAGCCTAAAGCAGCAATTGAACAAGAACTTGAACCTTAGACCTGCAGTTTAAAAATCTGGTACTCTACTGACGAAGCTGCCCAGGCCCTGCAAGCATTTTATTGCTCAAACTACACATGATTCCAGTCAATTTCCTGATTAACGAGTTTAAATACTGCTTTTAATGAAATTTGAATAATACAGGCGAACTCTCGATTCTTAGCCCTGCCCACTAGCCATGTTATCCAGAACTGACGTGATGACATTGGGAATATAACCCAAAGTCATTGCACCCCATAATACTTCGGTGGCTGTACGTCATGTTCCTGTTGTCACAATGTATTATTCAGCCCATACGGTGTGCCTAACAGCTCAATGCGATGTTTCGTGTCTATGGTTGAAGTTAGTATGTCTTCTGCTTTTATGGGCTAGTTTGCTTCTCATTTTCAACCTATACCACTGGCTGGCAGAATGTGAAAAAGACAGCAAAATGCATCAGTCTGTCTCACCATTGGGAAAGTTTCAGATGTGGCTGCTCATGGCGACGCGGGAAAAATGTGCTAACTCCACCCAAAGCCAGTACCTCTGCAATTTCCAACTTCACTTCCTCAATGTTCTTTGATGCATCCCAGCTGGTCCTGGTCGCTTATCAACTTGAAATAATTGAAAGCTTTTATAATACTATCTCTATCGATTACTAACCCATCCGGCATCTCAACTACTTCCTCTTTTACTTCTTCCTTGATAACGACAGATTCATTTAGTACCTCAAGTCATGTCCCCTTCTTCTGTGCCTCGGTCTTTTTGGCCACTAATCGTTCTACTAGTTCACCTACTAACCTTTTCCCATTTATTTGCTTGTAAAAATTTCAGATTTTGCTTTATGCTAGCTCTCAGTCTCTTCTCAAACTTCTTTGTCTCTCTTTCTTCGCTTCCCCTCTGAATTCCACATATTTAGTCTGCTTTAAATGAATTATCAACTGGTGATCTGCACCATGCCCCCTTTTTCCACTTCATTTTATTCTCTATCTCTTTCATTATCCAAGTAGCTCAGGCTTTGGTTGCTCTACCTTTCCCCTTGTGGGAATGTATCACGACTGTATCCACGACTTTACCCAAACCAGCCCAGACGTCTGTTATCACAAAGGCATTTTATTAATCTGTATCTGCACCTCTCTAGCCTTCTGCGCAGGAGAAGCTGAAAAACATTGAAGTGTGTGTCATGCTGGCATGTAGAATGGAGGTTATGCAATGATATGAGATTCTTACAAAAAGAGCAAAGTAGAAATAATGTGGCACCTTCAGTGTTCCAAGTGTGTTCCAAAGCATTTTGCAGCCAGTGAATTACTTTTGAAGTGCAATGTTGCCTAGGTGGCCACTGCCATCAATTTGCACAAAGCAAATGAACAGTCAGATAAAAGCAAAATATTGCAGATGCTGGAAACAGAAACAAAAATAGAAAATGCTGGAAAATTATAGCAGGTCTGACAGCATCTGTGGGGAAAGAATAGAGCCAACATTTTGAGTCTAGATGACATGTGATTGTCATCGGTGCAGACTCAATGGGCCAAATGGCCTCCTTCTGCACTGCAGGGATTCTATTTTAAAAAAGCCAGAATTGTCCCCCGGTCCCTGGTGCTGCAGTGCTAACCACTGTGTCATCATGCCATCCCAATCATCTCACCACTACAACCATAAGAACATAGCAACTAATTAATAACCTGATTAATGAATTTTCCAAATAGTTTGAAATAGTTTAAATATTTTTTGTGCATAAGTGTTAATTTTCATTTTTGTGTTTCTTAGCAACACTTTTATTTTGCAGCATTTCATCCTGCGATAAGTGTAACCAAGAACAACCTGTACTTAACAATGATTTAGCTGATGTACAGCTGCAGAGCTTAGTGACACGTATGCGGGACAGGACATCGCTGTATAAAGAAAAGTTACTTGATCAGGATAACTCGTCAGCAGAAGAAACTCCACCAGTTTGTAAGTTCTATCTTGAAAAGCAAAGGTCTGTTAACTAATGAATCACATAGCAGGCGGTAATTAATGTACCGTGACATTTAGTCATGTAAACTGATGAGTAATGTATCAAGAGATAATGTAATTAATAATATGCACTTGTGTTCAGAGACCAAAGCTTGTTTTGGGCTTATTTTGATTACATTAATTTTGGTTCCAAGTGCTTTAATATGATCTAAAACAGAAGCAGCTAACAATCTTGTGAAATGTTGGATTTCCACTATTAGGAAATAAAGTTTGAAGGACTAAGTAAACTTCTCTTGCTTTATGAACATCCCTTACGGAGTTCAATGAGTATGATAGAGTACATGCTAGAGTAGACTGTGTATGGTTTTCAAAATGAACTGACGTAATGGGCTAAATGGTCCTTCCTTGTTCTGTGAACCCTTTCTTTCTTCAGAAGGTGGCTGCAAGATCGCCGGAATTCTACAGCCCTGCCCACCACAGGAATTGGAGAGGGCAAGGGGCGAACAATGGGAAGATCCGTTGACCTGAAGTGGAATTTTCTGGTCTCGGGTCGAGTGAGGCTGTAATATCCCACCTGGTGTTGTCAGACTTTTTACTGTGTATATCCCACCCTCACAGAGGATGGCATGATGGCACAGTAGTTAGCATGACTGCTTCACAACGCCAAGAACCTGGGTTTGATTCCCGGCTTGGGTCACTGTCTGTGCAAAGTCTGCATCTTTTCCCTCTGTCTGTGTGGGTTTCCTCCAGGTGCTCCAATTTCCCCCCACAGTCCAAAGATGTGCTGGTTAGGTGCATTGGCCACGCTAAATTCTCCCTCAGGTGTATCCAAACAGGCGCCGGAGGATTCTCACAGTAACTTCATTGCAGTGTTAATATAAGCTAATAAATAGATTTAAAAAACTTAAATCTTTGTTACATCTGACAGATGATAGAGATTCTGTGCAACAGGAGATCATTCTTCTTCTTTTTCTCCATAATTGAACAGAAACTAGTGGTTGGATACATGGCAAGGAGCGACAGGCAGTGTGCATGTGGCTCTGCAGCCCACATTGAAATAGGGAGGTTAACACAATCGCAACAGATCCCATTCAATTATATTTTCATGCACTTGTAGGTGCGCCCTCTGCATTATCAGCTAAGTTGGAGGCATACTTCTGACCTTTCTCTTCTGTGGCCTTCGGCAATTTTGAGTGTTGACCTCTGTTTGCCTCTGAGGCCTTGTGGGTCCCAACATAGTGGGGGGGGGGGGCCTCCTGCGTGCCTCCGCCATCACAGAGGACAGTGGGACCTCCATGCAGGATCTCCCTGAGAGGAACTCCTAAATGCTTCAGGCAGTAACTCTTCTTCCCTTTCAGAACATAGTTGTTCCCCCTGATTAACCTGAAGTGTTTGAGTTCCAGACCATACTTTCAGGCATCTTGATTCCCTCTCACCTAGCCATTGCTGAACTCACAAAAAATGCGATGGCAAGCAGGTCTGCACACATCTGTGGGATCCACCGCATGGCTTGCTGGATGCGGCTCTCCATGAAAGCTGCCACTTTGTCAGTGGAGGATGTAATGGGTGGCGCTTATGCCAGAATCATGGCTACACTCATGGACTGGATAGATTCCTCCATCATTCATGCATGGGTGCAAAGCCTCTGGGAACTCTGCCAGATATATGTATCTCACCTAATGCTCACCAATCTCTGCTATCTCCATCTATGTCTGCTTGCTGTAATAAGCCAGCCTCCTCCTACCCTTTTCAGGGAACTGGACGTCCCTTTAGAACATAGAACATAGAACATTACAGCGCAGAACAGGCCCTTCGGCCCACGATGTTGTGCCGACCAGTTACAAAACAATGACCCTCTAACCTAAACCAATCCCTTTTCGTCCATAAACCTATCCACGGATCTCTTAAACGCCCCCAAACTAGGCGCATTTACAACTGCAGCAGGCAGGGCATTCCAATCCTCACCACCCTCTGGGTAAAGAACCTACCCCTGACATCTGTCCTATAACTACCCCCCCTTAATTTAAAGCCATGCCCCCTCGTGCTAGATTTCTCCATCAGAGGAAAAAGGCTATCACTATCCACCCTATCTAAACCTCTAATCATCTTATATGTTTCAATAAGATCCCCTCTTAGCCGCCTTCTTTCCAGCGAAAACAACCCCAAATCCCTCAGCCTCTCCTCATAGGACCTCCCCTCCATACCAGGCAACATCCTGGTAAACCTCCTCTGCACCCTCTCCAAAGCCTCCACATCCTTCCTGTAATGTGGGGACCAGAACTGCACACAGTACTCCAAGTGCGGCCGCACCAGAGTTGTGTACAGTTGCAACATAACGCTGCGACTCCTAAATTCAATCCCCCTACCAATAAACGCCAAAGTTGTGCAGGCTGAAAGCCTGCACAACTTAGGAGAAAACTTCCTGGGAGATATTAAATGAGCCTGGAATGTCATTATTTCCAGAGTTGCCAGACTTCCTTTGCTGTTCCCTTCCGGGCTGCTGCCTTTTAAAGATGGCCTGGCCTGATACTTCCTTCTGCCTACACCTCTTAACAGGTTGTCTGCCATGCCCTATTAGCCACTAATTGAATAGTGCTGAGAAGACCATGCTCCCATTTCTGTCTCGCTTCTATGCAACTATGCCACCTGCTTTAGGTTCTGATGTTAGGGCTTTGTTGCAGTTGGTAAAATTCCAGCCATAGTTTCTATCCTTCTGATAACTTCTTGAACCAAGACTTTTAGTACCACATCAGAAGCCTTGGAGCCTGTACATTTATCTATTACTCCACAAGGTGTCCTTTGCCTTGCAACCACTTGCACTAGAGGCATTGAAGAGTAGTTTCTGTGCAATTAATGCAGTTCCCTTTTAAGAGTAGGAGGCTGCTTTCAACAGATGAAGGAACGAACATGTGTGAGCCACTCAAGTTGCTGGACCTCCTGTGGCGTGCTCAGCCAGCCAAAAGCACAGATCACGCTCTACTGAACACTGCAATCATTCAAATGAGGAGGTAGCTTTAGGCTTTAGTGCTATCTTCCGCAACAGGACTGGTACGGGCTAATCATAAATTGCAACCCCAATGCCCAATTTTAAACAGGAGCAATTCAATTTTGATCCCTTAGTTTATAGTTCTGATGAATCCCATCAACCTGAACAATTTAACTCTTCTGTCTCCACAAAGGCTGCTGGAGCTGCTGATTTTCTGTTTCTAATTTACATTTGCAGCATCTGCAGTATTTTGCTTTTGAGCTAAAAGGAAGAACACAGCCTCTTATCAGCACCCACCATTCTTTTTACTCAATCGCAGGGCAGTTTTAAAAATGACCTCCAACCTTCTAAGAGCAGCTGGTATTTGATAATCCATTGCTTGATGGACTGGTCCTCCTAGAATTTAATGCAATCTATGATAAAAATGCTGAACATTTAATTATAATTAGCTGATTTCTTGCACAAGGTCATCAGGAAACAGCCCCACAATTAATTTAAGGATTGAAATTCTTTCAAATGTTATCTGTGAGCTACAGGAAATCCATTAGTAGCTGATTATTTCCAATTACTCTGATTAATATTGCGAAATTACATTTCACGTTTTTGTCTATACGTGTTGTCGAAGGAGTTTAATCAAGAATCTTGCAGGTTTTTTTCAAAGTAAGCTTGGAGCACAAAATATCTCAGTAGTTTGGCAAGATGCGGGAAACATGATTTAATATTTATATATATTTCTCCTTTGCTCAGCTCCAGTCAAGAAGCTTCCTCCACCAAAAGAAGACAAAAGGGAAGAAGTTAAACAAGAAGAAATAAAAGATGACAGGATCAAATCCGAAGAGGAATATCACTGTGATATGATTTGCGGAAAATTCAAGAAGCCTCTACTCAAAAAGTTCATACAAAAGTTAAGAGTCCCTGAAAGCATTGATATATACACAGGTAATTTGTTGTAATCCACAACTTCATCAGTGCAGATTGAACAGTGAACCAAGTTTTGAATTCAGGTGCCCCATTTTGATCAGCAAGGACCAGTTTGGGCCCCAGGTTCTGTCTCCGTGCCGTGGATTCTACTGTTTTATGATTCTATGATTACATTTGATCCAAAATTCTCTGGCTCCACCCTGCCACTGCTGCCAGTGAGAATGGAGAAGTTGATGCTCAACCAAATTTTCATTCACTGCAGTGGGATCAGAGACTCCCAGCTGTCCCAGGAGTCGGAGAATCTAGCCCTACATTTCCTTCCAGGGAAAGGCATTTCCTTGCTGCGGGCTAACGGAGGCATATCTAGGAATCGAGTTGAGAGCTTGGATTTCTTTTACTTATAGTTTGATGTGAGAGAAGGGAAAATCCCAGCCCAAGTGGTCTACTAATGCAATAGATATTTGCTTTACTTACCTTAGTTGGTAGACAATTCCAATTGTGGGTGCCTACTTCTACCTTGTTCATCATTTTTGTTTTTTTTATAGTATACTTGAGGAATAAATCAGTATTTTCTGGCAATGTTGAGAGGAATCATCCTTCGATTAGGATTCTATTGTTTCTATTGTCATGAGATGTGCTTTATGCCAACTAATGATTTCTAATCCGTAGGCTAGAAATTTGAATTTAATTTGAAAAAAAACAGACTTTTTAAAATAATAGAGACTAATGTGTCTTGAACTCACAGCCCAGAATGGCATGCCTCGATCTTCACTATTCTATGTTCCACGTTCCAATTCATTGGAGTGGAGTCATTTGAGCATCTCCTGTCTCATTAGTAAGGCATCTTTCACAATCAAAAATTCATAAAGTTTATTTATTAGTATCACAAGTAGGCTTACATTAATACTCAATGGAGTTACAATGAAGCAAAATTCCCCTAGTCACCACACTTTGGGCCTGTTCAGGTCAATGCACCTAATCAGCACGCCTTTCAGATTGTGAGACGAAACTGGAGCATCCGGAGGAAACCCACGCAGACACAAGGGGAACATGTAAACTCCACACAGACAGTGACCCAAGGTGGGAATCGAATCCAGGTCCCTGACTCTGTGAGGCAGCAGTGCTAACCACTGTGCCACTGTGCTGCCCCATGGAACTGAAGTATTCAGGTGTTGGAGATTGACCATTAAGGCTAATAGCTTGGACAATAGCACCCTGGCTGAGTTAGCTTATACACAAGCTAATCAAGTCACCTTTAGAATACATGAAAAATGTCTTTCATATTTTAACCCCTCTTGCAATCAGAAAGGAAGGTCACATGACAAACCAACCATTTGTACATTACAAGCACGTTTCCTGAGCAGAACTGAGGACAAGCAGCTTCAGGAGAAAACGTAAGCGAGGGCCTCCTGGTAAGCTTTGAACACTGTTTGTAACTGTGAACACTCAGGAACATTGCAGAAATAAATTTCTTGAAAGAATCCAGCCCAAAACAACCGTCTCCCGAAGAACAGACAACTCTGTCATTTACATCTTTGAATCAGAAGCATCAAGAACATTGGATTTAGCCTGAAGCCTGTTGAGTCACCAAACTACAGACGGTATTTTGTTTATAGATTCTAATTTTGTCAAACTATCCTCCCCCATTCTGTAATCTGTATTTGTACATGTGTGAACTGTGTGCGTGTGTGTGTGTGAACTGTGTGTGTGTGTGTGTGTGTGTGTGTGTATATGTGTATGTGTATATGTGTGTGTGTGTGTATATGTGTGTGTGTATGAACTGTGTGTGAACTGCATGTGAACTGTATGTGTGTGTGTGTGAACTGTGTGTATTGGCAAGGATATCTTTCACAAGGACCAAAACCTGTTGTGCTCAAAGAGAGAAGGAATTTGATCCTTCTTCAACTGGCTGTGGCACTATCATTAGGTTTAGAACTAACCACATTTGCAGAATTCAAAACTGAAAATGAACATTTCCTGACTCCCATGAACATTATTTTCCTGCAGATAGGATGATAGTTGTTGGAGGCCAATCATCTCAGTTGCAGGACATTGCTGCAGGCGTTCCTCAGGGCAGTGTCACAGGCCCAAACATCTTCAGCTGCTTTATCAGTGGGCCTTCCCTCTATCATAATGACAAAGGTGGGATGCACAAAGAAGAATGAACATTTCTCAGTACTGTTTGCAACTCCTGACATAACGAAGTAGTCCATATTAGCATGCAGCAAGATATGGACAACATTCAGTTGACATTGATAAGTGGCAAATAACATTTGCACCACACAGGAACCAAATAATGACCATCTCCAAGAAAACAACTAACAACCTTTCCTTGACAACTCAGCCATTATCATCTCCAAGCGTCCCTACCAGCAACATCCTGGGAGTCAACATTGACCAGAAACTTAGCTGGATTAGCCAAGACATATACTGTGGTGACAAGAGCAGGTCACAGGCTGGGAATTCTCTAAAAATTAACTCCCTTCCTGACTCCAAATCCTCTCCACTATCTACAAAGAACATGTCAGGAGTGTGATGGAATACACTCAGCTTGACTCAGTTAGTGCAGCTCCAACAACACTCAAGAAATGTGACTCCATCCAAGACAAAGTAGCCCACTTGACTGGCTACTCTCCAGCATCTTAAATATTCATTTGCTTCACCAACATTGCAGTGTAGATGCAGTGTGTACTACTTACAATATGTAGTGCAGCAACTCGCCAACAGCAATCTCATCAACAGCACTTTCAAAGCCTAAGACCACTATTAGAAGAACAAGGGCAGCAGGGACATGGGAAGATTAACAATTGTATATTCCCTCCCAATTCACACATTTTAAACTTGAAAATATATCACTGTTTTTTCATTGTTGCCCAGTCAGAATCTCCACCTAAAAGCACTATAGGTGTACATGCACTATATGGATTGCAATGGTTCATGAAGGCAGCTCAGTTCCACCTTCTCAAAGGCAATGTAGAGAAGGACAATAAGCGCTGGCCTTGTCAGCAACAGCCACATCCCAGAAATGAATGATTAAAAACAATGTGTTGCTGCTAAATCCAAGTGCAAGTAGTGATGATAGGTGCTTTGTAATATTGTGCAGTTCCGGTTCAGGCTGTGCTACACTACTTCCTGTGCCATCCTCTGTAGATACTAAAGCAGGTAGCTGATATGGAAAACAGATAAAACCATTCATGTTCACTGATCCACGAAACAAGAGAAATTAGCATGAATGTGCAACACAACAGGGCTCATGCATCTCTTGTTCAACTCCTTAACAGCCACTAATGGCCCCCATATCATTATAGGTCTCATTTATTGGTCAGAAATTGTTGGGAGTGTCATTGTGTTATATCCCTTTTTTGTATTACACGGTATGCTATCATCTTCTACATAAATATATTAAAAAGACTGTATTGACTTATATAAAAACAAATTAGTTTTCCTGGATTCATGGGGGGCGAACTTTTCTATCCTGTCCACCGCAGGAATTGTAGCAGGCGAGGGGTGGACCATGAAATGGTCTGTTGACCTCGAGTGGGATTTTCCAGTTTTGGGGCGAGCATGGCTGGAAAATCCCACCCATTGGAGTTTATGAAAATGAGATGCAACATTAATAAGATGTAGAGGATTCTGAGGGAGCTTGACAGGGTAGATGCTGAGAAGTTGTTTCCCCTTATGGGGAGTCTAAGACCAGAGGGCATAATCTCAGAGTAAGGGGTCACCCATTTAAAAGGAATTTCTTCTCTCAGAGGGTAGTGACTCTGTGGAATTCTTTACCACATCGAACCATAGAGGCTGGGTTATTAAGGATGTTCAAGGCTGAGATGGATAGATTTTTAATCAGTAAGGGGATCAAAAGTTATGGAAATTAGGTGGGAAAGTGGAGTTTTATCATATGAGATCAGTCATGATTTGACTGAATGACAGAGTAGACACGATGGGCTTGATGACCTACTGCTGCTTCTATGTCTTACAGTCTCATCATTGGCATTCACAATGCTAATTTTAGGAGAAAGAAATTGGAGGTGAATTTCATTGGGGCTCTCCTGATGGTCTGCCATAACTTCAGTGAAAGATTTGCAGAAACCCTGCAAAAGCAATGACCCTGAAAGTTGGAAATCAAGTCGATAAGGTTGTTAGGAAGGCATACGGTGCCTTGGCGTTTATTGGTAGGGGGATTGAATTTAGGAGCCGCAACATCATGTTGCAACTGTACAAAACTCTGGTGCAGCCGCATTTGGAGTATTGTGTACAGTTCTGGTCCCCACATTATAGGAAGGATGTGGAGGCATTGGAGAGGGTGCAGAGGAGGTTTACCAGGATGTTGCCTGGTATGAAGGGAAGGTCCTATGAGGAGAGACTGAGGGATTTGAGGTTGTTTTTGTTAGAAAGAAGGCGGCTAAGAGGAGACCTTATTGAAACATACAAGATGATTAGAGGTTTAGATAGGGTGGACAGTGATAGCCTTTTTCCTCGGATGGAGAAAGCTAGCACAAGGGGACATAGCTTTAAATTGAGGGGTGGTAGTTATAGGATGGATGTCAGAGGTAGGTTCTTTACCCAGAGGGTAGTGGGGGAATGGAATGCCCTGCCTGCTGCAGTTGTAGATGCGCCTAGTTTGGGGGCGTTTAAGAGGTCCGTGGATAGGTTTATGGATGGAAAGGGATTGGTTTAGGTTAGAGGGTCATTGCTTTTTTCTTAATTGGTCGGCGCAACATCGTGGGCCGAAGGGCCTGTTCTGCGCTGTAATGTTCTATGTTCTATGTTCCTCTGGCAAAGTGAACACGCCAGAAGGTGCTTCATGGAAATTCACCCATTTGCTTAACTATGACAGTACAATGTTTAGTGTGGTTTCTGATGTCTTTCCTTTAAGGTGCTAGGTTAAAAATTTGAATACAGTAACAAATAGAGAGGGAAGAAAAGAAAGACTTGCAGTTATACCACATTTTTCACAACCCCCTGTATCTCAAAGCACTTTACAGCCAATGAATTAGTTTTTGAAGTGTAGCCACTATTATCAAGTAGGAACCACAGCAACCGATTTGCCCACAGCAACAACCCACAGAAAGCACTATGATAATAATCAGACAATCTATTTTTTGTGATGTTGATTGTGGAATAATTATTGGCCAAGATGCTGAAGATAACTTCCTGCTCTTCAAAAGAATGCCATGGAATCTACCATGAGCAGACAGATGAGCCTCAGGTTAACATCCAGGGCAGCATGGTGCCACAATGGTTAGCACCACTGCCTCACAGCAATTCCCGGCTTGGGTCACTGTCTGTGCAGAATCTGCGTGTCCCCCCATGTCTACGTGGGTTTCGTCTGGGTTCTCCAGTTTCTTCCTACAGTCTGAAAGATGTGTTGGTTAGATGCATTGGCCATGCACAATTCTCCATCAGTATACTCTAACAGACACTGGAGTCTGTGTGACGACCAGTGGATTTTCACAGTAACTTCATTGCAGTGTTAATGTAAGTCTGTTTGTGATCCAAATTAAAATAAAATAAATAAATAAACATCTCATTGAAAGATGGCACCTCTGACTGCAATGCTGTCTCAGCACTGTGTCAGCCTTGATTTTTGTACTCAAGTCCTGGAGTGGGATTTGAACCCAGAACCTGGTGCTTCAAGTGTGGCTACACTAAATACTAAGCCACAGCTGACAAACATGTCCAAACTGCAAAATTTGTTATTCCAGTTCAACATTACCTTGGTGGGTTTTGTCAAATCATATTTATTTCTCATATCTTCCAGAACCTCGCAGGTTCAAAGAGTTCAGAGACTTGTTTAATCAGCTATCTTATGGTTGTCATGTGCTTTATCAGAGTGAATAATATAATCTTGATCTGAAGCAAAAGTATCTTTGGAAGCTGGAAACACCTAGTGCCATGTCTTCCACTTCCATCACTGCACAGTTCTATTTATTCCGAAACTGCTTAACTCCAAAATCTAGATTCCGTAGATCACGGTGGTTAAGTCAACCCATCATTTAAGACAATCCTTTTTTTAACACCAAAATACATGTTTAGACTGATATTCAGTGTTTAATTGACATCTCATTCTTTATGTACATTTAGTGCTCAATTTTAGGGCTCATCAGAAACATATGTTTAGGGTTAAACTTAGCTTATAAATCAGTGTATGGAATCAAAGAGACAATACAGGCCACGTTGCCAAGACCTTGCACAGGATTTTAAAATATGGCCACATGGACCAAACTGTGCTTGGTGACCAACAAGCAGAAATTACTCCTCCTTCACCAACATCAATGGTTCACATTTTATACTCCATGTATAAATCATACCCAACTTTAAAACTTTAAACTGCTTGTGGAAGGATTTTCCGAATGTTGACCATTATGCCACAATGTACAAAAGCTCAATAATGGCTTGATTTTTATCAAAATAAGATTCAGCAGTTTCTGTTGGGCCAGATTACCAAATTCATGAGCTATCAATCTAACCAGAAGTGACTAGATGCACTCATTAAGAGGAAAATATAGCTAATTATATTGATATTTACCTTATGGTAAAAAAAATCTGTAGATTGGCTGAGAGAATAGAATTGAAATTGAACATCAAAGTCTGTGGATTCACTGAGCCTAAAACGTGTAAAACTTTTAGCATAAGAAACATTGCCATCATAACTTTAAGATTAACATTAAACATGGCTGTAAAATATTTAAACTGTGTAGAAGTGTTTATTCTTGACATTGTGTTATAATTATGAAACATTATGTTTCAGA
The DNA here is from genome assembly GCF_965287045.1 of Carcharhinus amblyrhynchos. Classification (NCBI taxonomy): domain Eukaryota; kingdom Metazoa; phylum Chordata; class Chondrichthyes; order Carcharhiniformes; family Carcharhinidae; genus Carcharhinus; species Carcharhinus amblyrhynchos. The sequence goes on along the minus strand of NC_137331.1, from coordinate 83,521,421 downwards.
TCGGCTTTATGTGCTGTGGCTGTTTTTTGTGGTACTAGCGTGGAACTGGAGCTGTTGGTTTATTCCTGCGCGGTGGGCTTTCAACTATCAGACACCAGAAACTCTTACCTTCTGGTTAACCATGGATTACATATGTGACTTCATCTATCTACTTGATATGTCAGTATTTCAGGTCCGACTCCAGTTCATTAAACAAGGAGACATAATAGTAAGTTTCTCTGTCATTTACCGGTTTCAAATAATCATGCAATCTTTCTGTTGAATTGATCATATTTTGATGAAAAAGGAATAGTAGTTCTAAATTCACCATTCATATGCCATGTCAGAATGGAAGATCCTTTATTTTCTCACTAGATTCTGTTGAATTAATTGGTCTTGTTTTGGGCACAAGAGGAAGTGCTCCAGTTGGCTTCACTGCATGTCACTGAGGTAGGGGAAGCAAGATTAAGTCAGAATTCCTGGTCCTGGTTGCCATCTGGTGATAAGTGCTGAAAAGTGCATGGAGCAGATTTCCTTCAATTGCATTTGGTCATTTGAAGAACTGTAGCACTTAAAGGAGGATTGGCCCCACCTCCTCAAGGAAAACTCAGGATGGAAAATCAATGTCAGCGACGCCAATATTCCATGAAGAAATTTTTTTTTTAAAATGACATGGGCAGGTTGAAGTAATAGATCCCAACTAATATTCCCATTCATTTAAGGACAGAATCAGACTCAGCAATGATCCCCTGCACAATTTCAGAAAACCATGATCAAAACTAAGACATTAAGATTAAGGGAGCTTCTGGAGACCTTCCTTTGCCCAGAGCTACATTTTAGCCATTGTAAGCACCTTTGTAAAGGAAGGTTGTAAAAAGAGAAGAGAATGAGGAAAATGCACTTTGTACCCCTAAATCCTGAAAGTAGAAAATGCTCCTGGGTCAACTTTGCTTTAACTCTGTGAAGTTGGGTTAATTATGTGTTCAGAGAGGGCTACCAGCAGTTTTTCATTTAACATATTCCAATGTGTGGAACCAGACTGTTCCAACTTTAGTGTCATATATGACACTGAAATGAGCTTCTGACCATATATCAATTTAATCACTAAAGCCAGCTGTTTCAACATCTGTAATATTGCATTACTCACCCCTGCCTCAGCTCATCTGCTGCTGAAACTCTTATCCATGCTTTTGTTGCCAATGCATCTTTGGATCATCTCCCCTATTCTACCCTTAGATGAGTTCAACAAAAAAAATTTTGCTGCCCCTGACCTTACTCCATACCTCACACCAATCCAGTGTGGTTCACTAATCAATATTAGCTTCCTGTTAAATAACAAAGCAATTGTAACATTTTCATCTTGTTTTCGAAGCCCTCCCCAGGTCTACCCCTTCCTAATCTAATCTTCTCCAACTCCACAGCCTTCTGAGATAATAAAAATAACAAATGTTGGAAATACTCGGTAGGCCAGGTAGCATCAGGGAAAAGGGAAACAACACTGACATTTCAGGCAAAGACCTTTCATCAAATCCCTTCAATATATCTGCACTCAACTAATTCTGCCCGTTTGAGCATTGCCAATTTTGACCGATCCATCATTGCCAGCCATGTCTTCAGCTGCCAAGATCTTAAGGCCTGGAATTCCCCTCTGAAATCTCTCTGGGTGGGATTTTATGAGATTGATTCTAAGTGTCCAGCTAGCATAAAAATGGGAGAGTTGTCAATCTGTTTTTTTGGTGGGTTTTTATGCCCAATCTTGTGCACATAGTGCATAGAAAAATGGCCTAGACCATTTCTAGCTGCTACAGGCAGCGGGCTGGACTTAATTCAACAGCCAGCCTACAGAAGGAGCTACTGTGCAAGTGCAGACCTCTGTGTCTACACATGCGCAATTACAGCAGCAGAGATCTGATAGTCAGAGGGAGAATTGTCAGGCCTCTCCTGCTGCAGGCAGCCTCAGCAAACCATGCAATCACAGGGGCCCACGGTTGATCGCAAGACTCATGCTGTCAAAATGCAGCCCCCGCCACCCAGACCGATCATGTCCCCCCAGTGATCATGATGCAGAGTGTGCCCCCCCATCCCTCCCCATACCAATCACCTGCGGAGTGGCAGCAGGCACCCCTTCATCCCAGAACTGAATGCAGGCAGACTGTGCAGCGGCCCAGCCCTCCTCGATCAGGCCCCCCATAGGCCACACCCACTATAAACACTACCCCGTAGGCCCCAGTGGGCAGCACCAAGATTACTGGTGGGCATTATCAAAATTCCAGGCTGGCAGGCCAAGGTGCTAAGCTGACACTGCCTAAGCAACCCCCTCTTTGCCTTCAGCCTCCCTGGGGGGTCTCAATGGCCTCTGGTTCTACCAATGAAGCCAATATCACTGTTCCATGTTCATAGTGAGCAGGAGTATTCATCACTAGAGAGAACGTCTCCTGGCGAGACCATAAAGTTAAATGAGCCCAGACGATTGAGTGCCAGGCTCACTAATGCCACACAAATCAAAAGTAAAATATTTAAATAATTTAAATGGACAAGAGGCTGACCGCACCAGAAATCTGGTTCCCATAAGATTGGGCCAAGAAACTGGACGTGATCCTGATTTCCTGGCTCTCACGTGATTTTACCAGCTCACTCCACCCATCAATGGACGGGGCAAAGCGACAAACTTCCAGCCTCTATCTTTTTCGTCCCTTTTTGAGATGCTCCTTACAACATATCCCTAATATTCCTTCATACAGTGTGTCAAAGTTTGCTTTGTAACACTCCAGTGAAGTGCCTTGGGATGTTTTATTATATTAAAAGTGCTATATAAATATAAGTTGTTGTTGTGCGAGGGACAGCCACTTAATACAACTGCTTAACAAGATTAGAAAGAAAGATTTGCATTTATTCAGCACTTTTCACAACTACCAGACATCTCAAAGCCCCCTAGAGCCAGTGAAGTACTTTTTGAAGGATAGCCACTGTACTAATGTAGGAAATTCAGCAGCCAAATTGTGCACAGCAAAATCCCACAAATAACAATGTGATAATGAGCAGGAAGCTTGTTTTTTGTGATGTTGATTAAAGAATAGTTATAGGACCAGGTGAGAATAACTCCCCTGCACTTCTTCAAAACAGTGCCTGGGATGTTTTACATTCTCCCAGCCATACACAGCCGCCGTTTTGCGTGTCATCTGAAAGACGGTACTTCTGACAGTGCAGCGCTCTCTCAGTACTCAGCCTTGATTTTCACACTTAAGGGCTGGAGAGGCATTTGAATGCAGAACCTTGTGACTTGAGGACAGAGTGCTACCAATTGAGCCAGCTGACCCACATTAGCTAAGGATAGAATAAAATGCTTTTGGTATGAAAATATTTTGATGAGATGTTTGTTCCGATTTGACTGAGGAGGTTGGAAAAGTAACTGACTCAGATTTCAAGGGCCAGCAGTCTGCCCATAATTATTATCCAGTCACTGTGAAATTGATGAGATATGGAAATAGCCTTAGATTTGTCACCATTAATATCAATTTATAAGTTGCCACTGCTTCGAATAATACACATGAGGAGGTGTGAAAACAGGTGGCGGAAGGAAGACCCCCTAATTATACTCACCATCTGGCTCCTGCTTCCATTCATGCAGATGTTATTCCCCAGAGACAGTGCAGGGGCAGTGACTAAGGAAAATGAACCATTGGACATGGCACCAACTTCTTGCCATTGTTAACGTGTGATGAGGTGAACAAACACTCCATAGGGTTTGAGGTAAATTTGAGCCGTAAGAATTCAAGCAGCATTTCTGCCCCACTTTCTTTTTATTTTCTCTCTCTGCACCAGTCAAAAGGCAAAATTCAGGAAGAAAGCCCAAAATCCACGGCTTATTATTTCCGAATTTAACATTAATTGTTGTTGAAATGTGTTATATTTCTAGATAATAAAAACATCAAAGGATATGGGATAGTAGCATTGAGGTAAACGATAAGGTATAACCTATTTGAATGTCTAAGCAAACTTGAGTAGCTGAATGACCTCTGCCTGGTCCTGTGTTCTATATTCCTAGTTGTCGCATAAGAGCGTACTTTCTTCCAAGAACGTGAATTGACCTGAACTCAAAGCATAAGTTGATTCCCTCTTGTCATGGTCTGTTCATTGGTGTCTTTATTCTTCCCACTTAAGATACTGACAGTTAAGTGTTCAGCTTCAGCCAGTCAACATCGCCTTCTCGGCCACTGCTTTATGTTATAATAACTGTTCACCAGTTAGTTAAATAATAACTGCAACATTTATTTACGTTAACACAGAGGCTTGCAGTCTCATGGCTGCCAGTCAGCTTTCAAGAAATTTCTGGAACAGAAACCTGAGCTCAGCAGGGTGATCTCCCACCCTGCTCTCTGATTGGTTTCCTGGATGAGGTGACCCTTACTCTGCAGGTGGATCCTGAAAGGGACAATCCCCACAGTTTACAATGACTGTCAGTGGTGCTCAGGGTTAACAAAAGGCAGATGAACGAACAAGTTTTCTCTTCACACGTACCACATCATTGAAGTAGTGTGGTGAAAAGCTGACATTTCAATCTTAGCAGTATGGTTCAGGAAATAACATCTCATCTGGAGGCACATAATGGCATATGTATCATTCACAACGAGCATTCTTAAAGTCAAAGTAATTTTTGCTGGCTTTGTTCCAGTATGTACAAGAAATAATATGTGTAAATAAGAAAACAGTGCCCAAGTTTTATGCCCTGAAGGAAATGATAATAAAAATGCCTGCAATACACATCTGTTAGTGCATGGGCCGTATTCATACTTTTCACTTTGGTGGTGTTTAGCAGGTAAATAGCTGACACAGGAGTCAATCATCTCCAAACTAAATGGTTGTGAGTTGAAGTCCCCAAAGAGCATGTCTCTTAAGTCTGCCTGTCACTAATTGGAGACAAATTTTGTTTTTTGTGGACAAGCTCAATAAATCGAAAGCTTTAGCTACGCTGGGACACTGTGTCAAGGGAAGGGAGGAACTAAAGCCACTTGCTCAGCTGCAATTGCATTTGGTCTCAATGAATCATAGAGCAGCAATGACAGCTATGGGACAAAAATTAAAAATCCGTAAAGAGAAGTACACATCCATCATTTCCAACTGAGTAAAGACTTTAACAATGGGAACGGCAAGTTTAATAACGCATTCACGACGCATCCCCATTAAGCTGTTATGACAACTTTGGCCATTTTGTGCAGTTACAATACTGCCATCATTTGGTGGATTCATTCAGTAGACATGACATAACAGTGAAAACAAATATCATACACAACGTCACAATAAACAGAATCATGAAGCATAACTAAAGGTCCAAGAATGAGTGAAAGAATGTGCTAATGGTGGCTATAACAATGTCGTCCATTGTCACTAAAATCCAGGGATCATAGCTGTTTGCACCACTCCATATTACCACTCCATGCTTCCACTGAACCGACCATAGTGTGTTGGTTCAGAATATAAGATCGCTAAAAATGAGCACTTGTAGTTTTGGGCTGCAAATGCAGTGTTTCCCATCTTCGACAATGATCCTGGAAATGCATTTGGAAGCTGGTTTCACTGGGAGGGGATTGCCAGGTCAACTTGTTCCATGAAGTGATAGCTTGTGACCTACATAGAACATAGAACACTACAGCACAAACAGGCCCTTCGGCCCACGAGTTGCGCCGATCACATCAACACCTACCAATCTATTGACCTATCTATAACCCCCAATCCCATTAAACTCAATATACTCATCCAGAAGTCTTTTAAAAGACCCCAGCGAGTTCGCCTCCACCACCACTGACGGCAGCCGATTCCATTCACTCACCACCCTCTGAGTGAAAAACTTACCCCTAACATCACTTCTGTACTTACCTGCCCGCACCTTAAATCTGTGTCCTCTCGTAGCGACCATTTCAACCCGGGGAAATAGCCTCTGAGAATCCACCCTATCTATTCCTCTCAACATTTTATAAACTTCTATCAGGTCGCCTCTCAACCTTCGTCTCTCCAGGGAGAAGAGTCCCAGCTCCCTCAACGAATCTTCATAAGGCATGCCTCCCAGTCCAGGCAACATCCTTGTAAATCTCCTCTGTACCCTTTCAATAGCTTCTACGTCTTTCCTATAGTGAGGCGACCAGAACTGCGCACAGTACTCCAAATGAGGCCTGACAAGGGTCTTATAAAGTTGCAGCATTACCTCCCGATTCCTAAACTCAATCCCTCGATTAATGAAGGCCAGTACACCATACGCCTTCTTGACCACATCCTCCACCTGCGAGGCCGATTTAAGAGTCCTGTGGACCCGGACCCCAAGATCCTTCTGCTCTTCAACACAGCTAAGACTCCTACCCTTGATAGTGTACTCGTTCATCCCGTTGGTTCTGCCAAAATGGACGACTACACATTTATCCGCGTTGAAGTCCATCTGCCACTTTTCCGCCCAGTCCTGCATCCTATTTATGCCCTGCTGCAACTTTTGACATCCTTCCAGACCATCCACAACACCACCGACCTTCGTGTCATCAGCGAACTTACTTACCCATCCCTCCACTTCCTCATCCAGGTCATTTACGAAAATGACAAACAGCAAGGGTCCTAGAACAGATCCCTGGGGCACTCCACTGGTGACTGACCTCCATGCCGAAAAAGACCCATCCACAACCACTCTCTGCCTTCTGCAGGCAAGCCAGTTCTGGATCCACAAGGCCAAAGCCCCTTGGATCCCATGCCCTCTCACCTTCTCAAGAAGTCTTGCATGGGGGACCTTATCAAACACCTTGCTGAAGTCCATGTACACCACGTCCACGGCACTTCCTTCATCAATGTGTTCAGTCACATTTTCAAAGAACTCAACTAGGCTCGTGCCTCTCCAAATGCTCATAAATCTTGTCCCTCAGAAGCCTCTCCATCAGCTTACCAACCACTGAGGTCAGACTCACCAGTTGGTAATTTCCCGGGCTATCTCTGTTCCCTTTCTTGAAAATAGGAACTACATCCGCAATCCTCCAATCTTCCGGAACCTCTCCTGTCTCCATTGACGACGCAAAGATCATCACCAGGGGCTCTGCAATCACTTCCCTCGCCTCCCACAGTATCCTGGGGTACATCCCATCTGGTCCCGGCGACTTATCTATCTTGATAGAATTCAAAAGTTCTAACACATCCTCCTCCTTAATATCCACATACTCAATCTTTTCCATCTGATGCAAATCCGTAGCAAAATCTCCCAGATCAGTTTCCACCGTGAATACTGAGGCAAAGTACTCATTAAGCACCTCTGCCATTTCTTCTGGTTCCACACAGACCTTTCCCCCTTCACCTTTTATAGGTCCTATCCCTTCTCTTCTCATCCTTTTACCTTTCACATATTTATAGAAGGCCTTGGGATTCTCCTTAATCTTACCCGCCAAGGTCTTCTCGTGACCCCTTCTGGCTCTCCTAATTTCCCTTTTAAGCTCCTTTCTACAGTCGTTATACTCCTCAAGATCCTTAACCTCTCTTAGTTCCCTGAACCTTTTGTACACCTTCCTTTTCCTCCTGACTAGGTTCAACACAGCCTTCGTGCACCACGGTTCCCGCGACCTACCAAAACCTCCTTGTCTCATCAGAACGTTGTCATGCAGAGCTCCAGACAAACATTCCTTGAATATCCGCCACCTTCCTTCGGTACTTTTCCCTAAGAACGCCTCCTTCCAGTTTATTTGTCCAAGTAACTTCCTGACTTCTTCGTATCTCCCCTTACCCCAGACAAACACCTTCCTAGCCTGCCTGATCCTATCTCGTTCCAATGCAATTGTGAAGGAGATAGAATTATGATCACCATTCCCAAGATGCTCTCCTACCGAGAGATTGTCACCTGTCCTGGTTCATTCGCCAGTACCAGGTCAAGTACAGCCTCTCCCCTTGTAGGCTTATCCACGTACTGTGTCAGGAAACCTTCCTGAACACACCTAACAAACTCCTCCCCATCCAAACCCCTTACCCTAGGGATATTCCAGTCGATGTTTGGGAAATTGAAGTCTCCCATCACGACAACTCTGTTATTAATACATCTCTCCAGAATCTGTTTCCCTAGCTGCACCTCAACTTCCCTGTCACTATTGGGTGGCCTATAGAATACACCCAGCAAAGTTTTCGACCCTTTGCTGTTCGTAACTTCCACCCACAGAGACTCTGTAGATAGTCCCTCCACGGCATCCTCTTTCTCTGCAGCCATGACACTGTCCCTGATCAACAGTGCCACTCCACCACCTCTTCTGCCACCCTCCCTGTCCTTCCTGAAGCATCTGAATCCTGGCACCTGAAGTACCCAGTCCTGTCCCTGAGACATCCAAGTCTCCGTAATGGCCACCACATCACATTCCCAAGCAGCAATCCACGCCCTAAGCTCATCTACCTTATTCACTACACTCCTGGCATTAAAATATATACACTTCAGCCCCTCAGTCTGGGCATTACCCTTCTCCACCCCCTGTCTAACCTCCCTCTCATACTGCCTGCAGTCCTTCCCTACCTGGGAGCTAACCTCCTCCGTCCCAGTCTCCCCATCACAATTCCCTCCCCCCATCCTTTCTAGTTTAAAGTCCCCCCGGTAGCCTTAGCCAGTCTTCCCGCCAAGATATTAGTCCCCCTGGGATTTAAGTGCCACCCGTCTTTACTGTACAGGTCACACCTGCCCCTAAAGAGGTCCCAGTGATCTAGGAACCGAAATCCCTGCCCTCTGCTCCAGTCCCTCAGCCACGCATTCAGCCTCCACCTCATTCCATTTCTTCCCTCATTCTCCCGTGGCACAGGCAGCAATCCTGAGATTACTACCTTCGCTTTCTCTTCCTCAGCTGCCTACCCAGTTCCCTATAGTCCCTTTTCATGACTGCCTCCCTCTTCTTGCCTACATCAGTAGTACCTATATGCACGACAACCTCTGGTTCCTCACCCTCCCCCTTCAGGATGTCTGGGACACGCCCAGAGACATCCCGGATCCCAGCTCCAGGGAGACAAACCACCATCCGCGACTCACGTCTACATCCACAAAAACGCCTGTCCGCCCCCCTCACTGTGGAGTCCCCTATTAGCACTACCTTTCTACTCTCTTTTTTAATTTTTTGACTTACTGGCTCAGCTCCAGAGACCTGGCCACCGCTTCCTCCCTCAGATGAGCTGTCCCCCCCCCAGTAGTACCCAGGAAGGGGGACATCCACCAGCGTGCTCTCCATCACCCGAGGTTTCCCCTTCCTAATAGTTACCCAAGTGCCCTCTTCCCGTTGCCCTGGTGTGACTACTTGCTGATAGCTCCTGTCAATTATCTCCTCACTCTCTCGAATGAGCCGAAGGTCCTCGAGCTGCATTTGCAGCTCCTTAACCTGATTCCGTAGGGTCTGCAGCTCCACACACCGAGCACAGGTGTGGATGTCTGGTAGACCAGGAGCCTCCAAGACCTCCCACATGTTGCATTGGCAACAACATACAGGTCTCACACCCATACTTGCCCCTTTTAGCAACCCAGAGGAAAAAGTAAAAAAAAAACTTATAACTTACCTTATCTCTTTGGCCCTGTGAGCCAAAGCCCTTACAGCACACACAAAAACAAAAGCAGTCTTACCTGCTCTCAGTCAGAGCCTCTCTCTCTCTCTTTTTTTAGGTTAGAGGAGGAGGGAGGGCTGGGATACTCTACCTATGTAGAATATCGGGAATCCCCTCCGGTCTAATTTATAGTAGGGTGAAAAAAAACTTGACCCGAGTGCCCTAGCAACTACTTCCGGGGTAAAATTTAAAGCAAGCAAAAAAAAACCTCTAAAACAAAGTTAGTTTTTAAAAGAAAGAAAAAGTCGCTGTACTCACCCACAAGCTCTCCACTCGCAAATCGCAGCCTCTCTTCAGTGCTCCCACGGAAAAATGAGGCTGGATCCCCGAGGTGAGTAAACTTTTAAAGGTGAAAGGTCGCTGAGGTACATGAGACAGGTCACTTTAAAAATAAAAAATAAACCTTTCCCTTCAATACCTGGAGTCTCTTCTCACTTGGAGTGCCAGTTTTCACAAATACACTTGCTCTCTTTAAGTACAGAAGAATAGCAAAGTGGACATGTCACTGGATTATTAATCCAGAGAACTGGACTAATAACCTGAAGATATGAATTTCAATTCCAACACGGCAACTCATGACTTTTAATTCAGTTAATTAGCATTTTTTCTTCATATGGCTGGGAAAGCAGTTATAGTTCATGTTGAGCTAAACAACCCAAACAATGGCTTCAGCTGATGCAATGTGAATGGTTTTGATGGAGCCAGGAATGGATCTTTCAGGGCAGAAGCTCAGTATATTCGAGATGGTCTGACTTGGATGGGCACAGACACTATTTGAGCTGTTTCTTGCATTCCACTTGTGGAGCAAGTGGCTGAAATTGTCCTAATGAAGTTTACAGCCATTCCAGTAGAGTCCCATTTGGGTTACAGCGGGAATTCATTAGAACTCCTGAACAATGTCAGAGTCAATCTTCAAAATGCTGTCTGAAGTCTCTTTTCTTGGAACTACTAATAGTTTAAACATTCAGTTCTGTGCATTGAACAAAGAAAAACAGGGTTATCATGCAATCCCAAAATCATAGCCTTATCTATGACTCTACGATGGGTAGTTGCTTTTGCCAGATAGATTGTGCAGAATACTAAAGTTTATGACCAAAGTATTCAGCATTATTTAAAGCATGAGCCGATTGCTGTGGATGCTGAAATCTGAAATAAAAACGGAAAATGCCAGAAAACTTGGCAGGTCACATAGCATCTACAGAAATAATGACAGAGACATTCTGATGACAGGTCGTTGGCTGGGATTGTAATTTTAGTGTTACTTTTCCTTTTTTTTCAGTTATTGACTAATATGTTTCCCTTAAAATTAGACCAACATTAAGTTAAATTATTTTTAAACATAACCTACACTGTTCATAAAAGGATTACACAGATCGTTCTGATTTTATTTTGTTTCCCATTTAAAAGGCACCATTTCTGCAGCAAACTTTCTTATTTAATTCTCCTTTGTACAGTCTTTTCTCCCAACATCATTAGTCTTTTGTACAACTTGTATAAAAATATGAAACAAAATTTCACTCTGGGGAATTACAAATCAGAAAACAAGATATCTTGCCATTAACTACGCTCCAGCTATGACGGCTAGCTTATTGATGACACCAGCTTACTGAGAAAATTCAATTTGTCTACTGATTGCCTCCCTGGTTTGCTTTGTCATCTTAACGCATGTGAAAGAAAAAGTTCCAGTATTTAACTTTTCATCTCAGCACATCAGGATAATAAAGCACTTATTTTTGGTTGAGGAACAGTATAAAGGAGCCAGCATGAAATCAGTAGGCAAAATAATCTTCTTTTGTGCTGTCATCATTCTATGGTCTAAATGTTCAATGAGTCAGAAGAGCTTCATGCCTTTGCCAAAGTGGCACCAAAAACTCAATTCCAGAAGACATACTTATTCGGTAGACCTTTGGTTGTGTAAGTCAGACCTCCACATTGCTTAGAGTATCATCATGGTAATGGAGTCTGAGCTGATAGAAGGCGCACTTAGAACCATTGACATTTGGAGCATTTTAAATGAGATTACAGACGTTATTGGGTTCTCTTTGGGTCTTGCTGAACCTCCTCTGGACAATGGTCCTCCTCTCGAAGCTGTGCTAGTTAGCACCAGGCTCTTCTACTTCTCCTCAATTAGTTCACTGCCATCAAGAAGGCAGCATTTAGCTTGGAATTCATTATTCTATCCTCCTTCATCCTGTGGCAGCATGAAGGCATAATGGTTAGCATTGCTGCCTCACAGTGCCAGGGACCTGAGTTCAATTCTGTGGGTGACTGCCTGTGTGGAGTGTGCATGTTCTCTCCATGTCTGCGTGCGTTTCCTTTGAGTGCTCTGATTTCCTCCCACAGTCTGAAAGACATGCTGGTTAGGTGCATTGACCATGCTAAAATTCTCCTTCAGTGTATCCAAACAGGCGCCAGAGTGTGGCCACTAGGGGATTTTCACAATAACTTCATTCCAGTGTTAATGTAAGCCTACTTGTGACACTAATAAATAAATAACTTTAAAACTGACTGATAGATCCAAAAAATTAAAGAGTAATGGCCAACTTTTGTGGACCTCCCAGTCTCCACAGGAAACCACTGTCATACCCTGGAGCCGCATTTGGGGTGGCACGGTAGCACAGTGGTTAGCACTGCTGCTTCACAGCTCCAGGGACCTGGGTTCAATTCCTGGTTTGGGTCACTGTCTGTGTGGAGTTTGCACATTCTCCTCATGTCTGCATGGGTTTCCTCCAGGTGCTCCAGTTTTCTCCCACAGTCCAAAGATGCGTGGGTTAGGCTGATTGGCCATGGTAAAATTGCCCCTTAGTGTCCTGAGGTGCATAGGTTAGAGGGATTGATGGGTAAATATGTAGGGATATGGGGGTAGGGCTTGGGTAGGATTGTGGTCGGTGCAGACTTGAGGGCTGGGTAGACTCTTTCTGCACTTTAGGGTTTTTATGATTCTAATCACCTGTCACTAATCCAGCATTCCAAATGATGCAATACTTCACAGATCTAGGTGACCAAGATGCCACCCCAGCTACTTGACATCTTAATCCCAAGAGAATGAAAGAGACTTGAGCACATCCAGGACATGTTCAACCTTACCAAAGGCATTCTTACTATGTCTAACCTGTACTATACTGTAAACCTAACCTGTACTATAGAATGACTAGACATCCTTTGGTCTGTTAACCACAATAATTGGAAAAAACACTTAGAGGCTTTGATTGATCAGCCTGCACAAATCCAGCAGCTGTTCCCCCTCCATGTTTAGCTGCATCTTCCGTTCTCATACTCTTCTTTGTTAATGCTTACCCTCCAACTCCATTGTGAACCCAATGATTCTGCAGTCTCACGTTCAAGTGCTCCAAATGTCAATGATTCTAATTGCACCTTACCTGCTCAGCTTCCATTACCATTATTCTAAGCAGTGTGACGGTACCCTCAGTTTGGATCCCTGAGTCTAGACATGGGCTGCTCCCACGCTGCCTCAGTCCCGTCCTGTGCAGATCCTTGTCCAGTTTTGATTTTAAAATGCATCATAACTTCAGGGGTCTCAAGATGGCGATGCTGCATTTTTACTTTGAAACCAGCTTCAATCCTTCCCCTGTTGGAGTACAGGATTCCCCAATCTTCCCAGAGCTTCAAGATGTGGGGGTAGAGTGAGCCTCCATCTTTCCCCAGTAATCCTGAATCAAACATCCACATCCTGAAAGCTCCAGCAGTGCAAAGATCACCCACCCAGTCCTGCACATGGTTTTCCAGGGTCCACAGTTGCTCTCCATCTTCCACTCGCCACTCCAGGCCTTCTTCCAGGTATGTCTCGACATGTCCATGCCGTGTTGGTCCGGATGTGTTCCAGACTGATATGATATCCTGCTGACTGCGTGGACAATTGGATGGTGGAGAGGACAATTCCGGACAGGCCTTCAATTATGTTGCATTCATGGGATGCAGGACGGTTTCACATTGACCTCTGGTGGAAATGGTGGCCACCATAATGGTAGGGAGAGCACATTCCTGCTATCATTTCACACAGGCAGGAAAGCAATTTTTCAGCTCCTGCCACATTTGTCCTCTTCCCCACTATGCCTGCCATTAAACCCTCCACTGCTGGGCTTGGAAAATCCCAGCCAATATCCTTCCTTCTTTGAGGAACACAAAAAAAACACAAAAAAATTAAAAAATATTTTAATTGTAAGATATTAATTTTATAATTGATGCATTTTCTTGTTTAGGCTGATAAAGAAGAAATGAGAAAGAATTATGTACAATCATTAAGATTCAAGGTAAACATGCAATTTGCCAATGAACATCCAACCAATTAGATATATTGACTAAGTTACCTTTAAAGATTTAAAAGTATGCATTTGTATTTAAATTCTGTGTCAACAGCTTGATTTGGCATCGATAATCCCATTTGATTTCTTCTACTTGGTGTTTGACTGTAATCCCTTGTTTCGACTGAATCGTGTACTTAAGGTAAATACACTTTGATTACTAGTTTCATTTTAGAACAAATTTTCATGGATTGTGTTAAACTTAAGTCATATTGTAGGTGTAAATCTCATTGCTATTTTCTTCTGAGTCTCTCAAATGTGTTTGGATTGCCAAGAGTTGGCCAGAGCTTAAATCTTGTTCAGCATGTTTTAAGTTTGACTGTCTATTGAATAAAATTGATCTTACATCATTAGACAGAGACATGGAAATATCAGAAAAATATTACACATGGGAGGGATATGCTGTAACCATTGATTTCAATTAACCTATTCATGTAAAATTTCGATTCTGTTCCAGTAAAATACAAATTATTTCTGACAATATGCAAAATATTTATATATCACCTTAATGAATGAGTTTCTAAGGCTCTCCTTTTTAATGCTTTCTCATCATATCAATCCTAGCCAATTAAAGTAATAGTTTTGTTTTGCTTTCTGTGGTAACTCAAGGCCACGCATTATGATTAGTAACAAACTAAAAGACATATTGACTGAGAACTATGTACAACTAAGGGTTTAACAGGACAACGCTACAGGTCTACTCCTCACAATACCCTGACTCCATCTGAAACCATCCTGCCCTGGGAATGTGTCCTTGTCTCTGATTCCCCCAGTCAGTGCGCTCACATTACATTGGTTCTAACGTGAGCACATGGCTCATGAAGGATCACCCATTAAAGGGACCATGCTATCTCATTTTCCTTTTCCACTCTGTATGTATGTGCATAGACCAGAAAACCATAAGATAAAGGAGCAGAATTGGGCCATTCAACTCATCGCGTTTGCTCCACCATTCAATCATGGCTGAAAAGTTTGTCAACCTCATTAATCTTTGATCCCCTTACCAATCAAGAAGTTATCTGTCTCTGTATTAAATGCCTTGCCTCCCCAGCCTTCTCTGGGAATGAATTACATAGATTCTCCATCCTCTAGCTGAAGAAATTCCTCCTCATCTCAGTTCTAAAGGGTAATCCCTTTGCTATGAAGCTGTGCCCTCGGATCCTCCTCTCTCCTACTAACGGAAACATCTTGCCCATGTCCATTCTATCCCGGCCTTTCATGATTCTGTGAGATTGGTTTAATCACTGCCAAACTCCAATTGGCTGATAGAGATTGCCTGGTATAATTATGCCAGATTTTTACTCATGTTCAAACTGAAGTTCAGAAGTGTTTTGACTGATGGATGGAGCGGGGAAGAATGACAGAGCTAGCCAATGATTTGAACTCACCAGGAGAGAAATTAAACTAGATTTGCTCACTTTTCAGGCACAGGATCATCATTGAGGGCTACAAATTTGCCTGCAAATTTCCAACACATGTTATAACTTATGCAAGTAGCTCATCAATCTTAATCAATGAGACACTCATGTCAATGCCTTTGTCAGACACCAATGAACACATGTTCTGATCATACTGCCCATTATCTCATCATTACCCAGTGCTGATTGAATATTTCCCCACATGTCAAGTCAACCCGGTGTCCTGTGGAATGACCATAATTTATAAATAAATATTGTATGGTGTCTATCAATACAAAACATCTATAATAAGTCTAGGAGTCAGCTATTAAGGATCAGCGTTTTATTGCACAAAATAAGGTAACGTAAAGCCACAAGCCTGTAGTGAATACAAACAGGCCCAAACCAGGACAATGCAATTATAGACCCACTCAGGGGCCCACTTTATACACGCCTCGCTATACGAGCTCACCTGGTGAGTTAATTACTAATCCTCAGGGAGCTCATATTCAACAAGTCCTACAGGAAGATCAATCAGTGATTTCCCCATGCAAGTCCTGGGAGTTATCACAATACCAATTAACTGTACCTATTGCTTGCAGATGATCCATCATAGAGTGATGATTTGCTGTTCTTTCTTTGGTAACAGCAGGATCCATAGCAAGTTTCTAACAGCTGGAAGCAAAAAAAAGCAGGAAGACCCCCAACTGACAGTTTTAGAGTCTATTCAAGAACACCACAATTAGTTCTTTTGTCACAACTTGACAATAGAGGGCAAAGTGAAGATATTATGCATAGAGGGGTAAGTTTAAGCCTCAGAAAAGGTAGTAAGGAGGCAGTGGTGTTACATACATAAAGCTCTAAGGATCTCCGAACCATCTTCAACTTAACAACTTTCATTTTCAAAGATGGGTTGAAAGGTAGGTGACTAACTCATGGGTGGAGAGGGGACTCGTAATGTTAAAATGGCAGCGCGGGCTCATTGGGCCGAAGAGCCTGTTTCCCCGGCTGTTTTTGTTCTTAACCTGAGCTCAGGAGGTGGGTCTGTCAGAAGATTTTTTAATGAGTTTGCATTCCTGCAATTTAACATTTAAACCCTCTAGGCGAGGTAGCCCAGGCTTCAGAATTCCAGACAGTTAAAGGTTGATTCCTCAGCCAAAGAGGTTGTCTTATGAGGAGAGATTAAACAGGGCGTATACACATTGGAGTTTAAAAGAATGAGAGATGATCATATTGAAACAAAAGATTCTGAGGGGGCTTGACAAAGTAGATGTTGAAAGAATGTTTCCCTTTGTATGGGAAATCTAGAACTAGGAGGCACAGTTTAAAAATAAGGGGTCTCCCATTTAAAGTGGAGATGAGGAGGATTTTTCCTCTCACAGAAGGCTGTTAAACTTTGGAATTCACTACCCCAGAGAGCAGTGGAGACTGGGTCATTGAATGCATTCAAAGCTAATTTCGAAACATCTTTGATCAACAATGGAGTCAAGGATTTTGGGAAGCAGACAAGAAATGGGAGTTAAGACCATAATCAGATCAGACATGATCTTATTGAATGGTGGAGCAGGTTTGAGGAACCAAATGGTCTACTCCTGCTCATATTTCTGATGTTCTTATGTTTATGCTTTGACTTTGCAATGCTGCCTGCTAGAGACCAGAATTAATCATGCACTTTGATCCCTGTGCCTGTTTTTGGGCCTTATGTAATTTTCCTACATTAACTTCTGAGTTTGGCCTGAACACATCTCCAGCATAACCATACGAATGAGGAAGGCTAGAACATGGTTCCACCATGATTCTCCTTAAGGGCCCAAAATAATTGATCTCAGAAGAGATTGATGATATTTGGAAGCTTGCACTGGTCTTCCTTTGAGATGAAGGGGAAATATTTCCCCTGTATCTGCTCTACCCAATTGGGCCTCTTCCTTCCAACATCTTAAGTGGCTTAAGTGGCAAATAACATTCATGGCACACATCAACTTCTTGGGGGTCACCATTGACCAGAAAGTCAACTGGATCAGTGACATAAACAACATGACTATAAGAGTAGGCCAAATGCTGTGCATTTTGCAGTCAGTAGTTCACCTCTTGGCTCCCCAAAGCTTTTACACAGCCTACAAGACACAAGTCAAGAACGTGATACAATTATCTCCACTTGTCTGGATGAGTGCTGTTCTAACAATATTCAAGAAGCTCAACACCATCGCTTTTTGTTGGCACCCCATCCACCTCCTTAACATTCATTCTCTGTGCAATTAGTTCAATGTGTATCATCTATATAAGTAGCAAATTGCTAAAGCTTCTTTAACAGCTGTTCAGAAAGGCCAGTGATAGTCATATAAAAGAATTTTAAAAAACCTCCCAAACCCTTGACCTCACCTACCTAAAAGGAGAAGGGAGCACATGTATTGGAGATCCTTCAAGTTCCACAAGCCATCCACCGTCCTGACCTGGAAATATATCAATCCTGATTCATCATTGTTGTGTTGAAATCTTGGAAATCCCTGCCTAACAACGCTGTGGAACTACCTGAACTATGTAGCCCTAGAGGTTTAAGAAGGCAACTCGCCACCATCTTCCCTAAAGTGACAGAGTGGTCCATAACTGCCAGCCTTGCCAGCAATGTCCACATCCTGTGAATAAACAAATAAATAACTGGTTAGGATTTTAAATTCAGTGAAATTAAATCTTAAGTCTTTGTTAACCTGGGGGCAGAGTGGAGAGCAGTGAATCAGTTTCATTATTATCAAAACGAAAAAGAGGTAATTCCATTTTCCAGCGTTTTCTCTTTTGGAATGAAAAAGAGGTTATTTGTTTTTAAAACTACTGTGATTAGCACTTAATGAATGTAGATTAAGAATGCACAAAGGTCACTCAGGAACATAACATCAACTTCAAACATGATTTCCTTTTTCTAATTTTTTAACCCATTCTTCCCCATTTTTGAACATTCTGACACGTGTTTGGGTATACCTCCGCAGGTGCCAACAGCAGTTAGTTGTTTTGCCCATACGGCACTGTTATATATGTGAGTATAATAAGCAATAAATAATAACAATTCATTTGTTTATGGAAGCTAGAGCCTGTCTTCATCTAAAATCCACAAGTACATACCTTTCAGCAAAAGTGATCATGGTCATTAGTAATGAAAACTCAATCTAATTCTGGGGCAGCATGATGGCATGGTGGTTAGCGCTGCTGCCTCACAATGCCGGGGACCCAGGTTCAGGTCACTGTCTGTGTGGGTTTTTCACATTCTCCACATGTCTACATGGATTTCCTCTAGCTGCTCTGGATTCCTCGAACAGTTCAAAGACATGCAGGTTAGGTGGACTGGCCATGCTAAATGGACCCTAGTGTCAGGGGGACTAGCAGGGTAAATGTACAGGGTTACGGGAATGGGCTTGGATGGGATTGTGTTCGGTGCAGACTCGATGGGCCAAATGGCCTCCTTCTGCACTGTAGGGATTCTATGATTCTTCACCCTTTAGGCTAATGCTCTGAAGTCAAATAACGCACTTATACTGAAGGGCATATTTGTGAGAAATTAAAAGTGGTTGAAGTGAGTTAAAGATCTCACACACATTTGACTTATTCACCTGTTGAGGACCAGATCAGAAACTAAGGTATTTTGTGAAGTTAGCCTAGATTCTAACTCTTTACATTTGATTTTTGGCATTAGGGTGAGCTCCAGGTATGATTCAAGTGACTCATCAGGAAGCTCCTACTAAAACAAACTTTATTTAAGAACACAGTTAAAGTATAACAAAAAGAATTAACCTAACTTGTACCAATAAAAACATGACAAAATCTAATTCTTAACAGCTAACTATTTCTAATGTACTCATTTAGCAGCATCCCATAAACATACACCCTAGCCTAGATTCTAACTCTTTACATTTGATTTTTGGCATTAGGGTGAGCTCCAGGTATGATTCAAGTGACTCATCAGGAAGCTCCTACTAAAACAAACTTTATTTAAGAACACAGTTAAAGTATAACAAAAAGAATTAACCTAACTTGTACCAATAAAAACATGACAAAATCTAATTCTTAACAGCTAACTATTTCTAATGTACTCATTTAGCAGCATCCCATAAACATACACCCTTCTTCAGAATTAGTTAGCACAAATCAAGTATGTTCAAGTGGTGCTGGATATTCAGCTTTTTAACACTTCTGGATAGAGATCCAGAAAGCAGTTTCCAGAGAAGGATATACCCTCAAAACAGCAAAAGTTCAGAGAACTAAAGTATGTCTCTGGCAGTTTCCAGTCTCCAGACTTCAGAGACAGAAAGGGATAGCTCTTTCTCTGCAGTTTCCAAAACAGCAACTCTCAGAGAATGATCCATCTCTGAGAAATAGTCTTACCTCCTGGCAGATTCCAGTCTCCAATTTCAGACAGGGGAAAAGAGAGGCACTGCTCTCCCTCAGCTCAAAAGCGACATCTAAGCTTGAATATTCTGTATAAGCCTAGCTTCACCTCATCACAAGATCATACTTGTTAATCATCAGAATCAAGTCCTACTCTGCAACATCGCAAAGGAGCACCAAGAACAGCAGAATAGCATTAGTTCAGATTAAAACCAACATTCTAGCAATTAGAAGCAATTATGCTTCTCCTGTAACAATACAGGATGCACCAATAAAATGGAAGGGACTGCTAAAAACATCCTGCACAAAAATTTAACTAAAATATATTCTTTAAAGGCACAGTATTGTCACACATCTCAGTTATAAAGCCACAGTTTGGACTGAGATGTTCAGGATCTGTTCTTGTGCAAGCATGAGCAACAAAAGCAGTAATTATATTTTACAGCAGTCACTTATTTGGGACATGTGTATTGTGACATCGATGAGCAATGAGGTTGTTAACAATTGATTCCTGATGGGCAGTCCAATTGTTGAGTTTGGTATCCAGAAAACTCTAAATTGCCAATCAGGAAACAGAATAAATTCAGTCAATCTACACCCCTGGCACATATAAGGACTGCAAACAAAACATTGGGTGTAGAGGTCTCACTTGATTTTCCAGGGATTAATTTTAATCCATTCTCATCAAGTGAGTCTGTAAACCCAGTTGCATAAATGCATTCAAGTTACCTTCAGATGTCCTATTTTTTTAAAAAGAGGTGATCTACTGTCCACTTAGTTTGTATCTTAGGATGAAGATATTTCAGTTACTAATGACGCTAACATGTCAAGTTACTTTTCTTACTAACAGTAAAGGAAATATTGCATGCTGCATTTCCTCTTTAAACCTTTGATTACACTGTTGAGCATTTTGGACTTAAATAAATCCATGTACACTGTATTAATGAATCATTATCTTATTTATTTTTAAAAATTGAAGATATTATTAAAATCACAAGCAGTTAAAGTAAACATTAAGCCCAAATTCTTCCTACTCCATGTCCAGTTTGGGACCTCAATCATTGAAGACCTTGGGTTGGTGATGTTAATTAGCTGTCTACAATAAACACTCTTAGCTCAACTAAGTGACTGTTTATCCAATCTCACATTGTGTTTCTATCAACACAAATTTGGCTGCAGAATAATAGGACTGCACTTTCAGGGCAGGACTTTCCCATAAAACAGCAAAGTGTCAAGGTTCTGACCAAAAGCCGATGCATTTCCCCCAGAGAAACAGGAAGGCTTTCTCTCCAAATCTTCAAAGTGGAGAGGGGAAGCATCATTCCTGAGGGACAGGGCCTAAAGACGCTGGCAAGGCCTGCTCCACAGAGATTGGGATGCCTTTTTAAAGGGCACTCAGATCTCAAACTAATGTTAGAGACCTCCCCTCCCCACCATTATTGGCAACATCAAGGCATCAGAGACCCCACCCCCTACAATGTAGGCTTCCCTGCAAGAATTAGCAGTCATGGTAGGATTTGTGTCCATGGCAAACTAGACTGGAAAATTGCCTCGTAAATGTATCTCATTGGATGTGATGCATCTGAGATTTCCTGAGGATATAATAAGGTGCTATAAAATTTCAAGCTCATTATTTGCAATAATAACAATAGCAGCGATGAAACATCCCCATAACAAAGCATTGCAGCTACCAAGAAAAAACTTTGAATGAAATATTCAACATGCTTTTTGTCCTGTTTCCTTTTATTTCCCCTAGTATTTAGCATTCTTTGAATTCAATGATCGACTTGAGGCTATACTGAAAAAAGCCTATATATACAGGTAAGCAACGATTGAGATGACAAAATCAATGCGGGTTTTGTGTGTAAATCTTTAATGATAAAATGCCACGTTTATTGAATCCATGGTAAGAAATGAGGTAAATTTGTACTTGTAAGACACAGTTGAAATTTGTGTCTCTTTTTAGTTGAAATAAATGATGCATATTAGTTCCTTGTTGTGTAAACTCTGCTATTAGATGCAGCATTGAATTATCCACTGAATATATCTTTCCAAAACTGCTGACAGGAATCAGCTTCCGTTCACCTGGCACAGAAAAAGACGTCACACATAAAACAAAAAGCAAAGAGCTAAAGGCTATAGACTATCTCAATCTTAGGCTGTCTGCACTGGCCAAAATTGATGCATAACCTTACTATCTCCACCCGTAATGCACCTAATTTGTTTTTTGAAAGCTCAATATTGACCCACCAGGTGCAGTATCGTAATGTGTGTGCTGCATACTTCGGTGACTATTCTAAAAGACTGTACTTTGCCCAGAATCAAACGCTGATATTGAGGTCAAGGGATCGTAGCAATAAGTTAATGTTAGTTTTATTCTTTTGTTGACATTGCACTGCCTTTGCCTGAGAAGGTGCAAACTAATTTCTGCAAGCGACATTTACATTTCCGTGCCAGATCTGTGACGCATAAAATAGAGGGTATTGAACACAAAGCAGTGGGAATCGCTCGCAGCTCAGATTTGGATTGCAGCTGCATACAAATCAGCCCAGATTTTCTATCTCTGTGTCATGGAGCACATGCTGGAAACCCCACCAACCACAAAGATACAGCCTCTGAACCTTGTCACAGCCTCTGAACCTTGTCCAATGTTCCAGCTTCAGACTATTTAAATAATTTGATGGGTTCACTATCAGAGATTGGTTGAGGAGACCTGTCAGCAGCATTGTATGATTGGTGACCTCTGTGCAGCCAGTTGAAGATAGCCAAACAAAAATAAAATGTTTGCAAGTCATCCTGCAGTCGATTGCACAGGCTTTCCATATTTTTAAATTTAAATTTGCTCTTCCTCTCCCAGCTTTAGCAATGCTGGACTCTGAGATAAACAGGTGCCCTTGCCTTAACAATACTTCGGTGCAAGTGTCACAACACACATAAATTGACGCGTTTCTGTCACTTGAATATCATTATACTATGCCTGCACCCATGTATTGTACATCGCCCAACAATTCTGGCAGGTATTTAGTGGAAGTGAAAAGGGATGTAGACAGGGAGTCCATCCTATTCAATTTCCAACTTCTGCCCATTCCAATTCTGTCAACAAAAATCAGGGAGGGGGTTGTGGTAATGGGGGCAAGAGAACATTCCTGTCATTTCTTCCTTCACAAAAACACTTGGTGACAGATCAGAACCATCCTAAAGTCCCTCCCCGATAACATTTGCAAGTCCAGAGGTCTTTACTGACCATTCTTAGAGACATCCCCCAGCGCTGAGGGACAATATCATCCACTGCCAGTATTGAGTGATAGGTTCCAAGTGTTCTTTTCAACAGTGAGCAGCTTAATTCAGCAAAAATACTGAGTGACAAAGCTCACCAAAACAGGATGACAATTTCCAGTATCCAAGAGCTCATAAAATTTACCCATTTTAAGATTATAAAGGTTTAAATTGAGGTTTTATAATGCACTTAAAAATTAAAAAGGGAAACAGGAAATGTTGACAATATGTAAGTCATTAACATGAAAGGAGAGGAAGACAACTTCATGGTGTCATCATTTGACACACTGAAACTGAAAGATGTGACTTCTTTACTATGCTTTTTATAACTAGAAGTGCAGGACTTTCTCTAATCCAACTGAATTTAATGGTTGGACATGATTATCATTTTTGGAATCCATCGCAGCCAGCCAAACTCGGCAACTGTGACACCAGGCAGCAGTTGTGGAGTGTGGAGGATGTGGGGAGGGAGAGATTGTGGGGTCATTAAGTGGAGGAAGGTGCTGTGATCTGGAGACCACACAGCCTTGTTAGAAAATCGGCGCTGGCCGGGGAGGGGAGGAGATCCAGGGAATGGAATGGGGTGGAGTATGCCAGGTAGAAGGTTAAGAGTGATGAAGAGCAGTGGGAAGGGATCAGAGAGAAGGGTGAAGCAGTTTATTGTGAAAGGCGTACCAATTACTGGTATGGTTAACAGTGTAGGTTGGAAAGGAGAGATAAAGCACTCCAGCTGGTCCACATCATTGCTGGAAAGATAGTCCAACTGTCTCTTCAGTTGCCAGGTTGCCAAAGGTCTGGGAACCAGATCGGCCAGTGCCAAAGCTGAAACAGGGCTATTTGAAATCACCATGCCGGGGCGATCTTAAGGTCTGCCAGGGCTAGAAGAGGCAGCCCAGCCATGAGATCCCCGTACCAGAAGAGAGTAGCAGGGTCAACTTTGCCCAGAGCATGAGGTCATCCAACACTCAGCGCCCTTGAGGGGCCCTTCCTCTGCGACCTGGGAGCAGCACAGGTGCAAATGGCCACTGGACTTACCTCTTTGACCCTTCCTTGGGCCCAGTGTACCAGGCCAGGGAGCCACAACTGGTTTGCCAGGGGGCAATGCACTTTTGGCACTGCCAATGTGCATGACTTGAAGATGGGCCTAAGTGGGCATCTGAGGGGAGAGGGACAATAAGAGGGATCTGAGGGGGGAGAGAGTGTTTGGGTGGCGGGAGTCTGAGGGGGGAGGGCACTAAAGGGGAGGGGGCTGATTGTGGATCTGACAAGAGGGAAGGGCTAAATTAGGGTCAGAGTGCAGACAGGGCTGAGGGGGAGCTTGAGTGGGAAGGGGAGCTGGATAGGATATGAGGTCTGGGGGAGAAGGGCTGAGTGGGGGTCTGAGGGTGGAGGAAGGCTGGGGGAGGTGCTGATGGGGATCTAAAGAGGGTGGGGGAATTAGGTTGGATCACCTTCACACCTATGTGATGTTGCTGGGGATGGGGGAGGTGACCCATTATTTGCCTGGTGGGGGAAGGATGCTCCTCTTTTCTGAGGGCTTGGTGGTGCTCACATTGTTAGCTGGGGGAATGGCAGGTGGGGGGGGAGGACTGGTTCACCATTTTGGATTTAATGGGGAAACCTGCCCACGAATTTGGAGAGTGGGGCATCCTTTAAAAACAGCATCCTGATCTCTGACAGCCAGGCTGGCCCCTGGGTTCCTTGGGATGCATACATTTGCATCCATTAGGTGGGTGACTCCCACGTAACAGACACTCCCAACGGCGGTGCGATTCAAGCCAGTGGGAGAATTGAGAGTGTGAAGGGGTGAACCGTGCCCTTTGGCTGGAATTCTCCAGCTGTTCATGCCCACTGCTCACTCCCCACCCCATTGCAAGCGAGGATGAAGGATTTGGTGTTCAGCCAGACCTCCCATTCACTGCAGCCAGACAGGAGAATCCAGGCTGTGAAAACAGGGCCCAAAATCAAGCAACATGATTTGTATATTTAAATGAGACACCTTCCTCCTCAGAGTAAGCTGCCCATCCCTCTGCTAAAACTGGAGGAAAATGAAATTGAGTTAGTTGGAGTTCAGGTTCAAAATTTTGAACATTTTCACTTCACGGCTGAACCAAACGCACCCAATCTGGGTGTGTAAATTTACTCTCAATGTTCAATATCTTTCATCAGACCTTATTCCAGACGTGCAGTGCATTAACACGAAGGTGGCCGGTGGGGGATTTCTCCAGCCTCCCAGCCACATGGTTCTCAGCGGCAGGGAGAGATGTTCACTGGCGGCAGGACTCTCTGGTCCCATCACTGGCAATGAAATTTCCAACTGATGTCACCCCCCACCACCGTGAAACCCATGGGAGGGGGTGGGCTGGTGGCGGGACCGAGAAAGCCGTTGCATGAATGACCAGAGAACTCCCCCCACCCCCCACCGTCTCTGTGAATATACCACAATCTGGCAAAACATTGATAATGAGATGAGCCGTTAAGTTAGATCGCGACCCTGAAAGCCATACTGCAGCAAGTGGTTCACCATTGACACTAACTAGCACATGCATTTCATTCTGTTTTCAGGATTGCACGAACAACAGGATACCTGCTTTTCCTCCTGCATATAAATGCATGTATATATTACTGGGCTTCAGAATATGAAGGCATTAGCAGCACTAAGTGGGTCTACAATGGCAAAGGAAATAGGTAAAAGTTTACTCTGATACCATTTGAGATTGCTGCTGTAGAAATAAGAAATGAGGGCAATTGGCACCGCATTAGCAGAATGAACAATAGCTGTTCGCTTTTCCAATGTTATATTTTCATATTAACAGACAATGATTTCAACTTTTGGGAATATAAGTGTGTTTTAAAATTCAAATCTACTGACATTCTGTATTTGCTGCCTCCCTTTCCATTGCTTGCGGTCCTCAGCAAATGTGCTGCTCCTGTTGTTCCTGCTTGCTTACCCACTGCTCATTGACCCTGCAATTATAGTCCAAGGATAGAGACAGCAAGAAAGAGAGAGGCTTAAGATGTAGTGGGAAGGGCCCTTGACAAAAAGTTGTTGAGATTCACTGTTCAAGGGCAGTACAGTGGCAAAGTGGTTAGCACCACTGCCTCACAATGCCAGGGATCTGGGTTTAATTCCAGCCTCAGGTGACAGTCTATGTGGAGTTTTGCCCATTCTTGTGCAAACTGCGTGGATTTCCTCCGGATGTTCTGGTTTCCCACACTCCAAAAGATGTGCAGGTTAGATGGATTGGCCATGCAAAATTCTCTTTTAGTGTTGGAGGGTGGGGGGGGAGGTGGGTGCACGGTTAGCAGGGTAAGTACTTGGGGTTACAGGGATAGAGTCAGGGGTGGGATTGATATTGCTGCAGGCTCAATGGGCCAAATGTCCCCCTCCTGCACTGTAGGAATCCTATGATTCTAAGTCAAGTGAAACTGATGGAGTTCTTTTGGATATTTTGTAAAACTTTACTGATCTTACTCAAAAACCATCATTTGTCACTTTGCTGATATTGTTTTTAACCACCAAAGATTTTCATGGTTAAATCATAGAGTCATAGAGGTTTACAGCATGGAAACAGGCCCTTCGGCCTGACTTGCCCACTCCACCCTTTTTGTTTAAACCCCTAAGCTAGTTCCAGTTGCCCGCATTTGGCTCATATCCCTCTGTACCCATCTTAACCATGTAACTGTCTAAACATTTTTTAAAAGACAAAATTGAACCCACCTCTACTATTACCTCTGGGAGCTTGTTCCAGACACTCACCACCCTCTGTGTGAAAAAATTGCCCCTCTGGACACTTTTGTATCTCTCCTCTCTCACCTTAAACCGATGCCCTCTAGTTTTAGACTCCCCTACCTTTGGGAAAAGATAGTGACTATCCAGCTGATCTATGCCCCTCATTATTTTATAGACCTTTATAAGATCACCTCTCAACCTCCTATGCCCAGAGAAAAAAGTCCCAGCCTATCCTCTCCTTATAACTCAAACCATTGAATCCTGGTAGCATCCTAGTAAATCTTTTCTGCACTCTTTCTATAATAGGGTGACCAGAACTGTACACAGTATTCCAAATGTGGCCTTACCAATGTCTTGTACAACTTCAACATGATGCCCCAACTCCTGTATTCAATGTTCTGACCAATGAAACCAAACATGCTGAATACTTTCTTCACCACTCTGTCCACCTGTGACTCCACTTTCAAGGAGCTATGAACCTGTACCCTTAGATCTCTTTGTTCTGTTATTCTCCCCAACACCCTATCATTAACTGAGTAAGTCCTGCCCTGGTTCAGTCTACCAAAATGCATCACCCTGCGTTTATCTAAATTAAACTCCATCTACCATTTGTCAGCCCACTGGCCCAGTTGATCAAGATCCCATTGCAATCCAAGATAACCTTCTTCACTATCCATTATGCCACCAATCTTAGTGTCATCTGCAAATTTACTAAACATGCCTCCTATACTCTCATCCAAATCATTAATATAAATGACAAATAACAGTGGATCTGGCACCGATCCCTAAGGCACACCGCTGCTCACATGCCTCCAGTTTGAAAAACAACCCTCTACAACCACCCTCTGGCTTCTGTCATCAAGCCAATTTTGTATTCATTTAACTGCCTCACCCTGGATCCTGTGAGATTTAACTTTATGCAACAACCTACCATGCAGTACCTTGTCAAAGGTCTTGCTAAAGTCCATGTAGACAATATCAACTGCACTGGTCTCATCTACCTTCTTGTTTACCTCTTCAAAAAACTCAATCAAATTTGTGAGACATGATTTTTCACTCACAAAGCCCTATTCACTGTCCCTATTCAGTCCTTATGTCTCTCAATGCCTGTAGATCCTGCCTCTCAAAATACCTTCCAACAACATACCTACCACAGGGGTGAATCCCACCAGCCTATAGTTCAGGCTTTTCCCTGCAGCCCTTTTTAAACAAAGGCACAACATTTGCCACCCTCCAATCTTCAGGCACCTCACCTGTGACTATCGATGATTCAAATATCTCTGCTAAGGGACCTGCAATTTCCTCCCTAGCCTCCCACAATGTCCTGGGATACACTTCATCAGGTCCAGGGGATTTATCTACCTTGATGCGCTTTAAGACTTGCAGCACCTCCTTCTCTGTAATAGGTACACTCCTCAAGGCATCACTATTTATTTCCCCAAGTTCCCTAATATCCATGCTTTTCTCAACAGTAAATTCTGATGAGAAGTATTCATTTAGGATCTCACCCAGCTCTTGTTGATTCTTAAGAGGCCCAAGTCTCTCCCTAGTTACTCATTTTCCCTTTATGTATTTATAGAAGCTCTTTGGATTCTCCTTTGCCTTATCTACCAAAACAATCTTGTGTCCCCTTTTTTTCCTCCTGATTTCTCTCCTAACTCTATATCCTCTATATTCTTCGAGGGACTCACTTGATCCCAGCTGCCTATGCATGTCATGTGCCTCTTTCTTCTTGACTAGGGCCTCAATATCCCGAGTCATCCAATGTTCCCTACTTCTACCAGCCTTGCCCTTCACTCTAAGAGGAATGTGCTTATCCTGAACTCTAGTTAACACACTTTTGAAAGCCTCCCGCTTACCACATGTCTCTTTGCCTTCCCACAGACTCCCCTAATTAATTTTTGAAAGTTCCTGCCTGTTACCATTAAAATTGGCCTTGCCCCAATTTAGAATTTGAATTTTTGGGCCCAACCTATCATTCTCCAAAGCTATGTTAAAACTAGTAGAATTATGGCCACTCGTCCCAAAATGATCCCTCACCAACACTTCTGTCTCTTGCTCTTCTTAATTTCCCAAGAGGAGGTCAAGTTTTGCCCTCTCTGTACTCAGGCCATCCACATACTGAATGAGAAATTCCTCCTGAATACACTGAACACATTCCTTTCATCCAGCCCTCTAATACTATGGCTGTCCCAGTCAATGTTGGGAAAGTTAAAATCCCCTACTATTCCCACCCTAAGTCCTCCAGTTGATTTCTTTAATGCCAAAATTATGTCAACCTTAAAAAAAGGTATGGACTATTTTAAACAACTATTTTCTGGATTATTAAAGCAGTTATCCAATCGTAGGGTCCAACTATTGACAGTAGAACCATATCTCAGCTTTCCTATTACAGTTTAGAAATTCCATTAATTCCTGGGTGTGGAGAGTCTGCAGAAGGATCTGGATAGGCTGGGCGAATGGGCCAGGGACTGGCAAATGGAATTTAATGTTGGCAAATGTGAGGTTGTCCACTTTGGTAGGAATAATGGTAGGAAGGACTATTACTTACGTGGCAAAAAACTGCAGCATGCGACGGTGCAGAAGGACCTCGGGGTCCTTGTGCATGAGTCGCAAAAACCCAGACTGCAGGTGCAGCAGGTGGTCAGGAAGGCGAATGGGATGCTGGCCTTCATAGCGAGGGGGATTGAATATAAAAGTAGGGAGGTCTTGCTGCAGCTGTATAGGGCACTGGTGAGGCCTCAGCTGGAGTACTGTGTGCAGTTTTGGTCACCGCACTTACGCAAGGATATTTTGGCCTTGGAGGGAGTGCAGAGGAGGTTTACTAGGCTGATTCTGGAGTTGAGGGGGTTGAGCTATGAGGAGAGGCTGAATAAACTAGGCTTGTACTCGTTAGAGTTTAGAAGAATGAGGGGAGATCTCATTGAGACGTATAAGATGTTGAATGGGATGGATAGGATAGAGGTGGAGAGGCTCTTCCCGCTCAGAAAGGACAGTAGGACTAGAGGGCACAGCCTCAGGATAAAGGGGGGGGCGGTTTAGAACGGAGTTGAGGAGGAACTTCTTCACTCAAAGGGTGGCGAATCTCTGGAATTCTCTGCCCGTTGAAGTGGTGGAGGCTGCCTCGCTCAATATTTTTAAGACGCGGGTTGATAGGTTTTTGATAGGCAAGCGGATTAAGGGTTATGGGGAGAGGGCGGGAATGTGGAACTGAGCCACAACAGATCAGCCATGATCTTATTGAATGGCAGGGCAGGCTTGAGGGGCTAGATGGCTTCCTCCTGCCCCTATTTCTTATGTTCTTATGTTCTTTACCATACAACCACACTCAGATATCCCTGGATAGAATACAGAACTTCAGGTCAATAATTTAATAAAACAATTACTATCTGGACTATGTATGAATTGTTTATTATTTATTTTTCAAAACCCAAATCTGTCTCCCCTTTTTAATTTGCAAACCTTTTCCCTTAAGTGCTGATTGCTTCACTGCTGAATGTTGTGACATGTTATTTTCTTCGAACCTGCAGAGTATCTGAAGTGTTTTCATTGAACCTTGAGTTTATTTATATTTTTTAGATTTTAACATGTAGCTTTGATGGCAATTTTTTTTATTATTTTAACCGTTTGACACATGTTTAGATTTATACTGGAAGTTGAAAATTTTCTATGTTTCTATTTTTTTCAATTATTTCTTTTTTTCTTCTTCTTGCCCTGTTGGTGTTTTCTTTACAGCTACCTCAGCTGTTTCCTTTATGCAGAGAAATCCCTTCTGATGATTGCTGAACTTCCATACCCCACCAATGAATTCGAGCAAATATTTCAGATGTGCAACTATTTTTTTGGAATTCTTATTCTTTCAGCCATTCTTGGCCAGGTACACTGAACAATTTTGTTATTTTTATTATAATAGCACTTTTTTTTCTTGAAAATGCTTGTGATATAATGAGAAAGAGACATTTTGGACCTTTTTTATCCTTTTTTTTCATTTTCAATTCTTTCTATGCTTCCAGGGTTTCCAATTTATTTTGGGCCAACTCAGTTGGAAACTTGGTACTGGTGATGAAGTTGACAAAGTCTTCATATCAAAATAAGGCGCACAGAAAATACACAGGGAATGAAATGTATCTGTGTAGCACCTGTTCCGATGGTGTAATGCAGACTTGCATAACTTCCCCAGGGACAGGTAGCACAGTGGGCAGCTACCTGCAAGACCTGTGCAGCAATGCTCAATTATGTCAAGTAAGGCTGCCTGGGGAGCTAAGGTAAATCTGCATAACAGGACTGGAGGTTGCTCTGCACAAACACATTTCCCCCAGTAGAGACAATACAGGTTTCAGAACTTAACGTTATATAAAAAAAACAAAGTATAATAATAAAGCAGTAGTAATACACAAGTTGCATTTATACAGCGTCCATGTGTTCAAATAGCTCAATAGACTTACATACTGGAATTTTTTCGCCTCGCCCCTGCGAGTCTCATAAGATCCCGCCCAATGCCAATGGACAATGCCATTCTGCGAGCCTCACCTGCCCCGATTCCAGGGCGGGCGTGCCGGTCAAATTCTGCCACAGAGAATAATTACTGTTTGAGTGCAGTGCTTGTTGTGTAAACAAGGACATATGCCCAGTCAACAAAATGAATGACTAGTTAATCTGTATTTTTTGTATATTTTGTTTATTTGTACTCTGGAAGTGAGTAAGGCTACATGGGTGGCAAACTGGTTAGCACTGCTGCCTCACAGCGCTAGGGACCTGGGTTCAGTTCCGGCCTCAGGTGACTTTCTGTGTAGAGTTTACATATTCTCCTTGTGTCTGCATGTGTTTCCTCCAGATGCTCCAGTTCCCTCCCACAGTCTGAATGTATGGGTTAGGTGGATTGGTCATGCTAAATTGCCTCTTAGTGTCAGAAGGATTAGCAGGGTAAATATGTGGGGCTACAGGGATTGTTGTCTCAATGGGCCAAATGGCCTATTTCTACACTGTAGGGATTCTATGTTTAGTGCCCATCTTTAGTTGCCCTGAGAAGGTGGCCTTTCCCTTGGATTGTTATAGTCCTTTAGTGATGGTGCTCCTGCACAGTTAGTTATGTATCATATTCCAGGATAAGTAATTAATTGGTTGCAATGCACTTTGAAACTTGCAGAGAATGAGAAAGGTACTATATGAATGCAACTTTTATCTTTTGTTTCAAATCTTCCTTGTTCTTCTAAATACTGATGCTTTAACCAACCACTTCCATCCTGAATGTTCCCCTGAATTTAAACATGGTTTCAACAACTGAAAAATGTTTGTGTTCTCCAGGTACCTGAGATGTTACTATTGGGCAATCCGCTCTTTAATTACTATTGGTGGTATTTCCGAACCAGTCACTCTCTTTGAAATAATCTTTCAGGGGTGCAATTATTTCCTAGGTGTCTTTGTTTTCTCCAGCTTACTTGGTCAGGTAAATGGACATACCTCAAAATGAATCACTATTTACCACAGTGCATTCATTGTGCCTTTTATAAATTGTAGATCAAGCGATAGAAGAAAAGGCTGAGTGAGAGATTTGAACCCAGTATCACTGAATCGAATACTAGCAAATAATAATGTTTTCAAACATTGAGTACACTACATTAGAAAATTCTGTTTTCCAAGTTTGACAAAAGGTGGAATTGTGCTGCAATAAACTGTTTGTCCTTTAATGGTTATTAATGCATGAATTAATAAACATTGTATTACTTAGCAAAATTGCACAACGAAGCTGGCAATGTTAAATTGCTGTGTAAATAATAGCCGACTTAAATAATATTTAAGATAATTGACAAAAAGGGAAGATGAGGACAATTCAATTTACTCAACAAGTAAGGATGAGGACGGCACAGTTATGGTACTGCTATTTCATAGCGGTGGAGATCTGACTTTGAGTCCAACATTGAGTGAATGTCTATGTGGAGTTTACATGATTTCCCCATGTCCATGTGGGTTTCCTCGTGGTTATCCAGTTTCCAAATATGTGTAGGTTAAGTGAAATAGCCATGGTAAATGCATGGGGTTATGGGGAAAGGGTGGGCAGACCTGTGTTAGATGCTCTTTCAGAGAGTCATTACAGAGGAGTAGGTTATGATATTGTGTCTATACAACCTGACTTAAACATGGGTAGGGATGGCAAGAAACATTCCCGGTTACAATATATTCTGGAGGCATAGAGAAGGAAAAAAGTGGCAGGGGTGAATATAGCAAAATACTGAAACAGCTCTTAAGATGGGGAGGCGATGCCCCTAGGCAATGACCTGGTGGTCTTATCTCTAAACTATTAATCCAGAAACTCAGTTAATGTTTTGAGGACATGGGTTCAAATCCCACCACAGCAAATGGTGCAACTTGAATTCAAGAAAAGATATCTTTTATTAAGAATCCACTGATGACTGTGAAACCATTGTCAATTATTGTAAAAACATATTTGGTTCACTAACGTCCTTTAGGGAAGGAAATCTGCCAAGCTTGCTTGGTGTGGCCTACGTGTGATTCCAGAGTCACAGCAATGTAATTGACTCTCAACTGCCCTCCAAGGGCAACTAGAGATGAGCAATAAATGTTGGCCAGCCAGCACACCCATGTCCTATAAGTGAATAAATAGTATATAATAAAGTCACAAATGACATCCTAAGGGATTGTGACAAGCATGAAGTATTCTTCTACCTCTTCCTCAAAATTTCTTCAACCTTCGACACAATTGACCACACTGTCCTCATCCAGCACATCTCTGCTATCATCCAGCTATCTGATTCCATTCTCAACTGTCTAAACATTTCCAGTGCATTGTTTGAAATGGCTTCTCTGCCCCTCTTATACAGTTAACTCCAGTGCCCCGAAAAAATCTATCCTTGAATCCTTGGTATTTCTTATGGTTGGGTCCATAAGTGTTCTCATGGAGTTGGCCACATTCCACACTGGAAAAGATGGACTCCCAGCTTCAATACTTGCTCCTGTGCAAGTTGGAACCAGACTCCTCTGTATTCCTTGAAAGTGTCTGCAGGTCTTCTGGCAGGGTTGCTAAGCATTTCTGCATTCATGCCCATCAGCCTTTTTACGTATACCACCCTACTGAGGTCGACAACTGAGTTATCTGATGTGGAATCCATGCGTAACATCACCCTTCAGGGAGCTGGTATTTGTACTGCACTTTCTCCCCGCACTATTTGCCTGACCACGTGCAGGTCACATCTCTAGGTTATGAGTAGTGTTAGCATCCGAGCTGGTAGCTGTAGTTTTCAGAGTCACTAATGGTGTTTATTTTTAATTTATTCACAGGATGAGGTGTGCATTAACAACACTGGCACTTATTGCCCATTCCTAATTATCTTTAACAGAATGGCAGCTGGGCTGTTTCAGAGGCAGTTAAGAGTCAAACATATTGCAGTGGGTCTGGAGTTACAAGTCAGTCAAATCAGGCCAGGATGGAAAATTTCCTTCCCAAAAGGACTTTTGTGAACCAAATCAGGTTTTATGATAATCCCCTCGATACAATGCTCATTATTACTAATACAAGCTTTCTGTTTGTCCCAAATTTATTTGTTAAATTTAAATTCTCCAGCTGCTTGGGTGGGATTTGAACTTATAGCCAGGATTTTACAGCCCTGCCATGGCATGTCTCCTGCCAGAGGATCCAACGGACCATTTGAATTGCTGTTTACTTCAGCAGGACAGTAATGTTCTGGCAGGCGTGAGCGGCCATAACAGCTCGTGCCACACCTCTGGATTATTAGTCCATGTTTCAGAGTTTCAAATTTATCATTTCCTTATCATTAACATTCCCTTCATCATTAATCTTCTCTATCATTTCTTATTCCTGTGATACTGCCTGTCCAGATTGCAGTTGATAGAATAGATAATAGAATCCCTACAATGCAGAAGGAGGCCATTTGGCCCATCAAGTCTGCACTGACCACAATCCCACCTAAGCCCTATCCCCTTAACCCCATGTCTTTACCCTGCTAATCCTCCTGACACTAAGGAGCAATTTAGCATGGCCAATCAACCATTGTTAGAGTTCTATATTTGAAAGGGACAAGGTTAGGAAGAGAATGCAAGAGTTGCATCCTTAATTCGCAGGTTGTAAATCAGAAAAGATGATGGGAAACTGGGATGTGAGAAGAAGGATTATGTGTGAACATGCCATCATTTTCCATGCTTTCAACCCCAATGCAGATTATAGCCTCTGTCATGATGGCACCACCACACCAATGATGGCAAGTACTGTCTACTCCAAGGGGTAAGGACATGCACCCATGTCTGTCCCCCACTAGTTAGGTGAATCATCTGTGGACATGTACCATCTTGTCCTGCAAGAGAGAAGAAAGTGTAGTGAGTATGGTGCAATGTGATTGGGTGCCATGATTAAACAATTGGCAGTGTATGCAAACTGTGAGATGTGGGTACAGGGTTTGTGAGCATATTAGTTATGTAAGACTGAGATAAAGCTATGAATGTGAAGTAGTCGTTATGACTGATAAGAAATTGTTGATGTGTGAGTGATGAGTGGGTTATGATGAACTGAGCAGTGTGTAAGTATCGTAGGATTAAGGATGGTATTTGAAAATGAATTCATTGGCCTTGAACACTCTTGCAATGTCATTGAATTTCTTGTAGCTCTGCTTCAAATATGGCAAGCAAATGGAGCCTTTACTTATAGTCATTGACGTCAGGAAGCGTAGAGGAGGACATATCCCTATCTACATCAATGGGATGAAGTAAAAGTGGTGCAGAGCTTCAAGTTTCTAGGTGTCCAGATCACCAAAAACCTGTCCTGTTCCCTCCACGCAGACACTATAGCTAAGAAAGCCCACCAATGCCTCTACTTTCTCAAAAGACTAAGGAAATTTGGCATGTCAGCTACAACTCTTACCAACTTCTACTAATGCACCATAGAAAGCATTATTTCTGGTTGTACCACGACTTGGGATGGCTTCTGCGCTGTTCAAGACTGCAAGAAACTAGAAAAGGTCGTGAATGAAACCCAGTACATCATGTAAACCAGCCTCCCATACATTGTCTACACTTCCCACTGCCTTGGAAAAGCCGCCAGCATATTCAAGGACCCCATGCACCCCAAACATCATCTCTTCCACCTTCTTCCTTTGGGAAAAAGATACAAAAGTCTGAGATCATGTACCAACCGACTGAAAAATAGGTATTGCCTCCTGGAAGTTGCACCTCTCTGCTGGTCACTCCCATTCTGCTCCCCTGTCCACTGTTCCCACTCTTCTGAGAAACAAAAGAGCTGTGAACATCAAGCTGTTTCCGATCCCATTGCTGGTGATGACACTAGGTTCTTATCTGCAGTCCAATCTGAGGTAGCAAAAGCAGCCATCTTAATGTGATCGGGCAAACCTCCAAATATAGAAAGTAACATCTCAAAAGGTACTGTGAATTCTTCACCAATAAGACAGTAAGAAAGCAACAATGAATGCTGAGCACTCAACAGTACATTTCCCTGAGATTGATTCCATTCTGTTAATTGCTGTTGTATATTCACTCTGCTGCCACTGTACAAACTTCAAGTAGCCCAGGAAACCCAGGGAATTGATTACGTGCAATTGACCCACCAGTCAAAAACATGTATTCATATCGCTCTAATGAAGTGATTAAGGATGATATTTGGTATATGGTAATTAGCAGTCCGCTTCCCTGCTGCAAAGTTAAATAGAGAAGTTGGTGAGTTAGAACAAAATGGCATTTTCCCTGGTTTTGATCCCCTGACTTGCACCCAGACCCATACTCTTCCAGGTTAGAATGCAGCTCTTTATTTCACAACATAATCCTTTATCCTGTCCCGAGTCCATTTTATTATTTCAAAGCTATTACAAACTCAGAAGAACAGTTTTGCTGGACTGCCAGAATTCACAGCGTTCAACAGCATTTTCCCAAAATAAACTTTCTTCCTTGATACAAAGCATTGGACAGAAACAGCCAAGACTGCATTTTCTGTTATAAAATATGTATTTGATTATTCCCTTAAATGTAAAGCAAATTCTCCTTTCTTGATTGCATAAGAATATCATCTGGATTTATCAAGTTAACCCCAATTTCAGGAATGAATGATGGCCAGGTTTTGTGGTTTTATAAATTAGCAACAGACGGCTTGGCATTTACTTAAGATATTGTCCGGCAGATTATTTTCCACGTCGCTGTCATAGAGATAGCAAGACAGACTTTAATAGTTTTCCTCCCCGTCGGTCACTTTTTATCACAGCCAATAATAAATTCAAAATGTGACAGCTATCACATCACTGTACAACCAAGATAATTGAAGAGGTAGGCTCGCCTCATATCTCCTAAAACTTTAGGGGCACCGACTACATCAATTGCCTTCAACATTTTCCACTTCAAACAATCAAAAACTGAAGTAATTCAAAACCGTCACAATGATGCTATTTGAAAGTCTTTGGGGGTTACTTTGACTTTGGGCAACGGAAATGAAAATCAGGAGAGACACATAACGTGCAGCTGAAGTGATAGCAGTCATTTTACATCATTACTCAAAGTCAAAATCACTATATTGCGTGTGAGCTGAAAACATGCAGAAACAGTTGGTCCAAACACCAGGCATTTCCTCAACCTGCAGATAATCCAAGGCTTCATGCATCCAGAGTCCATAAATTATTTACTCTTTAATACGTAGTTTCCAAGGTCTTAGGGCAAAGGGTAGGGTTGAAAATGCTTGACAATAGAGGATGAAGCAAACTTACTGCAGCACTTGATGGAAATATTTGATGGGTGTGCTCTTTTTCCTCATTTTCAGATGCGTGATATCATTGGGAGAGCCAATGCCGGACAGAACTATTACCAAACTTCAATTGACAACACAATGATGTACATGAATGCATATTCAGTTTCAAGAAATGTGCAAATTCGTGTACGCAAATGGTATGAATACATATGGGAATCACAAGGCCTGCTGGGTGAGTAACTGAGCCCACACTTACTTCCTCATTCAGAATTCTCTCTAGTGGCCTCTTCCATATTAACAATAAACTGTATTCCTTTCAGACTCATCTGAGCTGTTGGAAAATATGCCAGTGAAAATGCAGCTGTCCATTGCTATCGATCAAAACTATGCAATAGTCAGCAAACTTGACCTGTTTAAGGTATGTGTATTGGGATCTTTAATCAGCAAATATACGTGAGCTTTGAAATTCCTCTGTATGTTACTTGTAGGACACTGTTTCACATGTTGGAGTCAATTTCTTTACTGTGCTATTTTAACATATCTGTTAACTCATTTTAAAATATTAGAGTATACAGATGTTTGTTGCAAACATGTGAATGAGTCTACCAAAAAACAGCATCTGTTTATAACAGGAATTATTGGCCATTCCCCTGCAAAACAAGAGAATATACCACTTTGGAAATTGTTAGAGGGAATGACCTCTCAGGGGAAAGCAATAACAGACTGATTTATTGCACCATGGTTGGCTCTACTGCACGGAAGAGGAGGAGAAAGTATGGGAATGCAATAGTTATAGGGGATTCAGTTGTAAAGCGATTAGATAGGCATTCCTTTGGCTGCAAATATGGTACGTTGCCTCCCTGGTGCTGTGTCAAGGGTGTCTCAGAGCAGCTGCAGGACACTTTAGGAGGGGAGCGTAAACAGTCAATGGTCAAGGTACATATTGGTACAAATGACATAGGTTGAAAAAAAATGACTGAGATCCTAAAAGCAGAATATGGGGAGTTAGGAAGCAAATTGAAAAGTAAGACCCCAAAGGTATTGATCTCAGGATTACTACCAGTGCCACATGCTAGTCAGAGTACAAATAGCAGGAAATACCAGATGAATATATGGCTGAAAAAGTAGTGAGGGGGGAGTATTTTAGATTCATGGGATATAGAGTGGTTGTGGGGGACTTAAGTTAAAATGGCAGGGGTCTGGGAACCTATGCAAGGAGTCAGAGGAGGGGGGAAATAAAAATAAGAACAAAAGATATAAAGAGGAATAAGAAAAATGATTGGCAAAGAAATCAAGGGCTAGAATCAAACAGGGCCACAGCAAAAAATAATGGGAATGAGGCAAAGAATGTTAAAAAGCTTTATGTACGGAGTATTCGCAATATAGTGGATGGATTAATTGTGCAAATATTCCGCCTGACCTACTGAAATCCTAGCCCAGATTTTCACCATGACAGTGAGCCTTTCCATTGATTTGATTTTATTTGATTGGCTTTATTATTGTCACATGTTTTAGTATACAGTAAAAAGTATTGTTTGCTGTTATCTATACAGACAAAGCATACAATACATACAGAAGGAAAGGAAAGAATACAGAATGTAGTTTTATACTCACATCTACGGTGTAGCGAAATATCAACTTAACACGAGGTAGGTCCATTAAAAAGTCCAGTGGCAGAAGGGTAGAAGCTATTTTTCAGTCAGTTGGTACATGATCTCAGACTTTTGTATCTTTTTCCCAAAGGAAGAAGGTGGAAGAGATGATGTTTGGGGTGCATGGGGTCCTTGAATATGCTGGCGGCTTTTCCAAGGCAGTGGGAAGTGTAGACAGAGTCAATGTATGGGAGGCTGGTTTACATGATGTACTGGGTTTCATTCACGACCTTTTCTAGTTTCTTGCAGTCTTGAACAGCGCAGAAGCCATCCCAAGTCGTGATACAACCAGAAATAATGCTTTCTATGGTGCATTAATAGAAGTTGGTAAGAGTTGTAGCTGACATGCCAAATTTCCTTAGTCTTCTGAGAAAGTAGAGGCATTGGTGGGCTTTCTTAGCTATAGTGTCCGCATGGAGGGAACAGGACAGGTTTTTGGTGATCTGGACACCTAGCAACTTGAAGCTCTGCACCATTTTTACTTCGTCCCATTGATGTAGATAGGGATATGTCCTCCTCTATGCTTCCTGAAGTCAATGACTATCTCCTTCATTTTGTTGACATTGAGGGAGAGATTATTGTCATCGCACCAGTTCACCAGATTCTCTATCTCATTCCTGTACTCAAATTCCTGAATTTGAGAGTCGACTCACTACGGAGGTGTCATCAGCAAACTTGTGGTGGAAATATCAGGCCAGCCCCGAAATCCTTGGTCCTGCCCCTGAGCACAGCACAGCCTACTTACATGAAGCAAGGAGCAGAGAGCAGACTTGTGAGGGGGAAGAGCAGGACTTATGAGGGTCAGAAAGCAGTGCCTGGGAAGGGGGGCGGGAGAGTAGGACACGCAAAGATGGAGGTTTCAAGCCTCTGGAAAGGATCAGAGGGTATGGCGGGCTGTGAGCCAAGAATGGGGATATGAAGGCCACAAAAAGAGATGAGCATGTGAGAGATGAGTGTAAGAGAAAGATGAATGTGTGAGCATGATTTGTGTGAGCAAGAATGTGTTTGTGTATGTGAGGGATGAAGGTATGTGTGAATGAGAGGTGTGTGTGAGAGGGATGTGTATGTGTGTGTGTATGAGAGAGGGGTATGGGTGTGTGCATGTGTGTGTGTGTGTGTGAGAGAGGTATGAGTGTGTGTATGTGTGTGTGACAGGTGTGTGTGTGAGAGAGAGGTAGGTGTGTGGGTGTGTGTGAGAGGTGAGTGTGTGTGTGTGTGTGAGAGAGAGAGAGAGGTGGGTGAATGTATGTGTGTGTGTGTGTGAGAGAGGCGGGTGTGTGTGTGTGTGTGTATGTGTGTGTGTGTGTGGTGGGTGTGTGTGTGAATGAGAGGTGGTCATGGGTGTGAGCATCCAGTATTCCAGCAGCACCCTTCCCATTTGAACCAAAGGAGGAGCAATATTCCTCCTATTAGAAATGGCAAAAAGGTAAGACCAAAGAATATTTTAATAAAAGAATGTTTTAATTATAGTAAACATACCCATATAAGAAATAGAAAAGACTTCCACAAAATAAGTTTTTGGATGTTTGTATCTTTTTTTGTGGTTTTGCTCTTCAATGTAGTAATAATCCCAGCGATTCCTTCAATAATCTTGGGAAGTCAGATGGGTTCCACAGCTGGAAATGTTTGGGATACCCTGACATAGAGTCTTGGTGAGACTGCACCTGGAGTATTGTGTACAGATTTGTTCTCCTTATCTCCTTATCTATTACACTTGCCATAGAGCAAGTGTAATGGGGCTTCCTCAGACTAATTCCTGGGATGGCAGGATTGTTTTTTTGAGGAGAGATTGTGGAAACTGGAGTTTCGAAGAGTAAGAGGTGATTGAAACCAACAATTTCTTATAGGAGGTGAGAGGGTCGATGTACATAAAAATTTCTCATGGCCACTAAGTCAAAATCAGGGAGAACAATCTCAGGATAAGGGTTAGTCCATATAAGATAATGTTAAGGAAGAGGTTTTTTTCACACAGACAGTGGTAAATCTTTGGAATTCTCTACTCCAGAGGGCTGCGGAGATTTAGGCATTTGGCACGTTCAAGACAGCAATCAATAGGAACATAAAGGGAATGAAAGGGATGTGAGGATTAAATGTTTTCAATTTTTTTTAAATTTATGTTCCTATTTTCCTATACAGAGGGGGATGAGAGGTCGTGAGGGGTGGATATGGGGGTATGGGTTGGCATTGAGGCTATATGGGACCTTGGGAAGCAGGTGGGGATATGAGATGACTCTGATTATAATGAATGGGGCATGGGGGAATTGAAGGGGATGTAAGGCCTAGAGGGTTGTTTCTCATTTCTTATCTTTAAACCTTAATCCAGCAAAGTACCAGAGCACCATGGCAGACTTTCCACCCAGCTTGTCTCCACACCTGGCAGTCTGTAAATACCCTGACTTCTAGTCAAGCCTGTAAACCCCCAGAATGAAAGTCAGAACTGTGGGTGACTACTTTTTAAAGGTCAGATTCACAGAGCTGGAAATTCTCCCATCTCTATGCACCCGACAGCAAGGGTATATTTTATATTGCAGACAGCAAGGGTACCTTTCCCAAGTTGCCAGCTGGTTCATCCTTAAATATGGAAATCAGACTCCAGAGCACTAGAGCTCTGGCCTCATTCCATGCCCTTTCCTTTGCATCATTACCGACAGATCTCGCAACAAAAGGAGTTAGAAGGCAAAGTTGGTTAGTATACGTCCTATCAAAACTGTTTGGATTAAAGATTTCTGCTGCAACGTTACTATATAGAACTAATTTGGACAAATACATCCCAGTTTCTATGGACAGAAGTTCTACTCCACTTCTAAAATTGCACAGTGATGACACGGGCACCAAAAATATACTATTTTCAACATTGACAATTATCTCTTCCAAGCAGCAACAATAAATTTTTCTGAGTAGCTCATACTTATTATTGTTAATGGTGTGCTCTACAGAAATGAGCTTACTTCCTGTGGTGAAATGATCAAACTTATGTCAGTCCTTAGTGAAACATGCATCAGCTTCCAGCTGTGTGCAAGCATTTGTAGCAGGCAGTTAACTCTGAACAGCAATTATAGGTAACAGGGGAAGTATATCTTTTTGCTTTCTTTTCAGTGTGGAAATATTCTGTACTTTTCCAAAGAGAATCTGATATTAATCATTATAAATAACCTGTTCCACACTGCACCCTGTGTTAGTGATTTTCAACAAACATCGTTTGTTCTTAGGCAAAATCATAATAGTACATCCGCATGACCTAGATAAAATCCAGATTCGGTAGAACAGGTAACCAACTCACTGTTGCAATAGGGAAAGTGTGCCATAGTCCAGAAAACAATGAAACAAGGGACAGAATTTTCATGTAACAAACACAGTTTTCAACTCAATAACAACATTAGCATCTGTTATATATTAGATGTTTTGTCCAGTAGTAGTAATGAGATAAAAGATTAAGTGGGTTTTGAAACAACTCAACGCTGAGGTATTTAAGAGCTGTTGCCAGATTGAAGTCTGAACATGAAAGAAAGATGTTCTAAAAACCCTTAAATGCCTCTGGTCATGTCACAGCACATCACGTGACTAATCATACAGTGATGCATTGATTTACAATACAAAACAGCAACATGGGCAGTGATGGTCCAATGGTATCATCACTGGACCATTAATCCAGAAACTCAGCTAATGTTCTGGGGACCCAGTTCGAATCCCACCACAACAGAAGTTGGAATTGGAATTCAATAAAAAATATCTGGAATTAAGAATCTACTGATGACCAAGAAACTATTGTTGATTGTTGGAAAAACCTAATTGGTTCATTAATATTTTTGAGGGAAGGAAATCTGTCATCATTACTTGGCCGGGCCTGCATGTGTCTCCAGAGTCACAGCAATGTGGTTGACTCTCAACTGCCCTCTGAAGTGGCCAAACAAACCACTCAGTTCAAAGACGACTAGGGATGTGCAATAAGTGCTGGCCAGCCAACGACGCCAATGTCCCACAAATGAAAACAAAAGCATCTGACTTCTGGGTTTTCTAACCAATCACAGAATGAATGGAAAGATTTCTATTTAAAGGGATCCTAACAAGGATCAGAATGGCTGCATTCCAGCAAGCAAATATTAACGTTGTCCCCCAATTTTAACTTTTTCCTGCACTCCAACTGCAGGCTTTGGGCCCCATAGTTCTCTGCCGCAGAAGGAAGAGGTGAGCCTCTCAGACCAATCAGGTGTGGCAGATGCAGTGAGCAGGAAGAGTGTCGTCTTTCACACCTGGATACAGTGCTGCAAGAGGTTCAAAGGCCTCATGAGGGAGACAAAATGTGTGCCAGCCCTCAAAATTCTGACTTATTCACTATGCCCCTGCAAAACACTGCTCAGACTTGCAGCTTCACTCATCCCTCCCTCTCGAGGCACCTCTTCACATCACTGCCTGAACAGCCAATGGCCACACTAACCCTCAGTGCTATATCATACCCATCCCTCACAGTCACCCTGCACAAACGTTGTCATCCATCCTCTCCACAAAAACCTGAGTAAGGGAAGATGGAGAAAGGGTAATATGAAAGGGAGGACACTTCTCGGGCTACTGTCACTGCTCTTGGACAACCCATCTCCAAGTCAGAATCCCAAATGCAGCCTCCAGAGCTGGCGACTGAGTCTGCCTTTGCACAGCTACAGTATTTGGTAAGACCGTGCATGGATCACATAATACAGAAGTATGTCACAGCTGTGGTGCAGGGAATGATCAGCCTGCCTCTAGGTCTACTGCAGTCACTGTGATAGCAGTATATGGAAGTAATAGGGAAAAAAAGACTTTTTAGTTCACAGAACCATAAAATTGTTACAGCATCATTTGGTCAATGTGTTTGCACCATCTCTCTAAAGTGTCTCCTCCCTATAACCCTGCACATGCTCCCTTTACAGGTAGCAGTATAATTCCCCTTTGAATGCTTCAATTCAACCTGTCTCCATCACACTCTCAGACAGTGCATTCTAAACATTAACTACTCACTGCGTGGAAGTTTATACTTGTGTCACTTCTGCTTCTATTGCCAGTTACTTTAAATCTGTGCTCCCTTCATTCTCGATCCTGTCATAAGGAGGAATAGTTGCTCCCTTTCTATTCATCCCTGACCCCCCTCTCAAATCTCCTCTCAGCTTTCTTTTCTCCAAGGAAAACA
Source organism: Carcharhinus amblyrhynchos (assembly GCF_965287045.1). Classification (NCBI taxonomy): domain Eukaryota; kingdom Metazoa; phylum Chordata; class Chondrichthyes; order Carcharhiniformes; family Carcharhinidae; genus Carcharhinus; species Carcharhinus amblyrhynchos. The sequence continues at coordinate 83,477,231 of NC_137331.1, read as the reverse complement.
ACCTCAACTTTTCTGGTCTATCTTTATAACTGAAGTTTTTAATGCCTGGAAACATTATTTTCTGCACTCTCCCTAATACTTTCTCATCTTTCCTACAGTGCGGCATCCAGAACTGGATTCAATTCTCCATCTGAGGCTGAACTAGTGTCTTATACAAATTCAAAATCATTTTCTTTGTTCTTGTGCTCTGTATCTCTGTTAAAATAGCTTGGGATATGGTATGTTTTATTAACCATGCTGTCAACCTGCCACCTTCAGTGACTTATGTACATATATAGTAGGCTCCCCTGGTCCTGCACCTCATTTAGAGTTGGACCCTTTATTTTATGTTGCCTATAAAAGTGTCTATAAAAGTCTATAGCAAAGTAATAGAAGGTGTCATCAATATAGAAGTCCAGTGGCACTTATTCAGCAGCATCCTGATCATTGATCATAGAATCCCTACAGTACAGAAAGAGGACAGTCAGCCCAGCAAGATGGAGAGTTGACTTGCATGATTTTAGAAATATCTGTGCCTTAAATGCATTGGAGAATTTAAATAAATCATATACTTTGTTTCAAGTCTCCCTGTTAAAATCCAGAACTGAGCAGGATTGTGTTGGGTTTTGGGACATTTAATTCGAACTTGCACCCCTCCAGTTCCTGCCCAGTTAAAATTCTACCCAAGATTTCAATATAACTTTTATATTTCATGTCAATATCCCCACATCTTGGAAAACCATTTTGTTAGTTCACCCCTTCTGTTGTATCCATAATTCAGTAAAAAAAGGTAGTACTATTTCCTTGGTATTTGTAGATTTAGTACTGTCTAAAAGCCACTAAAATGTATATCTGATTAAACTTTAATCAATATTATATTCTCTTGTCTCTCCAGGAGTGTGACCAACAGATGATATATGACATGCTGCTCAGGCTGAAGTCGGTTGTATATTTACCTGGTGATTTTATATGTAAGAAGGTAAACTTCATTTTTCTCACAATTGTCAAATGTGCCTGATTAAACTGAATTGAACCTACACTTCACTTATGTATAACATTGTGTTCAAAATTAGCACTGAAGTCAAATCATAAATATCTGAAAAAAGTGAGGATTGCCAAAACCCCTTCACAAAAATATTTGATAATTATATGTCATCATGGAAATGTGATAATTGAATTACATTATAGGCATGCACTAGAGAGATGCAAAGACTGACGGAAGCTTTCACTGTTTATGTGAATTATTATTGGAAGACATAATTAAACATTATTAGAAAAGTGGATTTGATGCAGAATTTCACAGGCAGGAAAAATAATTCACATCTCCAACTTCTTTTTTTTCTTTATTATTATTTAAAATGCAAAGTAGATCTTTTTGTTTACAACATCTTTTACTGCCATACAACTAATTACAGCCTCAGACCCGTGTATGGTAGTTGTGATTGTGTTTCATGTCTGGACTTCTATTTTTAATTATTTGATTTGTTACATTCCCTCAAAATGTTTCCTTGCTCATTGATAATTATGATAAAACAGCCCATAACTGCAGAACTACAGTCCACAAAGCCTTCCAATAAATCCTTTTTTAACTGAGGGAGGCACATGAGTCATGCTTGAGTTCACTCATGATGGCATTACATAAAATGATGCATCTTAATTACATTGCTATCCTCATGCCTACTGTTTCCAAACAAGCCAAACTGTGTCAGCTGTGGCTCAGTTGGTAGCACTTTTGCCTCTCAATCAGAAGGTCATGAATTCAAGTCCCAATTCTGAGAGCATGTAATTAGGCTAATGATTAAATACCATGTTCAGGGTACTGCACTGTGTTGGGCGGCACTTTCTGGCACTTCCCTTACCACCCCCACCTGCGGTGGAATCTTCTAGCAGTGGGACCAGCAAGCCACACAAAATACCATAGCCATAGGCAGGACCAGAAGAGCCCACCGGCAGCCAATGATGGGCCACATCCACTGCTGGAAAATATGCACAGAGGGTGTCTTTCAACTGAGGCATTACACTGAGCCTCCATCTGTCCTCTAAGATAAATGTAGAAGATTTCACACAGTAGCTAAGGAAGAGTAGAGGAGTTCTTCCAGTATTCTAGCCAAAATGTGTACTTCATCCAACATCTTAAACTGGTGATCAAATCTTTAATTTCATTTCTGTTAGAACAGAGAACAGGGTGCCTGCAGTACAGAAGGAGGCCATGTGGCCCATCGAGTCTCTACCAATCACGATCCCCAGCCCTATTCCCAAAACCTCACACATTTACCCCATTAATTCCCCTGACAGTAGGGTCAATTTAGCATGGCCAATCAACCTAACCCGCACTTCTTTGGGCTGTGGGAGGAAACCAGAGCACCCGGACAAAACCCACGCAGATATAGGGGAGAAAGTGCAAACTCTGAGCAGAATCTTCCTGGGTGCAAATTCACTGTAAAAAGTCTGACAACACCAGGTTTTAGTCCAACCTATTTATTTGATAATATACTCACTAGCTTTCGGGGTTACCCCCTTCGTCAGGTGAATGGAGAGTTCTGGCCTCAGACAGAGCATATAAAGCACAGACAGTTTAGAGATTACTGATTAAAATGCGAATCCTTACACCTAACCTGCTGTTCAAGACCTGAAGTGGCTGATAATGTGAGTGGAAGGAGCACTGATCACAGTTTAAAGAGATGTGTATTGTCTCCAGACAGTACAGTAAGAACACACTCGTCAACTCAACAATCTGATCAAGACCTTTGATCCGGACCTTCAGAGCACCCTTCGTGCTCTCATTCCACGTACTCCCCGCATTGGAGATCTCTACTGCCTCCCAAAGATACACAAGGCAAACACACCTGGCCGTCCCATCGTATCGGGCAATGGGACTCTGTGTGAGAACCTCTCCGGCTACGTCGAGGGCATCCTGAAACCCATTGTACAAAGAACCCCCAGCTTTTGTCGCGACACTACAGACTTCCTACTGAAACTCAGCACACACGGAGCAGTTGAACCAGGGACACTCCTCGTCACAATGGATGTCTCAGCGCTCTACACCAACATCCCCCACAACGATGGCATTGCTGCGACTGCCTCAGTACTCAATGCTGACAACTGCCAGTTTCCAGATGCAATTTTACAACTCATCCGCTTTATCCTGGACCACAACGTCTTCACCTTCAACAACCAGTTTTTCATCCAGACACATGGAACAGCCATGGGGACCAAATTTGCACCTCAATATGCCAACATCTTCATGCACAGGTTCGAACAAGACTTCTTCACTGCACAGAATCTTCAACCAATGCTATACACTAGATACATCGATGACATTTTCTTCCTTTGGCCTCATGGTGAACAATCACTGAAACAACTATATGATGATATCAACAAATTCCACCCCACCATCAGACTCACCATGGACTATTCCCCAGAATCAGTTGCATTCTTGGACACACGCATCTCCATTAAGGACGGTCACCTCAGCACCTCACTGTACCGCAAGCCCACAGACAATCTCACAATGCTCCACTTCTCCAGTTTCCACCCTAAACATGTTAAAGAAGCCATTCCCTATGGACAAGCCCTCCGTATACACAGGATTTGCTCAGATGAGGAGGATCGTGACAGACACCTCCAGACCCTGAAAGATGCCCTCATAAGAACAGGATATGGTGCTCGACTCATAGATCAGCAGTTCCGATGCGCCACAGCGAAAAACCGCACCAATCTCCTCAGAAGGCAAACACAGGACACAGTGGACAGAGTACCCTTCGTCGTCCAGTACTTCCCCGGAGCGGAGAAGCTACGACATCTTCTCCGGAGTCTTCAACATATCATTGATGAAGACGAACATCTCGCCAGGGCTATCCCCACACCCCCGCTTCTTGCTTTCAGACAACCACACAACCTCAAACAGACCATTATTCGCAGCAAACTACCCAGCCTTCAGGAGAACAGTGACCACAATACCACACAACCCTGTCACAGCAACCTCTGCAAGACATGCCGGATCATCGACATGGATACCATCATCACACGTGAGAATACCATCCACCAGGTACATGGTGAATACTCTTGCAACTCGGCCAACATTGTCTACCTGATACGTTGCAAGAAAGGATGTCCCGAAGCATGGTACATTGGGGAGACCATGCAGACGCTACGACAACGGATGAATGAACATCGCTCGTCAGTCACCAGGCAAGACTGTTCCCTTCCTGTTGGCGAACACTTCAGTGGTCACGGGCATTCAGCCTCTGACCTTCGGGTAAGCGTTCTCCAAGGCGGCCTTCACGACACACGACAGCGCAGAGTCGCTGAGCAGAGACTGATAGCCAAGTTCCGCACACATGAGGACGGTCTCAACAGGGATCTTGGGTTCATGTCGCACTATCTGTAACCCCCATGACTTGCCTGGGTTTGCAAAACCTCACTTACTGTACTGTCTGGAGACAATACACATCTCTTTAAACTGTGATCAGTGCTCCTTCCACTCACATTATCAGCCACTTCAGGTCTTGAACAGCAGGTTAGGTGTAAGGATTCGCATTTTAATCAGTAATCTCTAAACTGTCTGTGCTTTATATGCTCTGTCTGAGGCCAGAACTCTCCATTCACCTGACGAAGGGGGTAACCCCGAAAGCTAGTGAGTATATTATCAAATAAATAGGTTGGACTAAAACCTGGTGTTGTCAGACTTTTTACTGTGTTTACGCCAGTCCAACGCCGGCACACCCACATCATGCAAATTCACTACCAGCAGTTACAACAGATTGCACCTCAAAAGTACTTCATTGCTTGTAAAGGACAGTCAAATGTCCAGAACAGCACAACATAAAATAATCATTTCATTCAGATTTGCCAGTTCATCATGCAGTAATCCTTTCACTGAATTTATCAACTGAACATAATCCTAAATGTTGCTAAGCATTGTTATGGACAGGGGAGAGATGAATGGAATGATTCCCTTGTTTTATTTTTCACCTCTCAATGAACCAAAGACACCAGGTGTGATTTTCCGACTGGCCCCATCAATGTCTGCAGAGGACGTAAACAGTGGGAAACCCCCGTTGACAGCGGCAGGTCCAGAAAATCACGCAGCCAGCCAATGGCAGGCCGTCTTAACCACAGCAAAACCAATGGAGGGGGGAAATAACACAGGCAGCCAATGGCGGGCTGTCTTCACCCGAAGGGTGGGGGGTGCGGGGGCTCCAGAAAATCCAGCCCATCATGTCTTAACAAAGATGTTTTAACCCCTAGAGTCGCTTAACTTTCATGAACAAGTTTTTTTGGTAATTATTGAAAGAAACACCCGAGAATACACAACTGCGTTCATCCATACACGCATACACACACATTGAAGAAAAGTTTGTGGTTACCCAAGTAGCCTGTGTGTGTGGCAGTTTAGGATTTCAAGCTTTCTCTGTTACACTTGTTTTTCCACAGGTCAAAAATGCAGGCCTGTTTTTGTCATCCACTGAAAGGAATCGTTTGGTAATTTCAGAAGGAATGATTTACTGTTGATTTATGTTTGCAGCAGCAGATTTCTCTTATTCCACTCCAGTCAAGATAAAATAGTGAAGTCCTGGTACAGTTTGTCAAGTAGAGTGTGCAGGCGGAATCTTACAGCCTCACTCATCCCAAAACCGAAAAGTCCTGCCCAAAGTCAGTGGACCTTTCCATGGTCCGCCCCTCGTTTGCTCCAATTCCCGTGGGATGTGGGATGGTAAAATTCCAGCAAGGTCTCTGCCTACTGGTGTAGAGTTTTTCCCTTTGCTGGTATAGATGTTGCAGTTCTACCTGCTCAGAATATGCCTTATTATATCTCCCAGTCAGAAACTAATATCTATCATGTGCCAAGACCATCTCTTTCCATGGTCCTCATGAATGGTTTCTGATGGCGAAGCTATTGTCAAGCAATGGAGTTCAAGCATCACTTATCCATGCACCATCCTGATGAAATAGAGCTTTTCATCACCGTTTTCTGGATTTCAATTTTGGAGTCGACTGCAAATCTATTGTGAAACCAGCCTTTTTAATTAGTTAGAGAAGTGCATCCATTAACCACAGGAAGGGTTCTCTGCATTTTAATGACTTCTCAGAGATATATCCAGGATGGGTCATTTGCATTTTAATGACTCCGTCAAGACTAGTCCAGACATGAGAAATAGTTCAGGGTTCCTGCAATTCCATGTGTGTTGATGGGAAAGAAAATGCCACCTAACTTCTTAGCTTCATTTTGTTTCATAAAATAGTGTCCATATTTGGTTTCTATTTTATACATTCATATTCATATCTTATAAGTTCTCAGTAAGCCCTTTAAGATTTACATTTACAATTGTTGGCAGGAAGGAAGGACCTAATGTAGAGCACTCTATCCTGTAACATGGCTAGGTTTTTTTGAGGTTTGCCACCCACCCCCCAAAATCCAAGAAGTGTTAATTAGCTTGAGACAAGACTTCCTGTCACCCCTTAAGGGAAGAGCCCTGCCTCTACGTACTGACCAGTCTGATTAACTGGAAGCACAGTAGTCCCAGCAGTGCCAGTAACACATTGGTCTTGGCTGGGAGGGCAGGCAGTGTCCAGATTCAAAGTTGCAGAGCCCAGCAGCGGCTAAGTTGAGGTGGTCTTATGGGTGATGGGCAGGTAAGACCCAAACAGGATAGGAATTATAATAGAGCAGCTAAGAAGAGGAAGCAACTGCAGGGGGCAGACTGTACGTGTGTGTACATGTAAGCGTGTGGATGTGTGCCCTCCAAGTCCAATGTGGAAAAGAAGGCCATTGAATTAGGTGGCCCCCTAACCCTCTGAGTCCTGAGCAGGGTGACTTTCTGGACTTTCCCCTGCATCTGAACTCCTCTGCAAGCCTGAAAGTTGAGGCCTAGTGGGAAATGATCTTTAAGGGGTTACTAATTACCTACTTAAGGAGCTCAATGGGGGGGAAGAGCAGGGAGGAGGGCCGATCTAGGCCACATTCAGCCCACCATAACATTGTGAATAAGTTAGAATGGGCAGGAGGTCATCCAAGGAATTTTTACAGAGGTTCCCCATGCCTGCAAAACCATCACTGGGGGGCGTCTCAATCTATAAATCTATATCTATGGGGACCCCTTAGCCCAAACCACCACATCAGTGATATCTCTGGAGCCATATTTTATGTCGCTAAAGAAAGAAGTCAATAAAAAAAGTCCCTAGACTTCCTGTACCCTGCAATTCTAACGTTTATAACTGGATGACAAGGAGTGACTCAGAGGTGAAAACATAAAAATGTTTAACAAGTCCATCAGACATGATGTAGCTGAATACACTGTTGGTTCATTCGCCAATCACTCAGTATCTTAGGAAAGATAAATTTATGAAAAAATCTAGGAAATTAACTGAGGAATCTCACTGTTTCCACTTTGCAATGTTTGAAAGACTGAAAGAAGCTGGTACTCAAAGCAATGTTGAGAGATTCTGGGATGGTATGTTGTTTCCCTGGTGCCAGAGTCCAGAATGTCTCTGAATGGGACTCTGAAGGGAGAGGGTGGACAGCCAGAGGTCGTGGTACATACTGGTACTAATGACATTGTGATGAGGCCCTGCAGCAGCAGTTTAGGGAGTTAGGTAGAAAGTTAAAACGTAGGACCTTAACGGTTGTAATCTCAGGATTATTCCCTGTGCCATGTGCCAATGAGGCTAGGAATAAGAAGATAGTGCAGCTCAACATGTGGCTAAACAGCTGGTATAGGAGGGAGGGTTTCAGATATCTGGACCATTGAGATCTCTTCAGGGGCATGTGGGACCTGTACAAGAAGGACAGGTTGCATTTAAATTGGAAAGACATAAATATTTTGGCTGGAAGGTTTGCTAGTGTCACACGGGAGGATTTAAACCAGTTTGGCAGGGAGGTGGGAACCAAAGCAAAGGTGAATTAACTAAATGGGAACCAGACAGTAGGGCCAGTAAAACTCAGAGAAAGAACACACAGGGTGTAGTTGCTAATCAAAGAGGGTCTGGTGGATTGAGGTGCATTTGTTTCAATGCGAGAAGTGTAACAGGTAAGGCAGATGAATTTAGAGCTTGGATTAGTACTAGCAGCTATGATGTTATTGCTCTTACAGAGACTTGGTTAAGAGAAGGACAGGACTGGCAGCTTAACATTCCAAGATACAGATGTTTCAGGTGAGATGGGGGTGATGCAATGGCAGGAGTTGGCTCTAAGCATCCTCCTACCACATTCCATGAGTCCCTCGCTCAGATATCAGGTATTTTTGAATAAGACACCACCCTGGACCCTTCAACAGGGTTTGCTGGAAAGTCTTCAGGAGGGACGGGAGACCAGCTGAAGTTCAGGACAATCCCTGAGCCATCACTCAATACTGGTGGGCTCAGGGGTAATGGCCTTTAAGTGTCTCAAAAGGCAAAAACAGAGTGCTGGAAAAATTCAGCAAGTCTGACCTCATCTGTGGAGGGAGAAACATTAAGTTCATATTTTGAGATCAACTTGACTGAGGATAAGTAAAAATGTTGAAATTTTATAGAAATTTTGCTTTTTTTTCAGCCAAGCACCAGTCTGTATCTTGTTTTTGTTGTCAGATTAATCTGACCTTTATTCTGCTATTAATATCTAGCTTGGACCTATTCTCTGTTTTGTTACTAGTGCCATTATCAATCCCTGTGTATTTTCTTCCATGACATCTTTGGTATTTTGTTTATTTCATCCCTGATCTTCCCTTCCCTTTTATATTCCCCCTTCTCAACAGCAAAAAAATCCATCACATTTCTACCTTTCTTTCGTTCTGCAGAAGTCACATTGAATTTGAAATGTTGACCAGAATTCTCCAATCTCATATGCCCCACCAATGTTTGCCAATAAGAACAGAGAATTTGGCACTTAACCAAAACTCCATTCACCGGAGAGTCCCAGCTGCAGGTGAGATCGGAGAATTCTGACTGCTAACTCTGTTTTTCTCCTTACAGTGCTGCCAGACTAGCTGGGATTTTCTAGAATTTTCCATTTTTCCACTTACACTTTCTTCACAAGGATGGTGGCCTCCTCCTCCCGTCAGTTGGAAACCACTCTGCGTTCCTTTTCCATCTCTAGGAGCGCCTCCAGAGAGATATACTAAATCTTGGAGCAACCCTTCCTGGCATTGCCATCATTCCTCTGCTGTGCCCCTTGTTCAGCTTTACCATGGGCCCTATGACTGCCACCAGACACCAGACTCCCCTTTAAAAATAATGCCTGCCTGACGCCCTCAATTAGCCGGCTTACCCACCTGCTGGCTGTTGATGAACTCTGCATGGCAAAACCGGTGAGAAAGTCCCAAAAGCAACCTGTGCAGCTGTTCAGTCCAGATATGATCCCGCCATTGGGTTTTTCACAATCAGTAAAATCCAGCCTTCTGTCTTTATCCCACAAGCCATAGCCTTAAATTCTCTATTAGCACTGGATTACATGCTGCTGGCTTAATGGCTCTCTAACAGTTTCATATCGAGGTTGAATGACCCACAGCTGGAAGCTAATTCCATTATGCAGCCTTGAGGCTTAATTTGCATATTAATGCTGTATTGAAGTCCCAATTAAAAGCAACCTGTGAAACCCAGATGTCCCAAAACTGGATGATCTGTTAAATGTTCCCAATTCTAGATTTATATTTGTTTCGAGCACATGCTATTACTACATGCCATACACAATGCTCATTGTGCTTCTAGCTATATTCAGTGACAGCAGTGTGAAATTGTAACAGTGGATTAAATGCTTTATTTCTCTGCATTGTTTAGGTTAAGATGATTGTGTCCTAATAATAGTAAAATTAATAATTTATTATTATTAAACTAAAATTAGGTCATTAATACTAAAATACTTCACTGGCATAAAAGACTAATAATATCACAAGAGGCAAGAAACCGAGTGTGAACCCAGTTTTTTGCCCTTCGCATTATCTTACCAGCTCGCCACATCAATCAACTGGCATGACAAGCTAGTAAGATCGCCCCCCCCAATGTATTTCCAATATCTGGCAATTTTCATGCTGTTAAGATGCATGGAATGCCTCATGAACAACTAATCACAGTTTTGAAGGAGCGCCATTGTTGAACACGAACATGGCAGCCAACATGTGCATGGAGATTGGAAATTGGAATGAAATGAAAAGTAAAGAATTGGATAAATAAGAAACCAAAACCAAACTGAGGGCTTGTAAGGTGCAGATTAGACAAGTAGCAGGGTGAAACCGATGCTTTGTTCAGCAAAGTGCCTAGATCACAGCCACACCATCTTTCTTCTCTCGGGGCGTATCAAGCTATTGTGCAAAAAGCAGAAGAAGTCTACCTGTTTCAACCCCAGAAGCTCTGTTCCAAATGAGCAGAAAGTCCCCAAAAGAAAACTACATGTTCAGTGTGATAATTATTTGCTGGGTTTCGCTCATCATGTTAAAACCTAAGGGATGTTGTTTTGGGGAAGGTTTATTCTTGGAGTTTAGGAAAGTCTAGATAGACTAGATTTAGCGGGTGGTAATTCAAGTATATTATCTAGGTAACCGTTATGGTAGTTAATTGTAAATGTTCTTTGTCGTTGCTTTTCTTGTTGTGCTTTAAAGTTTAATAAACTTTTTGCTATTTGAATATTTACAACAAGACTGAGTCCTTTCCTCACTGGGCTTCATCTCTTTTCTCACATGTTTTTCCAAGTCACAAAGATATATTGTTAAGAACCAATGTTCTAAGTTTCCCTTCTAGGATTTGGAATGTCCTAGCATTGAACATCAGCGGTGTTCATAACAATAACAAAGTCCATGAAACATCATTAAGTTAAAATAGCCAATTAAGTTTGTGGGGATTGGATGAGGAATGGATGTTGGCCTCGTTCTCAAAGAAATACCATGGTTTTCTAAAAATATGACATCTATACAAGCAGGTGGGGCTGCAGTACTCCTGACCATGTAGCTTTCCCTCAATACCACACTGCAGTATCAGACAAGGCTGTGTGCCAAGGACCCAAAATCAAATTTCAATCCACAAACTTTTGATTCAGAGATCCTAGTGCTAAGACTGAGTCAACTAATTTAAGGACTTTGACATTAGAGAACATGGGACAAGAATTTGTGATAATATTAAATGGGTCTTAACCTCGTGTTTTACATTTCAGGGAGATATAGGTAGGGAAATGTACATCATCAAGGCAGGACAGGTCCAAGTCCTTGGTGGACCGGATGGCAAAAAGATTCTGGTTACCTTGAAGGTTGGATCAGTATTTGGAGAAATCAGGTAATGTTGTTACGGTTTAGGAATTGAATTAATTAACAATAATAAATTTTAAAAATACATATATGCTACAATATTAAAGATATTATACCCAAAAGTTTTATGATGAGTCTTTTGAAATTTTTTGAAGGTTATACAATTTGAAAACAATGGCATTTGAATGTAGACATGTAAAATTTCAGGGAAGGCCTTTGGGCAAATTGGAAGCAAAACATAACTGTCCTGTGGTTAGATCCTTCACCATAGCCAAAATTAATTACTTAGCAAATGTAATTCCTCTATTCAAGAAGACAGGAAGTAAGAAACTACAGTCCAGAGGAAAAATGCCAGAATCTATGACTAAAGTAGCTTTAACAGAGTTTGTGCAATGGTAACATTCCCATCTCTAGGCCAAAGCTCTGGATTTAAGTCCCACTTCTGGACTTGATGGCCGTTCAAGGCCCATTGATAATGTGGCCAAAATAGGTTGATTATCAGCCTACAAATCCTTCTAATATACATTCCTGATGACAAATGGCAAGAGCAGACAAGTTTCCTGGTCAGCCATATGACCAAAGGGAACTGCAAATCATTGTTGTACTTTGCCAAGCATAATCATGGATCAATCCAACAGAAGTTCCTAGGCACCAACAACCTCATAGGACCTGGCAGGACATTTAGAAAATTTCAATGCAGTTAGGCATAGTCAACATTGTTTCATTAAAGGGAAGTCATGTTTCATTAATATATTAGTGTTTCTTGAAGCACCAAGCAATGTGGATAAAGGGTAACCTGCAGATGTGGTATACTTGGATTCCTAGAGGGCCTTTTATAAGGTGTCACAGCAAAGATTCCTACACAAAATAAGAGCTCATTGTGTAGAGAGTATTAGCAAGGATAGAGGATTGATTAGCAAATAAGAAACAAAGAATAGGGATAAATGGGGAATTTTCAGGTTGACAAGCTGTAACTGGTGAAGATGCACAGAGCTCAGTGCTGTAATCTCAACAATTTACAACTTATATCAATGACCTGGATCAAAGGACAAATTGTATGGTTGCTAGATTTGCTGATGACCCAAAGATAGATAGGAGAGTAACTTATGAAGAGGACACAAGGACGGGAGGGTGGGGAGCAGGAGGCAATCTTACCATTGTGCCCAGCTGGCCAGCCAGTAAGATCGCAAGAGAACCGAGAAATCAGTTTCATGCCCAATTTCCCATCTCTTGCAATCTTACCGGCACCACATATCGGGTACATTCAGCCTTACACCCGGAATGGGCATGAAGCAGAATGTTTTATGTAAATACATTTAAATCTTCATTTACATAGAATTAATGAGCCTGGGACAGAATTCACTTCAGACTCACTTGCCTCTATGACCTCAATGGAGAAGGCTCTTTCTGCGAGGATCACTCATGGTCCCCATTAATGAGGACCAGATGTTATGGCTTCACCAGGAGAAGTGGAGGCCATTGAGTACCTCCCCCCCCCCCAAGAGGTTGGGGGCAAGAGGGTTGCCTCTTGGGCAATACCTCCAGCCTGGTGTCCAGGCACTGCCCACTGGGCACCCTGGCACTGCCAGGTTGGTACTTTGGCAGTGATCCAATTTGGTGTGATCCAATTTCTATGAATAATTTCACAACAAACTCTTAGATAGGTTAAACATACAAACACACAAATAAGGAATGGAAGTAGCCTACTGAGCCCTTCGAGCCTGATTGAAACCTCAACCCCACATTCCTGCCGACCCCAGATAACCATTCACCCACTTGTTAATCAATTGTCTATCTAGCTCTATCTTCAAAAAGTTTAGAGGTTTTGCTTCCACTGCTTTTTGAGGGAGAGAGTTCAAGAGACGCACAATCCTGAGTGAAAACATCCTCATCTTTGCCTTAAATGAGCAAACATGGCCCCTTTTTCATTCATACATTAAAGGTAGGATAGAGAGAAAAGAGAAAAGGAAAAAGACCAACCACAGAGGGGAGAAAAAGCAAATCATTGTTTCACAAGAATCCAAAGTCCAGAATCAAAGTCCAACAGTGTAACAGTGTGTTCTTTCACAGAATTAGCAGGCTGAAGACTGATGCTAAATTATTCACACTTCCAGTAGTGATGAGGATCCACAAAGGAATAGGCACATGAGAAGAATTAGCCCTGGAGACAATGGGACAAAAATCCAGAAGTCCTAATAGAATGAGAGTAGATGGGAATAAGGCATTCACCTGGATTGAAACCTTGTTCTGACTCCTCCATGCTAGGTGGAAGATGGCAGACTGATTGGCAGTACAACAAGACAGTGTAATGGGTTGTCCCAGCTAAGAGAAAAATGTGACCCCCCCAACTCTGTATGTCCCTTTGTCTGGATTTTTGGGATTGGGATTGTTAGTGTTCCAATCACTAAGGACTTCAAAGGAGGTTGCAGAGTACTTTGTCCTAGTGGACACGCAGGGCAGGAATTTCAGACTGCAATCGCCCCAAGATTGGAAAATCCCATCTGAGGTCAACAGACCTTTACATGGTCTGCCCCCCCACACTACGATTCCTGTGATGGGCGGGCTGGGAAAATTCCACCCGTGGTCTCCATTGGCCAGGCCTAGCTTAGGAAATGTAAAGTGCATTTGTATTGCTCCCATTTAAGTTGGTTTCTGAAACTTACAGAGTAATTAGAACTCTGACTGCCAGAAAGTTCCTTTTGTTTGAAAGTCACAGATAGTCATGGCTTGACACTTTAAAGTCTTTATCCAGTTTTAAAATTTTAGGAAGTAGTGATTATGTATATCATAGAAAATATATTGTGAGGTCTTAGCTCCAATAAACCCCACACTGCCTTGGAAAAATAAATTCTATTTCATTTTAGTTTGTTTTAGATGGCTGTTGGAAGGAAGAATATGAAATGAGAAAGTATATACACATTCCCTCTTTCACACTGACATTTCAGGCAGGGGCAATGGCAGTTCTTTGCTGCATTTCCCTTTTGAAGTTTAAACATGGATCAGAGTATCAGCAAGGACTTTGCCTGGTTCTGGGATTTGTAAGATTTATGTGACTTGGGCAGATTCAAACTTCATCTGTCGAGTCTATTCAGAGGTAGTGTTCTGAACTTTCCTCTGGTGGGGATCAAGCGTAAGTAAACCCTTGGTTTCAGTGCTCCGCTTGTCCAACCTGGGTGTGTATGTGCATAAGTCATTAAAAGTGGCAGGGCAGGTGGAGAACATGGTTTATAAAGCATACAGTATCATTGACATTATGAATAGGAGCATAGAGTACAAGGGCAAGGAGGCTACACTTTAGGAAGGATGTGAATCCAATGGAGAGAGTATAGAAAAGGTTTACAAGATTGGTTCTGGGGTGAGAAACTTCAGTTATGAGGATTGATTGGAGAGGTTGGGACTGTTCTCCTTGAAGAGGCAGTGGTAAGAGGAGATTTGAAAGAAGTGTTCAAAACCATGAGTGGTTTGAACAGAATAAATAAGGAGAAATGGTTCCTGCTCTTAAAAGGATCGAGAAAGTGATTTGCAAAAGAAGCAAATGCAATGTGGGAAAAACGCTTTTTCAAACAGCAAGTGGTTCAGGTCTGGAATGTGCTGCCTGGAACAGTGGAGGAAGCAGGTTCAATCGAGGCATTTAAAAGGGCATTAGATGATTATTTGAATAGACACAACATGTCAAAGTACAGGGAAAAGTTAGGAGAATTGTACCAAGTTATAATTGTTTAGAGAGCCTTTGCAAATATAATGGACCAAATAGCCATCTTCTGCATTGTAACATTTCTGTGGTTCTGTGAATCTTCTAAGTTCCAATGGAAACAAGTCCTGTCTATCCAATCTATCCTCATAAGACAGCACCCTCATTCACGATATCAATCTAGTAAATCTCCTCTGAATCGCCTCCAAAGCATTTACATTCTTCCTTAAATAAGGAGACAAAACTGAAAACTATATTCAAGTTGTGGTTTCACAAATACCCTGTATAACTGAAGCATAATATCCTTACCTCTCTGTGTTGAATTTCTCCAGTAATGAAGTATAGCATTCCTCAGGGACAGTTTCACTTTTTTGGACCTTGACAGATTTCTGTTGGTTGGTGTTGGCCTCTTTCGCTGGATAGTACCTTCTGTCAGCCAACCGACAGTACCAAACAACTCAAAACAGCTTCTTCCTTGCTGCTGTCAGACTTTTAAATGGACTTTCCTTGCATTAAGTTGATCTTTCTCTACATCCTAGCTATGACTGTAACACTACATTCTGCACTCTCTCGTTTCCTTCTCCAGTAACGGTATGTTTTGTTTGTGTAGAGCACAAGAAACAATACTTCTCACTGCATGTTAAAAAATGTGATAATAATAAATAAAAATCAAATCAAAGGAGGAAAGCAATTCCTGCTACAGGTAGTTTAGGTACAATTGTGATTGTAGCAGGACCTGAAACAAGCTCACGGTCTAGGTGGACTTTATGGAGGGCAATAATACAGATCCTCCTCTCACTCTATTGATCACTCTGATTTGCAGGGTGACTTGTGGTTAGGTTTAAGTTTCCCTCTGGATGATTCCTGTGTCCCAGGCAGTACAACAGAGTTGCTCATATTTTGGGACTGATAGGGGAGCAATGTTCCTGAAAGGACAGAAATCTGGAAGTTTTCTGGGAGTTTGGTCATCTCAGACACTCATAGTGTCACGTCCTCCAGTGCATAGGTTTTAGTAGCAAGAGTCTCGGCCTGCTCTGCTGCACCACCCATTGGGGCATTCTTCGGGGCATTACGCCTGTGCAGCTCTATTAGGCAAACAGTCCTCCCACACATTCTCCAGCACTCAGGCCTGTAATATCTATTTAATTGCAGGAATTTTACCTGCCATATCATAACACCTGGCTGAGGGCATGTAAAGGGTCTTTGTATGATTTCTTTTGAAGTTGGCTTCTGAATGTCACAGGGCCATTAGTAAATCTTCAGAAATAACGAGGCATCAGCTTCCTTGATACTGCCAGAATGTTCCTTTTTGTTTGAAAGTCGCGGTTAGACATTGCTTCAGTCATTTTAAAGTCTTTGTCCAGTTTTTTTTTAATTTAGGAACTAACCATAATGATATATATAAATATCAATACATTTTATAAGAATATAGCTTGAGATCTTAGCTCCATTACAATCTTATTATCATAACATTTGATAAGAAGTGAGTTGCATCAAGATTCCAGTCTTTGTAATCTGTAATCGATATAATTTTTAAACTTGTTCATAAAACTAAAATGTAATTTAGCCGCTTTAGGCAATTCAAAGGAGGGAATGCTAGCTGCTGGCAGGATTCCAGTGGTACAACGTATGAGCCAGACAGATTTTCAGCTTCAGTAATAGATCCATTGCCAGGTCTAGATATAATTCATGCCCTGCTTCACAAACCAGTAAAGGTAATCCTCTATTAACTGCTACTGGATAAGGGGGATATTAAATCTTGGAGGATTTTTCACTTTTTAAAGTATTGTTCAAAGTACAGCTCGGAACTGCTTGTCTCCCTCTTAAATAGGATAAAACTCATGAAATGTGTAGAGTTCCATTTATACTCGTAAGTCAATTTAAGTCTTTAGTTGAATTACTGTAAACTTTTGGTTTTTAACTTTGGGTGCTGGTAAGGAAATAACTATTTCTGTCAGGGGCAGAGTAGACTGATATCTTCTGAATATGAACAATGGCAAACAGGAAAAGATCTACTGGTTCATCAAGTCAGTCCCACCTAACTGTGATGCCTATTGCAAGACAATGCATATCCCACCCTACCCTAACTAAAAGCAAGGTAATCTTAGGATTGGATTTTAGCGAGGTCTGCAGTCGTCATGCCCAACTCCTTGACTAAAAAGTTGGGGATAGGTGGCATCTCCCCTACAGCAATTTAACTCTTGAAGCAGTATTAATTGCTTTAACTTACACCCTTGTTTCTGAAGGAAGTTCAGCCTTAAAGTGCTGCCGGGCAGTCCCAGCATGCTCAGGAGGCCAAGCAAATCCGTGCTCAGTCAGGGGGAGCAAGGGGATTGGGGGTGCTGGGTTCAAGAACCCGGGGGACGGTTAAGGAGGGGTAAGTGACCTGGAAGGAGGTCATTTGATGCACCCCAGGAGCCCACAAAGGAGGTCATGCCCGCTACCTTTCCTGGTAGCGTGCAGCCATAGCTGTAAGGCTTCCTGTCACCATGGGCTAAATACCAGGGAGGAAGGGAAAGAGGGGGCGAAAGGAGGATGAAGCTCTCAAGTGGCCATTTCAAGCCATTATTAGGTTCAAGGCTGTACGGGCCACCTGACACATGTAGTGCACCCTGTAAAATCAAGCCAGATGACATGCAGGGCCCCCCCACTGGATTTTGCAGAACCCCCACCTCCAAAGTCATCAGCAGGGAGCTTAAAATCTTGCCCACAATGATCTTGGAAGTAACAGTTTGCATTTAAAGTTTGAAATTTATTTATTAGTCACAAGTAAGGCTTACATTAACACTGCAATGAAGTTACTGTGAGATTCCCCTAGTCGCTACACTCCAGCGCCTGTTAGGGTCAATGCACCTAACCTGCGCATCTTTCAGACTGTGGGAGGAAACCGGAGCACCTGGAGGAAACCCACGCAGACATGGGGAGAATGTGCAACAATGGTCACAGACAGTGACCCAAGCTGGGAATCTGAGGGGTCCCTGGCGCTATGAGACAGCACTGATAACCACTGTGCCACCCTGACGTCTCTTAACAGAAAAATGACTCAAGGTTCTACACAGAATCATAGTCAGACAAAATTAATCAGTGCTGTGTCCGAAAAGGCAAAGTCAGTAATGACAAAAAGTGTTAGTTATATGGTGGATTTTAAGCATGGTCTTAAAGAAATAGAGGTAGACAAGCAAAGAGGTTTTTTATATGAGATGTATCTATAAATTTCATTGGCCTTGCCAACATTTATTGCCCTTCCCTAACTGCCATTGTGAAGTTGAGCTACTTTCTTGAACCATTGCCATCCATGTGGTGTAGGTACAGCCATAGTGCCATCATGGAGGGAGTTCCAGGTTTTTGACCCAGGAACAGTGAGGAAAGTTGCAATGTATTTCCAAGTCAGACTGATGTGTGACTTGGAGAACCTGCAGGTGGTTGTCTTTCTATGCATCTGATGCCCTGGCTTTTCAAGGTGGTAGAGATTGCTTATTTAATCGGTGTTGTGAACGGAGGCCTTACAATTCACCGCAGAGGGTACGCACTACAGCCATCGTGTATTGGTGGTGTAGATGCCAAATGCTTAAGGTGGTGCAACGACTGCTTTGTCCTAAAAACTGGAGAATTTCTTGAGTGTTTGGATCTGCATTCAGTGAGCAACTGAATAGTATTTCATCACACAGCTGATTTGTGCCTTCTAGATGGTGGACGAACTTTGGTGATTCAGAAGGTGAATTATTCACGCAGAATTTCCAACCTCTGACCAGCTCTTGTAGTCACGGTATGTATATGGCTAGTCCAGTTAAGCTCTGGTCAATGGTAACCCAAAAGATGTTGATGGTGTGGAATACAGCAATGGTAATGCCATTGAACGTCAAGGGGAGGTGGATTAGATTTTCTTTTGTTTGTGATGGCCATTGCCTGGCATTTGATGGTTCAATTGTTATTTGCCACTTATCAGCACAAGCCTGAATATGGAGTGAAATGAATTGCTCAAGACTGGCTGAGATTGATGTAAGATAAAGCACAAAACGCACTGCAGTTTCTCCACACCAGAGGAAATAGCTTCTTTAAATCCAGCACATCAAATCCTTTAATCATTTTAAACACCAGTTAACTTCAATATTCTAAAGTCAAGAGAATGCAAACCAATTTCACACATAGGGGATTTTCACAGTAACTTCATTGCAGTGTTGGTGTAAGACTACTTTTGACACTAATAGATTAAAAAAATTCACTGCTTCAGAGGTACAGATCAGGCTACACTGATTTCGTACGGGCATATCACTGTCTGCGTGACTTGCACAGTGTTCTCCAATTAGGTAACCCATGCAGGCCACACAGGTTGTGGCACTGACTGTTCTCACGGAATTCCCAGGGATAAGCCTACATCGCACAACTTGAAGTGGTGCAAGGCAAACAGTTTTTTTTTCCACCAATATATATTTCTCAAACCTTAACTGTTGTTATATTATTAAATTTTTACTATGTATTAGATGGAACAATTCAGATTGATGCTCAGATTAATGAATGGTTATTGCAGCATGGTGGCACAATGGTTAGCACTGCTGCCTCACGGCGCCTGGGACCAGGGTTCTATTCCAGCCTTTGGTGGTATCTGTGTGGAGTTAGCACATTCTCCCCGCATCTGCGTGGGCTTCTTCCGGGTGTTCCAATTTCCTCCCACTGTCGAAGATGTGTGGGTTAGATTGATTAGCCGTGCTAAATTGCCCCTTAGTACCAGGGAGATTAGCAGGGTAAATACGTGGGGCTTTGGGAATAGAATCTGGGTGGGATTGTTGTTGATTCAGGCTCAATGGGCTGAATGACATCCTCCTGCACTGTATGGATTCTATAATACTATGAAACATTAAGGTGAATTATATAAGCACAATTTTGAATTCAAACACATTATTAATGCACATCTTTTCAGGCTTACTTAGATTGAAGATCTTTGGAATAATCTATAAGGCACTGTCCACTACTATAGTCTATATTGTTCACTACTATAGTCTATATTGTTCACGCAGGGGGACATGGATATAGCTGAGGAGGACACTGGGTTGCAGGGGAGTAGAATTGACAGTGTTACAGTTGATAAGGAGGATGTGCTGGATATTCTGGAGGGTCTGAAAATAGATAAGTCCCCTGGTCCGGATGGGATTTACCCCAGGATTCTCTGGGAGGCAAGAGAAGTGATTGCAGAGCCTCTGGCTCTGATCTTCAGGTCGTCGTTGGCCTCTGGTATAGTACCAGATGATTGGAGGTTAGCGAATGTTGTCCCATTGTTTAAGAAGGGGAACAGAGACTTCCCCGGGAATTATAGACCGGTGAGTCTCACTTCTGTTGTGGGCAAGGTTTTGGAAAAAATTATTAGGGATAGGATTTATAGTTATTTGGAGAGTAATGAGTTGATTGGAGATAGTCAGCATGGTTTTGTGGCGGGTAGGTCGTGCCTTACTAACCTTATTGAGTTTTTTGAGAAAGTGACCAAAGAGGTGGATGGGGGTAAGGCAGTGGACGTGGTGTATATGGATTTTAGTAAGGCGTTTGATAAGGTTCACCATGGTAGGCTTCTGCACAAAATGCAGATGTATGGGATTGGGGGTGATCTGGGGAACTGGATTAGGAATTGGCTAGCGGATAGGAGACAGAGGGTAGTGGTTGACGGTAAATATTCATCATGGAGTTCGGTTACAAGTGGTGTGCCTCAGGGATCTGTGTTGGGGCCACTGCTGTTTGTGATTTTTATTAATGACCTGGATGAGGGTATAGTTGGGTGGATCAGTAAATTTGCTGATGACACCAAAGTCGGAGGTGTGGTAGATAGTGAGGAAGGGTGTCATAGTTTGCAGGAAGACTTAGACAGGTTGCAGAGCTGGGCCGAGAGGTGGCGGATGGAGTTTAATGCAGAGAAATGTGAGGTAATTCACTTTGGTAGGAATAACAGATGTGTTGAGTATAGGGCTAACGGGAAGACTTTGAATAGTGTGGAGGAGCAGAGGGATCTAGGTGTATGTGTACATAGATCCCTGAAAGTTGGGAATCAAGTAGATAAGGTTGTTAAGAAGGCATACAGTATCTTGGCGTTTATTGGTAGGGGGATTGAATTTAGGAGTCGTAGCGTTATGTTGCAACTGTACACAACTCTGGTGCGGCCGCACTTGGAGTATTGTGTGCAGTTCTGGTCCCCACATTACAGGAAGGATGTGGAGGCTTTGGAGAGGGTGCAGAGGAGGTTTACCAGGATGTTGCCTGGTATGGAGGGGAGATCCTATGAGGAGAGGCTGAGGGATTTGGGGTTGTTTTCGCTGGAAAGAAGGCGGCTAAGAGGGGATCTTATTGAAACATATAAGATGATTAGAGGTTTAGATAGGGTGGATAGTGATAGCCTTTTTCCTCTGATGGAAAAATCTAGCACGAGGGGGCATGGCTTTAAACTAAGGGGGGGTAGTTATAGGACAGATGTCAGGGGTAGGTTCTTTACCCAGAGGGTGGTGAGGGATTGGAATGCCCTGCCTGCTGCAGTTGTAAATGCGCCTAGTTTGGGGGCGTTTAAGAGGTCTGTGGATAGGTTTATGGACGAAAAGGGATTGGTTTAGGTTAGTGGGTCATTGTTGTTTTTTTTAACTGGTCGGCGCAACATCGTGGGCCGAAGGGCCTGTTCTGCGCTGTAATGTTCTATGTTCTATGTTCTATGTTCTATAAATGATGGAACCAACTCTATTAGGTACAAAGAATATCTCTTTGCAATAGATTCCATTTGCAGCTCCAGTAATTGATTTAATGTGTGCTAACACTCAAAAATATTTATTAATGAATGCATTTAAACCCTGAAGTTGGGCAGCACTACTGCTTCATAGCTCCAGGGACCTGGGTTCGATTCCCAGCTTGGGTCACTGTATGTGTGGAGTTTGCACATTCTCCTCGTGTCTGCGTGGGTTTCCTCCAGGTGCTCCGGTTTCCTCCCACAGTCCAAAGATGTGCGGGTTAGGTTGATTGGCCATGCTTAAAAAAAAATTGCCCTTAGCGTCCCGAGATGTGTAGGTCAGAGGGATTAGTGGGTAAAATATGTAAGGATATGGGGGTAGGGCCTAGGTTGATTGCGGTCAGTGCAGACTCAATGGGCCGAATGGCTTCTTTCTGTACTGTATGATTTCTATGAAATCTGGCTCCATTCCCAACAAACTTATAAACTTCATCTGTTAAACTGTTCAGAATGTATGATTGTGGCTTTATGTATATTTGTAACATTCAGTTAGTGTATTCATATAAGTAATCTTTGAACTTACAACACAACTGGTTCCTAAAAACCAGGTTGTAAGTGAAAACGTTAAAGGTCAGAAGCAATTTTCTTATGGAACAAAGTCTTAGGTGGGGGATTGGTTCCTGAACCAAGGCCAGATGTCAGTCATGGGACACCAGGCGGTGTTAAATTCTCTCAGTTTTTGCCTTGTCAAGTTGCTGAGGTGACTGTTGATGCTTGCACACCTTAGCACAAGTTCCTTGGTTAGTGTGTGGGGGGTATAATGAAGCCATTCGATCACTGTCAGTTGCCTGTTTAACCTTGAATGTCTGCAAGCATGAGCACATTTTAAATGTCACATTAGTATATCAATGTATTAAAATCCTGGCAGTTGTGCCAAAAAAATTTAACAAACTAAGACACTTGTTGCCAACCTAATTAAGGTAGTTTGACCTGTCCAGTCATACAGTTAGGGAGTGCAGAACATATGAATATGCTGGTATGGCAACATAAAGTCAAAGCCAATGTTGTAAAGTCAAAATGGGGTGTCAATTTATAAATGTTTTAAGTGCCGTTTGTCATAACTTAAACATTGTAAAGTCAAGGACTGCCTGTATTTACTACAACTACTACTACAATAACTCCTTACAGTGATTGAATTTTGCAAATTAGATAAATCTGGCAAAGTTATATTTGATATTTTGCCTAAACATTTAAGATTGCTGAATCTAAACAGTGCCACTTCTCACCTGTTCTGCCAACATCAGTGGGCATTTACAGCTTCCATCATAGAGTACGAAGGATCCCAGGTTGCATAGTATTGCTTTAATTTCAAACATAAATTGTACATTTCCTGCTGACATTGGTAAATATTGCTCAGCACATTTGTTACCATCACCGAGTCACCGACCATCAATACCTAAGGCTGTTGACCAGAAACTTGACTTGAAACTCCACATAAGTATTATGGCGACAAGAGCAACTCGGAGCCTGGGTGACTTTGTAAATGTTGACTCAATTCCTGACTACCTTTCATCATCTACATGTCATAATTCCGGAGTGTGATGAAACAATTTACATTTATATCTCCAACAATACTCAAGGAACTTGACACCACCGTCTACCGCAAGCCTACCTTCACCGGTCAACACATGCATTGGAATTCTTACAGTTCCACATGCTATCAGATTGGTCTTATTGCCAACCTTGTAAATGGAGCCCGAGCCACTTGATCATGATGCAAGCTTGATGCTGAAATAATGCACATCAAAGTCATCCTGCAACACAAAGGCAGGCCTAAGATCATCTGTTTAGGTTCTGTAAAGTGTCTGGCCTACCCCAGGTTACCCTGGAAGCGCACGCTATCTCAAAATGTTTCACGTTATTACTATGTAGGTTCAGCTTGAGTGTTATTCATTACCATCAGAATACTGCTGTCAAACCAAAAAGATGTTCTGCCAATCATATAAATGAGTAAAGAGGTATAGGAATTTTAGCGATATTGCAGAGGGCTGGACACTGCAGAGGTCTGCGCACTGCAGATGACTGCACCCTGCAGAGGGCTGGACACTGCAGAGGTCTGCGCACTGCAGATGACTGCACACTGCAGAGGGCTGCGCACTGGAGAGGGCTGGACTTTCTACCTTCTGCCTCAACTTCAACCTGCATGACTCCTGCCAGAAGTGAACATTGAACCTTCAGTTGCACCTCACACAACCCAATAGCACTGATGGCAGTAATTATTTGGCAGGTTAAGGAAATTAATTTTCCTTTGTGCAGTAAGTGCATCTGAAATAGTTGTAATTTGAGCATTTAGCTAACCATCTGAATTTATCCCCTTTTGGTCTATCTGAGTTATCAATAGCTCTGTTTTCCTCCTAAATAACTATATTAATCAGTGTTACTTTAATCCATAGAAAAAAGCTCACCTGATCAAACTAGTCATTCCCTGTACCTGTGCCCCATTACAAATAGGTTGTTTTAGTCACTGTCTCCATGGACTCTTGATGATCTTGCATCATCTTGCATTAGCATCTTTGCATTAATTCAGTGATATTAATTTTTAATCTGGATTGGTTACTTATTCATGGGCAGCACAGTGGCACAGTGGTTAGCACTGCTGCCTCACAGCACCAAAGACCTGTCCTGGTTGACCGTCTGAGTGGAGTTTGTACATCCTCCCCAGGTCTGCGTGAGTTTCCTTCGGGTGCTCCAGTGTCCTCCCACAGTCCACAGATGCGCAGGTTAAGTGGATTGGCCATGCTAAATTGTCGCTTAGTGTCCAAAGATGTCTAGGTTCAGTGCAGACTGGACGGGCTTAATGGCCTCCTTCTGCATTGTAGGGATTCTATGCTTTACACACAAATGCATATTCTAGTGTTGAAAGTTCTGCACAAGTCTATCAAAACTGTTTCCCTCTACTACAAAGCAGTGGCTGTCAGTTATTTGTGTGTGACTGCAGCCATTCTATGCTTTAATCCATTACATTTGATTTGCTTGATAAAATAAACAGTTTATTTATCCAGTACAAATGCACAAGTGATGAATGAAGCACAAAGTTGGAACTGATTAGGTTCTCTTATTGTTGCAGTCTTCTGGCAGGAGTTGGAGGGAATCGACGCACTGCCAATGTAATTGCCTCTGGATTTACAAACCTGTTTATTTTGAACAAAAAGACTCTGAATGAAATTCTGCTGAATTATCCAGATTCCCAGAAAATTCTTAAAAACAAGGCCAAGTAAGTAAAGAATACCTAAAATAGGATCATTTGTGTTATGAATTATATAACTGGACGAACAGAACACCACTTACATATCTAGATGTAGGTTCATCCATGTTCCCATGTTTGGGGGGATGACCCCTTCAGAGTCATTGGTAACACAGCTCACTTTTCATTACCAAGTTTAAATGGAACAGTAAATATGCATTTATAAGTCTAAAGCAGACAAGAAATCATCCATTTAATTTTTTTTTATGGCCAAGTCACAGGCGTGTTTTAGACAACAGATACACAAAGCTACATGTGACCAAGTGACTTGCTGTGTTTGTAATTGGCGTCTTAACTCTTCTATCTTGCTTAATATCATTTATATTGTTACATATGAGGCTTATTCATTAGTAAGCATGGTCCAAGTTGGCACGAATAGAGCTTTCTTTCCTGACACATGTGATAGATATGCATTTTAAAGACCACTACTATCTGTCCCAATAATCATGACATCTCCTCAAAAGTTAATCTGCCTTTATTTCTTTGCTTCTTTGGTAACTTTTTAATCATTTGCATGTCATCTCTTCACATCATCTGAATCTAATTCCATGGGTGGAATCGTCCAGGCCAGCCAACAGTGATCCCCCACTGTGGGTTCCCTGGCTGCAGAGGGTGCAAGCAATGTTGACTGCGAGATACCACCATTGACTAATAGCAGGCCATTTCCATCAGAAGATACTGTGGGTGGGGGGTGGAGAAGGATGAGGGAGGGGGTCAGATCCCATTCCACATGATTTGCATCCTACTTCCAAGCAAGATTGTTGTAGTGTTACCAAATTGGAGTCCAACATCAGGTTGTAGAAGGGTTGAAATACCAGCAAAATAGAACCTTCCAGTTCAAGCCAGTGCCTGTATGTTAAAACATAAATTTCCCTATTTACCTATTCTGGCTGAATGCAGTATTGCAGGACTGTTTTTATATTTAACATCCCAAGTGTCACTTTGACCTTCTTCTTCCTTAGTTATATTTTGCACTGACACCTTAGAATCTCCCTTGATATTATTAAATTAGAAAGAGTGCAGAAAAGATTTACTAGGATGCTAATAGGACTTGATGGTTTAAGTTATAAGGAGAGGCAGGGGTGCTTGACTGGAACTCTTTCTCCGAGAGCAAAGGAGGCTTAGGGGTGATCTTATAAAGATCTATAAAATAATTAGGGGCATAGATCAATTAGATAGTCAACATCTTTTCCCAAAGGTAGTGGAGTCTAAAATTAGAGGGCATAAGTTTAAGGTGAGAGGGGAGAGATACAATAGGGTCCAGAGGGGCATTTTTTTCATACAGAGGATGGTGAGTGTCTAAAACAAGCTACCAGATGTAGTAATCGAGACAGGTACAATTTTGTCTCATAAAAAACTCTTTGACGGTTACATGGGAAGATGCGTATAGAGGGGTATGGGCCAAATGTAATTGGGATTAGCTTAGTGATTTAAAAAAAAGAGCGGCATGAACAAGTTGGGCTGAAGGGCCTATTTCAATGCTGTAAATCCCTATGACTCCATGACTCTGCTGAAATTATAAAGAATTTCTCTATCATTACATGCTTTTAGTTCAACGAGTTCTAAGGAATGAAATGCTGCAAACAAGGTCACGTAAGGGTAGGGAAACACTTGAGAAACAGCCACTTTAACTTAGTGGGTTCAACTTAAAATAGAAAAGAAGGGCAGATAAAGGTACCTGACTGAAAAAAGTAAATTTCAAAGTGACAAGATGTCAACTAGTCCAGATAAACTGAAAATATAAAAAGATGTTAGTAAATCCAATATACAAATAATGGGAAAGTTCAAACAGCACATTGTTAGAATAAAAAAAGAGTTCTTAGATGTTTGAATTAAAATAGGACTTACAAAGAGAACATGACAAACTTGGAGCTAACAATATTGAGAACTGGCTGGGCAATAGGAGATAGAGGGTAGTTGTGGAGGGGACTTTGTCCAGCTGGAGGCCAGTGACCAGTGGTGTGCCGCAGGGCTCGGTACTGGGACCTCTCCTCTTTGTAGTCTACATAAATGACTTGGAAGAGAGCGTAGGTGGTGTGATCAGCAAGTTTGCTGATGACACCAAGATGGCAGGGTTGGCAGGTACTGAAGTGGATTGTCAGGTGATACAACAGGATATAGATAGGTTGGTGCATTGGGCAGATAGGTGGCAGATGGAATTTAATCCTGACAAATGCGAGGTGATGCATTTTGGAAGGAATAATGTAGAGAGGAGCTATGTGATTAAAGGTAGACAAATTAGGAGTATAGAAACACAGAGGGACCTGGGAGTGCAGGTTCACAAATCCATGAAGGTTGTGACACAAGTGGAGAATGTTGTCAGGAAGGCTTATGGAATGCTAGCCTTTATAGGAAGAGGTATAGAGTTTAAAAGCTGCCGTCTAATGCTTCAGTTTTATAGGACGTTGGTTAGACCGCATTTGGAGTACTGCGTCCAGTTCTGGTCACCTTACTACCGGAAGGACGTGGAGGCTCTGGAAAGGGTGCAGAGGAGGTTTACCAGGATGTTGCCTGGCATGGAGGGGTTGGGTTACGAGGAAAGGTTGGAGAAACTGGGACTGTTCTCTTTGGAAAGACGGAGATTGAGGGGTGACATGATAGAGGTATATAAGATACTGAAGGGAATAGACAGGGTTAATAGTGAGAGATTGCTCCCTAGATTGGTTACGAATACAAGAGGACATGATTTAAGGGTGAGGGGGGAGAGGTATAATTTGGATATGAGAGGAAGGTTCTTTACGCAGAGAGTTGTGGGGGTATGGAACGCGCTACCGAGTGGGGTGGTGGAGGCGGGAACGTTGGACTCGTTTAAGGTTCAGTTAGATAGGCACATGAGTGAAACGAGGATGGAGGGTTATGGTAGGGGTTATTGAATAAGGGTTAGAACCTCGGGAGACACCGGAAAGGCAGGCTTGTGATTAACGTTTTTGTCTTTTCACTCCGCAGGTGGAGGTCCACCTCGTTGTCAAACGAGGGGCATGCACACGGTGGGTCGTGCGTGGGCTGCTCCTGGAGGTTCCGGGAGTGGCCTAGTACTTCGTGTCGGTGTGTGTGCTTGATCCTGGACCGGTAGACGGGCGCCGCAACAGCTCAGTGACTAGCACTGCTAGCTGTGCAGATACATGGATTTGGGCCTGTGTCTGTGGGAGTTTGTGCATTCTCCCTGTGGTTGCGTGGGTTTCCTCCGGGCGCTCCGGTTTCCTCCCACACCCCAAAGATGTGCTCTTAGGCTGATTGGTTTTACCAAATTGACACTATTCTCCCCTGAATCTGGCTAAGTCAGGGGTTCTATTTGTAGATACGCAGGGTAGAATAGGTGTAGGGTGTTGCGGCGGCGCGGGCTCGTTGGGCCGAAGGGCCTGTTTCCCGTGCTGGGTTGTTCTTTGTTCTTTGTTAATATACAGTGGATAAAATATAGGCCGGAAATCTCCAACCTTGCCTACAGCTGGGATTCTCCAGAGATGCTGCAGTGAATGGAGATTTGGCTGAGTGCCAAATTCTCCATTCTTGCGGCAACGGTAATGGGCGTGCAAGGCCAGAGAATTCCAGCCATAGAATGTAAACAAAGGGCATCAAAAATGCTAAAAGAATAACATTGAGAGAAAAAAGGACATGCTGATTAGGTGCATTGGCTATGCTGAATTCTTCCTCAGTGTACCCAAACAGACGCCTGAGTGTGGCGACTAG
Organism: Carcharhinus amblyrhynchos; assembly: GCF_965287045.1. Taxonomy (NCBI): domain Eukaryota; kingdom Metazoa; phylum Chordata; class Chondrichthyes; order Carcharhiniformes; family Carcharhinidae; genus Carcharhinus; species Carcharhinus amblyrhynchos. The sequence continues at coordinate 83,448,663 of NC_137331.1, read as the reverse complement.
GGGATTTTCACAGTAACTTCATTGCAGTGTTAATATAAGCATACTTGTGACACTAATAAATAAACAAAGAGAAATAGTAAAATATCTTATGGATACGTAAAAAGTAGAAGAACAGTTAAAGAAGTTGTGAGACTGAAAATAAAAAGATATACTTTTATGGAGATTGAATGATGGAGATACTGGGAGCTGGATTTTCTTGTGCAATAGAACTACTGCAGGTGTCATAGATAGAATGTATTGTTTTCATAATCAAGATGTCTTACGATGTGAGGTTTTCTTGCCCTCAAAGTTCAATGTACATGAATTTTCTATGAATTCAAAAATACAAAAAATTATTTATCAACAACTTACCTTAGAGGTTTAAATGTGACATTTCACACAGACTATCACATACACAAAGAATAGATACAAATGAAGGAAAAAATACAATTATAATCTGGAATTATTTCAATCTCTTTTGTAGCAGGCCTACAGTTTCTTAGATGTATTGATGCTTTAGCTGGAGTGGAAGTCTTGTAAGAACAAAGAATTCTCAGCAATCTGTGAGTTGAATTGTTAGGAGGCCAGCTCTCAGGTGAACATGCAGTTGGAACAGGTTGGGAGGGAAAGAGACTGCCTTCCATTTTTTAAGGTTTAGCTGTATATCACCTTGGCTTGATCGCTATCTTACAGCTGGCTGGATAATTTCTAATGGAGTATGTCTCAGAACAATTTCTGCATTTATATTTAAATGCAGGTAATAAATGTGGCTGCATTAGTCATATGACCAATTATAAGTCCAAAGTTGTTTTCCGAATACAGTGGTGTGTCATCTCAGTGAATATCCTGTGTAGTGGCTGTTCACACCCTGTGAGTTTCAGACAGCCAAGGTCTTTTGTTCACAATACAATGAAAGGTCAGTGTGATTCATTTCATATTCATCTAACACCTATTGAGTTTCAATGTCTCTATTGCCCGTGAAGCAGAAAGATGAGTCAGCAGGTATGTTTTGCTTCTTTCTGTTGATGGTTCACCTGTAACAAAGGGATGTGTGAATTTGACAAGTGAGTGTGATTGTTCATATGTTCTTAGGTTTCAACACTAGAGCTGAATATTGCAAGTCACATGCAATGCAATAGCCATCTTAAACAGCTTTTGCTGTCCACTTTTTAAAAAGTTGCTTTAAAATTTGTAGCATCATCATGCCTGCACTAGGCATGGTAAGTGATAGGGTAGTTATACAGCAGTAAAGATTGGCAGGCAGATTCATTTTCCCAAACATGATGCTGGAAAATCTCAGTAGGTCCAGCAACATCTGTAAAGAGAAAAAAGAACTGACGTTTTGAGTCCAGATGACCATTTGTCAAAGCTGAGTGCTGCCAGGCCTGCTGACATTTTCCAGCATTTTCTCTTTTGGTTTCAGATTCCAGCATCTACAGTAATTTGCTTTTATGATTAGAGAAAAATTCCTGTCCACCATCTGCAGAGAGCTTGGCCTTCCACCTCTTAACCATCCCTCCAAATTGAATGATGGTGAGCAGGGTGGGGTTATACAAAATAGTTGATTGATTTGATTTGATTTATTATTGTCACATGTATTAACATACAGTGGCACATATTGTTTCTTGTGTGCTATACAGACAAAGCATACCATAAATGGAAAAGCAAAGGAGAGAATGTAGCATTTAGTGTTACAGTCATAGCTAGGGTGTAGAGAAAGATCAACTTAATGCAAGGTAGGTCTATTCAAAAGTCTGATGGTAGCAGGGAAGAAGCTATTCTTGAGTTGGTTGGTACATATCCTCAGGTTTTTGTATCTTTTTCCCAACAGAAGAAGGTGGAAGAGAGTATGTCTGGGGTGCTTTGATTATGCTGGTTGCTTTTCCGAGGCAGCAGGAAATGTATACAAAGTTAATGGATGGGAGGCTGGTTTGTGTGATGAACTGAGCTTTGTTTACAACTCTTTGTAATTTTTTACGGTCTTGGTCAGAGCAGGAGCCATACCAAGCTGTGATATAAGTAGAAAGAATGCTTTCTAAGGTGCATCTGTGAAATTGGTGAGTTGTAGCGGACATGCCAAATGTCCTTAGCCTCCTGAGAAAGTAGAGGCATTGGTCAGCTTTCTTAACTATAGCGTGCTCATGTAGAGACCAGGACAGGTTGATCTGGACACCTAGAAACATGAAGTTCTGGACCATTTCCACTTCATCCCTGTTTATGTATACAGGGGCATGCCCTCCATTACACTTCCTGAAGTCAATGATTATCTCCTTTCACTGCCTTCTTATGGCAGCAGCACTGACCCAAGGTAAGACTGGGCAGAGGTGGGGATACTGAGACAGCAATGAGGGGAGGACCCATTATTGGCCTCTTTTATTTATTTTCTGCTCTGAAAACAAATGATGGTTCACCCAGAGGCTTTCTAAACCATCTGAATTGTCAGGCTCTGGGTGCAGTTTTCCCTTTAATTGAAGTTCTTCTGCTTGAATGTCCCACTTGAGCAAGCCTTGGTCTTTCTGATTTGCCTTACAGATGCTTAATGAATCCGGGCTCAGGAAGAATGATTGGGTCATGATGAGGCCAGAATACCTAGCAGAACTCTGCTGTTGCTCATCGTCACTTACGAAACCAAGCAAGAGAAAAATCTAGCCCTCATTATGTTGGCACTGACACCAGGACTGGGAAAACTGAAGCTTTGGCACAGTCTTCATCTGAACCAAGCTGCAGCCAGAGGTTTGGTGAGGCAGATAATTAGGTAGAGAGGGCTTTAAATTAAACAGTGGGGAAAGGGAGTCATGAAAGAGGAGATGTATTAAATCAGAGAGAAATAACAATGTAATAGAGCAGAGTAGTAATTTGGTTAATGATAACCAGAGTAAAGCAAGAAGGGCCAAAGAGAATAAACTCAAAATGTACCAGCAGTTAAGGCGAGAGAGGGCAAAAATTAGAAAAAAGCAAAGGCTCTGGATCTGAATGCCTGCAGCATTCATAACAAAACAAATGAATTATTTGCACAGATAAAAATACATTTATATCCATTACAGAGGATTGCAGAGTGAACAAGGCTGGGACCAGAGTATTGAAGGATACTCAACATTTTAAAAAAAGATAGGAAGCTAGGGCAAGGTGATGGAATAGCTCTGTAAATTAAGGGAGTGTTATTACAGTAGTGAGACATTACCTTGACTCAAAAGAGCAAGCTGTAGAATAAGTTTGGGTGAAGATAAAAAAAAGTAAAGGTCGCTTGTGGGAGTAGTCAATAGGCCTCTTAACAATAGTTACATGGTAGGATAGGGTATGCAAGAAGATATAAATGGAGCATGTAAGAAAGCTGTAGCAATAATCATGAGTGATCTTAATCTACATGCAGATTGGCAAAAATAGCCTGGAATATGAGTTCATAGATTTGGGACATTTGTTTCGAGCAGTATGTTCTAGATCCAACAAGTAAGCAGGCTATTCTGGACTTGTCAATGAGTCAGGATTAATCAATGACCTTATAGTAAAGGAGCTTCCAGGCAACATCAACCATAACGTAATAGAACTTCATGCTCAGTTTGAAGGGGAGAAGTGTGAGTATAAGACTAGTGTTTTAAACCTGAAGAAAGGCAATTATAAGGGAAAGCAGACCTAGCGAAAGTGAACTGGGACACTAGGTTTTATTTGTTTATTTTATTATAACTCATTGCTCTTTACCACGTCCAGAGTAACCTGCTTCCTTGTTGGTTCTAGAACAGACTGCTCTAAACTCAAATTCCAGGCTATTTTTGCCAATCTACATCGAAAATCTAGATCTAGATTAAAATCACCTATGATTATTGCCATAGCTTTCTTGAAAGCAGACCTAGTGATGGGCTGAATGGCCTCCTCCAGCTCCTAATTCCTATGTTCTTATGTTCCTATGATTAATTGGCTCACATTAGAAAAGGTCTCATTAAGCATTTTAACTTCAGGAATGTGAGAAGGGAAGAGGCATTAAGGGAGCCTAGCTGCTGCTTATCTGCAAAATACTCATTAGACCTTGCAAAGCGCACTGTCCATGGGTTAGGGGCTAAACACCATTCAGTCATTTATAAAGTGTAAGGTAGGGATAAACTCTAATCCAAATCAGGCATTGTTTGAGTACCTTTAGGTGACACAATGGCTAGCACTGCTGCCTCACAGTGCCAGAGACCGAGGTTCAATTCTGGCCTTGGGTGACTGTCTGTGTGGAGTTTGCACATTCTCTTTGCGTCTGCATGGGTTTCCTCTGGATGCTCCAGTTTTCTCCTACGGTCCAAAGATGTGCAAGTTAGGTTGATTGACCATGCTAAATTGTCCCTCAGTGTCAGAGTAAATATGTGGGTTTACAGCAATAGGGCCTGGGTGGGATTGTTGTCGGTGCAGACTCGATACTGTAGAGATTCTGTGATTCTATAATGGTGGCTATAGCATAGCTGTGCTTTAGTTTCTTCCATCCTCTATGATATTGAGATGTCAGGTTGTTGGGGAAGCTTCTTAGGTACCAAGAATCTGCGAATGAGTACCTCAGCTACATGGCTACAACAGGAAAAGGCAAGTAGCGCAGATGCAGCAATTAGGCATTATAGTAATTCTCTGACTGAGAATGAGAGATCTACTATAGTTAGACAATTTAAATTCATTTGTCCATTGGAATAAGGAGGATTGGAGGATGGAGGCTGTGCTCAATGCTGCCTTCTTCCTGGCAGTGCTCACTTTAAGCAGGAGAAGTAGTGCCTGGTGCTGTCTAGCACAGCTTAGAGAGGACCCCCAGACTGAAGTGCATGATCCAGGGAACCCCAGGAAGAATCCAGAGGCTGAGGACCATCTCACAATGGCAACTGGCATGATCAAGGGTCTATCAAAGATGCCTTTCCTATTTGGAGATGTGGGAGAGATAATGCCATACTTGCCTATGTTTGTCAAGAGATGTGGTGGCTCATGTCTGCCACATTCTGCAGGAGGTGATGGCCTAATGGTATTATCACTAGACTATTAATCCAGAAACTCAGCTAATGTTCTAGGAACATGGGTTCAAATCACACCGCGGCAAATGATGGAATTTGAACTCAATAAAGTAAATCTGGAATTAAGAATCTACTGATGACCATGAAATCATTGTCAATTTTTGGAAAACCCATGTAGGTCACTAATGTCCTATAGGGAAGGAAATCTGCCAACCACATCTGGTCTGGCCTGGCCTGCATGTGAATCCAGAGCCACAGCAATGTGGTTGACTCTCCACTGCCCTCAGGCAACTAGGGATGGGTAATAAATGCTGGCCAGCCAGCAATGCCCATGTCTCATGAATAAATTAAAAAAACCTCTAATGCCACATAGTCTGGTAGGCGATCCTCTGCTAGCACCCCTAAAGTCTAATACTGCACTCAATTTTTTTGCATGCAGCTCATTTCAGGGACACATATGATCCAGTGCAGCATCTCACAGTCCTCAAAGCCAAAGTATATATAAGAGATGATGGGTGACCTCCACAGTAAGGCTTATCATTATATAAAGTTCATAATGGATGAAGCCAGCCAGATAGCTAGATTTCTGGGGTTTTCAATAATCTCAGGCTTCCCAATGCAATCAATTGTACGCATGTTGCTTTGAGAGCTCCATGGCAGAAGTCCCTGGATTTCATTAACAGGAAAGACTTCCTCAACATTCAGCTCCTGTGCAATCAGCAGAAACATATCATGCACGTTTGTGCTAGGTACTCTGGCAATTCTCACGACTCTTACACCTTGAGCCACTCCCAGAAGCCACAGATATTCAAAGGTTTGGTGAAGAGGTGGCTTATGACACCTGTGCATCATCCTCAAAGTTCCTCAAAGGAAAGATACAACACAGGATACTGTGCCACAAGGATCATCACTGAGCAAATCACTGGTATCCAGAAGATGCACTTCCGATGTTTGGAACGGTCAGGTGCGGCTCTGCTGTACTCTCCCCAGAGGGTGTCCCACATCATTGTAATCAGTTGATTCCCTGCATAACCTGGTGTTTCAGAGGAGAGATCATTTGGGACACATTGAGAAGATTGATAATTCCTCTGATGAAGAAGATCGGGAATGGTAGGAGCCTGAATGGTAGGCTTCCATGTGAGAATTCCCTTATGGTGGCACAATGGGGAAGCCATGCCTGTGACACAAGCCCAGCAGGAGTAAGGTGCAGGGACAGTTGGAAGTGGAACGAGTTTGAGATTGAGAATTTCAAAGTTTTCATCCTGATCACCGAGTCCACAAAATGCACCATTCATTGAGATTCAACATTTCTCCCAGTATTCAAAATATGACTTGACCAATAAATTACTCGGTGAAACTGACCCATTTTTGATGTAATTAAAGTTCATTAACATCTATCCCACTGTTAGCATTATTGATAACAGCTCACATTGATTCAATATGGGTAAGAAGTCAATAAGTTACACCTTTGTTAATACAATTGGAACACATTTATTATTAAATTTCTTATTATTGCACATTGATATGCCTTACGTCAGAATAATAATACTTTTGAATGCTATTACTATTGACCCTTTCTGTAATGCTACCATTGATATCCATGAAAAGTCATAAGGTGTATGGTAGAAACAGTGTTTCATACAACTAATCATTACAAATTAATTACAAGGAGTATGAGTGTTTTAAATGAATACTTCATCACTAAATATGTTATAAGGACTGTGTTATAAAGAATTTTCATACGCTCACTTCACAACTGTGATGCATTTGGCCGGATAGCGAAAAGCTAATGCATTTGACTTTAAATATGCCCTTTTCCATCATAGATGAACTTCCATCTGACATACTGATCTGTCCATCACTCAGACAGTTTCCACAGTAACAAACTGACCCCCCCCCCCGCCGCCCGCCCTTCCCAATGTAACTCCACCAAGATGTTGAATGTTATCATACACAAACCAGAAGCTCAGAGATTACCATTGGCCATTCCTTCCAGACATGTAGCCAGCCTGGGTTTGACCTCAGGTCAATTGTTTTTTTCTCACAAGAATTATTTCACACATGTACTCATCTTTTCCTCCTCTCTACTGATCTGGCCCTGATTCTAAAGCCAAGAGTCAGAATTCTGCAAATTTAAAAATGGCTTTAATTAGGCAGCAATAATGCACTTTTTTTGAAGATTATACCAGATTGCCAGCCCCTTGCGTATATTTTAGTGAGTTCTAAAAGAAATTACTGCTTGCAGTGAATGTGGATCTGATACCAACTGTAATATCTCGCATATGTAGATAAATTAAATTTATTAAAGTGTTGAAGTACAGAATCTAAACATCATACTCAAATTTAGATGCTGTTAATTATGTTACTGTATTTCCAAATACAGTAACATAATTAAGGACCCAATTCCTCTGTCACCTATTATTCACTCACACAGTGTGCATTTGTGGCATTGTAATTTTAAATATTATCATTGCCAAAAACCTCCTTCCTTGTTCACGGCTGGGATTCTCCAATGCCACTTACAGTGAATGGAGTTTTGGCTGGAATGCCAAATTCAGATTCTCACAGTGGTGCGGCCACGGACAAGATCGGAGAATCCCGCCCAATGTGTTTATATAGTTTGTACGTCAAATCATGTTACAAAACAGATGGTGGCCAAATCACATATTATCGAGTGGTCAGATGACTGACTGCTCAACCAAAGAAAAAGTACAAGAAATTATTGACTCTAATAGAAGACTCGATTCAAAAATTATATATATTTGTTGGTCGTGAAGAAAAGCAACAAATGAAAGCTTTGAGGCAATAAGATGTTCCAATTATTTAAATATCCTGCCCGGCTGGACTGTGAATTAAATGTAGAGTATTGCAGATTGTATAATTTATTGTACACCAGATTGAATCCAGGGATAGTGGAATTTCATATTCATTAAATAACCTGCAAATCCAAAAGAGACTACAATGGCTCAGTTGCAATAACTTTAAAATATTCCTACCTACTCTTCAAAGAACACACAGTAGTAAGATCCCTGCATGTTCTAGAGTCTCAGGAACATTGAAGTGGTTGTATGTTTTTCAAAAATTTGCTATTCATTTTTTTCTCCAGAAAATTGTTTCCAAACGAAAAGAAAGATGAAGTCAAAATTGATCCCGCTAAAGGCTCAATACTGCTAATCCCACACAGACCTGCTACTCCAAAACTTTTCCATATACTGTTGGCTACAATAAAAGAAAGAGGATCAAGTCTTCTGAAGAAATTCAGGGAAACTGAAACCAAGGTAATGGGAGTCCGTTGTGGTTACTGTTTACTAGGCTATTGATGTATCAATCGCATTATATGTAAGAATCGAAGTATAAAATTATTTAAGGATATTCGCAAGGTACAAGGTGTGCTTGACGCTGTTATGCATAGAAAATATGTTGGATGAGTTTTTGAGGTGAGTTTTGATTTAATTTATTATTGTCACATGTATTGGTATACAGTGAAAAGTATTGTTTCTTGCATGCTATACAGACAAGCATACTGTACATAGAGAAGGAAAAAAGAGAGTGCAGAATGTAGTGTTACAGTCATAGCTAGGGTATAAAGCAAGATCAACTTAATGCAAGTTGGTCTATTCAGAAGTCTGATGGCAGCAGGGAAGAAGCTGTTCTTAAGTCGGCTGTTATGTGTCCTCAGACTTTTGTATCTTTTTCCTGACGGAAGAAGGCGGAAGAGAATATGTCTGGGGTGAATGAGGTCCTTGATTATGCTGGCTGCTTTTCCGAGGCAACAGGAAGTGTAGACAGTGTCAATGGACAGGAGGCAGGTTTATGTGATGGACTGGGCTTCATTCACGACCTTTAGTAGTTCTCTTTGGTCAACCAATCAAATGTGATGTGAGGTTCTGAATATTATTTTTGAAATAAATAGTGCTTTTTATTAGTGATTCTTTAATATAAAGTATTTTTTACTTTTTAAATATTTAGCTTTATCCAATATAAAATCTTGTACTTAAGATTACTATTGTAGATTCGAAATATGGATACCAAACATTGCTTCTGTATAACTTTATTATGAGAAGGAAGTACTGACAAATGTGTATCACATGTTACAACACGTAACTTTTAAAAATATATTTGAATTTTCAGTAACATATTTAAAGGATCACATGACAAGTTTTAAGACTTCTTTTGCAATAAACAAAAAGCAACACAGTCTAAGCAACTCAGCAGGCAATTTATATTCTAAATTACATACACAAAATTCCCATTTAGCTTTCGCCATAACAGAAAATCTCTTGCCATACTTATACTTTACATTTTCTTAAATTGGCACGTCATCACCAAAACTGTCAGCTCCAAATGACTTACTTTCTTTTTCCTTTCCCAGCCTGGCAACCTCTAATCCCAGAACTGACTCTTACTGTCAGTGTTACATTGGAGATGCCTCCCTATAGCTGAAACTAGGTGAATCTTTCAGCCTCCTGGGCAGCACGGTAGCACAGTGGTTAGCATTGCTACCTCATAATGCCAGGGACCCGGGTTCAGTTCCTGGCTTGTGTCACTGTCTCTGTGGAGTTTGCGTGTTCTCCCCATGTCAGTGTGGGTTTCCTCCAAGTGCTCTGATTTCTTCCCGCGGTCTCAAAAATGGGCTGGTTAGGTGCATTGACCCAAAAAGGCACCAGAGTGTGGCGACAAGAGGAATTTCACAGTAACTTCGTTGCTGTGCTAACGTAAGCATTACTGGTGACTAATATATAACCTTTACTTTTACTTTACTTTTTACTTTAGGTTCCCATGAACTTGCCTTCAACCTGAGTGTAAGCTGCAACCTGTGTTTTGTGTGGCAACCAACAAAGTCAGCATTTTCTCTGCTTTAAGCACAGGACTGGTTGCCTCTGCCTACATGATCTCTTTTTCTCTCTCAGATTCTTGCAAAATGATTTGTGATATCTTCAGTGATACCTTGGAAAACCCACAATCAGATACTATATAGCTTTCTACTTTTCTCTTCCCAAAGCTCATCTCCATGTTGATTTGCATGAGCTTTGAATCCAGATAGAAAAACTAATAAGTGATCTTTTAGACCCCCAACTCCATCCTCCATTAATTAGAATTAAACAGATAGTTTAAAGTATAACCATTAATAAAGTCAGATATTCCTAACACCTCCCTGTGAGACTTGGAGACTAACAGGCTATCCACAGTCAGCATAACTATCCATGAGTGTGAACATCAAGAGCCTTGAACTAGTAAGTCAATTTGTGCTCACCTTGTCCTCATTGCAACCAAACCACCGAGGCTTTTTGTTGGGCAGAATGCGGAGCAAGACACATTACTGCTGCCATGAGTCCATTTTATCTTAAGTTAAAGAGACAGTGCCAAATCATAACAAATCTGTTGCTCCTCAAAAAGTAGGTTAAAAATAAGATGATAAAATAATAAGTTTATGAAAGCTGCATTAAATAGAAATGAGATGAGTTTAATTAAAATATGTTTATACTGGTTTTAATCAGGCTATAAAATTGATCTTTTACCTGATGAAGGTTACCCAGAATTTGATGAATAGTGCTTTTAAATTACAAGAAAATTTAGATCTGGAAGGTATGACATGGAATATTAACCTACAAATGCTAATTAGACTGAGCTAAAAGGTACACAACAAAAGGCACTGCTGTGCCGCCAAAAATATGTCTCTTCGTGTAAAATGTATTACTTACAAAAATTACAAAGAAAAGTCAAAAGTACTGGTGATCATTAGAATTTCATTGGAATAACATTATATACAAATTGAACCAATGTCTTCACATCCAACATATGACTTACTGCTTTTGAGATATATCAGAGGGTAATTTGCTATATATGGTTTGGTGTTGAATAATTTCTTGGCATATATCCTTCCTTGGTATAACAAATGTCTGGAGTGTATGGAGGTGATCACATTACTTCACTTTATTAGAGTCAGCATCTCACCGTAAAATAAGTGGCTTTCGTTTTGAAACATAAAACAAAACCAATCTCAAAGAGATTACATTGTAAAGGTTCACCTTTGATGGGTTGGATTTTAATATGCAGAAAGGAGCATGGTAACACAGCGATTATATAGAAACCTGCACTCATGATTCAGATCCATGAGCTCCAATCCCACCATGACTGCTGGAGATCTAAGTTCAATTAACTTAGTAAACATGAAATTTAAAGAAATATTAATATTTTTTTAAAAATCAGTAATGGCGACCACAAAACTACCAAATTACCACAAAACCTTGTTTGCTTTTATATATCCATTTGCTTTTTTAATGCTTTTCGGGAAGAAAACCTATTATCCTGACCGGACCTGAACTGGATGTGACTCGAGACCCACAGCAATGTAGTTAACTTTTAACTGCCCCCCAAAATAACCTAGCAAGACACTAGGGCCAGGATTTTCCCTGATATCAGTGGAGGCCGTTGTCAGGTAGGAAAAGTGGATTTGAAACCGCTGACAGCAATGGCAGCTTCCTTCGCTATCTCTCGCGGAACTTGAAAAAAACTCCAAGTCACAAGTCCCGTAACATATCAGTGGCGGAGGGCCTCTGATTCACCCACCCTACATTCCGGCACTCAGTGATCTGGGGTGTCATTTTTAAAGGCTGCCCTACAACAAAGCAAGAAAACCAGTTCACCCAAGTGCTCCCGGCACACCTCTAGCACTACCTGGCACGACCCAGACACTGCCCAGGCATCAAGTGGGCAGTGCCGAGGCATCAGGTAAGCAGTGTCAAAGTAGTACCCAGGCACCATCTAGGCAGTACCCAGGTCTGACCTTCACTCCTCTGTGCGCTGCCCTCACCTGAGCTCCCCTGGGAGGTTTATTCCCCAAGTTATGCCTTCTTGTACTTCATGCCATTTTGCCATCACACCACCATAGATGGATGGCATTGAGCAGCTGGGTGTGTGGTGGCAGGGGAATGATTCCAGATAATGATATATTAATTTATTATAATGATTATTATAGGGGATGATCATGTCATGCTTTCATGCCAATGTAAAATGCAACTTTGTGCTTCTTGCAATATTTCCTATTCCCATTCCTGAACCCATCCAATGTGAACAGAAGTGGCAAATCCCAGCCTATATTTTCAACAAAGCAGCACACCTTTTCCCAAGGCAATTACAGATAGGAAATAAATGCTGATCTTGCTAACAACATCCAAATCTCATGATCTATGCATGGATCGGGCATCCTTCCCCCTGCTCATTTGACCTACCATCGTCAAGAATCAGAGCCACTGCATTCATAACAATGAACATTTAAGTGCTTTTCACACAGCTGATATGTTACTTAAACAATATAAATGCTAAAAGATTTGTTCATCCATCTGTGAAGCAAACAGTTAATGTGATTGAAAACCAAATTGAAACATTGAGCTGGAAACTTCCCAGAATTATACAGAATCCCTGCAGTTTAGAAGGAGGCCATTCAGCCCATCAAGCCTGCATCAACAACAACCACACTCAAGCTCTATCCCCATAATCCCACGTAATTACTCTGCTAATCGCCACCTCCGAGGGTCAGTTAAGCATGGCCAATCCATCTAACCTGCCATCTTTGGATTGTGGGCAGAAACCGGAGCACCCAGAGGGAACTCATGTAGATATGGAGAAAACGTGCAAACTCCACACAGTGACCTGAGACTGGAATTGAACTCAGGTCCCTGGCGCTGTGAGGCAACAATGCTAACCACTGTACCACTGTGGGTAATTAGGGTGAGGGCAGAAGGAGCAGTATCAAGTCTGCTAAAGTTAAATCGGGCATATCAGCTCACACCCTTCCTGACCACGAACCTGATTAAGTCATTGGCGGGTGGCAGCTGGGAGGATTTTATTCTGAAATTTTGCTAGAGCAAATTCAATTTTTGGCCTCTTGTGAGATTTAGTGGCCATTACAGGATTTTTGCCAGTAGTCAACAGTAGATTGTGGGCAAAATTTGAAATCATCTGGGGGACTACTTTCTGACTTCATACCCCTAACAGGGTGGAGTGAAATTTTGTTGCCTATTACCTTAATGGCAGTAAAGTGTGTGCAGTATATGCCATACATTCTGAAAATGCAGGCACACTGTACTGTTATCAAATAGCTTTTCACAGGCTAGATCCTGGAGCCACTGGTCACTGTTGGTAATGGGACACAAGGTACATTTTTTGGAGGATCTCTGCTGTATCCCATATCTATTCCAGGAAGAGTGGCAGGAAGAACAGGAACAACAGTAGCTTTCGCTGGTTTAACAAGATGATGCATGCAGCCACTGAACAGTGTGGTTACTATTAGCTGCAAACACAAATCATTACAATGAGCAGGCAATGCAATATTAGAAAGGTGCTGTCATTTCAACCAATGGGTGTAGATTAATTTTGTATTGTGATCCTTGTGCTGGTTTTTGGAGGCAATACAACTGTGTCCTCTGCAGCAAAGCTGGAATATTATCTAGCCTTACAGCATCTCATGCTATCCTCCTGCCTTCGCTCCTGAGCACTTGTGCTCAGTGCTTGGTCATGAAAACCCATCCACTGACAGACCCCCTTAAGTATACCTAGTGACAGTCTCTGCTTCCCAGGATCAAAATGAGGAACATTAGATCTGCAGGAAGGCTGCCTTCTTAAATTTTCTATGTGACCTTCTACATTTTCTGTACCTGAAATGAAAGAGAACAGTAAGGGTTAGCTCTTAGTGTGAAAGGTATGCAGAGCAAAGTAGTTGCCAAAAGCAGCTGCAACTTGTCATGCTTACACGTTGGAATGACTTGGAAGTGAGAAGAGAAAAAAGAGTAAAATGTGAAGTAAAATGCCTCCTCCAGCCTAACCAGTGACTTTGACCTGTCACCCTCGTTCCAACCCCCTCTTCCCATAATGCTGGGATCCTGCTCCTCCAGCAGCAACAGGATGTGCAAGTTGCATCCTCCTCCTCCAGCTGATCTCTGCTTCCTCATGTTGTGTGGGAACGTCATCTCTATTCTCCTGCTGACTGTCTGGACAAGGACTTCCAAAGCTGCAAGTGAAAATTACCTTTAAGCCACCAACTGCTCCTCTCCCCATCATGCACAAATTCTGCCAATAAACATTGTGGGTAACATTGACAATGCTCCCCTTTCCTTACAATCAGCTGACAGAAAGAATGTTCCATGATCTTGGTGACCAGCTGAATAGGTGCTTGCAGCGGACCTATTATCCATTCAGTTTTCGATTTGAAGAAAGATACATTTGAAGTGCATGGGCACTGAGAAACATTGTCATTGTGTAAATTAATAAAATAGCAGAACAATGTAAATTACGTTACACTTGCCATAATAGCAAAGAGATTATATTGAAGGAAATCATTTGGAAGGACTGCATCACATTATTTCATTCCAATTGGTTTTATGTTTAAAGGCAGGTAGTCAAAGGTTGCAGTGTGCAATTGTCAGTGGAGACACAGAGACGGATCATTTCACATCTAACGTCAAGAGGAAGAGATCAGTAGACAATGCATGCAGAGTCATTGAAGAAGTGAGCAGAACATATGGTAGGTGTTTTGCCTGATACATTATATCAACCTGCCAACACAATAAGGAATAATTTTGACCTAATTGGACGATAATGTAAAGCAGGTGTTGATTGATCCATCAGTAACATAAATCGGATGAAAATCAGGTTAGATGGTGACAGGTAGCAGAATCAATATTGCAGTAGTAGGATCTGATACACATACAGTGCTAATGTGGGACTGATAGGCACATGACCCAGAACCACAGTCAGTCCAGAGATGTGTAAACATCTGGGATGGAGTCAACGCCATTCCTGTATCTTCTAATTTATTCAAGGTGAGAAGGCTTACTTCATGGTGTTCAAAGCCTGACATATCATGGTGGCAGCGTTGTGATCCTTATCATCACAAAATTGCAGAGAAATTAAGAAAAAGAACAGCTTCAGTGGATTCTGAACTGAAATAACCTCTCAACCAAAGTTACAGACATGGGGAAAATTTACCAGAAAGTAGAGCTCCAGGGAGAGGAAAGCCTGGAAGCAAATGATGTACTGCTATTTCAGAAAGGCTGCCAAAAACTGGCAAGTCATGATGTGGAGATGGCAGCATTGGACTGGGGTAAACACAGTAAGAAGTCTCACAACACCAGGTTAAAGTCCAACAGGTTTATTTGGTAGTAAATGCCACTTTTGTGTTTGTGTTTTTGCCTGTTTATGATCAGAACTCCCCACCCACCTGATGAAGGAACAGTGTTCCGAAAGCTAGTGGTGTTTACTACCAAATAAACCCACTGGATTTTAACCTGGTGTTGTGAGACTTCTTGCTGTAAAGAACTGGCAAGCACAGGAAGATCTATTTGGTACTGAACTGCAATGTCATATCAGAAGCCAGTGACATCAAAGATGTAGACACACTTTGAAAAATCTTCAAAATGGATCACAACTTGACACTTCCATGGATTCACCCATGGCCCAGACCAGTCAGAGAATTGTGGAGGAAAATATTTTTTAAGTTACAGCATTGCTACAGGTTTACATAAAGGAATCAGAAGCAGAACTAGTCAATACACTTCTTTACTCAATTGGGGCAAGTGCAGATGACATTATTGCATGACAAGATATCAACAAGTCATCTTCCAAATTTGATGTTTTAAAATCCTTCCACATTTATTTCAACCTGAGCTTCAATAAAATACTGGGGAGAGCTAAATTTAATGAGATAGTTCAACTGCCCAGGCAACATGTTGATTCTTTCATAAACAATCTCTACAGGCGAGCAGAGGGATGCAAAATTGGCAATTTAATGTCTGAGCTCATCCGAGCAAGAATCATTGTGAGTGTTGCAGATGATTCATTCTCTGAGGATCTCACCCGAGATAAGGTAATCCAGCTAATTAGACTGCCTGAGCTATATGAACAACACAGGACCATCCTAAGGAAAGAGGCAGAAACTTACCCTCAGTTTGCCATATCAGGTCACAGAAATGCAGTGATTTTGCAAGGAAAGCGTCTCCTAACCGCCCAGCAGAGCGACCTTGCCATCCTTGCATATAATGCACCCTCACAGGAAAGATTAACGTCCTGTGGGCACTACCAAGTGATTCCACTGCAACCAACAGGAACACTTTGGTAAAATGTGCAAGTTAAAATCCCAGCACCCCATGGCATCCTTAAAATAATCTACAAGGTCCAGACCGAAAACTCTGAGGAATCGAAACTATGCTTCTTTGATGACATCAGAGAAAGTCATTCTTCATTTTGGAATTCTGAGATAAATGGACATCTGATAATGTTAAATTTGTTTCAGGAGCCAGCATGACAATCCTGTTAAGTAATGAACCATGGCTTCAAGCCCTTAGGAGTGAAATGATGGACATTCCAATTTATGGAACAAGGGGTTCGATTCCTGGTCATCAGCGAGATCCCTGAACCACTGAGGGAGGGCAACAAATGGACCTTCAAGCTGACATTCATTGTTCTGAACCCACCTTTCTCTCTTATGAATAGAGATACCTGCAGACGACAGATGTCAGCTTACACAGGACGACAGTTCTTAGCCACCCAGAATGACATATTCCTGAAGTATTCAGACTCTAATCTCACCTGTTGTCTCTTTTCATGGAGTAGGTTTGTCCATCATCATTTCATAGAATCCACAGAATCCCTACAATGGAGAAGGAGGCCATTCAGCCCATCGAGGCTGCACTGACTCTCTGACAGGATATCTTACACAGACCCTCTCCCCACCCTATCCCTGTAACTCCACACAATTACCATGGCTAATCCATCTAATCTAAACATTTTAGGATGCCAAATGGAAATTTTACCATGGCTAATCCACCTAGCCAGCACATCTTTAAACTGTGGGAGGAAACTGAAGCACCCGGAGGAAACCCATGAAGACATGAAGAGAAAGTGCAAACTCCACACTGTCACCCAAGCTCAGAATTGAACCTGGGTCCCTGGCGCTGTGAGGCTGAAGTGCTAACCACTGTGCCACCATGTCGCTCCTTCAGATCCTAGAAAGTCTGCAGTGATCTGGCCAACCCATCACACGAGATCACCATTGCACTTCCAGTGGAATTGGTACAGAGAAGGATCATTAGTCTGAGGAGCCTTACTTCCAACTCTAGTGATGGTACAGATGGTAGAAACACCAACCATTTTGCCTAAATGGCAACTCACAGCCAGAGTGCGAGATCCACAAGGGATGTTGGAACCTGGTAGCAGTTGCGCATCATCAACAATAAAAAAACAGAGGTGAGCAGATTACTCAATCTTCTTCTACCTCATACACTGCAAGAAAAGATGTCCCGTATTCAGCAAGACCATGCAGACACTATGACAATGGACAAACAGACACTGCACAACAATCACCAGGAAGGAGTGTTCTTTTCCAATGGGGAACACCTCAGCAATCAAGGGCATTCAGCCTCCAACCTTTGGGTAAGCATTCTCCAAGGCAGTCTTCTACACATATGACAATGCAGAATTGCCGAGCAGGAACTGATAGCCAGGTCCTGCATGCATGATGACAGCTTCAACTGGGATTTTGGGTGCATGTCACACTATATATAACTCCCACCATTTAGCCTGGGCTTGCAAAATCCTACTAACTGTCCTGGCTTGAGACAATTCATGCCCTTTTAACCTGTGATTATACTTTTCTCCACTCGCATTGTCTGCCTCCTTGAAGACTTGATTACCTGTAAAGACTCACATTCCAATCATTCTTCACATCCCAATCTGAAATTATTTTGCAATTGTGTCTGCCTTTATATGCCCCGTTTGTGAACCTACCTCTCCACTCACCTGATGAAGGAGCAGTGCCCTGAAAGCACGTGATTCCAAATAAACCTGTTGGACTTTAACCTAGCGTTGTGAGACTTCTTACTGTGTCCACCCCAGTCCAATGCCAGCATCTCCATTTCAATCTTCTTCTTGCTACAGGACCACCTTTCCTCAACCTCAGAGAGCTTCCTGATGGCCAAATGGAAAAAGAAACATTTTCATCCATCCTACAAGAAACAAACAAGAGTAACAACAATCATTCATGGCCAAACTAGCCAAACAAAAAAGGCGAGGTTTAACATAAAGAAATGGAAGTTTGGGATGAAAACATACCCAAACATCAGTCCAACCTGCAAGCCAATAACAAGAACCAGAACCGCAAGAACAGTGAATGAGATGTGGAAGGATTATAAGGCCTCCAGGACGTGAGAACTTTTAACATCAAGGTCTTGAAGAGGAAGATGGGGTAGCAAGAATGTTGTTAATGTTAATACTGTAATTGCAATAATGTTGAAATAGCATTAAGGTTGTGAAAATAAGGTAAATACATAAGACTATAATATATGATACAAAATAAACTAAAATAATCCCACACTCATGCAATAAAGACTGGGGGGTAGGTGTAGTAGTAGGGTCTGGTAATGTAGAGGTTAATATGGGACTGAGTACAGTACCACCCACACAATAATGTAACAAGGAACATAACCTAGAATCAGAGTCAGTGTTGAGGTGGACAGAGATGTGGGAATCTATAATGGATTCAGCTCCATACTTGTACCTTCTACTGCATATATGTACATAGTTATAAGTTGTCAATGAGGATTTATTGCTAAAATACTCAAGACTATGAAATCTATTTCATTGTGTTCAATGTAAGATTCTTCAGATATACCCATTTCATACCTAAAATCAAAATTACCCAATTCATGTGCATGATATCCATTTAATAAAATGCAGTGTCCCAATAAATAAATGCATGTATTTATTCATCACTTGTCACCTGCCCTCTTGACAGAGCAAGAAGAATCCAGTCACCCTCAAGCTAAACCTGAAGTTCACCCCTTAACAAAACACCAGTCATCACAATCTTCACATGAGATAGAGAGCACTGGTACACGCAATGAAGAAAAGTTTGATACTTATGAAGATAAGAAAGCATAGGGTAAGTACCTGATTACTGGTGAGCTAGGAATATGGTGATTGAGGAGGGGGTCAGTTGATACAAGCAAAGGATAAACCCTCCTGAGTTGCATTATAATAAATAGTTAATTGAACTTGCTTCTACATTGATGTAGTACAGTAATAAGCCTATGCCAATGCACCCCTGTGCAAAATGAAGGATCTGAGTCATTAGATGACTATAGCACCCAGATCAGCAATTACCTTCCACCTTGAGTGCTGCTCCAGCGAAATAGTTATCTGCATTCCAATATGCCATTGAAGACACTGTATCATCACATCTCCCACAATGGAAGGCTTGTTTATCGACACACAGAAACATAGCACAGTACAGGCCCTTCGGCCCTCAATGTTGTTCCGTGCTATGTCCAAACCCAAGATCAAGCTATCCCACTCCCTATCATTCTGGTGTTCTCTATGTGCCTATCCAATAACCGCTTGGAATTTCCGAAAGTGTCCGACCCCACAATCACAGCAAGCAGTGCATTCCACACCACAACCACTCTCTGAGTAAAGAATCTACCTTGGACATCCCTCCTGTATCTCCCACCATGAACCTTAAAGTTATTCCCCCTAGCAACAGCTACATCCACCTGAGGAAATAGTCTCTGCACTTCCACTCTATCAATCCCGCTCATCATCTTATAAACCTCTATTAAGTCGCCTCTCATCCTCCTCCGGTCTAAAGAGAAAAGACCCAGCTCCCTCAATCTTTCCTCATAAGACCTACCCTCCAAACCAGGCAGCATCTTGGTAAATCTCCTCCGCACTCTCTCCAATGCTTCCAAATCCTTTTAGTGAGATGACCAGAACTGCACAAAATATTCCAAATGTGGTTTCACCAAGGTCTGGTATAGTTGCAGCATAACCCTACGGCTCTTAAACTCAAACCCCCTGTTAATAAACGCTAACACACTATAAGCCTTCTTCATGGCTCTATCCACTTGAGTGGCAACCTTCAGAGATCTGTGGATATGAACCCCAAGATCTCACTTTTCCTCCACATTCCTCAGAACCCTGCCGTTGACCCTGTAATCCACATTCAAGTTTGTCCTACGAAAATTAATCACCTCGCACTTGTCAGGGTTAAACTCCATCTGCCACTTTTCTGCCCAGCTCTATGACGGGCATTAGCACAGCAGAAGCATGAACATTGCTATAGATGTTTTGTTCAAACTGGTTCAAACTGAACTAACTTTGGTCACTTGGAAACTAGTTACAGGTATGAGAGAATGAGAGAGACACCAAGAACACATGGGCTCTCTTCAGCAACATATACCAGACCCACGTACAAAACATATTAATGTATATGTGGATAGTACGGGAAAATGATTTTGAGGTAGATGATCAGCTGTGATCTAGATGGTAGAGGAGGCTTGAATGGCCCACCCCTGCTCCTATTTCCCATGTTCCTTTGTTCAATCACCTTGAAGGAAAAGAAAATAAAGAAATGAGAATACCATCACTTCCAGATTACCTAAAGCATAATATACTGTTCCTTCATTGTGACTGAATTAAAACTCTAGAATTCTCTACCAAGCTACATTGTGAGAGCGCACCACACTGCTGTAGTTTAGGAAAGTGGCCCACTACTACCTTATCAAGGGCAACGTAAGATAGGCAGTAAATGGCACTTTTGATCAATACACAGAGAGGAGGAATCTGTTTTCAATTCTCTTAGCTACTTTGGTATAAAATATACATGATACACAATAGTGACTTCCTAATATACAATCGGCATTATAAATTTAAATAATAGGTAATACAATAAAAGACTAAATTATAACAAAGGAATTGAATGGAAAAATGTCATTTGCAGAATGAAAATAAACATATTCATCAGAATTTCAACAGATATATATGCATATAAAATTGATGTGAAGTTCGGAATGTAATAGTATTTGCATCACTCGCAGAATTAGACAATTAAGAGGTGACTTTACAACTGAGTCAAAATGCAAAAGTATATTACTTTTAATATTTTTGCTTTCAAGCACCTCAGCCAGCTCCTTCAGCTAAACCCACAAGAGGACGTTAATTGTGGCAGCATGCAATCTCCAGCCAAGCAGTGAACATGGACAGCTTATTTCCCAAGCAGCTTCTAAAGGCAAGCAACCTCTGTAGAAAGAATTCTGTATGACAAGAGGAATGACTAATAAGATAAGTTGTAATTCAAAAGCTCCTTCACTCGATGAATGGGAGCTCTGTTGTTGAGGTCAAATCAGATAAGCTAAGTTAATCACTTTTGACCTTTGTGAAGTCCATTGAACTTGAGTGATTTAGTACTTGTGTTTAATTAGGTTTTATCAAAGACTAAACTGCTTCCATATTTTTGCTATAGATGTGCACAGATATAAATATGATACTGCAATCCCATGCTCTCAGAAGTGAATTGGCCTGGAAAGTTATATTCCTAAGCTCACAACAATTTACATACACATATATATATATATATATCCACCTGTTGAAGTTCTGATGAACATAATGCTTATTTTCGCTCTGCAGTTAACATTTTCCCTTCAATCCCTTTGTGATAATTCAGTCCTTTATTGTATTATCTATCATTTAAATTCATAATACTGATGAAGGAATTATTAGGAAGTCATCATTGTGTATCAAATATATTGTATACAAAAGATAGTTAGGAGAATTAAAAACAGATTCTTAGGATCTGCATCTTGATAGAAAAATTGTATGGGTCAAGTTTTGGGCTACAAAATGTAGCCCAGAACGTCTGAATAACATTGCCTACAAGCGCAGCAAAGGATCACAGAATCACCTCGATATTATTAAAAAACAAACCATTACTAAATCACTGAAATATCTACATTTGTTTAATCTCTTAATAATCCAAATATTGAACTTGTATAGTGAGTTTTCAATCATCATATTAGTTTTCCTTGTTATATTGTACTTAGTTACTGTAGCTCAAACCTTTATAAGGCTTGTGTTGTAACCAATGTTTGTAAATGATCATGGACCTTAATTGGCAGCCCCAAGATTGTTGCAGTCCTTCAACTGAAATGTATGCTGTTCAGTAATTTCATGTCCACTTGATGTGTCTGATGTCTAGCACAAGCTACAGTGTCAGTAAATGTCCTCAGCAGAAGGACCATTTCTTCTGTCTGCTATTTGGAGTTAAATTGTCAATTAAGAACTGAGAATTTTAAATCTAGATGACAATCCTATTCTATCTCAATTTTAGTACAAGGTATTTTGACTTTCAGTTATCGTTCGTTGTGTTTATATTGCTATTCTGAAATGACTAGTGAACTAAACAATAGAGTTTGTACTTCAAGACATTTTGGTATAAATGAATTTCCAATAAACTCATGTTCAATGAAGTAAGGCTGACAATCTGGAGTAAGTTTCTCCTTTTTGTGATGTGCAGAGCAACAGCTCAGAACCATCTGGTGTTTTGGAGATCTTGAAATTTTTCTTTAAAATTTAAAAAAACCAAGAATACCAGTTTTCCCCTAATAATTAACAACCCACTCCTTCAGAAATTGCATGTTTTGAAAGTGCACATTCTTGTATTTTATTTCTAAGAAACAACCATTTCCATGCTTAAAAAAGGGGGAAACTTCACCTCCCTTATATACTGTATATCAAGGATCTGTCCGGTGAGGTGAGGCAAGGATGGTGGTGGGCAGGAGATGGGAGGTGGCGGGGTGGGTACAGGTCGGAAAGTAGAGTTAGCCCACAATCAGCCATCATCTTATTGAATGGTAGAGCAGGCTCAATGGGCTGAGTGGCCTCCTGCTCCTATTTCTTAAGATGATATTTTCTAGTCTATAATAAAAATATACTTTTGCACTTTTGACTGCTTTGATCTGTCAGTATAAGCTTAATTTCCTGTGTTCTATTGTCACAGAAAAGGCTGTGAAATTGCTTGATCTACTGCAGTCCAGTTTTTCTAATTTACTTAGGCAGCATGTTGGAAGCCGAAAAGGGTTTCTACTGATTGACCAAGTCTTTTGTTAATAATTTTATTTTTAACATCCATCAGTACTCTATAGTATGAATTTTCATATCTGTGGTACACTGTGGGAGAAAGAACTGATTATTGTAAAGCAAGAGATGATCCAAGGTGAGATCACAGGGGATTGAGGGCAGAGTACTAGATTGGATTGAGGATTGGCTGACTGCAGAAAGCAGAGGGTTGGAATAAATGGGTCTTTCTTTGGCTGGAAAAATGTACCTAGCAGGGTCCCGCATGAATCAGTCCTTGGACCTCAAATGTTTACGATCTATATCACTGATCTGCAAGCAGGGACAGAGTGTAACATAGCAAAATTTGTAGATGATACTAAAATAGGTGGGAAAGCAGGCAGTAAAGAGAATATAAAATTTTACAGGCGGATATAGATAGGCTAGGAAAATGGGCCAAAATTTGGCAGATGGAGTTCAATGTAGATAAGTGTGAGGTTATCCATTTTGGCAGAAAAATAGAAAGGCAAATTATTACCAAAATGACAAGCAGATTCAAAATGTGTCTAGGCGGAGGGATGAATATAGATCAGAGTGCCTATGTTCATCAATCACAGAAAGTCGTATGCAGGTGCAGTATGTAATAAAAAAGGCAAATGGGATGTTGGCATTTATTGCAAAGGGATGGAGTATAAAAGTAGAGAAGTGTTGTTGCAATTGTATAGGGTGTTGATGAGACCACATCTGGTTTCCTTATCTGAGGAAGGATGTGGTGGCATTGGAGACAGTTCAGAGGAAGTTGACCCGATTGATTCCAGGGATGAAAGGGTTGACATATAGGATAGATTAAACAGTTTGACCTTATACTTGCTGGAGATTAGAAGACTGAGAGGGGATCTGATTGAAGTACATAAAATTTTAAAAGGGATTGATAAGGTAAAAGTCGACCAAATGTTTCCAGTTATGGGGCAATTTCGAAAAAGAGGTCATAGGTATAGGATGAGAGGTTTTAGATTTAAAACTGAAATGAGGAGGAAATGCTTCTCAGAGGGTGGTGAATTTGTGAAACTCGCAGCCTCATAGCGCAGTGGAGTCTGCATGAATGGTTTCAAGAAGGAGATAGATATATTTCTAACAACAAAGGGATAAGGAATATGGGGAATTGGTGGATAGGTGGATTTGAGACCAGGGAGAGATTAGCCATGATCTTATTGAATGTTGGAGCAGGTTCAAAGGGCTGAATTTGCCTACTTCTGCTCCTAATTGCTATGTTCCTGACAGAAAATCTAATAACGTTCCTGTGTTTTTCAATTGTTTTAACATTATTGAAACCCGCACCATGAACATTCTAGAGGTCACCATTGACCAAAAACTTAATTGGACAGTCACATAAATACTGTTGCTACAAGAACAGGCTGGATATTCGATAGTAATTAACTCATCTCGAGACTTCTCAAAGCCTGTCCATCTACAAAGCATGAGTTAGAAGTGTGATGGAATACTCCTCAATTAACTTGGGTTAGTATAGCTCCAAGAACTCTCAAAAAACTTCACACCATCCATGGTAAAGCAGCCTGTTTAGTTGGCACTAAATCCACTATAACCATTTACTTTCTTCAGCTATCAGTGCAACATGAACACAGTGTATACCATCTACAAGATACATTGCGATAAATCACTAAAGCTTCTTCAGCAGTACCCCCAAACACACAACCTCTACCATCTGAAAGAACAAAGGTAACAGATTCTTGGGCACGCTACCGCTACAAGTTCCCCTCCAAGTCACACAGTATCCTGACTTGGAAACAGATCATGATTCCTTCATTGTCATTGGATCAAATTCCCAGAATACCTCCTTGACAGCATTGTAAGAGTGTCTGCACCACAAGGGTGTCAGTGGTTCAAGAAGATACAACCTTCTCAAGGATAATTAAGGATGGGCAATAATGCTTGTCTTTCTGGAATCACTCACATCACATAAATGAATAATAAAAAAACACAAAGATTATGATACACCTTTCTCCTTCTTTGCCAATTATAGTCAAAGGTTTACAGAATGGAAGGCCCTTCATCCCAAATTGCCTATACGGCCCAGTTTTTAGCATTGAGCTGGTCACAATTGCCTGCATTTGGCCCATATCTCTCTTTACCAATCTTACCCATGTAGCTGTTTCAATGTTCGTTAAAAGACAAAATTGTAACCATCTCTGCTACTTCTATCTCTGATGTGGATGTGCCGGCGTTGGACTGGGATAAACACAGTAAAAAGTCTGACAACACCAGGTTTTAGTCTAACCAATTTATTTGATAGTAAACGCACAAGCTTTCGAGGTTTCCCTCTTCGTCAGGTGAATGGAAAGTTCTGGCCTCGGACAGAGCATATAAAGCACAGACAGTTTAGAGATTACTGATTAGAATGCGAATCTTTACACCTAACCTGCTGTTCAAGTCCTAAAGTGGCTGACAATGTGTGTGGAAGGAGCACTGATCACAGGTTAAAGAGATGTGTATTGTCTCCAGACAGCACAGTGAGTGAGGTTTTGCAAACCCAGGCAAGTCACGGGGGTTACAGATAGTGTGACATCTTGTACAGATAGTGGGATCTTGGGTTCATGTCACACTATCTGTAACTCCCGTGACTTGCCTGGGTTTGCAAAACCTCACTCACTGTGCTGTCTGGAGACAATACACGTCTCTTTAACTTGTGATCAGTGCTCCTTCCACACACATTGTCAGCCACTTTAGGACTTGAACAGCAGGTTAGGTGTAAAGATTCGCATTCTAATCAGTAATCTCTAAACTGTCTGTGCTTTATATGCTCTGTCCGAGGCCAGAACTCTCCATTCACCTGACGAAGAGGGAAACCTCGAAAGCTTGTGCGTTTACTATCAAATAAATCGGTTAGACTAAAACCTGGTGTTGCCAGACTTTTTACTTCTATCTCTGGCAGCTCGTTCCAGGCACTCACCATCCTCTATGCAAAACATTTGCCCTTCTGAATCCTTTTGTATCTCTCCTCTCTCAATTTAAATCTTTGCCCTCTAGTTTTAGAATCCCCTAACTTTGGTAAAAGATGTTGACTATCTACCTTATCTATTTCTATGTTTCCATTTTTAATGTGACCATGCATTCCTTGGTCTGAGAAATGGGAAATTATGTATTGACCATCATTTATATACAAAATCCACTGTGATCATACAATGCCAGAAAGGTCCCAGAAGCAGCTGATAGCTTACTGGGAGATCACTGGTGTATTGCCTACAGTTTTCAATGAATGGAAACTTATAGGCCCTGTACTCCCAATGATTTAAGAGGATAGCTTTGTAAGACCCTGCCATTGGTGTGGGTTCTTGAAAAATTGATTGTAATTGAATATCAGTTTGTTGTTTGCACTCTTAGTTTAGAAATTATACCTTGTGGCACCTAGTTTATTGGTGTAAAACAGATACAAAGGACAATTTCAGAGACAACTGGGGTGGTCAATTTTCCAGCTGTCCCTGGCATAAACATTAACTCCATTCCCCAACCAGTCAAAATCTTGGCATTCCCAACCTAACATAATTGTGAAAGTACCTTCACTCCATGTACAGCAACACTACAATAAGAATGCCCACCATCTCCTTCTCAAAGCTGACTAGGAATAAGCAAAGTGCCAGCTTTCCTTGTGATGCCCACATCCACTAATTTTTTTTTTAAAAGAAATGCATGATATGATCAAGACTATAGCATTGCGGTAGCTTCTAATCTCAAGGAAGAAGACAGAAAGGAATAAAGGAGAGATAATTCTCAAAGTTAATATTTGTAATTATGCTGAAAGCATTTTACTGTTTACATCTCTCTTGAATTCAATGTCACAATTTTATTACATGGGTTATAAATACACACATAAATCCTACCTTTCACTTTTCCACTGCTTCAATTTGTAGCACAGCCACTATGATCATCTCTCTTCTGCGACAGCATTAATAGCTTGGTGTCCTCTGACTATATCATCAGGACATTCTCCTACCAACTTTTGTTTTTGATGCTGTATGACTTCTAATGCAGACACTTTTAAGACATTATATCAAGATTTCTTTTGTCCTACATTTTCTTCTCATCATTCACAGTACCTCTGCTAAAGAATTTATTTTAACAATGAGTTGAGGAAGAAAAACTAATCCAAATGTGACCAGATTAGGGGAAGACGCTGGTGTAATGGTAATGTCACTGGATTTTTTGGATGGGATTTTCTGCTTGGGATTTGCGGGAAGATGCAGCCCACCAGTGGTCAGCGGCAAAATCTTCTGGTCTCACCATTGTAAATAAAGTTTCCCATTGCATGCCCCAGGAAATCTGTGGCAGGAATGCACCATTGGCAGGACCAGAAGATTCAGCTGGCATGAACGGCTGGAAAATGTCAGCCATAATCCAGTGACCTAAGCAACATGGGTTCAAATCCTATAACGACAGCTGGAGGAATTCAAAGCTTGTCTCAGTAATGATGATCATTAAACAATGATTGTTGCCGAGATCTATCTAGTTCACTAACATCCTTTCGGGAAGGACATTTTCTGGCCTACATATAACTCCAGATCCACAGCTGCATTGTTGACTCTTAACTGCCCTCTGGAATAGCCAAACCAATTACTTAGGGATGGATAACAAATGCTTTCCCTGCCATCGAAGCCCACATTCCATGAAATAATATTTTAAAATTTGGTGATTTGCATGAGTTACTAATTTTTATTAAATATTTGAATGCAAGTCTTTGGCAATGGAAATTGTTTCAATAGAGAATGTTTCAGCTGGATTCCAATTCTCTTCCCACACCTAATGGTGCACGAAGGCAAACCTTTGTCTGTTTCCGTAACAGCTTCCCCGTCTGTCACCAGAGACTTATAGCTTGAGGGCCACCACTCCACATCAGGCATGGCTGACCAAGAGTCTTTCCTGCCCTAACCCCTGCCATCCATTGGCGTGTTTGGAAGGATTTGCAAGTTGATATATTCAAATTGTTTTACCGCGTTATGAATGCACTTTCCATGGCCAACAAGTCCTGGGGTAGGACTTGAACCCAGCGCTTTTAGCTCAGAGGCACAATACCCACTGCACCACAAAAACTCCTTCAGCTGGATGGAATGGGAGTCGTGGGTAATTTTTCAGAGATTTCCCTCTCTATATGGAGCCTCACTTAATGGGAGCCAGAGTAGAGAATGAGGTGTGGAACTGAACAAGGCAAGTTTGCAGCACTCTCAATTTTCAAATCATTACCTTAATCATTAAACTATTCATTTTACATAACATTTTTTCCAACTCACTTGTTGAAAAGATCCTAACCATTTTTGTCATCATTTTTGATGTCTCCAGGAGTTGGAAGAATAGGTCTCAGACTTTGCTGTTGACGAGCTTGTTAGTAATTCATCAATGGAGTGGGCTTTGTGCTCATCTAACTGAATCATTGCCAACCTAGAACATGTCCTGCCATCAACCTAATATGGGAAAGCTCCCAATAGCAGTTATATAGGTAATCAATGGCAACAAGTTGATAAGGGAATAAGTAGCTTTGGTCAGGTAAAACAGCCTCAACAGGTGCTTAGCACTGAAGAGTGGACAGACAAGCAGATGGATAGTTCATAGAGTCCCTACAATGCAGAAGGAGGACATTTGGCCCATAAAGTCGACACTAACTCACCGAAAGAGCTTAGGCAGGCCAACCTCTCACCCTCCACCACTGCCCTGCTTTTACCATGGCTAATTCCCCCTAACCTACACATCTTTGGAGTGTACAAGGAAACTGGACCACCCAGAGGAAACTCACGCGAACACAAGGAGAATGTGTAAACTCCATACAGACAGTCATCTAAGGCCAGATGTGAACCCGGATGTCTGGCACTGTGAGGTAGCAGTGCTAACCATTATGTTGCCTTGTTGCATCAAAGTAAAAGATAGACAGCCTTGGATTGAAGAAAACAATATTGTGCTGCCTCAGTGAATTGCAGTGATGTGGAACTGCTTAAACATTACGTCCCGTATTGCATTTTTATCCCACTTATTTAGTGTTTCAGTTATTTACATAATTGGTAACCTTGTTTCTCAATAATATTTAACAGCTGTTGAATGTGACTTGATGGGGGAAATGCTGGGAGGATGTTTCCTCATGGGGGGGATTCTAGAACTAGGGGACACAATTTAAAAGTAAGGAGTTTCCTATTAAACTGAGATTGGAAGAACTTTCTTCTCACAGAGGCCCGTTAGCCTTTGGAATTCTCTTCCACAGAGACTAGTGGAAGCTGGGTCATTGAATGTGTTCAGAGTTCCATTGGACGGAGTTTTGAGCAACAAGGGAGTTAAGAGCTAAGGGGAAAGGGATGAAAGTGGAGTTGAGGCCACAATCAGATCAGCTGTGATCTTATTGAAAGATGGCGTAGACTCAATGGTCCAAATGACTCCTATTTCCTATTTCTATGATTTTATCCTATGACAAGGAGATGAAAATGGAACGTGCTGTATTTTACGTTACTCTCATTATTGTTGAATCTTAATGTTAAATCTGCCATCACATTTGGTGGAAAATATATCAATGGCAATAAATTTTCTATATTCATGATTGCAGATTAAGATGAACAGTATTGTAGCCACGCCAGTCAGATGAGATGGCACCATCCACTGCCTGTTAACTTCCAAGCCAAATTTCCTTCGTTTATTTATTAGTATTACAAGTAGGCTTACATTAACATTGCAATGAAGTGAAAATCCCCTAGTCGCCATTTCGGCAACTGTTCGAATACGCTGAGGGAGAATTTACAGTGGCCAATACATCTAACTTTCGGACTGTGGGATGAAACCGGAACATCTGGGAGAAACCCATGCAGACACGGGGAGAACGTGCAGATTCGACACAGACAGTGACAAGTCAGGAATCGAATCCGAGTCCCTAGTGTGGTGAGGCAGCAGTGCTAACCACTATGCCACCGTACCACCCCACAAATGCAGCCAGAGGTAGGTTTATCTTGATTTCTTTGAGGAACCATGGAATGGGAATTCCTTGGCATGCAACTTAGGTGCAAAACAAGTATCCATCAGGACAACAACTACCATCCAGGGGGTGCCAGTCATTTCCCAAGAAACAGCGATCCTATCCTGATGATGGTGATGACAGTCCCACAGTAGGTTCAGGAAGGAGGAAGGAGTTTGGGTGGTGGGAGGGGCAGTGGTTAACTGCTATGACTTGCTGGTGATCCTAGTTGGTTGCAGCCTCAAGCAATCCCTTTAAGTATCACTTGCTCCAAGGCCTGAGAAGACTAACCACAGCAAGCATATTCAATCTCTGTGCTAAAGCATTTCATGCTACCACAATCTCTGTGGAAAGGACAATCCCCTCAGGTAGGATTATCTGACCGTGCTAGCCCCAAAACTGGAAAATTCCACCCAAGGTCAACGAACCTTTGCATGGTCTGCCCCCCTCCACTACGATTCCCATGGTGGGAGGGAAGGGAAAATCCCCCCCGCTAGTCTCTCATTTTGTATTCTCAATGACAATGAAATAAGGTCTATGACTTCCTAGACAGAGGAATAATCTTTCCCTATTCATTCATAATTTTTCAAAGTTCTATTATATCGCCACAGAGATACCCAATAGGGATAGTCCCAGAAGTATACCCTTTCATTTATAGTTTCCTTTCCTGACAGTATCCTGGAGAAATTTTACCATATACCAGCCTTCTAACTGTGACTTAAAATGGGTTTTGTATAATTTGATCATTACTTCTCTTCTCTTGAATTTCATATCCTATTTATAAAATCCAAAGTTCTGTTTTATTTTGTAGTTTTATTGCACTTGTACGTTCTTTGAATGATGTATTTGAATCCTTATGTCTTTCTGTTCACCTAATCCCTTCAATTTCATTCCATTAAGTGTTCCATTAATTTAAATTGTTTTCTCTCCAAAGATATTACTACCTCACACTTCCAACTTAAATTCCTTCTGCCACGTTCTGCTCACTTTGTCCAGCTCTGGATAACTTTCTGAAATATTTTGTATAGAATCCCTACAGTGCAAAAGGAGGCTATTCAGCCCATGGAGTCTGCACTAAATCTCTAACACAGCATCTTAGTCAGGTGCTACCACCATAACCCCACGCATTTATCCACCTAACCTACTCATCTTGGACACTAAGGGGCAATTTAGCATGGCCAATCCACCTAACACACACATTTTTGGACTGTGGGAGGAAACCAGGCCACCTGAATGAAAACCACACCGACACATGGAGAATGTGCAAATTCCATAAAGACAATCATCCAAGCTAGAAGTGAACCCGGGTCCTTGGCACTATGAGGCAGCAATGCTAACCACTTTCCCAACATGGCAGAATGGCTAGATCCCATGCCACTGGAAGATTTTCCTCCTAGCACTTGCCAGGCCTTATGCCAACTTCTCTATGATCCTGGGACGCAGCAACAAATGGACCAGGCAGAAGTAATGGCTATTCAAATAAGGAGGATATTTTGGAGAGGCCTCTTTTTCCTCAAATCTGAGCTCCAGTGACACCTATGTAGACCTTATATTCTGCCACATCTGCAAAGCTGCACCCCCACAGACTTGGGTTGTTTTTATCCATTTCATTCCATATTCATTATTTTGTGTGCAAGAAGGGGTGCCAGAATTTGCATTGGGGCTGATGGTGGGCTCCCAAATGGTTAATGAATATCCCATCACCAGCATGCCGTGCAAGTTCAATGAACATTGACTAAGTAAATGGGATCAGAGCTAAAGTAAAACAATAGGGGCAAGGGGAAATCCTGTTCTGCCATATTTCCAATCAAGAGAATCCCAACCATGCATCTAATGGAAACTTACTTCAATTGCTTTGCATTTAGAGGACACTATGACCATATCTTTGCTTTTATTTTAAGATTCTCCACAGGACCTTCATGAACACTGCATTTAGCAACCTCTTCAGATATAAAGAAATCTCCCTTGAAACAGAGAAATCTCCTGACAGTGTTGGATGACCCTATTTATTTTACAGGTCCTCTCAGGTGAGTTTTGACTCAAATTAAATATTTGAGGCACCGTCACTTCAATCTCCTGTCAGCATTTATAGTACTTTTCCATCCACTTGCGCTGCTGAACATTTATCTTTCCTGTACCCTTACACATCTTTCATTATCTATGTGACAACATTAGCTTTTCCAGTTGATTCTGAGAATACTATTAGCGAAAAAAAATCATATTTTTTTCCTTATTGGTGCCTCTCTCCATAAATGTTCTCTTCAACAGATTTCAAAGTATATTTTGTGGAAATGAAAAGGTTATGGTGATTCATAGACTACAAAGAAAAATAGCACCGACCTCTTTCTGGGGATAATGAATTCTGTTCCTGACCGTGAAAGAAATGAAGCATGCCTTTAGCCTTTTCCATCAAAGTTATTTGATTTAGTACTCTTGAAATTTATTGCTGCTGTCGCTCTCTTTCCTAAAATAATTGAGACTCCATTATTAAAGAGTTAAGTTAAAGCAAGAAGATAAATGCAGCACAAATCCACACGTGCGACTAAAAAATACGACTGAGGGTACTTTGTAAATCGAAAGGGAACAGTTTCATGACAAAATGCATTTAGTATACCTCACACCATGAATGGCACCTTATTAATTCTTCCACTTACTGGCCCTGGCTTGTTGGCACCATAAAACCATGAAACATGGAGAGAGATTAGCCAACAGGAAGTCAGGATGAATGTGTCGTTTTCAGGTTAGCAAATTGTAACTAATGGATTGCCACCAGGATCAATTACGAGGAGAATGGAAAGGGATTCATATATAGATTAAGTGAGTGGGTAAAGAGTTAGCAGATGGCAAATAATGGTGTAGGGGCGATGTTGAGGTTGGCATAAAACAGGAGTTAGAGACAAGTGCTAAAGGAACATCTGTAATTATGGGTGACTTTAATCTGCATATAGATTGGGCAAATCAAATTAGTAACAATACCGTAGAGGAAGAATTTCTGGTGTGTGTATGGGATGGTTTTCTGGACTAAAACATTGAGGAACTAATAGAAAACAGACCATCCTTGAGTGGGTAATGAAAAAGGAATAATTGGCAAGCTAATTGTTCAAAGCCCCTTGGAGATGAGTGACTATAATATGATAGAATTTTTCATCAAAGTGGAGAGTGAAGTAGTTGATTCTGAAACAAGGGCCCTGAATCTTAATGAAATAGACTACAATGGCATGAGATGTGAGTTGGTTCTGATGGATTGGGCAAAATTACTTAAAGAGATGACTGCAGGTGGGCAATGGTAAACATTCAAAGAACGCATGGGTGAACTGTAAAGATTTATAAAAAGTTTTAAAGTTTATTTATTAATCACAAATAGGCTTACATTAACACTGCAATGAAGTTATTGTGAAAATCCCCTAGTTGCCACACTCTGGCAACCTGTTCAGGTACACTGAGGGAGAATTTAGCATGGCCAATGAACCTAACATGCATAATATGTGGGAGGAAACCAGAGCACCTGGAGGAAACCCACACAGACACAGGGAGGATGTGCAAACTCCACACAGACAGTGACCCAAGCCGGGAATTGAACCCAGGTGCCTGGCACTGAGAGGCAACAGAGCTAACCACTGTATCACATGCCATGTATCCCTGTCTGGCGCAAAAATAAATCAGGAAAGGGGCCAAGCCATGACTTACAAGGGAAATTAGGGATAATATTAGATCCACGGAAGAGGCATACAAATTGGCCAGGACAAAAAAACAGCAGATCTGAGGATTGGGATGAGAATTCAGCAAAGGAGAACAGAGGGATTGATTAAGAAGGGGAAAATAGAATATAAGAGAAAGCTTGCAAGGAACATAAAAACTGACCATAGAATTTTCTATAGATATGGCGAAGACAAATGTAGGATCCTTATTGCCAGAAACAGAGAATTTATAGTGAGGAACAAAGAAATTGCTGACTGACTAAATAGATAATGTTCTGTCTTCACAAAGGAGGACACAAATAACATACTAGAAATGTGGGGAAAACAGGGCTTAGTGAGTGGGAGAAACTGAAGGAACTTGGTAAATGGTGTGGGGCAAATTTACAATGACACAGAGCTGGGGCAGAGTGAGTTGTGAAGAGGATGCAGAGATGCTTCAGTGTGATTTGGACAAGTTAAGTGAGTGGACAATTGCATCGGCGATGCAGTATAATGTGGATAAATGTGAGGTTATCCACTTTGGTAGCAAAAACTGAAAGGCAGATTATTATCTGAATGACTGAGAGGGGAATTTGCAAGGAGACCTGGGTGTCTTTGTACACCAGAAGGCAAATAGTATGTTTAGCATTCATAGATGATTCCAGTACAGAAGTAGTGATCTTTTGCTACAGATATACAGGGTGAGTCCATCCCTGGAATATTGTGAGAGTTTGGGTTTCCTTTTCTGAGGAAGGATGTTCATACTATGGAGAGAGTGAAGCGAAGATTTACCAGACTGATTTTTGAGATGGCGGGGCTGATGTATGAGGAGAAATTAAGTCAGTTAGGATTATTTTTGCTGGAGTTCTGAAAATGAAGGGGGAACAGTGGTTAGCATTGCTGCCTCACAATGCCAGGAACGCAGTTTCGATTCCTGGCTTGGGTCACAGTCTATGTGGAGTTTGCATGTTCTCCCTGTATCTGCATGGGTTTCCTCCAGTTACTCCAGTCTCCTCCCACTGTCAAAAGATGTGTGGATTAGGTGGATTGGCCATGCTAAATTGCCTGTTAATGCCAGGGAGATTATCTAGGGTAAATGCAAAGGGTTGTATGGATAGGGCCTGGGTGGGATGGTGGTTGGCGCAGACTCGATAGGCCAAATAGCCTCCTTCTGCACTATAACATCATAGGACTCTAGGATTCTATCTATAAATCTCATAGAAACCTATTTGGTTCTGACAGGATTAGACGGGGAACGCGATCTATTCTATATTTGATAGACTAAACACAGACTAGGTGACCAACTTGCAGAACACTTTTGGTCCATCCACAAGCAGGAGCCTGACCTTCCTTCAACACGCCATCCTGCTCTCCTATCTACTTGTCCATCCTTGGCCTGTTGCAATGTTCCAGTGAAAGCCAACATAAACTGGGGAAACAGCATCTCATCTTCCGACTAAGCATTTTATAGCCTTCTGGACTGAACACTGAGTTCAACAACTATAGAGGAGTGTTTCCATCTTCTTCAGAGGTACAGTGCCATCTAAGTAAACAATTATCATTATGTCAATATCTTTCATTCATTTCCCACAGTTCTGGTACCTGATTACAAGAAAAACGATCTATTGCTGTAAAAAGACACATATTCTTAAAACTTTTCAGCTTGTATTCAACAGGACAGATGCAAGGATGCCAAAATTTCAAAGGCAAACCATTTATACTGTTTGAGAAAAAGAATGATGAATGGTTGGCAAGGCAGGTCTGTTTGTTGCCATGGCGAATGCACCCAGGAGATTTGTCCCCCATTCTTTGGTTTTTCAAAAAGTGTACAATATTCCTTTTATCTGCAGGGACAGGAATCATATATGAAATTCAAAATTATGTTCTGAATTTTCAACCAATCCATGCTTATTGAACAATCTGAGTGTGCTAAGAATTATGTTAACAACCAATTTAAGATTATTAGTCACGCTCACTTACACTTGCTGGAAGCTACATATATTCATACGCAAGGATCTTATGTGGTATAAATTGTTGCTGCCTTTGAAATTTGACATTTTTGCAAATGTCCTAATGAGTGCAAGAGGAAAAGCTTCAACAGTATGCCTCTTTCTTCAGCACTACTCAACTTTTTGTCAAGGTACTGGTGTAAAAGGAAGATTCAAGAATTGAGTAAAATTATCGTGAGCCGATGCTGCTTGAAAGCAGCTAATTCAGTAAAAGCAAGGATCAAAATAGGAAACATTATTGTCTGTCTTGCTCAAGAGTCACAACATACAGTTAATTTACCTCAACAGCTGCTAGAATCCTTAATAAAAGATAGAGCTCTAGGATTTGCCACTCCATTGACCTAGATATTGCCCTTTATGGAGATGAATGATCTGCAGTTGATAAAAGGATTCACAGAACTGAATTTGTTTCCATTCGAGCACTGAAGGCCAGGGAGGACTGTGATCTAAGTTTGAATTACTGAGTGAAATAGGTATTGTAGATATACAATAAGCTGTGAGTGAAATACTAGAGTACACAAGCACAATATTTAAAAAAAACTCATCAGATTGAATTACTAGAAGACTTTTTTCACCCCTCCAAAACAAAAAGAATTGGATAAATATCTATTCTGCAAAGAAACTATTAATGTATAAGGAAAGATGAAATACACAAACATTCCATGGATGGCTGTGGTTAATGCAGCACTGGATTCATGGAAGTACATCTGCAAACTGAACCATTTTCAAAAATCCATGAGTATTGATAGGTATTGACATAGCAGCACTGGCGAGTTTCAGACCTTCAAAATCTGATGCTGAAATGCTGCCCCTACTACATTCCGCAGGAGTTCACTTCTGTTCTCCTGACAACAATTTGCATCTATGCAGACGTGAAGAATGCACTGGACAAAATATACAATAACACAAATAAGTTTATTTATTATCACAAGTAGGCTTACATTAGCACTGCAATGAAGTTACTGTGAAAATCCCCTAGTCGCCATAGTCCGGCACCTGCTGGGGTACACTGAGGGAGAATTTAACATGGTCAATGCACCTAACCAATGCATCTTTCAGACTGTGAGAGGAAACCAGAGCACCCGGAGGAAAGCCACGCAGATGTGGGGGGAACATGCAGACTCCACATAGGTAGTTACCCAAGCTGGGAATCGAGCCCAGGTCCCTGACGTTGTGAGGCAGCAGTGCTAACCACTGTGCCATCATACCACCTTGAGACAAAACATCCTGAGGCCTTGTTCATCAAAGCTGGGGACTTCAACCAGTCCAAGTTCAAGAGTGTCCAACCAAGATACCACCAATACGCCTCCTGTTCAACCAGAGGCCCAAACATCCTAGATCACTGCTGTACAAACGCCAAACATGCCTACTACTCTATTGCCTGCCCACACTTTGGAAAATCAGACCACAGGCTGTGTTCCTGCTCCCGGCTTACAAGGAAAGATTGAAACAGGAGAAATCTGATAAAGAAAGTTATGCAATGTTGGTCTAAGGAATCGGACGAGCTCCTGCGGGGCTGCTTCAATTCAGTGGACTGGTCAATATTTAAAAACTCAGTGACCATCCTGAACGAGTAGGTCACTACAGAAACAGAATTTATTAGTAAGTGCATAGAAAACTGTGTGCCAAAGAAGCAAATCCGTGTGTTTCAGAATGGATGAACAGGAAGGGTGGCATCATGGCACAGTGATTAGTGCTGCTGCCTTACAGCACCTGAGATCCGGGTTTGATTCCCAGCTTGTGTCATTACCTGTGTGGAGTCTGCACATCCTTCCTGTGTCTGTGTGGGTTTCCTCCAGGTGCTCCGCTTGCCTCCCACAGTCTGGGAGGAAAGACATGCTGGTTAGGTGCATTGGCCGTACTAAATTCTCCCTCAGTGTATCCGAACTGGGGGATTTTCACAGTAACTTCATTGCAGTGTTAATGTAAGCCTACTTATGACACTAATAAATAAATAAATATCCACTGCTTCCAGCTCTGAAGTGCTCAAAACAAGCAACGCAGACCTATACAAGAAATCCAGATACAATCTACAAAGAAGCATCAAAGTTGCCAAGGGTTTTCCATCCATTGACTCTGTTTACAGTTCCTCCTGCCTCGGAAAAGCAGCCAACATAATCAAGGATGCCACTTATCCTGGAAATACTTTCTTCCACCTTCTTTTGTCGATAAATTTCAAAAGTGAGAGGATATGTACCAATCAACTCAAGAGCATTTTCTTCCCTACTGCCATCAGACTTTTGAATGGACCAACTTCATCTCAAATAGACCTTTCCCTACACCCTAGCTATGACTGCAACACTACATTCTGCACTCCTTTATTTCGCTATGAATGACATGCTTTACCTGTACAGGAACAATACATTTCACTGTATCAAATCAAATGAGTATCGCAGCAAGCGCAATTTTTTTAATGGCTAGTTGCAGGAATAGTCGTGAGTTAGCAATCTATTCATTTTAAATTCAATGTGCTTGTCCTGCAATTTTCTTTATTAAATAAAGATTTCATGAATTAGAGTTGATTTTCTTTGAGGGTGCATTTATTTGTAATTTCTATTAAGTGAGAGGATAAATTCAGTATGATTGAGCAGATTGATTATGATCTGAGAAAGAGTTGCATATGCTCCATTGTCTTTTTTTCTTACCACTTGTGTTTTTATGATTGTTGAATTTTCTTCTCATTTAAATCTTTTACCCTTTTTTTAAGGTTTCTTTTGTAATGCGAGCAGTTGCTCTGGCTGTTAGCAATTAACAACATTAGAATTAAACCAGACTGCCTAAACAAAATAAGGGGATTAGTTCTGATTGCTGTCTTAGTTGCATCTATTATTTTCAAGCCTTAAAGCATTGAGGATGTACGTATCTGATGTTGATTCTGATGTGGGCTAAAGTAGCTTTGAGTACTGTCTAATTGAATATAAAATCATATGCATAATGCACTGCCTAACTATTGTAAAGTTAAAGTTTATTTATTAGTCACAAGTAAGGCTTACATTAACACTGCAATGAAGTTACTGTGAAATTCCCCTGGTCGCTACAGTCCAGTGCCTGTTTTGAGTCAATGCACCTAACCAGCACATCTTTCAGAATGCGGGAGGAAACCGGAGCACCCAGTGGAAACCGACACAGACATGTTGAGGATGTGCAAACTCCACACAGACAGTGATCCAAGCCGGGAATCAAACCCAGGTCCCTGGTGCTGTGAGGCAGCAGTGCTAACCACTGTGCTACTGTGCCGCCCACAATTGAATATCATGTAATGACTTACTTGGTGCATTTTTCTTTCAATAATTTCATACCCTCTCCCTCCAGCAGGATCTTCCAGTCCACTGCTGGAATTAATTAACTTTTGAATAGTTTGCCGCATTTCCAGCCCCACCCTGCTATGATGAGACTGTAAAATTCTGCCCAAGATATTTGAAACTTCCTTGGTCTTAAGGTTTACAGCTTATTACATATAAATGTAGTCAGTGCACAAAAGATGTTAACCATAACTCCTCTTTCCCTATGATTAAGATTGTGGATCTAGTATTGAGCAATAAATATTGGCCCAGCCAATGAAGCCCACACCCCATCGAAGAATAAATAATGAAAAGAAAAGATACAAAATAAACATTTCAACAACTATTGATTCTCTGGATTCTGATTAGACAGTCCTAAACTAATCCAGGAAATACTCAACACATCTGGCAGCATCTGTGGAGCAAGAAACAAATTCAAAGCGTTAAGAGTCATAATCAACTTCAAACGTTAATTGTTTTCTCTCCACAGATGCTATCAGACCTGCTGAGTATTTCTAACTTTCGCTGCTTCATTTGAGATTTTCAGCATACACAGTATGTTGTTTATGCATATTTACTCTAATAATGCCAAATTTTATCCCTTCAATGGGATCAAATATCCATTTTAGCATCAGCAAAAATAAATCAATTTTGCACCCACTGTCCGTTTATCATAGAATCGTAGAATCAAAGACTCCTACAGTGCAGGAGGCGGCCATTCGGCCCATCGAGTCCACACCAACAACAATCCCACCCAGATCCTATCCCCCCTAACCCCGTGCATTAAACCTGCTAGTCCCCCTGACACTAACGGACACTACCATGGCCAATCCACCGAATCCACACATCTTTGGACATTTGATGCTTTCCTTTGAATAGAAATAGGAGAAATACTTTTCATAAAACATTCCATATTGGCAGCAGCTTTAAGGGAGATTGCTTTATCCAACAAACTCTTGCAAGAAAGAATTTGTTTCTTCCAGAAGTCATATTCAAAGCTAAACATTTGGCAAATGGCATAAAGTGAAAACATACATCCTTATTGCAATTCATTTTGATAAAAAGGTTAGGCTATACCAGTACAATTCTTTTTTGGCAAGTAGGCACTAACAGTTAAAAACATTATGCTAATGGTGTCACGGTGATTGTGAATTTAGTTTATTAGCTAATCGGAGAGATATCTTGCACTGAGCTAATTTAAACATGTAGCAACAGGTAGCTTTGTAATAAGCTACAGCTACTAGTAATGAAATGTTAATGAAATGTTCAGAATTGAAGCATTTTTCTTGTGTATGGTACATAGAATGCAAAGCAAATGCCTGAAGGTAAATTGATCACTGATTAAAATATTTAATAAATTAACACGCTTTTAACTGACTCCATCATGGAGGAATCAGCATTTCAACATTCCCCTAAAAACACAGTTTAAACAATTCAAATTGTAATTTAGTGCATGATTTGTTTTTTAAATTCCAGAAGAAAAATACCTGAAGGAAATTATAAAAGCAGGGGTGGCCAAACTTTCTGAATTTTGGAGCTGCATACAATAATCGCCAAACATTCAAAGGGCACAAAACACAGTCAAGCTTTATTTTTATTACTATTGCATATACTTTTGTGCCCATCCTCCTCACTCAGACCCCACACATTCATGAATGCTCTCCCATCCACATTCACTCATTCATGCCTTCCGTTTCTATTCAGCTCCATTCACTTGTCACCTCCTCATACTCCATCCTCCCCCAAACCTGAATTTCACCACCTTTGCCCAGATATGGGAGAGCTGGAGTGGAGGGAGCAGCTATCAGCACCCAAGCCCAGACTCAGATTCTCAGCCTTCTCCCACATGGCCGCCCACCTCTATGCCTCTACAAGTTGCAGTCACTCCCGCACTTTGGGCCTTGTTCTTGGCCTTGCTCCCTCCAACAAACCCTAACACCAGTTCAACCCTTGTCACCTCCCCACCATTGACACTGTTGTTAGCCCCCATCCTATCCTCCACTACCCCCACCCTCTGCTTTATCTACTAAGTGGAAATCAAGCT
This sequence comes from Carcharhinus amblyrhynchos, assembly GCF_965287045.1. NCBI lineage: Eukaryota > Metazoa > Chordata > Chondrichthyes > Carcharhiniformes > Carcharhinidae > Carcharhinus > Carcharhinus amblyrhynchos. The sequence continues at coordinate 83,407,826 of NC_137331.1, read as the reverse complement.
TTATCCGTAAAAGAGCCCAACAGATTGGCCACTCTGTCTTAGAACTTTCTATTTGGATTTTCAATTAGATTAAGGAGACTTCAAAAACATTTTTAAAATTGTTAATCATGTCCCTTCCCTTGCTCTCCCCCACCCCAATTTAAGATAAATATTATTTCAGTATTAAATTATGTAGGCATTCATTTAGAAATTATATTGAAAAGAGTACCGTGTGCAGTTCTGATCGCCACATTATAAGAAGAATGGGAATACACTCGACAGGATGCAGAGGAGATTCACCAGGATGTTGCCTGGGCTGGAGCATCTCAGCTATGAAGAGAGGTTGGGGTTGTTCTCCATAGCACAGAGGAAGCTAAGGAGGTTCTGATCGAGGTGTACAAAATTAAAGAGGTTATAGATGGGGCAGTTGGGAAGGAACTTTTCCCCTTAATAGATGGGTCAATAACCAGGGGCCATAGATTTAAGGTAAGGGGCAGGAGATTTAGAGGGGATGTAAGGAAAAACATTTTCACCCAGGAGGTGGTGGAAATCTGGGACTCAGTGCCTGGTAGAGACGGGAACTCTCACCACATTTGAGGAGCATTTTGATGAGTGCTTGAAAGGCCATAGCATATGAGGCTATGGGCCAATACCTGGACAATGGGATTAGAATAGGTGCTTGATGGCCAGCACAGACACAATTGGCTGAAGGGCCTCTTTTTGTGCCGTAATATTCTGTGACTCTATGACTTGCAGAAATTGTTAACCAGAATAGTGGCTTTCTAGTAAATTTAATGTAGTGATTTCCTCCCATGCAGAATTATTACGTGGTTAGCATTGTGATAGAAGATTAACTACTTCTATATTCTGCAATTTCCAACTTAATTTGGAACTCAAAGGTAAAATTAAATTCTTTGGATTTAACTCAATTGGTGTCATCTGTTTCTTTGAAGGGATTGTAACAGTAGCCATTAAATAAAATAAAGTAATAAAAGGCACTGTAAATGTCTGAGATTATTAAACATTTTGGTCAGTTTGTGTAAGATAACTTCAAAATTACATTGAATAGTCAGCATGAAATGAATAAAGGCAGTAAAGGATCAAATTAGAGTAGAGAATGAAGTAGTTTAGACGCTTACCTGCAGTTAAAGTTCAATTAATAACCTATGATCTAACATAGAAACATAAAAACTAAAAACATAAAACATTCGACCCTTCAAGCCTGCTCCGCCAATCATTTTGATCATGACTGACCTTCAAGTTCAATATCCTGATCCTCTGTCCCCCATATCTCTTGATTCCTTTAGCCCCAAGAGCTATATCTAATTTCTTCTGGAAATCGCACAGTGTTTTGGCCTCAACTACTTTCTGTGGTAGTGAATTCCACACATTCATCACCCTCTGGGTAAAGAAATTTCCCCTCACCTCGGTTCTAAAATGTTTACTACCTATTCTCAAACTACGATCTCTAGCTCTAGATTCGTCCAACATTGGGAACATTCTTTTTGAATCTACTCTGTCTAACCCTGTTAGACTTTTATAAGTTTCTATGAGATCCACGCTCACTCTTCTAAACTCCAGTGAATATAATCTTAACCGACTTAGTCTCTCCTCATATGATGGACCATTCATCCTGATAAACCTTTGCTGTAGTCACTCTATGTCAAAGACAACCTTCCTCAGATAAGTACACCAAAGCTGCACATAATACTCCAAATGTGGCCACGCCAATACCCTATACAATTGCAGCAAAATGTTCCTATCCCTATATTCCAATCCTCTTGCAATGAAGGTCAATATACCATTTGCCTTCTTTACTGCCTGCTATACCTGCGCACTTACTTTCAGTGACTAATACACACCAAGGTTTCCCTGAAGTATCCACCTCACTCAATTTACACCCATTCAAATAATAATCTGTTTTTCTAAAATTGCTACCAAAATGGATAACCTCACATTTAATCACATTATACTGCATCTGCCATGCATATCCCACACACAACAGCAATGTGATAATGTCCAGATAATCTGTTTTTGTAATGTTGATGAAACAATAAGTTTTGGCCAGGACACTGAGGAAAATCATTTGCTATTCTTAAAAGCAGTGCCATGAGGTTAGTTTTCTTCCCTTGCAGCCCAAATGTCCACAAAATTTAAAGTAGCGTATCAAGGAGTTCCTCTCAATTTTCTAGCAGAAGTAAATTAATTGTGTAATTTGGCCCCCGTTCTGCACCAGGGCAAATAATAACAATTTATTCACAGTTGCTACAGTTTACTGAACATGAACTGATGTAATGTTTTGATTGCATGCAGTCTCTGTTTTTGACTAAGTCTTGAAAAGATAGATGGCTGTCTCAGAGTCCACTGATTGCTCTGCCAGTTCACTTTCATCACTTTCTCTCCCATTCAGTTATTGAGGCCAACTTCTGATTCTTTGTAAAGATGGGCACAGCACTGAAAGGTTGCATTGATTTGATGTCAGAAAATGCTTTCTTCTCCTCGAGCATCATCTCTTATTTATTTCCCTCTTCTGCTGGAAAATGACACTCAATTCTCCTTAAAGCTCCAAAATAGTATGCCCCCCAGGTGGAGTATTTGAAGGCAGTGGGGGGGGCCATAAAATTAAGTCAGTGGCCTTTCTGCTGGGTTCCCAATGAATGGCCCACTTAAAGGCTTTGTTCTGCCTCTACTGCTTTCCACATGTGGCAGAAGGCTTCCAGTACAGACTGCCCTGGGCCCATCGGAGGCATCACCTCCTCCAACCTCCTTCTCCCCGTTGCTGGGTAATTCAGCCAGGCCCATCCAAAACACTGGATTTAACTTTGAGCCCAAAGTCCATGATGCTTCTTCTGCAGGGACAGTCTAACAACTGTGCCACTGCTCAATCCTGGTACTCCTGGCACTACCAACCAATCTGTCACCTCTCCATGATGGGTGTTTATGTTAGATAGGTTCGGAATTCCCACTCTGAATAAATAAAGGCTACCCCCAGCATAATATTGCTGCAGGGCAGTCATATTCTGAGATGAGGAGTTAAAGACCAATTTTCCCATTGGGGGAGGGGGAGTAGGGCATACATTTCCCCAGAAAATCCAGTCCTTCATTCCTTTTGTTTACTTCTAAACTACTTCTCAAAATACTCTTAAGGAGAAAATCAGTCTTCAATTGCAACTGAGTACAGAGATGCAGTAATTTGTTTTTATTTAATGGTGGAGGTGCCATGTATTGATGTCAGAGTGATTACTGGCTGACTAGCCCTATATGTGTATTGTCTAGATCATAATGTATGACTGACATTTCACAAAGCTAAAAATGTACAAAAAATGGAACACTGCTTTTCCCTATTTCAGCAACTAAAGAATCTCAGATTTATTTTTCTCCAGCTAGCATTATTTAGAGAATATTCTCAATGCTGAAGGACATGATGAGGTCAACTTTAGACCATTGTTCAACTACTGCCTCTGTTTCAATTCTTGTTGATGATGGTATGGGAGTTATGCAAACCGGAGGAGGAAATCTTTCTTTCTTTATACTCATTCGTGGTCAGTGGCACAGAATATCCCCTTTAAGATGTGCCTGGCCATGGTTGGTCAGCAATCCGGTATCATAGGAATAGAATCCTAGAAACCCTACAGTGCAGAAGGAGGCCATTTGGTCCATCGAGTCTGCACCGTCCACAATCTCACCCAGGCCCTATACCCATCACCCGACATATTTACCCCACTAATCCCTCTAATCTACGCACCCCAGGGCACTAAGGGCCAATTTAGCAAGGCCGATCAACCTAACCCTCACATCTTTAGACTGTGGGAGAATGCACCACACAATGAAATAAACAGGCTTCTCACAATTCTCACCTTGCTCTTGTGCTCACAATTCTGTCTTCAGCCTGCTGCAATGTACCAATTAAGCACCACACAAACTGGAGGAATAGCACCTCGTCTCTGATTAGGCATTTTACAGCCTACAGGTCTCAAAATTGAGTTCAACAATTTCAGATTCTGAACTCTATCATCCATTTTGAATTATTGTTCTCCCCAATTGCCAGTTTGTATCTTGTTTTCATGTTTTTGCTTTCAAGCTGAGCTGCTGTTTATTCTGCTATTAACACATACTCTGGACGAATGCTTTGCTTCCTTATGACTACCATTATCACTCCCTTTGTGATAAGAACATAAGAAATAGGAGCAGGAGTAGGCCATCTAGCTCTTCGAGCCTGCCCCGCCATTCAATAAGATCATGGCTGACCTGAAGTGGATCAGTTCCACTTCCCCGCTTTCCCCCGATAACCCTTAATTCCCCTGTCCATCAGAAATCTATCTACCCATGACTTAAATATATTTAGCGAGGTAGCCTCCACCACTTCAACAGGCAGAGAATTCCAGAGATTCACCACCCTTTGAGTGAAGAAGTTCCTCCTCAACTCTGATCTAAACTGCGCCCCCCTTATCTTGAGGCTATGCCCTCTAGTCCTGCTATCCTTTCTAAGCGGGAAGAATCTCTCTACCTCTACCCTATCCATCCCCTTCATTATCTTATACGTCTCTATAAGATCCCCCCTCATCCTTCTACACTCCGACGAGTACAGACCCAGTCTATTTAGTCTCTCTTCATAGCCCAACCCCCTCATCTCCGGTAATTAATCTTCCTGCTCTCTAATCTACCTGCTGACACTCCCTTTGGTTCCTCCTGATCCCTATTTCCCCCATGAAACTATTGTTAGTATAAAAACATATCTGGTTCACTATTGACTTTAGAGAAGGAAATCTGCCATCCTTACCTGGTCTGACCTACATGAGATTTCAGATCCACAGCAAAGTGGCAAACTCTTAACCACCGTCTAAAATGGCCAAGCAAGCCATCTATGAGCATTAGGGGTGGGCAATAAATGCTGGCCCTTCCCGTATTCCATGTTAGGAATTTGTAAACTAACAGTGAACTTGAGATGAAAAACAAAAATAACAGAAAAGTAATACGACTAGCAGGGCATCGAGAGGAATACTGAGATGTGATTTACACAGCAACAAGATTAGCAGGCATCTAGAGAAATTGAGGTGTGAATTGCCATTTCATAAATATTGCTTTGCAGGGATCAGTGGGGCTAGACAAAATTGATAACTTCTAAAGGAAAGGAATTTGAAAGATAGATGGCCAAATCCATCAAGTGGGATTTAAAGTATTTGAACAGTACAACTGCTCACATCCTCAGGAGGCTAGTTTTCCATCTAACAGCCAGACAGGCCAAAATCTTCAGAGAGACCAGATACATCTATGATCAGAGCAATGGAGGCCTGTTCTATCCAACACCTAGAGCCACAGCAGATTGCAGAAAGTCTCATCTAAAAGATACAGTTTCATACCTTTGCTAAACCAGACTTGGTAATCTAAGGTGTACTATGTGGTAACTAGGAGCTGGAATTGACTAGCGGTACTAAAGCGGATGTTGTTTGGGAAAACATAGAATCATTGAAACTAGAAGCAGGGCTAGGCCATTCAGCCCATCAAAGCAGCTCTGCCATCATTTTGATCATGGCTGATCATCAAATTCAATATCCTGATCCCCTCTTTTCTCCCATATTCCTTGTTCCCTTTAGCCCCGAGAGGTATACCTAATTTCTTCTTGAAATCAGACCAAAAGGAGTAACTTAATGAGTTCAGGGAATGTGGGTACGTTTTGGGAACAAGAGGTAATTTCAAATAAAATGGCCTGTTTAGTTAATAAGATACTTAAGTGTAATTTAGTCTTGTCTGTATTTTTCTTTTATTGTAATAAAAACTCTTTATTAATTGCTTACACAACAACTGGACTTGTTCCTCACTGGGTTGCACATTGCTCCTCAATCATTCCAAACAAACATACACCACTCAGAACCAATGTTTCAAGTTATATTCAGGGTTTTGAGATAGTCTCACAGGTAACATCAGCGGGGTTTTTAACACCCACAAATGAATTGAGAAAGAATTGGAAATATAGGGGTGCAATTCTTCAATTTTGAGGTGAAGTGCGGTGAATGGTGAGATCCCACGTCAGATTCTGAGCCTGTAAGCTCATTAATTATGCATAGGTAAGTTCCCCTCCAAGTCATCTGACAGATTTGAAGGTTGTGGCGCCATATTTAAACACTCGTCCAGCACACTCACATCACTCCCTCCAGTAATGTTTCTGAAATGGCAATTCACACTTCAATTTCTCTAGATGCCTGCTAATCTTGTTGCTGCATAAATCACCTCTCAGTATCTGTCTTCACCAGAGTGTGCAGGGTGTAAGCAATCCACAAAGAAGACTAGCAGCCTCAAGAGGAACTATGTTCCTCAATTCAACCACCTTCCCCACTGAGCCCATCACATGTGAGGTGCCCATTCCCACTTGGATATCTATTCACTGCATCTAGCATCTTCGCTCATCCCTTTCCTGTAAACGATGTGGTATCCCTTGGCCCCGCTTGTTTGTGAGCTTTCCATGCAGCCTTGTCCAGCATCCTTCCCCTTGATCTTCCATCTGCCTTCTATTGTTAATCTTCTTCATCCACTTCTTTTCCCCTCTGCCTGTCATTGTGAACTCTCAGCTTCCCCCCTTCTTGTATATCCCTTCCTCCACAGCCCCTCATGTCTTCATCGGACCACCCATCCACCACCCTACACCCAGCTTCCAGCCTCACCTCACACTTCACCCCGGGACAAACTTCAAACAGTTGTTGCCATGGCTGCATGAGTCCCACAGCACAGTGCTGACCAGATGGACACTGGTGTGTGGCACGAAAGATAAGGAGGCCCTGTACTCCTCAACCACAGGTGCAGTATTAATCTAAGACGGTGACAAGGGAGGGAGCAAAGGACAAGTGGCACAGTGCTGTCCATAAAGACCATCTCAGCATTGAGATGGAGGACAGAGATGATTCTGTCCTGGCAGAGTTATGTACAGTGCATCAGGAACAACATAATGCTATCACAATGTTGCACTCACCCAGAAGTCTCTTGTGAACTGAGGATCTCATGGTGCACGCCACTTGTTAGCAGTCATGTTTTAGACCAACATAATTTCCCACTGGCATGAAGGAAAATTGGAAGGCCTGATAGGATGCCAGTGTTCAGCTGTGATAATGAGCATTCATGAGATGCAAATGAACGCAAATGGTGTTTACACGACCAGCCAGTGAGAAGGCCAGCCCACCATTAACACACCATTGGGAGAATTGCCCTGGTGAGTTTGACTTTTTGGCTCCCGCTAGATTCTCCTCTCCTGCTCACCACCAAACCCGCCACGGGAAGAGGATGGGAGAATTCAACCAAAACTACATCACACTGGGCGGCACTATGGCACAGTGGTTAGCATTGCTACCTCACTGCACCAGGGACCCGGGTTCAATTCCGGCCTCGAGTTACTGTCTGTGTAGACTTTACACGTTCTCCCTACATCTGCATGGGTTTCCTCTGGGTGCCCCAGTTCCCCCTCACAATTCAAAGATGTGCGGGTTAGTTGATTGGCCATGCTAAATTAACCCTAGTGTCAGGAGGATTAGCAGGGTAAAGATGAGGAGTTATTGGAATAGGGCCTGGTTGGGACTGTGGTCAGTGCAGACTTGATGGACCAAATGACCTTCTTCTGCACTGTAGGGATTCTCTGATATATAGCAATGGTATTCGACCATTTGCGCAGTACTAGTCAAAACAGAGAATATGATTTTATAAATTATATAAAAGCTAGTAATTAAGAAATATAAAAGCTTAATGAAGAAATTCATAGTACAGGAGTTATTAACATGACTTATGATAGTAATTAAGATATTAGCCAATTAGCAATTAATCAACAAAATAAAGTGAAAGCAGGAGAGAACTAAAGCAGTAATTGTCCAATGGTAATGGCTCACTCATTATATACAACCTGTAGTGCACAAATAAAACTAAAACAATTCTAAAACTATTGTAATAAATCAGACTAGATTGTACAGGAGGGAACAAAAGAAGCTCATAAACTCACAAGACTTATCTGCATCTTCACTCTGTCAGGCTTGGTAAAAACATTTTAATCATCAATAGTGGAGAGCATGCTCTAAAAATAGCACCTATAGAGTCCTTTAGTAGGCTGGTGCCCGGCCGGGAGGCGCACAATCAGTGGCAGGCCTAACCACATCACCCGGATTGCACGCTGGTTGTCGAAACAAATGGCAACGTGGATTCTGGCTCTCGAGCGCTGAACTTTTACCCAGGAGTGAAGCAGCCACCACATTCTTGTTTGCAAGCATGTTGAGCGTGATGCAGCCACTTGAAGGTAGACCAGTGCCCAGGCCTCCCCAGAGGCATGATCAGCACCATGTGAATCCATCTCCCTGAAAACAGCACCTGATTACACTCAGCTATTCTGCAAACTATGATCTTTCTACCATCAATCCTATTTATATGTTCAATCACTTCTAGAATGTTGATTGCTGAAGCTTCCATAATTAAGAAATTTCCAATTCATAAATGAGTCATACTTGTATCTCCATCCACTTTGATCATTTAATATAATCATTTTTTGAATGGATTACATTAGCAGTCTAGTTAAAAGCTTCGACCCTGAATCCCTGAAGACCTGTGAGACAGAATCCCATCAGTTTCATAAGGACTGGGTCCATCAGTGCCCTTTAGCTCCACCAGACTTTGAGGGGTCAATGGAATGGTATCTAATTAGCCTGGAGCCAGGTGAACATTCATACCACTAAAGATTGTTTCTAATGTACCTACCTACCATTACTGGGCTGTCACCGGAGGCTCCCTTTTGAGCCTCTGCTTACCCCTGAGTGTTGGGGAGTAGATACAGAATACTTTGGAAGAATTATTTTACAGTGTTTCAGGTATACCTGCCCCGTGTTCTCCCTGGTGAGCCTCACATGGTCTTAACCAGCCTTCCATCTATCACCAGATATATTCTGGACTAGGACACATGAATGTCCAGTGTAGGGATCCTTCTACTTTGCTGTCATTCTCCTTGTAATCAACAGGTAGACCTTCTATCCTTTAGAATGCTGAAAAGCCTTGTCTATCTCTGTCTGTATCCAGAATGTTCTTCCACGGCTCCTGCTAGAGATGTCAAATGGAACTCATGAAGAAACCCATTGCTGCAGTTAAGAAAAATGTTTGGCACACTTAAACTGCTCAGCTTTCCTTCCTAAACTCTTGCTAAGTCATATTCCAAATGATTGTTCATCAAAGCTAAATTAATAATGATCAAGCTTAAAAGTAAGAGAACATTTACCATCATGCAACTAATTATGAGAAGTAATACATGCGTGATTTAATATCTCCGAGTTTCATTTAAGAATTGCAATGTGCCCTTGAAATGTATAAACTTTGTACAGCAGAGAAATGCGACACAATTCAGCATCTGTTTTGTAAATCAGGACAAATTTCCCTGTCAAACAACAGCAAGCATCAGGACAACAAATTTTATTCAAGCTCTCTTAGGACTGACAACATTATATTCATGGCTCTTCAAAATGTCTATTTGAGAGACAAGTACAGTAAGTTTCAAAGTCACAGAGCCACTCAAAGTAGAGCAGACATATTTAAAATGTCAGGAAAGCTGTCACAGAACTCTGTATCAGAAAGCCCTACATGGTAGAAATGCACTTGCAAATGAAAAGGAGGAGAGCACAGCATTCTTCACTTATTTAAATTAAATGATGATTACTTCCTCATTTTTGAAGGCAGCATGTGGTGATTCTGCTGTACAGTGAAGGAACATAGCGACAAGAGTATAAGTGAGATAAATAGATCCAGATAAATAGATATTTCCACTTGTTTTTGTAGTTCAAACATTCTGCCAATTCACCTATGTTAAGAAAGGTTAACACCACAGATGAAGTGTTTGTTAATGTAATTGCATCGTGTTAAATCACAGATCTCTTAAAAATCTGGGTTCTTAACCTTATGAGGCCTGTCAGGGGAAAGCAAAGGAAAACCTTCTGCCGCCTGTGCACTTAAGTTAGTAACCCTTTCCTACTCACGTCTCCAAGCACTGAGGGATGATGGGGTGGGGTTGGAATTTGGCTGGGTCACATTCGTGGGAAGTGTTGCAGAACTTATAATAGTGGATAACCTGGTGAAGTCTGGAGAAACACTCCTGGCTTTTTCTAGCCCCAGAAAGAGAAATGTTTTCCCTCAACTTTGAGGGTCCCTGTTTGGTTTCTAGCAGGTATCATTGATGGGAACAACCACAACGAGTATGTCACCCATGGGATAGTACACTTTGGACAGAAGAACAGAGAAAAATACAATCGAAATGAGGAAGATGGTGGAAAGGCAGATGACCAAGGGGATTTAGGGGCACAAATACATAACTAAATATAAGCTGGTTTGCAAGTGCACAAAGTGATGAAATATCCCAATCAAATCCTGAGGTATGTAATAAGAAGTACACAAAGTATACAAAGCTAAGAATTGCTGCTGAAATTCAGACCTTATTTGGAACATTATGCTCAGATACAGGTGCTCACTTGAGGAAAAATATACTTAGAGAAAAGTAAAATTTTGTGGTTACTGGAAATAGGAACATAGGAACACAGGAGCATATGACACAGGAACAGGAGTAGGCCATTTAGCCCTTCAAGCCTGCTCTGCCATTCGATAAGACCATGATGGATCTGACTGTGGCCTCAACTGTACTTTCCTGTCTACCCTTGACACAGCTGGCTATCAAAATTCTATCTAATTCAACCTGAATAAAGTTAATAAACTGGTCTGCACAGCTTTTTGGGGAAGAGAATTCCACAGACTAAACAATTCTCTAAGAGAGAACAAAAATCTCCTCATCTCCATCTTAAACAGGAAACTTCTTATTTTTGAACTGTATTCCTTTGTTCTAGACTCCCCCACAAGAGGAAACATCCTCCTAGTATAACAAGTCCTCATAGGATCCAATATGTTTCGTTCTTCTAAATACCAACCTGTTCAATCTTTCTCCATTAGATAAGAGCTTCATTCCAGGAATGAATTGAATGGCACATCTCTGAACTGCTTAGAACGATGGAATCAAAAAGAGGTTACTGCACAAAAAGAAGCCACTTGGCTTACTAACCAGGATTTTACCGTCCTGCCTGCCACAGGAATCGGAGCAGGTGAGGGGTGGACCATGGAAAGGACGTTGACGTTGGGTGGGATTTTACAATTTCGAGACGAGCAAGACAGTAAAATCCCATCCATGGTGTCTACACCAGCCAAAAGATTAGCCACCCAGCCTGATCCAATTTTTCAGCATTTAGTGCATTGCTTTGCGGGTTACAGCACTTGAGGTGCACATCCAGAATCTTTTTAAATGAATTGAGATTTCTAACTCCACTAGCTTTTCAGGCAGTGAGTTCCAGAGCCCCACAACCCACTGGGTTAAAAATATTTCTTCATCTCCCTTCTAATCTTTCTACCAATCATTTTGAACCTATGCCCCCTCGTTGCTGACCTCTCTGCTTAAATAAATAGGCCCTTTCCATCCACTCCATCTAGGCTGTTCACAATTTTGTATATCTCAATCAAACCTGCCTTCAGCTTCCTTGTTTCTGCAGAGAACAACCCCAGCCAATCCAATCTTTCATCATATCTACAATTTCATTCTTTCCATAAAGAGGTGACCAGGACATTACATGTTGTGGCCTAACTAATGATTTATACAGTTCCAGCATAACCTCTCTGCTTTCATTTTATAACCTCAGCTAATAAATAAAAGGATTCGATGGGCGGGATTTTATGGCCTCGCTCAACCTGGGACTGAAAAATCCTGCCCAGGGTTAACGGACCTTCCCATTGTCCACCCCTGCCCGCTCCGATTCTCATGGCGGAAAAGGCAGTAGGATTCCGCTGATTACATCTTCTTTATCACGTTATCAACCTCTCCTGCTACCTTCGCTGATCTGTGGACATTCATTGCAAGATCTTTCTGTGCCTCTACACCTCTCAGTATCTTGCCATTTACTATGCAATCCTTTGCCTTGTTTGACCTCACACTTCTCTGGAATAATTCCGCAGAACACCACTGGAAATGTTCCTACAATCACAACAGCATCCATCAACAAATATTCTTTGTTTCCTGCCACGGAGCTGATTCTGTGTCCAGCTTGCTATATCCCTTTGGATTCCATGGGCTTTTTTTTTTAACTAGTCTGTATATGAGACCTTCCAAAATTTTTATATCTTTTTACAATATGGAAACCAAAGCTATACGCGGTATACCAGATGTGGTCTCGACAATCCCTGTACAGCTGTATTATAACTTCTCTACTTTAGATTGGGCACGATTCTCTGGCCACCCCTCAGCATTTGTCTCAGTGGCTGGCACACCAATCTCCCTTCACTGGGATCCAATTGCTGTCAATAGGAATTCTCAGTGCTTCCGGGAAACCCACAGCAGTGGCTGCATTGCCAGCAAGACCAGAGAATCCCACCAGTGTGAACGGCCAGAGAATTCCGGCCATTAATTCTCCTTGCAATAAATGCCAACATTCCACTTGTTTTCTTATTTACTTACTGAACCTGCATAATAACTTTAGTGATTTATGTGCCACTGTATAGCATGGACAAGCAAGATTGTCAATATTTTTTCTCAAATGTAGGGGAGTCTAAAACTAGAGGGCATAGGTTTAAGGTGAGAGGGGATAGATACAAAAAAGTGTCCAGAGGGACAATTTTTTCACACAGAGGGTGGCGAGTGTCTGGAACAAGGTGCCAGAGCCGGGTACAATTTTGTCTTTTAAAAAGCATTTAGACAGTTACATGGGTATGATGGGTATGGAGGGATATGGGCCAAATGCAGGCAATTAGGATTAGCATAGGGGGTTAAAAAAAAGGATGGCATGGACAAGTTAGGCGAAAGGCCTGTTTCCATGTTGTAAACCTCTATGACTCTATGTATATGTACACAGAGTTCTACAACCTGTCCTCATTGAAATAATACACTGCTTTTCTATTCTTCCTGCCGTGTGAATAAGTTATTTTTTTCCCACACTATGCTCCACCTGCCAATTGTTTTTCCACTCACTTAACATATCCATATTCCTTTATAGACTCTTTACCTTCTCTTGACATCTTAGTTCCTACTTCTGTAGACTCTTTACCTCCTCTTGACAATTTACTTTTTACTTATCTTTGTGTCATTGGCAAATTAGGTACCATACAGTTGGTCCCCTCATCCAAATCATTAATATTGATGTAAATAGTTCAGTTCCCAGCATTGACCCTTGTGGTTCTCCACTAGCTACAGCTTGCCAACCTGAAAAGATCCATTTTATGTCTATGCTCTGCTTCTCATTAGCTAACAAATCCTCTAATCACACCAATATGCTTTCTCATATGCCAGGAGCTCTTTTATTATATAACAGCCTTTGATGTGACATCTTATCAAATGTGTTAGGGAAATTCTGATACACCATATCTACAGGTTCCCCTTTATCCATCTTGTTTGTTACTTCCTCAATGAACTCTAATAAGTTAGTTTAAAAAGGCTTACCTTTCACAAAGCTATGTTGACTCTGCCTGATCCCATTGCAATTTTCTAAGTATCCTGCTAGAACTTCCTTAATAATTCTAGCAATTTCCTGTGATAGATGTTAGGCCAACTGATCTATTGTTTCCTGATTTCAGCCTCTCTCCTTTCTTGAATAAAGATGTTACACTTGATATATTCTAATCCACCAAGAACCTTCCAGGTCCTGAAGAATTTTGCAAGATAATAGCCAAGGCCTCTCCTAACTCTGCAGGTATTCCTTTTAAGATCCTAGGCTGCAGGCCATCAGGCCCCAGAGGACATGTGGTGGCTGAATCACTCCCAGTGCCTTTTCCCCAGTAATGGCCAGTTCACCTTTTGATTTTGAAAATAAGGACCAAAAATGCTTTGAATTTTTCCTCAGGCAGCATCTGGGGAGAGAGAACCAGAGTTTGCATTCAGATTGATTATCTTAAGAAATTGAAAAAAGATAAAGATGTAACAGGTATTTACCAAGTACAGAGAGAGCCGAAGTAGGGAGGAGAGGAAAGAAATAAAGGAAGATTTGTGATACATAGAAAAGATTAAAGGAGGTGGTGTAAGGCAAATGGGATGGTAATGAGATTTGTAAAGAGACAACAGATGGATATCGAGAAGAGGTATATGACAGAAGTAAAATCATTGCTAAGAGTTGCTGTCTGAAAAAAAATGGAGACAATTGTTATGATCTGAAATTATTGATCTCAATGCTAAGTCTGGATGCTTGTAAATGCTGAACCGAAAGATGAGGTACTGTTCTCAAGCATGTGTCAAGTTCCATTAGAACAGTGTAGGATGTCAAGGTTGTGAGGTCAGAGGAAATGGAGTGAAGAATTAAAACAATAGGTGAACAGAAGCTCAGGATCACCCTTGTGGACTAAATGGAGATGTTCACAAAGTGCTTGCCACATCTAAACTATATTTGATTTTCACAACATAGAACAGATTGCATTGTGAGCAGCGAACACAGTAGACTAAATTACATGCACAAGCAAATTGCTGTTTCATCTGGAAGGAGTGTTTAAGGTCAAATCAGAAGGTGCTTTAGGAAGGAGAGGAGAAGGAGGGGAGTATTGAAGGTCATTAAAGAGCAGCTTTGGATGCCACAGAGGGAATGCTCCCTTCAGAAGGTCGATTGGGGAGGAGATGTGTTTGGTAGCAGCATTGTGACGGAGGTGCAGAATGGTAGAGAATGATGCTGAATGTTAATGGAGACACACAATGGAAAGTGAGGATAAAGGCAACTCTTCTATGGCTCTGGGAGAGCAGGGAAAGGGTGAGAGCAAAAGTGCAAGAAATGGAGATGGTCAAGGTAGAGGGAAATCCTCAGTTAAGGAGAAAGGAAGACATATTGGAAGCATTGGCATCATCAGAACTGACACAATGAATAAGAAACTGGGAGCATGGAAAAGTATCTCTACAGGAAGCGAAGTGGGAAGAAGTGTCATAAAAGCAGCTGGGGGAGTTGGGCTTATCAATGATATTGGTCAATACCTGTTTCTAAAAATGGAGATAGGAGGGGGCGATTCTCCCCAAAAAATTCGAAGGGCCCTATTTTACCATTTTGATTCTAAATGCTGAGCAGACTTGAAACTAGGAGTGTTTCAGATCCACCTTTAGATCCATTCTCAGGTGCCCCCATACGCACTCTGCCTGAAAAAATATCAGTGATTCCGAATCGCGCTGCCGAAGCCTGTGGGCGGGGCTTAACGTGCCCAAAACCCAGCAGCTCTGATTGACGCCTCTAACTACACATGCGCAAAAAAAGGATTGAATGCTGTTTTCCTGCCACATCCCTCCTAGGCCGGCTAATGCCTGCCTCCAGCCCCACTGACATTGCCCCATCCCAACAACATTACTGACCCCCTTATCCCCCCACCCCCCACCCCCCACCACCTAGACCGATTGCAGGACTTTCCCCCTTCTCCCCTCCACCGATTACAGGCAGAGTGGCAGCGGACCCCCCTTCCCCTCCACTGATCTTAGACAGAGTGGCAATGGGCCCCCCCTTCCCCTCCACCCTTCCACTGGGCACCTACCTCCTCACTAGCTGGAGTGCCTGAATTTAACTGCTATGGAGTATGTCTGTTTCGCGCCGATTCTGGATGAGTGAATGTGGGAGTTTGGCAAGCGGCCTGTTAAGTCAATTTAAATGCATGTCCCCATTGATCCCAATGCAGAGCGGCAACAGGACACCCCACTCCCACTGATTGCCCCTAAGCCCCTCCCACCTAGCCCTGCCCCCTATAAGTGCTACCCCCTTGGCACTGCCCCATACCTGATGGACAGTGCCAAGTGCCCCCTGGGCATTGGCACTTTGCCCCTTAGGCAGCACTGGGGGCACTGCCAGGGTGCCCATGCCCAGGGAGCACCAGTCCCCACCACCCAACCCCCGGGTCCCCGATTTCCCCCCTTTATTCCACCAGGGAGTCCCTATAGTTCTCCAAAAGTGGGGACCTACTGTAAACCCCACTGGAGTGAAATATTTCCAGTGAGAATTCTGCTAATCACGTTAAAATGACATTAAAAATAGATGTAAATGACTTATCTGGTGTTTCCGCCAGTTTTCAGTGCATATCTGATGGCATTGGAAATCCGGCGCTGGGAGATGCATGCGTGGCGGGAATGCATGCTCTTGCTCATGCCCTGATGTGAGATTCTCCCACCTCTCTGCACTAGAAAACCAGTGTAATGTGGTGGCTGAATCACCCCCAGAGAAGTCAGGAAAGCAAGGGTTGGAAATGGACCATATAACGGCAAGGTAGGGGTGGAAGCAAGGTTGATGAAATGTTTTGGGTCAGGACAAGAGCTGCAACAAGTACTAACAGTTTTCAATGTACTAGAATAAAAGGTGAGGAAAGGGTTATGAGTAGTACTGGAACAAAGCCATAGTAACGACTTTCATTTGGAGACAGTGGGTGAACATAGAACACCACAGCACAAACAGGTCCTTCGGCCCACAAGTTACGCCAATCACATCTATACCTACCAAGCCATAGAACTATCTGTAACTTCCAGTGCCATTAGATCCCATATACTCATCCAGAAGTCTTTTAAAAGACCCCAGCGAGTTCGCCTCTACCACCACCGACGGCAGCCGATTCCACTCACTCACCACCCTCTGAGTGAAAAACTTTCCCCTAATATCTCCGCTGTACTTGCTTCCCAGCACCTTAAACCTGTGTCCTCTCATAGCAACCATTTCAGCCCTAGGAAATAGCCTCTGAGAATCCACCCTATCTATTCCTCTCAACCTTCGTCTCTCCAGGGAGAAGAGACCTAGCTTCCTCAACCTATCTTCATAAGGCATGCCTCCCAATCCAGGCAACATCCTTGTAAATCTTCTCTGCACCCTCTCAATAGCTTCCACATCCTTCCTGTAGTGAGGCAACCAGAACTGCGCACAGTACCCCTAGTGGGGTTTGACAAGAATGGAGTTAAAGGATAATTGTTTAATGTAAGAACATTCTGAGGCAGGATGAGGAAGGTGACACTGGATGTGGCTTGGTTGAGCCTTCATTTACTACATCGGCCTTTAGGGAAAGAGCAGTAAAGCTGAAAGATTGAGTCATCAGTAACTTTGAGTTCTGATTCATGGACATGAGGAGGTTGGGAGATAATTTACTTTTTTTTATTCATTCATGGGACATGGATGTCGCTGGCTGGCCAGCATTTATTGCCCATCCCTAGTTGCCCAATGCAGTTGAGAGTCAACCACATTGTTGTGGTTCTGGATTCACATGTAGACAAGACCAGATAAGGACAGCAGATTTCCTTTCCTAAAGGACATTAGTGAACTAGATGGGTTTTTTTCCAACAATCGACAATGGTTTCATGGTCATCAGTAGATTCTTAATTCCAGGTATTTTTATTGAATTCAAATTCCACCAACTGCTGTGTGGGATCCAAACGCAGGTCTCCCAAACATTGGTTGAGTTTCTGGATTAATAGACTAGTGAAAGTACCTCTAGGCCATCGCCTCCCCTGTGGGTTCCCTATTAAATTGAACATTAAAGATAATGAGAAGAATTGTCAAGATAGATAGGAAGCATTTAATCTTTTGGAGTAAAGAAATCCATAAGAATTTCTACTCTTGGAACTTAACCTAAGTTGACAAAATGAATCCCAAAATAACTCACAAAGAGCTGTAAAAATGTGGCTCAGTGCTGCTCCAGATGTTTATAAGCATCTATTTAATTGAATAGTTTTAACTACAATAATTGGATTTTTATAAAACCTTTAAGACAATGCTTTGCTGAGGCGTAATCAGTCAAAGGTTACATAAAAGGAAAATATTAAGGAAAGAAAGCTATTAAGAGATGCAGACTAAAGGCAAGTAATTGGAATTTAAAAGACAGAATTCATATAAATACTGGGATCAATATTGCAACAAGAATATTCATGAAATACATCAGACAAATCCTTAACCTATTCACCAAATTCCTCATCAATCTGAGGTTTACCATCCATACTCTGCCTAGGAATTAATGAAACTCAAAACTGTCTCATAAAACAGTCTTACATCAACCAGTTCTGATTATATTTGCATTTAAACTCTCAGCCTCTATCCAGGATCCATACTGAATGAATGATAATTTTCAAGGGAATGGCTAATTCAAAGGAGAGTTCAACCAGTTTCATGAACTTTTAATTGCTTATTAAGCATAGAATCATAAATTAGCAGCTCAGACATTGAGGGCGCTCTGTCCACAGGATGGCAGTGGGAGCTCAAGATCTGGCGAAACCCAGAAGTCATGGAACTCACTTGTGAGATCGCGCCCGTTGTGGGCTTGAACCTGATTTTAATATGTTTCAATTAATTTCAATACCATTAAAGAACTAAGTGCATTTTCAAACCTGTCGTGGGGATCCCTCCCCAGGGCACAAGCATGAATATAGCCCCTGGTGGGAAAGGGACATGGCCAGGCTGTGCCCTTGGCACAAGCCTTGGCACAGGTTGGCACCATGTCCATGCCAACTTGGCAAAGCTATTTTGTTTCAGAAGGCAGTGTCTGGCATGGACCCTAGAGGGAGCTTCATGAGGTGGGAGGGGAATCATTTGTCTGTTTGGGGGGGATGAGATCAGACATCAGTGATATTTGGGGGGAAAGGGGAAGTGCTGACATTGACTGAGGGCTTTACAGATATCTCTGATTGCAGGGTGGGAGGAGGTGGGGGGGGGGGGCGGTGGCGGGGGGGATGGGGTCGCAGGCGGAGATCCATGCTGGGAAGGTTAGATCTTGCTCTGATCGGGATGTCCCATCTCAATGCAGTCGGGTTTTACTGATGTGTTTAGGCCCCATCCCTCAACATGACAGCATTAAACGCACCCACCTGGTTTTTAATAAAGTGCCATAAGATCTGAGAGAAAAGAGATTGTTTCGGTCAGACGTGACGTTTTGCCATTTTTTGGTAAGATTCCGCAAATTTAGTATATGAATAAAAAATATATAACATTAATTGGCAAAATAAATAAGAATTTGCAAAGGCAGTTCAGCTATGCCAGTAATCCAGTGTTAACTGCTTGTAACCAAGCACTTAGTTATAGCTGAGATTAATGTCTGAGATTGATATAAATTGGTGAGATTTACTTAAGTTTTTAATCTTTAGATATTCGACAATTTAACAACATTTGACAGCTAATCTATTAGGTCGTTTAAAATCTATAAGCTTACAGTTAACAACATTTTCAAAATGCGTAAGTCCTTATGAGTTGAAATTTGTTACCCATCTTACTCTGGGAGGTTGATGTTAGGGTGATGAACCTCTATCCACAAAACTGTTGTCCATTCTTCCTGCATGATCTCTTTCTAGGTAAATTCATTAATCATAAGACCATCAGATATAGGAACAGAATTAAGCCATTCAGTTCATTGAGTTCAATGAGATCATGACTGATTTGATGTGATAGTGTTTTATTCCACTTTCCCACCTTATAAGAATATAAGAAATAGGAGCAGGAGTAGGCCATCTAGCCCTTCGAGCCTGCCCCGCCATTCAATAAGATCATGGCTGATCTGTCGTGGCTCAGTTCCACTTTCCCGCCCTCTCCCCATAATCCTTAATCCCCTCTCTTATCAAAAACCCATCAACCCGCATCTTAAAAATATTTAGCGAGGCAGCCTCCACCACTTCAACGGGCAGAGAATTATCTCCCCATCACCCTTGACTCCATGACGCGTTACGCTTGTCGCTGTATCTACACCAGCTAACATAAATTTTATCTCCCTTATTCTAAAGGAAAACCTGTACACCTACATCACACACTAACAGCTGGCTGGTATAACGACACAATGTTCAGTTCTGCAACTGTTCTCACTCTCAGTCAGAGATGGTTTTTCCATTTTACTGTGACACCTTTTTATTCCCAGAATTCCATGTTGAAACTGAAATACTTACCTTGGTGCAGACAGTGCATAGGTCAGGAATTCTGGTTCCTAATGACCCTCAGGCCTCTACTGCATATATCTGGAATTCACTGCCTGAGTTGGTGGTGGAGACAGAGACCATAAAGTCCTGGATCTGCATCTTAAATGCCGTAAGCTACAGGGTTATAGGCTGGGTGCGGGAAGGCAGGATTAGCAAGGGCACCTGGGGGTCCTTGGTCTAGCATGGACAAGCTGGGCCAAATGAACTCCTCTTGTGCTGTTATATTTTTATGGTTTTATTGTTTTACATGCAGTTTAGAAAATTGCATAGTTAGGCTAGACCAGTCCTGCTTGTATGCACAGAAAGGAAAGAAGTAGAACTAGTAGCAGAAGTAGCCCCAGGCAGGGGATAACAGCTAGCAGACAGAAATATCCTTGAGTGAAGTTAGTGCATTGACTCCAAATTTAAGAAAGAGCTGCATGGAACAGACTTCGAGCAAAGTGGGTATGAAAAGGCCTTGAGATTCTGAGAAGGCAACCAAAGACTGGTGACTCCATGCTGAAGGCTGTTGGGAGAAATGTACCCTTTTGAAGCAGTGGTACTCTGCTTGACATAGCTGAAGATCTAAGATTGTGTATGAAAAGTGAAGCTTGAGTGAACTCAGAGATCCAGAGGGAAGGAATCTCGGAAGGTGAGATAGAAACACTCTGTGACATAGGTCATTGTTGAAAATGTCTGGGTAGGAGCAATGTTTGGAGAGAATTCCAAGGCAAGATCTTCAGATCTGGAAATTGGAAACCCTCATGAGGAAGACAGAGTTGCATTGAGATTTGGTTGACTCACAACATGACAAGTGTTGAGTTGGGTTATTGAGAAATCCACAGAATCTATTTTGGTCACATCTGTCACCTATGGTGTAGGGTGGTATGTTCAACCACTGTTTGCCTGTTAATGCTAATTAACTTTCATACTTAATCTGAGTGTTAGATAATAAGATATATATTGTAAATTGTTATTCTCTAATCAATGAGGAATATAGTATATCATCAAGTTCTCTCTGCTGTCCTCTCTGTTGGGGAGGTGTAAATGAAGTGCTTTAGCATGACTGCCTGCAGTTGATCACGTGTGAGCCTTTCCTTGGTGCAGACAGTACAGAAAAATGGTGACAAGGATGAGATTGAGTTCTCCTCTACATTTAAAATGAGAAATGAAGGACCAAAGGACATTGTGATGCACTTTCGGAACTCCTAAAGTAGATTTTGAGACATTTTGAACAGGTTGGGAGATTATTCCCCATCCATGTCATGTTAATAACAAATGAAGGTTACTCATTTGGCTGAAAACCAATATAATAAGAGATGACAAGAAAGTAAATATTTTCTTCACCATGCTGGGGCCAGATGCTTCTGATACGGTGTCTAATCAATGTTGCCTGAGAGATCCAAGCACATTGCAGCATGCTAAAAGTAATGAGGTTCTGCACTCTAAATGCAGCAGAACTAATAATGTAATTGCACTGAGAGTTGCATCCTTTAACGGGAACAGTTGCCAAGTGTTACAGATTACATTCTTGAGTTAAAGAAACTCTCTCACCGCTATGGGTATAACTCAAAATTAGAAACTAGCCTTAGAGATGCTTTCAAGGAGGCCTAAAGAACAATATAATCTAAGCCAAGCTTCTGAGTAAAGACAGTATGTTGACATGGAAGGAGGCCTGTAATGAGGTCCAAGCCATGGATTTAGCAGAAAGAGATGATTGCAAATAGCAGGGAAGTTTTGTTCCGGAGCAGACTGGGGAGGTCGACCGGATTTCAACAAGATCCAGAATCCAGCAGCCAAGATCACAGATTCAGTCAGAAATTCAGATGTTACAGTTGCCATGGTAGACATCATAAGAACATAAGAACATAAGAAATAGGAGCAGGAGTAGGCCATCTAGCCCTTCGAGCCTGCCCCGCCATTCAATAAGATCATGGCTGATCTGTCGCTGCTCAGTTCCACTTGCCCGCCCTCTCCCCATAACCCTTAATCCCCTCTCTTATCAAAAACCCATCAACCCGCGTCTTAAAAATATTTAGCGAGGCAGCCTCCACCACTTCAACGGGCAGAGAATTCTAGAGATTCACCACCCTTTGAGTGAAGGAGTTCCTCCTCAACTCCGTTCTAAACCGCCCCCCTTTTATCTTGAGGCTGTGCCCCCTAGTCCTACTGTCTTTTTTGAGCGGGAAGAGTCTCTCCACCTCTATCCTATCCATCCCATTCATCATCTTATACGTCTCAATGAGATCTCCCCTCATTCTTCTAAACTCTAACGAGTACAAGCCCAGTTTATTCAGCCTCTCCTCATAGCTCAACCCCCTCAACTCCGGTCTCAGCCTAGTAAACCTCCTCTGCACTCCCTCCAAGGCCAAAATATCTTTGCACAGGTGCGGCGCCCAAAACTGCACACAGTACTCCAGCTGCGGCCTCACCAATGCCCTATACAGATGCAGCAAGACCTCCCTACTTTTATATTCAATCCCCCTCGCTATGAAGGCCAGCATCCCATTCGCCTTCCTGACCACCTGCTGCACGTGCATCAACAAACTAAATGCCTCCAATTTCCAATCAAAATGCCATTTCACTGGGGAATTCAGTCATATCTAGATGGAAGATAAAAGCAAAATACTGCACTGGAATCTGAAACAAAACAGAAAATGCTGGAAAATCTCAGCAGGTCTGACAGCTCCTGTGGAGAGAGAATAGAGCCAATGTTTCGAATCTGGATGACCTTACGTCAGAGGTAACGTCAGACCTGCTGAGATTTTCCAGCATTTGCTGTTTTTGTATCTAGATGGAATGCAGGAGTAGAGGAAACAATAAAGCTCCAGGTCACGGTAAAGCAGCAGTTCATAGCAGTGTACCAGGCCAAGGTTGTGGTAGATCTAACATAATGGAGCCTAGAATTCTTCAAATGATAGATATGGAAACAGAAGCTAGTGTTATCAAGCAGGAAGGTAAAAGATTATACTCAGTTAATGAGTAAGAAAAATAGCACACTGAAGAGAAAAATTTGAAGGTATAATTCCAGTGCTCATGGTAGAAATGCTATAGTTATACCTGTTATCTCTGAAGAAATAAACAAGAAGTCCCTCAGTCACACTCTATTCTACAAATCTGGTGTGTATCTGATTAGTTATCCCATAACTGCATTCCAGTATTAGGTGAAGTCAGTATTAGGGTGGGATATCATGATACATCCCATAACTTGCCATTAGTATGAATATAAGAAAATTAATTTGTCCAAATGGAAAGGAATTGGCTTGAGAAGATACACTTATACTGAAGCAAATTATTCACAGTAAGCATCAGCGAGTCCAGCATTGAGAAAGTATCAAAAAAGCACATTGAGCAAGGAGGTGTAAAATGATAAAATTAGACAACACAAGGCCTAAACCAAGAGAAAGGATAATGTACAGCTGACAATTTGTAAGGTTAGCCATGAGCTTTAAAAGCTGAGGGGATTTGAAAGAACTGGGGCAATTCAGAAGGTGATGAGCAGCGATTGTGTTGTATATGACTTGTGATAATTCTAAAAGCAGCCAGGACAAATTGGGTTTGTGGAGATTTTAAACTAACAGTAAATCAGGTGGATTCACTGCCTACCAGTGAAAATTTGTGTTCAGAAAGGTGGGTCTTCAATGTTGGAATTAACTGACAAGAGCAAATAATTGCCTACCATTCATCCATACAGAGATGTCCCAGTTTGAAAGATTTGAAAGACACCATTTGAGGTGTCTATGCCTTTCACCATGTTCCCGAACACTATAGATCAGGTACTAAGTGGGATAAAGGGAGCATGCTTCTTCTTAGATGACATTCCAATTAATAGTAAGACAGAGAAAAAGGAACTTGTACAGTGTAAAGTTGAACTAAATCCTAAATGAACTGCAAGAGTAAGACATCCAAGCTAAAAAGCACGTGCTTCATGGTGT
The DNA here is from genome assembly GCF_965287045.1 of Carcharhinus amblyrhynchos. Lineage (NCBI taxonomy): Eukaryota > Metazoa > Chordata > Chondrichthyes > Carcharhiniformes > Carcharhinidae > Carcharhinus > Carcharhinus amblyrhynchos. The sequence goes on along the minus strand of NC_137331.1, from coordinate 83,384,015 downwards.
CTAGTGTAACCTGTGTCACAAAATAAATGGTGAAGGTATCCATTTATTACAGGAAAACATTGAGGGGGTTTTGAAAGCAAAAAGACCAGAGAGCAAAGAAAAACCTGGGGATTGTTATGTCCCATTCTGAGTTCATCCCCAAATTAGCCAATATATTCACTCTACTGTATCAACTGCTCAAAGATAGAAGAGATTGAGAGTGGTATGTGGAATGTTAGAAAGCATTTATAAAATGAAGGAAGTACTGATTAGCGATTATATTTTGACCCAATATGATTCCAAGAAACAATTATTATTTTGTGTGTAATGCCTCAACTTAAAGTACATTATCTCGCACAGTGGAACATGGTGTGGAGAAGAATATAGCTAGCATCTGCTTCACAGAATCACAGAAGAGTTACCATGCAGAAGAAGGCCACTCAGCTATCATGTCTGCATTTTGCACATGAGCATTATGACTTAGTACTAATCTTCTATCTTTTCTTGTAACCCTGCACTTTGTTTCTATTCAAGTAAACATTGTTTGCCCTTTTGAATGCCTCAATTGAACATGCCTTCACCACACGTCCAGATCCACATCACTTGAGTGAAAAAAAAATTTTCTCACATCACATTTCCTCCTTTTGCAAATAACATTAAATCTCTACCCTTTCATTCTCAATCATTTTCCAAGCGGGATCATTTTCTCCCTATCTACTCTGTCCCTAATGATTTTGAACATCTTTACTAAATCTCCTATTAGTCTTCTTCTGTCCAAGGAGAACAGTCCCAATCTCTCCAATGTACCTTCATAACTGAAGTTTCTCATCTCTGAAACATACATAGTTTAATGAAGTCAGAGCAAGCACCAGTTGAGAAAGAGACATTAGCAATCATACATATTGCAAAGTTCCACAAATACCTGTACGCTGGTTAGCATCAATTTGCTAACTGATGATCAAGCATTTTGAAGGAGTTTTGCAGGATCTTCCGGAAGTTCCTGTATCATGTTCTTCAGCTATAGAAGCTCTGTATCTTGGGCTTCCACTACTTCACCGAAAGAAGATTTGAGTGTATCCATGAGCTGCTGGTGAGATCCAAATGTGAGCTGTAGCTGACATTTATACACATTAATAAGCTTTGAACTTCCTCGATCAATTTGATCCAACTTGGAATTAAGCATCTCATTCTCCTGGGATAGCTGATTACTAGCTGCTTGCAATTGCTGATGCACCTCATCATTGGGCTCAGTGGAATAGGTGGACAAATTCTCTCTTTATTACCTTCTTCAACACAAAGAGGCAGCAAAGACTTGATAAATATTAACAATAGAGTCAAAGTGCCTAGCAAGTTTTAGGACCTCTTCTTCCAACAGATCATCTTCTGCGGATGTTTCAACAAATTATAGAACACTACAGTGCAGAAAGAGGCCCTTCAGCCCATCGAGTCTGCACTGAACACAATCCCACCCAGGTCCAACCCCCATATCCCTACATATTATACCCACTAATCCCTCTAACTTACACATCCCTGGACACTAAGGGGCAATTTCTTAGCATGGCCAATCAACCTAACCCGCACATCTTTGGATTGTGGGAGGAAACCGGAGGAAACCCACACTGACACAAGGAGAATGTGCAAACTCCACACAGACAGTGACCTGAGCTGGGAATCAAACCCAGGACCCTGGAGCTGTGAAGCAGCAGTGCTAACCACTGTGCTACCATGCCGCCCAATTTCATGCTCTTGAACTCTGTCCAACAAGAGCCAACCAAGGTCAAGAAGCTGCTTCTTGCAGAATAGTTACAGCACAGAATTCTGTACAGATACCCAGAAAAAGAAATCAGATAGGGTAATTTGAAAGTACGTAGGAAGGAAAAAAGAAAAAGCATTGCTCTTCTCGTCAAATGATGATACTTAAGTTAAACCCAGGGAGTCTGCACATTCTCCTCATGTCTGCATAGGTTTCCTCTGGGTGCTTCAGTTTCCTCCCACAATCTGAAAGACATGCTGTTAGGTGCATTGGCCATGCTAAATTCTCCCTCAGTGTGCCGGAACAGGTGGCAGAGTGTGGTGACTAGTGGTTTTTCATGGTAACTTCATTGCAGTGTTAATGTAAGCCTACTTGTGACACCAATAAATACACTTATGAGGAAGAATATCCTCTCTCAGAGGATTGTGAATCTTTGGAACTCCTTGCCACAGAAAGCTGTGAGTGCAGAGTTTTCATTTATATTTAAGGCTGAGAGAGATAGATTTTTGATCAGTGAAAGATCAAGGATTACGGGGAAAGGGCAAGAAAGTGGACGTGAGGAATGTCAGATCAGCCATGATTCAATGATTGATCTGACATTCATCTGACATGAATGGTGGAGCTGACTCAAGGGGCTTAAAGACCTACTTCTGTTCCTATTTCTTGTGGTCATATGATGTTAAGGAAAGTCATTTTTTTGACATGTAAGTTATTCTGGTTGTATCACACATATATGTGATTAACCACTAATTTACAATCCAACTTGTGAAATTTCAAGTATTGTTAGCTATATTTTATTCTGGGAAATTAAAATGTAAAATTGTACAGGTTAATAATGTGTGAGTTGTGGGAGGGGTAGTATATTGTAGCGCTATCTCAGTGCTACCCTTTCTGATGGAGAGGTGTAAATGAAGTGCTTCAACATGGCTGTTTGCAGTTAAGAATGTGCGACTCTCTCAGTGCAGTACACAATAGAGTTTTCTTCTTGATTCTAAATGATTTTGATTTTGCTAGTTCTTCCTGATCTCAGTCAAATGCAGCTTTAATTTCAAGGACAATCTCTCTCAACTTCAGAACTTAGCTCTCTTGTCCGTGTTTGGACCAAGGCTGCTAAGAGGTCAAGAGCTGAGTAACCCTGCTGGAACCCAATGCAAGTTGCCATAATGGAGTAGGGTCAGTGAGACAAATGGTTTACGCCTATTTTTCTTTCTACCAGTGAGAGAATAGAAAGGCCAAATGCTAGCTTGGTGGTCTGTGGACAAAAATGGAATTTCAGTGTATTCAGAGGTGACCCATGGGGCAGAATTTTACAATCTCATCGCACCCATTTTTCAGCACGAAAATGTCATAAAATTGGGAGTGAGCCGACTAGCAGGACTGGTGCTTGTTTTCACGTCCGTTCCAATCTTACCAAAAAAAAAATTGACACAATCGAGACCCCACCCAAATCCAGCAAAATGTCAATTTGCACTTTTCTGCATTCATCACAATATAGTTAGCCAGCTTCACTCTCAATCGGCCCAGCTCACCTGTCTTAATGACCTCTTTCACTGCAGCTCCAACCAGGGAGCAAAACACCTCATGTATAAAAGTCAGCTTCAGGCACTGGAGCAGTGAGGGTAAGCAAGGAAGTAGGTCCCTATTTTAAAAGAGCTCTGCGCTGTGGGGCGGTCCTCATGTTAGCAGCAGCAAGCAATGTTGGTGGTGGGGAATGGACTGGAAACTCTCTGAAGTGGCAGTGCTGCAGCCTCAGGACTTGTCAAGCAGCAGTCTCTGGGACCACTACTGCTTGGGTTCTGGGTGTGTGTGTGTAGGTGGGGCAGAATGGGAGGGGCTCTGTAGCTTTTCAGGCAGGATGTGGACAGGGTTGTGTTGCCATCCTGGGGTCTGTGATGGGGACAGTGTGGGGAGTGTGTGTTGCTGAGTTTTGGGGAGGGGGGGGTAGTTGTGAAGTGTGTGTTGCTGGGGGGCTGGGGGATGGGGGGACGGGGGGACGGGATACGTGCCTCTGTGATAGTCTGGGACAGGGGAGAGAGAGGGTAATGTTACTTAGCAATTGGGGCCAGGGGAGCGATGAGATGGTCTTGTGCAAGGGAGTCCCAGGGAGCTGGGGGAGTGGTAAAGGAGTCAGTAATGTTGAGAGGGGATTCCCCGATGTCCATGGGGAGAGAGGGGGAATCTGTCCCCCGGGGGCAGGGGGAGATCTGTCAGGAGAATTGCTAACTTTTAGCTTTTTTTGGGCATGCGCCATTTGTGGCTCCGATGTAAGATGCTCGCTGTCTGGTGAGCTAAGCCCCGCCCATTGCCTGTAGAGGCTAGAAATGGTCTAGCCCGTATTTTTAATATTGAAATACATAAGATTGGGAGTGAAAGCTCACCCAAAAAGCAGATCAAGAATGCTCCCATTTTCACGCTAGCTGGACCCTTGGGAAAAATTCCGTAAAATTCCACCTGTGTACTATGATTTGGTAATGACTACAGTGCTGTCATTAGAAGTGGGGAAGTGGAAAATGGTTGATTCCCCAAATTATTTTGAAGTCAGTTTTGTGTGCCAGAACTCAATTAGAACATTAAACTACTTTTAAATTTCTGATCAAGACCATGTTGCAATTTTGAGTCTGATATGGACTTTAAGATAGAAACATAGTAACTTGGGAAATAGGAACAGAGGCCATTTGGCCCTTTGAGCCTGCTCTGCCATTCGGTGTGATCATGGCTTTCTCTCGGTCGCAAAGCCATACTGCAGCTCTCTCCCCATACCCTGGTGACATTTTTAGAGTATAGAAATCCATGCGTCTTTCTTAAATATATTCAGTGATTTGGCCTTCAGAGCCTTCTGGCTGTAGACATGACATTGGAAGACATTGGCTGGGCTGTGTCAAGTTGTCTAAATTTAAACTTCGACTTCCTCACCTTCAACATAAACTGTGCCCCGAGTTAATGGGGAAGACTTACTTTTACCACCAACCATAATGAGGCAGACATTATCAGGAAAAATATACTTCACAGAAGTAGCAAACTTTGAGCAAGGGACATTGATATTCATGTTTTGGCCTGACAAATGTCAAAGTGTGAAATAGCCACAGAAATTCTCAGCAGAAAGAAATCCTAATCAGCAATGAAACACCATGACAAACTCTGTGAGCCAATCTGTCCTTAAAGACTACTTTAATCACATCAGATATTTGAGTTACGTAAGCCTCACTGTCTTCGATCATTCAAAATCTGTAATGTGAAGTATGGAATTTCAACTGAAGGTTTGAAAATCTTTGCAAAGGTATAAAAGTTTAAGCAGTGTCACCAAGGAATTCACGAACAGATGGGTAGGTACAGTAAGGCTATAGGGATTAACATCTATCTGGAGCTGAGGTAACTGGAAGTGAGCCACACCTCCACTACTGGAGACAGATATGTTCAAATACTGATGTTAAGATGGGAATGCCAACCTACACAGGACAGCTGCTATTACCAGATTTACTCAAAAGAGCATTCAAGATAAAACTATTCAGAGAAAATGATCAAAACAAAAGCTGCATTTTGACATCCAATGGTACTAAGTGAATGCAAAGCAACATACATGGCAGATGGAATTCAATGACTGTGAAGGGTGAGGCATAGAATCATCATTCATACATTGTGCAAACAGCAGATGGGATAGCCAAATACTCCTCTGTAATGCAGTCAACGATAACTAAACGATAGATAATTTGCAGGTTATCCAATGACTAGGATGGCCAAAAATCCTCTTTCAGCAGTAAATGAAGATCCAGAATTACAGTGGAGTCATAGAGGCTTACAGCATGAAAACAGGCCCTTCGGCCCAACTTGTCCATGCTGCCTGGTTTTTAATCACTAAGCTAGTCCCAGTTGCTCACATTTGGCCCATATCCCTGTATGTTACAGGAATTAGTACTGGGCTGACACCAGGCAATCCAACAGCATGAGTCAACTCTTCATTTACTGTAAAGAAAAAGAATGACAACCTCAAATGTATAATTGCATAAATCATCTGGGTAAGCAATAAAACATAGATATTGTGGGTCATGTTTCAGTCATGCAATTAGATCATTTAGAAATGAGATAAGGAGACATTACCTCATTCAGAGTGCTGTGAATCTTTTACCCCAGATTGTGGTAGATGTTTCATTGCTGCATGCATTCAAGATTGAAACTGACAGATTTTTGGTCTCGTAGGAAAGCAAGTGATACAGAAAAAGGGCAGAAAAGGCAGTTATCATAAAAGGACCCTTCAGCCCAATGTGTCCATGCCATCCTTTTTTTTAAACCCCGATGATAGTCCCAATTGCCCATATTTGGCCCATATCCCTCCAAACCCATCTTACCTATTGCTTTACCCGCCTCTACTACTACCTCTGGCAGCTTGTTCCAGACACTCACCATCCTCTGTGTGAAAAAATTGCCCCTCTGGACACTTTTGTATCTCTCCCCTCTCACTTAAACCTATGCCCTCTAGTTTTAGATTCCCCTACCTTTGGGAAAAGATATTGACTATCTAGCTGATCTATGTTCCTCATTATTTTATAGACCTCAATAAGATCACCCCTCAGCCTTTTATGCTCCAGAGAAAAAAGTCTCAGTCTATCCAGCTTCTCCTTATAACTCAAGCCATCAAATCCCAGTAGTATCCTAGTAAATCATTTCTGCACTCTTTCTAGTTTAAAAATATCCTTTCTATAATGGGATGACCAGAACTGTACACAGTATTCCAAGTGTGGCCTTACCAATGCCTTGTATAACTTCAACAAGATATCCCAACTCCTGTATTCAATGTTCTGACCAATGGAACCAAGCTTGCTGAATTCCTTCTTCACCATTCTGTCCACCTGAGACTCCATTTTCAAGGAGCTATGAACCTGTACCCCTAGATCTCTTTGCTCTGTAACTCTCTCTAGCTCCTTACCATTGACTGAGTAAGTCCCGCCCTGGTTCAAAATACCAAAATGCATCACCTCTCATTTATTTTAATTAAACTCCATCTGCCATTCGTCAGCCCACTGGCCCAATTGATCAAGATCCCGCTGCAATCCAAGATAACTTTCTTCACTGTCCACAACACCACTAATCTTGGTGACATCTGCAAACTTACTAACCATGCCCTCTATATTCTCATCCAAATCATTAATATAAATGACAAATAACAGTGGATCCAGCGCTGATTCCTGAGGCACACTGCTGGTCACAGGCCTCCAGTTTGAAAAACAACCCTCTACAACCACTTTCTGGCTTCTGTCATCAAACTAATTTTGTATCCATTTAGATACCTCAGCTTGGATCCTGTGAGATTTAACCTTATGCAACCATCTGCCATGCGATACCTTGTCAAAGGCCTTGCTAAAGTCCATGTAGATAACATCAACTGCACTGGCCATCATCTACCTTCTTGGTTACCCCTTCAAAAAACTCAATCAAATTTGTGAGACATGATTTTTCACTCACAAAGCCATGCTGACTGTCCCTAATCAGTCCTTGCGTTCCTAAATGCCTATAGATTCTACCTCTCAAAATACTTTCCAACAACTTACTCACCACAGATGTGAGGCTCACTGGCCTATAGTTCCCAAGCTTTTCCCTGTTTTCTTTTTAAAGAGAGGCACAACATTTGCCACCCTCCAATCAGGCACCTCACCTGTGACTATCAATGATTCAAATATCTCTGCTAGGGGACCTGCTATTTCCTCCCTCGGCTCCCACAATGTACTGGAATACACTTCTTCAGGCTGAACGGTGGAGCAGGCTCAAGGAGCTGTAAGGCCGACTCCTTTGTGTATTTGAATACAGCAATATCAAGAAACATAGAAATGCAGGAAAATTGTAAATCCATATTTGCAATGAACTTGATTGATGTTTTATGTTAGATGTGAGCATTCTCAATACATTAATAGTTAAAATGTTTTGACTGTTGATGTTCTGGTATAACTTGTGTCATTTGTTGATTTATAGATTCTCATTATTCTAAATCTTAAGAGACACGTATTTGATGAGCCTTCTGTCTATTATTCAGTGAAATGCTGCCACTGTGTGGTGGATATCTAAGCTACTTTGTGAAAAGTACATACAGATGATTGACTTCACATATTCTTCATAGATTTTCCTTTGGGCTGTGCAGTAAGAGTGGTGTGAACATATGACGTATTTTAGTCACAGTTATATATCTAAAAATTGAACACTTAATAACATATATTGAATTTGGCATAAATCAGTTACCAACAAGATTCATAAAGAAGTAACTATGTGTATATGTTATTGTTTCTGATCAATTTGACAACAAGGAAAAAGGATTTCTGCCACACAATGGCTTACTTAAACAAATCACTGCAGATTTATTTCAAAGCTGGTTGCCTGATTAAAGTCTAACATGAAAAAGAGATAAAAAACCTGCGAATGCCTCTAGTGATGTCACAGCACATCATGTGATTTATCACACAAGTGCATTACTTTACAACACAGAACAACAACACAGAAGTTCATTTGCAGAGACACCAAGGGGCGATTCTCCCAAAAACATTCTAAGTGCTGAATTGGCGAGAAAACTGGTGTAAATCACAATTGTTTTTTCAGTGGTAGTTCAGACTTGAACCTGCCACGCACTGTGCAATGTAGAGGTCATAATCGTGAATATCATTCAAAGCTCAGGGGGATGGGGCCTATTCATGCCACAGTCTGACAGTTCTGGGCCTCTGCACATGCGCAGTGGTCCCAAACTGTCAGCCTCCTGTTTGCTGGCCAGCTCGATCGCTGGCCAGCCCGGGATCCTCGCAGCGCTGCCCCTCCAACCCCATCATGGCCCAATCGTGGCCCCCACCGATGAATTCGCGACACCAACACCCCCATCCAGGAGCACCCAGATCTCTGACACCCTCCCAACAGTGATGATCCCTCCCCAACCCCTCCACCCCAGCAGATCCTCCTCCCCCCCCCACTGAAGGCAGACCCCTCCCAGGATTCAGGCCTCTTCATCCTAGCAGAACCCCCTCCCAGCAGATCCGAGCCCACCCCATTCGCTGGCCTCCCTCCAGTCCCGACCGGGTCCCAGTGCAGAGTGGGAGAAAGAGCCCCCACTGATTGCCCCTAAACCCCGCCCTCTCTCTCCATTCTGTAGGTCCCACCCCCTTGGCACTGCATGATGCCTAATGGCAGTGTCATGGTACCCTCTGGGCATGGGCACTTTGCCCCTTGGGCAGTGCCAAGGATACAGGCTGGCATTGCCAGGGTGCCCATACACAGGGGCACCAATCCCTGCCACCTGAACCCCAGGAGACAATTCCCCCGCCTCCACTCCAGCGAGGTCTCCCACTACTTCCTCAAAAGTGAGGAGCTACTCTGAACCCCACCAGGGTGAAATTATACTGGCAGGGTGGGAGATGCTACCTGTCCTGAGATTTCAGTTCTAGGCCCGGTAATCACATTCAAATAACAGTAAAATAAGGTTAAAATTACTTTCCAGCAGTTCCTGCCAGTTTCCGGTGTGGTCCTGACAATGCTGGATATCTGTCACTGGCAGATGTGCACACATTGGGAACATGTGCAAATCCCACGAATCGGCGCGCACGCAATTCTCCTGGCCCGACCCTGCAAAAAATGAGTCAGTTGAGATGGGAGAATCCCGGCCACCATCTTGACTTTCTTTGGAGCAACTGTTTTATTAAATAGACATTGAGATACTGCAAGATTTACACCATCCCATACATGGAAAACTTCCACCTTGATTCCCACAGTGCATCGTGTATTGTAGATTCACCTTAATTTTAAGTACGCCAGGTGCTACTTCTGGCACGCCCTCCTGTACTCTTCAATGACCCAGTGTTGATCAGGTTGAGTGAGGAATATGTCAGGTCCAGAACAATAATAGGCCCTTCTTGTCCTCATTTTTCATTCCACCAGTCTCCACACTCAAAGGATCGTCCTCTGCTATTTCCGCCAACTCCAGCATGGTGCCACTTTCCAATACATCTTTCCCTCACCTCACCATCAGCATTCTGTAGGGACCACTCCCTCCGTGACACCTTGCTCCACTTCTCTATCATCCCAACACTTCATTCCCCTCTCACGCAATTGCAGAAGGTGCAACACCTAGCCCTTTGCCTCCTCCCTCTCCGAGGGCCCAAACATTCCTTTCAGGTAAAGCAACATTTCACCTGCACCTCTAATTTGGTCTACTGTATTCATGGTTCCCGGTGCAGTCTCCTCTACATTTGGGAGACTAAATGCAGACTGGATGATCACTTTATGGAATACCTTCTCTCAGTCCACAAGCATGACCCCAACCTTCCTGACGCTTGACATTTCAACTTACCTCTTGCTCTCACACATCTGATGTCCTCATTCTGCTGCAATACGCAAACCGGCAGAAAAATGTCATCTTCCGATTAGGCATGTTACAGTCTTCTGGACTTGACATCAAGTTCATCAACCTTTGACTGTGACCTTCAGTTCAGGTGTTTCTAATGTGTCCGTGCAGACGCGATAGGCCGAAGACCCTCATTGCACTGTATGATTCCATGATCATTCTCCTCCATCTTGAATCATTTGCTGTTTTCTCTGAACTGGTGCGTTTCAACGTGGCAGAGTACAGGGTCATCAACGGAAGGAGAATGGTCATGGCAATCAGCAGGCTTAATGCAATGCCATGAGACTATATGGGGTCTAAAGTCAATACTGAGAACGCTGGACTGTATACTGCTGTTCCATTGCCTCTTCCGGGTCTACATATTGAGGACTTAGCTAGGGATGGTGGATCCTGGGACACTGGCTATCACTATGACTGTCAGGCTGTTGCTTGACTATTCTGTGGGACATCCGGCCAGATAAGGTACAAACAGCAGATTTCCTTCCCTGAAGGATATTAGTGAACCATTTCAAGATTTTTATGAAGTAATTGCATTTACATTATTGTCATGGGGATTAGCCTGGGCCTCAGGATTACTAGTCCGATGATATTACTACCACACCACTGGCTCACATTGGCAATAATTATTTCCTTATTACTGTTGGTGCTTTAAAAATCCACAAGAGGAGTTGAAACGAGTTATTAGATGAGACTTAGTTTAACTACAGGTGATTAACAAATGCCTGTAACTAATTGTGATGAATGTTGATCAGATTTTCTTCAGAAGATGATGTGTTGAGCACATTGAGTTCATTTCCTTAGGCCTCTCTCTCTCCATGCTACTGACCCAGCCCTGTGAGACTCAGTGGAGACTTTTATCTTCAGTTAAAGTCTACATAGCCTCAGCGATTTCAAAAGAGTGAGGCAAATGTTTTATTAATAAGATAAATGGGAAATTATCAGCAAGCTGGGAAGTAATACATCTTACTCATGCTCTCCCGAAGGCAGAGAAACTCACGGCATATGATTTTCTGAATGCTCTCATTAATCTATTTGCTAAAATATGCAAATTAAAGGATCATTCATCTTCTCACCTACGCCGAAATGCATTACTGCTGTTCAGGGGAATTGGTTAGCTCAGTTGGCTGGACAGCTGGTTCATGATGCGGAGCGACATCAACAGTGCAGGTTCAATTCGTGTACTGGCCAAGTTGTTCACGAAGGCCCACCTTCTCAACTTTGTTCTTCACCTGAGGCAAGGTGATCTAGAACTCCCATTCACCTGATGAAGGGGCTGCGCTCCAAAAGCTAGTGGCCTGTGCTACCAATAAACCTGTTGGACTTTATTGTGAGACTTCTTACTGTATTCAGTTTCACATATTTTAAATCTGCATAATTTATACAAGACGACATTCAGATGGGTCAAAATTATATTACTTTGATCACGTCATGATTTCCAAAGTGCTGCTCACAAAATATAATCATGCCTTAGAGACACACAAACATAAAAAACTTTGGCAAAGACATCCCTACTTAGATCATTATTCCTCCGTTCATTGCATGACTACACGTACGTGCATTTTAGTCAACATGGCTGTGTATATTTTACAAAGATTGCAAAACAAAATGTCCCAATTAAATTCAAAGGCTAACTTCTTTTAAGACCTGAAATTGCCAAGTGCTCCACCGTGGACTGCAATGTTGCAAAAGCATCATGAAAAGCTTCGCACATACTACTACTGCATTTCTCCAAAAGAGTTGCCACCTGCGACAGGCTGGTCAACATGAGCCCCATTGGAAGCACCAAATTTCAATTCTAGGAAACCATCTCTCTTAAATACAGGCCCTATAAAGGTCTGTATTCCTAGGTTCAACCATCAAGGCATTAACATCACTAATAAGAACTCTCACTCACTTACACTGTAGTTCATTCGCTAATTTGTTCTTTAAATTTTCAGTGGATGGATAGCTTGTATTTGCAATGGATGAGTAAAACTGGGAAGGGGCGAAACAGACAGGAACATTGTAACATTGAAACTTGGGCTTGGCTTCCTACAAACATCTCAAAAGAGAAGCAGAGCAGGGCGGTCATCCGTTCAAACAGCTTCTACATAGAGCTGGCAGTAGGAAGATTGTCATGAATGAGTAGCTTACACTGCGGACTGAGTTAGAATCACTCTTCAGCAGTTTCAGCAGATCCACTCGTCACACTGATTGGTGGTCTCCCTAAAATTTGTAAGTCTTCATCACATGAAACTGCATAATGACTATTCGTACGCTGTCATCTGAACTATCTTCTGGCTACTTTCAGTGTGGCTCAAGCAGCACATTGTAACAGGACAAGGTCCATCATGGTTTCACTATGATAGGGACGGAAGAGGTGGGCGGTGCTCAATAGAAGGTCTCACACATTTAGGATTTTCAAGGAGCAGTTCACCTAACTCCACCTCAGCCAGGAGCAGTAGTGATGTGAATACAATTCACCTAGGAGGCCATCACTAGATTGCACCTCTCCAACCAGAACTGCACTCACAAAGCAGGGGAAGGAGGACGCTGACTTTAACCATGAACATCACCAACACACTCAATTTCTATGCAACTGATATCCCCAGGCTGGAGCCAACAACATTGACAAATCTCTCAGTTCACCATGTATCACTATCAGAGAGAAAGAGAAGGGAAGGGACTTTATGTCCTTCTCTCTAACCAGTAGAAATAAAGGGCAGCAGACATGTGTTATTTCCAGGGTAGGGGGAAATTCCCATTGTTGCAGGGAACCTTTAGGTATATGGGTCTGAGGGTGCTACAGGTACCACTCCCTTAACATGCAGCTGGTGTGCAACCATGCATAGAGCGTGTTGTCCGTGAATTCCTGCTGTCCTCACAGCAGCCACAGGGATGCTTTCATCCTGAAGCAGTCAGTCAGACATTCCCACAACAATCGAGCCACTAATAAAGGCTATTTTGCTCTGAATATGACTCGTGTGTGAACAGCTATCACCAAGAACACAGTGAAGAAAATTATCAGCATTCTTAAATAAATGTCTCACTGCTTGGACCACTCGCAGGCAACCCTCTAGTACACACTAGAGCACATCTCTGGCTTCTATTCAGAGTTGCCTCTGCACTCCCCTGGAATTCTGTGGTGCCTTGAGGTCAGCAACAGTGAATTATGATCCTGTGCATAATGTTCCTATTTTGATCGTTTTAATTCACATCTTTCATCTTCCATAGCATTTTCATGTAACCGGCACAAGCTGGCACTATTTATTTGATAGTAAACTCACAAGCTTTGGGGGTTTGCCCCTTCGTCAGGTGAATGGAGAGTTCTGGCCTCAGACAGAGTATATAACAGCACATACAGTTTACAGATTACTGATTAGAATTCGAGTCTTTACAACTAACCTGCTATTCAAGTCTTAAAGATGCAGACAATGTAAGTGGAACTGCTTTCTTGCATCTTTGTAAAAACATGATGTCTGTGTCGATATGCGCAATCTTCTTGGAGATCCTCTCCACTTGGATCCAGCAGTTTGCGGTGTCGATAGTAGTCATGATGTGGAGACGCCAGCATTGGATTGGGATAAACACAGTAAGAAGTCTCACAACGCCAGGTTAAAGTCCAACCAATTTGGCCAGCAGAGGGCAGGGCACCTTCCTAAATGGTCTTTTTGCTTTGTACGCAAGCAGAAACAGGAATGCCACCCCACCATTTTTGAAGCCAAATTTTCATTCTGCCACCCTCCCACGTCAGGTATTAAATCTGGCTTGGTGTCAAACACATTTCCAGAAAGTTTGATTTAACCAACCTCTCCAGCTGGAGCTCCCTTCTGCAACTTGGATTACACACACAGATCTTACCACCCCATAAAATTAGAGACCAAGGTCTTTCCTGAGACCGATTATCTGACCAATCTCACATTGAGGTTAATAGTCCCATATCAATCAAGGACTGATTTTGTTCAGTCCTAGATCCAGCATTTTCTTTATAAGGCGGACACAGAACATAAATGTTAAGGATCAATTGTTAGAATTGCAAAATGAAGAGGGCCAATTGTATGGTCTGGATTTTTACTCCTGTGTTGGGAATGACGTATCTGGATATTTGCCAACTGGGGAAGAGTGGCCCAGTCAGCTTTTCATTCAGGAGTGGTAGGGTTTCCTGGGAGCCAGGTTGGGCAACATAAGAATGAGTGTGGACGATCCTGGTGTAGGTGCACTGGCAATGAATCAAAGTTTTAGAAAAATGGTAAAACCCAAGCCCTCACCCTCCCTGGCTCATCCCTGCCAACCATCCCCCATGGCCCTTTGTACATGCCATGCTAACTTATACATCTGTCCACACCCCATGAACCTTTATTGCTCCAAGCCAACTCAGTAAGAAATTCATGCTAACTCGTGTACCTCCTGCAACCCCACTCCCCTCCATTACCCCATCCACCATCTTTTGTCTTTATACCTACCACACCTACAAGCTCAGTATCCATCATGGGTAGGCTTCAGGACCCATGCTGAGATTTAAAGTTTGAAGTACCTAGTGCAGACTTCGCCTTTTAAAAGATACACTATTATTCAAAAAAAAGTACATTCCTTCAATTATGTTAACCATGATAACAATGAACATTTAGTTTAATTGCATAATCTGTTATAAAAAGCATTTTTAGTGCTTGGAATTCATAGTCCTTGTTCAAAGAGCCCGTAACCACTTTGAGCAGTCAAACAAACTGAAATGCCAAAAACCTAATTGCAATAAATCGACCATTGTAAAATCAGTCATGCAGCAATAATTCAGAAAATGGGAGCTCTAAGGTTTATGTCAATAGACAGAATTAAATAGTAATTAATCATTTTATTAACATTCAAGACAGTTTTTTCAAAGAATTAAAGGGTAGGAGTTTTAAATGCTGTGACAGTACTCCCTTTGACAGTTCATCTTGACACTGACAGTTCCAATGAATTTCGCAGTTCATGAACTTGTTATACACATCCGTGCCTACTTATAGCAATCCCAAAATGGCACCCTGGCTACCCAAGCAAATCCACAAAGTTCAGACCTGCTTCTATGAGGTATAATCTGCGCACAGGCCACTGTGTCATGATGATGCAAATCAGGTTTCAGACACCTCTCCATCAAAATTACAAATGGGTGGGAGCAGCTGCTGATTCCTAAGGGCAGCTGCCTCCCATGAAATGCACATGCACGATTCCTGATCTGGGCCCATTCCCACCGCTGCCAAAATGGTACATGCCACATTCCAAGGTGAGATTTCGGGATTCAGGTCTCTTCTGCCATTTTCGCAACAGGGAGGCTCTCCAACATTGCGAAAATCCAGGTCTGAATCGACATAATCTTACATCAACAATTTTTAAAACTGCATACATAGAACATCATAGGTGGATAACCTCACCCACAGTATAATTACTTTTAGCTTTACTTCATCGTATCTTCAAATATTAAACCTAAAAAATGTAAAACCAGTAGTAAATACAATTACATGACGCTGTAATATGAAGCATGATATGCAATCACTTCTCATTTTTAGAATTAGACATCAAAAATTGCTGTGTCATATGCAGGCATATTATCCAAAAATCCAAAAGTTAAATCATTCAAAACAACAATATAAAAATTGTAAAAAGTATTGGAGACTAACAAAAAATGTTTTTTTTGAGCATTACTAAAACTTTATCAAATACAATGAACAATTTTACACTGACAGCAGCTGCTAAATGATTATGATACAATGAATGGTTTGACCTCATCGAATTTTACTGGATTGTTTCAACTTCAACAAAAAAAGTTGCCTTAAATTCACATACAAAATATTTATAATGAACTAATTAAAATTAAATAATTTCAAAACTATTACAAATTTCATATATTATATAATACAGTGTTGATGCATGCATTCCTAAATCTATTTAGAAGATAAAGTATAGATTTATTTGATGTCGTAAAGTACAAACATTTGGCTGTGAATCCAGAACACTTAAGGATTAGGCTCATTCGGAGGACGAAGTTTGCGTGTGTTGAAGTAGCACACGACTTGCTGAGGCAATTCAGCCAGCACACTTTGTGCAAGAGCTTCTTTCGTTGCCTGTGGAGATACAAAAGTTAATCCAATTAATATAACAGGCCAATTTAATCTGAAATCTGAAATTAACAATTGTTTAAAGGAACAAAGTTTCAAGTTTCTGCTCAAGCTCACTGGCATTGCCACAAACAAAGCCCAGAATTGGATCAGTGTTGACATTGGCAGGATTTCTTCATCCACTGCAGTGAATGGAGATTTGGCTGGCTGCCAAATTCTCCGACCTTGCTGCAGAGGGAGCATGTTGTGGGTGGCAGGTAAGATTGCATCCAAAATCTTTCATAACCAGCACAATTGGACAGTTTAATAACATTTTATTCCCTTGCTTTAAAAAAATGTTGACATATTTAAGAGTGGTAACTTTATGTACTTTAATGAATATACATGTAGTGTATCCTTTATCCGGAAATCGGAAAACCAAATGCTGCACATTTTTTGAACCCCATCGACATTTGTCGTAGGAAGTCCAGTTGTTTGTCTGCACCATTTATCTTGTGTTTTTTGTGGTTAATGTCAAAAATAAACTTATTTTAAGTACTCCACATTATTCAGCTATATATCTTATTTTTCTAACCATTTTATTTAGACTATAACTTGCCTAAGTCTAGGCTATTGTAATGCAAGCTAATTTGTGGCATCCAAAAACCAGACTTTTTTTTAAAAAAACTTCATTCAAGGGATGTGAGGGGCTGGCTGGGCTAGCATGTATTGCCCATCCCTAATTGCTCTTGAACTGAGAGACCTATCCATATCAGAGACGAGGACATTTACAAGTCAGCCACGTTGCTATGGATTTGGAGTCAGCCAGATCAAATAAGGATGGCAGACTTTCTTCCCTAAAGGACATTAGTGAACTATATATAGGTTTTTACGACAATCAACAATGGTTTTGAGGTCATCATTAGACTTTTAATTGCATTTTCTTTTCATTGAATCCAAATTTCATGCTATGCCATGGTGGGATTCAAATCCAGGCCCCGAGAGCATTATCTTTGGTCTCTGGATTACTTGTTTAGAGATAATACCACCAAGCCAAGTACGATCGGTCCAAAAGTTTCAGATAAGGGATACTTGACTTGTATTCGAAAATGTGTTTATCATGAAAATAATAATAATCTAATTCTCCACCTGTGTGTAGCCCAATTTTAAGTAACTGTTAATGACATTGAAAAATCACATAGAACCTTTCATTAGCTTAGTGAAGGTAACTATTTAAGCTTATGAATTTTCTTGATGTTCCACAAATGGATATGTAGAAACTCACCATGTTGATTCAGGTGGGGAAATTTGTGGGTGGGACTGACCTTCAGTACAATTTTTTTTTTAAACCAATGCAAAATGTTTTTTAAACTATGCAAAAGATCACAGAAATTCAATTTTGATTGGACGTAACCTTTCAGACGGTCATTAATCTTTGAAATTTTCTCGGAGAGCAGTGAATGCTAGGTCATTGAAATATATTCAATGTTTGACAAATTTTAGATCTACAATGGAGTCAAAGGTTATAAGAACATAAGAAATAGGGGCAGGAGTAGGCCATCTAGCCCTTCGAGCCTGCCCCGCCATTCAATAAGATCATGGCTGATCTGAAGTGGATCAGTTCCACTTTCCCCCCATAACCCTTAATTCCCTTGTCTGTCAAAAACCTATCTACCTGTGTCTTAAATATATTTAGCGAGGTAGCCTCCACCACTTCAACGTGCAGAGAACTCCAGAGATTCACCACCCTTTGAGTGAAGGTGTTCCTCCTCAAGTCCGATCTGAACTGCACCCCCCCCCACTTATCTTGAGGCTGTGCCCTCTAGTCCTGCTATCCTTTCTAAGCTGGAAAAATCTCTCTACCTCTACCCTATCCATCCCTTTCATTATCTTATACGTCCCTATAAGATCCCCCC
Organism: Carcharhinus amblyrhynchos; assembly: GCF_965287045.1. Lineage (NCBI taxonomy): Eukaryota > Metazoa > Chordata > Chondrichthyes > Carcharhiniformes > Carcharhinidae > Carcharhinus > Carcharhinus amblyrhynchos. The sequence goes on along the minus strand of NC_137331.1, from coordinate 83,365,949 downwards.
TCATCCTTCTAAACTCCAACGAGTACAGACCCAGTCTATTTAGTCTTTAGTTTATGGGAGATTGGAAGTGGAGTGGGCACTAAATTGGAGTTAAGGACACAACTCAGATTAAGCCTGAGCTTATTGATTAGAGGAGCACATTCAAAGGATCAAATGACGTACTCCTACCATGTTCTTATGCTGCTGAATGCATCATCCGGTGCCTCGCAATTTGACTAATCCAACACTCTCTTCAGCTTACACCAGCTGTAAAGCACTGCTGCCCAAAATCTAATTCACACCCATTTCCTTTAGTCAGCTTCACTCTCCTACATAGGCTCCCAGTCCAGCAATGCCTTGATTTGGAAATTCTTGTCCTTGTTTATCATAGATAGAATCTACAGTGCAGGAGGAGGCATTTGGGTCATCAAGCCTCCACCAACCACAATCCCACCTAGGCCATATCCCTGTAGCTTCACACATTTACTCTCCTAATTCCCCTGACACTAAGGGGTATTTTATCATGGCCAGTCAACCTAACCTGCATCTTTGGAATGTGGGAGGAAGCTGGAGCATCCGGAGGAAACCAGAGCATCTGGAGGAAACCCATGTAGACACAGGGCAAATTTGCAAACTCCACAAAGACCCGAGGCCATAATTGAACCTAGGCCCCTGGTGCTGTGAGGCAGCAGTGCTAACCCCACTGCAGTTTTCAAATCCTTACATGGCCTCACCATGTCCGAGCTTTGTAACCTCCTCCCGTTCTACAACCTGGTGAAACCTCTTGAATTTTTCTAATTTTGCTGCTTTGCACGTGCCCAATTTTCATCAGTTCATCAATGATAGCTGTTCCTTCACCTGCCAAGACCCCAACCTTTGGAATTCCCCTTCCCCAAGCCTACCTGGCTTCCTTTCAGAAACTCATTCAGACTTAAATCCACTGTACTAATACTTTATGTCGCTCAGTATGAAATTCTGTTTGCTAACACTCCTATGTAGAGATTTGGAATATTTTACATCAATACAATATAAATGTTAGTTATTGCTGCAGTTGTACTTGACTAAAACTAGATGCCCCTGAGCTATGTAAGTGGTCATAGTAAAAATTTATTTTAGTGGACTTTACAATTGTTTTAAGACACTACTTTAAATTTGCAACAATCTGGAAATGGAGTTTGAACTGCACCTGGGACCAACAATAGAATAGGCAGGATAGAAGCTATTGCAGTAAATGGGCTGGCGACATTTACACAGGTAGGTATGGATATTCGCCAAACATTCTCTCCCCATGCATAAATCTTTACACAAAATCGGTTTTCACAACAATTTTTAACACACAAGATAAAATTAAATCTTGTAAGTGGTGCAATCTTGTTACACCGTAACCATGTAAGACTTACATTATGAAACTTTCTAAATGGCACAAACTGGACAATATCTCGGATAGCTATTTCCCCAGTGGGCGATTTAAGAACACATTCATCACCATCCAGAAATTCCATGGCACTGAAGTCTGCTCCACCAACACCAACAATGATGATGGACATTGGCAACTTAGCAGCATTAACAATGGCCTGTCTTGTATCATCCAAATCTGTTATCACTCCATCTGTGATGATGAGGAGGATGAAATATTGCTGTTAAAGAAAAGGAAAATGCAATTCAATATGCTGCAAATGCATTTTATATCAGGCACAATAAATTTAATGGACACAGTTTGAGATACATAGTGTAACTGCATTTATAGTACAAATGTAATAACATCATACAATAATTTTGCTTCACATCATTGCTAACCCATTGCCAGGAGTAGAAATCATGGCTGAAATTTTAAACTTGGGAATGATGGAGATATTAAATGGGTGCAGCAGCAGAGTGGGGAACTCAGAGATTCGAATGCATTTGTCCAGATTTGGGTACAACATTTTAAGAAAGAAAGTCTTGGGGAAAATATATACAATTTGCTAAAATTACGTCAAAATGAGATGCTTTAAATTATAAAATAAGGAAACTGGAATTTGAAAGAGACAAACATTTGTAAAGAAATTGAAAAAACATATTGGGACAAAGCTGTGGAATGAAACCAATTTGACACCTCTTTTAAGGAGCCAACACAGGCATGAAGGGCCAAATGGCCTCATTTCATTCTATAAATTTACTACAATTAAACTAATATTTAATTTCTAATATACTTTTAAAATAGTTCTGAAATAATTGAAGTCAGAGGAGAATTCCCTTCTGTAAATCACAGCCAAAAATCAAATGACATTGCAGGGGTGAATGTTGGAAAATTCAGGTGAAGAATGGAAAGTTTTTAACCAGGAATTTGCTTGGTATGGAGGGCATTAGCTATGAGGAGAGGTTGGAGAAACTTGGTTTGTTCTCACTGGAACGATGGAGGTTGAGGAGCGACCTGATAGAAATCTACAATATTATGAGAGGCATGGACAGAGTGGATAGTCAGAAGCTTTTTCCCAGGGTGAAAGAGTCAATTACTAGGAGACACAGGTTTAAGGTGTGAGGGGCAAGGTTTAAAAGAGATGTAAGAGGCAGGTTTTTTTTTAAATACAGAAGGTGATGGGTGCCTAGAACTCGCTGCCAAGGGAGGTAGTGGAAGCAGATACGATAGTGAGTTTTAAGGGGTGTCTTGACAAATACATGAATAGGATGGGAGGGGAGGGATATGATCCTCAGGAGGGTCAGGGGTTTCATTAGGGGCAGCATGGTAGGGTTGGAGGGCTGAAGGCCCTGTTCCCATGCTGCAATTTTCTTTGTTCTTTGTACTTTCCTTGTTCAGGCTGAGATTGTCTTCCTCAATGTCCACGACTGCTTCCCTGCACACTATGTGCAAATGAGCTGATTGCTCACCAGATTTCCATCCTTTCCCTCCCAACTACTGTTTTCCAAGGCTGACAAGTAGTAGGTGGCAATAGGCCATGGATAGCAACAACAGCTTCATTATAGCTGCTTCCTCTTTCCAGTTGGCCCTTATTACTACAATCTAGGCCAAAGCCATCAACAGATGCCTTCATTCTGACCTTCAGAGAGAACCTGCCTCCTTAAGGATGTTCATTGCAAGCCTGTAGGCTTGCTCCTAATGATGGCCAGTGGCCTGTCACGGACATGCAATGTGTTTCAATCCAGAAAAACGGGATTGAGATTGGGAAGATTTAACTCTGCTCTGATGGAACTCTGCCTCAAAGAGGAGAGCTCATCTCAAGATGTCTTGTTACCTGTATAAGTTCTCAATTAATTTTAGATTATCTATTCATGACAAAAAGCTTTTCACACAAAACGAACTCCATAGCAGTTCCATCAGCCTCCAGCAGTGGAGAGAGAAAGGAATTAGCCTTCAAAGGCTCCATGCCAATATCTCTTTCTCTTTCCTTTAATGAAAGATAACAGAAATATTGTGTACAACTTTTTTTAGACTAACCCCACTGCAATACTTCTTACAGTAATCGAAAATACTCAATTTGAGATTTGGGATGCCTTATCTCAGCAAAGTTTATTGATCATATGCAGCTGAAAATCCACCACTTTGGCAAATAAGAGGCCAGCTTGTTTCTTTAAGTAAGCACTGCTCACAGGTTCCATCTTAACCTGCGATGCTCCAGTCTACTTTTAAACCAAATCAAAGTTTCTCATTTGTAACAACATAATGTCAGCCACGGTTGTCACTGACATCATGCCATTCAATCTAAAACACATTTCTTCCATGGCTAAAATATTCAAAACCACAGACAGTAAAATTTTACTTCAAGCATTTACCAGAAACTACTTATTGCTTGTTTGTACTATTTTTTATGGTATGCACCAACATATTGGCACAAATTGTATATTGCTTTAGAAAAATAAAATATTTCATGATTGTAACAGTAGTAGCTTCCTGAGATAAACCTCATTAAAAAACTGAACAAAACGATGGTGCCTTTCACAGTAGATCCTGACTTTTTTTTTCTGCGGGTCCTTGATGGAAAGGGACTTCACTTGTACACAGAGAAATACTCACAGATGCTATCGGCTGTTGTGCTGCCGCAGCTGCAAAGCCTGCCACGTGGTTTATAATGGGCGAGAAGTTCGTAGGTCCATGGAGCTTGACTTGAGGCAGGCAGTTACGATAGGCATCAACTATCCCCTCCACTCCTACCAAACACAGATCATAATGAATCATCAAATTTCATGCAAGAAAGAGAACTTATCATTCTCACCACAACCTGTAGTCGAATAAGTAACTAATTTTGCAGAACAAACTACTCAAAATGCAAGTCCATTTTTAATGCTTCATAAAACATTTTATAGAAGTACCAGTTAGACAATACAAGATGAAAAAGAACCACCTGCATTTATATTGCACCTTTCATGGCCTCAGCTCATTCCAAAGTGCTTTACAGGCCATGAAGTATTTTGGCAGTGTACTTTGGGTGGTAATGTAATAGGGGAGGTTATTATCACTAGACTAGTAATCCAGAGACCTAAATTAATGCTCGAGGGGCCCAGGTTCAAATCCCACTATAGCAGGTGGTGAAATTTGAATTCAATAAAAATCTGGAATTGAGTGTCTAATTACTCAAGTCTAATGGTGACCATGAAGCCATTGTCAATTGCTGTAAAGACCCATCTAGTTTACTAATGTCCTTTAAGGAAGCAAATCTGCCATCTTTACCTGGTCTGGCTTACACGTGACTCTAGATCCACAGCTGTGTAGTTGACTCTTAAAAAAATGTCCCCTGAAATGGCCCAGCAAGCCATGTAGCTCAAGGCAAATAGGGATGGGCAAAAAAAAAATTGGGCAGCACAGTAGTTACACTGCTGCTTCACAGCTCCAGGGACCTGAGTTCAACTCCCAGCTCAGGTCACTGTCTGTGTGGAGTTTGCACATTCTCCTCGTGTCTGTGTGGGTTTCCTCCAGGTGCTCCGGTTTCCTCCCACAGTCCAAAGATGTGCAGGTTAGGTTGATTGGCCATGCATGGTCTTAACTGAAGAAGAATTTGTAGGATTGGAATCATCTTGTATCTTAATCTGAATGTTTACAAACTAATTTTCCAAAACTGAATCCTATATAAAAGCAATTGAACCATATTCTATTCAAGTAAAGTGAACCATAAAGAAACAGCCGAAAAGACCATTTTTCTTTCTCTTGGCATCAGTGCTTGCAGGTCACAAGCAAGCAGTGTTAGCAGCACAGCATAATCATTATCATTTCGCACCATATGCTATACTAATTATATAACTTAGCATAACACTGAGCATTTAAATTAAATAGTCCTTGCTTATTCATAACTATATGACAACTTTCCATAGTGCAATTAAGTACATGATACTTTATCCTTTACTCTATCTTTTGTAGTCACAAAATGTACACTTTCAAATAATTCAAAGTATTATTATTCCATTAAGAAACCCTTTTATGTTTTCAAATACAAATGAAACATGATGCAAACTTCCTTACAAATGTATAACTGAAGTAAATAGAGTTGTTCTTCAAAAGGTTTGGGATTTTGACTCTTATTAACCACATTTGACCAACCCCATGCTGATCATGTGACCTCAGTGCTACAAAATATCTCCATCTTGCCCAATACTGTTAAACATTATTTTCAAAAGTAGTTTTGTATTGCCACAACTGTAATTTTAAAACATATTAAAAACGTAACAGAGAGACAATGTCATACCTGCACAGAATGGATTGGCAGGGTTGAAATTTAGTGGAAATTCATGCGATACCTACATGGGGAAGGAAAACCATCAAAGTATAAATAATTCACAAAATATGAAATCAAATTAGCAACACCTTTCATTAATTGGTCCATACTTACTTGCCAATTAGGGGGTATCTGTGCACCAAATCCAAACGCAGGGAACAATTTGTCTCTAAAATAATCATAATCAGACATTCACCAGTTAATTGATAGCAAAAAAAACATAACCAGCAACAAGTTACAATAAATATTCTGCAAAAGTTCATCTAGCATTGCATCTCCATCATTTACATTGCAGAGCAAATTGCTCCAGCTCCTTGAACTCCACCTTGGTGAAATTATGAACAGGGTTCATAAATTCAGAATACGAGACTGGATTGAGGATTGGCTGACTGACAGAATGCAGAACGGTGAGATAAATGTGTCCTTCTCTGGCTGGTGAAATATAACTAGCAGGGTGTGTCAGGGGTCAGTCCTCACACTTTCGGTGTTTACAATCTATATAAGTGACTTGCAAGCAGGGACGGAGTGTAATATAGCTGAATTTGCAGATGATACTAAAATTGGTGGGAAAGCAGGCAGTAAAAAGGATATAAAGTTTCTACATTCGGATATCAATATACTCGGAGAATGGGCCAAAATTTGGCAGATGGCGTTTTAATGTGGATAAGTGTGAGGTTATCCATTTTGGCCAAAACAATGGGCAAATTATTACCCAAATGGAAAGCAGACCTGCGTGCCTACGTTCATGAATTGCATAAAGTCAATTTGCAGGTGCCGCATGTAATATAACAAGCAAATGGATATTGGCATTTATTGCAAAGGACTGGAGTATAGAAGTACAGACGTGTTGTTGAAATTGTATAGGATGTTGGTGAGACCACATCTGGAGTATTGTGTCCAGTTTTGGGCTCCTTATTTGAGGAAGGATGTAGTGACATTGGAGACAGTTCAGAGATTCACCAGATTGATTCCAGAGATGAAAGGGTGGATGTATGAGAAGAGATTAAACAGTTTGGGTTTATACTCACTGGAGTTTAAAAGGATGAGACGGGATCTGATCGAGATATAGAAAATTTTAAACAAGATTGATAAAGTAAATGTAGATCAAATGTTTCCTCTTACAGGGCATTCTAGAACAAGGGGTCACAGGGATAGGTTGAGAGGCGATAGATTTAAAACTGTGATGAAGAAAACTATTTCTCACAGAGAATTCTGAATTTGTGAAACTCACTGCCCCATAGCGCAGCGGAGCCTGAACCACTGAATGGTTTCAAGAGGGAGTTAGACATATTGCTAATAAAAAAGGGAAACAGGGATATGGGGAACAGGTGGGGAGGTGGATTTGAGTCCAGCGAGAGATCAGCCATGATCCAATTGAATGGCGAGCAGGCTCAAAGGGCTTAATTTGCCTATGTTTGCTCCTAACTCCTATGTTCCCATGTTCAGACGATTCAACGGAAATCAGACATAATACTCCTGACCTCAAAACAGTTTTAAACTTTCAAGTTCCCAGACCCATGGAACTGCTGAAGGCAAGGCTAAATTCCTCCCAATAGGCACAGGCTGTAGAGTGAGTTTTTAACATACGAGGGATTATAAAGCTAACTGTTCAAATTAAATAGTGTTCTAGAATTAGAAATGATGAGCGAAGAAAATGAATTAGAGGTATATAAGTGATAAGGCAAAAATATAAAGGTCATCTTGCTCTAGTTCTCATTTATTCACCACAAGGATAATGAGCTTGCATCCCAAAAACAAGTTTTACAACACGCAGAAGGTGAAGTGGCAAATGATAAGGCAGAAACAAGCTATGATGTGTTTGTAGATCGATGAATCTAGCAAAAATGTTATTTTATTTTGTAAATTAGTCAGGCCAATTGCTTTTTGTAATATATATTAACTTCTTGAGGTCAGATTTTTGCTGCTGAGGCAAGTAGTTCAAGCCTGGACCCAGCTTGGTTTAAAGAGCCCCAAATCAGATGACTCTCACTCCGATGAGGCAAGTGCAAGATCAAGTCAGGCTCGCCAACTCAGGAAACAGATCAGACATTGCCACGTGGGGAGGCATGTGCCAAGGCAGGCTGGTTAGAAGGCCCACCATGGTTCTCTGGCACTTCATCCCAGTTGCAACAAAAGCAGCTCAGTGCTGCAGCCCCGACTCTTCGCAGTCCCTCAACCCTCTACCAGTGCACCTCATACTGCATTGCTGGCTAAGAACCCAAATGAATAAAAGTGAGACTCAGCAAGGATTCAGTTTTGACACTCAAAATGAATTGTTAGCTTTGCTTTATTGAGCAGCACAGTTGCATAAGGGGTGCTGCCTCACAGCCCCAGGGACCCAAATTTGATTCCAGCCCTGGGTGACCGTGTGGAATTTGTACATTCTCTCCACGTCTGTGTGGGATTTTCTCCGGGTGCTCTGGTTTCTTCCCAGAGTCCAAAGATATGCAGGTTATGTGAGGCTACAGGGATAGGGGAGTAGGCATAGGTGAAATGCTGACTTGATGGGCTGAATATCCCCCTTCTGTACTATAGGGATTCTATGGTTCTATTGACATCTTTAACTGGTTATAATGGGTGTTTTTTCGTGATAACTTTTATCAATGTCTCAATATTTATTTGGACAAAATTAAGAGGTGTGAGTGCTTGCTGCATTAACGTGTCTGACTAACATGTTACAGTTTTATAGGAACAGCAGGATCTGTTTTGCAAAGAACATTTCTGAATAGATCTTTATTTTCTCCTCGGCAACTTGTCAGTGTTATGATACGGCTCACTGGTTACATTCACAGGCCATGATTCTTCCATTAGCACTTCGGGCTGGGAGAATTCCATGGAAGCCGATTTGCAGAGTTCATTGTTCCGTGGGAGCACGGAAGAGAGGCAGCGATTTGCGAGTGGAGAGCTTGTGGGTGAGTACAGCAATTTTTTAAAACTAACTTTGTACTTGTTTTTTTTTAAGTTTTGCACCGGAAGCAGTTACTAGGGCACTTGGGTGGAGTTTATTTTACCTTACTATAAATTAGAGCGGTGAGGAATCCCGATATTCTACATAGGTAGAGTATCCCAGCCCTCCCCCCTCCTCTAACCTAAAAAAGAGAGAGAGAGAGGCTCTGACTGAGAGCAGGTAAGTTTGTTTTTGTTTTTGAATGTGCTGTAAGGGCTTTGGCTCACAGGGCCAAAGAGATAAAGGTGAGGCAAGGTAAGTTATAAGTTTTTTTTACTTTTTCCTCTGGGTTACTAAAAAGGGGCAAGTATGGGCGTGAGGCCAGTATGTTGTTGCCAGTGCAACATGTGGGAGGTCTTGGAGGCTCCTGGTCTACCACACCTGTGCTCGGTGTGTGGAGCTGCAGTCCCTACGGAATCAGGTTAAGGAGCTGCAAATGCAGCTCGAGGACCTTCGGCTCATTAGAGAGAGTGAGGAGGTTATAGATAGGAGCTATCAGCAAGTAGTCACACCAGGGCAACGGGAAGAAGGCACTTGGGTAACTATTAGGAAGGGGAAACCTCAGGTGATGGAGAGCACGCTGGTGGATGTCCCCCTTCAAAATAAGTACTCCAGCCTGAGTACTACTGGGGGGGGGGGACAGCTCATCTGAGGGAGGAAGCGGTGGCCAGGTCTCTGGAGCTGAGCCAGTAAGTCAAAAAATTAAAAAAGAGAGCAGAAAGGTAGTGCTAATAGGGGACTCCACAGTGAGGGGGGCGGACAGGCGTTTTTGTGGACGTAGACGTGAGTCGCGGATGGTGGTTTGTCTCCCTGGAGCTGGGATCCGGGATGTCTCTGGGCGTGTCCCAGACATCCTGAAAGGGGAGGGTGAGGAACCAGAGGTTGTCGTGCATATAGGTACTACTGACGTAGGCAAGAAGATGGAGGCAGTCATGAAAAGGGACTATAGGGAACTGGGTAGGCAGCTGAGGAAGAGAAAAGCGAAGGTAGGATTGCTGCCTGTGCCACGGGAGAATGAGGGCAGGAATGGAATGAGGTGGAGGCTGAATGCGTGGCTGAAGGACTGGTGCAGAGGGCAGGGATTTCGGTTCCTAGATCACTGGGACCTCTTTAGGGGTAGGTGGGACCTGTATAGTAAAGACGGGTGGCACTTGAATCCCAGGGGGACTAATACCTTGGCGGGAAGACTGGCTAAGGCTACCAGGGGGACTTTAAACTAGAAAGGATGGGGGGGGGCGGAGGGAATTGTGATGGGGAGACTGGGACGGAGGAGGTTCGCTCCCAGGTAGGGGAGGACTGCAGGCAGTATGAGAGGGAGGTTAGACAGGGGGTGGAGAAGGGAAATGCCCAGGCTGAGGGGCTGAAGTGTATATATTTTTAATGCAAGGAGTATAGTGAATAAGGTAGATGAGCTTAGGGCGTGGATTGCTGCTTGGGAATGTGATGTGGTGGCCATTACGGAGACTTGGATGTCTCAGGGACAGGACTGGGTACTTCAGGTGCCAGGATTCAGATGCTTCAGGAAGGACAGGGAGGGTGGCAGAAGAGGTGGTGGAGTGGCACTGTTGGTCAGGGACAGTGTCATGGCTGCAGAGAAAGAGGATGCCGTGGAGGGACTATCTACTGAGTCTCTGTGGGTGGAAGTTAGGAACAGCAAAGGGTCGAAAACTTTGCTGGGTGTATTCTATAGGCCGCCCAATAGTGACAGGGAAGTTGAGGTGCAGCTAGGGAAACAGATTCTGGAGAGATGTATTAATAACAGAGTTGTCGTGATGGGAGATTTCAATTTCCCAAACATCGACTGGAATATCCCTAGGGTAAGGGGTTTGGATGGGGAGGAGTTTGTTAGGTGTGTTCAGGAAGGTTTCCTGACACAGTATGTGGATAAGCCTACGAGGGGAGAGGCTGTACTTGACCTGGTACTGGCGAATGAACCAGGACAGGTGATGGATCTCTCGGTAGGAGAGCATCTTGGGAATGGTGACCATAATTCTATCTCCTTCACAATTGCATTGGAATGAGATAGGATCAGGCAGGCTAGGAAGGTGTTTGTCTGGAGTAGGGGGAAATACGAAGAAGTCAGGAAGTTACTTGGACAAAAAAACTGGAAGGACGCGTTCTTGGGGAAAAGTACTGAAGGAAGGTGGCGGATATTCAAGGAATGTTTGTCTGGAGCTCTGCATGACAACGTGCTGATGAGACAAGGAGGCTTTGGTAGGTCGCGGGAACCGTGGTGCACGAAGGCTGTGGTGATCCTAGTCAGGAGGAAAAGGAAGGTGTACAAAAGGTTCAGGGAACTAGGAGAGGTTAAGGATCTTGAGGAGTATAAGGATTGTAGAAAGGAGCTTAAAAGGGAAATTAGGAGAGCCAGAAGGGGTCATGAGAAGGCCTTGGCGGGTAAGATTAAGGAGAATCCCAAGGCCTTCTATAAATATGTGAAAAGTAAAAGGATGAGAAGAGAAGGGATAGGACCTATAAAAGGTGAAGGGGGAAAGGTCTGTGTGGAACCAGAAGAAATGGCAGAGGTGATTAATGAGTACTTTGCCTCAGTATTCACGGTAGAAACTGATCTGGGAGATTTTGCTACGGTTTTGCAGCAAATGGAAAAGATTGAGTATGTGGATATTAAGGAAGAGGATGTGTTAGAACTTTTGAATTCTATCAAGATGGATAAGTTGCCGGGACCAGATGGGATATACCCCAGGATACTGTGGGAGATGAGGGAGGTGATTGCAGAGCCCCTGGCGATGATCTTTGCATCGTCAATGGAGACGGGAGAGGTTCCGGAGGATTGCGGATGTGGTTCCTATTTTCAAGAAAGGGAACAGAGATAGCCTGGGAAATTACCAACCGGTGAGTCTGACCTCAGTGGTTGGTAAGCTGATGGAGAGGCTTCTGAGGGACAAGATTTACGAGCATTTGGAGAGGTTTGACATGATCAGAAATAGTCAGCATGGTTTTGTCAAGGGCAGGTCGTGCCTTACGAGCCTAGTTGAGTTCTTCGAAAATGTGACTGAACACATTGATGAAGGAAGTGCAGTGGACGTGGTGTACATGGACTTCAGCAAGGCGTTTGATAAGGTCCCCCATGCAAGACTTCTTGCGAAGGTGAGAGGGCATGGGATCCAAGGGCCTTTGGCGTTGTGGATCCAGAACTGGCTTGCCTGCAGAAGGCAGAGAGTGGTTGTGGATGGGTCTTTTTCGGCATGGAGGTCAGTCACCAGTGGAGTGCCCCAGGGATCTGTTCTAGGACCCTTGCTGTTTGTCATTTTCATAAATGAGCTAGATGAGGAAGTGGAGGGATGGGTTAGTAAGTTCGCCGATGACACGAAGGTCGGTGGTGTTGTGGATGGTCTGGAAGGATGTCAGAAGTTGCAGCAGGACATAAAAAGGATGCAGGACTGGGCGGAGAAGTGGCAGATGGACTTCAACGCGGATAAATGTGTAGTCGTCCATTTTGGCAGAACCAACGGGATGAATGAGTACACTATCAAGGGCAGGAGTCTTAGCAGTGTTGAAGAGCAGAAGGATCTTGGGGTCCGGGTCCACAGGACTCTTAAATCGGCCTCGCAGGTGGAGGATGTGGTCAAGAAGGCGTATGGTGTACTGGCCTTCATTAATCGAGGGATTGAGTTTAGGAGTCGGGAGGTAATGCTGCAACTTTATAAGACCCTTGTCAGGCCCCACTTGGAGTACTGTGCGCAGTTCTGGTTGCTATAGGAAGGACATAGAAGCTATTGAAAGGGTACAGAGGAGATTTACAAGGATGTTGCCTGGATCGGGAGGCATGCCTTATGAAGATTCGTTGAGGGAGCTGGGACTCTTCTCCCTGGAGAGACAAAGGTTGAGAGGCGACCTGATAGAGGTTAATAAAATGTTGAGTGGAATAGATAGGGTGGATTCTCAGAGGCTATTTCCCCGGGTTGAAATGGTCGCTACGAGAGGACACAGATTGAAGGTGCGGGGAGGCAAGTACAGAGGTGATGTTAGGGGTAAGTTTTTCACTCAGAGGGTGGTGAGTGAATGGAATCGGCTGCCGTCAGTGGTGGTGGAGGCGAACTCGCTGGGGTCTTTTAAAAGACTTCTGGATGAGTATATGGGATTTAGTGGGATTGGGGGTTATAGATAGGTCTATGGATTGGTAGGTGTTGATGGGATTGGCGCAACTCGTGGGCCGAAGGGCCTGTTTGTGCTGTAGTGTTCTATGTTTAAGCCCCGCTTGCATTTCCCAACACCAGATTTCTAGCAGCGTCTGCTTCGTGCTGGAAATCAGCAGGAAGACGCGGAAATGATTTGAATAATCATTTCCCTACAATTTAAATGAGATTAGAGAGCCCGGAACTGAGGTCTCCGGCCCACTAATTTCTCCCACCCCACTAGCGTTTCACTCCAGCAGGGATTACCATAGCTCCCCATTTTCAAGAACTAGTAGCCCAGCCCTGCTGGAGTGAAGGGGTCAATCAGGCCCCCCCACCGCCAGGAGTTGGATGGGGGCGGGGGGGGGGGGGGGGTGCCCCTGGATAGGAGCACCCTGGCAGTGCCAGCTGTACCCCTGTGTGCCCAAAGTGCCATTGCCCAGAGGGCACTTTGGCACTGCCCATCGAACGTTGGGCAGTGCCTCAGGGCTGGGGGCCCTTGTGCCACTCTACCTAGGTATCGGTCAGGGAGGAAGGAGGCCAGCGATCGGGGCTGACTGCGGCCGGTGGGGGGGGAGGGGCCTCAACCTGCTGGGAGGGTTGGAACTGTAGGGGGAGGAGGGAGTCACTGTTGGCGGAGGGGAATCTGAGACAAGGGGGGCTGGAAAGATCAGGGCTGGATGGTGGGGGGGGGGGGGGAGGGGGAGTCAGGGTTGGGCCCAGGAATTGTCAGGGGGCTAGCCATTGGGTATTTTTTTGGGGGGCGGGGGGGGGGGGGTGGTGCGTGCAGAAGGTTGGCATTGCGGGGCTGGCCAGCAATCAAGCCCCCTGAAATTCAATGTTATTCACGTTGGTGGGTTCTGCAGTGCAGATCGTAGGTGATGTTTCTCTGAAGTCCCACTGAAAAAAAACAAACAGGAATTACTCCAGTTTTCTCATGAATTTGACACTTCAAAATTTTGAGAGAATTCCATCCATAGTGTATATTGGGTGAATGGGATGGAAGGGTCATGAGTTGGCATTGAGAAGGTGAGAAGCTATGGGGAGTGGCTGGGAGAGTATGGGTGAGATCTTTTGAACTTGGCTTTCAAAAGGTTGCCAGGCACAGACTATGGTGCTCTGAGGGGATGTGAACCACTGGCTAAGGAGAAGCTCAACACTCTGAAAATTGTGGAATGCTGGGAAATGCTACCCCTGTAATGGGGCCGGCCATGTGGGAGGATGGGAGTTGCTACCCACACCCTTGTCCCACAACGACAAAAATTGCTCCACCAGAATGGGGGCTTGTATTCCTGAACTGGGTGAGCCTGCCATTTTCACATGGCCCCAAGAGCAAAATATCAGTCCTGGGGAGTTGGGCGTACAGGGTACACTTTCAAAACTTGCAGATGATAAAAAAAACTTGGAAGCACAGTGACCGGTGCGGAGGATTGTGATAGATTTCAGGGGAGACAAAAAGGTTATAACAGCTGAGAATGAACTCAGAAATGCGAACAGATACATTTTACTGGGAAGAAAAAGGACAGGCAATATGAACCAAATGCTACAATTCTATAGGGGGTGAAGGAGCACAGACACCAAAGAGTGACAGTGGCAAGGCACATAGAGAAAGAGTTTTTAAAAAATGGCACACAGGATCCCAGTCTTTATAAATAGACAACAAGTACAAAAACAAGGAAATGATCATGAACCATTATAAAACACGAATTCTACCAGAATTATATATTATGTCCAATTCTGGGCACCACATTTTAGGAAGAATATGAAGGCCTTGGAGAGGATGCAAAGGAGATTTAGTACAATGTTTCCAGTTAAGTAGATGGATTGGAAGTCTTTAAGGTTGTTTTTAATCAGAGCAGAAAATGTTGAGATTTGACGGAGATATTCAGAATCATGGGTGGTATATAACGGAGGCCGCAGGGATCTTGCCCATTGGCTGGAAGGCCGGCAAGAGGCCAATATTGCCTCTATCAAGGACATCGGGGCTAGAAATGCTGCACATCATGGTCTATCAGCCAATCCGAGATGGCATTTCTGGATTTGGGGGGGGCGCAGGGAGGAGAGAAAGAGGGGTGGTGATACATAGTGGTTCATGTAGTTACGCTGAGGTTGTTGGAACATCATCTTCAAGGATATGGGGAGGGAGGAGTGGCTTTCAGCAGGCACCTCCTTCCCGATGCCAAGTCATTTATCAGCCACTGCGTCTGATGCAGAGGAGCCCTATCCAGGCTCCTGCATGCAACCCCTACATGATTTGCTTTTCAGACTCCCCACAAGGCAGGGCCTCCCCACCAACCCTGTCACTGGCTGAATGCAACCAGCAGCAGGGTTAGGCCCACGTGTGAGTATTAACAACATCAAATTCTGCCCCACGGATAATGTAAACAGAGCAGATAGTAATAAATAGTTCCCACTGGTGAAAACATAGCAAACTATAGGCCCCAGAGTTAAGGTGATTGGCAGAAGAACAAACGATGACATGAGAGTAGAGAGATTCTTCCCGCTTAGAAAGGATAGCAGGACTAGAGGGCACAGCCTCAAGATGGGGCGGAGGGGGGGGAATGCAGTTTGGATCAGAGTTGAGGAGGAACTTCTTCACTCAAAGGGTGGTGAATCTCTGGAATTCTCTGCCCATTGAAGTGGTGGAGGCTACCTCGTTAAATATATTTAAGTCACGAGTAGATATTTTTCATAGACAAGGGAATTAAGGGTTATGGGGAGAGGGCGGGAAAGTGGAACTGATCCACTTCAGATCAGCCATGATCTTATTGAATGGCGGGGCAGGCTCGAAGGGCTGGATGGCCTACTCCTGCTCCTATTTCTTATGTTATGTTTTTGATGCAACGAGTGGTTATGATCGGGAATGCACCATCTAAATGTACGGTGGAAGTGATTCCAATGTCACTATTCAAAGGGGAATTATGTAAGTACTTGAAAGGCTACAGGGAAACTGTAGGGAAGTAGAACAAGCTGTGGTGCTCTTGCAGAGAGCAGGTACAGTCTTGACTGGCTGAATAGCCTCCTTCTGTGCTACAATAATTGTATGATTCTAGTAAAGGAGTGAGCAATTATTCAAATAGCCACATCATACAATATCTTCAGCAGTCTGTTCACATAAAATGGTCACAGTTGCATTAATAGCTGGTTTCAGTTCATGTAGTAATTACTAAGCTGTCCACATGGAACAAAGATGTACATTTACATGGCACAGTAAGCTAGAATTCTAATGCGCCAAAACTACAGAGACCCATGTCAGTAATTTTAGCAGCATAATCTATTGAAATACTTCTAAAAATAACCTGAGCCATGGAACAAGAGGCAAATCTATTCTGAGGGTTTATAGCCAACTAGCTAAGTATAAAACAATAAATGGAATTTAGAGTTGGTGATTAATCTCCCACAGATTGGAATCCTTTGTCGCTTCTCTCTGAGAAGGCCACCTAAGGTTAGCAGCTCTCCTATGCCAACAATATGGCACCTCTCGGTCCAACATTCAGGCCCCCAACAGGGATTGATGTTGTATCCCTAGAGAGACAGAGAGAGAGAGAGAAAGGAAAGTGTGGACAACTGCAGTTCACAAGGGTGGGGTGGAAAGCGGGGGGTGGTCACTCTTTGGTGAGGTGAGGGGAGTCAGAAACAAGATTTTTCAGCAGGCTTCCCCTTCCCAGTATAGAGTCCTTTGATTAGGCATAGCGTGCCCAAGATTAAGGGATCCCCCACTCGAAGATGCTGCAGGAAAACCAAATAGGTTTTGCCATGCTGTGCAGTCTCCCTATATGGTATGTTTCTCATCCATGGTGGTCGGATAAGGCCCTTAAGCAGCGTATTAAGGGCCTCAAAATTCCTCCAAACAGTAAGACTGCCCTCCACTCTTCCTGCGCTGAGCTTCATCAGGAAGAAGCAGGATCCACATCCTGCAATTTCCCCCAATCAACTGCAGCCCCCATCCCAATTCCAAACTTGCCTTGAGGAGCACCACACCCACATCATGCGACCCAATGATGCAGTCATCACCCCTCTCTCACTACCCGCCTACCCACTCCCAGGTATGGGAGCGTGGGGCATTCACATACCAACTCAAGAACAGCTCCTTCCCTGTTGCTATCAGACTTTTGAATGGACCTACCTCACACTAAGTTCATCTTTCTCTACACCCTAGCCAAGACTGTAACACTACATTCTGCAGTCTCTCCTTTCTTTCTCTATGAACGGTATGCTTTGGCTATATAGCACGCAGGAAACAATACTTTTCACTGTATACTAATACATGTGACAATAATAAACCAAATCAAAATCAAAAAGGAAAGTCTTAGTCTTTATGTGAGTGATCAACCATCAGAGCACCAACTGGCAACTAACCAAATGATGTGGAAATGCCAAATAACATAACAGGAAGACACAAAAGCCTATTATTGGTCCCAGATATTATTTCCCAGGTGAACAGTTCACCACACTTACAACAAGAGAGTAGCCCATCAAACCCATCCCTTGGCTGACTGCTCTAACTTGATATTGCATACAGTATTAATTTCAGCATTATGAGATTACACATTTCAAATATTGAATGATCTTCCTGGCAGCAAGTTCTTATTCACTTAGGGTTCAACAGCAAAATGCAGCCTATTGATAGATCAGTTGTAGAACCAATCCGTCAGATTATGTTTTAAGAGCCCATGTCATTTCCAAATCCATTTCACCACCACCCACTAAAACAGGTTAATTAACAAGTGTATCATAGGGTCTGTACAAATCTATAACCGCACAGCTAAACATGAATCAAAATTAAACCTGTTAAAATTTGCATGTTGTGTTTCATGCAGGTGCCTATTCACCCCTCTCATTACACACAAAAATTAAATCATTTCCATTTGGAACACAATTAATTACAATTTCTACAAAATGCAGAAGCTAGATGCCTATCAAAATAGTCTGCAAAACATACATTAACTTGAGAACTAATGTATGACAATTTATGCATGAACTGGCAGGTGTGTGTGAAGATTTGAATATGAAGATGTGCAGAATTGACACAGACTGTGATGAATTCTTTGCATCAGTTTCTTAATCACCAGCTTGTATGAGGTTTAACAGGGTCAATAGTGAATATACAAACATACAAACTAGAAGCAGGACCAGGTCACTAAGCCCCCTCAAGCCTGGTTTGCCATTAAGATCATGGCTGATTTGATTGTAACCACAATCCCAAATTTCTGCCTACCCTGATAACTGCTCACTCCCTTGTTAATTAAGAATCTTTCTAGTTTTGCCTTAAAATTATCCAAAGACTCTATTGCCTTTTGAGGAACAGAATTCCAGAGACTTATGACCCTCACAGGGGAAAAAAGTTTCCTCATCTCTGTCCTAAAGAGAATCCCATTTTATCTAAACAACGACCCTGAGTTCTAGATTCTCCAACAAGAGGAAACATCGGGCCCGATTTTACCACTGCGTTGCATCCATTTTCAGGCACAAAAACTTGGTTAAGTCGAATGTGAGACAAGTAGCGCAGTCTGTGCCCACCTCCGCACAAGTTCCCCCTTTACCAAGGCCCAAAAATGCCTGTGATCAGGACCACGCCCGAAACAGGCACGACGGCCATTTAAATGCATATGTATGCATTTAAATTGCCTTAATGAGCTGCATGCCCAACTTTACCAGCACTTCCCCTTTACCACCACGTTCGCCTGTCCAGAATCAGCAAAAAACAAGCTCCACATAAGTCCAATTCAGGCATTCTGTCAGTGAGGGCTAGTGATGAGGTAAGTGCCGAGCATCTGACAGCTCTCTGCTCGAGATCGAGGAGATGGGGGGTCCGCTGCCACTCTGCCCAAGATCAGTGGGGGGAAAGAGAGGGTCCGCTGCCGCTCTGCCCGAGATCAGTGGGGGGAAAGGGGGTCTGCTGCTGCTCTGCCTGAGATTGGTGGGGGGGAAGGGGGACATGCGATCAGTCTGAGTGGCGGAGGTGTGGGGAGGATAATGGGTCTGTAACACTGTGGGGGTGCAGCAATCTCTGTGGGGGCCAGGGGGAGGCACTATCCGGCCCGGGAGGGACATGGCAGGGAAGCAGCATTCTTTTATTTTTTTCTGCTCATGTGCAGTTGGAGCTGCAGGGTTTCGGGCACGTTTAGCCCCACCCACAGGTTTGTGCAGCGCCATTCGGCCTCACTCATATTTTTGCAAGCACAGTGCGTAAGGGAGCACCTGAGAACATGTCTAAAAGTAGGATCTGAAACACTCCCAGTTTCTAGTCTGCCCAGAACTTAGAATAAAAATAGTAAAATAGGGCCTATCCTCTCCACATCCACTCTCTCAATACCTTCAGGATCTTAAAGGTTTTGATCAAGTCGCCTCTTATTCTTCTAAGCCCAAGTGGAAAAAAGTCTAACCTCTCCCAGCCTTTCCTCATAAGACAATCTGCCCATTCCTGGTATTATTCAAGTAAACCCTCTCTGAACTGCAACTAATGCATTTACATCTTTCCATAAATAATGAGACCAGTACTGTACATAGTACTCCATGTGGTCTCACCAACACACTGTATAACTAAGCATAGCATCCTTACTTTTGTAATCATTTCGATAGTACCACAGAATTCCTACAACGCAGAAAGAGGCCTTTCGACCCATTAAGTCTGCACCAACTCTCCAAAAGTACATTTTACCCAGGCCCAGCCCCTATCCTATCACCATAACCCTGTGCATTTACCTTCAACAATCCACCAAACCTGCACATCTTTAACACTAAGGAGTGATTTAGCATGGCCAATTCACCTAACCTGTGCATTTTTGGACTGTGGGAGGGACACAGTAAGAAGTCTCACAACACCAGGTTAAAGTCCAATCTTGGCAGTCCAACATCTGTGGGAGGAAGCCAGAGCACCTGGAGAAAAGCCGCAGGAAATTTCCTTGCAATAAGCAATAATATTCTATTAGTTTCCCTAATTGCCTACTGTATCTGCACACAAGCTTTTTGTGATTCATGCACTAGGACAATCAGATCCCTCTGCACCTCCTAGCTCGATATTGTTTCACTAATAAGATAAGCTTTTTTATTCTTCCTGCCAAAACGGACAATTTCACATTTTCTCACATTAAGTCTATTTATTAGTGTCATAAAGAAGCTTCCATTAACACTGCAATGAAATCTCTGTGAAAACCCCCTAGTCTCCACAGTCCAGCAACTGTTCATATATACTGAGGGAGAATTTGGCGTGGCCAATGCACCTAACCAGCACATCTTTCAGACTGTGGGAGGAAACCTATGCTGATGCGGGGAGAATGTGCAAACTCCACACAGATAGTGATCCAAGCTGGGAATCGAACCTGGGCTCTGGCGCTGTCAGGCAGCAGTGCTAACCACTATGGCACCGATTATATTCCTATTTGCAGATTTTTGTCAGCTCCTTCAACCTATATCCCTTTGTAGCCTCCTTACATCTTCTTCACAACTTACTTTCCTACCTATCTTTGTGTCATAGGCAAATGTAACAACTAAAGCATCAGTCCCTTCATCCAAGTCACTTATATAAATTGTAAAATATTAAGGCCTCAGAACTGATCCCTGTGGCTCACATCCTGCAAACCAAGAAAACACCTATCATGCCAACTCTGTTTCCTGTTAGGTAGCCAATCTGCAATCCATATCATTATCCATTAAACCACTGACGTATTATTTTATCCCAAGAATACTTAAAATGTGAACTCAGTACCATAAGGATTAGTTGAGGAAATAGCGTACCTGCATTCAAGAGGATGTTAGATAAGTATATGAGGGAACAAGAAACAGAAGTGTATACTGATGGGGTTAGAGGCAGAATAGTGAAGGAGGTTTCTGGAACATAAAGAACAGCATGGTTCTGTCAGACCAAATAGCCTGTTTCTCTGCTGTAAATATTTTGTAATATAAATTTGTATTTCACAAGACCTTAGAAATACAGGCCGCATTGTTTCTCTTTTAAAATGTGCAGCTAAAATTCAAATTTGTATTGGGAATTAGAATGACTAAAAATGACAATAAAGTCATTATTCACAATTCTGTATCTGGATCAGTTAATGATCAACTGCTGCCTCACAGCATCAGGGACCTGCATTCAATTCCAATCTCGAGTGACTGTCTGTTTGGAGTTGGCACATTCTCCCCATGCAAAGATTGACACCTTTAAACACAGCTGCAAAGAACTGCCAAGTAAAAATAAGATTCTTTTGTAGAGGAAGAGAAAGCAAAAGACTGATCTCACACTTTTCAGCCTTTTTTTTAAAAAATAGGAAAATAACTGGTAAAATTTTGGGATCAGTTCATCCACACATCCTCAGGGCAAGGAACTGGGAGTAGCCCAAGGAGACCAAGAAAATGGGTGCATAATAAAAGGCAAAAAGCCAGACTGATATAAGAAAAAACAGGAATGCATTACGTATCGTAGTCTTGAATGATCATTCCAACAGACCAGATTGCCATCAGGTATTCATTAAATCCATTAGGACTTATATAATGTAGAGAGTCAGGTTTGCGAGGGTCTCCATTTGAGCCTGTGAAATCAATACCAACCTGCAATTAAGAAGCAAGAAAACATTTGCTAGAAATTATTTTAAAACACAACACAGATAATTAATGTAGCCCAATCAATGTTAAATGGAGTTCATGTTTGTTGAATTATGGGCGGAACCCCTCAACTTTTGTTCCCTCAGGACTACATTTATTTGATCAAAAACTGAAGCCGATTTTTGTTTTAATTTTTCCCCTTAATGAGCATGCTTCAAATTCATAGAATCATAAAGTTCCTACAGTGCAGAAGGAAGCCATTCAGCCCACTGAGCCTACACTGAAACCAATCCCATCCAGGCCCTATCCACATTGTATTTACCCTGCTAATCCCCCGAACACTAAAGGGCAATTTAGCATGGCCAATCAACCTTACGCGCATATCTTTGGAGTGTGGGACGAAACTAGAGCATCCGGAGGAAACCAACGCAGGTGAGGGGAGAATGCGGCAAACTCCAAACAGACAGACAATCACCCAAGACCAGAATTGAACCCAGGTCCCTGATGCTGTGAGGCAGCAGTGCTAACCACTGTGCTGCCGTCCCACCCAATTAACAGAACAAATTAAACAAACGGTTATTTGCTTTACTATCCAATAATAGTGGAATTATTAAATACAAATTAATTTGGTATTACCATGATTTATAATATGTTTCCATGATCTAAAGCACCCAGGAGGGAGTGCACCTCTGGCAAGCCCAAGTATGAAGCTCATGACTTTTCCAAAAACAAAACCATTTGGCTTTCATTTTGCACTCAGCTGCGAAGGAACTGCACTCTCCACTAACTTCAAAGAAAGCGGCCCACAAAAGGTTAGTGGCCTCTAAAGTATCAATTTCCCCATTCTTAACATGACTTTCAATCTGACACCATCCACTAGGGATCCAGGGTGTTCAGTAATCAGCGAAGCGAACAAGGAGGCTGAAAAGCCTCTGATCGAAGCATTCTCACTGATGGAAAGTTAGGATGTAAAAAGCACAAATTGTAACTCAATTTTCAATTATTTTTCTGAAAGCAAAATAAAGATTGGAACCCACACATGGCTTTAAAGTGAAAACTGAAGTATCATTAACTTGAAAAACTGAAACAATTATTTTACAGATCAGTAAATTATTATGGAGTGAAGAGAAAGGCATTCTACACTTACAAAATCAGGTTTTTCATGAGCAAAGATATTGTTTAGAACACGATTTAAAGTTTAGTTACAATTCATTCAAGACTTAACATTTTTAATTCTTTTTACAGCAAGAATAGCATATAAAATGTTGATGTTCACGTCAATTCACTGATTTTGTGCTGACTGTACCTCTGAAGATTGAACAGTGCATCCTGTTGTCATGATCACTGACAACAACTTGTGGATTTCTACATTTAACTAATGTTCTGTTAGTTTCAAACTGTAAGGATAATCAGAGCATTATGGGGGGAGGGGGGGGATTTCCCATTCCATTTTCGGCTGGCGAGAACAAAGGAGGAAGCGGAGAATTGAAGGGACTCCCAAAACAGCCTTTAACCTGCCAGATTTCCCCCACTCAATCGTCCCTACCCCTCTACAGTGACATAACAGAATTCCCGCAATGCAATGAAGGAAAGCCAATTTGAATATATTTTAATGTAACTAGCAGGCATCCACACTCTAACATTCCCCCTACGTAGGAAAGGCAGCATGCCATCAGGTCAGTGGGGTTCACAACAAAGTTTTTAAAATGGGGAACTGATGAACAGAACCAGCCAGGTACGTACAGCACTCAGGAGGGTGAGGATATTGCCCAGGTGGTACCCTGGCACTGCCCCCTGGGGCTAGACTTCCATGCCCACCTGGGGCGGGGGGGGGGGGGGGGGGGGGGGGGTGTGGCCGCAGATGGAGTCGGAACATGTTTGTGTCCGCTGGGTGATTTTTTTTTCATCGTTTTACATCAGAGTGCCCTTTCTTTCAGGAGCCAAATTTGCTGGTTCATTCACAGTCTGGCCCATCAACATAACATTGGGGGATCATGCCCAGGCAGTACCTTGGCACTTGTCTCAAAGTGTTAAAAAATTCAACCGGAAAAGTCGGTAGCCAGAGTTGACACTTCTAAAAGGATAAAAAAAAGACTATGAGAGAAAGTGAGCTAGTGATATCAAGGCAAATATGAGGATAGATATTTAAATAAGTAAAGAGTAAGCATTGGTCAGATAGAAAAAGTGTGCCTGGGAAATTGATAATGGAAAGTAGGGCTATGACAGATGTATTAAACAGGTATTTTACATCTGTCTTCATTACAGAGGATACAAACAACATTCTTTTTATAGTTGTAAATCAGGAATTGGATAGGAGGGAGGAAAATTACAATCACCAGGAAAATAGTCTGGAGCAAATTGTTGAACATAAGAAATAGGAGCAGGAGTAGGCTATCTGGCCCTTCGAGCCTGCCCTGCCACTCAATAAGATCATGGCTGATCTGTCGTGGCTCAGTTCCACATTCCCGCCCTCTCCCCATAACCCTTAATCCCCTTGCCTATCAAAAACCTATCAACCCGCGTCTTAAAAATATTTAGCGAGGCAGCCTCCACCACTTCAACGGGCAGAGAATTCCAGAGATTCACCACCCTTTGAGTGAAGAAGTTCCTCCTCAACTCCGTTCTAAACCGCCCCCCCCTTTATCTTGAGGCTGTGCCCCCTAGTCCTACTATCCTTTCTGAGCAGGAAGAGTCTCTCCACCTCTATCCTATCCATCCCATTCATCATCTTATACGTCTCAATGAGATCTCCCCTCATTCTTCTAAACTCTAACGAGTACAAGCCTAGTTTATTCAGCCTCTCCTCATAGCTCAACCCCCTCAACTCCGGCATCATCCTAGTAAACCTCCTCTGCACTCCCTCCAAGGCCAAAACATCCTTGCGTAAGTACGGCGCCCAAAACTGCACACAGTACTCCAGCTGCGGCCTCACCAATGCCCTATACAGCCACAGCTAGACCTCCCTACTTTTATATTCAATCCCCCTCGCTATGAAGGCCAGCATCCCATTCGCCTTCCTGACCACCTGCTGCACCTGCAAGCTAGGTAACATGATTTTATGGAAGGAAATTATGTTTAAAACCTATTTGAGCTTTTTGAAAGCGTCATATCTACTGCAGATTAAATGGAACCAGTGGATGTAGTGGACTTTGATGTGCCACCTTATCAAAAGCCTTCTGGAAATCTAAGTTATTGCAGAAAATTAAGTCCAGGTTGTAGGGGTTCAGAGGGGTCAGGGTGTCCTTGTGCATGAATCACAAGAGGCTCATTTACAGCTACAGCAAGTAATTTGGAAAGTTAATAGAATGCTATTGTTTATTGACGGTGGCACCAAATACAAAATTAGGCCTTCAGTTTTACAGGGCATTGGCAAGACCACATCCAGTGCATTGTGTACAGTGTTGGTTTCCTTCTTTAAGAGGAGACGTAAATGCATTAGAAGCAGTTCAGAGAAGGTTTATTCAAATAATATCAGGAATTGGTAAGTTGTCTTATTAAAGGTTGGAGAGGTTAGGTTGGTATCCACGAGAGTTTAGAAAAGTGAGAGATGTTTTGATTGAAACCGTTAAAATCCTGAAGGGTATTAACAGGGTGGATTTGGAGAGGATGTTTCCTCTTGTCAGAGAATCTAGAATTGTTTAAAATTAAGTTGCACATTTAGGACAGAGATGAGGAGAAATTTGTTTCTCTCAGAGATGACAGTTTGTAGAACTTCCTTCTTTAAAAGGCAAAGTGAAGTTTTTGAATAGTCTTCCAGCAGAGCTAGATAGATTCTTGATTAGCAAGTGAGTGAAAGGTTATCTGGGGTAGGCATGAATGTGGGGTTGAGTTACAATCAGATCAGCAATGATCTTATTGAATGGCAGAGCAGGTTCAAGGGGTCAAGTGGCCTATTCCTGTTCCTAATTTATCTGTTTGTATGTTCGTAATATCACCAGTACGTACAAATATAACTATCAGAATCAGAAAGTCTCATCAATGTCAATGGACTTTTGGCTGAACCACCAGATTTTCTGTCCAGGATGATGTCATTTGCTTAATCAATATTAATGCAAACAATATTAATGCAAAAATTTTAGAGCACAGTTTATTCCCTATTTCCATTTTACACCATTGCTTCCAAAAGATAGAATGGGGAGGTTGTCAATGAGAATTCTGAAAAGAATCAAGGGTGAAGGTAAACTCCAAGGATTGAAAGTAATGAGGCCAATTCATTAATTTGTTGCAGAAAATAAATTCATTAATTCCAACTCATTAAAAAAATAGGTTGAGTGTTAAAATAAATCTCTACATCTCTCATTTTCATTCCCAAAAAAAGTGCAAACTTCAGCTAATATTTTTGATCAGTTGACATTAGCAATTTACTCACAATGAAGTTCATTTGACAGCCACCCATAATATAGTCCAAGAAAGAATATTCTTTCACAATCTGCAAATTAAACATTTAGAAGCATGTCAGGTATTTTATTGTGTAACAACATGACCTATTACATAATCCATCAATTAATATTCTTACCCAAGTATTAATAGGTGCTAGGGATGGGCAACAAATACTGATATTACCTGCTACACTCGTCACCCATGAATTTTTAAAACACTGTTAAAAAGCAGTTGTTTCAACCAGTGAGAAGTATTGTCAATCTTAATTTTTAATTAAAAAGGGAAACATTAATTGTCTCTGTTGACAAATTTCCACTGTAGCAGCAACATTGAGAAATAAATAACTTGCATTTATACAATATCTTTCCCACCTTCGGGTGTCTCAAAGTATTAACATCTTGCTCCCCATTTTCTACAGAACAGGTCACCCACCAGGAGATGTAACAAACTATACTGTTGAAAGTCTCTGTTCTCCAAGATTGACATCTCTACCTGAGATTTTTTTGTACCAATTGCTTTCATTTGATGCCAATTACTCTCAATTGTTATCATATTGTCATCATTTGATATCACTTGCATGCATACACAATCACTTGTCCATCATTCTATCGCATTTAACTCCGATCAGACCATTTAGCAATCATTTTCACACTGGACCACACTTGCAACGTCAAATGATATTTATCAGCTGACATCACTGCCTTCATATGCCGTCTTCCAGTGAACATAACAAAATATGACTACACAAACACAATTTTCCTAACTCCTAATTGATTATATATCCAGCATGTAGGGTCACATCCCCCCAATGTTGGGGTGAGGCGGAGGGAGCAGGAGGAACGCCGAGAAGGCGGAGGGAGCGGGAGGAACGCCGAGAAGGCGGAGGGAGCGGGAGGAACGCCGAGAAGGCGGAGGGAGCGGGACAACGAGACAGTAGGGGGAACAATGAGAAGGTGGAAGGGAACAATGAGAGAGTGGAGGGGGAGTGACAAGAGGGTGATAAGGGATCTTATTACGTAATACATAATTAAATTTCCTTATATTTTTCAATCAGTTGCTGAACGTGTGGAATAGCTGTGAGTATGTGTCAAAGTAATTCCAAATTAGAATTACTGATGTCAAGTTGTAACTGAGAGCATTGATTACACATGAAAACAAAAATGATGTGGAAATTTCCGGGCAGGGATGTATCTCCCAATGTACTTCCCTGAGCAACATCGTGAGAGTGGGAATTTGTTGGTGTTCATAGGCACAATGTACATAATGACATGTAATGGTGGTGTAATATATCATGCCAATGTTGTCTCACTGGCACAAAAATAACTGGCATGGGAGAAAGAATGGGAAATGTGCTCAAATTAATGAATCCATTGCAACTGAAGAATAGGTAGAAGTGTGTGTGCAGATAATACTAAAACAAGACCAATTTTCCTTTTAGTATATTCGTTAGAAAGTAAAAGTCATAAACCACTGGAGCGATTTAAACTTCAGATGTTTAACAGAACAAGTTGTGACCGGCCTGATGTGGATTTGGCTCTATTTTTCTTACAAACACAAAACTACATTCATGGGATTTTGTAATGGCACTTTTAGTGCCGAACAATACCATCTTGTTTTGAAAAGCATGTTGCATTCCTTGTTTTTTCTGTAAGAAAACAGAGCTATTTCCCAGATGAGAGTGGAAGGTCAGTTTAACTGGTCTATTTAATCTGTGTTCAGCCAAATTAAGGTGAGGAAATCAAAGCCAAAGTAACAGCTAGTTACACACTGCAATTTACAACTCATTGTAATTTTCAAGGCAGGGAAAATTATGCAGTTGAAACTGAAATTACCAGTCAATCCAGGCCCTACTGAGCTTGATTCATATCTGCAGAAAATACTGTACTTTTCATAGTATTATATGTGATTTTTAAAATTTCACACTCTGTCAAACACAGTGTTAGTGAGGAAAAGTAAGTATGGTGATAAACTGGGTGGGGCAAGAAGGTCACTAAAAATACTTGATAGGGGTGTAGTAACCATATTATGGTTGGCACAGTGGTTAGTACTGCTGCCTCAGCGCCAGGGACCCAGGTTCAATTCCTGGCCTGGGTCACTGTCTGCGTGGGTTTCCTCCAGTTGCTCCGGTTTCCTCCCACACTCCAAAGATGTGCAAGTTTGGTGGATTGGCCAAGATAAATGGCCCCTTAGTGTGAAGGAGGACTAGCTAGGGTAAATGGATGGGGTTAATGGGGATATGGCCAGGGCGGGATTGTGGTCAGTGCAGACTTGATGGGCCAAATGCCCTTCTTCTGCCACTGTAGGGATTCTATGAATAGAGGTGGGAAGGTATAAAATGCCAGACAGATTTTGTTTAAAAAAAAAATGAATTCTTGGAAATAAAAACTGTGAAATCCTTACCTGACACAATTTGAAACTCACTATTCCTGAGTTTCTGTATCTTCTCTTTTTCTGCTTCTTCTTTGGATTAATGCACTCAAACTCTGCCTGCAAAAGAAATACCAAGAGAAATGTTGTACCAGGTCATTTTTTAAAATTATTTTATTTATTATTGTCACAACTAGTTGTACATTAACGCTGCAATGAAGTTACTATGAAAATTCTCTGGTCACCACACTCTGCCGCCTGTTCGGGTACACAGATGGAGAATTTAGCATGGCCAATGTACATAACCAGCACATCTTTTGGACTGTGGAAGGAAACCAGAGCACCCGGAGGAAAACCACACAGACACGGGGAGGCCTGTACAGGCTCCGCACAGACAGTGACCCAAGCCAAGAATTGAACCCGGGTCATGAGAAATGGATACAGCACCATTCTGGTATTTAATATGAAAACAGAAACATTACTGTGCATAGAGAATGCAAGGAATGTGATTAGCATTGACTAATCCAACAGAATTTTATTCACACAGATTATTTTTATATGTGGAATTACTCTGACATTAAGTTTGCCAAGAATGTGTCAAAGCTTCTTTAGAACCACAATGGCAGCTCACAGGGAGTTGCAGCGAGTAAAGTGCAATTAGAGATAAGTTCATTCCCAAAATAAGGAGGGCCAGTCATACTTGTGGGGAGTTAATCACACCAGTTGCCTGCCACAGAATGGTATTTACCAGGAGGCTTATTTTCAGATTGAATAGCTGTCTTCTTGGCCAGTAACAGTCCCAGTTGTAGAGGAAGTGAAAAGATGGAGCATCATAGAGAAGGAAAAGAACTGGTTTGCTATTGGAAATACTTAGGTCTGGATTAATTAAATTGTAATTGGTGAGTCCACACCTATCAAGGGCAGGATTGGATTCTCAAAACCTCTGATCAGAGTCCAAAATTAGAGGACAGCACACTGCTTTTAATGTAACCACCTTCGTGGGCCAATTTCATAGTTTTCTAAACTCTCAGTGGCATGCTTTGTAATGACTTATGTGACAAGCTATGTTAACTTGGAAAGATTTCTGGCCAATTTAAACATATCTTTTAAATCTGATTTCTACTGGATTACAATTTAAAAACAGCTGGTTACCAAAATATTATTTCAAAAAACACGGTCAATCTTGTTGAATGTTATTTTACAAAGGACTTGAATTTCCAGGATGGCGTTTAGATAGACATTATAATAAGAACTACACCAGTTTTCCCATAGTTTTGGCGATGGGAAATTAAAACCAGCCTGCAGGTGCAGCAGGTGGTCAGGAAGGCGAATGGGATGCTGGCCTTCATAGCGAGGGGGATTGAATATAAAAGTAGGGAGGTCTTGCTGCAGCTGTATAGGGCATTGGTGAGGCCGCAGCTGGAGTACTGTGTGCAGTTTTGGGCGCCGCACCTGCGCAAGGATATTTTGGCCTTGGAGGGAGTGCAGAGGAGGTTTACTAGGCTGATACCAGAGTTGAGGGGGTTGAGCTATGAGGAGAGGCTGAATAAACTAGGCTTGTACTCGTTAGAGTTTAGAAGAACGAGGGGAGATCTCATTGAGACGTATAAGATGATGAATGGGATGGATAGGATAGAGGTGGAGAGACTCTTCCCGCTCAAAAAAGACAGTAGGACTAGGGGGCACAGCCTCAAGATAAAGGGGGGGCGGTTTAGAACGGAGTTGAGGAGGAACTTCTTCACTCAAAGGGTGGTGAATATTTGGAATTCTCTGCCCGTTGAAGTGGTGGAGGCTGCCTCGCTAAATATTTTTAAGAAGCGGGTTGATGGGTTTTTGATAAGAGAGGGGATTAAGGGTTATGGGGAGAGGGCGGGAAAGTGGAACTGAGCCACGACAGATCAGCCATGATCTTATTGAATGGCGGGGCAGGCTCGAAGGGCCAGATGGCCTACTCCTGCTCCTATTTCTTATGTTCTTATGTTCTTATTTCCTGGGCAGATTATTTAGCTTTGCTGACATAGTTTTTAAAAAATGTAAAATGAACATAAATGCAGCATTAATTGTTGAGTTATAACACTAGAGGAGATTTTATGTCCTCCTGCATGTTTGGAATTGGGGAGAGCAGTCAATCCCTGCTGCCTTCCTGTCTCTGCCAGAATTAAGTTTAGAGCGGGTAGGCCTATGGTAGATGGACATCCTGACCTGCTGCCAATTGAGGTCCATAAGTGGCCAATTAAAGCCCATTTATGGTCTATCACCACGTGGTGGGCACAATCACTAAACCTGTCAGGGCTGCTTGGAGATCCCTCATTCAAAGAAACTCAATGCCTGAGAGAAGGACCTAGGAAGGGGAGGAGCAGCTAAGTGCTCCCCCTTGCTGTTGATGTCCCTCCACTCCCCACCATAACACTGCTCCCATCACAAACTACCCCTAGCTTAAGTCACTTCTCTATTCTGCTGTGGGCCTGAAGCTGTGGGGCAGGGCAGGGTGGGCAGGGGGTGGGGCAAGGCAGTGGGGGGGAGCGGGGAGTGGGGATTGACCTGTTTAAGAACATTGCTAATAATTTTAAATAAATAAACAGTTGCCTTCCAAATAATACATTTATAGAATGGACTGCTAAGGACAGCTTTCCTGCCACCATCTGCTAGAATTTTATTTCAATTCCTCCCACAGTTGCTTGGCTCCCTCAGAAAATTAGTAACTTTCTTCCTATAGGATTCCTATAGCGCGGAAAGAAGCCATTCGTCCCGTCAAGTCTGTGTCGACTCTGCGAACAAGCATCTTACCCAGGCCCACAGCACCCAGTGCTTTGTTTTACACCCTGTCAAATTTTCTTTTTCATTGAAGTCCATAAGAAGGTAAAGTAGACAGGCTGCCAATTTACTATTGTCCAATTTTGCATTACTGCCAAAGTTAAATTTTACCTGCCTTGGCTGTCTCTTGTGCCCTGCCAAACAAACATTCCAATGCTTCACTACTGCTAGGCACAGACCCTGCAGCCTACTGCCAAGCTACCTTAAATCAGAAAGCATTCCTTTCATCTTCATTTGTGTCCTGGGCTCTAAAACTCAAAACACAAATATACCATTACTATATTCTGTATTAAAAATTGATTTGTTCACTCACTATAAATGAGTGGTCCTGATAATTCATGCTGCATTTTACAGCATGAAGCCAAGGTTGGAATCTTGTGCTCTCTGGCAAGAAGTTTGGAGGCTGCATCCCTCATTCCTCTGACTTGAGCTTACTAATTATTTCTCACTTCACCATCATAGGCCAATATGCTCCACCCTCTGGCAATCTTTTTGGAAAGCCCTTGGCTGTATTTCACCTCTCCCGTGCTGCTTTTCTGATTCAACACGTGACATGATATCAGCTAACAACCAGAATGTTCCCGACACAAAAATAAACAGTGAAGTGAAATAAATGCAAATACAAAGTACAAGTCATTTTGGTCGTCCTCGCCCACTTTCTCACAGCTAGCTGAAAGGATGACATTAGCAAAGGCTGAAAATCAAAGCATCTCACCAACCTGTCAGATGGTGCAGAATGGAGACTTAATGGAGAAATGATAAAAGAAAAATTACACTGTAATCTAAAGCAACTTGCTGCAATTTTATTTTTTTTTAAATAAAGCAGAATAGCTGAATGTTTCTGTAGTATTAAACAGGAATTCTATAAAGAAAAATGCAAACTTACTGGTGAACTATGCGATGCCATTTGCAACATCTGCATATTTGTTTCAAATGTTCCTATTAGATCATGTGATCCATCATTGTCATAATCGTAGCAGGTTACCTGAAAGAGAGATGTTCATTAAATAGGCTGAAGATTATAAAAAATGTAGAGGAGTTTATAGTATCTTGCTATTTCCCAAAATACCCAATATTTCAGTATGTGACCTTTACAAATAGTTATGTGGATGTAACAAATGTGATAGAGAAGCAGCAATAATAATGCAAGTAAATACAATGCTTAACAAAAGCAGCAGTGAACATGTTTAACAGATATAAAATTAGGCAATTAGTTTGCTTATAGACAATCACGAGCTACAAGGTTATTTTCTTCAAGTGTCAAATTGTTAAGGCAGTTTGATAATTGGAAACAGGAAGGAGAGCATGTGAAAAGAGAGAATGAAAGAGATCCAGAAAAAAGGGAAAGTATGAGGATGCTCTTTTGCATGAGGGAAAGTATGAGGATAAGTTGAAGAGTTTACACTTTAAACCATATTTTCAATATTTGTTTAGTCTTGCAACTCAATTACTAATATCAATACAAATTCTCATCAGATTCTTTGATTAGTAATCTTTTCAACAAGCAAAATGCTAAATATTTCTTAGCTATCTAGTAATAAACATTAGAAATACCTTGATTGGTTTCTGCAAATCACTATTGCACAGTGACTGCAAAGGAATTTTAAATGGTTTCCATGTGGGGTTTAAATTCCTTTTAATGACCTGAAAATAATTTTTGAAAAACAGTAAATGCATTATCTGAAGTACCGCATAAGTATTTGTTGTTCAATTTTTTTTATCATAATAACTGCATTGAAGTATAGTTCAGGAGATGCATGCTATGTAGTACAGGAACTGGAATTGTTACATTTGTTTAAGGATGTGATTGAAGACAGATAAATATATAAACATTGCATATACACACACCATTTGTTGGACAGACAAGGAAAGAATCCCATTATGGAATAAATGTCTTGGACTGCTTTATTCCATTATTCGGCTTAATGATACTCAGTAGAAACTAATTTGCTCAGTGCTAATTCAAGCACCTAATTTTCACAGTCCAAAGACATATGTGCAACTGTCTTTGGATCTTGAAAATTAGGTACTTGAACTAGCACTGATGAATAATAATTGTGTTATCCTAACTTCCCATCCTTCTTACTCCATAAACTGCAGATCATCTTAAACTCATACCACTTAAACATCACCCTAGTATTCATTGAAGACCCTGACTCATAATCACCACCCTCAGACTTAAAACCCTCATCCTCCCATCTAAATCCCTTCATGTCCATTTAATGTAATCAATTTCAGTCTTACAACCCTTTGGGAACTCTATGTCCTTCTGGCCCTGGTCTTATTCTTCCTCCCATTCCCTTCATCCTTCCACAGTCAGTTGACTCTTCAACCATCTAGAAGCTAGAAATTCCTCTGTAAAGCATCGTGTCTCTCAACTGTTCTTTGCTCTTTTAAGGCCTCGTCCAAATTCATCTCCTTGACCAACTTTTGGTCAACCCTCCTAATTCTGTTGGCTCAACATCCATGTTTATCTGATTATACCTCTACAAAACACCAACGGACACTTTTCCACATTACAGGGAGCTACATAATTCCACATTATTTTTGTAGGATGAGCTTATTTATGTTAATAGTCCAGAGAAATGTTGAGAGAATGTTACATTGTCAAAGTTTAGAATGCAAATTTTTAAAACTTGCAGCATAAGATAATTAATTGTTCTTTCCCTCTCACTGCATACATGAAAAAGGGTGAAAGCACTTACATTTGGCCATGCAAAAGTGTTCAAATACCACAGAAAGAATATGGAATATAGCCAAGTTCTAGAAATCTTTAGGCCAACTGTCACTTATTTTTTGCCTGGTATTTCTTTTTTGGTACCAACGTAATTAACTCAAATTAACTTAGGCAGTAGCATTACTTGGTAGAAAACAAATGCATCAGAGGATACAGGATTCTTGCATTCCAGTTGGTGGTTTTGGAAAGCGGCATTTCCATTATTGGAGACCTGAGTCAGAAGTTTATTACTTCTAAGTTTCTGAGCACAAGCAGTTTGCCAAGGGAAAACCATGCAGTATAGATAATCTAAGCCCAGCAATGTATATGAATCAGGAAGGGAAGAGTGCACTTCATGGGCTGAACCTAATAGCTGCTATGGTCACCTTGAAAATCATTGGCCTGGATTGGCCATTTTCAGAAGCACAAAGCAATTCTACGCCCATCAGGCAATTAAATATTCAACATCGAGACTCCCACCCTTTAAGGGCAAACACCCAACCTCCAAGAGCTGACAATTAATCTGAGGGCTGGTTACATTTCAGTCCCAGCAGTGTCATCAGGAGTGTTGGTCACAGCTGGTACTGCAATCAGCTAGGACAAGCAACAATGTCGGAGGCCCAGAATATAGGCAAGTGTGTTAGACTTGCCAAGGCTGGCCTGACGGGGGAGGGGGGAGGGGGGAGAGGGGGAGAGGGGGGAGGGGGGGGAGGGGGGAGGGGGGGGGAGAGGGGGGGGGGAGAGGGGGGGGGGAGAGGGGGGGGGGAGAGGGGGGGGGGAGAGGGGGGGGAGGGGGGGGGGGAGGGAGGGAGGGAGGGGGGGGGAGAGAGGGGGGGGAGGGAGGGAGGGAGGGGGGGGGGGAGAGAGGGGGGGGAGAGAGGGGGGGGAGAGAGGGGGGGGAGAGAGGGGGGGGAGAGAGGGGGGGGAGAGAGGGGGGGGAGAGAGGGGGGGGAGAGAGGGGGGGGAGAGAGGGGGGGGAGAGGGGGGGGGAGAGGGGGGGGGAGAGGGGAGAGGGGAGGGGGGAGAGGGGAGGGGGGGAGGGGGGAGAGGGGAGAGGGGAGAGGGGAGAGGGGGGGAGAGGGGGGGAGAGGGGAGAGGGGAGGGGGGGGAGAGGGGAGAGGGGAGGGGGGGGAGAGAGGGGGGAGAGAGGGGGGGAGGGGGGAGGGGGGAGGGGGGAGAGGGGAGGGGGGAGAGGGGAGGGGGGAGAGGGGAGAGAGGGGGGGAGAGAGGGGGGGAGGGAGGGGAGAGGGGAGGGGGAGGGAGGGAGGGAGGGGTTAGAGAGTGGGGGGGAGGGGGGGGAGGGGTTAGAGAGTGGGGGGAGGGGGGAGGGGGGAGGGGGGAGAGTGGGGGGAGAGAGTGGGGGGGGGTGGGGGGGGAGGGGGGGAGGAAGGGGGGGAGGAAGGGGTTAGAGAGTGGGGGGGGGAGGAGGGGGGAAGAGAGTGGGGGGGGAGGGGGGGGGAGGGGGGGGAGGGGGGGGGAGAAGAGAGTGGTGGGGGGGGGGGAGGGGAAGTCATTCTTGAGGAAAACAACGGGCACTCGTGTCACAGTGGCAAATAAAGGAAAATTCTGATAGGGGACCTAAAATGTGAATTGCTAATTACCATTAATGGGCACACATAATTAGAAATAGGGATTTCATATATAAAGTTAGAGACATGGCTGCTGCGCTGAATGGTTAATAATGTGCCTAGGGTAATCAAGAAAACCTTAAGCCATTAGGAATTGAGAAGCAGGCTCCTGCTTTTCCAGAAATTTGAAGATGGTCTGAGGTCATTCACAGATTTGATAACAATGTGTTTTCTTGAGAATACAACACAAAATAACAGCCAGTTACAAGCTCAGCTGAACTCTATCTTCAAAATGACACACAATGAGGGAACACATTAATCAATAGGTCAGCCATCTTTGGACACAGATTGCATCTTAGTTTAGTATCCCTATAACTGAGACAGAGGCATGTCAAAATCTAAGATAATTAGTAATGTCTTTTTCAAAAACCAATATTTATTTAATTATCCAATAACATTGCTAACTATGGTGGATTCTGGTGGTAATTTTAATTCCTATCCATAATTGTTATGTATAAACTAATCTATAATTCGTTTTAATAAAAAAATTGAAATATACAAGTTGCAATCACAAATCTATGTTCTCGACAGCCCACATATATAATATTATGCTAGAAATCTGTTAGAATTCTAAGAGCTGATATTTGGAAATATCCCAATAATTCTGCTTTAAAACATCTCCATGCATGTTCTGTCCTCAGATAACATTGTTAAATTGGAGACTCCCGGTGGAGGGTATCTTTTATTGGAGGACTGAGACTATGTTCCTTCAAGACTTGGAAATTTATTTCACTGAGGTTCTAAACTAGCAATAGCTTCAAGGGAATAGATTTACTTTCTGTGGCTGGGTGACAGTGGGTTGGGGGATTAGCAAAAATAATAGAACCATTAACAAGGAGAATTCCCATCTTCAAGCCATCAAGGATGCCATCAGCTTTTATTGGACAACCTCCCATATAGCCACCCTGGATATTGGTAAAATACCAGCTGCTATCATGGGATGAGGCCATTAATCATAGAATCAGAAAATGTTTACCGCACCAGGAGGCTACTAGGCCAGTTATATTTGTGTTGTTTCTCTGCGAGAGCAATTCATCTAGTGTCAACCTCCCGTCTTTTCTCCATAATCCTGAAATGTTTTCCTCTTGAGAAAATGATCCAGTTATTTCAAAGCTGTAATTGAAAGCCTCCACCACACACACAGACATGTATTTGAAATCCCAACCAACCATTGTGTACAGGATGATTTTCCTCATGTCGCTATTGCTTCTTTTGCCAATTACTTTATATTGGTGTCCTCTGGTTTTCAATGCTTTCATGATTGGAAATAGTTTCTCCCGATCTACTCTCTCCAGACCTCATAATTTTGAATACGTCTATCAAATCTCCATTTAATCGTCTCTTCCCTAAGAACAACAACCCGAGTTTCTCCAATCTATCCAGCATCTGAGGTTCCTTATCATTGGTACCAATCTTGTGAATCCCTTCTGGATCAATGCCTTTATATCCTTCTTGAAGTGTGGTTCTCAGACCTGGATGCACTGGCTGCAATACTTCAGTGGAAGTCAAATCAGTTTTTATACAAGTTTATCAGGACTTCCTTGTACTTTATGCCCCTATTGATAAAGTACATGTAATCCTGGGTTTTATTACCTGTGCTCTCAACCTGCCCTGCCACAATCAATGATTTGTTCACATATACTCCCCAGGTACCTCTGCTCCTGCACCCCTTAACTGGTCGTCAGAAGGGCCTCAATTGGTCTCTGGATGGGAAGGCCATCCAGAATGGACAACAATAGGGACTCCACCCTCTTCCTTCCCTCCCTCCCACTTTAACTGCACCCCAGCTTAGCAGCCCACTCTCACAAGGATGGAATTACTTTCCAAGTTGTGCTCTGTCTTAGCAAGGCGGGGTGGGAAAATCCGAGAAAAATTAGCCTTCTTATATTTGCCTTTTACGAGAAACCGGATATCGCATATCTACTTACCCTTTTGGATTAAGGGGCCAGATTTTATAGGAAATCAGTTCAAAACACTGGTAATACATTTTAACTGGCTAAAGTGAAATTAAGCTTCAACACCCTCAAAATGTGACCAACTTTCAGTGTAATGATAGCAGTAATTACCTCAATTCTTTACGCTGACACAAAGAGTGTACTTTGATTGAAAACATTGACCTGCGATATTGACACAGCTTCATAACTACATTGTAAATGGACCAATTAGATATGAAATGGGGGAAAAGTGACCATGATCCCACTACTTATATAGAATCAGAACATTGTATGAAGTAGGAAGAATCATTATGACTGATATGGAATTTACAGCATCATTTCAGAAAACATCTCACACCTCTGTCCTATGCACCATTTGCCATTTTCCATCTTCCGTCTGTTTGCAGAATTCCAAGTAAGGGTCTGATTTTCCCCAAAAGTCCTGTTTATTACAAGTAAAACACCCCAGGTTAGTTAAAGAGATTTTTTAAAAAGTAACAGTATAAAATAATAATAGTAAAACTAACTTTCTACAGCAGTAATGATTTCTTTTTTAAAAAAAGTCCTACCTTTTTATCCAACTTGCGTGCTTGAACTTCAAAGTTGACCACTCGGTTATCTTTTACTTCTTCTGCAAAGATCTAAATGGATAAAACGTAAAGAGGCATTTTAGAAAAGGGTTACATCATCTCTTCTCCACTAATTATTTGACCCAGAAACTGCCTGCATGAGAGTCAGCAGAGATAGCCTGCTCCCAGGAAGTCAGCTATGCTGCTCACACCTGGTTAACCAAGAAAAGCTTTCAAAATGTCCCGCCTCGTCAAAAAGAATTTCCCTACAGCCCTTCCTTACAGCAAAGTAGCTGACATCAGGTATTTGAATGGGAAAAAGGAAAGTTTATTCATGTTTGAACATAAGTGCTACAATGCGTCTGTCATTTTTAAATTAGGTTTATTGAATGTGAACAGCACTGGCAAGGCAAGCAGTTATTGCCCTTTAAAAGTTGGATCGTGAGTTGTCTTCTTCAACTGCTGCTGTCCAAGTGCTGTGTTCCCATGCAGCCCTTGGTCTTCCAGATGTTAAGAAGTTCCAATTTGGACGTGCTGCTGAAGGAGGATTGGGCTGTTTCGGCAGTGCTTCTTGTAGATAGTACACACGGCTGCCGTACAGTGGTAGAGATACAGTAGTTTTAAAAGTAATGAATGGGATGCCCATCAAGTGGGTTGCTTGCCATGAATGGTGTTAAGCTTCCTGAGTATTGTTTGGGCTGCATATCCAAGCAAGTGGAGAGTATTCTCTTGAGTTGTACCTTATAGATGATGGAAAGGTTTGGGGAGTCAGGAAGTGAGTTACTCACTTCACTTGCTGTCAGGGGCAACACCAGGCATATCTAAAAAATGTGGTGTCAACTGGTGAAACTACAATACAGGACTGCTTGCATATCAATGGTCAGAAACACCATGCAATAGACAGAGCCAATCGATCCCACGTCCAACTGATCAGACCCAGGCCCATCAATCCTGCCACATCAACTGTTAATGAGGTAAAAAATTAAATAAATGGAGGAAGAAGTTCCACAAATATTCCCATCCTCGATGATGGGGGAGGCCAGCACCACAGTGCAAAAAGCAAGGCATAAACATCTGCAACGATCATCAGCCAAAAGGACCAAGTATCCATCACTTCCTCCTCCTGAGGTCCCCAGCATTACAGCTGCTAGTCTTCATTCAATTCAATTCATACCACCTGATG
This sequence comes from Carcharhinus amblyrhynchos, assembly GCF_965287045.1. Classification (NCBI taxonomy): domain Eukaryota; kingdom Metazoa; phylum Chordata; class Chondrichthyes; order Carcharhiniformes; family Carcharhinidae; genus Carcharhinus; species Carcharhinus amblyrhynchos. Next base: position 83,327,053 of record NC_137331.1, on the reverse strand, counting down.
TCATGATATGGCTGAAGGCAATGGAAGCCAACAACAGTACTGAAGACATATGCTCCAAATCTAGCTTTGTTCCAAGCCAAGCTGTTCTATGCAGCTATAAAACTGGTATCCATCCCAAATCCATCCTCTCCACACAAAATAGGACTGAACCAATCTGGCCCATTACCTTCCTATCATGAGCAAAGTGATATAGGTTGCCGTCAATGCAATGTAGCACTACTTATACTGCAATAACCTCCTCACCAATGCTCAGTTTGTTTCCCCAGTGTCACTTGACTGCTGACCCCATTACAGCATTAGTCCAAACATGAACAAAAGAGCTGAACTCCAAAGGTGAGCTGAGAGTGACTGTCCTTGATATCAAGGGAATATTTGTCCAACTGTGGCATCAAGGAACCTAGCAACATTGAAGTTAATGGGAAATGTTGGATAAACTCAGCAGGTCATGCAGCATCCGTGGAGAGAGAAAAACAGTTAACATTTCTAACCCTGTTCTGTAGAAGTATCAACCCAAGGCTGAATGTTGTCCACATCTTGCTGGATGCTGTTATTTACCGTCACTACCTGAAGAGATGTGCGAGCTGCCATGATGCAGTAGTCTCAATGAGACAAATGGTTTACACCTATTATTTTAATTGTGGTAGAATGGAAGATTTAAATCAGTGGCCTGTGGACCAAAATGATATTTTAAAGCATTCAAAGTTGAATCTCATGAAGCACTATTTGTAGTGCAAATAGGTGGTGGTGGGGGCAGTTTGAAAAGTTTGTGACTCCTGCAACCCCTTCGAGGTCAACCAAATTTGGATGTGAGGGCTCAGTTAAAATTACTGCAAATAACATCCAAGTTCCTGATCATGAGCATTTGATGTGACTGAAAAATATTGGCAGGGAGTGGATTATCCCTGGTGGAAAACAAACTGAGCAGGTTAATCCTGGATAAGTGTCGCTTGATAACACTGTCAATAACACATTCCAACACTTTGCGAATGATCAAGAGTAGATTGATGGGACAGTAATTGGCCAGGTAGAATTTGACCTGCTTTTTACACATATGTTTTTTCCACATTAATCGGGACTATGCCAGCATTGTATCTGTACTGGAATAGCTTGGCTAGGTACAGCTTGTTCTGTAGCACACACCTTCAGTACTACTGCCAAGGCCCATTACCTTTGATTTATCCAGCGTATTCAGCCATTTCTTGCTTTCGCATGAGTGAACAGAATCAGCTTAAGATTGGCATCTGTGATGCTGAGGACCTCAGGAGAAGGCAAAGATGGATCATCCAAACAGCACTTACAGGTGAAGATTAATGCAAATGATTTCAGTCTTGGCTCTTGCACTCACGTGCTTGTCGTGTTTTTATAATGATATAAAGGCACCAAATGCTCGGAACAATAGCATCCAAATGAGGCATGAGACTTCTCAGTGAGATTAACGAACCAGTAACCATGCTTGATTTCAGGCTCAGAGATAAATTCTGCATCTGCAAGTTGTAGATTTAACACTTCTAATGTGGGTATTTTGTAAGGACAATGTTTCAAAGCTGTGTTTAAACATTGTAGATCAAGGCAAACGTTCCATGATCCATCCTTCCTTATGAGGCAGGTAACAGTTGCATCAGTCTGTGAGATCCCATACTTCATCTTGCTGCCAGGTTGAACATCATGTCTTTTGGAAGGAACCACTGCTGCACACCATGCCATGATTTAAAAATGGTATAAAGGCACTAATCACCCAAGGGATTGCGCAATCATGCTGTAGGTTCATTTATTGAGATTAGACACATGGCAGCTACTGAGACATAAAGCTTAAAAGACACTTAGTTTCACTTTTGCTTTTAAGCAGAGCTGTCTGCGTGTGCTCTGCTTAAAAGCAAAAAGTGAAACTAAAATGGAATCACGTGACACACTTCCTATCTAGTGGCGTCAAGCTACAACCCCTTACAACAGTGCTGGTCTCCCCATCATAGAGGATAGGGATGTTTATTGAGTCCCCTCTTACCGACGTTTATTTGTCCATCATCATTCATGACTGAATGTGGAAGAACTGATCTGATCCACTAGTTGTGGGATTGCTTTATTCTGGCTTTAGCATGCTGCCATATAATTGCAAAGGATGTTCTGCTCCATGGCAGTGTAAAAGTCACTTTTTATATCGGAGCCAGACACTGACCTCACAACAACAAATGTGACTGAGAGCAATCCACCTCCAACCCACACTGGTGAAGCAGCTACTCAGTGCATGAGGTACAACCACCAACCTGGTTTAAGGAAGATCGTTCACAACTTCTGATCACTTAACAAACCTATACATGGTTGATTTAAATGTCTGGATGAAGTGGGTACTCAAGATATCTAAAAGTCCAGGGTCAGAAGTGAAGCTCTATAAACAAGGTACAGGTTGGCTGCAAAACATATAACCAATATTCTTTTGCCAGTATCTGAAGCATGAATATATTCTCAGAATAAACTTCAAAGCACATATCAATCTGAAATTTAGTTCTGATGAGCCTTACAATCAATGACACTGACATTATATTCATCACTCCCACTTCCTCATTGTTATTTTGCTTTCTTAAATGATTGTCACCACAATTTGCTTGTTGAAGCTGCAGCGTCCTTAATTAAATTGCCTTTGTTGATTTTCCTGGTGATCACCTGTAAGGCTCAATAGATTATGTCTGTTAAATCAGCCAGGTTACATGCTCCACACAAAGTTCCATTTTCTGGGAGGTGCACTCCACTGATTTCATTAAAGGAGCCTTTCCAAAATGTAGTGATGAACCCCACCCCATTATTTCCCAAGTTGTCAACCTTGGGCCTGTCAATGTGCCGAACTTCCAGTGGTGCAACAAACCATCAGAATTTGAGAGTTCATTTTACCATCAAGCTCTAGTAACTATATGGTGTTTGGTTCTGTACCGTGATCGTTCCTTTTCCTGCTGTTTTTCCATTATGCAGCACAAGGGGTCTGGTCAATTTCTTGCTGGAGACAATCTATCAAAACAATTCAAAAGCTTGTATTATTAATTTATCATAATAATTAATACAGAATCATTGCATTCTTAAAGTGCAGAAGGGAGCTACTTGGCCCATTGAGCCTGCACCGACGACAATCCCAACCAGACCCTATCCCCGTAATTCCACATATTTACCCTGCTAATCTCCATCACACGAAGGGGCAATTTAGCTTGGCTAATCAACCTAACCCGCACATCTTTGAATAGATGTATAGAAAGAAATGTTCTGTACCAATCAGCTGAAGATCTCATTTTCCGCAAACATTAAATCTAAAATACAAGCATTGCAGATGTGGAATTTAAAAATCATTCCAATGGTGGCACTGAAAATGACAAAAGCAGATCAATATTAACAACAGTACACAGATTAGTTACATGTTCCCCAGTTCCCCTGACTTCCCATTTTCTGCTCTAAACTGCACCCATATGTCTGCCCACCCACGAAGCTGTCTTAGGGTCACTTGCAAACTTCCACAATTTGCTGTGGCTCTTAATTAGATAGCATTAATTAGCTTTAACATCAGCCAAAAGAAAATTCTCATCCACTTCAGCAATGTATATCAGCAGACAGTTGGATATCAATAATTTTCAAAATACATCAGATACAGAAATGTCATTCTAATGATTGTACGGCTTTCTGTGGGCAGAGAGGCAATTTACAATAAAATCCAATACATTGATGTATTATATTGTAACATTTTCACCATGGAAGAATTATTCATGAACATTACTGCAGTGCAAAATATTTACTATAGTGAAAGAAAAAGTTCTATTTTTTACTTGAATGATAAAACACAAACTAAACAAGCTTTGCAAAAGTACTCAGTGTCTTAGCAAACAGAAGAATGAAATATTTATATTTACCTGACCCAGAGTACACTCAAATTCTCCCAGGAAATCATCATCACCCAGGTCAAAAGTTTCATTGTCAATATCGTAAACTCCAAATTTCAGTTTCTGTACTTGCTCAAAGTAATAGTCTATCAGAAATTTCTTTGAAAATTTTGGATCAAGGCAGTTTTTAACCATTTCTGTACGGCCAATCTGGGAAAGATTAAAAGGTCAAATGAATCTTCAACATAATAATCTCTTCAACTTATATTTACTAAACCCAATCAAAATAGATTCATCGGTGCAATTTTCCAGCTCCTCTTGCCAACGGATTTTCCAGTCCCACCAATGTCAATGGACTTTTGAATGACTTATTGCCTTTTACAATCTCACCCCTGCCATGACAAGGCTGTACAATACTGCCCAGGGAGTCATTTCATTACAGGAGGCCATTCAACCAATCGCTCCCATGCCACAGAAATCTTTGAACCAGTTAGGAACCAAATTACAATCTTTTGGTCCCTAGGCAGACACATTCGCCGGAACCCAGCCCGCCACAGAATTAGAGCAGGCAAGGGGTGGACAAAAGAAATGCCCATTGACCTCGAGGGAATTTTTTGGCCATGCTTGTCCCAACACCAGAAAATCGAAAATGGACCTTGTCTGCCCCCGATTCCAGTGGCAGGCAGCACGGGAAAAGTCCTCCATTATCTATAGTACACTGATCCTATTCCCACAGAATCAAAGTCCACTCATGGAGATTATACAAAGTAATGACACAAAAATTCTGAACTGGCTATAATATGTCACTTATATTTCTTTTATCTGTAACAAAATATTTATAAAAGTATCAGTCACTATGTTTGGCCAATCACATTTTCTTAGAAGATATTAATGCATAGCATTAATGACCCATTACTTGGCACAAACTGACCATCAGTCAAAGACCAAGAATGCGGTTGCTGTAAAAAGAATACCAACACATATTGGTTGGCGTAGGAAGTCACTCTTCTACCAATATATTCTCTGTTGAATGGTGGAAAACAATTACACGTATGAAAACAAAATATAAAAAAAGCGATTTACGAATGTAGAAACAAACAATAACCATTACATTTTTCAGCATGTTCTGTAGTATCGGTTACTGAAACAATCGTAGAGTTAAAATCCAATTCGAAGTCCATACCAAGATACCAAAAACATAATTAAAAAGTTAATCTTTTCACATATAGGCTAGCTGAGTAAGACGCTTAAAGATTTTCCTTACCTCAACCCACTGATTTCCACCAGTATTTAGAAGGAGTGCACAGAGTGGATCAGATTTCGAGAAAACATCTTTATCCAGTAGATTTTCACAGGAAATGCTTAGTTCCACCTTACTCACACAATCTGCCATCTGCTATCCTGAAAAGTAGTAATACATGGAAAGCAATAATATTAATATTTTAAGCTTTTATGTTATTTATTTATTAAAAGTAAGCTGAACACAAAACCTTTGCATCAGCCTTAAATACATTTGCTTTTGAACCAAACTAGAGCAGATTTTGACATTAAGAAAACATACTATATTTCCTTGTGTTTATTAATCACGAGATTTGCTGAAGGAACACATTTTTCAATAGAACATATAAATCAAACTAAATAAAAGTTCAATTCCTGGTCTGTGTTGGATATGTTGCTGTTTGCCAAGTGACAATATACAAAGGGCTTCAGAGTTCCTTGGTTTCGGGGGAAGAATCAGTTAGAAATTCAGTCTATGGTATGAATGTCAGGTTAGGAATGGTTTTCAGTCCATTAGAAAGTACACATCTCAATAGATCTCAATGCAAGACACATTGCCAATAGCTCATTTGGAACAGTGTTGACGACTGGGACATATGTCTTCAAGAGAAGAGAAAAAGCGATCACGTAAGTTTGGCAAAGTACAATAAAGTTTCCTCTGAATCCAAGACTTGAAGGTTTTTAAAGTCTTTCTCTTCACCTCCACGTTGGTTTTACTTCTATCAGCAAATTCTGGCCAATGACCAATAATGATGTTATGACTGCAGATGGTCTGTTTGCTGTACAATCATGTTTTTTTTGGGGGGGGAAAAAAGACTATTACAGCGCTGTTTGTTTTCCGTGATTTGTACATTAAACAGCAAGAGTGAAGTTTGTGTCACCAGACACATGTCATCAACAAACAAGCCCATGAATTTGTGGGACTTTTTATAGACCTCTCCAAGTCATTACAAGATCTTTATCTATAAAGTCTCCACAATTCTTGCTGCACTTTTTTTTAAATAAAGCATCTCTGGGTGTATGTAATGCAGATGAGGCCATATTTATTATCTATTCCACCTTGCATGAGAAGATGGTGGTGGTAGGCCTTCAGTTGAATCCTTGCAGTGATGGTGCTCCCACAATGATATTGTGTAGACAATATTCTGACCTTTTCATCATGCGCCATGAATGGAAGGTTAGATGGCAATCTTAAAGCTCGTCATCTACGCCATGTTCTAAAATGTGGTTGCGCTCAGAAGAAAGATCAAGTAACCCGAAAGTTGTCGTATCTGTGTGGTGACAATAGTGCATTCTGGAAATTATCTTCTCACATGTCCAAGCCTTTTCATTTGACAAGCTGATGGTTAACAGCAGTAACTATGAAGAGCCTTTTAAACTCAAAAGCAGAGAAAAGATTTTGCCTAGCCAATATTTATTCCACGTCCAAAAGATTATCTGGCTGTTTATCTCATTGCTGTTTGTGGGAACTTGCTGTTAAACACAAACTGACTGAATTATTGCTATCGTCGAGGCCAATATTAAAATGCGCCGTAAAACAATTTAAGTCATTAAGAAAATAAAAGGCACTATAAAAACACAAGGGACACAATTTTACCAGCTCACCCTACCTGGCAGTGTGGTAAGCTGGGAAAATAGCATGAGATGCCAAAAATGCAATTCCTCCGGCTCCATTTTACTGGTGAGATCGGCTTCATGCAAAACATAAGATCGTCTGCATCTCTATGTAATTATTGAGTCCAGAACAAGTGTGTTTCCCTCCCAGATGCTTCCCACCTTATCTGTGAGCCATCACACTGGCAAGAATCACTACTGCTCTGCAGAGACCAGGCGCCACGGCTACACCAGGGGAATCAGAGGCCACTGAAGCCCCCAGTTGGTCGGGAGTATGGCTGGGCAGTGCTCAGACAGTACCCACCTGACCGCATGGCGGTGTCCGGTTGAGCACTGTAGATGACTTGGGGCAGTACCGGGGGTGCAGCCTAAGTGGGAGTGGGGGCTAAGTGGGGATGGTGCTGTGATTGAAGCGATATGATGGGGGCAGTCACATAAAATGACAAGGGGGGGGGGGGATGGTGGGCATGCACAAAGATGGGGGCTATGCATGGGGGGCCTGTGTAGGAAGGGATCATGCAGGGAGGGAGGCTGGGACCAGCCAAGGGGCCCACTCATCCTAACACCCCAATGCCAGCAAACTGTGTCAGTGTGGGGGTGACAATGCCGCAGACAAAGACAAAGGTCTGATGTCCACTGGAGGGGGGGGGACAGTGGTAGACTGGAACCCCCTGCGAAATGGCCAACTTCACCAACATGTTTAGGTCTGCACCGCTGCCCCACCACCACCATGCACTAGTGCAAAGTTCCTAGCCATCAAATAAATTGACAGAATGCCAGAAGATTGCAGTGCCGAGCTCATCCAAAAGACTTCTGGAACACTCCCATTTTCTCATTGTTGCGACACTTTAGAATTTTTGGGGGGGAAGCTCCACCCACGAACTTTTATTCTTTTTGGGAAACACAATTAGACCAAAATCCCGCATGGATCAACCATCTCAAAACATTTGTTTTTCTGATCTCAAAATTGTTGAAGGGATCCAGGAGAGATTTTTATCACTACTGCATGTATTATTCTCTGAAAATAAACAAGTTATTTGCCTAGCTGACTGCCTGCTCTGACATCAAAGGCGGCTTCACAATTTTGAGCACCTCATGTAAATTTCACTAGCAGGGTATAATGTGCTAAACTGGCGTCCAATGGAGCTTGCCCAACTGGGGCCTCAAGGATGGACCAGGGCTGTTATAGAACATAGAACACTACAGCACAAACAGGCCCTTCGGCCCACGAGTTGCGCCGATCACATCAACACCTATCTATAACCCCCAATCCCATAAAACCCCATATACTCATCCAGAAGTCTTTTAAAAGACCCCAGCGAGTTCGCCTCCACCACCACTGACGGCAGCCGATTCCATTCACTCACCACCCTCTGAGTGAAAAACTTACCCCTAACATCACTTCTGTACTTTCCTCCCCGCACCTTAAACCTGTGTCCTCTCGTAGCGGCCATTTCAACCCGGGGAAATAGCCTCTGAGAATCCACCCTATCTATTCCTCTCAACATTTTATAAACCTCTATCAGGTCGCCTCTCAACCTTCGTCTCTCCAGGGAAAAGAGTCCCAGTTCCCTCAACCTAACTTCATAAGGCATGCCTCCCAGTCCAGGCAACATCCTTGTAAATCTCTTCTGTACCCTTTCAATAGCTTGTACGTCTTTCCTATAGTGAGGCGACCAGAACTGCGCACAGTACTCCAAATGAGGCCTGACAAGGGTCTTATAAAGTTGCAGCATTACCTCCCGACTCCTAAACTCAATCCCTCGATTTATGAAGGCCAGTACACCATACGCCTTCTTGACCACCTCCTCCACCTGCGAGGCTGATTTAAGAGTCCTATGGACCCGGACCCCAAGATCCTTCTGCTCCTCAACACTACCAAGACTCCTGCCCTTGATAGTGTACTCATTCATCCCGTTGGTTCTGCCAAAATGGACGACTACGCATTTATCCGCGTTGAAGTCCATCTGCCACTTCTCCGCCCAGTCCTGCATCCTATTTATGTCCTGCTGCAACTTTTGCCATCCTTCCAGACCATCCACAACACCACCGACCTTCGTGTCATCAGCAAACTTACTTACCCATCCTTCCACTTCCTCATCTAGGTCATTTATGAAAATGACAAACAGCAAGGGTCCTAGAACAGATCCCTGGGGCACTCCACTGGTGACTGACCTCCATTCAGAAAAAGACCCATCCACAACCACTCTCTGCCTTCTGCAGGCAAGCCAGTTCTGGATCCACAAGGCCAAAGGCCCTCGGATCCCATGCCCTCTCACCTTCTCAAGAAGTCTTGCATGGGGGACCTTATCAAACGCCTTGCTGAAGTCCATGTACACCACGTCCACGGCACTTCCTTCGTCAATGTGTTCAGTCACATTATCGAAGAACTCAACTAGGCTCGTAAGGCACGACCTGCCCTTGACAAATCCATGCTGACTATTCCTGATCATGTCAAACCTCTCCAAATGGTCCTAAATCTTGTCCCTCAGAAGCCTTTCCATCAGCTTACCAACCACTGAGCATTGAATGTTATCAGCATTGAAAGTTATGGAGTCAGGTATATGATCATGGATGGCGAGAGCCCTGGGTTATTTTTATAGTCCTTATCCCCTCCAGGGATACAAAGAAATTCACAGTACATCATACAATCCCCAATTTCCAGAATAAGAGGCCTATCCTACGTAAAAGACAACAGCTTTAATCAGCTTAGTTTCCAGATAGCGTCAATTAGATAATTATCACCATTAACAGACCAGTCAGGCTAATCTATAAAAAAAATCAATCCCATTCTATTTCCATCTGATTAGCACCAGACAAAGGCAATAAAAGTAGCTCTTGCTCTGAGTGTGGTCTCTGTTGTGTACCTCTACCCTACAGGGACCAGGAGTGTCCCAATGTCTTCAGGTGAGAAACTAAACCAGCATCCTATCAGACTATATTAGTGATTGTCAAAGATCCCTGGTCACTATTTCAGGAGGAGCAAGAGCTTCCCCAGTATTCTGGCTAATAATCAATTCTCATCTAACAACAGATTGGCAAGTTATTCATCAAATTTGCTGTTCATGGGATTTTGCCGTGTGCCTTTTAGCTGCTATAATCAGGTTTGACAACTATAGTTATCCTCCAGAGATCATTTTTTGACTCAAACACTTCAAGCTATCTTGGGAATATGAAAAACACTGTATAAAGTTCTTCTTTCTATGCAGTGTACACCATCAATCCCGAGGCAAGTAACATTATACTCTTTACACATTTTAACATTGAAGTGCCTTAATAAAACTACCTTTCAAGGTTAGCAGAGGAATTGTGTTTGTTAGTTTTTTTTAAAAAAACTGTATATATTTCCATGGCTCAATGTCAATAGCCTTGTGTCCCCTACAAACCAAGTGTGTTATTATGTACTACATTTACCTAGATATTGGGTAAAACTAAAGGGTCAAACAAAACTCATCACTGTACTCTATTTACTAATCTTCAGGCAGTTGAAGAACATACACAGCTTCAAAACACTGAGCAAATGTTTTCAGAATTATACCAGAAAATGTGCAGTATTCAGTGGACACCATATTAGTGATTGCAGATCTTACAATTCTCTTTGCAATGTCAAGAATACAACATATTCCTCTCCTAAATTAATCCTCAAAATCAAATTGCAATTTGAAGCAGGAACACTTACTTCAAGAGCCTTTGAAGAAATCCTAGAATAAAGAGGCATTAAGAACTGGGTGTCAAAATAAATTAGGTCTGTGTTTTTTAAAGTGGGGGTCACAGCCCACATGAGATAATAAAAAAAATTGCTGCCAAAAATGATCCCCAAAGACCACCTGACTTTTTTCTGTCTTCTCTCTGCATGGATTCTCACTACAGTACTCTGTATGACTGTGTGACAAGAATAAACATGTCAGCAAACCATGTACATGCACTTGGTGCCAAGCCTCCTGTTGTCACCAATTTTCTTTCCCTTTCTGGTAAGCCACTTGTAGACATGGACCACTTTGTTACATGAAAGAGAGATAAGCAGTAAGTGAATGTGACATGGGTCACGATGGACGGCCATCTAGTAAAGATGGGTTGCTGGAAAAGACAGTTTGAAACGTGGCAAATTGCCCTTTTCCTCTGGAATCTTCTTCCTCAAACACTTCATTTCCTCAGCTCTCTTTCAAATCCTTATTATCTACTCATTTCCCCACCCCCACCCAATATTTTCTCCTCAATTCTTCCCAAAACATGTTCCCTCAGACTCTAAAGGGACAACCACTCATCCTTGCTTATTTACTTTTTCATTTTGGCTTACCTTGTTATCTTTCCACTTCATTGAGAGTTTCCATCCAAGCTCTCAATCTCTTCCTCTAAATATTATCTTCCAGCCACATTCATGCCCAACTTTTTCATTGACCATATCCCTGATCTGCTTAGTTCCATGGTCATGTTCACCGAGTAAAAAGTCTGACAACACCAGGTTTAAGTCCAACCGATTTATTTGATAGTAAACTCACTAGGACCAGGAGTGTCCCAATGTCTTCCGATGAGAAACTAAACCAGCATCCTGTCAGACTATATTAGTGATTAATCATAAATCGGTTGGACTTAACCTGGTGTTGTCAGACTTTTTACTGTGTTTACCCCAGTCCAACGCTGGCACATCCACATCACGTTCACTGACACAGCCATCTCAGACAGCTTTCTCATATCCCACACCCATATCCTCCCTTGTCATTTTCAATCCTACTTCTTTAGCAGCGCCTTGTGGAAAATATCCTTCCCTGTAGGTTATTTGCAACTGCACTATCAAACTTCAGGTGCCTAACCTTTAGCCTTTTATTCACTATATCTGCAGCGATCAACTTATTAAACTAATCCCTTGCCTCCAGCTTTGAAGGCCATGTACCCAAAACATGTTACTTTCCCAACCAGGTTACGCCCCATGTTTGCTCACAAAATCAGAGGAACAGACTTCAACAAATCTGACAACTTGTTAAGCCATTTATCAGTCGATCTGGCTAGACCACAAATGTTATTAGACTTCACTACCATCTACTAAAACACTAATCCAGGACAGTTCCGAAAAATGATTGATCACAGCTTCTTTTCTATTCCTGCTTTCATTCGCCCCTCCCCTCTATTGCCCGCATCCGCAACTGCAACATGGACAAGTTCAGATATATTGTCACTAAGGTGCTGCTTCTGCCCATTTGCCCCCACGCTAAGCTAGTCTTAGGCAACCCTATCCACTAACCCTGAATCAACATCCCGCTACTTCAATTCATTCATTCCCTCTAAACTCATGTTCCTATTACGTTATTCCCACAAAACTGTTGAATATCCAATTCCCTTTTGGACCTAATGGTAGCTAACATTGAAACTTGTTCTATTTCCTCAGATACAGTCCTTCTTCTCCAAAGCTATCATTATCACTGTACTTCAGACAATCTAGCTTTGGAAATTATGGTCTCATCACCTTCTCCCTTTTCTCACCAAAGTCCATGTGTTGTTGCCTCACAAATCACTGTCCATCCTTGCCACAATTCCCAGTCGAATCTCTTCAATCAAGCCAAAACCTCTACTACAGCAGTAAATGGTCCTGTTTAAAATAACATTTCAATCACATAACAAATGTTATGTGGATTTACAAGGATATTGCCTGGATTGGGAGGCATGCCTTATGAAGATAGCTCCCTCAACCTAGGTCTCTTCTCCCTGGAGAGAGAAAGGTTGAGAGGCTACCTGACAGAGGTTTATAAAATGTTGAGAGGAATAGATAGGGTGGATTCTCAGAGGCTATTTCCCAGGGCTGAAATGGTTGCTACGAATGGACACAGGTTTAAGGTGCTGGGGAACAAGTACAGAGGAGATGTTAGGGGTAAGTTTTTCACTCAGAGGGTGGTGAGTGAGTGGAATCAGCTGCCGTCAGTGGTGGTAGAGGTGAACTCGCTGGGGTCTTTTAAAAGACTTCTGGATGAGTATATGGGATCTAATGGGATTGGGAGTTACAGATAGTTCTACAGCTTGGTATGTATAGTTAAGATCGGCACAACTTGTGGGCCAAAGGGCCTATTTGTGCTGTAGTGTTCTATGAAACCATGATACATTATTCCTCCTCGACTTCTCACCGGGCTTGGAAAAGGTTTACTACAACATCCTCTGCCAATATTTTCCATCATTGTGCAGCTCAATTAAACTTCTTACAGTTTCTTCCATTCTTGTCTATCCAATTATTCACAGAGCATCTCCATGAAGAAATTATTTTCTGACCCCCAATTACTTCTGGAGTCCATTAGGATATATCCTTGGCCCCATACTGCCCATGGTGCCATCAGCTGCAGACATGAAGTATCTTTCACATTTTCACTGGTGACCTAGGGACCCGAATCTTCACAATCTGTCTCAATTCTTCCATCAACTATGTGCTATCCAATGAGCTACATGCTCCTTTCTGAAAGGAGATGATGGTATTACAGTTATATCACTCAACTAGTGAACCAGAGGCCCAGACTAATGGAAGAAGGTGGCATGGTGGCACAGTGGTTAGCACCACTGCCTCACAGCTCCAAGGTCCCGGGTTCAATTGAGTTTGGGTGATTGTGTGGCGTTTGCATGTTCTCTCCTTGTCTGTCTGGGTTTCCTTTGGGTGCTCCAGTTTGCTCCCACAGTCGAAAGATGTGCAGGTTAGGTAGATTGGCCATGCTAAATTGCCCCTTAGTGTCCCAAGAGGTGCAAGTGGTCAAGTACCTCCTCCTAACTGGCCAAGTGGCCTCATTCTGCACTGTAGGGATTCTATGGTTCTTTTGGACATGGGTTCAAATTTCACTGTGACAGCTAGTAGAATTTAATTTCAATTAATAAAATCTGGAATTGAAAGTTAGTTTCAGTGACTATGAAAAATCATAAATTGTCAAAAATCCACCTGTTTCGCATGTCCTTTTACTAAGGAAATTTGCTTTCTTTTACCATTTCTGGCTACGTTGACTCAAGATCAACAACAATGCAGTTGACTCTGAACTGCCCTCCAAAATGGCCTATCAAGCCACTCAGTTTATGGGAAATTAGGGATGGGCAACAAGTGCTGACCTTGCCAGGGATGCCCATATTTTATGATAGAATACATATTTTTAAAAAGTTACAAAAAGCAAGTCATGAGCTCAAGGAAAAGGTATAGTAATATTGTTGGATTGATTAATGAGAATTGTTAATGAGCAGGAGGCAAACAGTGGAGAAAAGTGGGATATTTAAAAGTTATCAGGTTGTAACCAGTGGGGTTGAAGCCTTGGCTACTTACATTTATAACTTAGACAAAGAGACAGGAATAACTCATCTAAGTTTTCTGAAGTCATAAAGCAAGGTGGGAATGCGAGCTGGGAGGAGCTGGGAAAGAGGTTGCAACACGATATAGACAGGTTATATGAGTGAGCAGCAAGGTGGCAGATGGTATATCATGTGGAAGATGAAAGGTTATTAATTTTGCTCACAAGAATAGAAAAGCAAAACATTAGAAGGTGTGAAACTTGCAAATGTTGTTGTTAAATGGCAGGTCAGAATAATCTACTCCTATTCCTATTTGATAAATTATCTTACTCGTCAGGCTAAAACCACCAACATCCACAAGTTCCATATCCTTGCTGAAACTTCAATCCCCCTCCCTCACTACTTCCCAAGCTGAATTAGTATGTTAACAAAGAATGAGGGGAGATCTCATTGAGACGTATAAGATGATGAATGGGATGGATAGGATAGAGGTGGAGAGACTCTTCCCGCTCAGAAAGGATAGTAGGACTAGGGGGCACAGCCTCAAGATAAAGGGGGGGCGGTTTAGAACGGAGTTGAGGAGGAACTTCTTCACTCAAAGGGTGGTGAATCTCTGGAATTCTCTGCCCGTTGAAGTGGTGGAGGCTACCTCGCTAAATATTTTTAAGATGCGGGTTGATGGGTTTTTGATAAGAGAGGGGATTAAGGGTTATGGGGAGAGGGCGGGAATGTGGAACTGAGCCATGACAGATCAGCCAAGATCTTATTGAATGGCGGGGCAGGCTCGAAGGGCTAGATGGCCTACTCCTGCTCCTATTTCTTATGTTCTTATGTAACAACCTTACATCCCACTTATCCCAGAAATTAGCTTCCAGCATTTCTTCTCTATTGCTCACTCCTCCCTTAGGAATTCCCTGAAAAATACTTCTTTGATGAAATAACTATTTTTTTTGACTTATCTGTTTTTACCCTACGCACTGTGAAGCAACGTGGCATGTATTATTTTACATTCAAGTCACCATATAAATGAAAGTTGGGTCTTTGTTAGCCATGCACAAGATTCAAAATTATATTTTCCCCACCAGTACCACGGTAAATTATATGTTAAATAACTCCACAGGATTCTTAGATTTGAATTTATTATTGTCACAAATAAGCTTACATTAACACTGCAATGAAGTTACCGTGAAAATCCCCAAGTCATCACACGCCGGTACCTGTTTGGGTAACTGAGGGAGAATTTAGCATGGCCAATACACTGTGGGAGGAAACAGAAGCACCAGGAGGAAACCCACACTGCAGACACAGAACGTACAGACTCCACACAGACAGTGAACCAAGCCGGGAACTAAGTCCTTGGCATGTGAGGCAGCAGTGTTAACTACTGTGCCACATTGTCAAAGTCATTTCTGAATTATCCTGAAGTGTGTCCATCAGAAAATTTGAGAATTTGCATCCTTTGCAGCCTGTAGAAACAATCAACTACAATCAAATTTAATCTTAGCTGTCATGATTAGAGTATGGCAGCTTAGTCGTTCTTTTAGTGAGCTAGAGGATTCACAAGTTAAATTCCACTTTAACAAATTGTGAAATCGAATTGAAAACTACTGATTTGAGATCTAGTCATGAAAACTGCTGCACTGTCATAAATATGCCAACTAGTTCACTAATATCCTCTAGGGATATGTCATCCTTATGCAGTCTCAGGCTCCTTGTAACTCTAGTCTCATGCTACATAGTTCATTCTCAATATCCTCGGAACTAACAGAAGGACATTAAATACTACATTTTCAATGTTGTCCATATCATAAGAATGAATTTAAAAATTCATCATATATTAAAATGCTTAATTTTTGTAACAAGTAATATCAGGTCCAAATTCATAACTATTGCATGCGGACATGCATCTTTAAAATAGGAGATATAAATAGGTATTTTGTCAGTGACCCTTAGTTACATTCACCCTCCATACTACACTGAACCAGTTTCAACTAGTGAAAATCACCTACTGTGTATATCAGTGCTTTTTTTTTTAAACAATAAACTAGATCCATCAGATTTTAGCATACTTCAAATTAGTCACTGGAACTTGCTAAGGGCTGTGAGGGCCAGTATTGTTCACTACAAGGATAATACTTGGTATCTAATATTTGTGTGGACTAACATGACTGATTACCCAGCATTGCTTAGCTTCACCTACTCAAAGAGTTAAAATAAGCTTTCCCTTAATTGATAAGTTATAAAACATTATGTTACTGCATTTTTCTTAACTAATCACTGGCAGATACAGCAGCATGCTGGCACTGTAGCCATACTTTTGCCTATGGCTCTTGCATTCAGAATGCTTTCTCTTTACACAAATGGAGCTTTTGTTTTGTTTACAACACAACCCATGGTATGATAGGATGATGTAAATTTACACAACAGGTTCTCATATAACATTATGATGTCTCAATCACCACACTTCAATGTGGCAAAATGTTTCACATCAATATCTGAACTAATTTTCCGCCTCTGATTACTACCATCTTCTTATAATGTGGTACATCAGTAATGAAACAGCAAGAGAACACTGTTTCCTCCAAATGATGATTTAGGAAAACTATTCTGATGATTTTTCCAAATAATTTGGGTTAATAGGTCACACCAGCTCAATGAATTACTCTGAAATCACTGTCAAATGATTACATAATTCTTTCCACACTGAGGGTATTTTCTCAGATTGCATTCGCTTCCCTAGGGAAAAGTGAAGCAGCTCACAGAACTCAGGGTATTATACTATCCCTTAGCATTTATAATTAGATTTTGAACTAAAACTAAAAATAGTCCTGCCAGTTGTATATGCAAAGTATTAATTGGATGTACTAATAGTTGACATATATTTAAGCTTTAACACAGCAAAACATCTCATGGGACTTAAGGGAGGTGAAGTAAGAAATGAACACAGGTGGCATACCATTAGGTTTAACTTAAGCAAACAATCTGGAAGTGAGAATTTATCAGGAAATACAAAGCAACGCTTAGAAGCCAAATAGGATGTCTTAGATCCTGTTAGAGTTAAACTTGCTGTCATGTTTAAGTCGCAGATTAATATTGGAAAAGTAGTTGAAGTTCAGTGAGAGATTGCATTTGATGATGGCAGAGAAATAAATCATAAAAGATGTAAAGTTCAGTATCACCTCTAGGAAAGAAGGAAATGTAGTTATATTGCATCATATTATGCCCCAAGTTACCCAAAGCCCTATGCAAACAATAATTATATGTGGCTGCTGTCATTGTTATTGGGTTATTAAAAACTGAAAGATTTCCTGAGCTGTGCTTCCATCCCTATATTCTTTCCATCATCAGAAGCACCTGTTTCTTTAATATTGCTCACCTCCTGTCCTGCCCTATCCCGACTGCAGCTAAACACCTCAACCATGTTCTTATTGTTCCAGACTCAATTATTCCAATGCTCTCCTGGCCAGCCTCCCATCTTCCACCCTTAATAAATTTCAACTCATCCACAACACTAACTTGCACCAACTACCATTCACATCTCAGTGAATCAGTACTTATTACCATTCAGCTTTGACAAAGGGTCATCTGGACTCAAAATGTCAGCTCTTTTCTCCCCTTATAGATGCTGCCAGACCTGCTAAGATTTTCCAGCATTTTCACTTTTGGATTCACCTATCAGCCAATTGACATTGGGTCCCAGACTAGTAATACCTCAAAATTAAAAAGATTATTTTTGTGTTCGTGTACCTGCATGGCTTCTCTCCTCCCTATCTCTGTAACCACATACAACCCTCTGAGAAACATAGAAACATTGAATATGGAGGCAGGAGTAGGCTATTTAGCCACTCAAGGCTGCTCCACCAATTATGATCATAACTGATCATCACTGATCATCAAATTCAATATCCTGATCCTGCCTTCCTTTTATACCCCTTGATTTCTTTAACCCCAAGAGCTATATCTAAATTTCTTCTTGAAATCACACAACCGTTTGGCCCCAACTACTTTCTGTGGTAGTGAATTCCACAGATTCACCACTCGCTGGGTGAACAAATTTCTCCTCACTTCAATCCTAATAGGTTTACCTCTTGTCCTCAAATTATGACCCTAATTCTGGATGCCCCACAATCAGGAACATTCTTTCTGAATCTATCCTGTCTAATCCTGATAGAATTTTACAAATTTCTATGGCATCCCCCCTCACGTTCCAAAATTCCAATGAATATAATCCTAACTGACTTTGTTTCTCCTCATATGACAGGACTGCCATCCCAGGAATTAGTCTGGTAAACCTTTACTGTACTCCCTCTATAGCAAGGACATCCTTCCTCAGTTAAGGACACCAAAACTGCACCTGAATTCCCATGCGCTTTAACTTTACATAGTAGTCTGTTCTGTGAGGCCTTGCCGAAAGCCTTCTGAAATTCTAAATAAATCATATCCATTGGCTCTCCTTGGTCAACTTTATTAGTTACATACTCAAAAAATTCCATAGATCCGTCAAGCATGATTTCCCCTTTGTAAATCCATGCTGACTTTGATTATACCACTGCTTTCCAAATAAGTTATGAAATCCTTGCCAATGGCTCCAGTGTCTAGTTCCCTGTTTTCTTTTTCCTTCCCTTTTGAATAGCGACCTTACATTAGTTACCTTCCAATCTGTAGGAACCAGTCTAGAGTTCAAAACATTTTGGAAAATGACCACCAGCAAAGCTACTGTTTCTAAGGCCATTTCCTTATGTACCCTGGGATGAAGATCATCAGGCCCTGGAGATTTATCTACCTTCAGAAAGCCAGCATAGACTCAATCTCCCAAAATGTCTCCTTCTGTGCTGCAAGTACTATGACTCATTACATTCCTTAGAAGTCTTGCATCCATAACAGTTAGAGTATCATCACATGACAAAATCAACATACTAGCATATTTCCTGTGTGATTACTCACAAGGTTTAATAAAAGCAGATATTTTGTAAACAATATTATTCAAAACAAAATGTCTTGTCAGTTTTGATGGAAACTGACCCTGGGAGCACCAGAAATAGGGTTTAGATTCTAAAAATATGTTAAGAGTGTGTCTAAGGACGTGGAATCACTAAGACGTAAGTCCCAGGGTTCTAAATACAGCCATTAACTATTCAATCCTATCAGTGGTGATCTGAAATTTAATTCCATATACCCACCTTTCTCCCATATCCCTTCACACCATGGTTAACAAAAATTTAATAAACTCAGATGTAAAATTAACAATCACCACTTAGAGGAGAATTCTAATCACCTGCCATACTTTGCACATTTCTGCACTTCACTCCTGAATGGCTTGGCTCTACTTTTCAGTTCTGTTCTTTCATCCTATACTTCCCAACTAGTGGAAACGTACTGACTACCCTATATGTTCCCCTTAATATGTTGAAAACTTTAGTCAATCAATCTAACTTTCCAAATTCCAGGGAATACAACCCTAGTTTGTGCAATCTCTCCTCTTAGGTTATCTTGGAATCTAGGCATCATTTTAGTAAATCTATACTGCATTAATATATCCTTCAAAAGGTATAGTACCCAGAACTGGGCACTGTATATCCTGTATGCCAGATATGTCACATGAGGACTTGTTATGCTGCAACTATACATCTATATGTGCTTCCCCCACCACTACCTTCCTATATGCTTGTCCTCTTTTTATAAAGACCAGCATTCCATTAACCATTCTGATTATTTCTGCACTTGTCCAAATAATTTCTCCAGATGCCTCCAAGTCTACCCACTGTTTCTAGCTTTTCACCATTTGGAAAGTATCCTAATGTATCCTATTAAGTCCAAAGTGGAGTCCAGAGCTGCCCCATCATGGAATACTGTGCAAAACACTCAGGTGTATAATTAATGAGGTCAGGCCAGATGATGCACCCACCATGCACTTGGTCACAAAATGGGAGAATTTCCACCCTCTATCCCACATTCTAAGTTGTAAATATGGTGAATAGTTAAGGCCCCAACACAGACCTTTGAGGGACACTACTAATCACATCCTGTCAATTTGAGTATCTCTCCAGTTTTCCCTCCCTATCTCCTGCTACTCTGACAACTTTTTCACCAGGTCAATAACTTTCCCTCAATTCCATGTGCTTTATCTTTAAATAACAGTCTATTATGAGTGATTTTATCAAATGCCAGGCCTCTGAAGATGAGTTTACAGGAACATGGAATCAGGTTCTGGAATCTGGGAATCATTGAGATATAGATTCTGGGACCTAGTGGCATAGCATGTCGATGGAAGCTTAAGGTCTGGGAGCATTAAGAATGCAGCATAGTCATATGCTAATACTGGAAGGAATTTTCTAAATCTTTTAAGTGGGAAAAGACAGTGGCTTAGAAAGAGTGTCTCTGATCTAGCAGAAATAAGGGACTACGAAGCATATTATTGCACAGTATCAGAATATTGAGGAAAGTAGAATCTAACCATCCAGAAGGACCTGCCATTTGTATATTTTAAGCCATCTGAGTTATATTTTTCTATTTCCCATCACTTTCCTGATCCATTCACAACCTCTTCTATACCCACAATTTATTCATGCCACCATCATCACTATTATGTCTTTGGTGGAATGACATCCAACTTCCTGTCCCTTGTATATTTCCAATATGTGGATGATCCATTTGCTTTATTTAAATCCGTAGCAACATGCAATAATTTCCTAGCTCGCCTTAATGGGCACCATCCTGTGCTCAAATTCAACTTTGAAATGGAGCAGTCAAATGAACTTCCTTTCTTTGGTATACTATTTGGGAAATCTGCCAAGGGATTCTCTGCCACTGTCAACTGCAAGCCTACCTTCACTGGTCAATACATGCATTGGGATTCTTACAGTTCCATGCATTATGGAATTGGTCTATTTGACAACTTTGTAAGTAGGACCCCAAGCCATTTACTCATCATGCAAATCTGATACTAAAGGAGGGTGCATCACAGACATCCTGCAGGATAATGGCTACCCTGATCAAATCATTTTCTGCTGTATATAATGCAAACTCATGAACAGACCTTAGGCCATAATTTTCAGCGCTGAAGTGTCCGGTCTACCTTAGACTACTCTAGAAAGGTAAGGTGTCTCATAAACCTGAACAACAAGTTAAGGTAGCTGTTTCACATTGCTACTATGCAGTAACAATATGAGTGGTATTCACCACTAACAGGATGCTGCCTCCCAACCAAAATGATGTTCCAATCACACAAATAAGTAATGTGATGTATGAATTTCAGCGCTGGTCCAATGCTTGATATATAGGCTATATGTCCCAAAGACTGGTGTATCATATCAAACAGCATGTCCCTTCCACTGTTCACAATGGGCAAATTATACACCATATCCAACCAATCCACGCTTACAAAACTCAAAACACAGTGTCCAATGTTAGGCAGGATTCTGCAATTAGACAACGTTCGCAAAACAATATTAAATGTACTAAAACTTATGCTGACAATCAATTTAAGATTGTCAGTCCAGTTTGCAGTGTGGCACATTGTGTATGTAGCATGTGGTACATGCCAGTCAGAAGGAACATGCACATAGATTGTTCTTTTAGCTAAACAAAATAAGCAACAGCCTTGAGGAATGAATTAGCAAATGGCTATGCCTTAATCAATCAGTGTCAAGCTGCCTGGTTTAAATTTCAAACAATGCTAGGCAGATAACTATCAGTCTCTATCAACTGGTGCATTTTCCATGGTAATACCGCTACCAAATCAGAGCTCATTTGCTAATCAAGCAGCACACTCAGTTGCAGTTCCCCAACATTGGTATTCTTACAATTATCCTGATAAGTACAGGATGAAAAACTTTGACAAAATGTATTTTTTCAGCAATGCTCATTATTCTCATTGTTAGATCATTCTTGCCTTCTCTTTGCTGCCCACAATTAATGAGTTTTCTGACTTGCACAATGTTCAATATGCATACATATCCATAATCAAATAGTTTTTAAAGAATGAATTTTTTTTAATTCCTGAAATTGAGATTTAAAGTAAAATCTATCAATGGCTCAGAAAAAATTTTCTCGCTGAATTTATCTTGCAATAAGTAACGCAGTCAAACGACTTATATGCTAATCAGAACACAAAGAAACTACAATGGCAGCTAATGCTCTTCATTAGGCACTATTATTCACCAGTATTAATAAATGTGCTTATTATAACTCAGTTGGCAGCACAAATGTGTCTAAGTCACAATCATAGAATCCTACAGTGCAGAAGGAGACCATTCGGCCCATCAACTCTGCACTGACCACAGTCCCATCCAGGCCCTAGCCCCATAACCCTAGCTAACTTGCATTTTCCCTAGCTAGTCCCTCTGACACCAAGGAGCAATTTAGCATGAACCAATCCACCTAACCCACACATCTTTGGACAGAGAGGAAACCGGAGCACCCAGAGGAAACCCACAGAGACGTGGGGGGAATGTGCAAACTCCACACAGACAGTGACCCAAGGCGGGATTCAAACCCAGGACTCTGGCACCATGAGTCAGCAGTGCTAACCACCATAGAACTGCTCTGCCCTGGATTCAAGTCCCACACAAAAACCAAGGCCGACATGCCAGTGAAGTACTGAAGGATAATATTTAATCAACACCAGAAAAAACACGTTGTGTGGTCATTATCACCTTGCTGTCTGTAGAAGGTTGCTGAGTGCAACATAACTGCCACATTTCCTATATTACAAAGGTGACCAAACTTCAAAAAAGTACTTAAAAGTGACTGTAAAGTGTTAGTTATGAGATATCAGGTGGTTGAGAAAAGAACTTTATAAATGCAAGTTTTTTCTTCTGTAAATCATTGTCAGACTTGGATAAAATAAATGAGCTGAGAATTCAACCTTTACTTTCAAATCTTTGGAAATAAACAAACAGTCTTTATATAGCTGTAACTGAGATTTTGAAGAACTTTTTTTTTTTAAAAGTGATCCAGTTGGTTGCTCCACACTGACAGATAACTGTTTTTATAGGCAAAATAAATGTTTCCATTGGGATTCTTAAAATTAAACACTGAAATAAAAGTATGACAAAAATTGTGATGACAGGAAGATAAGTTTGTGAACTGAAAGAACTTGTGTTCTCCAGGCCGAGTTAGAATTATGGTTAGAAATGACGTTAGAATTATGGTTAGAAAAGCCACAAATGGAAGATACAAAATTCACCCAAAGTTGGTCTTGTTTTTGTTTTCATAATTACAGAGACGTTAGTACTTAATGGTACGCATTAAAATAGCAAACCGATTGTCAGCTAGTCATTTAGATTGGCAGTCTGGCAGGAAAATCACATTAATACCTCTGAGCTTTTCAAGAGAATATTGGTTGTTTGCATAGAAGCTTTGTCTTCTTTTGTTTGGGTAGCACAGTGGCATTGTTTACCACTGCTGCCTCACAATGTCAAGCACCCGGGTTCAATTCCAATTTTGGGTCACTGTCTATGTGGAGTTTGCACGTTCTTCCCATGTGTGCATGAGTTTCCTCTGCGTGCTTTAGTTTCCTCCCACAATCCAAAAATGAGCAGTTTGGGTGGATTGGCCTTGTTAAAATTAGCCCTTAGTTTCCAAAGTTGTATAAATTAGATGGATTTGCCATAGGAAATGTGTGGGATTACAGGGATAGAGTCTCTGTTAGAGAGAGTCAGATCAGGTTGGATGGGCCAAATGGCCTCTTCTGCACTGTAAGGATTCTATGAATATTCTATGTTTCAGCCCAGTTGAAAATCTTAGATTGTGTTCTCTCCTCTCAAATTTATTTTTTTTTTAAAAAGTCAACTTATATAGACCATTCTATAGACGAAAAGTATACATTCCAATGGATCAATGGAAAATCCTTGTTTGGCTCACACAGCATAGGAAAACAGCTGATGTGGAAAGGTCCCTGTGATGCTCCATACACTATTATGAATCCTCACATTCAAAAGTGACAGTAGATGTTAGCTCAAATAACAAAGTGCCATATTGTGTCATCTGGTACTTGATTGAGATGACAGTCAAAATGAAAAAGGTTTAGCAATCATTAATTATATACAGAATACACTAAAAATGAAATAGTTTTGTAATTATAATATTTAATTTATGCACCAATATACACCTAGATGTCACAACATAAACATGATTCTATACTCAGGGACCAAATAAATTCTGTTCTGTGAAAATTTTGTACAAGCTGTTATACTGTCTCTTGCTTTCACTTTTTTCTTAAATAAATGCAGCACCCAGTCCAAGAGAATGTTTATTTTTCCAATTTTTAAAGTCAGGAGGAGTTCATAAAGGGGTCTTGAGCCAGTATCCAGTAAAACTAAATACAGTAGCAAGGGTTTCAGTTTGATCCGAGAGAATGCTGTTAAGAGCAGATATTGTGATTCACTAAACTTAGCTTCATACAATATTCTTTGGAGCAGAACAGAAGTATCTGTGGTGTTGTCAAACCATTAAACACACTGGACTATAAGATGCACAGGGATAATAAATTGAAATATTTGGGCATAACCTTGGGGTGATAAAATGCACAACAATTTTAGGCAACATTTTTTCAAAAAAATGCTTCTTATAATGCAGAAAATATGGTAGATAAAAGTCAATGGTGTTACTATCCTCTGCTTCCATCTTTGTTGCATCCTCTAATCTTCTAATACACTGGTGGTAACATAACCTTCAACATTCTCTGCCTTATTTCCGAGGACTTACTCTCTAAATCCTTTCAACTCTCAAACTTTAAAAGCTTTCTCTTTAACAGCCCACCTCTTCAATAAACCAGGTGGCACATTGGCACAGTGGTTAGCACTGCTCTCTCACAGCGCCAGGAGTGTGGAGTCTGTACGTTCTTCCCGAGACTGTGTGGGTTTCCTCCAGCAGTCCGAAAGACATGCTGTTAGGTGCATTGGCCATGCTAAATTCTCCCTCAGTGTACCCGAACAGGTGCTGGAGCATGGCAACCAGGGGATTTTCACAGTGTTAATGTAAGCTACTTGTGACTAATAAATAAATCAATCAACTTCAACTTTACTTTTGGTCACCTTGTCCATTCTGTCTATTCCTGGCTTTCTTTGTGAAACACTTGGAGATGTTTTTCTACATTAAAGATACAACATAACCACAAAATCACAGAACTGTTTTGGCAGAACAGGAGGCCAATTGGCCTCCACCTCTCCAACTGAACAACCCATCTTCTCCCTGTAACCCTTCACATTCTTCCTTTTCAGGTTCAATTGAAGTATTCACAGAGTTACCCATCTCCACCACACACTCAGGCAGTGTGTTCCAAACCCAATCATTTTCTGCATGAAGAAGATTTTCCTCAAATCACTTTTGCTATTTTTACAAATTATTTTAAATCCGTATCCTCTCATTCTCAATTCTTTCAGGATTGGGGACAGAGTCTCCCTATCTAAACTCCTTATGATTTTGAATAACTCCTATCAAATTTCCTCTCAGCTTTCATTTCTCTAAGGAAAACAGTTCTAACTTCTCCAATCTATCTTCATAATTAAAAGTCCTCATCCCTGGAACAATTCTCATGACTTTTTTGACACTCTCTCCAATGCCTTCCCCAACCTTCCAGCACCATAGCACATGTTTCTTGGAAGTTCACACGCACCACATTAACTGCAACTCATGCTGACAAGAATTCTTTCAGCAGCACCAAGGATGAGGAATTTTGCAAAGAGGTAAATGTAAACTACACGGACTACAGCAGTTCAAAAAGGCAGCTCACCACGACCTTAGAAGGGCAACTAGGTATAAATGCTGGCCTAACCTGTGATGCCCACATCCCATATATGAACTTAAAAAAAGTAGATAAAGAGAAATCAGTCCCATTGGCAGAAGCAGCAAGAAAAAGAACACAAGTTGATTGGCAAAATAATAAAAGGTAACTCAAAGAAAATAATTATACAGCGAACGGTTAGGATCTGGAATGCAATGCCCGGGTTTGTGGTGGGGGCTGATTTAATCCCAGTTTGCAACAGGGAACTGGATAAGCACCTGAAGGCAGCAAATTTGCAGCACTGAGCAGAAAAGATGGACAAGTAGGTCTAGCTAGCATGCCTGTGACAGGCCAAACGCCCCCCTCTGCACTGTAATTCCTCTATGATAATTAAAAGGTGTCTGTGAAGCACTGGTTTTGTGAGGAGATGATGGAATTGTGGTGATGCCCAGAGACCCAGGCTCATGATGGGTTCAAGTGCAACAATGGGAGCAAGTGGAATTTGAATTCCGTTAATTAATCTGGAATATAAAGTTAGTGTCAGTATCAGTGGCCAAGAAGCTATTATTGATTGTTGTGAAAACCCATCCTGTTCACTAATGTTCTGTAGGGAAGAAAATTTACTATTCTTACCTGGTCTGGCCTACACCAGATCTGTATCTGTGGATCACTCCCAGTTTCCAGTTACAGATGTCTGAATTACGTGCTTTGCTAGACTAATGGCCTTAGCGTCTGCCACTGAAGGCTCTTATAAGATGACAATTGTTTTTCAGCCTGCATGATTTTTAAACTTGTGTGTCTATTACCCTTTCATCATCTATTGGGAATCCAGATATGGGTAATTGCATTGCTGAATGGTAAGTAATAGGTGCAGTCCTTGGGCATGTGATCTTGATAATCCTATTCACATGGCACGCACATTAGCACTTCAACAATTTTGATTGTTTTTTTGGTTAAGGTGGGAATCAAAATGAAAAAGTACTCTTTGATCAGTGTGAGCACTTTTAGTTTTTTGGCTGCTGAATTAAGGGCAGTGAAAATAACCCAGTGGGATAAATCAACATTGAAGGAAAGGAACAGGTATGTGATGTGCAGATCAAATGTGAGGAAGTGAACAGGGTAATAGTAGAGTCATTATAGGGGAGCTGATGTGACCCTGTTTGTCAAAAGGGTTACAGTAGAGTGAATGGAGAGCCAAGAACAGGATGGGCTTATAGTTGAATAGTTATTTGCATGTCACATACAAAGGACTTAATTGATCAGGACAACTTGGAACTTCCTTCATGGTAATTGGTAATTTACCTATAAATGTGTGTAGCTAAAACACTGCCACCACCGATGGCTAGTCAACAATTGCCACAGACAAAACTAGTGTGGGCTGCTGCTTTCTGGATAGTCATGATGTGAAGATGCCAGCGTTGGACTGGGGTAAACAGTAAGAAATCTTGCAACATCAGGTTAAAGTCCAACAGGTTTATTTGGTAGTAAATGCCACTAGCTTTCAGAACACTGTTCCTTCATCAGGTGAGTGGGGAGTTCTGATCACAAACAGGACATATACAGGCAGATGGTACATTGGGGAGACCATGCAGATGTTACGACAGCGGATGAATGAACACCGCTCGACAATCACCAGGCATGCCTATTCCCTTCCTGTTGGCGAACATCAGCGGTCACGGGCATTCAGCCTCTGATCTTCGGGTAAATGTTCTCCAAGGCAGCCTTCACAACATACGACAGTGCAGAGGCGCTGAGCAGAAACTGATAGCCAAGTTCCGCATACATAAGGACAGCCTCAACATAGATCTGTTCCTATCTACGAACAGATAGGGTTCATGTCACACTATTTGTAACCCCCATGACTTGCCTCAACTTGCAACATCTCACTTACTGTCCTGTCTGAAGACAATACACATCTCTTTAACCTATGCTTAATGCTATCTCC
Source organism: Carcharhinus amblyrhynchos (assembly GCF_965287045.1). Taxonomy (NCBI): domain Eukaryota; kingdom Metazoa; phylum Chordata; class Chondrichthyes; order Carcharhiniformes; family Carcharhinidae; genus Carcharhinus; species Carcharhinus amblyrhynchos. The sequence continues at coordinate 83,299,392 of NC_137331.1, read as the reverse complement.
ACTCACATTGTCTGCACGTCTAAGACTTGATTAGCTGTAAAGACTCGTATTCTAATCAGTATTCTATAAACTGTGTGTGCTGTTATAGCCCTGTTTGTGATCAGAGCTCCCCACTCACCTGACAAAGGAACAGCGTTCTGAAAGCTAGTGGCGTTTACTACCAAATAAATCTGTTGGACTTTAGCCCGGTGTTGAGAGACTTCTTACCGCTCTCTGTACAACCATACAGTATACTTTATGTCCTTTGTTCTGCATGTTATTCTCACTGAAATCCAAGTTTTACCTTTCTCTCTGCCGATCCTGCCAAAATTACCTCAATTTTTATTTTCAGCTTTTGATCAAAAGGAGGCACATAGTCTTAGACTTTGTTCTGATGCCATTACTGCTCCCCTTAGCTTCCTTGAATCAATTTACTTTGAACTTGTCTGGGTGAGAATACTTGTCCCTCACTACACTAAATACGTTTATGACCTATTAACATAAGATCCAGTAACTTATTGTCAGTGTCCATCAGTTAAGTCTAATTTTCTCTTTGCTGAAACATCATTCATTTGACTTTCATGTTCAAGTGTCAGGAATTACTCTGCCTTCCCTCTTCTGTTAATCAGGATGACGGCCACGCTCAATCTACTTAATAGGAATTGCAGCGGGCAACAGTGCAGACGCAAGGGGCTATCATCTAAATTATATCATATTTGATCAGTACCTAAACTTCCCTTGCTCCATTTCTCATGATACCCATAGCTAATGAAAAACTACCAGATATCTTCTTGAAAATTTCAGCTGGTACAGCATCCACAGAATTACTCCAGATACAGATATGAGCTGTACTGAGATTTTTTTTTTTATTTATTACATTTTGACTTAGCAGCACTGCAGTTATAAGATCAGTAAAAATTAAAACGTAACCAATTAAAATCTGTCTGAAAAATTTAAAACTTTGTGTTGTAGGTTTGAATTAAAGATATAGAGGTAAATTAGGCACTAGAGATTAACTTAAACGTAACTTGTGTTGCTCTGTCACTTTAAGAAGGCGGAAGTGAAAAGTCACTTATTTAAAATTTAAGAGCTGCGACTATCTCTACATTGTGTGCTAAGTTCTGTTTGGGGCCTGTAGGAAAGGTAACTACTCCAGCAAACAGTTGACATGATTTTAAATTGCTCTGAACCTTGTGCCTGTGTTAGTTTATAATGGCAGATTTATGGAAGGCAATTAAATGTGCAAATTTTAAGCACAGACAGGGAGGATATGGAATAAGTGCAAAAATGAGATTGTTTTAATTTGATAGGGTTAATTAAAATTTGGGATATTTGAAGTGATTATGAAAAACCTATGTTGGATCAAAACTTCTTGTCAGGATGAAAGATACATTACTGATACAATTGGCAATGAAAAGATAATTCTAGAATTGGATTCTGAGAAAGGAATTAGTCCTCGGTCCTGAATGCTCGCTAGATTTTGAAGTGATGACATAATGATGTCGTTTTGAGAACTTTTACTCCACCACTTTTGAAACCAGAGACAGCTAAAGATATGTTTAGTTTTCCAGGAATTGGGAATTACAAGATTTTAAGGTTCTGAATTGTCAGGTATGTTCAGATGCGTTAATCCATTCTGCTCCAAGCAGGATGGATTTGGTTTTTTTGTGGCAGCTAACTGCAAATGGAACAAGACTTGCAGTAGTTTTAAGATATTTGAGCATTTATTTGTATTCAAGCTATGGATTGTTCAGCATGGGCCAATTACAATGTTGGGGAAGTAACTGTTCACAAAGCACAATCTGGTGCAAATTCTGAAGGATGGGCGATAGTTGAATAATGGGGAGGCTGAAAACCATTCGGACTGAGGCAGGCTCAATGGGAAAGCCACTTCCTGCTGGCAACTGGGCAGATTACTACAATTAGGGACAATGGAAATGACCCAGTGGGACAGACAAACATTGAAGGAAAGGGACAGGTATGTGTTGTGCAGATGAGATATGAGGAAGTCAATAGGGTAATAGAAGAGTCGTTATAGGATAACTGATGAGACCCTGTTTGTCATAAGAGTTGTAGTAGAGTGAATGGAGAACCAAGTGTTAGCGTGGATTGAGGATTGGCTATCTAACAGGAAGCAGAGAGTTGGAATAAATGGGTGCTTTTCTGGTTGGCAGTTGGTGACTAGTGGCGTGCCGCAGGGATCAGTGCTGAGGCCTCAACTGTTTACCATATACATAGACGATCAGGAGGAGGGGGCTGAGTGTAGGGTAACAAAATTTGCTGATGACACGAAGATGAGTAGAAAAGCAAATTGCGTGGAGGGCTTGGAAAGTCTGCAGAGAGATCTGGATAGGCTGAGTGAGTGGGCAAGGACCTGGCAGACTGAGTATAACGTTAGCAAATGTGAGGTTATCCACTTTGGAAGAAATAATAGTAAGATGGAATATTATTTAAATGATGAAAAGTTGCAGCATGCTACTGTGCAGAGGGACCTGGGGGTCTTTGTGCACAAATCGCAAAAATTCAGTCTGCAGGTGCAGCAGGTGATCAAGAAGGCGAATGGAATGTTGGCCTTTATAGTGAGGGGGATAGAATATAAAAGCAGGGAAGTCTTGCTGCAACTGTACAAGGCACAGATGAGGCCACAACTGGAGTACTGCGAGCAGTTTTGGTCCCCTTATTTGCGAAAAGATATATTGGCCTTGGAGGGAGTACAGAGAAGGTTCACCAGGCTGATTCCGGAGATGAGGGGGTTGGCTTATGAAGAGAGATTGAATAGATTAGGCCTGTACTCGTTGGAGTTTAGAAGGCTGAGGGGGATCTTATAGAGACTTACAAGATAATGAAGGGGCTAGATAGGGTAGAGGTAGAGAGATTATTTCCACTGAGAAAGGAAACCAGAACTAGAGGGCTCAGCCTCAAAATAAGGAGGGGACAGTTTAAAACAGAGATGAGGAGGAACTACTTCTCTCAGAGGGTGGTGGATCTCTGGAATTCTCTGCCCATTGAAGTGGTGGAGGCTACCTCGTTGAAAATGTTTAAGTCACGGGTAGATAGATTTCTAATCGATAAGGGAATTAAGGGTTAAGGGAAGCAGGCAGTTAAGTGGAACTGATCCACTTCAGATCAGCCATGATCTTACTGAATGGCGGGGCAGGCTCGAGGGGCTAAATGGCCTACTCCTGCTCCTATTTCTTGTGTTCTTAAGAACAGAATAGTTGAACAGGATAGGACAAAACTAAAGATGGTATTTATTTGATGGTTAATGAGAATGACAACGGTGATAAAAAAATTTAAAGGGATTTGAAGAAAAGAATACAGTTTAGGTGGTTAGCTATGGATGTAGGAACAAAGTTTATTTTAGAAAGAGACAAGATGGACACTAATAGATATTTGAAAGGCCACAACACTATTGTTTAAATTTGGGACAATTCTGACATAGGAAAAATGTACTGTTAGCAAGCTGCCTTTAAAATGATGCTATTCAAGACAAAGAACGAGCAATCAAAATAGGTTACTGCCCAGAATCAAAAAGAAAAGTTTGATTTCTGTTTTAAATATATTATGAAGCAAACTGAATAGAATTAAGTCATTGAGAAGATAGACACCAGAAATTAAACAATAAATGGGAATTGGGATATTGAGTGCAATTCAATTCACTGGAATACTTCGACTTGGTACTGATGTCTATTCTAGTGAAAGGAAAGTATAGATAGGCTAATAAGTGGATAGCTTTCTCTTGGTGATATTTGTGTCCTTGTCTATGTTTTTAAGAGAGCAGAATTTGATACTGTGACTGCCACCCGAGGCATCTGGACCATACATGGAGAGATGGGCAAAGACTTCAAAATCTTTTGCTAAGATCACCTGAGAGTCAAGAAGATGTTGGCATGAAATTGAGATACTGTACAAGTATGCATGAGTTACATATGAAGGAACAGATATGCAAGAAACAGGTCCAAAATAGACCCAAAGGTTTGGAGGCACTTGCAATTATACATTTAAGAACAGGTCTCAGACATGCACACTCCATGACCAACACAGCATGACATGAGGCCAAAGGGAAGATGGTCACCCCAAGAAGCATCAGAAGATTCTTACTGGAGATTCACCACAGACAACAGCACACCAGACAGAACAATATGTTAGACATAAAGGGCCGGTGCTGGTGGTGAAAGGGAATGGGAAGAAAAACTACACAATTTTGCCAGTAGTGCACTTCATGTGCCCCAGCAGAACTCTGGAAAAGCAATAAAAATAAAACTACATCACCAGCCTCTTCCAAGGCCATTAGGAACAGATACAGATTGATTTTATAAATCCATTACCCCCTCGAGAAAGAAAAGCAATATTGCCGAGTAATTATGCATCAATTTACTAGGTGGGTAGAAGCATTCTACACTAGGGATTACTCACTTAAACAGAGGGGGGAACCAATGCATTGACACATGGAGGCAGGATCCGAGGGTACGTTAGAAAATTGAGTAAACAATTTGGTTAAAAAAGTTAGAGACTGATAGGCACCGCAGGATCTGGAGAGGGGTCAGCAAATTGAAAAATCAAGAGTACCATCAAATGGGCCACAGGGTGATGGTAAATCTGGGACCGGAGCGCAGTGATGTCCAACTGCGATGGCATGAACCATACAAGGTACGTATGACAGGTAATACATGCATGCTTGTAAATACAAGTCATGATGTGGGTATGTCAGACTTTTTACTGTGTAAATACAAGGACAGGAAGTGGTTGGACGCATTATATTCCATTAAAAATGAATGCGGATTCTAACAAACCTGACAACGACTCAACTGCTGGGGACCAACATTAATGTTTTCACAGGTTCCTATTTACTCTGATAACTGTCATGGGATCATATACATCAGCTACCCACTGAAGGGGCAGGAGAGTGGATAAAGAAACCCAAATTCAAGGTTCTTGTGCCCCGAGAAAGGTTAGACGTACCAATCTGAATCACTGGTCCAGACTGTGGATAGTTGGAAATGAAAAAGACTCTCAGAGGGCAATTTGGATACTTAACGGACATACAATTAAAATACTGGATTTGTGGAAATATTTATTCAATGTCACAGAACCTGGATTTGAGGGCCAGTATTGTCAAGAACTATGTAAACATGTAGTAGACAAGACTCAATTGTAGAGATATTAGTTGTTGCCAGCTTAATACCTGTGGATCTCAAAAACCGATCCAATGTCCAAACATGATAGAGCCCCTTGGATGGGTCAGTAAGGATTGGGAAAGCTAAACTTTACTTGGTGTGACAATGGTATCTCTAGGGGTAACCTACAATGTTTTGGGTTATTAGCAATATTATATTTCAGCATGCCACGATCATCCTAAAACCATTAAATGGGCAGAAGTGCAACTGCAAGGAATCGTTGATGATTATACTTACAGAATTTGACCCTGAACCATGAATATGAGATAAAGGAGCATACTGGGAGGTATTGGGGGATTGTTTGGAGTGTAAACTCAGTAGTTAATTCAGTATAATTATCTGAACTTAATAGCTATTTAACCTGGGTTGCCACGAGGAACTACAGTATGGAACCTATGGAACTGAGTATACCTTAATAGACCTTTAGGGTGAAGGACTTCCAAAAACATTTATCACATATTGAAGGGATAATTAAGAGCGCTGAGGCTTAAGAAAAGGGTGGGCATGTAATAATCTCACCAGCGATCTGATAGGTAGGTTAGGTCTGTCATTGAAGATTTGAGATTTGGAATCATTCCCCCTCCCCCCTGACATGTATTTGTCAGCCTGTACAAAAATAAACCTCCTCAACTTTCATAGGACAAACATGAATTAGTAGTCACCTGACCAAGGGGAGGTCCAGTGAAGAGGGTTATATTCATAATGGTAGTACCATTGACATCTTTAAGTATGGCTACAGATTAGAATCAAACCTAGAGGCTGGATTCATCGAGCCAAATCTAAAAGGATACATGACCCATAAGGAAGGCCTGGCCTATGTGAGCACAACAAAATGCTGTTTAGAATCAGAGCATTACATAGTGTGTGCCCGTCAGAGCCTCGAACTTCGAGGGAAACCAGCAAGATAATTGTTGATATCTTATCATTGAAGGAGGCATTTAGAACAGTGCAGGGCGAGCCCCACACAGTGATGCATAATCACCCCGAAAACAGAGATCATACCGAGCATTGACCTTGTGAAAGTAATCACATTTTTTGTCTGCAAGTGACAGACTGATTGACTGTGGGAAGTTTCCACAAATGTACTGTCAACACTTTACTGGCCTTTTTGAGTGGTCACTCAATGGCCAAAGGAGGGACTGAAAGTCACACAAGTTTAAAAATCTCAGACTAAAAAACAAGGTCTTCTTATAACAGCCTTCACAGGAAGACACCAAGGTCAGGAGTTTAGCAAAGTACATAAATCAGACATCTGTAACTGAAAAATGGGAGTGATCTAAAGACACAGAAATGAGCTGTGCTATGAATTTTTCATGTTGAATGGATATTATAATGAAGGACGTGTAAAGTGATTGCGATTGGGTTATGCTAATTACTTGTAATCCATTTTGAAAACTTTAACTGCCTTTCTATTTTGGAATACGCCACTCTGGCTAACTACAGGGATGTGAACTGTAACATTCCAGCATCCCTGCTATAGCTTGTATTAAAACACCTGTTTAAGAAGAAAAGCTGTTACTTGTCTGGTTACTCGAAGGATAAAGTTGTGATCAATTAAAAGGTTGGCATCAAAGCCCGCAACAGGCAACATGCAACTTGAGACTAATATATGAAACAGCAAGTTTCTTTCTACACCACCATCTCCAAAAGCATGGGAAAAAAAGATCAAAAATACATTCAACTACAGCAGACAAAAGAAAAGCATTGCTATAAAGTATGTGAAACAAAGCTGTCAGTGCTACTTTTCCACAGGCCAACAATGTTATTTCCTTCAAGTGCCCATCCAATTTCCTCAAAATCATTCACTGTTTCCATTATAACCACTATCATGTGCAGTGACTTCCAGATCATTACCACTCGGTGTGTGAAAAAAAACACTCCCCAAAAATACCCCTCATCACTTGCCCAACACCGTAAATCTGTTTCCCAATCCTTATGCCATCAGATAACAGGAAGGATTTCTCCTGGTCTACCTTACTTAAGCTGGTCAAAATGTTATATACCTCTATCAATTCCTATATCCCTTGGAATGATATCTAATATACGAGATATTTCTATATTGCCTCTCTCTATTTCTTCTGCAAAAAGCCCTTCTCTTATTAAATTCCGTCTGCAACTTGTCTGCCAATTCTACAAGGTAATCTATGTCCTGTTTCAGGCGATTCTGTCATCCTCACTGTTACTACTCCTCCAAGTTTGCTATCATTGGCAAATTCAGAAATTCTACTCTATATTTCAAGATTCAAATAATTTACATATAACAAAAAAGGTAGTATTCCTAGCACTGGCCTTTGGGAAATATCAATGTCTACCATGCTCCAGATTGAAAAATAACCACCTACCACAACTCACTGTTCTGTCCTTAAGCTAATTTTGTAACCAGTTGGATACTGACCGACTATTGCACGAGATGAATTTTGTTAATGAGCTTTCTATGCAGTACCTTGTCAAACACTTCCTTAAAGTCCATATGGGCAACCTCTGCCACATTCCCTTCATCAACCTTCTCTACTACTTCACATCAAACACAATCTTCCTTCTACAAATCTGTGCTGACTCAAACTTCTCCATGCAGCTGTTAATCATTGGTGAAAAAATTGTTTTTCAAACCTTCCCCACAATTGATGTGAAATTAACTGAGCTGTAGTTTCCAGGTCTGTCTTTGTACCCTTTCTTGAATAATTATGTCACATTTGCCACTCTCCAATGCTGTGACAAGTCCCCCATATCTCAGGGGGATTGAAAGATTATGACAAGCCTTCTACTGTCCTCATTTCTTTGCAACCTGGGATGCAAGCGATCTAGAATAGATTATTCATCTACTCTAATCGTAGCTAGCTTTTCCAGTACCTCCTTTCTCTCAGTTTTCATACAATCTCCATCTCCTCCTAATATTTGTTAAATTCCTCTTCCTTAGTAAAACCAATAAAAGTGCACCATAATTATTCAATTATTCTAATCTTGCTCTGGGCATTTAAGCGCATATCATCCTTTCTTTCCCCACTAGAAGACTCTCAACCCACCTCTTATTACCCACCTATTATTTACACACAGATGATGATTTTTGGATTCCATTTCAAGTTGACTGTTATATTCTCCCTTTAGCAGTCTTATTTTCCTTTTTACCTCCTTTCTCAATCTTTTTGTATTTGACCTGGTTCTTACATCACAAATTCACTATATATGCATCAGGCACCCTTTTTTTTGTTTCGTCATAATCACTATTTCACTTACCATCCAAGGAGCCCTGTTCTTAGGTTCTTGTATCCTCATTGGAACGTACCTCCCCTGTACCTGATGCATCTCTTCCCTAAAGATCCAATATTGTTCTGTTGCTCTCTGTCTTTGGTTCCATTTTCTGCTGGCTAGATCTCTTGTCTAGAAATCTAGTAGGCCTCATCTAGTTTAGATGTTCTAAACTTCAATGGGGTCACAGACATCCAACTTCCTCATCACACTTTGTGCATTTGCCTACATGTGCTGTAATCCTGCTTTTGCATTCCCATTGTCTTTTTTAGCCAACTCTTACTTAATATGGAGCTATTCTATTCTCATGCACCTCATTTCTCCTTTTCACTTCTACACCCTGGTGCCACCCTTCCCCAACTACACTTGTGAACTTTCCCGCAAGGACATTGGTCCCAGACCTGTTGAGATGCAACCTGTCCGTTTTGAATGCCTTCTGTGCAGACTCAGTCCCAATGCCTCAAGAAGCTGAAGCCCTCTGTCCTGCACCATGCTTCAAACCACACATTGATCCTCCCCACCTTCCTATTACTATTCTCATTAGCACCTGGCATTAGGAGTAATCCAGAGATTACTAACTTTGAAATCCTACTTTTTAAACTATCTCCCTAGCTCCAGTCTATAATAGCTACCACAATAGCTAGCACTGCTGCTTCACAGTGCCAGGAACCTGGGTTCAATTCTGGCCTTGACTGACAGTGTGGAGTTTGCACATTCTCCCCATGCCTGCGGGAGTTTCCTCCAGGTTCTCCAGTTTCCTCCGTGGTCCAAAGATGTACAAGTTAAGTTCACTGGCCATGATAAATTGCTCCTTAGTGCCAGGGAGATTAGCAGGGTAAATGTGATAGGGCTTGGGTGGGATTGTTGTCGGTGCAGGCTTAATGGGCCAAAAGGCCTCCTTCTGCACTGTAGGAATTCTGTTCTATGATTGGCCTGAAAATCTGATAAATAAAAGCCCCGAATACCCGCTCGCTCTACGCCACCGGTGCCATTTCCATAGTTTAAAAACAACATGCCAGAAGAACTGGAAGCAATACATGACACTTTTTTCTGGAAGAAGAGGAATTAAAGTATAACATATTTTTATTAAATGACAAAACAGTCGTTGAATTCCAGAGGCAAGATGAAAGTAACTGCCCTTGACATCAAGGCAGCAATTGATAGTATGGGACATCAAGGAGCCCTAACAGCAAAATTAAAGTCAATGGAAATTGGGAGAAACTCTCCACTGGTTGGAGTCCAACCTTACACAAAGAGGAATGGTTGTCATCTCCAATTCAGGACATCTCTGCAGGGGTTCAGCTAAACTGATATCCCATCCTAAAATTCTTTGGTTACGACATCAATGACCGTCCATCCATCATAAGGACAGAGGTGCGGATATCAACAATGACTGCACAACTTTCAATTCCATTCACAACACCTCAGATAATGTAACAATCTATCCCCTGAAGTAGCAAGACCTGGGTGCCATTAAGGCCTGGATTGATAAGCAACAAGTTACTCGACTGACAGGCAATTATTATTTCCAACCACAGCATGTCTAATCATCTTCGCTCGATATTCAACAATATTACCATCCCTTAATTCCCATGATTAACATCCTGGAGGATCATCACTGATCAGAAACCCAACTGTACCAGCCACAAAAATACTGCAGTTACAAGAGTGCCCTGCTTCTGACTAGCTCTATGGTGAGTAACTCACCTCCTGACTTCCCATGGTCTATCATCTACATGGCACAAGTCAGGAGTGTAATGGACTATGACTGGATTACTACAATTCCAACCACACTCAAGAAACTCAACCTCAAAGCAGCGATTTGATAGGAACCCTAAATACTACCTCCCTCCACCACTACTGAAAAATGACAGCAATGTTTATCATTTACAAGATCCACTGCAATAGCTTGCCAAGTTTGTTTAACAACATGACACAGTGGTTAGCACTGCTGCCTCACGCGCCAGGGACCTGAGTTCAATTTCGGCCTTGGGGCATTGTCTGTGTGAAGTCTGCACATTCTCCCCATGTCTGCCTGGGATCGTTGAGTCTAGCTTGATAAACAAGCAAGCTGTCTGTAATAAATTAATCAATCTCACTGCACTGGGATCTGAGCAACACAGCTTCACGGTTTATCAGAAGTCAAATAGGAATTGTGGGAAAACCCTCCACTGGTTGGAGCTATTCTTGGCACAAAGGGAGACGGTTTAGTGGTCGGAGGTCAATCAGATCAGCTCCAAGACATCACTATGGGAGTTCCTCAGGGAATACATGTTGACCTAGCCAGAAACACCAACATCCCATGAGCAAAATTAAGGCAGATGACTCACAGCTAGGTCAAAGAGATAAGGAGTATCTTAAAGGAACAGAGGCAAAGAAGTTTAAGGAGGGAATTCCAGAGTTTACGGCCTTATCAGTTAAAGCCACAACCACCAATGGTGGTGTGATTAAATTTGGGGATGGTTTTTATTTTTATTAATTCAAGGAATGTGGGTTTCACTGGTTAGGCCAACAATTATTGCCAAAACTTAGCCCTCAAGGATGTGGTGGTAGGCTGCCTCCTTGATCCGCTGCAATCCATGTGATGTAGGTACACCCACAAGTGTTGTTAGGGAGTCCAGGATGTTGACTCAGTGACAGTGAAGGAACGGCGATATATTTCCAGGTCAGAATGGTGAGTGGCTCGGAAGGGAACTGTGAGATGGTGATGTTCCAATGTATCTACTGCCCTTGTCCTTCTCAATGGTAGTGACTGTGGGTTTGGAAGGTATTGTCTAGGGAGTTTTGGTGAGTTCTGCAGTGCACGAGGGCCAGAATTGGACAAGCAGAGATTTCTGAACTGCTTGTCCTGCTGAAAATGGTAGAGAGAAGGTGTGGCAAGGCAACAAAGACAAAGACGAGAATTTTTATTAAAATCCCGACATTTTTAACCAGGATCCAATGTAGGTCACTAAGTACAGAGGAGATGGATGTGAATTAGAACATGAGCAATAAGAGTTTTTGATAACTTCAATAATAATGGGATTGTCACGTCCAGAGGCAGCAAAGACATGGCTGAAGGTTTCAGCAGCAGATCAAGTAACGAATGAGGCAAATCTCACAAGACAGATCAAAGTACAAAAACAATGCAATTACTTTAGAAAAATAAATGGGGATGAAGAGGCAGAAATCACAAAAATAACAAAATGTTTCAAAAGCATTTAAAAATAGAGTTCCACTAGCAACATTGCACTATAATTCCATTCGTGACATGAATAAACTTCAGCTTTAAAAACATTCCACAAACTGGTCTGATTTCAATCACTCCTGCATCCTACTATAATTCAAGCCAACCTCAAAACAGACTGTGTACAAATAGAAATGAGCTACAAAAATGCCAATAACATGGATACATGAACACTAAATTTGTCAATTAATGGTGCATTATATTACAGCTCACAAACATAAAAATATTTCACATGGCCACAAGTAGAGAAAACAAAATGTGCTCTTAAAGGCAGGAGGGGTTTCGAACTGAATCCTTAAAGATTACCAAAGCAAAATACTGCAGATGCTGGATGAAAAAGCTGGAAAAATTCAGCAGGTCAGGCAGCATCTGCGGAGAGAAACAAATTTTACAGCGGAATTCTCCCAAAAAATGACTAAGGGCCTGATTTTACCATTGCGTTGCGCCCCACTTGGTAAAGTCGGGTGTGAGGCAGGTAGCGCGATCCACACCTGCATCTGCGCAAATGCTCACGTTACCAAGGCCTGAAAATGGCCACAATCTGAACTGCGCTCAAAACGGGTGCGACAGCGATTTAAATGCAATTGCATCCATTTAAGTCGAATTAATAAACTGCCCACCCAACTTTACCAGCATTTCCCCCTTTACAACTGCATTTGCCTGTCTAGATTTGGCACAAAACATACGTGCTTGACAAAGGTCAGTTTCGAGCGCTCCAGCTTCTGAAGACCTAAGTTCAGACCTTCTAATGGCTCTTTGACTCAGATCGGTGGTGGGGGAGGAGGGGGGTGGGCCAGATCATTCTCTGGTGGGGGGAGAGAGAGGCCCGATCGCTCGCTGGTGGGTGGGGATGAGGGAGGCCCGATTGCTCTCTAGTGGGGGTGGGGGTGGCTTTGGCTGGAAGACAGAGGCCTGATCATTCTCTGGTAGAAGTTGGGAGCAGGGAGGCATTTTGGGAGCGTCTCAGAGCAGTTTTCCAGGTTGGATTTGAATTGTGTCCAGATTCAACACTTGGAATCAAAATAGTAAAAATCGGTCCATAAGTGTTATTACGGCAAGAAAGCAGGAGCGAACCGCATCAGACTTTCAGGCGTGCTCCACATTGCAAGTATGAGGGTTACAGTCACGTTTTTGGAGAGTTGGAATGGGGAAGGGGGAGCTGCCTGAACACCCCAGTGAAACCGACTCCAGAGCACTCTGGTGCCATCTTGCAAGGTCACCCGATCTCACAGTCCACCCCCTTCCTCCCCCTATGGATATTGGGACCACGGGACCCTCGGGACACCCCCCAATGATCTGGCCCGCCCCCCTCCTCCCCCACCACCCTCCTCCCCCACCACCGATCTGAGTCAAAGAGCCATTACAAGCTCTGGACTTAGGTCTTCAGAAACTGGAGCGCTCGAAACAGACCTTCGTTGAGCATGTCTGTTTTGCACCAAATCTGGGCGGGCGAACACGGTGGTAAGGGGGAAATGCTGGGTGCCTTCATCGAATCATTGAAACTGTACAGTGCAAAAAGAGGCCATTTGGCCCATCAAGTCTGCACCGACCACAATCCCACTCAGGCCTACCCCAACATCCCTACATATTTACCCGCTAATACCTCTAACCTACACATCTCAGGACGCTAAGGGTCAATTTTAGCATGGCCAATCAACCTAACCAGCACATCTTTGGACTGTGGGAGGAAACCGCAGCACCTGGAAGAAACCCATGCAGACACAAGGAGAATGTGCAAACTCCACACAGACAGTGACCCAAGCTGGGAATCGAACCCAGGTCCCTGGAGCTGTGAAGCAGCAGTGCTAACCACTGTGCTACTGCTTGTTCCTCCACCCCCTCACAGATACAGGTCACTAGCATTGGGGTGTCGGGGTACTCCCTATGGGTCCCCGGCCTGACCCCCGACATGCCCCTCTCATCATTACCACCTACATGATCCACCCTTGTGTGGAACGGTGTCAGATCCCCATCCCCATGCATAGGCTTCCTCAAACCCCTCCTGCATTGCCCCCTTTGTCCCTCCAGTCAGATCCTGCCCCCTCAGCACTACCCTTGGCACACTGGCAGCACTGAAATGGTACCAATGCTTGGTGAGCACTGCCCTGCTGTCTGGTAGGCACTGCCAGGGTGCAGTACTTACCCCAATCACCCAGGGGTTTCAATGGCCTCTGAGCCACTTGACATGGCCATCACGTCAGGTCTAAGCTCGTGGAGACGAGTACTCATTCTTGCTGTTGTTACCCAGAGAATTCCGTGTGCTGGGATTTCAATGGGCTATGCAGATTTAAACATGCTAATCAGCCTCGTGCACTTTGAGCACAATCCAGGAGAAGCAGCAACTGGCGCCAGATGTGAAAGTGATCTTTAGGCTGACACGCTATTCTCCAGGATTGTTGCAATCTGCGGCAGGGACAGTGATGTCAGAGAATCGCCCCCATGCCTCAGGTCAATGATCTCTCACCTTAAAAAGGTCCCTAAAGGCTACTGACCTGTAGTAGGCAAGCAAGATTAGTAACCCCTCCCTCATTTTTCTGACAACACCCTCCCCCCCTCCACCTCAATGAGTAATTGGGGATGTGGATAGTTGTGTCCTTTAACCCCTTACGGAATTTTCCACCCACTGGTAATGAACAAGAGACACCTAGAGGCTTATTCAGTGCAAAGTTTCTGTGTCTCCCCCAATTTTCCCGCATATGATTAGAATGTGTGGGTTAGGCGGATTGGCCGTGCTAAATTTCCCCTTAGTGTCAAGAGGACTAGCTAGGGTAAGTGCATGGGGATACGAAGATAGGGCTTAGGTGGAATTGCGTTGGCGCAGACTCGATGGGCCAAGTGGCCTCCTCCTGCACTGCAGGGGTTGTATGATTCTATGGCCAGTTGGATTCTAATAGGTGGGTAGATGTCTGTCCTGAGAGTGGAGCTATTTAAAAGGAGCGCTGAATCACAGGAGAGAGACAGGCCACACAGCCAATTCGATCCGATATTTTCTTTTAAAGTCTAAACGGATCCTGACCAGCCGTAAATCTGAGAGCCACAACTGGACGCAGAGGCAGCTGACTCCCCACCCGACACACACATACACATAACTAATGTAATCTCTCCTCTCAGCCAAGCTGACTACGCCCTCCAAACTTTCAACATGAATCAACGTATATCTTAATGTTAAATTATATATATTTTTAAGACTAAACACTAAAGATTTGACGGTACCGTTTGAACATGTATCTTACCTGAAAAGTGACCAAAACTCCCGCGGTAATTCCTTTCCGTGTGGAAAGAGATTATGGACACAGACAAGCGGGGAGAGAGAGAGAGAAAAAGGGCGAGGAAGTTAAAAGTTGCCAGCCAGGTCTTTGCTGTATATTTGTTCCCCGACAACTAGGCTAAAAATCCAAAGACAATCTTCACAGCACTAACTTCACTCTGAGGAGCTCTGACTGCCCCAGCTCCAGTTTTGCTGACTCTTCACACTGCGTGTGCAGCTCTAGAACTTGCACTCACCACTGCTGCCAGCAGGCAAGTTGCGGAAGGAGGAAGTTCGCAATTTGATGAAAACTTCAATCTCTTGAGTGATGCAATGGTGTTCCACTCCACTTCGTTAAATTGCTGAATAATTTCCTATCCGCTCTGAACGTGTCCCAGATCCACTTTTTTTTCTCCTTTGAAATGATAGTCTATTTTCAATTTCTTTTCCACTTCTCCCTTAAAGAAAGAAATGCTGCTCTGGAGAGATTGATTTTAAAGCTCTGATCTATCCAAGTTTCTTTTTAAATTTATGTCAGCTTTTCTCCATTAATTCCCAGCGCTGTTGTTTCTTGGCGCTGAGGGCTGGTTACAGTGATAATGTGGGAACTTAGCAGCGCACAATAAAGTTTAATTACTGCCATATCGGGCTCGTACCCTACTCATTGATGGTTGCTCTGCATTTTTGGCACACTTAGAATTCAGTCTATTAAAATTCTAAAGGTCTCTCTCAGCCTGATTTTAAGCTATTTCAAACCATTCATCGGTGTAATGATACAGACTTCATCAGGGACACAAAGGGTATTTATTAACACAAGGAAAAATTGTACAGAAGTTGGCAGCCCACAAGGTGCCTGAGTCCCTACATGTCTACTATATGTCTTCTGTCTAAGAGAGGACTCCACCCCAGGGGTGATTACTCACTCTCAGTCCCAATTGGTCCTCTAAACCTGATGTGTTGTCCTTAATCACCGCATCCCTCCCATTTTACTCGTCTCTTCAAAACCGTATCAAAACCTAGTCCCAAATCTAACAAAAAAGTTGGACAATTATAAACTGAATCTTTGAGGGGCATTTCTGTTTCTTTGCAGAACAATGTAATTTTGTAATCTGAGACGTTCCATAGAAACATCAGTTATGCCTGTAACGGGTCAGTTAGCCACTTCGGTGCTTACAGGTTCAAAGACATTTCTTGACGACAGCACCGACTGCAGCAAAGTCTTTCCACTCCCCCAGTGGTCCACATGCTTACAAACGAACCATCTCTCCATATCTACTGAGTACAACAGGAGTACCATCACCGAGACAACAATTCCATGGATCTAACATCCGCTACTGAAGTTTCATATAACACAATGCACTTAAGGGTTTTTTAAATATATTGTTACAGTGGCAATGGCTGATGAGATCTTGAGGCTTGTGTTTTTAAAGATAAACACTTTTATTGGTAGGCTTTAACTATGTATATTTCCAAATATAGTCTTGCATGGAATTCTTCCATACAGACTTGCTGTTTTTCCATTTGCATGACCAATTCAGAAATCTTGTTCTGGCATGTAATCTCAGTTTATTTCTGTTACATATTTAAAAGTGTTACATGATTTGATGGTAATGTTATTAGAGTGTTGTCACAGGCTGCTATTTTAAGTTTTGTATTCTGTGCAGTGCAGATAACATCTCTTTCAATAAAACCTGTTAAGTGCTAGTTTGAATATATGTATGCAAACTACATCTTTTTGTTAAAACCCACAAGTCCCAGTTGAAGGGACATTCCACTTTGTCTGAATTGTTGATGCTGTCAATTTCAATATTTTTGCCCCTTAAGTTAGTTTCTCATTGTCAAGTTTCTCTTCTTCAATCTCTTATTTTCCTGATTCAATTCTTCACTGCACTTATTCTTATTTTTTGGTTGCTTTTCATAGAGTTCAGCTTATTCTCCATTATCTCATTAAGTTCTCCTTTTTAACTTCATTTTGTCAATTTTTGCAACTTTTTTTCAAGCTTGCTGTCAACCATTTCATCTTGTTTTAATGTCTTCTCTAGAGCTTTAATTCTTTTTGTTGATTCCTCTTCCTGTTCAATAGCTTCCAATTTCTTTTGAAGTCTTTAATTTCTGCATTTCTTCCAAGATGAATCCGTCATGTTCTTACTGGACATGTACATTTCACAAATTGAATCTTCATTTCTACTTGTCTTAACTTCAGCTAAATATTTTTGGCTTCGCTATTGGTCAGGTTTGTCTCTGATGAAGTGTTGTCTTGTTTCCATTCTGCAATTCTCTCATTGCTCTTCATTTGGTCATTTATTGTTTTTCATTGCCCTCCTTTCTTTCATCATTGCCCTCCTTTTGGGATCTTTCAGTGCCTTCCTTCCACTGCCCCTTTCTCTGAGGTCTTTGTTGCTTTGGACCTTGTTTTGAGCGTTGTTGCCCTTCTGGGTTCTTCACAAATTTTCCTGTCCATTGTCCTAAGTTTCTTCTTGTGGTTGCTACTTTAAATGCATTGCCACATTAAAGATATTATTCCTTTAAATGCATTTCCACTTTAAGACTACCAACTTTTTTTAGAACTGTCAGCAGCTGCCTGTTCTCTCTATGTGTTTTTTCCTTTCTTTTGAAGTTTTGGCACGGACATGGAAGGCCCTCCTTTGAACCTTTTTTTAAACTTTGAGAACTTTTACTTAGAGAAAGTTTTCTCAGGGATCTCTGCGGTTTTTTTCTCTGGCCATTTTGGAAAGTTTGTTCTTCTCATCCTTTCATATGCCAAGTTTTTGTTTTGTCAACTTCACTGCAAGATCCAAGTGCTCTCAAGGTCCACTGGCTGTTTTCAAAACTTTTCAACATACCTTCTAAACAGATTGAGGGTATATTTTTAAAACTTTGGAACTTGTTGCTCCCAGTTTCTAGCACAGGGACTGCTACCAGACACTGGATGAAAGCAAATTATTGCGGATGCTGGAATCTGAAACCAAAAGAGAAAATGCTGGAAAATCTCAGCAGGTCTGTCAGCATCTGTAAGGAGAGAAAAGAGCTGATGTTACGAGTCCAGATGACCCTTTGTCAAACGTAAAAGGCATAGAAAGTGGGAGATATTTATACTATAGTCTGAGGGACTGAAAGATGAGTCATAACCACAAAAACAAGGGGAAAGGCTAAGAGGATCTAATGGCGGCCCATAGAGAGAATAGAAGGTGTGAATGGCCAAACGGCTGAGAAGCTGAAATCAGAGGGTAAACTGTGACAGATGAAGATGGGAAGTTGGATGGGAGAAAGGTAAAATTGAGAAAAAGGGGGAAAAGGGAAGCACAGGGGAGAAAAGGTAAGAAAAGGGGAGATAAAATAAGAGGAAAGAGTGAGGGGGATGAGTGGAGGGGGATGAAAAATAAAGAAAGACAATAAAGAAATAAAAGTTAGAGAACAGTTAAAAATTAAATACAATGAAAACAAAGGGGTCGAGGTGGGATAGAGCTAATCATCTGAAGTTGTTAAATTCGTTGTTGAAGCTGAAAGGCTATAATATGCTGAGCCAGAAGATGAAATGTTCTTCCAGCATCTGAAGATGATTTTCTCTTTTGGTTTCTGTTACCAGACACCCTTTCCTCCCCCCACCCCCATCTCCCCAGTAGGCTCTGCTTAGATCAGGAGCCCAGTCATCTTAGCTTCTTCACTTTCCCTCTGGAGACCAAGCTACAACTTCTTGTCATACTTTTTTCACTCAGAAACACTACTCTGTGTTCCCTTTGCTTTCCTTTTAAGGAAAAAAAAATCTTGCAACAATTGAGGCAGTTATGTTAGCCACATTTAAGACTTATCTTGAAAGGCATTTGAACAATCAGGGAATAGAGGGACATAAGCAATTGGTCTAGATGGATAAACATGATCGATGCAGGCTTGGAAGACCTGTTCCTATGCTGTTCTTTGTTCTTTGTACAAGAGCTAGGCACTAAATTAAGCAGCAGAACCTCAAAAGGTAATAATCTGTATTATTACCTGAACCATGTACAAATTGGCATAGAGCAAATAAGATTAAGGAAATGAATACATGGCTCAGTGACTGGTGTAAGAGACATGGGTTCCAGTTGATGGGGCACAGGCATCAATACTGGGGAAAGTGAAGGCTATAATGTTGGGATGGTCTACACCTGAACAATGCTGTGGCCAAAGATAGAGGGCTTTTAACTAAATGGGGGAGGAGCATGAGGGAAGATGTAGCAAATCAAGGGGTAGATTAAAGACAGGAGAGCAAAATAGTAACTTGGCAAATGAGGGTCAGAGAATGGCAGGAAGAGACAAAAAAAAACCTAAGAATACACCAACAGTCAAAACTAGGGCCAGGATTCTCTGGCCATTCATGCTGTTTGTCTGGTCTTGCCTGTGGTGTACTCCTTACTGTGGGTTTCCCTGCAGTGTGCAGAGGCTCCAATGGGAATTCCAAGGGCAGGTGTCAACAGTCCCTTGCAGGGAGGGGAGCCTATAACATTTCTTAGGTGCCATTTTAGCTGCCTCCTCACTCTCCCTCGACCTGGCTGTGACTTAATGGGAAGCCAGTGAAGCCTCTGTGCCAATCCTTGTGCAAGTTGAGTTAGGTGACTAGGCACTTCCTGCCTAGTTGCAATTTCTCAGCTGGTAGGAGAAGGTCTGTGATATTAGTGAGTCATGTTACTTGACTTAAACAAGTCTGTTTCTAACTATCCTCCACTACTTCAAGCTTCTTCACAACATAGTGTTTCCTTTATTAAACTTGCCTATATCTCACCTATGATTGTATGTATCTTTCTCTCTCTCTGCCTGCCTCTCTTATTCTCCTGCCAGACCGACACCGTAGGATTTTCCAAGGCAATTGATGAGAGGTTTTTAATGGCCCATTGTCCCAATTAGCAAGGTGCAAATTGGTTAGTCACCAAGGAAAGAAACTTCCATTTATTATATTCATAATCTTTTATTTCAATGCATTTTTTTTGTAAACTTGAGAATACATTTGTTGACATAATCTTGAAAAATAATCTAATATTCCATTGATTTTTGTTGCAAAATAGTCAAAATAATTAGTTAAATCCTTGGAGTACTGCCTGCCTGTATGAAGTGTCAAGTTACTTAAATCTACCATTACACGGTAACGTGGTTCCTACCATCCAACAATAAGCATATCTTGGAACCAACTCAATTCCAAAGTGACTACAGTTTAATTTGATTTATTATTGTCACATGTATTGGTATACAGTGAAAAGGATTGTTTCTTGTGCACTATACAGGCAAAACATACCATTCATAGATAAGGAGAGAGCGCAGAATGTAATGTTACAGTCATAGCTGGGAAGTAGAGAAAAATCAACTGAATGCAAGGTAGTAGCATTCAAATGTTTAATGGCAGCAGGGAAGAAAATGTTCTGGAGTCAGTTGGTACATGTCCTCAGATTTTTGTATCTTTTTCCCGACGGAACAAGGTGGAAGAATATGTCTGAGGTGCGTAGGGTCCTTAATTATACTGGCTACTTTTCCAAAGCAGCAGGAAGTATAGACAGTGTCAGTGGACGGGAAGCTAGTTTGAGTGATGTACTGGGATTTGTTCACAACCTTTTGTAATTTCTTGGAAAGAGCAGGAGCCATACCAAGCTGTGATACAACCAGGAAGAATGCTTCCTATGGTGCATCTGTAAACATTGGAGAGAGCCACAGTGGACCAAACTTCCTTAGTCTTCTAAAAAAGTGGAGGCAGTGGTGGGCTTTCTTAGCCATAGTGTTGGCATGGGGGTACCAGGACAGGTTGTTGGTGATCTGGACACGTAAAAACTTAAAGCTCTCAATCATTTTTACTTCATCCCATTGATATAGACGGGGGCATGTCCTCCATTACACTTCCTGAAGTTGGTGACAATCTCTTTTGTTTTGTTGATATTGAGGGGGAGATTATTGTCATTGCACCAGTTCACCAGATTCTCTCTTTCCTGTATTCTGTCTCATCATTGTTTGAGGTCCGGCCCACTACGGTGGTGTCATCAGCAAATCTGAAAATCGACTTGGAGGGGAATTTGACCACACTGAAATCAAACTTACATAGTTCAAAGGTATAGTCACTAGTTAGTCATTAGATAGTTAACATGCTCAAATTTGAACATTGCTGTAAATAGAAACTCCAGTTAGTTACTCAGTGTTATCAGTCATTAGAATCATGGAAATCCTACGAACAGAAAGAGGCCATTCAGCCCATCGAGTCTGTACTGATCACGAAACCACCAGGCCCTACCCCCTTATCCCTACATATTTTACCCACTCATCCCTCTAACCTACACATCTCAGGACATTAAGGGGCAATTTTTGCACTACCAATCAACTTAACTCGCACATCTTTGGACTGTGGGAGGAAACCAGACCATCCGGAAGAAACCCACGCAGACACGAGGAGAATTATGCAAACTCCACACAGACAATGACCCGAAACGAGAATTGAACCCAGGTCCCTGGAGCTGTGAAGCAGCAGTGCTAACCCCTGTGCTATTATGCCGCAAATCAAAAGTATTTAAAAAAGACTGAAAAATAACAAAGTAATTTTACAATAGCTGTAGAAATTCACGCCTTGAGATAACACTTGTCAATTGCCATTGGGGCTATTTTGTATGACTGAGAACACATTGTACTCTCTGACAAAACAGTATCAGGTTCCCTGTTACCTTTAAAATCTCGTTGGAGTTTGGATTTCTGTAAATATTGTAACAGAACATTGTGAAAGCTCTGTGTTTGTATTTCGCTGTACTGAGCTGTTATTGCAGCAGCATGCTTTAAAAAAGTGTAATGAAAAACATTCAAAAAATTTCATTAATATGTCTTTTAATCATTCCGTAGTCTTTTTTAGTTATTAGTGCATTCCTTGTTCATTGCATTTTTTTTGTCATTATTGTTATGTTTTACTTTTTTGCATTTTCCTTTCAGTTTTCAAGAATTCATTAACAGGGGAAAATTGAATGTGGTTTGAAATGGGTGCTGCCACCTGTTCATTACAGTGCAGGCAGCTTGCTAACTTCGTGCTACCTGCTAATTTAAATAATAATAACATGCAGCCCCTGTGTTAAATGCGTTGCTGAGTGGCTGCTCACTTCAGCGGGCAGTTCAATTAATGTAGAACCAGTACCATTTAAAGCCTGCACTCCTAAAGAGGTGCATTCTGGCTATGCCGGATGCTAGAAGCAGCTGGAGTTAAGTGCCTGACCTGTAATAATAAGTATGGTACAGGAGGGCAGAGTGTGCTCCAAGGTTCACTGACATAGCACTGAACTCCTTAGTGCAGGAGGTAGGCAGAAGGAGAGAGGACCATAAGCACCCCTCCCCCACCCCACCCTCACCCCCACGCCCACACCAACACTGAAAACGCAACAACAGTCACTGAAGCCAATGCCAGCAGCTTAGCCCAAGGCCCTGAATGCAATGCCAAAAAGAATCAAATGACCTTACAAAGATGGTCAAAGACAGTGCAACTATCTGGAGGCATCCTATGCAAAAACCCTCATGCACATGGTCACTTTCATAGTTACTGGCAGTGGACTCCTTTCCCAGTGGCAAAGCTTCATATCTGCCTGCAAGAGGTGGTAGCTTTCCATATCTCCCTCCTAAAACAGAGATGTCACACAATGGTTCCTTGCGCAGGTGGAGGTAAGAGAAAGACATCCTGGGTGAATATGGCCTTTGTCAAGAGTCAATCTACCTTCCTCCTCCCTCAGCAAAGAGTTTATTCTCCTCTATGTTGCCTCTGTTCAATTTCACACTTGTGGTGCCATTGAAACCACTCCACTCCTAGTGCCTAATGCTGCCTCTTAAAGATGATTCAGCAGTAGGTAAGAATCCTCCCAGCCCTCCCAACCAAGGCTGTTTAAAGGGATCTTCAAAAGAGGCAATCAATTTTTACAGTAGGTGATATTCATGTCATCTGACTTTGCACACCATACTGAGATACATCGAAGGAATGACTACTTAAGTGACTACTTAAAAAATGTCCATTTTCACGTGGAACTTTATGGCCAGAAATGGGTGGGATGCATGCACCCAAAACCAGAAATTCTTGCCCGAGGTCAAAGAACTTAAACGGTCCACCAATTTTTCTGTCCTGCCTGCTACGATTGCCACGGCAAACGGGATGGGAAATCTCCAGCCAACATTGATCAAAATAAAACTACAAATTTATAACATTGCAATGGGTGAAGCTATTGAACAAAGTGATCTAAAATATCTTGAGGAAATAGTTCACCTCCAATTTATTTAAGGTAATCATCAAGAAATAAATTACTATTTTTACACTTTTACTGCAAATGGCTGTTTTCAAAGTTAATAGCCTTTACATTACACAATTTGGCATTACCTCTGGTTCAATGTATAACCCACTGTGTAGTTAATAAAAATTGTAAAGCAGTCTGGTGTTGCAGTGCATATTGTGCTCAGGTCCTAGATGCACTGTCCCCACTGACTCTTACTTTTGGATATCAGTGATAGCTGAGCTATCTGACTGGCAAGATGTAAAATGGGGCTCAACTGGTGAAAAAAAAACCATCCTTATAAAGATAACTGATCAGAAGAAGTCACAGTTCAAGTGGTCCCACCTTGATGTTCTCACGAGATCTACATTTGCCCGGGTAAATGATATATAGGGTTTTACTCCCATTTTATTTCAATGCAACTTTTTCATGAGTTCTTTGTGCCACTCATTTCAAACCATCTCTGGACTTTTGTTGTTAAATGTACTGTTCTTCTTTAAAGAGCACACAATTTCCACTGAATTCAAATTCTGGTTGAAATTTTAAAACCTGCATTAAAGAGGTTATGGAACTGTTAAGTTGGGACACATTCCTCTTCTCGTTTGTGAAGAAAAATTGCTTCCAATTTCCTCAACACACTGATCAAGGGAGACACTGGAGTATAAGCTGTTAAGATGTTAGTGTCCATGTTCATGAGAAAAGGCTGGATGGATGAGGGCAGTTGCAGGAAATAGATCAAAATAATGTGGAATTCAAGGCCAGGAAGAATATACAAAAAAAGGTTGCTTATCATGGGACATGTTCAATGCCCAGTGTGAGATCAACTGACACTGACATGGCATTTATTTACAGTGATCTAATGTTGTGCAGCCCTTGGATATATATGTATAAACTAACCTCTCGAGGACATTATTGGAAAGGTGTGGAACAATTGTATGTTTGAAGACAAAAAAACATTCACTAAAAAAAAAATGCAAGCACCCCATCGACATTGCACAAGTGGGTCACAGACTTGATTCCAATACTGACAAAAAAATAATTTCTGAAGTATGGAATATCAAATGTGCTTGACAGTTGAAAGGATGATTATTTGAGAAATAATGACAACAAAATTACCAGTACTACCAATGATGAAGATGAAGAAGAAACAAGATCCATATGAAGATGTAACAAAACTAGACAATTGGGTTGAATTGTCTGGTGATTTTGAGATTTTATTTGAGGTGTTGCAATTAATTTGATTATATGCATATTTATATTATAATGGATAAACTGTATATATGGGTGGCACAGCCATTAGCACAACTGTCTCACAGCTCCAAGGTCCTGGTTTTGATTCCCGGCTTGGGTGACTGTCTGTATGGAGTTTGCACATTCTCCCTGTCTCTGCATGGCTTTCCTCCGGATTCTCCAATTTCCTCCCACAGTCCAAAGACATGCAGGGTAGGTGCATTAGCCATGCTAAATTCCCCCTTAGTGTCCCAAGATGCGTAGGTTAAAGGGATTAGCAGGGCAAATATATGGAGTTATGGGGATAGGGGCTGGGTGAGACTGTGAAGTTGTGAACTGGGTGGGCAGGCTCGATGGGCCAAATAACCTCCTTTTGCACTGTAGGGTTTCTATGATTCTATCAATTTCAAGGGATTTAATATGAATTCTTTAGTGTTTTTGGTTTTACTTAATTCCACCACAATGGTCTTTTTTGGGCCCAAATCAAGCACTCACATCAATCGCTCGAAACCATTACCCATATAAATGTCAACACCATGAGTGGGATTTTGATTGATAATTTAGTGCATTTTTAAAATCTTTATTCAGCTTTCTTTTTTACAATTAAACATTTTTGTAGTGATAAAACACAATCTCTAACCAGTCTCAATTATTTAATAATGGCAGCTATTTCATATAAGTATTTGGCCCCAATCTAAAAATTCAGAAGGAACATTTCTGACAAAGTTATAAAAAATTTAAAATAAAACATTTGCAGAATAATTTAGAAATATGTAGCACAATTTTAAAAAAAGACTGCAATGCCTGGAGCTCTGAAATAAAACTAATTAGTAACCATCAGCTTTTATAAAATGGGCAGGTTTAACATTTCATCAGAACGGAGACAATTTACAGGATTGGAGTAAAAAAGCAGAAAGAACAGAGTAAACAAGAGCTATTGCAAACTAGATCATTAGTAAGTTGGGTGATCTGTTGCTGATCAATTTAATCTTGACAAATTTCATTATATTGTTTTATCAAAATTATTTAAAATGTTAAGATGGAAATGAATTTAAATTCATCAGTATTTGAAACATTTTTAAACCAAAAATATATCATAAAAAAAAGTTTAATGGCTAATACTGGCAGGATTGAAGATTTCTGCACTCCAGTGAATTTATTTGTAGATCATGCACCAAAGTCAGCTCATGCACTCAGATATTTCAGGAACTTGGCTCAATAGGAGGACAAAGTTTACGTGAGTTGAAGTAGCACATCACTTGCTGAGGTAATTCAGCCAGCACACTCTGAGCAAGAACTTCTTTAGGTGCCTGTTGAACGAGATGAGAAGGTTATCAGCTAGAAAATGCCAACAAATAGCAAATCATAGACATCACAACAAATTTTTAGTCTACAGTATATCTTAGATCATATAGGATGCATGTTGCTCAGTCCATTGTGTCTGTTGTTGGAACAGAATGTCCATGGTGCATGGGGTCCTTAATTACACCCGAGAGGAGAACATGGGAGTTGCTCGATTTGCAGGAGGTATTTGCTTGTGTGCGTGTGACAGCCGTTTGGCCGGTTTGGAAGGCGGTGTGTGTCACCTTCTCTCTGCCGACGGTCATGGCTGCCTGGAGCACCAACGGGGTGGTGTGGTTTAACTACATGGTTGATCCTGCTAGTAGCATATGCTTGTCTCAAAGATTAAGCCATGCATGTCTAAGTACACATGGCTAGTACAGTGAAACTGCGAATGATTCATTAATTCAGTTTTGCTGAAGCAGTGGGAAGTGTAGACAGAGTCAATGGATGGGAAGCTGGTTTGCATGATGGATTGGGCTGCATTCACAACCTTTTGTAGTTTCTTGCAGTCTTGGACCGAGCAAGAGCTATACCAAACTGTGATACAACCAGAAAAAATGCTTTCTATGGTGCATCTGTAAAGGTGAGAATCGTAGCTGACATGCCAAATATCCTTAGTCTTCTGAGAAAGTAGAGGCGTTGGTGGGCTTTCTTAACTATAGTGTCGGCGTGGAGGGACCAGGACAGGTTGTTAGTGATCTGAATTTCATGCAAAAATTTGCAGCCTCATAATTAATATCAGTGATCTGAACTTCTTACTTACATAATTTGGCACAATCATTCTATTATACCAGTTTGTTAAGAAATTATTTAAAATAAACTATATGGGGCCAATCACACTGCCAATTTTAGCACTTGAAAACAAATTAATGCTGATATTGGCATGTTCAAAAACAATCCCTTTACCAGCTATATCCAGCCCATGACTCAAATTTTAGTACACATATTGACATAATCGTGACACACCACAATATCCATTGAAGGTTTGATTTCTTTTAAAAAAAGAACCAGCTAAAAAAAAGTTTCTATCACATAAACAGACAAGGGTAAATGAACAGCCCAGATACAAAATGCTTGAGATTTTGTTATTTGTACCATCTGCTACAGCATCTATTTGTTGGAAATATTACAAAAATGCTTCCATCATCTCTTAGGGGTCTATATCCCAAGAAATCCCAGTTGTACAATGCACGCCCTTCTTAATTCATCCATTTTAGTTTTACCAGTCACATTTAAGGATTTGCATAAAAGTGATTTACAAGTCAGGTTTTACAAGATTTCATCCATTTGTCTAATCCAGTACCTTGTTACTTGGGATGGCACGGTGGCACAGCGGTTAACACTGCTGCCTCTCAGCACCAGGGACCCAGATTCAATTCCTGGCTTGGGTCTGTTTTTGTGGAGCCTGTACGTTCTCCCTGTGTTTACATGGATTTTCTCCAGGTGCTCCAGTTTCCTCCCACAGTCCGAAAGACCTGCTGATTAGATGCATTAGCCATGCTAAATTCTCCCTCAGCATACTCGGACAGGAGCCAGAGCGTGGCGACTAGGGGATTTTCACTTCGTTGCAATGTTAATGTAAGCCTACTTGTGAGTAATAAATTAACTTTCACTTTACCTTTGTTATTTCAAGCCTGTGAAGTAAGGCTCCCGACTATTATTAGTTGGACAGTGCATGTGCGTACTTACATTTTGAAACTTCCTAAAAGGCACAAACTGGACGATATCCCGGATAGCTACTTCTCCTGTTGGTGATCTGAGAACACCATCATCACCATCCAGGAATTCCATGGTGCTGAAATCTGCACCACCAACACCAATGATGATGATGGACATTGGCAACTTAGAGGCATTCACGATGGCCTGTCTTGTTTCATCTAAATCTGTTATCACTCCATCTGTGATGATCAACAGGATGAAATATTGCTGCCAAAGTAAAAAAAATCCTGTCATAAATTATTCATCAAAATCATACAGTGAATGGATTAACTTGTCATGATCAAACACAAGACACAGTTACTTAATGGATAGTTTAATTACAGAGATTGTGAAACAGCTGGATTGCGACTGTTGTAATCATTTCACGCTGAAATTGATTTTATTGTCTATACTCAACCTTGCATTCAACCTCATTTTCTTTGACTGCAGCTCTCACTATCTCACTGTGGGCAGCACAGTGATGAGCACTGCTGCCTCACAGCGCCCGGATTTGATTCCCGGCTTGGGTCACTGTGTGTGAAGAGTCTGTATGTTCTCCCTGTGTGTCTGCGTGGGTTTCCTCCGACAGCCTGAAAGACGTGCTGGTTAGGTGCATTGACTCGAACAGGTGCCGAAGTGTGGCAACTAGGGGGATTTCACAGTAACTCCATTGCTTTGTTAATGTAAGCCTTACTTGTGACTAATAAATAAACTTTAACTTTTCAAAGCAGGCCAACAGGTTCTCCAGGTGCCAAAATGTTAAAGCAACGGTAAAGCAGATTTACATATAATATTTGTCTACTAAATTCAGACAGGAATTTCTAAATCAAATACTGGTTTAAAGTATTCAGTTTCAGAATTTGTTAATTGCTTCAGTTTTTTGAGATTTGTAAAAGGTCCAGTCCTTTTTGACACATTTACATATGAGGTCAGTAGTTATTCAGACCTCACATATGAATACTGTTCCTACTGTGGAACATAGTCACGCTGATCAAGAAGTTCAATGATGGTTGTGCTGGAAAAGATGCTGCAATTAGATTACAAGAAATTAAAGGGGGAAAAAAGCAGGTTCATTCTCCCAATCACAAACACCCACTGGAAAATGTGCAGCCAGGCACAAATCAGGGTCATCATTATTTGGTCTCTAACCATCCCCACCCAAGTAGCTTAAAGGTATTCAATTTCCAGGTTCACAATGAATCAGGAAGCATGTGATATGGAGGCTGTCCCCTCTCCATGAAACTACACGGCTGCAAGGAGCCATGAATCATAAAATCACAGAATCCCTACAGTGCAGAAGGAGACCATTCGGCCCATCGGGTCTGCACCGATTCTCTGAATGAGTATTGTATCTAGGCTCCCCCCCATAGCCCCATGCATTTACCATGGCTAAACTCCCTAACGTACACATCTTTGGAACATAGAACATAACAGCGCAGAACAGGCCCTTCAGCCCACGATGTTGCGCCGACCAGTTAAAAAACAATGACCCTCTAACCTAAACCAATCCCTTTCCATCCATAAACCTATCCATGGATCTCTTAAACGCCCCCAAACTAGGCGCATTTACAACTGCAGCAGGCAGGGCATTCCAATCCCTCACCACCCTCTGGGTAAAGAACCTACCCCTGACATCCGTCCTATAACTACCACCCCTTAATTTAAAGCCATGCCCCCTCGTGCTAGCTTTCTCCATCCGAGGAAAAAGGCTATCACTGTCCACCCTATCTAAACCTCTAATCATCTTATATGTTTCAATAAGATCTCCTCTTAGCCGCCTTCTTTCTAACGAAAACAACCTCAAATCCCTCAGTCTCTCCTCATAGGACCTCCCCTCCATACCAGGCAACATCCTGGTAAACCTCCTCTGCACCCTCTCCAAAGCCTCCACATCCTTCCTATAATGTGGGGACCAGAACTGCACACAATACTCCAAGTGCGGCCGCACCAGAGTTTTGTACAGTTGCAACATGACGCTGCGACTCCTAAATTCAATCCCCCTACCAATAAACGCCAAGACACCGTATGCCTTCTTAACAACCTTATCTACTTGATTCCCAACTTTCAGGGATCTATGTACACATACACCTAGATCCCTCTGTTCATCCACACTATTCAGAGTCCTCCCATTAGTCCTATACTCGACACATCTGTTATTCCTGCCAAAGTGAATTACCTCACACTTCTCCATATTAAACTCCATCCGCCACCTCTCGGCCCAGCTCTGCAACCTGTCCAAGTCTCCCTGCAAACTATGACACCCTTCCTCACTATCTACCACACCTCCGACTTTGGTGTCATCAGCAAATTTACTAATCCACCCAACTATACCCTCATCCAGATCATTAATAAAAATTACAAACAGCAGTGGCCCCAAAACAGATCCCTGAGGCACACCACTCGTAACTGAACTCCATGACGAATACTTACCATCAACCACCACCCTCTGTCCCCTATCTGCTAGCCAATTCCTGATCCAATTACCTAGATTACCCCCAATCCCATACATCTGCATTTTCTGCAGAAGCCTTCCATGGTGAACCTTATCAAACGCCTTACCATATATACCACGTCAACTGCCTTACCCCCATCCACCTCTTTGGTCACTTTCTCAAAGAACTCAATAAGGTTAGTAAGGCACGACCTACCCGCTACAAAACCATACTGACTATCTCCAATCAATTCATTACTCTCCAAATAACTATAAATCCTATCCCTAATAATTTTTTCTAAAACCTTGCCCACAACAGAAGTAAGACTCACCGGTCTATAATTCCCGGGGAAGTCTCTGTTCCCCTTCTTAAACAATGGGACAACATTCGCTATCCTCCAATCTTCCGGCACTATACCCGAGACCAACGACGACCTGAAGATCGGAGCCAGAGGCTCTGCAATCGCCTCTCTTGCCTCCCAGAGAATCCTAGGATAAATCCCATCCGGCCCAGGGGACTTATATATTTTCAAACCCTCAAGAATATCCAGCACATCCCCCCTATCAACTGCAATACTGTCTAGTTTACACCCCTGTAACCCAGTGTTCTCCTCAGCTACATTTATGTCCCCCTGCGTGAACACCGAAGAGAAATATTGGTTCAATGCCTCTCCAATCTCTTCCGGTTCCACACACAACTTCCCTCTGCTGACTGTAACTGGCCCTAATCTTGCCCTAACCAACCTTCTGTCCTTAACATATCTATAGACACTAAAGGGGCAATTTTACCATAACCAATCCATCTAACCTGCACATCTTTGAACTGTGGGAGGAAACCGAGCACCTGGAGCAAACTCATGCAGGCATGGAGAGAATGTGCAAACACCACACAGCCACCAAGGCCGGAATCGAACTCGGTACCCTAATGTTGTGAGGCAGCAGTGCTAGCCACTGTGCCATCCAGGGTGACTTCAGCTAAAGAGAAAAATATTGATCCAGGATCCTTCATCCTCCCGAAATACTGATACTATGATTACAGAACAGCAATCGCTCTGTCATTGTCCTAAACCTTTAACCCTTTGTTATTAATGATCTTTGAAATGCTAAACAAAAGTGCGACAACTTTCTGCCCATTCTAGTTTTGTGTACACAATTCCTCACCGAGACATTACCTGTTAAAGCAGCTTTATTAACAGTGGATCTAACTGTAGATGTAAAATAACTTACTGAAGCTTTTGGCTGCTGTGCTGCTACAGCTGCAAATCTTCCCACATGGTTGATTATTGGAGAGAAGTTTGTGGGTCCATATAACTTGACTTGAGTAAGACAATTGTAGTAGGCATCGGCTATCCCCTGCACCCCTAAAGAATCCAATCAGTAACAAAATATTAATAAATTAGTCCATTAAACCTTCATTTTGGTGCCACTTTAACTTCAGTCTCAAGTTCCACAAGACACAGGATAGTGTCCCAACTGTGTTCTATCACAAGATAGCAAGAGATAATTGTTATTTAAGCAATCATAATAAACAAATTGCACGCTCGGAATTTCCTTGAACTCAATGCTTCTAAGAATCAGGAAATGCCGTGGAATGCAACAATCTACAATTGGTAGTGAGTTTTTTTAAAAAAACATCTCTGAAGATCTTGATTATGCAAGAGAAATGACCTAAGTTTCAAAGTGGCAGCTACTCAGCTTCATGAGTTATAACTGGAATGCACATTTGTGCTATTTTCCAGAAGAGTTACTGCTTCACATGAACATGTGTGCTGTGTGCTTTCATTTGGGGAAGGTAATTTTTTAAAAACACTTTCTTTTCCCCAATCTTTACTTCACTAGAAACAACAAACAAAACTGCAGGATCTTGCTTACTTCTCTGCCATACAAGTTTTCAGAATACATTCATTCAATAAATCACTTAAATAAATTTAGGGCAACACGGTGGCACAGTGGTTAGCATTGCTGCTTCACAGAACCAGGGAACTGGGTTCAATTCCAGTCTTGGGTGACTGTGTGGAGTTTGCACATTCTCCCCCTTGTCTGCATGGATTTCTTCCAGGTGCTCCAGTTTCCTTCCACATTCCAAAGATGTGCAGGTTAGGAGAACTGACATGCTAAATTGCTCCTTCATGTCCTAAGATACATAGATTAGATGGATTAGCCACACGTAATTGCACAAAGTTAAGGGGATGGGGTGGGCCTGGGAAAGGTGCTCTTTTGGAGAGTCAGTGTAGGTTCTTTGGCTCAAATGTCCTCCTTTTGTAGAGTGGGGATTCTGTGGTTCAGTAGCTTTAAGAATAAAGATAAGAGCATAACTGTCAGTTCAGCTCATTTCTCAATATCCTCAAGAGTCAAATGGCTCTGGGTGTAAATCCCAATTCACAGCTTCAGCGTGACTAGTCTGGGTCTTCAGTACATTACTGAAGGTATGCTACTTTGTCAAAAGATGAGATGGGAAACTGTGCTTCTGTCTTTCTGTTTATATATGAAAGGCCCTCTTGCATTTTTCAAGAGGAACATGGAGTTTTTCCCCAGTATTCAGACAAACATTTTTCTCCTCACTAAACACCACAAAAACAAGATTATCCAGTCGGTCATCTTAATTGGTCTGACCTTGCTATTATTCTATCAGCTACACAACAATCACTACACTTCAAAAGCAATTCATTGAAAGTGTAAGGTTTGGAAATATCGTCAGGAACAGACAAAAGATCAGTATAAATTCAAGGCCATTCTTTCTAAAGACGGTGTCAATTTTATAAACCAGTTAAGGGAGCAGCATGGGAGACATTAAATATTTAAAATTTAAAAGTCAGTTTAACTTGAAAGAAAGAGTTGCAGGATATATTTTTAACATGAATACCTTCACCACAGCAATAGTGCTAATTAATACTTTGAAAATTTATAAAGATCTAGAGGCAGTGGAACTGTAAATAAACATTAATATTTTGATACTGAATCAAATTCAGATGCTACCGAGATATACCATTTGGCTGGTCCATCAATGTACCTAGGACAACTTCTCTCTTCATGTTAGATACAATTATTTAAACTTATTTACATGCATCCTCCTTTTACCATAGGGCAAAATAACACAAAAAAGTCATATCTCTAGAAATTCTTTATTCTGAACCAAAACAACAGAATTGGGGACATTATAAATGGCAAATGGAATTTAATGTTGGCAAGTGTGAGGTGGTCCACTTTGGTAGGAAGAATGGTAGGAAGGACTATTACTTACGTGGCGAAAAACTGCAGCAGGCGACGGTGCAGAGGGACCTCGGGGTCCTTGTGCATGAGTCGCAAAAACCCAGCTTGCAGGTGCAGCAGGTGGTCAGGAAGGCGAATGGGATGCTGGCCTTCATAGCGAGGGGGATTGAATATAAAAGTAGGGAGGTCTTGCTGCAGCTGTATAGGGCATTGGTGAGGCCGCAGCTGGAGTACTGTGTGCAGTTTTGGGCGCCGCACCTGCGCAAGGATATTTTGGCCCTGGAGGGAGTGCAGAGGAGGTTTACTAGGCTGATACCGGAGTTGAGGGGATTGAGCTATGAGGAGAGGCTGAATAAACTAGGCTTGTACTCGTTAGAGTTTAGAAGAATGAGGGGAGATCTCATTGAGACGTATAAGATGATGAATGGGATGGATAGGATAGAGGTGGAAAGACTCTTCCCGCTCAAAAAAGACAGTAGGACTAGGGGGCACAGCCTCAAGATAAAGGGGAGGCGGTTTAGAACGGAGTTGAGGAGGAACTTCTTCACTCAAAGGGTGGTGAATCTCTGGAATTCTCTGCCCGTTGAAGTGGTGGAGGCTGCCTCGCTAAATATTTTTAAGAAGCGGGTTGATGGGTTCTTGATAAGAGAGGGGATTAAGGGTTATGGGGAGAGGGCGGGAAAGTGGAACTGAGCCACAACAGATCAGCCATGATCTTATTGAATGGCGGGGCAGGCTCGAAGGGCTAGATGGCCTACTCCTGCTCCTATTTCTTATGTTCTTATGTTCTTATTAGAAGCTTTAGTTACTAAACTAAAATAGCACTTTTGCAGCAACCAGAAGTCCCAAAGACCAACAACATAAGTCAATCCTCAAATGAGGTTCTGTTGAAGGAGGGTGAGGAACAGTGGAACAAATTAAAAACCAAAAATGTCAAGGTGCTAATAACATTTGGATTAATTTACGAGCCACACACAAATCTGTACAGGGACAACAGATCAGAGGTTTAACTGCACGGCTGAAAAAAAATTGTGTGGGAGGCAGGTGTTTCATTTCAAGGGGTGCTGTCACCAGTAATGGGGAATGAGGAAGTTGTTCCATTGGGACAAGTTCAACTTAAACTGGGCTGAGATCAGTGTCCTGGTGAATCAAGTAGCTAGTGCAATAGACAAGTCTTCAAACCAAGGAGGAGAAACTGAAGATTCAGGGTAAATTTGTAAGTCCAAAAATAAAAGTCAAGACTGTGGAATAGCAATTTGGGTACAATAAATCAGATTGTGTCAGGAAGTGACAGAGTGTTAATAACTGGTAATAGGACACATTAGCAGAAATAGTCTAAAGTTAAAATTAAACATGCCATATCATGAATTCTTTGAACATTTAGATAAGATAGATGTTCTCTTATAAAGGAAAGGTTGAGCAGGTTAAGTCTATACTCAGAAAAATATTCATAACTCATGAGGAGTTGATGTTTTAAAGGTGACCTTTAACACAGGAATCAATTATTTTCATGTCACATGACAACAAAGTAGTGCCATGTGAACAGCTTTACATGTTAGTTGGAATTGCATCATTACTTTAACAACATCTTACCCTTCATCCTCCCCTTGTAAATAACTATTATAAAATATGTTTCATACCTCCACAAAACGGGTTTTCAGGGTTGAAGTTAAGTGGAAATTCGTGAGATACCTATAGGAAAAATGCCATTGCATAGGATGACTTGTACAGAGAAATAAAGTATTTGAATATATCTTTTATACAAATGGCCTATTTTTTTACCTGCCAGGTCGGGGGTATCTGTGCACCAAATCCAAATGCTGGGAATAATTTGTCTCTGTAAATATATAACCATAATTAGACAAATTACTGGAGAAAATGTATACATAATTGAGTGCAAATTATTCTAGCGTTAACATGTAATAAATAACCCCACACATTAGAAGCTAGATAACCAAATTGTGATACACAAATTATTGTAAGTTAGTTTCAAAAAGCGATCTTGGCTGATAGAGTTGCTCCATAAACTGCCCCATCAAGGACTGTAAAGACAGAATCTGAATTTTAATGGCAATTGAAACAAAAAGTTACTAGGTCTCACGGGTGTTACAAAAGCATAGTCAAATGTAAAAATCTGGGGGAGTGACTCTCCCACTCCGCTGTGCTGCTTTTGTAGCACAGAGGGCTGGGAGACTCAAGTGGAGGCCATTACACGGGCACCATCAGCTCTGCGCCAGAAATCGGAATCCTAAGACTGAAGTCCCTGGGCCCTCTATCATTCTCCCCGCCCCCAGAGTATTTCACTCCAGTGGGGTTTACTCTTGCTCCCCACTAACTGGAAGCTGCAGGCCTGACCCCACTGGAATGAAGGGAGGCCATTGAGTCTTCCCCCCCACCAAGAAGATTGGGTGCTGGGGGCTGCCCCTGGGCATTGCCACCTTGGCAATGCCAGACTGTGTCCTCTGGTGCTGCCCAAAGGGAAAGTGCCAAAACCCAGGGACACTGCCCACTGGACATCAGGGCCTCTGGGGAGGGAGATCAGTCGGGATGAGGAGACCCGCTGCCACTCTGTAATTGAGCTGGGTGACAGAGGGAAGTTAGGCCAGCAATCGGGACTGGCAATTGAGGTTGGTCAGCGATCGGGAGACCAGTGTTGTGGGCTACTGTGCCAATTTCAGCGCTGACAGATCGGAGAACGCGCAGTGCCACTCAGTGCTATGCTGCCAGTCTCTCCAGCGGAAATAGGCCTTGGCCATTGATTTTCAGCATGATTCATGTGAGTGCACTTTGGAGACTCGTTTTGAAATTCCTGCTGAAAAATGCAGCATTAGAATTTTCTTGGGAGAATTGCTCCCCTGGAGTCTCTCAATACTCTATTTTAGTGTTATATTTCCATAAAAAGTTTTCAAAATTTTTTTTACTAACATCAGATAGGCACTCGAAACATGGTCATACATACAGGTCAGCATTATATAGCTTTTATCTTCAATTAGATGATAGAATTATCTACTATAGCTTTGAGAAGCTGGAAACGAAACACAGTAAGTTGACAAAGATAAAGAAATTCATTACGTATCATAGTCTTGAATGATTATTCCAATGGCCCAGATTGCCATTAGGTATTCATTATATCCATTGGGATTTATAAAATGTAGAGAGTTGGGTGTACGTGGATCTCCATTAGAGGCAGTGAAATCAATACCAACCTGCAATTGTAAACATGAAAACAATTACTGGAAGAATGAAGTGAAGCATATAGACTTTTGCATTAATAATCATCTTCTAAAAAAACTATGTTTAAATAGTATAGGAACACTTACGGTCAGAATTAACACTTTACTTATCCAACGAACAGTCTAAAATGCTTTTGTATCAAACACTGATTGATAAATTAAAATCTCCATTTTTAACAATTGTTTTACTAGGATACTTGGATGAACATTCCTGTAAATTGAGCATCATGAGGTACTTAGATGAGCAATTTATTTGCTCAGCAAGCTTTAAGTAAGTATAGCTAGCTTCCAAACATTTTTTTCTGGTAATGTAAAATAAAGTTTATTTATTAGTCACAAGTATCCTTACATTAACACTGCAATGAAGTTACTGTGAAATTCCCCTAGTCACCACAGTCTGGCGCCTGTTTGGGTCAATGCACCTAACCAGCATGTCTTTCAGGCTGTGGGAGGAAACTGGAGCACCCGGAGGAAACCCATGCAGACGCAGGGAGGAAGTGCAAACTCCACACAGACAATCTCGAAGCCAAAACTGAACCTGGGTCCCTGGCACTGTGAGGCAGCAATGCTAACCACCGTGCCACCCTATGGTATCAAAACGAAAAGAAAATCGCAGTGGGATTAAAATTAAGGACAAAAAGACAAGATATACACATTTGGAATACCAAAGGCACACGTAATTTAGCAAAATTGTTAACGCCATGTCAGTATCAGCTCTAGTTCCTACAACTATAATATTTCATGGCCTTCTGCTTTGAGAATTTGAATAGACCGATCATTCACCAAATATATATTTGCTCATTTCATCAACAGGATATGTACTTACAGTAAAGTTCAGTTGACAACCACCCATGACGTAATCCAGGAAAGTGTACTCTTTCACGATCTGCAAATTAAACTCTGTTTTAGTTCTTCAAAAATCAAATGCTGTTTTACCTCAGGTTTTTCCAAAGTAATTTCTAGAACATTTCTACATGACAGGAAAATAGGATCTGCACAGAGGAATCTGAGTCCCACTTCTTCCTTTCACTTTCTATAATGCAAAAAATGATGATCGAATGGTGTTGATTGAAAATAAATACCGTTTCATTGAATCTCTACGGTGCAGAAGGAGGCTATTCAACCCATCGAGCCTGTACCAACAACAATCTCCCCCGTCCCCATCCCCCTAACCCCTTGTATTTTACCCTGCTAATCTCCCTGAAACTAAGGAACCATTTATCATGGCCAATCAACCTAACTCACACATCTTTGAACCGAGATGGGAAACCAGAGCACCTAGAGGAAAACTAAGCAAACAGGGGAGAACATGCAAACTTCTCACAGATAGTCACCCAAGGCCGGAATTGAACCTGGGTCCCTGGTGCTGTGAGGCAGCTGTGCTAACCACTTTGCCACCATGCTGCCCATTACAGTTGATGTGTTCCAGAGAGACAAAGGCATTTATTTTTGCACAAAAGGAACACAAACACCAGCTCTAGGGGCAAAAATTAATGAAAAACAAATATCAGGGGCATGAGTTTGTAAAAAGATTTCATAATATCCCAGAATCGTAGAATCCCCACAGTGAAGATGTGTCATCTGGCCCATCAGGCCTGCACTGACTCTTACCCAGGCTTACCCCATAACCCTACATATTTACCCCACTAATCCCCATGGGACACTACAGAGCAATTTAACGTGGCCAATCAACCTAACCTGCACATATTTGAAATGTGGAAGGAAGGAGAAACCCACACAGACACGGGGAAGACATGCAAATACCTCACATTGTTCCTTTTACTAAGACTTCAGGATCCTAGGTTCGGATTCAACTACTTCACTCTCCGTTTTCGCTCTCCACGTGCAGGGGAAGTTTTGTTTTACACAGAGCGTGGTGGTGGCCTGGAATGCACTACTAAGTGAGGTGGTTGAGGCAGATATGTTAGCGACATTTGAGACTTATCTGGATAGACATATGAACAGACAGGGAATAGAGGGCTACAGACAATCGGTCTAGACAGGACAACATGATCGGCGCAGGCTTGGAGAGCTGAAGGGCTGTTCTTTGCTCTCTTTGTTTGTTGTTCTCTTATATGAAGAATTCTATCATATTATGGCTGCTTTTCCCCAAGGGAAGATTCCACATTAATTAATCTTTTCTCATTGTATTATACTCAGACTAGAATAACCTGTTCTCCTTTTGGTTTAGCTCACTCTTCCAGACATTGTCAACTCTGCACTTTGAAGCTGGACTTCAATCGGAGAATCAACAGAATCTGCTGCTGCAGTAAGTTTTAAATTCTGCCTTTGGCTTCCAAACCTTTCTCTGGAGTTTTTTCTGGAGATTTTTCTTCTGCAGCTTCTTTTAGATCAGAATGCTTTGTTGATTTTTTTCAGTTTTCTAGCATTTCAGTTTATTTCTACATTCTAACGAGGTTCTGTGATTTTAGTCCCTTGCTGCCACTGTTGTGGGGTGTTTGTATCAGATCAGTGCATCATAAAAGAAGTGCCCGTAGTCTGTCTCAGGTTAACAATAAGTCTTTATTAACAACTATAACTATTTACACATGTACAGTGAAGGGTACAAGCTAGGAACTATCTTCAGGCTTAGGTCTACCTGCGTCTCTGCTCAACATCGCATTGACCCCTGGGTCTGGATCATGTGCCTTCTTCCATCACCGTGTGGGCGGTACTGTACTCAGTCCCACATTAACCATCTATCTACCAGACCTTTATACTACAAAAAAAATGGCAGATAGTGTTTATCTGCATTTCACCAAAAGATTCTGATGTCCCAATATCCCTACCACTTTGATATTTTGGCCTTGGAGGGAGTGCAGAGGAGGTTTACTAGGCTGATACCGGAGTTGAGGGGGTTGAGCTATGAGGAGAGGCTGAATAAACTAGGCTTGTACTCGTTAGAGTTTAGAAGAATGAGGGGAGATCTCATTGAGACGTATAAGATGATGAATGGGATGGATAGGGTAGAGGTGGAAAGACTCTTCCCGCTCAAAAAAGACAGTAGGACTAGGGGGCACAGCCTCAAGATAAAGGGGAGGCGGTTTAGAACGGAGTTGAGAAGGAACTTCTTCACTCAAAGGGTGGTGAATCTCTGGAATTCTCTGCCCGTTGAAGTGGTGGAGGCTGCCTCGCTAAATATTTTTAAGACGCGGGTTGATGGGTTTTTGATAGGAGAGGGGATTAAGGGTTATGGGGAGAGGGCGGGAAAGTGGAACTGAGCAGCGACAGATCAGCCATGATCTTATTGAATGGCGGGGCAGGCTCGAAGGGCTGGATGGCCTACTCCTGCTCCTATTTCTTATGTTCTTATGTTCACAACTAGTCCTCATACCCACATCTCCAAAAATTCCCAAATTTCAAACTTCCAATTTTTTCCTATATGTTTTTCTCTCCTTCTTCCTTTTCATTTTTTTTCTTGCCATCCTCTCCTTTGGCCAGCATTTCCCCTATTCCATCTCTCTTCATCCATCTTTCTCACCAACCCAATGCCTCCTCCTATCCCCTCTGCCACCTTCCTCATATGTTACAGTTAACCCTCCCAATCAGCCTCTGGCACCTGCTTCACTGTTTTCCAGTACTCCGCTGGGAAAACAGCAGCTTACTTTTTAAAGCACCATTATGTACATAAACGTCTTTGCCAAATAAACAGGTAGCAAACAGACTGTCTGCATAAAAACCAAGCTGCTGACTCAAATGCTGCAAAATTGACAATGATGCAGCTGCAGTCCTTGGAGCCTGAAACAGAGCTGCTGGGGCTGAAGGACACCACTTGGATGAAAACTAAGTAGCAGCAGTGGTTTCAGGCACAAAACTGAGGGTAATTGTTGTGGCAGGATGGAGTGCGAGAAAAGAAAAGACTGGGAGTAAGAAAGTGAGACTTAATAAAGCCAAAAGAAAGGAATGAGAACAAAACAAAATAATAGCAGTACATTAAAACAATCACAGCAGCAATCAGGATTAAACACCTCAGTAACTAAATAAGGACTAACATTTCTTACCTGGCATAATTTAAAGCTCACTATTCCTGAGTTCTTGTAGCTTTTCTTTTTCTGTTTCTTCTTTGGGTTAATACATTCAAACTCTGCCTGCCAGAGAAATCCCATGGGCATTATGATTACATATCATAAGATCATAAAAAATTAAAATAATTCATTAAAATCACCAACTAAATTATAAAACCAAGGACAGTGTCAATAGATTACTGCAAACAGCCGATGTAACCTTAGTCAGGGTATTACCTCACAACGCTCTGCTAGAAATGAGAAGCAAAAAAAAATTTCAAAAGAGGAATGCTGTAATATTATATTAACCATTTTCCCCAAAATTTCTTTCCTTTCTCCTCACTCCACACACATACTACAATAACTACCTGCATTTACGTAGCACCTTCAGCTTAGCCTCTCAAGGTGCTTCCTAACAGAGCTATCAAACAAAATTTGTCACCTGTTATATAAAGATGTATTTGAAAGATGATCAAAAGCTTGGACGGATAGATGTCAACAAATGCCCTGCAGAAGGAGAGAGGGGTTATACAGTAGAGATTTGAAGAAAGAGAAATTCCAAAACTCAGGGTCTTGGTGAACGAGTCTTTAGTTTCCAAAGGTAGAGCAAATAAAATCAGGCCTGCATATGATTGGTGGAGAAAAGAGATGTAAAAGATCTGGGCGAAGGTATTAAAAAGGGATGGTCAACAAATCTGCAGAGGACACAAAGATAGGTAGGAAAGTAAGTTGACTAAGGCAGCTACAAAAGGATATAGACTGGTTTAATGAGTGGGCAAAGATCTGGCAAATGGAGGAAAATGAGGACATGAGATTGTTTTGGCAGATAAGGCAAAGGAGAATCCAAAGAGCTTCTACAAATACATAAAGGGCAAAAGAGTATCAAGGGAGAGAGTAGGGCCTCTTAAGGATCAACAAGGGCATCTATGTGCGGATCTACAAGAGATGGGCGAGATCCTAAATGAATATTTTTCATCAGTATTTACTGTTGAGTAAAGCATGGACGTTAGGGAATTTGGGGAAATAAATAGTGATGTATTGAGGAGTGTACATATTACAGAAGAGATGGTGCTGGAAGTCTTAAAGCGCATCAAGGTAGATAAATCCCCAGGACCTGATGAAGTGTATCCCAGGACATTGTGGGAAGCTAGAGAGTCCCCTGGTCGAGATATTTGAATCATCGGTAGTCACGGGTGAAGTGCCTGAAGATTGGACAGTGGCAAACGTTGTGCCTTTGTTTAAAAACGACTGCAGGGAAAAGCCTGGGAACTACAGGCCAGTGAGTCTCACATCTGTAGTGGGTAAGTTGTTGGAAGGTATTTTGAGAGACAGGATCTACAGGCATTTACAGGATCTACAGGCTAGGACTGATTAGGGACAGTCAGCATGACTTTGTGAGTGGAAAATCATGTCTCACAAGTTTGATTGAGTTTTTTGAAAGGATAATCAAGAAGGTAGATGAGGGCAGTGCAGTTGATGTTGTCAACATGGACTTTTGCAAGACCTTTGACAAGGTACCGCATCATAGGTTGTTGCATGAAGTTAAATGTCATGGGATCCAGGGTGAGGTATCTAAATAAATACAAAATTACTTCTTGACAGAAGCCAGAGGGTGGTTGCAGAGGGTTGTTTTTCAAACTGGAAGCCTGTGACCAGCAGTGTGTCTCAGGGATCAGTGCTGAGTCTACTGTTATTTGTCATTTATATTAATGATTTGGATGAGAATATAGGAGGCATGATTAGTAAGTTTGCAGATGACTCCAAGATTGGTGGCATAGTGGACAGTGAAGAAAGTTATCTCCAATTGCAACGGGATCTTGATCAATTGGGCCAGTGGGCTGACGAATGGCAGATGGAGTTTAATTTAGACAAATGCGAGGTAATGCATTTTGGTAAATTGAACCAGGGCAGGACTTACTCAGTTTATGGTAGGATGTTGGGGAGAGTTACAAAACAAAGAGATCTAGGGGTACATGTTCATAGCTCCTTGAAAGTGGAGTCACAGGTGGACAGAATGGTGAAGAAGGCATTCAGCATGCTTGGT
The DNA here is from genome assembly GCF_965287045.1 of Carcharhinus amblyrhynchos. Lineage (NCBI taxonomy): Eukaryota > Metazoa > Chordata > Chondrichthyes > Carcharhiniformes > Carcharhinidae > Carcharhinus > Carcharhinus amblyrhynchos. The sequence goes on along the minus strand of NC_137331.1, from coordinate 83,257,086 downwards.
TTCATCAGTCAGAACATTGAATTCAGGAGTTGGAATGTCTTGAAGTTGTTCAAGGGTTAGGGTTTGGTAAGGCCACACTTGGAATACTGTGTGCAATTCTGGTCAACCTATTATAGAAAGGATATTATTAAACTAGAAAGAGTGCAGAAAAGATTGACTAGAATGCTACTGGGACTTGATGGATTGAGTCATAAGGAGAGGATGAATAGACTGGGACTTTTTTCTCTGGAGCGTAGGAGCTGAGGGGTGATCTTATAGAGGTCCATAAAATAACAAGGGGCACAGATCAGCTAGGTAGTCAATATCGTTTCCCAAAGGTAAGGGAGTCTAAAACTAGAGGGCATGGGTTTAAGGTGAGAGGGGAGAGATACAAAAGTGTCCAGAGGGGCAATTTTTTCATGCAGAGGGTGGTGAGTGTCTGGAACAGGCTGCCAGAACTAGTAGTAGACGCAGGTACAATTTTGTCTTTTAAAAGGCACTTAGATAGTTACATGGGTACGATGGGTATAGAGGGATGTGGGCCAAATGCGGGCAATTGGGATTAGTTTAGGGGTTTTAAAAAAGGGCGGCACGGACAAGTCGGGCCAAAGGGTCTGGTTCCATGTTGTAAACCTCTATGACTATGTGGGAAAATGTCAAATTGTCCATTTTGACAGGAAGAATCAAAAAAGATTATCTAAATGGTGAGAAATTGCAGAATTCTAAGGGATCTGGGTGTCCCATTACATGAATCACAAAGTTTACTCTCCTTCATGAAATAACTCCATTCATACACTAGGTAACTAATTCATCAATGGCTAAAAATAGAGGTGTGAAAACGTGTAGTCAAAATTCTGGTGCAGACTTCTTCTGTGAAATCTGCAGAACTAATTGCCACACTTAAATATATCCTCAGTAACATAAGATGTCATGAGCAGCTTTAATAACATGGAACTATCCTAAGCACATGGGATTGCAGGTAATACCTTGAGATGGATAGAAAGTTGGTTAACAGATAGGAAGCAAAGAGTTGGCATAAATGGGTCTTTTTCTGAATGGCAGTCAGGGACTAATGGGGTTCTGCAGTCATCTGTGTTCAGACCCCAACTGTTCACATTATATACTAATGATTTGGAAGAGGGAACTGAATGTACTATCTTCAAATTTGCAGATGATACAAAGTTTGGTGGGAGGGTGAGCTGTGAGGAGGATGCAGACATGATTCAGCGTGATTTGGACAGGCTGAGTCTGTGGGTAGCTTGTGGGATTACTATCAAATAAACTGGTTGGACTTAAACCTGGTGTTGTCAGGCTTCTTACTGTGTGGGTATGTGCATGGCAGATGCTGTATAATGTGGATAAACGTGAGGTTATCCACTTTGGTAGCACTAAAAAGGAAGATGGATTACTTGAATGGGTGTAAATTAAGAGAGATGGATACTCATAAGAACATAAGAACATAAGAAATAGGAGCAGAAGTAGGCCATCTGGCCCTTCGAGCCTGCCCCGCCATTCAATAAGATCATGGCTGATCTGTCGTGGCTCAGTTCCACTTTCCCGCCCTCTCCCCATAACCCTTAATCCCTTCTCTTATCAAAAACCCATCAACCCGCTTCTTAAAAATATTTAGCGAGGCAGCCTCCACCACTTCAACGGGCAGAGAATTCCAGAGATTCACCACCCTTTGAGTGAAGAAGTTCCTCCTCAACTCCGTTCTGAACCGCCCCCCCTTTATCTTGAGGCTGTGCCCCCTAGTCCTACTGTCTTTTTTGAGCGGGAAGAGTCTTTCCACCTCTATCCTATCCATCCCATTCATCATCTTATACGTCTCAATGAGATCTCCCCTCATTCTTCTAAACTCTAACGAGTACAAGCCTAGTTTATTCAGCCTCTCCTCATAGCTCAACCCCCTCAACTCCGGTATCAGCCTAGTAAACCTCCTCTGCACTCCCTCCAAGGCCAAAATATCCTTGCGCAGGTGCGGCGCCCAAAACTGCACACAGTACTCCAGCTGCGGCCTCACCAATGCCCTATACAGCTGCAGCAAGACCTCCCTACTTTTATATTCAATCCCCCTCGCTATGAAGGCCAGCATCCCATTCGCCTTCCTGACCACCTGCTGCACCTGCACGCTGGGTTTTTGCGACTCATGCACAAGGACCCCGAGGTCCCTCTGCACCGTCGCCTGCTGCAGTTTTTCGCCACGTAAGTAATAGTCCTTCCTACCATTCTTCCTACCAAAGTGGACCACCTCACACTTGCCAACATTAAATTCCATTTGCCATTTCCTGGCCCATTCGCCCAGCCTATCTAGATCCTTCTGCAGACTCTCCACACCCTCCGCACAATTTGCCTTTCCCCCAATCTTGGTGTCATCAGCAAATTTCGACACCCTACACTCGGTTCCCTCCTCCAGATCATCTATATAAATGGTAAATAGCTGAGGCCCCAGCACCGACCCCTGGGGCACCCCACTAGTCACCAACCGCCAATCCGAATAGCACCCATTGACCCCCACTCTCTGCCTCCTATTTGACAACCAATCCTCTATCCACGCTAACACCCTACCCCCAACTCCATGTCCTCTGACCTTCTGCAGTAACCTCTTGTGAGGTACCTTATCAAACGCCTTCTGAAAATCCAGAAAGACCACATCCACCGGCTCTCCTCTATCCACCGCCCTAGACACATCCTCATAGAACTCCAGTAAATTTGTCAGACACGACTTCCCTTTAATGAAACCGTGTTGCGTCTGCCCTATCAAGCAATTCCCTTCAAGATGCCTCGCAATTTCCTCCTTAATGACGGATTCTAACATTTTACCTACCACAGACGTTAAACTAACCGGCCTGTAATTCCCCGCCTTTTGCCTGGCACCCTTCTTAAACAACGATCTCAACAAGATCTTGGAGTCGTTGTGCATCAGTCGTTGAAAATAAGCGTGGAGGTACCGCAAACAGTATAGAAGGCAAATGTCAGCCTTCATAGCAAGAGGATTTGAGTATAGGGATAGGGATGTTTTGCTGCAATTGTATAAGGCATTAGTGAGACTACATCTGGAGTATTGTATGCAATTTTGGTGTCCATATCTGAGGAAGGATGTCCTTGCTTTGGACAGAGTACAGCGAAGGTTTACCAGGCTGATTCCTGGGATGGCAGGTCTGTCATATGAGGAGAGACTAAGTCAGTTACGAATATACTCACTGGAGTTAAGAAGAGTGAGAGAGGATCTCAATAGAAAATTATTAAATTCTAACAGGGTTACACAGGATAGATTCAGAAAGAATGTTCCCAATGGTGGGAGAGTCTAGAACTAGGAGTTATTGTCTGAGGATAAGGGGTGAGGAGAAATTTCTTCACCCAGAGAATGGAAAACGTGTGGAATTCACTACCACAGAATGCAGTTGAGGCCAAAACGCTGTCTGATTTTAAGAAGAAATTAGATATAGCACTTTGGGTTAAAGGGATCAAGGGATATGGGGGGGCAGGCGCGAAGGACCAAATGGCCTCCTCCTGCTTCCAGTTTCTATGTTTCTATGAAATTACTAAAACACTAGATTGTACAGAAACAAGCAGCACATCACAGGGTCAAGTTATCTTAGTTCTCACCTATAAAATCTACAATATGTATTTGTAGCAGCTGGCCACATCATCATAGGCAAGCACTCAGAAAAATCACTATTATTTACATGCTTCACTGAATGCATCATTATGTCTTCTGCTCTTCAACCTGCCTAAAATGGAATTTTACAAGAAGGTAGCATTTTTCTGAGTTACGTAGTTAAACTTGGTGTAGTAAAAAGCCACTGTTTTATCGCACCAACAAATTGCATTTATATTGAGCCTTTAAAACATCCCAAGGTGCCACACAGCAGCATTATCAAATAAAATGATGCTGAGCCAAGTAAGGGGAATTAGATCAGGATAGGAACACTCAATATGACCAAAAGAATTAGCCAGCCTGTGACAACTTTAAACAAAGTACATTTTGATATATGCCAAGTGCTGTGAGAGCTATCAGATATAACACTAGAAAGTCAAACAGACCTCAAAGAGGTTCTCAACATTTTAAATTATTTGAGAATTTAAATACTATTAAAAGATACAATAGCCAAAAGTGCGGAAAATGTTGTGTACCCGGTGAGAATTTTTGGCAGCAATCGAAAATTGTGGAATTTGGAGAAACGATTTTCATTCATTATTAGTCAAATAATTAGGCGAATCGTGCACCTGAAGTTCAAATTTGTGATCACGATGGGCAAAGCTCTTCAGGGAATGTGCCAACTCTGAGAATTACTCCTTTGGGATATAGTTTTGAAAGCAGCTAGGAAGAATTTTAATTAATTAATGGGTCGCCAGCGCTTATTGCCCTTCTCTAGTTACCTGAGGCCGGCTGAGAGTCAATCACATTGCTGTGGCTCTGGAGTCACATGTAGGCCAGACCAGGCAAGAACAACATATTTCCTTCCCTAAAGGACATCAGTGAACCAGATGGGTTTTTCCGACAGTTGACAATGATTTCATGGTCATCAGTAGATTCTTAATTCCAGATATTTTTTATTGAATTCAAATTCCACCATCTGCCGTGGCAGGATTCGAACCCAGGTCCCCAGAACATTAGCTGAGTTTCTGGATTAATAATATACTGATAATACCACTAGACCATCAATATTATTAGATATTACAATTTATACCTGATCAAAAATAACAATAAATACAAGACACTTATTAATAAATCTTCACAAGAAGAAACTTCTTTACTTAGAGAATGGTTAGAATACAAAAGTTGTGATTGCATGTTTGAGATAAATAAAACTTAGTGCTTTCAAAAGGAAACAAGATCGGTACATGAGAGAATAGGGATAGAAAGATATTCTGAAAGATATAAATGAGGTAGATGGAATGGGAGGAGACCTGTGTGCGGTTTAGAATAGTTAGGTGAATGGCCTATTTTCTGCACTGTACATTCTATATAATTTACTGTCAAACCTACCGGCGAGCTGTAGGATGCTTTTAATAGTTTGGTCATATTAGTCTCAAATATTCCAATTAGGTCATGTGATCCATCATTGTCATAGTCATAGCAATCCACCTGAAAAAGATTACATTTTGTTGTAACCTGAAAAATTACTACTTACACATTTCAAATTTTAATCTGCAGTACTCATGAGCTTTTTGCTGCTGATTGATGCTACTTTGCTCTGTACATTACTCCCCTTTGTTGCTTGTCATAGTACTGCTAATAAACAATATGCATTGTAAATCTGCAACAAAAGTCTCAGCAGGCTTGTTGCCAAATCATCCTTGTGAAATATCAGAAACGATCAGATAGACATTCTTCTGAAAATGCAATCCAAATTATAAAGATTGAAGGATAAAATAATGATTTAACGACCCAGATTTTTTGAGAAATGTTCTGGAAGTGTTATCAACACATGGAACCTGAGCTCTCTCAACTATCTTATTTACATGCACCAGCATTGTTAACTCATTAGGCCCAATATACGTTCAAATCTTATTTCAACTCATTTGTGCCTCATTGAGAGAGCTCTTGAAAACTGAATAAGTCATAGGATGAGGACAGCATATAAGTAAACCGTTCATCCTCCGGGCAGGAAGAATGTATTCAAGCAACCGGTGAGTATGTGACAAACAGTTAAGGATACTGCCTATGAAAATATTCTCCAAACTTTGATTTAGCCTGAACTGATGGTTTTATTAAAAAAAAGACATACTTATTGAACTAATACCAACAGTTGGAGTTGACAAAGGTTTTCTTTCTGAATAGTCTTTATTTATGAATCGTCTCGCTTCAACTCATGACACCTAAACATTTCTAAACTACCCATCACATATGTTTGAAACCATCTGTTGCTAGTTACTAGTGCAAAGAAATCTAACCAAGGACAAAAATGTATCTAATGTATTGCTTTATTTGCTTCATTCACAAATGAATACAATCTTTCAGTCTGGTCAGTCCTTTACAAGAATACCGATGGCAATACAGGTAGATGAGTTTGCTAATGTGATTTCGAATTAATCACTATGAAAGATATTCAAAATATTATATATTTCCCAACTGTTTTTGGTAAATCAGTATTCATAAGAAAATGTGAAATTTACTCGTTCCTCTTCATGATAGCACAATGGTTAGCACTGCTGCCTCAGTGCCAGGGACCCGGGTTCGATTCCCGTCTTGGGTCTGTGTGGAGTTTGCACGTTCTCCCCACGTCTGCGTGGGTTTCCTCCCACATTCTGAAAGACATGCTGGTTAGGTGCACTGACCCAAACAGCGCTAGTCTGTGGCGACTGGGGGAATTGCACAGTAACTTCATTGCAGTGTGGTGTAAGCCTTACTTGTGACTATTAAATAAACTTTCAATATAACGTAAAGTACCTTGATAGACCTCTCGAAGTCACCACTGCACAGAGACCGCAAAGGGATTTTAAAGGGTTTCCAACTTGGATTCAGGTTGTTCTTTATCACCTAAAATGTGATGTAGGAAATAAGGTAACAAAATATAACAAAAACGTTGCTTTGAATTAAACAAATCCCTTGTTATCTGTGTTTAATCAGCTTCCTCCATTGGTTTTGTGATGTCCGATTGACAAACATTGAAGTGTTATCTGGTGTACTGCTGATACAAGAATATATTTTACCTGAAATAATAGCATCACATTTGTTAAAACTACAGCAGATGTTATTTGCTGAGCAAGCCAAATCCCAGAGGGAAACTTGTCTTACTTAACATGACACTTTTGATCACCTTGATTACCCCCACTCCAGCAGTCCCGACTTTGCACACCCCCGCAGCCCCCCCCACCTCCCAGCAGTCCCAATCTCCTCTCCCATCCTGGGAAGCCCCAACCACCCCAATAGGCCAACCCAATGGCCAGCCCCACTCGCTGGCCTCCCTCCTTTTGTCACCATCAAAATGTGGAGTGGCACCGGGACCCACCACCCATCTTCTTTCCCGATGCCTGGTGGGCTGTACCAAGGTGCCCCTTCGGCATTGCCACTTTGCCCCTTTTTGTTTTTGTTTCAGATTCCAGCATCTGCTGTATTTTGCTTTTATAAATACAGAACATTCTAATTGCTATGCACTTAAAAGGATCAAGGTGTTGGATGGAGATAGCTAGTTTGCACAAGGAAGAAAAGTAGACAACTGTGTATTAAAAATGAGAGCTAACATGTAAACATCAGCTCTTCAAATTTTAGGCCTCACCTCTGTCCTATGCACCATTTGCCATCTTCCATCCTCAGTCAGTTTGTAGAACTCTAAATAAGGGTCCGACTTTCCAAAGAAATCCTGATCACCACCAGTGCGAGTAACACAATGGAATAACAAATATTATCAGACAGCAAACATGAACAACAATCACTGTACAGATAATACTCTTAGATAAGGTATAAAACTCAGAGATAAAAAGGCAAAACTGATAATGCTGTTAATCTGAACGAGAAATTGTTGGAAATAAAACAGTCAATGCTGTTGAAGGGATTCTACCAAAATCACAGGCCAATTTTCCCTCTTTTCAGTTATAGAGCCAGCTGTGTATTTTCAGGTTTTATACACAAAACCCACCTTTTTATCCAGATTCCGTGCCTGTGCTTCAAAATTTACCGCCCGGTTATCTTTCACCTCCTCTGCAAAAATCTTGAGCATGAAGATAAAGAACAGAACAGAAATCAATTACAAACAGGACAATCAAATAAGTCTCGCGTCAAGTATCTGAACTAGAGGCATTGGCCAAAGATCATAAGCAAAATTCGCAACAACCATTTTTACGCTCATAGAGGAAACAGCTTGTTTCAGAACGATGAGGTCAGAGATATCCTTGATATTGAGTACTGGATCATATTGCAATACAACCAGCATGGCAGAACAGGTGGCATGGTGGCACAGTGGTTAGCACTGCTGTCTCTCAGCTCCAGGGACCCGGGTTCGATTCCCGACTTGGGTCACTGTCTGCGTGGAGTTTGCACATTCTCCCCGTGTCTGCGTGGGTTTCCTCCGGGTGCTCTGGTTTCTTCCCACAATCCAAAGATGTGTGGGTTAGGTTAATTGGCCATGCTAAATTACCCCTTAGAGTCCTGAGATACGTAGGTTAGGGAGATTAGTAGGTAAAATATGTAGGGATATTGGAGTAGGGCCTGGGTGGGATTGTGGTCGATGCAGACTCAATGGCCGAATGGCCTCTTTCTGTACTGTAGGGTTTCTATGATTTGCATGTTACCAGGACTATATAAATCAGGTTGCTATTGTACAGCAAATATTGTTAATCTCCAATACTTTAAATTTCTATAAGAACATAGCAACTTTATTCATATGACACAGGAAATTTGTATTTAAGTTATTTAACTTCTTTTAATCAATGTATAAAATTTCTTCCAGCTTCCTAGAGGATCCAGGGCATAAATGCAGCATGTTTAATATATCACTAGGTAGGAGGTACAGAGGAAAGGCAGAGGAATGGCACCAAATCATGATGCTCATTTGGAGAGACACTACAGATAAGATTGGTCAAATGGCCTCCGTCTGCACCATAATAATTCTGTGACTCTGTGATACAGGTATTGCTGGATAGGCCAGCATTTATTACCCATCCCTGTTTGCCCTGAGAAGCTAGTGCTGGTGGAGGTACTGCTACAGTGCTGTTAAGGAGGTAGTTCTACCCGGCAACAATGAAGGAACAGTGATACAAGTTCAAATCAGGACGCTGTGTCACTAGGAACAGAAATTAGGAGGTGCGCCTGCCGACTTTGTCCTTCTGAATGATGGAAGTTGCAGGTCCAAGAGATACTGTCAATGAAACCCTCCAACTTGCTGCAGTTCATCTTGAAAACAGTGCATACTGCAGTCACAGTATGCTGGTTCACCAGTACTTCAGAAGATGAGCAACTGCAACAAAAATTTCATTGAATTTTAGGGAAAACAGTGGATTTCTCCCATGGGAAACATCCATGTTAAGAGAAGAAATGACAAAAACATGAGAGAAGAGGATGGGAGCGTGGTGAGGAAAAGATCATAGAAAAAGTCATCACCTGAGTTATTTCCACCCACTCCAGAAGGTACGCTAAATTTGGAGGTCATAAGCTGGCTTTTCACAAAGTCAATATTAGAACACCAATTTATCTCAAGGCAACCAACAAATAATGCCAGTTGCTGGATGGAGACTTACAACCCAAATGAATGAGGAGGAGCAGTGATGTTAGTGACTGTTGTGTAACCCACACCACTGACATTTTTCACCAGGCCCTTCCAGGCAGATTTGGATGACTTAACACACTTCTGTCTATCTACTGTGCATTAGTGTATTAAGGTGGCTACAAGATGTTCTTCATCAGGCAGGCCTCTCAAGTAGACCCTAGCAAAGAACGCAAGCAGTTAACTTCATAGGATAGCAATAGTCCCCTGTGTACATTGTGCTACTGATAACACCATGAAGACTTATACAAGTGTTCCATCAACATTATGTGCTACCAATCACATAATTTTGCACATAAACATGTGGTATTCTGGGAAACTGCCATGATTCATTTGTACTCTGGAAAAATCAATTTGATTTGCATCATTGAGCAGATCACTGCTTTGGATTGGTTGTTTGGAAAGGAGAGGTATTCCTAGCATTCAATCCAACCCTTGCAATCAGTCCAGTGACAACACAGAACATAATCATAAATTCTTTCACAGCTACCTTGATAGGTTCATGCCACCAGATGAGGTTCCCAATGGCTGAATGAATGTTCTGCAATCATGTCGTTCACAAAAGCTCCCAGATGAGGGAGAGAACTGTGAGCACAAATAAATAACAGGTGCTCCATCACCTGATGATGCAGTGGTGGGGAAAAACAATAACCTTTTTTTGATTATGCCTCTGTGAATGTCACAACTTTTTATAATAATTATCATTCTTAGCATAAATCTAGGGTCATGGATAAGACACAATTTGGGCTGTAAGACAGGACTTGCTGATTTAATATCCAGAGAACCAGTGACATCTTCAGATAGCAAACTTTACAATCTACCAAATGTAGCCAACATTTTGTTTCAGCTCATTATCATTGAAAGAATAAATCCAACAGAATAGAGCAGCATGTTGGCACTGTGGTTAGTACTGCTGCCTCACAGTGCCAGTGGCTCGGGTTCAATTCCAGCCTCCAGTTACTCTCTGAAGAGTCTGCATGTTCTCCACATGTCTGCGTGGGTTTCCTCCGTGTGCTCCGGTTTCCTCCCATATCCCAAAAGGTGTATGGGGTAGGTGGATTAGTGATGCTAAGTTGTCTCTTAGTGTCAGAGGGATTAGCAGGAGAAATACATGGGATGATGGGAAAGGCCTGGGTGGGATTGTTGTTAGTGCAGCCTCAAATGGTCTCCTTCTACACTGTGGGGATTAAACGATTCAATGAGATCCAAATCAAGTCTTGCAATCTCTAAACTAGGATTTTGCGAAAAATGTTTCACAATAAACCAATGGAAGTAGTAACTGTTGCCACCTTGGCAGCAGTCCTCTTCCTTTACCTGCACAACAGATCCTATCTGAACTGCATTACAATCCATGGCTTCACAAACTTCTTTTACTGTATTACAAATGCAAATCGTGGGTTGTGGACCACTCCATGTTAACTACTACCTCTAGTGTATTCATGGCAGCATTCCTTCACAAGCTCTGTGCTCCTGGTTCATTTTGCACATGAAGACCAAGCGCCGAAAATCTAGGCTGCTAGGCTCATCTCATCAGTCAGAACCCAATTCCTCCTCGTCTTCCACTCTCCATCGTCTGGCTCACTGATGCTTGGTGCATTACTGTGATTGTGAACAATAATCGGAGGGACTATCTCCACAATGGGTGCATCTGAGCTGGTGTTTGAGTACACAAAGTGCCATGATGGTGAAGGTGAGAAACAGTCCCTTCAGAAGAGCTGGTGGTGTAAGACTGCTCTTCTAACTCTGATTCACAGATTTGGTGAGAATGTTCCAAAAGATATTAAGGGAAGGTAAATGCTCATCATGAAAACAAAAACAATGGTTACAAGCAATGAATGGAGATTCTACATTTGAAACTGCTTGCCTGGAAAGTAGATCACAGCAATCACTCTGAACTGAAAACCATTCTCGTTACCAGTCTGAGAGTGGCAGTTTGCCTCATTTCTCACGGTCTTCTCCGTTGCGTCACTAAGTAATTGCAGAGTCTTGTCCTCATGATCAGTCAGTGCTCTCTTTCCCTATGGTTACTTGTTGACTCTGATCATAGACCACCTTTTCCTTAGCTAAGAGGAGACAGTAACAAAGCTGTCTCCCTGCCGGTACATTTAACTTCACCTAGTGGTGCCTCCATCCATATTTTCTGATGATAATCTTTCCAAGTTTAGGATAGAAGACGACTCGCCTTTCATGCTCCAAATATGGTTTCAAGATGATCGCAGATACCCATGCCCCCAATTACCATGGCTCACCTCATGGCGGTCATTAGATCTTTTTTCTTCAATACACGGCTTTGGATGGGTTGTACTGAGCTTTCTCCCTCTATTATGACTGTCTTGCTGACTTTGCTTGAATATTGAGCCATTGGTCTTTTATCTCAGCCAAAAATACATCAATGAAGCATGCAAGAATCTGGAGGCTCCAACCACAGTAGAAGTATCTTCCATTGCTTCCCCTGCTAGTTCAGCTTATGTGTTCCCCCATAATCCCTTTAAAAAACTTGCAGCCATTTTAGTTGCATTGCAACGTCCTCTCTCCTGATCAGTCAAGAGGAGGGAACTTGTTAAAATTCCCTATGCATATAAAATGAACCACCCTCCCACACTTCTGAAGCATGCATGTCATGCTGTAGACACGCTGAGTCTAATCGCAAGCACAGTATGACTGTCTGGGCAATGTATTAGAGGAATCCAGCATAGTCAACTCCTTTTAGCAAAGAGAAGGAAGAAAAATAACAGAAAGCATTTAAGACAAATATAATTGTACGATCAGCTATGTCTTCTACGTCAATGTTGTTGATGCAATATTAAACTACTTTCTGGCAGCATTCAAAGTGTACACCTAACAATAAATAAAAAAATTTCAAGTCTATACCGTGATGGTTCCTTTTCCGGCTGGTCTTTTATTTTTCAGAACAAGAGGTCTAGTCAGTCTTCTGCTGGAGACAATCTGTCAAAACAACCCAACTATAGGCGCTCAGTTTCCAATAGAAGAAACAATCACAGGCAAAATATATAATTCGGTGAGTAGAAATACTAATCTTCCTTCATACTTATACCTGGACATATCAATAGGTTATTGTGAATTATTTAATAGTATACTCTGAAGGGCAGTATGCTACCTCAACTCCAATGCCATTTATTCATGTGTGGTATTATTGAGACCTAAGCAGAGCGCACATGAAAATAAATGGTATCAAACAAACAAGCAACAGGAAACAAAAACATAATTGACAAGAGACAGAGATTATGTGCTTTTAATTACAAAATCCATTGTAAAGTAGGAAACCAGACTAGCAAGTTAGAAATGGTTAGCTGGTTTTAGCTATTAGGCTGCTACCGCACAATGTATTATTCATCAAAAGTTTTGGATTCAAAGTTAATAAAATATTAAAACAGAATTTTAATACCGATTTTAAAAATTTTACTCCCACATGCACCCAGCTTGTTTATTTCAATACAGATTCCCATGTCCATATTTATAGTGAAAACTGCCTATGTGAAGTCCTTGTGCTGTGACTTTGTTACGCCACTACTGGAAACACTATAGTTCTACTACAAACAGGAAGTAGTAGTTCCAATGTGACAAATTTGCCCAGGCATTTTCCATTATAAATGTAGATGTAGGAATTTATAAGGCAAACACTTGAAGTTAAGATTGGTTAAGGCATTGTGCAAGGCAAGCTTGGAGAACAGCCTTCCTTGGTTCATTCCCCCGAGCAATGCCTTATCAATCATAGGCGACCTGCCTGGTTTGAATTCGAAACAAAAGCTTGGTAATTAACAGTTGACTGTCCTCTGCTTCATTCTCCATGCATACTAATCAGAGTCAATTTATCAACCAATCAGCCATCTAAATTATTGTTCTGTTTAATGTTGGTTTAACTTGTGTAGCTGTGCTGATGAGTGCAAGAGAAAAGCTTCGACAGCATTCATTTTTTCTCAGCACTCAAGTTCTGTAGCACCAGAGCAGCACAGTGGCTAACCCTGCTGCCTCAAAGCACCAGTTACCTGGGTCACTGTCTGAGTAAAGTCTGCATGTTCTCCCCATGTCTTTATGGGTTTCCTCCACCTGCTCCGGTTTCCTCCCACAGTCTAAAAGATGTGCTGGTTAGGTGCATTGGCCATTCTAAATTCTCCCTCAGTGTACCCGGAGAGGCGCTGGAGTGTGACGACTAGGGGGTTTTCACAGTAACTTCATTGCAGTGTTAATGTAAGCCTACATGTGACACCAATAAACAAACTAAACTAAACCAACAACTAAGTTTACACTTGTGGAAAGTCAACTTTCATTATAATGCAAAGAAACTCCATGTACATTTTTCTTATTTTCTTCAAAAGTTTGTTTAGAATATTTAGTTTTTATCTCAAGCTGTGATCACTTATGGCAATGTTTTATAGTTTAAATTAAATGTGAAATCATTCAGCGCATTTAACTCCCTTGCTGACAACACTGCCTTTCTACTCTTGGAAATCCCCTTAACTTGGCACCAGATTAACTTGTCAAGAAAGGGGAGGGTGCACCACAGATGTGGGCAGCGTCCCTTGAGAGCACTGGTGAGCACTCTCTGACAAAACAGGAGAGAAGTAATTGTTCCCAATTCATTTTCTCAAAATCCTTTGTAACTTTAAAGCCTCCACTGAATTTCCTCTCAAAATCTAGGCCAAAATTGTGCCTATTGTTTATTTAAAAAGGGGTTAGTTCCCTTCAAGGTTAGTGAAACCTTCTTTCTTCTCATGAAACAAATGTTTCATAGCAGAGAGGTAATTTAAGGCTTGCAAATTATTTACTTGACTCGGCATTGTTAAAATTAAATCCCCAAAGTATTATTCAGCAGTAACAATGAACAATAAAAACTTTTATTCACATTTACCTGTCCCAGAGTGCATTCAAGCTCGCCCAGGAAGTCATCATCACTGAGATCAATGGTTGCGTTGTCAATATCGTAAATTCCAAACTTCAGTTTCTGAACCTGCTCGAAGCAGTAATCTATCAGAAACTTCTTTGCAAACTTTGGAGAGAGACAGTTATTAACTCTCTCTGTGCGAGCAATCTACAAAAATAAAATCCCCGAATTAAAATTGCTGGAGTGAAAGAATCAACAAGTAGAGTTCATGCCAATAGTGTTTTAAAGCCAAATGTATTGTTATCTGGCTGCAAAGCAGAAACCGCCCAGCTCTATTTACATTCTTCTGTAAACACTGTTTCAAATGTCTTCAGACACCAACTATAGATTTGAGGCTGACCTATTTGTGTGAAGTATTTAGTTAATCTTCTAGAAAAGTAAACAACAACATGATACCTAAACAGAACTACGGTCTGGTGGGATAAATATTCTGATCTGAAGTAGTCTAAAGTATAAAAGATCCAAGGAAGACAAGAACCCTTAATGCTGACACAACTTGTCTAAGACAGAAATATTCACATTACATGTTTACAGCAGGAAAGAAGGCCATTTCAGGGCAGAGAGTGGGCGTCAATGGGTGCTATTCGGATTGGCGGTTGGTGACTAGTGGAGTGCCCCAGGGATCGGTGCTGGGGCCTCAGCTATTTACCATTTATATAGATGATCTGGAGGAGGGAACCGAGTGTAGGGTGTCGAAACTTGCTGATGACACCAAGATTGGTGGAAAGGCAAATTATGCGGAGGGTGTGGAGAGTCTGCAGAAGGATCTAGATAGGCTGGGCGAATGGGCCAGGAAATGGCAAATGGAATTTAATGTTGGCAAATGTGAGGTTGTCCACTTTGGTAGGAATAATGGTAGGAAGGACTATTACTTACGTGGCAAAAAACTGCAGCAGGCGACGGTGCAGAGGGACCTCGGGGTCCTTGTGCACGAGTCGCAAAAACCCAGCCTGCAGGTGCAGCAGGTGGTCAGGAAGGCAAATGGGATGCTGGCCTTCATAGCGAGGGGGATTGAATATAAAAGTAGGGAGGTCTTGCTGCAGCTGTATAGGGCACTGGTGAGGCCGCAGCTGGAGTACTGTGTGCAGTTTTGGGCGCAGCACTTACGCAAGGATATTTTGGCCTTGGAGGGAGTGCAGAGGAGGTTTACTAGGCTGATACCGGAGTTGAGGGGGTTGAACTATGAGGAGAGGCTGAATAAACCATGCTTGTACGCGTTGGAGTTTAGAAGAAAGAGGGGAGATCTCATTGAGACATATAAGATGATGAATGGGATGGATAGGATAGAGGTGGAGAGGCTCTTCCCGCTCAGAAAGGACAGTAGGACTAGGGGGCACAGCCTCAAGATAAAGGGGGGGCGGTTTAGAACGGAGTTGAGGAGGAACTTCTTCACTCAAAGGGTGGTGAATCTCTGGAATTCTCTGCCCGTTGAAGTGGTGGAGGCTACCTCGCTAAATATTTTTAAGACGTGGGTTGATGGGTTTTTGATAGGCAAGGGGATTAAGGGTTATGGGGAGAGGGCGGGGATGCGGAACTGAGACACAACAGATCAGCCATGATCTTATTGAATGGCGGGGCAGGCTCGAGGGGCCAGATGGCCTACTCCTGCTCCTATTTCTTATGTTCTTATTTGGCCCATCATGTTTGCATCAGTCTTTTGCTAGAGAATTCCAAAATTAATCCCACTGCTTTGTATTTTTCCCCAATTTCCCCTTAAAAACTTAAATGGTCTCTGTCTCAAATAGTCCTTGTGGTAAGGAATCTTGTGCTCCAATTCCTGAAGAAATTCACCTAACCACTCTCTTCGTGGCCATTTTAAATTGATGATTACCTAACAAAATAAAGGGAGAGAAGTAATATTTCCTTATTCATCTTCTCAAAGCCCTCAATAATGTTAAACACTCCACAAAATGTCATCTCAGCCTTTTCTGCACTACTGGATATAGCTTCATGTCCCTCCTCAAAAAGATTCCCATCCCTGAGATTATCCTGACAAATCTAAAACATGGCTTTAACATCTTTTGTATGAGGTGCTCACATCTATAAATAGTATTTTTCTACAACTTTATACCATAATTTGTGAAATCTACACCCCTATAGGAAAACCCCAAAAAACTACAGCAATTGTTTGTTCACTCAAGGAGTCATTCTGCAGTTCTCAACTGCTAATATCAAAACCATTAAATAAAATGGAACAGGCACAGACTACACAAACAGAGTATTGTAACATTCACAAAGCCGTGATGTGGAGATGCTGGTGTTGGACTGAGGCGGGCACAGTAAGAAATCTCACAACACCAGGTTAAAGTCCAACAGGTTCATTTGGAACCACAAGCTTTCGGAGCGCTGCTCCTTCATTCCTTGACTCATCTCATGAAGGAGCAGCGCTCCAAAAGCTTGTGTTACCAAATTAAACCTGTTGGACTTTAACCTGGTGTTGTGAAAGTTCTTACTGTGGCAAAATTCACAAAAATCTAAATAAAAACTACACAAGTGTTTCTGATTTAGTTTCCCCTCTTTTTTTTTCTCCAGACTCAGATGGGTTGAAAAGCACTATTTATATGCTGATAAACCCAGGGCCACAATGTCAACAAAAATGCCAATGAAAAATAACACTCAAATTGGCATTATGGGTCTCACCGCCACAAAAGATGCATGTGCAGCTCCGAAGACAGGTTACAAAAAAAAAATCAAATGGTCCACTTCTCATAAATCCAAATTGTGAAGGTATTGTGTGAAGAAGCAGTTTATACATAATGTTTCACAGCACTATTCACATCATTACTGTCAGAATTATAACTGTCATGATGTGGATGTGCCGGCGTTGGACTGGGGTAAACACAGTAAAAAGTCTGACAACACCAGGTTTTAGTCCAACCGATTTATTTGATAGTAAACGGACAAGCTTGTGCGTTTACTATCAAATAAATCGGTTGGACTAAAACCTGGTGTTGTCAGACTTTTTACAGAATTATAACTGTCAGACTTTTACTATCGATTTCTATCATATCGCATGAAAGTAAGTTCAGTTGAAAAAATATTGATTACCAAAATAAAATCGAAGGGCCTTGTTAGTAGTGTTCATTATGTAAGCAGACCCCTGCTGAATACTAACTAACCTGGAGAACTGTGGGTCAGCAAAATTTAATTAAAATACTCATATCTTCCACAAAGGAGAAAGTAAAGAAGGGAGGATATAATAGTGGAAGGCAGATCAGTAAAATAAATTAGAAAGTATGCTTCCTTAACTGAATAGAAGAAAAATAAAAGCACCACTATGATGAACTTGTTGTTGCATGGATGTGTTGCAACATCTGAAAAAAATTACATACCTCAACCCATTGATTTCCACTGACATTCATAAGCAGCGCACACAGTGGATCTGATTTGGAAGTAACATCTCTATCCAGTAAGTTCTCACAGCAGACACTCAGTTCAACTTTACTCACACAATCTGCCATCTGCTGCCCTACAAGATAAACAGAACGAAACAACATATAGTAGATGCAGCCAAGTTGCATTTCACTGAAACATTACATTCTCCCTTCCTTTAACTCGTAGGGCCAATTTTCACAGCATTTTATTTTAATCATGAGTCCAACAATTATTTGGCATTGGACGCTCAATTTTCAAATCAATACGTGATGCAAGGTCATCAATTTTTATATTTTTACCTTTTTAGACACATGGAACATTTTCATGTGTTAAGTTCCTATTTCTCCTATTTCTTATGTTCAGAATTTTCTACATTCTAATTTGTGCAGCATTAAGAAAACTGACTGATGAGCCAATTATTTAAGCATGGATAGAAAGGAAGTTGACACCTTTGGAAGGCTCCAATAGGCAACAAATCTGAGCAAGAAAACTCTATTAGCCGCTAACTCATATTGAATCACAAGCACTTGCAGTGAAAAACTGGGGGGAATAAAACGAGATAAGATTAAATGCAATTGTAAAGTACTGCTGTTTTATGACAAAAATAACTACCTTCCTGCCAATTACAGGAATTTACTTTTTTAATAATCCAAGTGGGGGAAATCATAAACCAAAATAACCAAATTTACCAAACAACCCAAATGAAGAAATTATCAACAAGAGTTCTTGTAAATTTTACTTTAATATAAATCAGAACTGATCTAAACTAAATATGAATTAACAGGCAATACTTCAAATAAAAAGATCAATTTCACATTAAAAAGTCAATCTAACAAAGATACATCCTTACATAAGAACTAGGAGCAGTTCTTGTGTAAGGACTGGAGAACTGTGTGACAGCAAAATTTGATTAAAATAATCATATCTTCCGCAAAGAAGTAAAGAAGGGAGGATTTAACAGTGAAAGGCAGATCCGTAAAATAAATTGGCAAATATGCTTCCTCGACTAAATAGAAGAAAAATAAAAGCACCGCTGTGAAGAACTTGTTATTGCATGGATGCGTTGCACACATCTGAAAAAAATTACATACCTCAACCCATTGATTTCCACTGACATTCATAAGCAGTGAAATGCTTATGTTCATAAGCAGTAGAATGCTTATTGTTTATTCACTCAAGGAATTATTCTGCAGGCCATCTGGCCCCTCGAGCCTGCTCCGCCATTCAATAAGATCACGGCTGATATTTTCATGGATTAATTACCTGCCTGGTCACATAATCTTTAATTCCTTTACTAATCAAAAATTTATCTATCCTTGCCTTAAACACATTCAATGAGGTAGCTTCAATTACTTCACTGGGCAGGGAATTCCATAGATTCACAACCCTTTGTGTGAAGAAGTTCCTCCTCAATTCAGTCCTAAATCCGCTTCCCTTTATTTTGAGTTTATGCCTCCTAGTTCTGGTTTCACTCACCAACGGAAACAACTTCCCTGCTTCTATCTTATCTATTCCCTTCATAATCTATGTGTTTCCAAAAGACATCCCCTCATTCTTCTGAATTCCAATGAGTATAGGCCCAGTCCACTCATAAACCAACCCTCTCAACTCTGGAATCAATCTGCTAAATCTCCTCTGCACCCCCTCCAGTACCAGTTTATTCTTTCTCAAGTAAGGAGATCAAAACTGTACACAGTACCCAGCTGTGACCTCACTAGCATCTTATAAAGCTGCAACATAACCTCACTGTTTTTAAACTCCATCCCTCTAGCAATGAAGGACAAAATTCCATTTGCCTTCTTAATTACCTGCTGCATGTGCAAACCAACTCTTTGTGATTCTTGCACAAGGATACTCAGTTCCCTCTGCACAGCAGCATGCTGCAATTTTTAACTATTTAAATAATAGTCCATTTTGTCGTTATTACTACCAAAATGGATAACCCCACATTTACCAACATTGTACTCCATCTGCCAGACCCTCGCCCACTCACTTAGACTATCTATATCCCTTTGCAGACTTTCAGAGTCCTCTCCACAGTTTGCTCTGCCACTCATCTTAGTGTCATCTGTGAATTTTGACACACTACACTTGGTCCCCAACTCCAAATCATCTATGTAAATCGTGAACAATTGTGGTCCCAACACTGATCCCTGAGGCACACCACTGGTCACTGATCACCAATCAGAAAAACATTCATTTACCGCCACTCTTTGCTTTCTGTTAGTTAATCAATTCTCTACCCACGCTAATACATTACCTGTAACACTTTATGTTATGCAGAACCTTGTCAAATACCTTCTGGAAATCCAGATACACCACATCCACAGGTTCCCCATTGTCCACTGCTCATGTAATGTTCTCAAAGAATTCCACCAAATTAGTCAAACATAACCTGCCCTTCATGAACCCATGCTGCATCTTATCAATGGGACAATTTATATCCAGATGTCTTGCTATTTCTTTTCTGATAATAGATTCACGCATTTTCCCTACTACAAAAGTTAAGCTTACCAGCCAATAGTTATCTGCTTTTTGTCTACTTCCTTTTTAAAACAGTGGCGTCACATTTGCTGTTTTCCGATCTGCAGAAATCACCCCAAAGTCCAGCAAATTTTGGTAAATTACTGCTAATGCATTTGCTACTTCCCCTGCCATTGCTTTTAGTACCACAACCACAAGAACCAAACCAACATTTCTCCCCACCTATGTGGCACTATATTGCCACACATTTCCAAGATATGCTGCTCTTTATTCATGCAGACTAGGTCAGGAGTCTTATCTGACAGCAGCTCCCACTCCCAAGTTTCAGGGGTAAAATGATCACTTGCAATGTGTGTTTTTACAATCCTTTCTTGAATTGGGTCACAACAGTCCTCTTGGAGAATCATTCCCGAATTCCTTTTCAACAGACCAACCAATAAAACCTCAGTTCACAACGTGGCCACTTCTGGAAAATGACCACCTCTTTAGCGTGCCTTGAGCTATTTATACACCTTGCGGGTTTTACCGCAGTTTTTTGAGTGTCCTTTCATGGGATATTGGCATCACTGATAATGCCAACGTCTACCCATCCCATTCAAGAACCTGTGGCATTTCATTCATTTTACATTCTAACATTTCATACAAGGGCTTGTGGATGCATTGTGTGAAGTGGTACTGAATCATTACAATAAAGATCCTTGTTTAATCCCCAATCTTTGTGTGCAAATGTAATCAAATTTCTACGGATTACCTTCAGATGCTCACAGCCAGTTACTGGGTAAACAATTTTAATACATTCTGTTATATTTAAATCAGGTGACACAGTGTGAGGCAAATTTAATACTTTTCAACTAAAGTCTTAGAACCAGTAACCCATAACATTGTTTATTGTATTCATTCTTACAGTTATATTTAGTTAAGCTAACTTAAGGATTTCTGGATATGGCGCATGTTGCTGTTTTACAAGGAATGTGTTCTTAAGTTACTCTGGAAACCTTGAAGAACTTTTCCTGTTGTGAGAATCATGTTAAAAAACTGTTACAAATAATGAGATGCCGGAGTTGGACTGGGGTAGGCACGTAAGAAGTCTCACAACACCAGGTTAAAGTCCAACAGGTTTATTTATTATCACAAGCTTTCGGAGACTTATTGTGAACTTCTTACTGCGTTACAAATATGTTGCAGTCTGCAGCATATTTAATGATCGTAAGGTAAAAGGCTGTCATGACGCTCAAAAGCAAAGTTTGAGTGTTTACCAATGATTAGGCAAACCTAATGTGGCAAATCTTGTGTTTTTGACCTAAATTACATTTAAATTGCTAGGTTTTTTTTAAAGCAGATTTGGCCAATGGCAAATAACTTTCAAAAGGAACCATTAGCCCAAAATCGTAATCTCTTTTCAGAAAACTAGTGTTCCCTTTAAACACACTCCAACACCACACCATCCCCCCACCCCCACCACCTTAATTGTATTTAAAGTTCAGAGTGGGATTCATGGAGATGGGGAGAGCGCTTAGGGGAGTTGTTCTATTTTAAGTATTATGGTCCTTCTGCGCCCAGTTTCCGAATCTCAGCTTTATGGGTGCACGTCTGCAATCTGATTCAATAGTTGGCTGGAGTGTCAAGAGACTGAGATTCTTTGGACAAGAAAGAAATTGTGAACCCACAGCTCACTTGCTTGCACTGGCATCTTGCCTGAGCTTCATGGATGATACTAGGTGCTGCAAGTTCAAAGACAGAGTCTCCATCACACCATCAACTTAGCAAAAAGGTCCCACCACATCCTGGTGCTAAACCACATTCTACACTGAATGATGCTTCATTGTGCTCAAAAATTACGTCCCTTTCATTATCTTATACGTCTCTATAAGATCCCCCCTCATCCTTCTAAACTCCAACGAGTACAGACCCAGTCTATTTAGTCTCTCCTCATAGTCTAACCCCCTCATCTCTGGTATCAGCCTAGTGAACCTCCTCTGCGCTCCCTCCAAGGCCAAAATATCCTTGTGCAAGTGCGGCAACCAAAACTGCACACAGTACTCCAGCTGCAGCCTCACTAGTGCCCTGTACAGTTGCAGCAAGACCTCCCTACTTTTATATTCTATCCCCCTCGCTATAAAGGCCAACATTCCATTCGCCTTCCTGACCACCTGCTGCACCTGCAGACTGGGTTTTTGCGACTCGTGCACAAGGACCCCCAGGTCCCTCTGCACCGTAGCATGCTGTAGCTTTTCGCCCTTTAAATAGTAATCCCTTCTACTATTATTATTATTCTGATCAGAGAAAGGCATATAGAGACACACATGGTTTACAGAATACTGATTAGGGTGCATTCTAATCAGTAAACCGTGTGTGTTTTTATATGCCTTTCTCTGATGAGAACCTTCCACACGCCTGACGAAGGAACACCATTTCCGAAAGCTTGTGGGATTACTATCAAATAAACTGAATGGACTTAAACCTGGTGTTGTGAGACTTCTTACAGTATATCAGGCCATTACATATTTTGGGTTACCACAGCAGGGCCTGACCCGATTTCATCTTATTCCCAATATCAGGAATAGGTTCAAGATTACACCTTCATTGCATATGGCTAACTTTACACACAGAGCTCAAGCCCACATCCTTGCAGCCTAAACTGCACCTGACGGTCAGACATCTCAATTGTTAGGAAGGGACAAATCCTTCAAGTTTGAAGTTGCACACATTCCAAGACACCAGCCAAATTCAAGTTTCACTGTGTACTTAAGACTTTGGCCAGGATTTTCTGATGGGGCCCAAAAATGTAGCAAGGCAGCCAAAGGTTCATTGGCTTTAGTGACACCAGTAAACCCCACCAAGATGTGGGACCAGACAATCCTGTCATTCATACTTTTACCTCTTACAGGCACGTTAGGTATCTTGTGTTATCATATTAACCTAATAATCCTCCTTTTTTCCACTAGCCCTTTCAAGGAACAATCCTTCTAGATAGAATCTAATACCTTCCTTATTTTAAAGCATCATCTTTACTAAACCTGTGCTCTGTGAATAGAAATAAATGCAAATTATGGAGCCCAAGGGTCCCATGACTGATTATTCTTCTGGTTTTCCTGCTCTTTATTTTCATCAAGGTCCTTATGAGAACTAAAACTGGACATAGCATTTTAAAACGCAGCCATGCCCAACTCATGTCCAAACTTATTATGCATGCCTGTATTCTGTACAAATCTAGCCACGCAACATAAAACCTTATTTTCCCTGCTGGTTGCCTTGTCATCTCATCTGTGATTCTTTAATGATTTAGCAGTCATGACCCTAGTTCCTTTCTTGCAGTGCAGCCTTTTAGAAGAGATTCCCAAAACGTAAACACATTTCTGGAGTTTCAGACCCAAGTGACCACTTACTCACACTGAAGAGCATCAGTCACAATGGACCCATTTCCCTCATCAGCTTATAAATGTTTCCCCATGTGATCTAAATTTCCAATCTGATATACATTCTACATCCTTATGAAAGGCTGTAGAAATGCTACAATTTTATCTCTGAAAATGACAGACAGCTGCAGTCAATATCAAACTGTAGGGTGTCATTGAGCCGGAGAGCTCTCTTTCCATTGATGATGACCTCTGCCTACTCGATTGAAATCCATTTCCTCTTGGGTAAGATGTCAGATCATCATGATTGCATGATCAAATCTTAGCCAATAACCTTGACTGCTGCACTTTCTAGCCAACACAACTTCTGCTCTTCAGCTATCAACTTTCTCAAAGAGCTCAGATCAGGTTTCTGAGGCAAAATGTGCGATTCCTAAAACCATGTGGGGTTTTCTTAGAATTATTGACATCATGGAGTTTAAAATGCCATCTATTATTGGTTCGACAATAGATGGCAAATTAACTGGTCTATAATTTCCATAGTTTGATTTCTTACTATCACAACTTACACCAGGCTATTGGGACTAACCCAGACCTCAACAAGCTTCTGAATATATTTTGATTTGATTTACTTTTGTCACATGCACTGAGATATGGCAAAAAACGTTATTTTACATGCTAACCATACAAATCATATCAAACATTGCTCGCACCTGCTATGCATAGTACCATGTTTTAAAACAAAACTTCCAAACGTATAACATTTTGTGTCGTGTTATGTATAAAATTATACAAACAATTTCAATCAAACAGGACAGGCAAAGCATTGCTCTTAGATTCACACTGGTGAAGCTCTAAATTTATCAGTCAAAAAGTACACAAGACCTAGTTGTGGTATTAACTTTAAAACTTGATTCCTCTTTGCTTCCTCTGTGGGGAGAACATAAGAACATAAGAAATAGGAGCAGGAGTAGGCCATCTAGCCCTTCGAGCCTGCCCCGCCATTCAATAAGATCATGGCTGATCTGTCGTGGCTCAGTTCCACTTTCCCGCCCTCTCCCCATAACCCTTAATCCCCTCTCTTATCAAAAACCCATCAACCCGCGTCTTAAAAATATTTAGCGAGGCAGCCTCCACCACTTCAACGGGCAGAGAATTCCAGAGATTCACCACCCTTTGAGTGAAGAAGTTCCTCCTCAACTCCGTTCTAAACCGCCCCCCCTTTATCTTGAGGCTGTGCCCCCTAGTCCTACTGTCTTTTTTGAGCGGGAAGAGTCTCTCCACCTCTATCCTATCCATCCCATTCATCATCTTATACGTCTCAATGAGATCTCCCCCCAGTCTTCTAAACTCTAATGATTACAAGCCTAGTTTATTCAGTCTCTCCTCATAGCTCAACCCCCTCAACTCCGGTATCAGCCTAGTAAACCTCCTCTGCACTCCCTCCAAGGCCAAAATATCTTTGCACAGGTGCGGCGCCCAAAACTGCACACAGTACTCCAGCTGCGGCCTCACCAGTGCCCTATACAGCTGCAGCAAGACCTCCCTACTTTTATATTCAATCCCCCTCGCTATGAAGGCCAGCATCCCATTCGCCTTCCTGACCACCTGCTGCACCTGCAGGCTGGGTTTTTGCGACTCATGCACAAGGACCCCGAGGTCCCTCTGCACTGTCGCCTGCTGCAGTTTTTCGCCACGTAAGTAATAGTCCTTCCTACCATTATTCCTACCAAAGTGGACCACCTCACATTTGCCAACATTAAATTCCATTTGCCATTTCCTGGCCCATTCGCCCAGCCTATCTAGATCCTTCTGCAGACTCTCCACACCCTCTGCACAATTTGCCATTCCCCCAATCTTGGTGTCATCAGCAAATTTCGACACCATACACTCGGTTCCCTCCTCCAGATCATCTATATAAATGGTAAAAAGCTGAGGCTCCAGCACTGACCCCTGGGGCACTCCACTAGTCACCATCCGCCAATCCGAATAGCACCCGTTGACCCCCACTCTCTGCCTCCTATTTGACAACCAATCCTCTATCCACGCTAACACCCTACCCCCAACTCCATGTCCCCCGACCTTCTGCAATAACCTCTTGTGAGGTACTTTGTCAAACGCCTTCCAAAAATCCAGAAAGACCACATCCACCTGCTCTCCTCCATCCACCGCCCTCGACACATCCTCATAGAACTCCAGTAAATTTGTCAGTCACGACTTCCCTTTAATGAAACCGTGAACAAGTTTCATCAAGCCAGTGACTTATTATGGTTGCTGATTAACTGGGTAAGCAAGCATCTGAAATAGAAATCGACTGCACGGCACAACGCAGTATGCTTTGCCTGTTTGTTAAATTGCACAAAAATTCCTGTAATCCTACAAAATCAGTGATCTTGAATCTTTCATTTAGATTATTAAAACAACTTTGTCCACAGCTTGTCCAATTAATTGCACTAAAATACAAGCAGTATACTTAAGAACCAGAATAAAAGCAAAACATTGCAGATTCTGGAGATCTAAGATAAAAAAAAGAATGCTGGAAAGACTCAGCAAGCCTGGCATGGCAGTTTTGGGGGAGAGAGAAACAGAGCCAATGCTTCGAATCCATCATGACTCATCAGAGCCAAACATTTTGAGCAACCTATCTTCCCTGCATCACTTTCATAAAGATATGGGAGTCTCTCCAGCCATTCATTTACCATCATTGATGAGGAAAATAATATTTAAGATGCCTAAGTGTGGAAACAGTATGCCTTTGACCATACTAACTGGAGAATGCCCAGAAACAATTCATTCCATTGCTAACAAGCCAGGGATTGGCAATTTTCAACAAATGTTGACTGTGTTGTGGCCCCCCATGGCAAATCCCAGAGGGAAACTTGTCTTACTGATCACGTCCCTTTTCTTGTTGTTTGGAAACAAGGGGGCGAAAAAAACTACTGATCTTGGGTGCATCGAACTCCAGTAGCACTTTTTCGATTTTAAAAATTAAAAGACTTATTAACAATGAAGAATGGAAAATTAAGCAACCAAGTTCAAAACTGTACAGCTAAAACAGTCTTACAAAACATACTGAAAAACTCCATTTGGCCCAAACACATTGTAAACACCTTCTAGGTAACCACTCCATTATATGTTTTGAACTATTAAAAAAACTCCAGTATTACCCAAGGCAAAAACTACTATCACTTTCATAAAAATATACCACAACTTCTCACTTCCATTCTGTGGTGGAAATGCAAGAAAATTCAGAAACAATTATTTTTGAAATAAAGCCTTTTCTGGTTTCTGGAGGCTGCTTCAGATTTCACATTTTTTCTCAGCATAGAGATGTTCCCAGGGTGCCTTCTCCACACATCTCTTTGAGCTCAAATTTTCAAAAATATAAAAGTATCTTTCATTTCTTTTACTGCAGAACATGCACACAGACACGATATTTTTGCCTGCATCTTGGTGCATTTAATAAACAACAAATATCAAACTGAACTATTTCAGAGAAAGTGGTACAGGTGCTTGGAGCTAACAGCACTGAGAACAAGTGGAGTCAGATAGTGTCAAAAAGGTTAAAAGAGAACCAGAAACCGTTTTTTTTTTACGCAAGAGGTTGCAGAGTAGTTGCTTTTTCTACATCTTTGCAATCAGATTGTCTATAATTATCTTTGCCAAAGATAATCCTAAATACTATGCTTTATACAGACAAGCTCAACATTAATCACAATAGCTTTTTTTTTAGATATGCATGTAACATCTTTAATGTGATAAAACATCCCGAAGTGCTTCACAGGAGTATTATAAGGCAGAATTTGACACCAAGTCACACAAGGAAATATTATGGCAGCTGACCAAAGTTTGGTCAAGGGATATGTTTTAAGGGGTGCCTCTTAAAAATGAAAAGACAGGTACAGAGGCAAAGAGATTTAAAGAAGTGAATTCCAGAGTTTTGAGTCTTGTCAACCAGCAATGGTGAAGCAATAAAGGAATACTGAAGAAGCAAGAATTAAAAGAGTACATATATCTCACAGAACAAACAAAGAACAAAGAAAATTACAGCACAGGAACAGGCCCTTCGGCCCTCCAAGCCTGTACCAACCATGCTGCCTGACTTAACCAAAACCCCCTACCCTTCCAGGGACTGTATCCCTCTATTCCTATCTTATTCACATATTTTCAAGACGCCCCTTAAATGTCACTATTGTATCTGCTTCCACTACCTCCCCCGACAATGAGTTCCAAGCACTCACTACTGTGTAAAAAATCTGCCTCGCATATCTCCTTTAAACCTTGCCCCTCGCACCTTAAACCTATGCCCCCTAGTAATTGACTCTTCCACCCTGGGAAAAAGCTTCTGACTGTCCACTCTGTCCATGCCTCTCAATCTTCTATCAGGTCTCCCCTCAACCTCTGTTGCTCTAGTCAGAACAAACCAAGTTTCTCCAACCTCTCCTCATAGCTAAATGCCCTCTGTACCAGGCAACATCTTGGTAAATCTTTTCTGTACCCTCTCCAAAGCCTCCACATCCTTTGTTAGTGTGGCGACCAAAATTGAACACCATATTCCAAGTGCAGCCTAAGGTTCTATAAAGCTGCAACATGACTTGCCAATTTTTAAACTCAATACCCCGGTCGATGAAGGCAAGCATGCTGTATGCCTTCTTGACTACCTTCTCCACTTGCATTGCCACTTTCAGTGGCCTGTGTATCTGAACACCCAGATCCCTTTGCCTATCAATACTCTTAAGGGTTCTGCCATTTACTGTATATTTCCTATCTGTATTAGCCCTTCCAAAATGCATTACATCACATTGTCTGGATTAAACTCTACCTATCATCTCTCCGCCCAAGTGTCCAACTGATCTATATCCTGCTGTATCCTCTGATGGTCCTCATTGCTATCCACAAGTCCACCAACCTTTATGTCATCTGCCAACTTATTAATCAATCCAGTTACATTTTCCTCCAAATCATTTATATATATTACAAACAGCAAAGGTTCCAGCACTGATCCCTGAGGAATACCACTTGTCACAGCCCTCCACTTAGAAACGCATCCTTCACTGCTACTCTCTATCTTCTTTGACCAAGCCAGTTTTGTATCCACCTTGCCAGCTCACCTCTGATCCCATGTGACTTCACCTTCTGCACCCATCTGCCATGAAGGACCTTGTCAAAGGCCTTACAAGTCCATGTAGACAACACCTACTGCCCTACCTTCAATCATCTTTGCCACTTCCTCGAAAAACCCAATCAAGCTTATGAGACATGACCTCCCCTTCCCAAAACCATGTCGCCTCTCACTAATATGACCACTTATTTCCAAGTAAGAATAAATCCTGTTTCGAAGAATCCTCTCCAATAATTTACCTACCACTGATGTAAGGCTCACCGGCCTGTAATTGCCTGGATTATTCTTGCTACCCTTCTTAAACTAGGGAGGCGGTGCTCGACAGACTGGAGGGACTGATTGTGGACAAGTCCCCAGGACCGGATGGAATGCATCCGAGGGTTCTGAAGGAAATGGCGGAGGTGATAGTGGATGCCTTGGTGATTATTTTCCAAACGTCGCTGGATTCCGGGGAAGTGCCGGAAGATTGGAAAACGGCTAATGTTACGCCGTTGTTTAAGAAGGGTGGCAGGCAAAAGGCGGGGAATTATAGGCCGGTTAGTTTAACGTCTGTTGTAGGAAAAATGTTAGAATCCGTGACCAAGGAGAAAATAGCGAGGCATCTTGAGGAGAATTGTTTGGTAGGGCAGACGCAGCACGGTTTCGTTAAGGGCAAGTCGTGTCTGACAAATTTATTGGAGTTCTATGAGGATGTGTCTAGGGCGGTGGATAGAGGAGAGCCGGTGGATGTGGTCTTTCTTGATTTTCAGAAGGCGTTTGACAAGGTGCCTCACAAGAGGTTATTGCAGAAGGTCAGGGGACATGGAGTTGGGGGGTAGGGTGTTAGCATGGATAGAGGATTGGCTGTCAAATAGGAGGCAGAGAGTGGGGGTCAATGGGTGCTATTCGGATTGGCGGTTGGTGACTAGTGGAGTGCCCCAGGGGTCGGTGCTGGGGCCTCAGCTATTCACCATTTATATAGATGATCTGGAGGAGGGAACGGAGTGTATGGTGTCGAAATTTGCTGATGACACCAAGATTGGTGGAAAGGCAAATTGTGCGGAGGGTGTGGAGAGTCTGCAGAAGGATCTAGATAGGCTGGGCGAATGGGCCAGGAAATGGCAAATGGAATTTAATGTTGGCAAATGTGAGGTTGTCCACTTTGGTAGGAATAACGGTAGGAAGGCCTATTACTTACGTGGCGAAAAACTGCAGCATGCGACGGTGCAGAGGGACCTCGGGGTCCTTGTGCAGGATTCGCAAAAACCCAGCCTGCAGGTGCAGCAGGTGGTCAGGAAGGCAAATGGGATGCTGGCCTTCATAGCGAGGGGGATTGAATATAAAAGTAGGGAGGTCTTGCTGCAGCTGGAGTACTGTGTGCTGTTTTGGGCGCAGCACTTACGCAAGGATATTTTGGCCTTGGAGGGAGTGCAGAGGAGGTTTACTAGGCTGATTCCGGAGTTGAGGGGGTTGAGCTATGAGGAGAGGCTGAATAAACTAGGCTTGTACTCGTTAGAGTTTAGAAGAATGAGGGGAGATCTCATTGAGACGTATAAGATGTTGAATGGGATGGATAGGATAGAGGTGGAGAAGCTCTTCCGCTCAGAAAGGACAGTAGGACTAGAGGGCACAGCCTCAGGATAAAGGGGGGGCGGTTTAGAATGGAGTTGAGGAAGAACTTCTTCACCCACAGGGTGGTGAATCTCTGGAATTCTCTGCCCGTTGAAGTGGTGGAGGCTGCCTCGCTAAATATTTTTAAGACGCGGGTTGATGGGTTTTTGATAAGTGAAGGGATTAAGGGTTATGGGGAGAGGGCGGGAATGTGGAACTGAGCCACGACAGATCAGCCATGATCTTATTGAATGGCGGGGCAGGCTCGAGGGGCTAGATGGCCTACTCCTGCTCCTGTTTCTTATGTTTATGTTTCTTAAACAAAGGAACAACATTGGCTATTGTCCAATCCTCAGTGACCTCCCCTGTAGCCAAAGAGGATACAAAAATTTCTCTCAAGGCCCCAGCAATTTCCTCCTTACCACTCTGGGGTATATCCCATCAGGCCCTGGAGACTTGTCTACCTTAATGTTTCTCAAAAACCTCAATACCTCCTCCTTTTTGATCTCAACATGACTCAAACTATCTACACATCCTTTGCCAAACTCATCATCCGCCAAGTCCTTCTCTCTAGTGAATACTGATGCAAAGTACTCATTTAATACCGCGCCTATTTCCTCAGGCTCCATGCATAGATTCCCTCCTTCGTCCTTGAGTCTGCCAAACCTCTCCCTGGCTATCCTCTTGCTCTTTACATATCTATAAAAAGCTTTGGAATTTTCCTCAATCTTGCTGGCCAATGTTTTTTCATGACCCTTTTAGCCCTTTCCTACTCCTTGCTTAAGTTTCTTTCTACTTTTCTTGTATTCCACACTTGCTTCGTGTGTTCTCAGCCTCCGAGCTTCGACAAATGCTTGCTTTTACTCCTTGACTAGGCTCACAATATCTCTCATTATCCAAGGTTCCCAAAACTTGCCATGCATGTCCTTCATCCTTACAGGAATGTGCCATTTCTGAAATCCTGTCAACCTACACTTGAAAGCCTCCCATATGCTAGATGTTGATTCGCCCTCAAACATCTTCCTCCAATCTACAATTTTCAGTTCCTGCCTAATATTGTTGTAATTAGCCTTCCTCCAATTTAGCAACTTAACTTGAGGATTACATTTTATCCAATCAGTACTTTAAAGCTTACCGAATTGTGGTCACTGTTCCCAGACTGCTCCCCTACTGAAACATCGACCACCTGGCCAGGCTCATTCCCAATACCAGGTCCAGTACGGCCCCTTCCCTAGTTGGGCCCTCTACATACTGTTTCAAGAAGTCCTCCTGGATGCTCCTTACAAACTCTGTCCCATCCACACCCCTAGCACGAAGTCAATATAGGGGAAATTAAAATCTCCCACCACAACAACCCTGTTACTGTTACTGTTACACCTTGCCAGAATCTGTCCACATATCTGTTCCTCAATCTCCCACACTGGCAGTTGGGTAGCCTATAGTAAACACCCAAAACTGTGACTACACCTTTCCTATTTCTGAGCTCTACCCATAATGCCTCGCTGTATGAGCACTCCGAGGTGTCCTCCCTGAAAACAGCTGTGATATTCTCCTTAATCAGCGGTGCAACTCTCCCAACCCTTTTACATCTCTCTCTCTATCCTGCCTGAAACATCTGTATCCTGGAATGTTAAGCTGCCAATCCTGTCCTCCCCTTAACCAAGTCTCTGTAATGGCAACAACATTGTAGTTCCTAGTATTAATCCAATAAGTTTATCTGCCTTACCTATTACATTTCTCGCATTGAAACAAATGCACTTCAGTCCACCAAACCCTCTCTGATTAGCAACCCCACCCTGCCTGCTGTTTCTTGGAGTCTTACTGGCCCTACTCTCTCATTCCCCTTGAGTTAATTCACTTTTGCTTTGGTTCCCACCCCCTGCCAAACTAGTTTAAATCCTCCCATGTGACACTAGCAAACCTCCTGGCCAGAATATTTGTGCCCTTCCAGTTTAGAGAGGTTGTGGAACTGCAGGAGCTTACAGAGTTAGAGAAGGGAAAGTCTGTAGTGGTATTTGAAAGCAAAATGAGACTTTTTAAAATGAAGGCATTTCTTGACTGGGGGCCATTGTAGGTAGCAATGGGGTAATGGGCAAATGGGATGTGGGCAGCAAAGATTTGGATGACTTCAGGTTTATGATGGGTTGAACATAGGAGACTAGCATTGTAACAGTGTAATGTAGAGGTAACAAAGACACGGATGAGGGTTTCAGCAACAGGTAAGTTGAGGCAAGGCAGAGAGGGTCGATGTTACAGAGATGGCAGTAGTTGCTCTTGATGGTGTAGACATAAGACCGGAAAAATCACCTTGCAGTCAACTATAACATGGGATAGACTATAACATGGGATAGACTATAACATGGGATAGACTATAACATGGGATAGACTATAACATGGGATAGACTATAACATGGGATAGACTATAACATGGGATAGACTATAACATGGGATAGACTATAACATGGGATAGACTAAATAGTCTAGTTCTGTTTTAGTTAACAAGGAGAGGAACAGTGCCATTGGTCAGGGAATGGCGTTTGTGACAATGACTAAAGGCTTCAATCTTCCCAATATATTTTTTAATTTATTCATTCACAGGATGTGGATGTTACAGGTTTTTATTCATTCCTGGGACATCAGCGTCACTGGCTGGCCAACATTTATTGCCCATTCCTGTTGCCCTTGAGGAAGTAAGGTGGTGAGTTACTTGCAGCAGGATTCCTAGCCTTTGACTTGCTCTGGTAGTAACAATATTTATAATGGACAGTTGAGTTCAGCTTCTCGTCATTGGTATGCCAATTTAATAGAAAACATTTCTGTTTATCTAGTACCCAATGTAGGACAAGCAGTGTGAAAATTTAGAGACACTGGAGGAGTGATAGTGAGGTAGAGCTGCATATCATTAATGTACATGTGGAAAATGATGTTACTTTTTTGGGTACATCTCATGTAAATCAGGAACAGAAGGTGGTTGGGCACAGGGAAGGGGGTGCAGGATAGAGGCTTGGTGGACACTAGAGGTAATATTGCAGAAGTAGGGAAAAAAATTATAGTTGATTTGCTGGCTGTGCTAGATAAATAAGAATCACAACATGTGAGTGCAGTCCCAGTTGGCTAATTAACAACAGACAGGAGCTGGTGGAAGATGGTGAGAAGTCTGACAACACCAGGTTTTAGTCCAACCTATTTATTTGATAATATTCTCACTAGCTTTCGAGGGGACAGCCTCTTCGTCAGGAACTCTCCATTCACCTGACGAAGAGGCTGTCCCCTCGAAAGCTAGTGAGAATATTATCAAATAAATAGGTTGGACTAAAACCTGGTGTTGTCAGACTTTTTACTGTGTTTACGCCAGTCCAACGCCGGCATACCCACATCATGAAGATGGTGAGGCCAGCTATGTCAAAGACTTCAGACAGGGCGAGAGGTTTGAGACGGGACAGTTTAACCTGCATGCAGCATTTGGCAGCTTAAAATTGAGCAAGTTATAAGGTTAACTATGCTTGAAAAAACAGAGGAATAGATTTTTAGGAAGTGTATAATTAAAGTGAAAATTTTGGTACAAGTCATCCTGATTCCTATCGGAGGCCAGAATCGGAGAAAAACTTAAAATTTTAATCAAAGCAGTTCTTAACATATTCTAACGTTATGTGCTGCGACATTTTCATTAAAAATGCAGGAGGACAGGCACAACCAGATGTAATTTGGGTGTGAGCATACTGAGCATTGAAAACTTCATACATCATTACTCCATTATTGTCGAGTCATTATCTTGGAATTCCCTACCCAACACTACTGCGGGATCACCATCACCACAAGGACTACAACTGTTCAAGGAGCAGGCGCAACGTTCTCGAGCAACTATAGATCACAATCAACAATTAATGTGACCTGACCACTATCCCCACATCTCAAGAACAAATATAGATAACATGGGACAATCGAATGGAAAGATGACATCCTACAAGTGTAAAAAATACGTACATGGAATGACTGGGAACAGAATAGAATAGTAAAATATTACACTTACTGTTAAAACATGAAATAAATGCAGAGAATGTTTGAAGTGCTGAGCAGACTTAGCGATATCTGTGGAATGAAACAGTTAACATTTCAGGTGAATGATCTTTTTAAGCAAATGCAGGGGCATGGGATTGTAGAGGGGGATGCGGTGTAAGACAGGAAAGAACAAAAGAGGTGGTCTGCTGTAAGGCAGTAGTGATTAAAGGAGAAGGCCAAGAAGAAGACAGTAATCAAGTAGATAAAGATACAAAAGTTGAACCTGGTAGGAGGTGTAAATGGGAAATAGCAGAATCATCACCAACAGGATGGTGTCCAAATAAATGAGGGCAGGGGTATGATCTGAAATTGTCAAACTCAAACCGATTCCAGAAACTTCCAAACTGCACATTCAGAAGAGATGCCATTCCTTAAGCTGAGACTTAGTTTCATCAGCACAGTGATGGACTGAGGAATCTAATCTTTCTCCACACTCCAACTATGACTGTAACACTACATTCTGCACCCTTTCCTTTCCTTCTCTATGAATGGTATGTTTTGTCTGTATAGGGAACAGGAAACAATACTTTTCACTGTATGTTAATACATGTAACAATAATAAATCAAATCAAATGAGTGGCTCTTTTTGTCCCAGCCCCACCCTCATGGCTGAAGGACAACCACCTCAGCCCCAGTACATCATTGCAGTTTCTGAAGGATTAGGGCAATGCCCATGGATGGGCACACCGCTGGGATCCTCTGGTCCCACCAAAAGTCAGTGGCCTTTTGGCTGGCCCACCGTAACCTCTACAGCGGGTCAGTCTTGCCACAGCTGGTCCAGAAATCCCTTGTCTCCTGCTTCAGTTGCTTTTGCAATGACCTTACCTCCATCAATACGGTAGCAGTCAGGCTGTCTGCTAGCAACTGCAGTATTGGAACTCCAGATAACGAAACAGCTCATACCTACGTGTAGCAAGACCTGGATAATATTCAGGCTTAGGTTGACAAGTAACATTCGTTCCACACACGTGTCAGGCAATGGCCACCTTCAGCAAGGAATAAAAAAACTAACCACCGTCCCTTGACATTACCATGAGCGAATCTCCCTCCCAATATATAGGGAATCGACATTTAATCAGAAACTTAAGAGCAGCCAACAAATACACCTTCATCGACATTGTTATTCTCAAACTTCAGCGAAAACAAAATCGCTGGAATTCCACCGCAAAGGGTGAATGAAGGAGCAATACAAACACAGATTGCACACCACTATGGCAACACCAACACAGGGAGGTTTCCTTCCTATTCCGCCCGCGCCCCTTTAGGCGAGTGGACTCATTCCTACAAACTGGCCAGCAAATCACACTGATAGAGTAACCACACCTCTTTATCCTCTCACTGAGACTGTCTTCACTGCTTCTGGAGGGAAGGAAAATGCAACATAAAGTTAGACCACATATCGCTACATACTGTGACTGGGGAGAAATAAAGCGTTACCACTCTGAACCGCAACAACATTCACAGGGATCCTCCCCACAACCCCCGCTCCTGCTGACACAGGGTTCGATCTCACTGCGCATGCCAGTCTGCAAGGCGGGGTTACAGGGGACGTCATTTCTGTTTACGATGTTAATGCAGCGTGTGCACTTGTACAGCTGCTCAGGGGCTTTTAACACAGGGTCTTGGTAGGTGCATTACGGCTCGGGGTTTTTAAAACTGGATCCTGATAATTCTACGGCAGGACAGGGGCTTTAAAATAGGGTCTTGGTAGGTACATAGCGGCTCTGGGGCTTTTAAAACAGGGTCTTGTTGGGTGCCTAGCTGCCCAGGGGCTTTTAAATCAGGGTCTTCATAGGTGCGTAGCAGCTCAAAGGCTTTTAAAACAGGGTCTTGGTAGGTGCTTAGCAGTCCAGGGGCTTTTAAAACTGGATCTTGACCATTCTACGGCAGGACAGGGGCTTTCAAACAGGGGTCTTCCTAGGTGCATAGGGGTCAGAGGACTTGTAAAATAGGGTCTTGATAGTCTTACAGCAGCGCAGTGGCTTTTAAAACAGGGTCTTGGTAATTCTACAGAAGTGGAAGGGCTTTTAAAACAAGGTCTTGGTAGGTGCACAGCAATTAAGGGGCTTTTAAAACAGGGTCCTGGTAATTCTACAGAAGAAGGGCTTTTAAAACAAGGTCTTGGTAGGTGCACAGCAGTCAAGGGGCTTTTAAAACAGGGTCTTGGTAATTCCGCAGCAGTCTGGGTTTTTAAAACAGGGGCTAGGTGGTTCTACAGCAATAAAGGGGCTTTTAAAACTTATATGAGAGTGATTTGAAAGCATATTGCATGAAATACCAGAATTGCACAACAGATTACTCAACATGAAAAATAAACTAACCTAGTGTAAGACTGTTCATGATCTATTACATGGATATTTTCGAAAGGGTAGATGTATCTCTGGCAAGTTTTAGTAACCGGTGAACATGGATCTACAATTTAAATAACTTCAGTTTATTCTGCAAAATAAAAGCCTTTGCCAAATAAGTACTTTATGTGGGTATGTAAGATGGATTGCAGGCATCCTTTTAACAAAGCAAACACAAATAGTCACATTTAAAATTAGTGAACTAGGAAGGAAAATAGTGGAAATAGATGAATTTATTTTTGAGGAAATATTGGAGTTAAGAAATCTTTGGGGCCTTTCCACCCATCAACTATTCCTTTACTGCATAGATGCAAACCACAACAGCAACTGGCAGTTTTTGTATTGTAAAATGCCTGCCTCACTTCCTTCTAAAAAGTCTGACAACACCAGGTTTTAGTCCAACCGATTTATTTGATAGTAAACTCACTAGCTTTCGAGGGGTTTCCCTCTTCTTCAGGTGAATGGAGAGTTCTGGCCTCAGACAGAGCATATAAAGCACAGACAGTTTACAGATTACTGATTAGAATGTGAATCTTTACACCTAACCTGCTGTTCACGTCCTAAAGTGGCCGACAATGTGTGTGGAAGGAGCACTGATCACAGGTTAAAGAGATGTGTATTGTCTCCAGACAGTACAGTAAGTGAGGTTTTGCAAACCCAGGCAAGTCACGGGGGTTACAGATAGTGCGACATGAACCCAAGATCCCTGTTGAGACCGCCCTCGTGTGCGGAACTTGGCTATCAGTCTCTGTTCAGCGACCCTGCGCTGTCGTGTGTCGTGAAGGCCGCCTTGGAGAATGCTTACCCGAAGGTCAGAGGCTGAATGCCCGTGACCACTGAAGTGTCATCATCACACGTGAGAATACCATCCACCAGGTACACGGTAAATACTCTTGCAACTCGGCCAACATTGTCTACCTGATACGTTGCAAGAAAGGATGTCCCGAAGCATGGTACATTGGGGAGACCATGCAGACACTACGACAACGGATGAATGAACATCGCTCGACAATCACCAGGCAACACTGTTCCCTTCCTGTTGGCGAACACTTCAGTGGTCATGGGCATTCAGCCTCTGACCTTCGGGTAAGCATTCTCCAAGGCGGCCTTCACGACACACGACAGCGCAGAGTCGCTGAGCAGAGACTGATAGCCAAGTTCTGCACACATGAGGACGGTCTCAACAGGGATCTTGGGTTCATGTTACACTATCTGTAACCCCTGTGACTTGCCTGGGTTTGCAAAGCCTCACTTACTGTACTATCTGGAGACAATACACATCTCTTTAACCTGTGATCAGTGCTCCTTCCACACACATTGTCAACCACTTTAGGACTTGAACAGCAGGTTAGGTGTAAAGATTTGCATTCTAATCAGTAATCTGTAAACTGTCTGTGCTTTATATGCTCTGTCTGAGGCCAGAATTCTCCATTCACCTGAAGAAGAGGGAAACCCCTCGAAAGCTAGTGAGTTTACTATCAAATAAATCGGTTGGACTAAAACCTGGTGTTGTCAGACTTTTTAGTGTGTTTACCCCAGTCCAACACCAGCATATCCATACCATCACTTCCTTCTGACAGTGCTTTCCATTTCTAGAATATTTTGAACCAGCAGTTGTATGAAGGTTTTCTGCATTATGCTCTGTTTTGCTCCATAAACCAGTGCACAAATCTGTCCCATACAATTGAATACAGAAAATAGCGTTTGAGTAAAGCTTCAGAATTTATTGTGACATTTCTGCTTAATATATCTGTTGTTGGAGATCTGTTTTCACCACAGTTCAGTTTCTCCCTTAGTGAATTAAATAGAATTTCAGTCAACTAAGTGTAACAAAATGCTGTGTATGTTGCTCTTATATACTTAAGAGTTTTGCAGTCTCCTTTGAAGAGTTGACCACATGATTTGATGGTGATGTCATTTGGGTGTTTGCACAGATTACGTTTTAATTTCTGTTTGCACTTTCTGCAGTGTAGAGAACATCTCTTTCAATAAACCTTGCTGTTAGTTTAAATTTACGTATGCAAACCACAGCTTTTTGTTTAAAACACACAATTCCTAACATAGGATGTTACATAAAAGTTGCAAATCAGGAAATGAAGAAAAATGTGATTAGCTCTGTTTCCCGCTCCACAGATGCTGTCACACCTGCTGTGTATTTCCAGCATTTTATGAGATAAAAATGCCTATGAATTGCACACGTGAAGTGTAACATTGCAATTATATTGGACCAGATATTTGCTAGATGTGTTATTAGTATACCTAGTTGTATTGCTCACTTAGTTTTATGATACATTACTTTAAAATGGAAGGAGCAAAATACAGAAATTATTATGCTATTAGGAGGATCATTTCTGGTTACTAAAGCACCAGGAAAGCCTTCGAGCTTTACAGGCAGTTCAAATAAAAGCCACAAGCTAATTATCAGCATCTGAGGACTGAGGGACATGATAAATTTGATAAATTTTGCTCTAAAATCCTTGAAAGGAGATAGCTGAAATGTAATTGCATAGATATGTAAAAGGTAATGGATTATTGAAAAAGATAGTCACATATATTATTTCAAATTATGTTATGAAAGCAGGAGAAGGGGGCAAAAAGACTTATTAAGGATTGAAACCAGGACATCTTCACCCAATGATTAGTACGCAATAGAGCTCCAGTTAAAATAGTGAGGTAAAATTTAAATAAATCTAAGAAATTGAAATGAGCTGAATAGCTTTCAGATTTATGAAGTAACCTCTCTTTATGGCCATAATGTCTATTACTGTTAAGTACATGCCAAGTAAAGTCAAAGATCTCCAAATTGCTAATAATTTTTAACCCAATTTAGTACCATCATCATTATTTCATTTTCTTTAATCTTCAGTGGATTTCTCAATTGTACCTTGAAAAGGCGTCTGAAAGTCATTTTCGAAGCCATTAATGGGATGCAGGCATCACTGACAAAGCCAGCATTTGTTGATCATCCCTTGTCGCCCTTGAGCAGGTTTTTGGTAAATTGCCTCTTGAAGTGCTATAGTCCATTTGGTGTAGGAACATGCAAAGTGTTGTTGGGAAGGGGGGTTCCAGGATTTTGACCTAGTGACAATGAAGGAATGGAGGTAAGTGCCAGAGAACTTGAACGAGGTAATGTAATGTTCAGCGACCTCACAGGATAATGTGTGGCTAGGATGGAAACTTACAGGTGATGGCAGTACTACCATGTCACAGAGTCAAGAAATATAGAGCACAGAAAAATGACCTTTGGCCCATCACATCTGTTTCAATCAAAGACAAACCACCTAACTATACCAATTCCCATTTTCCACAAGCCTTGTACGCCTTGGCATAGCAAGTGCGCATCTAAATACTTAATATTAAGAGAGTCTCTGCCTCCACCATCCTTTGCGGCACAGAGTTCCAGACTCTCACCATCCTTTGGATTAAAGGGTTTTTCCTTACAACCACTCAAAACTTTCTGTCCCTTACTTTAAACCTATGCCCTCTCGTTACTGATCCCTCCATCAAGGGAAAAGTGTCTTGTCTACTGTATTTATGCCCCTCATAATTTTATACATCTCATTCATATTTTTAAACATTTCAATCATGTCCCCCTCTGTCTCTTCTACTCCAAGGAAAACAACCCTAGCCTATCCCATCTCTCTTCATAACTAAAACTCTCCAGCCCAGGCAACATCCTGGTAAATCATCTTTACACCCTTTTCAATGCTATCACATCCTTCCTATAATGTAGGTTCCAGAACTGCATTCAATACGCTAGCAGTAGCCTAACCAACATTTTACATAGTTTCAGCATAACCTCTCTTAAACTTTATGCCTCAGTTGATAAAGGCAACTATGTCATATGCCTTAACCACTTTGTCCACCTGTCCTGCTACCTTAATGAGCCAGTGTATATTCCCACCAAAGTCCCTCTAATCCTTGGTACTTCCCAGGGTCCTGCTGTTCGTCATATATTTCCTTGCCTTGTTTGTCCAGCCCAAGTGCATTATCTCACACTTACATGCCCACTGCCCATGTCCTATGATATGACCGCAATCACAGGTTTGGTATGGTTTCTTGAAAGAAGCATGGCAAGTTCTGCAGTATATCTTCTAGATAGTATACATGGCTTCCACTGTACATCAGTGGTGGAGGGGATGATTCTTTAAGGTGGTGGTTGGGGTATCAATCAAGAAGCTACATTGTCTTAAATGGTATTGAATTTTTTTGAGTGTTCTTGAAAGTACACTCATCCAGGCAAGTGGGAAGTATTCCATTACACTTCTGACTTGTGCCTGGCAGATCATTGACAGGCACTGGGGAGTCAGGAACATAGAACATAGAACACTACAGCACAAACAGGCCCTTCGGCCCACGAGTTGCACCGATCACATCAACACCTACCAACCTACAGACCTATCTATAACCCTCAATCTCATTAAACCCCATATACTCATCCAGAAATCTTTTAAAAGACCCCAGCGAGTTCGCCTCCACCACCACTGACGGCAGCCGATTCCATTCACTCACCACCCTCTGAGTGAAAAACTTACCCCTAACATCACTTCTGAACTTCCCTCCTTGCACCTTAAATCTGTGTCCTCTCGTAGCAACCATTTCAACCCGGGGAAATAGCCTCTGAGAGTCCACCCTATCTATTCCTCTCAACATTTTGTAAACTTCTATCAGGTCGCCTCTCAACCTTCGTCTCTCCAGGGAAAAGAGTCCCAGCTCCCTCAACCTAACTTCATAAGGCATGCCTCCCAGTCCAGGCAACATCCTTGTAAATCTCCTCTGTACCCTCTCAATAGCTTCTACATCTTTCCTATAGGAGGTGAGTTCTGCCCAATAGAATTCCCAGTCTTTGACCTGCTCTTCTAGCCACAGTATTTATATGCCTTAAATTTCTAGTTAGTGGTAACCTCCAGAATGTTGATATTGGTATTTCAGTGATGGTAATGTTTTTGAGTACTAAGAGGAAATGGTTACATTCTCTCTTGTTGGAGAGGATCATTGACATTTACGTAGAGTAAAAGTTACTTCCCTTTATTAGGCCAAGCCTATGTCTTGGTGTACATGTGTATGGATGGCTTCAGTACATAAGTCTTTAGTGATACTTCATGTTGTATACTCATCAGTGAACATTCCCATCTCTGATTTTACGATGGACAAAAAGTCATTAATGAAGCAACTAAATTCACTCAGGCCTAGGGCATTACCCTGAGGAACTCCTGCAATGATGTTGTTGGATTAATGAGATTAGTTTCCAACAACCACACCCAAATTCCTTTGTGTGAGATATGACTTTGAGAAGTGGAGACTTCCCACCTCAACCCACTTCCCCCCTCAACCCACTTCCCCCCTATTGACTTTGTTTTTTTTTCTGGCCTTTCTTTATGTCGCACTTGGCTAAATACTAATTTGATGTCAAGGGCATTCACCCTGACTCACCTCTTAAATTGTGCTTTTTCATCCATAATTGTGCCAAGGCTGTAATGAGGCTTAGAGCTGACTGGCTTTGGGGGAATCTACACCAAATGATTTTATTTTATTTATTATTGTCACATATATTAACATACAGTTGGAAGTATTGTTTGTGTACTATGTATGCCATTTCCACATCATTTACCCATCCACCATGTCAATTCCTTAATGAACTAAATCAGGTTACTTATTCTTTTAATAAAAGATGAAACATGCTGATTCATCAGGGCCAGTTCATACATATTTCTAAAAACTTATTCATATTTGGCCAGCCTTTTTGAAAGCAACAATGAAATTAATTTTAAAAAATGCAATTAATTTATGTTATGAAAGTATGTGACAAGGTATTTCAGAAGTATAAAGATGAGGGGTGTGAAGTTGAGGGGAATGTAGCCACATCAATATGAAGATAATTTGAGGTAGAAATGAAAAAAAAAAATCACAGGTAAATATAAAGGAAGGCCTAAATGGATGGCCCCAAAAACAAACCTGAAGTGGCAATGAGCAGTTATCCTGCCCTCACCCATTGTAATGCAAACAGCAAGGCAACTTCAGTGATCGCTGCACCCAGCCAGAGCTGTGTTATTGATTAGCTGGCCACAGCATCAGTCGTGAGTAGCACCCATAAAAATTGTATGTCATGTGTGCAAAATAAGTGTGCACCTTGCAAAATGAACCTGCACCTTTTAAAGGGGAGATACATTGTGGCTGAAACAGGTGCCAAGAGTCATCACGTCCTTTGTGGGGGAAAGAAGGCTTTCCAGCCATATTGTCTAAAGAACAAAGGAACAGATTGGTCAATGCTAAGACTTGAATGTTGTGCTGTAAGATATTCAATGACCTCATGAGTAATCACACCAGAAAATGCATCTTCAGATACCCTATCTGTAATATTAAATAAAAAATTGTCCAAAAGTGTAAACTTCCAATGTTGATTTCCATTACCTGGGACCCTCCACGAATATTTCAGACTCTGATCTCAGGAACAAGTTTGGACTAGTTACACAGGATGTAGATGCAAATTTAACCTGGAAATGTTAGTTTAATACCAGGTCTAACCTAGTGGTCAGCCAACATAGTTGAGCACCACAAATTCAATAATATTTAATGTATTTGCACTAAGCACAGGCTAAATCAGCATTTCATCTGCAGATCCCATTTCTGGTCATTTCAGAGACTTGAACACTCATGGGAGCTAATAAAAAATCCCTTCCCTCGACCTCTCTGTATGTGGTGAATGTAAATGAGGAACTGAGTTTTTCTTGTCTTTCCAAACGTGTTATACCTTCATCATTGTTTACCCAGCATTCCCTTATTCACCTCCTCTCCCACCCAAAATGCAATAGTTAATAGAAAGCTTTTTGTGAAATTAAAAAATTGTGATTTTTTTTTTCTGCTAGCTTGGAGCACAAGCTTAATAGTCTTCACAGTGTAGCCCCCAACTGACTTGCAAACCAAAAAAATCTTGAAACATCAGCAACAATCAAAATTCTTAATTATTTTACCAGCCATATTAACAGAACAACAGATCAACTCAAAGCAAACAGCATATGGAAAACGATGTTTCATGATTTCTTTATTGAAGAAAATGCCACAAGCATTGTTCATCAAATCTCATTGGCAAATGAAACAACTCAGCTTTTCCTTATTTTTAATCTTTGGTAATTTTGGCTAAATATACTGCGTGGTGTTATATTAAAAGCACACTGTACACGTCATTTTCCAGTTCAAGGTTACAACTGA
Organism: Carcharhinus amblyrhynchos; assembly: GCF_965287045.1. NCBI lineage: Eukaryota > Metazoa > Chordata > Chondrichthyes > Carcharhiniformes > Carcharhinidae > Carcharhinus > Carcharhinus amblyrhynchos. The sequence goes on along the minus strand of NC_137331.1, from coordinate 83,213,452 downwards.
TGCTTATACTAAACATGTGTACTTGGCCAAATTGGGGAAATGAGACCACTATAAAAAAAAGTCAAGTCTATCAACTGAAAACAAAATCGGAAATAATCTTCTGTAAAGCATAACAAAAGCAAAATCATTGCATGATTTATTTTCAATATTGTTTTAGAATATTTAAACAAAGTAAATTTTGCTAAACATTTAATAAATCAATTCAGAGGTGTTTCTGGGGAAGAGAATGGTGCAGTGATGTTTGGATGAGTAATTCAACAGAAAGCTATTGCATGTAATGGAAAATATGGGGAATGCCAACTTTTAACATAAAAGTACTTTCATTTTCTTTCGACTTCTCTCTTCCCATGCACTGCAAACCACCACTTCATGTCTGCTCACACCAGGAGCTGATCTAATGATGTGGATTACTAGGTATACCCTGGATCAACTCCACATAATGACCTAGACATCATGTGGAATCCGCATGGAATTTTTAAAACTTTAATTTTCTTTCCATATCCCTCCTTTCTTGAATACAGGGAAAGTTTGTACAGTTCCACAGGAACAAACAACCTGCCAAAGTCTCATCCAATTGGCGACTTACACAGGAAAGATTTTTTTAAAAAGTCAGTGAGCTAATCAAGCATCAGCACTGTGTTGTCCTCAATATCTAATTATCCACACTCCCCAGAGTCAGAAGCATGAACTCTAACTTAAAGGTTTCTCTTAATAGCCTGTTGAGGCTAATTAACTTAGCTGGGTGGCATGCTGTGACATGCAGCTGAACATGAAAAGGTGCTCAATTTAATACTGTTTTCCAATTCAAGATTCCATCGCTTTGAACAAAGGCAATCACATGCAGACAGGCACACCCATAATTTGCATCACGAGAGCAGATCAATAGAACAACTCATTGTGGGAAGAGGGTCCCATTTTACATGCCTTGCAAGTTACACAGCAGGGAGAAAAACAACTTTGTTCACTTTTTCCTTCAAAACAGACTAACCAGATGCAGTTGTTTCATTAATACATTTACAAAAGCTTAACGAGGGAAATGGCACAGGCACAGATCTAAGTTTGAAGGACCATTGTTGCCCATCAACTAGAAATCCAGGAGATCTTCAGGTTTTTGTTCTTTTGGAGGACACATTTTACGTGTGTTGAAGTAGCACACCACTTGTTGAGGCACTTCAGCAAGTACACTTTGTGCAAGAGCTTCTTTGGCAGCCTGTAGGAAAGGTGACAGGTCAATACACAGATCTGGACAAATTTTAAAATGTTATCCTAAGACATCAGAATTAATTTGAATTAAATACTTATTAATTCAGACACAGAAATCAAGTATTAACTTAACCAACTAAAACTCTCCGTTACCTACATTAGCTAGTTGAGGACATGCCAGATATATAATATATACCTGAAGAAACAGCAAAGCAAATACAAAATTAAATTACAGCATTCAATAGTTAAGCTGGAACGGTTATGGTTCATTAGTTCAAAGTTGGAGAAAATAACAGATAACATTGATTGTTTTCACAGCCAGAAATGCAGTTAGGAAAAGATCAATCAGTTCTGAAAGAAGGCTACTAGTTGCACCATTAATATTCTATGCATTTTTAAAATATAAAACACAAAGCTCTCTGATGTTCATATCACACTGACCATTTCAATCTGTTAATCTCATCTGACTAAAGTAGAAGGTCCTTGCAAGCAAATTTACAATGAACAGGGAATAAAGTGCAAACTACAGAATCAAGATGCAGACAGTTTAAAAAGATGACATTCTAGCTGCTTTAACATTGACAAGAATGAGCTACTGGAATGGTTAGCACCAAAAATTTAAAGTTAAATCACTGATTTCCTACAAAGCAGTACTATCAAGAATACGTTAAATATGAACCTGTGAAATAGACATCTTAATGCCATCATGTGTCATAAAATACTTACATTTTGAAACTTCCTAAAAGGCACAAACTGGACGATATCCCGGACAGCTGCTTCACCGGTGGGCGATCTCAGAACACCATCATCACCATCCAGAAATTCCATGGCACTGAAATCTGCTCCACCCACACCAACAATGATGATGGACATTGGCAACTTAGAGGCATTCACAATGGCCTGTCTTGTATTATCTAAATCTGTTATCACTCCATCTGTGATGATCAGGAGGATGAAATATTGCTGTTAAAAAAAGAGATTTTCACAGAACAAAGTTAGTAACAAAGAGGTCACATTAATGCTGTGCTTAAATATAATTTTTTACCTATCAATGACCAAACATCAAATATATACAAATATACAATATTAATATAATTGTAAAGTATAAATTATAAATCCTTGAAGAAAACAATCACATTGAGACATTCTGAAGTCTCTCACTTCCATGTCAGATTTTCATCTTCAGTTAAGCCAGCAGAGAATTTGCTTTACTGATGCCACTGCCACTGGATGTTGTGCAGAATGAACAACACTGCATCCAAGTATCAGCAGATATATTATCAGAAGATGCAAAAAACAGGGTAACATCAGTTGCACCTTGGCGATGCTGGTTACAGAAGCACTGATATTTCTTACATATAGAGTGTTTTGAAGGTGTAAATGACAGGAAATGTGTCCTACAATCCAGGCCTTTCCTTTATATTTCATGACTAATCGCTTTCCTATCTTTGGACAGAGATAGGATACATTCAGCTCCACTCTAATGAAAATCCAGTGGTATATTAAACATTACATTAACATTTATTTATCACTTCTTGGTGGCAAAAGAATAGCCTCCAAAAGAATAGAATGAGATGTCAGAGGGCTACTATACTTGTAAAACAATACTTTGTACTGATCTATGCTTCCAAAAAAATGCCATCAGAAAATGAAAAAACTTCAAAATCTGTGATTTATAAATGGGCATTAGAACTCCAGAGGAAAGTAACTGAAACCCATGTATTACACAGCCTCAGTATTCATCCTAAAAAAATGCCAGCAATGGGTGACATGATAAATGTCAGTGTGAAATTCAATATAATTTTACCTACAGTGAATAATTCACTTCAAGTTTCTGGAGTAACAACAGTTGAATTATCCACCCTGCATAGAGTCACAGAGGTTAACAGCATGGAAACAGGCCCTTCAGCCCAATTTGTCCATGCCGCCCTTTTTTCCCCCCCCCCAAGGGGCCCTAAGCTAATTCCAATTGCCCACATTTGACCCATATCCCTCCATACCCATTGTACCCATGTAACTATCTAAATGCTTTTTAAAAGACAAAATTGTACCCACCTATACTACTACCTCTGGCAGTTTGTTCCATACATTCACCACCCTCTGAAAAAATTGTCCTTCTGGACACTTTTGTATCTCTCTCTCCTCTCACCTTAAACCTATGTTCTCTAGTTTTAGACTCCCCTACCTTTGGGAAAATATATTGCAATCTAGCTGATCTATGCCCCTCACTAGTTTATAGACCTCTAAGTTCACCCTTCAGCCTCCTACGTGTCAGAGAAAAAAAATCCCACTCTATCCAGCCTCTCCTTATAATTCAATCCATCAAGTCCCCATAGCATCTTAGTAAATCAGCCATGACCTTATTGAATGGTGGTGCAGGCTCGAGGGACTAGATGGCCTACTCCTGCTCCTATTTCTTATGTTCTTAAATCATTTCTGCACTCTTTCTAGTTTAATAATATCCTTGGACAACTTCAACAAAACATTCCAACTCCTGTATTGTATGTTCTGACCAATGAAACCAAGCATGTCGAATGCCTTCTTCACCACTCTGTCCACCTGTGACTCCACTTTCAAGAAGCTGTGAACATATACCCCTAGATCTCTTTGTTCTGTAACTCTCCCCAAAGCCCTATCATTAACTGAGTAAGTCCTGCCTTAGTTCAATCTACCAAAATGCATTACATCGCACTGTCTAAATTAAACTCCATCTGACATTCATCAGCCCACTGGCCCAATTGATCAAGATCCCGATTGCAATTGGAGGTAACTTTCTTCACTGTCCACTATGCTACCAATCTTAGTATCATCTGCAAACTTACTAACTGTGCCTCCTATATTCTATCCAAATCATTAAAATAAATGACAAATAACACTAGGCCCAGCACTGATCCCTGAGGCACACCGCTGGTCACAGGCCCCAATTTGAAAAACAACTCTCTACAACCACCCTCTGGCTTCTGTGAAGAAGCCAATTTCGTATCCATTTAGATATCTCATCCTGGATCCCGTGAGATTTAACCTTATGCAACAACCTACCATGTAGTACCTTGTCAAAGGCCTTGCTAAAGTCCATATACACAACATCAACTGCACTGCCCTCGTCTACCTTCTTGGGTACCCATTCAAAAAACTCAATCAATTTTGTGAGTCATGATTTTCCACTCACAAAGCCATACTGACTATCGCAAATCAGTCATTGGGTCTCTAAATGCCTGTAGATCTTGCCTCTTAAAATACCTTTCAACAACTTGGGCGGCATGATAGCACAGTGGTAAGCACTGACGCTTCACAGCTCCAGGAACCTGCGTTCAATTCCCAGCTTGGGTCACTGTCTGTGTGGAGTTTGCACATTCTCCTTGTGTCTGTGTCAGTTTCCTCTGGGTGCTCTGGTTTCCTCTCAGTCCAAAGATGTGCAGGTTAGGTTGATTGGCCATGCTAAAAAAAATTGCCTCTTAGTGTCCTGAGTTGTAGGTTAGAGGGATTAGCAGGTAAATATGTAGGGATATGGCATGGGTGGGTTTGTGGCCGGTGCAGACTTGATGGGCCCAATGGCCTCGTTCTGCACTGTAGCGTTTTTATGATTTCTATGAACTTATCCATCTCAGATGTGAGGCTCACTGGCCTGCAGTTCCCAGGCTTTTCCCTGCAGCCCTTTTTAAACAAAGACATAACATTTGCCACTCTCCAATCTTCAGGCACCTCACCCGTGACTATCAATGATTCAAATATCTTGGCTAGGGGACCTGCAATTTCCTCCCTAGCCTCCCACAATGTCCTGCGATACACTTCATCAGGTCCCGGGGATTTATCTACCTTGATGCACTTTAAGACTTCCAGCACCTCTGTAATATGCACACTCCTCAAAACATATTTCTGGTTCTGCCTCCATATCTTTAAATGTGAAGCATTGTTTTCTTTCCACATTGAATCATCTCTTATCACACCAATTGAAATTGAACAATTTACAAGTTGAAATTTGTGGTCAGTCTTTTACTGTACTTTATCCATATTCAAACATGGCAATCAAATGTACACTCAGAGAATTTTGAATCATACCTAAGAGAAAGCATCTTATCTAAAAAGTAGGCAGATCAGAGATATTTGAAATTTAAACACCCTACTGCCCATGGGTAATTTATTTTTCATTCTGGTGATTCAACAACACTAACTAAGTGATAAGGAGTGGGGGTTTTCCAGGCCCATCCACCCTGAGCACAAATCTTGTTAGGGCTACTAAATCTTGCAAGGGGACCATACCAGAATTTGTGCCAGTATGCATTACACTGTGACATAATCAGATTCAAGCCTAAAAGGGCATGAAAAATTTGAATGAATTTAAATGAATTAACATCTGATTAAATGGCTTAATGCTGTATCTTCTGGGAACACTGGATGTTCCCACCTGCCAGTGTGACCTAATGCTGGAGGGAATCACTACTGCTCTGCAGCAGTCAGGATGACCATGTTAGGGGCACAGAGGCCAATATGGCCCCTGGATGGTCAGGAACATGGCTGGGCGGGGGAAAGGGATAGGGCAAACAGGCAGATCCAAACTAAAATCACCTGGGATTTGGGGTGGGTTCGCAAGATGGACACACAACTGGCTTTGTCATAGAAGACAGAGTAATGGCTGAAGGGTGTTTTTCAGAATGGAGATCTGTAACTAGTGGTGTTCCGCAAGGATCAGTGCTGGCATCTCTGTTGTTTGTAGTATATGTAAATGATTTGGATGAAAATGTTGGTGGTCTGATTAGTACATTTGTGGATGACACAAAGATTGGTGGAGTTGCTGATAATGCCAGGCATTGTCAGAGGATACAGCAGGATATAGATAGATTGGAGACTTGGGCACAGAAATGGCGGATGGAATTTAATCTGGATGAATGCGAGGTGATGCATTGGAGGATCAAATTTAGGTATGAATTATATTATAAATGGCAGAACCTTTAGGAACATTAACAGGACCCTTAGGAACAGAGGGATCTGGGCGTGCAAGTCCAAAGTTCCTCAAAGTGGCAACACAGGTGGCTAAGGTGATTAAGAAAGCATATGGCGTGCTTGCCTTCATCGGCCAGGACACTGAGTACAAGAGTTGGGAAATCATGTTGCAGCTATATTAAACCTTGGTTAGGCCACATTTGGAGTACTGTGTGCAGTTCTGGTCTCCACACTATCAGAAGAACATGGAAGCTTTGGAAAGAATGCAAAGAAGGTTCACCAGGATGTTGCCTGGTCTCAAAAGGTGTTGACTATGAGGAGAGCTTGAATAAACTAGGATTGCTTTTACTGGAAAGACAGAGGCTGAGGGGAGACCTAATAGAGGTCTACAAAATCATGACAGGCATAGACAGAGTGGATAGTTAGAGGCTTTTTTCCCAGGGCTGAAGTGTCAATTACAAGGGGGCACAGGTTCAAGGTGAGAGAGGGAAGGTTTAAGGGAGATGTGAGGAGGAAGTTTTTCATGCAGAGAGTAGCTTTGAACACACTGCCAGAGGATGTGGTGGAAACAGGCACATTAGCAACATTTAAGAGGCATCTGGATGATTATATGAATCATAATCTTCACAGGCTTGGAGGCCAAAAGGCCTGTACTTTCCTTTGTTCTTTGAATGTCAGAAAAGTGTCTTTCTGCTCTGATACACCATTTGAAATCTTAGCATTTAAAAAGATATATGGCCTTCCTATATTCTAATTTTTCAATTTCTATTACTTTACATGTTTCCTCAATGAGCCGTATCTGCCACCTATCTGTTCATTCTTTAATACCATCTGTTCTGCTGTTGTCCTACAGCATCACAATTTGCCAATCAGAAAATGAGATATCCAAAGTCCAAAGATGTGCGGATTAGGTGACTTGGCCATGCTAAATTTTCCCTTAGTGTCAGGGGGACTAGCTAGGGTTAAATGCATGGAGTTACATGGATGGGGCCTGGGTGGGATTGTTATCGGTGCAGACTCAATGGGCTGAATGGCCTCCTTCTGCACTGTAGGGATTCTATGTTATTTAAAAGAAACAGCAATCTAAAATATTTACTAGATCAGACCATTTATTCATTCATTTTGTATTGATTTATCCGATTACATAAAACATCTTCTGTGATATATGTTCAGTCAATAAAATGACAGAATCTTCAAAAATACCACTCTTATAACAATAACTTACAGAAATATTGAAGAGGTGGTTGAGTAGTGGGATTGTCATTGGACCAGTAATCCAGAGGTCCAGAGCAATGCTCTGGGGACTGGGTTTGCACCCTACTGTGACAGATGGTGGAATTTAAATTCACTAAAAATCTGTAATTAAAAGTCCAATAGTCACCATGAAACTATTGTTGATTGTCATTAAAACCCATCTGGTTCACTAATGTCCTTTAGGGAAGGAAATCTGTTGTCCTTACCTATCTGGCTTACATGTGACTCCAGATCCACAGCAATCTGGGTGACTCTTAACTGCTTTCTAAAAGGGCCAAGTGAGACATCCAATTCAAGGGGAAAACTCAGGGGTGGGCTACAAATGCTGTTTCAGCCAATGATACTCACATTCCATGGAAGAATAATAAAAAAGGCTTCATACAAATAAAACAGATTACATAAGAACATAAGAAATAGGAGGAGTAGGCCATCTTGCCCTTCGAGCCTGCCCCGCCATTCAACAAGATCATGGCTGATCTGAAGTGGATCAGTTCCACTTTCAGATTAGGTGGAATCCTATAGATTGATTAACCTTCTCTCATGTACTCCTTCACCCATTCCCCCCCATGCAACAGTTCTGCCGATCCAAAGTGATTATAATGATATCCATAAGGATCAATTAGTTATACGTGATAAAACTGGAACTGGAAAAAAAAGGCCTCCTCCATCCATTGACACTGTCTACACTTCCCGATGCCTCGGCAAAGCAGCCAGCATAATTAAGGAGGCCACGCACCCTGGACATTGTCTCTTACACCTTCTCTCATCGGGAAAAAGATGCAAAAGTCTGAGGTCATGTACCAACTGACTCAAGAAAAGCTTCTTCCCTGCTGCTACCAGACTTTTGAATGGACCTACCTCGCAACAAATTGAGCTTTCTCTATACCCTAACTGCGACTGTAACACTACATTCTGCGCACTCTTGTTTCCTTCTCTAAGCTTTGTCTGTATAGCGTGCAAGAAACAATACTTTTCACTGTATACTAATACATGCGACAAGAATAAATAATATCAAAGAGGAAATCGAGAATGAGCAGCTTGTCCAAAATCGAACACCCATAACCAGGCAAATATTCTCACTGCAGTTACAAAACACTGGAGTATGACGCTGATGAAAGGAAGCCATCTTACACAAAAGCTCATCTTTCATTGTTTTCTCTCAGGCATTGACTGATTTCCTGCATCTTCAATTTTATTTTTTATCTCTAGTTTTTCTTTATACTCACAGAAGCTGTTGACTGCTGTGCTGCTGCAGCTGCAAATCTTGCCATGTGGTTTATTATCGGGGCGAAGTTTGTGGGTCCGTATAGTCTGACTTGAGGAAGACAGTTGCGATAGGCATCCACAATTCCTTGTACTCCTAACAAACAAATTGGCAAAATATGTTTTATCAAAGACAACCTGGCACATTTGCAATTTTAATTTTCAGATAAATATTTCACTTGCCTACAACACTGAAATATTTTAATGTTACTTTGGCCTTGCAGTATCTGGCAATGTAATATTGTACAGGAATGAACAAACACTAGTAACTCCAACAATTGGCACAAGTTTCTGTTATTATGTTTTCCCTTGGAAAATGTTTGGCAAAACAACAAGAACTGCTACTTAGTTAACAACACCATATTAACATTTATCCATTGAGATCTGTGTCTCTTTCAAGACCTTGCTCAAGTTTACAGTTTGAAGCAAATGACACATGATGGTTCCACCTCAGAATAATGGAAGTTTGAAGCTGTATGTGCATTCTTTGCATGCATAATGAAAAGAAATGCTCAATCTATCTGTAGATTTGAGAATTAATGTAAAAGGAGTCTTGAGATTTAAAAGGGTCATTTGTCTTTCCTAACAAAAAGATTTCAACCAATCTCGAATTTAGGTGCCAGCCTTGGTTCAGCAGTAGAACTCCTGAGAAACTTGTGAATTCAAGCCCTATAAGAATTTAAGCACCATCTCATCAGCTGGTACTTTGGTGCCACACTGAGGAACTGCTGGACAAAGAACAAGAAATACTTCTTGTTTTAAACATAAAGCTGTGGAGTACATTAAATGTGGGTGGTATAGTGGCACAGTGGTTAGCACTGCTGCCTCATTGCATCAGGGACCTGGGTGGGATTCCTGGCTTGGGTCACTGTCTGTGTGGAGCTTGTACGTTCTCCCTGGGTCTGCGTGGGTTTCCTCCGGTTTCCTCCCGCAGTCCAAAAACGAGCAGGTTAGGTGGATTGGTCATGATAAAATTGCCCCGCAGTTTCAGGACGACTAGCTAGGATAAATACATGGGGCTAGGGCCTTGGTGGGATTGTGGCTGGTGCAGATTCAATGGGCTGAATGGCCTCCTTCTGCACTATAGGGATTCTATGATTACTCCCAGATCATTCTGTCAATAGGTGAAGAGGGGGCACACCCCGCTGACCCTATTTAAAGCAGCATGCTTGCCTTTTCACATATCCTCAATGAGTAAGGAACCCAGCACATCAGTGCAAAAGACAAGGCTGAAGCATTCGCGACAATCTTTTGCCAGAACTGCTGAGTTGATGATCCATCTTGGCCTCCTCTGGATGTCCCCAGCATCGCAGAGGTCAGTCTTTAGCCAATTTGATTCACTCCTTGTGATATTAAAAAAAACAGCTGAAGGCACTGAATACTGCAAAGACAGTAAAAAGTCTGACAACACCAGGTTTTAGTCCAACCTATTTATTTGATAACAGCACTGACAATATTCCAGCAATAATACTAAAGACCTGTGCCCCAGAACTTGCTGCATCCCTAGCCAAGATGTTCCAGTACAGCTACAAAACTGGCATCTACTCAGCAATGTGGAAAATTACCCAGGTATGCCTTGTACACAAGAAACAAGACAAATCCAACCTGGCCAATTACCACCCCATCAATCTACTCGATCATCAGTAAAGTGATTGAAATGGTCATCGACAGTAGTATCAAGCGGCACTTACTCAGCAATAACCTGCTCATGAAAGCTCAGTTTGGGTTCCGCCACAGTCACTGAACTCCTGACCTCATTACAGCCGTGGTTCAAACATGGACAAAAGAACTGAACAGCAGGGGTGAGGCGAGAGTGACTGCCTTTGACATCAAGGGAGTATTTAACCAAGTATGGCATCGAGGAACGCTGGCAAAACTGGAGTCAATGGAAGGCTGCTGGTTGGAGTCATTCCTGGCACAAAGGAAGATGGTTTGTTTGTTGGAGGGTCAATCATCCCAGCTCCAGGATATCACAGCAGTAGTTCCTCAGGGCAGTGTCTTAGGCCCAACCATCTTTAGCAGCTTCGTCAAAGACCTTCCTTCCCACATAAGGTCAGAAATGGGGATATCTGCTGATGACTGCACAATGTTCAGTGCCATTCGCAACTCCTCAGGATCTGAAGCAGTCAATATCCAAATGCAGCAAGACCTGGACAATATCTAGGCTTGGGCTGACAAGTGGCAAGTAACATTCTTACTACAGAAGTGCCACACAGTGACCATCTCCATCAAGAGAGCATCATCTCTTGACATTCAATGGCACTGTTATCACTGAATCCCCCCACTATCAACAGGATTATCATTAACTGGAAGCTGAACAGGATTAGTCATAAAAATACTATGGCTATCAGAGCAGGTCAAAGACTAGGAATTCCCTGAAAGCTATCCACCATCTACAAGGCACAAGTCAGGAGTGTAATGGAATACTCTTCACTTGCCTGAATGAGTACAGCTCCAGCAACACTCAAGAAGCATAACACCATTCATGACAAAGCAGTCCACTTGATTGATAATCCTTCCATATTCAATCCCTTCACCACTGATGAACATTGGCAGGCGTGTGTACCATCTACAAGATGCACTACAGGAAGTCACCAAGGTTCCTTAGGCAACATCTTCCAAACCCATGACCCACTATCATCCAGAAGGACAAGAGCAGCAGATATCTGGGAACACCACCAGCTGGAAGTCCCCCTCTAAGTCATCCTGACATCCCATCCTGACTTGGAAATGTATCACAGTTCCTTCATTGTCACTGGCTCAAAATCCTGGAATTGTCTCCTTAGTAGCAACGTGGATGTAGCTACACCTCAGGGAATGCAGTGGTTCAAGAAGGCAGATCATCACCACTTTCTCAGCAGTAACTAGGGATGGGCAACAAAAGCTGGTGTAGCTCCAATGCCCACATCCCATAAATTAGTTTCAAAAAGCCTGACTTTCATGGACTTCTAGCAGATTGGTGAGATCCAGTGGCAACGCAGTAACCAGAATGAAGTCATGCTCCTTTTTCCATTCAGAACTGAAACATGCATCTTTAGATCTGTCTCCATCTCCATTCATTATTTACGGAGCTTTTCAATGCCACTGTATTTATTTTAAGTCCATCTCCAAACCCAAGCTCCCAACGCTACTCAGCGTGCCCCCCACTCCCTCCCTGACTCCCAACACTTCTCGCTCAGACCTCTCATGACCTACTGCTTACTGGTCAACCCCTCCATCCCATCCAACCTCTTCTGGCATCAAAAATAAACACCCTCTCAACAATACTCACCTGCTCCTTGACTGCTCAGCCAAACCTCCTCACAAGGCTCACCCCAAACCCGTGTCAGAAATTGGTGAACCGTGTGGGTATGAGGGGGAGCTGTTTGGGATTACCACTGTGCTTTGGCACTTACTTAAAGCTGAGTTCTCAGCCTGGCTTCAAGCCTGCTAAGAACAGATCAAAGTAAATCACTGCAAAAACCAGAGCAAGTACATGGCAAACTGTCCAAATCTTTGTATTTGCTGGTCATGGGGGGAAATTGTCAGCAAGGTTTTTATGTGGAGCCATTTCTGAGGTATCAGAAACATAAGGTGAAGACGCCAGCATTGGACTTCATCACTCATCTGATGAAGGAGTAGTGCTCATAAAGTTTGTGATTCCAAATAAACCTGTTGGACTTTAACCTGGCATTGTGACACTTCTTATCAGAAACACAGAACACAGAAACATGGAAAATAGGTGCAGGAGTAGGCCATTTTGTCCTTCGAGCTTGCACCACTTTTCAAGATGATCATGCTGACAATGCACTTTCAGTATCATACTCCTGCTTTCTCTCCATACCCCTTTGATCCCTTTAACCGCAAAAGGCCATGTCTAGCTCCCTCTTGAACATATCTAATGAACTGGCCCCCAACAACTTTCTGTGATAGAGAATTCCACAGGTTCACAACTGAGTGAAAACATACTTCCTCATCTCAGTCCTGAATGGCTTACCCTTATTTTTAGATTGTGACACCTAGTTCTGGATTTCCCCAACATCAGGAACATTCTTCCTGCATCTAGCCTGTCCAGTCCTGTCAGGATTTTACATGTTTCTATGAGATCCCCTCTCATTCTTCTAAATTCCAGCGAGTACAAGCCCAGCCCATCCCGTCTCTCTTCATCTGTCAGTTCTGTTATTTCAGGAATCAGACTGGTGAACAAGTTCAGGCATAAATCAGCTCTCCTGAACTTAACACTGTCACTGCCACCATCAATAGGGTCTTGGCCTTAAAATTAAAGCAAAATAGTGTGCATGCTGGAAATCTGAAATAAGAAACAAAAAAAGTGATGGAAAGAACTCAGCTGGTCTGGCAACACCCGTGGAGAAAGAAAAACAGAGATAATCAGGACAATTCTCCCTGCCCACTGCTCTGCTTTTGTCATGCAGTAGATCAGGAGACTCAGTGGAGGTCATTCTGTCGGCTCCTCCATGGCCTCCAAGTCTGCAGCAGCCAGATTTCCAGATTTTTTTGAGCTGTGTAATTTACTTTAAATATCATTAGTGGGCTGGGTCTGAAAACTCCGGGTCTGCTAGCCTTTCTGCCCCCGCCGGGGCGTTTCACTCCAGCAGGGTTTACTATAGCTCCCCAGTTGTGGGCAGCAGCTAGTGGCCTGACCCTGCTGGAGCAAAAAGGGGTGGCGATCGAAGCCCACCATAGGGTCATGGGTAAGGGGAGGCGGTGCCCCCAAGCACTGCCAAAATTGGCAGTGCTGGCCTAGCCCCCAGCACTGCCCAAAGACAAAGTGTCAATGCCCAGGTGGCACTGCCCACCAAGCAATGCCAAGAGGGTGGAGTCAGAGGGGACCCAAATTGGCAGGGGGCGGGGGGTGGGGGGGGCTGGTGGGAGGAACCACTGCCACTCCATTTGGGAATTTGGGATCACAAGCCAGCAATCAGGGCTGGCTATCAGAGGAGAGGGTTGTGGCTGTTGGTGGAGGCAGGGGATGATCGAGGCAGGGTAGAGGCTGGCCAGACATATTACATGTTGGGGGGGCCAGCAATTGGGCCATGGGGTGTTCACATGGCCAGCGATATACAGAGGTCACAAGGCCGGCCAGCGATCGGGAGGCCAGCATTGCGGGGTTACTGCACATGCACTGATCTCAGCGCTGCCAGGTCAGGGCATGTACAGTGGCCCACTCAGTGCTATTTTGCTGGCCTCTCCAGCAGGAATAGACCCTGCTCACTGATTTTTACTGTGATTTACGCTAATGCGCTCTGCAGTGCAGACGTGGGAGATTCATTTTGAAAACCTTGTTTAAAAAAAGTGGGATTTACTCCAGTTTTTACACAAATTTGATCAAAAGAAGGTTTGCTCTGGTAAGTGATGAGCACTATGGTGCATGACCAGCCCAAATCAGTTGTGAGCATTCAGTATGTTAAACTTAATTAATCTCCATTACAAATGTTTGTTAGAAACCATAGATGAAGAAAAAATACTTCTGGAGTGTTTCTTTATCTAAAAAAAAAAATCCGTTGATTTTCTCACATTATTCATTACTGTGGACTGGGTCCAACTTGCACTCCACGTGTCTCAGTGATAATATCTATGGATCTGAATGGGAATGTAGCCAATAGGGGTGGTAGGAGTGAGCAATATCATGGTTAAAAACTTGACCCAGAGGCTACAGCAGACAGAATAGGAACTTTTCTTTTAAATTCTGAAAAATGTTGTGAACAGGGTGAAAGAGAACTACTGAAATCCTCATCCCCTTCCTAACTGTTTGTAATCAACACGTTCTGTTTGAGAGAAAGAGATGTGGGTAACATAAACCACCCCCCCCCCCGCCAAGTGTGGATGAGTTGATTAACCAGCAGTAAGCTTTTCATGGGTTTAAGCAAAAAAATTGCATGGTTTATTTAAGTGTTCATCACTAAAGTCCAACACTGCAAAATCCACTCTCACAAATCACACACACTTACAAATCCCCTCAAGGAAGGTACAGTTGAACAGAATAGCTCACTTTAACAATTTTGAAGGAAAAAGAAAATGTTCATTTATCACTCATCTGATGTAATTTGAAGATTAAAGTTTCAGGCCCTGTAAGCCACTCAGTTGTTACCACCACCTTCTCAAGGGCAAAGGATGAGCAAATGCTGACCAGCCAGCGATGCCCAAGTCCCACGAATTAATAAAAAAAAGTCTTCTTCACACCCGAGGTGAAATTGCGGTGAGGTCAACAGCTGAAGTCATTTGCTGAAGTTGTTTGAATGATTTTTCTCAAAAGTAACACACTTTTTACAGGTTGTGAAGTCAGTTTCCTGTAGTCTCATTACTGCAAGGTCAGTTTGCCATTTTGGTGAATCAGAAATGTAACAGGCTTGGAGACCCTATGACCCTGCAGCATTCGGATCATTCTTAGGTGCAGATGTTACTATGTATTCTTCATATCCCCATTCTCAGGAATTCTGTCTGATGGTCTTTAGGATATATGTAATTAACATATTTTAAGCTGGGTAGCATCTTGTTCTTGCAAGGCAGCGAGTTGGTTTCTGAATACACAGACCAGGCAACCTGACCCACGGTGGCCTCCTTTGTTGCAGCACATTGTCCAACTTAAAGATTGCCCATTGAATAAAGTTAATATTTCAAAAGTTGTTAATGTGACATCACTTTACTGGGCACGACAACGCAAAAAACCTGAATGTCAGTATGCACGGTCTTCCTCACTCTCTCATTAACAAATATTATAAACTCCATTCCATACACTCAAAATTATGCTAAAATGATAGACTGCATTGATACTTTTTACTCTCGTCTGAAAAATACACAAGAAGTCATTGTACTTATGTTATTTTTCTTGCTTTCCTGCACTTCAGTTTGTTAGCTAATACATGTCTCAAATCCAGTTATCATAAAACCGGACAATTTCTAAGCTGCCATCAACCTGACTTTCCCTCCTCACCAATATTTTAGTCTAACTGCATGAGCTAATCTCAGTCCCACTCCATCATCACCACAAATGGACTCAGCTTTTGCCACACCTCTGGCAAAGTAACACGGACGGATCTGAAGCAGTGCCAACGTACCTCCTGGCTTATCTTGCAGCATTGTCTTTACTTCTTTCAAAACTGCTTTTTGCAATCCTTACTGGAAAAGCATTCCCTCAACACTGTACACACCCTATCAACCCGGCCCAAACCATTAAGATCTGAAATCTGGTACTGATTCGACCCCAAGGTTGCAGGATTTGAGACACTGTTCCTCTACAAGCAACGTAGACAACGATCTTGTATTTGAGTCACACACAGATATCAATTTCCTAGCCAAATATAAAATGAGCACAAAAAGATAGGAAGCAAAACCATCTCATGCTATTATTACAATAGTTCATTGAGTCGTCTAGAGTAGGGTAAATATTTTTGGAGCTGGGAAGGGAGGAGAATTGATTCATTCAGGAATTTTGTAGTAAAAATACCCTTTCCAACTTTGTTTTCTAATTTAAGAACAACAATATATTATCCTATGTGATTCAAAATGAATTTTCCCTGCTCCCTTGTACAGTTGTATATAACAATTTTAACTAAATGACTGCAAAGGATGGCATGGTGGCACAATGGTTAGCACTGCTGCCTCACAGTGTCAGGGACCCGAGTCGATTCTGGCCTTGGGTAACTGTTTGTGTGGAATTTGCACATTCTCCACGTGTCTGTGTGGGTTTCCTCCTGCAGTGAAGATATTAGGTGGGTTGGCCCTGCTAAGTTGCCCCTTAATGTCTCAAGATATGTAGATTAGGGGGATTAGAGGGAAATGTGTGGGGTTACAGAAATACGGCATGAGGTGGGTCCAGTGATGCTCTGTTGGACAGTCAGTGCAGGCTTGATGGGCTGAATGGCCTCCTTCTGTACTGTTGTTTTTCTATGGATTCTATAGGCTTCCTGTTATTATACCATTCTTAAAAGCTTTTCAAAGCGTTGTAAGAATCCACAACTAGATGGTGCAAGAACATTGAAGTAAACTCCAGAGCTTCATTAGTGAGATGATTTACAGAGCCAGAGCAGCAAAAGGCAGATCCTGAGCCCTTCATTTTATTTAAATCCAGGATTTTCCCAAAGTGTTTTCTTCAGCCATTTTCAGAAAAAGTAGTTAATTTAACATGATTGCATAGGCAAAGTGGTTTTGGAGCGCTATGTATACAAACAGTTTGAGAATCTAATTTCATGTTTATGTTATAGAAATAATATTCCTCCCTTTAGTTCAGCACCACCTCAATAACATGGCTGAGATCAACAACTTGTCATTCTTGTGAAGACCAGGTGGATGGTAAAGGCTGCCCAATCCATGCCCTAATGTACAATTGTGCTAAGATCAAAGCTGTTCTAATTACTTATTTCCATTACTCCCAAAATCCATGACTCACTATTTTCACCTCAGTATTATACATTTTTGCATAACTCCATACCTGCACAGAATGGATTGTCAGGGTTGAAATTGATTGGAAATTCATGTTCCACCTAAAGAAGAAAAAGATGTTGCATAAGGTTTGGCAACCAACGTATTAATCAAGCAAAATATTTCTTCATGTAATTGATGTATATATACCTGCCAATTAGGAGGTATCTGTGCACCAAACCCCAATGCTGGGAACATCTTGTCTCTGTAAAGGAATGAGAGGTATCATTGAATCAGATATCTGGCAAGAGATCAAACATAAATATTTCTCTAGTTTACTTTAGACATCGTGGGTCGGATTTTCATCTCCCAATTGAGGCGAGAATGAGGTCGGGGAAGTAAGAGAGTTCAGGGCTTTTGGCTGCAACTTCCAGTTTGCAGTGCCTTTCCCAAACCTGGGATATTTTTGTGTCACCTTTTCATAGTCAGGAAGGCGTTGAATGCGAACCGTATGCAAATCACTTCTAACGTTGGAGTTGTCATTGTGAATTTAAAATTTTCTTCTCTCTGCTATTTCTGTCTGCTGTGTGGGTTTTGGAAGCCATTAGGTTTGAGTATTTGTGACCACTGGAGGATGGTGACTATGGAGTTTGGACCATGCTGACAGATAAATGTTTCAACATCTTCAACTGTTAGTAGTTTATGCTGCATTGTATTGTAAATGTATTTAAATGCAGTGATTGATCATAGTGCTCTAGATAAGTTGACCATTACATTAACTAGTTTTGTGCAAGTACTGAGATGCATTACAATGTTATTCCTACTGGAAAAAGTGCTATAATACATTCAAAACTATAGAAAAATGTGATGGGAAATTCTCTTGCCATTTATATGTCCAGCCATCTATAACTTTGAAAAAAGCTGTTCTGCTGCTGAGGGTTAATTAAGCACCATCTCTACTACAAGTGATTGATAGGCAATCTGTTTTGAAACAAATTAACATCATCCATCTTTTAGTTTCAGGAGCTGCAAGCTAATGTTTTTGATAGCTGTGGCCATTATAAATGCTCAACTGAGTGTCAAAGGCGCATGGAGTACGATGCTCAGTAGGTGGTCTGTTAACACAGTTGTTTAGAGAAGCAACTGACAGTTTTAGAATGTTGCAATGATATTATTTGCCTTTTATGTGGTTTCTGAATGCATAATTGTTTGTTTGACCCACTTATTGGAACTTAACTTTTTTTTTTAAATATAGGAATAGATTTTTCTTTGCCATGCTGATGACAGTTATTTGAATGAGTTTTATTAAATTGTTACAGGTGCAATACTTTTCGCTTAAATTTTCATTTGAAACAATTCCCATTGTTATCACATAACATCTGAGGACTGTACATAGTGGATATGCGATGAGTGGGCTGTGTGGAATTTGAAGGGGTTTGGGAGGGGCTGAGGTTTAGGGGGCATGTAAATTATGTTAGGAGCTGCATTGTTGTCCCGAGAACTGAAGCAGGCCTTCGAACCAACCCACTTCATCACCTATACGCTTCCCACATCACACCATGCTTTGCTAAAGCTACCCTGTCCCCTCCTCCATCTCTCAGAAGAAAGAAACGCGCTGGGAATGGAGTTCAGAGGCAAGCTGGCATTTCAGAAGTTGGAAGTGAGCTGGACTTACCTTTCACTGGCCCAAGGGAGAAAATTTGTGTCAATGGCTTTTCTCTTGCGCAGGAAATGTACCAATTATTCATAGCACAGCTCATAAAAGATGACATTAGCGGTGACATGAATTGTGATGCTACAAAATGATGCAACTCTGAATGTTATAAGCTTACAAGCTCACTGATAATCTTTGTGGGTAATTTCCACTGGAGCTGGACAAGGAAGGGAGAGAAAAAAAAACTTCTCCCCAGTAGACTCCTGTGTGTTTCCTCATAGCAACTTCCTCGGAGCAATACTTAGAATTCAATATGAAAACTCATTTGCAATAAGAACAATTTTGTTTGTATTCATGCAACTGTCAGACATCCAATGGCGTTATTCACAAGTCAGTGGCTCTACATTTTATTTTTAAAGAATCATATTATTCTGTTGCTAAAATGTACATAATCCTACAGCAACAAAATTTAACCGTGGCAATTCATTTGTGTGTAACCAACATTGGGCAGTTCTGAGGTTAATTAAACATTCAAATAAACCTGGATGATGCAACTGGGTTGCTTTCTCTTTTAAAAATTGTCCTTTAAAGAAATACACAAATTTGTATGTTTGATAAAGTGTGACAGATAAATATTCAAATCAAAATTGTAATTTTTCCTCAAAAAAACTAAACAAAATAAACAAAAACTAATGTCTCATAAAACCTGTTCTTTAATCCCAACACCCTTTATCAGTCTTAAAAAAAACTTCAAATGTAGGTTTTTAAAGGATGATGTAGATTTGCTCCCCTCCTTACAAAGCCAGGAGGTGTGACATTATCTCCTTGAGAAACTCTCACCACGCACCAACATTTGATATGCTGACACATCGGCAACCTCAATCTCTAATTACATCTGTGTTTGTCAGTTGTTGGCAGGTATATTCTATTTCACCTGATCACAGAAATTGCAGCATAGACTGTAAGAAAACAATTAACATGTTATGCATTGTGGATTTAACAATTTCAAATTGTTAAATTTATCAGGGAGCACAGTCTGAGGATATAGAGTAGACCATTTAAGACAGAAATAAGGAAAAATCTCTTCACCCAGAGAGTGGTCAGCCTATGGAATTCGCTACCACAGAAAGTAGTTGAGGCCAAAGCATTGTATGTTTGAGAGGCAGTTAGATGTATATGAAGCAAAGGGGATTGAAGAATATGGGGGGTGGGGGGAGAGAGGGGCAGGATCAGGCTATTGAGTTGGATGATCAGCCATAATCAAAAATGAATGACAGGACAGGTTCAAAAACGGGCTAAATGGCATACTCCTGCTCCTATTTTCCATGTTTTCATGTAAATTGTGAGATTCTTTTAGTGCATTTTAAAGTAGAATAATTTATTCACAATGAAAATTATGATGTAAATCTCAAAAGTTGGTATCTCTGATATTTACATACAAATATAGTTGAATATTTTTACTGGTGATCAAGAAGTGAAAAAAAGAGTGGATCTGATAATAAAAATTGGTCTTAACCCAACGGGAAAATACATTTCACTGGTATCTTTTGGAAATGTTGAACAAGTACTAACAACTATAAATTAATGTAAAAGAACATGAGAATTTATTAGTTTATTAATGATGGGTCAAAGCCCTCCGATATTTGCAGCATTCTATCTTATCACAGTAATACAATTAATAAGACAAAAAAATGAATACATTACGTATCATAATCTTGAACGACCATTCCCACAGACCAGATTGCCATCAGATATTCATTAAATCCATTTGGATTTATATAATGTAGAGAGTCAGGTGAGCGAGGATCCCCATTGGAGCCTGTGAAATCAATACCGACCTGGGCATGAAGAGAAAAAAAATACTCTGCTGAATTTATACATGCCATTCCCAGTAAATGATCAGCAAATAAATACATTTATTACATTTCACAAACTATTCCTTTTGGTTTTTGTTTTATAAACAAAATGTATGGGCTTTACTAAGGTGCTGATCTCTGATTAGATGTTAAACAAAATAAAATGATTGGCTTATTTTCTCTAAATTACAAATTTTGGATCTGTTCTTACTAGGCATTGTCAGTATACTTTGCAAATGTACAAGTTCTGATGAAAGGTAAATGGACCTGAAACATTTTGGGAAAACTGGATGGGGAAGTCCTGAAAAACAATATGATTGTGTGGGAAACACAGCTCCAACCCACTGTCCACCAATTTCTGCATTTAACCTCAATGCACTTGGCTGCACTCCCACTGCACCCCATGCACCCACCCCACCCCCCCATCCCTTCCAAACCACCTCGAATTGGGGTAGCCCGATAGGGAAAAAACCAGTATTCTTATTTCCCAGTTTTTCCTGGAATTCCATCTGAAGGTAAACTAGACCAATTCAGACAGTATTCTTATTTCCCAGTTTTTTCTGTTGATTCCTTCTGAGAGGTTGTCAATTTCAGTGGGTTGATTGCTCAACAACAGCAACACTGCTTTTGCAATTTTGTGACTCATGTGTTTCCCAATATTTCTGGAACTTCTGAGAGAAAGAAGACATGGTTGCAATTGAGGGCACTGGGTACATGGCAGGGAAATCTGCCAATAAGTGCTAATATCTTCCAGCTGCTTCCTTGTTTGGTTGTGTTAAAGGCTTTAGTCACAGTATTTGTGAAAGGACGTTAGTTTTACAACTTTGGAAGTTTCAACATCTGAGCTGCACTTTGAAGCTTTGACTGAATAGACCAGCATGGGTGCTGCTTACACTGTGCTACAGTAAGAAGTCTCACAACACCAGGTTTAAGTCCAACCAGTTTATTTGATAGTAATCCCACAAGCTTCCGGAAACGGTGTCCCTTCGTCAGGTGTGTGGAAGGTTCCGATTAGAGAAGGGCATATAAAGTCACACACAGTTTACAGAATACTGATTAGAATGCAAGTCTTTACAGCTAACCTGCTATCTAACCTGGTGTTGAGAGACTTGTTACTGTGTTTACCCTAGTCCAACGTCAGCATTTCTACATCTACACTGTGCTACTCCAGACTTCAGATAAGCCCCAAGATAATGACAAGCACCAACACCAGAACCGGCAAATGCTACACAGAAATTTAGTTCAGTAGGACAGTATGGAAATCGACAGAGAAATGCAGTTCACTGTAGACCATGCCAGGCACATTACAAGTAGAGGATAAACTTTCTCAAGAGGTTCAGGGAGTCAAAACCTCTGACAGCCAACAGATAAAGGATCAAACTAGAGTTACTCAAGTTTAAATTATTCAGAATGAAGCATTGTAAGCACTTGCCTGCTAACTCAATCCTCACCTTGGTGACAGTAGGTG